>NC_135369.1:27025764-29431597 GCF_049243985.1 Paroedura picta | reverse complement strand
GGGAGAAGGGAGAAGAAAGAGCATGGGTGAATGGTTTTGGCTTGTGCTTGTTGCCTTAGAACAAGAGGAGACTGCAGAGAATGCCCACTGATGGCCAAGGGATTGCTGGGGAAAGGGGCATACGGCCTCTTTTGCAGGGTGATGGGGGAAATGGGTCGCAAGCTACTTCCCTCCCTAAAAATGAGAAGGCCAAGTGCCCCTTGGCAAAGCTGAGATTGGAGCTTCTGAGTTTCTAGGAGGCAGAGTCTTCAAGGGACACTCCCTCATGGTGGCGCTGTTGTAGCAAGAGGCTTACCTAGCCCGCTGCCTCAAGATTGCCAACTGGTCTGCGAAAACATGTTCTCAATTGAAATTCATCAAAACTCACCAGAGCAACTGTAACTAGTGAAGGCCAAGAAGTATTGAATTCTCCTCTGTTTGTTCCTCAGTTGCCAGTCTTCAGAGGTATACATCTCCTAGACCTGGAGGCCCCATTGAGCCATCACAGCTAATCAGCTTGGTGTAGTGTTTAAGACTGGCAGCTTTGAATCTGGAGAGTCGGGTTTGAGTCCCCATTTCTTCGCATACATCCAACTGGGTGACCTTGGGCTAGTCACAGCCTGTTAGAGCTGTTCTCACAGAGCAATTCTCTCAAAGCTCTTTCAGCCCCACCTACCACACAGTTTGTCTGTTGTGGGGAGAGGAAGGGAAGGTGATTGTAAGCTGCTTAGAGACTCCTTCAGGTAATTAAAAATGGGATATAAAACCTTTCTTCTTCCTCTTCCTCTTCCTCTTCCTCTTCCTCTTCCTCTTCCTCTTCCTCTTCCTCTTCCTCTTCCTCTTCCTCCAATCTGGGAACTTTGGCACTTTAACCAGAGAATGCTGGATGAGATGGGCCCTTCCTCTGATCCAAGGGGTGTGTCTCTCTTTTTACATCTTTTGTGGACTTACCTGGGAGATGGAAGTCAGGTCTTCCTTCAAATAAACCCCGATGGGTTGGTGCCTCTTTGGCTTTGCGGTTTTAGAGAAGGCAGGAAGACCGGGATGTCTTGGAGCCCTGGATGTTTGTCGGGCCGCAGGCAGCCTGGATTGTGTACAGCAGGTGCCACAAGGCAGGTGGAGGGGGCATCATGAACCCCATTACCTGCATTGTGATGTCATTCCCCTGCAGCTGAATCACATCTTTCTGGGACTTATTATGACGCAAAAGCCTCCTGCAATGGATGCAGACCAATATTTCAGTATCTGTCTCCCCTGCCAAAGGGCAACAGTGAGGCTGTTCTTGTGTGAGCACGGATTCCTCACGTGGCATGGGCAGGGACTGGCTGGTGTCAAAGCCTGTTCAAGTCACACATCCTAGGACAGGGTTAGCAGGAACAGACACCTGACGGAGCACTGTTGTGCCGATGTTCGTCGCTAGCTTTTGTTGAGACCCCCCTGTCTCTGCCAGCACAACCCTTCTCAATGGGCACCATTCGCACCTTCAGTTGGGGAGGGGGAGTCACTTTGGTGTAGTGGTTAGGAGTGCAGACTTCTAATCTGGCATGCCGGGTTCGATTCTGCGCTCCCTCACATGCAGCCAGCTAGGTGACCTTGGGCTCGCCACAGCACTGATAAAACTGTTCTGACTGGGCAGTGATATCAGCGCTCTCTCAGCCTCACCCACCGCACAGGGTGTCTGTTGTGGGGAGAGGAAAGGGAAGGAGACTGTAAGCCCCTTTGAGCCTCCTTCGGGTAGGGAAAAGCGGCATATAAGAACCAACTCTTCTTCTTCTTCTTCTTCTTCTTCTTCTTCTTCTTCTTCTTCTTCTTCTTCTTCTTCTTCTTCTTCTTCTTCTTCTTCTTCTTCTTCTTCTATGTCTGTCTGCAATGGAGAATTAGCTCCCAGGTTCAAAATAAAGATGGAGAAGGTCCCTGAGCCTTAGCTCAGACTGGGGTCGTGCAAGGATGGGAGAGGGAGAGCCAGAATAGGGTTAAGAGGTCACGCTGGGATCTGGGAAACCCAGGCTAGAAGTGTCTTTCTGTCATGGAAGCCAGCTTGGTGTAGTGGTTAGGAGTGCAGACTCCTAATCTGGCGAACCAGGTTTGATTCCCTCCTCCACCTCCACATGCAGCCAGCTGGGTGATCTTGGGCTCACCACAGTACTGGTAAAGCTGTTCTGACCGAACAATAATATCAGGGATCTCCCAGCCTCACCCACCTCACAGGGTGTCTGTTGTGGGGAGAGGAAAGGGAAGACGACTGTAAGCCGCTTTGAGATCCCTTTGGGTAGTGAAAAGCGGCATATAAGAATCAACTCCTTCTCCTTCATTGTCATCCTCACTTCCTTTAGAGCAGGGGTGGCCAAACTGTGGCTTTCCAGAAGTCTATAGACTACAATTCCCATGAGCCCCTATGGGAATTGTAGTCTATGGACATCTGGGGAGCTACAGTGTGGCCACCGCTGCTTTAGACGGTTGTTGTGAAGGGGGGGGGACGCAGGAGAGGACCACAAAGTACGTCACTTTGGGTCCCTATTGGCTTCACTTTTCAAACCTGCCCTTGAGCTAATATTAGTGTTGTACTTTGGAAGGACATGTGCAGCCCAAAACGGAAGGACATGTGCAGCCATTTCACATGCACACAACCTGGGGCAGAATTTGGACTGGGAGAAACTCAGCCTTTATTTATTTTTGCTTCAAACAAGTTGCTAGTCCTCTTTGTTGGCGAGGTTGTTTTGTGTTGGTTAATGCCAGAAGGATTCACTGCTGTAGCCTGCATGGCCAATTGACATCACCTTCCTTTTGGGCCACGTATTTTCCCCAGCACTCCAGAGCTGGCTGACTCTGTACCTTTTTCTCAAGCAATATCTTGAAATGACCAACCTATCAGTGGTATCCCTGAACACCTTTTTGCACTGCGTTTGATCAGTCTTTTGTATTTGCTCAATTTTATAGCCTGGAGAGACCCTTGTAGCAACCTGGCCACCTGTGGTGGATTTCATTCACCCACCAACCTAGCTACACCACCATGCACCCAAGACATTTTCCTTTTGGAATCCTCTTCCAGACAGAATAAGGGGTTCGACTAAGAAGCTACTATGCTCAAATCCTACTCAGTGGTGAAGCGCGTTGGAAGACCTTGGGCCAATACCTCTTTGTCAAATTATCCTCGCGGTATTGTTCTGAGGGCAAGAATGAGGAGGAGATAGACTACTCAGATCTCTTTAGAGGAAGGGTTGGAAATATGATAGAGCCATCTTATATGCCAGGTAACATTTATATGTCAGCTTGGTGTAGTGGTTAAAGAGCAGTGGACACTAATCTGGAAAACCAGGTTTGATTCCCCACTCCCCCACATGCAGCCAGCTGGGTGACCTTGGGTTAGTCACTGTTCTCATAGTGCAGTTCTCTTGGAGATCTCTCAGCCCCACCTACCTCACAGGGTATCTGTTGTGGAGAGAGGAAGGGAAAGGTATTTGTGAGCTAGTGTTTGACGGTCAGCTTAGAAAAGATACTAGAAGAATTCACTAGGTGGTGAATTCCAGCTGGTCCCACGTGGTCAGTGCTGGGATTGCAGCCATGAACAATGGAAAAATCCCAAGCACAGGCCTGGCCTCTTTGTTTAAACGGGGCCACCACCACTTCCTGCTTCTTCAGGAAGAGCAGACATGCTCTGAAGTAAGAAACAGACTCCATTAAGGCTCACTTCTCTCTCCATCGACTTATGTGTGGCATGTAGTCTGTTTCCAGCCCAGTCATAGAGGCTTGCAATGTGCTGCTTTTGTAACTACCTTTTAAGTCTTTGTGCACTGGTTCAGTAAGGAGACTGAAGCAGTTGAATATGATGTATATTCTGAATAATATTTTACAGTAAAGATTATCCTCTTTTAAACCTCAAACCTCTGGCTCTGTCCCTCATCCACAAAGTTAACTAATAACTGCATACTTTCAAAAAACTGTTACTCTGCAGCTCTGTTCTCTGGAGGGACTCAGGACCAGGCCAAGTCCAAAAGTCCCAACACTTTTTTCCCTGTTAAATGAACCTTTGTTGTTCATCTCCCTTGATGTCTTGTCTGTCAAGTCAAAACATCTAAGAGATGTAGAAGTACAAGCTTGCAAATTGGAGAGCTTTAGGGAACACATAGGTTGCATTCCACCAGTCTTTAAAGCTTGTGCCCCCCTTTTAATGTGATTGTGGCCAGTGGGGGAATAAAGAATCTCCATAGGCTGGAGTGGAGGGGGTCCAATATTCTTCAGTCCAGAAGGCCGTTGCCTCTGAGCCTCTTCCCCCAGAGACACCACAATAGATACAACTTTCCCCAGGAAGTCTAAAGTTCAGGGGCTAAGTGTGAGAAAGCCAGCCACTAACCATTAATTCATCTTGTTATGAGCCCACAATGACTGCCTGGAGGAGGCAACTTTAATAAATGTCTGGGATGAACGTTCTGCTGCTGACGGAATTCGCACTCTCTTTTTTTGACCTGTTCCTCAATTTCACCTTGTGCTTCACCTGCCTTTTGTAACATGGAACATTTCTTCAGGGGAAGAATGAATCATCTTTCCAGGACACGAGGGGGGGGAAACATCTCAAGAAATGTGCATGAATTAGGGGAGACAACAAGGTCCATGGAAGCAAGGCATGTTGGAGATGGGATTTCTTTCCTGGGAAGATGGGAAGGAACACTGGGTGAGAGGGGGAAGGGAGGAAACCTGCTTCCAGTTTTGTATTTGACCAGAGACTTGCAGCTCCCCATTCCCAGAATGCTCATTGTGTGTGTGTGTGTGTGTGTGTGATATTGCTTGCATTCCGACATTGCAAGCTGCAATTAAGCGATTGGGCTCCAAACCCAGCTTGTTGATTTGAGTGTATGCCTCCTAGCTCCTCCCACCTCCCTCCTCTCTTCATGTACAGTGAGCTCCCATTGTCTACGACAGTGGTTCTCAGCCTTCCTAATGCCACGACCCTTTAATGCAGTTCCTCATGTTCTGGCGACCCCCAACCAGAAAATTATGCAAGTGTTCTTTCACAGACATTAAACCGAAACCGATCAATGGCATGAAGATCCATTGTTCATGATTGTATATAAATTGGGTGTTTTTCTGGGGTTTCTCAGTTCACTTCTGCCTCTTGTCCCACCATGTCAATCTCGCTCTTTCCCGCTGCTCCAGACAGACGAATGCTCTATTTCGATCTGCCCCACAAAGCTTTTGTGTGGATGGTGCCCCCTGGCCAAGCTGCTTGCCCTGCTGTGACCCCTGTGAAAAGGTCATTCGACTCCCAAAGGGGCCCTGACTCCCAGGTTGAGAACCACTGCTCTACAAAGACATCCCAATGCAGGAATCTTGGGAAACCAGAATCTGTTTACTTCCCACAAACTGGGATTCCAGAGATCCAGTTTGGTGCAATGGTTTGAATATTGGACTAGGATCTAGGAAACCCTTTCTCTTCCAAGAGACTTGCTAGGTAACCTTGTAATCTTTCTGCCTAATTGACCCCAAAGGATTGTTGCAGTAAGGATAAAGGTGGAGAAGAGCTTCTTGGAAAAATCGTGGTCTAAAAAATGAACTAAACTGGAGTTTAACTGTAGCTTTTTGTGAAGTTGTTCATAATTATTTAGGCCGATCCTATATTGAGCAGGGGGTTAGACTAGATGCCCTCTATGTTGACTTCCAACTCTATGTTTCTATAAACTCTGCCTTCAGAGCCCGATGATAACAAGGAACGGCAGGAATAACTTAAGAAATCAAATAAACATTGCAAAGACATATTTAACTTTCCTATAGTCTCTCTTTACTTGGAAACAATCCCTGGAGAAAGCTGGCTTGGCACTTCCTGCTAGCCAGGGAAGAGGGAGAACATACCTTCCCATATTATGCTCCCGGTTTCAACAGAAATGTTATGGCCATTTAAAGGTGGTGGAAGCTTTGCAAAAGGGTTGGTGAGGAGCTGTGGCTCAGTGGGAGGACATCTGCTCAGCCTACAGAAGTTCCCAGGTTCAATCCCTGGCATCGCCACTGAAAAGGATCACGTAGGAGGTGATGTGAAAGACCTCGACCTGAGCATCTGCCCGTCAGCGTGGACAATATTGACCCTGATAGATCAGTTGCCTGACTCGGTACAAAGGCAGCTTCATGTGTGTTGTCCGAACGGTGACAGGTGCAGAGGGTTGCCCATTAATGCCGTTGACAGTGTGCCGATCACAGTGCGACAGTAGAAATAGAAAACTAATTTATTAATCTTTTCTCTTTTTTTTCTTTTTGCTATGTACAAGTTTAATGGAGAAATCTTTTGCGTATGAAAACAATTAAAAAGAACAGGGTTCATGTCTCATTTCCGGAGGGTTTTTTTTTTTTGATCGTTAATATTTTTGACAGTTGATAGGATTGGGTTGTTGACCCAGCTACATCGGTCATGCGTCTTCTGAGCATCATTATCAGGCATGGCGGAGAAGAGGGGGCAACACGCACCGCTCTGGCTCCTGGTCCTGGTTGGTAGTTACAAAAAACACATTGTTGAAAGTGACAGCCCGAGACACGGGCTTTGACAAAATGCATGCCATGGCCAAGAAGGACAGAGGAAGAGAAAGAAAGAAAGAGAGGAAGAGAGAAAGAGGAGGAGGGGGCGGCTGGGAAACATGGAACAAAAATGCACAAACACCATTGGACTGCCATACAAAAAAAGTCAACCCATTTTGGTAAGATAGCCTAGAGCAGGGGTAGTCAACCTGTGGTCCTCCAGATGTCCATGGACTACAATTCCCATGAGCCCCTGCCAGCGTTTGCAAACGCTGGCAGGGGCTCATGGGAATTGTAGTCCATGGACATCTGGAGGACCACAGGTTGACTACCCCTGGCCTAGAGGACCTCCCCCCCCCCCGCCGATGATTCTTGATTCCATCATCATTAAATCTGAATTCTAAACAAACTGAGGTTGTAAATATCTCTGACCACATGAGTTAAATGTGGCTTCCGTGGACACAGACAGCCTCCTGTTGAATATGGGGTGTGGGGAGGGGGCGGCCTGGGAGGGCCTCTGGTGCTGCTCTTAGGGCTTGTGGAGGGCTCAGGTGGTCCGCTATGGAAAGCGGGATCCTGGATAGACAGAACTTTGCTCTCATGCAGCAGCACTACTTATGTTTTCAGCAAAAGTAAGAAGGAAAAGCTGTTCAACTGATTATTGGACTCAACTGGACTTCAGGTTGTAGGGGCAAGGGTTGCTCCCCAGTGTACAAAAATGGTCCAGCAAGTAGTAAGGAGAGATGTACAACTCTGAAACATGCAAGGAGATTTTTTTACTATAAGGGAGAGTATTTTTTTAAATTCCCCTTGGAATCTGAAATGGTACAGTTGAGGAGCCAACCATTTTAATCTCCACCCCCATCTGCAGCCATGAATGGACCGAATCTTAGATTGGATTTATTGTATTTACCTAAAAAGGTACTAGCTCCCCCACCCAGGTGTGTCATCAAGAAAAAGAGAAGGTTATTTTACATTCACATACAAATTACAGGTATGTTAGGAATGCCAGGCCCTTCTTCCCCAGGAGCTGTTTGGGCACAGGGCCTGGAAGGGGAAAGCATTGCTGGTGCTTTGATGTCACTTCTGGGTAAGTGACAACGCTCTGAGTGTCCTCCCAAACTCTGTGGTAAATACCATAGAGATTTGGCCAGTTCCTAGAGCGTCATGCACATGGGAGAAAGGTTTGTCATCAAAGAGACAGTAGTACTTTCCCTTCTCCTGGTGCCCAAAGGAGCACGTGTGGGTAACAAAGAGTGGAGACTGGAGTGTTGAGTATATAACTTGAGGATATAACTTTCCCTTCTGATAAATATGGATAAATGGGACACTAGCGAGGTCCAAGCGTACTGCCACGGGACTCTGCACTTCTTCAAACTGGACTCCTAACTATGCAAAGCGTTCCACTGAGAAGTCCCACTGGAGAGTTCTTTCATTTAAATCAGGCCTCGGTCTCATTCTGCCCATCAGTCCCACTCACAAAGGCATGTGCGGAACACTCGTTAGAACTGCAGAAAAGAATGACTGTCTCATGTGCGGTATTTGGAAGAAATGCTGCCCTTTCTGCTTTGATGGCCAGGGTTGGCAGACTGCAGTGCGGGCAGCCAGGAGGGCAAGGCCAGGACCAAGGGTTGACTTTTTTTGCTTGTGGCAGATCAGAAACTGAATCACTACATGTTGAGGTCATGGGGGGGGGAATCCAGAGGAAGTCCATCCATCTAGATCTCGTTCTGTTCCTTCAGGTCATCGTCGAAGCCGTCATAGTCAACAGATCGCGGGGACATCCCGAGGTACTGCTTCAGAAACTCACTGAACCTTTTCTGGTTATGCCACTTGCGGGCCGACTTCCGGACGCCGATGAAGCCTCCGTACCGTTTCTGAAGCTCTTGCACAGCAGGTTCTGCCATCTGCCCGTAACCAAACGGTCCGCTCAGAAAACCACCCAGCCTCTTGGGGATCTCAAGCTGGTCTTGTAAGTCCCCCAGTGGTGCTTGGCTTCCGTCGCTGGCACCTTCTTCTGCCTCCGGCTGGCGGATGAGACCGCTCACTTTGGACACCTGATTCTCGTCTTCCGCCTTGCGGAGGTCCACCATCCTCGTGAGGTCGCTCAGGAGTTTGAGGTTGCCTCTGCCTCTGAGCAAGCTGCTGTCCCACATCTCTAAGGGCCGATGAGCTGCTTCTTCTAGACTGTCAAGCCCCAGCGGCAAAGAGGCCTTCCCAGACGCTTTGCTGCAGAGCCCCCAGGTGGCAGTAGAGAGGAGCTTCCCTTCACATTCCATGACGCAGATCTGGAGGGAGGGAACCATAGAGAAGGAGAAAATATAAGGAAGTGCATTTTTCACTTGCAGGCTGCCTTCTAATTATTTTTTTGTTTCTTGTAGACTAGCAGCTTAAGTAAAAGAAAAAAGGGGGTTGAGGGACAAACTACAGGTTATGGTCTTTGGCAAGTTTAGTTGGGGTTTCTTGGGTTCTACATGCTTTCCCCGTTGTCACACAGCAGCTGTGGGGAGAGGCATTTTGAAACTTCTGGGGGACGCATTTCTGTTCAGAACTGTGGTGTGGCTGGAGGGGCTCCTCCTTCACGCTGTTTCCCCCAGCCCAAATGAGCTTGGAATACTCTACATGGGGCTCCAAAATTACACGAGTAATTCCTTGCAGGGACTGTTTTGTTTCAGGAAAATGGCACAGAGGGGAAGGCAGTTGCCCTTCTGAACAGAACTGGGCTCATGGGGTGTTTAAAAACGCCTCTCCTCACACCAACTGTGTGACTGCAGGAAAGCAAGTTGGGTGCAGGGAACAGCTTGCCCCCCAAATATAATCTGTTATTTGGCTCTAAGAATCCATGACTCAGGAATGATTGAATACTGCCTGGTACTTCCTCCTAGGATCCCCATGTTGGGCCAGCTCCCCTGCCACCATAGCTTTCCTCAGGGGGAAAGCTTGTAGGATGTAATCGGCAAGCCCACCAAAAATCTAAATATCCGTCAGCATCATTGAACAGAAAAACAAAGCTAATTGCTCTCGATATTAATGGGAAGCCCATGCCTTCACATCTCGTTGGGAAAGCCAATACAGTCTCAGGTGACCTATTTTACAGGGCTGGTGTGATATAAGAAAAGCCCTGGTTTCTGGAAAACAGGGAAGGACTGGATGGCAGAGAATACTGGGCAGTCTCTCAGGTGCATATGTTGTGTACTCCCTCTTGTGGCTGATTTGATATTTTATGTGCAGCATAAAAATCTGCAGGGAGAGATGTTGGACAGAAACTGATGTGTTATTGAAGTGACCACTAGAGGGAGCAAAACATGCAGAACAGATCTGTCTTCCAGCCACAGGAACACACAAACAAGGGAAGTGAGCATGTGAAGAAGAAGAAGAAGAAGAAGAAGAGTTGCTTCTTATATGCCGCTTTTCTCTACCCGAAGGAGGCTCAAAGCAGCTTACAGTCACCTTCCCTTTCCTCTCCCCACAACAGACACCCTGTGAGGTGGGTGAGGCTGAGAGAGCCCTGATATCACTGCTCGGTCAGAACAGTTTTATCAGTGCTGTGGCGAGCCCAAGGCCACCCAGCTGGCTGCATGTGGGGGAGTGCAGAATCGAACCCGGCTCGCCAGATTATAAGTCCACATTCCTAAACACTACACCAAACTGGCTCTTCAAACTGGCTCTGTGGAAAAACAGTCACCAGCCAAGCCCAAAGCAAATCACAGAGGTGCAGCAACATCACTGGAACTCGGCTTGCTTCCACCACTTCTGGCCTAATACAAACCTCACTGCAGCAGTTGGAGGCACAACAAAGTCTTTACACCTAGGGATCACTTCTTCCTTGGCACTGGGGTGAAAAAAATTTCTTATTCCTGTTCAAGGGTGCAGCAGGTTGTCACCTCCTCTCTAACTCAGACTCTTTGTCTCAGGCTATCTGGAATCCATCTTTACCTGACTCTAGAATTGCTAAAAAAGATCCCAAAATGAGGGCACTTTAAAACAGATCCCAAAATGAGGGCAAAAATAAGTCTTGTAAGGGAATAGCAACCGGGAACCAGGCAGTTTTTGAACTGATGCCTTGACCAATCAGCAACAGAGTGCTTTGCTACATCAGCGTTGGAGGCTCAGGGAAGGAAGTTAAGCCGGCAAAACACAGAGATCTACACTTAATACTGGGCTCTTGAAGCTTTCCTCAAATGTAACAACTTATACCCGCTCCTCGGTATCATGGGGGAAAGGTAGAGTCACCGTGGATCGATTAGAGACATTGCAGAGGGAAAATTTAAAGCGCTAGATATCAAAACGGAAATCGAATAATGTGCAGATGACTTTCTTTAATTCGGGGTCACCGGGGATGAAAAGCCCAGTGCAGATTCACCCTGGGTGCATTGCTTCCAAATGAGTTTTCTTGACCTTTTAACCCTCTTTGACAGCAACCGCTGCTTACAAACAACTTTCTCCCTGAAACATCTTGCTACTTCCAAGTGATGAGATGCTTTTTAATTCCTAGATAAGAGGACAGCATTTCGAGCCATATGCCGATCTGCCAAGTTAATTGGCTGCTAAGAATGAATTAATGCCAATGAATGAACAATCAAGGTTAACTTAGAAGGCAGGTCACTGATGCCTGTTAGAGTAGGAGGCAGAGGATTTCTTCAAGCCAGTCAAAGAAATACAAAGTCTGAGTTTCTGCATCTGGCTGGCAGGAGACTCTACTGGGGGCTATGCCAAGGTCATCTTCAGATGTAAGTGGGAGAGGGGCAAGTTCTGTTCATTGTAAGTGCAGATAGCCTGATTGCTTGTAGTTTTATACCAGGAAATTGAGGATATGGTGGGGCCAACGCTTCCCATGAGCTTTGCTGTTACTTTGTGGAGTGGCAGTCTATCTGCACATCCTCCTGCCATGCAACTGAACCTGTAATGGCTGCTTGTAAAAGTGGGAGTAGATGAACCAATATTTTCTGGACCATTTTTCATTTCAGGGTAGGTCAGAAAGATTCTAGGATCCAGCAATTAAAGAGCAACAGCTGAGTCAGGAAGGCCATTTGGGAACTTGTCTGGTTAGCATGACTCATCCGGAGTGTGCATCCTATACATTATTCCCCAGGATCATAACCAGGACTGTCGATCCAGAAACCTACAGGCTGCTCTTGCCCCTTCCTCCCGGTGTGGCTATCGCATCTCTCTTTTCTTGGGCACAGGAGTGCTGGGAAGCTTGCAGAAGGCCTGTTCTTTCTGCAGTGCCCTTGGCAGTACTTTCAAGGTGGAGCCCATTATGGAAGGGATTACTGAAATGAGGAAGCCACGCGGTATGGCACAGAATGAAGAGGCTCTCCAAATGAATCTTAATGACCCATCCATTGCATTATTTAATTGTGCAGGAGAGCTCCTGCCAGCGCCGTGCAGAACTTGGCCCTGTTACGTTCATTCACTCCTTCACTCATTCATTCAGTCAATCTGTCTTGGAGCTAAACTGCCTAGTAACGACACTGGAAAGAAATGTATATCACCCGTCATGACAGATTATATTTATCTCTTAAAATGTGTATAACTAAATCTCCTTTCCCTAATACCTGGGGTGCTTAGATATAGATGAAAAAGAAACCAAACCAAACCAGCAACATAAAATATCTAGATAAAGTATTGTATAAAGGAAGACTTACAACACAGGCCTGTGTTACACCCGTCTTAGCCCATTGACTTCAGTGGACTCCAAAGGATATAATTCGGCTTTGGATTGCACTGGACATCTGTAAACCGCCCATGGCGCCGCGGGCGCCATGGACTAAATAAAACAGTAAGGGGTCCTGGGGCGGGATGAGTCCGGGATGAGGAAGGGTCCAGATTGGACCCTTCCTCATGACAGACAATTGGTCCCTCCGATTCCCAGCCCCAGGAACTGCGAGCCGCAGTGCCTCGCGCCCTTCCCGCGCCTGGATCCCCGACCCCCGGCAGCAGCGGCGTCCCCCAAAGAAAACCAGAAGAGAGGCGTTGGGGAAGGGGCTGCCCAGCCGCCGCCTCTCCGGGCCCACGTCTCCTCGCCCACGGTCCTTCGCCTCCACCCACGCCGTGACGAGCGGACCTCAGCGACGGAGTCCGAGCTGCCTTCCCGCAGCCGGACCCACCAGCCCCAGCAGCAGCAGCAGCTACGTCCCCCGAGCCAGCCAACAGCCGCTGAGAAGCCTCGGCGAGGGGGCTGGCCAGCAGCCGCCTCTCTGGCCCGTGTCTCCTCCATGGTGCCCGGCCTCCTCGGCCACGCCCGCGCCTTTAATGGCCAGCGCGAAGCCAGTGAGTATACCTCGCGTTCTCACTCGCCTTCGGAGGGAGGACTGCGGCGCCGCTTTTCGGGGGGAGGCTCTAGGAGAGGGGGTTGGTGGGACCGTGTCCCTTACCCTTCCCCCTTCTCCCCTTTCAAAGCCCCTTTTTATAAAGGGGCTTTGAAACTAGTTACAAGATAAAACAAGTAGCTTGAGCCTTAATATTCTGTCTGATACTATACAATTGATGAAGCTAAGTCCCTGGTAGTCCCTGATTAGTCCCTAGTATTGGAGACAATGAGATCCAAAGAAAATAAAGTATATATATTCCCAAAAGGCCCTTCAATTCAGATGCTCTGATTCTGATTTGGTTAAGCTCCTAGCATCCCACAGATGGTGAACCTCCACCATGTCTAACAGGGAACTCTTGACTGATCTTAAATGTTAGAATCATATGGAAGGAGGTGATCTTACTTGTTTACTCACAGGGGAATCAAAATTGTCGGGGTACTTGCAAGCAATCTAGACTAGTGATCTCAGGGTGGAGTTCATGGGTGCCTCTGTGCCCACCCATGTGTTACCTAGCGTCTACTAGATTCTTCCCAAAGCAAAAGTTCAGTCTTGGCTTTCCTCTACCTTATTGGAATAGGAGATGCTTCAGAAGAGTCCTAGATGACCTTTGTGTCTGAAAGGAGCACACATGTAGGAAAAACTGCCTCCATCAGAGGAGGATACTTGGCTTGGAACCTCCCAGCATTTTGTGATTGACTACAGCCACTAAGGATGCATGGAAGGCAGAACATAACAAAAAGCATTCTAGGATTGGCTAGACATTTCTTTCATCATGACTGAAGCAATCTTGCTTAACAGATCACACAACAAAGCCAGAATGCTGAAAGCTATTACAGTAATTGCCAGCTTGCAGGTCATTTACTCCAACAGTCTAACCTTTCTCTCTTTCTTTCCTTGCACCCAGCTCAGCCAGATCCTTGTACCCAGCTCAGCCAGTAGTTGGGGTGTTGCAGCAACCTAACAAACAGATCCCAAAAGAAAACAGCCCTCCTTTCTCTTTTCCACACTTTTTCATTCATTTGTCTCTCTTCACCTAATTTTCCCTTATCTTCTCCCCTCCCTCCCCCAATTTCCTTCTTGGTATCAAGACCTTCTCATCCCTACCCTGCTTGAGGACAGAATGTATTCCAGAGTAGAATACTAGCCACCAACCTTTGTTAATATTCTGAGCAGAATGCTCTGGGTTTGCTGGGTAGTGTAGATTGCACTGGTTCTGCTGGGCTTCTATCACCCCCTTGCTAGGATTGTGATTTTGTGCTTGATATCAGCTGATGTTCCCACAATGGCACTGGGTTCTGCTAGGCACTCTGTGTTTGTGCTGGTACTGCTGGGCTTTCAAAAATCCCCCCTTCAGTTACTACTGCAGAGATTTATTTGAAACAACAGAGTATGGGGGTACCTTCCTGTGGAGGTAGTGTTTCTTCACACCCAGTCTGGTGAAGCTTGTGATCACTATTTTGTGATGCTTTGGCTACTGTTAGTAACAGTTAGTACAAAGACAAACTCCTAGCTCTCAGACATGCCTTCTGGATGTTTGGGTTGGTCAATACTTGGGCTTCAAAATGGAGAACAGAAGCATCCCAAGTGCCTGCTCAGAACACGAGTGGTATGATAGAATTTATTTTTTTGCTGTCAAGTCACAGCTCACTTATGGTGACCCTGCAGTTTTCAAGGGAGGAGACACTGGGAGGTGGTTTGTCATTGTATGTCTCCATGTGGCCCTGCTTAGATTTGGAGCTGTGAGGAGATCAGGCTCTCCAGGTCAGAGCTAGGCTAAGAGTAAAGTGACTGGCCCAAGGACACCCAACAATCTTCTGGGGCACAACTGGGGATTTGAACCTGGATTTCCCTGATCCGAGTCTAACACTAAGCACTATATTTCATTGGCTCTTATGATTTAACTAGCAGAAAAGCCCATTCTGCAGAAAATACAATGGGCACTAGCTTCACCCACCCCCACCATCCAAGCAGGCTTGCTAAGCTCCCTTCCTCCTTCCCCACCATCCCGGGCAGCCCTGGAGAGGCTGCAGCTGGGACTGCATGGGGTGGAAGGAACACTGGCAGGAGTGGGCTCTCACCCCCTCCCCCTGGGCCCACAGTCCCAGGCACTCCTCCCTCCCTCCCACTGTCATTACTTCCACATGGAAGAAATTGGAGGGGGATATGGCCAGGGGCGGGACAACCTACCTGACTGGCCATTCATTGGACAGACAGCCAATCAGGTAGGTGATGAGTCCCAACTCCTCCCATCACCCCAGTTGGGCTTTATTTATGTTACAGATAGTGTGTTGGAATGTGAATCTTTTTTTAACTGGCATGATTATATATACAAAATTAAATAAAAGAAATTCGCTCACTGTCTTTGTTTCTTTTCTGGCCATTGAAACAAAATTTGTGTCTAGTGGCACCTTTAAGACCAAACTGTTCTGCTGCTTCAGATCAACACAGCTACCCTCCAACATCTTTTCTAGCCAGTATTATTATTTGCTTTATGTCGTGATTATTACTGAAAATAATTGTCATATAGAGGAGGGGCCCCGACCTACATAGCGTCAGCCTTGTCTGATCTTATTTTTATTTATTTATACTTTAGATTTTTACCCTGCCCTTCCTGCAGGAATATCTCAGAAACTAACCAGGGCCCACATAGAGGGGAGCAAAACTAAACCACCTCTGAATGCCTCTTGCCTTAAACATTTTATGAGGTTTCCATAAATCCATTGTGACTTGATGGCAAAAAAGAGGAGGGGATGCTAAAAAATGATCCACCCCGGGTGCCAGTTAGGTTAGGCAAGCCACTTAACTAGGCATGGAAACTCTTCTTTGTTCAATAAAATCAGACTCCAGTGGCACCTTTAAGACCAACAAGACCAAAGGTGCTACTGGACTCTGATTTTGTTGTGCTACTTCAGACCAACACGGCTACCCATATGAATCTCTTCTTTGTTCAGTGTGAGTCCTGATAGATGTGGCCTGTGTTCTTTCCCAGGGCAGATCATGTGGCCACACAACCTTGATGAACGCAGTGAGCTGTCTGTCTGGCTCCATTCAACAGGAAAAACAGAGGAAGGGAAGAGGGTGGGAAATCAATACTCCTCCAAACGGGAACGAACGGGGAGAATAAGAGAAGAAACGTCCCTCACAAGTCTGATCAATAGGAGAGGAAGAGAGGTTGTGATAGAGAGAACGTTGCTTGTGTTCCTCTCTTTATCGCTATGCTTTTGTGTGTTAGCAGCCACGTTCCCCCCCCCCCTTGGAAGAAGGCTGAGATCAATTCAAGATGCTTTCAAGTATATCAAGAAAATGGCGAGGGCTTAAAAGGTCCTTATTCAGAGATAAACAGCCATGGTCCTGAGATGGAATTCAGCTGTTGCACTGCTTGATTTAACTTATTGTTATTTTGATATTTATGCTTCACTTTTAGCCCTGACTTGGATGGCCCAGGCTAGCCTGATTTTGACAGGTCTCAGAAGCTAAGCAGGGTTGGCCCTGTCAGTACTTGGGTAGGAGACCATCTGAGAAGGGCAGGGTTGCCACACAGAAGCAGGCAATGGCAAGCCACTTCTGAAGGACTCTTGCCTTGAGAACCCAACAAGGTTATTGTAAGTTGGCTGTGAGAGGTGTGCAGACATTACTGGCAGAATGCAGGATGACAGAGGACCATCAAGAAGACAAAAGCAATGCTTACTGGGGAATTACACAACTTTCAGGTTGGTGATAAATAAACTGGAATTTTCTATTCATTGGCTACTGGAACTGAATTGCCTCCTTGAAAGAATGGATCCAGCCACATTGGAAAGGGGTGGCACTAAGGAGCTGAAATTAGAGGAGGCTCAACTCCCCCCTCCCTGTGCTCATGCCTTGGGCCAGAGCCAGCTGGGCTTACTTACGAGAAGACTGAAGTCATCCTGGTGGCTGTACAAGTGTCTGTGGCAACTCAAGCAGTCTCTCCGGCAGTCGCTGAGAGCATAGGCAAGCAGGCTGAACAACCAGACACCCCATAGTAGGATCCTCATGGTGTCAATCTCCCCCCCAAAAAAGACCTGTAGAAGAAACAGGGAGAGAGTGGTAAGGAGGGGGGGGTGGATCGATATTCCCACTTGGTGCTGCAGAATTCCCCAGCCCCAGCCTCTGAGAACTGAAGGACAACACTTAGAAATGAGTAAATCTGGTACAAAACAAATGCATTCACAGTATTGTGTTCATTTGGATGCTATTTGTTATTCTAGTAACTCACATTTTGTTGCGTTAGATTGGAGACCAATAGTACCTTTGGCACTTGGAAGTTTACACCATGAACCATCCAAGATGGTCCCTCAGGTGCTCCTGGACTTAAATCTAATGTTCAATGGCTGATCGCCACAGCTGCCTTCTGATATTTTGTTCAGATGACAAGTTTCTAATCCTCATTGACGCTTCAGAATACATAGAGACTACCTAGCCAAGGTGCAGGCACCAAAGGCAGCATTTGTGTTAAGCAGCCACAATTTTGACACGCTCCCTCTTGGCCCCTTCTTGCTTCCCTTGCCTTCTCCAAGGCCTTAGTGTTTTGCTCCATCATGCCTGTGGTCTGTTCTCTTCCAGCACACTGGCTCCCTCCAAACACGCAAGCAACTGCCTGACTTTGAACCAGACTCATCACCTTTGGCCAGATCCTTTTAGCAGGAATGCTCAGGCATGAGCATTGCTGGCTCTCGCTTGCTTGCTTGCTTGCTTGCTTGCGAGCTGATTGGCCCAGCCTGGGGTGAGGGCCGAGTAGCAGATAGGGGTGGTTGAAGGCGTGGTCCGTGGCCTCACTCCCCAGAGCTCTCATGGGGGAGGCCTGGAAGCTGTGTGGCCACAGATGTCTGTTCTTTTCGGTCAGTGTTGCCTCCAGGTTGGTTAAGTGGGAGGTCCAGCAGCACCATGTTAGAGAGCCAGATTTGGCAGAGGGCCCTCCAGTTCCCTTGATCAAGATGGGGAAAATATTGTCAGGATTACCCCTGCAGGGAGACTCTAGCAAAAGTTAGACTACAACATAGACATTTTAGCGGAAAGAATGGAGCACCCTGTCATTTGCTGTCAAGCTAGCTCAAAATGACTGATCTCCCCACTCCTGCTGAAACCACAGCGTTCCCTCATTGGTGTGTCAGTCTGTGGAGAAATGCGCTGTTCAGTTGCACATTAATTCAGCCCAGGAGTTCTGCCCCAGGTTTCTACTCCTCAGGCAGCAAACTGTGTGCCTCAAACTGGGGCTTGTTTGGCTCGTCTCTTTTTGCGAAATCCCTGCTTTGCCTTTCTCCTCACGCAGGAGGGAAGATGGCTCCCGACCAGTTTTGCAGCCCAGTGACAGATGGGCTGGATTTGGGTTCTTGGCCAGAGGGGAGTTCTCCATGTGACTCACGCTTGCCTCCTTCCCTGCCCAGGGATTGAGGCAAGCGTCCTGTGAAGCCAGCCGACACGCTTCAGGAAGTAACTCAGTTTGCTCCTCCCGAGGGTGGGCGGAGGGGAAGAGGGCCTGATTCTCCCTTGGTACCATAGATTTCTCTGTGGTAATAAAAATGGCTGGCTTGTGGTTTCAATGGCACTGAAAGCTTAAATCTCTAAACTGAGAGGAGCTCTAGGTCTTGAGTCTGCCCCAGTAATTCCAGCTGGGCAGCTGTGTGCTTGCCTGTTCCTGCACAATTCAACAGTGGCCCAGGGTCACTTTAAAAAGCCTAACCGCCTTTAATTCTAGCAGTGGCCATTGGACTCCTGTTTATTAAGCATTCGAATGCCTTTCCTCTAAAGGCCTGTTGATATGGTCAGCAGAGCCAAACAGAGAAGGTTTTTGCTAGTCAGGCGATGTATTGGACAGTGGTGGCATGTCTGAATGCTACTCTGACATATGGAAAAATAGCTTGACTCGACACATGTAGTGGAACAGGGCAGTAGAGGAGCCCGTACTATTTCAAACCATAGTTTTCAAATGTCTCCACTATGTAACAATTCCCGGGGAACACAAAACTAGACTATCATGAAGATAGTCTTCAAAGGCTGCCCCGAGATGATTGTAGTGTAGTTGTGCTACCTTTTGTCCTCAACGTATTAGTTTACATAGTGCACTGCTAGAAGAGGGCAAGTCCACACTGCAGGGAATTGATTTAGAGATCAAACAGTCTTAAAAGGCCATGCTATGCCCTGCATTTTGTGAAAGCACAAGGCTAGGCCACAGGATCAGAGGAAGGTGGGTCCATCTCCTTCTGTATCCTCTGGTCAGACAGATGCCTGTGGGGAACAGTCCTCTCTGCTGCTTGCAGCTCAGTGGCTTGTATTGCTTTGGAACATAGGGGCTCTGCTGGCAGACTGTATCACCCTTTGATTCTCTGCACACACAGCCCTAGCTCAGACCAAGCTGGGTCTATTTCCAGCAGTGACCACCCAAGATGTCCAAGGGTCGCTTGCCGACAGGCAGGAGGGACACAGTAGTCAGACTCCAGCATCAGGTATCCCCAGGTATGATTAATTACCATATGGGATGTGTGTAATATAGCCAGGAGGTCCTAAGATTGTCTGGCTGCCAGGCAAGACATGTTTGGAGGGGTTTTGCCATTGCCTGCCCCTGTGTCATGACCTTGATATTCCTTGGAGGTCGCTCTTCCGAGGGCTAGCCAGGGCTGACCCTGCCCAACATCTGAGAACTGATGGGACTGGGATTGACTGGGCTATCCAGTTCAGGTCCATCCAGAGGAACGAGATCTCAGAACGTGACAGTTCCATTATGTTATTGTGGTTAATTGCCGTTTTCCAGCCTTGAAGTATCCAATTCTTGACTTTGGCAGGTGATGACATCCTGAAAGGAATATCCTTTCAGATCATTCGTAGGATTTTAGGAGCCCTTCCTTGATCCCAATGTGCCATGAGCATGATATCCTTAACATACTTCTCAACAACCAAAGTGAATGTTGACAGTGGTGGTTACTCCATTATCAGGGGAGAGCACTTGGTCCATGCTCAGAGGCAATCTTGCACATGGCACTATAGAGAGAATTTCCTGACAAAATCTTGGCAAGGCTGGCCCCACGAGGGGGCCAAAATGTCTTACAAATTCTTTTTGTTTTTACTCTCAAATGCTTCCTTTAACTTAAAATAACAAGGCAACATTTCTGTCTCGTGGTGCTTTCTGAATAAATGTGATTTGATTCAATAAACGTGGAACACTGGGCCATGCGATGCTGCATTAAAGCAGCTTCCCTTGAGATGGTGCATTCAGGTACAATAGCATAGACTGTGGACAAATGCTCCCCCCCCCCCCCGAATCCACTCCATTAATTCAATAATTGAGTTTACACTGTTTCCATGTTTCAGGAGCCCCTCTGCAAATCTGAAGCTGGCAGAGAGGAAAAATACTAGGAATTATTCATCCCCCCCTCCCCCCCCAAAGTGCAGCAGTACCTCAACAGTTGCAAACGCTGAAGGAGGAAGAAAAAAATTTAACAACTTAATGTTGGAATGAGCAACTCAACATGTCGTGGGGGGCCACATTACAGTAACAGTGTGTAAATGTTCTCTCCTCGTGTGGGATGACGTTCAGGGAGGCATCTGGGAGATGCCCTTCTCTTGCTTCCCTTTTGTTGTTCTTCCCATTTCTCCATATGGCTTTTTGTGGAGTCACACATCTCTGTGGGTCTGTCCTGCTGAAACAAGGCTCTCATATTTCTATACCCGTGATGCCAGACAAGCCGGTGACTTGTGATAGGGAAAGTACTCTTTATATTAGGCTCCCCCTCTCCTTTTGGCCATATTCATTTATCATATTGCCAGTGGATAGGTCTGTTTCTCTCGATTTGGTTTAATTATTAGACCGTCCTTCTTATACTCTTGTATCATAACCTGAACGGGAACTGAATCAACTTGAATCAAACATACGTTTCACTTTTTGCAATATACTTCCTGGGAGATTTATTTAGTGCACTCAACATCATGTTTCTGTGATTGAGCAAACTCTGCAATATTAACCAAATATCCCCAAAACTTAAACCCGCCTAGAACGTCACATCTAAGGAGACAGGGATTTGGAAAACCAAATGGCTAGATAACTTCTTCCATTTCAGGCAGGAAGATCCAAACAACCCAGAAGGGAATTGACTCTAAGCAGAGCTTATAAATTCTCAGGACAAGGGGAAGAAGTTCTCTTCCATTTTACTACCACTACTACCACTACTACCACTACTACCACCACTCCTACACCTACTCTTACTACAGGCTTCTATACTGCCCTTCCCAACAATGGGGTCAGGGCAGTTCACAAGATCATCAATTAAAACATACACAATACTCTTTACCATTTTAAACATCCACGGCTATGGCTATTTTAGCAATAGCTAAAATTAATAAAACATCTAAAATCTAATCTTCTCGTTGGATGGTCACAAGCCACAAGGGATTGTTTCTTTACCCTCCACTGTGACCATGTATCCATGGTGGGGTGTCCCAATGCAGAGAACTAATGTAAAGATGCTGTGACA
Organism: Paroedura picta; assembly: GCF_049243985.1. Taxonomy (NCBI): domain Eukaryota; kingdom Metazoa; phylum Chordata; class Lepidosauria; order Squamata; family Gekkonidae; genus Paroedura; species Paroedura picta. The sequence goes on along the minus strand of NC_135369.1, from coordinate 29,410,320 downwards.
TCAACAATTGCCACCCTGTCGTAGCTAAATATTGCTTCAGATAAGTATTGAGCAAAGGATGGAAGGACTGAATGTTTTCACCTCTTCTTTATAACCTTGTTTAGCCTGATGCTTGAACAAACTATTTGTATGCTTTTCTATTTTCGTTCTTTAAACTTCGAAGAAGAAGAAGAAGAAGAAGAAGAAGAAGAAGAAGAAGAGGAGGAGGAGTTGGTTCTTATATGCCTCTTTTCTCTACCCGAAGGAGGCTCAAAGGGGCTTACAGTTGCCTTCCCTTTCCTCTCCCCACAATAGACACCCTGTGAGGTGGGTGAGGCTGAGAGAGCTCTGATATCACTGCTTGGACGGAACAGTTTTATCACTGCTGTGGCAAGCCCGTCAAACCCAGCATGCCAGATTAGAAGTCCACACTCCTAACCACTACACCTAACTGGATCTTTTTTGAACAATAGAGATTTTGAACAATAGAAGCTTGGCCTCTGAAAATGTACCATGTCTATTCTGTATTGCCATCCAAAGAGGAGTAAATCAGGGAGTCTATGGGTAAGCTTGCCACCCCTTGTCCAGGTTAACCTCAACAATGTGACAGATTGTCCCTGTGCTAGCTTGTGAGAGTACAGTGGGAGGTGCAGGAATTAGGTAGAGCCATGGGTGGTCTTAGTGATTACTGGGCCCTAGGCAAAACTCACGGAGGCAATAAGTTGTAGGGAGGTCCATCCCCAAAGTGCCTTCTCCTGGGTTGCCTGACTCTGCCCTACAGTTGATTGTCTTTCCCCTGAGAGGGTCTCAGGTGGCGGGAATCAGTGGTAAGGGCAAGAGCTGAGATAGTTGGCTTCAGGGCAGTGGGGCCCAGGGCTGCTGCCCTTAATGCCCTATGGCTAAGACTGCCCCTGATCAAAGCCCCCAAATGGCAGTGCAGACGCAGAGTGCTTGCTGTTATAAAGTCCATGTGTAAATCTATGATGTGGCCTTGTTTGGAATCCATTGTGAAGTTCTGGTTGCCATATTTGAGAAAGGATATTGCAGAATTGGAGAAAAGGCATAAAGAAGGGTGGAGCACCTCTCCTATGAGGAAAGCCTGGACAAGGTGGGACTTTTCAGTCTATAAAACAGATGGCTAAAGGGAGACATGACAGGGTTTGGGCATGGAGTGGAGAACATGGATAGAGGAAACCTTTCCTCCCTCTCCTATAACATTAGAACTTGGGAGCATGCAATGAAAGTGTTGGAGAATTAATTCCGTTGACAAATCGTAATACTCCTTTAACTCAATGCATAATTAAGCCGTGGATTCACTAGTAGCTGATGGAGTGAAGGTCATGAGCACAAAGGGGTTTGAGTCATGGTGGAGAGGCCTATCTAAGACTACTAGTCATGGTGACTGATCAGAGCCTCCCTTGACAGAGGCAGAGAATCTCTGAAGACCAGCAGCTAGGGAGGGCTTTAGCCTCTGCATTCTGTTTGTTTGGCCCACCAGGACAACTGCTTGGTCACTGTACAAAACAGCATGCTGGTTGAAATGGACCACTTGATTGATGCAGTGAGCACTCCTTATGTTCTTATGTACAAATTCCATATAACAGGGGATAGTCTCAGATTTGCTGGGGGTAGAGATGTACAGGGTTGCCAGCTATGGGAAGGGAAATACCTGGAGATTTGGGGGGTGGAGGGAACTGGGGTGGGGAAGGACCTCAGCAGGTTGCAATGCAGTAGAGTCTACTCTCCAGCACAGCTGTTTTCTCCAGGGGAACTGGCCTCTTTCATCTGGAGAGCAATTGTATCAGCAGAAGATCTCCAGGACTTCCCAGGAGAAGATCTGAGGTATGGTTATGCTCGAGACCCTTCTAACCTCTGCCCATCTCTCAGGCCACTAGGGTGGAGGCAAAGGTGAAGAACCGGACTCCAACATTGATGCTGGGCAACGATTCTCAATGCCTCCCTCTCCATGGAGGCACAGGTCATGAGAGTAGTGTGGCAGGCTTTTTACCACCTACGCAAAGCCAAACTACTAGTGCCTTACCTGGACCTAGAGCACCCAGCCACAGTGATCCATGCAACTGTCACCTCTAGACTAGACTTCTGCAACTCCCTCTATGCAGGCCTGCCCTTAACCTTGATCCGGAAACTGCAAACAGATCCGGAAACAGCATTGTCCAAAATGCTGCTGCCAGGATCTTCACAAACACACGATGGAGATCCCACATCTGGCCTGCACTTCAATAACACTGCTGGCTCCCAGTTGAATTCCAGATCAGGCTACAGATTTCGGTAGTCACCTTCAAGGCTATATGCGGTCTGGGCTCAGTGTATCTGAGAGACCGTCTCTCTGCCTATACTCCCCAAAGAGCCCTACTCTCCACCATCTCCAACTGGCTGGTGATCCCTGGACCCAAAGAAGCACGCTGGACTTCAACCAGGGCCAAAGCCTTCTCAGTCCTGGCCCCCACCTGGTGGAATGAGCTCCCCAAAGAGATCAGGGCCTATCTTGAACTACCACAATTCCGAAGGGCCTGTAAAAGGGAGCTCCTCCACCAGGCATTTGGTTGAGGCCAGCTGACTCAGCAACATCTGTTGGTCCTCCCCAAACCCCCTCCATGATCTGAGCCATGCTGACCACCTGCAGGTTCATGTTAAAAGAATTGTGAATCCGTTATAGTGTTTTGTTATAATCTGTTAAATTTAATTTTGGGACCACTGTTATGTTACTATCACTATATTTCAGTGTATACCCATGACGTTTCATGTCAACCACCCTGAGCCTTATGGGAGGGCGGTATAGAAATTCAATAAATAAATAAATAAATAAATAATCAAATTAATACCTTAATAAATAGACAAATAAATAAATAACCAGGCACCTTGGAGCCCAGGGGACCCCTCCATCATTTCTGTCCAGATGTCTACAGATATAAACTTGGTAGTTAGGCAGAAGAGAGCAGTCACCATCAGTCCCCCAACCTGGATAGTTCAGACAAGCACAATCCCATCAAATCTTGGAAGCTAAGCAGGGTCAGCCCTGGATAGTATGTGGAAGGGCAACCTCCAAGGAATAAAAGGGCCATGACCCAGAGGCAGGCAATGGCAAACCACTTCCTGAGGTCTCTAGCCTGACAGCTGGTCAATCTCCTGGCGGCATAACTGACATTCTGTAGGATGAATAAATAAATAATGAAGAAGAAGAAGAGTTGGTTCTTATATGCCGCTTTTCCCTACCCGAAGGAGGCTCAAAGCGGCTTACAGTCGCCTTCCCATTCCTCTCCCAACAACAGACACCCTGTGGGGTGGGTGAGGCTGAGAGAGCCCTGATATCACTGCTCGGTCAGAACAGTTTTATCAGTGCCGTGGCGAGCCCAAGGCCACCCAGCTGCCAGATTAGAAGTCCGTACTCCTAAGCACTACACCAAACTGGCTCTCAATAAACACAATAGCCCTCATTCCAGGTCCTCGCCCCACCCACCTGCTGACAGGATCAGGGCCCAATGACAGGGGCAAGGAAAGCATCAGCTTGGCGGTAGACAGTGACTTATTTGAAAACTAAAATATACACAATGTAGGAGACCTGTGATCAGATCTCCTTGGTGCATCCCATTATTGTTCACTTGAGGGTGGCAGCCATGTGCCTCTGGGCCACAGTGTGAGGGTGAAGCTCTCCACTGGCACTGTGTGGTAACAATCACTCCCTCCTTCCAGGACGATCCTTCCAGGCAGGTAGCCACGTTAGTCTGGAGGACTAAAACAGACAGGAGTCCAGTGGTTCTTGGAGGACTAATGACATTTATTCCAACATCAGCTTTAGTGAGTCAGAGCTCCCTCAGATGGGTGACGGGGGAGACAGAAAGAGAGAGAGAGAGAGAGAGAGAGAGAGACAAAGCGAAAGAGAGAGAAAGAGAGAGAGAGGCTTTTACAGTCAGAACTGCCAACAACTCTGTGCATTAGAGGAAATGAGCTCTGACTCACAAAAGTTTATGCAGAATAAATGTCCTCAGTATTTTGAGCTCTCTTCTTCCCAGCCGCTTTCTCCAGAGGGAGATGGGGAAAACCACCCAATCCTAGCAGGGTTCACACTGGGTTAGTGAGGGAAGTGGGATCTTTAGGATTTAAGTCAAGTAGTGTTGCCTGGCTGTTGCTCTATTTCCTCCAGGAGCCTCTTCTCAATTGTCTTCTCTGATGCTCAGTTAGTTAGTTATTTGAATCATGTTCACCCTGACTTTCTCCCTGTTTTATCCTCACTACAACCCTGTGAGGTAGGTCAGGCCGAGAGAGCATGAATGGCTCAGGGACACCCAGCAACTCCCGCGGCATAAATGGGGAATTGAACCTGATCTTCCAGATATGAGTTTCTGAAGATAGGGTGGAATATAAATCCCAAATAAATAAATAAGTAAACTAACAAACAAACAACCACAACGCTATACTGGTTCTTTGCAGATGTCCTCGGAAAGATACAGAATAGGATTTAAAACTGCACATTTCTGATGAGGAGCAAAGTTTCTCCACTCCTTTAAACTCCCTCCTGCCCACCCCCTATTCCAAAGACACAAAACGAGACACGTAGTAATCGTATCGGGCCAAAGCCTCTTAGGTCATCATTTTAGAAGGAAAGTGTTTTCTTTGGGGGTTAATTAATAGCTCGATTAGGGTGACAATGGCAGGTGACTGACAGATATAATAAAGGTGTTCATGCGTGCGCCTGTGAGTGAGGGAGTGTGCCTGTCATCTGGGAGATGGACTCATGTCTTCCCAAAGGGCATATGGCCCCCAGTCGAGATGCGCAATCAAGGGAGCGAGTGCGTGATTGGAGTACTTATCGTTCTTTCAATCACAGCGCTGGTAATTTAGTGAGGCACCTTGGGAGCACCGCCACCCCCACAATGAGCACAATGCAGGATCGCATTAAGGGGCCCACGAGACTCCGTGTCTCTTATTGGGTAGTGTGCAATCAGAGCTAAAGCGCACCGCAGCTTTTGCATTGGAGGCAGCCCAGCGTGGGGCAAACAGATGTTGCTCGGCAGAAACCTCTTTGGTGATTGCACCCTTTTGTGAGGCTGAGCACATCAGCGCATATCTGATGTGGTGGCTTCAGGGGTGTCAGTGCAGGCCGCCAGGGGCCTGCCACTGGTGTTCAACAGACTTGACAGCCCCCCATGTGTCCTAGGGTCACTGTTCTGAATGCTCTGTTCCCGAGCACCAACCACTTCCTGAACGTACTTATCCCTCCCACTAGAAAACATCACGGAAATCTTGGCCTTGTGGACACCGTTTTCATTTGCTCTTCATCAGTCTGTCTCGGATTTGCTTCTGAAGCAGGGTCAGTTCACAAATGGACCACAGCAATTTCCTGTTTTTAACACCTTAAGAATGGTTCATGGACTAGAATGTTGAATTGGTAACACATGTTGGTTGCTGCTGTGGGAAGAAGAAGAGTTGGTTCTTATATGCCACTTTTCTCTGCCAGAAGGAGTCTCAAAACGGCTTGCAATCACCTTCCCCACAACAGACACCCTGTGAGGTGGGTGAGGCTGAGGGAGCCCTGATATCACTGCTCGGTCAGAACAGCTTTATCAGTGCTGTGGTGAGCCCAAGGTCACCCAGTTGGCTGCATGTGGGGTAGGAGCAGGGAATCAAACTTGGCTCACCAGATTAGAAGTCCATGCTCCTAATCACTGCACCAAGCTGGCTCTCACACCAAGCTGGCTCTCATCTGGGTACTCCCATCCCAGCGGGTTTCACTTTGGTTCTAGCCACCTATGTTTCCCCAGTATTCTCTGGGATTGCTCTCAAACTGGTTAGCTTTTCTGAAAGACCTTACTCAAAGTGGATTTAGAAAGTACGGAAATGTTAGTCTGAATTCCTGTGTTTTTCCCTCCTGCATCCTGTGCATTATTTGGGGCCACCGCCTTCCTTTGCCATTTCTTGAAATGCTCAATAGTTGGGATATCACTATAGTGTTCAAACACTACTGTGGTATCTCAGCCACTGAAAATCATCATCATCATCATTTTATAATGTCAAAATGCCTGCCGGCAGCTGTAGAAAGAGTGTACAGAGGAAATCTCCACGCAGAAGCATCATGGTGGCTGCGTATGGCTTGCCTTCTCAGAGGGCAGACTGGAGAACCACCCCTGTGAGGAAGAAACTTTTGTTGCTCTTATCATAGAAAAGCCGCAAAAGGTAATTGCTTCCCCATAACTTCTCTGGAGGCTGCTCCAGCTGATCTCTTCTTATCTGATTGCCATTTTAGAAAGCTGGGTTTAAAAAAGCCCCACAAAAGATAGCCTCTGAAGCTCCATATCTATGTCTCTTTGGCTGATTGTCAGCTCCACTCCTTGTGACACTAGACTGGAACTCCAGAGACATAAGAAACCGTTGTGGGGATGGATTGGAATCAGGGCCCTGGTGCTCGGGGAGAGATAACCCTCCCTCCCCAATACTCACTGTTTTCCTGATAATAAATGATCCTCCCCCTGTCTGATTTTGGCTGTAGTTAGGAAAAGACAATCAAGAGACCTCTCTTTTGGGTTGAGGCCGCCCAGCGGTGACATGCATGACCACCAAAATAATGCCATCAGCATGGTGGGAATCAATCAACGCCCCCTTGGGTGTGCTGCGTAGGTCCAAATGACATTTCAGCTTTGATGTCCTGTGGAATTTGTGCCCATTTTTTTGGTGGGGGAGAGCTGAAATTAATATGAAATTTGGCATTTGCTCTGTAATGCTTCATCTCACTAACTATTCCTTTGTTGGAAAGGATCTAGATGACTTTTCCCCGGCCCCTTGGCTTCTGCTACAGAGCATATTTTATGGCTAGGAACTTAAGCAGCAGAGCCCATTGTCCTTCTGAATGCTGTGTGGATTGTGGCTTCCTGAGTGCAATGAGCAATCAACACGATTGTCATCGGCATCAGGCAACGACTCCCCACCTTCAAATGTGCAGCCTCTTCCCGTCCACGTTAAGCACATTGAAGCCCCAGCAACCTCAACAGGAGAGATTCAAGAATCCGTATCAATTTGTCCACATTTTCTATGGAGCTAAAGAAGGAATCTGCCCTTCTTGCATCATTCAAGCCCCTGTAGCTTTTCAAAATGAAAGCCACTACTGACAGCTGATCCTCCTGGTCCTTCTGCAGGGACGCCCTGCCGTGTTTTCTATGGATAAGGGACATCTCCTAGTACAACTCACAGGCTACATAATGGCCAGATCACAGGTTCTATTTGTGACCTGCTCTAATCTCCAAACCACTTCTCTGCAGTGCTGCTGCCTGGTCAGTTAAGCTCAAACTCTATGCTTCTGCTTTCCCATCTATTGTAATCACTCTTGAATTCCATTGGTCTCCTTTGTTTATCATATTTATATCTTGCCATAGCATCTTTGACTCAAGGCAGCAAACAAAGCTGCAACAAAGTCTATTAACAATATAAAAAAACAGCATACAAGTTAGAAATGCAGCCAGATTTGCCAAAGGCAGCTTACCTTCCATTGAATGTCCTTTGAAATGAACTTTCTGACATGTTTTCCTGAATAGAATGAGTGGAGATGCCCCCTTAAGCCTGCTCTGGTAGTCCCTTTCACAGGACTCTACATTGATCCCGTGCCTGATATAAGAGGACTGAGTTACTTGCCCAGGGTTGTCTGCCTCTCCTTCTTTGAAAAAATCACTTGGCATTCATCTAACCAAATTTCATCTTATTATCAGAAAGGGGGAAATCTTGGGGAAGTGGATGATGACATGGTGAGAACTCCAGGTCATGACTATAATCTGTAGCCTGAGGAATAACATACTGAGCTTACCTACTGTGGAGGAAGAGACTCTCCCCACCCCTTGGTTCCTCGTCCTTCTCTTGATTCCTTGTAGTTGGCCCTCCATTAAAACCGGACAACCACTGTCTGAGTCAGGATGCTGGACTAGATGGGCCCTTGGACTGATCCATCATGGCTCTGTCACAGTGAACTCCCAGTGGAACAACACTAAACCCCAAAGCTTGGGTTTCAGAAGATCAAGGCAAAGGTCCATCCATGCTTCCAGAATCTGAAGGACTGCATTCACCTATGCTTGGTTATCAGCCAAGGAATCCACTTTATCACAGATTTCTTTACAGGGGATCCTGCAAGGGCAGGTGATCCAACACTGTGGAACCTCTTTCCTAGCAGCTTTCCTTGGCCACTTCTCTAAAGGCCTTCTGATGTCAAGAAGATCCACTTATTCCAGTAAGCCTTTGAGGAGAACTATTGCTCCTTCCCCTCCACCCGCAGACTTTTATTTGTCTAGTTGGTAGTTTTATAAGTTGCCAATGCTTGATTTTTTAAAATGGTCTGACACTTCATCTGACCCTCTAAGCCAGGCTTTCTCAAGGAGGGTTTCATGAAACCCTGGGGTTTCTTGATAGCCCTGGAAGGGTTTCCCGAATGGGTGGGAGTCAATTAATTTTTTAAAAATATTTTAATTGGTTAAGCATTTATTGGATTACATGACCATATGTGTTGACCTGACCCTCCCTCCACAAATGGCCAATGATGGGCCTGGAAGGGATAGGAAGGGGAGGGGCTCTAGTTGAGCATGTAAACAGCTCTGCTTCCCAATCATATTCTGCCCAATTGCAGCACTTCTGGGGTTTCCTGAAGACTGAAGAATGTTTCAGGGGTTTCTCAGTGGTAAAAAGTTGAGAAAGTCTGCCCGGTCCACCATGCTGCCTCTCAGGGTGATAAATTAATTATGCATTGTGAAGACGTCATTTTGTTTCTTCCTGTCCTGTATTTACTACAGATCAGTTTCAACTGGGTGACAAACTTAATTTGTAGAGAGGTGGGGCTGGAAGAACATTCTGTCCCTGTACACTTTAGTGAAACTGGGAAGAGGGTGGGGACGGCTGGACGAACATTTTGTCCCTGTGTACTTTACTAAAACTGGGAAGAGGGTGGGGAGGGCTGGACGAACATTTTGTCCCTGTGTAGTGAAACTGGGAAGAGGGTGGGGAGGGCTGGAAGAACATACTGTCTCTGTGCACTTTACTAAAACTGGAAAGAAGGTGGGGAGGGCTGGAAGAACATTCTGTCCTTGTGCACTTTAGTGAAACTGGGAAGAGGGTGTGGAGGGCTGGAAGAACATCCTGTCCCTGTGCACTTTAGTGAAACTGGGAAGAGGGTGGGGAGGGCTGGAAGAACATTTTGTCCCTGTGTAGTGAAACTGGAAAGAAGGTGGGGAGGGCTGGAAGAACATTCTGTCCTTGTGCACTTTAGTGAAACTGGGAAGAGGGTGTGGAGGGTTGGAAGAACATCCTGTCCCTGTGCACTTTAGTGAAACTGGGAAGAGGGTGGGGAGGGCTGGAAGAACATCCTGTCCCTGTGCACTTTAGTGAAACTGGGAAGAGGGTGTGGAGGGCTGGAAGAACATCCTGTCCCTGTGCACTTTAGTGAAACTGGGAAGAGGGTGGGGAGGGCTGGAAGAACCTCCTGTCCCTGTGCACTTTAGTGAAACTGGGAAGAGGGTGGGGAGGGCTGGAAGAACCTCCTGTCCCTGTGCACTTTAGTGAAACTGGGAAGAGGGTGGGGAGGGCTGGAAGAACATCCTGTCCCTGTGCACTTTAGTGAAACTGGGAAGAGGGTGGGGAGGGCTGGAAGAACCTCCTGTCCCTGTGCACTTTAGTGAAACTGGGAAGAGGGTGGGGAGGGCTGGAAGAACCTCCTGTCCCTGTGCACTTTAGTGAAACTGGGAAGAGGGTGGGGAGGGCTGGAAGAACATCCTGTCCCTGTGCACTTTAGTGAAACTGGGAAGAGGGTGTGGAGGGTTGGAAGAACATCCTGTCCCTGTGCACTTTAGTGAAACTGGGAAGAGGGTGGGGAGGGCTGGAAGAACCTCCTGTCCCTGTGCACTTTAGTGAAACTGGGAAGAGGGTGGGGAGGGCTGGAAGAACATCCTGTCCCTGTGCACTTTAGTGAAACTGGGAAGAGGGTGGGGAGGGCTGGAAGAACATCCTGTCCCTGTGCACTTTAGTGAAACTGGGAAGAGGGTGGGGAGGGCTGGAAGAACCTCCTGTCCCTGTGCACTTTAGTGAAACTGGGAAGAGGGTGGAGAGAGGGTTCTTTCCCCACCCTCTTCCCAGTCATCTTTCTTCATCAGTCTCACAAAACGCTTCCATCCATTTTCAAACAAAGTGGCCCCACATCCTCAGAAGCTAAGAAATTTAATTTTATTGGTAGCAATCGGAAAAGAACAGAGAGGCAAAACAATAAAGACGAATAAAACAGGAAGAATGTATCAAATTGAGGACGTTTATACACGAGGATACCGACAATTTGTATTTTAACGGCTTGCAATCATCATAATGTAAAACTGCGATCCGCTTAGATCAAGAGGCATTATAGCAACCATGGATAGCCTGCCTAAATCTCTGCAATATCAAATGGTAATTTTAAAATGGGGAGAATAAAAAATAAAACCATTAAATACTCAAGTTCCCTTTAATGGCACCGCCCCACAAGTTGATAATAATAAAAGAGAAATATTACTACAGATAAATTATTAAATAAAACCATGTTTTCTTGCAGATTCACAGAAGGATCCCAATGGACAAAATAGTCAGTCCCCCAGTGACGGATATTTACCTGTCATAGCACTCCCCAAAACTGTATCATCACAACAGGTCTTTATTGGAAATGCTTAGATTAATCTGCATGGATAATATGGTCTGGTCCCAATGTACCAGTCAACAGCTTGGTGCAGCCAGCAGGGTGTATTGGTTAGGAGTGCAGACTTCTAATCTGGCGACCCAGGTTTGATTTCCCGCTCCCCCACATGCAGCCGGCTGGGTGACCTTGGGCTCAGCACAGCACTGATAAAGCTGTTCTGACCGAACAGTGATATCAGGGCTCTCTCAGCCTCACCTACCTCACAGGGTGTCTGTTGTGGGGAGAGGAAAGGGAAGGTGGCTGTAAGCTACTTTGAGACTCCTTCTGGTAGAGAAAAGCGGCATATAAGAACCAACTTTCCTTCTTCTGTGCATTTTATCTTTACTGATGGAAATCTTGCTGCAGGCCATGAATGTAGTCCTCTTTCTCTTTCCAAGGGGGAAGGATTTGGATGGCTTCCTTAGGGCCCAACTAGGCAATACCTCCCCTCCCCTCCATGCTGGTTTTGTGATCTGAAATGCCCCCAGAGAACTCCTATTTGCCTCCTTGGGGAAACCTGTGTTTAGCTTCACTACTTGTAAGTCTCCTCAAAGAGAAAACCCATGGTCTATAAGATAGCTCTAGATGTTCCTGCTGCCAGATTCTGCAGCACCCCCCCTCCTTTAAAAGCCCCCTGTTTCAATTCTGAGTCACTTTTACTCAGATTGAATCCACAAGTTGTTATTTTTCTGTCATTTTCTATTTATGTGTGCTTATTGTTCTGTAAAAATGAATAAATTTCTCTGCATTATTCTGGGTACAAAATAATAAAATGACTCCTAACACTGGTGACATAACGGTAATGACTGGGGAAGGCACTGGCAAACCACCCCGTATTGAGTCTGCCATGAAAACGCTGGAGGGCGTCACCCCAAGGGTCAGACATGACGGTGCTTGCACAGGGGATACCTTTACCTTTACCTTTAACACTGGTGACATAACTGGGTGGAAGGCTCACGTGGGTGACTCACAGAAACAAAAGAAAGGAGGGCCATATTTGCACATCTCTGCTGAAAAAGACACAACCAAGTAGAGCCAACAATTTGGCCCAGTACAATTCTTTCCCTCCAGTGACTTATGATAGGCTGGAGCCTGCTGGTTTCGCTTGTCCTCCCAGGTTCTCTGTCCCTCCCCTGATGTTTCCCAGCTTGGTGTAGAGCAGGGGTAGTCAACCTGTGGTCCTCCAGATGTCCATGGACTACAATTCCCATGAGCCCCTGCCAGAAAATGCTGGCAGGGGCTCATGGGAATTGTAGTTCATGGACATCTGGAGGACCACAGGTTGACTACCCCTGGTGTAGAGGGATCCAGCATGGTGTAGTTGTTAACAGCGGCAACTTCTAATCTAGCAAGGTGGGTTTGGTTCCCACCTGAAGCCCTGATAGAGCTGTTCTTCAGTGATATCCGGGCTCTCTCAGCCCCACCTACCTCACAGGGTGTCTGTTGTGGGGAGAGGAAAGGGAAGGCGATTGTAAGCCACTTTGAGACGCCTCCAGGTAGAGAAGAGTGGCATATAAGAACCAACTCTTCTTATTTTACCTCTCAGGGTATCTGTTGGGGGCGGAAGCAGGGTAGGTGGTTGTAAGCTGTTTTGAGACTCCTTTTGGGCAATGAAAAACAAGGTATAAAAACGAATTCTTCTTCTTCTAAGTTCACAACAGGCAGTATCTTGTTTCTTCATATAAATAAGAGCCATCATCAGTTTATAGTCAAACATGGTATTCTGATTACAGGGAACTGAGAGAGGGAAAGGGCAGAACAATATTTTACATAGTGGTCATAGTGGTGGTATGGAATGACTACAAAGTATGTGGGGAAATTGCGAGGGTATGTGTTTTAAGTTAATAACAGTTAGAGATCAGACCTGATCTCCACCCCCTCTCTCTACTAATACGTAATGGTTGGCAAAGTCTGTTTTGATGTATCTGAAGAACTGTGCACGCACATGAGTGCTTATACCCAGAATTAAACAATGGTTGCATTGTTTATGTGCTGTAAGCAAAAGAGGTGAGTAGAGAGCAGGGTATAAGTGTTTGACGTGAGGATGAAGGGAAAGGACTCAAGTTCATGCATGTCCCTTCAGCTAGCCCATCAGATCTTGGAAGCTAAGCAGGGCCAACTCTGGAGAATATTTGGATGGGAGATCTCCAAGGATTTGGGTGGTAGTTCCTCCAAGGAACAGTAGAGTCATGATGTACAGGCAGGCAATGGCAACCCGTCTCTGAATGTCCCTTGCCTGGCTGCCAGCCAACCCTCGGATTTCCTGGCTACACTATACACACCATATGAAAAGTAAATCCCTTCAGCTGCAGATCCAAACTGAAAGGAGTGAATTAGCTCCAGCGGGACCCATGGCCTCTAAGCTCTTTCTTCACATGGTGTGTGCATGCACCTGGACCCGTAAAAGCTCTGGGCAGGAATGGGGGGGGGGGGAAGGGGAGCATTGGTGAAATTGCAGGAAGAGGAGCATTGCCAACTGTAGGTTGAACAGTTCCTGGAGATTCGGGAATGGAATCTGGGGAAGAGAGGAAGCTCAGCAGTGAAGTGATGCCAGAGAGCAGGGGTGGCCAAACCATGACTCTCCAGGTGTCCGTAGACTACAATTTCCATGAGCCTCTGTTTGGCCACCCCTGCCATAGAGTCTGCCCTCTGAAGCTGCAATTTGCCCCAAGGGAAATGCTCTCTGTCACATGGAGATCAGCTGCCATTCTGAGAGACTGCCATGACCCACCTGGAAGCCCCCTCCCCAGGGTCCATCCCCAAATCTCCAGGAGCTCCTGAAAATGGAACTCACAACACCACCCCACATATGCTGTTGGTGGCCCGGGGGACCTGGCAGCTCTACCTAACACTGAACCCCCATTTTTTAAAAAAAATCATGATTTTCTTCATGTTTAGTAGCGTTGTTTAAGAATTGAAAGATTCCAGAATCTGGTTGCAAATATAGAGAGCAATCCTAAACAGGTCTACTCAGAATTGTCCTTGGGCCTACTTAGCAGGGCTTACTCCCAGGAAAATGTTCTCAGGACTGCATGGCTAATCTCTGAAACGCCACATGGCCACATACCAACAGACCTATTAATCATTCCTTCCGATTAATGTGAAATATTCCCCAGAATCCCACACATTGGCTGCTCCACTGGATAACAGCTGCACAGCTTCCTTCTGAGACGTGCTGGAAAAGGCACTCAGAACTTTCTAAAAAACTGCGGTTACTGACGGTTCAGCAGGCAGCACAATGAAACAAATTAACAACCTGTGAGAGAACGAATTTTCCGTCACAAAATGTGATTCTTGTTTGGGGTCTGATAATGCCATGTACAGAGCAGAATATGAACCAGATGATAAGTTTCGGTAGTGGTGTTAACTGTATTCTTCAGCTTCTCTGATGGCGATTGTGTTATACAGTTGCTGTGCCGTCTGTATGTTTGAAACCATAATAACCCCTGCTCGGTCTACTTCCTGACTTCCTCTCACAGTGGTTTCCACAGTGTATCACCGCTTAACCGATCTGCACATCTGGGAGACATCTTCCTGTCATGAGGTACACGATTTTAAGTCAGAAACTTACTCAAGGGAAGAGCTGTAAATGAAGAACCAATTCAAGTCAGCATTGGGTGCGAAATATGCCCCATCTGTAGATTGCTGCCTCCTTGGCCAATGTAGTTAAGAAGCAGCAGCATTGGTTCTTATTTGCCACTCTTCTCTACCCAAAGGAGTCTCAAAGAGGCTTATGTTCGCCTTCCCTGTCCTCTCCCCACAACAGACACCCTGTGAGGCAGGTGAGGCTGGGAGAGCCCTGATATTACTGCTTGGTCAGAACAGCTGTGGCGAGCCCAAGGTCACCCAGCTGGCTGCATGTGGGGGAGGAGTGGGGAATCAAACCCTGCTCCCCAGATTAGAAGTCCGCACTCCTAACCACTACATCAAGCTGGCTCTGAGAACATTAAAGTGTTTGGACACCTTTGTTGCTAGAAACCCACAGTGTGATTGTTTAAACGTGACTCTCCCCTAAACGGTGCCTTCTTGACAGGTAGGAGATGCATAAGGAAGTGATGCATCAAGCTCTCCTCCACTGTGTGGAGGGACTACCTCTTTATGACCAGGTCCAACAGCGGTGATCCACACCAAGTAAAAAGCTTTGCTAGGCATGCACATCATTCGTTTTCTCTCTCACACCTGAGTGGAAGTTCCAACAGGCAACCTGTTGACCTTCATGGCAGACTGGGTCTTGCAACGCCATACTGGATCTTTCCCATCTACAGATATATAGAGAATTTGCTGTAATAAAATGTAGCCCTGACCTGGATAGACCAGGTAAGCCCGATCCTGCCAGATCTTGGAAGCTTAGCAGGGCTGTCCCTGGATTTGGATGGAGTTCCTCCAAGGAGCACTAGGGGTCGTGACAGGGAGGCAGCCAATGGCCAACCACCTCTAAACCTCCCTTCCTCGGCTACCAGACAATCCCCAGATATCCTGGTTACACTAAACACGCCATGAGATAAATAAATAAATAATGCCATAATGTATAGGGTTGTGAATCAGCAGCTGGCACAGGATCCCACTGTCCATCTTTTGCTTGGTTCTGGATCCCATATGCAATAGGCTAACTTAGAAATATCTTCTTTGGCTCAGGTCATAATTTTTAAAGCCTTTTATGGCCTGGGACACTCACATGTAAAGACCGGCTTCTCCCTCCATGAGTCCACCTGCCATCTCCCTGTCCATGAAACCCGGCCTGTGGTGCCCTCTCTCTGGCAGGTTCATCAGCGGTGCTGGTCTTCCCTCCCTGGGGGCTAGTCAAGGATGTGCATGAAGCCACTTCATGGTTGGAATTCTGGGAGCTTGAAAGTTCTCAGAGCCTTGGAATTAGTATTGGCATTTTCCTTGTTCTCAGAATGCTATATCAGAATCAGAATTGCACAGAGCCAGAGCAGGCCACTGAGGGCCATCCAGTCCAGCCCTCCCAATCTTCTCAGGGGTTTAAAAATCACACACTCCTGACTGGTGCTCATCCAGTCTCCCCCTAAAAACTCCCAATGAAGGAGACTCCACCATCCTTCAAGGCAGCGTATTTCATCTATGAACCGCCCTCACTTGCATTGTTAATTTTGTTGCTAACCCCGGATTGGGAAATCCCTGGAGATTTTGGAGTAGAGCCTGGAGAGTGCGGAGTTTAGGGGGTGTATGATAAATGTGATGTTTATTTATTTAATTTCTAGACCGCTGCTCCTAGCCAGCTAGCTCACGGTGGCTTACAACATTCAATAAAATACTTTCCAAGCTACAATAAACAACCCGTAAAAACCACAAGGCTGGTAGAAAACCACATGGCATGTGGAAGTTCTCCTGTGTGAGCTTCAGTGAAACCAGTGGGGGTTATACTAGCTCATGGCAGCATTTGCACACAGGCCCCTGCTCCTTTCAACAGGCCTCATGTTCTTACTCAGGGTTAGTCAAACTGTGGCCCTCCAGATGTCCATGGACTACAATTCCCATGAGCCCCTGCCAGCAAATGCCCCTGTTCTTACTGATGCACATGAAATCTGCCCAGTGCTGCGCCAGCTGTTTTTTTTTCCAGCTGAATAAATATTTCATAACAGAGGCTGAAATAGATGTATTTTGGATAATGCGCCATGAAATAGACAGGGTTTTCTCAAAACATTTTGTAAAACCCCATGAAAGACCCTGTTGCTTGCCACCCACAGATGTATTTTAAAGCCATTTCGTCAGCTGAGCTGATGCAAAGCAGGAAAACATCAAGAATAAGGGAAAGTTCCCCACCTCCTCTCTCCCTCCCTCCTTATGAAAAATGATTATGGGGGGCGGGGAAATTCATCATCTTCGTTTCAGCTGGGACCAAGGTGGCTAACTAGGAATCCCTTGATAGCTCATCCTGCTCCCTCTGCCAATGCAACGTCAAGGGATAAGGCTGAAATCGGAAGATTACTTCTCAGCTTAGAGGCTGGTATGTTGCCAATGCTTACTACAGAAGGAGAAAAAGACTGTGCTGTGCCTTCTTATCTGGGAAGAAGCCCCATTCACTCTGCAGGGCTTGTTTCTGAGTAAACACACATAGGTTGAAGCTGGAAGGCTGCAGTCCTACCCAGTTTTGCTTGAGAATATGTCCCACTGGACAAAGGAGAACTTATTTCCAAGTATATTTTCCTATATTTTCCTATTTTCCTTTGTGTATTCACTCAGAAGTAAGTGCCATTGCGTTGACTGGGGTATTAAAAAGGTAAAGGTATCCCCTGTGCAAGCACCGAGTCATGTCTGACCCCTGGGGTGACGCCCTCTAGCGTTTTCATGGCAGACTCAATACAGGGTGGTTTGCCAGTGCCTTCCCCAGTCATTACCGGGGACTGGGGTAATACTCATGACTGGGGTTTACTCAGAGGTAAATGTGCATAGGACTGCATTCTTAGGGGGACAGACATTTATACAAATGGAATTCCATAAAAATTCACTGGGGATGTTGTGCGGGGCAGAAATTTACGGAGGGCAACAGAAATATCTTTCCCCCCTTCCTCCACTGCCAATACATACGTCTCTCATCTGGGATTGCCAACAGCCCTGGAGAAAACAGAATACAATTGTTAAAACGTAAGCTACCCAGAGCTTTCAGGGAAGGGCAGCAGATGAATGAATGAATTAATTGAATTGAATTGAGGCGTATTGTGTGGAAATGGCCAGCTGAAGCTTTCAAGGAATGGAGGTAAATAACATATTATTAAGACTTTACGAAATGGGCAATAGATGTTTTCCCCTCCAGGCAGTTGGCAACCCTATCACCATAGGTTATTTCTGGCCATTCCGTACTCTCAGTGATGACAATTATAGAAACAATCCAGGGTCCCAGATGTCCTTTCCTATAGCACATGCCCCTTCTGCTTCAGACAAAAAAGAGCTGATAACATTGTATAGATCACATTGCTTATCTGAGGTCATTTGGAGTGCTCAGCTAAGAAAAGCAAAGCAAAATAACTGGCAGTTCAATCCCACAGATATTTTCCTGGGAGTAAATGCTAAGGAACAGACCTGGGCAGGATTCTGAATCACAGTTGCTACTTAGGGTTATTCTAAGCTGGTCTGCTAATAAGGCTTATTTGCAAGAAAGTGTTCCCAAGATTGCACAGTAAGGCTGCAATCCTATGAACACTTACTTGGAAGTAAACCCCACTGAATTCAACATGATTTCCTTCTGCAACGCATGCTGAGCCAGCTAGGCATAGTGGTTGAGAGCGGCAGCCTCTAATCTGGAGAACCAGGTTTTGTCCCTCAGTCCTCCACACGCAGCCAGCTGAGTGACCTTGGGCCAGTCACAGTTCTCTCAGAGCTCTTTCAGATCCACCTACCCTACAGGTTGTCTGTTACAGGAAGAAAAAGGGTAGGTGATTGTAAGCCACTGAGACTCCTTTGGGTAGTAAAAGGCAGGGTACAAAAACATAGCTCTTCTCAGCACATTTGCCGCTCAACCCTGTTTACATTGACTCTGAAGTCAATATTAAAATTCAATTGTAATTATTAAACCACCATTTCATCTTGGTTTCTGATCATGCAAAAGCCACCTTGAAGAAAATTGTCATGCTGCTTCCAGAAAATACCCAGTTTGGGACTTTGATGAATCCCCCAAGGGGATCCAATTGGTTTCCAACAAACCAATTCAATTTCCACTCAGCTGATAACTGAACGCTTTGAAAAGGCAGAGACAAGCAACCCTTTGAGGAGTCTTTTAGCTACTCCAGCTCTGAGTCAGAAGGACAGCAGAGAATAGAAAAGCCAAGCACGTTTAAAGGGCAGGCAGAGCAATCATATCAGTGTTGACAGGAAAAGTATGGTCTTCTGCTTGCAGAAAAGTGAAACTGGAAGCCAAGGATGAGCAGGGATTCCAGCACTTTGAGTAGCCCCAGGGCTGCTAGATCCCCCCTGGCTGCTGGTGGCAGATGGGGAGGGGGAAACTCCTGGAGGTTTGGAGATGGAGCCTGGGGAGGACAGGAACCTCAATGAAGTACAATGCCACAGAGTCCACCCTCCAAGTCTCTGCTTCCCCCAGGGGAACTGATCTCTGGAGTTTGGAGATGAGCTGAAATTCCAGGGGACCTCAGCACCATTAAGTATGTCCCATGCTGCATTACTCAGCTGCTGACTACGGTGCTGGGATCTGCTCATTTGCTGGAAGGCTGTTTTGGTGGCCACCTGTGAACTGTGAAACTCTCCCTTAGGAGGCAACATAAGAAGAAGAAGAACTGGTGGTTTATATTGGCTGCCTGAACCAAAGAAGAAGGCCCTCCCATTCTTGAATTAAGTGGAATGAAGGAGTGGTAATGGCTAGTTTTGAGTTATTTTAACAGAATTTTGTGTTAGTTCTTTCATTTTGAAGTAGTAGTCACCACAGGGACCTGTGAATGACTACACGCATAGGTAGCCTTAAAAGGGGATTAGGCAGAATCATGGAGGATGGATCTATCAGTGGCTACTAGACCTGATATATGCTGTGTATCTGAAGGACCATCTCTTCCATTCAGGCCCCAGGCCTCTCAACATTTAAAAAGGGTTTTCGTTCAGTGGTCTTGAGTGGAATCTTCAGCTTCTTGCCTCTAAAATGGGAGCATTTCTGATATTTCCTCTTTCAAAGAACAGATAGACACGATCTAAGGACTTTAAAACAGTGTTGGCTTCTTTAATATCACTGTAAGATATTGAAGTGAGATACGGCAGCTGGTCTGTTGGTTTTGGTGGTCCTGTCTTGGGTTCAAATGCTTGTTCAGGCAGGAAGCAGTATTCAGTATGACAGGCCAGTCCCAAATTTTGGCCTTACTTATGTCCCTGGACAAAGAAGGTGAAGAACACAATTACAGTAAAAAACTTATATAGGGCAGCCCTCCCCATCACTCCGTCTCCATGTAGGATAAGGCAAGTTTGGTTGAGTGTCTGCCTGTTGGGCTGCTTTTAATGGTAACCAGAGCCCAACCAGGGGAAAGCACAGCACTTGGTCAGCATACAAAATGCTTGTCGTTATGGTCTCCTGGCTGACCAGTATATGAAGCTGCATTATCATGAGTCAGACCATTGATTTATCAGGCTGGTATTTGATTGGCAGAAGAGAGGCCCTTCCAGAGTCTCTAAGCAGAGGTCTTTCACAACGTCTGCAACCTGACTCTTCTAACTAGAAGTGCTGGGGACAGAAACTGGGACCTTTTGCATGCCAAGCAGCATCTCTACCTCTGACTTTGCTACACCAAACCCCATGGCCCTCTGTCAAGTAACTATGGGTCCCTGTCCCATGGAGCTTGCAATATGGAATTTGGCACAGGAGAGGCCACAGAGGGTGGGGGCAAAGATTAAATTGAGGAATGGCAGAGGGAGAATAGGCGAATTCTATCTTGATAGACATATTAAGGCTTATATTCAGTGGTGGAAGGAGACAACAAATTCCTCTTGAGGAGGAATTTGAAGGAAGAGAGGGAGGCAAACCCTGACTAGTTTCTGAGGAGTAGTAAGGGGGATTATGGTGGAAGAGGAGGTAGAACTGGAGGGTCCAAGGCCTTGGGCAGGACGAACCAGTGTGGCATTCAAGGGTCATCTGAGAAAGCTAGGCTTGAATCCCCACTCTGCTCGCATGGCAGCTCGCTGGGTCAGCCAGGCACACCTGACTGAAATTACCTCACAGGATTGTGGTGGGAATCAAATGGGAGAAGGGAGAATAATGTATGCTGAATGTGCTCCCTGGAGGAAGAAGGGGATAATAAAGATCGATTGGATGAGAGGGCTAAAGGGTGACAAGGCCGTGAGGAGGTAAAGATTTCTTCATGTATTCCACTTCTATTCGACCCTGTCTTGGCCGACTCAGGGTGGACTAGGGGTTTGATCACATAGCCCAATAAGACTACTGCTTGCTGTACAGATAGTGAGCATCCTGGTTTATCTGAGACATTTCTAGCCCACTTTTCTCCTTGCAACATCCTTCTCTCCACCTCTGTTTTTCTTCACAAACACTCCCCCTTCTGTGGTAGGTTTGAGAGAGAGAGAGAGAGAGAGAGAGAGACAGAGACAGAGACAGAGACAGAGACAGAGACAGAGACAGAGACAGAGACAGAGTCTGGCCCCAGGATCAGCCAGAGAACTTTGACATAAGCTCTTACCTTGACCACAAGTTATAGAAATATCACAGCTTGGTCCTCCTTCATTTGACCCCACTGCTCCACTGTTTACATTTTTGTTCTCTATCACAACGCAGATATATGTCTGACAACTGAGAATACACCCCATGCATCCGATGACGTGCGCATGAGTCCACGAAAGCCTTTGTTTCAACAAATCCACCTGGATTTACCACTTGGTAACTTTCCATAGCGGGCATGTGACCATTTCGATAAACCAGTCATTTGCATCATCCTGTGCCTCATCATGTCCACCTTCTGCTTCCTGGGGTTTTTGATCAGGTGCAGCCATGCATAACAATTCTCCCCCTCCCTTAATGGGACAATAGAGGCCGCTGGTACTCAAGCACACATACATATAGAATCATAGAGTTGGAAGGGGCCATCCAGGCCATCTAGTCCAACCCCTCTGCCCAGTGCAGGATCAGCCTAAAGCATCCATTATAAGTATCTGTCTAGTGCTGCTTGAGGACCTCAAATGTTCAGCCACTGAAATGCAGTTCTGGAGAAGCAGAGGAGTGTAGGGGAAAGACATTTTGTCTCCCCCAGTACGAGCCCATTAGCCTATTCCACTGCTGAAATATTCTGTATATGGTGTCATTAATGTAATATTTGGTTTAGGCTCATCTAGGTTCACCCGGGATGAAATCCAGATGACAAACTGATTTTAGTGCGGCACTTCGGAATATACTTAACATTTCCCTGTAGAGGCTGATAGGACTGCAAAGAACTTAATCTTGGCTGCATTGTGATCGTTCTGCTTTACAAGACGGAAGGTTTGTATAGCTGGATTCGAAACCCATACACTCAGAAGCAAATCCTGATTATTTTGATGGGACTGGGCTGGACGACAGCTTTATTAAACTATTCTAGCGATTTAAAACCACACCTTCTATTCTTGGTTACATGTGAAATCATCCCCAGTTCAAAGCCTGCAAAGATTTCGCTTCCTGCCACTCTGATTTCATTTGAACACCATTTCATTGGTGAGTAGTGAGCATCTAAGGCAATCAAACAGACATTTTTTATATAGGCAAGCATTGTCAAACAGCTTTCTCCAGAGGCTACGGTTAAACCCATGGTGCGTATAATGTCGCTCTTTTTCTCCATTAGCCAAAAAGCTACAATTAGTTTTTTGCGCATCAATATAGCTCTGGTCCAGGTTACAAACTTGCCTGTGCCCTGTCAGTGGCTCTACTTTGAACTAGTTGCCGTCGGTTTTGATAAAATTTAATTATGGAGCATTAGATGCCAAAGAGGAGATGCTCAAATCCCTTTCATTGGCTTTCTGATAATTATTCTAATTCTGGGGGAAAAAAGGCTGTTTGCATACACGTACACGAAACATTATTTCATAATTAGGGTACCTCGAATGCTTGCCGTGTTCAAAAGCAGTTTTCAAAGGTTTCGTTCTAATCCTCCTGTCGCAACATTGGCAAGCAGACAATCCTCCCTCTCTGCATTTTTGTGAAAGAGCCAGGGAAAAAAAAACAACGCTACTCTGGATCTGCATTTGTTATAGGTTTATCCAGTTGATCAGATGCCCACGGAAGCGCGTATACATGATGTGCAGCCGATCGGAAAATTGACCATAATTGGCTAAATTACACGGTGCGGTGAAAAGCACCAAACAAAGACCTGAAACCTTCAGCCACTGAAATGCAATTCTGGAGAAGCAGAGAAATGTAGGGGCAAGAAGTTTCGTCTCCCCCCCGTATGAGCCTGTTAGCGTTCACCACTGCAGTTTGCTCTTAGCTCTCCAAACACAGCTACAAATAATTATTTCTTTATAGATGGTTTTAAAAGTATTGCTTCAGTCACATTGGAAAATCAGTCTTGAACTGCACAGAATAAAGTTCCGAAAGGTTCCTTCCGACGCTGCTTATAAATGGGATGCGTTTTGAAGTAGCCCTTGTAGGCAATAAATGAGCCAGACAGGCTACAGGAACTTTGAACCTCTAATTTGTTCTAACAAACTGACACTAATATTTTACAGGGGATTATTCTCTTAGATGAGAATGAAACAGTGGGTTGGGGGGTGGGTGGGAAGGAAACAACATGCCGAAGCGATGACATTTTATTCGACAAAAAGGAACGGGTTTTCTGGTCAGAAATTGGTTCCAAAGCTAGGGTAGTTTTGTGGCATATATCAACAGAAAAGCAAATGAAGACATGTTTTGAAGCTAAATACAAATGTGACAAAATCAGTACAGATGTATATATACACACAGACACACATAATTCAAATTTCCATCTCCACCCAACCAATACACCCAGAAATCATCACCAACTAATAAACACACACATACGTCTGTTTATAGAGATTTAAAAAGTATCTGCTTTGTCAACTACAAATCCTCAGTGTGTAAAACCATCCCAGACAGATCCTTATAAAACCAGGGGTTTTCCTTTCAACACAAACCAAGGCGTCTTTAAGTGGCTTATCCGTTTCGAAGAGGGTGGGGGAGAAAGGTCACTAAATAAAGCACATCGTCTCCCTCCTACCCAATTCCATCCTGCCAAATTTCCCCCCAGTTTGAAAAGCTCTGGGTTGGTTAAACAGCCACTGCATTAAAACTCAGTTATCCAAGCAGAGGCAGACTTTCCCCAAGACAAAGAGAATCAAGCAGCTTGCTGGCAAAGAGATCAAGTGGTCGCCTACCTGCCTGTGTGCTCTGAGTCCTGAGGTTTCCTCTGATGTTTGAGCCTTGCAGTGTGTGTCTGCCAGCGTGGCCCCTATATATGTACACGGCAGGCACAGACACACACTCACACACACACACCTCCCCGGCTCATTAACACGTGCATCGGTGAGGCCAACCCCCTTAAGAAGCCACCTAACTTACACACTGACTAACAGCCGGGCACCCCATGGGGATCCTCCAGCAAAACCTTTCCAGAAAGGGTAGCTTGCACATTGAACGAGTAGAACCCCAGGCACCATGCCATGCCTCCATCCAAGGAGCAGTCCTCATGCCGGGCTTTTGCCGTACAGCTGGCTCTCAAGATAACAAGCTCAGATCTCTGGCCCGAGGATACAATGGAAAGCAGGAATCCCTGATGAAAGACCTGGGGGTGGGGGGAGGAAAGGTTTCCAGCACATAGGGAAAACCTCAGTAGAGCTGACGTGAATGCGCCGGTTCGAATCTCTCCTCTGCAACAAGCTCAGCTGGTGACCTTTAACCACATGCCAAGACTTAGGCCACCCACTTGCAAATGAGGATAACCGCATTAGCCTACCTTCCAGGGATGTTGTAAGATTACTAATTGCTCTGAACATTGGTGTTTATAAATCATGCACTTAATTATTCGTTATTTATCATTAACAGTCATTTTAATGAATAATAATTAAGAGTCTGAATGCATGTCCAGATATTGAAGAAGACCAGGGGAATGGAGGGTTTTCTCCCCCTCTTCAAGGATTTCCCAATTGAATTGCTACTGGGAAAGAGAAATCAATTGCCCTGAGACTCACCCAGGAGCCCTTTGCCTTGTTTGGACCAATCGTATTCTCAGTTGACCGGCTCCTGCTACAAAAGAGTGATTTACTCTTCCCATATAACACAGACAATCCCTTAATAAAGCCATTGCTGCCCGTTCTGGTGGTTCCTTTATTTTCTTGATTCTTTCATTTACTGGAGGCTGGAGACTAAATATTTCAAGGCATGAAACTCGGCCAGTCTGCCTGCACACACTTCTAGAACCCTCCTGACCCCTTTCGGCTGCCTTTCCTGTGTGGCCGCCCACCTTGTCCCAAGGAACTCTGGGTTTTTCCTCCAGCAGCCTTCCTTCGCGCTCTTTCAGAGAACCATCCATCAGCGTTCCAGGGCTGTCACCTTTCCCCAGTAGCTAGAAGGCCTGAGTGCTCCATGACATCACGGCACATTATCCAAAGGTGTTTGAGTGGGCTTGCAAATGTCAGAGACTTCAGGAAGTCTACTGCAAGCCTTTCTTTGTTTGTTGAGGGCTTCTTTGATTCATAACCCCTGCTGCTTTTCACAAGGGCACCCAGACAGAAAATGTGTGGCTTGTGGCCGAGGGCCAGGGAAGAACTGCTGCTACCTTGCGGAGGGCAACTGCCCAGAGACACGCTCCACACAGCGCTGAGCGTGGAGCCATGGACAGATCGCAGGAGGCTTGTGTTCAGGACTAAGGACAGTGACTGAGTCGCTTTCGATGTTCTCCTGGCAGACCTATCCTGACTCGTGTGCCGTGCAAAATTAGCCAACTCCAGAGACCACCCCTGAAGAGGGCAGGTAGATGCAGGTGTGTAAGCTGGAAGAGGGTATGTGGAGTAGTGAAGCTGGCCGAGGAGAGAGCTTGAGGATTCGGCATGCAGTCTGATTTCTCCCTCCGATTGCCAGCCTTTTGACTCTTTCACACAACCAACTCTGTCTATCAGCGCTCTGTATCGGCCGGCTTTTCCGCATCGTCAGAATTCTGAGTGATCCCTGACATCGGAGCATATTAGCTAGAGGTGTTTGAGGGCGGCTGCAGGTGGCAGGCAAAATGCTTTCAAAGAATAAACAAGACATGCCTGTAATTCTCAGCACCGCTTGCCCTTATTCATTGAAAACAATCGCTGATTAACTTGACAATTCAACAAATGAAAGCTTGTTGGCTTAATTATAAATGAATCTACCTTTAAACCGGGGAAGGAAATCTTTGGTGTGGTTGATTAATTGGGTTGAGTGGCAACAGATATTTTTGCCCCCAGGTTCCAGTTAAACTTGTAAAATTTTCAGAACCAATTTTTGGACTCTTGTATAAGACTCTTGTATAAGACTCTTGTATGGGGGGGGGGGAGTATTATCTGTTTTAGTATTACAAACCAAAGGGTATTCTCTCTTACCATCATCAGTTGTGATTCTTTAAGAGAATTATACAAGAAATAACGACTAAATAAAGGGAGCCAGCATAGTGTAATGGTTAAGAGCAGCAGCTTTTAATCTGAAGAGGCAGGTTTGATTCCCCACTCCTCCCCATGCAGCCAGCTGGGTGACTTTGGGCTAGTCACAGTTCTCTAAGAATTATTCTCACTGTTCTCTCAGAACTCTCTCAGGCCTACCTACCTTACAGGGTGTCTGTTGTGGGGAGGGGAAGGAAAGGAGACTGTAAGCTGCTTTGAGACACCTTTGGATAGTGAAAAGTTTAGTATTAAAACCAACTCTTCTTCTTCTTCTAAATACAATCCTAAGAAAAGGAGGTGACAAGTGAAAGGAAAGAATAAAAGTGGAAAGCGAATGGTGAAAGAGATCAGGAGAGAGAGATTTGGGAACAGAGCTCATGGAGATTATCCCCAGATCAGCTTCTAATAATAGCACTCTGTCCATAAAATGTAAGAATTAAAAATAAAGATCAGTGACCTTGAGTATGTGTGAAGGGCTGTTCCTTTACAACTTCATACATGCATCTCGTGTGTGTGTGTGTGTGTGTGTCCAGATGAATCCTGAGGTTGGTATTGGGAAAGTGCCTGGATGCTGAGAATGTAATTATGTACATAACAGATGATTTTAAAAATCCCAGCTAACTTCAGAATCATAGAATAATAGAGTTGGAATGGACCTCATGGGTCATCTAGTCCAACCCCCAACCTTATATAGGCAGGATCCATAGTGTAGGCTCCTTGATGCTTCAACACTCCAAGAGCACCAGGTTAATCAGGAAAATCATCTAGGACAGGGGTAGTCAACCTGTGGTCCTCCAGATGTCCATGAACTACAATTCCCATGAGCCCCTGATCTAGGAGGAATTCCTACTCCACTCTCCAGGGTGTGGGGCAACTGTTCCCCACCTTAATTCCCTAACCAATCCATCTTCCTTCCTTCCCCCTGTGAATGGAGCAAATGTCTCTTCTTTCCTTCTAAAGATCTCTGTCATCTGGAGGTCAGTCTTAATTCCACCAAATCTCCAGGTCCCACCTGGAAGTTGGCAGTCATAACTGTGAGGTTGGGGTTAAAACTGATTTTGGTTGTGTCCTAGGTAAAATATCTTGAGCCAGCTGGGCTTCAGAGCACGCAAACATCTGTTGTTTTCCATTCATTGAGCTTAGAGTCACTGAATAGGCCAGGCTTTCTAAACCAGGGTTTCCCGAATGGATGGAGTTAGTTAATCTTTAATATATTTGTTAAATTTGTTAAACTTTTATCAGGTGATATAACCATATATGGTCATGTTGACTTCCCCCCCCCCAAAAAAAAAACAGCCAATGATGGGCTTGGAGGGGGTGGGAAGGGGAGGAGCCCATGGTGGGCATGTCCACAGCTCTGCTTCCCAATTATATTCTGCATGATTGAACTACTTCTGGGGTTTCTCGAAACCTGAAGAATGTTTAAGGGGTTTCTAAAATAGTCGAGAAAGGCTGGAACAGACCATCCTTAAAAGTGAGTTTGTGAGTGAGAATTGTTTGTTTGGGTGAAAACCTCATTATGAAATGATAACCTAGATTTTTTTTAAATAAACTGTTCTATTCTAGATTTAACACATTCAAGGGATGCTTTAGTTAAAAAAAATGGATGATAAAAGTTTACTTTGGGGGTTTATTTGGTTTTGAAAAGTTGCTTGGGGTCCACTTATTTTGTACTTTTAATGGTTTTTGGCCAGAGAAAAGCAAGCCTCTTAGCCTCAGCCATTGATGGGTGACAGAGAGATAATAACGCCAGCTGTCCAGAGATGACACCTGGCTCTGAGTCAACCCCACCCCAGCTGCCTAAGCTGAGTATAGTGGAGTGGGGAGGAGGTCTGACATCCCTGCAAGGAAGGCAGGGAAAGGGAGGTGGCTGGGATCCAGGCAGATGTCTCTACTACAGCAAAGGTGCAGCCAGGAGCCATGCAGGAACAGGGAGGGGTGTGGTCAGAAGACCAGTATAGTGAAGATGAGGATGAGAGAAGCTAAGAAGCAGCCCTGAGTTGCCAGGAGTGGGGGAAGAAGCAGAGAAGGCTTCATGTTCCTTTTATAGCCTGTCAAGTGGAACAGGGAGAAGGGGATTGGGTACAGGCCAGATGGAGGTGGGACCAGGGAAATCCATAAAATGGAAGGCACCACACCTAGCTGAGGAGAGAGAAGGAGACTACAGGAAGGAAGGAAGGAAGGAAGGAAGGAAGGAAGGGAGGGAGGGAGGGAGGGAGGGAGGGAGGGAGGGATTGCTGGCTGCTTGCCCATCTGTTTCCAAGCCCGTTCAAAGTTCCAGTCATAACATCTAAACCACTAACTAGTTTGGGGCCCCAATAACTCAAGGGCCATCTCCTTCCATACTGGCCTACTTTGGAGACTGAAGTCACCATTAAAGGCCCTGTCTGTGCATCCCCCTCCCAGTGGCAATGAGGAAAAGAGCCTTCTCTATGGCAGAGTCTTGTTCTGCTTGCTTGCTTGTTTATATCCCACTTTCCCTCCCAACAGAGACCCAGAATGGCTTGCAACACCCTTCAGAATCCCAGTGTTTGGGAGTTCCCTTCTAGGTGTGGGAAGACCACCTTGCCTGCTTGGTGCTTCCACACTCCAATGAAATCACAGAATCACAGAATCATACAGTTGGAAGGGGCCATACAGGCCATCTAGTCCAACCCCCTGCTCAATGCAGGATCAGCCCAAAGCATCGTAAAGCATCCAAGAAAAGTGTGTATCCAATCTTTGCTTGAAGACTGCCATTGAGGGGGAGTTCACCACCTCCTTAGACAGCCTATTCCACTGCTGAACTACTCTGACTGTGAAATTTCCCCCCCTGATATCTAGCCTATATTATTGTACTTGAAGTTTAAACCCATTACTGCGCATCCTCTCCTCTGCAGCCAACAGAATCCTGCCCTCCTCCAAGTGACAACCTTTCAAATACTTAAAGAGGGCTATCATGTCCCCTCTCAACCTCCTTTTCTCCAGGCTGAACATTCCCAATTTCCTCAACCTATCTTCATAGGGCTTGGTCCCTTGGCCCCAGATCATCCTCGTCGCTCTCCTCTGTACCCTTTCAATTTTATCTACGTCCTTCTTGAAGTGAGGCCTCCAGAACTGCACACAGTAGTCCAGGTGTGGTCTAACCAGTGCCGTATACAATGGGACTATGACATCTTGTGATCCCCAGCAGCAATGAGGTTTTATCTCCGTTATTTCTTGGAACAACACCAAGAAAAAGTGTAGAAACCAGACCAGAGTGTGTATGCATGTGTGCACACACACACATGTGCACAAGTTGTTTTCATTGCAACATAATTGAGGTTTTCTGTCTTGAATAATTTCTGGCCAATGAAACTTTTCCCAAGGAGATGGAAATGTGTGCCTTCTGCTGGTGGGCAGGCGTTCGTGCGAAGAGGGTAATATTGATGGGGAGTTGCTTCAGTTTTAGGGATCTGTATTTTGCAGACCATTTTGAATGCAGGATTATTACAAGCCTGATTTTGCCAACAGATGCTGCAAATGCCAGTGTGGTTAAGAGCGGTGGATTCTCATCTGGAGAACTGGGCTCCTCACTCCTCCTCCACATGAATCCTGATGGGTGACTTTGGGACAGTCACAGTTCTCTGGCTCAGAGCTCTTTCAGCCCCATCTGCCTCACATGCTAACTGTAGTGGAGAGAGGAAGTCAAGGCGATTGTAAGCTGCGTTGAGACTCCTTCAGGCAGAGAAAAGCAGGGTATAAAAACCAGCTCTTTAACAGAAGGCATCCAGTACATAAAACCTGCCATTCCCTGCACTGGTCTTCCACTTTTCTTTTTGAAACATGTACCATTTTCATTTGAATTGCTGCTTTCATGCTTCCATTTAGCCACAGTGATCCTCTTTTAAGATAACTCTTTCTCAGTTTGCCTGCAGAAGTTCTGTACATCTAAACCATTATTACAGCTGGGTTAAAAACTTTTTAAAATCTCATTAACCTCCCTTTTAACTCTCCTTCTGATTTGTGTCCTTCGACTCCTTTTCCTTATGCATTGAATCTAATGCTGCAATCTAATTAATTGTGTTTTAGGATGTCAATAAATACAGAAACAAGTGAAGAATTGGACTAACTTGTCGTATAAACAGTGGTGAGCTGCAGAAAAACAAAGGAAGATCCCTGTGGTGTGCCATGCTGTGGAACTCCTGGGAGCTTTTGGGGCGGGCATGGGAAGGGCTGATGCTACATGTTGCATTTATGTCACTCCAGGTAGAGTTGCTAACTGCAGGTTGGGAAATACCTGGAGATTCCTTCCTTCCTTCCTTCCATCCCCAGCCTGTCCTGCCACACCCTCTTTCCGAAGGGAGTCTGAGCCCCAGGATCAGAGCTTTGCTTCTGCTGTGCTAAGACTTTGGGTTGATCTCTCTTCCCAGATATGGGCTTTGTGCAAAATCTGTTGCATTTTCTGACACTCCTATTTTCCAACATCTTTTGGAAAGTTATTTTTCTAGGTCCCACTATGACATGACTGAAACCAGAGCGGTAACGCTCTTATCTCTTTTAGTTTCTTTGTTGTTTTCACTTTTACTGCTGGTGTTAAAGTTAGAGCATGCCTGCCTTTACCTATTTTCTAAAAAAATAATAAAAAATGAGACACTTTGTAAATGATCTTGTTGAGGTTTTTATCACTTGCACGCAGCTGGTTATTTTTTAACGTCCCTCTTTATTTGTTTTTAACGAGTGCCGTGAGTATGTAAACGCTTTCAAAAAAATTAAAGACACTCAATCAGATACTCATATAAAACCTGATTTCTCCCCCCGTCCCTAGTTTATGGCCCGTTCCTATGATTAAAATGGCTGGCAAATAGCAGGTTGTTTTCACTGTGCTTACTCAGTCATCAATGCTCCTGCGTCCTGTGACAAATGTGGTCTGTGGAACTAGCATAGCTGTGGGGGCTCTGGGGCCAGCAATGGACTTGCATTCTGGCTTTTAAACCAGCTGGTCTAGAGAAGTAACCTTTTGCAACTAAATGGGGGGGGGGATCTGAAAATGATCAGTTGCCCATTGTAAAATTTCATTTCTGCCATTAGTAGCAGGTTTAGCAGCTGTTCCAAGAACAGTGGTTTTTCTTACCTTTGGTTTTTCTTACCTTTCTTACCATCAAACAGAGAATACTGTGCAGTTGTATGGCTCTGAGATGACCGGTAACGTTTTTTTTCTTTCATGGAGCCAGTCTGAGAACCTGTGTGCATTTTGTTGTAACCCGGCATTCTCTGCAACATTTCCCTTTGGGCAGGTCTCTTGAACCATAGAACACAACTCCTTAGGGTAGGAAAGCATCTGGGGCCAGTCTTGACTTTGCACCAGTAATTTTGGCTCTCGAATGTCCGCATGGCAGTTCGTTGGAAGGAATGGTCATGCAGCCTGTTATTGTTTGCTGTTACCCATAACGGTGTCCACAAAGTGTTGCTATGAACTAACTGCCTAATAAGAACCCTGAGCCTTGTTCCTAATAAATCAGTGTCTAAACTCTCATTTACTCCAATGGGCACATGATTTGGTTTGGAGAGACTAGCAGATGGATAGAGAATGGCTTCCTTAGCACCGAGGGTGAATTTAGACGATAAAATCCCCGGCAGCAATGAGATTTTATCTCTGTAATTTCTTGGAACAATACCAAGAAAAGGTGTCGATGCATAAGCCAGACCAGACAGTGTGTGACTGTGTATGTGTGTGCCCGCACACTTGTGCACAAGTTGTTTTCATTGCGACAGAATTGAAATTCTCTGTCTTGAACAATCTCTGGCCAATAAAACTTTCCCAAGGAGATGGACTATATGGGGGCCAGGGGTTTGTGAGAGGAGAGTGAAATTGGTGGGGAATTGCAGAGGGAGACCTAAATGGGGAGGTGATGGAATGTGTCTGACCAGTCTGCATATCACCACTACCCTGCACTCTGCCTCCACCCAAAGGACAGAGCCCTAAGCCAAGGTGCAGAAGTCAACCAATGGTCATTCCCAGAATAAGAAGGAGCAGGCCACATGCCCCAGTCAGTGGGGTAAGTTGTCAACTTCAAGGTAGCCCCTTCAGATCTCCCTGAATCCCAGTGTAACTCCTAAAGATGGTCCTGAGTTGGATAGCCCAAGCAAGCCTGATCCTGTCAGATCTTGGAAGTTAAGCAGGGTCGACCCTGGCTAGTATTTGGATGGGAGACCGCCAAGGATTTGGGTGGTAGTTCCTCGAAAGAACACTAGGGGTCATGATACAGAGGCAGCCAATGGCCAACCACCTCTGAACATCCCTTGCCGGGCTGCCAGACAACCCTCGGATCTCCTGGCTACACTCCACATGGCATACGATAAATTAAAAATAAATAAATAAAATCTACCTTTACCTAAATCCTTGAAATGATGTCATAAATCAATATGTATACTTCTGGTCACTCTTTATGAAAGATGGCATTGTGGAGTAGGAAAAGATACAAGTCATCCAAAGGATGGAACATCTCAAGAAGGAACGTTAAAATGTTTGGACCTTTTCAATTAAGAAGAAAGGCAATTTGTAGGAATGGGGAAAAACGATAATGTGAAAATGGAGAATAATGCTCATTAATGAGCAGTGGGTTCAAGACTCAACACATGATGAAATCCTGAACTCACTGCACCAATTCTCAGATCTCCTGTCTGCACTACAAAGGCCATAATGATAGCCAGACAGACAGATAATTATCTGGATGACAGAGATCTGTTCCCTGGAGACATCAGCTGCTGTGGAGGGTGGAGTCTATGGCACCTGCTACTTCCTCCCTCCCCCAAACCCTGCCTTCCCCAGGCTCCACCCCCAAACCTCATAGAATTTCCAAACTTCCATGCCCGGATGATGCCCGTCCCCACCAGAATTCTTGGCTAGTCTGGCCTGAAAGAAATTTGCCTTCTGTCCCAGAAGAGCTGATTGGCATTTCCCTGGGCATATTATAAAGGGACATAAAAGCCAAGCACTGACAAACCCATTCACAATATCTTCACAGAATTTCAAAAGCATTGTCAAGGATATCAGAGAGGGGTTAATAGGGGAAGATAATATTCAAGTTTGCTTAATGATAGGGCTTATCTTTTTATGGAGATCGCTCAAAATTTCCCCCAAATATCATAGAATCATAGAATCATAGAGTTGGAAGGGGCCACACAGGCCATCTAGTCCAACCCCCTGCTCTACGCAGGATCAGCCCTAAGCATCCAAGAAAAGTGGGTATCCAACCCTTGCTTGAAGACTGCCAGTGAGTGGGAGTTCACCACCTCCTTAGGCAGCCTAAATCTCCAAAATGACTTCCCAAGATCTACTTAGATTGACTGTTCAGTACTAAAAATGAGGTAGGGAAGAGAGAAAATATATTTCAGGACATCCTAGTCCTAATTGGCAGTTTATAAGAGTTTCTCCAGGGTGTCCTGAAATATTTTATCTTTCTCCCTCTCTTATTTTATTGCACTGTATATCAAGCCTGATGAAGATTTCTGGGGTACTCAAAAGCTTGCTATTTGAGGTCATTTTACTTGGCCTAATTTAAGGGCACCATGTGACTCTTGTTTCTGTTGATGTATGTATGTATTTATTTACCTATTTGCAGCCCACCCCCAGTATGCTGGTTTGGGAGCATGCTACCTACAAACTGAAAAAATTTAAAACCTTTCAAGTTTCTAGTCTAATTGGTAAAATGATGGACATTCTGGCTTTTGTTTAGCACATCAGGTGCTCATCTAGTCTGATGCGTGAGCAAGGAATCAGGGAGGAGTACCCTTCCTTCCTTCCTTCCTTCCTTCCTTCCTTCCTTCCTTCCTTCCTTCCTTCCTTCCTTCCTTCCTTCCTTCCTTCCTTCCTTCCTTCCTTCCTTATTTCTTTTCTTTTTTCTTTAATTTGCTTATTTTTTGCCTTTCTTGCAGAGATGCAAGGTGGGTTACAACATTTTTAACAATGCAATCTACAATTAATCCATCCATCCATTTATCTATTTATATGCCACCCTTCCCATGGGGGCTCAGGGCGGCTGACAATGTAATAATGCAGCATCATAAAATAAAGTAACATATGAGATCCTAATTTATTTAATTAAAATGAAACATTACAACCCAACAGTGTCTGTCTCCTCTTTAGAGAGAGGAGTACTAAGATGCATCTTTATTGATCAATAGGTGGGTATCTCGGGCATCTCAGGTAGGGAGGTCAGACAACTGATGATATTTCCGGGCCTCAACCCTAGGCCTGGTGAAACTGCTGTCTCTTACAGGTCCTGTGGAACTGTCTAAGATCCCACAGGGCCTTGATCTCCTTAGGCAGAGCGTTCCACCAAGTTGGGACCAGAGCTAAAAAGGCCCTGACCCTGGCTGAGGTCAATTTAACTTCTTTAGGACACTTCTGTAACTAAACTATATACCAGCTCACTCCCACCATCCATAAATCCCTCTGCCTTTGAGATCCAGGAAAATACTTGGAATATTGTTGGCAAACAGACACTTTGTTGTTTAACATACTTCAGAGAACTTTCAAGTTGTAGCAGCTGGCTTGAACTGCAAGCAGTCTGTCTCTGTTGACTCACAGTTTTGCAGTTGCTGGGGAAAAAAACAACAACAACTAGGAGAGGAAGATGGCACAGACCCTGGCCCTGACTCTTTTTTGTGCTTGCAGATTGAAGAAGAGTTAATTTTTATATCCCACTTTTCACCGCCCAAAAGAATTGCAAAGTGCCTTACAATCACCTTCCCTTCCCTACAATAGACATCCAGTGAGGTAGAAGAAGAAGAAGAGTTGGTTCCTATATGCCACTTTTCTCTCCCCGAAGGAGTCTCAAAGCAGCTTACAATTGTCTTCCCTTTCCTCTCCCCACAACAGACACCCTGTGAGGTAGGCGATGCTGAGAGAGCCCTGATTATTATTGCTCAGTCAGAGCAGCTTTATCAGTGCTGTGGTGAGTCCTAGGTCACTAGCTGGCTGCATGTGGGGGAGGAGTGGGGAATCAACCCCGGCTCGCCAGATTAGAAGTCCGCACTCCTAACCACTACACCAAGGAGGTATGATCTGGGCCCACAATACTGGGCTCTGTGATTGACTAGGCTTAGTATAGATTCTAGGAGCCTGGCATTCCTGGCAAATAGATGGGGAAGAAATGGGGATAGTGACAGATTTTATTTTCCTCGGCTCCAAGATCACTGCAGATGGGGACTGCAGCAAAGAAATTAAAAGACGCTTGCTCCTAGGGAGGAAAGCTATGGCAAATCTAGACAGCATCCTAAAAAGCAGAGACATCACCCTACCAACAAAAGTGCGTTTAGTCAAAGCTATGGTATTCCCAGTTGCAATGTATGGCTGCGAAAGTTGGACCATAAGGAAGGCCGAGCGTCAAAGAGTTGAGGCTTTTGAACTCTGGTGCTGGAGAAGACTCTTGCGAGTCCCTTGGACTGCAAGGCGAACAAACCGGTCAGTCCTAGAGGAGATCAGCCCTGACTGCTCTTTAGAAGGCCAGATCCTGAAGATGAAACTCAAATACTTTGGCCACCTCATGAGAAGGAAGGACTCCCTGGAGAAGAGCCTAATGCTGGGAGTGATCGAGGGCAAAAGAAGAAGGGGACGACAGAGAATGAGGTGGATGGATGGAGTCACTGAAGCAGTAGGTGCAAACTTAAAAGGACTCCAGGGAATGGTAGAGGACAGGAAGGCCTGGAGGATCATTGTCCATGGGGTCGCGATGGGTCGGACACGACTTCGCACATAACAATAACAAAGGAGCCTGGCAGCCACAACTAGAAACATGACTCCCAGAGGCAGTGTGGTGGTTGTTCTGCTTCTGGGAACAAGCTGACTGAGAACAGCACATTCTTTCTCTGGTCACGTTTGCCACAGAAGCCATTCCCCACTCTAAAGTTGGGTGTGGCTGACCTGGCTGGCCTCAACCTACCCTAAATATGACTGTAAGTGTTTGCCTATCTGATAGTCTGAAAAATATTTTTGGAAAATTAAGAATGGCAAAAAGGGGAAAGGAAAGAAACAAAACCTGTCCCTGACAGTGTCAAACAGCTCTTCGAGTTCAACACTTTTACTGAATTTCTCAGTTAATTCCAGTTCCATCTTATTTATTTCCAGTTCATCTCCATCCCCGATAGCGGGGTGAGTCATACCCATTTCGATAAACATCACGGGCTGCAGTTAATGGAAGCCAATGATTAGAATAACCTGCTAAAGAACATAAATCAACCTTTTATTAGAGGGTTGGATTTTCCCACCAGACTCCTTTTCCATTAGCATTTTAGGAACTGATTAGATGACCATCAAAATCCTATTTACTCTTCAGCAGTGAACTAGTCTGCTGGTGTCGGGTTGCAGTGTTTACTTTCCAAATATACCTAGGTCAGAGGAAGTTTCAGAAGTCCAGCATCATGTAGTCCGAGGTCAGTCCAAGCAATGTTGTTCAGTCCAAGGTCAGGCTTCCAGAAATCAGTCAAAGTAGCGCCAGCCATCCAGTATCTGAAGTACAAGTTGTGTCTATGCCCAGAAGTCTCTCTCAGGACAACTTGTACTTTATAGCCACATGTCCAGCTGCTCAGGAACAGTCCTGCAAAGACTCCTCTTCATGTCTTCATGTGGTCTGACCAGTGTCGTATACAATGGGACTATGACATCTTGTGATTTTGATGTGATGCCCCTGTTGATACAGCCCAAAATGGCATTTGCCCTTTTTACCGCTGCATCATGATGAGGAGGTTGAGAGGGGACATGATAGCCCTCTTTAAGTATTTGAAAGGTTGTCACTTAGAGGAGGGCAGGATGCTGTTCCCATTGGGTGCAGAGGAAAGGACATGCAGTAATGGGTTTAAACTACAAGTACAACGATATAGGCTAGATATCAGGAAAAAAATTTTCACAGTCAGAATAGTTCAGCAGTGGAATAGGCTGCCTAAGGAGGTGGTGAGCTCCCCCTCACTGTCAGTCTTCAAGCAAAGGTTGGATACACACTTTTCTTGGATGCTTTAGGATGCTTTGGGCTGATCCTGCGTTGAGCAGGGGGTTAGACTAGATGGCCTGTATGGCCCCTTCCAACTCTATGATTCTATGATTCTCTATGATCACACTGCCTGCTCATGTTTAGTTTACAATCCACAAGTACCCCAAGGTCTCGTTCACACACAGTGTTACCTAGAAGCGTATCCCCCATCCACTAGGTATGCTTTTCATTTTTCTGACCCAGATGCAGAACTTTACACTTATCCTTATTAAATTGCACCTTGTTCTCATTTGCCCATTTTTCCATTATGTTCAGATCTCATTGAACTATGTCTCTGTCTTCCGGAGTATTTGCCAGTCCTCCCAATTTGGTGTCATCTGCAAACTTGATGAGTAGTCCCTCCACCCCCTCATCTAGATCATTAATAAATATGTTAAAAAGGCCGAGTGCCGAGCCCTGAGGTACCCCGCTACTCACCTCCCTCCAGTCTGATGAAACACCATTGACATCAACTGGCAGTCTTCAAGCAAAGGTTGGATACACACTTTTTCTTGGATGCTTTAGGATGCTTAGGGCTGATCCTGCATTGAGCAGGGGGTTGGACTAGATGGCCTGTATGGCCCCTTCCAACTCTATGATTCTATGATTCTATAACTCTTTGAGTGCAGTTCTCTAACCAATTCCCTATCCACCTAACTATCTGAAAATCCAGATTGCAGTCCTTCAATTTATCCATCAGAACATCATGGGGAACCTTATCAAAAGCTTTACTAAAATCCAAGTAAACGACATCAACTGAATTTCCACAATCCAGCAAACCTGTTACTTGGTCAAAAAAGGTTGGTATGACAGGACCTGTTGGGAGACAAAACCATGCTGACTTCCTTGGATCACCAAATTGTCCTCCAGATGTTTGCAGATCGCTCCCTTTAATATCTGCTCCACTATCTTACCCACTACAGTGGTCAGACTCACTGGTCTGTAGTTTCCCAGGTCATCCTTCCTCCCTTTTTTGAAGATCGGAATAACGTTTGCTCTCTTCCAGTCCTCCGGGACATCTCCAGTCCTTAAAGATGTCCCAAAGATGGTGGACAAGGGTTGTGCAAGTTCTCTGAAAAGTTCTTTGACAGCTCTGCCTCCCAACCTCCCAACCTGGCAACTTTAACTTGAGGCCGGGCTATGCCTAGAGGCATGAGAAAAATCAAGTGCTGAAGGGCTCCTGAGAGAGCCAGTCTAGTCTAATGATTAAGATCGACGACCCCTAATCTGGAGAACCAGGTGTCTGTTGTGGGGAGAAGAAGGGAAAGCAATTCTAAGCCGCTTGGAGATTCCTTTGGGTAGCGAAAAGCAGGGTATAAAAAACAACTCTTCTTCTTCAGAGCCCAGAGCTGGGTGGAAAATGTGGGCAGGGAGAGGAAGAAGAGAAAAAGAGAGGTGTCCCCACTAGGGAGAACAGTGAGAAATGAAGAAATTAACTCAGTGGTATACCGCCAATGTTCGTTCCTTCTCTGTTTTTCTCTACCACCTTGGCAGTAGGGGTGGGAGTGGGATATTTTTTTCCGCCATGTTGGGGGCTTTTGTAGTCTTTTAGTGGGAGTTTTAATGGGGTTTTAAGACTATTGTTACCCACCACAAGCCTGTTAGGGAGTGGCGGGAAATAACTATAACTATAACTATAACTATAACTATAACTATAACTATAACTATAACTATAACTATAACTATAACTATAACTATAACTATAACTATAACTATAACTATAACTATAACTATAACTATAACTATAACTATAACTATAATAATGTTCTTAGCTCCTGCCAAATTTATAAATGTGTCCAAGGCAGGCCCCATCCTACCTGGTCTTCTGCCCACGGTTATGGTGGCCAACACCCACATTTTGCAGCTGACCTTCTGCCCAGGGAAGTCTGGGTGCCCTTGAACATGGAGGCTTTGGAGATACTTTGTTGAAAAAAGCTTGCACGCACATAATTTTGTTTATGTTTTGAATTCCAATTGTCTCAGTGTAGAATAAGAGGTTGGCCTTTGTGAACTATCGCCAATGAAAGAAACTTTTTCAATTCAGAATTTGGGTGACAGTCTATCAGTCTGACGGCATTATTATTCAACAGCAAAATGAGTTTGGGAAAGCAGCCTGAGGATGGGTGAGTCATGGCATAATTAGCAAAGAACATTTAAGAGGGGTGTTGAAGAGGGAATTTTATGAACCAAGTATGGATTTGCTGGCTCAAGGTCCATCCAGGAACTCCAGAAGCCACTTTATCCTAAGGGTCAAGTGACACAAGCGCCAACGTTATGCAAAAAACTTAGGAAATTACTCCTCCACTTACCTGTTCTGATTAGGGAAATATGACAGAGGAGAAGACAAAAGCCTCAGTCCTCCCCACGCACTAAAGACCTGAGCTGAATTGGGCAACCACAAGTTTTAAAAACGATGGTCCCTGTAGCTCTTTTATGGCAATGAGGAAAGTGAGTCCGGGTCCCAGATCTGACTTATGGGTTGATCCTGCGACAGATCACTGTTCCTTCCAGCCCAGTGCTGTCTCTCTCTATTCTAACTGGAGTTGCTCTTCAAGGTCTTAAGCAGAGTATTTTCCAAGCCTAGATAAGGTCATTAAGGATGTGGAGAAAATGGACAATTTCCCCCCTCCAACTCACGTAACTTGGGGTCAACCAAGAAATGCCTGGTTGTGAATTCAGGACAGTCTCTTACAGTGGCAGCTTCATCCCGCCCATGGTAGGACTTTAAAAAAAGGCAATTGACATATTGTTATCTGTTCCACATAATATATTTCTGGTAAGGGCTTGGAGGAGGAGCATGTCTCATGGCTTAAGTGCCACTCAGCGCTTAACACCCACTCAGGGCGGCTATCCCGCCCTGATTGCCTCCTCCTCCAACCGGCTTGGCTGTCTGTCCAGCGGCCAGCCAATCACCTGCCATCCCCCACCCCTGACCACCCCTCCTCCTTCCACTTCCCTCTGAGGCTTGGAGGCTGTATATCCCTGCCGTGTGAGAGCTGCGCCTGCCGGTGAGTTCCTTAACAGCCGCTTGTAGCCTTTCCAGGTCCTGGGGAGGCCAGCCACAGAGTTCTTCCACCCCCCCCTCCCAATCTAGTGCCCATTGTATTCCTGAATACAACAGACTTTGACCCTAGTAGTGTTATAATGAACTCTCCATAGGCTGCCTAAATTTCTAACTTTCATTTTTAAGTAGTAAGCCTCTAGCCCAGGAGGGACAGTGTCATTGAGAGAGTGTCTACCTGCGGGACCGCTTGGTTGCTTATGCCCCCCGCAGGGCACTCCACTCTGCGGGTATGAATTTACTGGTTGTCCCGGGCCCACAGGATGTTTGCCTGGCCTTGACCCGGGCCAGGGCCTTTTCAGTCCTGGCCCCAACCTGGTGGAATGAGCTCCCAGAAGATCCTGCGGGATCTACCAACTTTCCGCAGGGCCTGCAAGACGCAGCTCTTCCGCCAGGCATATGGTTGAGGCCAGGGCAGCTCTCCCACTAATCCATCATGGGATCCCCTCCAATATTGAGATCTCTAACATCGAGATCATTGTTAGATCTATTGTATTGGTGCCACCCTTTTCTGAATATTATTCTCCCCACCAGGCCGAACTTGGGGGGAAGTCGGGTAACTACGATCAGAATTGTGACCACTGCCGCTTATATGTTATATGTGACTTGTTGTTGATGTTAATTGGGGTTTTTATGGGGATTTTATTGTGTTTTAACTGTTTATGTTGTAAACCGCCCTGAGACCTATTTGGAGAAGGGCGGTCTAAAAATTAAAAATAAAAAAATAAAAAAATAAAAAAATAAAAAAATAAAAAATAAAAAATAAAAAATAAAAAATAAAAAATAAAAAATAAAAATAAAAATAAAAATAAAAATAAAAATAAAAATAAAAATAAAAATAAAAATAAAAATAAAAATAAAAATAAAAATAAAAATGATGATGATGATGATGATGATGATGATGATGATGATGATGATAATAATAATAATAATAATAATAATAATTGTATAGGCTGCTTTTGGCTGCTCTGGGAAGCTAGGCAGGGTCAGTACTTGGATGGGGGAGCCCCAAGGAAGATAACAGAGGAAGGCAATGGCAAGCCACCCTGCGTAGTGGTTAAGCGTGGCGGCTTCTAATCTGACGAGCCTCCACATGCAGCCAGCTGGGTGACCTTGATCTTGTCACAGGACTGATAGAGCTGTTCTGACCGAGCAGTAATATAGGGGCTCTCTCAGCCTCACCCACCTCACAGGGTGTCTGTTGTGGGAAGCGGAAGGGAAGGAGAATGTAAGCTTCTTTGAGACTCCTTCAGGCAGTGAAAAGCAAGGTATAAAAACCAACTCTTCTTCTTCAGCCTTGAAAGCCCTTTTCTGGGGCTGCTAGAACTCAGTTCTAGTATGAAGGTATTTATCCCTGCAAGTTTCTAATCCCTTTTGTTGCAGAGATAAACCTTCCCCCTTATATTTCTACCATGACAGGGGTTAGTGACTTGCTTTTAAAAAATGAATTCGGTGAACTCAGAGAACCTGATAAACAAATTGCTATAACGCTATAACGAAGCTCAATTGCTCATTAAAAAAAAAAACTTTGAAAAAGTCTCCTGATGGTGTGGAGGGAGGAGAATGGCTGCTGTTGGAGATTGGGGCAGGGAAAACTTCCCTGTGGCAGCTCTGTTGCTGCTGGGGTGTACTAGGAGGAACAACAGGGATACCACAGACGCCTATACTGTGAGGAAAACCCAAATTAAGGTGCATGTGGAGAAGAGGAATTTTCATTTTTTTTCTCTACCTTAAAGAGTCTCAAAGAGACATTCATAATCTTATTCCCTTCTTCTCCCCTCAATAGGCACCTAATGAGGTAGGTGAAACTGAGAGAGCTCTGAGAGAACTGTGAATGGCCCAAGGTCACCCAGCCGGCTTCCTGTGGAAGAGGAGTAGGGAATCAAACCTGGTTTTCCAGATCAGATTCAACCACTCTTTACTACACAGGCTCTCATTGGAAAATAGATTTCAAGATGCCCCAGAGACTCCTGGGGTAGAGAAGCAAAAACAAACAAAAGGAATGAAGTCTCTCCCTCTGAATTTATAAAAAGCCACAGTTCATCAGAATTCCTCACGACTTCTTCCAGAGTATCCTCATCTCTCAGAGGGAAGCAGGTGATAGTCACATTAGTGATACTGGAAGAGTGATACTGATGATGTTCCGAGATCCAGTTTGGTGTAGTGGTTAGGAGTGCGGACTTCCAATCTGGCATGCCGGGTTCGATTCTGCGCTCCCCCACACGCAGCCAGCTGGGTGACCTTGGGCTCGCCACAGCACTGATAAAACTGTTCTGACCGAGCAGTGATATCAGGGCTCTCTCAGCCTCACCCACCTCACAGAGTGTCTGTTGTGGGGAGAGGAAAGGGAAGGCGACTGTAAGCCTCTTTGAGACTCCTCCTGGTAGAGAAAAGCAGCATATAAGAACCAACTCTTCTTCTTCTTCTTCTTCGCCCTGCAACATTGTCATCTCTGTTCACCTTCATCGGGTTTTTATAGGACCTTTATTTGATTTTCGCAAGGACTCCATCGTGCCACTCCCCATTTGCAAATTAGCCTGTTTGTAGATGCTGCAGAAGCATTCCAGAGTTCACCTTCCAATGTCAGGCCCCTGCCCTCAAATCCTGATGTGCTTTCAGCATAATTCTATGTTCATAGAATCACGACCACACCCCTGTTCTGCTAAACAAAAAGCAGCCAGTGCAGGCTAAATGTTCTCTCGGCCTCCTTTTTTCTCCCTTTGATCGGGGCACAGCTGACTCCCACCCCCTCTGCAGTTAATGCAGCCAACAAGGCATGGCCCCGAGGAAGATTCTAGTCATAGGGCTGACCCTGAAGGAAGGAAATGGATTTAGGGCCAGTGGTAGATGCCCGGCTAAAGTGGAAACGAGGCCGGGAGGTCAACAGGGAGCCTGCTCCGATCTCTAAAAATCCCATTGCTAGACAATGCATTAAGAAAAGAGACCTACATTTATTGGTTAAATGAATATCTCCAAACATGTTTTATAGCAATCAGACAAGCATTATTGTTATATCTTCTGTTAATCTATAAACCTTTTTTTTTTTTTGCCATCAAGCTGCAGCTGATTCACAGTGACTCTGTGGGGTTTTCAAGGTGAGAGTCCCTGCCTAGCTACTGGGATGGGATGAGATCGGGCTAGCCTGAGCAGATCTTGGCCCTTGGTT
The DNA here is from genome assembly GCF_049243985.1 of Paroedura picta. NCBI lineage: Eukaryota > Metazoa > Chordata > Lepidosauria > Squamata > Gekkonidae > Paroedura > Paroedura picta. The sequence continues at coordinate 29,367,370 of NC_135369.1, read as the reverse complement.
TGTAAAAGATACAGAACGCAAGAAGGCAGGAAAAGAGTTGGTGTTGTATCACACAACATTTCCCAGCAATCAGCTTTATGGCTGCTTTACAGCGGTGCTATCATTAGTTTTTAGGTTGCTTTTCATCCTCTCACCAGTTGCTGATTCATCTAAAAGGCCTCAGGAGGAGCTGCCTGTCCCAAGGCCAAGCTGGGAGTTCTGTTCCTACTGAGTCGAAGTCACAATCCACATATTACAAAATCGTCACATTCATTGGGGTACAAAACTCCCACTGGGCATGTGATACAACATCTCTATCTTCTCTAACAAACATAAGGACTTTGTGATGTGCAGATGAAACCGTAAGGGCAAATCAGACAGGACGCCAGAAGATCCTTGAACTCAGTCTATTAAAAACCAAAATGGCCTTGCATAGTGGGACTTGATCTAGATTGGGGCTTTCAAGTTGCCAGCTCTGGGATGGGAAATTCCTTGAGATTTGGGGGTGGGGGGGGGGTCTGGGCAGGGGACTGGGGAGGGACTTGAGCAGGGCATAATGCCACAGAGTTCATCTTCCATAGTGACCATTTTATGCAAGAGAACTGATTTCTGTTGTCTGGAGATCAATTGTACTCCTGGGAGATCTCCAGCCACTTCCTGAAGTCTGGTCACTTGCACTGTGAGATTGAGATGCAATGCTTGAAGGTCCATTTTTGGATCTTGCCAACTTCTGGTCTGACTGGATCTTTCAGGTTACTATTGTAAATGCATAGTTCTTAGTTCAGTGCAAAAAAAGTCTTCTTTTTTCTGTTGGGTTGATCACCAGAACTCATAAAGCTGCCTCATAGCAAATTAGAGCATTCTCTGGAGAGAGGTCAGTACTGTCTAATTTTACTGCTTTCATGGTTGAGATGGTTCATAACATCTACGGCTGGGTTCTTTCTTAAGTGTCAATTTGTATAAGACCACACAATTTAAAAAGTAATGTTTTACCTTCCACATTTTAGCAGGAGTACAAAACTACAAGTAGCCTTAAGGCAAAGGAAGATTCCTTAAGCTTGAGGAATGCTTTACCCCTCTATTGGTGGAGCAAAAATGTCCTCCCCCACTTATTCATGCCTTTGTAAGAATTACTTGGGCTTAATTATTCCCAGCAGCCCTTGAGAAATTCAGCAGGTCACACATTCAGCATTGCAAAACTTCACCATTATAATACAAAGGAGCATGGCACACTCTTATCTTCTTGAACATTTTATCTTCCAGTGGGGTTCACATCCCCCTCCCCCCCAATGTAAACAGAATTATTTTGGCAGATATTACACTCACATCCTTTTTGATGATTCTGAGCAGGATTTCCATTTTTTTTCACAAAGATTTTTCTCATGGCTGTTGCCTTGTCCTATCTGATCCTGTTGGCTGGAGATGCCAGGAGTTAAACCTGGGACCTTTGGCATGCAATTAATAAACAAATAAGTTATTATGGCTGGCACAACCTCAGAAGGAAAAAGGGAGGAAGGAAGAACTAGGCATACTAACCCTTAACTTCTTGGAGGAAGGCTAAAAATATAATAAATTGGGAGGAGCAAGGCTCTTGTTTCATTTGTCCCTCCCTCCCTACGTGTCAACAGATCTTTGCAGGGGAGACAGAACAAACTCATTGCTTTGCCCTCTCGTCCTTCCATCCTCCACAATTCATCTTCTCCTGTGAATTGCATGAGGCTCGTTTGTGAAATCTCAAACAGCACCTTTTCTTCTTTCAAGATGTTCACGGTTTCTGAAGAAGCGATCAGCATGTGGCTCATGAGTGCTCATAGCCTGCCACAAATGTTGTTAGGTGCTACTGGACTCTTGCAGTTTTTAATTTTCTTATGTTATTTTTAGTCTGCCTTTACACTGGGGCTCAAGGCGGATTAGACAGAGTGAGTCTATAGGGCAGCCTTTCTCGACTTTCTTACCATTGAGAAACCCCCGAAACATTCTTCAGGCTTCAAGAAACCCCAGAAGTGGCACGACTATGTAGAATAGGGTGAGAAGCAGAGCTGTGGACACACCCATCTGAGGCCCCTCCCCTTCTCACTCCCCAGACCTATTTTGGGAGGGGAGGGTGGGTCAAAATGACCATATACGGTCATGTCACCCAATAAATGTTTAACAATTTTTTAAAAATATATATAAAAATTAACTCTCATCCATTTGGGAAACCCTTGCAGGGCTGTCAAGAAACGCCAGGGTTTCATGAAACTCTGGTTGATAAAGCCTCCTATGGGGGAAGCCAATATGTTGATTGGTCCTGCCCAATCAGCTCATGCGAACCAGAATCACAACTCTCTGTTTGATGGCTGAATGTACTTCGTTGTGTTAATTAAACTTCAAGTACCATACCACCGTGTTGATCCATCCTCAAGGGGGGCAGTGAATCTTGCCTGTGGCATCTGCCAGGGAGTTGGTTGGACTAGAGGTGAGGTTATTTTTACCGCCATGCTGTTATTTACTAATTTGTTAATTTTATTGGATTTTTTTAATGGGAGTTTTATTATATGGGGTTTCTATTATATGGGGGTTTATCATGTAACCTGCCACAAACCAGTTAGACGAGAGTGGCGAGAAATAAATCACATACATACATACATACATACGTAAGTACATACATAGTTAGCTAGTTAGTACAGGGCCAACAAGATGCTGCCCTGACTAGACCTCTAAGTAAGGTTTCCAGCTCCAAGTTGGAAAATCACTGCAAATTTTGAGGGGGGAGCCTGAGGAGGATGGGGTTTGGGGAGAGGAGAGGATCTTTAGCGGTGTGTAATGCTGTAGAGTCTACCTTCCAAAATGGCCATTTTCTCCAGGTTACCTTAATTGAAACCTGATTAGGAGTGGAGGGAAACTCCACCCCCTGAATTAGTTCATTTACCTTAGCTTTTTGTTCTTGTGTTAGTTGGAGTTAGGCTGTAATAAAAAAAAAATTAGCTCCTGTGAGTACGTAGATGTATTCTTCCTCCCCCCTAAGATTACAAAAGTCTGATCTCTGTCACTGGGAGATCACTTGTATTTTTAAATGTTTTATTTTATTAAAAAAGTAAAAGATGATATATATCAAATATTTCTATACATTGCATAATGTAGTAAATTCTCCCTATTTAACAATAGTTTAGTACTAGGTTTACTACCATTATTAATTTTCATCATTGCTACTTACTATTATTATTATCATCATCATTATTATTGTTGTTATTGTTGTTATTATTATTATTATTCTTTAATTTATATCCCGCCTCCCCCCAGAGGCTCGAGGCAGGTCACATAAAACCAATCCCCTAAAAACAGTAATAAGAACAATAAAACATGGTACATTAATTTCAACAAGGCAAGACAAGAATAGCGGCAAGGTTCATGTAAACTAACCTAATTTCCATTGTTGCTGTTGTTAGGTGCGAAGTCGTGTCTGACCCATTGCGATCCCATGGACAATGATCCTCCAGGCCTTCTTGTCCTCTACCATTCCCTGGAGTCCATTTAAAGTTTGTACCTACTGCTTCAGTGGCTCCATCCAGCCACCTCATTCTCTGTCGTCCCCTTCTTCTTTTGCCCTCAATCGCTCCCAGCATTAGGCTCTTCTCCAGGGAGTCCTTCCTTCTCATGAGGTGGCCAAAGTATTTGAGTTTCATCTTCAGGATCTGGCCTTCTAAGGAGCAGTCAGGGCTGATCTCCTCTAGGACTGACCGGTTTGTTCGCCTTGCAGTCCAAGGGACTCGCAAGAGTCTTCTCCAGCACCAGAATTCAAAAGCCTCAATGCTTTGACGCTCGGCCTTCCTTATGGTCCAACTTTCGCAGCCATACATTGCAACTGGGAAGACCCTAGCCTTGACTAAACGCACTTTTGTTGGCAGGGTGATGTCTCTGCTTTTTAGGATGCTGTCAAGATTTTCCATAGCTTTCCTCCCCAGGAGCAAGTGTCTTTTAATTTCTTTGCTGCAATCCCCATCTGCAGTGATCTTGGAGCCCAGGAAAATAAAATCTGTCACTACTTACATTTCTTCCCCATCTGCCTCCATTTCTTTCACTACCTCCATTTCTTTCCACTGGAAAAGGAAATGGCAAACCACTCCAATATCTTTGCCATAAAAACCCAATGGACAGTTCCAATTTCCATAACCCCACTAAAAGGGAAAGGTGGGGGGGGGGAGCTGATGGCACATGCAACCACCACTTATTCCATTAAACATCTTATTACCTCTACATAGCCACCTTATCATATTGTCATATTAACTCTAATCACAAATTATTTACCATAATCCAAAAATATTATTTCATCATAGCATATCATAGCACATATAGAAATAAATAAAATATTAAAAATGCAAAATTAAAAGATAAAAATTCTTACTATTCAAATTCCAATTCTTTATAAGATTATATATTATTTTAGATTGTTTTTCATTGCAAATTTAACATCTGCTTTCATAACAGACTTTTCCTCTTTCTGCAGATTTCAAAACTGATCTGTTCCCCAAATATGATGTTAATTTCACCAGTACTTGTGATGATTTTCCATTGTTCCTACATTTTTTCTTAATTTTCCTCTAATCTACTTTTTAAAATGTGTTCCAGATGCCATTACTCTATTTTGCCTTCTATCTAAAAAAATATTTTATGAATTTTCCATATACTAGTTTCACTTTTGACCCTTTTATACTATCAAACCACCGAGGGTTGTCATAGAAAATAATATCTTAACTCTAAGAATTATTTAAAAATATGACAATTTACTCCTTTTGTATAATAGGCTTTCTAAATGTGAATATGAAAAGTATAAAACAAAGATAGGTATTTATTTTCAAATAATTTCATAATTTGTTCAGTTGTAATAGTGGGACACCTGCAACTACTACCTGGATGCTGGCAACTCTACCTCTAAATTAATCAGTTTTTTCATCCATCACCTTAAAACTGTCCAATAAATATGTTGTATTTCTGTGTTGCAGCTATATTGCCTTTTTCTGTATTCAAGACTGAAAGGACATTTAAAAAAATTGAACAAAAACCCCAAGCTAATCCCTGCTCATACCACCAAATGGTGGATTTTAAGAGTTAAAGTTGTAGGGAGACCTGAAAAAAATAATAGAGCTCACAGCCGACCCAGGACTGTGAGGTGAACTGACTTCATTAAAAGATAATTTCGCTACCACCTGCCACTGTGAGATAAGAGCTCCAGCAGCATCCCCAACCACTTCCATAGTCCAATCGTCCCTTTCGTTGACAAAAACGATTTCTTGCTGGGTTGGAGCGATTTGGCTGCACCAAACCGTTCCTAATTATCTGAGCTCTTCTTAAGGATTTGAATAAACCTTTGTGTTGACGTTTTGATTGACGGGAGTTCATTTGCATCTCGTTCTTTTCGATATTATGTGAGGAGAACACTGGGGGTCAGAAACGGGGTAATGGTGTCTAACATCTTTGTTCTGTCAGATAATGTTTGAATTAACCACCTGAGCAAATAGAGATCCTGCGTTCTTCGGAGCCATTTTGGCAGAACACATCCTTTCGCTCTTCCCATGCTGGATTTCATCTGCTGTCTGAGCCGGGGAGTTCCAGTGATTGACAGGGATGTTCACAACTGAGAGTATTTTTGTGAACCGAAGGTTACTCCGGACAATTTCAAAAGTGTGACTTGCAAACCAGCGATTGCTTCTGTGTGTGGGAGAAGTGAGATGCACAAATTATTCCAACGTTGTATTGGTCTTAGCAATTTCAGTTGCTGAGTGAGACATAGGCTTTCCAAGTGAGATTATGACTGAATAGAACTCCTAGATATTCAAAATGGGTCACCTGGTCATTTTTCCCTCCCTTGACACTCCAATTCTGTCTGGAACAAGGCCTTTTTTTTGGGGGGGGGTCATTTTTTTTAGATATGTCATAATTTACAGATTACCTCTATTCTCTCCAGATACCGGCTTCTTGCTGAGTCTTGGTTGGTACCTTTACTGTTAGCAGATTTAGATCCAGAAATAACTCAATCTGTTGCAAAATATCTGACAATGGTTCTCTTTAAAATGTTGCTAAATTAAGTTTTATTCTGCTGACCATATGAGAACGATGTATGTCTACGCATCTGTTTTATCTAAGGCAGCGGTCCCAACCTTTTTCAGGCTGGGGACCGGGGGGGGGGGGAGAGGGAGGCGCAAACCAGCAGGCGCACCTCCCCCCCCCATGCAATGTGGTGCTCGCTGTGCTGGGAGGTGACTGATCACTCCCGGTGCAGCGTGCACACGCCATGGGGTGGGGGGTGGGGAGGCGCGGCTACTGGTGCGCCGGTGCCAGAGCCTTCTCCCCCCCGCACTGTGGCCTGGTACCGAGGCCTCCACAGCCCGGTACCGGTGGTTGGGGAGCATCGATCTAAGGTGTTTTTTTATTAGACTTTTGTGAAAGATATGTACGTTTATTTTCCTCTGGTCTGTTTTGTCATGCTCTGTAACTGCATTTTATCCTGCTGTGACTTATTGGTTTTATACTCACATGATCCTAATAATAAAGGATACCTGAATCAATGGAACCTACATCCCTCTAAACACCTGTGCTATAAGGCAGCATTTGAGGGATGTGTATTTACTTATAACCCAACTCTAGCTGTCAGGAACTTCTTCTGGATGTTTAGCTGCAAATTCTTTTGAATTAATTCAAACACATTGGTTCTGGTCCAACCTTCTGGGGCAACAGAAGACAACTCTCCCCCTCCCTGGCAGTCTTCAAGCAAAGGTTGGATACACACTTTTCTTGGATGCTTTAGGACGGTGGTCCTAAAAACGGTGGTCGCAAAAGCGGCCGATTAGCTTGCGGCCCGGCAAGCTTCTTTTTGCGGGGAGGGGGGAGAGGGAAGCAGGGCCGCGCATGCACGGCCGCAAACACGCATGCGTGGCAGTCTTATGCCTAAACTGTGCCTGACCTGAGGTCACCCAAATAGCTGCATGTGGAGGAGTGGGAAATCAACCACAGTTCTCTACATTGCAGGTTGCCACTTATAACCACTACACCATGCTGGCTCTCCAGTGAAGTGAAGGTGCATTATCCTCCTTGCTGCCTCCCTGCCCCATGTGTTCAGAAGGTCCAGGTCTTCAGGTGCACCCATGCTTTGTTATCTGGAGCAAGCCTGGCCCTTTGGATGCTACCTGAACAGGGACTGAGGCTCCAGCGATGTGGGAGTGCGGCGTGGAAAGAGATTCTTCCCTCCTCCGACCTCCCTGTCTCTTGACCCAGCAGCACGGCACTGTTACCACCAGGCAAATGGAAGGGATTTACAGGACCATGTGGAGGTTCTGGGAAAGTCTGGGACACACTGAGGGTTGTCAGATCCCCCTGGCCACTGGAGGGGGATGGCAGGCTGCGTTGCCAGATTCAGATTGGGAAATTTGGTGAGTGGCCCTTTGAAATGATACTGCAGGCCTGCTTCTCCTTGCTCCACAGCTGGTGCATATCCGCCCACTTAGTGCTGTTGTTTGGGAAAGTTGGATATTATTTGGTCGGAATGTGCTCTGTCTAATTTCCCCTTTTCTCGACTGGGCCTGCTGAGACCACTCTGTCCCTGCTGACGGTGCTTATTATGTGGCCAGGCAGAAGCGGATCCTGCTGTTTACTGACACCGCTAGAAGAAATAGATGGTTTCGTAGAGGGGGAAAACACAGGTCATGTAGTCAGGGGACAGTTTCAGCAGTGGCAGAGTCCAGAAGCCTGAGCTAAAAGGTTCTGCAAAAGAATCAACCTGTTTACAGCATTAAAAGATGTCATGGCTAGAATACAACACACTTTCAACTAGTCTGGCAAAATACAAGGAATATAACAACGCTGTTTGCCCTACTAAAGGTGCACTGCTACTAAACATGGAAGTTCCAGTTAGCCCTCCTCCCCCCACCCCGGAACCTGAGTTCTGTCCACTTCTGCTATTTGTCTGCATTCTTCCAAAATCAACACACACAGGCTATAGCCATGTCCATACGTGCAAATGTTAATTGTGTTAAAGAGATAAAAGATACTAGGTAGTTTAACTTTGAGCAGAAACCAAATTAGCATTCAAATACTGGTCTCTTTTTTCACCCCCCTCCCCATGTGTGTGTGTTAAATGCTTAATGGCCTTCCTATGAATGAATGATCTCCAAATTTTCCTGTTCTAACAGTCTTGCTCAGAACTTGCAAGTGGAGGGCCGTAGCTCCTTTGGTTGAGACAATCCGTCTCATGCTGGGTCTTCCTCTTTTCTTTCTGCCTTCAACTTTTCTTAGCATTATTGTCTTTTCCAGTAACTCTCATCATGTGCCCAAAGTACAATAGCCTCAGTTTAGTCATTTTAACTCAAGAGTTCAGGCTTGATTTGGTCTGGACTCCACTTATGTGTCTTTTTGGCAGTCCAGGGTAACAGTTCAAACCCCCCGTGTACAAGAAAAACCTTAAATGGCTCTGTAATAGCCCACTTCTCTGTATCCCACTCCCAAAATCAAGCTGTCGATTATCAAATACAAGCCAACTGCATATCAGAATAAGGCTACAATCCTACATATACTTAGGGAGAAAATCCCATTCAACACAATGCTTTGCAGTCAATCTGCAGCGATAGAGGTGCTTTGCATTACAATGCAACCAAACCCACATGGGGAAAAAAATCATGACAAAGCTCCATTTAGGAAAGTGAACATGCACTAACATGCCTCTAGAGTGGCTTTTCTTAAAACTTGCTAAAGAATGAAAAAATATGTTCAGGGGTCTGAAGAGGAGGTGGCGAAATGGATGGAGGTGTAAAAGGACCAGTACAAAAACAAAGGTCTATCTGAACATCATGGAAATGCCTGGTGCTTATATTGCTGGGCAATGTTGCAGGAGCAAATGAAAAAGAGCCACAAGGGAAGGGCGCCTGCTTTTCGTGCAAGAGATCCCAAAGTCAGTCCCTGGCACCTCCCATTAAGAAGGGTCAGGCAGCAAGTGGTGGAGAAAACATTTTTCTGAGACACTGGAAAGCCCCTGCCAGTTAGAGTGGGCCCATAGCCTGAATCCAGCAGTCAGTTCCATAGAATGGGTGGGGGGACCATATTTTGTAAGGCAAAAAAGAGGACATGTTTCCTGACTGACTTCTTCAAACAAATGATCACGATGACAAAATATCACTCCGATTTAAGCTGCGATCGTTGCTGCTAACTCGAAATACACCTAACTTTCCAACCCCAGAAGAGGACATGTTAATGACTTGTTTTTAAAGAGCCCCAAAGAGGACAGAAACACACACACACAAAAGAGGATATCTGGTAATCCGAAGAGCAAGACTGCTTCCTCCCTCCTGCTGTTGCCCAAAATGGCCGCTGATATGCCGCTTCTGAGGAATGGGGGTCCACTCTAGGAGCAGCAGGAGAGGGCAGAGGTGTATCATGGCAGCACAATCAGCAAAAGTCAGCCCCCCTGCTCTGCAGAAATACTCCACTGCAACCATACTGGGCTAGATGAACCAATGATAGAAGGCAAGCCACATGAGTTCATGTGTTCAAATCAGGAACGCAGGCAGGGTCTAATGAAGGGGTGAAAAAGTCCTCTCACAAAAATAGTACAAAATGGTGTCATGCAGAGGCAGCAATAAAGCACCTGGTGAAAGAATTTCCATGTAATCCCCTTAAGCTTTGCCTAGTTGAGTCTATTTGCGTTTTTTTTCCTACCGGGTAGAGTTTACACATTGTGACTGTTTTAAATAAATAAAATAAATAAATCATCCTTGTTTCAAGCCAGACGCTGCATGGATACGAGAGCGTCAGGCCTTGTTCTGCTTTTTCATAAACCATGGAAATGTGTAAGGTTATGCATTCCACTTATCTCCACAACTAAGTCTAAATACACTGCTGCTCCAGTCTTCAGACTGGAGTTAATGGAAATCATGTTTCCTGGATTCCTGGTGGCATTTTTTGCTTTAAAGGCAGGGAGGCACAAAGTCAGTGACCCAAACCACAGACAGGAATCTGGGGATGAACTTTGATGACTTCCTCTGAATCGAGACTCAGATCACAAAGGTAGCCCACCAGGAATTTTCCATCTAAGCCAGGAGAAGCTACTAGTGCCCTACCTGGCCCAGGATTACTGTAACTTGCTCTATGTGGGGGTATCCTTGACCCTGGCCTGGAAATTACAGCTGGTGCAGAGCAAGACTGCCCATGCCTTACAAGGACCCCATGGAAGGCACACGTTTGATCGGTCCTCCAACAGCTGCATTGGCTCCCAGTAGAGTTCTGACTAAGAGTCAAGATGTTGGTATTGACCTTTAGAGCCCTATATCATCTTGGGTCTGCATATCTGAGGGACCCCCTCTCCCAATATGTCTCCCAGAAAGCATTTAGGTCATCTAGTGCAAACTTATCAAGTAGTCCCTGGCCCAAAGACATCTGCCTGGCCTTGACAAGAGCCAGGGCCTTTTTGGCCCTAGTGCCAACCTGGTGGAATGAGTTGCCACTTGAGACGGGGGCCCTGATGGAGGTACCACAGTTTTGCAGGGTCTGCAAGGTGGCACTCTCCCACCAGTCCTATGGTTGAAGCCAGGGCCATCTACAGAAAGGGCCTCTCTCTGATCATCACAGCTCTTCCCCACTTTCCCAGTCCATGTCATTGAGGTACCTGCCATATCTAACAGGCGGGGTAAGAAAGAATTGCAGACAGGTAGCGGAGTCGGGTCGGAGACGGACAGGTAGACAGCAAATTAGCCAATATTAGTTGCCAGGGAGAGAGGGATTATTTTAGTGATTTAAATCTTTAGAAACTAATCAATAAAGTATGTATTAACATATTTTGTTGTTGTTAGGTGCGAAGTCGTGTCTGATGCATCGCGATCCCATGGACAATGATCCTCCAGGCCTTCCTGTCCTCTGCCATTCCCCGGAGTCCATTTAAGTTTGCATCACATATTTTAATGGGTTGCAAGTCACCTTGAGCCCTATGGCAGAGAAATAGTTTAAAAACTGAATCATCATCTGGATTTCTCATAGGACAGCCCTACCCCTTCAGCATTCCGGGGTAAAGTGAGGCACGAAGGCTTTCCAAACTGCTCCAAGACTTTTTCGTGTAGTAAATAGAAAGCCCTTCATTGATATTGCACTTGGGAAGGTTCTGTGTTGAACCCACCAAAACAATGGGGTCGCACCTGGTTTGCACACCGGAATACCTGAGAAAGAGCCATGTCAAAGTGCCCTGACCAATAATGGGGTCTCTCCCCCATCACATTTCACTTTCAGGAATACAAAAGGACGTTTATTCCAGCGACAGTGCCAAGAGCTACATCTTTTGTTGTTGTTTTTTGGCCACACATTAGACCCCATCAAGAGTGCGCTGGAGCAGCAGTGAAAGAAATGTCGCCTTTGACCCCCACTAAAATGAGCTGCCACGCTCCAGTGCTTCGGCCCCAAACAGCAGCCTTGACATTTCACGGGGAAGGAAAAGCACGCTTCCCCTTCTGGTGCCTCCCGGATGTCTAATGGGTCGAGGCCTCCCCGCTCACTTTTGTTCAGGCAAACGCTTTCCCCTTTGTTAGGAGGCACAGACAGAAAGTCACAACGGTACTGGCCCGGAGAGAAGGGGTGGTGGCGGTGGTGGGCAGTGACAACAGAGCCATTGGTGATTTAGGAGAGATTGGTCTTTAGGAGACAGGCCAATTATTGCCAGGATCTATAGAGCCTACTAAAGGCTGTTATTTACCCGGCCCTTTGAAAATGGAAGAGATGGATTTAGTGCAGAGGCCCTTCCCAGCAGATGAAGCAAGAATGCTTCTCAAACTGCACATAAGGCCGCTTTAGAGCCAGCCAGGCCACTGATCCTCCTAAAGCTGGAGATGGAAGAAAAGCAACCATGTACTGAAGTACCATTTGGGCTATATGGTTACCATTTGGGCTATATGGTTCTGCTTGCTGGTCCAAGGAAAATGCTGTTTGGTTTTGCTTTGGGAGATAGGAGTATGCCTTAACACACCCCACTGTACGTTTTCCAAAGACATTTAATGCAGGTGCAACACTTGCAAAGGTTCCAGTACCTTCAAGACCCATGGTGGAAATGACCTCCGAGAACACAGGAGAGAAACAGTGTGATTCATGTGAAATGGTTGCCTCTGCAGCTGAGATCCCAATGCCCCATTTCATTAGATACTAATCACACGTGGACTGTGAAAGCCATGTTTTATTACTACAAGCGGGATACCTTTTCCAGAAGGCTGTCCATATTCAACCCTCGCTTTAGTTGCCTGCACGGAGGTCTCCAAGAAGCCTTTGGGCCAGAGCACAGAAATACAAGACCGGGGGGCAGAGATTTCTCCAACTGCAGACTTCACCCTTGAGTAATAGTGCATTTTCTTCTTTTTTGTTTTGCTTAAAAAAGAAGAAGCTATAAGCAGAGATTTCAGGGCAATGTTCTGGTGAATAAAACCTTTTATAATTGATGTTCACTTAGGATCCTGTGTTCCCCAACCCCCGGTCTGATGACTGGTACCGGGCCATGAAGCCCTCGGTACCGGGCCGTGGTGGGGGAGGCGCGGTGCAGGCGCACCAGCAGGCGTGCCTCCCTCCCCCGCGTGGCACGGTCCTTGCTGCACCACGGGAGGGAGGCGCGGGCGCTGGTACCCTCCCCTCCCCTCCCCCAGTCCTCGGCACAAAAAAGGTTGAGGACCACTGCTGTATACTATTGTGATCTGCAGTTTCTTAACAAAGAAAACGTACTGAACTCCTACAGAGTCCTTTATTACAACACACTCTAGGGTGTCAGGATTCCTTACAAACTTGGGAGAAACTTGGCAGGAGATCGAACAAAAATTCCTATCTTGAAGGGATGCTTGTCGGATATAAATAACTTCAAAAGATTATTTCCCTCCAACCGGTTCCTCCGTGGAGAATAAAACTGGCTAGCCCACATGCTAGCCCAGTGCAAGCGGTTAAATATCTGAATAGAAAGGTTCTAGTCCTTTTCAAGGGCCTTACAGATAAAATTAAGGGTTTATGACCCCCCCCCCCCGAAAAAAGGAATTTAAATGAAACCATGATTTACCATTAAGAGTAAAAAAACAGGTAGGCTGATGTAAGACCAAGATGTAACAGGACATCAATATGGACTGGGTGCCTAGTTGCTGCTGAGGGTGATCTCCACTTCCCTGCTAGACACTGAATATAATGAGGCCTGCAATCAAAGGCAAAATGGTTTTTCATGGAGAGTAATAAGGGAAGGGTAGCGAAGATCATGTGGCCTCTTCCATGCTCAAGCCAAAGAGCAGTCCTTTAGGGGAGTCCCTGCAAAGATTCTGGGACTCCAGCAGGGACCTCAAAAAGAACGGAGATCTTCACTATCAGATGATCTTGACTGGGGACCAATGGTTGTGCCATGAGTGGAAAAATATTTTCTTCTCCCAGCACTGCCCCTGAGCAGGGTTAATGGCGCAAAGACAGGTCTTTGAAACATTTTTGGCTAAATACATCAGTCCAGCCTCTTCACCATATAGGGTCCTTCCAACTCGTAGCCAATCTTCCGGTAGTAATCCCTGGTGCCCACACCTGCAAGCAAAAACCAAAAGGACAAATTGACTAGTGGCAACAGAGAATAAGTTTCCAAAGAAAAATCAAGACTTGCAAGAGATGCTTTGCACAAGAGAATCCAAATTGGCTCCCTACTTCCAAAGATCAAATTTATTTCCAGTCATGGGGTCCTTCAGCCTTTCTTACCTATTTGCCTCGAGCAGCACCAGAGGAGGTCCTTTCCCATCTTTCTTTCTGTGTCGACCAACTAACTGCCTGTCCTCAAGCCAGCCTTTCTTAACTTTTTAACTGTTGAGAACCCCCTGAAACATTCTTCAGGCTTTGAGAAACCCGGAAGTGAAGTCAGCAGGACACACATTCCTGCCACGCTCCCAGAAGTCACGTATCACCAGAAGGGACATTACCAAGATACTCTGACTGGATGTGGCGTCAGTAAGCCATTCCCACAGCACAGGATGTGACAGCACAGAAATATGTTCAGGTGATTTGTGAAGAGAACCATACCTGTACTCTGGGCTGGCTACCAGTTTTCTGGGCTAGAGCAGGTCTATGCTGCTCCATCCCCACTCAGTTAAGTTAAAATGAGGGTATTTACCCCTCTGATCTCCAGTCACTACCGTGTGTGACAAGCCTCGGCCAGCAAAGATTAGTATGGTTGGGAACCCTCCCCTTCCCGTTTCCTCTAGGCCCATCATTGGCCATTTTGGGAGTGTCACCAGAAAGGAATGCACTGAAGGCTTCAATCCCACCACACAGGGCAGACAGAAAGCCACACCTTCACAGATAGACAAGCAACCACTGCAGCTGATCATGAGCAAAAACCAAAACCCAAACCAGCACCCTCTACAGTCCTGGTGATACTCTAGTCTCCACTGCTTTTCCAGCGAAGGAGGCCTGGTGGGCATCTTTGGGGAGAGAACATCACAACAAAGGGAACCCAGTTTTAACAGTTGCCCTTCCTTACCTTGGAAGATGGAGGCCTTGTAGGAGAAGGCCCTCCTCACCTGACCTTCAAATAAATATGTTTCTAGGGACATGTATGTCCTGCCTTTCCCTTTTATGGAACTTAGGGGACAGATGGCGAGCGACCCCATTTTATCCCACTTAGATCAACCTGAGTGATGAGGACTGACCCAAGAGCACTCAGAGGGTATCATGGCCAAATGAAGACCCAAGAAGAACAGCTGCTTTTTTTCTACCCAAAGCAGATTATAATCACCTACCCTTCCTCTCCCCACAACGGACACCCTGTGAAGTAGGGGAGGCTGAGTGAGAAAACTGTGTCTGGCCCAAGGTCTTCTGTTACAGCCTTATCAAGCAATTTGGTACTGGGAAGCCCAAAACCGCTTGACTGGGTCTTCCAAGCAGCTGAAGATTCAGGCCCTGACTGGGTTCAGGCCAAGCTTAGCTTTAACAAAGTCACAGCATTCCACGTCCTTTATCCATTCTTTGGGCCCTGCAAGGTCAAGTGAGAATGGGGCCTGCAGTTGTACGTGCAGTCAAGGTCAAGGTACCTTTGTCGTTTCCAAGTGAACATGAGCCCTAGAAAGCTTAAATTAAGTCTGCCTTGAGCTGTATGAAGACTGGGAACTGCTTTCTTCATTCAAGGGTTGGTGACTGATGGAAGCCTGCTTTTCATGACGCTGAGATTTAGGTGTTATTTTTGTCTGGCCTGATGAAGAGTTGACTTTCCCAGAAATTATACGCACAGAAGCTTATAACTGAAAGAGCAACGTACATTGGTGTCCATCTCTAAAACAAATGATCCGCTTCCAGTCTGATCCCGAGGCAGGTAGGTAAATGATCATCTCAGCTGTTGTTAACTGCTTTGCTTAACCTCCTACCTGCAAAAAAGGCAAAGCTGCTTTTCTTGCAGAAGAAATGAGGGGTGCAAATATTTAAAGCAATGAAATCCAGCACTCAGCTTGTAAAGTAAAAGATGGCAAAAGCCTCATGACCACCTGGAAACCCTTTTCTCACTCTCACCCCCAATGGCGGGACACGTGTGTTTTTTTCAGAAATGAAGAATGGGCAGTCAGCAGATGCTCAGAGGCACTCTTCTTCAAGTATTAACCCCACATGGAAATGAAAAGCTACCTGGGTTTACACTGATCCCGCATGAGTTATTGGAAAGTTTTAAAAGCATTTGATTCACTTAGAATCCTTTTTCAAAAGCTCTTCTGCACACGATCTTCCTTTTCTACAGCAAGAGGTTCGGTACAGCTGGGGACGGGGCGGAGCTGCAGCGTCATTAATGAAATATCGCCATCTCGCTAGGAGATCAATGAGATGTAATCACTCCATCTGGAGCCTCTGCGGAGGTTCGTAGACTATTTTCAAAGGCAAGAAGTGAAATATAATGGATACGTCAATCCTGTTTAGCTGTCCTTTAGCATCAGCTTGATCTGCAGCAAATGCTAGGTGACGTTTAGCTCCTTGCCTTGAGAAGTGTCAGCTGCCCATTTCCACGCATTGAACTTCTGTTGAAGCGACATGCCAATTTCTTCCTGGCTTGTTGGAAAACTGCAACTCTGTATTCTCCTCACTTTGCTGTGAAGCACAATAAGCTCTTCCGCTATTACCAGCTTCCCTGTTGGCAGCTGATGTGCCCTGCCATCCATCTCAGGGATGCTTTCCCCCATTGTCTTAGGCAGCTGCAAGATGGTTCCAAGAAGTTCTCCAAGGGCCTCCACAACGTGTGAAGACATAAAAGAAAAACCCATACGGCAGGCCCCCTGATGGATCTGGGAACCATCGGAGCGGCAGTTCCCAGGATGCTGGGTGCCTATGCATTACTTTGCAGCCGTACTTTTGAAATGGGGGGAACTTGCAGGAGGCATCCTGTGGGATACAATAACGAGAAGCCTATGATGCTAACTTCCAGAAGAGGTAGCAATGGAAGCAAAATCAGATGGCTTTCACAGGCAATTAGATGACTTAAAAATAAGTTGAGATGAATTGAGAATGAATTGCGAATAGGTTTATCAATGGCTATGGGCCATCATGGCTACATGGAACCTCCATGTTCCATGTACTTCTGAATACTGGTCAGAGGAAGTCAATGGAAAGGGGAGGTTTTTTGTCTCCCAAGCACTGCTTGTAGGACTCCTTGAGGCTGTTGGGTGGCCATGGTGGGAAGCAGATGCTAGGCTGGATCTTGGTTCTGACCCAGCAAGAATGGTCAACTTCATATAGTCTTAAAGATCATTCACAGAGAACATTTGGAGAACTGGGGACTCTACGAGATAGTTATGTACATAAAATATTTCTAGGCCAACATTTCTCCCAAATAAAGAAACTGTTGCACCGGACAGTTTTGGTTAAGACTGTTTTCCACTTTTTGTAACCCTGGCCATACCACATTGTTTCCTGGTGGCTTTTGCTGTCTGAATTGCTTGTCCCATTTTGCAATCAGCCTTGAGTCTTACTGAGAAAGGTATGCTACAAGCAGATAGTAACAGTAATACTTATGGAATTTATATGCCACTTCTCCAGAGACCAACTGGAACACCATTCCCCAGTTCCCTTTTGCATTTTGCCTACATTTGCAACCTGCCCAATCCCTAAAGCTCAGGACTGTTAACAAAGGACATCTGGTTCTGCAACCGGCCCCGAAGCGGAGAACCGACCAATGGCTCTGCTCAGCATTGTACACAATCACCACCAAAGATTCCTAGGATACACTCCTGGAAAGAAAGAGAGAACAGCTGTTTTTTTATATCCCACTTTTCAGTACCTGAAGGAATCCCAAAATGGCTTACACCTTTTCAACAGACACCCTGTTGAGAGAAACTGGCACTATATGAATCCGCACTTAACATAAGGAAGCTGTGCCTTCTTCTAAGAGAGGGACCTGTGCATCAAGACCAACCTGAAAATAAAAGGAGGTTTTCAGGCTGACAGATGCTGTCCTTGCCAGAGGCCATTTTTAAAAAGAGCTGGCTAACAGAGGACCAGTGGCCTTGGACGTCACCCGTTCCTAGAGTCCAGCCCTCCTTTTGCGCCTCCTCAGCTGTGATGAGCGCTCAGGCATGGCACGTTTCTGGCCTGTGTCCATGTTAATTTTCTCCTTGACGGCACACAAATCGAAATCTGGTCTGGAGGAAAGCTGATCAACTCAGCTACGTGGTAATTAATTCACAGCGCAGAGCGGCAATCTCTCAAGCTCCCCCTCCTCTTCCCAGTCAGATATCATACAAACAAACAAACAAAAAAGTCAGGCATCTATAACAATACCCTCTCCCCACGAAAAAACTCCCAAACAAAACAAAACGAACCGTTTGCACAAGTGCTGCTGGACTCCGAGTTCTTACAAAGCTCTGGCCGTATTTTACAAGGTGGCTGGAGGCCTTGCATGTGGGTAGGGAACTCCCACCTGAGCTTACTCCAAATGACGGAGTGAGGGAACTTGCCAAGCCTGATGTGGGAAGGCTGTTTCTTTCCATTTCCATAGGAGGACACTCTATACACAACAGTGTGTGTGTGTGTGTGACAAACCAGCTATGTTCACAAAGAGATGGCAAAAAATGAAGCTCCCCCCATGACAAAGCAGCTGCAAAAGCTACAAACCCAGGGTTAAAAGTCATTTTGAATGAATGGGGGGTTGAGGGGAGGAATAAGTCCTTCGATAAAACCCAGTTCAAAAGGCCCTAAAGATAAACAGACTTTGAAATCCAAGTCCTTGAGGGAAAAAGCTGGGCTACTTCACACATTATTACATTGTTTAGGAGTACATTCAAGATATGTTAAACGCACTGCTAAGGGTGCTTCAAAACAGTTATTGACTGTTCTTTCCTTTGAGTACATGTTGAGTGGCAGACCTGGGCGAGTTCCTGGGAAATGTCTAAAGCGATAATGAACTTCTTTATTTAGTCCTCCCTCCTTTCTGAATCTCTTGTCCTTGGTTTCCTGCCAGACCATGCATGCTAGATATGAATTCTTGAGGCCAATTCCTCCCTTTGTGTGTGCATGTACAGTTGCAGGGCACATTCACCACTCACTCCAAAAGTAAAAATTTAAGAACCCAGCCTTTCCTTCCCAACTGCCACAATTTTCTTTGAAGCCTTATTTGAAGGATGCCCTCTGTCCATCAGCTGCAGCAATTCTGCCAGAGAGACGACAGCAGCACTGCTGTGATGATTTCCCCTGACTTTAAAATACAGAGAGAGGAACCCATGACCCTGCCATTGAGGAGTCCTGGGGAAGGAACACAGAGGTGCCTTGCCATTCACCTGGAGACCACAGCTGCTTGTGCCAAGCAAATGTCTAGCCATCCTTCTGATATGCTAGTTCAGGGGTAGTCAAACTGCGGCCCTCCAGATGTCCGTGGACTACAATTCCCAGGAGCCCCTGCCAGCGTTCGCTGGAAGGAGCACAAAGAACCCAAGCAATACTTGGGGCAGCCATTTTATTTATTACTGTCACCAGTGAAGTGGCATGAGATCCAAGAGGGACAGTCATTGCTCCCTTCCAGCACTGCAGGAAATGCTGCAGCTCATGTGTTGGGGTCACGCAGCAAAATGCATCAGGGCAGCCTCGACACATCACTTTGTGCGAACATTATTAGCCGAAGAGCTCCATGCACAAAATCCGAGGAACCACAGTCCTACACAAGCATTCCGTCTCTAATGATTGGATTCAAGAATGAGAGAGAGGATGAACCTGGAGCTTTGTTTCTGGTTCTTGCTCAGCATATCCAATTATCTGCTTTAACCATGTGGAGTTAGACGTGGAAAGATCCCATGCAGCAGGAAAACACCCAACTGCCTCTCTTCTATCTCCACAAGGTAGGGCATAAAACGCTGGAGGAACACCCAGGCTTCTCCGCACAGTGACTTCGAAGATTGCAATTAGTGTTCTGTTTAAACTTTTTGGGGGGAAGGGGGGAGAAGGGGGGGGGACTCCACACAGTTAAAACCAAATGTAGGTCTGCCAACCCAATCCGGGAAAAGCTAAATATTGTCTTGATTCTTGACTGCAGAAGAGAAATTATACCCACATGTACCCCAATGTTAGAAACATCAGATGAAGACAGGAATTTGGGTCAAACCTCCTCTGTGTTCTGAACAACAGGGGCTGATGCCTTGGGGTCTCACATGCAGACACCAGCATGCTAATATGCTATTCACATTGGAGGAGCAGAAAATTACCTCAAATGAGCATCAACTTCTTGATAAACAAGTTGTTCCCTTTACGCTTGGCTTGTTGAGAGTGCAGGAGGGGAGTGCAGGAGGGGAGAGGAGGGGCTCTCCCTGTTCTGTTGCTATGGACTGGCGGCCCACCTCTGGCGCTCAACAGCAAATCTTCTGTGCAGGAACAATAGAGGCCTGATTTTCTAAATGAGGACGGTTAAGTATGGCTGCACAGAGCACCTCCAGCACAAAAGCTCTCTCTCTCATAGTCATATAAGGAGGCAACCCACAGGCCTCTCTAGGCAGCCTAGTTGCCTTCCAGCCCCCCCACCCTCCCCCCAGCCATTCCCCAATAGGGGGATACAAAAATCAGTCTCAGTATAGGAATTCGGATTCTGCTGGACTAGATGGACCACTGGTCTGACTTAGCAGGGCTCTTCATACATTCTTAACTAAAAGCTTCAAATACTTTAGATCAGTGGTCCCCAACCTTTTTATCACCAGGGACCACTCAACGCCTTTTACTGAGGCCCGGTGGGGGGAGGTAGTTTACTCCTCAACCACTGCCCTAGCACTCTCTGATCGCTATGGTAATGTTTAAACATCCCTTCAAAATAAGATACAGACACGCCACAACAATGAAGTGTGTTGTAAAGGGCTGGGGGGGATGAAGTAAAGGGCCGGTGGGGGGGGGGGAGAAGGCGTCCTTCGGGACCCACCTAAAATTAGTCAAAGGACCACATGTGCTCCACGGCCCACAGGTTGGGGATCGCTACTTTAGATTGTTCTCTGAGGACTTCCATCCCTTGATCACATTGGATTGCTATCCTAATGTAACACTGATAAAAATAAATAGTGGAGTAATAAAATAAAAAGCACCTCTCCCTTTTTGCAAAACTGCTGATGTTCAGACCTTCATTTCAGCACCCCCAAACCCTCAACCAGATGTTTCCATGTATTATCCAAGTTGACCTAGTATTCTGGTACATGCCATAGTAGAGAAGAACCTAAAAAATAAACAAAAATGTTAAAAGGTCAGAATAAAGGAAATGAACTTAATCCTACACAGGCTTAAGTTAATTTCCCTTATTTTGACTTTTTTTTAGGTTCTTGACTTTTGTTTGGGCCACAATATTTTCTCCTTTTTGTTTTGGACATGCCACAGTAGAAACATAAATAGAAGTCAACATAATGCAAGAAAATAACCCTTCCTTCACTCTTATAAGGTAGGGGGGGCTGAGCTCTGAGAGAATAGTGACTGGCCCAAGGTCACCCAGCTGGCTGCCTGTGGAGGAATCAAACCTGGTTCTCCAAATCAGAGGCCACCATTCTTAACGACAACATCAAGTGGTTCTTAGCACAGAAATGTTAAATATACCCTAGAATTCTTTGACAGATGTTTCTTTGCAGATTTGCAGCACATGGTCTGAATTCATTAACCACTGACCACAAACTGAATGAACCAATTTGTTGGCCAAGATCAAATGACCACAAGAGTCCATGAACTGAGATGGAATTCAGGTTTGCAGTGCATGGCCAACTCTGGAACAGACCATGTCAACCTGACATTTCCTCTTCTTTGAGCTCCTGCTTCCTCTTTTCCCTCTAACTCTACTGGATGAACAATTGCTTTAGGATGCTTAGGGCTGATCCTGCGTTGAGCAGGGGTTTGGACTAGATGGCCTGTATGGCCCCTTCCAACTCTATGATTCTATGATTTCATCCTTTCCTCAGGATTCTTGTCAATGCCTCACCAAGTACCCCACTCACTGTTTTACAAATAGTATCCAAGGCCTCCTTTTGAAACAGGAGCCTCTTCTTCAGGTTGAAGTTGCCAGGAAACCAGCCAACCCTGTGTAGAAGCTGACAGACTCATTACTATGTCTCATTATCAGTTCGCTTGTGGTATTGTTTCTCTGTTTGGCACTGCATGTATGAAAACTCTCTCCCTGCTGGAGTTCGACTGGTTCCTACTCTTGTGAAATCTTGGACAGCAGGGGAAAATGGCACTTCTGTTCTCACATGCCCTTGGCAATAATTATGGTTTTGGAGTGTGTGCTGGATTGTCTCAAACAAGGAACTTGGTTTTATCGGCTGCTGCTGTTTTAATTCATTATCGCTGCTGTGAATAGTCTGTTGTGGGACTGCTTTTGCTGCCAGAGATACTGCTTTCTGGGGAAGGGGGGGAGTTTACTACTGAAGTTTCATGATTAGCATTGCTGATTTTATGCATTTAACATTCCAGCCGTTTGCGCAAACTGCCATGAAAACTCCGGCAACGTAGAAATACTTTAAAGAAACAATACACAAAATGCGAAGGGAAGCAGGAAGGGAGAGAAATCCTTTGAAAGGAGAACAAGAGCCCGTTTAATGTTCTGCTATCGCGAAATGTTAATAATTGGAATGGTGGGATGTTCTGAATCCATGGAAAGGATTGGTTAAGACGTGGCATGGCACTTTAGGCAAATCCGCTCAATTACTTCATGGCCGAAACATCAGAGAGCACAAAATTGTTTATGAGCAGATGAGCAGTCTATGAGAATTCTGCAAACAGCCTGGGCTCCCAGAATTTCAAGGAAGGGGTTTCTCATGGGAGAGAAGATGGGAACATCCACAGCTATGGGCAAAAGAAGTATGACGAGCTCAGTGGGTAGCTGTCCTGGGTGACCGAGGAGAAGGACGAAAGCCATCTGCTGACCCCAAAGGCTTCTGCTGGTCCTGGGTTCTTCCTCCGAACTCCACTGCTCTTGGGGGACACTCATGGAGTGATGATGAAAAGAAGTCATTTCCAGCCAGTTTTCCGTATTTATTTAGACTGGCATTTAGCTACAAGGGTTCATCTGCTGGCAACTGGAGCTCAAATACGTCTTTTAAAAAATCTGGTGTACTAATTTAAATTATTTGCATATGCAATCGATCATCTTCCATCTGGAGTCCATGTGACTGGGCTGACTTGGGGCGAAAAACCTATGGTGTTACGGACAATATGCAAAAGAAGAAGAAAGAGGCCAGAAGCACAAGCATGTTGATAAAGAAGCCCTCCTGAAAATGAAGAGGCTTCAGGGATTACAATACAGAACAAGCTCAATAAATCGGGTCTCCTGGAAGTCAGCTTGGACCCATCTACTCGTATCTGTGAGGAAAAGACCATATCCACTATCCCTGTGAAAGGCCCGGTCCCCATCATGCAGCTTCAAACTGGTGCTTCTGGATAGACTATAGCCTTCAAAACTGGCAGGTTTACCATCTGTTAGCATTCAGTGTTTCAGGTGTTACCCAGTTAGACAGTGGATTAGCCACAGAGTCACCCTTTTACGTTGATACATCCCTCCTTACTTCCAACGATGAGGGTCACTAAGAGTATGTTTCAAAGAGCCTGATCAAGCTTATTGACGTGCAGGAGGTCTAGGACTGGTCAGTATCTGGATGGGAGACCCCACCCCTCATTTCCATGAGGGAAGAAAGACGAGATAGAAGTACCATAAATAACAGCTATTTCTGCATTCATCATGCTCTCCGCCCCCCCTAGAAAAAGACAGAAATCTTCCAGTGTTGCTACATGGTATTGCTTAAAGCAGAATCCCTGCTAAAGACTCTAATTTTGGGGAAGAATATAGTTTTAGAAACAAATGAAGGGGAGAAACCAGCACCCCCTGCCTCTTCCAAACAGGTAAATATATACACAAAGCCCCCCTGCAAGGTCCAACCACTGCAGAGTGAGATGATGCTAGGGCCCTTGGCCCAGTTGGAAGGATTCCCTGCTTAGAGGGGGGGGGGAGAGAAAGAGACAGAGAGCATGTGCCTCCTAATGTACAGCTAAGTCAAGCCAGCAGCCCAGCTTTTCCTCCACAATGCCAGCCCACACTTTTCAAGCTGGTTCAAGATGTGCACTTAAGCTTTCTTAAGTGCCTCCCCTTCTCTGCTGCTTTCATGGTGCAAATGAGCAACAATTACTCAGAATAACCACCAACTTGAAGGAAAATGAAAGGGGTGGGGGGGGGAGAGTTAGCCAGGAAAGTTCGGGGTGAAGATTTCCCAACTTCCCCAAGGCTTGTTGCGGTTTCATAAAACCCACAAAGCAACAGTCAATTTAAACAAAAGCCGCCTCCAAAGTCTCTCATGTTAGCCAGCAAAGGTCCAATTGAAAAACGCTTTTAGTCCAACACCTGAATGCAGACTAAAAAGCTACTCGGGTGCACTTCTCTAGGGAGCCTATCCCCCTAGATGGAGGGTGCTAACAAGAAGGCCCTGCTCCTTGCAAACGCCTGCTCGAGGGCTCAAAGTGTACTGAATCATACTGGCTCGGTAGTTACTCTGACAAAACCTACTTAGGTTGTATTGCAAGCGGCATGCCCAGATCCCAAGGCTGCTGACTTGCGCTACCTTCTAGTAAGGCCAGCCTTGAGCCGAGGAGATCAGCATCCGTGAGAGCACTGATTCCCCACCATGGTATCCATGGTGCCAGTTGATCTAAGTACTGGTGTCCACTTGCTGCTTCTTCTAGGCTCCTTGCTTACGGAGCAAGCAATCATTCCTCACTTTCTTCCACTTCATTAGAAGAAGAAGAAGAAGAAGAAGAAGAAGAAGAAGAAGAAGAAGAAGAAGAAGAAGAAGAAGAAGAAGAAGAAGAAGAGTTGGTTCTTATATGCCGCTTTTCTCGATCAGAGTGGTTTACAATCGCCTTTCCTATCCTCTCCCCACAACAGACACCCTGTGGGGTGGGTGAGGCTGAGAGAGCCCTGATATTCCTGCTCAGTCAGAACAGCTCTATCAGCGCTGTGGTGAACCCAAAGTCACCCAGCTGGAATCAAACCCAGCTTGCCAGATTAGAAGTCCGTGGCTAAGGTGACCAGATTTTAACATTGGAAAAGCAGGACACCATTGACCGGGTGGGGATGGGGGGGGGTTGATTAAAATTTTGGTCTATATGAAGCAACAAAAAGTTTCATAGAATGCATAGAATGCAAAAATAGTATTGTAATATATATTTTTTAATGTCAACATAAGTACAATTTGCCAGGTACCCCTAGATGTCCCTCCAAAAGTGGGACAATCTGGTCACCACTACACCAAGTTGGCTCTCAAGAGTAAGAGGTGCTTCAGAATATCCAAAGAGTGGAAGCCCAGCCTCAACTCATCTCCAGGCTACAGAGATCAGTTCCCCCAAAGAAAATGGTTGCTTTGGTGGGTGAACCAAGGTATCTATCCTCTCTAGGATCCATCTCCAAATATTCAGGAGTTTCCCAACTTGGAGCTGGCAGCCCTAGCCCTCCATCCCCACTAGTGGCCAAGGGGAACCTGGCAAACCTGTTCCAGGAGGCTATCACTTTTGGGTCTGCAAGGAACACCCATTTGGAAACAGATGATGTTATCATTGGAGGATGCTTGGCTTAGAATCTCTTAATGTTTATCAATGGTCCCCAGGGCAGCCATTTTGTAGGCGGCCCTGCTTCGCATAGCGTCCATTTTGTAGTTGTGTCCGTTGCCCTTCCTCAGAATTCCAAAAGTGGCCTTAAGGCTCAACAAATTTGGGCACCCCTCTGCTAATGAAGCTGTGGCTTATTCCTTCCTATGTGATGAGGGGAAAAAATTAACTGTCCTTGTTAGGGAGCTAGTGATAATTTTGCTGTAGTACCAATTCTCAGAAGATTCTACTCTTCTCAGAATTAACCAAGCAGGATTAATATTCTCTCCTGCAAAAGTCAAGCCTAACCGCATTTTTATTTAAGATGAAAAACCTAAAGAAGCAGCTGAGTTTTGTCAGATTTGTATTTCCTAGGTAACAGCTTGAAAGCACCTGCTCTTTGTGGGTCTTTTAATAGCCTCTTTTGCTGTCTTAGACCCTTGCTTTGAATTCTGATGCCTTGAAAGAGAGAGAAGTACAATCCTGACTGTATTTCATGCTTACTCCACACAAGGTATCCATGCAACACAGCCCGCATCTCTCCTTTAGCATGCCCATACCATAGAGAAAAGCACCCCCATTCCCTCAGAGGCATCCCTAAATTGATGGTATTAGCATTAGAATGAGCCCCTTAGTCTGTAGCAGAGCTGCCCAATGCACTTAGAGAGCCTTAAATGGGTAATATCAGCAATTACTCTTTTATAACCACCTCCTCTTACATTGTCACACTGTGCCTGTTCGCAGAGGGAATTGGCATCCCCTTTCTCCTCAAGTAATTCCTTCAGAAAATGGGAAAGATTGCACTAGTCACAGGTCACAGCTATGGGGATTCAAAGGGAGGGGCCAAGATGGAATTTTGTCCTTTAGATGCCTGAAATTTCTCTAGACTACTGTCCTTCTACAACAGGAGAAGGGTAGGTGTTTATACCCTACTTTTCTCTACCCTAGGGAGACTCAGGGAGGCTTACAATTGCCTTTCCCTTCCTCTCCCAGCAACAGGCACCTTATGAGGTAGGTGGGGCTGAGAGAGAGAGAGAGAGAGAGAGAGAGAGAGAGAGAGTGCTTTGAGAGAAGTCTGTGATTTAAGCACAGCCTGTGTCAACCTTAACAGCATTCTGAGTCCACTGATCCAATTTGGAAGGAAACATAAAAAAAAATTACTTGCACACTCAGCTCCACCACTAAATGCACATTAACTCTATATAAGTATATACTATATATAAATAAATATACACAATATATATGTGTGTATATATTACACATTTACACTAAATGTATAGAACCACTAATTCCTCTGCAACCCCCCCCGCCCCCGAGCCTCCCTCCCAAGTAAATCATCACGAGTCCCATCCGGCCCCCAGGCCTCAGCAAGCCAGATCCTGTTCACTGCTGTTCCATGGTTTACTATTCCGTTGTTCTATCAGATACTTCTCTATTGTTATTACTGTTTACAATTATTGTTATTTATAGCCACTGATTTCTCTGTACTGTTTCTGTTCCAACCAAGTTTTATGTAAACTGCCCTGAGCCCCAGGGGAGGGCAGTATATAATAAATGTAAAATAAATGGATAAAATAAACGTTAAGAGGCTCTCTGTTAACTACTTCGACCTGTTCACTGGTGCTGCTGATCATGTGCTTTGCGGCAGGAAACCGTCTTTCACGAAGAGTAGGGGCCTCTGCCCTCGAGGACTCCTTCTCTCCTCCTTTCTGGCGCCTGCCCTTTCCAAACGCGGCTGGCTCAGCCCTTCCCCTTGCCTTCCCCTGCCCCAGTAGATCGGCAGATCAGATCTGGGAAGCAAACCCATCTGCTCTACCTGAAATGACAGCCATCTTCCACGACCCGTGCTCTTCCTTGGCTATCCTTTCGGCCTCCTCCATGAGCAACATCCCAAATCCCTGCAGGAGCGAAAAGAACACAAAGGAAACGAAGTGAACACAGAGCGTTTGTAATTTAGGGATTAGTAAACTGGGGCTTTTTACGTCTTGGTGGGTGGGCAGGGGAGAGGAAAAACGGCTGCCCGAGGAGCAGCGTAACAGCTTGACTGCCTGGGGCGGGGGAACCCTCGAGCAGTGCAGAGCGAGTGCGTGAAACACTCGGAACCCGCTTCTCTGTTCTGAATAGCAGCGACTGTTTAGTCCATCCACTACAAAAGCAAACAGGACTGCTTTCAAACGTTCTGTAGAGATTGCTTTAATTCCTAAGCACAGCCACTGCCTTAAGAGCAGGGGTAGTCAAACTGCGGCCCTCCAGATGTCCATGGACTACAATTCCCATGAGCCCCTGCCAGCGGACACTGGCAGGGGCTCATGGGAACTGTAGTCCATGGACATCTGGAGGGCCCTGCATAAGAGGCTCGACCTGAATGCGTGTGTGCCTCTGCAGCACCCAGTATTTTTTCCACACTTAATTAGCAGGCACATGGGCACCTGTCTGGGCTCAAGGCTGCAGCCCCAGGGAGGCCTGAAAGACCTCCCACCCCACCCCACCCCAAGCTTGCTGTTTTCCTGCCCTGGAAAGGGCCCAGAGAGCTTGTTGCAGGGAAGGGAATCTGAGATCAAAGCCTCCAGCTTTATAACTTTGAGGGTGACATTCTCACAGGTATCCTGGACATGGCCAGAGGCACAAGATGAAGAGCAAGGGTCAAAGGGCTCCCGCTTTGGGTCATCATTGGGGAGGAAAGCAAGAAAATCAATTGCCTAAAGGAATAAATACTTATTGGGGGAATTTACGTGCAGGTGGATGTTTCCTCAGTGGGACAAACTGTGGGTCCTTGTGCTGCTTCCTAGGGGGTGAACGGTATGCAAGAAGAGCCGATTAACACCCCCTCTCCTAGAGCCACAGTCTGAATATGAATTGAGTCCCCACAAGACTGATAATTGAGTCTGAAAAAAAATGCCAGGAGCATTGTAAAAATGTGCATGTCTGGTCTGAGTCAATAACTCCAATTTCTGTTCTCTTGCTGGATTTCCCAGACAGATGCATTGTGCAAGCAGTAAGAAAAACTTGTAAAGGCCTATTTAGTATACTCGTATTCTTCTAACAGACTATTTAAGGTGGTATTATAGAGGATTCTCAGGAGGTCTCTCATCCGGGCACTAACCAGACTAACCAATCTGGCCCAGAAGGATGCCCACTTATTCACTGGCTGAAGTGGAGTGAAGGTGGGTACAGGGAAATCCCAAGTACAATGAAGTCACAGCACCAATTCTGGTACCCTACAAATGAGCCACTCGTCTCTCTCTCCTTAAAGCCAGGCATTGTGCATGGGACAGCTGATTGCAAGGAGGTCGCTATCACCTGTTGCAGGAAAAGTAGACACATGGGAATAAAAGAGTGTTTGCTTTGGGGGGGGCACATTCGGAAAGGCAAAAGGCAAAGGTATCCCCTGTGCAAGCACCGAGTCATGTCAGACCCTTGGGGTGACGCCCTCCAGCGTTTTCATGGCAGACTCAATATGGGGTGGTATGCCAGTGCCTTCCCCAGTCATCACCGTTTACCCCCCAGCAAGCTGGGTACTCATTTTAGCGACCTCGGAAGGATGGAAGGCTGAGTCAACCTTGAGCCGGCTGCTGGGATCGAACTCCCAGCCTCATGGTCAGAGCTTTCAGACTGCATGTCTGCTGCCTTACCACTCTGCGCCACAAGAGGCTCCTCGGAAAGGAGGGGGGACTAAATAAAGAAATTGATAACCATGTTAGACATTTCCCAGAAGCTTGCCCAGGTCTGCCACTCAGCATAAGCTTTTGAGAGTCACAATTAGCTTCCTCAAATATCCAGGTGTTGAAAGCTTATACCCTGGAAATCTTCCTGGTCTTTGAGGACCAAATCTTTAAGGACTCAGCTCCTGCCCTTCTACTGCAATCAACATGACGACCCACTTGTAAAGAGCTTACAGAAAGTGACACCCCCCCCCCCAACCCTAGCTAGGGGCAGGAGTGTCAATGGGGAAAAACAAACAACTTTGGAGTTGGAAAGAGACTGGTCCAGAAAAGAGCCAAGGCTGTGAGTCGTCCAAAAATTGAAATGCCTGAGGCTGCATGATTTTGTTCTGGGGTCTGGGGATGGGGTATTGGACCTATTGCTTTAAATGGATGCCCCTTTGCGCCAATCTGTTATGTTCACAACTAAAGCAAATATTAGCAGGACGTTGCAAATCTTCCGAGCTCTCTCATCCAATCGAGCCTAAGCCCAGCAGCTCCTCCGCTGGAACCTCTCACCACTTGGGGAGGCAGGGAGTGCATAAGAACATTGTTTTCTGCGAGGGGGGAGGGGAAGAACAGCAATGGATTCAATTCTGGGACATTCTCAGATGCCCTAGTAAACATTTTTTCAGCCTGTATCTGTGCGTCATACACCCAAGTCTCTGTTTTCAATCTATTTCAATTTGTTAGTGCTGGCTCCATTCAATTGATTTTCCTCTCCTTTTGCCTTTCACGTGCGTCAGCCGCTTTCCCGGCTTTTAAAATTTCACTTTCAGGAGGTAAGCATTCATATTCCGTTGCTCCTTCCCCCTCCCCCCCTTATTTACCACTGCTGCCTCATTGCCTGGGGTCATTACTATCAGACCTAAACTGCATTCTAATGCAGAGAGAGCCAGCTTTGAAGAAAGGGCTGTTTTGGAGGGTTTTGTTCTAAATGACAGCAGCGAAGCTCACCGGACCCATCAGTTTTGACGGCTTCAGGAATAAAGCAGACAATGGCAATTTCTTTATCCCGTCCCCAAAGCCCAAAGACAGCCCAAATGGAAGATCTTGTTTATATGTGACGTCCTTATTTTTATCCCAGCAGCAACAGCAGGGAGATGTGCACAACTCTCATTGTAGATTACTGAGATGAAGGTATGTGAAGTGCTCTGAATGCTTGAAATGCATTATATTTAAAAAGCCACAACTAACCACCTGATATGCTTAACCCATCTATTTGGGTGAGAGCCTATGCATCAGATGTGAATGTTATGGATGCTTTGAGTCCATGTATTTCATCAGGTCTAATTCTATTACAATAAGGGCTGGTTTGCACCTGAAAGGTCAATGGGGTATCTGGGGGCTGTAGCAGCTCACAGAATCATAGAATCATAGAGTTGGAAGGGGCCATATAGGCCATCTAGTCGAACCTCCTGCTCAACACAGGATCAGCATGGTAGGGAAGGGGCTCAAATGATGAAACTCTCCTCGTATATAAATCCTGCCTATTTGTAACCAGCTTGTCAGGAAGAAAGCCAGACTGGCACCCCACTCCTCTCTCTGAGATGCTAATTTTCTATGAGCTGGGATGTTTAATTGTATGTTCCATCTGCAGCCTGAAGTAGTTTTTTTCAGACTAAAGTTTGTCACCTCGCTGAGAACTAGATCTAAAAGGTAGGGGAAAATTTCTTTGGTTTTATAGACCAACCTCAAAAATGACAGTCTCATTTTTCTGCCTTCAGGGTTCTGTATTTTAGTGACCACATCTTCTAATTATTGCCATTACAAAACCTAATCCTAAACTGTTTCTCATATTTTTATTGAAGTGGTGAGAAAAATATTGCATCATATAAATAAACATTGAGATAACCTGATTGTTATTACCACAACCAACTGCTAGCCCCTAATCCAAGCCTAAATTTGCTCAAACTAGGTCTATTCCCCCTGTTATTACAGCTCCCATTTGCCATGGCTCCTATCAGATAGCCTTGTGGGCTGTTAAAGGGAACCTCCTCCTTTTTTCAACTGATGGAAAAACTGGTTGGATTCAGTCCTTCTAGAATATCAATATATTGAATTCTCAACCTAGCCAAATCAGTGGATAATTAAATCAGAATACTGGGGCCATGAACAGACAAAACAAATCTTTTCATTAACTTCAATAATGCCACAGGTTTGCGCCCAGAAAAAAAATCATACTCTTAAAAAAAATCCCTCACTCAAATAGCAGTAGTAGAACGTGTAGCTAACAAATGCCCTCATTGGCCATTCCAAGAAACCACACAACATTGCAATCTTTCAAGCCTTGGTTTTTGTCAATAAAAGATAGAGGGTGCAGGGCCCTTTCCAAGCCTGTTTTGTCCTTTAGTGAGGATGCGTTATGGCCCAAAGAAACCACTTTGTGACTTGATATCACATTACTTGATGAACCTCAGGAGTTGAAATTGGTGTTGTTTCCTACAGGTCATCTAGACCAAAAATGAAGGCATTCCCATTCTTGAATTGTTACATGAAAGGGCAATTGGGTGCCCCCCCTCCCCCCTGGATTTGTTGCTGTTTTGGTATTATTTTAGCTGGGTTGTATGTTAATTTTTCAATTTTGAAGTGCTAGTCAACCTGGGGGCCTGTCAATTTTAGCATAATATTAGTCTCAACATGGCCAAATCTGTGGATACTGAAATCCAGAAACATATTTTGAGGTAGCTGGGGATACCTGATGCTGGAATTTGGAGGGATCTCGACTGCTCACGGGAACCACACTTCCGTACACATGGAGCTCTCTGACAATAGAAACGCCTCCCTTCAGTTCTGGTCTGAATGTCTCCTCTGAACATTTCCGCAAACGCAGGAGGCCAATGAGGATGTCCTGCTCCGGATCTTCATAGGACACGAAAGTTTCCCAACCCCCGTTGGCCATATAGTCTCTCCGAATTAGTTCAACCTGTTCAAACGGACAAAAGGCCGAGACAAAAATAATCAGATAGCAGCAGCAGAAACAATAAAAAAATAATGATGTGGCAACCTTTAAGAGACCAGAGCCAATTTCACAGCAATGTCGGAGCTTGTTTATATGAGGGGAAGGGTGAGAAATGGTTTCACAAAGTCCATCCGACTGCAGGCAGATTTTTAGCGGCATCAGATAAGAGGCAAAGGTGTGATTATTGTATTTTTCACACGAGCCAAAACTGGTACAGAACTTTAATGAGAACATACACAAATCTTAGCACTTCTAATCTGTGAGAAGGAACGTATTGGGTATTTGGCACCACTGATGATACATTAGTAGAAGAAGAGATGGGGATTGGTCCCACCCACTCTCCAGGCTGGAAAGATCTGGACTGCGTGAATGGCTGCATGCTGTGACTCAGCACATATGAGGAGGCCTCATGACTCCTCCCTTCTTAAAACGCTGCAGAGGATTGTGGGAGCTGAGGTTTATGCGTGTAGCCCGGAGTAACACAGGAGATCCATGTACAGCCCTGATGCGCCTGTATGGTAAAACT
This sequence comes from Paroedura picta, assembly GCF_049243985.1. Taxonomy (NCBI): domain Eukaryota; kingdom Metazoa; phylum Chordata; class Lepidosauria; order Squamata; family Gekkonidae; genus Paroedura; species Paroedura picta. Next base: position 29,335,146 of record NC_135369.1, on the reverse strand, counting down.
GTGAGCTGGTTCTCAAATTCAGTCTTGGTATTCATACTCTACCATATACTGAACTCTGAGATTAACACCATCTTCCTTTTCTGTAAGTTTATGAAGCTGTGGTTGCAGCTATTGATACGGCTTAATTCAGGGATTCTCAACTGCGATGTGCACAGTGGAATTTAAACATACGCACACACATGAGAAGCAACAAGTCCCACCTGATAAGGTCTCACTTTGTGATGAATCTCTTGTATTCCAACTTCTCTTGTCCTCACATCACGACACTGGGGGGGAATAGGAAGAGAGAAAGAGAGAGAAACAACAATTACATAGTGAGACACACCACGGCTAAGGTACATTACATTTCCCACTACCTCCTTCAGAGCCTAAAATGAAGTTGGAATAGACTTTAAGCTGATAGATTCAAACAGGAACCTTCAAAATAGAAATGCTCACTGATGCATCCCAAAAACACTTTGGGGAGGGGGGGGGTAAGAAGCCATGATGTTTAAATATAAGGGACATACTGATAGGAATCAGGTTCACTGAACAGTCTGGGTCTCAAGAGAAAATGTAGCATTTGATTTATAAATAACAAAGCTCAAAGGAATGCCTCAGTAACAAAATGTTAACTCTTACTGTGTTTTGATTTGGAAAGATAGGGAAATGCAAAAGAGGAGAGCTAATCTTCAAACTTCAAAATGCAGGAAGAATCTTTTAATGAGAAAAAAATAGTTCAGAAATTCTGTGTCTGCAAGTGAGAATGTAAGATGAAATTTGTTGAGATCTCCTGCCAATAATTGAATAGAAAATTGAGAGATGGGGGGACCTATGGCTGCTGGAGAGAGAAAGGAGTTGCGTAGCTGTGGGGCAAGGAACAAACAAATCTACATGCTATAATGGTTCTGCCTTGACAGTCAATACTTTGTCCCAAGAAGGCTCTGGATGAGGCTATCTCTGTTCTGGGCCAGTGCCTGAATGCTGTGGTCAAGAGGCTGAAGCAAAAAGTTGAAGGGATGCTGGACAGGAAGGCCACTGCTTTTAGGTAGGGTTCTACAATAGATGGCGTACCATTTTGTCTGCAGGACAGGTGAAGAGGTTCAGGAGTCTGACTGGCTCCTGATGGAGAAGGAAGTGAACAAAGCTGCAAAAGGAGAAGGGTAAGGATAAAGAAGAACAGTTGGTTTTTATATGCCACTTTCCTCTATCCAAAGGGGTACCAAAGTGGCTTAGAATCACCTTCCCTTTTCTCTTCCCACAACAGAAACCCTGTGAGGTAGGTAAAGCTGAACGTGGCTCAGAAGGTTGCTCCTTTTTTGCACATGGAGGACCTGGCCATTCTGATACATGATACAGTAATCTCAAGACATGACTAGTGGACCATGTAGGTATTCGCTTAGACAGGCCTTTAAAGCAGCTGAGACAAATTCATGGCCATGTACAGTGATGGATAAGTGGACCCTTTATGTTCAGTGGCAGTGTACTGCAGAACACTAGTTGCTGGGAGGAATCAAGAGACAAGCTTTGGCCTCTGTGGCCCACTTGTAAGCTTTCAGGTGTTGATTAGTTGGGCATGAGCCACCATGAGCCGTTCTGGGAGTGGCTGGCTATTAATCTAATCAATCAATTTAATCAATCCAACCTTTGTTCCCATCCAGCAGGACTCTCCTTATGTTCTCAAGCTCATGTGCTCCAGCTCCACTAACTGGTCTTTGTCCATGCCTGGGAGAAAAGTGGACTCTATAAACACGCTTGTGTTTGGGATGAGAAGGGAGGAAAGCTGCACACAAACATGGAGAACTCACTCAAATTAATGGATTTTACCTCTGTCCCCAGGTCCTTCATCCTGGCAAGAGCTAGTTCTCTCAAGTTGCCGTGCTCCACTCCAGAACTGACTAAAGGCATTGGGATATCTCTGCAAACAAACAAACAAAAAGGTAAAGCAGGGAAACCACCCAAATACAAATTTTTAAGAAGAAAGTTCCTTCACCTCAAGGTAATACACTGACATGCAACTCCCTCCACAAGCCTGCAGCAGGAGCTGGCATACGCCAAGAAATCCCCCCCCCCAATAGGTTAAAACGAAAGGGATTCCAACCATAATGCAATGAGATTGCCAGTTCTAGGATCAATAAGAGAAAGAAAAAACCTATCCCAAGGCTACTATAAGTGTTACAAAAATTATTACAGTATAAATGAAGTAAAGGGTTCTTTGTTCTTGTTCGTTTATTCTTGTATAGCAGGGGTAGTCAACCTGTGGTCCTCCAGATGTTCATAGACTACAGTTCCCATGAGCTCCTGCCAACAAACGCTGGCAGGGGCTCATGGAAATTGTAGTTCATGGACATCTGGAGGACCACTGGTTGACTACCCCTGTCATATAGGATCCAACCAGAATGGTTTCTAGATTTGTCCCATTTTCAAAAGGAAATTTTCCTCAATGGTTATCCAACTAGCATCCCCATATTGAAGAGCCAAAGGCAGATATATATGCTATATTATTCAATAGAGGTTGAATATCCACTAGAGGTTGGATATTCATGACATTTACATTTAAAGGACAACAATTGAGGAAAATTAGTGTCTCCCACAGCTGCAAACATGTTCTGCCTATGGGTGCCAGGGTTTTCATACCCTCATCTCTGACTCAGCTAACGCATTTTCATTTTGGAATGCATGTCATCATAGGCTTTTGTTCTTTTTTGGTACAAAAGACATACTTTTTAGTGTGTGGCAGAAGAATTCTATTTCCTATTCAGACTACTTGACTCAAACAAGCACAAAGCCTACCAACATCCAAGATGAAGTCACCTGTAGAAAGCAGGTTCATGTGCCTGTCTTGCATTTAGTCCTAAGACCTACAGAAACTTCGATTTGGGCTCAGTACGACCTTAGAGACCCACAAGAACTTCAGGGTATAAGCTTTTGAGAGTCAAAGCTATCTTCATCAAATACCTTTGACTCCCAGAAGGTTGCACCCTGAAAATTTGTTGGTTTCTAAGGCGCAATTGGACCAACAGGGCTAGTCTCAGAAACTTAGGAAGCAATTTCATGAGCATATGTGTAAGTGAACTGTCTCAGGTCAAAACAGCCCTTAACACAGCAAGATGACTTGACAACTGAAAAACAAAAACAAACAAAACCAAACCCCCAAACATTTCAGCTTTACTGAATGAATGTCACGACAGTCTAGGCTGACAGCAGCAACTGAACTCCCACCGAAATCACTCAGAATGGCCCACCCTCCACAGTGAGAGGAGTATGAGGTGAAACAGTCATTTCCTGACAAGTCATTAGCTGAATCACTTTTGGTGAATGTTTGCTAAGGCATCATGGCTTGAAAGTGATCATCAGCCCATCTGAAGTAATATAGCCAGGGAGAGGATGGGTAGGGGATCATTTTTAGTAACTCTCAATCACCATGCCTCTTCTCCAGATTAATCTCATTGGGAGTCATCATGGTACAGCAGGCCAAGCCCTGCATTTAGGCCAAGGGTATCTAGGATCAAACCCTGGTCTGAAATGCAGTCAGTCATAAGGAAACAAAGGATGATCAATATCCTCAGATTCATGTTGAGAGCTGGTAGGCTACTGCAAGTGCTGCCATCTTCCACCACTTGAACAGGACTAACCCTTTCCATATCTGTTTATATTATTGGATTAACTTGGTTAGGAATGTCAAATTGTGAGGCAGACACAGTCAGAAAACAGGTGAAAGGGAGGGTAAAGGTTTGACTTAATGAGAATGGAAAAGGAGAGATTCATCTGGAGGCATCCAAAGAGGATGAATCACTGACCAGAGTCCCTCAGGCCAAATCTAGCCCCTAGAGCAGACTATCTGAACCAGGGTTTCGTGAAATCCTGGAGTTTCTTGACGGCCCCTGAAGGGTTTCCTAAATGGGTGAGAATTAATTAATTTTAATATATATTTTAAATTTGTTAAACTTTATTGGGTGATATGACCATATATGAAGAGACTCTTGTGGCGTAGAGTGGTAAGGTTGAAAGCTCTGCCCATGAGGCTGGGAGTTCAATCCCAGCAGCCGGCTCAAGGTTGACTCAGCCTTCCATCCTTCCGAGGTTGGTAAAATGAGTACCCAGCTTGCTGGGGGGTAAACGCTAATGACTTAGGAAGGCACTGGCAAACCACCCCGTATTGAGTCTGCCATGAAAACGCTAGAGGGCATCACCCCAAGGGTCAGATATGACCCAGTGCTTGCACAGGGGATACCTTTAACTTTACCTTTATGGTCATATATGACCACATATCGTCATATTGACCTGCCCTCCCCAAATGGCCAATGATGGGCCTGGAGGGGGGGAGGGGAGGGGCCCTGGTGTGTGTGTGTACAGCTATGCTTTCCACCAAATTCTGCATGATTGTGCCACTTCTGGGGTTTCCCAAAGTCTGAAGAATGTTTCATGAGTTTCTCAATGGTAAAGAATTTGAGAAAGTCTACCCTAGAGCAGTGATACTTAGTAGCTCTGTAGGCTCTTTGAAATGCCCGAGGCTCTTCTAAGCACTGTTTCCCAATATGACACCTTTCTCCATCCCATTTTTCATGAAAATGGACAAGGCTGTTTCCTAGTGGGGCAGGTGGCTGGTAGATGGCTCCCACCTTGATAAGCTGTCCCACCACCAGATAAGCTTTGAGCCTCCCTGAGGAACAGGCCTCATGCCCGGGATGGAAATAAATATGATCCTTTTGGTTCATGGTAACTGTGAAACTCGCTCTCCATAAGCTGTGGCCAGAATACCATTGTCCTAGAGTGATAGTGCCTGGCAGCTGGATGGAGAGACTATGTAGGGGCCAAAGAAATGCAGCAAAAGTGATGTTTTATTCATTTATTTATTTTGTGGTTTATTTCCCGCCACTCCCTGAAGGCTTGTGGCTGGTTACAAATGTCAGATATAATCTAAAAAATATGGCAAAAGACCTGGCCGTGGATAGTGGTGCGGAGTAGACTAGTTCCCCACCTCCCATTCTCTTCCTGAAGTGGCCTCGGAAGCCAACTAGTGGCTGACCAGAAAAATGTCATACCCCAAGTTCCAGTTCATTGATGAACGAATAAAATAGTACCAGCCCTAATACCGACCCTTGTGGGACGCCATTGCTAACTTCAGTCCATTGTGGGAGCTGTCCTTGATGCTTCCTGTCATTTAATCAGTTTTTAATTCATAAGAGAAGCTGTCCTCTTATCTCATGACTGCCAAGTCTTTGATGAGGTACCTTGTCAAACCCCTTTTGAAAGTCCCAAGTATATAACGTCTACTGGGTCACCATTGTCTACATGCTTATTCACTTTCCATTGACTCCCGAGCCTTCAGTACGCCGTAGTTTAATCACTGTTCTCCATTGTTCTACTGTTCCACTGTTCCAGCATACTGTTCTATTGTCACCACTGTATTGTTACTGTTTACAACTATCAAGTTATCTGTACTGTTCCCTGTTTGCCAAGTTCTATGTAAACCGCCCTGAGCCTCAGGGGAGCGTGGTACATAAATATAATAAATAAGTAAGTAAATAAATAAAATATGTACATTGTTTGTCACAAATAGTATGGATTCATTGTTTTGACTGGGACTGAGCACATAAAGGCACCATGAAAGAATTTACCGGGCAAGGGGAATCTAAGAAAAGGAAGGGTGGGGAGAGGCAGGGGAAGGGTGCTGCCTGGAGGGGTTTCAGGAGTATGAGGGGCCACATGGGAGAACAGATGGAAACAATTCTGTAGATATCTCCTGAAGCTCCAACTAGCCAAGTAAAATTTGCTGTTAAGAGCACAAGAGGAAACAAGAGAATTCAAAGTTCATCAAACTGACAGTCCAGAACACAAGTGGGGAGAGGCTGAGCTAACTTAACAGGGTTTCTGAGAAGGCAGTACATCACTGTCACATGCTTGATTTTTCTGTTTACAAGGGCCAATTGGGCTTTAATTCCCTTACCTCCTGCTTTCCTTCCCATCAACTTCATTATGCCTGCCTCCGTACAGCAATAATTAGCTTGCTAGTTGGTTTAGTCTTCTGTTGACTTCTTACAACATCAATGAGCCAACAGACACTAACGCAGCCTCCAAACAGCAGCCGTTAGAGGCAATCAGTATTTTGCTGTTTGGTCTAGAAGGACGCACTGGAAGAGGATGCAGTTTTCATTGGGGCATGTTAGTGCCGAGGCCACCGCTGGGGACAGCCGCTTCTTTCCAATTACTGGAGAGCTCCAGAGGCTCAGGCTGTTGCGTGCTTCACAATGGGGACGGTGATAAAACCACCCCAGTACCCGACATGAGGTCTGGATCGCAAAATCCAGCACGGTGAGTTTGCTGTCTCTGGAACTACGGCACGACATACTGGAGCGCCCGGAGGCACTCGAGAGTAGCCATCTGCTGTGTAACGTAGCTGAGCCCCTCGTCTATGTAGGGGGGGCATGTGACGCACAGTTAATTAGCATATTCATATATGCAAATGCACGCCATTTGCGGCACCTAGATGGAAGCGGGCCCTGCTCTTCCCGTATATGGGTGATTTTTAAGAGCCCATTTCTGGATCCCCCAAGGATAAAAACACATTAGAACGTCAGATGTCAGGATGCTGAAATGGCGGCTAAGTTTACACTCCCAGACATAAATTGTTTCATTTATGCTTTTCACAAACTCAGAGGCAGCATCTCAGGATGACAGCGTTCATCTGGTGCAAAGAGCTGGGGAATGCTACAAATTAACCTTTAAGGGGACTTGCCAAGGATAAATCCATCCTCGTGGCCTAATACAACGAACGCAGGACAGACCAAAGAAAATACTTTATCACACAGCACAAAAGGAACCTATGGAATTCACTCCTACAAGAAGCAGTGCAGTCCATTAGTGCAGAGGTAGTCAACCTGTGGTCCTCCAGATGTCCATGGACTACAATTCCCATGAGCCCCTGCCAGCATTTGTTGACTACCCCTGCATTAATGCAGATGGCTTAATCAGGGACAATGTAAATTTATGGTGAGAAAATTGAAGCTTCCAGGTTCAGCGGCAGTACATCCCTGAAAACCAGCTGCTGGGAATGGTTATGGATTCCATGTTCTGTTTGGAAAACAAAAATTCTCCTTGGATTAGATCCTCTGCTGAGCTACTCAGAGAGTCACTAAATAGTGGGATACACTGTCAGTAGACCTAGTGAGGGCCGTGAACATAAATGGCTCCTAGAGTCAGCAGGCCTCAAAAACTCAGTTCTAGGAGGCAGCATCAGAAACAGGCCTTGGCTTCTGTGCTGTACTTGTGCACCCTCCAGGACAACTGGTCAATCAACGTGTGAAACAGGATGATGGACTCGATGGACCACTGGCCTGATCCAGGAGGGCTCTTCATGTGTTCATTGGGCAAGGCAGTGCCTTGGGCTGGACGGAACTTTGGGCTGGCTTAGAAGGGTTTCTCTTAGCAGAAGTAACTTAGAAAACCATCACTCTGGGAGACGAACAAAAGGAAGTCCTGGACCTCATTTGGTGCCTCAGCAATGGCTGAGGTTCAAGGACTTTACCTGAACAAACTTTTTACGGTATTATTAAATCAAAGTAAAAGTTTGCATTGGTTCATCTGGCAAGGCAAGATGAATTACTTTTGGGGTTTTTTATTACTAACTCCCACCTTTGAGTAGGCCCAGATGTTATTAAAAATGTTCTGCTTTGACAATTACAAATATGATATTCTTTCCCCACGGGAGGGAAAAACCCTGGACAGCTGATAAAGGGAATGATTTAATATTTGGTAATGTCCTGAGCTGACCACTAAGGTCTTGGCAGAGATGAGAGGATGTACTTCAGTGAATATTACCTACACCTATTGGAAAATGTCTATTGAGAGATATCTGTAAAGGGTCCTCTTTTCTGCAGCTTTGGGCTTTGGCATTGAAGAAGCAGCACGCAGGAAACAATTTGTGGCAAAGTTTGTAGTGATGGGATGGGTAGCCTAGCTGATTTTACCTCAGCCAGAAAAGGGTGGTCAACTGGAACTTCCATTAAAGATCCATTTTGCTGTTATTATAATATATTTGTAAGCCACTTTTCCATGTTGGCATAAGAATATAAGAAGGATCAGGCCAGAGGTCCATCTAGTCCAGCATCCTATTACTCTGGAGGGCCAGCAATTGGGCACAGAGGCCAACGGGGCACAGAGCCAGTTTGGTGTAGTGGTTTCGATAAGTTTTATGTAAACTGCCCTAAGCCTCCGAGGAGGGCAGTATATAAATACAATAAATAAATAAAAATAATCAGGTGAGCTGGGTTTGATTCCTCACTCCCCCCCATGCAACCAGCTAGGTGACCTTGGGCTCATCACAGTCCTGATAGAGCTGTTCTGACCAAGCAGTCATATCAGGGCTCTCTCAGCCTCACCTACCTCACACACAAACCAGATATATACCCTAAACATCTGAGAGCCAGCTTGGTGTAGTGGTTAGGAGCACAAACATCTAGCGAGCCGGGTTTGATTCCCCACTCCTCCCCCACATGCAGCCAGCGGGTGGCCTTGGACTTGCCACAGCACTGATAAAGCTGTTGTGACCGAGCAGTGTTAATATCTCTTCTCCATCTACTTTCACATTATTTTAATTATATTTACTCAGAACAGTACAGCAAAGATGGGCCTGGAGTAGCTTTGATAAAAAACCTGTTCCCAGTTCTGGGCGGAGCAGGACTGGTAGGATAAACGGGGAAATTAAATCTCTGAGCTGCTGTGCTCCCATCAGAGCAGCCTTTCTCAACTGTTCTACTGTTGAGAAACCCCTGAAACATTCCTCAGGCTTTGAAAAACCCCAGAAGTGGCACAATTGTGCAGAATATGTTTGGGATACATAGCTGTGGACATACCCACCAGGGCCCCTCCCCTTCCCACCCCCTCCAGTCTCATAATCGGCCATTGGGGGGGGAGGCAGGTCAACATGACCATATATGGCCATATCATCTGATAAATGTTTAATATATTAAACATTTTAAAATTAACTCCCACCCATTTGGGAAGCCCTTCCGGGGCCATCAATAAATGCCAGGGTTTTACGAATCTCAATTGAGAAACCTCAATCAAGAATGGTTGAAAGGATGTCCAGCTAGAGTGGGCTTGCAGCTGAAGCTGCAGCCTGCAAGCAACAAAGCCTGCCTTAAAGGTAAAGGTATCCCCTGTGCAAGCACCGAGTCATGTCTGACCCTTGGGGTGACGCCCTCTAGCGTTTTCATGGCAGACTCAATACGGGGTGGTTTGCCAGTGCCTTCCCCAGTCATTACCGTTTACCCCCCAGCAAGCTGGGTACTCATTTTACCGACCTTGGAAGGATGGAAGGCTGAGTCAACCTTGAGCCGGCTGCTGGGATTGAACTCCCAACCTCATGGGCAGAGCTTTCAGACTGCATGTCTGCTGCCTTACCACTCTGCTGCCTTACCACTCTGCGCCACAAGAGGCTCTTAAAAGCCTGCCTTACCGACCTGCAATTTACATTTTAGTCACACAGACATTCTTTCAATCTCAGTTGTTGAAAGTATAATTGAAAAAAGCATTTATTCTGCTCTATTACTGAAAAAAGAAAAAGAAAGAAAAAATTATGAAAGGAATACAACCTGCCACTAACTATAAAGAGAAAATGGAGGCTTTCTGGATGACTAGATTTTTCACACCATGAGTATGGACCCTAGCAGCTGCATTTTGAACCAACTGCAATTTCTGGGTCAGAGATAAGGGTAGGCACATATAGAGTGAGTTACAGAAGTCTGATCTTGAAGTGGTCGTGGCATAGATTATGGTGGCCAAGTGTTCTGGAGTCGAGGAGGGGTCTAATAGCCTCACCTGGTGCAATGGTAAAACACCAATTGAGCTACCCTAATGATCTGAATCACCCTAGCTCGTGGCCTTTTGCCACTTTGGGTGACTCACCCAGGGTGAAAGATTGTAGGAGTGGGACTATTTGTTAAGTGTGACTGACCCTGCAGTAATCATGTGATTAACCTACTGTGTGAATTTAGCCTGAATCACACGAAGCGATAGGATTTCCTTATAAGCATTATAAGACAGCACAAAAGAGCCAGTGACATACAGGGAGCCAGGGATAATAGAATTTATCCCCCCACGCCCAACTGGTATTTATTCTGAGCAGTATAGTTAATCTGGAATAGGTCTGAGTAAGATATCAAACGAACATATCTTTATAGGGTTCTGAGAAGTAGAATCATAGAACCATAGAGTTGGAAGGGATCTCCAAGGTCATCTACTCCAACCCCCTGCACTATGCAGGAACTCACAACTACCAGCCTACCTACAGTGACCCCAATTTCATGCCCAAATGATCCCTCCCCACCAAAAATCTCCAGAATCCAGCCTGGCCTGGAGGAAAGTCACCTACCATCCCACTGTCATGATCAGCAATTCCCTGGGCATGCAAGGAAGGACCACAAGAGACAAACACTGGCACATCCCTTCCTGCTCACCCTCTCACAATCTAAGTTCACAAAATCAGCATTTCTGTCAGATGGCTCGCTAACCTCTGCTTAAAAACTTCCAAACAAAGGGAACCCACCACCTCCCAAGGAAGCCTATTCCACCGAGGAACCACTCTAACAGTCAGATCTTAGCACTTAAGTCTCAGTTGTATTTTATAGAGTGGAGTGAATCAACTGTACAACAAAGTTACCTTTGCACTCGGTACACCCGGGTCCAAGGGGGGACAAGAGCTAGAATTCTTGCCACCAAATCGACTAGGGTGCTTGGAGGATAACTCTTATACCGCCCAGATTTCCAGAGCTCATATAGGCCTGTGCCGCGTATGACGAGAGTTGGGTAGAGCTTCATGCCGTCTGGACGAAAGGCAGGATTCTCAAAAAACTCCTGTGGAAAAGGAAAGACAAGCAAAAGATCAGAACAAGAGGCACAGGCCTGCTAGAGCCCTGCTCTTCAAATAGGCCGCCATGTTTGTCATTCAGTAAAGAAAGCATCTGAGAATGGCCGTCAGAAGCAGCAGGAATTTGGGATAGTCAACAGGCCAGGCCAGTGACACTAACAATCTAACGTTCCAGTCTGTAAGTACAAATTCATCCATGCATCGTTATTTTACTTGAGGTACAGAACCTTCCCACTGTTTTCTATTTTCAGGAGCCCTAATCCCTGTCAAATTTTACATGGTTGTAGATCATAACATAACTTTTTGTTAGTTCCTACGAGCATGGACAAACATGAACTAGAAGACTAAGAAAAAATCCCCTCAAGGAAACTCAATGGATTCATAGGATTAAAGAGGGCAGGTCACACACAAGGAGCAGCCTAAAACCAGACAGATGATTAGGTCAGGTTAATCACCCCCAAAAAATGTTCATAATCATGTGCTGATGTTCAACAAAAAGTCTTTTTCACATATGTGTTCTGTGGACAAGAATACGACTGTATTGAATTGGACATGCAAAGGCTTTAGCAGACACCCAGGCTGGCTAGCTATTGCTTCTCTGGTTCCAGCCAAGCACTGACACAACCCTTCCTGCCCACCTACTCACAAGCTACCTAAATTCATATTTCTGCCAGATGGCTACCTAGCTTAAGCTTAAAAACTTACAAGAAAGGAGAATTCATCACCTCTCGAGGAAGCCTGTTCCACTAAGGAACTGTTCTGTCAGGAACTTCTCCCAGATGTTTAGTCAAAAATTATTTTAAATTAATTTTTGGTCCAACCCTCTGGGGCAACACAAAACAACTCTGTTCCAGCCTTTATGTGACAGCCCTTCAAGTACTAGAAGATGGTTATTGTATCACCTCTCAGTCATCTCCTCTCCAGGCTAAATAGACCAAGCTCCCTCAACCTTTCCTCATACAATTTGGTCTCCAAACCTCTCACCATCTTTGTTGCCCTCCTCATTCTTCCCTGCATTTGGGCTTCCTCTCTGCATGTGGCTCCAGCTCCTGCAGTAGCCATTTTGTGGTTGACTCCACCTTCTGTGACAGCTGTTTTGTGGTTGCATCCACCACCCTGTGTCAGTATACCAGAACTCACAGGCTCAAGGTTGGGGATCCCTACCCCAAATCAACAAACAATTGTATGCTTCAACCCCTATGAGCTCAGCACTTCCTTGACTAATGGAAACTTTACATCCATACATGCATGGATGTATGCCTCATTTATTTCAGACCGGCCTCATTTATTTCAGACAGTGCAGGACAAGTGGAAGCCTGTTCTCCCACTGTGTGTAGCCTAGTCTGTCTCACAGAGGTTGATTCCTGTGAAAAGTGGAATGGAGCATGCATCTTTTCTCCTCAACTGTTCATTTGTGAAAATACTGCCACGGCCAGAGTAAACCTCCTCCTCCAATCATTGAGAGCATGGCCATTTCCTCTCCATGCCGTGATGCCAAAAGTGAGGCATGTACTTCTCCTGTATATAATGGCTACAAATACACAGCCACGATCTCTTGCGCCTGAATAACCTCGACAGAACCACTACTTTGTTTGTGAAAACACACCTCCAGCATATCAGAGCACGACTTTTTGCAGCAAACAAAACAAAGTCATCAGGGCGACCTGCTGTTCAAAACCCTGCAGGTTCGGCATCATTCCAAGGAGCTCAATTTATCTGAATGGGAAGCTGCTGCTCTATGAATTGCAGACTTCAAAATGTCAATACAATCTCATCAGCATAAAAGCTGGACAAGCGAGCCAACACATGTATTTTACAAACATGATAATTGATTTCACCAGCAAATGCTTTAAAAAAAAAAACCCCACTGTTATTATTGTTAACAGTGTTGATGGATTCCATTCATTCACACTCTTATAAACCCACTGCTAGCATAAATAATCACGATGCAATTGGTACAAATTAGTCATTTCGATGCCAGGAAACTGCTGATTTTCCACCGACGTGGAGAGGACTGTTAGTCAACTGTGCAGATGTCATTCTCCCAATCCTAATCAGTTGTCTGACAAACAGGTGATTATCTTGCCTTAGTAGAATAAATTGAACTGGTCGTTCCTATCGCTCTCCAACTTAACAAGTGTCAGAGAGAGGAACGACTCTCTGATAGCTAGGTCGATGGAAAACAGCAACAAAAAGCAAGCACAGAAAACAGGAATGCAAGAGATAATGATGAATTCCAGAGCAGCTTCCTTACCCATGACACCTTCAATGGTAAAGGTGCTCTCAGAAGAGGTGATTCAACATACAATTTATTCAAGGCTAGGCTGATATATAGCTTGGGGACTAGTATATCTGACCTTGAAGCATTTATGGCTAAGGCCAGGTGAAACAAGAGGGCTGCTTGGCTGGCAGAGGCAAGCTTGGAATCTGGGAAGACAACACTGTCCCATACTTTTCTCCACTCAGCAGATCCAGTGGTTCAACACAAGAAGTAATCAGCATGTCAACCAGAAGGCTATTAGTTGGAACTCTGGTTGATCCTTATAAGACTGGAATATTAAGATAAAATGGTAGATTGATGGACAAAGCATATTAGCAAAGAGAAGAATTATGCTGAGAGTACATCTTGATGAATTTGAAATGGGAATACAAGATGAAATCTGAACAGGATCATAAATACTAAACAACTGAGCATATGAAATTGTTTATATGACTGGTCCATCTTTCTCAATACTGCCTACTCTCACAAGTGGTGGCTCTCCAGGATGTCAGACAGAGAAGGGCCTTCCCTAGCCTTGCTATGTGACAGTGTTTTTAAACTGGAAATGCCAGGGATTGAACCAAGGGCATTCGGCATGGAGCGTTATAGAGATGGTGGTTAATCAACCCCATGAGGGATTAGAGGGGATACTTATTAAATTTGCAGATGATATTAAACTGGGAGGGGAAGCAAACACAACAGAAGACAGAATCAGAATACAGGATGATCTTGATATGCTCAAGAACTGGTCTAAACTGAATAAAATGAAATTCAATAGGGACAAATGTAAAGTTCTGCATTTAGGTAGGAAAAACCATTTACACCAATTTACGATGGGGGAGACTTGTCTTGGCAGTAGTATGTGCGAAAAAGATCTAGGAGTCTTAGTAGACCATACATTGAACATGAGTCAGCAGTGTCTCAGTGGCTAAAAAGGAAAATGGGATTTGGGGCTGTATCAAACGGAGTATCGTGTCCAGATCACAGGAGGTGATGGTACCGCTTTACTCTGCTCCAGTTCAGCTTCACTTGGAGTACTGTGTTCAGTTTTGGGCACCCCAATTGAAGAGGGACGTTGACAAACTAGAACGTGTCCAGAGGAGAGCAACAAAGATGGTGAGGGGTTTGGAGACCAAGACGTATGAGGAAAGGTTGCGGGAGCTTGGTCTGTTTAGCCTGGAGAGGAGACGACTGAGAGGGGATCTGATAACCATCTTCAAGTATTTAAAAGGCTGCCATATAGAGGATGGAGCAGAATTGTTCTCTCTTGCTCCAGAGGGATGGACCAGATACAATGGGATGAAATTAATTCAAAAGAAATTCTGTCTAAACATCCAGAAGAAGTTCCTGACAGAGTGGTTTCTCAGTGGAACAGGCTTCCTCAGAAGGTGGTAGGTTCTCCATCTTTGGAAATTTTTAAACAGCACTAGAATGGTTTCTCAAATAGGCGAGAGCTAATTAATAGATAGATATAATCTATCTATTATATATTATACAATCAGATTACATAATCAGATTATATAATCAATTATATAATCTATAATCAGAGTCCAGTGGCACCTTTAAGACCAACAAAGATTTATTCAAGGCGTGAGCTTTCGAGTGCAAACACTCTTCCTCAGACTAAGAACTCCCTGAAACACATTTCCATTCACAGTGATTCATGGGCTTTCAAAATCAACTGGCTGCTGCTCTGGTGTCTGCGGGTCTCATGGCTTTGGCTTCTTCTCCTCCTTGGAGAGCGTAGTGGCTAAGGCCCTGGAGGAGGACCCCCCCCCCCCCACTGCCGCCTTCCTGGCTCAGCAAGAGAGCGAGATCGAATCCTAATATTTAGATAGATGGAGATAGATAGCCATCTGACGGAGAGGCTGATTCTGTGAACATTGAAGGGGGTATCAGTTTACACTGTCAGCAATAGGGTTGTGGGTGTCCTGCATGGTGCAGAGAGTTGGACTAGATGACCCAGGAGGTCCTTTCCCACTCTATGATTCTATACTAATCATATATGCTCTCCCAGTGAGTCACTGCTGTTAATGTTAAATAGGACACAACATCCTTTTCAATCAACTTGAATATTCTCTCACTGTCCTTAGTCTAACTATGCCTATACACAAATATTGCATGAGGATAGACACTAAAGTATGACACAAAAGAAAGATATTGATCTTTAGGATTTGAATAGGGATTAGGGATGCTTTTCACTGCAAATTGTAGACATGACAGTTGTGCTGGATGGCAAAGTTAGTGCTTTAAAGGGGAGTGATGCCTATCCTAGACAGTTAGGATTTTGCTATCAATCAATCTAAAACAGGCTTTCAAAAACCCTGGGGTTTCGTGACAGCACTGGAAGGGTTTCTCAAATAGGTGAGAATTAATTAATAATATAGAGATAGCTCTAGAAATGTAAATAAATAAACAAATAGTTAAACATTTATTGGGAGATATGACCACATATGGTCATGTCAATCTGTCCCCCTGCCTTCCAAAATGACCAATGATGGGACACAACTATGCTTCCCAATCATGTTCAGAAGCACTTCCAGGGTTTCTCAAAGGCTGATGAATGTTTCAGGGGTTTCTCAATGGTAAAAAAGTTGAGAAAGGCTGCTCTAAAACTTTTGACTTGGCCTTTGACCAACAAGTTGGAGCAGTAGCTGAGAATGATCTGATTGGAAAGTGAGCTTCCCTTCTAGACACGGCTAATCTAGAAATGTTGATCCATGCTAACTACTATCTTGGCTAGATTAATAATTTTAATATCTTGTATTTTATGCTGCTGCTCTTAATTGTAGGCTGCCTTGAGCAGGACTCTGAATTTGTGACACAGAAATAGTCTAAATAAAATAAATGATACTCTCGTGGAAGTATCTAAGCTAATGCAAAATGTGGCAACTCATCAGCTTGTGGATGTGGCGCATCATGAGCACATTATACCTGTAATGAAACATTGGCTATCCACCTCTGGGCTCAATTCAAGGTGCTAATTTGTACCTGCACCACACCTTCAAGGCCTGAGGACTACATATCTGAGAGACTGCTATCATAAATCTGATCACCAAATCAGACTTCATTATTGACTGGGAAGATATATATGCTCACCTTTCCAGAGACCTGCTCATGAAGTTAAAATGTAATAATAATAAAAAAAAGATTATTAATAACCTTTTAAAAGCCAGGGGCATAAAGAATGAAGATGAAATACATAAAACTGTCCTCAAACTAGAAGCAGATTATGAAAACAGTTTTTAAAAGATGGACCCTCTCTGTTGAAAGCTTAGGTAAAGCTTTTTATTTGTTAATTAAAACATTTCTACCCCACCTTTCTTTGTGGTTCAAGGCCGCTTATGACTTTACAGCATTTCCCGTTAAAACCAAAAATAAAATTTAAAAGCCTCAATCTCTCTTTTCCCTCCCTTGACAGATGGCTGCAGGTTCAAACCACCTCAGAAGCCCTGGCCAACAAACAAGACTTGCAGCACCGTCAGGAAGCCCATTCCACAGAGCAAGAACCATGACTGAAAAGGCCCAGGGCCTCATCAATGCCAGACAGGCCACTCTGAGGGATGGAAGAGCCAGCAAGTGGCTACCTGAAGGCCATAGTTGATGCCCAGGGACACACAGAAGACGATACCCCTTCAATAATGTGGTTCACACTTCATGAAGGGTTCTAAAAGTCATACCCAGCACCATGAATTTATTTATTTTCAAATTTTTAGACCGCCACTCCCGGAACAACCAGCTCATGGTGGTTTACATGAATCTAAAATCCCATAAAACAGTAATATCCCAGTAAAAACCCAAGATGGCGGTAAAAACACAACAACAGGAATTGATCTCAGAAACACTCAATGTAGCTGTTTTGAGAAACAGCCTAAAACCAGGCAGGGAGGAAAGGAACAATCAACTTTTGAGGGTCAAAACTCCTGTCACCAGACCCAAATCTATTTCATTCATTCATTCATTCATTCATTCATTCATTCATTCATTCATTCATTCATTCATTCATTCATTCATTCATTCATTCATTCATTCATTCATTCATTCATTCATTCATTCATTCATTTTTCTATGCCGCCCTCCTTTGTGGCTCAGGGCAGTTTACAATGGAAACTTTCACAAACTATACAAAACAATAAACATCTTTTTTTACCCCCCCTCCCTCCAGCTGCCAGGTGAGGCGTGTCTGAGACTTCTATAACCTCACTCCGGAGTGGGAGCGGAGCAAGGCCTCAAACCATCCCAGGGCTTCTCTTGCAAGCACTACAGGAATGAACAGGGCCACAGATGAGACCTAGCCATGCTGGAAGGCTTGCGTAAATACAATAAACATCTTGATTAGAACAAATAACATTTTTAACAGTAAGAACTTGTATCGAAATAAAATGGCTTATAACTTAGCAGTCAACATCCAGCATTAAAGAACTCAATTTTATGGTACAGTGGTTCAGTCTCTTGTTCTGCGGGTGCAGTTGATGGTGGGCTCTGGTTGGTGGTTTGTTCACTTGTCTTGATGGAGAGTCTGGTGGAAGAGCTCCATTTTGCAAGCCCTGTGGAAATGTTTTAGCTTTAACAATGGCCTGATGCCATCTGAGAGTTCATTCCACCAGGTGGGGGCCAAGACTGAGAAAGCCCTGGCTCTGGTTGATGACAGACAAGCTTCTCTGGGGCTGGGGATCACCAACCTGTTGTTGTTAATGGAGGGTAATGCTCTTTGGGGGGGGGGGGCACTCTGTCTTACCAGAACTGTAAGCCTGATCTGGTAGTCAACTGGTAGCCATGGCAGCTGTTGGAATGCTGGCCAGATGTGGGCCCTCCAAAGTGTTCTTGTAAGAACCCTGGCTGCTGAATTCTGTTCAAGAATCAGGGTAGGCCTGTGCAGAGCAATTTGCAGAAATTTAGCCTAGAGTTGACCGTCACCTGGAACACTGTGGCTAGGTGTTCTGGGGCCAGGTATGGTGGTAGTAGCTTGGCTTGACGCAGGTGGAAGAAGTCTAGATGAACTATTATTTATATTTATATTTATATTTATATTTATATTTATATTTATATTTATATTTATATTTATATTTATATTTATATTTATATTTATATTTATATTTATATTTATATTTATATTTATATTTATATTTATATTTATATTTATATGCCGCCCATTTCTTTGTAGCTCTGGGCGGTTTGCGATCTGTTCCTCCATGGAGAGGGAGGTGTCAAAGAGCATACCCAGGTTCCTGGCTGAGTGTGCAACTGATAGTTGCAACCCATCCAGGTAGGGCAGTTGCACTTCCTCACCTGGACCTTTCCTACCAAACCACAGGCTCGCCGTCTTTGAAGGATTAAACTACAGATGATTCCAGACATCTGGCTAATGAATCTGAGAGTGAGTCGGGGTGGCCATTCATCATAAGGAAAAGCTGGGTGTCATTGGTGTATTGATGGTATCTCAGTCCAAACCTCCATATCAGCTGAGCAAGAGGGCACATAAAGATGTTAAATAGGACTGGGGAGAAAACTGCTCTTTGGGGCAATCCACATGCAACAGGTACTCCTATTGCCACTCTGTCTGCAACCCCAAAGAGATCAGCCATTGAAGGGCTGACCCTCATCTCCTGAGCTAGTAGCTCATCATCTAGAGCTCAGTGTCAAACGCTGCTGGTAGGTCAAGTAGTATGATCCACCTCGATCTAGCTGGCAGTGGAATCTAGCTGTTTTACTGCAGACCAATGCAGGCACCCTTAGAAACTGTCCCTTAAGGCAGTGGTCCCCAACGCCCGTTCCAGGGACCAGGACCGGTCTGTGGATCAGTTGGTAGTGGTCCGCAACTCCTCCTCGTCCTCCTCCCTGGCTGCTGCCTCGGGGGCTGCCCTGCCACTCTGCCACCGGCTCACCTTTGGTGTTCTCCAGTGGCTGCCATGGCTGGGGCGCCCCTCGGCGTGACACTGCGCAGCTGCTGCTGGCAGTGCCCCCCAGCCGGCAGCGGGAAGTCATGGGCGCAGGCAGGAAAACAAGTGGAGCTCAGGAGGTGTCGACGTCCCTCGGCAAAAGACTACCCCCCCCCCCGGGCCTCAGAAAAATTGTCAAGCATTGACCGGTCCTTGGTGATAAAAAGGTTGGGGACCATTACCTTAAGGTTCCACATTCTAGCAAGGAGTAAGATGGTCTTTGCTCTTATTTCAGCCAGAGCGATTTGCATCTGCAAGCACTAAAATATTCTGTTTCCAGAACTTGATAATTCACCCCTTTTGCACTTTTCCTTTCTGCCAGCCATGCATTTGCATCTGGATTGCAACTCTATATAGATAGAGTGAAGTTCCACTGGTTGAATGATTGGGGTGACTTGTAGGGTGGATGGCATTTTTTCAAAGTTTGGTATATTTTAAAGACCCCTACAATTAATTAATATTGCTATAATGCTCCAATAGGAATTGACATATACAACGTGTTCACCCCCAACACCAACACCTTTTCCCCCGGCACCCCTTTTGCATTTCGATTTCTCCCAGTTAAATTTTATTAGGATCAGTGTGCAATGTGAAAGCCAGTGGGCCCATATGCAGCCTTTTGAGTTGCACATATGTTTTTCTCAAGAACAAGGTCAAAACTGAGAAAGTCAATACAATATTCTTCCAAACCACTCAGTCGTTGGGGGGGGGGGATGAAACAAGATAGGTTCTTACCTCCACAGGGCTTGCCCTCAAATCTCAGCACATTAGAGTAGGAATTACAGACCACTGATAACGGACCAGGATAGGCACAACCCCTCAACTCAGGGCAGCCATACCCATAGCTATTAGAGTTGGTCCAGGAGGCACAAGAGACAAGAGAGAAGGTGACTGTGCCAGCACCTTACCCTCCATGGCAGGATTTGCTGCCCTGGAGCCAAATCCAGGAGCAAGGCAGCCTGCAGCAAAACTGTCCAACAGAGGCCGTAGCACAGTAAGGTCAAGGAGGAAGTAATGTTAGCCTTGCAAGGAGTGGCTTAATCACAACCCAGGAGGACAGCTATCACAGGTGGTAGGCCCAGGAGAGACAAGACAGGACTTGTGGTCTGTTCCTGCTGGCCTACAGTGGTAGCCAGTGGGAGGAAGGCTGCAGCACACAAGGAGCAGCCTAAAACCAGACAGATGATGAGGTCAGGTTAATCATCCCCCTCAGATGATAGGTCAGGCTAACCAGGAGGCAGTGGAGAGACACAAGGTCTGGGGGAGGTTAAACAAGGTGTGTTAGAATTCAGGGGTATTCAACCTGTGGTCCTCCAGATGTTCATGGACTACAATTCCCATGAGCCCCTGCCAGCGTTTGCTGGCAGGGGCTCATGGGACTTTTAGTCCATGAACATCTGGAGGACCACAGGTTGAATACCCCTGGGTTAGGTGACTCCTGCAAAGGTGAGCTCTTGCACCATGCCAAGGAACAAGTGATGGACACTGCTCTGTGTCTGAGAGCTGACATCCCAGGAATTGCAAGGAACCAGGTGGTGCTATCCCCTCCTGTTCCCATTCTGAAGGTCTGGACAAAATGGCTCAGGGAAAGCCAGTGGGTTCGAAAAAGGAGAAGCCGTGCAGTTACTAAAATGAACCTTTTATTTATTAGTTATACTGTCAGGAAAGCAGGATACCAATCATTTCTCACAAAAAAGAAACTGATGCTTCTATTACTCACCGTAGCAAAATTCCAAACATTAGCACCACAAACAACATAAGAAACCCCCTTCTAATTCAGGGCCAGGACAAAACACAATGGGAAATCTTAACACACAAAATCGCTTCTTGGCTCAGAGGGCAGTCTACCCTTCCTATAAAGAGAGCTTAAATTTGTTCGTTTTGAATTCTTCCAGATGTTTTGTAAAAGGCCAGCAAGACATTGTTCACTTTCATAAGGGTGATAAAAATAGCCTCCTATCCCAGTAAGACTGCAAATAAAACCCAATTGTTTCCACCATTTATTTTGTGGAAACAGTTCTTTGTTAATTAACCACTTATCTCCGACACAATGGTTAAGAACCATTATAAATATATGTTCTGTTTTGTTAGTTTTCTTTTGAAATATAGAGAAAAGTAAAATTTGTGGTGAAAATTTGTGTGTTTAAAGCAAAATGCTGGATAAAAAGTATTTTATCCCCTGTGCTTTTTGCTCTGCTGGACCAAGATGCTCATCAAGACTTTTATCTTCTGGGTTTTCTTCTGTTACATTCAGCCTAGAAAAAAGGAGCATACCTCCATAGGACCATACCTATTGCAGTGCTGGAGCATCCATGTTCAGTTCTTGCCAGTGGTTTATAAAGTCAACTTCAGGTACAGGGGACATCCATTTCATTGTTTTACACACGTTATATCGGCTGTGGGGGGCATCCAATTTGAGTACAAGGGGAGGGAGAAGGGACAACACTTGGCAGTTTTATTCATCAAAATCATCCTGCCATGGTACAATTATTAGCAATGCATGGATGGGGAAAATAATAGGCACCCTCTCTTTATTAGCAAAGGCATATAAGAAGCAAAAACACCCAGAGAGAAATGCTTAAGTCTCTTTCAATCAGAGCTAAATGCTACTGGAAGGATCTGATCATGGATCTCTCCCTACTCCAGCTAGCATGATGGATAAAGCTTGTTGGACTTGAGAAGCCATACCAGTCTCCAAGGTACTGCATTCCTTCCTTCTACTATACATGGAGAGTGGGCTCTGTTCAATATTTCCCAAATTTGATTTTTGGGGTGAAACTAGTAGTTGCACTGATGGCAGTAGCACAACAACAAAAAATCTAGTCAAGCCCACGCAAATACTGACTTGCATGAATACTCGGCTTTTTTAATGCTGTTTAATGCTAGATTTCCTCTTAGCTTCTGCTATGGTGTCTTTCTATCTCTTGCTTTCTCAAAAAAGAGCCTTTAACCAACTGATAATCCAAAGAAAAAGGGAATAGTCCAGACAGCTCTGGAGGATCCTGATACAGGCAACCAGAGACAAGAATCCATCATGGTTTTGGAAGCTAGCCTCAAATAGATTGTCAAATGTCCCTCTACCCCTTGATTCATTCATTCCTGCTGAGAGATGGGTCTCCTTTTTTTGGATCATGTATGGTGATCCATACTTGCAGTCAGTTTGCTCCAATCTAACTGATTCGCCTTCATGGCATGAACAAGGAGGTTTTAGGGAAGGTAGATCTACACTTGAGTATTGCCTTACTCTCCAACAGTGCCAAGGGTTCAGTCTCATTATATGCGGCATTTTTCGATTTTAAATCAGCATTCAATTCCATCTCAAGGCCTCGTTTGTGGGCCAAATTGGAGGCATCTACTAATGATGAGGCTTCTCTTTCTTATTTGTGCCCTTCACGGACAGACTGCAATAAGAGTAAGATGCAGCAGAGATGGGCATCTCACTGAACTCACTAACAAAGGGGTAAGACAGGGCTGTTTGTCGACCCTATGTTTTTCATTTATTATATAAACAACCAGGTAAGTTGCCTGGACTCAGTAGACCTACACCCCCCCTAAATTGGCATCTCAAAACATCTTGATTCTCCATTATGCGGATGATGTAGTGTTACTTTCCAGAACACTAGTCGGTGTTATAGGAGGGAAGAGTTTAGAGCAAGTGAAGAGCTTTAGATACTTAGAAGTGACCTTCCAGTCCCCTGGTTCCAAGCTGGAACATTGCAGATATGCATCTATCCTTGGGGAGAGAATTGCCCATAATATACTGATATTCTACTGCACAAATGGAGCATTTTGTCCTGGCTGCTATTAGGCTATTTTAGGCAAAAACGATAGCTCAGATGCTGCATGGAACTCTTCTTGGTCCTCCTGCCTCTTGCTTTGCCCCGTTAGAATGAGTACAGTCTGTTTTTTAGGGCTGTGCTGCAAGTCCCCAAATGTGTTTCTAACTCCATGGTTTGCCTGGAATTAGGCATGACGAAGATGGAAGCCAGAATTGGTCTGTCATCTATTTTGACCTGGCTAAAGATTCATTTAGCCATAAATGGAATGCTACCGCTAATTATTTGTGACAACTTTAAATCTAGATGGCAGCAACTTACAGAAAATAAAATTTTGAGTCTTGGTTTCTCTATTCAATCTGTACTTGAGCTGGGAAAATCATTAAACAAAGGTTTAATGACACAGAGTGCCAATTAGATCTGTCTAGATCTCCTGAGCAAATATATTCAAAAGCCAGCGGCATATCTGTCATTTATGGATATCAAGCATCATAGGAAGGAATTTACCCTCATGAGGTGCTCCACCCTTCCCTCTGCAATGTTAGAGGGCCAATACAAAAATATCCCGAAGGCTGAAAGAACATGTATGTGGGTCATATTTTCTTTAGGTGTCCACTTTTTGCTCCCCTTGGTTTTGGTTTTCTGGAGCAACAGAGGAAGGAAAAATCAAAATGCTCCTGTCAGGAACATACTAGGTAAAAAGGTAAAGGTAAAGGTATCCCCTGTGCAAGCACCGAGTCATGTCTGACCCTTGGGGTGACGCCCTCTAGCGTTTTCATGGCAGACTCAATACGGGGTGGTTTGCCAGTGCCTTCCCCAGTCATTACCGTTTACCCCCCAGCAAGCCGGGTACTCATTTTACCGACCTCGGAAGGATGGAAGGCTGAGTCAACCTTGAGCCGGCTGCTGGGATCGAACTCCCAGCCTCATGGGCAAAGCTTTCAGACTGCTGCCTTACCACTCTGCGCCACAAGAGGCTCATCAGGAACATACTAACATCTCTAAATTGGTAGATAAATATTGTGCTGTAGCTTGCAAGTTACGTTAAACTTGTCAGGAATCTTGGTAGTTTTTAAATAATTGTGTTCAATATTTTAAATTCCCTATTTTACAACTTTTTACAGTTTTATAATATTTTATTATAGTAACTACAGCATTGTTCTGGATTTTTAAGTCTTTGTATCTGCCTTGGAGCCATATATATTAATAATAAATCTACTCTTAATATCTACCTCTGGGCTACAACTTCTGTCCCCTTTCTGGATTAGTCACATGGGGTCATGCCACCCAATCAGGAGCACTATGGTCAAAGGGATCATGGCAATACACTATGGAACAGCTTGCTGCTTGCCTAAACCATATCACTGGTGGTGAACAAAGCTGGTGCAAGGCAAAACAATTTAGTAGAACCAACAAAATATTTCGGCATCAGAAAACAGCTGGAGGGGTGAGCAGGATTTAGCCCTAATCAATACAGGATCTGCCTAGAAAAATACTCTAATATGGCGGATTTTACAGGTTATCCACAACAGGCGGCAAATTAATCCTGTACTCCTAATCCAGGAGCCTGAAATCGTCAGTGATTTTAAACTCTGTGCAACAGCTTTCCTTATCTATCCTTGCATTCCCTGCAGGATAATGAACAACAGCGCCCAAGAGCAACAGTTCAAAGCCATGGCTGCTTTTGCTGATTTGGCTCCAAATCCGCAGGGTGCGAAATAGTCGCAGGGCTGTTTATACATACAAATGTAATAAATTCTGTCACTTGCCTCTGGGGGCTTTGGCATTCAAGGCTGCTGGAGATTAGGAGTTTTTTTTTCTTTCTTTCTTCTAATAATGCTATGCCTGCCTCTCTTCCCCTCCCACTTTAAAGTGACCTACAAAGCAGCTCATTCTCTTTTTCAGTGATCAGGACTAGGCGATAAAATAACCCGGAGATTAGTGGAAGAAACCTTTGGAACGATGGGAAATGAACAGTGAATGAAAGCAGTAATAATCATCTTCCGGGGGCTTACTCATACACATGGCATAGCCACAAAATGACTCCAAGTTTCAGGTACAAAGGAGCATACACCAAAAGGCGTCCCTGGGCCTTTCCCTAGGGGGAGGAGAAGCCGGCCAGAGGACTCACCACATCGGAAGGCTTCTCCCTCTGTGCAGTGACTCCCCAGCTGGCCCAGGCGAGGCTGGGCCAACCAGCCAATTGGCCGCTTGGCCCTGGAGTGACACTCAGAGGTCCGAGTTTTTATCCCGGACAGGGCCCACCCATTCTCCTCCCCTTTAGCCCTTACTGCTTTATTTTATCCGCTCCGCAGGAGCGGTTAAAGATAATAAGATAGAATTTCATTGGCCTATATTCTATCAGTCTACTAAGGAAATGAAATGTTCTCTCTTCAGCCTAAGGAGACCTCCTTCAGCTTAACTGGCTCTTCTCCTGAGAAACTGTGCAACATTAAGCACATGGACACAGATGTTGCTTGATGTCGCTGTACAGTACAATAGGCTGGTCAACAAAACTGAGAACAAGTGGGAAGTTTATTGATTAAAATATTGATACTTTGCCTTTCCTCTAGGCTCAAGGCATGTAAGAAGCACGGGACAGTCAGCAGAATAGGCTATTCGACAGAAGAGAACAGGACAGTCTACAACTCCCCCTCCCTCCAAAATAAGTATTGATTGCTGAGGTCTGATAATGTGAAAAGATGTGAAAAGAAATGCATCTTTGTCATAACGGGCTTTGTAATGTGGAAAGCAGCAATCCAGAGGTGTGTAGCACACCCAATTAAACATGTTCACGGTATCCTGGACTCTCGTCCAGCAGCATGATCATACATCTGTAACCCAAAACAAAATACGGCTTCTGTTAGCTATGATGCCATATTGTAAAGAAATGCAGCGGCTTATTGCCAAGGTTCGTGTTTATTATTAAGGAGGGGATAAAAAAAAAATCAGCCATTAAGTTGTCAATAGTGCATCTGACAGCAATTTGCTTGCAATTTAAAGTGATTGTTTCTGGCGTGCAGCAAAGCTCTTGCCAGTGAGTCTGAAGGCGTAATCAGCAAGCTCCTTGGTGAAAGCCTAAAAGGCTTCAGGGAAAGGCACAAGAGGCTTTTGCCACAGACTCACCAGGACCTGTCTGCAAAAAATAGTAGCCTTTCAAATAAAGGGACATTTAGCACAGTATTTTTAAAAAGTCTTCAGGAGGAACAGCACACACAGGACTCAAGCGAGTACCTTAAGAAATCTGCTACTGGAGGTACACAGAGTGCAAGTGTGGCTGGTTGTTTTACACCCAGAATGGGACATTTGGGCACGCCTTGCTGCTACAAGGTCTCCAACAACTCATCTCCTGCCAGCTCGTCTTTCTTTTTTCCCTAACCAGACCCACATGGAGTCTTCCTGGAATGAAGCCTTAAGACAGGGGCAGCCAAGCTGTGGGTCTCCAGATAGAATCCTAGAATCCTAGAGTTGGAAGGGGCCATACAGGCCATCTAGTCCAACCCCCTGCTCAACGCAGATGTCCATGGACTACAATGATCATGACCCCCTGCCAGCAGTAGTCCATGGAAATATGGAGAGTAGTAACTGCAGTCCATGGACATCTGGAGACCCCCAGTTTGGCCACCCCAGCCCTAAGAGCTCCCTGCATTGCCTCCACCCACTATCTTCTGGGGTCACAGCTTTGGCTGTCCCCTTTGTCATCCATTTCCTTTGCTCTCCTGTTCCATAGCTTCTTTGGTCTCCTCCCCAACATCCTTCCTAAGCCCTCAACTCCTTTGTCTCATAGCAACACAGTGCCCTTCTTTAAAAGCAGGCCCATTGGAGCAACAGAAGAAGTTATACTCAATACCGCCACTCAATAATGCCCAGATTTGCCTGTGTTGCAGCATTACTACACAGCATATTTCTTCACTCTCCCGTCACACGTCTGGCAAAAGTGGGGAAACAACACAAACAAATGGGCAGGGGCAGACTAGGAAGCGGCCATGCCCCTACTGCCACTATACCACTCCCCAGCTCATGGAAGAACAAAAGGAGAGAGGAGGAGCCACTGAGCTCCAGGATGCTGCAATGCTCCTCCACTCCAGACACACCGAACGGCACAGGGTGATTGTCATGCTCCTCCTTGCTGGCTGAAAAGGACCCATGTCAAGAGGGTGAGGCCAGGTCCTCTTTTTGGTCTGGGGGAGAAGGAGAAGAGGCACAGAAGCCCCTGACTCGTCCCTATGCCAATAGTACTTGTAAACCCTCCTTGTTGGCCCCACTGGAAGGGTGGGGGGGGGGAGTCTTAAGATCAAAGTCCACTGGGATCTTTATCAGGAAAGAGAACAGCCAATCTGTAGTGTGATGTGAGGATAAGACTAAGCGCTGGGAGAGCAAGGTACAAACCTACACGCTGGATGAGTCAGCCTAACCTACCTGTGAGGATAGAGAAAGGGAGAATGTTGGAAGACTCCTCGGGCTCCCACTGGGGAGGAAAGTAGGATATAAATAAAGCAAACAAAGAAATAATAAGCGTCCTTAACACTTTCAGGGAAGGGAGGGGGGCCATTAATATAGGATTGCCATTACCAGCACGAGAGTGACCAAAGCACTTTTTAACACAAGCAGTGCTGTTTGTTGCATGTGTTGTGACTATTCAAGTTGCCTTCCCAGGCCTTCAAGGCAATTGATGTTGACGGGGCAAAACTGGAGAGTTGAAACCCTCCCGGCTGCCAGTGCCTTGAATCCAGCAGGGGAGTTTATAAAAACGAGGGGATTAATAGCCGGCATAAATCAAGTGCTCAGTAGGATTAATGAGGTTTCTAACAGAGCCATCACCTCAACACTGCATTAGGCAATGCAAGACAACTTCTGTGTTGTCAGCACACAAGAAAAACGAGGTGACCTGCAGGGAGGGGGGAACCAAACAGGCAGGCAGGAGTCATGAATCATACATGCTGCCAAATCAGAATTACGGCAAGTGCTAAAACCGGGAAACACGCACTCGGGATTCCCCGACCGGGCTGTTTTCTGGGTTAAATAATAAACTGTCCTTAAGTTTGAGCTGACATAAGAGAAGAAGAAGAAGAAGAAGAAGAAGAAGAAGAAGAAGAAGAAGAAGAAGAAGAAGAAGAAGAAGAAGAAGAGTTGATTCTTATATGCCGCTTTTCCCTACCCGAAGGAGTCTCAAAGTCGCCTTCCCTTCCTCTCCCCACAACAGACACTCTGTGAGGTGGGTGAGGCTGAGAGAGCCCTGATATTCCTGCTTGGTCAGAACAGTTTTATCAGTGCCATGGCGAGCCCAAGGTCACCCTGCTGGCTGCATGTGGGGGAGCACAGAATCGAACCTGGCATGCCAGATTAGAGGTCCGCACTCCTAACCACTACACCAAACTGGCTCTCTGTAGAGGGTCGTGGCTCAGTGGCAGAGAATCTGCTTGATACGCAGAAGGCACCCGACCATTTCCAGTTGAAAGGATCAGGTAGTGGGCAACGTGAAAAACCTCTGCCTGAGACGCCGGAGAGCCACTTCCAGTCGGAGCAGACAATACTGACCTTGATGGGCCCGTGATCTGATCCAGCATAAGGCAGCTTCATGGGATGGGGTGGCGTAGTGGTGAAGAGTGGAGGATTCTAATCTGGAGAACTGGGTGTGATTCCCCACTCTTCCTCCACAGGCAGCCAGCTGGGTGGCAGCTTGGGCCAGTCACTGTTCTCTCAGGAATCTCTCAGCCCCACTTACCTCACAAGGTGGCTGTGGTGGGGAGAAGAAGGGAAGGCGATTGTAAGCCCCTTTGAGACTCCTTAAAGGTAGAGAAAAGAGGGGTACAAAAAACTACTCTCCGTCTTCTGAAGATAACAGATGGCATTACACCAAGGTAGCTGTGTTTCACTCGCTTCTGAGAATTCCCTGAGGGTAAATATATGTGTGAGGTGATGTAGCAGATGACTGCAGACTGGCACTACCAGCAGGCTTCTGACTCACACACACTCACCCACCGACAGTATACCTGGAGCCGATGAACAGCACCGGCACAAGAATGGACAATGCCTTCAAGCTCTGACTCCTCACCAATTCATTTCTGGACTCATTTATGGCTTCTTTGGATCCAACGGGACAGTGAGTCTTTCCAGATATACTGGTTGTTGGTCTTTACTGGGGTAGGACATTTGGTAAGGATAATGATGATGATGATGATGATGATCAGGGGTAGTCAACCTGTGGTCCTCTAGATGTTCATGGACTACAATTCCCATGAGCCCCTGCCAGCAAACAATGGCAGGGGCTCATGGGAATTGTAGTCCATGGACATCTGGAGGACCACAGGTTGACTACCCCTGATTATGATGGTGATGATGGTGAATTAGATTTTTATACCGCCGCTTCCATTAACTGGCTCGCAGTGGTTAACAAACAGCAAAATCCATACAATTTAAAATCCCCATAAAATAGTTAAAACAATTTCCCACATATAACAAATAGCAAGGATGCCATTCCCATGCAGCCTGAAGATGCTGAGGTTGAAAGCTGGATGTGGAGACATAAGCCATCTCACTGCCTATCTAACCATTCCCATCCTGAGAGATGTTGGCCCAAGAATGCCTACTGCCACTGTTTCTGTAACACCGGATCAGCAAGGAATAAAGCAGCACCCCTGTCTGAGTTGCTGGAAAAGGAGTGGGGAAATCACCTTGTTTGCGGGACAGAAACCTGGCTGGAAGGAAATGACAGGGCATATCTGTCTCCATTAACACTGACTGGTTATGCAGTCCATCAGGATCACAGAGGAGGTCCCTGGATGAGGTAGCCATCATCCCCCCCACCCCACCCCAGAGTCTTTCTCCATTCACAGATTACCTGTGCATACTATAGCTGGCACTGATTGGCTGCTCCAGGGGCCTCCAATGTGGTGCCTGTGGGTCCTACTGGTATCTGCCAATACCTTTTATGGGGCCTGCCAAGTGTTCTTACAAAACGGGAAGGTCCCGGTAGGGCTTCTGCCCAGCAAGGTTTCTGACTGGCTGCGCACACTTTTAAAAAACATTGCTTTGGCATCAGTGACACCAAAACGATCGTCACTGTGCAACTGAGGGTAAGCTGCCGCCTCCATTTTGCGGCTGGCTTTGTCTTCCAGGTCTGCCACTCTGTGGCTGTATCCACCATGTTGTGTCAAAATTCCAAAGGTGCCTGTAGGGTCAAAAAGATGGGGAACCCCTGGTCTGTTTCAGAGGTTAGGTTCCAGTGATAGATTGGTCATTCAGCTTATTTACCAGTTGCCTAGTCCGCCGTGTCCACCTGGCAGAGGTAATCTTGGTGTCTGGGAGACACCTGGATTGAAAGTTCTGGAGGATTGCAACATTCACAACTGATGGCACCTGGTCTGGGCTTGCTTCGGATCTCACAGCCCTGCTGGTCACAAGCAGGATGTACTTTGGACTTAATTTTTTGCATTGAATTTTTTTTTTGGGGGGGGGGTCTTCTTTGGAGATTCAAGGTCCATCCTGTGCTGTCATCTGACCACTCCCTCCTCAAGGCACAGGCGAATGTGGCACCGATGCTCTGCAGCAGTGAAGTGTTGGCTAAAATTGTCCACCTGCAGAGTCTAATGGGTCCAATTGGCTTCCGGAATGTCCTGGGGGATTTTATGATACCATCTGACAACTCATGAAGGATGGCCTGTCAGCGACTACTAGCCATGGTGACTGAGGGGAGCCTCCCTTTCAGGGCACTGAAGCTCTGAATCCCATAGGAGAAAACATCAGGGGAAACCTTCAGCCTCTATGCTCTGTAGTTGAACCTCCAGAGGAACTGACTGGTCACTGTGAGAGTAGGCGGACCACTGGCCTGATCCAGCAGGACTCTTCTTATGAAGCTCCTGGAAGCTATCAGTGTGGTTGTCCCTATCAACCTATCCCACCCTTGTGAAACTAGTGCTCGGGTTTACTACCGAGATCAGGGACTTGAAGAAGGCTCGTAGACGTCTAGTCTAGAACAGCACTGGCACAGAACCCCAAATAAACCAGAACGGGCTGCAGAGCTCCCTGGAGGTGGTGACAATAGCAAAGAAATCCTGCTTTGTGCTACCACTGTACCAGCTAGTTTATCCCTTGCTTGTTTTTTAAAAGGGTTTTGGCACTTATTGGTTCTAAAGTCTAAGCCCTTAAATTCCTAAGAAGTGATGATTAGTTACGATGCTTCAGAAAAGGGTTTTTTATTACAGATAAAATCTCTCAAGTGGGTTTTAATTAGGTTTTAATATAGCTATTAGAATGCTAGTACACCATCTGGCGTGTTTATGGATCGTTTTGATTCGGTTACAGTGATGGATTCCAACACGATCCTGAGATTGGTGGAAGTCATCACTTGTACTCTGGGTCCTTATCTGTCCTAGCTATCGAAATTGTGTAAGGGGTTCTTGATGCCCATTATAAATCTATCTATCACTGACTGAGAGCCCCTTTTTGGTCTTTGAAATAGGTTGACTTCTGCCTGCTACTTTAAAAATCAGCGACAGAAGAGAATTAGACAGCCAATTATCTCCTGGTCTCTAATCTGCCCTTTCTGGGCAAAATGATTGAGAAAGGACATTATGGTATGCCATGGCTTTCTATGGGTTTGTTTTGTTTGCATTGTTTTCCAGTTCTGTAAACCTAGTCCTGTTGCATTGTTTATTGGAGGTGTTATGCTGTCTGATCAAATTTATATTTTGTAATCCACCTTAAGTTTCAGTGAGAAAGGGGGTATATAAATGAAGGAAAGCAAATACAAAGTTCATGGAATAAAAGATGGGCTAGCTTATGGACCAGGTATTGGAGCTGCTTAAGTTAGATAAAAGCAATTATTACCAGCTGAAGTTAATGTTTGTGCGTCCTTTCAGAAGGAGAAGGACCTTGAAAGGCTGGAAGACAGCACCCAGCCTGAGAACCCTAAGTTAAGCAGACAAACCAGGTCTCGACAGTCACTACGACAACTCAAACGCCATAACTGAAAAAGTGATGGAATAAAAGTACTTTCCCTAAGCTAAATACAGCTCAAAGGAACAATAAAACGTTCCTTATGGCACATTCTTCTAAGAGCTAATGCAGCACTTGGCTATTGATCCGTTTGAGAGGTCTGGAGAGAGATTATCAAGAAACTCTATATTTAGACTCTCATTATCTCCAAACGATATGATAAACCAAATGAAGCTTTACGCAAAACGGTTAACATCCGAACAGCCTATACTATTATCAGAAGATTGATGATCAGCCTGAACCAAAAATAGCTTGTTGGTTTTCACCAATCTACACTGAGTGTCAAATACTGGCCCACTCAGGAACAGAAGGTTTTCAATGGGCCTTGAACAGGGGTGGCCAAAATTGTGGCTCTCCAGATGTCCACAATCTACAATTACCAATTAACATGGTAATTGTAGTCCATGGACATCTGGAGAGCCACAGGAAAGCAACAGAACCTATTGGTCTCCATTTCCTGTTGAATTTTGGTGACCTTCTGCCTATATCTTGGGTTTCTTTTGTTTTTGTATGGCCTGCACAGATACACCTGAATGTAGGAGCGCACCTGCTGGAATAGCCTTCACCGCACCATATCCTAACAGCAACCAGTTAAGATGCTGCTGGGAACTTCCAAACAGGTGAAGGCTATTGCAACGGCCGCCCCATTTGCTCCCAACACTTGAGAAATCCAAGATACACTGACTCTCAGCATGGAAGATCTGTTCTGGCTTTCGATCTTGGGTAAATGTATCTGCCATGAAAGGGTGACTATCACAGCTAAAGACTTCCTGAAGTTCATTATGTATTTTATGAAGTGGCATTTCCCTGAGCCTACTACCAAATCATCTTTACTGGATGACCAAGTCCAGCAACATTTGAACTTGTATCCCATTTCTTCCGCTGCCCTCTGGAACATCAAAAACTTAACCCCAGTTCACCTCTTTGGGCGCACTCACTCTGCTTTTCAAGTCTTTGACTTGTGCATGGCTTATTCAGTCACAGCTTCACATGCTCTGCAACCTCTGACTCTGCTCAAGCCCACCCTTGGAATGGAAGTTTGGGTCACACTTACCACAAACTGATCAATGTCTCTCTCAATCCCCATGTTCGGCAAATCTGGCATCATGTGCGCCACCACTTTGAATCCAGCATCTTTAGCCAAGTGAAATGATTCACACACAGCCTTCACTGTATGGCCCCTGGAGTGTGTGTGTGGGGGGGATAGAAACATAATTATTAAATCTGCAGAAACCTTAAGTTTCTATTCATTATATCATAGGAGCTGCTTTCTGTTACTCATGGCAGATCAGCTTGGGCCATAGCATAGAGGCAGAACACTTGTTTGGCATGCAGAGTTTACTTTCCAGCATCTGCACTTAACTTGTTGTGAGCATCTGCACGTACTTACTTTGCTCATGGACAAAAGAGCATCTCAGACTCCCCCTGATGAAAGAGCAGCTTTGGGCAGAATCTCTTTATGTTCCTTCTACATCTAATCCAGCAAAGGGCACTCAGTTTAGGCCAGTTCTTAGCTAAAGGGCCAGGACACCCTTGCCAGAACAGACCATACAGTTCATTGGCAGGTGTCCACTGGGCTTAGCGACCGAGGAATTTTCTCTCCATCTTCCCCTGTACCACCAATTCAACTGTTGCCCTTGGAAAATGCGAACAAATCCACTTCTGTGTTTTCGACACTGCGTCTTACAGTCCTGCCCAGATAGGCTGCCATACCGAGGAAGGCCAAATCGATGCATCATAGCTTGCTGAATGAATCAGCTCATAACTGGTCTACTGAAAGTTTTCACCTAGGAATTTGGGAAGACACGACAAGCAACCTTTGGCTTCCCGTTCATGAAGATAAACCAGCACCCATTTGGCTGCAATGGTTTGTTAATTTGCTTCTCTAGTTTTCACACAGACCCATTTGTGTAAGAGGCAACCTTATACCGACACACAGAACGTTAATCCACCTGGCCCAGTACAGTCATCTTTGACCAGCAGCAGTTCTCAGACTTGCTGCCTCTACCTGGAGCTGCCAGGGCCTTCTGCTTGCCAAATATTCCAATTAACCCTTCTTTTTGTAACACTGAATTAATCCAGTAACCACATCGAAGTTACAGCTAGTGCATTACCCATACTGTAGTATTGGAGTTGGGGTGTGTGTGTGTGTGCAAATGGTGCTGAGCTATACCCAGGAACATTTTAGAGCCTGGCATCAATAAAATTCTGACTCAGTAGATGGGCACAAATCCAACAATACTCAACACACCACAGGGAACGGACGTGATCAGCCTCCCACACCCTTTCCCCCAGGAATTACGACTCAGCTGAATGGCAGAAATCCAACGATGCCCAGGACAGTCATTAAAAACTGCGTGAGAGCCAGCATAATGGAATGACTCTAGAGTCTTGGGCTGAAATCCCCACATTTATTGGTTGACCTTCAGCCAGTCACTCTCTTGGAGGATCAGTTTTTCAGTGATGTTGTTTTCCAGTTCTGCAATCCCAGCCCTACTGCTTTGCTTGCTGGAGGTCTTTGCTTTCTGACTGAATCGCTTTTCACCTTTGTCCACTTTGAGTGAACTGGGAAAGGTGGGCTATGAATATTATTATAACAACAACAATAATGCTCCCCAACGGCCATCCCTTATTATAAGCCATACTCCTGGCTGCAGCAGGGCTTAACTCTAGTGTCTCCAGGCAGAACGCACGCACAAGAGCTGGTGACACCGAGTCCATTACAGACGCAGCTGTTTCAGAGGCCTCCTAGGAAGGTGGCAAATTAAAATATCTGGAGCTTAGAAGCACAATATTCTAAGCTGCATGTGTAAAAACATAAGGACGGCATCCACTTCATTCCAGAATATGTCAGCATACAAAGGAGCTATCAGGTTTTCTTTTTACAGCTATAAACTGAAACAAAATTCAATTCTCTCCTCCCAGTTCCAACAGCAATTAAACGAGAAGGCAGAACATTTGGGCTATGTGATCCAAAATGGAAATAGTGTTATGCATCCTCTAAATCCAACATCTAAGGAACCAAAGCTGCATTCAGACATCATAGCAAACTCAAATTGGTCTGTGATGAGCATGGATGCAGTTTGCTCTTGTGCTCATGCGTTCCCATTCCAGCCCCTCTCACACACAGGGTGTGATTGAACGTTACCTGTCTTGGGAAGTCTGGCATCAGGCTCCAGTTTGTGGTGATATCCAAATACAAAACTCTGGGGAAAAAATCGTAATTTGTTTCCTCTTCAGAAACCATGATTTTATACATGAGTTGAACTCAAGTTTGTAGAGACAATCTCCAATGTTTCTGCATTTGATATCACAGCCAACTGGAGATCAATTTAGTGTTTTTGATGAATGTGGGCAGCATCAAACAAATTGCCCTCTCCAGTTGTTGATGCGCCAGCAACTTAATATTCAGAGCCACACCGCCTCTGAACATGGAGGTTCCATCCAAACATCATGGCTAAGAATAGCTTTTATACCCTGCTTTTTACTGCCCAAAGGAGTCTCAATGCAGCTTATAATGACCTTCCAAGGTAGGGGCAGTGGGTGGGGACGGGGGCTGAGAGAGCCTTGATGTTACTGCTCTGTGAGAACAGGTTCTAACAAGGCTGTGACTAGCCCAAGGTCACCCAGCTGGCTGCATGTGGAAGAGCGGGGAAT
The DNA here is from genome assembly GCF_049243985.1 of Paroedura picta. Classification (NCBI taxonomy): domain Eukaryota; kingdom Metazoa; phylum Chordata; class Lepidosauria; order Squamata; family Gekkonidae; genus Paroedura; species Paroedura picta. Next base: position 29,299,668 of record NC_135369.1, on the reverse strand, counting down.
CAAACTTTGCTTGCCAGATTAGAAGCTGCTGCTATTAACCACTACACTATAGTCAGGTCTCTCCTCCAACAAATGTATGTAACCTTCCTTGAAAACAACCCTCACCCCCACTATACAAGGCCTTACCTGTTGGTATCCCTGGCCACATCCTCGTAGACGCTCTGCACTCCAATCTCCAGCCTTGTGCACCCATACGACAGCATGTCACTAAGGTGTCGCTTCAGGCAGTAGTCTGGCCTAGTCTCTATGGTGATCCCAATGCACTTTGTAAGGCTTCGCTCTGAATATCTGTGGGAGGTAACGGGGGAGGGAGTGAAATTTCTGTTCAGCCAAGTTCACATTATGATGATAATGATGATGATGTCATCCGTTCAGTCGATTCTATAGGAAAGTCTCCACCATGCGCCCCTGTCTCTGACTGCTTCTTTTAGTTGGTTCATGGTCATCCCTGTATCGGCTTCACATCATGGTGCAAATCAATCCAGAGCCCAAACACTAGACAAGATCTGACTAACAATAAGAGAGGGACTGACAAGGTATGAAGGAGATGTGTTGGTTTTCTATGCCCTGCTTTTCTATACCTTAAGGCAGCCTTTCTCAACCTTTTTACTGTTGAGAAATCCCTGAAACATTCTTAATGCTTTGAGAAACTCCAGAAGTGGCACAATTGTGCAGAATATGGTTGGAGAACATAGCTGTGGACACACTCACCCAGGGCTCATCCCCTTCCCACCCCCTCCAGCTACATCATTGCTCATTTTGGAAGGGGAGGGCAGGTCGACATGACCATATATGATCATATCATCCAATAAATGTTTAACACATTTTTAAAATATGTAAAACATTAATCAACGCCCAGCCATTCAGGAAACCCTTCCAGGGCCATCCAGAAACCCCAGGGTATCAGAAAACCCTGGTTGAGAAAGTCGGCCTTAAGGAGTCTCAGATCATCTTAAAATCTCCTTCTCTTCCTCTTCCCACAGCAGTCGACCTGTGAGATAGGTGAGGCTGAGAGAGTTCTGAGACAAAGACCTGTGACTGGTACGAGATACCACAGTTCTCCAGATAAGAATCCACTGCTCTTAACCACTACACCACGCTGGAGTTTACAGCATCTGTCGGCAAAACCAGGCTTGTAATCATCCTGCATTCAAAACAACCTGCAAAATATGGATCCCTGAAGCCTGCCTCCCATTCATTCCCTAAGCGCTAAGTGCTTGCTGAAGGACAATCTGTCGGCATATCAAACGGGGAATTGACCACTGCCATTGAAAGCACCGTTATCTGGTCATGTCAGCAGCACTGAAGAACGGGTATTCTCTTCCTGTCTTTTCGCCATGAGGACTCGCAGTTGCTCCTTGCCGGTTTCTCTCACACGGGAATCAGCATCGCGCCAAAAGAGTCCTTGACATACTGGTAGGCATGGGAGCACAAAGGCGTTTTTCATCCTGACTACAGGAGACGGGAAGCAGGGATATAGTGTGCACCCTTATAATGCATTTGACTGTTGTAAAAGACATTTTGGAGCTCTCTGCTGGAAAAAAAATAACCTGGAAAACGGCCTGTACATCCCCAAGAGGCTTCTCCTTCTTTCTAGCCTGACAGCCCATTTCATGTTCGTTAAAATGCCCCAAAACCAGGGCCTGTGGAGATTCTTTGTTTTCAGGGGAAGGTTAAAAATTAGCTGCTCCTGCCTGAACTTGGCAACTTTGGGGGCTGCCCCTTTTAGCTTTTCCATTTCAAAGCAGTAAGTCCAGCCTTTTAGCTTCCTTTTGGGCAACCGCGTTGCTTTGCTGCCTGCATTTTATTAGGAGGTGGCCCCTGAGCTTTGTGTCTGCTGCGGTTGAGACTGCTGCGACTTTTAACAAAATTTGTTCTGATAACTGCGGTAAAGTGCTCGGAGCTAAACTGGAAACATGACCTATAAATAATAATAATAATAATCTTGCTGTTCAATTCAATACACTTTTAAACTGTATCTTTAAGGCTTTTGATTTATTTTTATATTGCAGAGGTTTTGCAGCCTGCCTCCAGATTTGGAAGGCGGTGAGACAGAGAAATCCAAGACACGCAATGGGACTTCCTTTGACCTCAAAGTGCTCTGTTATGTGTCATCAGCTATAAACCTCCCTGGACTTTGGTGGTGGGAAGTGCCATCGAGTCGTACCTGACTTATGGCCACCTTGTATGGTGCAAGAGCAAGAGACGTTCAGAGGTGGGTTTGCTGCTACCTGCCTCTGCCTTGCAGGCCTGGACTTCCACAGTGATCTCCCGTTCAAACACTAACCAGGGTCAACCCGGTTTAGCTTCTGAGATTCAAAAGGTTTGGGCTAGCCTGGGCCATCCAGGTCAGGACCAGTAAATTCCACATCATCCCCCAACCCGGCTTTCTATAGCACTTCAGAGACTGCTTTGTTTACCTTCTCAAAAGGAACCCACTGCTGAGTTTTGAAAACAGAACATTTAGATCTAGGGAAGCATTGCTAGTCTCCATATAAACCAAGCCCTGTGCATGCCTGCCTGTCCTCCACAAGATGCATGTTTTCACTGTCAACCCAGTCCCATCTCAAGCAGTCACAGTTCTGCAGGGCTTGTAAAACATAACGCTTCAACTAGGTCTTTGGTTGAGGCCAGGGCTAGTAAGATCGTGCCCCCACCTGCTTAGATGGGTCATTGGGCTAAACCTCCTACCCCCGAGGCAGGGCACTGTCTGCTTGGAAGGAGAAGGGATTTTTGTCACTGCTTGGATATTCTGTATTAATGTATTAGGGGAGAGGGGGGGTTAATGAAGTATAAATGGGGTTTTATTGGGGAATAATGTTGTCAACCACCACAAGCCGCTAGTGGGAGTGGCAGGCTAGAAATCTAACAATAAAAAAAATAAATAAGCACTACAGGGACGGATTCTACCCTCCTCTTGGCTTTCCAGTGAGTAAATTGCAACAACACCTTCCACTGATGACTAATCTACTGTGCCCTGTCAGAAAACGGCAGCCTGGCAAGCTAGAGGCGAAAAGGAAGCTTAATTTGATTTGAGGCTAATCGCAACGCTTGGAAGTTCTAAGAGAGGCACTTTAGGAGAAGAAACATGATGGACCTTTAAAAAAGGCAAGGCGTTTGTGTGAATAATTGTATTTCCTGCTGATATTCAGGGGTCCGTTTGCTCGCCACTGAAACACTGCATTGCAGTCACAGCAATACAATGCAGTACGTTACGCTGAAAACAAATTAAGCTCCTGGATTCCATTTGTTCAACGTGAGCTGCTGTACACCTGGCAACTGTGTTTGATGTGAACTATTAATAATGTCTGGTTAGATGGCAGGAAGTTGTTATTTAGATTTATGTCTTCACTGTCTCATGAGCGACAGTCACAAAACCAAGGTTTGGAGCAAAACAGTTGGCACCATACAATGGACACAGAACAGATACAAATTCAGAAAGTCAGGAGCTGGAAACCAACACGACAGACTTTAAAATACTCTAAATATACAGTTTTTGGTTTTATTATTTTGCAAATATTCAGTTTATTTATTCATTATATATTTATATAGAGCCTCTTGTGGCGCAGAGTGGTAAGCGGCAGAAATGCTGTCTGAAGCTGTCTGTCCATGAGGCTGGGAGTTCAATCCCAGCAGCTGGCTCAAAGTTGACTCAACCTTCCAAGGTCGATAAAATGAGTACCCAGCTTACTGGGGGGGGGGGGGTAAAACGGTAATGACTGGGGAAGGCACTGGCAAGGCCACCCCGTATTGAGTCTGCCATGAAAATGCTGGAGGGCGTCACCCCAAGGGTCAGCCATGACTCAGTGCTTGCATAGGGGATACCTTTACCTTTATATTTATATACCGCCCTCCCCTGAGGCTTAGGGAAGTTAACATAAAATGTAGCAGAACAGGGAACAATCCAGATAACTCAGTACTTCTAAACAGTAATAATACAGTGATGTATGTTCTTTGATCTTGCACACACTCCGTTTCTGCCCCTAAATTTGAGAACTGCTAATGTGTGAACTCGTACAACTCTGCATTCCATCATACATAGGGCTTGGCTCGCTGCCTGCCACTATAATACAGATGCCAAGTTGCGAGTTTGGGCAGCGATGTAAAAACGTCCTATTTTCAGACTTTTGAAGAACTCGAGATGTGCAGAAATTCTCATTTTTTAAATTTCAGGGCCAAACATATGAAGCTATCTTGTGAAGTAGCTACTGTACTTGAAAGGAAGATGACCGCCTCTAAAAATATATTATACACAACAACAAAGGTTTTTATTTGATATTTGCATGGAAAGTTAAGATGATTCCCTCTCTTTTTTCAATGGAATATTGGGGAAAAAACAGTCTTGCATTTGGGTAAATAGTATAGCTTTGTCTGGGACTGTGGCCACGGGTTCCCGGTGGCAGCAGCACAGGCCCCGGGTTTCCCCAGCGGACCTCGAAGCAGGCAGCCACTCAGGGAGGAAATTTACCAGACAGCCCAGTAAACAGCATGGCCAGAAGTAGGAGGGTGATGGCAGGAGACCAAGAGTCCTGGAGGAGGGACAGTTATGCGATAAAAGGTCAGGCCAGGCCAAGCCAGGTCAGTCATCAAGCTGGCCCACGAACCTTGCCCCACTGTCAAGGAGAGATGGCTCAGGCAGGGGAGGAGCCAGCAGCTATCAGCAGGGAAGGCCAGAGGAGACTGACAGGGTGAGCAAGAATTACAGGAAAGAACCAGCCCTAGGCAGGTGTATGGAATAAAGGGGAAGCATGGATGGGAAGGCAGGACAAGGGAGGAAGAGGCAGTCTTGGGAGGGGGAACCTGGGTATAAAGGAGGCTCCAGAGTCCAAGCTAGGGAGGAAAGTAGCAGAGCAGCTGTGAATATGCCCTCTACCTGGAAAGCAGAGTGGTGTCTGCTCAGACTGAAGAATCTGGCTTCCATTCTGAGGCTTGGAAAGAGACTCCCAGCAAATGTTCCGAGATGGTGGAAGACAATATCTTTCTGGGCACCCAAGCCTGGAATGATGAGTTTAATACCATCTACTCTGGCTAACAGCAGATCCCAGAAATCTCAAGCCCTCTTTAAACTCATGGTCCCCAGGGCAATGCCCGTGGATGCCATGGCACCCACCAACACCTTTCCTGGGTATTGTGGGTGGGGCCAGCTGGGACTTTTGTACAACAGGGCTTCTGATTGGCCAGTGGAGATCTGATTGGCTGTGCATATTTTTTCAGAAGTTGCTTCAGTAACAGCTGCCAACATTGCACAAGGATTTTCACTGTGCTACAGTGTGTATTCCTATCAAAAGTCATCATGCTACAGAGCTTGCTCCTGAAATGCCAGTGGATCAAATCTGGGACTTTGTGAAAGCAAAGCATGTTCTTTGTTAGTGGCTCTTAAACTCCAGAGCTAATCCTGATCTTGGAACAGAAAACTGGGGGTCTTGTTCTGTACCGCTTGGCATGGATTTTCTCCTAATCTGCTAAACTGGGAAGCAGGGCTAGAGAGGCAAGTAGAAATGCAGGTCTGACTTCATGTCACAGTCATACCTTTGGGCCTTATGCCCCAGATATCATCAAAAGGAATGCCATGAATTCTGCAGCTTAGTCTGATACACTATGTATTAGTCCAGCCTTTCTCAACCTTTTGACTGTGGAGGAACCCCTGAAATACATTTTCAGGCTTCAAGGACCCCCAGAAATTATGTCAGCTGGCCACACCTCTCTGCCATGGCCCGCAGAAGTGGGATAACCATCCGCACCATTTACTCTTCTTTCACTTCCTGCTTCCACCTTTACTACTACTAAGGTGGCTTTGCCTCATGTAGGCCGGAAAGAAGGGCAGAAGCCGAGAAGACAGCCTGGACCTCCCCATAACATGTCACAACCAACTCCACCCCCTTTTGATTTTTACACCCACAGCCTCCCCATCAAGCTCTTTGGGTGGAGGCAGCTCTAATTTGTGGCCAAGTCCATTTAGCCAGGAGGAGAAAAACCATAGACCCCTGGTTGGGAATCCCTGCAAAGTTGGGTGTGCATGCCATATGCATAATGTTAGAGATGTTCTCCAGAAGGGTTCTTGGAGATTTCTGCTGCTATCATAAGTTGCATAAACCAATGTAGCATGGTCTGTCCTCCCCCCCCCCCTTTGTACACCCTTCGCTTCACAATTGGTTCCTATAATTGCTGGACTGAAAGCAGGCAGCCAAAAAAATAACAACAAGAAGTGCGTCATGTTTTACGCAAATGCTTGGCAATTAAAACACATTAATCCAGCCCCCAAAATTCATACAGTTAACTCACTGGGCGTTTGATGTTTAATTAGAACTCAGGCGTAAGCTGCAGTCAGAAAAAAAAATACAGGAATGTCCTTTGTGGATGCGCTGGCCATTCCTAAAGCAGATGGAAGAATTTATTCCATTCCAGTGCTATTGCAGGTGTATCAATAACCTCATGCGGTGCAAACAGGCTCAGCATAGTAAAGTAACAGCCAGGTTTGTGTAACGGAGACCCTGCCGTGAAACTCATTGGGAGAATACTCTCAGGTAACCTACCTTATAGGAACGACATAGAATGCTGTGGCACCCTAAAGATTAACAGTATAGCTTCTGAGAGCTAAAGCCAACTTGCTCAGATCCTCTAGCCCGGTGGTCCCCACCGGGCTGCGGCTCCCCCCGCCCCCCGCAGTAAGAAACTACCCAGGCTGCAAGCAAATCGGCCGCAAAAGAATTGTAGTCCATGGACATCTGGAGGGCCTCAGCTTGACTGGTTAAGAGAAAGAATCCTGAAGCTCTCCAAAAAATACAAAACCCTCCCAAAGACTGAAAGAACAAAGGCTTGCAGTTAGCTACTTACAGTGTCACCCTAAGCTCCTTTCTAAGCCCATTGAAGGTTGTACCTGCTTAGGGAAGGCCATGTGAATTACCGGATTGAACAAAGGAGGAAAGCTGAGCAAACCCCGGCCAAACAAATTGCTTTCTCTTGGAGAGAATTAAGGAAGCAATGAAGCAGAGCATTCTGCCACACATACCTAGCTCTCCACAGTTGGAGTATCCTAGGGAAATTTGCATCCCGATACGTTTTAAGGGAGCCTCTTGTGGTGCAGAGTGGTAAGGCAGCAAATATGCAGTCTGAAGCTCTGCCCATGAGGCTGGGAGTTCAATCCCAGCAGCCGGCTCAAGGTTGACTCAGCCTTCCATCCTTCCGAGGTTGCTAAAATGAGTACCCAGCTTGCTGGGGGGTAAACGGTAATGACTGGGGAAGGCACTGGCAAACCACCCCGTATTGAGTCTGCCATGAAAGCGCTGGAGGGCGTCACCCCAAGGGTCAGACATGACCCAGTGCTTGCACAGGGGATACCTTTACCTTTACGTTTTAAGGAAAGGCAAAGACACTTGGTTCACTCTCAGGCTTCAATATAGAAAGGGATTCAGAGGGAGTAGGAATCATCCTTAAAAATTAAAAACTGATTAACATTTAAATTGGGTTTTTCTGTTAGAAAAAGCTTCAGCTAATAGCTTGATTTAAAATTAAAGCTGACCATAACGACAAATAAATATGTTACAGCTTATCTCCTAGAACTAAAGCTGTTGTCTCTTCCCACATTAGTGTGGTCACAGTCATGACCCTCAAAGGTGGCTGCTACCCCCAGGGAAGGCTAGTGCAGTTAACTAAGAATACAGCATCGCCTTTCCCTGCCCAGGGTAGCGGCACCCTGTCCCAAAATAGCTGTAGATAAGACATCACTGCCCACTTTTTATTGTTTGAGTCCTACAATGCATTTAAGAGAAATGAAGTTTTATTCAAGGTTAGAGCTTTCATGTGCATGCAGACTTCTTCAGACAAAGAAATGGAAATCGCTGGACTACATATATTAGGAGACAGTAAATTCGCAGTAAATTAGTAAATAGCATATGAAAATATCCAAAAATATGCAGTTTTTGAACTCCAGTTACTAGTAACTGGTCTCTTTTAATTATTCTGCTCTACAACAGGGAATACATCTGCCCTTAAGCACTAATTTTGACATTTTTATTCCCTCCACTATGTTTTTGGAGTTGAACCCAAAGGAATGATAACCTGATAGCCTTATAAACTCAGTTTGTTACTCTAGCAAGGCTCTTGAATCACCTAAATGTCTTCATTATACTGGATATTTGTTGCATATTTTCATGATGCTGTTTAACTAATTTACTGCGAATTTATTACTCTCTCCTTATATATGTAGTCTAATGATTTCCATTTCAATGCATGAAGAAGTGTGCATGCACAAGAAAGCTCATACCTTGAATAAAACCTGGACTCAAACTTTGTTCTGCTACTTCAGACCAACAGTTACCCGCTTGAATCACTTTTTACTGTGCTTATCCCTAGGTTTGAATTCCTTTACAGCAGCTGTCCCCAACCCCCGGCCGCAGCTCCTTGTAAGGAATATGGATTGTAAGGAATATGGATATAAGAGTTGGATAAGGTTAGCATACATAGTGAGATAAAAAAGCCAATGTCCTTGTTGAGTCCAGGGTATCCCACTGTTTTGAGTGAGTGAGTGAGTGAGTGATGTGCCATCAAGTTGCGGTCAAATTATGGCGACCCCAGCAAAGGAATTTCAAGGGAAGGGGGAAGCAGAGTTGGTTTGCTGTTGCCTTCTCCTGTAGTCTTCCTTCAGACACCACATAGTTAAGCAAAAAGAATTCCAACAGTAATAGGTTTTTAAAAGGACAGCATTGCATTTAACATCTACTTGTTTTACAGAAATTATAATTTAAGCATACAAATTCCCTTACCCTCTGGGTAAGAGATGAGAATAACTTACTTTAAAGGATGGTTACTTTGTGCTGAGTGCAAATAAAATGAAGCCTGCATTCCCTTAATGATAGTAGCTAGCTCAGGACTGTATATATTTTCTTCTAAATACCACATTAGTCTCTCTTTTAGAAAAGAAATTCTGGCTTCCGTCAGTTTCTTATGAAGCGTCAGAAATCTTATGAGCCTAACTACAATGCATTAGAAATCTTATTTTATGAGTCGGAGTTACCATTCAGCTGATCTCAGCAAACAGACCTGCAGTCACCATCTGTTTCAGGGCTTGAAAAACACGCTTTCCTATTGAAACACTACCCAAATGAAATAAAATTACAAAGCAGCTTCATACCTTATGTCCCTTGCCAAAAACTTATGACTTAGCGCTGCAGACCTGAGACAAGATATTAATTTATGATACAGCCATTTGGTGTCTCCCTGCCAGGTAGGCTTTGGTCTAAGATATCTATACAAATTTTGTGAAGCATCTCTAATGTCCTGTTTTGAAAAGTCACCTGTAAAAAACTGATTGTGTCCTGAAATGTTCATTAGAAATGTCTCTTCACTTCACAGTAAATCCAGCACATGAACGGGGACCACCAGGGGAGTTGGAGGGGTGGGAGTTATGCATTTTTTGCATTGTGCAGGGGATTGGTCTCGATCAGGGGTAGTCAACCTGTGGTCCTCCAGATGTCCATGGACTACAATTCCCATGAGCCCCTGCCAGCAAATGCTCATGGGAATTGTAGTCCATGGACATCTGGAGGACCACAGGTTGACTACCCCTGGTCTAGATGGCCCTTTGGGAATGCCTTCCAGCTCTATGTTTCTGTGTAATTGCATCCAGCCATATTTCTACCAACTAACTTGTACAAGAGTTGGTGTATGAAGTGCATTAGCTGGTTTCCTTCCTCCATGAACGTTCTCTAAGAAATACCCCAGCATTTTCTCCCATCCTCAGCTGGGAAGGGTACAGATGAAAGAGGCAACAACAACCAAGAAGACGTTCTATACAGCTGGGCAAAGCATTCTCAACTGTTTGTGCTGCTTTTGGTGGGCTGTGACACAACTAGAAGGACTCACTTTCTGGTCCGGATGCCCTTGGCAGACAGAACCCAAATGCCGCCAACATCATGGACTGCCGATCTGGGTTAGCATATGAGAATGAAGCCTCATTGGAGGAACAAGCCAGTCCCAAGAGCCCTGCCCTGAGAGACACATCCTACACTGTAGATGCTCCCCCCAAAGGTAACCTTCCTCCCCCAAAAGGTAACCTTCCACAACCTCCTATGCCAGCAGAGTCCTCAAGCCAGGAGGCCCCAGCATGGACTTGCCCACTGCCATAATTCCCCCACAGGAGCCAGAAGCAGAGAAAGTGAAGAGACAGAGCCAAGGCCTGGATCAAGCCCAGGCGTGTACACCTGGCAGCTTAAAGCCTCCACTCTTCTGAAGAAGAACCAGAAGACACTCATGAGTCCCTGCAGGTTCTGGCATTGCTGATTTGGCCTGCAAGAGGGCCGTAACATTGGACCCAGCATCATTTGCAGGGAAGCTGGACCCAATGTGGGATCAACTGGTCTGCAACTTTATGAGCCTCTCAGTCGCTTGAACCCCTGAACCTTGTGACCTGAACCTTTGTTCTCAACTGCTGAAGCTGGCCTGCCAGGTACTGTCACTGTACAACTCTGCGGTTGTGCTGGGCTTTGCTTCCAGCCTGGTGAGAAGGACACCAAATCATATTCCACAAGGGGTCCAGGACCTCCCCCCCTCCCAAAAAAAAGAGATTGTCAGAAGAGTGGCAGATCCAATACAAACTGGACACAAAGATGACACATCATTGGATATGAGGGCCACTCATCAGTGACATCTGTCACCCCACTGATTGCCAGGATTGATCTGGCCAGCTAGGTGGGTGTCCCCTGACTTATCACCACTCTACACGCAACCCTCCCCAAGGTGCATGCTCGGAAGAGGACAACCATCCCCCGAAGAAGAGAAAAGATGCCACTGAAGTTTTACGCCATTTTCGGCATCTAGTAAATTTTATTTATCTCTCACCTGTCACCCCAACGGGGACCCAAATCATGAATATGCCTGTCCAGTTTCACTGCCTTACTGTTAATCTGGTACGCTGATTGTTCTGCGGTAAAGGTGAAGAAGTCAGGCGTCTCGTCAGTGCAATTTGGCCAATGGGACAAGTAGGCTGCCTTTGATAACCTCCATGAAATGTTTATTGCATGCTTTACACGGCAAGAGCATCTGGCCTGATCACATCTCGCTGGTGCTCTTCACGTCATAGTTAGCTTTTTAGTGCTCTGGAATAGCCATGGCACTGCCACAGAAGCTGGAACAGGATTGGGGGTGGAGGCAGCAGATATTGACCACTTTTTACAGATGCTTTCCCAAACTAATGGCCAGCGTTACCACGTAAGGCATATGAATGTTTATTTGGTGATGGAATGCGCAGAAGACAGCTTTTGGATGAGGCCTCCAGGTGAGCATTTTGAGTATTACCCATTATCAGAGGGATCCAAATGAAAACAAGTAATTTCAATCATCATTATGTAAAGGTGCTCTATGGCAGGGTTAGTCAACCTGTGGTCCTCCAGATGTTTATGGCCTACAATTCCCATGAGCCCCTGCCAGCATTTGCATTTGCTGGCAGGGGCTCATGGGAATTGTAGGCCATAAACATCTGGAGGACCACAGGTTGACTACCCCTGCTCTATGGGGATCCTTCTCAGAAACTCTGGTAGATTCAACAAAGGATCTCCCATCACTTGCAGCTCTAAAGAACTGTAGAATCCTTGAATAGGAACATCCTCTTGATGCATACACAGTCGAGCTTTGTCAGACACTCGAAGAGCAAAGCCATGGGTTTTGGTACCATTCAAAAAAGGATTAACAGAAAAGTCTGTGAGAACCTGGGACTCTTGAACTTATGGCTTGTTGAGTGCACGCCTTTTTAAAAATGATCCATGCTCGATTTAATTATGCTTTCACTGAACCTGACTTGCAACGCCACACAGCTCAGAAAACCCACAACAACCAGTTGACTCCGGCTGCGAAAGCTTTCAGCAAGACATGCAATGCTGCCTTGCACCTAGTTGGCTGAGAGGGGTGGTTATATATCCAAAAATAAATAAATAATTTCATTTTTGTGTTACTTCTTTGTTAACGAAACCTTGCTTTATGGAATGCTAGGCTGAAGGCATATGTGTCCGCGTGAGCGTATCTATGTGTGATTTGTGTGTCCACTTGAACGTCTTGCAAGGGCAAGCTCCAACAAGCAGATGGACCTCATGCATTGTCTGTAGCAAACACAAGCTACAAAAGGGAAATTTTTCATTTTTCCTGTTTGCAGGGAACAGAAAGGGACATTGCGTACATGACGGTTTCCCCACCTCAGTCCTTCTGCAGTGTTATCTTAGCTACTGAGCTGCCAACCTCTGGTCAAGATACGAAGATATCCCTGCATCAGGAGGGCTGTAACAGAAAGGCGACTCTGTTACCGTGCTCCCCAAGTGGAATTGCATCAGCTGCACAGAGGAGCACCTGGAATCTGCTTTTGCATTGCCTTGGCATGAGCTTACTAGACATTACTTCTGTATGCAAGAATTTAATGCCAAGCTCTCTGCCTCCCTCCCTCGCCTCTGGGGAAAAGTCCTACGGGGTCAGAAATGGATTTGGGCAGAGGACTGATCACCCTTTCAGCTCATTTGCACTGGGCCGAGGCTCATTATGCCCTGACATGGTCTAGTAGCAGCCATCAAGCACAACAGTTAAATACAGCCTGCTTACTGCGAGGCAGCATATTTCTAGATGCCAGATGTTGGTGGGAGGGCAGTGAAGGTCATCAGCTTCATGCCATCTGGCCGGCCATTCCAGAAAACAGGCTGGTGGACCTTGGTCTGACCCCATCACAAAGTGCTTATATTCTCATTTAAGCTGAAAGTTTGGGAACAACAGATATACTCCTTTAAGGCGCACTCTAGAAAGCCAGCCAGCGTAGTGTAATGGTTAAGAGCAGCAGCCCCTAAACTGGAGAATCAGGTTAGATTCCCTGCTCCTCCACATGTGGCCAGCTGTGTGCCCTTGGGCCAGTCCCAGTTCCCCTCAGAGCTCTCTCAGCCTCACCTACCTCAAAGGGTGTCTGTTGTAGGGGGAGGAAAGAGAAGGCAATTGTAAGTCACTTTGAGGCTCCTTAAGGTAGAAATGGAGTAAAAAAACCTACTCTTGTTCAAAATAGGCTCTTAAAATGCAGAGGCCAGGTCTTGATTTCCACACTCAAATCACAGAACTCATGCCTTCCCTATCTGTGTTTCTTCAGAGGCTCGTCAATTAATATGTACCTGCCGCAAATATTTATAGTGAGTCATGGCCACCGAAATCACAGAGGGAGGCTATTTATAATCCACGCAATCCCCAAAGTTGGAAAGGAACAACAATTTTGTACAATCAACTGTCGTCCGTTATGCAGATGACGAAGTGGCTTGAGGCATGACGACATCACTAAGCTTCAGGGACTGTTACCTTATGCTCTAGGTCAAGCCCAGCCATCAAGAACAGATACATTCCAGGGCGTTTCAGAGGTTCTTCGGTACAAACTACCCTGCATTAAACACAGATCACCAGCTTTCTCTATAAAATGGAATTTTATTTGTTATTGATAAAAGTCCAGCTTATAAAAAACAATATGATTGCTTCTCCTGGGTGACGTGTGTGTGTGTGTGTGTGTGTGCATATATGCATGCATGTTTGTGCCTTAAAGTTTAAACAATAAAACATCAAAAGGCCCTAGTCCTTTCAGGAATAGTTGACCCTTTCTCTACTTCCAATTTACCCCGTTGGATATGTAAACCATTCAAAGGAAGGAATCAGTTCAGACTCTGAAAGTAACATCGCCAAAGCTAACTCGTGTGTTTATGTCCAAGTTAACGGCTGTATTGGATCTGTATGAAGACTGGACACAATATAGATAGGCAGACTGACAGAGCCTGCAGTTGTATTCAAACTGTACACAAGGGCTCAGAGGTAAACCCTGGGCAAGTCAGCCACCATCTAGAAGCATGTCAGACCTCAACAAGGGCCAGAGCCTACTCTGTCCTGGCTCCTACCTGGTGGAATAAGATCCTTGAAAAGATCATGGCCCTAACTGAACTTCCACAATTTCGCAAGGCCTGCAAAAGGGAGCTCCTCCACCAGACATTCACTTGACGCTGACCGACCCAACAACATCTGCTGGTTCCCCTTCAGACACCCCCTTCCATGACTGAAATAATCTGACCTACTTAAGGGTTCTGTCAAAGTTACCGTTCCTGTTGAAATATTGTTCTAGTTGATATGTTATTCTATGATTGTTATATTTGTTATGTTGTTCTATGTAACTACCCTATGACATTTTATGTAAACCACCCAGAGCAGTATGGAAGGGGTGGTATAAAAATCTAAATAAATCAATCATGAAGGCATTCACTGCTTTGTGTCCTACCACAGGAAAGGGTTCCATGCAGCCTCAATCCTTAATGCTTATCTTGAGGAAGTATGGATGTGCCACAACTCCCTGGTGCAGCCAGTGGGAAAATAGTGCCTTGGCTACCATTCACTTATTTAATAAAACATGGTCAAATGACAGGAAGCAAAGAGTATGAATCAATGGACAATTCTCAAAATGAAGAGTGGTACACAGTGGGGTCCCAAAAGGATTGGCATTGAGTCTGGTACTATTTAATTTATTCATCAGTGATCAGGAAGTGGGCCAAGTTTGCAGATGACCCCCAATTATTCAGGTTGGTAAAAATCAAGGCTGAAGATGAAGAGCTCCAAGAGGACCTCCACAAACTGGATGAGTAGGTGACAGTGTGGCACACGATGTTCAGTGTTAGTAAGTCTAAAGTGATGTGCACTGGGATAAAATAAATCCCAATTTTAAGTATAGGTGAATAGAGTGTGAATCGCTGAGACTAAGAGGAAAAATGTTTTTGGGGTGGTACAACTCAATGAAAGCGTCAACCCAGTGTGTTGCATAAATGGAAAAGGCAAACTCTGTGTTAGGGATTGAGAATAAAACGGCTGATACTGTACTGTTCTTGTACAGATCTATGGCTTGGCCTCATTTGATATGCTATGTGCAGTTTTGGTACCTCTATCTCAAAAAGAAAATTGCAGAGCTGGGAAAAGTGCAGAGGAGGCCACCAAGATAATTCAGGGGTTAGAGCTCCTGTCCTGTGATGAAAAGCTGAAGAGTCTGGGATTTTCCCGTTTAGAGAAGAGATGGCTCAAGGGAAACATGGTAAGATCTATAAAATTACACATGAGATGAAGAGAGCTGACAAAGAGACATTCTTCTCCCTCTCCCAAAATGTTAGAACTCAGTGGCACCCAATGAACCTGATGGACACTAGGCTCTCTCAGTCTCACCCACCTCACAGGGTGTCTGTTGTGGGGAGAGGAAAGGGAAGGCAACTGTAAGCCGCTTTGAGACTCCTTCAGATAGAGAAAAGCGGCATATAAGAACCAACTATTCTTCTTCTTCAAACAGACAAAAAGAAATGCTACTTTACACAGAGGGTGATTAAAACGTGGAATCTGCTGCCAGGGGATGTAGAGTGATGGCCACAGAAACAAGCAGCTTTAAAAGGGGATTAGATTCATGGAGAACAAGTCTATCAATGGATACTAGCCATGGTGACTTGGGGGAACCTCTACATTCAGAGCCAGGACATAACATCAGGGGAAGGCCTCTGTGCCCTTTCGTTGGCCTCCAGAGGAACAGGTTGGCCACTGTGTGAGACAGGATGCTAGGCTACATGGACCACTGGTCTGATCCAGCAGGGCTCTTCTCATGTTCTTATGCCCTTTCAAGGAAGATGCCTGCCCAATGCTCTAGGATCTGACTGAGAAGTTATAGTGTAAAGGTAAGATGTGTCTCCAATTTTAATCTGGGGATGGGCTGTGCCTCGGGTATCAAAAGTCTGGGAAACACTGAGGGAAGAATAAACTGCTTCATCTATTGAAAGCGTTCAGAGGATATTGGATCTTGTTCCAGTGCAGCAGCATCTCCGTGCCATTTCAGAACTATCATAAAATGAAAACGGTTGAACTAGCAGAACGAAAATTCGTATAAGGAATCATCAGGATTGTGATGCCATCAACAGAATATCAATGCAATATCAAAATTGCAGCCAAACAACATGAAACCTACAACTTATCGCCCCCCACTCCATAAATGTGGGGGGAGGGGAATCCTGGGCTCTGCAACGCAGAACCTAAATCTTTGGCAGGTAACAAGCAGCCGTGCTGTTTGCATCCACCAGATAAACCCAGCTAAGCCAAGAGATCTACTCGACTTCAGCTGAGTTGCAGTCCAATTTGTTTAGAATTCCTTAAGCCTTTCGGTACAGCGTGTAATTAAAGGTCTTATCTTTTACTCCCCCTCCTGTGCCAAAAGTTACCACTAACTTCAGAGCGAGTCAAGACTTTCTTGGACTTCATTCATTTTTTTTCTCCCCAAATAGTGAGTCACAACTGGATATGCTTTGGACAGTATCTCCCTCCCCACTTCCTGCGCCTCCAATGAGTCAGAGGGAGAGTTAAGTAAGTAAAGAGGGGAAAAAACCACCCTGGTTTTCCTTGCTCCTATAATTTAAGCTCATTGGTGGGCTTCTCTAGAGAACAAAGCAAAGCTGATAGCAGAGTCTCCGGCACACACCGACAGCTGTCCTCCCACAGAAGGGATGCCCTTTGCCTTATCGCTAAATCCCCATCGTGGCTTGATAGAGATCCAGGAGAGGTGCCGAAATCCCCTTAATGCCTTGTGTTCTCAAGAGATAAAAGTAAAACTTCTCATCAACTTGTCAGGTGCACCTTACAAGGGAAAATCTCTTGCGGTGGAGCAAGCTGCTCAATCAGCTTGGGAACTGATGCCGCCTGAGGAACTGATGCCCTTGAAGGAAAGGGCTTTCACCAGGACTTTCCGCACTGTGGTGGCTGGCTTCATGAGTTACAACGCGGCTTAAGGGTGGCAGATATGCTTCACGTGGCAAAGTTCACGTAGCAACTCTACCATTGGCAGGCTCTCTGCTTCTGTGGAAAAAGCAGGCTCTCTTGCAGGGTAAGAAACTTGAGTGGAGTTAGGCAGCATTTGCAAAAGGGGAGCAACTGGGGCCTTAGCAGACTAATGCATCTGGTAGCTCTCTTCCTTGCCTATTTCCAAACACTGTCTCACTTGCAAAGTGCATGCCGCTTGCCTCTCTACTGTCTCAAATTCTTGCCCAAATAGTTTGAAACCTTCCATTAATATAGGTAAGAGCTGCAGAGGTCTTGGCCATTTACAGATGCCTTTGAACTGGTGGCACCACACAGGTAACAGAAAATACAGACGTGTGCTTCTCTTCCAAACCTGATTGCACCCTGCTTGAGGGATAAGGAGCCTCAAGCCATCGTGAAACTACAGCAGAGTATAGGTTCCTAGAAGGGCTTGACTTGTAATTAAAGCCTTACTCTCTGGACATCTATTCTCTGCCTGAAGCCTTCCTTGTAGATGCTTCCAGTTGAGAACATCTAAGGAAAATGCCTTCACAATCTTTCACAACTATCTGGACAGGTCTCCTATTACAGATCTGCTCCATGGGAATTCAACATATGATACCTTCTTATACTAGGCTGTTAATTAAACCAATCGGTTCATAATGGTTTGACTGGCAGAGGCTCTGTTGGAGCTCTGGCAGAAAAAGGTCTCTTCCAACATTTCTTGTTGAGGTCCTTTGACTGGAGATGCTAAGGACTGACCCTGGGTCCTTCTCCATGCACTACGTGCAACCACAAAGCCTCCTCCTTACTTGCACAGAACTGTCTCACAGTGTGCAAACAAAGTTAAGCTCCTTGAGATTTAAGATCCCTGTTTCTTGGTTCATTAGCAGACAGGATAGAAAAGATCTCCTGCTCAGGACACTGGGTGTATAGATATAGATTTAGACTCCAAGAAGACAGAAATGTTTCCAGGGAACACTTTATACGCAGGATATCCTTGCATATGGCAGAGGTTGAAAATTAAACAGGATGCTGCCATTTCTCTTAACTCCCAGCCTAATATCCAGCAATGTGGTTAATGTGATCATGTGACAAAGCAGCAGATGTCAAGCATGATTGTAACTCCAACTGATGTTGGGTTTCAAGCCCATCAGTGGTAAACTTCTGTGGTAAACTTTTTCCACACAGACCAACAAAAATGAATCAGAAAGGAGAACAACTGGACAATAAAGATAAACTTCCACATACATTAAATTGTGAAATATAAGTAATTTCTTAAAATATCTATTTTAGTGAGTCTATTTTTTGCAGAAAGAGCACACAACAACGACAACAATATATTTATATCCTGCCCTTCCAGTGTTCAGGGCAGGTTACGGCCTTAAAAAATATAAAAGCCAGTTTGGTGTAAAGGTTAGGAGTGCAGACTGCTAATCTGGCAAGCTAGGTTCAATTCTGCACTCCCCACATGCAGCCAGCTGCATGACCTTGGGCTCACCACAGCACTGATAAAGCTGTTCTAACTGAGCACTAATATCAGGGCTCTCTCAGCCTCACCCACCCCACAGGGTGGTCTGTTTTGGGGAAGGTGATTTTAAGCTGCTTTGAGACTCCTTCTGGCAGAGAAAAGTGGCATATAAGAACCAGCTCTTCTTTTTCTTCTTCTAAAAGTTAAAGTTAAAACAACTCTAAAAAGTTAAAACATTAAAACATTCCAGTTCTGCCAGTCGTGCCCTCAACTAGGTCCCAGAGGGGGGAGGTCTGGCAGGGGCAGATCTTCCATCTCCTCTCCTTCCTCCCCTAGTGGTGAGGCCAGCTACTATGGTGGATGTTATTTTTGGCCTCGAGCATAAGGCTGTGTATTAAAACACATAGGGTTGAAGCTTGCATTGAGGAAAGCTCCTTCTGCCGGCGGAAAGCACGGCTTTTAATGGAACAGATCCACAAGTTCCAACCTAGAAAGAACACACAGGATCGTCCAGTCAAGTAGCACAGCCACGTATCAAAAGTTGAGCCCAATTAAAAGCTACAAAGGCAAACTCAGTAAACTGAGGTCTCTATGGTTACTGTGTTCAGACTTCAAACTCGGCAAAACCACGCAAAGGAAAGAGGCAGGAAACATGTACATCGAACATTTCCCCATGAGATCCATGATGAGGGAATACAGCCTTAAAGTACAGGTGATAGAAACAGACTGAGAAAACTACGGGGAGGTGGGAACAAAGAAGTCAATAGAGAGTGGTTATTATGCGCCCGCAAATCCACAGATTCGTGTACCCCCTTCCCCATTGTAATTCTCATCAGTCAAAATTACGATTACAAACAGTTTTTCATTTTCAGGTCATGCCAAGGTCACATGAGTAATAGTTTTGGCAAGCAGTTATTTCTTTGGATGGGTTCACACAGCCACACTGCTACCATTCATCACATTTCAGGTCATTTGCCTGAGGGGGAAGAGGCCACAATTACCAGTGACTCACCAACCACTTCTGCATGCTAAATGTTAACTGCCATTTAATTTCCACGGGATTCCTACATCATGTTAATGCAACATACGCATAGTCTTTTTCTCTTAAGGAGCAAGCCAATCTTCCTCCCTGCTGACCGAGTAAGAGAAGCTATGGCATCCTTTCTCTCCGCTGCCGTCCAAAGATTTAGGTCAAAGGTAAGAGGGCAAGCTTTGCATAAAAGAACAGTTGCCTTTGGCTACCCAAAGCCATCTCAAACCAGCTTACAATCATCTATCCTTCCTCACCCCACAACAGACACCCTGTGAGGCCGGTGAGGCTGAGAGATACTGAGAACTGTCACTGGCCCAAGGTCACCCAGCTTCTTGCACGTGGAAGAGTAGGGAATCAAACCCAGTTCTCCAAATTAGAGGCTGCCGCTCTTAACCACTATACCAAGCTGGTTCTCAACATAGCTAGCGCTGGGAGAGACCTAGGGCAAAACATAGTTAAGGCAAACAAATGGAATAGGAATCTGAAACAAAGAAGGGTGTGGGGAGAAGCAGAAGTGCATATCCCCTGGCCTGCTAGTCACAGTTTGAAGAGAGCAAGCATCATGCTTGTCCCAGGTTATCAGAGTTCAACACAGACAGACCCTGACAACAAGAGCTGTAGCAGCCTGTGACAGGGCCATCACATTCTCCATTTCCTCCTGGTGCCCACAGCTGCCCTCCTCTCTAATCTAATGCTAACTAACTGGGTGCCTATAAACCAGCTTGAAGAGAGTTACTGATTTTATTTATTTATCATACTTCTATACCGCCCTCCCCGGAGTTGGGACAACAAGCCCTCAACAGAGGTTGTTAACCCAGACGTCAAAAGAACTATTTATTACAGTCCAAAACCAGTGCAAAAATAAATACATTACCAGAAAAGTTACATACTGTTTGGACACCACAGCAAACCAATCTGGGTGTGATCCTTGATGCCTCCCTCTCCATGGAGGCACAGGTCATGAGAGTAGTGCAGCAGGCCTTTTGCCCCCTACGCAAAGCCAAACTACTAGCGCCTTACTTGGCCCCAGAACACCTAGACACAGTGATCCATGTGACGGTCACCTCTAGATTGGACTTCTGCAACTCTCTCTACGCAGGCCTGCCCTTAACCTTGATCTGGAAACTGCAACTGGTCCAAAATGCTGTGGTCAGGATCCTCACAAACACATCATGGAGATCCCACATTTGGCCTGCGCTTCAACAACACCACTGGTTCCCAGTTAAATCCCAGATCAGGCTTAAGGTTTTGGTAATCACCTTCAAGGCCATACAAGGTCTGGGTCCAGTGTGTCTGACCGCCTCTCTGCCTATATCCCCGAAAGAGCATTATGCTCTGCCACCATCAACTGGCTAGTGATCCCTGGCCCCAAAGAAGCATGCCAGACCTCAACCAGGGCCAGAGCCTTCTTGGCCCTGGCCCCCACCTGGTGGAACAAGCTCCCCGAAGAGATCAGAGCCCATCCTAAACTACCATAATTCCAAAGGGCATGTAAAACGGAGCTCCTCCATCAGGCATTTGGTTGAGGCCAGCTGACTGAGCAACATCTGTTGGTCCCCCAAACACCCCCTCCATGATCTGAGCCATGCTGACCTCTTACAGGTTCATGTCAAAAGTTGAGAGTTGTTGTCATACTGTGAATCTGTTATAGTATTTTGTTATAATTCGCTATGTTCAATTTTAGGACCACTGTTATATTACTGTCACTAGATATCTATATATATTCATAACATTCTATGTAAACTGCCCAGAGCCTTATGGGAGGGCAGTACAGAAAATCAATAAAATAAATAGACAGACTCACAGAACTGGAAGGTACTTAGAATAGCAGAGGATCAACCTAAAGTGTCCCTGGCAAGTGCTTGCCCAGCTACTGCTTGAAGACTTCCAGTGAGGAGGCAGCTGTAATCAATCAATCAATGAATCCATAAAACCTTTCCATCTGTAATTTAAACCCATTTTTGTGAGGCCCATCTTCTGTTGCCAACAGGAACAGCTTCCTGCCCCCCCCCTCTAAGTGACAGCCTTTCAAAGAGATTAATCAGGTCTCCCCTCAACCTCCTCTTCGCCCGGCTGAACGTTCCCAAGTCCCTCAGCCTTTTCTCAAAGGACTTTGTCTCTAGGCAGCAGATCATCCTCCATTCTCTCTTCTGTTTCTGCTAAACTACCACAAAAAAAAAATCCAGTGGGGCAGGGACAAACCCCAATTTGTCAAGGCACCTGTATTCTGATATCAAGGTGGATTGCAGTTTTATTAAAGGCTTCATGTCCATGCAGCCACAGTATATGAAATGCACTTGTAATACATAAGCACCAAGTGCTTGTAAACTTCTTCTTGCCTTATATTATCTTGCAGTGTACAGGGACAAGCAGGTTACCTGAACAGAACCTTTCACGCAGATGCTCCAAAGAAAGGCCTGTGAATGGCACAGGCACCTCTGCAGAGTGTTGTTGCAATGGATCAATGAGCTGACCATGTGAAGGTATCTCCTAGAAGCGTTTTTTGCACGTTTTGAGACACTGGAAAGACTCTGGGCATTGCCCCACACGTGAATATGTGTGATGAGAAAAAGCTTCAAGCAACGTTCATTTTTTTGTGCAAGCAGAAGAAATGACCAAAATATTTTGAGTATCTGCTGCCCTCCAGAGGAAAGGACTTATTAAAGGCCAGAACAACAACAAAAAAAGTATCCAGGTTGCTTTATGGCCATGGGAATCAATCTGGTAAGTACAGGATATGGAGGGAGAGGAAGCAGTAAGAAGAACATCACTGTAAAGCTTGTAACGTTGAGCAAGCAACACATACTCAGGCTAGAACACAGTCATGCTGGATAAAGCAATGATCCATCCACTCCAGCATGTCATGTCTGACATTGGTCAACTAGAAACCCCAGGGAGGTCTCCATGCAGGACACAGAGACTAATGCCCCCCCCCCATTAGGTAAAGGTAAAGGTATCCCCTGTGCAAGCACTGGGTCATGTCTGGCCCTTGGGGTGACGCCCTCCAGCGTTTTCATGGCAGACTCAATACGGGGTTGTTTGCCAGTGCCTTCCCCAGTCATTACCGTTTATCGCCCAGCAAGCTGGGTACTCATTTTACTGACCTTGGAAGGATGGAAGGCTGAGTTAACCTTGAGCTGGCTGTTGGGATTGAACTCCCAGCCTCATGGGCAGAGCTTCAGACTGCATGTCTGCTGACTTATCCCTCTGCGCCACAAGAGGCTCTTAAGTTCCAGCAACTGGTCTTCCAATGTGTCCAGCCTCTTAGAGGTTCTATTTAACCACCATGGTTAACAGCCACTGATGGATATATCCGGCAAAAATTTCTCTAATCCTGATGGTTTAAGTAGTCAAAGGTATATTTCTGAAAATGCCATGAACTCAAGGTCATGGGCTTTGAAGTCTAGCAACCTACCTTGTCTAGCCTAGCAACCTATCTTGTTCTTCTGGGATCACACAACTTCATTTCTCAGTGTTGCCAGTGCCCAGGTGCCCTATAGCTATCGATTCCTCAATGTGCTACCTAGTAGGTCATCTAGACAGCACCTGAAGTCTGCAACCATCACACCAGTCATGTAAGTTGCATTGCCAAAACGCCTATCATGAATCCCACCTATCCGCGCTACTCCTTTCTGAATCTCTCCCTACCAAAATCTCTCTTCCCAAAAAAGAGTATCCTGAGTGCAAGATAATATAACATTATCTTCTAAGAATGTGTCTCTAAGGAACAGCTTCCCCTCCTCCTCTGCCTGATACGATCTCTGATCCCAAGATCCCCAATCCCCTTGTCAGCAGAGGATCTGTAAGTGTGGGAGCAGGATCCTTTAAGTGGGGCCCTTGAAGTCTCATTGACATGCTTCTCTGCTTGTCCAGAACAGCAACCTTAGTCTGAATGGTAGGAGCTCCCTGCCTGATGACTTTTATCTCTCACTGACATCTGTGCAGCAGGTTGAAGTTGAAACCATGTGTAATAAATTAGGGTTAAGGCCATCCCTCTTATGCCCTGCTCAGTCATTTATTCAACTGCAGAACTATTCTAAAGTTCTTGAGAAGAATCCTAGTCCTGGCCCCAACCTGGTGGAATGAGCTCCCAGAAGAGCTAAGGGCCCTGTGGGATCTACCAGCTTTCCGCAGTGCCTGTAAGACGGAGCTCTTCTGCCAGGCATATGGTTGAGGCCAGGGCAGCTCTCCCACAAATCCATCAGAGGATCCCCTCCAATATTGAGATCTCTAACATCTAGATCATTGTTAGATCTATTGTATTGGTGGCACCCTCTTCTGAATATTATTCTCCCCACCAGGCTGAACTTGGGGGGAAGTCAGGTAACTAAGATCAGAATTGTGACCACTGCCGCTTATATGTTATATGTAACTTGTTGTTGATGTTAATTGGGGTTTTTATGGGGATTTTATTGTGTTTTAACTGTTTATGTTGTAAACCGCCCTGAGACCTATTTGGAGAAGGGCGGTCTAAAAATTAAATAATAATAATAATAATAATAATAATAATAATAATAGTAGTAGTAGTAGTAGTAGTAGTATACACCACCACACCTTAAATATTGGATAAAAAGTTTGAAAAAACAAAAGTGTGACACACTGCAAGCTAATTTTTGGCCCAACCAATCAGCAGTGACCTATTAAATGGGCATGAGGATCTCCCTGCTGGTTGCCAGGCAGTTTCTCCAAAGCAAGAACACTGCCTGATGCAACCACTGTATTGCAGTCTAGGAAGACAGATGCACTTCTGGGAAAAGTTGCTTGTCAACATAAGGCCCAGCACGCAGGGACTCCCCACCTCTTCTAAGGGGCCTGGCACATCCTTCTGCGTCTTGCCTCCTTCAGTCTCAGTTTGCCCAGCTGCCCAAGGAAGCAAATAGGAGCAAAGGTGCTCAGACATCAGAAGTATCCTCATTTCATGTTGACATGCTGGGTGGTTTCTGCAACCATGCACAGTTTAGACACACACATTACACTGCCTAGAATTTTGCCACATTTTATAAGGAAGTAGACAAGCTGGTGCAGTTGGGAAAAGAAGGGGGAGTTTTTTAAAAGGCGATAAAGATGCTCAATGTTAGAACAAGAGCTCCACAGTTCAGTCCTCCACACTGGATTTAAAAGAAGCAAAGATGCCAAGCTGGGTGGGTGGGAGGAAACGAATGTATGCACATGATGCCTACCTGACAGCCTCTGCCACGTTGTTGGATGTGTGACCTGATAAAGCGTCGTGCAAATTACGGATGAAATAATCTCGGTATTCTTCAGGAAGTGCCATGAAAGTTCCACCCATCACTATGAATTCCACCTTGTCCACACTGTGGCCGAGTTGCTTCAGCTACAAGAAGAGATCAGCTATGAGACAGTGGCCTCCGTGAGTAAAAAAAAATGGAGCAGGGAGATACTCTTAAGCATGTGCATTGGCCTGGAGGGGTCGTTTTAGGCCAGAAAAAACATTCCGAACTGGTCTTTCTCCCCCTTGTGATTCCTCATGGGCACCCACCCTCAGCAACATGGAAGGGTGGGACAGATTTACAAAATGATGATTATTATATATTATATATATTTATCTACTTGCCCAAACTGGATAACTAGATATTCCTTCATATCATGCAACACCAAGGATGCCTGTCTCCTTTTTCATGCAGGTTTAGATCATACTAAAAGTGTCTGATAAAATCCTCTTATCACAGTGGAAAGTTAAGGACACAAAACATTCACATTAGGGTGCATTAAAATACTTTAACCGTTTCCCAGAATACTCAAGGCAGTTCACATTTGATAATTAAAGCACACACTGCGGAGCAATACTCACACACAGTGGACAAAGGAGGGATAACCATTCTGAGGCTCCCCTGGCCCAGTCACAGCAAACTGGGTCCATTGCTTGGCTTTTGGGTTCAAACTGCTAGGTACGGCGGGCCTTATAGACATACAAAGTCCATGACTGGATGGCATTACTTTAGATTACAAGTAGGTGGGGAAGTACACGGTTGAATGGAAAAAGTGCCCGATACAGAGCAAACTGCCCTGACCTGTCTAGTTTTGGCTAGCCTGATCTCATCCGTTTTTGGAACTTAAAAGCAGGACGAGCCCTGGCTAGAATTTGGATGGGAGACCTCTAAAGAATACCAGGATTGTGATGCGGAGGCTGTCAACAGCAAACCACCTCTGAAGGTCTCTTGCCTTGAAAACACTATTAGGTTGCCATAAGTCTCCTGTGACTTAATAGCACATTCCACGTAGCCTAAGGTGACCAGATTTTAACATTGGTAAAGCGGGACACCATTGACCCGGGGTGGGGGGGGGGGGGTCTTGATTAAAAATTTGGTCTATATGGAGCAATAAAAAGTTTCATAGAATGCATAGAATGCAAAAATAGTATTGTAATATATATATTTTAATTTCAACATAAGTACAATTTGTCAGGTACCCCCAGATGTCCCTCCAAAAGTGGGACAATCTGGTCACCTTAATGTAGCCAATCAGCATGGTAATAATGCCAGGTCAGCATTCCATATCCAGATATGATGGATATATATGAACAGGGATTTGGTTTTTAACAAAGGAGCGTTCTGTCATATGATCTCCTACCTGCCTTCCTAAGTCCTACCTACATATGGGTTCTGCCACAACATACAATTAGCAGAGTGCATTACAGTGATCTGGATGAGTTCAAAGCTTGTGACTCTGAAACTAGATGAGGGATGGCCATAGCTGGCGAAATAGCTGTAGCTGATAAAAAGTGCTACATGCCATTAGGGAGACCTGAGCCTTCAACTGTAGCACCTTTTGAGAGCCATAGCATAGCTCACTTATGTTTCCAAGATCACAGACATCTGCAGAAAAGAGAGCTCGCAAAATGTTCTTTCTCTTTAGCCAGTCATGACTGCACACTCCTGTCAAAGCAAGCTTTACCTGTTCCACTCGATGCCTGGTCTGGAGATACGGGTCATATCTAGCACGAATGGCCCTCATTGATGTTGGCTAGAAGAAACAGACATACAATAAAATTTATTCTTCCACATAACAGAAGCAAGCAGTGCCCATCAACATCAAGGGACACCAAGGGACCAAGCCCTATGAAGATAGATTGAGGGACTTGGGAATGTTCAGCCTGGAGAAAAGGAGGTTGAGAGGGGACAAGATAGCCCTCTTTAAGTATTTGAAAGATTGTCATTTGGAGGAGGGCAGGATGCTGTTCCCATCGGCTGCAGAGGAAAGGACACACAGTAATGGGCTTAAACTACAACGATATAGGCTAAATATCAGGAAAAAAATTTTCACAGTCAGAGTAGTTCAGCAGTGGAATAGACTGCCTAAGGAGGTGGTGAGCTCCCCCTCACTGGCCGTCTTCAAGCAAAGGTTGGATACACACTTTTCTTGGATGCTTTAGGATGCTTTGGGCTGATCCTGCGTTGAGCAGGGGGTGGACTAGATGGCCTGTATGGCTCCTTATGATTCTATGATCATGCTTTATACTGGTGGTCCCCAACCACCGGGCCGCGAAGGCCCTGGCACCGGACCGCGGCTCCCTCTCCCCGCCCCCCCCCCCCGCAGTAAGAAACTTCTCAGGCCGCAAGCTTGCGGCTCAGCAAGCTTCTTACTATGGGGGGGGGGGAGAGGGAAGCAGGGCCGCACACGTGCGCATGAGTCATGCACAGCCTAAACGTGCATGCACGGCACTTACACGCATGCGTGCAAGTGCCGCGCATGCACATTTTCGGCCGTGCATGGCGCATGCACGCTTGCGCAGCCCGGCCGTGCAATCACCCTCCCTGCTGCCGCCGGTCCCCAGCCTGAAAAAGGTTGGGGACCACTGCTTTATACTATCATGACCTAAAAAGTATGAAATGGTGACTTACGTTCCAAGGGGTAAGTACAAGCTACATTCCTGGAAATATCCCTATATTTCACAGATAATATCCAATTAATATTGCAAAGATGTCTCCATCTAGTAGAGATAATTTATTTTGCTTTAAAAAAACCCATTCTGGTTATCCATGCCCAACAAAATAACAAAAAGCTATTTAAACATGTTAATATACAATTCCCATCAATCATATTTTCCTTGAGAAACTGGGTACTCTTTTAGTCACTGTCCAAGATCTCTTGATCAGAGGAGCTCTGAAAAGGAAAGATAGAATCAAGGCTACACAAACTTTCTTTTAATTTCAGTTCCATTCTGTGCTAACGGGAGTGGGGAATAGGGGCATTCATGGCTGACACAGGTCAGCTATAGGCTGAGACCTCCTTTTGGCCAGAATTTCAAAATTTCGTGTTGGTTTCCCCCACAACTTCCTTGCTAGAGAAGGCCAAAGGAAAGCCAAACCAAGGTGAGGGTACACCTGCTTCTCATTCAAGCACCTAAGATACTCTGTTCCCTTTGGCACACTCTTTTAACAATCATTAAAGTGTTCAGCCTAATGAAGATGTATGTAATATTTCTGAACCTTTTTGTTTATGTATTTTCAGAGGAGTAGCAATGATAGCCTGTTCCAAGACAAAGAATCTAGGGGCTCCTTAAAGGCTTCCTGACTTTTAATGGATCACAAAAACTTAGATCACAGTAAATCTACCTGTCTTCAAGTGCCACTACGTTCATTGCTGCTGTCATGATGTGGGGATCTTCAGTTGTCTAGAAAAGCAAACTCTTGGCTTTGAAGCAAGGATTTTGTTTATGGAGCATGAAAGTATACTCATTCAAACATGGGCGAAACTGGGGCCCAAGATACAGGTCTTCACATATATTCCCCTCCCATCCCGTGGGAACCCAAAAAAGCGGGAGACCTTCACACAGCCAAAACACTCAGATAAGGGACTCAGCTGCAAGACATGGAGGGGGGTGTGGAGCAGGTAGTGAAAGGTGGAAGGGAGGGGAGGGGAAGGGTGGAATGCAGGGAGGGAATGTGAGGGGCTATAAACTTGGCAGAAGAGACAAGCCCCCAATTCCTACAAGGGTACATTCTACATACCTAACTACATAAACATCACTAAATCATGGCAGAAACAACAGGATTCTGACACATGACCCTGCTCAGCGATTCCAGCTCCATGTCCTCAGGAGCAGTGGTCCCCAAACTGCGGGCCGCGAAGGCCATGGCGCTGGGCCGCGGCTCCCTCTCCCTGCCCCCCCCCCCGCAGTAAAAAACTTCCCAGGCCGCAAGCTTGCGGCCCGGGAAGCTTCTTACTGCAGGAGGGGGGAGAGGGAATCAGGGCCGGGCCGCGCATGCGCGGCCCGTGCGGGCGCGGCCCGATGCCCTGCTGGTCCCCAGCATCGGAAAGGTTGGGGACCACTGCTCAGGAGAAGAGTCTGAGGAGGACAAGACTGATCAGGGAGGGCCCAGCATTGCAGAGGTGCCTGCTGATGACAATCCAGCAGTGCCTGAGGCCCCCATGCCAAAGCCTGCAAGGGAAACCTCACCACCAACCTCTAAAAATCACCAGGCTTCAGCAGGGCAGGATGCAAACCTGGGCCCATAACCCTCTAGGGATGCTCTCCATCTGCAAGAATGGTGGCAGAAGGACCAAGCCAAGGTGGCCCAAAGGAGGAAAAATGGTCAACAACAGAAGTAGGCAATAGGATCCTCGTCAATCCCTTTGCAGCTGCAGGATATTAACACCTGCCAGCAGGACAGCTGAGCCAGATTACTTCCCAGCCTATATAGGGTGAGGCTAGGAAAGGGTGCCTTGCTGGATCAACCCTGTGTGCCAACTCTATGCCTCAAGTTCCTGCTCCGTGGCCTCTTCCTTCAAGCACCTATCAACATCCCCAATCCTTCTTATGTAGGCTTTAGGATACAGTTCCAGAGGAGACCCGACTAGCTGGCTTGCAGAGCACAGGGTAGTTGTTTTGAAATCCACACTCATGTGCAGAAGCGGTCTTGAGGGCTTTTTTTTTTCTCCTTCACATTTGAAAATATTTTCTAAACATAGAAACTTGTAGCCAACTTTCTTTCTGATGGAATAGAGGCACAAATCATCAGTGCCCCCCAGTACATCATTGCCCTTAAACAAATGCACTCCCCCTGCAACAACACCAAAGAATTACCTCATATCCTGTGTAGGACTGTGTTGAATATTCAAAGTCAGAATCAGGACCTCCTGGACAGTATCTGTATCATTCAGAGAAACAAAAGGAAATAGTTCAAAGGACTTTTCCAGTTTGGTGTAGTGGTGAGGAGTGCGGACTTCTAATCTGGCGAGCTGGGTTCGATTCTGCAGTCCCCCACATGCAGCCAGCTGGGTGACCTTGGGCTCGCCACGGCACTGATAAAACTGTTCTGACTGAGCAATAATAATCAGGGCTCTCTCAGCCTCACCCACCTCACAGGGTGTCTGTTGTGGGGAGAGGAAAGGGAAGGCGACTGTAAGCCACTTTGAGACTCCTTCAGGTAGAGAAAAGCGGCATATAAGAACCGATTTGTCTTCTTCTCTGATGGAAAAACTGAGACACTATACGCCATGTCAGCTCTCTGGAAGTAGTGGTAGAAACAACGCAGGTGTTTATTTAGTTTTCCTGTCATAAACTAAAATGCCTCCGTATTCAAAGATGGGTCACTGGCACACACGAGCAAAGTGTGCTTGGAAGTGCTACAGGAGAGGACAAGAGCCACGTTGACCTCGATCCTAGGAACAGCAGGCTGAGCAGCTAGATCTGCTGATGCTTCCACGGCATTCACTTTGCATGTTTACCAACCCCACGTTTAACCATCTGTACTACAGTAGGATTTACGACGTTGTGCTGCCAAAGAACGTGGCATCTCACTTCTCTACCAAAACACGAGGGAAGATCAGGCCTTGAGAAATCAATGCAGCAGATATCTCACTCAAGGCACTAGCTTTTGTGTTGATGACTGAGGCTTAGCATTTGCAGCACCTGGCTAGGACCAAATCCTCCCTTCCAAGGCTGCAATGAAATTCATAGAGTAACCATGGATTAGACATCTTCAGTCTTATAGGGTTCCTATGAGGGCTCCTAAAAAGCAGAGACATCACCCTGCCAAAAGTGCGTTTAGTCAAGGCTGTGGTCTTCCCAGTTGCAATGTATGGCTGTGAAAGTTGGACCATAAGGAAGGCCGAGCGTCAAAGAATTGAGGCTTTTGAACTCTGGTACTGAAGAAGACTCCTGAGAGTCCCTTGGACTGCAAGGTGAACAAACCGGTCAGTCCTAGAGGAGATCAGCCCTGACTGCTCCTTAGAAGGCCAGATCCTGAAGATGAAACTCAAATACTTGGGCCACCTCATGAGAAGGAAGGACTCCCTGGAGAAGAGCCTAATGCTGGGAGCGATCGAGGGCAAAAGAAGAAGGGGATGACAGAGAATGAGGTGGCTGGATAGAGTCCCTGAAGCAGTCGGGGCAAACTTAAATGGACTCTGGGGAATGGTAGAGGACAGGAAGGCCTGGAGGATCATTGTCCGTGGGGTTGTGATGGGTTGGACACAACTTAGCAAATAACAACAACAATCAGGATAAAATGGTGTGTGCATATGTTTTGGAAGGACAGCTATGTACATTTCCCTAAGCTTGCTGGAGGAAGAGAAAGTACACAGATCATTTAGACTCAGTCAAGGAAGCCATGGTCCTCAGTTTGCAAGACCTGAGAAAACTGTTAATAACAGCGCATTTTTGAGAACATCAATTCATAGGGTGGCCATAAGTTGAAAACAACTTGAGAGCACTTAACACGCATGACAGATCCTAATCAATGACAGCAAAGTAACCCATGCTCAAACAATCAAGCCAACAATGGGCCATTTAATCAAACAGTGGGTCCAGATGATGGAAGTGTTCTTAATGCTGAAAGCTGAATTTGTACGGATTTAATTTGCAATCCAAACCAAAAGAAAGGTGAAAGCAAAAGAATACGTATGAGTACTGAATGAACAAACTGGAAATGGTTAAACTTACACACATATGTTTCCAGTGAAGTTAATGTGCGGACACCTGTGCGGCTTGCACATTACTGCCACAACAGCTATCTGAAAAACAAAGAATTTCAGAGAAGTTATTACAGTTTGTGTGCTTTATTCTATTATAAGAGAAGACAGATACAAAGGATATTCTCTACCCACAGCATGCCCACCTCCAGTACGCTCTCAAATACATCAAAGGAAGTTTAACAGGCCCTTTCTAGCTTAATTCCATTGATAACTTTTCTTACAGGTAATATTTTAAGTCAATCTACATTCAGGTTTTGACCACATTACGAGGAGAGAAGACTCAATGGAAAAGCTGAAGGCAGCAGGGAGAGAAGCCCCAACATGAGATGGATTGACTCAATTAAGGAAGCTACGCCCCTCAGTTTGCAAGACCCGAGCAAAGCAGGTAACCACAGGACACTTGGGAGAACATTCATCTCCATTCATTTATAGGGTCATTGTAAGTTGGAAGAAACTTAATGGCAACCTCACTCACTCACTCTAGTGCAGGGGTAGTCAACCTGTGGTCCTCCAGATGTCCATGGACTACAATTCCCATGAGCCCCTGCCAGCATTTGCTGGCAGGGGCTCATGGGAATTCTAGTCCATGAACATCTGGAGGACCACAGGTTGACTACCCCTGCTCTAGTAGATAGAGCAGATCACTATCCTCCATAACATGATATCCTGGCCTGAGCCTTGAGTTTGTTTCACTGACTGATCAAGTAAAGAGAAGACTCACCCCACTAGCAGTGCGGATGGGCTTGGCTTTCAGCTTGGGCACTAGCACCCTGCGGTACTGAGGCGGCACAGCAGCAATGATGTCAACCAGACGGGGCTGCGATGAAAGGCCGTATTTAGCGGCAGTCTTCGTTTTTATCCTGCAACGGGAAGCAGCACAATTTAGTGGCGTTCTACCCGGATATTTCCTTAAGGGCAATCAGTATTACTTCTGGCCTATTCTATTCAGCACTGCTCATGGTGATTTAATCAGACCTTGTCTTTCTCACACCCACTCATCAAGCAATGTCTGCAACAATGAAGCATCCCACCCCCAAGCACACACACGGCCGGGCAGGACCGCTTGGCCACCAGGCTTTGTTTTTAACATAATACTTTAGCAGATGAACATCTGGACTGCCAAACAGTCACTATTCTTCCAAGCAGCAGTTTGATTCAGCTAGAACCATAAAAATTTAAGAGAGGGGAGGGGAGCAAGATCAATTCATTGGCTAAAATTCATTACATCCTACTAACCTATTCAAAACCTAATTTTGCAAAAAGTTTTCCTTTTATTGATGCCGGCAGAAGCCAACCAACCCTGCTAACCTTTCATAATACAGCAGGAGAAAAATTATGTGCACCACCCCAAACTCCTTGGAGAAAAAACAGGTGTAAAATTGAGATGGCTAAAGATGGATAGATAGCACAGATCATAAGCAATTTGGGGGGTGGGAACAGGTTACTTGTTTACATGATGATGCTAATTCTGCTATATAAATTAAATGACAAATATTTCGTCCCTCCAAAACATCAGTAGTTGTTCTTGCAATGGGCCGAGTGAGTCTGCAGGAGTTGACACTAGAAATACTTCACTTCGCTCAAGAGGCATGTGCAGGGAAAGATGTTGACATCCAGCATCTGGCACCACTTACTTGTTTAAGTTCACATCTTTGCCCTGTTCATGGGCTTCAATCAGCTGTTTGATGACATCAGCTATGGTCATCATCATGAGCTCTGCCCGGCTGAGATCTCCTGAAAGACAAATGCAAAAGCATCAGGAGGCTGCACATAAAGTTACTGCTCTCACACAAACATATGGTGCACATTTCCCCCTTACCACAGGGCCTAAGCGGGCCATCCACTTATCACATTTTTGTCCTACCTTTCCCCCAAGGAGTTCTGGGCAGCAGTTACAGGCTAGGAGTCTGTGATCCATCAATGGAAGTTGATGACCACTGTAGAGAGCCAGTTTGGTGTAGTGGTTAGGAGTGTGGACTTCTAATCCGGCATGCCGGGTTTGATTCTGCACTCCCCCACATGCAGCCAGCTGGGTGACCTTGGGCTCGCCACGGCACTGATGAAACTGTTTTGGCCGAGCAGCGATATCAGGGCTCTCTCAGCCTCACCTCCCTCACAGGGTGTCTGTTGTGGGGAGAGGAAAGGGAAGGCGATTGGAAGCCACTTTGAGACTCCTTTGGGTAGAGAAAAGCGGCATATAAGAACCAACTCTCCTTCTCATTCTTCTTCTAGATCTCTCTAGAGCCCCCTCCCCCTCCCCCAGCAGTTCTTTGTGACTCTGGGAAAGTTTACTTCCTGGAATTGTGGGACCCATATAGACTATCATGTCAACTACAAGGGATGAGAGGCAGCAGTGGAGAGGGGAAGGGGCACAAAATTGCTGATGGAATAGTGAGTACTTTATCCCCCCCCCCCCGCAGCCTTTTATGAGGCCATCAATGTCCATCAGTAGCCCCATGAATAAACTTTACTAGGGTTAGAAAACACTGGTGCAAAGAGGAGATTTAGGAGCCTTGCAGTTGCCAGTCAATGGATCAGAACAACCCTGTGATGTAGTTTAGTTCAGAACTAGCTCAGGATCATGGGTCATAGAATGGTCTTGCTCACCTTTATTGATAAGCCACACCCCTTTTGGCACCTGCTGCCCCCCAAAGGTTTCATTTCCCTCAGGCATAACACAACACTTGTCTCATCAGGACTTCTTGATCATCCCTGCCTGCAAACAGACAGCTATGGCCCACTCTTGGACTTCTTCAGTAGCCATCCCTATTATGACAAATGGCCTTCCTGGGAACATCAAGAAGGCCTCCGTGCTGAAACAATTTTGGAAGTTTTATAATGCTGAATGAATGATTCAAGTAAACTTTCCCAACTTGTAGAAAGCACTGTGGCAGAAGGTTGATTTTATGGTGCTAAACTGTGGATCATTTTCATGGTTATCAGACACTGGTCCTGGGAGATCCTACCTTGGTTAATGGGCAAGGGGAAAGGGTGATCCCATGACAGAAATAATGAATAGTGGTGTGTGTGTGTGTGTGTGTGTGTGTGTGAGAGAGAGAGAGAGAGTGAGTGAACAAGTTGGAGACAAACTGATTTTTTTAACTGGGATGGGGTATGTTTAAAGGAAAATGCAGACTCACCCCAAACATCCTGAAGGACAGAAAAATAAACAGATGCAAGAGAGATGGAGCATACAGGAATCAAATCAGAATGCCCATAAATAACCAGAAACAACCTATTAACTCACACACACACCCAATCACTAAATTTATTTGGGGGAACAAAAGAGCTAAAGCAGCTTATGAAACTTCTCGTGCCCCTTTAGGTGGTTCTTGGTTTTATTTTAAAACTTTAAGTGAGGCGAGAGAACATCCCCAAAGTAAGGGAGCAAGAGAGAATACTGTTCAGAAATAAATTCACCCTGGGTCTTTGGGGGAAAGACAGACTAAAAGTGAAATAATAAATGCATACAAAATTGGAGGGATAGGTGAGCAAGGCATCCCATTACATTCTTATTATCAGTCTCCTCATTAAAGCATAATCAAGGAAAATCTATGTTCGAAGCAAATTCATAACAAAGTTTTCAAAACATACACTCCCTCCCTCCCTCCCTCCCTCCCAAACCACACCAAAGACGCCTGGCGGGAGCCCCTCAGCTGGGGGCTGGGGAAGGGCGCCACCCTCCCTGGGGGCCACGCACGCCCTCTGCTTACCTTTCTTCTTCTGCCTCATGGCGAAGGCCCCGATCCTGCTTCTTTCAGGGCTGCACACCTTTCGCCTCCTCCCGCACAGCCACGCAAAGCGATTCCTGTCCGGGTTAGCCGTCAAGCGCGCCTCTCGCCCCAGCCGCGACGTTCCCCCGCCTCTTCACCACACCGTCGCAAAAGAGAAGGGCGGAAGTAGGGAGCGAGGGCACGGCGATGACGTCATTGCCGTAAAGCGCCGGATTTTCACCGTCCAAGGGGGCGGGGTGAGGAGCGGGAGTGTTTTGGGTGGACGCCCCGTCAAGCTTGTTCCTTGCTCTTCGCTCGGAATGTTCCTTACTCTGGCCCTTCGACCGTGTCGGCCCATTGGCCTAGCAAAGCCAGGCTTGCCTTTTGGCTGCATTTCTCCAGGGGCTCAGTTATTACCTGATGCTTTCGTTTGGAGATGCTGGTCAACATAGGAGCTTTGGGACCGAGCTATAGCCCCATCCCAATGGCCGGCAGCTAGGGATGCCAGTCCACAGGTGGCACCTGGGGATCTCCTGGGGATTCCAGGTGGGACCTGGAATTGTGACTCATCTCTAGGCGACAGAGATCAGCACCCCTGGAGAAAATGGATGATTTGGAGGGGGGACTCTATAGCATTATACTCCAGTGAGGTCCCTCCCCGCCCATTCGTGGCTCACCCCCAAGGTCTCCAGGGATTTCCCAGCCCCGAGCTGGCAAGCCTAGCTGCAGCCATACAGCTCTGATCTGAGGTGTGTTTAGTTGGAAGTAAGTCCCATGGTGCTCAAGAACCAGGGGGGCTGTGCTGGGTGTTGAAGGCATCTGCCAAGCCCTGTCCCATTGTTGTAGTCAATACTATTCACTTAGTTTGTATCCCACCTTTCTCCTCAATACATGTATAATCAGCCTTCAGGGTGCAGGTGATTATTCTTTGTGTATGCAATTCTTACTTTACACCGCACACATACAGATTAATGTGTGATTTAGACCCTCTAGGTAGCCAGGTGCTGCTCCCAATTTTCTTGCAAACAGATGTAGATGAAGGATATGTTTGTGTTCATTAGAATGTGTGTGTGTGAAGTCATCAAGTCACATCTGACTTCTGACAATCCCAGCAAGGGATTTTCAAGGCAAATGAGATGGAGAGGTGGTTGCCATTGTCTTCCTCTACAGAGCCTTCCATTGTGGTCTCCTTTCCAAGTGCCAATCCTGCTTAACTTCCAAAGTCTGATGAGACTGGCCAGTACCAGGCTGCCTTTCCTCCACTGTTAGGTATACCTGTCTTTTTCTTGCTTCTATGAGCCTTGTCGGTAATGATGCAGCAAAAAAGTGGTTTTCAGTTCCTTCCAGATTAGCTATCGGAGAGACCTGTGATGGAGGAGCCATGGGACATGACACAGGCCCACAAAAACCTTGGTGGTAGGATGTGGCATGCTGGTGTTTTAAACTTTCATGAAGTCACCCAGAGAAAGAAACAAAGTCAGGATGAACAGCTTGGATAAATATATCTCTGTGAGAGCAATGGAACTTTGTAAATGGGATCATTTTGACCTAGTCTGTTCAGTTGGGTGACTGAGATTCATTCTCCAATGATTGATGTCGGGTTATTTAAGGCTTGGCATAAATGTCGTGCTATAATCAGATTCAAAAGAATTCAAAGTGCAAGGGTTCTGTGGAGATGGGCAGCTAAAGTATTGCTCTCAGAATGTCAACAGTTTAAAAGGTATATGGGATGTGTTTCTTGATGAGAAAGGCTGACCCCGATGTAGTCACAAATGGAGAATGTGGGAGCCATTGATCAAACTGATGAAGCTTTAGTTTGCATCCACCAGAGCATTTCTGCAGATGAATTTTGGTCTGCGGAGTGACTTTCTTGTCTCCTTGTTCTGGCCACAACCCAGAATGGATCCAAGTCATAGAATAGAATCATAGAATCATAGAGTTGGAAGGGGCCATACAGGTCATCTCGTCCAACCCCCTGCTAAACGCAGGATCAGCCCAAAGCATCCAAGAAAAGTGTGTATCCAACCTTTGCTTGAAGACTGCCAGTGAGGGGGAGCTCACCACCTCCTTAGGCAGCCTATTCCACTGCTGAACTACTCTGACTGTGAACATTTTTTTCCTGGTATTTAGCCTATATCATTGTACTTGAAGTTTAAACCTATTACTGCGCGTCCTTTCCTCTGCAGCCAATGGGAACAGCATCCTGCCCTCCTCCAAGT
This sequence comes from Paroedura picta, assembly GCF_049243985.1. Classification (NCBI taxonomy): domain Eukaryota; kingdom Metazoa; phylum Chordata; class Lepidosauria; order Squamata; family Gekkonidae; genus Paroedura; species Paroedura picta. The sequence continues at coordinate 29,262,486 of NC_135369.1, read as the reverse complement.
GACAAATAGGGCTATCATGTCCCCTCTCAACCTCCTTTTCTCCAGGCTGAACATTCCCAAGTCCCTCAACGTATCTTCATAGGGCTTGGTCCCTTGGCCCCAGATCATCTTCATCGCTCTCCTCTGTACCCTTTCAATTTTATCTACGTCCTTCTTGAAGTGAGGCCTCCAGAACTGCACACAGTACTCCAGGTGTGGTCTGACCAGTGCCATATACAATGGGACTATGACATCTTGTGATTTTGATGTGATGCCTCTGTTGATACAGCCCAAAATGGCATTCGCTTTTTTTACCGCTGTATCACACTGCCTGCTCAAGTTTAGTTTACAATCCACAAGTACCCCAAGGTCTCGTTCACACACAGTGCTACCTAGAAGCGTATCCCCCATCCAGTAGGCATGCTTTTCATTTTTCTGACCCAGATGCAGAACTTTACACTTATCTTTATTAAATTGCATTAAATTGCATCATGTCATTACCTCTCCTTCCTCTAGACAAGTTGAGACCAGCATCTCCTTCTATTCATCTTATCCCCTTCCTCATATCGCAGAGGAATTCTTCCACCCCTCTTTTTATAAAGCAGTTTCATTAATTTAGCATCACAAAGTGCAAATGTCAGGAGACTTAGGGGATACTCTAGGCTCATGAGGAATTGGAGGATGAGAGCAGATGAAGGTTTGACCAGATGGATTACAACACTGGCACAACTGCAACTTCACCATTTGTGGTAGTGGTGGAAAGTGCCATGCAGTCATGAATGACTTATGGTGCGTCCATAGTGTTTTCAAGGCAAGAGATGTCATAACAGAGTCATCCCTTTCTCCCTTACTCACAATACAAGAACTCATGGGTCCTCATTAATGAAATTAATGAGCAATAAGCTTAGAACAGAGAAAAGAAAGGACTTCTTCACCCAAATAGTAATTAACATGTGGAATTCACTGCTGCAAGATGTGGTGGTGGTTACAAGCATAGATGGCTTCAAGAGGGGACTGGATAAGCATCTGGAACAGAGCTTCATGAGTGGCTCTTAGCCACAAAGTATATAGGGAACACTGTCTGGGGACAATGATGCTCTCTATTCTTGGTGCTTGGGGAGTGACAGCAGGAGGGCTTCTGGAGTTTTGGCCCTGTTGGTAGATCTCCTGATGACACCTGGGTTTTTCTCATCATGTGATACAGAGTGTTGGAATGGATGGACCAATGGCCTGATCCAGTATGGCTTCAATTATGTTACGTTCTAACCAATATCTATCCCTCCAGTTAATTAGTCACTTGATGCCATTGGCTGTTGAGGCTTCAGATACTGCTGTTCTGTTCTCATTGGCTGGTTTCAGTGCCAAGTTTTCATGTTGGACCCCAAACCAGTTAGCAAATAATAAAAGGGGGTGGATGGTACTGGAGTCAAAGCATACATGTCCATGAAAGCTTATTTATAAAATATAACTGAGTGAATGTACTTCCAACAATGCATTGAAGTCCCCAAAGCCTCCAGGAAGAGCCCTGCCCATGCAAGGAGGCTTCGGAATGTATCTTGGAATGTTCAAGATACACGCCCCTAGCTTAGCAGGCAAAGTTTTGCCTGCAAAGGTGGGGGGGTATTTAAAGGTAGTATGCTGCCATGGGGGCTGTGCTGCATTTAAATACTCCCCACCTGCCCTGACAGGTTGGTGGGGAGAGTTTAAAGGGACCATCTTCTCCATGTTACAGCTGAGCATGATCAGCTGTAAGGAGGGGGGTGGTGGCTGCATTTAAGTATTTAAAGAGACTGCCCCCTGAGTTACAGCTGATCATGACAGTCACACAGCTGTCATGATAAGCTGTAATGCGGCTGCACTCCCTATCTATACTCCCCCCCCCTTAACTTTGCAAGCTGAAGTGGAATATTGAAATGGAGCATGGGCTCCATTTTTTGTACAACGGGCTTTAATGCTAGTAACTTGAATAAAACTTTTAAAGGTGCCACTAAACCTTTGTAAATATTGGTTAATACATATTTGTTAATGTGAAGCCATCGCTTGCTCCCGAGTTCCTGATTCCTTCCTGTTAGTGGGAAGCAATCTTTTTATATTACATGGAAAATATTTACAGAGGATTTTTTTTGTAAAACACTATTTATTGCTGTATTATATAATCATGCTTTTCTCCTTGAACTTTCATTGCTGGCATTAAAATAACAGTCCTTGTTTCAGCAAGATGGTCGCAAAACTCCGCATTGATTGGAGTTTTTGATGGGAAAAACTTCTCCTAGCCAGAATGCTCCTTTGCATCACAAACGGAATAGTCCTATTTTGACCACCATATAACATCAGATCATGTATATCAACAAGACCAGAGAAGCTCAAAGGCATTTTAAGGCTGCATCCCAGTGGTAGCCTGACATCCATACATGTTGCCACTGCCACAGGAATAGTTAGTGAAGTGTCTGCTTCCCTCTGTCCCTCCTGCACATTACACAATGCGCACACACCCACACACTGACAGTGACCATTCTTTAAAGCAGGGGTAGTCAACTTCTGGTCTTCCAGATGTCTATGGACTACAATTCCCATGAGCCCCTGCCAGCAAATGCTGACAGGGGCTCACGGGAATTGTAGTCCATGGACATCTGGAGGACCACAGGTTGACTACCCCTGCTTTAAAGGGCTTCTTTCCCCCCAGCCATGCTTTTCTGTTGTAGTGGGGGAAAGCCCTTGAGGGGCTAGGAAGCATTGGAAGCTTAGTTCCAGCTCTCCTAATTGTGGCCACAGGGGGAGCATCCAAATGACTGTGCCATCCACAGTACCCTTTGAAACTGGAGAAAGTTTTTAAAGTTTTATATTTTCTCCAGACTAAAATAGGACAAATTGGAGCCAGATTAGTAATTTGCAAATGTGTTGTCCTTGGTCATTGAGGCTTCCTGCTGTCTAGGCAGGGGAAATCTCTTGTGTTGAAGCAGAGCAGAACTACATGTGATTTCTGATTTAAAAGTCATTGTCAGACATCCACAATGCATGTGGAGGGTTGATAATCTTAAGATCAGGCATTTGTCTGTTGCTGTGCTAGCTCTGCCCGAGGCAGATTAACATTTATTTATTATTTAAATTAATATACCACCGTTCCCGATTGGGCTCACGGCGGTTCACACAATAAAAGAATAAAAGCACAATAAAACCCATAAAAACCTATAATTACAATGACTAAAGGTGACAAGACGGCAAGCGAAAAAACGAATATATAAAGTATATCAGTTGTGCCCAGCTGTTGGAGCTGTTTAATGAGAAAGCTTCCCTTCCCCTTGCTGTCAGGCTTCCACAGTCCAGCAGAGGGCGATGTTAGACTACCTTATTCTAGGAACAAGGCTTTTGTCTTAGAAAAAAGGGAAACTGGTTCTCTGCCTGTGTGGCAGTAATTGTCAGAGTGCAGTGATACTCCTCCCATGCCCATATCATTTTAGGGAGGTTGGGGATAGAACCAACAGTGCTGCCCTCACCACAATCACTCCACTTGATGTCCATAGGCTCAGACTGGAACAACTTTTAAGTATGTGAAAGGTTGTCACAGGGAGCGGTTCCTGTTGGCAGCAGAGGATAAGACCCACAGTAATGAGTTTCAACTAGATGGAGAACAATACTGGCTAGATATCAGAAAAAATATTTTTACAGTCAGAGTAGTTCAGCAGTGGAATTGGCTACCTAGGGGGTGGTGATCTCCCCCTCACTGGCAGTCTTCAAGCAACGACTGGACAGATACTTATCCTGGATGCTTCAGGCTGATCCTGCATTGAGCAGAGGGTTGGACTAGATGGCCTGTATGCCCCTCCTGACGCTATGATTCTAACTGCAAAAGATTGCACTATTGAAATATTATGCCAGGTGATGCAAACCCTGATCATACCTTAAGAGTGTCTCTGGAACCTTCTGTGCCATCCAAAAGAAGGGCGGCAAAAGACCACATCCCTTTGAGGCACAAGGCCGAATGAAAATTTGTAGTCAAGGTACCATTGCATAAGTAGCCCAGCTTGGACTTAGAGTCGTCAGGGGAAGAACCTGAGGAACCATGGCTGCTGGCTGAGGAGGACCAGTGGGCCTGGCACAGATGCCAACAGATGCTGTGGCAGAGGCTGCCCTGACTAGGGATCCAGCCTCCAGGTGGAACCGGAGAATCTTCCTGAATTACACCTCATCTGCAGACTAGATAGATCAGTTCCCCTGGAGAAAATGCTGGCTTTGAAGGTTAGGACCTATCTTAGCCCAGTTTTCTAGCCTGCCAAAATCATCCTGTATTCTGATTCTGTTTTCTGGTGTGTTTGCTACCCCTCCCAGTTTAGTGTCATCTGCAACTTTAATAAGCACCTCCTCTTTTCCTTCGTCCAAATCATTTGTAAATATGTTGAACTAATCAGTGGATTTAGAAGTATAATAATCTGTCTAGGATAGCATATTAGATGTGTAAGAATAAATATCTTGGATCCTACAGTTGATCTTTGTGGGCAAAAAGGATTTCCATCAGCAGAACAAACCACGTTCACCTCTTCCTCACTGCAGCCCACTGATGTCTGTAGTGTGTGTATGTGACTGGTTAGAAATTCACCTCCTTCAGTTAAGCAGAGATCTCCCATAAGATCTGATCACTACAGAAAAGGAGAGCTCAAATTTCATATTGATTGGGATTACAGAACCATATTTTTCATCAGAAAGGATGGTGGGGAATTAAGGAACAGACTTCAAGGAGATACACAGAATCACTTGAGAATGGGATTGGAAATCCATTCCGTCCTTGATGAAATTATAGCTGACATTGTCAATGATGTGAAGAGTTCTTTCAGACCGCAATTGCCAGTCTGAAATTGTGCTTGATGTAAGATGCTTAGACCTGGATGGTCTCAGCTAGTTTGAAACCCTGTGGCAGGGCTGGCTAAACTGTGGCTCTCCAGATGTCCATGGACCACAATTCACATGAGCTCTTGCCAGCAGGGACCGTCAGGGGCTCATGGGAATTGTAGTCTATGAACATCTGGGGAGTCACAGTTTGGCCACTCCTGTTGGGGTTGCCATAGGTAGGCTGTGACTTGATTGCACTTTCCAGCCATCAGATATAAGATCTTTGGGGATTTTCCTGAATAAGAAACTTCTTGAGCAGAATGAAGTCTCTGAGCCCAAAGTTTAATGCTTGACTGAATTTTAAATAGTTTCTTAAATGATGGGTCACCTTGGAGGAATGACCATAATAGTCTGTGACAAATATAAACAGAGATCTTGAGGCATTTTAAAGAACAGTTTTATTCTTGTATGTAGCCCATGTATCAGATTAAGGGCACTTCCACACAGGCTAAGTAATGCAGTTTCAATCCACTTCCATGACGATTTGCAAGTGGATTTTGCCATTCCGCACAGCAAAATCCAGTAGCAAAGTGGATTGAAAATGTGTTATTTGATGTATGTGAAAGCACTATATGTGAATGCAGTCTACAGAAAATTTCTGCCACCAGAAGGGGGGGTGGGGTGGGGGTCTCATGCTATTGTTTGTTGTCCCCTCCAGAAATATCACATCAAAGGGCATTTGGAACTGTAGTAGAAAGAGGGAGCCAAAGAAGTTCCAGTTGTGGTAGTGGAAATCCCTTCTATCAGAGGAGATTTACCATGGAAGTGAAGCTTCTGAATGGATCTTCACTGTGCAACCCTTTTATGTGGGAGATGTGAAACCAAGGAACAAACAGTCCAGTGAGGAACTACTGTTTGCACCTGAAGAAGCGGGCTCTACTCCGCTTGCACAAGAGTAAGGCACTACAAGACTCTTCATTATTTGAAAAACAAAATAAGACTGGGAGTGCGTTCTTCGATGCATTTTTAATTTTTAAAGGACGCTGAAGCTGTTTCCCCTGCTCTCATGGGCTGGCTTCTGTTTTAGGTCGCGATTCCGCGCCGTTGGCAAAGCAGAGCCAGACATGAAAAATTGATGTGGAGAGCTTGATAGCAAAATGGCCCAGGAAGACAACTCCCATTAGCCTTTTGTAAGTGGAAAGGTAATGTGACACCCAGAGATAAGGGCTTGAAGAGGTTTTTCACAATTCACCAGGGACACGTGCAAAATAATAGATTGTGTGCTTGATACCATGGCAACTCCCATTTCCTCAGCACTACGCTGACAAGAACGCTTGCCATGCCTCCTGAGTGATTCATAGCTATTTGCATGCATCGCCCCCAAAGCCGCATACAGGCTCTGACGCACACAAAGGATCTCTTCCCCATGTGAGCCCCCCTTCCCCCTTCCCACTGGGAGAGGCAACACCATATGGCCAACGGGTATACAGACAGATCAGAAATTAATGGGACGCTGAGTCTGGGAATAGATTATGGAGCAAACGGGCGGCCTGCAGGGAATTACAGAGGGGGGACAATTTGGAAATCCCACCCCCATCCCTGCATCTCCCCTCCTATTTTCAAAGGGGCTTGAGTAGGAAGATTTCTCCTCTCTTCCCCCCCCTCCTTAATTGACTCTCAAGTGCTTCAATATTTATTTGATAGTTACTCTTCCTGAGGATACCAAGGGATCTCAAGTCATCTTATATTTAATATATATGGAGGGGAGCTGAGGAGTTCCTGCCCTCACATAGCAACACTTGGGGGGGGGCACCTCCAGTTCTCATTAGGGTGGTCAATCGCCAGGTGGAACCTGGGGATCCCTTACTATTGCAGCTTATCTCCAGACTACAGAGATCAGTTCATTGGGAGTAAATGAATGCTTTGGAGGGTGGACTCTGGCATTGAACCCCACCAAGTCCATGTCCTCCACAGGCTCCTCTTCCAAATCTCCAGGCGTTTCCAAGCCTGGAATCTGGCAACCCGACCCCTTATCTCCTACGGGTGGCCAGGAAGGACCTGAGAACCCTAGGAGCCTGGAGTTCTCCCAGAATTGCCTAGGCTCTGCAGACTATATTGATTTCCCTGTGGCAAAAGGGAGGATGGATATTTGGCATCAGAGCCAGACACTGCCTAAATCTTTAGGAATTTTCCAAGCCAGAGCTGCCCTCCAGCGGCATATGGTGGTAAGGGTATGTGTCACGAGGAGTTGGAGGTGCCACTAGGTCCCATCAAACCCTTGCAGGTGGTGGGAGCTGCATGCCCCTGACACTCACTCATGCCCTTGACACCTGCTCCTGCGGGTGGAGGATAGCTGACTGTGTATATACTGGCTGCAGGCAGCCCAGCCCCCAGATGTCACGACTCCAAGATGACTCATCCCACTTTCCTGATTGCAGGAACACCCCAAGGGACTCATGGTGGGTATTTCACTCCAGAGGCCCCAGCCATCCACTTGCCTGCCATCCACGAAGCGTCATCCACCTGCCTGCCCCAGGTACCAAATAGGGTAGAGACACCACTGCTGGCATCCCCAGTACTCATGAATCTCTTCCAGTGGTTGCTATGCCAATTGATCTCCTTTCATTTAGTCTTCTTTCCCCGCATGTCTGTGTGTACCTTTGTCCCTTCCCACCATGCTTTTAAAAACATGATACAGCTATTGAGCTTTTCAGAAGTACCAAAAAAAAAAGTAAACTCTTATGTGAGACAGCATGCTGGATTAGCGGGACGATCAGTCTGATTCTGCAGGGCTCCTTTTGTGTTCTTATGACTGTCTGCATGTGGCATTTATCGCAGGATCTTGTGTTTAAAGGTAAACTATCTCTCCATGGAAACTCCACATAGGAATTATGTGGAGCTACAGGTTATCCAAATTTATTTTAAAATATCAATCAAAATAAATGGGGGGTGGGAGGGGAGAGAGAACAGAAAATTGATTTCAATTTGAGCACTCAGCCTTAAAACCCCTGTGGGTTAAACACTAGGAGCAGTGTGGGTATTTATCCCCCCCCACACACACACACACACATAGTTTAATGCAGGGGCAGTCAAACTGCGGCCCTCCAGATGTCCACGGACTACAATTCCCACAAGCCCCCTGCCAGCATCTGCTGGCAGGGGCTTGTGGGAATTGTAGTCCGTGGACATCTGGAGGGCCGCAGTTTGACTACCCCTGGTTTAATGATTGTACCATGTTTTCAAAAGCAAAAAAAAATATATTCAACTCTGTATGAGGGGGAGGGGGAATAAATATCTCAAACTTACAACACTGAACTAGCTCAGGCTTTCTCAACCATGGTTTCATTAAACCCCGGGGTTTCCTGACAGCCCTGGAAGGGTTTAATATAAAAAAAATTCTAATGTAATGTAATATAAAAATTCTATCTTATTATCTTTAACCGCTCCTGTGGAGTGGATTAAATAAAGCAGTAAGGGCTACTGGGGAGGAGTCCGGGATAAAAACTCAGAGGGGCCAATCAGGAGCCGTGAAGCTAGCCTCCAAGAGTTGGCATGCAGAAGAGAAAAATACATTCTAGGGGAGTGTAGGAGGAAAGTGAAGGGAAAGACTAGTATTCAAAGCCTCAAAGAGAATATTAGTCCTAAGGAGAAGTAAAAGAGAATCCACCCACTGTAGATGGATTTGAATCTATTAGCAGGGATCGTAGCCTCTGGGAGAGACAGTGAAATGTAGTGGTTAGAAAGATGGATTAGGACTAGGGACACCTGGGTTCAAATCTCTGCTTGGACATGATGCTAACAGGTTGACCTAAGCCAGCGACTCTCTTTATCTAACCTAGCCCAGAGGTTTATTGTGAGGATAAAATGGAGGGGATGACCAGCGATGCTGTCTGGAGTTGCTTGGAGGAAGGATGGGATAAAGATATGAAAGAATCAAACTTGAGCTTGTTTACTCTGATACTCTCCAATTAGGTACTTTTACATTTTCCTGGGTATGGCAGCCAGGGAGGGGTGAGGAGGGGGAGAGGGTGATTAGAGGGAATTGGGGGGATGGGGTTCGGTTTTGTTGTGCTTTAATTATTACCATGTTCTAATTTTGTATTGTATTTGAACTTGTTGTGAGCTGCCGCTAGCTGGCTGGGCCAAGAGCAGTGGCATATAAATTAAACAAATAAATAAAGCTCCATCATAGAAAGAGCTACATTTTGTCGTGTGATTCTGGTGTAATTTCAGGGGACTGCTATGGAGCCATAGCTATTTATTGTGAGAATCTTTGCACAGAATTGGTATTTGGCCATCTGATTAACAGCATTATGCTATGTTCATGGGTTTTAAAAAAGGTAAAGGTATCCCCCTATGCAAGCACCGGGTCATGTCTGACCCTTGGGGTGACGCCGTCCAGCATTTTCATGGCAGACTCAATATGGGATGGTTTGCCAGTGCCTTCCCCAGTCATTACCGTTTACCCCCCAGCAAGCTGGGTACTCATTTTACCGACCTCGGAAGGATGGAAGGTTGAGTCAACCTTGATCCGGCTGCTGGGATTGAACTCCCAGTCTCATGGGCAGAGCTTTCAGACTGCATGTCTGCTGCCTTACCACTCTGCGCCAGAAGAGGCTACATTCATGGGTTTTATAATAAATAATTACTTAATTTTTTTTACCTGCCCTTCTACTTGGGCTCAGAGCAGGTAACATCAATTAGTAAATTACAATTTTAGATGTTTCTAAGGTTATTCAGAAAACCAGGGTAGGTCAGGTTCTAAATGCAGATCAACAAAGGAACCTTTGGGTCATTAATATCAGGCTTCCCCTCCATGGTCATTACGGCCCAGCCACAGGGCCTTGACTTACAGAACTGTGATGTGCTTGGCTGAATGACCCAGAGTCTGAGACTATTAACGTTTCTCATGGTAATAACCCATTCATTGCTGTTAATCACATCACCTTGAAGACTCTTTTGCTAATACTTTCTCACAATTGGATGGGTAGCAGTTGGTGGAAAAATTGTGTCATTCTGATTATGGACACTTCATTTCCCCTCCATTTGTCTGCTAATCGAGTTTGGCTGGATTGATGCTGTGCTGGAGTTAAAGAGGTCAGCAAGGAGGACTGCCCCTTGCATCTTCCGCTAAAGCTCTTGGAGCTGACCATTTTGTGCTCAAAATACTGGGCAGCTCAGATGCCACAAAGAGGACACAACTGTTGTTTTTGGGGTAAGTCACAGCTTGGACATTGTCATGATGTTAAAACAAGGGGGAAGGCAGGACCTGAAGGAATTCCTCTTGGCATGGAAGGGCAAGATAATAAGAGTTGCTAAATAAATTACATACAAATAAATTACATACATGATTGCTTTCATGGGGGTAAGCCCCATTGAATAAAATGTACTTCATTTACAGCCTGTCTTTCTCACTGAGACTGTGTGGGTTTGTGCTCAGAGATTATACTCCTTACTCCACAAACAGAAGAGTTGGTTTTATACCCTGCTTTTCTCTACCAGGAGTCTCAAAGTGCCTTCCCTTCCTCTCCCCACAACAGGCACCCTGTGAGATAGTGCTGCTCTCACAGCCCCACCTATCAGGGCTCTGAGGAACTCAAGGTGGCTGCATCTGGAGGAACAGGGAATCAAACCCGATTTGGTAGATGAGAAGCTGCCACTCTTAACCATTACACCAAGCTGGCTGGTGTTGTCTTCAAAGCATAACACCATGCTTAATTTTGATCTCTAAATACTCCATGCATTTTAATCTTACAAACAACTGGTTCCCAATTTGACTACAGGGACTTCCACACAGATATTTCGCTTCACCTTCCTCCCTGACTGGAGTGAGGGTGGCTTTCCCCTTTGTAGCTGGAGCAATCAAAATACAGTGGGCTAGTTGTCAACGTTCTACACATCTAATATGGGAAAGGGGGCAGAGCTAAGGACTGCCTTCAGAACGGCAGATATAAGATTTGCTTCCCTACTTCAGCACTTTAAGGTTTGTTTGTTTGTTTTAATTTAGCACCAGCCATGGATCAGCTGCCAAGAGAGAAAAGAAGGGGGAATTGCCAGGGGGGGCGGGGAAATGCAGATGTCATCTCTGCCTGCCTTAACCCTGCTTGCCCCTGCTTCCCCAGCAGGGATGACTTTATGTCACTGTGTGGAAATGGTCAACATCTGCTGTGTTGGTGTTTCACCTAACTTGATGTTTGGAGGTGAACTTGTAGGCTTCCTCTCTAGCATCAGAACAGAGGAATTTGTGCAGGAATCAAGTATTTCTGAACAATTCCTCAGGGTATGGGACTGCTCCATCCATGGCCAAGTGAAATTACCTTTGGGGAATTCACCTGTTTGCCTCTAGTTTGCAACATAATCTCTGCAGTAACGCCAGAATGAATGTTTATGCACATTATCAGGACACTATTTTATGTTTGAAGTCTAAATACAGTGTCAAATCCTATACCTGTTTTCAAGGGAGGAAAAAAATGGCAAAATACCAGCCCTGAGAAATGATGCCCCCATCATGCCATCTTCAACTTGTGTTAAAGATATATTCTCTGTCCCAAATGTATAATGAAAAATGTTCAGGAGCTTAAGAAGTATTATAGCAAAAACATATGTGAAAATATGGAACGAAAGTGTTGGTTCAGTAATAGGTTGTATTTATAATTTAAAAATATGATTTTGTATATATAATGATGGTGGTAATGATGGTAAAATAATATCCTGCCCTTCTCCAAGGGGCTCCTCTACTTTGTTTTTATAACAACCCTATGAGGTAGAACCACATAAACTTCATTTGCAGTTGAACAGGAACCTTGAAACCAAAATTTTTAATTGGATTTAACAGTCACCTAAGGCTGTTTAATTTTGTTTGAAAATGGGTGAAGAATCACCACCTGTCACAGAATTAGATGTTTTAAATGTCCTATACAAAAGCAAAGAATCTAAGCCAATGTGCATTTCGACCCCTGCAGACTCCTGCTTTGATGTATTCTGTTGAAAAGAACTTACCCATATCAGAGTGTCTCCCAAGAAGCAGCTTGAGGGTTTTCAAAAGAATTCAGAAGAGGGATGTCAGGACACGTTGGGTTTGGCTGCTTCCAGGTAGGATTTGTTGCTGGATTACATTAAAATTCAAAGCCTTAAGGGATTTTAGGGAATCCATGAGAACACCAGAGCCAATTCAGAAAATGAAGCTAAGCCAAGCGGTAGCAAGGGAAGCTCAAGTGAACTAAACAAACAAGGTTCTTCTAATGGAATGTGGTGGAGGCCAGTACCACAGTGGGTGAAGGAGGAAGAATATTTAAGGAGGAAGGAGTATCTCATCTCCTACTGCTTCCCAATTAATGGGATTAAGAGTAACTATGGAGGTGGGATTTAGATTCAGGAAAATAGAATGTGGCATGCAGGAGGGCAGTAAGTCCTCCTGTTCCAGAACCATTTCTAATCCCACAGCTACATGAAATCAAATCAGTAGGTTCCTTAAGTCTTTTGATCATCTCCACCAAGTGAGGCTACTAGCGCCCTACTTGTCCCCAGAACACTTGGCCACCGTGACCCATGCAACCATCACTTCCAAATTAGACTTCTGTAACTCAGAACCATTCCGCACAGCGTTAATATTGCTGAATTACCATTGTGTAACGCTATTATTTTAACATTATGCATAATGTTGTACATAATCTGCAACACTCCCGCAAAAACTGTTTCTTTGTAGCTCTTTTGTAGTGCTTTTCGGGGAATCCACAAAATTACTGTGGATTTCCCCTAAAAAAACTGCTAGACCCATATCCAGCCTGTGCTGAGGAAGCTGCATTGGTTACTGGTTGGCTTCTGGATCAGGTTCAAGGTCTTGGTCCTTACCTTTAAGGCCATCTGTGGCCTGGGCCCTGCTTATCTGAAGGTTTGAATCTGTTGGTTGTTCTTGTTCTCCTGGAAGTACACCTGGCCTCAACCAGTTCCAGGGCCCTCTCAGTCCTGGCCCCAAACTGGTGGAATGAGCTCCCAGAAGAGCTGAGGGTCCTGACAGAACTATCACAGTTCCACAAGGCCTGCAAGACAGATCTCTTCCGCCAGGCATTTGGTTGAGGCCAGGTCAGGAAGATAGAGTCCCTCCCCATATAGGCCTATGTGCTGGACATCTGGGCAGGTTACCCCCTTGGGGCCACAGCTGGGGCAGTAGTAGGGGCTTGTTGCCGGGTACGGATGGGGGTGGGGAAGAGGATGTAAATGTGATCTTGCTGCCAGTATTTGTATTGTATTTTGTTGGGTTTTTATGACTGAATGTAAACCGCCACAAGCCAGCTGGGTCCAGGAGTGTCAATTAATAAATGCTAATATAAATAAACTCCATAAGACTAGATCTATCCCCCATTAGTGAATTGTGGGAGCTCTTACTCTAACCTTGCACTGACAACTATCTGCTGCTGTTGTACTTCATTTTTAAATGATGGATGTTTTATGATTTTAGCTTTATATATGCTTTTGTGCTGTTAACCATCCCAAGCCTATTCAAAGGGAAGGGCTGTCTAGAAATTAAACAAGAATGATAAGCTCTACTGACTTCTGTGAAACTTGCTCCCAAGGAAACGTTACAGACTCAGGCTGCAACCATAACCGCCAGTTACTAGGAAATAAGGTCTCCAGAACTTGAATGCAAATGTAGGGGCGAAAGCTATCCAAAGGTCCTTGGATGGTACAGAATAAACAGGAGGTTCGAATCACTTCACTAGAAGCTGAATAAACAGGGAAGCATTGAACTCAACCTAGGCAGACACATGACAGCTATGTGCTCACTTATCTTGGATGGAGACCACAGCCTCTCTTTCATCTCTGGGCATGGGGATATTTCTGTTTCTGTGCAGGGAAGCTAAGTGCAGAGGCAGCTTGGTGTAGTGGTTAGGAGTGCGGACTTCTAATCCGGCGATCTGGGTTTGATGCTGTGCTCCCCCATGTGCAGCCAGCTGGGTGACCTTGGGCTCCCCGCAGTTGATAAAGGGAAGGTGATTGGAAGCCGCTTTGAGACTCCTTCAGGTAGAGAAAAGCAGCATATAAGAACAAACTCTTCTTCTACCTCACAGGGTGTCTGTTGTGGGGAGAGGTAAGGGAAGGCGATTGGAAGCCGCTTTGAGACTTCTTCTGGTAGACAAAAGTGGCATAGAAGAACTCTTCTTCCTCTTCTAAGCTGGCGCAAAGCCAAAGGTGATAAGATGTTTACTTGTGGGCAACCTGTCAACTGGGCAACTCAGTTTACCATTGGCATGAGGCATGAGGGAATGGATAAGCACCTCAAATCTTTTCTTTCAGCACAAATGTTGGAATCCTAGAACCACAAGGCTTGTGCATGGACTTTCAGTACCAAGCCTCTTTCAACAGGCATCATGACATTCCCCACACTATATTTGCAGCACTACTATTATAAATGGTTGAGCTGAGATTCACTCAAACTGAATGGTAGAACTTCCTTATCCTTCTAGGTTTTTGCAGAACTTCCCCTCTCCTTTTAACAGGTTGCAGGAGAGGTGCCCGACGCTCAGGGGAATATTCAGGAGAAAGACGCCAATGAGGTTGGATAGTGGCACTGCTACTGCTCCATGAATCAGGAGGGCTTTGGCAAGAAGTAGCTGGGTTGTACCCAAAGAGGAAAGAAGAAACAAGGTCTGTTCTCCATCTCATCTTCACCTCACTTTTAGCAGCAAGAACTGTTCTCTCGCCAACAAGTAGCTGACATCTGGGGGTGAAAGAACTCCTAAATGGCTAGTGCATCCAGAAGACAACAAAAACCCTATGTACAGGTGCTTTCCTCAGAGCTGAGGACATTTTTTTGTTAGGGCACTTTATCTATTGGGACTGACTTTTGCTTCCACCACATATTTGAACATGGAGTAGCTTGAACATTAAGGCATGATTCCATGCCAGCATTTCTGAAACAAAGCTGGTTGCCACAAGGGACCCTGTTAACTGCACACCTCCTTCCTTTCTACTGGATGCCCAGCATTATCTTTTTAACATTTTGGATATCAGGTAAAATATTTGTACATTTGCTTAGCCAGTTTGGTGTAGTGGTTGAATGCGGACTTCTAATCTGGCATGCCGAGTTCGATTCTGCGCTCCCCCACATGCAGCCAGCTGGGTGACCTTGGGCTCGCCACGGCACTGATAAAACCGTTCTGACCGGGCAGTGATGTCAGGGCTCTCTCAGCCTCATCCACCTCACAGGGTGTCTGTTGTGGGGAGAGGAATGGGAAGGTGATTGTAAGCCGCTTTGAGCCTCCTTCGGGTAGGGAAAAGCGGCATATAAGAACCAACTCTTCTTCTTCTTCGATTCCTCAGGCATTTATTTCTTCTATCCCTCCCCATATTTATTTTATACTGATGTGTATGTTTATAATTACTTACTACTTAATTGTAGTGTTTAACTTTTAAATGTGGCATTTCCCATCCCTCTTTCTTGAACCCAGAATTATAGGTTTGAAGCAGCATATGAATAAAATGTGACACAGGCAGGGGCAGGGTTATCCTTGCTGAGTCCTGAGGAAACAAGCGGGAATAAATTTTGTGAGACAATGATTTGGCAGGTTTGAATTTAGGACCTGTTGCTGCCAAAACCGTAACAGGAATTACTGCTCAGGGAAGATGGCTTTTATGTTGACTAGCAGCATTTTGGGTCCTGACGTTTTGATAGAAAAGAGCTGTTCCCTCAACAGTCTACCAAAAAAACCCTTATAAACTTATAATCAGTAATGGACAGGTATTTCCTGTTTATTTAGGGCAGTAATCTAATCAAATCTCATGGGTCACAGAATGGAAAACAGGGCCTCCTTGCAAAATGAATTGGACAAGCTTTTTAAAAGGTAAATGGAAACATGATCAATTGGTTGCTAAAAAAAACAATGCAGAATCAAGTTTCACACATGCTAACATCAGTTGAACAAAGGAAGCTAGCTAACCCAGCAAACATTTTGTTAATCTTTCATTTTATCAAGTTACCAGATAAGTATGTCCAGATTAATTATGCTGCTTAAAGAGAGGGAAAAATTCTTGTTGAGACAGAAATGCTGTCTGAAAAAATTATTTGTAGGTTTTTTTTTTTTTAAATTATTGTTGCTACCTTAAAGTGGTTGCTGGGGTAAAAGTATTTTAGAAGACTTTAGTGTTCTGTTGTTTTTAGCTGTTGACTGCCAAAAACCTTTGAGTGATCTTTGCCAATATGAAATGTATGTGGAAACCTTTGTTAGGTTGTCAAGATCGTATGGCTTGTGCTTTTTTGAATGCCAATAAAATGGATGTAACTGTAATGCTTTGCCAACAGCTATTTAAAAGCTACTGAGTCATCTTTGTATATTTATACTTTCACTGTGCACGATGCTGTGGTTTGCTAGCCACCCTAAGAGCCTGCCACGGCTGGGGAGTGTGGGATGCACATTTTAAAAGGGAAACTATTTTTAAAAAACAGAGCAAAGAGTTGGCTTTACTGTCGTTCACTTTATTTAAAAATTCCAAAAGGTCTTTAAAAAACCAAGCACATACCCCAAAATGCTTAATGCTACGGTAATCTATTTGTACACTCTCAGTTAAGGTGCTAAAAACACAAAACTGAATAGTTTACTGGCATACTGTAAACGAGAGATCAAATCTACAAGGAGCTTAGTGCAAGTTGTACCAACTAACAATGGCACAATGCTAATAATCCAGAAGTGTCTGCTATATGCACACCTCATACACATTAGAGCACTCCTCAATCAACTACAGATGGCAGTTTGAAGTTTATGAATACAGTAGATCCAAATAATGAGAACCAAATAGCTGTAGAGTTGGCCAACGATATACAATTATTAAACAATCGCCGTAAAGGAACAAAGCACATCATTAATTCCCATGGTCATGCAGTGGTTAGGGTGCAAAACTAGATAGGCTCAAATCCGCTCAACACACAGGGTGACCTTGGGTCACTCATTCTCTCTCTCTCAACCTTACCTAATTCGCAGAGTTGTTGTAAGGATAAAACAGAGAGAGGAAGATAAGGTCTTGAGCTCCTTGAAGAAAAGCTGAGCACAATGAGAAAGGGCTTGGGAGATGCATGTTAAATATTTTTATTTACTTCTACAGTCATGTTCTATATCAACTAAGGAACAGCCGAAGCTTATGCTTACCTGGTCACAGCATTCAAAGCTGTCTTAAGAAATAAACAGGTTAACAGAAAGGGACTTAACATGCAGAAGAATAATCCAATTTCTTTTAAAATTAGAAATTACAGTGGATGTAGCAGAGCACCTGGCTCTACAGGCGAGTCTTAAGCTTGCTAGGAGGACCAGTGCAGGCCACCAGGTGAGTCTAGATCAGTGGTCCGCAAGCTTTCGGCCGCTGCGGCGGAGTGGGGGGAGAGGGCGGACCAGGGCCCGCGCACACGCGGCAGCCCCAGCACAAACGCGAGTGTGCAGCAGTCCGCGCATGCGCGTTTGCGCCGCGGCTCCCCCTCCCGGCCCCTCTGGGCCGCCAGCAAATCGGCCACTAAAGCAGCCGATTAGCTTGCGGCTCGGCAAGCTTCTCTTCCCTCCCCTCCCGAAACAAGAAGCTTGTCGGGAAGCGAGCTAATCGGCTGCTTTGGCGGCCGATTTGCTCTCGGCCTGGCGAGCTTCTCGCTTTGGGGGGGAGGGAAGAAGGAGCCGCGGCCCCGCGCCAAGGCCTTCGCTGCCCGGCACCAGGCTGCGGCCCACAGGTTGGGGACCACTGGTCTAGATGACATACATGAGAGATGACATACATGACAGCAATTTAAGTGTTGGACTAGGGCAGCAGTTCTCAATCTGGGGGTTGTGACCCCTTTAGGGGTCAATCGACCCTTTCCCCTAGGAGTTGCTGAGGCTGCCGCACCGCTGCCTTCCTAATGGTGTGAGGGTTGTGCGCTCTGGTGATTGCGGAAGCCAGAGGTGGCCAACGCCATGGAGAGGAGCAGTGCTGCCCCAGCACTGCCCCTCCACCTCAGGCTTCTGTGATCACCAGCATGCCAGAGCATACAACTCTATGACCTCTTTGGGTTGTGCCATCAGGTAGGTTGAGAACCACTGGAATAGGGAGACCATGGATCTAAGATCCAAGCACAGTTGTGTAACGGTTAGAGTGTCAGACTAGGATCTAGGAAGCCCAGATTCCACTTCCCTTCAAGCCATGGAAGCTCATTGGGTGACATGGGCCTCCACTCTCAACCTAACCTGACTCACAGGGTTGTTAAGAGGGGAACAATGTAATCCTCTTTTGGGTCTCCACTAGGAAGAAAGCTACAGTATAAACAAAATAAACTCTGCCAGGAAGTCCTCTGGCACTCCCATTCTGCTACGAAGCTATCTTGGTGACAATAAGCCAGTCATTGTCACAGTAAAAGTGGAATGCTGTGCACCTAAGCACTTTATTAGACAGGGCATGAGAAAGCAGAGGAAGAATGGTGGGGGAGGCGAGAATACTAGTCGCTGAACCGCTGATTCCTCCAAGTAATGAACCCAAACCAAAAGGAGACCTGTAGGCTAAATAAATTTTCTAAAGTATTTATTCATTTGTTTCTTCTTTGTTATTATTTCACAATTTTAATCAACAAAAGTCCCAAGAGTTCTATTTTCATATTTTCCATTTCTTAAATATTACATCAAGAATCAAAATGGTATCCCAGCTATCCTGCCCATTTTCCTGCACCTATTGGATATCATAAACTGGGTTGTACAACCCCAATGCTTACAGGCAGGAATCTATGAGCAGAGGCCTATGTGATATCCAATAAAATTGAGTATTAAGATTAACAAAATTGAGTATTAAGATTAACAATCACTGATGAAGGTGCAGGAAAATGGGCAGAATACCTGGGATACCGTTTTGATGGCTGATCATATTTTAGAAATGGGAAAGATGAAAATAGAACTCTTGGGTCTTTTGATTAAAATTGCGAAATCGTAACAAAGAAGAAACAAATGAGTAAGTACTTCAGAAACTCTCCTTTTGGGGGAGGCAAGAATGGCACTTGAATACGCAGGTCCTTGCCCACCCATGGTAGCAACACAGAGGAATCCCATTTACAACAAGCACCCATGTCTCCCACCCATGTTGCTAGTGGATGGCCCACGGGTTCTGGGTATGCATTTGGCAGGGAAGGACAAAGGCAGAAACGTTGTTCAGAACGGGAAGAGGAGGAGTGGACTAGGTGGCTGATAGTGTCTGGTACAAAAAAAAAAAGTATGCAAAAGTTGGTTAGGTAGAATTGCCAATCAGGACATTGAGATATGTTTGAGAGTAGAAGCAAGGCCCAGCTGCTTAATGAACTTGGTGGTGATTATTCAGTGGTAATGGCAAGTCCTTTAACCAGCACTCCTAACCAACCCCAAAAGAATACCCAGTAGGTTCACATACGCCACAAAGTGTTTAACTGGCAATACATTGGCAGGGACACGGAGGAGAAAAAAAGTGTGAAGAACCATCTGGTAGAGGTTGGGTGAGGTGACTTCCAGCCTCCGTCTGTTTCATTATTGTATGATCCAATGACCAGAACAGGAATGAGGGGAAAATGAAGCCAATGCTCATTATGAGACTCACTAAGAGTATCCCAGACCACTGGCTAAGGACACACAGTACAAGATCTTGCATGAGAACTGCTCCAGCTTCACTTAGCTAACTTAACAAAACATGCTGTAATAAAGACAAAACCAGTGCTAAGGCTAGAAGAGTGTGTACATTTAAGTCCAGTCCCACTTCATGTTCCAGTTTTTGCTCAGTGATGTTTTGTGAAAGCCAGGATAGGGAAAAGATATAGATCTGAAAAGTGAACTCTTCCATGCTGATTTGCAAGTTATGCATTTCTGGGCTTATTAGGTCAACATATTTAAAACATGATGGTTTCTACAGCAAACAAGGGAATGAAGCACAACCCAGAGGTTATCTGATTCATTCACTTTCCCAGAGGTCATGTAGTAAGACCTGGCTGAGATAATTTCAAGTAACAGCTGACTATTTCAATGAACTTGGTGTCTTAACTTGGACATTCCAGCAGGACACATAGACCGTACGTGGGCATTGATGGGGGTCTCATGAATGTTGAAATGAACAAAGAAACTCCAAGATTCATTTGAGAATCTAGAATCAGTTTTCACTTCTATTTATGCAAGCTTCACCTGTTTATTGACGTGCATAACTAGAGCAATCAAGTTGTTGCAAAAAGAACCATACTCATCCCAATTTGGTTAGATGGACCCGCTTCTCACAGCATTGAGCTGGGAGAAGCTGGTACTTCTAATCTGCACATGCTTCTATTTCCCCTACAGCAGCTTTTGAACTTAAAAGCCCACCCCCCACTCATTCATCATTTCAAAAAATAAGGCAGTGAACAAGTGCTTGCAGTGGCTAAGCTTGTGCCAATAACATTTGAGAAAAAATATTTTTTCTTAAAAAGGTAGGCAGCCCGTTTGAAGCATGAGAGCCTCGCAAATTTGTAAGCTGGTCATGCATTATTTGAGGAGCAGGGGAAAGCAAGCGTGTGCTCTCATATGTAAGCAGAGTTCACTGTGCAGCAGAAAATCTTGTCTATGCACCTATTTGCAAGTCTGATCTGGGCCAAAGAGTAAAGATGCCCTGAGCAAGTTCAGATTTTCAAAAAGCTGTTAGCAAAGGGCTTTGTTAATTTAAATTCAAGGTGTTCCAAGGCAGGCGCGCTCACCTGAAGTTGCTAGAAAAACATTTGAGGTCTTCTGCCAGTCTCCACTGTGACCTACCTTTAACAAATGTCTTTAGCTAGGGCACAATGTGAAGTATGGTTCTGCTGCTTCCATCCTAGAGGGCAATGTTTGAACTGAAAAACAGTAAGGGCAAAATGCAGCTCCTTCTCTTTGAAGTGCACATTAAGTCAGTGTTAAGTCCTTCTTTCCTTGCCCCACAGTACACATTGTAAAGATGAGGAAAATTCCTGAGAAGTCTCGGTGGTCCTATTGAAATGCTTCCTTTTGAAATTCCTCAGGTGTGCTGCCCAAGTGGAAATGCTCCAGCTTCATCACTAATGTTGCCTTGGGGGACAATGCTTCTACGCTGCTTCTGCTAGAGCTAGAGAAGAGTCGTGCCAGCTGATTATTTCTTGTGCTACCACATAGAGCAATCCCAACCACATTTTGTAACTTCAGCAAATTCACCACGGTTGGCCAAGAGAAACATCAGTTTAGGATAACAAAGTTTAGCCCAATTCGTGCTGCTCTAATAGGCATCTGCATAGACACAGGGAATGGCAGCCTGCATGCTGGCTTTGATTTTTAAAGAACCTATGAGATTATCCTATTCAAGCATGGGCGGAGGGGGGGGGGCGAGAAATGATACTAAAATTTAAGAACCCAGGAGCCCATTTTAAGACCCCAGCTCTCTAGCAGGGTGAAATGAGGTCTCCCTCCATCTCCTAACACCAGCTTAATTGTTTAGGTGAGTGAGATTCTGCCTACTTTCCGTGCAAATACAGATTCGAAAAGGGGTACGTTAAAAGAACGAGAAAACAATCCCCAGTAGTAGCATCAGCAGCAATAGGTGAGGTAGGTTTAAATATGAGCCAGTGTTTCCAGATGGCAACACTAAACACTTGTCAGTGGTTGCCTTACAATATCCTATGTACTGCCGAGAAGCGAGGGGGATATCTCCAGCAAGGGGCAATTCTTTGCATTTCTGAAGCATGCAGTTGCATATCACTACATTGAGGGCCACTTGGATATATCGCATTTCCGGCCTGTTCCCATGCAGAAGGGATCTTAATCCCTTTTAAACATTGCAAACGTTATTTTGTAACAGTAGACACACAAAGGTCAACTGTCAGCAGAACCTTAAATCTTGAAGGATTTAGAATACAGTTGAGCACAAACATTCTACAAATTTGGGATTCAAAGAGCTTGGGAAATGTGGCCAAGAATGTGGCCAGCACAGTACGATCTACTTCTTTTTTTTAGAATGGGTTCATTTTCAAAAGCAGTTTGCCATGCTCCATAGTTGCTTTCAGCCCTTGAAAAAAAAGTCTTGAGTATAGTGCCATTGTAAAAGTAGGAGGCTTAACAATATATTAAGAGCTGTACATTTCTCCCTTCCCATCTCCCACAGATGAAAGCGGACAGACCATATGGGACAAAGAAGTGCTTTAGGTATCAGCCATATAGTTGTCCATTCCTGAACTAAAACATGGCTTGGCATGTCCTGCTGTATCTGCAAAGGCATTTTATACCCCAGTACAAAATTTAATAGTGGGTAACTGAAGCACATTACAGAACTTCCTGGGGGAAGCCTCTGTAAGGATCTGGTTGGAGGCAACCTTTTACTAATCACCACCTGCATATCTTGGGACCCTGAGATGGGAAGTTGTCCGGAAATTCTGCATCGTCTTCTTAATGACTGCAAGCAAGCCTTGGTAGATGACCCATCCTCAAATGAGCCAAAAGATTATCTAATGTACTAACAGATCCACTTTTCATTTGCTTCTCCTCCCCCCACAGAAACATCCCGGTTTTCCTCCTCGGTTACAGATTCCACAAGCCCCCCCACCCCCCAGTGCCCCAGACACAGCAAGAATTGACCAAGGCACTGAAGCTAGCAGGGACTGGGAACGAGGGTGTTTCATATGGAAAGCAGATAGCTGAATCGACAAGCCTATTTGCTTCTCAACCACTGATTGCCAAAGGAGGGATCTGAGATGCTGAACTCAGCTTGGATGGCTGACATTCAACTCCACTTTTCTCCTTTCCCTGTGTAAAAATTGTAAACAAGTAGGAATTCAGAACATTTTCTATAAAAACGATACTACAAAAAGCTACAATCCCCTTGTTCCTACCCAGCCTCCCTCCCACCCACCCCCTGCAACTGAGATTAGCAATTTCTGTGAAGAGCCGACATCCTTTTGCAGAGCTCTTCTTCTTTCTGAATGTTCATTATCCTTCTGCTGCATTTCCAGTGTAACTGCTTAAAATCTCCTGCTGGTTCCCCACAGATGTCTTTTGTACAGTTCTTAATATGCAGCCCACCCTCTGTGCTGCAAGGAAACAAGTAACCGGTTTATTATCTAATCAGAGGCAAAAAAGAAAAAAAAAAGGATGCAGGAACGAGTTTCTTCAAACAAGAATGTGTTGTCTTCCGCTTTTGGGAACTTTTCACAGGACCTTCACGGTATGCCTTCTATAGAGGCATACACACCATTAAAAAAAAAAGTCAATTGTCAAGCAAGATGGGGGGGGGGGGAGAATGCCATCAAATAAATAAAATCCATAAAGGACTCTAAAATATAAGTACCATCAAACATCAACTTCAAGGCTTGATCAAGCAGCATCCTCATTGTGAGGCAAACATTCTGCCAAAGAACTGGATTAAAAAAAGAGAGAGAAAAAGGCAGCACCCAGTTTGGTTCTTTTCCACAAAGTTAGCACCTGATAGGACAGAGAACACTACGCATTTGGCCTTTTCGAAGTCAGCTCTGGGTTATGCCAATGCACAAGCAATTAGGGAAAGTGGTGGTGGGGGAAGAGATCAAGCACTAGTGCCGTCTTCTTCTATAACCTGGTTCATGCTTGTGCCATGTGTTATGTGAGTCACTGGATTGCCACTGAGGTCCCTGGTGCTGCTGTGACGTGACTGATCGTTGAGCCGGTGGGAACTGCTGTGCCTGGAGTGGTCAGTCAGTCGAGACATACTGCCGTGAGGTAGTCTATCTTCAAGCCCTCTGTAACTGCAGGGGGTATACCTAAATCATAAAAAACTAATATGTTTCAGTAACAGGACAGGCAACAGTGTGTGTTCACATAAGTACAGGGACTAAGATTTTTACTCCCAAATACATGCAACACAGATTACCAAAGGCTGCTTAGGGAATAGACCAAAGCCCAGTGGGATAGCACCTGCATAATGTCCCACATTACTTGGAATCTCTAGTTAAACAGCTCTTCCAGATCTGAGACAGACATTGCAGAGCTAGAGAGTCAGACCTGGGTTAGATACATTAATGATTTGGGTTAGTACAGAAGACATATGTTTAAGTGGAAGCCCCTTTGTTTTGATCACCATATTTTACATGCAAAAAATTGGGCCAATGCTTGAATTTAGCAGCTGGGAGGGAGAGATGCATGATATTTAAAGGGTACATTTGGGGATGGTAACTGTACTTCCTTATTTATACCAGTGGTCTAATGAAACCTAAATTCTTTGAAAGTATGCTTGTATCTCCACATGGGGCTAGAGTATCTCACATGAACTAGACACCTCCAATTTGAAAGGGAGAAGTTAATAACATGTGAAAAGTATAATGAACATTAGAAAGGCAATATTAGTGTGAATTTGAATAACAACCTGTAATTCCAAACGTATTTGGATAATGAGTCATCAATAATTTGGGGAGTTGATTGTATTGTCAGCACTTCTGAGAGCCAGCTTGGTGTAGTGGTTAAGAACGGTAGCTTTTAATCTGGAGAGACAGGTTTGATTTCCCACTCCTCCATAGGCAGCCTGAACCTGGGCTAGGCACAGTTAGAGCTGTTCTCACTAAGTAGTTCCTCTCAGAGCTCCCTCAGTTTCACCTACCTCACATGATGTCTGTTGTGGGGCGAGGAAGGGAAGGAGGTTGTAAGCTGCTTTGAGACTCCTTTGGGCAGTGAAAAGTGAGGTATAAAAACAAACTCCTCTGTATTCCCATAACTATGGGCTAACTTCCCCTTCAGTATAAACATGCACTCTACTAATACATGCGATATCTGTATGACAAGATT
This sequence comes from Paroedura picta, assembly GCF_049243985.1. NCBI lineage: Eukaryota > Metazoa > Chordata > Lepidosauria > Squamata > Gekkonidae > Paroedura > Paroedura picta. Next base: position 29,237,947 of record NC_135369.1, on the reverse strand, counting down.
TTAATCTCACCTGCCATCTCGTGACCTGTGCAAGCTACCATGGTAGCTACTGACTTTGCTATGAACGCTGCCTGCTTTGCTTCGCTGGTCATCCATCATTGCCAGTTGGGTAGAGGAAGCATGAGTAGAAGTCCCTTGAGTGGAAGTGCCTCTAGATTTGCGAATTATGGGTGTGTTGGGGTCTCTCAGAAGAGACTGAGCAAAGTCAGGTTCCTGCAGCACTTGCCGGCTCTCATTCACAACTCTGGGAATAGTAAAACCACATTAGTTCAGTGTCAGAAAGATACAACAGTGTATGGAGATGGAAGCAAAACACAGTCCAATGAATGCTGCAAATCAGAGGTGTAAGGTTTTAGTACACTTGGGAAAAGTATAGTAAAGATGGGAAAATGGTGTGTCCATCACAGAAATCTAGGTCAGTATTTTAGAGGGAGTGGGAGAAGGAAAAAAGCTATTTTATATTCTTTTCACCTCCAGCACCCATATTACATAGGTAGGAGTGAGTTTATGTCCTCTGTTGCTAATTTTAAAACAGAGGAGTAAAATTTTCACCTGCAGTTAAAGGTCAAGGTTCAACAAGAAACTCTACAATGAAACCCAGAATATGGGCACTGTGGTTCTCACAACAGGCAGAAGCAGTTGTGTCCTTATAGCTAAACATGTTCAAAGCTTCCCACCAATCTTTAATATGTTCACAGTAGTTTACAAGGATGGCCTTTTGTTAAATAAGCTGAGAGAACTGTGACAATCTCATCTGTTGCACTGTGATGACTGGTTAGATACTGGATGTAGGTGCTACTAAAAAGTCTTTCGCTGAGGTCCTTTACCCTCTGCCTGTGTCAGAGTTTTTAAAGGACAGTCGAAATATCAACAAGAGCAGAAAAAGAAACCAGAACATCTTGTAATTTAAGTGCTGTAATTTAAGTGACTACCTCTGTCAGTGCTCAGACTCCATAAGTGTATGAAGGAGGCAGATCACAACAAAGATTCAAGAGTAACTATTCTTCATAACCTCCCTCCTCTATAAAGGCCCGGTGCATTCTGAAGAGTGTCATCTAAGAATCTGAAACAGATCCTCCACAACCCCTTACACTTGCTCTTTAGGGTCACTACCTCACAAGAACATCCTTGAGAGAGCACAAGCAGACTGCTGTACACAGCAAATGAACTATGAAGAACTGCTGTGTTAGAATTAGACATGTGTAAGTTCTAGCAGTTCCCACCTGCTGCTTTGCCATTTTTTACATACTGGAACTCACTCTTTTTTCCTGCGACCATGAAAAAAGCTGGCCCACTCAAAACAGGTCTTTTTACTTCCAACCCAGAAGACTGAGGGGATCCCCACTATGAGAGCCATGAGATATTTCATCAGAAAGAGGATCAGGTCTGGGCGACTCATCTGAGTTACCTGCAGGAGGACAAGAAGAACATGATGCAAACAACTGAAGTACATTGTTTCACTTGTTAACTCATTTAAAGTAGATGTTATGGGGAAAAGGCTAGGCCAATCTCAGCTGAAGCCCTTTCCCCTCTTATAGGTAAATATGAAGGAAGCTGAATTAGCCTGGATTTAAACTGAAGCCATAGAAACACTGGCCTGGGAAGTAACTACATGTAATAATCTCACATGAGTGTTTACATACCATACTAGAGTGGCATGCAGAACAGCCACCAAGAAGAAACTCTTGGCCTGTTCGGAAGGCATGAACCAACGCAAACCAACCATGAGAACAGCTGCAAGGTTATCATCTCTATAAAATGCAGGGAGGGAAAACCCACTGGAACAATCTGACTTGCCGCTTTTGCTGACTATCCTGTGAAAACACTGGAAATGAAGAAAGCAGCTAGCTCAGATTAACCTTAACATATCCTTTGGGCCTCATATTAACATAGGTTCAAAACTGTGTCAAATAGCTGAAGAAAATCTCTCCAGTGATCACAAGGCACAAACCAGATTGCGTGCTGAACGTGAAGTTGGCAAGCCGCAAGTGTGGATCCCTTTTAACCATTAGTCCCATTTTTGCAGTATCCAGTGTCATAGTCATTCTCAGTCTCTCTGCATCTTGCTGGAGACACCCAATGTATCAAACCCAGGAGAGGGCAACACAGTATCCCAGCACAAAAGCTAGGCCTAATTTACTCATATAGAATGACACAGGAATGCAGCTGTAGCACAACTTTGCATACAGAAGGACACAGGTTCAATCTCCAGCATCTCCAGCTAATAGGATTCAGTAATGTGTAAGATTTCTAGCTAGAACACAGAGAGCCACTGATTGCTAAAGTAGACTGTACTGACCTTGACAGATCAATGAGTCTATGAGACAGTTTCATGTGTATAATTGACCACACCCACTTCTGAGTCCAGGTAGAGGATTACAGCAAGCAGGGGGATGGAGCAAAACTTTCTCCTTGCCTGTGCTTATTTTCTATTTATGCAGAATTGTCCCACATGAATGCTTCTGTGATAATCCAGAGATATCCATGTACAACCTTTGAACTGTTGTGCAGCACGGTTCTTGTGTACAATTGACAATGGTCATCTTAGTAACCATCAGACCTATTTTTTTTAATGAAATGGAACTGTTTCTCCTGCAAATATTACCCTTAGGAAACTTTCAGAGCAGCTCCGCATGATTAATCAGACAAGAAAGAAACAGAGGCACTGTCAAAAGTCATCAGCATCAATTAAGGTTCTAGGGCAGAAAACTGGTAGCGATGGTATTCGGGAAATGACATGCAAAGGGTAGACAATGGTTAAATGGTTGACCCCACTTGATGTGACTGGAACCCAGAGAAAGAAAACCTTGTAAAAAAAATACTCAGTTTGCTCCCTCCCAGCCCCATGCTCTTAGTTGATACTGTGGACATGGCTAAAAAGCAGCACCCAGCAACAAGCAGAGAACAGAACAATGGGATTTTCCCAATTCAATAGTAGTAATATTGCAACTGAGCAGACAATAAACAGCTTCTGATCTAGAGAATTTCACTTTCAGAAAAAACACAAATGGATCCGAATATTCTTCACCTCTTGGGATGAGAACTGGAGCTTTAATTCAGCCTCTCTCTTCTGCCTTGGTCCCACTCCACTCATAACAGGGAGACGATGCAAACCAAAAGGTCTCATAATTATTTGAAACTCAGATCTCTATTCACCTTGGGAAACTGAAAGCTTAAATTTCCCAGGATTAAAGGAGACCCTCACAGAAAGTACCTTCCATTGCTTATGACTGCACAAGGTGAAGGGGTACGTGTGGAAGAGGACCTAAAATTCATTCCTAACCTCTTCTAGGGAAGAAGAGAAACATCTAGACAAGTCTAATGAGTTCAGTTGCGTGCATTTTCATTCTCCTGGCATTTCGCTCATGTAAATTAGTTTGACTCAGGAGAGTTGCCAGCTGCAATTAACAGCTAGCATACTCTTGCTCACTTATATAATAAATTACTTCTACCAAACTGCTTAGAGCTAGCCCTGCGGTTACCTGGGGAGGAATATAACAGTCCTCTAGGAACATCATGACAAGGATAAAATACCACTGCTGCAATTAAAAAAAAAAATAACCAAAAATGGCTATGCATATATGCTTGTTGGCAGCCTTCCACAGTAACAGCGCCCATATTGTAGCAGCTCAGAAAAGCTAAAGAGTGAACCGGTTAAGTGAGGGAAAAGTCCCACAGTAAGCAAGGGGTGAACAAATTATTCTTGGCATCATAGAATTAGCTACGTGTGAAGTTTTAGCTCTCAGCCAGATCATAAAAGTGAACACAGAAGTCCCTAGAGAGTGGGCAATTCACTATTATTGTCTGGTGCACCTTTCCCTGGCTCTTTGTGTATTTGGTGGCTATATCTCCAGCAGACTTCATTGACAGTAGAAGACTATAGTAGACAAAATGTAATAGATTTATGTTTTTGTACTTTGCTCTACCACTGAGGAACACCTCAGATACAGGGAGAGGTCTTGCTTCACACATCACCTATGCCAGATGTTTTACAAGTCACAAAACATGATGTGGATTCTGGGGGGTAGGTACAAACGCTATGAAGTAATCTCCCCTCTGAAGCACAATTGGCACTGCCCCTTCCTGTCTTTAGTTTTTTTTAAATCCTCACATCTGCTCCACCGACCCGTGGCTTGCCCTAAGGCAGGCCCTATTTTGACAATTAGCACGGCTGCTTTAATTTAACAAAGTTGTTATTAATTTTTTTTAACTTAAAGTCTCCAAGGCAGTTTATAAAGAATTATCAACTATTTCCTCCAACCCATTGTAACAGACCCTTCCTCTAAAGCAGGGGTAGTCAACCTGTGGTCCTCCAGATGTCCATGGAATACAATTCCCATGAGCAAATGCTGGCAGGGGCTCATGGGAATTGTAGCCCATTGACATCTGTAGGACCACAGGTTGAGTACCCCTGCTCTAAAGTACTCAGGGTGATGTACAATGTTTTCCCTCCCAACACCCTTAAAAGATAGGCTAGCAAAGAGTATGAATGGCCTGAAGTTGCCAGTGAACATGACTCAGTTTGAGTCCAAAATTAGCCACTGCAGCACACTGCGCTCATGACGAAATACACTGGCCAAGACACTGTCTCAGCCTAACAAAATGAACAAGCTTTGAAGGTTTTAAAACACAATCCATTTTCTGATCATTTAACACACTTTTTCTTCTTTTCCAATGCTAGTGCATTCAATGTGCTATTTAAATGGTACATAATTTCTTTTTTAAGGAGACAAAAACAAAGACTAAAAACAAGAAACAACCTACCCATGGTAACAACAGCCTGGGTCTTTTAGTAAGTGGGACCAAAAGCATTCAATTCATTTGCTTAAGACCATGGGCAGTCGTAACAAGCTAAGCAGTTATACTAGTTTATTCAGTGTAATCTGTTCCACAAGAGAACTCTGTGCACTTTCACATTTATAATATAGACCTTGCCATAGAACTGTTAGAGCTCCCTTCTTATTGTCTTACCAGTTAGCCTTTAAAAAAAACAAACGTATTATTTATATTTTAGAGACAGGGTCTTTTCAATAGCTGTACTGTTTGTGGGATGCTCTCTTTCAAGAAATTTCCCTGTAGTCTACTCTGTTTCATTTTAGGTATCCAATTAAGACCTTAATACCTGTGGGAATGCCTTCTCCCTTATAACTCTCAGTGAAAATCTTGTTCGAGCACTCAAAATCTGCTCAAGATCTCTGGACTCAGAAGAGTCAAACTGGCCTCAACCAGAGCCAGGACCTTCTCTGCCCTGGTGCTGGCGTGGCAGAATGCTCACCTGGGTGAGCTCAGGCCCCTGTAGAACTTAAAACAGTCCCACGGGGCATGGAAGACAACTATTCTTATGGCTAAGGCCCATGGAATGCCATCAACAATTGGCCTTCCTATGCAGAAAATATCATTCGTATGCCATACAGCCAATACCACCATAGCACTTTATTCCCTACCACCACCACATCAGAGAGAAAGCAGTGAGTTCCTGGGTTTTAAATGCAATCTGTATGTTAGTATTTAAATGTTTTAATATTCTCACTGTGTTGAGTGCATTGTGAACCGACCTGAGCCCTCAGGGAAAGGTGGCATAAAATTCTGAATAATAAACAATGTTTCTAGCCAGACTTTTGAGTTTCATCCTTATCTTATGTTCTATCATTCTGGTTATTATATTATTTATTTTATAGCCCATACTCTCCCTGCCCCTGCTTCTTCAAATTCTGTGTTGACTTTTCCTGTGTTTTTTGTTCATTGTTGTTGTTATTGTTTTCCTGGCATGGAATCGTTTTTATGATTTAGTGACTATTTTAAATTGCTGATTGTTTTTATAGCCATTGTTTAAAACTTGTTGTTAGCTGACTTGGACCATTTTACAATACATAAATATCTCTTTTAAGCATCTGCTTTCTCTTTCTTTTTGAAGTTTCACATTCTACTGGATTCCTATTCTGAGTGTTAAATTCACAGTAGATAATATAACTATACCCCATAACATTATTCTTCAAAGGGTGCACATTACTGAAAGGTGAAGCTAAGGACAACCTATATGTTTAGTGTTGGAGAGGATAGGTGGATAGGGACTAGTTGTAGATGCATGAAGGTATAGCTTTCCTTACCTGATAGGGGCATGGTATATGATATTCCTTGCACCGTTCTTGGATCCATGTTGTCTCCCACACACCTCTGTAAGCCTGCTCATAGAAATAGCAGCCGATCACAACCAAGAGCGGTACCAGGTAGAGAACACTGAAGATGCCAATCCGGATCATGAATTTCACCAACTTGTCTTGGTTCTCCTTCTCTAAAGGAATTTCAATGCGCACCCGATTTAAGGAGATAATGCCAGCTAGTAACAGAGAGACTCCAACCACGACATACAGGCAGAGGGGAGCAAGAACAAAGTATCTCAAAGCATCCACATCATAGAGGCCAACAAAACATACGCCACTGATGTTGTCACCTTCGATTTTATTCATAGCTAGAAGGATGATGGTTAGGGTTCCTGGGATACCCCATGCACTGGCATGGAAGAGCAGAGCTTTCTTCTCAATGGCTTCACTGCCCCACTTTGGCACAGCTGCCAAGAACCAAGTTATAGTAAGAATCACCCACCAGACACTCCCAGCCATGGTAAAGAAATAGAGCACCATAAAAAGCATGGTGCAAGCTTTGTTGTGAGAGCCCTGTGTCACTGTGGAGGCCTTGTACGTATTGGGGCTAGAGGGATTGCAGGAAACTCTGTCTTCTAGCAGAAAGCCAATGAAGAAAATGAGAGATACCATCATGTAGCAGACAGCATAAAATATAATAGGTCTTTCTGGGTAGCGAAATCTTGTGACGTCGATCAGAAAAGTCAAGAAAGTAAATAAGGTGGCTGAAAGGCAGACAATGGAGATCACGCCAATGAAGTATCGTGCGAAAGAGAGCTCTTCACGCCTAAAATACATATTTGGACATGGGGGGGAGCAGTCTCGTACACTCAGGAATGTGTAACCCAAGTCAGGATCTATTTTTAACTCTCGGGGACACCAGAAGCCATAGTCCCTTTGCACTGCTACCAGCACCTCTTCTGTTGGCTCTCCAACTACACTGAGATCGACAGGACGGGGGTAAGGCTCATCACAATCTGGGAACCTGTAACAGGGGGAGAAAGTATCAAGTGAGAATAGTTTCAGAGGAGTACTGGAATATTGGATAGTGAGAATGACATGTCAAAGTCTTGGGGCAGATTCGACCTACTATTTATGTGGTCATGCAACCCCTGTGCAATCTCTGACCATCACTAAGGAACTTTGGTTTTTGCCAAAATCTACTGGAGGAATGCAGTCCAAGATCTACCGATTTATTTCAAATAGGTTTAAGAACTTCAGTCGACTTCTCTTTCAAGCTCCTGATAATGAGAACTTCTCCTCTCTACCCATTCTCTTCTCCCTGGCCTAATTTGGGAAAACCACATAGTCATGATAGACTTTGTGAGTAAAATAAATAAAATATATCTTAATTTTTCTAACCTGACCAGTAACATCAAACAGCAAAGACATTAGTCTTTAAAATCATATTTTACATTAAAACATTTTAGTATCTCAACCTATCCACCAACTAATTGAGTAAATGGAACAGGGAAGTGTCCATCCATCCCCTGCAAATGGATGGAATTCACTGACCGGCGGGGGGAGGGGGGATTTAGGCTACTTGAGACATCCAGCATTCCTTATTAGAGAACTGGAGCTATGCCTGGTTCAGAGACAACTTGAGCTGAGAGCCAAGCACAGCTGAACACTCGCTGTCTGATTTCCGGTCAATTTATTATGACTGACTTTTCCTGACCTCTTCAACACAAGACAGACCATTTCACTCAGTCTCTCCTCATTTGGCGAAGCTAGAAGAAAAGAGGAAAGTGTCCACTCATCAAGAAATTAACAAAAGCTAACTCATCCTAAGAGCCTCTTGTGGCGCAGAGTGGTAAGGCAGTGATATGCTGTCTGAATCTGTCTGCCCATGAGGTTGGGAGTTCAATCCCAGCAGCCGGCTCAAGGTTGACTCAGCCTTCCATCCTTCCGAGGTCGGTAAAATGAGTACCCAGCTTGCTGGGGGGTAAACGGTGATGACTGGGGAAGGCACTGGCAAACCACCCCGTATTGAGTCTGCCAAGAAAACGCTAGAGGGCGTCACCCCAAGGGTCAGACATGACTCGGTGCTTGGACAGGGGATACCTTTACCTTTACCTTTTTAACTCATCCTAATGGTTGTGTGATTACTCTCACCATTAAAAGCTTATAATGCTTTCCTAGCCAGTCTGTCTCAACTGCCCTGGATTTGTTTTATTTGCAAGCTTTAGTTCCTACAATAACCGTTGCAGGGCACACTGATTTGTTTATTCTGAAGCAGTGAAAGGTTTAGGATTACTCAAGCTAAGACAGAATTTTGCAAAGCTGATTGAAAGAAAGTTCAACTTTTTGTCATTCAATGGTTAACTACACTAGGTCAATCACACCACAAACATACTTGGAGAGAAATGGTTAGAAGAATGGAACTTGCATGCCAATTTGACTTGGGAGGGGGGGGAGGGAGTTTTAATGTTTGTCATAGTTTGACAATTTAAACAATCTCTTTTTTCTTAGTAATAACCAAGACGAAACAAAAACTCAAAAGGTAATCAGTGCCAACATAATGCTCCGGTCTCTGTGTGAAGTCTAAGACCTTGCAAAAACTAGGTTAAACAATGCTCTCCCAATCCCCAGGGTGCAACACAAGTACGGAGGCAAAAGTCTGTCTGAATGAGTGTGGTCAGGATGTTCATCTTGGACCAAAGAGAGGTAGCTGCAGTTCCCTCCTCACACTCCCACGTACCTGCTGCAAAGCAAAAAAAAAAAAAAAGTATAATTTCATCTGTGTTTGCCCCTCTGAGCTCTTTGGAGCCATGACTGGGCACAAATATTAACAATGGTGTTAACTGTGATGGGGTGCATGTAAATCAAACTAGTGCCTCAACAGAAACACACCAGTCTAACAAAGTTATTTTATATATCCTAGAACAAGGGTCCACAACCTTTTTTGGGTTGTGGCCCGTTATCAAGGGGTGGGGAGATAGGGTGACCTGGGGGCGCCGCGCATGTGCGGCAGTTTCACATGTACATGCGGAGCTGCTGCGGGGGCACAAATGCACACGCACGGCAGGTCCACGCGTGTGCGAAACTGCCGTGCAGGCACAAACACACATACATGGCACCTCTAAGCACGCATGTTTGTGCGGTGCTGCGTGCCGGCGGTCGCGCTTCCCTCTCCCTGCCCCCCCGCAGTGAGAAGCTTGCTGGGCCGCGAGCTAATTGGCCGCTTTAGCGGCCGATTTGCTCATAGCCCGGCGAGAAGCTTGCTGTGGGGGGGGGCAAAGAGAGGGAGCCGCTGCCCGCTGCCGAGAGTCCCGTGGCCCAGCAGCAGGCCGCGGACCGGGGATTGATGACCCCTGTCCTAGAACGTACTGAAAAAAGTGCCTGTGAGTGCTAAGTGCCATCAAGTCACTTCAGACTTATGGCTACCATATGAATTAATGACCTCCAAGACATCCTACTGGTAACAGCCAAGATCAGATTTTGCAAACTAAGGGCCATGGCTTCCTTAAAAGTAGCTGGCAATTAAGCAAAATAAAAATTGTAGAGCTCACCTACTGCATTCCATATCCTCAGGCCAAGACACACCAAACATCTCCATGAGTTTTGAACATTCTGCATAAGCTCGCTGACAAATCCTGCGACAAGGGAGGGTAACTCTGCCATACTCCATGCAAACAGGAGCATATAGAGCACAAAGAAATGGCCGAAAATCACGAGAGCATTCCAGGTTCACCATTGGATGGAATGGCTATAAAGAGAGTAAAAACAAACTAAATACTTCCAGGATACCGCTGAAAACAAGAAAGCAGATTCAATCTTGTGAAACAATGTGGGTGGTTATCACAGTTTAACTGTTCTGTACCTTGCATTTGGACAAAATGTTCAGGCAGCTGAAATGTTAGCTTGCTCTTCCTTGTATTTTGTTTCAGTGAGAAAACCAATTACATTACACCTCTTGTGTGTTTGTGCCAACTATGAGCAGTGTCAGTTTAGTCTAACAACACACTGCTGGATTCCATGGATCTGTTTTGCTAACCACAGTTCTTACCCCCAGTGTGGGAAACAATGCAGTAATGCAGGGCCAGAATGGTGTTGTGGATACAGTGTTGATTTGTACTACAAAAGCATGGCATTCAAATCTCCACTGACAATTATTATAATAATACTTATTTTCTGCTGTATCACGCAACTCAGGGCAGATCACAGTAAAATCACATCACAGTAAAATTACATCTAGATAAAATACAGCAAATTAAACTATTAAATTAATTACAATCAAACCTAAAAATCTACAGTTCTGCAGGGCCTGTAAAACAGCTCGTCCAGGTCTTTGGCTAGGGTAAAGGTAAAGGTAAAGGTATCCCCTGTGCAAGCACCGAGTCATGTCTGACCCTTGGGGTGACGCCCTCTAGCGTTTTCATGGCAGACTCAATACGGGGTGGTTTGCCAGTGCCTTCCCCAGTCATGACCGTTTACCCCCCAGCAGTAAGCTGGGTACTCATTTTACCGACCTCGGAAGGATGGAAGGCTGAGTCAACCTTGAGCCGGCTGCTGGGATCAAACTCCCAACCTCATGGGCAAAGCTTTCAGGCAGCTGCCTTACCACTCTGCGCCACAAGAGGCTGCCTATGGCTAGGGTAAAAGTTAGCATTTACCTATTTCATGGCTCCACCTATCCATCTACCTTACATTTACCTACCATTAATGGAAAAAGCCCCAAACCGTTGCCAGATTGCCTGCTCTAAAAATTGTCGCTGCTAACATTTAACTTATTTGTGTTAACTAATTTTTAGTTACATTTTAATTTCACTTGTTTTAACTATTTTAATCTATTATATTGTACACTACCCTGAGCCGACTCACTGGGATGGCGGTATAAAAGTCAAATAACTAAAAACAGAATCCAATCATCTATTGCATCGTTCTTCCCATGCTGAGAGAGGAGGTGGGAAGATCTTCCCAGCCCTAGCTGACACATAAATGGGTGCCTTGGTGTGGAGGCCAGCTATCAGATGCTGCTTTGGGCTTCAACCATAGGCCTGGTGGAACAGGTCTGTTTTACAAGCCCTGCAGAAAAGGTCCTGCACTGTTATGATCTCATTTGGAAAAGCATTCTACCTGGCCCTAATTGAGGTTGATTTAATCTCCTTGGGGCCAGAGATGCTGGGCAAATCTTTGCTCACTAGATGTACGGGGAGAGGCCATCTCACAAGTACAATGGGCCCAGACTAAGGCCCAGACTAAGGCTTAGATCATGGCAAGAATCCTGAATCTAATTTGGTCTCCAATCTGTGCAGCTAGGAGAGCACAGATTGCCCCCATAAGAACGTGTGAAGCTGCATTCTGGATCAGCTAGAGTTTCTGAAGCACCTTCAAGGGCAGTCCTGTGCAAAGTGGTAAAGCTCACTGGATGGCCTTATGACCACCTCACAGGCTTCTTGTGAGCTTACAGTGAAATAATGTATGCCGCTCTGAATTCCTTGGAGGAAGAGGGTGATGCAAATGTAATGAGATAACACACATCTCCACACAACAATAAACTGGCTAGTCATAACAAGAAGTGAGTGTAAAGCTGTCAGCAATCACTAGAATTGCCACTACTCCCAAGGAATTTGCAAAGAAGCCAGTGATATAATATATGTAGATTTTAAACTGGCTATTATATACTTCCCTCCTCCAACACTGAACACAAAAATCCATTTCAGCACTCTTCTTTGATGATGGAGCGTGTTCTTGGTAATCACCTAACAACAAGTCCATCTTTCACATTATCTCTACCAAATGTATTTTTAAGTCTAGAAAAGGGGAAACAGTTGTTTCCAGAACATAAGCTGTTTAAATTGAATTATGAAAGGTCTGCACTAGGCTTCCACTAAGCATAATGGGTGCAAATAGCTGATTTGATTCCAAGCAAAATACAAAAACAAAAGCCACATATTCATTTGGCTGATCCCTCTCATGTTCCCCAAGCCTCTTTTCAACTTTTCCAATGGAAAAAATTGGGTAATTCGTGGGACCACCATTTTTTTTCCTTTTAGAACAAGTGAAATAAAGGTTTTACACAAAATGTGCTAGTATGAAATTTTTATGTAAAACAACTGACAGCATTAGACAATGTTATTTGCCATACATACTGTACACATATATATCCCTTTCAATTATTTCTTTGTCTAAACACAACTTTTGGCAACAATTAATATATTAAGAATTCAGCGTTAAGCTTAACACCCAGTTATACTGGTAGTCCTGTATTGAGCCTTTTTTTTTAAACTATAGAATTTGTTGGCTATCTTCAATTTTATTTTTCAAACCTCTCAGATGCCAAAATTATGATACATGTGCACCATGTGCAACTTTTTCTCAAATGCTGGGTATATTTGCAATTTTTCTTGCAGAAAATGTATTTATATTTTTAAAAATCTATAACTATGCCTAACATTACACTTTTCTATGCTGTTCTAAATGACATATTTCATGCTGTTCAATCAGTAGAAGAAGTTGGAAATTGAAAGGATATTGTATATATTTAAATTTCCCCCCATATCTCCTCTATGGATAAAACCTCACATTTCTCCTGTTGAAAATGTCTAATATTTTACAACTCTAGACAGGAGAATCATTACCCATCTGGAATCATTTTACTTTCTAGAGGCAATTGGTTCAAGGTTTAATGTCAGTGTATGTAATCCTAGTAAAGAATTGAAAGGAAAACTACTGAGCAGCCTTGGTCTACAAACTTCTCATTTAATTCATGTGAAAAAGCAGGCTCTAGCCTATAGACTTTTAAGCTTTAGTTACATCTAAGGTGAAACGAGACTGCTTTTAAACTCAAGATCATCTATTTCATTTGTATATTTGTGAGGTATGACAGGTAACTACATTTTTATTGTCTTGAAAATTCCACCACATGAAGCTTAACTACAAGGGGCAGCAGTCAGGCAGAAAAAAAGTATGTGTGTAATGCTCATCTATGAGATAAGTAAAGTGAATTGTGAGGTACTAAAGGGAATCATTCAGAGCAGAAAAGCTTCCTCTTATTTTTAATTTAGAGCCTTCATTACAGCTAGTGACAAGGAGAAATCCAGTCTCGCTTTGCTCTTTTATTAAAATATATATATATATATATATATATATATATATATATATATATGGCATGATCATTTTAGATAGGGGTGCCAACAGCATGGAGAAAACCATTTAACAGAACCTTAATAAAAAGCTTTACCTTCTCCTTTTTACCCTTTAAGAGAGGCTAAATGTGACATGACTTTTACCTCCAGGCTGCTGTCAAACCTAATTTCAGAGCAAGATCCTGGGGGGGGGGGGAGAATTCGGGACAGATTGCTAAACCTAGCACTCTGAGTCATTAGCTCTAACTCTTTTCCACTCAGCAAACAAAAAAACGTGCATGTCATATAGACACAGAATAAGAAACCCCCCATGTACCTCTTTGCTTTGCTTAAAGATACATGATAAAACTAAAGTTCTCTTTCAGACAGTTCTTGAATAGCACTACTGCAGCTCATGCCTAAACAAGCAAAACCTCTGGATGGACAGCAGGGAATGAGGCATACAGATTAAGTAGGATTCTTTCCCTCCCCCCTCCTTCCATTCTTTCCTCCTACACTGGGTTTATGGATTTTGAACAAGAGATGAAAACCTCTTTGAAGAAAAAAAGATATGAGCAGCAGAAGTTCAGACATTTTAATCTAAACATGAAAGCTATATAGACAGACCATCACAAAAGCCATTAAAGTAATATCCTGGTTGTGTATGAGAGGAATAAACAAGCAAAAATTTCATAATAATTTGGTAGATTTTATGTAACACAAGATGTTTTTGATTGTTCACTGTTCCACCATGAATAGCTGCTTCACAGAAATCAAGCAGCAGTTAACATAAACAAGTTCACAAATGAAAAAGTCGCTTTACACTGACAAATTATAGGTTCCTGAAACACACAAAAGCCATGCTCAAAAGAGCCCTCCCTTTGCATTCACATTCAAATTAATAAGGCTTTGAGTTCAGTTCACATACTCCCACCCCCTTCAGAGTTCCATTTCTATTACCATGGGAACCCTGCACCCACAGGCCTTCAAGCATAGCAATAGACCAAGTTTAGCAAAGGGCCTGAAAAGGGGAGAGAGTCAAAGGGTACAATTTGGCTCATGAGAATCAGAATGCCAACCATGTCAAACCACAAAAGGCTGTGTATCCATAGGAACAGTTCTGTGCCAAACAGAGAAAGGGCCTTACAAATATCATGGACTGGGAAATGATACAGGAAAACAGAGGCAAAAGTGTCATGGAACACACACTGTGCAAATATGTACATTCTAACAGCTTCACTTTAGGAAAAATTATGGTTCCAGGGTATATGTAATATATCTAAAATGTTTGCCTCTTCATAGTGCTCGTATGGGTTTAATAGATGGCAGTTTGTGTTTTTATTGAATTAATTCTATTGAATTATTTTGCAATTTTAAATTATTAAAAAATTGTTCAAGTGTTTTAATAATTGTGGCTGTGGGGACCATGGTGGGAAGGCAGCATAAGGGAGAGGCAGGCGCAGCCGCATGCACTTTTGCGCGAAGCTGCCACGTGTGCACGTTTGCATCCGCTGACGGGGCACATACGCGGCAGCTCCGTGCATGCGCGTTTGCGCAACGCTGCTGCGTGTGCACAGTGCCCGGGCCTGCAGCTCTCCCCCACCCCGGAAGCGGTCCTCAACCTGGAAAAGGTTGGGGACCACTGATATAGGTCCTCTAGAACTGTGTAAGGTCCTAGAGGGCCCTGATCTCACTGGCCTGAATTTGTGGCTAGGGCCCAAAATGCTTGGTGGAATATTCTTAGCCACAAATTGAGGCCAGTTTCACTTATTTGGAGCCAGGGACTCTGTGGATTTTGGTTGCTTGAACTTAATGATTTTGGAGGGGAGGTGTTCAAAGAGGCCATGAGAAGAGTCATAACAAACTGAAATTAACACAGGTCAGAAGAGAAAAGCAGGATCATTCATGTAATTAACAAGGAAGAGTTTATTACATTTCAATATAATCTATGCTATGAAACTGGAAGTACACCAGGTGGAAGCTGCCATCCTATGTATTTTTTTAAAAAAAAAAGGTATAGAAGCCTTCCTGAGGACTAGACCTCTCTAGTCCTAGAGATCTCTCTATACGTTCAAGTTTCTGAAGCTCTTTTGTCCTTTCTGTCCCTGAAGTAACTCCTTTCTTGTTTTTGCATCCTTTAAGGGACCTCCATTTAGGTCTCTTTTTAATAAAAGGCTATCCCTGAAAGAACAAAAGGTTAAACAGCTGAATGGAATGACTACAAAGTCTTATGCATTAATAAGCCCTCTACTTGTAAAAGAGCAATGTTTAATGAAGACCTGTACTGTCAACTTTGATTCCTGCTTCTCAGGGAAGGCTAGCTTTTGTTTTCTCATGAGATACTGGTTTCCAGACAGCAGTCCTGAGAGGAGAGAATCATGCAAAATGACCTCCCAAGCAGCAACTGAACAATATAGCTTATATTTAATATAGGAAGAGTTTCTATACTAAGACATAACAAGAATAGGGATCACTTCTAAGTTTAAGTGTGCAAAAAAGAGAAAGGTGTAAACACTGTTTATCTTTCCGGGTTTACGTTTAGTGCAAGAGGGGGAAAGGTCTTGAGATTATTTTGACAGAAAGAAGGAATACTTCAAATAATTATGTGCAAAGATCACTGAAGATACTATGCTTTTAAAAGATTGAATGTTTTAAATCTTGTATGAATATATTCCAGATTCCTTATCAGAACCCTCAATAGTTTTACATATTTTCAACAACTGAAAGTGATAAGCTTGTCTTATTTAGGTTCAATATTTGTTGGTTAGGAAAGTTTCATCTATGTGAGTTGATTTACAACAGCTTATTCTCACCAGAATCACTCAGGAAATAGGTTCAAGTAAATTAATGACAGAAGCCTTTAGCAGATTATCTTAACAAACCCAGCTGTATACTCACACCTAGAAATTCATGAACATTTGTATTTAAACATTTCATTTCAAAGCTGATACCTATCTACATAATACTAAACTATGCTGGACAGCTCCTGGTTACTTTAGCTTACATTGGTCGAGCTGAGCTGTCCAAATTTTATAGCATACTAAAAGTTACACAAAGTGGTTCAAGACAAAAGGTTCTTTTGTCATCTGCAATAAATGCAGAAACAATTTGAGACAAAGAGAGAAAAAAAAGTCTTCAAAACAACATCAACTGAAGCCCTATTCACATAAGACGCATCTGCATCAATCCACTTGAGTGGAATTTTTAGCAAAAGAGCTAACAGATACACAAGTAATCCCCACCTACGTAACAAGGTCGAATTATGTCAAATGCCAGTGGGAATAAAGCTTGCTGCCAGAAGTCTAGCATATAGTTTCAGCCCACCCTGAGAATGTGCAGTCACATTACACTATGATGGCTGGAATTCTAAAACCCTCGCTGTATTCCGCATGACAAGATACTATCATGCTGTGCAAAGTTCTACAGCTATGGTAGCTGCAAGATGCCCTTATCTGGCTTTTGAGTAATATGCACTTCTAAAAGTACAGTGAGAATTTTTATAGCCAAACAACGGCAAAGAGCAAAATAAATAAGTTCTTACATCATTTATGTTCTACCCTTTTCCTTAATGGGGACCCCAAGCAACTTTTATCATTCACCTCATCCATTCTATCATCACAATATCCCTATGAAGTAAGTTAGACTCTGCGACTGCCCCAAGGTCACCCAACAAGTCTCCATGGCTAGGTGGAAACTGAATTGGACGTGGACCACTACACCACACTGGTCTCACCACTGTCATGTAAAATGTCTCCCAAATAATTTCTTTATTACATATTTCAATATTAGGAACAAAACTGGTTCTCTAAATCCAGTAGATCATGTTTTAATAAAATATAAGTCGACATTAGATAAATGTATGAAAGAGTTACATAGGCTGAAAACAGGACATTTTTGAACTTGCAGAATTCAGAAGGTAAGAATTTCCTAACTAACCCCTGTAATCCCTTAAGTAAACCAAAAGCTCTCTTTGTACATACTGATTTTAAAAGTTTGTGTTGATAGGACATACTATTAGTGGTGAAAAGTGCTGATACCCCCCCTCAAAAACCTTACATGTTGATGTTTTGATAATGGCTTTCCATTGAAGAATGGGAGCACAGATGCTAATGCTGCCACTTGCCACATTAATATAGCTGCAGACAACTTCTGCTTCGCTCCATCTTGCAGGAATTCCAGTATATCCTTTGAGGTGACATATAATTAATCTTCTTGTACCTACGCCATCTCAGAAACACCTTCTACGAGTAATTATAAATCCTATTTGTGGTTTGCTTCCTGCAGGAGAAAATGGTGTTTGTTACTTCCTCACTATAGTCCAATTTTCTCAGGTGCTGCCACTCAACTTCTATGTGGTTAACCTGAGCCAGTTTGGGTCTGAATGCCAGACTGAGCCTTGGCAGAATAAGTCTGGAGTTACTGGCAGACGAAGCGGTCTTGGTGTGGATAGCTGCACTACTGTCGAAACCCAGGATGCTTAGGCCAATAAGGCACTATTATTATAAGCTCTGCCTGTTGTTGCTGCTCAACAACCTGTCAGTACTGGAATAGAAAAAAATGTATACAGCAGAGTTTTGGCTCACTGAGTTGTTAGTGTGTCTGTGCTCTCTGCTGCCAGATGATAGAACCTGGAAAGGAACATCGGTGTCTGTTGAAGTGGGGCGTGAATAGGTTGAATTCTAGCTTCCCTAGGTGGACTGTTAACCATTCAAAGATTTCTTTCTTTAACTGCCACTCCGCCTCTGATATAGTTCTGTGGCTTAATCAGTCTGCCATGATGTGTCCATTCCTTGTATGTGTTCTGCCCTGATCTATTTGAGACCTCTCATGGCTTCTTTGTGAAGGGATGACAATTTTGAGTCCTTCTGCCAAATTCTTTGCTCCACTGCACCTGTCCCAATGACTCTGATAGAGATTCTCACCTGAGAGATCTACAACAGACATTTTCGGATTTAGTTCCTATCTGATATAGTCAGGAGCAATGACAGAGCCAGAATGGTACTCAGGGATAACCCACTACAAGATTACATAAAATACAGAAAGCCACTGGTGGTCACATACAACTGAAGCTAGTTCAACACATTAATTACCAACAATCTATGTGGATAATATTTTCTTTTCTCACAGGCATTGGAGGTATTTTCTTGCCCAAAGACATATTCTAACTTACAATAATGCACTACCTAATATGGAAACTCAACATCAAGAAAACTAAGATCATGGCATCCGGCCCTCTCAATTCCTGGCAAATAGATGGGGGGAAAAATGGAAGTAGTGACAGATTTTATTTTCCTGGGCTCCAAGATCACTGCAGATGGGGACTGCAGCAAATAATTTAAAAGATGCTTGCTGGGGAGGAAAGCTATGGCAAATCTAGACAGCATCCTAAAAACAGAAACATCACCCTGCCAACAAAAGTGCATCTTGTCAAGGCTATCGTCTTCCCAGTTGCAATGTATGGCTGTGAAAGTTGGACCAAAAGGAAGGCTGAGCATCAAAGAATTGAGGCTTTTGAACTCTGGTGCTGGAGAAGACTCTTGTGAGTCCCTTGGACTGCAAGACGACTGCAGGGTCAGTCCTAGAGGCAATCAGCCCTGACTGCTCTTTAGAAGGCCAGATCCTGAAGATGAAACTCAAATACTTTGGCCACCTCATGAGAAGGAAGGACTCCCTGGAGAAGAGCCTAATGCTGGGAGCGATTGAGGGCAAAAGAAGAAGGGAACAATAGAGAATGAGGTGGCTGGATGGAGTCACTGAAGCAGTCGGTGCAAGCTTAAATGGACTCCGGGGAAGGAGGCCTGGAGAAGAAGGCCTGGAGGATCATTGTCCATGGGGTCGTGGATTGGACACGACTTTGCAACTAACAACAACAATATGGACTCTGGGTCCAGGGCCTGTAATAAACTGAAATGCCAACTTTGTCACTGTAAGAATCCAACCCAGCTGGGGCTGGCTCAGTTTACCCCTGTAGAGTTCCTTGGGATGGGGAGAGCAGAAAGACCATAATGCCAATTTCTTTATAAAACTATTAGATATATAGGAACAAGATAGCAAGACTCCCAAGTTAGACTGAAGATATAGACTATAATACAATCGTGACTCATAAGTAATAGAAAGTGAATCTAAGAGGGTTGGCCCCTAAAACTGGACAACCCATAGCCTATAAGTTTGTCTAAAAGAAATCTTACTAACAAGGCTTTGTTGCCTAGTAGAGATCCAATCTGGCAGTGCCAATTTCGGGACAGATAGAGTGCCCTGATGTTTGGGTTGCGGACAAGTTATACTCTGGATAGTTCTGGTCCACCAACCACAAGATTGATTGAAAATACCAATCAATTAGACGGGCCAAATTGATACAATCTACTGTAGCTGTGACAGGACCCAGGTGAAAGGAGTTGACACCTTCATGAAACTCAAATACTTTGGCCACCTCATGAGAAGGAAGGACTACTTGGATAAGAGCCTAATGCTGGGAGCAATTGAGGGCAAAATAAGGAGGGGACGACAGAGAATGAGGTGGCTAGATGGAGTCACTGAAGCAGTAGGTGCAAACTTAAATGGACTCAGAGGAATGGTGGAGGAGAGGAAGGCCTGGAGGACCTTTGTCCATGGGGTCACGATGGGTTGGACACGACTTCGCACCTAACAGCAACAATATCCAAGCTGCAGAGCAGAGCGTTTTTTACAACCTTCACCTCTGGTGATAAGAGGAAGAACCCTTTGATATTCCCAGGCTGGAGAGGAATGTTATTTCAAATGTAAAAGTCTTCTGTCCTCAGGGTCACCATAAGAACACCTCAATCACCATTCCTAAACACCACCTTCCATACAATCTCAAGTTCATATCAGACAAAAAGTCCAGAAAAAATTGGCATAAATCTGACATTAAAAATTACAGCACTTAGAAACTTATGGGAGAACATTTTAACATTCCATTGCTGACTTAAGAGTGATAAAGAAACTTCAAAGGGACCCATTATGCACGGGGGTTTTAGCGCACATTCGGGGTGGAATGGCGGCGACTAAAATCACGGATAACGCACGGAGCCGGCTGCAACCGGCTGCAGCTTCGGTGCATGCCGCCGAAAAAGTCGCGTCAGTGAAACGCGGAAGAAAGCGCAGCTTCCGGGTAACCGGGGCGCAACCAGAAGCGGCGCCTGGATCGCCGCGTGCATAATCGGTTACTCTGGGTTTTGCCGCCGTCGCGCCCCACCCCGTGCATAACCGGTGTGCGTCGCGTCTTCCCCCTCCGCGTTTTCCATGTGACCCGAAATCGCCGTTTCGGCGGCCGTGCATAATGGGCCAGGGAAATTACAATGCAAGATTGCTGAACCTGACTGGAGATGTGAAGGCTTGGGAAAAGAAACCTAGAAAAATTCAGAAAAAAATGGTTGTGGCGGGGACTAGTTTTCCACTAGGTCTTCTTTAAAAATTCCAACAGAAAAATTAGAAATTGTAGACTCCTTAAAGAAACTCCTATGAAATATTTTCTCTTTTAGAGTGAATGAAATCCCTATAAAGACAGCTCTTAAACCTAAGATGTGTTTCTGTACCAAGGATGCCTAATCTTCATAAGGGGAGCATGCACTGTTTGTCGCTTCCAACAGTTGCGTGCCTTCTGTAGTCCTTTTGACTTGATGAGGTTGACCTTTTAACCTCTCCCTCAAACCACTGCAAAACATGTGCCTACAGACTGAATAAAACTAGCTCATTGCTCTACCCTGCAGGAGGAGGGAGATAAAAAGGTCAGAAAGAAGTGCAACAGAAACTGCACCAAAGCCAAAGAGGAACACTGAAAGTTTTCTTGAGAATTTAGCTAAAATTAAAGCTGATATGCAAAAATGGCACAGGGCGCATCAGCTTGAAGTTCTCTCTCAAGCAGTGGTTATCCTTGCAATTTGCTTGTTCATAGCCAAGGCATTTATAAATTTTAAATTCCATAAGTATATCAAATATAGCAATTTTCTATGCTGTTATAAATGATCATTTTTATGGTGTTAAAGCACTAAGCTTTCTGTGAGCTCAGAGACTTTCTCCCATAAAAACCTCTCTGACATTTAAGATCTACCAAGGAAGCTCTCCTTAAAGTACGATCCTATATAGAAGCTTGACTGGTCCTCATGAGACAAAAGGACTTTTTCATTTGTTACCTCAGATTTCTGCAGTTTTTTTCCAGTGGTGGGTACTTAAGACTCTTGTCAGTTAAGACCCTTCCTTTTTGTGACTTTAAAAGATGACACACTAGAATGTTTTACTGCTCTGCTTACTGGTTTTGTTGGTTTGTTCTTATTTTATATTTATTTAGGGCACTGTGATTTAGTTTAATTTTTCATATACCATCTTTGAAATATTGGGGGGGCAACAGGTGTATCACATAAAATAAGATACCTAACTGATCTGAGACAAACCTCTTCTAAGGTGTTTGCCAAACCATGAAAAATACTTTCATGTATTTAAGAACTCAGGGTTGATTTAAATATGAATGTTACATGGAACGCCATTTAGTAGAAGATCAGCTAGGAAGCCTACACGATGCATCAATGTGTAACCTTTGTTTTTTGTTCAGAAAAGTACTTTTGTCTATTTACTTCATTTATACCTTGCCTGTCTTCCCCAGTGGGGACCTCAAAGCAACTTACATCATTCTACTCTTCACAACCATAAGAGATAGCTGAAAGGGGATTCAAATTGGGGTCTTATCTTTTTCTGACACTCTAATCATTATATCACACTGGCTACAAGAAACTTCCACTGCATTTGTAAAGTGCCACTAAAACCACAAAGATACCCTATCGTATCTGTACACCGCCCGTGGCGCCGCGGGCGCCACGGACTAAATAAAACAGTAAGGGGTTCTGGGGCGGGATGTGTCCGGGATGAGGAAGGGTCCGGATTGGACCCTTCCTCATGACAGACAACCGGAGGGACCAAACGGCAGGCGCTTCGCGCCTGCCGATTGGTCCCTCCGATTCCCAGCCCCAGCAACTGCGAGCCGCGCTCAGCGCGGCTCGCAGTTGCTCCCGGCCTGACGTGGTGAGAGGCGCGAAGCGTCTCTCACCGCGTCAGGCCGGCCCCAAGGAAGCCCCCGCCGCAAACACAACACAAGACTCCAGCCGCCGAGAAGCTGCAGAAAAAAAAGAAACACCCCCGGAGGAGCCTTTCGCCGCTAGCGCGACGAGAGGCAGCAGAAAAAAAAACCCCTGTAGGAGCTCCAAGCCGGCACGCCCACGAGAGGCAGCAGAAAAAAAAAACCCTGCAGGAGCCTTTCACAGATCCAAGCAGCAGAAAACAAAACCCTGAAGGAGCCTTTCGCAGATCAAAGCAGCAGAAAACAAAACCCTGAAGGAGCCTTTCCCAGCTCCAAGCAGCAGGAAAAAAAACCCCTGTAGGAGCTCCAAGCCGCCACGCCCACGAGAGCTAGCAGAAAAAAAAAACCCTGCAGGAGCCTTTCACAGATCCAAGCAGCAGAAAAAAAAACCCTGTAGGAGCCTTTCGCAGATCCAAGCAGCAGAAAACAAAACCCTGAAGGAGCCTTTCCCAGCTCCAAGCAGCAGGAAAAAAAACCCCTGTAGGAGCTCCAAGCCGGCACGCCCACGAGAGGCAGCAGAAAAAAAAAAACCCTGCAGGAGCCTTTCACAGATCCAAGCAGCAGAAAACAAAACCCTGAAGGAGCCTTTCGCAGATCAAAGAAGCAGAAAACAAAACCCTGAAGGAGCCTTTCGCAGATCAAAGAAGCAGAAAACAAAACCCTGAAGGAGCCTTTCCCAGCTCCAAGCAGCAGGAAAAAAAAACCCTGTAGGAGCTCCAAGCCGGCACGCCCACGAGAGCTAGCAGAAAAAAAAAACCCTGCAGGAACCTTTCACAGCTCCAAGCAGCAGAAAAAAAAACCCTGTAGGAGCCTTTCCCAGCTCCAAGCAGCAGAAAAAAAAAACCCTGTAGGAGCCTTTCACAGCTCCACGCAGCAGGAAAAAAAAGCACCTCCTGGTGTCCCCTGGGTCCTAGCGCCCATTGCATTCCTGGTTGCAATGGGCTTTCTTGCTAGTTTACAATAATATATAACAAAATATATATTAGACCAAGTAGCCTAAGAAATTATCTAATAATAAAAGCAATTCATTCAGTAATTAAAGCCATATATGAAGTTGAGATTAATCCTTACCTCCATTGCTAGAGCTGCTGTTTGCTGATCATAATGGTTCAGGAGATTAGGCATGAATGTGGTATTGTAAGGAAGGTCCTGGCACATCCTCAGGATGATGGGTTCACATGAGAACAGGCTGTGGCCATCTGTACATCTTACCAGAATAGCCAGAGGCCAAAGAAAATGGAACATCCAGTCTGCAGCCATCCTCTCACAATGATTTTGTGAATCTCCAGTTTATTTAGCAGGTATTGTTTGGCATTTCAGCTGTTCTCTTTAAGGTTCTTCAGAGACCAAATAACATTTTATGTTCATATCACTAAGCAATGTCCAGTAGGGTCTTATTCCTGAGGCACTAATAAGGTACTTCATCATGGCCTTTGCTTCATACTGAGATAAAAATTGCATCAAGCCATCTAACCAGCCACTTAACCACATTCCCAAACAATGGATCCCATGCCAACAGGTTCTCTTCTTTCATTCCAAAAGGAACCTAAAAATAAAGCACAATAATATTACTCTTGAATACACTTAACAGTTAAATAGGACTCAGAGCTGGATCTAATGGACGCCTCCCTACAAACCCATAGTCTTAAACTCTCTTCCTACATATTCTGCTAACCAAACCTTACTTATTCCCACTTTGCCAACCTCAGTTGCTGCATAGAATATAAGAAAAATATAATAGTAGTCAATAGAACAGGAATCAATAGTGCTGGGATTCTTTCCCTAGTGCTGTTTGGGTAAATTTTAGTGTTGTTAGCTTTTATTGCCAAAAGTATAATTTAATAAACTATCAACAGAGTGGTCCCAAGCTATTTCAATACTTCTAGGTTGTTCTCTGCATTATGTTCCACAAATCAGTCCCTTCTAGAATTAGGAGTATGTATCTATCACAACCAAATGATATGCACCACAACTGTACAATGCACTATAACAACTAGAAAGGCTACAAAAATATGGTAAAGAATATTCTCAAAGTTCAAGAAGAGCATAACACAATGGTTTGTTTGTCAAACAGAAATGGTGGTGGTGGAAACTGCCATCAAGTCACAGCCAACTTATGGTGACCCCTGTAGGGTTTTCAAGGCAAGGGACATTCAGAGGTGGTTTACCATTGCCTGCCTCTGCAAAGCACCTTTAGACTTCCTTGGTGGACTCCTATCCAAGTACTAATCAGGGCTGACCCTACTGAGCTTTCCAGATCTGATAAGCTTGGGCTAGCTAGGGTGTCAGAGCCAGCAGTTATGTAGGGACTGTGGTTCAGTGGTAGAGCATTTGATTGGCATGCGGAAGATCCCAGGTTTAATCCCTGGTAAATCCAGTTAAACTACTTGGCAGTAGGTGATGTGTAAAACCTCTGTCTGAGACCCTGGAGAGCTATTACCAGTCTGAGTAGCCAATTCTGACTTTGATGGACTGAGGGTCTGATTCGGTATAAAGATGCTTCATGTGTTCACTTTAAAAATTAACTGGGAACCCCAGTCATTAAACAGCTGACTACTTGATTCAGGCACTACTTTCAAAACAGCTTCAAGTTACTTTGACTGTAGACTGTAATTAAACCTAAAATCAGTTTTAAAAGGTTACATTCACTAATTGATTTCTACTGGTCAGTACATTCTTGAGTTTCCTCTAAAATTTTAACAAGTCTGGTGTTCACTTTCTTCGCTGGCATTTTTCATCATGAAATTCAAGTAACTTTCTCTTTTGAAGAACACCATAATTATTACACCATGGAAATCAAATCTGATCCAAGAAGGTATACCTGCATAGTCCGTATGCCAGGGTGCCCAACAGTCTGGGTTCTAGTGATTAAATGGGGGCAGGGGGAAAATGTCACTGTGATTAAAACTTTTGGTGATTAACACTTCACATTTAATCAATTAAAACTTGCAGCCTTCATTAATCAATTTATGTTGTATATACATTTACACTTATTTAGTGTCCAGATGCACAAGCAAGCCAGCAGTAATTTTGTCACATTTTCCTCTGTATTATTGCAAGCTTTGGTTCATTAAAAACCCTGATCACTTTTTCATCCTAACGTTCAGATAAAAACAAGGTTCTGTAGTTAATTCACTTGGATTCAGCTGAACATTTCTGTGGGTGGAAATCCTTCCGCAACCAGAAATCCTTGGCTAGATTCCAGCCTTTAGTTTTCTCAGACCTTAAAATTCCATTCACTAAGCATGGTATAGACCAGAAGCTGAAATGTTGTATTTACTGGTCACATAAGACATACAATTAACATGAAAGCTATAGCTAATTAACAAATTTCAACTGGATATAACTGTTTTCATAAACATTGATGCCAAAATCAATGACATCTTCTATGATATTCTTTTTCCGAAGCAGTTACTCTATGAAATGAAACCTTCAACAGACAGCCTCCATGAGTCTTAGGTAGGAATATCACATATGGGATACTTCTGGGGTCAGCACCAACTTTATACATTTTTAAAATATGTGCACCAAAAGAAAATCAGGCTTTGAAACAGGGCTGGTTTATCCATGTAAATACAAGTAGCACATGCAATAGGCCCCACACAGTGCCTTTCCCCCTATGGACCAGGGCTGTAACCTCTCTCCTCCCTCCTTTTCCCTCTTCAAGGACACCTGGAATGACATCCCTTTCCACTGTGGGGGCCTCCTTCTGACCCCAGTCTGGCTGCTCATGACACAATGCTTGCCTTTTAAGCAAAAAAATTCTGGCAATCGTGGAAGTCAAATCCCATCCAGGGGAGTTTTTCCTCAATCAGCTGGCAACCTTCCTTATCCCCCCTGTCACTGTCTAAATTAAAACTGCCAAAGTGATTGTGACATTCCAAAGGTTTCCATTCATGAAGGCTGATTGAGCACCTTTTGTTAAGTCTCTAATCACCTTTCATGTGCCTAGTTAGCAAAGCTATAGTAATAGACATTCACAATATTGTTGACATTTGGCTTGTCCAAAGAAACACAAAACCAAACTTGGTCAATTAACAGGTCAAATAATTAATCATCAAGTATTTAAGGCACTAGTGATTTAGAGCAGGAATAATGACTCCAAAAGAACTACACTAATTACAGAATTAAAGAAACAATTCTCTTCTAGAAGACTCCAGTCTCTCAAAGACATAGTTTACAGCACTGTACCTGATCATTTGGAGAACCCCTCCTCAGCACATGAAATACAATGGGCTTAGCGAAGTAGTATGTAACAGTGTAACAATGTCACAAATGTGAAAATATCTGGGTTTATTTATATGAAATGATCAAGCACTTATGTGAACAGGAACTTTGGATTTTTTCCAATCCAAAGGGTATGTAATGTGCCACAAGGCAAATGTATAAATCTAAGGTTTTATACATTTGTCACATTGTTTTTTATAGTTACAAGTATTTTGCATGCAAACATTTGCAAAGAATTCTCAGAATCCAAAGATGAAGTCAAATAATGGAGAAGAGACAAATCTCATTTTTGATACTCTGATCAATTCACCATTTTTAAATACCAAATGAAAGGCAGAAGTCCAAAAGGAGAAAGAAGAGGAGAAGTTGCAGTACAGCCTAATAAGAACACAGGAGAAGCCATGGTTGGATCCTGACCATGGCCTATCTAGTACAACACTCTGTGTAACACAGTGGTCAAAAACCAGAATTGAATTAAGTCTGACCATAGAATTGTCTTTCATAATAATCTAGCATCTTAAGTGATTTGTGGCTGTGCTATAAAATACTTCATTTTCCTAAGGTACCATTTCTGTTTCTTCTCATTTGAGCTCTCATAAAAACATCAAGTGTTGGTATACAGTTTTATTCTCACAAAATTTTACTGTACCAATATACTGTACCATCTCAAACTATAAAATTTAGTTCCCATTTTGGATTTAGGATTGAAAAAAGGCTAACTATCCATATACTTGCACATGCTATGCTGTTCAGATTCAAGGCAACCGCTTACATAAATGTGCAAATGATTTAAACCCAAGAGTTTTACTATAAACCATGAGAGAAAATTATTAAATCACCAGAATATATGAAAATAAGAGATCTGCCCCACAGGAAATGGTGCTTACGAAGGCAGTTAGTTCTTTAAGTATTGCAGTATTTTGGTGGCAGAATGATGAAGTGCTATCTGTGGTAATTATTTAGTAACAGTACAAAAGAAATATGAACAATCTCATGACCCTCCTCCAATAGGCTACCAGCAGGAGGGACAAATCTTATTCCTTTGAATTTTCAGCTCACATCATCCATGGCAGTTTCTAATGCCCCCACCAGCCTGAATCCCATAGGAAAAAAGTAAAATGTGCTATAAATCACCCATTGCAGCTGAATATTTTAATATATTCAGCAACTCAAGTTTTGAAAAGAACAGTGTAGGCAAGGAGGGAGCATAATCTTGTGTAAACAACATAAAAGCCAGACATCTTTCACCCTAGGCCTTTTAAATGGGAGTGAAGTAGTAATCCTGATTAAAATCTCCCTTCTGCAGTAAAGGTAGTTTCTCCTAGGAGAAAAGTTCTTCACCTCATATATGAAGCACTTTACTGAAATGCAAAACCTTCCCCACTCTAGTTTCCCACAGTTCCTACCACAGGGTTAGCAAGATAACGCTTAACCATTCCTTTCAGAAAATCAGCAAGAATACAGACGAATTCACTAAATAGTTGAGAATTTATATATCCTTGCTATGATCACAGTTTCTATAAAATGATACAGAGGAACATTTTCCATCTCCATCTTTACTAGAATTTGTTCCTCCTGAGACAAAGGGAGAGAACAGATAACTCGGGAAAACTCTTGCATCCAGTGGGCATGTTTGTGTGTATGAGGGAGAGACACAAGTATTACCTTGCTGGATCAATTCAAGTGGGTAGCTGTGGTGGTCTGAAGTAGCACAACAAAATTTGAGTCCATTAGCACCTTCAAGACCAACAAAGATTCATTCAAGGCGTGAGCTTCTGCCTGCAAGCACTCTTCAAGTGTCGGAGGAAGAGTGAATGCACTCCAAAGCTCATGCCTTAAATTAATCTTTGTTGGTCTTAAAGGTGCTATTGGAATCAAATTTTGTCTTGCTGAATCAAATCAAGGGACATGGTTCTCGTTGCAGCACCATCTAGCTAGAAGATTTATGACAAGCCAGTATTCTGGTGACAGTTTCCCCCTCTACAACCCCAAAGCATTTGACATTCAGTGATATACTGCTCAAAAAATAAAAACAGAGGGTCCCCAAGCCCAGCTTGCCCTTGTCGGAATGGGGTGGGGCTGGTAGAATTTGGCAAGTGTGTTTGTGGATGTTTGACAGCCCCCTCCCCCTCCTCCCCCCCGCCAGAATTCATTCCCCCGGCCTTCTCAATAGTTCCAAGCTCCCTCCCCTCTCTCCTACTCAAGCACAAACCTGGAGAAGAAAGGAAAGCTCTCTCCTCCAAGGTGCAAGAACAGAGGGAGAGGGAAAGAAAGGAAGAGGCATAACACTACTGCTCCTGCTCACCCTGGTTCTTCCCCGCTCCAACACTGAAAGAGGGCGAGAGAGGAAAGACCGAGATGTTAAAAGTCTCTCTCCCGCCTCCACCCTTCTTAGGAATAATTTTAACGTGCTCCTGTTTTATTCTCCCGCGTCTTCGATAGGCAGGCTCCAGGGGCGGGAATGGATGCCCCTGTGCGGAGGCAGGCAAAAGGGGTGGGGAAACCCCTCACCCACGCCTGTCACTTACGATGGGGGGGGGGGGCTGCAACCTCCGCCCCTTTACCGCGAGGGAGCACAAGAAAGAGAGGCGACCTCCCCCCTCCTTCCTTCCTCGCCTTTATGGAAGCGGTGGGGCAAGCAACCCACCTCAGCGCCCGAGGGACGGTCCGTGTGGGGCTGGAGGTGCCCCCGCTTCCATTGCTGGCAGCTGTGCCCGGCCTCCCTTCTCTGTTACCTGCGTGCTGGACGCCCCGGCCCGGCGTCTCTCCCCTCCTCAGGTGGCGAAGCGAACTCCCAGCCTCAACGGCCGCCGCGCCTTCTTCCCTCGCGCTTCGCCCCGCCCACCCGTGAGCCCCCCCCTCCCCAGAGGGGGGAGCAGGGACACCAACGCAGCCAATCTCGTCTCCGGCGGCCCGGCTGGTTGCTAGGTAGAACAAGAAAAGCCGGTTCTCTTTTCTGATTGGCCGCCGCTTCTAGGCAACGGTTTCCATGGAGAACGGAATCAACTTGCGGGAGGGAGGCGGTGAGGAGAAGGCGGCCTAGGCCTTTGGGCACTGCGGGGAGAGGGGGATTGGCGGGGGTGGCTGGGAGGGCTCCCCAAGGGACGACTCAAAGAAACAAGGAGGCCGGGCGAGAGTTCGTGGAGCTCTAGGACTGCCTAGGTATGGATGCACTATTCTGTCTATCTCGTCTCTGTGTTCTGTCACTCGATATCTAGCCCTCATCTGACTTACCTGTTATCCACCCACTGGTTGGACACGATTCAGTTGATCAGAAGGCAATTTTTTTCCAGGCCAGACTGGCCAGTGATTCTAGTGTGTGTGTGTGTGTGTGTGGGGGGGGGGGTCATCACCCATTCATTCATTCATTCATTCATTCATTCATTCATTCATTCATTCATTCATTCATTTCTATACCACCACTCCCAGCAAACTGGCTCGCGGCGGTTCACAACATATCTATAAAAACATAGTTATACAAAAGTCTTTTTACAATGGGATTGGGGTCTCTGTGGGTGGGCAGGTAGTTGTGAGTTCCTGCATTGTGCAGGGGGTTGGACTGGAGACCCAGCTCTATGATTAGACTCACTTTCAGAAGCATTATGTGAATATCACTGCTACAGGACACTAGAAAAGTATTCGGGCAACATTGATGTCGAAAGGGAATAGTCTGAAGGGTTGTCTCACTTAAACAGAAAAATATGTGATAGCATTTTGTATTATTTTGATGATGGGTTCCTTTCATTTGTAATACATAGGGCCCCTGTTAGGCCAAGAAGCAGAGCATCCATTTAAAAATAATATTATATTTGGAGGTTTAGAATTATTTTGTCTTATGGTGATCTCAGTCTTTTTTCTTGATGCATTTCTGATTTTGCCTCAGAATTTGGACACGCACCCTCCATTTATGTCTTGTAAATATATTAATTGGTATATGACCTAGTTCTTTTCAGTGCAGAAGCTGTAAAACAGGAGTCAGCTGGCTGGGAGGGGCAGTGTATAAACCCAATAATAAATTGTTTTTTTCTTCCTCACAAGGTACACCATTACAAAAAGGCCTTGCATAAGTTCCCTCTACTTGGCCTGCAACATCTAGTCTGGCCTGTTGGTTTATCTGTCTGCTATTTGGGATATTGGATGGGGGAATGATTGGTGCTGGGTAGGCAAGGGATCAGATTTATTTATCACAGGTGCACAGTTTCTCTTCTTCAGACACCCTTGATGCATACCAGTTGCTGATCTGTAAAGAGTCCAGTGCTGGAGACCATCCGCCACATGCATTTATTATCTGTTCCACATCATATATTTCTGGTAAGGCCTTGGAGGAGGAGTGTGTCTCATGGCTTAAGTGCCACTCAGTGCTTAACACCCACTCAGGG
Source organism: Paroedura picta (assembly GCF_049243985.1). Lineage (NCBI taxonomy): Eukaryota > Metazoa > Chordata > Lepidosauria > Squamata > Gekkonidae > Paroedura > Paroedura picta. The sequence continues at coordinate 29,207,043 of NC_135369.1, read as the reverse complement.
TTGTCCTGCTCCTGAGTGCCTCCTCCTCCAACTGGCTTGCCTGTCTGTCCAGCAGCCAGCCAATCGCCTTCCATCCCCCACCCCTGACCACCCCCTCTTCCTTCCACTTCCCTCCAAGGCTCAGAGGCTACAGATCCCTGCTTCTTGAGAGCTGCCCCTGGCAGTGAGTTTCCTTCTCAGGGGGCTCCAGCCTTTCCCAGTCCAGGGGGGAAGGGAGAGGCCAGCCACAGAGTTCTTCCACATATATACACACACAATCTAGTGCCCGTTGTAGTCCTGAATGCAATATGCTTGGCCCCTAGGGTAGACATGTTGTGTTATTTCATAGCATTATTCCCACTGAACTAACAATGTGAGAATGAGAATGATTTCCTGAAAGTAAGTCCCAATAAAAAGACTTAAGTAAGAATCTGAGTGGATCTGATTAGGATTGTGCTGCAATCTTGGTCTCTTGCTACATGGAAGGGTGGGGAGAATCTGTTGTTGGAGGAAGAAGAAAACAGTATTATATGCACAACAATAGTGAATTTGGCTTTTATTATTATGCAATAGTATGCTGTTGTTAGAGAATTCTTTTCAGATGTCTAATCTACCCTGTCTGATTGGCGCAAAGACACTAATGGCCACATGAGCCATAGCTCAGTAGCAGAGAGAACCTGCTTCAACTCCTTTGCATCTCCAGTTAAATGGATTGCAGGTAGCAAGATTTGCCTGAGGCTTTGGAGAACTACTGCCAGATAGAATAGGCATTTTTGTTGTTGTTAGATGGATCAATGGACCGACTCTGCTGTGTTCAAGCCACCAAAAGGAAATCCAAACAAGAAAGTCTTGTGGAATCACATAATGAATGTCCTGTGAATAGGAGTTCCACAATTTGTGTGATTACTAGCAAGAACAACTTTCTGTATATCCTGGGACACAAATGGCACAAATCTAAGATAGTGTTTTTGGTTGAACTCCAGCCAGTGAGTTTTTAGCATCTTGTATGATCACATAGCTTTTTAAATAAATAGGGCATTTAGCATTATTTATCATTGCCAACATGTGGATTATGGTCAATAGGTTAAGTGCTTAAGTATGTCTTGAAGCTTTTCCAAACAATGCTTTATTGAACTTATTTCTTCTGAAGTTTTTCTCCCCCCTTAAAACAGGCCTGTTTTTTTCTTTAGGCCCCTTGGTTTAACATTTTTTCAGGGTTAAACCTGGATTAGCACAATCCAGGGAATCACTCTAATGCTCTTATTTAATATGATATGAGTATTAGAGTGTATTAATCTTTCTTAAATATTATCACATCAGGTCTACGAACTAATAGCTGGCTTCAGTTCCCATTAAAATAGTTTCTTTTCCCCCAGATCTCTTGGCATTTGGCCAGACAGATCTAAAACTTATGTCACAGGCAAGCAATGGCACTAAAAGTGTTGGGACAACCTTAAAACATGTAATCTTTTCTTCCTTCTTTCACAAGTATAAGTGATATAGATTTCTCATGGTAGGGAATATTCCTCTGGTTAAATAAGTAGCCAGAAAGTTGTTCAGCAAAGAACATCTCATGCCAACCTACAGTGATATCATCAAGCTGTGATGTCATATTGCCCTGCAAAGTTGATGGCATTGCAGATCAAACTGAGTGATTTTATCCAATGACCAACTTCTCAGCCTGTTGACTTCAATAATTTAGAGCAGCGTGATTCTCTCTAAAATTGTACTGTAGTTCTATTATACTTTACCTCAGGATTTTAACAGTCGTTGTAACCAATGTTCTGGCTGCTTAATGTTTTGTTTAACTGAAGAAGCACCTGTCCTAATGTATCTCTAGAAGTCAAAAGGTAAAGTCCAGGAAAAGAGAATGGCACTATTCTCAGTCTTCGCTGCATTTGGCAAAATATAGTCTGTGCTTAAGTACAGGTGATCTTAAGTACAGGTAATCTTAACATAATGACTTGGCAACTGAGTGGTTAAAGAAAGTACAATAGGATAATGAGTTTATCATTTATTTAAGACAGGGGTAGTCAAACTGCGGCCCTCCAGATGTCCATGGACTACAATTCCCAGGAGCCCCTGCCAGCGAATGCTGGCAGGGACTTCTGGGAATTGTAGTCCATGGACATCTGGAGGGCCACAGTTTGACTACCCCTGATTTAAGCAGACGTGTGCTCTTCTAAGTGTTCTATAAGCTTAAGATATGTTTGCAATTGCACTATTATACATTTTCTTCAAGGGCCAGCATGGTGTATTTGTTAAGAGTAGCAGACTCTAATCTGGAGAACCAGATTTGATCGCTTACTCCTTCTCCCCATGAAGCCTCCTGGGTGACTCTGGGCCAGTGCACTTCTGCTTAAGAGTGGCCTACTGGGGAGATCCAAATAAATAGAAATACTGATTTTAGAAAGAATGTAGAAGAAGTAGTGACAAATTTTGGCAAGAACCAGGATGTGGCCCTCTAGATCAGTGGTTCTCAACCTTCCTAATGCCGCGACCCTTTAATACAGTTCCTCATGTTGTGGCGACCCCCAACCATAAAATTATGCAAGTGTTCTTTCACAGAAATTAAACCAAAACTGACCAGTGGCGTTGAAGATCCATTGTTCATGATTGTATATAAATTGTTTTTTTTTTCTGGGGTTTCTCAGTTCAGTTCTGCCTCTTGTCCCATCATGCCGATCTCGCTTTTTTCCACTGCTCCAGTCAGAAGAACGCTCTATCTTGATCTAACCCTGTAGGCTGTTGTGTGGATGGTGCTTCCCCGCCAAGCTGCTTGCATAGCTGGAACCCCTGTGAAAAGGTCATTCGACCCCAAAGGGGTCCCCACGCCCAGGTTGAGAACCACTGCTCTAGACATTATATGTTAAAAATCCTTTCATAGAATCATAGAATCATAGAGTTGGAAGGGGCCATACAGGCCATCTAGTTCAACCCCCTGCTCAACGCAGGATCAGCCCTACGCATCCTAAAGCAATCATAAAGCAATTCATATCTACTTTCCCTGAGACATTCAAGTTTGGAACATATTTATCTCCTCACAGGATCATTTTACACATTACAATGTTGCTTTGGCACTGAAGGGAGGTCAGTTGAAGCTGCATGGCAGATGCACCTGTATGATGCACATATTTGCTCCTCAGGTAGTGGCGCTTCAAAATACAGTTCTGGAACTGCATGCTTGAATGTCTCTCCTCCCCACAGAAAAGTAGCACAGCTAAAAAAAATCATGTGCTGCTGTCCTTATTGACACAATAACTTTACAAGGATGGAGGAATTTGTGAGTGAACCTTCAATCCTGCACTCTGGTACAGATTATCCTTGTATGATTCTGCCCCAGTGTTTAGATCAGCCTTAAATCTGTGAGTGTATGTGTGTGTGAAAGCCAGCTTGGTGTAGTGGTTAGGAGTGTGGACTTCTAATCTGGCGAGCTGGGTTTGATTCTGCACTCCCCACATGTAGCCAGCTGGGTGACCTTGGGCTCGCCACAGCACTGATAAAGCTGCTCTGACCGAGCAGTGATATTAGGGCTCTCTCAGCCTCACCCACCTCACAGGGTGTCTGTTGTGGGGAGAGGAAAGGGAAGGCGACTGTAAGCCACTTTGAGACTCCTTTGGGTAGAGAAAAACGGCATATAAGAACCAACACTTCTTCTGTGTATGAGTGGGGGGGGGGGGGATTCAGTTGTTGTTTGGGAACACTAAAGGTAAAGGTAAAAGTATCCCCTGTGCAAGCACCGAGTCATGTCTGACCCTTGGGGTGACGCCCTCCAGCGTTTTCATGGCAGATTCAATACGGGGTGGTTTGCCAGTGCCTTCCCCAGTCATTACCGTTTTACCCCCAGCAAGCTGGGTACTCATTTTACCGACCTCGGAAGGATGGAAGGCTGAGTCAACCTTGAGCCGGCTGCTGGGATTGAACTCCCAGCCTCATGGGCAAAGCTTTCAGACGGCTGCCTCACCAGTCTGCGCCACAAGATGCTGTAGTGTTCCCCCTGTAGTGGGAACACTACAGGGTATATATTCTGAGGAAATAGAACCCAGGTTAAGAAACATCAGTTAATATATTTTGTTTTTTCGTACCCTTGTGTATCTTTCATGGGTGTCCTTGGTAATAACCGATCAGAGAGGTTATATACTCTGTTCTTTCAGTTACATGGTTACTTGCTCCTGTACATGAAAGACTCCTTGGCTTATTTTCTTAATTAAAAATGATCAGGAGGAATGTGTGCTATCTCCCTCTTTTGAGTAAACTTTAATTAAATTAATAAGGAAGATTATAAAGAAAAACCAGTGTTTCTAATATCTGTAGGATTATCGGAAGAAGCAGACCTAGGACATTCAAAATGTAGTATTAGGACTAAACCAGACTTGACCCTTCTTTTCCACAGTTTTTAATGACAGTTTGCTAACCCCGTGTGATTGCTTTGAAGATGGGAAAGGTTGTTTAACCTCTTGAACAATTTATAATGCTTTCCCCATTTGAAAATGCTTATTTGCTTTCAAGAGTTGATTGCAGTTTCTAGTATATCCTTCAAGCTTTCACAGAGACTATGTTTAAAAATGAATATTAATAGAATTTACTGTACATCTTCTGCAGAAGAGCAATGGCATTTGCACCTCCCAAAAACTCGGAGGGCCCCAAGATGCAAACCAAGATGAGCGCCTGGACCCCACTGAATCATCAGCTCATGAATGACAAGGTAAGCACCATACAGTTGTATAAGAATGGGCCATAGTGTCATTCTGCTCCCTTAATTCTGCAAACTCAGAGGATTCTGATATGCCATACAGTGGTGTTATATGGTTATCTCATTTCATATAACACATTAGAAAACTCTGTCCATGAGCAACTAGACTTGTTGGAACTTTTTAGCCCTTGGACAGATTCAGGAAAACCCCAGTTCTGTTTGAAGAACATTTCGCCTCAAAAAGAATTCTAAGGCCAAATTCTGGTTCACAAGGAATTTTTGAATTCCACTTTGAATTCTGTCCTGGAGAGAACTGTCCTTGGTCATAATTGTACATCATGGACACTGTTCTGGAAAGAGTAGGACAATTCAAATAATAAATAAATTAAATAATTAAATAAATAAATCTGTCCCAACCAAGGGCACAGCTACTAGCCATGGAAACTGAGAGAAACCTCATTCAGAAGCACTAAACCTCTGAATTCCAGAGCCAAAAGACAATATCAGGGGAAGGTCTTAGCCTCTAAGCCTTTTTGTTGGCCAACCAGTTTCTCAGGTCACTGTGTTAGACAGGATGCTGGACTAGGATGCTGGACCATTGGTATGATCCAGCAGGGCTTTTCTTATGTTCTTTGCTGGTTTAATGTAAGATTATACAGTGTGGAAATCATACCTTTGAAGAAGTATTCATATATGATGTTGCTAAGATATCAGTGCATCTGACGTAGTGAGCTTTTGACTCACAACATCTTCTGCTGGAATAAAATTTCAGTGCCACCCAAGACCAGATTTTGTGCTAAGTCCACTGAAGGCATAGGTGTATGTCAGTTTAGGATGGCACTTCAAAATAGCCTTTACAGTGACATTGAGCTCTAGGTTTTTTTTTTTATTTTGCTGCTACAGACTATGTTCCCAGTGAACTTTTTAAAGATTCCTAACTTTAAATCTGTGAAAATGCTTTCCCACCTCCAGCGCTTGGTCTCTGACCATACTGTGGATGACTTTGAATGTTCATAGACAATTATGAAATGATACCATATCTCATTAGCAGAGTTTATACAATTGCAGTGGCTGAGCAATCTCACCTTGATACCCTGCTGTACCTTTCTATGGGTGCTTGGTGGGGAAGGCCATGTGGTGCCTTTAGTCCTTTGAGCATGCGCAATAGCAACAGGCTGAAAAGCAGTGAGAAATTTTATGTAGTCTATAAGGTAAAGGTAAAGGTATCCCCTGTGCAAGCACTGGGTTATGTCTGACCCTTGGGGTGACACCCTCTAGTGTTTTCATGGCAGACTCAATACAGGGTGGTTTGCCAGTGCCTTCCCCAGTCATTACCGTTTACCCCCCAGCAAGCAAGCTGGGTACTCATTTTACTGACCTCAGAAGGATGGAAGGCTGAGTTAACCTTGAGCCGGCTGCTGGGATTGAACTCCCAGCCTCATGGGCAGAGCTTCAGACTGCATGTCTACTGCCTTACCACTCTGCGCCACAAGAGGCTCTATGTAGTCTATATGGGAGCTCAAATCCAGCAGGTTGAGCCCTCTGACCCACCGGAGGGTCCCAACTCACAGGTAGAAGACTGCTGTTCTGACTAACCTTTGGTAAACCCTGAGCCCAGCTTCACTCTAATAAAAGCTTGAACCTGTTATGCTAAAAAGAATCCTGGAGTGGCTACACTGGCATCTGGTTATTTCATAAGGGATTAACTTACATGTGCTTTGTTTCCTGATGAAGAATGCCATGACAAGAGGGGCTCCAGGTGGATTCATAAGAGCTTGGAAGGCAAACATTGTATATTTCTGTGATCAAAGCCCCTGAGCCCGGCTTTGAGCAATGCAAACAACTCCCTCGCTTTCCCACTTAAAATACCTGAACCAAAACGTGAACCTTGGGCCATTTATCATTTCTTGTTAACAAAAAAAGATTGTGAAACGCAACCACAACAGAGGCTGCAGGCTGGCCTGGGTGATGGCTCATTCAGACAAGTGTCTTGAGGATACATGGAGAGAGAGAGCCCATTAAAGCATTTAGATTTAGTTTTTCACTTCTCTGCACAAAGGCAGAGGCACAAGCATAGCCTCTGTTGAGTCAGCTGTGGCCGGCAGCAGTCTTCTGGGAAAAGGGGGGATAAAAAGAAATTGTTCTGCATGGATTTGTTAGGAACAACAAAGTGAAAGAAAATGATGTAATCTAAAATTACATCAGTTGTAACGTTCTGCTCCTTCACCAAACATAATGACCCACTGTTGGGATTTTCTGGATAGAGACTAATTTTTCTGTCTTTTGTAATACTGGAACTCAAACCCACCTAGAGAAGGAAATTCAGGAAAGACAACAGGAGGCTGTCACAGTGCAGAACAAATATATAGAATTTGCTGGATAGGATGAATACTTGGTATAATAAGGCAGAGTGCATATACTACATATCGTGTGGGATCCCTTTGCAAGCTGATAAATACTGAGGAGAAAAGTCGCCTTGCTATAGGCTCTCACCAAAATGATTGTATGAACTTGAGCATTCTGAAGGCAGGTCATTGTCTACGTAGGAATTGCTGCTCCAGCCTCATTTCTTAATGTCTGATTTTTCTTCCTCCTTATGTGTGTTCTTTACAGGTATTTGAAGAAAGAAGAATCTTGCTGGGGAAATGGGTAATTTCTTTCTCTCTCAATTGACCCCTAGATCTCTGTGGGTTTCCATGACAGATGAGTGGACTGCACTGAGAAATCTGCTATTTTGGTGTAGTGGAGCCAGTTTGGTGTAGTGGTTAGGAGTGCGGACTTCTAATCTGGCATGCCAGGTTCGATTCTGCACTCCCCCATATGCAGCCAGCTGGGTGACCTTGGGCTCGCCACGGCACTGATAAAACTGTTCTGACCGAGCAGTGATATCAGGGCTCTCTCAGCCTCACCCACCTCACAGGGTGTCTGTTGTGGGGAGAGGAAAGGGAAGGCGACTGTAAGCCACTTTGAGCCTCCTTCGGGTAGGGAAAAGCGGCATATAAGAACCAACTCTTCTTCTTCTATATGATGGATGTGTGTCCCAAGGTTTAAAATCATGGGTAGGTTAGTTTGAGTAGGTGCATGGTCACTTACTTATTTCCCCAGCAGTAATTTGCAAAGAAACGTGGCTGATTACTTTTGGAAAGAGAATCTGGACTAGATGGACCTTTGTTTCAGCAAGGCAGCATTTATGTCTACAAAAGGTCTTAACCATGATGGAAACTGCATGACCAGGGGAATCGTCTCCAGCCCAAGGGAAGTGTGTCTAACCTCGACCAGGGCCTCGGCCTTTTCGGTCCTGGCCCTGTCCTGGTGGAATGAGCTCCGAGGAGTGCTAAGGGCCCTGATGGAACTGTCAATGTTCTGCAGGGACTATAAAAGAGCTCTTCTGCTAGGTCTTTGATTGAGGTCAGAGCTGGGAAGATCAGGGGCCCCTTCTCAGGCTGCACTGGAACATCAGGTGAACCCTATATCTCTAGGCAGAAAGTTGTCTGGATAGGCTGGTTGGGGCATAGGAGTATATTGCTGCTGATCCTGTATTTGAAGTTGTATGTGGGTATCTATACACACACACACACACACTGGGAAAAGTCATCTGCCACAAAACATGCAGCTCACCTTTGCTCCTCTCTCCTACTATCCCAGTTTGATAAATGGTCAGACTTTCAGAGGCGAAGAGTCCTGATGGATCTGTTAGAGCACTGTTCTCTGTCACAGTTGAAGTTCTGTGTCAAGCAGTTGCATGATCGTGTGCCAGTTGAAGCTCTGGATTTCACCACAAAGCTCCCCAGGGCTCTGTCCCTGTACATCTTTTCTTTCCTGGACCCCCGGAGCCTCTGTCGATGTGCCCAGGTAAAAGTCAGCAGGTACGAAGTTGACGTGCGGAAGGAGTCAGCACAGAGAGACAAAGCAACTGGGTATGTTTAGCCTAGAGAAAAGGAGCTCAAGGGTGATATGATGTCTTCTGATAAGGGAGTTTAGGCAGGATAGTTGTTAGCCACTGAGGCAAAAGCAATCAGTGCAGTCTTTCCTGGTAGGAATTTGTTCAGTGAATGAAATTCCCTAACCCCTCAACTGGCAAGTTGCTTTTCTAGTCAGGAATTTCCTCCATTGGACAGAATTATGCTGGAACAGACTGAGTTCCAGAGTGCTACTTCAGTGGATTTAGTGCAGGGCACGGAGAGTCTGTCCACAATGCCACCCCAATCAGAAGGCCAATTCACACATGTGGTGGCCATGCTGTATTTCTGCCATGCAAACACCCTCAAAGTTGTGTTTGCATAGTGGGTGAACCAGAAGCATACATGTGCCTGATGATGTACAGTTGACATACTATTGCAAGTACAGAATCCCTTTTTGGAGTTTGCCATGAGCACAGGAATCACAGCAATTGCTTACAAATGCATGTGTGAGGGTTTCCATTTTAGATATTGTTTTATCCATAGGAATTATAGGCAACCATGAGCCCAAAATCTTGCATTTCTGCATATTGTTCCGCTGCCATGTGTTTTGACTCAACTTGTGATTTTGGCTAGAAGGAGGAAGAAACAGATATGTAAGCATTGCCTCCAAATTAACTGCAGTTGCTAGCAACATTAAGTGTATGGTTGTTTGGGGACCCCCGAGGCAGATTTTCTATATCGATGATGTGCTTGAGGTTTGCACTTCAATTGTGCCCTCAAATCATTATGAATCATTTGGTTTTCACAGGTGAGCTGGCACTGGAAATACTTGACAGAGTTGGATCCGCTATGGATGCGGAAATGTCTGCGTTTTGGGTGGTACATCAACTTCTCCCCAACCCCATTTGAGCAGGGAATCTGGAAGAGACATTACATTGAAATGGTGAAAGAGTTCCTCGTTACCAGGCCTACGGTACTCCTGTAATCCTTGAAAGATCATTGTGGGAGATAAGCGGAAAGCTTCCGGCCTAGCTTTATAACTTCCCATATGCAAGGAAATAATTAAAACTTGCATAATTTCCACCCCCCACCCCCCAGCATTGTGAAGCAGGTCTTAAAGGTGCGACTGGACTCTGATTTTATTAATCTTAGGAAACTGTAACAAAGGTTTTCCCTAAAAGTTTTAGGTTGGAGCTGTGGTTCAGGGTAGAGCATCAGCTTGGTGTGCAGAAGGTCCCAGGTTCAACCCCCAGGATCTCCTGTTAAAAGGGCCAGGGAGGAGGTGTTGTGAAAGGCCCCAACCTGAGACTTGAGAGCTGCTGCCAGTCAGAATAGACCAGGCTTTCTCAACCAGGCTTTCTGAATGGCCCTGGAAGTGTTTGCCAAATGGGTGGAAATTAATTAATTTTTAATAGATTAAAAAAAATTGTTAAATGTTTATCTGGTGATATGACCATGTATAGTCATGTCTACCTCCCCTCCCCAAATGGCTGATGATGGACCTGGAGGGAGTGGGAAGGGGGAGCACCCCAAATAAGTGTGCACACAGCTCTGCTTCCCAACCATATTCTGCATGATCAATGCCACTTCTGGGGTTTCTTGAAGTCTGAAGAATGTTTCAGGGGTTTCTCAATGGTCAGAAAGTTGGGAAAGGCTGGAGTAGACAATACTGACCTTGTTAAGAAATGGTCTAATAGAGCATAGGGCACTTGTATGTATTTGCATTAGTTCTCAAGGTACTCAGCTAAAAGTTCCACGCAGACATGATACTGAACTGTCCCTTCAAAGTGTGAAACAACAGAGGATGGCAAGCCTTGGGAACTCACTCTGCAGGGCCATGTTGTCTTTATCGTGGCGTGGTGGTCATTTGGACCCAACTGTGAGGCAGCATTACCTTAAACAGTGCTGGTTGATAACTGAATGTTCGTTTAAAACTTTCAGCCCTTCTGGGCACAGATCTCAATCCCTAAGGGAGATAGAATCATAGAATCATAGAGTTGGAAGAGGCCATGCAGGCCATCTAGTCCAACCCCCTGCTCAATGCAGGATCAGCCCAAAGCATCCAAGAAAAGTGTGTATCCAACCTTTGCTTGAAGACTGTCAGTGAGGGGGAGCTCACCACCTCCTTAGGCAGCCTAAGATATTCAGGTTTATGTATTTGTTTGTTCCAGGTTCAAAGTGAAACCTTGTATTTCCCAAGCCAATAAACAGTCGAGTTAAGTTGCAAAGCTTCTAACCTGGAGCTTTGCCAGAAAAGGGGAACGCAGGTTGCATTGCATTCCAAATCTGAGTGATTCAGAAGTAATAGGTTGCACCAGCTTACACAGGAGCTATTAGAGGACATGACTTTACTGAATCCTTGGATTTCTGCTCTCCTAAAGGTGTGATGTGATGCTGTTCTAAGCATGGTCTAACTTAGGGGTTCCCAAAGTGGGTGGTACGTGCACACCCCCCCCTGGGGGGGCAGTGGAAGAATCTAGGAGGCAGTGAGGAATTTGGGGGCAGTAGGGGGCAGTGAGAAATTTTTGAGCACTAGGGGGTAGTGAGGAAATTGGGGATAGAAGGGGGGCAGCAGTCTGACTCTTCCTGCTGTAGCTGTATTTTCCTAGCCAGAGACATTCCATAAAGGCTTGCCATTGCCTCCCTCTGGGTAATAGCGATCCTGGACTTCCTTGGTGGTCTCCCATCCCAGTGCTGACCAGGGCCAGTTCTCCTTAGTGTCCCGAAGGAACTGACCACTTCAGAAGGTGGGCTGGAGGTGGGGCCTGGTAGCGGGGAAACCCTGCTGGGGCTTTGTTATTCCTACCTGCCTTTTCTTCTTTAGACCATCCCGAAACACGACTTTGTGGTGTTTGATGTTCAGCCAGTAGCTAAGGAGACCTCTGAGGTGGAACAGTCCTTGTCCTCAATCCTGCAATTAGGAAAGAAGGTGGACAAGGAGAAGAGAGGGCTCCCCCCATGGCGTTCTTCAGATAAGCATCCAATGGACATCATCAGATTCAATTACTTGGACAACTATGATCCTATTGAGCAAGCCAGACAACTGTAAGACATACGGAGTCATCCCGCTTCCTTCTTTTTGTCAAACTAAATTATGATCAGAATAGCACAAGTGACAACAGTGTCTCATTCCTCCCCAAGACAGTGGTGGTGTAGAAGTCTGTTCTGGTTCATAACTGGTCCCATATCTGCAGAATGGAGAAGACAGCCTCTGCCTTCATAGTTAGTGATAAGACCTTGGTTAGGATTGTGTTTGTAGAATCCCCTCCTCTTTTTGTTGTTCTTCCCTCTTCCATTTAATCCTTACAACAAATTTGTCAAGTTCATTAAGCCAAGAAAGAGGGACTAGCCCAAAATTTATGACACAGCAGGGATTTGAACCTGGTTCTGACTTCAACATGGATCCCCCGCTATGGGTAGGCATTTGGCTTTTTAAATTTTTTTTTTCAAAGCTGGTATATTGATCCATTTAAATGTTTTTTAGTTCTTTTTAAAACCAATTAAAAAAACAAGGCATTGTTTTGAGTAAGGCATAGAAGTAGTTTTTGTGATTGGGTGGCTTTTGTGACGTTAAGCACAGCACACAACCCAGTCCAGTGGGAAAACAGAAGGAAAGTGACTGACAAAAGGGCCAGCCAATCAGTGCTCTGCGCAGCCAGAATGGAACAATTGCTGATGGGTTCAATTCAGTTGTTAAGTTTGTAAATCTGTCCACAAAATAAGTGAGTGTAGATTTGCAGAAGGACTACTGCCCAAGTTGTGTACATCTGAGCACAAGGGAGCAGAGCAGGTCCAGTGGAGCAAGTAAGGAGGGAGGTACATTGACCACCCTATAAAAATGGACACCACTGAAAGGCCAATGAGGAAGTTTACTTCTAGGTTCATTGGGTGTGTGTGTGTGTGCTATAGCTAGGGGAAAGGAGCAGATTGGGCTCTGGCACTCATTCTGAGGCCTGGGAAACATCTTTGTGGGAGGGGAGTCACGGCAGAGGTCTGGGGCTTGGGTCAGATTCTGGACATGCCTCACAGTGTTATGCTTTCCCCCTGCTCCAACAGTAGAAAGAAAGGAGGAGGGCTAACTCCAGACATCAGCCAGCAAGCTTTCCAGAAAAAACGGAAACCAAGCAGTGCAACATACAAACTCCGGAAAGCAAAGTCATTGGCAAGTATTGCTCCTGGTTGACCTGTTCTGCTTATCAGCAAACTCAGTGGTGTGTGCAGTCTGTAGGCGCTGCAAAGACCAGCAAAGAAGGGAACATCCTTGCCAGTTGCAGCATTTGGGTGGCCGTGACCGAGCCTCAGAAAGGCATCGTAGCAATCAGCTGTTGTAGGCATGGGCATTGAGCATGCTGGGGTCTTCTGCCAGGCTAGCCAACTGATTCTTGCAGAGAAGGAAAAATAATTTAAAAAGCAATGTTCTAAAATACAATAGAAAATCTGGTCAATTAATCTAGCCAGCTGTGATGCTCGGATTCCTTGCACTTTCCTTTTCGGTGTTCAGTCTCAATCTTGCTTAACATAACAACAAAGTGCTAGATGCTGTCCCTGCCCAGAGGGCATGTGAAGTATATTGGACAGACAAAGGCGATTAGGGTGGGGGAGAGCATCAGGACTTAACATGTGAGTTCCAGAGATGGGGTGCAACAGAATCAAAAAGGTGGTGGTAGAATTTCCTCTTTCCTGATCTCCCAGAATGGATATTTCTAAGCCAGATGCTACCTTTCCTGTACAGGGTCTACCTAACTAGTTTTCAGTGCCTCCTTTTGATATCAAGGACCTGTCTTCCTATCTCAGCCACTTTTACAATGAGGATAGCAATACGTTTAGAGAAGCCCTAAAACAGCAAAGTCTGAGAAGTGACCACAACGTTGGCAAAGATGCTGACAAAGATGTGCAGAGTGCCTGTATACACAGCAATGTGCCACAGGCTGATCGGGGAATGATGGCCAAGGTCCAAGACTGCTTCCAAGTGCTGCTTCCAGGGTCTTTGATGCTGATGTGTAACACGTTTGGCATCATGCTACAGTTCCATTAGGCAGCCCTTCGTACAGGGTAGAACAAGGGTCCCCAGCCATGTTGAGTATATGGACACTTTTGAAATTTTGAGAAAGTGGAAAGTGTTATCACAGAATGGCTGCCGTTAAGGGGAGGGGTGCAGTCAACCACAAAAAGGCTACCATGATTATTAGGTCCACTCATAAAACATTGGGAGGTTCCAAGCCCCAAAGCATCCTATGACGGGGCGGTTGTTTCTGATTGGGTGGTCCTTTCAGACACAAGGATGTTGCCCCTTTGGATCTTCTGAAGCACCCCTGGCTCCATTGAGGAGCACAAGGCTTCGCTCTTTGCTTTGGGGGAACAGGAAACATCTGGGCAGGTGCCATGGCTTTCACGTGCATCCCTCTGAGGATCTTCAGAGCAGAGGTACCTTGTGTAGGTAGCTGGGTTTGAATACAATTGGATCATCTTCCCAGGCATGTTTGGCTACAGATTTGAGTGCTTTCAGCGACATATTTCTGCCACTGCAGGAAGGAGCTTGACAAAGCTTGGTGGTTTAACCTGTTTTGCTTCCTTGTCCTCCAGCAGCCTAGTGCTGAGTTGCCAAGAATGCAGGAGGGTGGAAATCAAGTATCTGAGAAACCTTTGCTGTCTGCAGTCCTTTGCATTCTAGTCTCATTCCTGGAGGGTGGGGTGGGGACCCGTGCCGTGCCTGCCATGTCCTGCCGTTCGCTTGTGCGTTCCGCACCATCAGCACCCCTTCCTGATGTTTTAAGCTCTTGCATGCCTACCTACTTCTCTTTAGGTTGATCCCCACCAGTCATTACGCTGCTTCTTTCTAAATGTAAGGATTAAGCCCTGTCTTTCCCGCATTGTCTGTGTCTCCCGGCCACCCCTGAGTGCCTGTTAGGAAAACAGAAAGTTGTTCTAGCCTGTGACTATTGACAGTTGCGCTGTTATCTGCCTTTATTGCATCCGAAAGGGTTTCCGAGACAGTGTTTTACTGCCTCGAGCTTTTCCTAGAGATTAAGCAAACAGATTGAAAGGCTCAAGGCCTAGTTCTCGTGGAGAAGTTGGCTGCAGGTGCAGACTAAAAGCTTGCTATACAAACCCCAGATATCCCCCCCCCCGCCCCATAATAGAAATTCAGCAGTTCAGGGAGAAAGGTGTGAGTGGGACAAGTATGTGGTTTATCATACCCATTGCCAGGAGACCCAGCTGGTTCTCTCTGCAGTGGTGCCCAGACTCATTTGTTACAAGGGCTGAATCCGATATCAGCGTGACTTTGTCAGGCCAGGCCATGTGTGCCATAAGACGTAATGTCAGGCACCAGAGTTAAAATACTTATGTAGGGCAGCAGCTAGTAAAGCTCTGAGTTGGTTTGTCCTCACTGCAAGGCTGGGGGTATGCAGAAGAAACCCCACTGGGAACTCCCCCTGCCCCTGCACCACCATGGGAGGGGACGGGGAAGACAAGCTGAACTAACCCCCCACCTTCAGAAGCAGGGGGTGGGGTGGTCACCCAGGTCTGAGACCATATGCAAGGCAGGACCCAAGCAAAGCCAGAGAAGCTGGAGATGTCTGTGCAGCAGTGGCTGCCACTTGCCTAAGTCTCCAGGCGATCCATGGCAGGGTGATGCTGGGAGTTCAAGCCAAGGATTGTCAGCAAGCTGCATCACCTCCACGTGGCAGCAGCTACCCCTGACCAAAGGCCACTAGGTAATCTGATGGGGGAATGGGCACTGGTACACAAAGCCAAACATGTGGCAGGGGCTCCAGTATAACTGGAGATTGCTGGCCCTGATTCCCACTAGTCAGCAGCTGCCTATTGCTGAAGGCCACCAAGTGGTCCATGGGGGAGGAAGGCATGGCCACCAATTTATGCGATTAGTGGCATGACTTGCCCCCCTCCTCCCCCATGTGAGGAAGAAGAAACTGTGGGGTCAGGGTGCATATACAGCAGCAGCACTGGCCACCAGCAGAGGATCGTCTGCAATTCCTCCACATGCAAACATTGATCTCTGGCCATCTGGGACAGCACCCCTTGAGCTTCAGGCTGAGCAGAGAGGCCTGTGACCTCACTTCAGAACCCTGAGCCAGCATGAATGCAGCTGTGGTTTCTTCACTGTTAAATGAGGTTGCCAAGGGGTTCTGCCTGACTGCTGCAGACAAGGTTGTTCCCTCCCTCACACCAGTTGCTCACAGGCTAGATAAGAGCCCTGGGGTTTATGTTTGACTTCCTGGGCCTTATGTTTGACACCCCCGGTCCATGACATTCTGCTCCAACTGCTGCCTAGAGGTAGCCCAGAGGTTAGTTTTTGATCCTCGTTCATGTAACTGTTTTTTGCTTGTTTGTTTACATGGCATCCTCCATGTTCATGGCCCTTTACAAAGCCTAGTGTCCCTCTCCTGAGGAATTTACAATCTAAAACGTGAGACAGTGGCTGTTGTGCAAAGCCATCTGTGCAAAGGTAGCACAATATTTTCTTCCCCATTCCTTCAGGAAAACTTAAGGGATTTTGCCAAAGGCTTTACTGGGGGGGGGGGGGCTCAGAAGGTCCTCATGCAGAAGGTCCTCAGTTCAATCTCCAGTATCTCCAGATTAGAGGCTGCTGCTTTTAACCACTATACCAAGCTAGATGGGAGAAGGAGATTACCATTGGGCCATCGTTAGAGCCCTTAGAACAGCACTCAGAAGCCTAAAGAAATACCGGGACATGCTGGGCATTCAGCAATTAACACCAGCTCAGCTCCAGAAGACAGTGTGGCTTGGAACAGCAAGAATCCTGCAAAGATACTTCTGCAATTCCCAAGCATGTGGCTAGTTCTCAGGTTGTAGATAAGAGCCTCTTGTGGCGCAGAGTGATAAGCGGCAGAAATGCTGTCTGAAAGCTCTGCCCATGAGGCTGGGAGTTCAATCCCAGCAGCTGGCTCAAGGTTGACTCAGTCTTCCATCCTTCCGAGGTCGGTAAAATGAGTACCCAGCTTGCTGGGGGGTAAAACGGTAATGACTGGGGAAGGGAATAGCAAACCACCCCGTATTGAGTCTGCCATGAAAACGGTGGAGGGCGTCACCCCAAGGGTCAGACATGACTCAGCGCTTGCACAGGGGACACCTTTACAGGGGACACCGGTTGTAGAACACCATCTTCAAATAAATGACCATGACCATTTCTAATAATAATACTAATAATCCCTGGTACCCGGAAGCTGAGCCATCTGGATCATGGGGCAGAATGAGGGGGTGGAGCCAAGTGATTTTGATCAGCTGTGCAATGGAGTCGGTGTCAATAAGTGATTCACCCCAAAGTGTACAGTGAAAAAAAAACGGTAATCCAAAATCTACACTTATCAATTGCTTCCATGGAGATTTTCTTCTCCAAACCAAATTATCTTCCTCCCCCAGAACTCACCAGTATTTATTTGAAAGATTTTAACAATATTCATTGTGATTGTTGTAATTCAGATTCTCCAAGATGGTCCTGATTGTTTCCAACTTGCAGGCTGGACTATTTCCATGCTTTCCTTTTCCTAACAGGTGTTCACAAAGATATTTTAAATAATGTGTACTTTATGACAGAATCTAATGCCTATTTATTTGGAAGCCCTATGGGACTCACTCCCAAGTAAGTGGGATTTCAGCCGCATCACTCTTGCATGTTTTCCCTTGGAATTTTGTTGTTGAAGTGGTGTGTGTGATTTGGCTGAGAAACTAGGAGAACAGGAGAAGATTGCAGTTCCTGATTTGTGATAATAAATATCAGAACAAAACTATTTTTATGTTATTTCAGAAGAAATAATCTTCCTTGCTTAACTGTGAATTCACGTTTATCTCCCCTATTTCCTAGATGTCCCTCTCAGCAGACTTTGACGCACACCCAAAAATTCCAGTCCGCCCAAGCTGGGCTACTCACCAGTCCACTGGCTATCCTGTGACCAAAACAACAGCAAAGCTCCTTGCCCAAAGTGCCCAGTGGAATGCTGGGATACGACCAGCACCCATTCGGGGCTCAGTCCCAAAGCTGAGCAAGAAGGGGATGAAGGCCTTTGCAAGAACAACCAGAAGCTCACCAAGTCAGTAAGCTGTCCAGTACCGGTTATAAATGAAACTGCTCCCACCACACACGGATTCCCTCTCCTTCCTTGACACCAGAGGCTTAAAGAAAAGAAATCAGGGATCTAGGAATTCCTGGTTCCCCCTTGCAATTGAGCAATCTAGATCAGGGGTAGTCAAACTGTGGCCCTCCAGATGTCCATGAACTACAATTCCCATGAGCCTCTGCTGGCAGGGGCTCATGGGAATTGTAGTCCATGGATATCTGGAGGGCCGCAGTTTGACTACCCCTGATCTAGATACTTTGGAGCTTTTCAAGAAAGCCCAGAGAAAGCCCTTTGGGCTTTGAGGATAGAAGGGAAATGATAGTTGTAGGGGATGAGGCTAGGAAAATGGTACCAATAAAGATAGGGTCTGCAAAAATGCAGACCTCTCTGTTCATGTGGTTCAAAGATGTTTAGACTGAAGTTTCCCCCAAATGATTGAATCAAACTGTTTGGGAAAGACCACAGCAAAGCAGAAGGTGGGTGGAAGGGAATAGAAGCAAGACAACTGGAGGGCCATGTCCTGCAGATGTTCCCCAAAGCAGCAGTGCTGTAAGGAAGACCAGGCTAAACATCTGTGTAGAACACAGGCAATGTCTGTTTCATGCATTAAGAAGGATCAGTCTGCACTTGTCCAAGAAGGCACACGTAACAAGGTGGGGCAGCTGAGGGGGGCTCCCTGACAAGCATGCCAACGACTGCAATCCTAAGAACATTTCCATGGGAGTAAGACCAGCTGAGCAAAATGTGATTTTCTTCTTTAAGTATGTCTGCTGAGAAGTACTTCCTATTTGAGGCTTGTGTTTGTTGCCTGATCTACATTAATTTTGCATTTAAAATTTTTAAAAAATAAAAACTCTCCCTGCCTTTAGAATTATGATCCTAATATATTAAAAAGACAATATACATTGTGAAAGAGAGAAAAATCAAAAGGGAGGTGGGTCATTTTGGAAAAGCCAGGCGAACCTGACAGGAGTCCATTGGTATCTTAAAGAGATTTTATTCTAGCACGAGCTTTCATAAACTTTGACAAAATTATCTTGGATGTAGTTTGCAAAGGTTTATGCTGGAATAAAATCTTCATTCATCTTTATGACACCATTTGTTTTGCTACAACAGATGGACTGTGCAGTCCTATGCAGAGTTCCATGGTCTTAGTCTGGAGTAGCTCTGCATAGGATTGCCCTGGACTGTTCCTTTCAGTGCACTGCATTGTCTGAGGAAGTAGGCTTGCACATGCAAGCTTACACCTTGAATAAAACTTTGTTGGTCTTAAAGGTAACCATGGGACTTAAACTTTTGTTTTGCATCCCATGAGTTACCTTACAGGGCTGGTCAAATATTTGAAAGGTCACCCAGTTCAAATTACACTCAGTCTGTTGAGTGATAGCAGGGGATAGCTCTTTTCTTGACACGGAAACATAGCCAGGCTAGGGTAAGAGGGGCAGCCGTACACACAAGGGTGAAGCAGAAGCAAAGCGGGCAGTGGGTTGCCAGGGAACAAACGACACAGGTTCTTTTCCTAGAGGTGACCCTATGGAACACACTGTTAAAGACTGTGGGGAATACTGACCAAACCTTTATGGCTGAAATGGTTACTTTTCCTCCAGTGCTCATGGTTCATTGTTCTGTCTGTTCATTACAGCATCACCACTCTTTGAAAGCCAGCCTTGGGAAGTTCCACCATCCAGCCATGTTTCTGATTCAGACTAGAATGATGCGGAAAGGGACATTCATCTCAGCTGAATTAGTCTCTAAAGAGGAAGTGCTGCTTTTGCTCAGCGCCCTGGAACCACAAGCTAAGCCAGGGAGATGGTCCATGGACATAGCATACCTGCACTTCAGTGATGGACCCACTGATGAAACACAACTTGGGTTCAGGGACCAACTCAACCATAACCTTGCCCCACGGCCTTGGACACGTCATCAGCTCTTCGCTTCAGCTTCCACGTAGTAAAATGATACAGAGTAATGTCCTACTCCACAGCATTATTGTAGGATGGTGAATATTAGAAGATTCTAACAGTGCCGTCCTAAGTACGCTTTCCTGGGAGTAAACTCTACTGAAGAGGCCTGAGTAGCATTCTGAGCAGAACTGCTTAGCTTGCTCTCTCAAGAATTGTGTAATTTTGGATGGAGAATCATGTCAACAACAGGTACGGGCATTTTGTTTCCTGGCAGAAACATAAAGGATCATGACTATGAAATAAACAACAACGTGATAACAATGCCATGTTCACTG
Organism: Paroedura picta; assembly: GCF_049243985.1. Lineage (NCBI taxonomy): Eukaryota > Metazoa > Chordata > Lepidosauria > Squamata > Gekkonidae > Paroedura > Paroedura picta. The sequence continues at coordinate 29,187,132 of NC_135369.1, read as the reverse complement.
TTTCTTTTTTCCTTCCTTCTAGCCACCCCTTTCTTGTGTCCTCTGTTGTTGAAATTTAGATCATACAATTCCTCGCCCACTTTACAAATCACCATATATTGTAATGATGATGAGGTATATATCTTTAACCGCTCCTGGCGGAGCCAAAGAAATAAAACAGTAAGGGCCCCGAGGGCAGGCCCTGTCCGGGATGAGGAAGGGTGTATATATAAGCCAATTCCCCAAAATCTGTTACACTAGCATGAGCGAGAAACAGAACGCATGTAGGCAAAGGGGCAGACTTATGCCAGGCTAGATTCAACTATTGTGTTCAGAATGGTTACAGAAAGTGCACCCCTTTCTTCCATATAAATGAAAGGCTGCCATTCACTCCTCTGGAGAAAACTGCAGAGCTGCAGTGAATATAATCCTGCCTACCTGAGCAATGGATGGCTTGATAAAATCTTTTACTACATTCTATATATTTAGACTGTGTGAAGATATTATCAAAGGTATTTTTATTTTAGCACCAGCGCCATCTCTACCTTACTGTCATCTGCTAGGGATGGACAACTCCCTCTTCTTTGGCAGGATTCTGCTAAGGATTTTTCTGACCTTGTGATGCATCACTGGTATCTGTAGGAAATCCACCTGGCCTGCCAGATTTTCAGTCTAGTCTTCCACGAACCTTGATGTGTTCACAAATGTGCAGCCTCTCACTTCCTTCAGTCCTTTCATGGCCTCAAAAGCTACATATGCTCGTGTGTGCTTATATACTACTTAGCCCATGATCCAGTGTGGTTTAGAGCAATGCTGCACATGCACAAATATATTTGGGGATCCTGGAGTTTTAAACACAGAGTGACAGAGCACAATGGGCCAGATGGAAACAAGCACAAGAGACGTGATAGGAAAAGGAACCCCACCCAAATCTTGCTCTATTTGATTTTCTGGCATCTCCAATTCTATGCCTTAATTCAGTTTTAACTGAATGCATCACTAAGCTTTGCAGGGCTCTTCCTGACTCTTACTTGGGTTGGTGGAAATACCGCTGCAATTTACACTGGGACATACCTGCCCTCTTGTGGCCAAACAATCTCCATACAGTTCACTCAGGCTGGTTAGGTTAATTCTGGATGTGTCGACTGGTGTATTTGAATGAATAAAATGCGCTCTAAATCACAACAAAAACTTACAATGTAGATACAGATGCAGTTTAATAGGAATCAAAAACCAAGCTTCTCATGGTGCGTTTCAAATGAGTTCACTCTTCATTGGGGGTGACAAGAAAAGTAGGGGCAGCTTCTTCAGTTAACACTGTGGGAGGAAGTAGAAAACGTTTCAACACACTGAATAGCTTCATAGATCTCCTGTTAGTTTGGCTCATTGTCTGACCTCACTAAGGGAGTGTTGTCACTTGGTCCTGCAAATGGCCTCTGGAGATGTTTCCCCATGGCCACCTTTTCCTGTCCAGCTATCAGTAGAAGACCTTCTCCAGGTAGGCATTCAGGAACATTCCCCGGGGGTCCAGCTTCTCCCTGATGGCACAGAACTTTGGGAACTCAGGATACATCTTCTCAAAGTCCCCCCGGGTGCATGTGTGGGCCTGGTGCCAAAGAAACAGAGTAAATGCCATTATTCTTCCCTTCCCTGGCTGTGAGGAAGAGACAGACGCATGCAGTGGGGTCGTCTGGCAAAAGGCACTGCCTGAGGCCAAGCCCCCCTGACAATACCTCCATATGGGGTAGCTCCTCCCTTCCTTGTCTTCTGGGCACCTTTCAACACAGCTCAGCAAGCTGTGTATCCCAAGAAGGTTTCCAAAAGAGTCTCACAAGAGAAATGTGGTTGCCATGTGTTGTTCAAAAAGATGCCTCCCATGGGATGAGGAAAAAAGGAACATATGGCTGTTCTGAGGGGGAGGGGGGAAAGGCAGCAAAGGGAGGGCCCTGTGGCAAGTGGGGCGAGGTAGGGGTGGTGGCACTGGATAATGTTGCTTCATCTCACCTCTTTACACACCTAGGCCTGGGAGTCTCCTAGCAATACCTAATTTCTCATTGTTAATAATAATAAATGCTTGATATAGCAATAGTGTTCCCAATATCAAGGAAAAGCCTTTGTGCAGACCATTGTATGTGTGTAAAAGGCTGGGAAAGGGATGTGGCTCAGTGGCAGAGCATGGACTTCGTATGCAGAAAGCCCCTGGTTCAGTCTCCCCACAGGATCTCCAGGTTAAAGGATTGGGTATATCTATATCTACATCTATAGTGTTGGTCATGCCAGCTCTCAAGTGAGTGACACTGCGTGTTTGGCTGGATGAGGGAGGGGCAGGGGGAGAGGGAGACGGTTCTGTCAGATACTGCCTCCAATCTAAATTGGACATGTGGCAGCTCCCCAGCCTTGAGTGTGAAGGTTATTGCTTGAGGGGCAGACATTAGCCAAATGGCTCCATGGAGGCTGGGGAGTTTAAAAGCCCCTTTCACAGAGTCCATTGGAAGCTTTCGCTTCTGACAACTTAGATGCTGAGAAATGGACACTGTCTTTGCTCCTGACAACACAACTGCTTCCAGGTGTTTCATTCTGTTTTGTTTTGCTTGCCAAACAGAACCAACAGGGGGCAGTTCACTCTAGGTCTGCTGGGGGGGGGGGAGTAAAACGAGGTAACCCGAGAGTGAGTGACCCCGTTCATGTGTCCGAGCATCTGTGTTTGTGGGAAAGATAGAATCTAGCCCCAGTACCTTTGCCCAATGCGGTCTCCCTCCAAACTTCTTCATAATCCCCTCATAGGCGAGCCAGTAGTCAAGACGTGGGACATCCTTCCCATAGGGCCTGGAAATTGAAGCAAGACGGAATCACCTGAATAATGTGGCACACCAGAGTTTGGGATGATCATGAACAGAGTTGCAGGGCTTGCAAATGTGCAGAAAGTTCCATTCTATTGCTAGTTGGCCCCCTCATGATCCCTGCAGATAACAAAGGTATTGTTCTCATAGGATGGGGTAGAATGGTTTCCCTTTGTGGATGCGACTGCTGCCACAACATAGGGACAATGGGGATTCCACTTTGCAGGTTAACCTACATTTTCCCTGCCCTAGTTTTCTGTGGTGGCCTTTCCTCCCAAGTCACTGGGGGAGGGAGCTTCTTTAAAATCAACAACTGAAATATTGTTAAAGCATTATAGCAGTCATAGTTTCTTTGAAATACCAGCTTTCTGTTTTTTTTTTAAGGCAAGTAACTTGACACTTTTGTTGCATATATATAAGGGGAAAGGTGCTGCACAAAATGAATCTTGATGCAATCATACATAGAGTTGCATCAAGGTTGTTTTTTCCCTAATGAACATAAGAAGAGCCCTGCTGGATCACACCTGTGGTTCACCTAATCCATCATCCTGACCCATGTGGAGGCCAATCAGTTACACTCAAGGGCCAACAGGACACAGAATCCATAACCTTACAGGGATGTTGTCTCCTGGCACTAGAATTCAGAATTTGGGGGTTTATTTTAGTCACTAGGGCTAGTAGCTGCTGGCAGTCTGGTCTACTGTCAATCTGTCTAATCCCCTTTTCAAGTTGTCTATTTCTGTGGCCATGAGCTGTACATGTTAGTCATCCATTGTGTGAGCAAATTCCACCTTTTAATAACTCATTGAGAAAAGAAACATATTTTTTGTCCTTCCTGAATCTAGAAGTCATCAATTTCATTGGACGCCCTCAAGTCCAAGTATCTACCCTACACATAATTATATAAACAGTCATTTCCCTCTTAATCATCTCTTTTCTAAACTAAAAAGTCCCTCACTCTTCTGCCTTTCCTCATAGGAAAATGCTCCAACTCCCTAACAACCAGCTTGGTGTAGTGGTTAAGAGCAGCGGCTTCTAATCTGGGGAGCTGGGTTAGCTTCCCTGCTCCTCCCTGTGCAGCCAGCTGGGTGACCTTGAGCTCATCACAGCCCTGGCTGTTGTGGGGAGAGGAATGGAGGGCAATTGGAAGTCACTTTGAGACTTCTTCTGATAGAGAAAAGTGACATGTAAGAATCAACTCTTCTTAATCATCTTGGTCGACCACTTCTGTATATTCCCCTGCTCTAGGATGTCCTTTTTGAGATACGGTGTCTAGAACTGCACACAGTATTCCAAATGAGGTTGCACCATAGATTTATACCCACCCAGTGTGCCGTAGCAGTGAAAAAGGCAAACTCTATGCTGGGGATTATTAGGGAAGGTGTTGAAAAGAAAACAGCCAATGTTATAATGCCCTGTGGGGGACCACATAATAATGGCCATTTTATTTTCAATCTCTTTCTTAAGAATCTCCACCACACATGTTCCCCCACTGCTGCAATACACGGAGCTGACCCTTCCCCTGCCCTATCCACCACAACCCCCAGGGCTCTTTCCCCGTCAATCTCACCAAGGGCCCTTTAACGTGCCCTTTAAGTTGGCATCCTTTGGTTCCAATGGGCATCACAATACATTGCTTCCTTGGAACCATTTGCCACAGTGTCACCCACTCCCCCACTTGGCTTCATGAGCTTTTCATTGCTGGCCTTGGTTTTCGCCATCCTGAATAATTTTGTACTGCCTGCAAACTTGGCCACTACGCAACTCATCCCTGCTTCTAGATCATTTGTGAGCAAATTAAATCACACTGCCCCCCCCATCAGTCAGGGCCCAATCTGAGGATTTGTGGGGGATTTAACAGAGCAATATCGGCACTGTTACTTGTGCTGCACACAAAACACACAGTAGCACTAACACAGTGCTCATCAATAGTTCACTCTATACCACTCTAAAATACCCACACAATAGTTTTAAACAGAAAGAGTCAGCCACGATTACCTAGAAGCGTCCTTTTATTTTGGGAATCATCTGCGGTGAAGGAAAACATGGCCATAGTCCTCACATTCACCCTCTGTTTCTTGAACCTTGGCAGGATGTGTGAGCACGGTGTCCAAATATCTAAGGGGACTTTCACACTTCTGGGGCTTGTGGTCGGCACTCCTGCTCAATGAGCGATAGATATGAAGACCCCTTAACTATCTCAGTGTGAAGCCCCCTAACTGTACAACACTGTGGGAACCACGTGGCCTGTCATACATGCTACATGTGCTACTAGATAAAATGCTTCTGCATGCAGGGCAAGCTGAGCGTCTGCAGCTGAAAGGGGAAACAGGTGGAGATTTTTATTTCCCATTCTGTTTCAGGAAAATTGAATCCAATCAATGCAGGCTTTTGACCAGAACCAGTCATCCCTGCCAGTCAGTCCTAAGTGGGCATAGCTTTACTTCTGGCTGGTGCTGAATGGAACCTCCCGTATCGCACAGCCCAAACGGCCTTGATCTCGGCCTCCCCTTCCTTACCTGTACATGATGATGTTCATGTAGCAGCTGTCCCTCTGGAAACTGGGGCTCAGCAGAATATCATCCCCTCGGGTGAAGCGCACTTCCACCGGGTAGTGGGCGACCACTTTGGGATTGCTCTCCAGGATACCCTTCAGCTCCAAAAGAGCCTCTTTTGTTTTTTCACTGCAGGAGGACAACACACACACCACCACTCAGGCAATATGAAGCACTTTAAGCTCTGAAGCAGCGTGTTTATCCCAGGAACTTTGGGGTTTGGAAAGAACCATCACAGATCACAGCTGCCTTATGCCTTAAGAGGCATGCAAAGGTGGTTTTCCACGGCCTGCCTCTGCTTAGCAAGCCCTGGAATCCCTTGGAGGCCTCCCTTCCAAGTACTAGCCAGGCCTGGCTCTACTTAACCTCCAGGATCTGATGGTATCAGGCTACAGCATATAAAAGGTGCAAAAAGTTAAATACCAGTTTGGGCCACAGCTCAGTGATCCAAGCACATGCCCAGGTTCGTGCCCCAGCATCTCTGGTTTTGGGAGCTCTAGAGGCAAAATGTGCTTGGAATCCATCTGTATCTCCGGGGGCAGGGGTAGTCAACCTGCAGTCCTCCAGATGTCCATGGACTACAATTCCCATGAGCCCCTGCCAGCAAACGCCAGCCTAACTGCATATCTGTGGCTAGGGGAAGCGTTTTCAGACCAGCGGAGGGGGTTAAGATTCAGCATCTCTGTTTTCAGGAGCGTGCTTTTGGCAATTCCTTGTTGCCAGTAGCATAATGACTCGATTTCTCTCCCTGTGGGTACTGGTCCTTGCACAATTCTTACCCAAGGTTGGATCCGGCAATTGTACTGAACAAAGTAGAAGAATGACAAGTTGGAAGAAGGCTCCTTAGGCTGGAGGAAAGCTTCAAATTTTGCTGGGCACAGTGGCTGGATCCAGTCCAATGACTTCAGAGAGGAAGGGGTCTATATAGATCTGGGTCAGCAAGAATTTCCCTCAGAGGTGTCACTTTGTGCAATCCCACAAAAGAAAAAGGACTCTATCTGGCCCTCCCCACAGAAAAGGGCACGGTGCCAGCTGTCAAGTGCAAAATGTGAATGTGCAGTTTCAATACTTAGCCAAGCACCCAAGGTCCCCCACTTCTACCCAAAAAGTTCCAGATGATAAATCAAGCTGGAATCCCCCCAGTTATATTGTAGGACATAGTTTGAAGCCAAAACTAGATTTCCAGTAGCCCCCAGCTAAAGGACACATGTTGGCCTGCTCCTCTACCTCTCAGGGCTCAGCTGGACTCTGACTACAGCTGAAACAACATCTGCCCTCCCTGGGAGCTCTCCAAGGTTCTGAAGAGCCCCACTTTGCCCTGCCACTTGGAACCTGAGGCATATTCCTCACTGCCAGACAACTCATTGCTTTCTGTCAATCTGCTTCAGACCTTGCTCTGTGGCCCATCAGACAAGAATCTGATTACCCAGTTAAGTCTATTCAAATGTGCAGGATAGGAACTTCAAGTTCAAATGCTTAACAGCACACAATTCATCCAGTTCTTCCTCCCTTCACGAACTCCCACTGACCCAACTGGCTTACATGGGGATGGCCCAGTCCTGCACATGCTGCTTGAAACGGCACTCGTAGTTGAAGATCTTGTAGCTCAGGTTGACATTTTCCACTTTGCCAGTGAAGAGAAGCCAGAAGAAAAAGTGGTTGATCCAGGGAAGCAGGCAGGGCAGGAACGTGCTGCAGGAAAGGCAGAAGAGGCGAGTTAAAAGATGGATATATCTGGAGATCTGGCACCCAGAGGCCATCTGGGTGCAGGAAAGTTTGCCAGCCTAGCCTTGGCAAAGCAGCAGGGATTGGGGGTCTATAGATCATGCTTGAATGGAAGTGATGTGAACAATGCGTTTTGGCAGGGAAAAGGCTGCTATTTGGATGCAAAGCAGTAAAGCCAAAAGTTCTGTCGCGCTGCAAGAGCTCACTAGTTGGGAAAATCATACTGGGAAAACTTCCTTCTTCAGCAACCTGTAAAACCTTTGCCAGAGCTCTGTAGTGGGATGCTGAAGGAAAGCCTTACCCTCACACAACTCTCCTGAAATGCTGCACATAACTGAGTACACTGAATTGGTGCTCTGGCTCAAAAAAGGCAAACTGCTTGCAAAATCCTTCATGCACAGACAGAAAAACATTGCAATGAGTTGTATCAATACATAGCAATTAGGGTAATTTACAAGAGTTGGGGGGGTATGCAATGATAGAAGAAGAAGAGCTGGTTTTATACCCCACATTTCACTGCCCAAAGGAGTCTTAAAGCGGCTTACAATTGCCTTCTCTTCCTCTCCCCACAACAGGCACCCTGTGAGGTAGGTGGGGCTGAGAGAGCCCTGGCAAGGCTGCTTGGTCAGAAGAGCTCTAACAGGACTATGAGTAGCACAAGTTCACTCAACTGGCTGCATGTAGAGATGCAGGGAATCAAACCTGGCTTGCCAGATTAGTAGCCACTGCTCTTAACCACTACAGCAGCTGGCTCTGTTGTTTAACTGTATCAGGAGTAGGCTAGAGAGATGACACTACAGTTCTTTTTCCTGGTGGTGGGGAATCCTTAGAGTCACACCATGGTACACAGTCCCAATGTCATACCCATACAGTTGATTGGGTAAGGGAGCTGGGCTTTTATCCATGCAGTTGTACAGGGCCCTGCACAGCTCAGAAGGAGACAGAGGAGGGAAATGGAAAGGAAAAAACAAGGAAATGTTCATCAGCAACCTTCCTACAATGCCAGGATAAGGACCCACCTCTTCTCGTCTCAGTGCAACATTTACTCTGTAAGCATCAACACTTGACATATCACGCAGTTTTTTAAAAATTGCAAGAAAAGTTTGATTAAATGGTCCCAGGATGATTCTTCCTATTAAGTATTTCTAAGGGTGCAATTGGGAAACCAGCCATACTCAAGAAGCCTTTGGCTGCAATTCTCTGAAATGTGTGGATGCACATTTTTCTCCACTCAACCCCAAGGTTTCAATTGTGGTGCAACTATACGCCACTAGGTGGCAGCACAATTGTAGTTATCACACGTAGTGGAGTAAGGGAGCGTAAGACAAGACTTAACCAACCAAGAAAAAAACATAATTAATAAATACTGCCTTGAACAGAGAGAAAATGTGGCATCTAAATGTTCTAAGAAAAGTTTTAACAACCCCTAAATCCAGGTGCCAGTTGTCAATGCAAATTATGAATATGCAGCTCCAATAAATATAATAAATAAATAAATGCATACATACATAAAGGATTTTGCAAGCCGTTTCCCTTCTTGACCCAGACCACCAACTCAGTAAACTCAGTTCAGTGCAGCATGGCAGGAGAGTTCTGTGAGCTTCAATGCTCTGTTGTTGGTCATGCAGAGGAACTAATTGACCACGGTGTGAGCCAGGATGCTGGATAGACTAGATGGACTATTGGTCTAATCTTATTCTCTAAACAATAAAATTAATCTACCTTGAGCCTGCATGTTTCTATGGGCAAATCTGGTTGATGTACAATGTAGGAGAGAACCCTCAGGGAGTGAAAGTAATCCAGAATATCAATTTCAGAGAGGGATCCCGTCACAGCTAAGCTTATGCCAGAATAAAAATTGATTAATCTTTAAGGTGCTTCAAGTCCTTTGTTTAATTATCATCTTGGTGTTTTTAAATCAGAGTTCTAATTCATTCCGATTACAATCTGAAGAGGTTTAGAGAATGGCTGGCTTGTTTGCAGGTTTATTTAAGGGATATTTACGTCACATTTTCTCTGCCTTCAAGGCACCGTTTCTGTGATCCACAGCTGGGTTTTGTGTTTTCTGTTGGATTGGGCTCCTTTTGCAAAGGACAGAGTCACACCCTGTGCCTATTGGAGTCTGCAACAGAGCAGCTTATCCAAGATGCAGGGGGAGGCCAAAAGACAGTGACCTGAAATATCTTCTGTTTCTTTATTCCTTCCTTTTTTTCGAACACCCCGGCCTGAGGAAGAGTTCTGCAGAACTTGCAAGCTCATACCCAGAGCATTGTATTATTTTGACTGGTCTTAATAAAAGATGATTAGAGCCTCTTGTGGCGCAGAGTGGTAAGGCAGCAGACATGCAGTCTGAAAGCTCTGCCCATGAGGCTGGGAGTTCGATCCCAGCAGTCGGCTCAAGGTTGACTCAGCCTTCCATCCTTCCGAGGTCGGTAAAATGACTACCCAGCTTGCTGGGGGGTAAACGGTAATGACTGGGGAAGGCACTGGCAAACCACCCTGTATTGAGTCTGCCATGAAAACGATAGAGGGCATCACCCCAAGGGTCAGACATGACTCGGTGCTTTACCTTTACCTTAATAAAAGATGTCCTGCTTTTGTTAGGGAGGGTACATGATAAAAGTGCAATTGCACGGTAGAGGTCAGTTCAAAATGAAGAAGGCAGAATGCTGAGCAGTGGCTGGCAGGCAGACAAACTGGGAACTGGTTATATGCTTTTCTGGGTCCTTTAGAGGAAGAACAGGCTAGAAAGAGAGGCATGGATCTTGACAACTCCATGCCGTTGGAGGCAGAGCTACTCCCTGCTTGCAGGCGCTCTCCGCCTGCATAACCTCCTTTTACCAGTGTAAAACTCCACTGTCAAAGGAACAGAGACACAGCTCTCAGGCCAGAATAAACACATATATTCCACCAGGAAGTTTGTTCTGCTGAAACCCGCTGGTGTGTGATGTGAACCCAAGCTGAGAGTTACCTGATCCAGAGAAGGAGCTCCAGCAGGTAATACCCAACGGCATAGTCCCAGAACCAGCTGGCTGAGGAAGAGGCAGGCTGCAAAGACACATGAAAGAGGAGGAATGGTTTGTACCTCCAGTCCAGCAAGTCTAGGCTGTACTGCTTCTGCTGTACTATGACAAATACGTAGCACTTGCACAGCACTTTCCACTCATGTGCAACAGGCTTCGTATCCAGGGTTGCCAGCCTGAAGATCTCCCAGAAGGACAATTGAGAGAAAGCAAAGTTCAGTTCCCCTGGAGAAAACAGCTGCTTTGGAGGGTGGGCTTGATGGCATTGTACCCTGCGGAGGTCCTCAAACTCCCCAAACCCCGCCTCCCCCAGGCTCCACCCCCAAGCCCCAAATCTGGGGTTGTCAACCCTATATAACATCCATGATCCAGCCTTATAACAACAACCCAGTAAAGAACTGAAGACACCACACTGGTGGGCATGCATGGTGCTTATCAGGTCATACTTCTTCTTTCTTTCGTTTCTCACTGAAATAGATCCCCAGTGAGTTGGAGTGGGCCACAAAATCAGGAGAGTATCTCATCACTCAGTAACCTCAGCACATCTGGGATGGTTCCGTTTTCACTGTAAATTTCCTCAAGAATCCCTGGCCAAGAATGGGACCCATGCAATGGTTGGTGCCACTGCTGAAAAGGCCCAGTTCTTAGCAGGACAGCCTCACTGACGAAAGTGGTGGCCCCTGATTAGTGCAACGTATGGGCAAGGAGAGGGTGGGGAAGATGTCCCTTGAAGTCTATTGGATTCAGGCCTGTCTGGAACCCCCAGGGATTCCACACAAAGATTCCCTCAGCCCCCACCCCTTTCAGAAGGACATACACACAAGATGCTCAATGAGAACAGGTTTATTGCTACTATCCCCCATGGCACCTGGCTGGGCTCCTGAAACTGCTTCATCCCCTTTTAACAGCCTTGCCCAAATCCAGCTCTAAAGTTCCAAAGTGACATCTTGGATCTAGCCTGGAAACAAACTGGTCATGTGCATTGATCATGCAAGCTTTGGGTTATCCGCCCCTTGCGATTAGCTCTCATGAGGAGTTGTTCTTCTGCCTCTCTCTCACCACTCTGCAGGAGCAGCCTTTTAAACTCCCTTCCCTCCTCCTCATCAGAGGTTTTGACACAGGCTGGGAAAATGGCCCCAGGAGCAAGCTGGGCTGCCCAGTCCCTGGACAGCATCTAAGGAGAGTGAGGTGTGGGGTTTCCAGATGCATCCTCCTGTGCGGCAGCCATCTGCCTCCTATCTCAAAGGGCCCTGCAGGGCCCAGATAGCCCAGGGAAGCCTGATCCCGTCAGATCTTGGAAGCTAAGCAGGGTCATCCCTAGCAAGTATTGGGAAGGGACACCACCAAGCAACATGAGGGGTCATTCCTCCAAGAGTCATACCTCCAAGGAACACCATGGAGGCAGAAAAGGCAAATCACCTCCCAAGGTCCCCTTGCTTGGCTGCCAGACAATCCTAAGATCTATGCTACACATGCCATAGGATAAATAATAATAGCCAGTAGAACTCCTCAGGATCATTCCTGGCTGCCAGTGGCCCTCTAGGACAGGGGCTGGCAAATGCTGGCAGGGGCTCATGGGAATTGTAGTCCATGAAAATCTGAAGGACCACAGGTTGACTACCCCTGCTCTAGGAGACCTGTCTCTTCAGGAATTCCCCTGGCACATTCAAGGGCCAACCTGCTCCCATCTCACCCCTTTGAGACGAGGTGGCTCCCTCTGCCATTCCATGCCCACTTTACAGCTACAAGCACATTCTCTCAGCCACGGTTGACTGGCAAGAGACTCCTGCATGGCTGGGTAAACACTGAAATGGGATGGTGTGGTTCTGCCTCTTGAAACTGGGCTTCTCCCCTCCCCGGGTGGCACTGACTTCATGGGAGACACATGTGCTCAGCTTCCTCCAGTGTGACTGGGTTATTAGATATCCTACCAGCCACGTGGAAGTTGATCTCAGGGCAGAATCTGGCCTCTGTGCAGATGGGAGAATGCCTGAAGGGGTGAAGGCCAGCCACTTGCATGCAGAAATTCAGTACCATGAAGCACAATGCAACAGAGCAGACACAAATGCAAACTCCACATTCATCCTCCCCCTTCCCTGGGATCATTTTCCTTATTATAGTGGCTGAGAGAAAGGAACTTGGCAGGGAAATTGAGAGGCTTGCTAATGTGCAAGCAGCCCCTGGGGAAAATACTTAGCCTAACCAGGTAAGCCTAACCAAGATGCTGTGGCATTTTTGACTCGCTTTGCTTCTCCCAGGCCTTGGAAAAATATAACATGGCTCTTCGTATATCAGAAATATGTTCCCATGCAGTTAACTTGGAGAAATAATGAAGGTTGCCAAATGTTGATTCAGCACCAAGTACTATCAGCCGTGGCCATGACCTCAAAGCAGCCTCATAACACGTGTGTTTAGGGAAGCACACATGACGCTTTCTCTCAACATTTTCCCATTGTAGGCCCTAACTAGAGATGCCAACCTCCAAGTGGGAGCTGGGGAATCCCCTGGAATTGAAGCTCATCTCCTGACTATGGAGAGTAGTTGCATTGGAGAAAATGGAGGTTTGGAAGGTGGACTCTATGCCATTGTACCTCACTGAGCTCCTTGTCCTCCCCTGGCTCCACCTGCCCTGGCTCCAGTCCAGGAGTTTTTCAGCCTGGATCTGGCAACCCTACCCCCCATAGAATCATAGAATCATATTGGAAGGGACCTCCTGGGTCATCTAGTCCAACCTCCTGCACTATGCAGGACACTCACAAGCCTATCATTCATCTAATGTAACCTGCCACCCCCTTAAGCCTTCACAGAATCAGCCTCTCCGTCAGATGGCTATCCAGCCTCTGTTTAAAAATTTCCAAAGAAGATGGAGAACCTACCACCTCCCGAGGAAACCTGTTCCACTGAGGAACTGCTCTAACTGTCAGGAACTTCTTCCGGATGTTTAGATGGAATTTCTTTTGAATTAATTTCATCCCATTCATTCTGGTCTGTCCCTCTGGGGCAAGAGAGAACAACTCTGCTCCATCCTCTATATGGCAGCCTTTTAAATACTTGAAGATGGCTATCAGATCCTGTCTTAGTTGTCTCCTCTCCAGTCTAAACAGACCAAGCTCCCCCAACCTTTCCTCATATGTCTTGGTCTCCAAAACCCCTCACCATCTTCGTTGCTCTTCTCTGGACACGCTCCAGTTTGTCTACATCCCTCTTCAACTGGGGTGCCCAAAACTGAACACAGTACTCCAAGTGAGGCCGAACCAGAGCAGAGTAAAGTGGTACCATCACCTCCTTTGATCTGGACACGATACTCCATCCCCCACCAGTGGCTAGGAAGGACCTGGGAACCTTAAGTCCCACAGACAATCAAGCAGCTCTCTCTCTTTTTAAAGATGTTTCCCTTATTGGCTGTGGGAGTAGCAGTTACAATGTAACAGAGAACAGAACCTATCCTGGGCTAAACAATTTCACAATAAATATCAATAGTGTTACCCAAATTGCTGGGGATTTATGAATATAGCAAGAGGCTGGGTAACGCAGGATCTTTACTACCAATTTTTACGGGGTCCTTTCCCTGGAAGAAACCCTTCTTAAATAAAGAAGACAAAAGCTTACACTCAGGGGATTTATTTGGGGAAAATATCAGGGTTACATTCAAAACACACACAGAAGCAAAAACCATACATACACTAAGTTCTACAGGGGCACAAGTTACACTAAGTTCTACAGGGGGACAAGTTCAAGATACTGCACCTTTCTTGGATCCAAGCAGCCCAGACACAGGTTGACGACATCAGGGGGTGGACAGGATGCCGGGTGTGGACAACACAACACACACACTTATGCCAAGAGTTCAAACGGGCTTTTCCCCTTACGTCCAGGTTACTGGAGAGTGCCATGCGTCCACTTTACTCCCGAGTAAGCCTGGGGCAATTGCCCGCGTGATGCACCATAATCTGTTATCCAAATTGCTGAACACGTGTCCTAAAAACACGTATCTTTGAGCTTGTGGGGAATATTAGCTCAAATGCTGCGAGAGGGGGGTAACTTAGCGTTTATCAGATCGTTACCTATGTCTACGAGGGTTTATTACGCCTGTGGGAACTCAAGGCAAACACAGATTTAAAGGTAAAATATTAATATAAGCTTTTATTGAAAGGAAAATAACAAAAGTACACACAAATAGCTAACACACATACAAGCAGTCATATAGAGAAGGGGGAGGAAGAGTGGAAGGCTTGATAGTTACCTGTCCGAGGAGTGGTGGGTCAGAGGAAGAAGCACGAACCAGCGTGGGAGGTCCCGGGTTGGAAGACACTCAGAGTGGCTGTGTGAAGCCACAGTTTTTATAGGATTTTGGGAAGGGGGCTATGTGACAAGGCTCAGGTAAGCATGTGCTGGAAGTTTCCAGGGTCCCCAGAGATTAGGACAATACCTGGCCAAGTGGGGGGTAATGGCCGTAAATGGATTTGGATAAAGGTATTAATGGCTCTGAGGAAGAGAGCCATCAGGTCTAGCTGGCAGGGTGTGGGGAGGAAATATCCCCTGGCAGAGGGGCCAAGTGTGAAAAATGTTGCAAGACAAAGGATTTTCCTAGGAGCCCTTAGGCAAACAGGAGGAAGCCAGTCCACTCACTTAGAAATACAATGGGGGGGGGGGGTGAGCTGATGCAAGCTTGAGTCCAGAGGTACCTCTGGGCCAGGCAAAGGCTGTCATTCCCAACCTAAGGCAGAGAGCAAGATTTCTAAGATGGAGTCTGGCCTGGCTTGGCTGACCCTAGCAGTGTCATGGCTTTAGCTTAAGCCTAGACTATTGTGGGGTGCCATTGGTTGTAGAAGACAGTGTGCCAAGGCATAAGGCAGGGATCCTGCCATGCGTAACAATAGACGTTTCTTATCTCTTCTTTTATATATGTGTATATTAGAACAATCATGTGTATATTAGAACAACCAGTTACAATGGCAAATATTTTCCTTATACAAAATATTTAGTTCATGGCCAAGGAAAAGAAGGAATCCGTATTAAAAGTATGCTCAAGAGCCAGGGAGATATACATGCCCCTCTAGTTCTAATCTGTAATCCTGAATGCTTTAACATCACCACATGATTGGATGTACCTTGTTGGTGTGGTCCTGGTATATGACACTGACGTTTTCGCTGTGGGGAAACCACAGGAAGCGGAAATACTCGGATTTCTTCAGGTGACTATCTAGATTGTCGAGGACCTGGGAGAGACATAAGCCAATATAACTGTTTTTAAAATGGGATATTGCTCAAGTCCTGAAGAAAATTCAACTGTGTTCAAAAATTCAGGTTCAGAGAAAAAACCAGGGCAGTCCCTTGACTGCTCAAGAGGTCTGCACTTGGAGCCCAGAATAACTTTGAAAGGGGTTAAGAGTTAGAATTGCCATCTGTGGGTTAGGAAAAACCAGGAGATTTTGTAGGATGAGCCTGGGAAAGGTAGGGTATGGTGGAGGGTGGAACCTCAGTAAGCTACAAAGCCACACAGATGACCCTCAAGGCCCCACCTGGAGACTGGCAGCTCTATTAAGAGTATTTGTAGGGAGGCTAGAAACCACTGTGTGTACATTTTTTTTAATGAACAGTAAAGCAGAAATCATGTGGGGTTTAAATATCTTTGCGGAGACAACAGAGCCTATCCTACCATTCAGCTATTGGTTTGTTGACAGAAAAGACAACCCTCCCTCACACATATACACTAGCTTAGCATTGTGCAGAGGATTCCAGCTGCAAACAAACTAGGCCTCATCAAAAGCCAGTTCATCTTCCTCAGTTATGGTTAGAGTCCTGTGGCAGTGTATGTTAAACTAAATGAAACACATTGGCAGAACCCTCAAAGCTCCAATCTAGGTCCAAACTAGACAGGATGCTGAGAATTCCACATCTGGAGCTCCCATTGCCCATGAATACCATTTCTAGGAGATCTTGGCATCTATGTTTTGTCTGTTGCCCCTATGAGCAACTGGCCACTGTGTGAAACAAGACCTTAGACTAAATGGACCACTGGTCTGATCCATCAGGGCTCTTATGTTCTTTTGGGGCCCGTAGATGCAAGTGAACAATGCGATTTGTTTTCATAGAACATTGGGGTTGGGTCAGGCTGGTGTAGAGGGAAACAGGAATCTTTGTCTGGAGCCCATGGGTAGCCTTGACTGTCAAATAGAAGAAGAAGAAGAAGAAGAAGAAGAAGAAGAAGAAGAAGAAGAAGAAGAAGAAGAAGAAGAGTTGATTCTTATATGCGGCTTTTCTCTACCCGAAGGAGGCTCAAAGCGGCTTACAGTCGCCTTCCCATTCCTCTCCCCACAACAGACACCCTGTGGGGTGGGTGAGGCTGAGAGAACTCTGATATCACTGCTCGGTCAGAACAGTTTTATCAGGGCCTATGATGAGCCCAAGGTCACCCAGCTGGTTGCATGTGTGGGAGCGCAGAATTGAACCCGGCATGCCAGATTATAAGTCCGCACTCCCAATCACTACACCAAACTGGCTCTCAAATAGTCAGTCTAGCCATTTATCAGGACCCTGGTACTAAATGAGTGGGATTGCAAGGGACTTACTGTTACTATAAACAGGATGATTGTTAAAGTTATTGGGGAGCTGGAAAACAGTTCATGAATACAGCACCAATAGAGGGTAGATCAACAAATTCAACAAGTTTGTTGAGCCAGCTTGGTATAGTGGTTAGGAACGTGGACCTCTAATCTGGGGAGCCGGTTTTGATTCCCCACTCCTCCTCCACATGCAGCCAGTTGGGTGACCTTGGAATTGCCACAGCACTGATAAGGCTGTTCTGACCAAGCAGTGATATCAGGGCTCTCTCAGCCTCACCCACCTCACAGGGTGTCTGTTGTGGGGAAAGGGAAGGCGACTGTAAACCGCTTTGAGACTCCTTCGGGTAGGGAAAAGTGGCATAGAAGAACCAACTCTTCTTCTTCAGTAACATCAGGGCTCTCTCAGCCTCACCCTCCTCACAGGGTGTCTGTTGTGGGGAGAAGAAATGGAAGGCGACTGTAAGCCGCTTTGAGACTCCCTCTGGTAGAGAAAAACAACTCTTCCTCTTCAAGTGGGGTGTACTGGGGGTGTCCATTCCTTTTGAAACAACTGACAAAACCAACCATCCTCTCCCTGATTTTGTCAGACTGCAGTAAAACCAAACAATAACATTAATTAAAAAATCCTATTCTTTTCACAAGTCTCAGTGTTCCTCAGCAATCGGGCATGGAGGGTTCAAGAGGTCAAGGGGGGTAGAATCAAGAGGGATCAGAAGAGGTAGAACATATGTGGAAGCCAAGGAATATATTCCACTGAGCTCCCTGGAAGCAAAATGAATGCAGTAATGAAAATTAACAGGAATAATAATATATACAATGAAAACAAGGCAGCTTTTGAGATGCAAGCAGCAGGGGAAATGGCATATCAGATGTGATTAATCCTGAATGTGAAATGAACTTCTCCTCGCTGGCATTTCATTCTGCTGAGAAAGAAGTCACGACAATGTCCAAAATATTTTTTATCTTACCCTTTCTCCAAGGAGCTAATGGCAATGTCTACAGTTGTCCCTTCCTCTATCTTATCTTCATAACAACCCTGTCAAGTATGTTGGGCTGAGAAAGAGATGGGTCTTGGAACCCAGATTTCTCATGTTCTGGTGCAAGCCCAGTACGGCATGCTGGCTCTAAAATAAAATACGGACGAATCTATCCATAGCCGACCCCCTCTGTGCTATGAGATCTGAGGTAAAGGTAAAGGTAAAGGTATCCCCTGTGCAAGCACCGAGTCATGTCTGACCCTTGGGGTGACGCCCTCCAGCGTTTTCATGGCAGACTCAATACGGGGTGGTTTGCCAGTGCCTTCCCCAGTCATTACCGTTTACCCCCCAGCAAGCTGGGTACTCATTTTACCGACCTCGGAAGGATGGAAGGCTGAGTCAACCTTGAGCCGGCTGCTGGGATTGAACTCCCAGCCTCATGGGCAAAGCTTTCAGACTTTCAGAGCCTTACCACTCTGCGCCACAAGAGGCTCATGAGATCTGAAGTGTTCATAAAAAATAAGGACTCGGTTGCATTTGGCAACCCCAGTTCAAGGAGATAAAGGCCAATGATTCTGACTGGCACCTTGATGTAACAGTTATTCTGGCCTGATCAGAAACTAATGCAAGGACCCCAAGTTCTGTATCTCTGTCCTCTTTCCAAGACTACATTTATCGGATGGGGGACGATGCGTGGAGATGGATTATGGGAGCAACGGAGCTTTTTCATTTTGAGAAATTGTCCTTGGGTAGTTGTTTTTGACTGCCACTGCCTGAATGAGCATCATTAAGAAGATGGAGCTGTTTAAATCATGCCGGCTCTATTTTTCATGCATCACCTCCAGCCACAGTTGGAAGGCTCCCTGATGGATTTGACAACCTCGTCGTGATCTATTCATTCTCTTGCTTACCCCTCCTCTTGCCTCTCTAGACAAAACAAACGGGTACTTAGCTAGTTTGCTTCTGGTAACCCAAGAAACCCAATTCTCACGTACATTGTGTTAAAAAGGCAGAGGTAACACGAGAGACATTGGATCAAGGAGTCCAGTCCAGATAAAACTAATTTGAGGGGAAATTCCCCTTATTGAAATGTGCTAGCAAAAATACCAGTTTATATCCTAAGGGGAATTTCTCCCAGCACTTACAATTACGGATGCCAGTTCATCTGGGACTTTTATGGCAGAAACTCCCCGCAGAGGCTGAATAACATTGAATTCGGCAGATCGTCACACTGCTCTTTTTAAATTAACAAGATTTAAATTGATATATATGCAAAAAAAAAAAAAAAAAGATTCAACCTCCTCTCCCCCACATTTTCACCAGGGATTGTAGACCTGAAGCAATGCCAGATGGAGCCAGTACAATTTTCCTGAAAACAGTACGCAGCCAACAATTCAGAAGTTGGACAGGTTACAAGCCTATGGTTTAGTGAGGCTTCTTCTCCAAGGCTTCTTCTCCTGCAACTCCTCCTGACCATCCCCCCTCCAACCCCGTGTCTGGCTTCAGAGGTTACAGCAAATTGTTAGGCAGTCACAGTAAATTGGCCATGGTTTTAAAAAAAACCCTAAAAACTAAAGCATTCACGTAGTTTTAAATGGAAAATGTCTCCCTCCTTCCCTCCCATCAAGCAAGAATCAGAGAAGCTAGAAAGTAGGGAGGCCATCTTTCACCCGGTGGGCCTGGCTTCCTCCCCCCTGAAGCTGACAGATCAGAAGTAGCAGCAAAATACAAATTTGCTTCTCCAGCCCTGGACTTCGATCCTATGAATGACTTCTGGGCACGCTAGAGAGTCCCTGCCACAAAGCACATTTCCCCAAACCTTCCATCTGCACATGCTCAAAGGCTTTCAGTGAGCACTTGTACAAATGGCAGTTTTAGCAGAAGTAGCCAGGCTTCTACAGCAGGGAGTCTCTAACATGCACAGAGGTCATCCATAGTTTGCCAGTCCTTTGTGATCCAAAATGGATTCTAGAATGATCACAGACAAAGACGGCCATGGGACACAGATCTCTTTGTTGACTCTGTCAACAATTTGTACTCTGCCTTTCTCCACAATGGGGACTTAAGGCAGCTTATATTCTTCCCCTCTCCCCCATTTAATTCTCAGAACAATACTGTGAGGTAGGCTAACCTGAGAGAATGTGACTGGCCCAAGGTCACACAGTGACCTTCCATGGCATGAATGGGGATTCCTATTCAGGTATCCCAGGTACGCTTCCAACACTTACACCACACTGACAGTGGGGAATCGGAGAAGGTCTCCAAAGCAGCCTTTCTGGGGGCATCTTGTGGCCACCTTTCCTATTGGGAGTTGGGCTGCAGTAAAACCTTTCGGTTTCTGGGTCGGACCTGGAGTGCAACCTCTATTGGGAAACAGTCACCCAAAACTTCCAGGCCTGAAGCTCTTTTGTTCCTGGCCTTTGGGAGCTAAAACAAACTTCAGCCTACAAGGGAATGAACAAGGGATCCTCCTGTTTTCCAAGTTTAACG
This sequence comes from Paroedura picta, assembly GCF_049243985.1. Taxonomy (NCBI): domain Eukaryota; kingdom Metazoa; phylum Chordata; class Lepidosauria; order Squamata; family Gekkonidae; genus Paroedura; species Paroedura picta. The sequence goes on along the minus strand of NC_135369.1, from coordinate 29,166,977 downwards.
GTGGACAGCCATCTTTCCATCTCAACTCTGGCTGATTGTTTACAGTGACTCCACTGTAAAAGGCAGGAGGGAAATACCAGTTCAGAAGGAGAGATGAATAATGATGTGATTTAGTCATCTGTGCTACGGAGTGTAACCTTATTACATTCAGCAAATTAACAACAGAGCTGTCTAATTTAGGAAGACAAAATACCCCATCACAAGCGACTGCTCTCAGTTACATCACTCTGGGACCTGTCTGTTTTGTTGTCGTCTGCCTGTATCTTTTGAAGGACTAATGAATTTACCTGAGCCAATTACTGCTTTGTTTTGTTGGTGGCACTGAATAGATTCAGGAGCAGATCATCATAAATTATACATTTCTCTGATACATTCAGGGGACAGCATTTGGGCAACCAGTTGCTTGCCATGTTGTTTAGAAAGTGGGTGAAGAATTGTAGTAGGTATTACTGACACATGATTAGCCTTTGGGAGGACCATAACAGAAGGGCAGGAGCACTAGAGACGCTTAAACATTTGTTCCAGGCTTAGAGCGATAGTTTGCATACCCTGCTGGTACCTCAAACTAGCAGAGCTACTATGCAATCCAACGTACAACCACCAAGAGCACATCTATCCACCCACTTATTAAATTTATAGAAGAAGAAGAAGAAGAGTTGGTTCTTATATGCCGCTTTTCCCTACCCGAAGGAGGCTCAAAGCGGCTTACAGTCGCCTTCCCATTCCTCTCCCCACAACAGACCCCCTGTGAGGTGGGTGAGGCTGAGAGAGCCCTGATATCACTGCCCGGTCAGAACAGTTTTATCAGTGCTGTGGGGAGCCCAAGGTCACCCAGCTGGCAGCATGTGGGGGAGCGCAGAATCGAACCCGGCATGCCAGATTAGAAGTCCGTACTCCTAACCACTACACGAAACTGGCTCTACACCAGACCACTACACCAAAATAGCCCACCTTCTTCCTGGGACTCAAGGCAGGTTACATGACTAAAAATCCCCATTAAAACCCCACCTTAAAAACAGCATTATCCCCACAAAACCAAGACAGCAAGATCCCTTCAACCTCCCACAGTCATCTAACAAGGGGGTGTACTAGATCAGGGGTAGTCAACCTGTGGTCCTCCAGATGTCCATGGACTACAATTATCATGAGCCCCTTCCAGCGTTTGCTGGCAGGGACTCATGGGAATTGTAGTCCATGGACATCTGGAGGACCACAGGTTGACTACCCCTGCACTAAATGTTATAGTGGAGCTGGGGGAGGGGCTTTTTTTGGGGGAAATGACAATAGAAACACTCTTTCAACCCACTATACATCACAGGTTTGTTATAACCACCCGCACCAATACATAGCCAAGAAATTAATTTCTGAAATAAAAAGTCTGATCAAGATAACTCGTGCTGCTGCTTTGCTCATCTTCTACCAACACTACTGCAGAAATAAAGTAATTATAATAAAAATGCAGGTGCTGGGATAACAGCAGTGAGACAAGGGAGCTCATTGCCACTAATGCCATGCTGGGGTTTGCTACCGAACACTGAAAGTGAAAAATGCTGTGTTCTTTTGCTTTTCCCCAGAGGTCACTTTGCTGCAGGTGGCAGGACAGGCGTTCACTTTGCAAGCTGCCTGGGGGGTGGATGGAACCTGCTCCTCTTGTCCCAATCAGAAAATGCTTCCAGGGAAAATCTTTTGTTGTCCCAACAAATATCTCCAATAGCCAACTATTATTGCCACAAGCTCCGACAACAGCAGTCATGGGCAAGAGAGGAAAACCAGGGTAGCCATATGAAGAAGAAGAAGAGTTGGTTCTTATATGCCGCTTTTCTCTACCCGAAGGAGGCTCAAAGTGGCTTACAGTCGCCTTCCCATTCCTCTCCCCACAACAGACACCCTGTGAGGTGGGTGAGGCTGAGAGAGCACTGATATCACTGCTCGGTCAGAACAGTTTTATCAGTGCCCTGGCGAGCCCAAGGTCACCCAGCTGGCTGCATGTGAAGGAGTGCAGAATCGATCCCGGCATGCCAGATTAGAAGTCCGCACTCCTAACCACTACACCAAACTGGGTCTCATATGTCACTATGAATCACTGCCAACGAAGAGACTGGGCCCTCCAACCACATATCTATTCCCCACCACAGCAGAAGTCATTGCCTCGCTTATCATGAATATTTCAAGCACCTTCTCGTTTGCTTGTTCCCTTCCAGTTCACTGGCCCTTTAACATGAAGCCTGGAGACTGGGAAATGGCCCTTAACGCACAAGATTAATGGGGAGATTAGCATTTACATGATGGTGTCCCTCTTCAAACAGAAGTACAACCCATTAGGAGCTGGAAAGATCTGCAGCCTTTGTATCCCCTCAGTTCTTTGGCTACATAGACATTGTCAGAACACCAAGCTCTAGAAAGTGGCTTTAAAAAAAAACAACAGCCACCATATTTTTATAAGTTATTAATTAATTTCGGTTGTTTCCAAGTAAAGAGTTTTTGAACTGCTTTCAAACTCCGCTAAAGCCCCTGGAGCGCCCTTCAGCCTCAGTTTTTGTTACTTAGCATGAATTAGAAGCCGAAACATCTGCAGAAAAGAGCATCGTGATCAGGGAATCTCAATCTCTACTGAGGTCTGAACTATCGGAATTAGACCACCTGCAATCTGAATCCAATCCCATAAACTTGTTGATATTCTGTATCTGGGATAAACAGACCCATTTGGTTCTGCTTGGCAGTGTTTTGAAAGAGCCAAGAATGAGGCTTCTGTCCCTGTTCCTCTAGAGTAGCTGGTGGACTAAGGCAATCACAGCAGTATTTAAGGACTCAATTTAGTTCTCATGCAATTGTAAGCATGCTATGCACCTTAGCTCCTCCACTTAGAATGCACTCTATCTATCTATCTATCTATCTATCTATCTATCTATCTATCTATCTATCTATCTATCTATCTATCTATCTATCTATCTATCTATCTATCTATCTATCTATCTATCTATCTATCTATCTATCTATCTATCTATCTATCTATCTATCTATCTATCTATCTATCATATTTATATACCGCCCTCCCCGGGGGCTCAGGTGCATAGCATGAGGGAGTGCTTCCTTTAAAAGAAAATAACAATGCCAATTCTCTTAGATGGGTCAATTTTCTCTGTATAGGGAATATTTTTGTCTGAATGAGAAAGTCTGAATGTGACCTAAAGTCTGATATGGTATGGGCCAGCTCTAAGTTGGTCACTTCAGAGAAAATGAGGTCTACATGTTACAAAGAACATGGGGCTGACCGAAAAAGGAATCCTCTACCAAATTCATTGCAATTCCTCACTCATATTGCCCCAGGTCCTGATGATGTTCTATGTTGTTGTTGTTAGGTGCGAAGTCGTGTCCGACCCATTACAACCCCATGGTCAACGATCCTCTAGGCCTTCCTGTCCTCGACCATTCCCCGGAATCCATTTAATCTCGCACCGACTGCTTCAGTGACTCCATCCAGCCACCTCATTCTTTGTTGTCCCCTTCTTCTTTTGCCCTCGATGGCTCCCAGCATTAGGCTCTTCTCCAGGGAGTCCTTCCTTCTCAATGTTCTATGTGCCCCCCACTTTACACCATTGGCCTTTCTCAATTTTTTTACCATTGAGAAACCCCTGAAACATTCTTCAGCCTTTGAGTAAACCCAGAAGTGGTGCAATCATGCAGAACATGGTTGGAAAGCTGTATGCATGCCTACCCTTTTCCACCTTCTCCAGGCCCATCATTGGCCATTTTTGTGAGGGGAGGGGGTCAACATTATATATGGTCATATCACCCAATAAATCTTTAGCCAATTTAAAAAATATATAAAAATTAATTCCCAACCATTTGGGAAACCTTTCCAAGGTCATCAAGAAACCCCAGGGTTTCCTGAAACCCTGGTTGAGAAAGCCTGCTCTAGCTAGTAGACAGTAGGAAGAAAGAACACAACACAGGGCTGCCATGGGGGGGGGGAGCAGTTCCATCTCCTTTTCAATGTGTCATTCTGTTTGAGCACTGAAAAAGATGTGCAGCCTTATGAGTTCACGAAAAGTCTAAAACCAAGAATGAAATCTGTAACTGTCAAAACATTACACTAGCTTTCAAACTCACCAGAACTCTTATTCATGCTGGATTTTAACATTTTAAAATAAGGGCAGTAAGCAGCTTCTTCAGGCCATGGTTTTAAGGTCTGGTTGTGCATGCATCATTTTCTGCATTCTGCAGGGGGTTGGACTAGATGACCCTGGAGGCTCCTGCCAACTATGATTCTATGAGGGATGCAAGTGGGCAATTGGCTTAGCTTGATTGCATATATTTTGTTCTTGCTTTTGCAGTGAGCACTGAAGGCCATTGGAGCAACTTCTGCTGTCCTTAGGAGCTCTCCAAGGTCTCAAAGAGCCTGAATTTGACTAGCTGTGTGTAACTTGCTCTGATGTTTGAGGCTTGTTCACTTTACCTGATTACAGATAATTGTTGTGGGCTGTCTTCTGCTTCAGGCTTCACCTTGTGAAGATAATGAAGAAAAACTTAAAAATTAGATTTGAGTCAGGGATGTTCCTGACAATGTGAAGCACTTGAGAGGTAGGCTCCTAAAGAAGATAAATTGGCAAATTAATGCATCTATTTATCAAGCAGTTGTTATCAACTGTAATAGATGCTGCACCACCATTTGAAGGTGAAAGCCAAAGTAGCTGCAAAGAACCAGCAGTTCCAGAGGGCCTTGTTCCTGAAAGTTATCTCTCAAGGTAGAAGTGAGATACGCTGACAGTTTATCTAGCATGCTGTTTAGAGTATTTGGTTTAGGATCCATAGGGTTATTATGAGGAAGATAAAGCTATATAGGCTGCCCTGAGTTTTTTGAATGAAACAGGATAAAAATGTTCTAGACATATGAGTTCCTGTGGCCTCCTTTTTGTATTCTAAATAGATTCAGCAAAATTATAATGTGGGAATTAAATTGCAATTTGGCTCAAACAACAAGACTAAAGGGCATTCTCTGCCACAAAAACACATCAACTGCCAGAATTCAGGGCAGCTCAGGGCCTTGATGGTGACTTACAAGTGAATGTTGACCTTTAGGGCAGCAGTAATACAGATTTCTGTGTAAGTCATCTTGCTCCTCAAAGTTACTCATTTTGAGTGGAAAGGCACCCAACAGTTATAATATGATGTCTGAGAAGTCAAAGATGGAGATGTCACATTTGGAGGAATTCTTCTCTTCCTGTTTGTTGATATGCAACTATGAGAGTTGCTGAAAGAATATAAGAAGAGCCCTGCTGGGTCAGACCCATGATCCATTTAGTCCAGTGCACTGTTTCATGCAATGGCAACTCAGTTGCCTTGGAGGACCAGCAAACAGGGCACAGAGGGCAAGGACTCCTACTACTGGTATTCAGTCTTTGAACATGTAGGTTACTGTTAGTCATCATTGTTAGTACACACTGATGGATCTCTCCTCCATGATTCTGTCAACCCCACTTTATTTATTTACGTAATTACCTTTATACTCCACCTTTCCTTGTGCTTCAAAGCAGATTATAATAAAAGTAAAAAAAAACATTTATAGTTAAAACAAAAATAACAACCCCAAAATGTCTCCCTCATCACTAAAAGATGCTTATCTTAAGGTCTCCACAGCCCATTGCACAGAGCAGGAAACATGGCAGAAAAGGTTTGGGGTCTGGTTGATGCCTGATGGGCCACCCTAAGAGGTAGGATTGCCAGCAAATGGCTGCCTGAAAACCAGATTTGGCACACAGGGACTTGTGGAAGAAGAGCTGGTTTTTATACCCCACTTTTCATTACCTGGAGGAGTCTCAAAATGGCTTACCATCACCTACCCTTCCTCCCTCGACCACAGATAACCTGTGAGGTAGGTGAGACTGAGAGTGCTCTGAGAGAACAGGAGAAAAATAGCACCGTGACTGAACTTGGAAAAAGACTGAGTGAAACCACTGAAAGGCTACCTGTTTAATGCCAGCTTCATGTTCAAGCCAGTGAATAAAAATTGAATGGTCAGCTGCGTCAAAGGCTACCAAAAGACCAAACAGGGAAGATTGCCCCATATCCAGCTTTCAGCAAAGGTCATCCACCAATGCAACTAAAGCTGTCTTGGTACCAAATCGAGGCTTGAAACCAGACTGAAATGGGTCAAGGACAGATGTGTTGGCCAGGAAATGCTGAAGCCTCTCTATCACTTTCCCTAGGAAAATGCAAACTGGAGACTGGCCTATAACTGGTCACTTCATCCCTAGCAGATCAATCCCTAGCAGCAGGACATAGATGTCCAAGGCCATCCTCTGGTGTTGCCTCCTGGTTCTGGGATTCAGAGAACTGGAGCTTTCCTTTGGTCACCGTGTTTAGTAGCCACTGATAGACCTATTCTCCATGAACTTACCCAATTTCCTTTTAAAGTTATCTATGTCTGTGGCCATCACTACATCCTCTAGCAGATAATTCCACATTTTAATAACTTGTTTTGTAAAGAAGTATTTCCTTTAATCCATCCTGAATATACTGCCCATCAGCTTCATTCTAGTATTTTGGAAGAAGTAGAAAACGTTATCTTTGTCAACTCTCTCCATCCTATGCATAATTTTATAAACCTCTATCCTGTTCCTTCCCTTAGTTGTCTCTGCCATTAGGGAAACAAAGTCATAGGTGCTGATATCTGCAGTCTGGTATTCAAGAAGGACTTCACAGTTACAAGACACTTTGGCCCAGGTATGCAAAGCCATTGCATCCAAAACCCAGAGAGAGAAAAGCACCATTTGAACCTGGCACGTCTCCTGCTCCCACACGGCTTTGGAAAGAGATTTTCCTTTCCTGAGTCAAGCTGTGGACTAAATGTTTTCCTAAACTTTGACTGGAATTTGGTAGGGCTAAATAGAACTGCTTTACCAAGCTCAGTTTGGCCTGCAGGCTGCCAGCTGGCCAACCCTAGGCTAAAGGAAGCCGGGAGGTCTCCTCCAACTCAGAGCAAGTCCAGTGATCCAAATCATCTGAATGCCTCTTTTAAAATAATTATTCCATTTTAATGTGTCTGAGCAAGTTTGGCTTTCGTGGACCATTTGTCACAGTGTTTTCCAGTTCCACACCACAGGAAGAAAAGTGCTTGTCTTAACTGAAGGATGAAATAACTCCAGGGGTTTTTAAAATTCTGAAATCCTCATTATCTCCATCAGCACCCTGTGCTTGGGGCTATGGGAACAGGAAAGCGAACAAGCACAAATTAGATGAAGCCAATGAAGAAGAAGCAGCAGCAGCAGCAAAAAAAAAAGCACATTGGATAACAGCGGTCCAGCGAGAGGCAGTGCGATTGCAGACAGCTGGTGGGGCACAGTGACTCTGCTGAACAAAAAAGGAGCATCTGTTTGCACAACCCCTTCCTGAGGCCCATGCGCAAAATCAGGAGTAATGAGACACATAATGCATTAGTGCCAAAGGGAATCATACGCAGAGGAAGCAGGGACAAGATTTTTTTTTAACCTCCTCCTCACTCTGTTCCATCCAACGACAGCAGAAAAGCTTGGAGGGGGGGATTTAATATTTAAGAGCATTTATGTAACTGGTGGGAAAATGGTAAAAAGAAGTACTTCTGGCCATCTCCCAGTGAGAATTGATGATGCAGTGGTTTAAAGGGACAGCTGCAGCACATGCAGCATCTAAGACAGGGGTAGTCAGACTGTGGCCCTCCAGATGTCCATGGACTACAATTCCCAGGAGCCCCCTGCCAGCGTTCGCTGGCAGGGGGCTCCTGGGAATTGTAGTCCATGGACATCTGGAGGGCCACAGTCTGACTACCCCTGATCTAAGAGAAAAGCATCATGTATCAGGCATTTGGAAAAAAGCAAGAAGGGGGGTGGCAAGAAGACAATTAGATAGGATAGTGAGGACTGCACCTTCTCTTCTGTTAAGTATCATTCTTTGTGTGTCTCCAGATTGCTACTCTTAGGGTAATTTCCTCTTTCCATATTTTGTCTTACCTTCTCTCTCAGCTAGCGGTGATGTTAAGAACCCCGCCCCCTTTCCTATGACATATATTAGTTCCTAAATAAACCTTTACTCTTTAATCAGATTGTGCACATTGCTGTGCCAACAACGGGATCAAGTGAGAGAAGAGTCTATGAATTAAGAACATAAGAAGAGCCCTGTGGTTCATCTAATCCAGCATCTTGTATTACACAGTGGCCAATAGCAGGCCATAGAGGCGGAGGCCTTCCCCTTATGCTGCCTCCTGGCTCTGATATTCAGAGATTTAGGGCCCCTGGGCAGTTTCAAGACTGCTTATTTCTGTGGCTATCATAATATCCTCTGCCAGCAAATTCCACATTTTAACCACTCTCTGTGTAAAGAAGTATTTCCTTTTGTCTGTCTTGAGTTGTCATTCATCCCTGGAGTTACAGGTCAACCTTAGGCAAGGTGTTCTCTCTCAGCCCCCACAGTGAGAACAATCACCTCCTTCATTCCACCTTGCTGAATGCCTGCAAAGTGCCTCTAGTCCAGTTTCTGACTTCCACCTCTGGTCCCATAAACACGTGAAGCTGACCAATACAGAGTCAGGCCATTGGTCTGTCAAGACTATCACTCCCCACTTGGACTGACAGAGATGTCCAGGTTCTCAGCTCCCTCACCTGATCTTTTTGGCAAGGGACAGTGAGGACTCCACCTGGGACCTTTTGCATAACAATCAGACTGACATAACCAAGGCCACTCTGGCTGCATTTAGATCTCCTGATGAACTGCAGCTAGATTATACCAGTCTAATGAAAGAATAATTAGCTCAGTAGTGCAACAAAATGCTACAACTCCCAGTTAGCTTAGGGTCAGTGGTTTTGCTTCTCTGCACCTGTGACTCTGTGCCCTGGGAGAGGTGCTATGGAACCAGTGCAGCTCTAAAATGTTACTCCTTTCTAAAGCCATTGAAGGAAATGGGCTTAGAAGGCTGCATCTCTGCTTTTGATGACATTGTTAAGACAAGTACCAGGGCCCCTCTGATGAGAACGTGGAATTGCCTGCAAAGGAAGCCAAGGCAGCTGGCACAGTAGGGGAAGAAGGGCCAGTTGTTTCAACTGCTGCTAATCAGCACTTGGCTCAGCCAGGAACAAGTAGCAAGGCTTCTGATAAACTTACAGCCTCTGAAACAGTCTGATGCTGTCAACAGAAGCTTTATAAGATAGATGCAAAGCAGCACACCTACAAAGCTGGCACTGTGTGGCTGATTATGAAAGTTCCAGAAGCCTTCCCATCCAATCTGCAGGACTGATTTAAGGCTTGGCTGGAAAGGATGCCACATGGGAACAATTTGTGCTGCTCCTGAGATAACCTGCTTTCACTCCTTGCTTCTGAATCTCCCAAAGACCCCGACTGGTAAATATGACCTTACCTTGGTTTCTCCTTGGTGTAAAGAACCGTGGTTATTTACATGGTTCTGACTTTGGGCTTGCTCTCTGGACTCTCCTGGCTCTGGTTAAGGACCCTGCTAATGGACATTCCTTTCAGTGCAGCCCCTGGTTGCAAGAACTGTATTCCAGCAGAATCTATGCTTAAGCAACTGTTACAACTCAAGGCCTCTCTCCTGATCCAGCATTGTATTGCAGCACCAGCATGCCAGGTCCCACTGGCCAGCACACCAAGTTTCCTGCACCGAGCCCTAACAATCAACTGGAGATACTACAAGCCAACTTTCACAAGCTGCAATGCCACTTGGTTACAAACCCTGGTTTATGACTGTCTTGCTAAGAATAGTTAGTAGGGTGGCCAAGCAGTAGGAGGTCACACTAAACTGGGCAGCTTCTCATCTGTGTTTTAGAAAGGTGATAACCAAATGCAGCCCTGGAAAACAGAAGTTTTGGTCCTGGTTCTACTCATTGCACAAAGCACCTTTGGATGCTTCCCCTGCATAGAACTCTAGGGACAGTTATGGGATGTCTGAGTGCTTGCAAAATGGAAGGGAAGCATCACATTGGTCAATAATGATCATTCAGTTAAGGAATTGCTGCTTCTAGAAGAAGAAGAAGAGTTGGTTCTTATATGCTGCTTTTCCCTACCCGAAGGAGGCTCAAAGTGGCTTACAATGTCCTTCCCTTTTCCTCCCCCCACAACAGACACCCTGTGGGATGGGTGAGGCTGAGAGAGCCCTGGTATTCCTGCTCGTTCAGAACAGTTTTATCAGTGCCCTGGTGAGCCCAAGGTCACCCAGCTGGTTGCATGTGGGGGAGCGCAGAATCGAACCCGCCATGCCAGATTAGAAGTCCGCACTCCTAACCACTACACCAAACTGGCTCTCTTTCTCTCTTTCTACCACTTTCTCTCTGATCAATCAAACTTGGAAATGAGACACTGGAGTGTAAAAAGATCACTTGCAAAACAGCTTTTTATCATTTCATGGTGGAGAATTAATCCACAGATTTAGATCTAATTTGGGGGTCCAGCTGTCTTTCAAAACAACAATTTACAAACCAAACCAAATCCCTAATGTGACACAACATCCTTCCACGGAAAGGCCTGGGAGAGAAGAGTGAAAAACCCTCCCTCAGCAACCGTGCCTATATTGGGCTGCTAATTATTTTCTTAATGAAAAGAAATTCTACTCCTGAATCCCTTGCATCATGTCTAGCTTGGCCCTCAGACTTGTTCCCTGCCTCACTTGCAGGTGTGTCTTCTCAGCAATTATGCAATTCAGGATTAAGTCACCTCAGCAAGGACTAGCATCTTGAAGTTAGCAGAGAGCAACTGATAAGAAACAGGGTGTTACCATCTATCATTGTTGTTGTTACCATCTATTTAGACTTGATTGAGAATGCCAGGAGGTTCTAGACTTTAAACAGCTAACATCGAATTTTCAATCAGAAACCATTTGACTGTTATTTTAATTGTTATTTTAACAATTTGAACCAAATTTAATTACTAATCTGTATTAGATTACATGTTGTACATCATCCAGAGCTGGGCTACCAGGATAGGCGGTATAAAAATCTAATAAATACATAATTTAACAGAAGAGTTCTGAAACATTTGCAAATGAACAACAGTCCAAAGAAAAGAATACAAGAAAGTAGATGAACAGTGAGCGCTTTATACTGAAAGCCTGTTTACCTGCTGTGCAGAAATGTTTTAGTTGTCTAGCTTTCATTGCATCGCAAATGACTGATTCCAAATTGTTTCTCGCTAGTTAAGATAAACACACAACATGCCATATAATATATACACACCCAGGGCTGCATTTTGAAACTGCTGTGGGCTGGTCTATAGCAGGACTGTACTGGGACCTGAGAGACCAACATAATCAGAGATGGGGCTAATTCTGCAAATTAGATAATCAAAATTAATTTCTTCCATACAGTGTGTCTTCAGAGCTCACAGCATCAGGGGTCTAAATATAAACCATGTCTGTGATTAAAGAGGTTCTTGAAGACTAGGAAAAGGCTGGGCAAATTTGACATTTGTATACAAGGAAACTGAGAACGATTACGAAGACCGTCATTTTGCATTTGTGTGCAATGTTGTTCCCCTCTCTTTAACCAGATGCTCCTCATCAAGCAGAGACCGAAGGCTCAGATGGGAGGGGGAATGGCACCACTGCAGAAAGAGGCAGCCTTTTGATATGCAGAAGGAAGAAGAAGAAGAAGAGTTGGTTCTTATATGCCGCTTTTCTCTACCCGAAGGAGGCTCAAAGCGGCTTACAGTCGCCTTCCCTTCCCTCTCCCTACAACAGACACCCTGTGAGGTGGGTGAGGCTGAGAGAGCCCTGATATCACTGCTCGGTCAGAACAGCTTTATCAGCACCATAGCAAGCCCAAGGTCACCCAGATGGCTGCATGTGTGGGAGCACAGATTCAAACCCAACTTGCCAGATTAGAAGTCCGCACTCCTACTACCACACCAAACTGGCCAGGAATCTGAGTCAACCCTCTAAACCTGGGATACAGATCTGTTTCCTGACTCGGAACTGGGCCACCCTAGAACTCACTATGGCATCTCATGTTCTACCCCCAGGAGAAATCCACAAGGGCAAGACTCACCCCAACCCCATCAGAGGACTTGTTGCTGTAGCTAGATGTAGCAGCTTTAAGAACTAAGAACCCCGCCCTTGGTGAGGTACAGGTTGCATATCCACCTCCTTGCAAGGGTCTTTAAGGCCTCAGTTCACCCTCAAGCTCCAGCTCTAAGAACGTTGTCTTGACTGACTCCGGGACCCTGGCCTTAAGCAGGAAACTCAAGTTAATTCCGCATCAGTGGCGCCACTCCAGGCTGCCGGTGGTGTGCAGCCGTGGAGCTGCATACTGTGCAGCTTTCTATGTCCCCATGGGGGACTCATTTCTGTGGGCACCTCATCTGCTACTGAAATGTGTCCCCCTGGGGGACGCAGCCACAGCACACAGGTTCCACCATGTGGGAAGCGGCAGGGTTTTAAAATATTTTTTTAAGCCCCGGTGTGCTTCGTGGTGCTGCAAAGCTGACTGGGGCATTGTTTGCCCCTTCCCAGCCTTTGGAGGGTGGGGAGGTACACACAGGCCTACCGTGGGACAGGCCCTGTTGGCTCCTGCAGTGCAAAAAGGGAACAGATTCTCCTGCATTCCCGTAGTGTGTGTCAAATGAGGGGCCAATCCGTGGCAGGCCCTGGAGGGGGCTGGAATGGCAGCGACATCATGTGTACGACTAGCCCTGTATCCATACTGATGCCGCCCCAGCCTTTTCTGCCTGTGCGGAATTGGCTTCAGTCATCATCTTTCTTGTAAAGTTCCAAACACTTCAGCCTTTCATTGTATGGAAGTTTGTAGAAGCCATTCATCATCCTGGTTGTCCATTCTGGCACCTTTCCCAGAACTCTGACATGCTTTCCATGATCGTACACCTAGGTACTCTTTTTACCTGTTCTATCCACTTCTGTTCTGTGCACACAATGTCAAAGTACTAGCTTTAGTCCTGCCCATAAACGATCCTCCTTTGACCTCTCCATTCAGTTTACCTCCATCCATGTCAACTTTCTTTTCAGAGGTTTTCTCTGCTTGTACCAGTGTTTGCCCCTAAAGGTGAGTTGCAATGCAAACCCAACTCATTACTGAATACTAAATGCAGATCTATGGTTCTGGTCTTAATGTGGGTAGAGGATCCATAGCATCTTGTATAGGAGACCTTCAGTGAAATGGGTCTCAATAAGGAAAAACCAAGTACGCCACACACACACACAAATAAAGAGAGAAAGAAAGAGAAAGAGGGAGGACGTTTCACTTCCACAGTACATGTCCATTTTTTTTCTCACTGGCATGCAGAATATATACTCTGCAATGCCTAAAAGGGCTTGCAAAACACTTCTCTTCCACCAGGCATTTGGTTGGGACTCAGGATCATTTCTCTAACATCTATATGGGCTCCCACCCAGACTATTTGCCCCCATCTTGAGCCAGGCCACACTGTAGAATACCATGAAATGTACACCTGATCCGTTAGGGCATGATTTTGGGACAAAGCTGATGAGGTGGTAGGAAATGCTGTAATGTTTTTAATGGTTTTGAATTTGACTATTTTTATCTATTGCCGTAAGCTGCCCTGAGACCACTTGGAGAGGGGTGGCCAAAAAAATCACTTAAATAATAAATGAAACCCAGGAAAAGCAGAGGGAGGGGGAAGGTGTGGAGCGCACACACAGCACTTGAAGTAAATCCCTATCGATTTGATTTAAGTGAAAATCAAAAGTAAGCTGTGTGCACATGATAGGCCAATAAATAAAGTGACAGTGATGATGCTTAGACTTCTGTATCTTGGAGCCACATACCAAACTCCACGGAGTGTGTAAGTGACAAACTCAGCATAGACACTGCTTTGGCCTACCTAGGACACAGGATTGTTGAACAGCACTGGCACACAGAAAGAAGGAGAAGAATAGAAACCCTGGAGGAACTGAAAAATCTGTATCCAGACACTCCCTCCAAGTCACTTAATCTCCTTGTTAAAGCCCTCATCTTAAAAGATTTCCTAACAAATGAGACACGCAGAGCCTGTGGGTGTATGGGAAGGATGTTCATTAACTAATTGCAATTGCATGCTGTCTGAAGTGATCTAGAACCATTTGTCCTGCCAAGAGCTGTTCCTGGAACCTGTATTTATAATATAGAAGAAGGAAGAAAAGGTTGGTTTTTTATACCCCGCTTTTCACTGCCCAATGGAGTCTCAGAGCGGCTTACAATCGCTTTCCCTTCCTCTCCCCACAACAGACACCCTGGGAGGGAGGGGAGGCTGAGAGAGCTCTGACAGGACTGCTCAGGTAGAACAGCACTGTCAGGGCTGTGATGAGCCCAAGGTCACCCAGTTGGCTGCATGTGGAAGAGGAGTTGGCTGCATGTGGAAGAGGAGCGGGGAATCAAACCCAGCTCTCCAGATTAGAAACTGCTACTCTTAATCACTACACCACACTGACATATGCCTCTCAAGCAGCGTTTATCTGGCTGGGGGCCACTGTGGCACATTTGGAGCACTAGATGAAGAATGTGTCCTGAAACTCAGTGTGCAACCAGAAGAGATGAAGATCATGCATCATGCCTATCTATACAATGCAAATTGTAGGATTGTCCTTGCAGCTATGTGGGTGGCAGAGTAGAAGAGGATAAACCCTTTTGTTCAGGTAACTGCAACTGACAATTGGTCTGCATTTTAAAGGGAATGTATAATCCTTCCCCACTTGTGGTGCAGGGTGTTAAGGCAGCTGACATGCTGTCTAAAGCTCTGACCATGAGGCTGGGAGTTCGATCCCAGCAGCCAGCTCAAGGTTGACTCAGCCTTTCATCCTTCCGAGGTGAATTTACCGAGGTTGGTAAAATGAGTACCCAGCTTGCTGGGGGGTAAAATGGTAATGACTGGGGAAGGGAATGACAAACCACCCTGTATTGAGTCTGCCAAGAAAACGTTACAGTGCGTTACCCCAAGGGTCAGATATGACTCGATGCTTGTACAGGGGATACCTTTACCTTTTTACCTATAATCCTTCCCCACCCCCAAAGCCAAAAAGAAATCAGGTAACCTTGTTTCATTTAACAAAAAGGAGTGGGGTTGAAAGATTGCATCTCCAAGGCAAATCGAGGCTGAAGGAATACCTTATGGGTGGACATAGACCTAACATTTGTCTCCTCTGCTTTTACCCCCAATGGATGATGTTGGTCCAGTCACTCTCTCAGCCTAGATTGTTGTAGGTAAAATGGAAGAAAGGAAAGCTGTCATATACCATCCTGAGCTCCTTGAGACAAAACAGGATAGAAAATGTAACAGACAGTTTTCCCGATGCTGTTATTTTCACGCACCTCCTTGAGTGTGGATGGGAAGGTGGTCTCTTGCAGGTAGAACTCTGTCACACACTGGAACGTAATGGTGAGGATGACACCCAAACAGCCCAGGTGTACACGGGCAGCTTGGAGAAGTTCAGAATTCATGGATTCGGAGCACTCCAGGATTTCCCCAGAAGCTGTCAACAATGTCAAAGCTGCTACCTGCCATGGGAAGACAGAAGGAAAGCAAACACCTTTGAGTCTAGGAGTAAGTCAAACCATTATATTTTACAATTATGTTTTTCCTTGAAGTTCAGCTGTGAGATGTTTGGAACGTGTGTGCCCATAGCTTGCAGTATCTGCTAGTGGGCAATTGTGGATAAAATGCAATAATGAAGATATAGCACCTTGGAATTTCAGTAAGACTTCAGGCCCAATATTTTACCATGCAGCTGTTTGGCATACATGGGAGCCTCTGGATCTCTTGATGTTTAATCACTGGTATCTGGATGAGTGGCAGCTAGGGTTGGCAGTTTCCTGCTGCCACCCAGCAAGAGGTTTATGGGGCATGATATGCAATAAGCATTGTGTTGATGCCACAGAATCACTTCAAGCATGACTGCAGAAGTGGTGTCATTGTGTTGCTGCAACATTCTAAGATTCATAGAGTTGGAAGGGACCTCCTGGGTCATCTAGTCCAATCCCCCACTGAAACACTGTGGTTTTCCCATAGAGTTTGTGGGGATCCTAGAGCATCATCCTAAAGGAATGAAATTACTTCCAGGTTTGTGCCAGAAGAAATGTTGTGGCATTGACATGATGCCTGCCTCCCCCTCAATTACCTTGCAGTTTCTCAATTTAACAGCAGAGGCCTGTTATGCACAGGTGTTTTCCCTTGCTTTCATCACGTATGCCCATCAAGTTTTCGTCATTCTGCATTGATTTTCTTCCCTTCAGCACTTAGTTCTCTTTCTGGTTGCTGTTTCTCAAGGTTTTCTGAGAATGCTTTTGTGCCAATTTCCCCCTTGTTTCTCTTCCAAGATGAAGGTAATTCAAAAGCCTGCAGATTCCCTTGGATTCTCCCTGCCCCCACACACCCTTTTGCTGGTCTCAAAGGTCTCTTTCTGCCCACATTGAGGTAGTTCTTCCCACTTGGCACCTTCTACCATCCCCCTCTATATTGATGTACAGACTCTATTTTCCCATTACTTTTAAACTTAATTTGTTTTTGCAAGCAGTATAAGTCCAGTGATATGAGGCTATTGCTAGTCTCTGACTGCTGAATGAAAAAAAATAAAAGATAGGGGAAAGTTTTAAAGGAGCTGTGCGAGGTTTAGTACCCTGTTGGTATTGACTTATTTGTTGAATTTGTATGCCACTGCTCCTGGCCAGCCAACTTAAAAGGGAGATCAGAGAGGAGACAAGCAGCAGCATTCCCAGAGGCAAAAAGAAGAAGAAAGATTTTCAGTGCTGCATGCAGACAACATAAAGTGGAGAGGGAAACTGCCAGGGTAGAATGAAAATGACATAAAAGAAATATATACAGAGAGAGACTGGGATGGGAAGCCTAAAGATCTGAAAACATATTTCCCTTATCTAGTGAACAAAGTTCCATTGACTGGGATTTCAACCCAGTGGAGATGTGAGGTAAAATCATTGTTCCATACACAAAGCTTGTATCTGTGTAAACCTGCAAAAAGGTTGTATTCTGCCAATGACAGAAATGAATATGTGAACCTGCCCACAGTCTGACATTGCTCTTATCTGTTTCTGCTCCCATGATGGTGTGGCACAACAGAGGTGGTTCAGTTCACATGTTAATCCTCATATTTCACTGCTGATTCTCACATGTCCTGCTGTTGCTGTTGTCAGCTGTTCATTTGTGTCTAACTCTTGGCAATCCCATGGCACAGCTGTCGCTATACTCCCCAATCCCGCACCACCTCCCTCTGGCCGGTGTTCATTTAGACCGTGTCTAACCACCATGTTTTTTGTCGGCCTGGTTTCCTTTTTCCACTGACCAATCCTAGAATAATAGCTTTCTCCATTGAGTTGGATCACATGATATGGCCAAAGTATGTGAGCCAGAGTTTCATGATTCACATGTACTATTGTATCCTAATTTTTAATAAGGTAAAGGTAAAGGTATCCCCTGTGCAAGCACCGGGTCATGTCTGACCATTGGGGTCAGCATTTTATTGGCAGACTCAATACAGGGTAGTTTGCCATTCCCTTCCCCAGTCATTATCATTTACCCCCCAGCAAGCTGGATACTCATTTTACCGACCTTGTAAGGATGGAAGCCCCCTTCAAGGATCGCTGCCTTGTTGTGGCAAGGGGGCTTGCGTAGTTCAGTGAAGCTATGAGCTATACCGTGCAGGGCCACCCAAGACGGACAGGTCATAGCTGAGAGCTCTGACAAAAGGTGATCCACTGTAGAAGGAAATGGCAAACCACTCCAGTATCTTTGCCATGAAAACTCTATGGACAGTTCCAATAGGCAAAACGATATGACGCTGGAAGATGAGCCCCTCAGGTCGGAAGGTGTCCAATATGCTACTGGGGATGAGCAGACGGCTAGTACGAGTAGCGCCAGAATGAATGAAGCGACTGGGCCAAAGCCGAAAGGACGCTCAGTTGTGGAAGTAACTGGTGGCGAAAAGACAGTCCGATGCTGTAAAGATTTTTATTCCATAGGAACCTGGAACGTCAGATCCATGAATCAAGGTAAGCTGGACATGGTCAAACAAGAAATGACAAGACTGAACATCGACATTTTAGGAATCAGTGAACTAAAATGGACAGGAATGGGTGAATTTAATTCAGATGACCATCAGGTATACTACTGTGGACAAGAATCTCGCAGAAGAAATGGAGTAGCCTTCATAATCAATAAGAGAGTAGGAAAAGCAGTCTTGGGATACAATTCCCAAATTGACAGAATGATCTCAGTTCGAATCCAAGGCAAACCATTCAACATCACAGTGATCCAGGTCTATGCCCCAACCACTGCTGCTGAAGAGGATGAAGTTGATCAGTTCTATGAAGCCCTACAACACCTTCTAGAAGCAACGCCAAAAAATGATGTACTTATCATCATGGGGGATTGGAATGCTAAAGTAGGAAGCCAAAAGATAACCGGGATAACAGGCAAGTTTGGCCTTGGAGTACAAAATGAAGCAGGGCACAGGCTGGTAGAATTTTGTCAAGAGAATACAATGGTCATAGCAAACACTCTTTTCCAACAACCCAAGAGACGACTCTACACATGGACATCACCAGACGGTCAACACAGAAATCAGATTGACTATGTGCTCTGCAGCCAAAGATGGAAAAGTTCTATCCAGTCAATAAAAACAAGACCAGGAGCTGATTGTGGTTCAGATCATGAGCTTCTTGTTGCAAAATTTAGGCTTAA
Organism: Paroedura picta; assembly: GCF_049243985.1. NCBI lineage: Eukaryota > Metazoa > Chordata > Lepidosauria > Squamata > Gekkonidae > Paroedura > Paroedura picta. The sequence continues at coordinate 29,148,299 of NC_135369.1, read as the reverse complement.
ATTGAAGAAAGTAGGGAAAAGCACTAGGCCACTCAGGTATGAACTAAATCATAGTTTATGAATACACAGTAGAGGTGACAAATAGATTTAAGGAATTAGATCTGATAGACAGAGTGCCTGAAGAACTATGGACGGAGGTTCGCAACATTGTACAAGAGGTAGCAACTAAAACCATCCCAAAGAAAAAGAAATGCAAGAAATCAAAATGGCTGTCTCAGGAAGCTTTACAAATAGCTAAGGAGAGAAGGGAAGTGAAAGGCAAGGGAGAAAGAGAAAGATACACCCAATTGAATGCAGAATTCCAGAGAAAAGCTAGAAGAGATAAGAATGCCTTCTTAAATGAACAGTGCAAACAAATAGAAGAAAACAATAGAATGGGGAGGACCAGAGATCTTTTCAAGAAAATTGGAGATATGAAGAGAACGTTTCATGCAAAGTTGGGTATGATAAGGGACCAAAATGGTAGGGACCTCACAGAAGCAGAAGAGATTAAACAAAGGTGGCAGAATTATACAGAACTATACAAGAGCGAGCTTAACATCCCTGATGACCACAGTGGGGTAGTTACTGACCTGGAGCCAGACATCCTGGAATGTGAAGTCAAATGGGCCTTAGGAAGTCTGAGCAACAATAAAGCTAGTGGTGGTGACAGCATTCCAGTTGAACTATTCAAAATCTTAAAGGTAAAAGTGCTACACTCAATATGCCAGCAAATTTGGAAAACTCAACAATGGCCACAGGATTGGAAAAGGTCAGTTTACATTCCAATCCCAAAGAAGGGCAATGCCAAAGAATGTTCAAACTACCGCACCATTGCACTAATTTCTCATGCTAGCAAGGTTATGCTCAAAATCCTACAAGCTAGGCTCCAGCAATATGTGGACCGAGAACTCCCAGAAGTACAGGCAGGATTTCGAAGAGGCAGAGGAACTAGAGATCAAATTGCCAACATACGCTGGATCATGGAGAAAGCTAGGGAGTACCAGAAGAACGTCTACTTCTGCTTCATTGACTATGCTAAAGCCTTTGATTGTGTGGAGCACAACAAATTGTGGCAAGTTCTTAAGGAGATGGGAATACCAGAGCATCTTATTTGTCTCTTCAGAAATTTATATGCAGGTCAAGAAGCAACAGTGAGAACTGAACATGGAATCACTGACTGGTTCAAAATTGAGAAAGGAGTTCGGCAAGGCTGTATACTGTTGCCTTGCCTTTTTAACTTGTATGCAGAGCACATCATGAGAAATGCGGGATTAGAGGAGTCACAAATTGGGATCAAGATTGCAGGAAGAAATATCAACAACCTCAGATATGCAGATGATACCACTCTAATGGCAGAAAGTGAAGAGGAACTAAAGAGCCTCTTGATGCGGGTGAAGGAGGAGAGTGCAAAAGTTGGCTTGAAACTCAACATCAAGAAAACAAAGATCATGGCATCCGGCCCTCTCATTTCCTGGCAAATAGATGGGGAAGAAATGGAGATAGTGACAGATTTTATTTTCCTGGGCTCCAAGATCACTGCAGATGGGGACTGCAGCAAAGAAATTAAAAGACGCTTGCTCCTGGGGAGGAAAGCTATGGCAAATCTAGACAGCATCCTAAAAAGCAGAGACATCACCCTGCCAACAAAAGTGCGTTTAGTCAAGGCTATGGTATTCCCAGTTGCAATGTATGGCTGCGAGAGTTGGACCATAAGGAAGGCCGAGCGTCAAAGAATTGAGGCTTTTGAACTCTGGTGCTGGAGAAGACTCTTGCGAGTCCCTTGGACTGCAAGGCGAACAAACCGGTCAGTCCTAGAGGAGATCAACCCTGACTGCTCTTTAGAAGGCCAGATCCTGAAGATTAAACTCAAATACTTTGGCTACCTCATGAGAAGGAAGGACTCCCTGGAGAAGAGCCTAATGCTGGGAGCGATCGAGGGCAAAAGAAGAAGGGGACGACAGAGAGTGAGGTGGCTGGATGGAGTCACTGAAGCAGTAGGTGCAAACTTAAATGGACTCCGGGGAATGGTAGAGGACAGGAAGGCCTGGAGGATCATTGTCCATGGGGTCGCGATGGGTCGGACACGACTTCGCACATAACAACAACAAGGATGGAAGGCTGAGTCAACCTTGAGCCGGAATTCACTATGCACAGCAGTCTACAATATGTTTGCAGACTTGGGAAATAAGGAGGGAGGATAAAGGGAAAGATCATAAAAGCAACAAGGAGTGCAATGCAGAATACTTTTCAGGCTGCATTTCGAGGCAGTAAGCTTACCATTGAATTCAATGAGTTTACTTTGGGGGACTGGGCATGAAGAACTTATGCTTAACTGCCTTGCATAGAAATCAGTGGGATTTAAAACTGCTAATTTGGTCCAAATTGGTCCTTGGATTATACTTGATATTGAAAGATGGAATGGAGTAAAAATAAGGGCATCTGTTCCCTTGCATATTCGCATACCATCTTTCTCAGTGCTGATGAATTCTCCTGCAGATGACAGCATACAGAAGCCAGGGCAAGCTCTGGAGTTTTTAAAACAATACATTAAAAATAATAAATTGCCTTCACTTGTTCTTAGTGTCAGGCAATTGAATCTAATTATCTATATTATTCTGAGAAACCATCCCATTCTCTACGTGTTTCAAGACTGAATTGGGCTATCAATGTGACTTGGAAGGCGGAAAAAGCAACAGAGGAAACACAGAGAGTGATTAAAAGGTGGAACTCACTGCCAGAGGATATAATGATGGCCACTTTAAAAGGGGATTAGATAAATTCATGGAGGTCAGACCAGACTGACCAGGGATTCTAGTTTTTTTGGGGAAGGGCATCATCTGGACATGGAACTGGGGGTCACTGTGGATGAGCTGGTCATTGTGAATTTGTAGGGGAGTTGGATTAGACGACCCTGGAAGCACCCTCCAGCTCTATGATTCTGTGCTTCTAGGTCTCTCAGTGTCTACTAGCCATGGTGACTAAAGGAAACACCCACATTCCCAGGCATTAAACCTCTGTAACACTGTCAGGAGTCTACATCAGGGGAAGGTTTAGCCTCAATACCTTATTGTTGACCCTCCAGAAAAACTGGTTGCTGGATGTTGAACTAGATGAGTGAGGATGCTGGACCAGATGAACCACGGGTCCAATCCAACAGGGCTCATCTTACGTTCAAATGCTCTTAAATGGCAGCATTACGAGAAAGGAAATAGTCACTCAAAGTAAGGGGGAATTAGTTTGGTTTCATTTGATCCATATTGAAAGTGAAGTGTATTTAGTGAAGCCGTGCTCTGAATTGGTAAGCTGATTTTTTTTTCTTTTTGGTTCAATTCATACTTCAGTTCAACAAAGCCTTCAAATTATGGTTCATATTCTGTTCCAGCTGAGGAATATACGAGGTGTCGGCATGGGTGTTCTTCCCATTTCTTTCACAATCTGCAGACCCCAATCTCACAACTAAGTCTGGGAGGTGGATGAGTGGACATGATCCAGAAAGCTGGCTGAAACCCTGGTTGAGAAAGCCTGGTATAGAAGAAAGGCAGGGTCACATGTGAAATAAATATACTGGGGAATGCTAAATGTAGTGGTTTGTGATGGGTAGCGTATGCATCTGATGAAATGGTGACCCCTGCTCTTTGGGAGCTTACGCTAGATAAAATTTTGTTAGCTTGTAATTTGGTTATGGTTCCTTTCGGCTTTCCTACAACAGAATTTGTTTATACCTCGCCTTTCTCCCCAAGGAGGACCCCAAGTGGTTTATACCATTTTGTCCTCCCTTTTAGATAGGTTGAGTGGGGGTAACTGGACCAAGGTCACTGAGCAAGCTCCCATGGCAAAGTGGGGATTTAAACCTGGGTCTCCCCAATCATAGTCCAAAACTCTAGAGCAGGGGTAGTCCAACTGCGGCCCTCCAAATGTCCGTGGACTACAATTCCCAGGAGCAAATGCTGGCAGGGGCTCCTGGGAATTGTAGTCCACGGACATCTGGAGGGCCGCAGTTTGACTACCCCTGCTCTAGACCATACTTTCTCTGATACTAATATGGTCACCTCTCTGGGAAATGCTGGGTGGGTTACATTTCTTTTGCCAATCCTTTGTGTGAATCTGGACAATATTTCTCTTTTCAGATTCATATTCAGATATCTTTATTGGCATAAGATTTGATCTAGATAAAACAAGATTTAAACCAGAAACAAATTCCGGGCATAGACATATGGACAGCAGTAATAAAACCTTATGTAGTACAGCCAATCTGCAGCAGAGTTAGATTGGTTCTCGAGATGATTGATAGAATTTTTACAGCACATATACTAACATTTCTCTTTTCATATTCAGCAACAACCTAGAGCTCAACCTTAGGACTCAAATTGCTCCGTGTTTGAAATGCTCCAGTCATCTCTTTCATGCTCTTGTTTGCTTACAGAACTGTCTCCAGCAGGTGACGCCAGCAGGCTAAATTTCACCCCAACCCTTCCACTGAAGCTGCAACCCAAATCTCTTCCCCGTCTCCATACCCCCCTGCTCACCTTCTATACATCCTCCTGCCTGTTTGAATAAAAATTACTTTAAACTTTCCTGACTGTTACGTTTGGAGGCTCAAGGTGAAGCCGTGTTCGTTTGAGTGAATTCCTCCAGAACCATTTCAGCTCCAGCTGTTGCTTTTTCAGTTTGGGAAGGGGAGAAAGCGAAAACATAAATGGGACAGGGAAGAATTCAGAGCGGGACGACCTTGAACAAGGTGCTCAGCCTTTATTTCTTGCCTCCCCCACAGGTAATTTTCTAAGGTCAACGAGGTGCAGACTAGAAAACAAGCTCGAGGGAAATCACACAGAAAAGCAATAGAAACTGGCCTATCACTCTGCAAAGTTTGCAGCTGTGGTTCCTGTCATTTCCTTATGTAGCTATTTATTGTTCTGCTTGCGTGGCATAGACAGTTGTTCGTCTCCACAAAACGGAGACGCAAGGCAGGTAATGCAGTGTCATTGCCCCAGCCCTCCACTTAACTGAAGCTGACTCTGCTTAGTGTAAAGTCTTGCAGGATTATAGCTTACCTTTAACTTGTCAAGGACCTTCCTGCCTCCCCCACCAAGACTCATTTGGGCCCTTAAACAAGGCAGCCAGCTTTGGCTTGGGCAGCTCCTGGAGTTTGGGGTTCATTGTCTGAGCAGGACAGAGTTTTGGGAGAGAGCTCAGCTGGAATGTGAGGTCACTCTAGGACTTGCTCCAAGACTCTGTGGTACACCATACATGCTTCCCTCGTAAGCTGCCATTTTCTCCAGAGAAAATCAGTCTTTCAGCTCAGTTGTAATCCTGGGAGAACACACCTTGCACTTGGTAGCCCTACCTATAATAATAATAATTCATAGTGCAGTACGGCTGGTCACTGGTGCCATTTTACAGACATTTCAGCATCTTGTTTCCAACAGTGGCCCGCTAGATACTTCCAGGATGCCTGCAGGCAGAGCATAAAAGCAAGAGCACTCCTCCATTGGCTGTCTCCAGCTCTTGGTCACCAGATATAGCTGAGGAAGTCCGTGGCTGAGCATCTGCTTTGCATGCAGAAAGCCCCAGGTTCAATCTCTAACAGTTCCTGCGAAAGACTCTGGCAGTAAGTGAGGCAGAAGACCTCTGTCTCAGACCCTGGAGACCCCCTGGCCATCTGAATAGACAATACTGACTTGATGGGCCAAGGGTCTAATTTACTGTTAGGCAACTGAATGTTTTCTGTGTGAGTTCATAGAGAAGTTTCCAGGTTCAGTCCCCAGCTTTTTAAGGTAAAAGGTCTCAAGGTGGCCAGTGCTGGGGAAAGAGCATATTCAGCTTGAGACTCTGAAAGGCCAGCCAGAAGCAACAATATAGATCTAGATCAGTGATTCCCAAAGTGGGTGCTACCGCCCCCTGGTGAGTGCTGCAGCGATCCAGGGGGGCGGCGATTGGCCACAGGTGCATTTGGGGGCGATGAATAACTATAAAAATAAAAAAAATTAATTCCCAGGGGGCGCTGAGTAATATTTTTTCTGGAAAGGGGGTGGTAGGCCAGATAAGTTTGGGAACCACTGGTCTAGATGGACCAATATTGAGCTAGATGGACCAATGGCATTGGGTGAAGGAGCTTACTATGTTCGAAGGTATGGTACCTCTGAACATGGAGGTTCCATTTAGTTATAGAGGCTAAACAATTTTCAGCAGTATTTGAGGCAAGGTAGTAATAGGCGTCTAAGGCTGTTTTTGCATTCACAATCAAATCCAGTCCCCCACCCAGGCTTGCCTCCTACACAAGTGTGTACTGAAAAATGAACTTCTAAGAGAGGGGTGCCCAACCTTTCTGAGCCTATGGGTACTTTGGGGATTCTGACATAGAGTGGTGGTCACAGCTATGAAGGCGGCATCAAACAGCAGATCTGGAAAACGTACAACAGGGGACAGCCGAAATGATGGAGTTAGAGCACCTTTCATGGAAGGAAAGGTTTGAGAGCCCGTGATTTTTCTGTTTCAGCGGAAGTCAGCTAAGGAGAGAATGTAATATTTTGATGAATTATTCATAGGGTGGAGAAAGCAGATAGCAAGAGCTCTGGCTCTCCCATCACTGTAGAACTCAGGGGTGCTCAGTGAAGCTGATGAGCAATTGAGTCAGGACAACCAAAATGAAATACAGGAGAATCTCGCACTTGGTTATCTAGACTGCTCATCCTAAGAACTGCTGCCACTGAACAGGCAACATTGGGCTACACCCAATAATGGTTGGAGTGTAATGTTATTTGACAGCAGGGTCACAGCTTGGTGGTAGAGCATCTGCTTTGAAAGCCAGTTTGGTGTAGTGGTTAGGAGTGCGGACTTCTAATCTGGCGAGCCGGGTTCAATTCTGCACTCCCCCAAATGCAGCCAGCTGGGTGACTTGGGCTCACCACGGTACTGATAAAAGCTGTTCTGACCGGGCAATGATATCAGGGCTCTCTCAGCCTCACCTACCCCACTGGGTGTCTGTTGTGGGGAGAGGAAAGGGAAGGCAACTGTAAGCCGCTTTGAGCCTCCTTCGGGTAGAGAAAAGTGACGTATAAGAACCAACTCTTCTTCTTCTTTTTCTTCACACACAGAGGGTCCCAGGTTAAATCCCTGCTGCCTCCAGTTAAAAAATATCAAGAAGAGTTGGTTTTTATACCCCACTTCTCACTACCCAAAGGAGTCTCAGAGCAGTTTATAACTGCCTTCCTTTCCTCTCCCCACAGCAGACACCCTGAGAGGTAGATGGGGCTGACTGAACTGCTCTGTGAGAACTGTTCTAACCAGACTGTGACTAGCCCAAGGTCACCCAGCTGGCTGTATGTGGAGGGACAAGGGAATCAAACCTGACTCTCCAGATTCGAGGACGCTGCTCTTAACCACTGCACCATACTGGCTCTCAAGGGAGTAGATGATGAGATTATAGTTTTCTGCAGGAGACTGTGGTGAACCTCTGCAAAGGGTGAAGACTGACCTTCATAGACCACTGGCCTGTCTCAGAATAAGGAAGTCTCACATGTCCATGTGCTGAAGGACCAGTTCAAAGGGAAAGAGGGAAGTGATGGTTCTGTTCTGCTTAGTGAGAATCGAGACATTCTTGTGGGCCCAGGGGCAAGCCCAAGAACAGAATGGCAGCCTGCCCTTCCCACCGTCACTCCCTTTTCTTAGGATTTTCCCTGCAAAGTTATTTCACAGGCTTGTTTTTGACAGCTGCTCATGAATTTTAAGTAATGTCGATTCCCGAAAGGAGAACTGCTGGCTCCTTTGTCTCTCTATCGATCTCCCGCCCCCTTTTATTAGCCTTCTTTCTTTCTCTCACTCTCTCTTTTTTTTACTGCCTCCTGTTGTCATTTCTTTTAATTTGCTGAATTTTGCAGGGAGGGGGGGATCTATCAATCGTGTTGAAAGCCAGATAAATCCATTTTGCAGCCGCAATCCCAGCCGTGAAGAGCAATTCATTTTGCAAACAGTCCAGGAGAGGATATTAATGACATCATAAATAATTTCAAGGGAGGGAGAGGCAGTTCTGTGTTGCTCCAAAGCATGAAGCCCCCAACACCCACAGGCAAAAGCCCACAGGGAAACATGACAGCTAAGGAGGCTCCTGCCCCATTCAGAAGAAGAGTGGGATTTTATACTCCGCCTCCCCCTATCCCAGCCTCTCTCAATAGAGGTTTCATGAAACCTCAATGGCCCCGGAAGAATTTCAACAATTGGGTGAGAATTAGTTAATTTTTGATTTTTTAAAAATGGGATGATATAACCATATATGGCTATGTCGACCCACACTCCTTTCCAAAATGGCCAATGATGGGCCTGGAGGGGGTGGAAAGGGGGAAAGGCAATGGTCATAAAAATTCTTGCTGGCCGAGGTTCATACATGGGAGCGACTGGAGCCCAAGGAGGTTACTCTAATTTTAAGTTAAACTGCACTGCGGGTGGTGGTTGCAGGGCATGATTGAGTGTTCCCAGACCAGCAGAGAAGGCCTCTGGGCTATTTCTGGCACTGGGGGGCTGGGGCAATGGAGTATGATGTCACATCTGGTAGGGATGTCTGGGTGATGTCACTTCTGGTGACATGTGACTTCCAAAGGTGTGGCAGGGAGGTGTGGCCTGCTGACATCACTTTTGGGGTTTCTCAAAGCCTGAAGAATGTTTCAGAGGTTTCTCAATGGTAAAAAGTTTGAGAAAAGCTGCCCTACCCTAAAGAGTCTCAGAGCGGCTTCCAATTGCCTTCCCTGCCTCTCTCCACAACAGACACCTTGTGAGTCAGATGGGTCTGAGAGAATTCTGAGAGGTCATTCAGCAATGCAATGCGCACTTACATTGCATTCACAAGTGATGCAGAGAATCTGGATTTATTTTGCCCCTTAAGTGGGGGAGGGGGTTTGGGGAGAGGATGCAAATTTAGGAACATGATTTTGGCACAATGCTTTTATTTCCCCCACTGACTCAGGGAGGCAGGACACAGATCTAGATGGCTATTTCTATGAGCCGGTAGAGTCTAGGTATCCCACCCTCATCCCTTATTGTATTATCTGAGGGGCAAACTGAGAAGTGACCCCGAGATATCTATGAATGGACAATCTGGGGGCAGGGTTGGGATGCCAGTCATGTGTGGAAAGCCAATGCTTCCCCCATACCCTTTCCCTAATACAAATTAGAAGAAGAAGAAGAAGAGTTGGTTCTTATATGCCGCTTTTCCCTACCCGAAGGAGGCTCAAAGCGGCTTACAGTCGCCTTCACATTCCTCTCCCCACAACAGACACCCTGTGGGGTGGGTGAGGCTGAGAGAGCCCTGATATCACTGCTCGGTCAGAACAATTTTATCAGTGCCGTGGCGAGCCCAAGGTCACCCAGCTGGATGCATGTGGGGGAGCGCAGAATCGAACCCGGCTCGCCAGATTAGAAGTCCGCACTCCTAACCACTACACCAAACTGGCTCTCAAATTACCCATCACGATAGACCTGTTAGTAGCTGCATGCTGCCCCTTACTGTCCATTCAGTTTCGGGAAAAGGAGAAGATCTTAATCTGCTGTTGTCATCTCTCCCCTCCCCAGCTTCTTTAAAGCCTAAAAAAGGAAGCCATGCTGGAGAGGCCTTTATGGATCTCCTGCCAGCAGGCCTTGTTTCACCTTGAGGGTGGGAATATATCCTAAGAGGTATGAACAAATCTCAGTATTTTAGGGGTGACAATTGTGGGAAAAATCAGCAGATGAGGAGTCCTCCTGGTGCCCTTTCAACCGTCCCTTAGAAATAATGGCCACAGTAATAAAACTTTCCCCTTCCCTACCAATTTCAGAGATCAGTATGAAGCTCTGGGGAGGGGACGACACGGGACACTCGTAGGAGAAAACTGACAGGCACAGGGAAAACTAAGCACAGTCTCCATTCTTTTTTGCCCCCCTCACAAGGGCACCAATGATGATGCTGATGATGAAGGGTGAAGTGTAGCTGGGAGATGCAAGGATTCTCTGGCAGCCAAGCAAGGGATACCTGGTTTGCCATTGCCTGCCTCTGCGTCATGACTCCCAGTGTTCCTTGGAGGTCTCCCATCCAAATACCAGCCAGGGTCAACCCTGCTTAGCTTCTAAGATCTGATTAGATTGGGCTAGCCTGAGCTATCTAGGTCAGGGTGGCACCAATGTTAGCCTATATTGGTTTGGGAACCTGCAAATGCAGATTTAACATTTAGTGCAGGGGTAGTCAAACTGCGGCCCTCCAGATGTCCATGGACTACAATTCCCAGGAGCCCCCTGCCAGCGAACGCTGGCAGGGGGCTCCTGGGAATTGTAGTCCATGGACATCTGGAGGGCCCCAGTTTGACTACCCCTGATTTAGTGTTTAGCTCATTTCATCTTTCCAGGAAACCAGATTCCTTGTTTCCGTGGCATTTATTTCTAGCCCTGGGAGCACGGATGCAGCACAGGGGTGGCCAGCATCATGTCTGTATGGGTAGGAAGTGCCAGGTGCGCTGGAGGAAGATTTCCAATTGAAAAGGTCCATGAACATGTAAAGCTTCCTTTTACCGAGACAGAGCCTTGTTCTATCAAAGTCAGTACTGTCTACTTTGACAGGCAGCAGCTGTTTACGGTGTCAGGCGGATGTTTTACTCACCACCCAATAAATGACCCTTTGGAACTGCAGGCAGTGAGAACTGAACTTAGAACTTTCTGCATGCAAAGCAGACGCTTTACCACCAAAATGTGACCCCTCCCCAACCTATGAGTTTGACCATTGATTTATTAAGCTTTGCATTCTCTTAGTGGCATCTAACATCCAGGCACCGAGAAGTCTTTCCCTGCTCTGCTACATCATGCATTTTCATGGGAGGTGCCAGGGTTTGAACTTGTACTCTCTGCGAGGTGCTTTGTCTTCTTTGCCAACAAATTCAACAACAGGCCTCGTTACATCTTCCAGCCTTCCATGTTCAGCACACTCAGGCCACCTGAGATACCTGCAGTGATCTGTAAAAGATCACTGTAAAAGATCTGCAGCACATTAAATGTGGGAGACACCTGGCTCTCTCTTACCCTTCCAGCCAGAAGAAGCTCACAGTGCATCATAAATCTTATCACACCATTTAATGGATCAAGACGTGGAGCCGATGATGGTGAAAATAGACTTTCTGTTTGACAGCCCACCGTGAGATGCAAACCATTAAATCCTAAGCACAGTTACAAAGTTCTAAGTCCATTGCAGTCAGTGTGTGCAGAAGGCTATAACTCTGCTCAGGATGCACTGAAGGCTTTCATAAGGGAGCCAACTTCAAGACATACATGAAGCTGCCTTATACTGAATAAGGCCATCATCCCATCAGTAATATCTATTCAGACTGGCAGTAGGTGGCTCTCCAGGGTGCTGGGCAGTGAGATCTTTCCCATCACCCACATCCTTGACCCTCTTCCATGATTATTTCCAGGAATATGATAGAGAGGGTACGCCAGGTGGGCAAACATAACTCAGGATTCTTGTCTATCATTCCTTCTTCCTTTCTTTCAAGGAAATAGCCCAGCAAGGATGATAGAAGCATTACTATAGGCTAGACCCTGATCTTAATCAGCATTCTGAAGAGGGATGGGCACATACCACATTTTTGTGCTTCAGTTCACTATTCATGACCAAAACAGTCAAAGGCATTTAATGAAAATTCAGTTTTTAACAAGCCTCAAATGCCTGTCAATCTGCCATTGACTTTGCACTCATTGGCCAAAACCATGGGAGGAAGCTTACCTCTTTCTGAGCCATTGATGACTGGCTGCATGTTTTCCCCATAAGTAAGAAGGCTGACAACTCTGAACGAAAAGTGAAAGCTGAAGATTCATGGGAGAGACTTGGACCCCCATGCCTGGGCTGCTACCCTGCAGGCCCTGCACAGCTACACTTCTAGATGAGCCAGAAGCCTCCCTTCATGTAAACAGGGTGAGTTGATAGGATGAGGGGTATTTGCATCCTTTGTATTGAAAGCAATTCAAAGAGCCCTAACAAGAGATGAGAGCTCGCTGTTTTCAGCAGCATCCCAAAGGCAAGGGCAACTGTTGGAATACCTTTAGGCAGGACACTAAACAAGAAGCTGGGAAGTGCTGCACCACAGCACTTAGCAAGCATCCCTATTTTTCATTGGTTTTGACTGCAGCCCCTGAATGCCAAGTTGCTGTCCGCTGAACCCGCATTGTTTTGTACCTTATCAGCTCACAGTTCTTGATTTCTGGGACTATCTGCCTGGTGCTTTGAAATATAACAGCTCCCCATGCATACATTGTGCAAATAGAAACGGAGCAATTGGAGCAAGACAAACGGTTTTTAAAATATCCTATATTTTCTGCATTTCCTGTCACTGTAAATCCAAGACTCTTCTAACGATCCTGCTACCTGTCAAATTGCCATCTGGTTTGCTTTCTCCCCCCTCTTATATCAAGGATCTTACAGGGCTCCCTGGCCCCCCACGTTTAAGTAAAAACATACACACTTGTGACAAGTCTTTAGTTTTGGCTATATCAACAAAAATGCTACCACAATAGTGTAGAATAGTATAGCATGATGCTTGTTCATTTATACTCCTGCCTTTAACTACCGGTTGTCCTACTTGGGTGCCTCCAAACCCCTCCCCAGTCACAATTTATACTGGATTCACAGTGCTGCTGGGCAGGAATTATTTCTTGGTTGCAAACCAGGCATAGGGTTGATCTACCAGAGAGTTTTGATGGACGTTCCAATTGTAGAATGTGGCTTTCTCTCATTTCCTCCCTACCTGCCATGCTCAAATGCTCCACAAAGTGCTGTCCCCAAGAACAGTATTTCAGGGGGTGGGACAGCAATGGGAGAGCTCTACAAATGTCCAGTGAATCTTCTCACAGCTTTGGGACTAGATTCTGAATCCAAAGTGCTAGAGCAAAACTCTAAGAGGGCAAGATGACATGGGAACTCTAGTTAGGCATGAGAGGAGTTAAACAAGATTGCCAAACTGGTGGATTTTGGTTGCTGCCAAACTCCCTTTTGCTTTAGAAGATAGTATTTCCAGACTTCTCCTTGCAGTCATGAGAACTAGAAATGTACTCTCTCCTTTTGGGGGAACAAAAATTGAAACATTCCTGGGATGGACTGTTAAAGGCTAATGCCTAATGGAACCTCTGATTGACAGGCTGTTCAAATGGAATTCTGCTGAGACAGTCGGTTAACAAATGAGAATTGGGAGCTAACAGTTGAAGAGACAGTTAGGCACTGACTGTGAACTGAGGGGGAAGCTAAAAGAATGAGTGGAACAAGAATGATCCACATTCAAGCCAAAAAAGGGAAAATATTTTCTAATAAAGAGAAGTCATTCCTGCCCAATTAAAAAGGGAAATAGCTCTCAGAAAAGAAGGATGATCCTTGTTCTGCATATAAAGAAGTGAACTTGGTTGTGTATTGCTGCCGCCTAACCTTTACATGTCAGTGAAACTCAGAAACCTATATTTGTTAAAGCAGAAACTGAAAAGGAAGCTTCTCTCCTCCAAATTTTAAAGTCCTTGATGACTAGCAGAAACACGTGCTGGCAACAAATTATCTGGCATTTGTGAGAATACAAAATTACCTTAGTTTTATTATCTGCTCTCCTCATACATCCTACACCTGATTCCACGTGACCTTTTCTCCTTAAAACACTTTATTTTGAACCATCAAAGTCTCTCATGTGCCATTTCAAAAGCAGAATATTTATAAAAAGGTGATTTTGTCTCTTCCTTCATTATATAAGAGAGTCAGATGAATCCTGGGGGGGAGGGAAGACAGTGAGAACACCATAGCTCCTGATCAGAGTTTTAATATGCACATTCAGTTTCTGTGCTACAGAAACTCCATTGGATATGTTGTAATTAGGGATGCTCTTACTGCAGGCTTTCTCAACCAGGGTTTCCTGAAACCCTGGGATTACTTGATAGCCCTGGAAGGGATTCCTAAATGGCTTGGAGTTAATTGATTTTTAATATATTTTTTTAGTTTGTTATACATTTATCAGGTAATATGACCATATCTGGTCATGTAGAGCCATCACCCCCATATGGCCAGTGATGTGTCTGAAGGGGGTGGGAAGGAGAGGAGTCCCAGGTGGGTATGTACAAAGCTCTGCTTCCCAACCCTATTCTGCACAATTGTGCCACTTCTGGGGTTTCTCAAAGCCTGAAGAATGTTTCAGGGGTTTCTCAATAGTGAAAAAGTTGAGAAAGGCTGACCTACTGATTGAGAACAGGGAAGTGATTTTTTGTTGATCAGTTTGACTGCTCGTCAATCCATTCATGGTTGCTTCACTGTATCCCCTCTTAACCTGGACTTTTGGCAACTGGGTTCTTGTGTATGTGTGCTCTTCTACAGCTCCATGAAATCCCACTTCCCGCACCCTTACTGCATGTCTTTCACAGGCAATTGTTTAAACAGACAGATCAATCACAAAAACTGAAACTGCAAAAACAAATCAGTTGAAAATCTTAAGTCAGCCACAAACAAGTGCCGTTGATTAGTGAAGTCTTACTATTTAGCATTTGTCTAAATGGTCCCTAGTGACACCAATGGTGACTGATCAGTTTGAATTGGCAGTGTCCTTGTGCATGCACCGTTTTGCAAAACCATGATGCAAAACTGGGGAATAGGCATTCACAGCTGTTAGGTATGAAGCAGACAGACTGAGCGACACTCTCACACCTGTATTGTATCTGAGAAGTGTGCATGCATACTAAAGCTCATACCTTCGATACAAACATGTTGGCCTTAAAGGTGCCACTGGACTCTAAATTTAGTCTTGCTTCTGATTGACACCTTTGAAAACAGTAAGACTGACTTGTTGAACTGGTTTTTGTCAGGATTTCCAACTTCCTTAGTTGCAGCCGTGTAACAGCCAAGCAGAATGTGAGAGGGCTTCAGAAAGGGCCTATTGAGTCTCACCTGAGTGGCAAATATGCCATGTCGGATGCCCGTGTTGTGCGTGCCTGTGCCAATCACCCCGGCAGCTGCCACATCCGAAACTGCACCTAGACTGAACCAAAAAAGGGACAATGAAAAACAAAGAAAAGCTCAACAATGCCAGAGTAACTACAGGAACAAAATGGTATTTTAGACATTCCTGATTAAAGAAAGGGGTCTTGGCACTCGGTTCACACAGCTGGAAAATTTGAACAAGGAACATCTGTGGGCTCTGTAAAATATGCACATGGAAATCAGCAGCGGGGCAGTCAGTGTGACCCTTCTCACTCTCCCATGCATTCATTCAACACAGTTTCCAGTCCTAAGAAAAGGGTTTTCATTGCTAGGATTCCCAAGGGTCATTGTTGACAAGAGGATAGGAATGCAGGTGGCATTCAGAACAAAAGGCAACTAATTGCCACCTGCTCTGGATCCAGCACATGCCACAGCCCATCAAGTTGCAGAGAGAGCACACGGAATAAAAAAAGGACAGTGATTCATATTCCAGATAATGGGGATTTGGACCTGCTGAAATGGTTAGGGGCATAACAAAGGTTTGTGTGTGCTCAGAGTTTCATGTAACCAGAACAACTGTTTATATAAAATTAGCACATATATGTTTGTTTTTTTCAAACCAGCCCACCATGTTCACTATGCCTTCTGGCAAAATCAAGGCATCCCATCCCCATTTCATTCCAAACCCAGTGGAATAACCGTGTAAAATGTTTAGAGTCTGCAATTACTCTAAGATAACCTCCAATTGAATAACAACAACAAAAATCAATCTTATTAAGTTCTTTTGTGATTAAGGAGCTTCTTTTGGTCTGATATCAGGGAAAATAAAAGAATTTGCTTACAGCATCAGGAACACATCTCTGCTCCTAAAATAGGATCTCCAGCCTCCATCGGGGGCATGGAGATACAACAAAAAAAATACAGGCCCAAGAATTACAGCTGATCTCTGAATTACTGGGATCAGTTCCTCTGGAGAAACTGACTTCTTTGCAGAGTAGACTCCATGACAGCTTGCGGACCCTGTCCTCCCAAAACCATGCCCTCTTCAGGGTCCATTCCCAAATCTCCAGGAATTTTCCAACACAGAGTTGGGAAGCCTATCCTAAAACCCTACTTCCCATCAAGCCTTTTCAACACCACTCCTGCTAAAGAGTTGGGGTGATGGATTCTTTGTGGTGGGGTTTGATAGGCAATAAAAACTGTTTCTTCAGAGGCTGTTGGATCAAAAGAACTACCATGAATCTGCTGTTTGCACCTTGAATCATAGGGCAAAACAATGAGATGGTAAAGTTACCAACAGGCTTGGAGAAAGTCCCATTCTTTTAACCTGGGACTCCAAGATCATACGGTGTCACTCTGACCACCAAACCATTATTGCTCTCAATTTCTTCTACATTCCCAGGGGATCACTGTGGCTGTTACACGTAGGTTCGTCTCTGGAAGATAATATGTACACAGTGGTACAGTATAGCTTAATTTCATTATATCTTGGAAGCTAAGCAGGATTAGGTCTTAGATGGGAGATGACCAGGGAAGACTCTGCAGAGGAAGGCAATGGCACACCACCTCCCTTGCCTTGAAAACCTTATGGGGTTGCCATTAGTCAGCTGCAACTTGATGACCCTTGACACATCCGTATGACAGACTTGGAGGAACAGATAAGCAAAAAAGAGCCTGATGGTACCTTAAAGATTCACAGGTTTATTAACATATATGCTTTTTCAGATAAATGAAATTCTTCCTTCAGGTGACAAAATGCAGGTAGTGCTCAAATAAAGTAATGGAGTCAAAACGCAGGACGTTCAGAGGGTGGTATTTCTCTGCGAAAAAGGCATAATATGTATATTTTGCATTTCATTACCTTTTAACTCAAATTTTCCTCATGTGCATGCCTGTGATTCTGCAGACATACCATGCATGTAGTGAAACAAGCTCTAGTTATGCCATGATATATATGTTAATCTTTAAGTTGCCATGTTCCCTTTCATTTTGCTGTAACAGTCTATAGCAGTGGTTCTCAACCTGGGGGTCAGGACCCCTTTGGGTGTTGAATGACTCTTTCACAGGGGTTGCAGCAGGGCAAGCAGCTTGGCCCGGGGGGAGTGTGCCATCCACACAACAGCCTTGTGAGGTAGATTGAGATAGAGCATTCGTCTGTCTGGAGCAGCAGAAAATAGTGAGACGAGAGGCAGAACTGATCTGAGAAACCCTGGGTGAAAAAACAATTTATATGCAATCATGAACAATGGATCTTCATGCCATTGGTCACTTTCGGTTCAATTTCTGTGAAAGAACACTGGCATAATTTTATGGTTGGGGGTCACCACAACACAAGGAACTGTATTTAAGGGTCGCAGTGTTAGGAAGGTCGAAAACTACTGGTCTATAGGATGAGTACTCATCAAGACTTTAGTTTCTCTTTCAGTCACAAGCTACATGGTCGAGAGGGGCCCCTTCACATCTGCATTCCCAAACGACAGGGAGTGACTGGGCCATCCTGTGGAAAGTTTGCACTCAACATCTCAGCAAGCACAAATGATACTTACATGGGCAAAGCTAGACCGTGTTTGTTCAACTCCACATTCAAATCAGAGAGAAGGATCCCAGCTTCCACTGTCACCTGCTTCTTCTCTTTGTCTATCTGCAAATGGTGAGACAGGCTGTTATAGAGGCCCAGAGGTTGCCTCATAAGTTTTAGGCTAGAACAGTGATACTCGCTCAATGACTCAGGAGCCACATATGACTCTTGCAAGCTGCATGCCCCAATGTGACCTACTGCACATTTCCGTAAAGAAGGGCTCTTGTCTAGAGGGGCTTCGGGTTGGCCATTGAATCTCTGCCGGAGGAAAGGGTAAGCTGCAAGCCTCACTGAGACGTGGGTCTCATGCTTGGGTTGGAAGTCTATGTAAAGCAGCTTGAGATGCGTATTCAGTATTGCTGAAAACATTAAAAACATTCCTTAAAAACATAAACAGTCCTCATCACTGTTTCCCTCCTTTGTTGCTCCACTGGCATTTTTATATTGATTATTTTCATATTATATTAATCCCAATCTATGGTGGGAAGGTTCTCTCTGTGTGGAGTGACCAGTGTACCTGGAGATGTCAAACTGGGAGGGGGAAAGTGGTGGAGGGTGGCCCATAGTTTTTTCATTTTCCTGGCCTCAACCATAGGCCTGGTGGAAGAGCACCATTTTTCAATTATTCTTAAACCGCCTATTTTATAATTACAGATCTTCTGAAGGGTTAGATGATCTCAGTGTGGGCAGATTAAGGTCCTGGAGGGCCCTGATCTCACTAGGAAGAGCGTTCCACAAGGCCTATTTTGTCAGCTACATTATTGGAAGGATGGGATTTTTTAAAAAAAGAAACTATACAATAAAGCATCTCCCCAATCAAAAATATGTCAGAGACTAACAACAGAGAATGGTGATCCCACCCTGTTTAAATTGTGGACCTTCTGAAAAACTGGCTGATCACTGTCAGGTTGAATCTGAGCTATGTGGGCCAGAGGTCTAACCTACCATGGCAGTCCTGACATTCAGCATCTCTCCTACCTTCAGGATTTTGTTCATCCTTCCCATGTGGATCATGAAGTCATCTGTGCAGGCAATGTCTGAAGGCGAGTGTCCACCCCCAATCACTTTCACCTTCTTACTTCTCTGCCTGGCCAGATCCAAGATCTGCAGAGATACCACACATTTATATAGAAACTGGCCCTTAGTTTGAGGCTCATATGATACCATCCCTCATTTCGATCTCCCAGGCACTTTACCTCTGATCTACCCTCTCTTTTCCCAACACTTCTCAGTTCCCCTATCCAAATCCCTGAGACCATACTCAACAAATAAAGCAACTGACAACTTCTGGGACTGCTCTTGTGAATTACGTGTCAGGGTAGAAGCAAGGACATGGTTAAAATCTGGAGAAGGTGGTAAACTTGAGGAGGACTACAACTAGGCACATCATTTATTTATTTAAAACATTGTTATTCTGCCTTTCCACCCAACTTAAGTTCCTCAAGATGATGAACAATGAAGAACATTAAAGTAAGTTTAAAACACACGCCCCAAACAGCTAAAAACAATTAAACAAATCAATGGGAAGGAGGGGAAAGATGGAGATGCTCACTGGAGGGTTACTCCCAAGACAGCTGGAGACACCATAAAGGGCCCTGAGGTACGGTTGGTTCCTACATTATCATTGGATAAACAAGTTTCCATGGTAGTGTGGTTGGCATTTTTTCATTTACACGAGGACCACCAGCTGGCTCTTTATTTGTCTGAGTCAAACCTTGACACATTAATGCATTTATTTATTTATTTATTTATTTATTTATTTATTTATTTATTTATTTATTTATTTATTTATTTATTTATTTATTTATATGCCCCCCTCCCCTGAGGCATGCAGTGGTCAGTTCCAGACTGAACTACTGTAATTCACTCTATGTGGGGCTACCCTTGAAAACACTTAAGAGTCTACAAGTGGTTCAGAATGCAGCTGCCAGGTTGCTGTCCGGAACACCATGCTCAGGTGCTTTTTCTCCAAATTTGCACTGACTATAATTAGTCTCCAAATCCAATTCAAGGTGTTGGTGTTAATCTTTAAAGCCCTTAACAGTTTGGGGCCCTCATGCCTATAGAACTGCCTCTCCCATTTTAACCTCCTCTCTACTCCCTTCGGTCACCCTAGAACTCTTGCAGGTGCCCCAAGATGGTTTGGTTAGCTGGGGAAGGGCCTTCTCAGTTGTGACTCCTGTCCTGTGGAATTCACTCTCTGATGACACTTGTGCCTCATCTGACTTACTGCGTTTTTGCAGGGCATGCAAGGCAGAATTGTTTAGGTTGGCCTCTGGAGTATAATCCACAAGTTTGGGCTGTTTTTGTTAGGGGTATGGGTTCTACTCACACCTTTCAATAGTCTAACATTTTGAGGTTAATATTTTATATCTGTTATCTACTTTTATGTTGTTTTAACCTTATTCATATGGTATTATCTATGATATCACAGGGTGTCACAGGAAATAATTTATTTTGTATAAAGTCAGTGTTTATCCCAGTGGAGATCAGCTTACAATGTCATTCCCCTCTCTGCCATTTTGTCCCTGTACAAAACAAGGTAGGTTAAGCTGACGGGAGTGATTTGCCCATGGTCACACAACAATCCTCCCTGGCCAGACTGGGGCTTGAAACTCAGGCCTCCTAGATCCTAGACTGGCCACTACACTACAAATCTAACAACATGAAACCCCCTCCAGCAGACTTTCTTGGCTCACAATGAAGGATTGACACAGTCTAAACAGCATTGCTTTTCAGTGCCCACAACCATTAATTATTTACAGTCCACTATTTATGGATGTGAACAATACAAAAACCAATTAAGTAAAATCAAAGTCCACCTAATAAGGATCATTAATTCAGTCAGTCAGTGATATAATTTTTTAAAGTGCTATTGGCTTTACAGCCTCACCTCTCCTACAACCATAGCACTGGGATATGTGTTTGTGTTTCTTGCCACCTACTGGCCAAGGTGAAGGAAGGTAGATTTGGCATGCGGGTTTGTGTGTGTATGGCTTGTGAAGGCAGATTCCAGAATGGATGCCATGCTGTGGCTTTGTGTATTGTGTTTCAAATGACACTGTTGTACCCTTGTGTTGGCGATACAGCCTCTGCAACCTATACCTCTTCTTCCATTAATTAATTCCATTAATAAAATATTTGTATCCCTCTTTGTGTGTGTATTATTTGTATCCCTCTTTGTGTGTGCAGGAGTAAGTGCAGAAATATGCTCAAATCAGCTTACCCAAACACTAAAATATGACTTCTAAGTACTCTAATTAAAACATTAAAACAGTTTTAAAATTAGAAAACCCAAATATGACTTTCTAATACTATCATAAAACATATTAAAACCACAAAACTCAACAACATCAAAAGCACTCATCCAAGAGTACCAAGCAAGAGGGCCAATCTCCAGGTGGGACCTGGAGCAATCTTGGAATTACCACTGAACACCTGACTTCAGAGATCAGTTCTCCTGGAGGAAATGGTTGCTTCAGAATGCCAAATTTATGGCATCATGTCCTTGATGTGATCCTTCCCCTCCCCAGGTCCCACCCCTGTCAATTTCTGCCATAAATGTCCATAAATTTCTCAACCTGCATTCAGCAGATATGCAGTAATATAAACTGAGCATGCACAAAATGTTATTCTATCATTGCTGGGGAAGTGCAGCTTATGCCCACATGTTTAGAATTAACATGGAAAGCAGGGTGGCAGAGTTGCCATACAGGTGGTCTTTACATACTAAACTCCACTCTTAACAGCACTGGGTGTTCTCTGCACTTTAAAGGTTTACAGCTCTGGTTTCATATTGTAGCATCAGAGCTGTCAATTGGATGCTCAGCAAGCATTCTGTGCCCTGTAGCCCTTCCTCCTGAAGAACGATCACTCCATCTGGCAATCCGCACTAGCATAACATCCTCTGTTTACCTCTTTGAGCTCTTCCACCGTGGTTGGCTGGAAATACATTTCTGGAGAGCAACCATAAGTCTTAGCCCAGTTTTGGAATTTCACACCTCCTTGGCCATGTTCCTAAAGATACAAAATAGAGGCATATTCAGGGATATCTGCTGTCATGGAGATGTTGGTCCTCAGATGGTGAGAAGTTCCAGGGATAATGCTATGGAGTTGCATTTCCTTTGGCTGAGGCAGCATGGGAGGCTTACGGCATCTTTATAATACCAAATGCAGAAAGCAATGCATTATGGAAGCAAGCAAGACTCCTAAACTGGCAGCAGATCCCTAGAGAGCAACTTGTCTGGCTCCCGCAAAGGTACATCCTGGTTTCTGCTAAAAATTCTTCTCAAAGTCAAATGCCAAGCTCTCATCCTCCCTCACCCCCCTCATTGCCCTGATCACAATGATCAAGCCAACCAAACTCAAAATATGTGTTGCTACAGGGGTTTGGGTTTTTTAAAAAAAACAGTTTTTAAAGGGAAGCAGGAACACAACAGTTAATTGGCTGTTCTGTTTGATTGACGGCCAGGGGCGGGAAGAAGCACGGAAAAATATCGCCTCTTTTGTTGCAATTTTGGCGAGACCTTGTGAGTTGCAAGAACAGCGCTAGTGGGAGAGCCTTTCTTTCGATAGAACCGGCTGTGTGCGTTACCGAGACCTGCCACTATTGATTGCAGCACTTTTCAATAGCGCACAGATTTAGCAACACTGCCTGTTGTGCGGAATGGCCCTCAAAATTCACCACACACAGCTAAACTGTAAGGAGTAATACTGCTCTGTTTGGTATTGCTTGGACAAGGAGACACTGGTGGCTTGCAGCATCTTGACAATATTTGCTCAAACAGCAAGCAGAACATAAAAACGAACAAACAGAGCACGACCAGAGGCCAAGAAACACATTGACAGGGCTGAAAAGCCACAAATCCACATGGGAGAGTGGGAGGGGGGGAGCACCACCTCAGGCTACTGAGAGCTGTGACTTTCTTCCATGTTCTCTTCTGCGATGCCTATTTCCCCCACTCACTCAAGAGATCTTTCCAGCCATCAGAAAAAGGTCTCCAACTATGATTAGCTCCCATTAATGAGCCATTTGGGGCTATAAGCCTAACAAAGGAATGGTCCAGCCGTGGCTCCATATTCTGTCAACGGAACAGTTCAATCTTCCAATTACTATCAATTCACTCCTCTCTTCTCATCAATTAATTATCTTTGGGCTTTTCAAAACTGCAATTTTTGTCTTCTCTTGACCTCCTGCCCCCCTTCCAACTTCAGATTCAAGAGCCATTTCTCTCTGAAGTGAAATTGCATTTTCTTACCATTGTGATGAATTTCCTTTCGTCACTGAAGAGAAAACCGATGCAGAACACAGGAAATCTTCCTCTGAAAGACACTCCGAAAGAAAAGATAAGCTTGAAATAGTCTACAAAAGTCAATGTTCCAAGAGGGTCTTGACCCACAATTGCTGAATCAGCTCCCTGAATCAGCTCCCGAGGTGGGGGGGGGGAGGGGGCGGTGTCATTCCTGACCTTTCTGTGTTGTAACTTCTTCAGGGCTTCTCTCCAGGAAAGCAAGGGTTAATGAGTAACATAAGTAATATTGGGCTTTAGTTCTGGAATGCCAGATTGGGGTCAGAAGCCACCTTTCTTCCTTTTTATGTTTGGATGGGTGGGATAGAGAGATATTAAAATAGAGTTTTTAACCAGCTTTATTAAATCACTAGGGGCCAAGCCTGTTGCATTCAGGAATACAATGAGCGCTAGATTAGGGGGTGATGGAAGAACTCTGCAGATGGCCTCTCCTTCCCCCCAGGACCTGGAAAAGCTGCAAGCAGCTGTTAGGGAACTCACCAGCAGGGGCAGCTCTCATGCAGCAGGGATCTGCAGCCTCCAAGCCTCAGAGGGAAGTGGAAGGAGGAGCGGGTGGTCAGGGGTGAGGGACGGAAGGCGATTGGCTGGCCGCTGGACAGACAGGCAGGCCGGTTGGAGGAGAAGGCACTCAGGGACAGCTGCCTTGAGTGGGTGTTAAGCGCTGAGTGGCACTTAAGCCATGAGACATGCTCCTCTTCCAAGCCCTTACCAGAAATATATTATGTGGAATAGATAAAGATAAAAACTACTGAATGTAATTTCTCTTGCCTAGACAGTATCGTCTTTGAATCAGGATGCTGTCTCAGAACTTAGATGAAAAGAATTCTTTGGAGGGTGGACACATATACCCATTGCTGATCTCCTGCATACAACCATGCTTTGAGATACCTATCCCTAACAAGAGATGGGCTGTCTTTCTGATGAATGAAAAGATCGGCTATGCTCCATTCTGCATTGAGGACATTCAGCATCTCCCCACCTTTCCTTACCATCTCAGTGACAGCGCACAGACGCTGTCCTTGAAATGTTGCTGCTCAAGAATGCAGCTTGGTTTGTCCTAAAAAATCTTCTTTTATGAGACTCTTGAATTGCTGACATGCATCCTCTTGATCATTGTCTTCCTTTTGGCTGAAACAGAGCATGATTCTGTGAATCGTTCTGAATTAAATGGCCCGATTTAGAGGTCTGCATTGATGCTGAAGACACTGGAAATTCAGAAGTTAATGCTGTCGTAAGAATATATTAAAGAACCCTGCTGGATCAGACCAGTCATACAACTAGTCCAGCATCCTGTTTCACACAGTGGGCAATCAGTTCCTCTGGAGGGCATCCCCTGATGTTGCTTCCTGGGATTCAGGGGTTTAGGGGGCTTAAATATGCATAGAAGCTGAGCACACGCTGATTGAGAATAAGTTTATTGAGTAAGAGAACAAACTATATAGGAGAGATAGAAGCCTGTCTGTCTGCTCTAGCTGGAGAGAGGAAGAGAACAAAGCATATCTCAGAAGAACAGGGGGAAACCTGAATCACAGACAAAAAGGAGAACAGTTTGGAACAGGGAGATGTCCCAGACCTTGATATTCTAGCTAGCTATCCCCTTTACTGCTTCCCCTACAGAATTTTCCAGTCACTTCTTTGTGGAGTGCCACAAGGGGTGGTTCGCTCCCCCACACTTTTTACATCTTTATGTGCCCTCTGGCCCAGCTGGACTGGAGTTTGGGGCTGGGTAATGACTGGGGAAGGAAATGGCAAACCACCCCATATTGAGTCTGCCATGAAAACGCTAGAGGGCATCACCCAAAGGGTCAGACATGACCCGGTGCTTGCATAGGGGATACCTTTACCTTTACCTTTTATCATCAGTATGCGGATGACACCCAGATCTATCTCCACAGGGACAGCCACCCGGACTTCCCCCACTGGAACTATTCGCCAGATGTTTGGAAGCCATAGCTGGGTGGTTAAAGCAGTCATGTGAAACTCACCCCCTCCAAGACAGAAGTCCTGTGGCTGGGAAAGAAAGGGGCAAGCTGGGAAGTGTGTCTGCATGGCCGAGAATTTGGGAGTAAACACCTCCCTTTCTGAGGAAGCACAGGTCACAAAAGTAGCCTGTCAGGCATTCTTCCATCTGTGCCAGGTGGGGTTACTTAGTACCCTATCTGTCCCCAGAACACCTAGCCATGGTGATCCATGCAACAATCACCTCCAGAACTGACTTCTGTAACTCGCTCTACGTGTGCCTTCCTTTGTCCTTGATCCAGAAATTGCAGCTGGTGCAGAATATGACTTTACAAGTTGTTCTCACGGGAACAACTTGTAAAGCCCACATCCAGCCAGTGCTGAGGTAGCTGCATTGGTTGCCTGTTGTGGCTCAGTTCAAGATTCTGGTTTTAACCTTCAAGGCCCTTCTCAGTCTGGGACCTGCATAGCTGAGGGATCGCCTGTTGCCTTATGCCCCGCCCCCTAGGTCCTTGTGCTCTGTGGGTACTAAGTTGTTGTTGGTGCCTGGACCTCAGGAGGTTCACCTGGCCTTGACCAGGGCCAGGGCCTTTTCAGTCCTGGCCCTGACCTGGTGGAATGAGCTCCTGGAAGAGCTGAGGACATTGCAGGACCTTTTGCCATTTCGCAGGGTAATTAAGATGAAGCTCTTCCGCCAGGTCTTTGGTTGAAGCTGGGACACGGAAGATCCGAGGGGCCCCTCCAGGTTAAACAGCGATTGTAAACATCTATGGACGACACCCTGGACATTCCCCTGAGACACTAGAGAGGGGGGGGGGCTGCTGGAAATTTATTTGGATCTTTATACTGCCCTTCCCTATGGCTCTGGGTGGTTTATATAGAACGTTGTATAAAATTAAATAGAACATTATAACAATCTGTCAGGTAACAATCATAACTTAACATAACATGAACAACAACACTGACGTATCCCTGGGGCAGATATGCCAGAAATAGGGGGTTGGGCTTTTATTTCCCCCCCCCCCCACACACACACACTGTGTTTTGTTCAGTAATGGGGGTGTGTGGGAAGGTTTTTCACTTTTTATGTGGGTTTTTATTTTTTATTTATGTAACTCACTGCAAGAAGGTTCGCTGATAGTGGCGGGGAATGAATGAATGAATGAATGAATGCACTGTAGATCTTGCTTATTCCCACAGGAGACTACTAGCCACTGATAAATCCATCCTTCATGCATCTATTTAATCCCTCTTTAAAGCTGTTCATTCCAGTTGTCATCACTGGTTGTGAATTCCACATCTTGATCACTCCCTGTGTGGAGAAGGTAGATTCAGGTGGGTTTCTGTGCCGTTCTGAAGAAGCAGAATAAAGTTTGAGTCCGGTGGCACTTTTAAGACCAACCAAGTTTTGTTCTAGGTCTAAGCTTTGTGTGTACACGGACTTCTGAAGCTACTGCCCATCACCTTCACTGATAAATTGCCTTTAAAGGAGGGCTCCTTCACAGGAGGCCTTGGGTGGTGGATGAAGGGCACTAGGAAGATGAGGCAAACTAGAAGAGGGGCACAACTCAGCTACAGTCCACTGGAATGTCTGACTGCAACCTTTCGGCAGGTCCTGCACTCAACTGGAATGATTATACCTCTCCAGACTAGAAAGCTCTTTTCCTCTGGATGTTCGACAGGACATCTCCTCTAAACTCCCTCCCCAATCTCCTCACACAAAATCTACAGGAATTCCCTAAACCAGAGTGGGCCTGCCTAAACCGCATTACTCTTGCACAGCTCCCATGCATTTAGGTAAGGCTTATACAGGAGAACTTCCTATTCAGTCATGCCATGCATTATTTAGTGGAGCAATATGTGGTGTCTGTAGAGTAACCAACCTCTGGGGCAGGGCTGGAGTTAGGGCTGCCAACTCTGGCAGACCACAGGGTTGGCACCTCAGCAGGATATAATGCTATATTGTCCCCTGTAAATACAGCTCATCCTCTGGGGATCCCCTGTAATTACAGCTCATCACCAAACTACAGGGATCAGTTCCCCTAGAGAAGATGGATGCTTTGGAGGGTGGCATTTTAACCCATTGAGGTTCTGGTCCTCCCCAGGCTCCATCCCCAAATCTCCAGGAGTTTCCTAACCTGGAGCTGGCAACCCTGCCTCCCATCCCCACCTGGTGGCCAAGGGGGACCTAGCAACCCTTTCTGGAAAGGAGCAATAATTCTAGAGAATCTCCAGTTCCCAGCTGGAGGCTGGCATCCTGGGGGAGGGGAAATTCTAAAGCCATGGATTGCTGTGAGCTACCCACCCAGTCTCCTGATGCTGGTGCAGCTGAGGAGCAGAGATCAGCCATGCACTCCTGACATCCTTTGCACTGCCAGAGCTCAGGTTTTGCACCCCTTGCATTTAAGTCCAGACACAGTGGAGCTGCAAAATACATCCCAGGCCTGCCCTTTTGCCTTCTCTGTCTGCAGCCTGGAGGGCAAAGTCCGACAAGATTGTTAGAGAAGGGTTAATAATAGCAGTGGCCCATTAGTCCACAAGTTAACGATTGTCTGATTCCCCTAAATTTCAAAGGCACAATTGCAGGAATATTTGGGTTCTCTGAATTCTCTGGAGAGGTTGGTTCCTTCAAAATTACTTTACTGCTAATCAACAGAATGTGATGCTTTGAAGATAGTAGAGAAAAACAGACTGTGATAGAGATGAAATCCAGTCCTTGCAATTATCAGTTACTTAGCACCATCCATGTGCGTGGCTCCTAACAGAGATGCATAGGTAAAAGAGATCCCTGCCCCCAAAGAGCCTCCAGTTTCAGACTGGGCAAAAAATATGACTGGAGGGAGGGACCAGGGTATCAAGGAAACAAAGACAAATGGATTACTTTACATGTGGTTACGATTGAGGAGGCAGATGAAGGGTTTGGTTGGTTTGCTGGTTTACCGAGTCTCAACAAATGGGGTTGCCAACCTCCAGGTGGTGGCTGGAGATCTCGCAGGATTGCTATCCAGGTGACAGAGACCAGTCCAAATGGCCTCTTTGAAAGTTGGACTCGACGGCCCCTCTCAGGTAGCCTTTGCAATCCGTTTCGGTAGTTGGTTGCTGAGGGATTTTTTTGTGTCATTTCAAACACAACTGTTTTAGCAACTGGCTGCTAATGGATTTTATTTCCCTTTTCAGACAAAGCCACTGATGCCTAGCTAGCGAAGCATGGTTGAGCCGTTCTTGAGGTAAACAAATTCCTTCCATTCTCACCACTTTTTGTGCTTCCGGATCACTGTCATCTCCTGCTTAAAATGTCTAAGTAGCTCATTGGGCTGTGGGTGCTCAGGGCATTAGTGACCGGTGTTACAGAAGCTGCTAACAACAGTCGTAATCTCAGCATCGCCCGGTGGTGCTAAGGCATCTCAAAGGCGCCACTGTAGCACTGAATTGCTAAACATGTCTATTGCTATAGCTTCAACTTAGAAAGTTCCCCAAAAAGTTCGAGAAAGAGGGTGGCAGCAGCAAGCAGCTCTGTTTTGATATGGCCGGATCACTTCAGAGATGGCTCATTAATGGAATGGAATTCACTGTATGGAACCTCCATCCCTCTGTTGCTTTACTCAGAGCTAGGCCAGCAATGAATGACATCCTGTTTAGAATGGCAACGTGAAAGGCCATTGGCTGGACACTTCGTTGAAGCCCCTCCTCTCCCCAAACCACACCCTCCTCAGGCTCCACCCCTAAAATATCCAGGTATTTCCCCACCGAAGCCTGTCAACGAAGCAAAGAGGCTCCTGTCCCTGTGGACCATGTGATAAGACGGAGGGAAGGGATGGAGAGGCATGGGGAGTAAAGGAAGCATGGGAGCATCCTAGCTCAGTGCCACTTTTTCCCAAGCAGGGGAGAGGCTGTGGCTCAGTGGTAGAGTATCTGCTTGGTATGCACAAGGTCCCAGGTTCAACCCCCATCTTCTCCAGCAAAAAGGGCCAGGCAGCAGGTAATGTGAAAGATCTTAGCCTAAGACACTTGGAGCACTGCTGAGGAGACACACAACTGACTTTGCTAGACCAACAAAACAAAATCAGAGTCCAGTGGCGCCTTTAAGACCAACAAAGATTTATGCAAGTACTCTTCCTCAGACTGTTGTTTTGTTTTGTTGTGCAGCTTCAGACCAACACGGCTACCCGCTTGAATCTTTGCTAGACCAAGTTCAGAATGTGTTCCTGTGAACTTGCAATAATCTTTGGCATTTAAAACTTTTATTCAGAGTTTTTAAAAATACAACATAGATTACCAATTAGAAAAAGGAAAAGAAGAAGAAGAGTTGGTTCTTATATGCCGCTTTTCCCTAACCGAAGGAGGCTCAAAGCGGCTTACAGTTGCCTTCCCATTCCTCTCCCCACAACAGACACCCTGTGGGGTGGGTGAGGCTGAGAGAGCCCTGATATCACTGCTCGGTCAGAACAGTTTTATCAGTGCTGTGGCGAGCCCAAGGTCACCCAGCTGGCTGCATGTGGGGAAGCGCAGAATCAAACCTGGCATACCAGATTAGAAGTCCGCACTCCTAACCACTACACCAAACTGGCTCTCAGGAAGAAGAAAAGGAAGTAAAGAGGCTTCCAATTTTATCTATGAGATAAACCATAGAACCGTAGAACCATAGAGTTGGAAGGGGCCATCCAGGCCATTTAGTCCAACCCCCTGCAGTATTGCAGGCCCTGTCCTCTGCAGCCAATAGGAACTGTTCCCTGCCCTCCTCCAAGTGACAACCTTTCAAATAAATACAATCTGTTTCACTATGTGGTATATAAAAACAAAACAAGACATTACAACCATTATTTTTTCTGTACTTTTCTATGTCCCCCCTTTAATCCTCAAAGCCATAAACTATCATTTCATTTTGCAGTATTGATGTGATCCTGCTCTGTCCTCAGAGGGTTGTTAGCTCTTCAAAAAGAAGAGGGGCTGAATACAATAAGATGTCACCCCCCCTCACTTTGAGCATTAATACCAGGAGGGATATATTTTGGGGTATCAGGGGCATGCTTGGTCTTTGAAACTTTAAATGGAATACAGGGTCTAGTTGTAAATTCAATCAGATTGGAAAGTTCACAATAAATTTTAAGACAGAACTGGGAACTGTAACACCACATCGGCCCTCCTTGGCTCTAGTTGGACTATATATGACTTTTATAAGGCAGACAACGTGGTATTCCTTCTCTTGGCCAGGGCAGAGATTAATTTGGAGCGATGTTCGGCATAGAGAATCATCTGGCTTTTGTTTCCTTTGGATGAAACAGCACCGGAGACTTCCAGGGTCTTTGAAATATTTGCTTTGTGCACAAATACAGAAGCAGAGCACAAAGGGAAGCAAACAGGCAGAACATTTCCAGACAGCGGCTGGCACAGAACCCCCCCCCCCCCCCCCGCTCTCCAGCTAACTCTTTTGTTTCTCTGGCCACAGTCTCCCTTGCTGCCTCTTTTCATGTATCTTAGCTGAACTGGTGTCACCTTCTCCATGCTCTGATGGGCATGTCACTCCAAAAGTGATTACCAGCTGCTGCCAGAAGACCTTCTCTTGTCATCATCCCCCATAGAAGAGACATCAGCCTATCATCTTGGGCCTATTAGACGGCAATCAGTTTAACAAAGGGCCTGTCAGTCACCATCTGTAAGAGCAGAGTATCTCTTAAATAGTTATGGCAGGAAGGTATGCACATATTGGTTTAAGAAATGGTTTAAGAACATGCAAATCCTGTACATTTCTGCCGTGTTGAATAATACATATCATGATTGGAAATGAACATTTGCATGAGAATGCGCAAAAAATAATAATTTTTTTTTTTAGCCAACCTCTTGCAACCCATTGATTGCGAATGCATGGCGACATGAATGATTTGATGATTGTGACTGCCGTTAGGACTCTGAATGCCTATTGTAATTAAAAAGATGGAACTGATTGAATCTATGCAAAGTGGGCCACTTGCATGCGTTGCATAGAATCTCGGCTGCTGAATATTCACAGGGCATTCAATGCACAGGTGCCAAAGGGAGAACGGCGGCTTCTTGTGGGGCAAACCTGACCTGGGACGGTTCCAAAAAGGGTCAGGCAGCGTTCATCTGGGCCTGGTGTGGCAGATCGCCCTGCACTTTGCTTCTCTGGCTACAGCTGGGTGGCAACACAAAGGTTAAGCCTCTACCGGACAACCATCCAACCTCCAATGTAGGACCTGTAGCTGAGTAATGATCCTCCTTATGGCAACTCTGGGAAGTTGGATTTTAGTACAGCTGCAAACTCTAGGCTGGGAAATCCCTGGAGATCTGGGGGTGAGGCTTGGGGAGGGCAGAGTTTAGGAGAAACTCTTATGGAAAAGCCACGGGACATTTCCTTTTCTCAAAGGACCCAAGCATTGAGTATAGAAAGTTGTTTGCGTGGACTGCATAAGCAAATAGACAGCTGAGTCCAACACATGTCCATACAGTGCATCCTCTGAATGAGCCATGGCTGCTCCCATTGCCAAGTGAAAAGAACTCTCCCAAAGAAAATCCAGAGAAAGAGAGAGAGAGAGACCAGGACAAAAGTTCTGCATTCGTATCATAACTTTGTCCCAGACAATGTATCCTCCCAGGCCCATCTTCCTGTGTTTTGTTAACAAAGGAAAGGCTTTATTAAATGAGGTCACCCGTCATACATAGGAAAGGCTTGAGAAACGAATGTCACTGTTAGGTGGATGAATCTCCCCCCCCCCCCCCATGACAACATGATTGTCGGCCTAATAGAAAGGGCTCCGGCAGCCCCCAGAACTAATTAAGGAGTGTCGCCATCCATCAGATGAGAGGCTCTGCAAAGGGCACCGTTTGCCACATGTGCGGAACGGGATTTATGAGCCTCCCAGGAAGGCAGAATCCACCCATATTGGGGGCACATTTCCTTTGGAACATTTTTATTGCATTGACCCTCCATACCCCTCCTCAAAAGACTATCTAATTTCATCCCCCCTCCAAAACAGCTCCCTGCCTCCTCCTCCTCCTCCTCCTCTTATCTCCCCTGCATTTGGCTGCTCCCTAATAGGAAAACAAATAAATAATCATGTCAAGATTTGCTCAGTTGTAGGAAAGGCTTGAAAGAGAAGGAAATGTTCCTTGGGAAATGTCACCATGTCCTGCAGTGATGGGAACAGGGGCGTCAAACCAGGGCATGTTTCTGAAAGGGTAGCTCCTCTTTCTTGTAAGGTGCTCCTTGCTGCGGGTGGAAGCATTCATTTTCTTCTGATATAGGGAACAGAGCAGTTGGACATAGTATCAGAGTCCTTTCTTAAAGAACATCCAGATGCAAGGAAGTGGGGTCTTCATGCACAGAGAGGCTGCTCTCCACCTTGGCTTCTAAGGTGCAGTGGGTTATTTCTTGGTTTGGGACAGTCATCCCAGAAAGGACATAGTCCAGCAGTATTGGCAAAACACCTGGGAGGAAGGTGAGCATTTCAAAGGAACATTTTCCTTCCATCAGAGCCCTTTGCAGCTCCCACTTACCCTACTGCACTGCCAAAGGGATTTTTGAGAGCTTTTAAGCAAATCATTATTGTTATTGACTGGCTGCGATTATATATCTACACAACAAAAAGGCATAGAAACATTTTTTTTAAAAAGAAAACTGGGAATTCAGAGCAATTGGCAGGTATGCTGTGACAAAGAATTGTTATAACTGACTGTGGCAAGGATTTGGTTTAGTGACTGAACATCTATTGGACATGCAAAAGGTCCCAATTTCAACCTGGCATTGCCTGCTAGAAGGATCCAGTGGATGATGGGAAAGACCTTTGCCTAAGACTCTGGACAGTTGCTGCCAGTCTGAGTAGCAAGACTGATTTTGATCGGCAGCTTCATGTGTCCTGTTGTTAGAACGATATTGCACTATAGCCAGGCAGCAACTTTTAACTAGCCTCCATAGAATCATAGAATTGTAAGGGGTCATCTAGTCCAACCCCCTGCACAATGCAGGAACTCACAAATACGTGCCCACCCACAGCAACCCCAATTTCATGCCCAAGTTACCCCTCCACCAAAAATCTCCAGAATTTAGCCTGGCCTGGAGGAAATTCACCTGCCATCCCACAGTGGCGATTAGCAATTCCCTATGCAAGGAAGAGACAAACACCAGCACACCCCTTCCTCCCCACCTATTCACAATCTGCCTAAGTTCATAAAATCAGCATTTCTGCCAGATGACTAATTAGCCTCCGCTTAAAAACTTCCAAAGAAGAACTTGCCACCTCCTGAGGAAGCCTGTTCCTCTGAGGAACTTCTCTAACTGTCAGGAACTACTTCTGGATGTTTACTCGAAAATTCTTTCGAATTAATTTTAACCCATTGGTTCTCGTCTGCCCCTCTGGGGCAACAGAAAACAACTCCGCTCCATCTTCTATATCACACTGCTGACTCGTGTTCAGTGTCCGGTCTACTAAGACCCCCAGATCCTTTTCACATATACTACTGCCAAGACAAATCTCACCCATCCTACAGTGAGGCATTTGATTTTTCCTACCTAAATTCAGAACTTTACATTTTTTCCACTGTTAAAATTAATGTTATTCATTTTAGCACAGCTTTCTAGCCTGTCAAGATCATCCTGTGATATGGTAAAGGGATCATGTAGGGGAAATGGAGGCTGATGGAGGGACATCTGCAGAGAACTCCCATGGGGATGCTTTGATGCCTCTGAATTCATGGCAGCAACTGTGGGGAATGGGGCATCTTTGCCAGGCAGGAAGCTTAGGGGACCTTACTTCTCTGATATGCTCTCAGCCACACACAGTTGGTAGTTTAGGTTTACAGAATGGTGTCTTTTTGAAAAACCAGCCTGGTGGTTGTGAATCCTTTACAGCCATAATGTAGACCCAGGATATTTATGGGCACCTCGTGACAGTACAGAGCTACATTTAATCTCCCAGGCTGTAAAAAGCTTTTTTTGTTTATGGGTATTCTATTTATGTACCTGTGGGTTGATAATTTACCTCAGAAGAAGATCCAATTGGATTTAAACATGTTAGGTCGTTTTGGTATCTGTGGTATATTTCTTGTCCCTGTATGTGTTACTCACGGGATTTTTGCATATTTTCTACTGCTATTTTAATGTATTGTTTCTCATTGACCTTGTTTAGCACTGTGAAATGAATTGTGCATTTAATATATTTTATTATAATAATTTCTAGATCGCTCGACCGTTTTAGTTCCTGGGGAGCTTAGGGGTTCTGAATCACAGGCCAGAGGATCTTATGAATAAAGCCTGTTCAGCTTTGTTCAGAGGGCGTTATTTGGATAACCAAAATGAAATAAAGAGCAGCCATTTCTAACAGCTGTAAGTGGGGATCCTTATGCAATCTGAAAGGGACTGATAATACCAAAATATGCACATTGCCACACATCTAGTAGTATTTCCTATTTTGTCTGAATCTTTCCCTCTCCAGATCAAATAAAGAATAAAAAGGCTTAATAACCCCCTGGCCCCGCAGAGTCCTGCATTTGTTGGAGCAGACAAAATTAAATCTAGTAATTGTGGGTTAGCGTTGCAGTTCTTCTTTACGACAAATCAACCCTTAATTGCACATATGCACAGCTCATCTCTGGCCCCTACTGCAAGGCAGAATTGTACAAGCATTGCTTGTTTGGATTAAGAACTATAAATGCATGGCTGGATTCACTGATAAACTCATATGCTTTATGAATACAGATGTAGGAAGCGGCCTTATATGAATCAGACTCTCAACCCATGAAGGTCAGTATTACTCAGAGTGGCAACACTCTCCAGGGTTTCGGGTAGGTCTTTCATGTCACCTACCCCTTGCTCCTTTTACCTGGAAATTCTGGGGATTGAGCCTGGAGACTGAACCAGTAAATGTATGAATGCAAGTAAAGCCAGATTCCATGATGCTGTAGTATTAAGTAATACCCCCCCCATGTTCATCCTCTAGCAACTTTTACTGCTAAAAATACATACTGGTGCATCCATGCCTACCTTACAACATATGTGGCTCATATATGAGCTTGAATGCAGTGCTAACAGCCTCAGTAGCACAATGATTAGCATGTTGGATTTGGATCTGGGAAACTTGATTTGAATTTCTGTATTCGCATGGAAATTTAGTGGGTGGCCTTGAGTCGTAGAATCATAGAAGTTGGAAGGGACCTCCTGGGTCATCTAGTCCAACCCCCTGCACTATGCAGGACACTCTCTTTCAGCCTGTCCTACCTTTCCAAAGCACAGGGTTGTTGCTGTGAGGCTAAAATGGAGGAGGGGAGACAATGTTGTAAGCTACTTTGGATCCTGATTGGAGAGAAAAGTAGAGCATAAATATCAAAATAAGGAAGAAAATAGAATTCGCTCCAAGTTATTAGGCTCCAAGATATATAAAACTCCAGTCTGAAAAGGGTGAACAATGTATAAAGGTAAAGGTAAAGGTATCCCCTGTGCAAGCACCGAGTCATGTCTGACCCTTGGGGTGACACCCTCCAGCGTTTTCATGGCAGACTCAATACAGGGTGGTTTGCCAGTGCCTTCCCCAGTCATTACCATTTACCCCCCAGCAAGCTGGGTACTCATTTTACTGACCTCGGAAGGATGGAAGGCTGAGTCAACCTTGAGCTAGCTGCTGGGATTGAACTCCCAACCTCATGGGCAGAGCTTTCAGACAGCTGCCTTACCACTCTGCGCCACAAGAGGCTCTTGAACAATGTATATGTAGATAGAAATCTCACATGAAATCCAGAAAACTTCCATTGTACCCATTGGATGTGGGCAAAGTGCTGGTACCTGTGTAGGGTTGCAAGCTTCAGGTAGGGCCTGTGTGTCTGGAATTGCAACTGATTTCCAGACCACAGAAGTGAATCTCCAGAGAAAACATCTGTTTTGCTCCTCCCAGGTGACAACTCAGCTGGCTAAGTTTTGTGCCGCCGCCATAACAATCTGATGCTCTAAAGTAGCATAATTTTAAGCTCTATTTTATGATCTGTTTTAAACTGCATTACATCAAATGACCATATTATTTTGGTCTTTTATGTATTCACTTCATACAACTTGGTCTGAATGACTGTAATAAAGTTTGAACTGAACTGAACATCTGTTTTGGAAGGTAGATTGTATGGCTGGGGTAGTCAAACTGCGGCCCTCCAGATGTCCATGGACTACAATTCCCAGGAGCCCCTGCCAGCATTCGCTGGCAGGGGCTCCTGGGAATTGTAGTCCATGGACATCTGGAGGGCCGCAGTTTGACAACCCCTGTTGTATGGTATTATACCCTGCTGAGGTCCTTGCCCTCCCCAGACTGCATCCCCAGATCTCCAGGAAATCCAGTTGGCAGCCCTATAACTGTAGGCTCATTCTGACTTTCTTCTTTACACCTTGCTCAATCCATCTATTTTAAAATAGTTTACCTCACTCTCCCTCCAAGGAGCCCATTGTGTACTCACAGGGTATTTTTTCTCCCCAGTCTTTCCAGGTTGTTCCTCTTCTTGGACTCCAGTTTCCCTGGCAGCCTGACCCACATATCCCCCTTGATCTTCTCTCAAAGCTCAAAGGGATGTACCCCATTTTCCTTTGCAGCGGAGAGGGCATGCTTAAAATATTACATCTTTCCCCCTCTGAAAGTAAACCATAAATCCTGCATCTCTGTAAAATCTGTCATGTCAGCTCCTGAGGCAATCAAGGTCTTTCGAAAGCACAGACTATAAGGAGGATTTTTAAATCTGCAGATAATAGAATAAGGTCACAAACTACCTAGTAAATTAAACCGCCCGTTAAACTGTTGTCGGTTGGCATTTGGGCAGCTCAAATCCCACAGGCTTAGCTTGTGTCGCCTCAATGGTCAGTATTGTTGCTTCTGAACGATTAGTTCAACACACACACACAAACACACAAACCTCCTTTCTTGTTAGCTTTAGCCCAAACAACAGGCGTGGCTCAGTGTTGGGCAAGCTGAAATTAATCCCTTCAGCCAGCAAATGAGAGAGAGAGAGAGAGAGTGAGAGAGAGAGAGAGAGAGAATGTTGGTTTTTAATCACCTAATTTTCACAAACCCAGAGTCACATTTGGCCCATTATGCACGGCCGCCGAAACGGCGATTTCGGGTCACATGGAAAACGCGGAGGGGGAAGATGCGACGCACACCGGTTATGCACGGGGCGGGGCGCGACGGCGGCAAAACCCAGAGTAACCGATTATGCACGCGGCGATCCGGGCGCCGCTTCTGGTTGCGCCCCGGTTACCCGGAAGCTGCGCTTTCTTCCGCGTTTCACTGACACGGCTTTTTCGGCGGCATGCACCGAAGCTGCAGCCAGTTGCAGCTGGCTCCGTGCGTTATCGGTGATTTTAGTCGCCGCCATTCCACCCTGAATGTGCGCTAAAACCCCCGTGCATAATGGGTCAAAGTGGTTTACAATCCCCTTTCCCTCTCCCCACAACAGACACCCTGTGAGGTAGATGGGGCTGAGACAGCTCTGACTGGACTGCTCTGTGAAAACAGCACTATCAGGATTGTCATAGAATCATAGAATCATAGAATTGGAAGGGGCCACACAGGCCATCTAGTCCAACCCCCTGCTCAACGCAGGATTAGCCCTAAGCATCCTAAAACATCCAAGAAAAGTGTGTATCCAACCTTTGTTTGAAGACTTCCAGTGAGGGGGAGCTCCCCACCTCCTTAGGCAGCCTATTCCACTGCTGAACTACTCTGACTGTGAAAATTTTTTTCCTGATATCTAGCCTATATCGTTGTACTTGTAGTTTAAACCCATTACTGTGTGTCCTCTTCTCTGCAGCCAGCAGAAACAGCTTCCTGCCCTCCTCCAAGTGACAACCTTTCAAATACTTAAAGAGGGCTGTCATGTCCCCTCTCAACCACCTTTTCTCCAGGCTGAACATTCCCAAGTCCCTCAACCTATCTTCATAGGGCTTGGTCCCTTGGCCCCAGATCATCTTCGTCGCTCTCCTCTGTACCCTTTCAATTTTATCTACGTCTTTCTTGAAGTGAGGCCTCCAGAACTGCACACAGTGCTCCAGGTGTGGTCTGACCAGTGCCGGATACAATGGGACTATGACATCTTGTGATTTTGATGTGATGCCTCTGTTGATACAGCCCAAAATGGCATTTGCCTTTTTTACCGCTGCATCACACTGCCTGCTCATGTTTAGTTTACAGTCCACAAGTACCCCAAGGTCTCGTTCACACACAGTGTTACCTAGAAGCGTATCCCCCATCCAGTAGGCATGCTTTTCATTTTTCTGACCCAGATGCAGAACTTTACACTTATCTTTATTAAATTGCATCTTGTTCTCATTTGCCCATTTTTCCATTGTGTTCAGATCTCGTTGAACTCTGTCTCTATCTTCCGGAGTATTTGCCAGTCCTCCCAATTTGGTGTCATCTGCAAACTTGATGAGTAGTCCCTCTACCCCCTCATCTAGATCATTAATAAATATGTTAAAAAGTACCGGGCCGAGCACCGAGCCCTGAGGTACCCCCTACTCACCTCTCTCCAGTCTGATGAAACACCATTGACAACAACTCTCTGAGTGCGGTTCTCTAACCAATTCCTTATCCACCTAACTATCTGAAAATCCAGATTGCACTCCTTCAACTTATCCATCAGAACATCATGGGGAACCTTGTCAAAAGCTTTACTAAAATCCAAGTAAATGACATTGTGATGAGCCCAAGGTCACCTAGCTTGCAGAGAAGTAAGGAATCAAACCCAGTTCACCAGATTTGAAGCTGCTGCTCTTAAACACCTCACCACGCTGGCCAAGAGTCCAAAAGCTGTAGAACAGAACGAAGACATAGCAGAATGTGATCTGTTAGGAGGAAAGGAGAACCCAAATGCACCATGAGGACTGATACACAGAACAAGCATGACAAATCCATGTAGATTTATGCCATATCCTATAGATGATGGCAGATGATGCCCACTTCTATGGTGTGGGGCATTTTAACTTACTTAGTCAGTTATTGCATTTACAGCTGGCCTTTCTTGCTGAAGCTCAAGGCAGATTGCAGAAACAGAAGGCCATGCAATAGAATTGGAGTTGATGGTGCTGTCCAGCTTCTGCAGGGTCTGTAAAATTGTGCTTTTCTGCCAGGTTGAAGCTAGAGCTGTCTAAATGATACAGGCCTCCCACCTTCTCCTTGCCCCCCCCTTGTTTCAGAACATCTCATTTTATATCACCTCTATCCTGAGTACCCAGAAGTGGGTGTTCAGAGAACCAGTTTGGTGTAGTGGTTAGAAGTGCAGACTTCTAATCTGTCTGGCTGGGTATGATTCCCCACTCCCCCACATGCAGCCAGCTGGGTGACCTTGGACTCACCATAGCACTGATAAAGCTGTTCTGACTGAGCAGTGATATCAGGGCTCTCTCAGCCTCACCCACCTCACAGGGTGTCTGTTGTGGGGAGAGAAAGGGGAAGGCGATTGTAAGCCTCTTTGAGACTCCTTCGGGTAGAGAAATGTGGGATATAAGAACCAACTCTTCTTCTTTAGGAGGGTAGGGGGCTGAGGACTGTTTTCTTAATTGGTTTATAACTGTGTTTTACTATAAACCACCCTGAGCCCACTTGCAGGGAGGGGCGGTATCTAGAAGTCAAAGAAAGAAAGAAAAGAGTATCATACATATAATAAACAATACAATCATAGTACCCAGACCTCTTCACAGCAGGCATTTCTGACCCTGAGAAAGTGGATGCTCATGGTCGGGGGACCTATATGCAGCAGGAGAGGGTGAGGTCTACCCACCCCCCAGCAGGAAGTAGTATTGGACCAAGGTCCTTGGACCTGGCAGCTGGTCCCAGAAGGGCAGGCTGCACCACTGGAAAAGCTGCATGGGGGCCTGTAAGTGCCTGGCTCCCCAGGAAGGAGTGGGCATTTTGCGGCAGGGCAGGGCAGGGCAGGGCAGGGCAGGGCAGGGCAGGGCAGGGCAGGGCAGGGCAGGGCAGGGCAGGGCAGGGCAGGGCAGGGCAGGGCAGGGCAGGGCAGGGCAGGGCAGAGGAATGCCTTCCACAGATGCTAATCTATCTGCGACAAAACCTAGTTGAAGGCTAAAACTGACAGCTCAGGGCTGGAAAATCCCTGGCGATTGGGGTGGGGGGGATGGAGCCTGAGGAGTTTGGGAAGGGGAGGAACTCAGTGGAGTTCACTTCTAAAGCAGCTTTTTTCTCCATGTGGACAGATCTCTGCCACATGGGGATGGGTTGTAACCTCAGATTTTTAGCTACGACCTGGAGGTCTCCAACACTATCGATGGCCTGTGGCTTGCAGTAGTTGCCTGAGCTGTGGCAGTGATTGTAATGGTGATGCTGTGGTAGCCAAAGACTTTGGCCAATTCCTAGAGAGGTGCTTCATGCCAATGGCCACTCCCCATGTCCCGGCCCCTCCGATCTCCTGATGGTTGCCAGATCAGGCCTGGGAGCCCGAACTCAACCTGCCTTGCCTTGTTTCCTTTAGGGAGGAGATGGGGCAAGAGTGGGGTAGTTCCTAGAAGGCATACTGTGAGGGATCAGCTGGCCCTTTTTCTCTTGCTCCGTTTTTTAATGTTCCCGTCAGTCCCCTGGGACCAACCATCCTGATTCTGTCTTTTCACATCTTCTCGCTTCTCTGGTCTGATTTAGCACATAGTAGCCTCATACAGCCATGTGACTATTTGGTAAGAACGTGGCTTTCTCTGCGAATAAAAGAGAAAAAGCTCTTCTCTGATGTTACGCTGCTCACATGAATAGATTATTCATGTGAACAGATCTGCAAGAGCAAGCAGGCTGGAATCTCCTCTGGACTGGTTCTAAGCTAGAAGAGGCTTTTTAATCCTTAATTAAACTCTGTTTTTCCTGTATCTTTCTTCTTAGCCAGTCTTCAATAGGGTGAACACTGTTCTTTTTTCTCTCTCTCTCTTTCACTCTTTCCTTTCTTTTCTTTTTCTTTCCTTTCCTCCCACCCCTGCAATGTTAATCTTTTCTCTAGGCTAACTATTCCCACAGCCAGATCCTGCAATCTGCTACATAAAAGGAACTTATTAACAAATCACTGTGTTATTTATTTATCCAGAGTGATGTCCAAGGATCTACTTTCTTTGTTCAGCTTCCTTCCTTATTTGTGTGGTGAATGCCAGAAGAATCCGCTCCGTGCCTTCCTTTCAGAAAATCTTTCCCCGTCATCTCTCGTGCATTATTAGCACCGACGCTATCTCACTGTTGGGAGGGGGAGGCAATACAAT
Organism: Paroedura picta; assembly: GCF_049243985.1. Lineage (NCBI taxonomy): Eukaryota > Metazoa > Chordata > Lepidosauria > Squamata > Gekkonidae > Paroedura > Paroedura picta. The sequence goes on along the minus strand of NC_135369.1, from coordinate 29,107,290 downwards.
AGGAGAAGACTCTTTTAACCCCTTGATGCTGGAGCCTTCCTTCTCCTGCCTCTCTCAGGCGCGACACTCTGACCCAGGCTGCTGCAGTGAAAGCAGGGCCCTCCACAATAGCAATGCAGCATTTGTACAGTTGTACTCTTCTTGCATTGTCTCCTCCATGGCCACCCTTTCCTTTCCCTCCAGTCAAGATTTTTGTTGTTGTTTTTAAACACAACAGGAACTGTTAGTTTACTATTGTGTTTATGTTATAAACCGGATCTGAATAGACCAAGCTGGTCCAACCTTGTCAGATCTCAGAAGCCAACAGGTGAAGACCCGTCAGCTGTAAAACAAGCAGATGAAATGATTTTCAAGCTGGCGATGGCAAATAACAGTTTATTCCACTATAAAACAATTCCTCAAACTTTCAAAATATCAAAACGAACTCCTAGGTATTTTTTCGTTTTCGGTATCTTCGTCAGTGATGTAAGATACTCTAAATACAAAATATATATTATGTAAACAAATGTCTCCATGCTAAGTGTAAGTAAATAGTAATAGTAAATAATGATTTGAATACACATTGACCCAATCAATGTGTGGGTAGTTAAAATCACCTATTATGACACAGCTATTTCGTCTAGCTCAGGGGTTCCGAACCTGAGGCCCATGGGCCACATGCGTCCCCCGATCTCTTTCTGTGCAGCCCATAACTTTGTGCAAATTACCAGCTTTAAGAAAATCTCTCTGGCCCTTTTCCTTGCTGAGTTATAAAATGAAATGGGAAGCTCGTGACAATGTACTGGTTCTCCTATTATTGTTTTTCAAGTCTCTAGTCCTTTTTGTTGTTGAGCTATAAGAAAGTCCACGTAACTTTGCGGCATGAGCTCCTATCTTCACCATTCAACATTCATAAACCTCTATATAGTTGGCCTTCCTAACAGTGGTATTACAATAATACCCCTCTCCAAAAACACACACAACAAGAACAAGAACAGTGTGGAGCTTTAGGCTTGTCCCAAAAGGGCCCAAGAGGCTTGTTTGTTTCATTTTTGAAAAACCATGTTGTCGCTTTGTTCGGCAATATAGTTATAAAAGGTCACTCAATTAAGGAATCGGGAAAAGAAAAAAAAAAGTATGCACAGCTCTGGTTTTAGCAGATGTCCCTCAAACGTACTCTTACCCTTTTGAATCTGAGCAGTGTTTGTTGCAGAGTAAACAACAGGCAAGCAAGCAAGCAAGCTGAACTCAGTGATGCTCAAACGAATTGGAGTCGTTGCAAGAGGCCCCTTCTGCTATCGGGAGGCCTCGCCTGTCACAATGCATTTGCCTCCTCACCGCCTGCTTCCTCGGCCTCTTCTTTGACAAGTAGCATCTTTCTTGGCACTTGGAAACATCTTAATGAATTACCTGGGGAGTGGGGGAGAATTTAAATCAGTGTCGCTGGGGCGGAAATAAAGACAATTAGACCCATCGTCGTGACTCTGCAACAGGCTAGTTCGTCAAGGAATAAAGACAATTTTGATTGGAGCATCCGAAGACCCAAAGGCAACATTCTGACATCATTAAAAAAAATGGCTGGCTTCCTGCTAAGTTTGTACACCTACCCCCCCCCGCCCCTATGGAAGGGCAATAGATAGGGTGGCCACCCTCCAGTTGAGGCCTGATCTCCAGACTACAGAGATCAGTTTCCCAGGAGGATTGCTTTGGAGGGTGGACTCTACAGCGAGGGTTGCCAACCTCCAGGATGTGTCTGGAAATCTCCCAGACTTACAGCAGATACCAGTTCACCTGGAGACACTGGACTATAAGGCCTTATACCCCACAGAGGCTCCTCCCTCCCCAACCTTGCTCTCCTCAGGCTCTGCTTCTAAAACCTCCAGATGTTTTCCATTCTCGGCTTGGCAATCCTATCTAGGGCCTTCTACCCTGCCAAGGTGGGCTCTGGGGATCCCTTGGTTCTACAGCTTATTGAATATGTAGGTTCAGTAATGACACAAACAGTTCCGATTCAAATAACCCGCTCTTTACTTACCCCAAGAAACACAAAACAATATTAAACCAAACCGGCAAACTGATATACAAGTTGAGACTCCCACCAAGACATGCAATTGGCCATTAGTGGAGACTGGGATAGGTCCATTAAACTGTCCCATGAAAGTGTAGAACCTGGGACCTGGTGTATCCCCATCCTGAGTCCAGGATCCCAGTCCCTAGCCACAAAGCTCTGCGTCTCTGATTGTCCACATCCACAACACCACTCATCTCCAGGCGACAGAGATCAGCTCCCCTAGAGAGAATGGTTGCTGTGGAGGGTGAACTCCATAGCACAGGGGTAGTCAAACTGTGGCCCTCCAGATGTCCATGGACTCCAATTCCCTGGGAATTGGAGTCCATGGACATCTGGAGGGCCGCAGTTTGACTACCCCTGCCATAGCATTAGACTCCATTGAGGTCCTTCCCCACCCCGTCCCACCCACTCCCAGCTCCACCCCCAAAGTCTCCAGGTATTTCCCAACTCAGAGCTGGCCACCCTACATGATGAACAGAAGCTGTGGAGATTTCCCACAGGCGAGTAGAGAAAGCTGGAGGGAGTGCAGAGCCACTGGGTGATGAACTCTCTTGGCCTAGGGTTTCTCTGTCTGCTGATCTCCCCACCCTTTGGCAGCTATCGCTGTCTGCTCCTCCACTCTTACCTCCCCCCTTGCCCTACTTGGGGTTCATGATAAATGGCCAGTGTAACTAGTGGTTAGTGTGGCGGTTGTAGGAAAGATCTGGGTTCAAATCCCCCCTCAGCCGCAAAGTGACTTTGGGCCAGTGACTCTCTCTGAGCCCCGTTCTCTCTCCCAGGGATGTTGTGAAGATGAGAAGGGGTGAGGTTTGAGGTTTCTCACCCTGAACTTGGGCAGAAGGGCGGCTTTTAAAACAAATGTTTCTTCAAAGAATGAAGTCATTTTTAAAAGCCCTTGAAGTTCAGGGTCTTTGTTAGAGCTTGGATTTCATAAGTTGATTATTGAAATTGTCTTTCCTGTAATTATATGCAGACTTTTGCCCTTTTGGAATCTACCACAAATCAGTTCCAGTGCCTGACCCTCAGAATGCGGAGAGACCAAAGCTTCTGTGGCACTCAAGCATGACCTGCTCACAGCCCCACCGCTGCACAATTACCAAAAGGTACTGGAGCTCAGCTGTCCTCGCCAGCATTTGTTCTGCTGTCAGAGCATCTGTGCTTGTTGTTTTCCTTGCTTGAGACTGGCATATTGGAATAATGAAGAACTGCAAAGCTTTTATGGATGCTTGAGAGACGGTGGATCAGAATGATCCCTCCATAATAGATGCTGGTTAGACCTTAGCTAGACTATTAAGATCAGGATGGTTGCATATACATATACAAAAAAAAAAGGGGGGGGGGAAGGACAGTGAAAGGCCTGATATTTTGGCAAAAAAGGATACAAAGTGTTTTGCATACTGAACATTTCTAGAGGCTCCGCCCATCAAAGCAAGTGGCTTCCACAGTTATTAGTGAGGTTGCTGCTGCAAGCAAAAGCATTCTTCCTTCCACAACAAGAGCTGGATGCTTTGACTTCCAGCTTTGCTTGCTTCTGCCTCTCCTCTCTTCTTCACACCAGCCAGGAGTCTGCTTATACATCTGAGATTGCAGGAGCCAGTGAGTGGCCCCTTGAGTATTTTCTTAGCAGGGAAGCTTATGGCATTCCCCTTCTCACATCTTCCTCCAGCCAAGTTCTCCTCCCTTTGGCTGCCATTTTACTTCTCATGACTGAGGCTTGGCTGGCAAGCAGTGATGTGTATGTGCACCCTGCACATAATTTGAAGCCAACTTCATGGCACATCCTCTGTTCCAGGTGGAAAGCATCTCTCATTCACTCTTTCTGTCTAATTGCCCTCTTTTGGAGGGCTCCCAATTTTTTACATATTAAAATTAAAATGTATTAGCAGTTGTATATTTAAACTTCAACGCAGGGACTGTGACCGAGCAGTAATATCAGGGCTCTCTCAGCCTCTCCCACCTCACAGGGTGTCTGTTGTGGGGAGAGGAAAGGGAAGGCGACTGTAAGACGCTTTGAGACTCCTTCGGGTAGAGAAATGCAGTATATAAGAACCAACTCTTCTTCTTCTATTAAGAAATAAATCTCATAATATTCAATGTATTTAGGATTGTAACTCTACCATCTTAAGAGTGTCTGTCACAAACCCTGACTTGGACATCAGTGCCTTGGCTAACAGAAAACAACCACAAAAATCACACTGATAAGGTAAGCATGTGCAGCCAATAAAAGGATTCCACCGTAAAATATTGTTCCAAATGGATTGCATTAAAGTTAACACTTCTTTATTTACCTTTGAATGTTTACTTTTGATCTAAATAAGTAGGTTAATAATTATGTTACGTTTTGATTTAAGATGTGGCCCTCTTTAGGCACTGGGCACGCTAATGTGGCCCCCATGGGAGGTTGTGGGCCCTGATTTAGCTGGTTTTCGTAATTCTTTTGCTGTTCTTAAATCATTCTCTGTCCGTTGATCTGGTGGGTGGTATACTCCCAAAGTTAAGCTTCCTTTTGGGCATACTATTTCTGCCCTTAGTGTTTCCGTAAGGGAATTCACTTCTCTTACATTCTCAATCTTATTGGATTGTATACTCTCTCTGGTACACTGAGCCACTCCCCCCCAACCCTTCCCTCCCTATCCTTACATTATAATTTATATCCAGGAATGACTGCATGCCACTGATTATCCTCATCCCTCCAAGTTTCTAAAATACCCAAAATATCTACGTCCTAATATGAAGCATTCCAGTCCCCCCATTTTACCTCAGACTTCTAGCATTTGTATATAAACATCTATAATTCCCCAGATGTGTTAAGCTTGCAACTTTCCTCCTGTGGCCCCTAGTCTTTGTCAGGCAGTCAGTATGGTTTGTCAGACAGGCAAGTATGCAGGTACACGACCCACCTATCTACATGCCTAAGGACAGAATCACCAACTACCAAGAGCCCCCCCCCCCCCATGCTCAGGGGTGTTTCCTTGGTGCAAAAGGATCCTTGTTCACCAACTGAAGAAAGGGTCTCTTCTGAGGGAACATTTCTCCTTTCTTTGGTGCCCTATTTCCCTTTAATCCTCATGCTCCCTGGCAGTGGTAGGGATGCCATTCTTGGAGTGGGACACATCTGCCAAGTCCTCATAATGACCCTGTGAGAGAGGCTAGGTCAGAATGTCCAATTAGCACCAGGAAGCACCAAGTTTGAGCCTCCCATCTACCATAAAGATAGTTTCAGAGGGTAACTGTGTTTGTCTGCATTAGAGCAGCAGTAACACCTTAGATACCAACAAAAGTCTTTCAAGAGTCAGAGCTCCCTTTGCTAGATACCATTGAAGGTTGCTGGGTGATCTTGGGACTATCACATACTCTCAGCCTAACCTGCCTCACAACACTGTTGTGATGAGAGAATGAATGGAGTAAGCTGTTTGGGGCCTCCATTACATTGGGAGACATGCCAGGTGTAAATTAAGCCAGTAATAATGGCCACCTCATGAGAAGGAAGGACTCCTTGGAGAAGAGCCTAATGCTGGGAGTGATTGAGGGCAAAAGAAGAAGGGGACGACAGAGAATGAGGTGGCTGGATGGAGTCACTGAAGCAGTAGGTGCAAACTTAAATGGACTCCGGGGAATGGTAGAGGACAGGAAGGCCTGGAAGATCATTGTCCATGGGGTCGCGATGGGTCGGACATGACAGGACTTCGCACTTAACAACAACAACAAATAAAGGAAGGAATCCGCTCAGTTAAGGAACCCACAGCAAAAAAGAAAAAAACCTAAAAAGTGGTGGTGGGCATTTTGCTCTTGTCTTCTGCTGCTTGAGCATTATAGGGAGCAAGAACTCCAGACTTAGCAGCTGTACCTACCTTCTGTGCTCCACTCCCTTTCACACAATAAACTAAATTGGAGTATAAATACCCAGGCAAATGAAGCTGTTTATTTCTGCATCTAAGGTTCGGTGCCAGGATAAATCGTTCGCCACGCTCAGACAGAGCTGTCACTTTATTTCCCCCTCCACTCCGGGAGAATTAACTGCCGGCAGAATGTTGCCAGCTGTTTCCAGCAACCGGAATGGCTTTAATCGTCTGGGTTGGTGGGAAGCAAACACATCCAAAACTCTCAATTTATGCCTCGCTGACCTTTGAGAAACCCAGGCAAATGGGCTGATCAAAAAAGGAGCAGTAGACTAAAAACTCACGCAGAAAAATCTCATTTTCTTTTCAAAAATTTCCCAGTGTAGATATATTTCCCAGAAATTGTGTAGGTTTGTAATTTGAGGGAGGAGGGGAGTGAATTGCCTGCCCTATGGGTCAGAAAACTGTAAAGAAACATGTACTTAGTTGAAACATCCTTGCACAAAAGTTTACATCCTTTGAGCTCAGAAATTATATTGAGCATTGCAGATATTCTTGTTGAGATATTATTGGATTCCCCCTAGCAAGAGTTAGCAGCTATCAGCCCCATAGAAGAATTTAAGAGATGCTCTGCTGGAATGGGGCAATTCCTAGAGCAGGGGTAGTCAAACTGCAGCCCTCCAGATGTCCATGGACTACAATTCCCAGAATCCTGGGAATTGTAGTCCATGGACATCTGGAGGGCCGCAGTTTGACTACCCCTGTCCTAGAGCATCACTAAGGAGGCAATTTCTTCCCTCCTCCTCCTCCTCCTTCTCCTCAGTTTTGTAAGGGCAGTTCTGGGAATTCCTCATCAGGCCCAGGCAGATGGAAAGTCTACTGAGAAATCATGATTAGCTCAAGGTCATCCATAAAGATTCCATGGCAACATGGGGATTTGAATCTGGGTCTTCATAGTCTGACATTCCAATCAAGATATCACACTGGTTCCTACTATACTATTAGAGAATGTGAGTTAGAGCAGGGGTAGTCAACCTGTGGTCCTCCAGATGTCCATGGACTACAATTCCCATGAGCCCCTGCCAGCATTTGCTGGCAGGGGCACATGGGAATTGTAGTCCATGGACATCTGGAGGACCGCAGGTTGACTACCCCTGAGTTAGAGCATACTGTTTTACTTACAAACAGTTGTAGGGGGATCATAAAATGGAAATAAAAATAAAGAAATGTAGAAAGACACGACCGTTGCTCTGTATCGTGCTGCCTCCTTCCTATGAGGACAAGAAGAACTTTGACCTGTCAGTCTAAATAGAATTTGACAGCTGTGCTTTGTGGTCTGCAAGTCTGTTATTGTGATTTACAATCCCAAGCGGATGTTGGTGGAGAATTGTACATAGCTCTTTTGGGCTCGAGTCATACCAGGTATGCTGGCTACCGTAGATCTTTTTACATTGATTTGTTACCTTTCCCCCATGCTTTAACTGCCCCATTGTACAACCCCCAAAAGGTGAACTATTCCTTCGCCTTTTCATTCATGCTTGTGGGTAAAATGGAGATTTGTAATCTAGTGATTATAGATTCAGAAGCAGGCGGAAAGGAACTGGTGATGGATTAATGACTGCAGAACCCAATCTGGAGTCTGTGGTGTCAGCTTTACATAGATTTGTTGTTTGGGGTAAACTCTCCCCCCTCACTGTGCCAGACTGGAGGGCAGTGGCTCATTCCTTGATATTGTGTTTGCTTAATTTTGTCTTCTTGTAAAACAGATGGACACACGCAGGGCCGGGGCATTAACTTCTAATGTGATTAAAAGCTGAAATCAAGGTTATCGCCTGGCATCCAACTTGCCTCAGTCACTGAAATGATCCTTTGATGGCGACCGGGATGCCTGCCAGCCAGACAGGTGTTGAATGACTGTTCGGAACTTCTCATCCCAGAGATTCCATCGTTGAGCACAGCTTGGGGCCATTGTGCTTGTCTGTCCTTATTGGGAAGAACGGTGTAAAAACCTGCTGCCTGGATGCCTGACTTGCTGGGGAAGAAAGAAAAATCCCTCAACCTGGTAGACGTACAAATAGCATTGCATGCAAGCAGGTAGTGTTGGTGAGCTTTCATCATGTAGGGTGTTCACAATGTAAGGGAGCATTCAAATATTCACTTTCCTTTGCATTTTTGGCCTGACTTTTCTTCAGGGAATTCAAGGGTGATTACATAGTTCTCCTCCTTCACTTGAGCAACACAATGAGGTAGGTTAGACGGAAAGGGAGACAGAGATCGGCCCCCAGGGAGCTTCCAGACACAAGCAAGAGTTCTGACCTAGGTAGCGTTGTCAACTCTGGGTTGGGAATTCCTGGAGATTTGGGGACTGGAGACTGGGGAAGGGGAGAGACCTCAGCAGCCTATAATGCCATAGAGTCCTCCTTCGAAGACAGCCACTTTCTCCAGGAGAACTGAAACCAGTTGTGATTGTGGGAGAACTCCAGCCACCACCTGGAGGTTGGCAACCTTGGACCTAATCCTCCTCCGCCTAAGTTCAGTACTATGACCCATTCATTCCCCTGGCCCATGAAGAGACTCCCCGTCTGCAGTTCGACAGAGGACTGCAACAACTCTAAGCAATGCATATGGCACCCATTCGTGTTCCACTCAAAGTATGGGATCTTTGATTCGTGGTACAAAAAGTGCCATTTTGGTGAAGGCAGTGCCAAAGGGCCAATCCTCCTGTGCAAAATCGTAATCGTAAATAATTGCTCCTTGTGCAGAATAATTTGCAGCGTGAGCCTTTCCTCCTCTCTTGCCAAGGACTTTGCAAAAAGAGGGGAAGGAACCTCACTGGGCTCCCGTGCTGGGAATGCTCTCTTTGGAAGCAGCAGCTGATGCTTGATGGGAGGCACTCGGCTGTGGGACTAGCCTCGCTTCCAAGTGCTGGCCAAGAGAGGGGGAAGAATCATGCTGCCTTTCAAGAAAAGGAATGTTTCTACCCCTACTTCATGCCTGCCGAGAAAGATCACTGATGCAGGGGGCACAGTCATTGAGACTGAAAGGGTTCGTGGAAATGGGCTTCCCCAGTTTGACTTGGCCTTTGTTTATGCTTCTCTTTTTTATCCTAACACAGACATTTTGAAAACCAAGTATTTGAAACTTGAAAACGACAGGGGACAACAACCCGGCAGTGGTAAATCTAGGGAACAATGACCGCAATGACATCTTGTTTCTACACACTTTGGATGGATGCAGCACCTGTCCAAGGTAATATGGAATTATGTGGGGTCAACAAAGAATCATAGAATCACAGAGTTGGAAGGGGCCGCACAGGTCATCTAGTCCAGGGGTAGTTAACCTGTGGTCCTCCAGATGTCCATGGACTACAATTCCCATGAGCAAATGCTAGCAGGGGTTCATGGTAATTGTAGTTCATGGACATCTGGAGGACCACAGGTTGACTACCCCTGATCTAGTCCAAGATCCTGATCAGTGCAGGATCAGCCTAAAGCAAAATGGTAAAAACTAACCTCTGCTTTTTTGTGTGTATTAACTTTGGCATGTCTCTTGACCCAACTATGTATCCCTTTTGCTTCTGAACCCTTATTCAAAGGGCTGAAACCCAAGCCAGTATGTGCCTGTCTACTCCGCGCTGTGGCACTATTTACACCCCCAAAACCTTTGGGCTCATCCATCTATTGCCCCAGATTCTAACGTATTACTCTCGGCACTGTGAAGACAGAAAGAAGTCTTGTGGGGATCCATCACAGACATCTCTATTAAGGAATATATTTTACGTCCCAGATCACTGTGTAAAAGGCAGATTTTATGGAGGACATTTCACGTCTGTTTCAATCACATTTGACACCCTCAAAGACAGAAATAAAATGTGGAAATTATAGCTTCAAAGCCAGTTGCCATACATCACAGGGCAGAGCTGAAAATGAAATTGCTCAGCCAGCTGGCTATCTCTCCTGCCAGTCGGCCGAGGGTCTCTTCCCAGCACCTTCTTTGATGCGCACAGTCTGTGATCCTCCAGAACCACAAGGCAAGCAACTGACTGGCTGCTGCACTGCTCCCCACCATAAATTAGGCCCAGAATGAGAAGGGGAAGCAATGCTTCATCACAGGGCGGCAGAACAAAAGGAGAGGGGCTGGAGGTTAGGGCTCCAGCTCTTGGTTGGGCAGTAGCTGGAGAATTTGGAGGTAGAGCCTAGAGATGGCAAGGTTTGGAGAAGGGAAGGATTCCAGTGGAGTAAAATGCCACAGAGTCTGCCTTCCAAAGTGGCCCTTTTCTCCGGGGGAACTGGCCTCTTCTACCTAGAGTTCTAATTCTGGGAGACCTTCTGGCCCAACCTGGAGGATGGCAAGCCTAGATGGAACACCTTATTTTGCATGACTCAAAGTAGAGCCCTTGCATTATGTGCAAAATTGGCACATGGAACATGCCCCTCTTTCTGCAGGACAGAGAGGTGCTCTGGGCTCCTTTGGTTGCTGAGAGGGAAGCCTGTCAATTCCTCTGGGACCAGGGGCCACCTTTCCAGCAAGATGGTGCATCTCTTTCTTGCCTCGCCAGTGACACAACCAGACACCAGGGGAACAGCTATACATTGTGGCCTATTCACACAACTCCCTTTTAATTGTAAACATTACCCTACTGCTCTTTTTGGATGCTGTGGATGAAACAGAATACACACGTGGCCAAGATGTGAGAGAAAATAGATTCAGATCACAACACTGGCTGGTGACATCTTGCTGACAAACCTCATAACTTCTTTCCTTAAATGGCCTTCCATGTAAACCACAGCTTCCCTCCCTCAACCCCTTTGCCAAGAGGAAAGGCTCAGGCCTACACGTCCTGTTTCAGCCCTGGCCGGCTGTGCTCCCATCTAGGCCAATATGAATTCATTCATTTTCCAAGATGGATTTCACAAGCTCCCATATCCAATTATTTCATAACATCCCCAACAAATTCCATCGTACGAAAGTCAACAGTGTAATCCTGTCAAAAGGAACAGTTATCAGTTCTGTCAGGTGTGATTTAGTCGGTGTCAACTTCACAGCATTTGCTTTATAGATTGGGGTGGGGGAATTGTTGTTCTGTGACTCTCTAGCTCTTTTTCTTCAGTATTAATTCCATCCTGTCTTCATTAGACACAGAAGTGTGATTTGAAAGAAAGCCCCCCCCCTCCTCCCCCACTGCCCTAGCGCTTGACACCGAGAAACTTCACACAGACATAACATTGTCTCTCATACCCTTTGGAGTAGAAAGCTCGGAAATTCAAAAAGAGTGGAGAAATATGTGTGATCAGGTTGTCCTCCTGTAGGCAATTGGATTCAACAACTCTTTATTTATTTATGTAGAGTCTCATGTTCTGATTTTTTCCCCAGTGGGAACCCACAGCAGGTTCCAACATTATCACAGAATCATAGAGTTGGAAGGGGCCACACAGGCCATCTAGTCCAACTACCTGCTCAACGCAGGATCAGCCCAAAGCATCCTAAAGCATCCAAGAAAAGTGTGTATCCAGCCTTTGCTTGAAGACTGCCAGTGAGGAGGAGCTCACCACCTCCTTAGGCAGCCTATTCCACTGCTGAACTACTCTGACTGTGAAATTTTTTCCCCTGATATCTAGCCTATATCGTTGTACTTGAAGTTTAAACCCATTACTGTGCATCCTTTCCCCTGCAGCCAATGGAGAGGCTATCTTCCTGTCCTCCATTCCATTCTCACAACAGCTTCGCAAGAAGTTTAGCCTGAGAAGTAGTGACTGGGTTACCCAACAAGCCCCATGACAGAATGGGAATTCCTGCCTAGGTCTCTCAGATCCTAGCCTGACACCCTAGCCACTATGCCACACTAGCTTCTAAGCCAGTGGTTCTCAACCTGGGGGTTGGGACCCCTTTGGGGGTTTAACGACCTTTTCACAGGGGTCGCAGCAGAGCAAGCAGCTTGCCCGGGGGGGGGGGCACGATCCACCCAACAGCCTTGCAGTGTAGATCGAGATAGAATGTTCATCTGCCTGGAGCAGCAGAAAAGAGCGAGATCAGATTGGTGGGACGAGAGGCCGAACTGAAACCCCGGGGGGAAACCAATTTATATACAACTAGTAAAAGAGCTCATTGTATCCTAAATACAATGGGCGCTAGGAGGCAGTGGGAGAGTAAAAGATGGCTTACCCGGCTTACCCTGGCTGGCGGCCATTTCCTGCAGAGACGCGGCCGGGCAGGGAGCCCCCGGCAGCCGCGCTTCACGCGGCTGCCGGGGGCTCCCTGGGCAGCGGCCTGATGCGTCGGAGGTGGCGGCGACTTGAGTGGTGGCTTGAGCGGCGGCGGAGGCGGCGGCTTGAGGGCGGAGGTGGCGGCTTGATCGGCGGTGGAGGCGGAGGCTTTACGGCGGAGGCAAAGGCGGCTGCTTGAGCGGCAGCCTGATGCGTCGGAGGCGTCGCGTCAGGCCGCCGGCAAGGAAGCAACTGCAAGCCGCGTGAAGCGCGGCTCGCAGTTGCTTCCTTGTGAGTGGGGTGGGAATCGGCCGAGGCAATCGGCAGGCGCTTTGCGCCTGCCGATTGGCTTGGCCGATGGTCCGTCCAGAGGAAGGGGCCAATCGGCACCCTTCCTCATCCCGGACCGAGCCCGCCCTAACTCCTCCTACACAGCCTTTATGGCTTTATTTAGTCCGCGGCGCCCGTGGCGCCGCGGGCTGTGTTAAGATCATGAACAATGGATCTTCACGCTATTGGTCAATTTCGGTTTAATTTCTGTGACAGAACACCTGCCTAATTTTATGGTTGGGAGTCACCACAACATGAGGAACCATATTAAAGGGTTGCAGCATAAGGAAGGTTGAGAACCACTGGTCTAAGCAAAGGTCTCTGAGGCACTGCTGGCTGCATGAGTAGTGGAAGACGGCTTGTGCACAAAGCAGGATTTTCCTCCCTCTCCCATAACACTAGAACTTGGAGGCATCCAAATAAATCATTGGCAAATAGCTGCAGGGGAGAAAAAGAAATGAAATACTTCTTTAACTTCTTTAAGTAGTTAAAGGAGGAACTCACTGCCAGTGAAGCATGATGACCATGAGTGTGTAAACAGCTTTAAAAGTGGCTGGACAGGAGGAGCAGAGAGACTATGGCTCAATGGAAGAGCCCCAGCTGCTTTCCAGGGTCTCTAGTCAAGGTCTTTTACTTCACCTACAACCAGGTCCTTTAAAAAGAAATGGGCATGGTGAAGATTGAAACAGAGAACTGCTGCACACAAAAAAAGATGCTCAGCTACTGAGCCACCTCTATTCTTTTGCCAAGACTCCAAGCCAAAGAGGGTTCATGCACTGGAGTCAGGAGAGGTAAAGCTGAGTGGCCCTTGTCATTCCATTGCAGAAAGTGGATAGTGAGAAAAGACCTACTGCTGAACAAGAAATAGAGGCTGAAGAGACCCAAAAGGCAAAAGGCTCTATCTTGCCAGAGTGAGAAAGAATGCAGCAGCTCTCCTCTTTTCTGATGGTGATGGAAAGCTCTGTCAGGTCTCACCCAACTCATGATGAGCAAGAGAGCAAGAGAGACTATTAAAGGTGCTGTGCTATTGCCTGCATCTGTGCAGCAATCCTGGGTGTCTTTGTTGGTCTCCCATTACAGTACTAGCCAGGGCTGTCTCTGCTTAGCTTCTGTGATCTGATGAGACAGGGATCCTGTGGGCTTCTCACCTGGCCAAGAGCAAGAAATGTAAGGGGATCAAATTAATGCAAATCACCACACCTCTGTTAGCTCTGTCACTTTCCAAGGTGTGTTCCAAGGTGACTAATGTAGGTGCTTATCTTTACATCTCACGGTGGCTGCTTGGAGAAAGGCTGTGTTTGAGGTGGTGACAGCTGCTATGAAAAGTCCCACCTGTGGTCTTTTGATGCACCATCAAAGGACTGCCCTAGCCAGTCCTTGCTTACAATTGCAATCCAGGACTGTGGCCTCCCCCTTCACATCCTGCTCTGGGTTGTAAAGAAGGGGCAGAGCTGGCGGCTGAAGCTCACACTGCATTTTGCATGGCATCAGTGATATGGGATTTCTTCCCCTCTCTCCTCTCTTCCCCTCGCTGGTCTTTCATCAGCATCTCCTCAACTCTGTTATGTTTGTGAACACATCTGCGGTCACTCCGTGTTTGATAGGAGAACGGCACTCACTCAAATGCCAAGTGTGAAACGGCCGGCCGATGGCCATTAACAATCTCTCCAAGTTACCAGGCAGAGCTGTTGAGCCAACCTTTAGCTGCCTGTTCCCAACTGTGTCATTTGGAAGATAATCCAGGTCAATGAAAATTGGGGGCAGAATGATTAGGACCAATAATGAGAAAGCTCTGACTACATTTTTAAAAAATCCTCCTTCCCTGCTTATCGGTCCACATAAGTCTTGAGCATCCAAAGTTGAAAAAGCACAGCAGGGGCCTGGCACAGGCTCAATATGATGCCACTTGGCACAGGCAAGGTATGCCAATGCGGCCAGCATCCATCTTCCTCCCAGCCCACTGTCCCAACCACCCTGACCAATGCACTCATTGAAGCCAGAGAGTTTCTCCAGAGCTGGAAACAAAAGGTGCATCTGATTTCTGTTCCATGGCAAAGGGAATATTCAGTTTGGAAGAGCCTGGCTTTAACTGCAAAGGGGCAGAACGTGGGGTTCAACTCCACCCCAGCCTAAGAGGCATCTGGTAGCAATGAGACCCCACTCTGCTCTTGAAAACCAAAGATCTTCAGCAACTTGTATCCCTGTTCTTAGATCACGGTGCATAGCCATGTTGAAGAAGTTGGTTCTTACATGCTGCTTTTCTCTACCCGAAGGAGTTTCCAAGAGGTTTACATTCGGCTTCCTTCCTCTCCCCACAACACACACCCTGTGAGGTGGGTGAGGCTGAGAGAGCCCTGATATCACTGCTCGGTCAGAACAGCTTTATCAGTGCTGTCCATAACAGTAGAAAATCAAGAGTCATTGAATCATAGAAGGCACATCCAGGGTCATCTAGTCCAACCCCCTGCACAGTGCAGGGACTCACAACTACCAGCCTACCCCCAGTGACCCCAATTTCATGTTTAAATGATCCCCCTCCCCACCCAAAAAAAACCCCTAGAATACAGCCTGACCTGCAGGAAATTCACCTACCATACCACAGTGGTGATCAGCAATTCTCTGGGTATGCAAGGAAGGGCCACAAAAGACAAACACTGGCACATCCCTTCCTGCCCACCCACTCACAGTCTGTCTTAGTTAATAAAATCAGCATTTCTGTGAGAGGCCATCTAGCCTCTGCTTTAAAACTTCCAAAGAATTCTTGTGTTGTTCTCCCATTCAGTCAGCTAGTTAGTTTGGCCATTTTTTAGGGTTCTGCCAGCTTATCAAACCAAGTTCATAGTGTTGATAGAATTGAGGCTTTCCAGAGCTTGGCCAAAAATCATTCTCGGTGCTGTCGTGGCATAGAAAAAAACATCTGGGCCTGAGGTGGTAGGTTTTCTGGGCAGACATCTAATAACATAGCCTTCCTCTGGACATGCTCCAGTTTCTCTACATCTTTCTTCAGTCGTGCTGCCCAAAACTGAACACAGCACCCCAAGTGAGGTCTTACCAGACTGGAGTAAAGTGGCAAGATCACCTTGCATGAAGTTACCACTTTACTCTGCTCTAGTTAGTCCTGTAGCACCGTAAAGAAAGACAAAAATTGTGGCAGGCTATGCACTAAACGCGAAACTGGACTTTTGTTCTTTTCTACCACTATTCTTAAAGTGAAAAAAGCTGAAATCCAGTTTACAGTCTTCAGCTGATCCACACACTGCTGTGCCTGTGTCAGAGGTCAAGAAAATCCAGATTTTGATGCTGTTAAGGCTCCCACTGCTGTAGCCAAAAATGCCATGGTTTGTTCGGGGCACGACACATCCCTTGTCAAGAATACTCCCCTCTATTGGACTCCTGTTTTGTCCCACTGCAATAGACCAACAGGGCTCCCCACCTGAACTGACCCCCCCCCCGCATGTTCCATCAGCATGACTCCAATTGCATTAAATGCTGGATCTCACAATGCCGAGCTTTCACTGCCCTCGGATGAAAGAAGCATCTGTGCACAAGAGTGATCCAGCTGCTTGCCAAAAACAAGCAGCCTCAATTAGACATGACTATGCTCCATTTAGGCCCTGAGAAATTCTGAACACATTTACCTGTGGGGAGAACAGCAAAACGGGGAAGTTATTCCTCTCTGCACTTAGAAAACCAACTGATCGCAATGCTATATTGCAGTAGAAGTCTCATAATCCTAAGGAATTACGGGACAACCTCCCCTATGTGCTGTTTAGTAGACTTCATTCCGTGTTATCTTTGTTCAGCTCCATGTCGTGTGTTTTGGGTTTGCCAAAAACAAGCGCCAGGCAAGACAGCAGCTCAGTCTTATGGACTGAGTGATGCAAAAATGTTCCCCCGGCCCCTTTCTCATATTTTATAGCCACTTTTTGGAGCCCCTTCTCCGCTCTGGGATGCTAAAGGACTATTGCAAGGCATTATGTCACTCCAAGCGAGGAAGGCCAAGGAGCCCTCATCCAGAAATTTAGGAAACATCACCTGGTATGTTTCCAGCTCTAGTAAAAGGTAAAGGTATCCCCTATGCAAGCACCGGGTGATGTCTGACCCTTGGGGTGATGTCCTCTAGTGTTTTCATGGCAGACTCAATACGGGGTGGTTTGTCAGTGCCTTCCCCATTCCACTGGAGAAGACAACTCTCTCTGTAGCAGCAACCACTCACAGGCACAATGGAACAAATCCCCCCCAGCAGCCCCCATTCAGGAAAAGGAGCTACTTTCTCCAAACACTCTTTCTTCCTGTGTCCCAGCAAAAGGCTTTCAAGTACAATAAAAATGCTATTTGCAAACTGTTATTCCAGTGACCAGTTTTCTGAATAAAAATATTTTATTAGCAATAAAAGCTGTTAGCAGGAACTTGCTTGCAATGGAAAACCCAGAAAGTGCCAGATTCTGCAGGCATTTCAGAGCAGCTGAGCAGGGGTTGCAGCTGCTCCATGAGAGCTCACTGGCTTATGGACATAAGGAGGGCCCAGACTCAATCCCTGGCATCACCTGTTAAAACTGGAGGGGACAGAACGATTCTTCCGGACAAGAAGCTTTGCAGGGACCATAGGTTTCCCCCAGATTATTAGAGACCTTATCTGGCAACTCTTTTCATCAAAATTAAACTAATCCTACCATCACAAGGAATCCCTGCAGCCATTAAGTGCTAGAAACTCTTCTAAGAGCTGAGGTTTGCCATAAGTTCAGTTCTGCATTTTAACACAAACATTCTCAGTTACACCCCTCCCCGATGCTTGGCAGAAAGCCAGACTTCTTTTGCACACTTTTAAAAATCCCACCCTTGCTTCAAGGAGCTCATGATTCTCCCCATCTTAGGTTCTGAACCTACAACCACTCTATGAGGTAGGATAGAAAGAAAGTGACAGTATCACCCAAAGAGCTTTGCACCTTAGTGGTAGCACCAGCTAAAGGGTCTTGGTGAAAGGGCTGGAAAAAAACATCCACTCTGAGTCCCTACATAGTAAGCCATCAAATCTTGGACTGGATAGACCCGTGCCAATGAGATGTGCTAGCCAGAGACCAGTGCATGGATCCAGTGTTGCTGCCATGGAGAAGTCAAGTGCCCTTCGCTCTGGTTTGAGTGTGGGTGTGGTGCAGCAGAATATCGGACTAGGATCCGGAAGGCCCCGTTTCATGCCTCTGCCCCGGCCATGAACCTCACTGGGCAAATTTGGCCAGTAACTGTGTCTCAGCGTTCCCCATTTTCTTGGGTTGTTGGGATAAGGACAAGGGAAAGAAGAACCTTGGAGGGAGAGATTAAAGGGCACTAAATAGACAGAGCTGCTATCTGCCCTGTAGAAGAACAAATGTGTATATGTGCTTTGTTTGTGTTTCCCCCATAGGGTTAATAGCTGTGTGTGTGTGGGGGGGGGGGGGGAAGATCTAATGGTTGAGAAAATAATGGAATAAAAAGGTAAAATCTCTCCTGGCTACATTGGCGGCTCAAGACCCTCCACATGGGACACATTCATGGATCTCCCACTGCCACACCCAGTTTGGTCCCAGCATCTCTTTGCTGAATTCCAGATTGCAAGGTAACCCCCTTGCTGGTCTTCCGTGTTTCTACGCCATACAAGACCAGCAAGGAGAGCAAAAAGAATGTACGTCTCTCCTTTAATTGGCTTAGTAAAGAGCCAGCTCTAGAGGCTGATACTGAGCTTGCCAAAGGCAGCTGTGGGCATTTCTTTCTTTTTTATATAGAAAAAAGGAAAGCTGCAAACCATTGCAGGAGGTGGGAGGCTCGCCCTTGCAGAGCTCGACTGAACCTTAAAGCATTTTGTAGACCCCAGTTTCCACAATGACCCAAATCCTCTGGCAGGACATGCAATGAGAAACAGTGTGAATTGCCTTGGGTTGTTTTCTGCGTTTCTGTTTGGTCCTATAAAACTTCAAGGACAAACTGAGCTAAAGAGGTCCAGAGTCGATCCAAGGTGTTTGGTCTCCCCAGGTGAAGTATGCTCATTACCTCCTCCAGCCTCGCTAATGGCTGGGGGTGAGGTGAGCCATAAAGGGTGCATTGCTGCTCCTCTCCCAGCACCATCCCAAGGTGTGAGCTAGATGGCTCAGTTGGAGAAGATACCTTGCTAGGACACATGATGAAGCAACGCCTTGGCTCTTTCCCCCTCTGGCCTCGGCAGCTGGTTTCTGGCAACCTAACGGCTACTAATGAGATCTGTGCATGCCGTCTATATGAAAATTCATTTCAGCTTCTGACACTTTCACAGAACAATTCTACTACCCCCTCCCCCTCCCCGGGCAAAGTCCCCAGAGTCCGCCAGGGAGCAATCAGGCAGGATGGGTGCTGGGAGTCTTCCTTAGAGCTTGGCAACAGCTTGCAGAGAACCCTTCTTGTGAACTTCTCTCAGCCATTCAATGAGGATTTTGTTCACAGCGGCAGGCCTGTGGGGGAAACACACCATTGGCAAAGGAAGCATGCTCCTGTAGTCAGAAAGATTTCAACTCTGTGCCCAGAGTGTACACCCTTATGCTAAGTCACACCATGCAAATGTATTCCATGCTGTGTACGTCATTTTATGCTCCGTTTCTCATTTTCAACCACACGCAACCCCCCCCCCCTTTTAAAGGGCATTTATTCTCTACATCCAGCAGCTAAGAACATGAGAATCTCAAAGGGCACCGACCAAACCCCTGCCCTGCTGTGAGCTTCAGGTAGCCTCCAGCCTAAGCCACTTTGGCTACAATACGTGGAACAGAACTGCTGTTGTAGATTAGAAGATGAATATAAGAACTGTTAATTGTTGCTGCTGTTAGGTGAAAAGTCGTGTCCAACCCATCACGACCCCATGGACAATGATCCTCCAGGCCTTCCTGTCCTCTACCATTCCCCGGAGATCATTTAAGTTTGCACCGACTGCTTCAGTGACTCCATCCAGCCACCTCATTCTCTGTCGTCCCCTTCTTCTTTTGCCCTCAATTGCTCCCAGCATTAGGCTCTTCTCCAGGGAGTCCTTCCTTCTCATGAGGTGGCCAAAGTATTTGAGTTTCATCTTCAGGATCTGGCCTTCTAAGGAGCAGTCAGGGCTGATCTCCTCTAGGACTGACCGGTTTGTTCGCCTTGCAGTCCAAAGGACTCGCAAGAGTCTTCTCCAGCACCAGAGTTCAAAAGCCTCAATTCTTTGACGCTCAGCCTTCCTTATGGTTCAACCTTCGCAGCCGTATTGCAACTGGGAAGACCATAGCCTTGACTAAACGCACTTTTGCTGGCAGGGTGATGTCTCTGCTTTTTAGGATGCTGTCTAGATTTGCCTTAGCTTTCTGTTAATAAGAACTGATAATAAGACAGACCAAACTGGCAGTCTTCAAGCAAAGGTTGGATACACACTTTTCTTGGCTGCTTTAGGATGCTTGGGGCTGATCCTGTGTTAAGCAGGGGGTTGGACTAGATGGCCTGTATGGCCCCTTCCAACTCTATGATTCTATGATTCTATAACTGTTGGAATGTTTTAAATATTAGCTGTAATAAATACATAAATATTAGCTGTGCATTCATCATAATTATCATGTAAGTCATCAAGAGCTATGTAATAAACATGTAAATGATTGGGTATCTGGTGCAAAGCACAATCAGCTCATTAGAAGTAACTGCACTAGTTTCCCCAACCCCACAATTTGTATTCTGGGAAGAGATATATTTGGCGGTCTGAAATGTGTGCAAAAGATGAGGTTCACACATTCTGTTCTGAACGCACCATTAGCAGTTTCACTGAATTGGGGTATTTTTTTTTAAGTTAACATTTTGCACAGAACACTCCCCCAGCATACTTTGGAGAAAGGCTGGCTCCTATAGGACACTCACTGGGCCCTGGAAGTGCTCACCTGGACCAGGGCCTGCTTTGGAAACATTAAGAGGCCTCAAAGAATTTTTTCTGGCCTTCTGGTCCATCGAATCAATTAGTAAAGATCCTTGGTGTCCTGCATAGTTAACATATTATATCACTGTCTGTAAAGGAACCTACTGTATATTTAACCTTTCTGTTCCTGTATTTTATGTATACTGCTTTTTTATTTAGAGGGAGAGGAAGAAGAGGAAAAGGAAGAAGAAGAGGAAGAGGAGGGAAGAGGAGGAAGAAGAGGAAAAAGAAGAAGAGGAAGAAGAATTGGGTCTTGCACTGGCAGAAATAAAAAACACACCCTGCTGTCCAAAAGGAGGTGGTCTCTCATCACCAGCAAGTCTCAGCTGGTCAGACCATACACACTGACCTCCATTAAAAGGTTCCAGATTAGGGTGGTCCCCTGGTCTGAGCAAACAGGAGTCCCACCTGGTCTTGGTGACTCCAGACTGCCTGGACCTCATCCCTTTCCTTCCCACAAGGCACCTCTTCATACAGCCCATCATGAGCAAATGGAATCTGCTGCTTCAACATGCAGGGAGGGCTGCTGGATTTTACCAAGTCTTTTTTTACATATAAAATTTCAGCCAGGCTTCCCTGTTCAAGAGAACTGCATAGAGAAGAACATATTTATCAACTAGCTATTAGCTGAGGTAACTAAGTGGAGACTTCACATTCAGAGGCAGTGTACATCTGAACTGCAGGTCCTGGGAATGAATGATGAGGGAGGGCTGCAGCCCTCCTGAAGGCATCTGGTTGGCCAATGCTGGAAAAAGGATGTGGGACTGAGCAGGTCTTTAGTCTGATTCGCATGAGGGATCCTCTCACACCTTCATTCCATGAGTCTGGCAGACAAAGTTTGGGTGGAAGCATCCCTTTACCCTTACTCCAGAGGTCGCAAAGGGATTTTGTGCTTGCTTGAGGCATGGGATAAGGGGAAGGACCTGGGTCTCATCACCACACAGATAACCCTCTGGCTGATGATGATGATGTCATCAGTTCACTCATGTCCGACCCTCGGCGATTCTATAGGGAAGTCTTTGCCATGCGCCCCTGTCTCTGACTGCTTCTTTTAGTTGGTTCATGGTCATCCCTGTATCGGCTTTGATCGTGTCGAGCCAGCGGATCCTTTGGCGACCACATTTCTTCTTGCCACTGACCATGCTAAGCATTAATGATTTTTCTAGCGAGTTGGATCGCATGATGTGTCCAAATTGAGTGAGCTCTATCCGTAATATCTCCCCTTCTAATGACACAGTTGGTTTACTCCTCTCTAAAACTATCTTGTTGGTAACTTTGGCTGTCCATGGGATTCGCAGCATTCGTCTCCAACACCATAATTCGAAAGCACCTATTCTCCTCCTGTCTTCCTTCTTCAGGGTCCAGCTTTCACATCCATAGGTGGTTATGGGGAAGACAAGGGTGTTGACTAGCTGGCACTTTGTATTAAGGCTGATATCCTGACTCTTCCATATTCGGTTCATGCCTAACATTGCGTTCCGGCCCAGTGTTATTCGGCATTTGATTTCACGACTGCATCCACCACTTCGATTGATCATAGAGCCCTCTGGCTACATCCCCACAAAAGGACCCCAGAAAGGGCTCCTGCTAGGTTCCCTCCTATGGGGAGAGGGCTCAGTTCTCAGTACTATCTCCACATACTCTTGAAGGAAACTTGGCTTTGTTCAGCTCTGCCCTTTACTATGCCGCTCATCCTGCTCTTTCCCGTTCATGTGCCGTAAACCTAGGGCAATCTTCCACCTGGCAAGGTTTGATTCTTCCTTGTAAAACAGGGGTTTCGTGGGTGTGGGTTTGAGTCTTTACCAGGAGCCCTCCTGTCTCCCTGTCGGTGGGGTTTATTTATGTCTCCATTAGAATCCCTCCTGCTTTATGTGAGAATGGTGCCAGAATGCAGTTCCACCCAGCGGCTCATTTAACTGCCTTTCTGCATCTCCCTGGTTTTGTTTTTTAATGGCTGCTGTGACATTAGAACAAGACGGCAATTTCGAGAAGCAGACGAATGATAGGGCAGAGAGGAGATGGAGGCAAGGAGGCAGGCAGCTTCATGCAGAAAAGGAGGGGCTGCTCTCATTTGCACAAGAAATTGGGGAAGGACTTGGCGCAGAGGTGGGGAGCTAAAGAGATCTTGGTGGTGTGGTTTTCACGGGTGCCTGTCTCTTTTATCTACACATTTTTGTCTTCCCTTATTTCCATGGAGCTCAGGGCAAGGCACAGGGCTGTCCTGGCCATAGTGTCTTTGCCATTGCCCGTTGAGTTAGGTTAAACAGGGGTAGTCAAACTGCGGCCCTCCAGATGTCCATGGACTACAATTCCCAGGCGCCCCCTGCCAGCGAATGCTGGCAGGGGGCTCCTGGGAATTGTAGTCCATGGACATCTGGAGGGCCGCAGTTTGACTACCCCTGGGTTAGGCAGTGAGAAAATGGTAGGCACCAAGATACTTTCACAGCTGAGCTGGGAGTTGAAACTGAGGCTCTGTCTACACATGTCAGAGTTTGCTGGGGATTACCCTAAAATCTTTGGATTGAACATGCAATAGGAGTTTTGTGCCTCCCGGATGCACTCGGGTGGTTTGCTGTTGGCGCCCAGGGAGATGGGTCTTCAACACCCTCCTCACCTTTCATCGTGTCACCCCACTTCACCCCACGGAGCAATTATTGCTGTGGCCAAACAGGAAAGACCCAGTGGGCATTTGGGAGGCACAGAACTCACACCACAAGCATGATACAAAGTGCTAGTGCTGTCTCCCTACAAGCAAGAGGACTCTGTAACGTGTAGATGCTCTGAGTACACCAGAAAGGCCACCAAAAAAGACCAATAAGAGGGTCCTGAACCAAATCAACCCCGAACTTTCCCTAGGAGCTAAAATGGCTAAACTGAGTCTCTTGTACTTTGGTCAAAAGATGAGAAGACAAGAGTCCCTGGGAAAGACTGTGATGGTAAGGAAAGCTGGTGGCAGCAGGCAAAGTGGAAGATCCATCTTGAGATGGAATGACTCACCTGTGGAAGCCACAGCCCTCTGTTGGGAAGACCAGAGAGTGGCTGGTAATGACAGGATATTTTGGAGAATGTTAATTCATAGGGTGGCTTTAAATGGGAAGCAGCTTGACAGCATCCACACACACAGAGAGCCACACCACACTGATGGCATAGAATCATAGAGTAAGAAGGGACCCCAGGGTCATCTAGTTCAGCCCCCTGCACAAGGCAGGAACCCACAACTACCTGCCTACCCAGAGTGACCCCAATTCCATGCCCACGTGATCCCCCCACCAAAAATCTCCATAATCATCATATTAATAAAATAAGAATTTGTTATTAAGGTGCGAAGTCATGTCCATCGCGATCCAATGGACAATGATCCTCCAGGCCTTCCTGTCCTCTACCATTCCCCGGAGTCCATTTAAGTTTGCACCTACTGCTTCAGTGACTCCATCCAGCCACCTCATTCTCTGTCGTCCCCTTCTTCTTTTGCCCTCGATCGCTCCCAGCATTAGGCTCTTCTCCAGGGAGTCCTTCCTTCTCATGAGGTGGCCAAAGTATTTGAGTTTCATCTTCAGGATCTGGCCTTCTAAGGAGCAGGCAGGGCTGATCTCCTCTAGGACTGACTGGTTTGTTCGCCTTGCAGTCCAAGGGACTCGCAAGAATTAGATATAAATTAAATAATAAACAAACCCTCCTGATTATTTACTTCCCAGATGTCCCATCTTAAAGCTCTCTCTGGGAAATTATTTCCATTCAAGCCCATGCTGAATTGCTGCCATAATGGTGGAATTTGTTTTTTAAATATGTCACCCAATTACATTAGGCTAAACAAAAAAAAAAGTGGGTAAAAAACAGCCCCCACCTCCATTCTGGGCCACAATACTTGGCAACTTTCAGCATTAAGACTGCATCTTATTCTCTTGGGTTTATTTTTTTTGGGGGGGGGAGGTATTCAGTAGATACTAATATTGATTTTTGAGAATTAGTCAAGATTCTTGAGCCACTTTTTGTGTAGCATATTTCTAGGCTCTACTTCAAAAAAATCTTTCTAAAATAAGATTAATAGAACCTTGGAGAGCCCATATAAGGCCAGACCTTCAGCAGCTGCATTAGTTGAATTCCAGATCTAGTTCAAGGTCTTGGTACTGACCTTCAAAGGCCATACACGATCTTGGTCCTGGGTACCTGAGGTACCACCTGTTACTATTAACAAATTCATTTGTGGCACTTATGGTTTTAAATGTTATTTTACTGATTAACTGTTATAGGGATATTATTGTCATGATGCATTTATTGCTATACGCAGCCCTGAGATGGCTAGTTTCAGGAGGGCAGTATATAAATTAAATAAATAGTATAGTGCAGTTCACAATAATTAGATATGAAAGTGTATGTATACAGGCCTGGCCCAGCTCGCGGTGCATGTGAATAAAGTTTTGGTGTTTAACTCTTTGTGTGAGAATGGCAATTTGTATATACATATGTGTTGAATAATGCACACACCATCCAAATGCAATGCAGCCAGGCCAGACTGTGTTCTCATTCGGATGTCCATGTCATAATCTGCAGCCATAAATCTTAGCCATACGTAAGTAGTATCTCCATAGCTGGACTCTCTCATTGTACAACATGCAAGCACTAAGAGCATTCATTTGTTGCAGGGCCTCTTACGTTGCAGCTCCTGAACTACAGAACTCCTACCATTTGCCCTATCATATTGAGATTTAGGAGCGATTGAGGGCAAAAGAAGAAGGGGACGACAGAGAATGAGGTGGCTGGATGGAGTAACTGAAGCAGTCGGTGCCAACTTAAATGGACTCCGGGGAATAGTAGAGGACAGGAAGGCCTGGAGGATCATTGTCCATGGGGTCGCGATGGGTCGGACACGACTTCACAACTAACAACAACAAATGGAGATTTAGATGCCAGATGAAAAATATTCTGTTTTAGTTTTGTCCAGGCTTCTTGATGGTTTGTTGCTCTGGACTGAGGACATTTGGACCACTTAAATAGTTTTCTTTTTGGGAATTTTTTGGGAGCTTTTTGCAAACCCTGTGAATTATCTTTCCTGTGTGTTTACTACACCCTTTCAATCCCCCTCCTCCCCCAAGAGCAACCTTCAGGTCTTTCTCTTTTGACATCTTCCTGTACCTCCCCCATCCTTCTCCTGCTCCCAACACCACTCACTTCTCCATCTGTGTGAAATGTCCAGAGTCCTCAATGTGGCCCCGGGTCAGTTGCGGGATCTGGAAAGGCATACATTAAAGTCAGTCCCAGCCCATCCCTTGAGAGGTGCATAGAACCCATATCTTGAGAGCAGAGTGACTACTGTGCATGCATCAAAAAGGTTCAGCACATAGCACAAGACTGGGAAAGGCCTTTACCGAAAAAGCTCTGGAGAGCCACTGCCAGTCTGAGTAGACAACTCCAGTATGAAAAAAACAAGCAAACAGACACAGCAGGCACATGGTGTCCTAACTGGACTCTGGTCACACCGGAGCAGGAAGGAAGGTGTTGAACTATCTCCTCCCTCCCATGGTTTTGGAGAAAGGATCCCTCTTCCCCACACACACTGTTAGTCTTGGAATGAAAGTGACAGGCACACAATGCAGGGAGCTGCATTTTTTCTTTGAAGACTAGTGCTAGGGGAGAGGGAGATAAGAATAGCAAATTGGTTTTGATTGATGAAAACAAGTAGCTGCTACTTCTGTTTTCAAAACACTGGAACCATCATGGATTTTCTAGCATTCTGCCCAGTTAAATCAGGAACTTTCAATGGGGATTATCTTCCAAAATGGCCAATGGAAAGGCACAGCTTGGCCCAAATCACAGCCGATTTGTGTATTTCAGGTGAGGGTCAGCAGCCTGCTACACAAGACGATGATGTGGTTTGCTCACCCATTCTTCCATGCGCTTGCTCATATTTGGATGCAGAACTCTGTCTTTCCCAGCAGTGACCATCAAAGCCGGCACTCTGATCTGTGGATTTAAAGAGGCAAAGGGAATGAAGACCATTTGCAGCAGGGAAAGGCCATCCATTATTGTAAGAGTTGCCCATTCAGGTCAGAAATAATTGCACTGCAGACGTGCAGGGCAGGGAAAGCTATGTGAAGCCGCTAAATCTTTTGTGGGCAGCCCCATATGGGACGCTAAACTGAACAGGCAATGGCAGTGATGGAACTACAGAGACAGAGGACTAGATATAATTCTCTCTTGCTGCAAAAAATCTGCCTCATTTAGTCCGGAGGCATTTTTGTCAGATTCTTAAAGGGTCAAAGGCCACAAAGAATAGGAGCCTCTTGTCGACCCTCCAATAGTATTCATGGATTAGTGATAACACCACCTCTCTGTACTTAGGCACAGATCCTATCCTCCACCTCAGCTGGATTCAGGTCCAGTAGCACCTTAAAAGACATGATTTTGGGAGTACAAGCAAGCAACCGTCCTCAGCTTTGAGCTCACACCCCGGAGAATCTTGTTGCTCTGCAAGGTGCTACTGGACCTGTAGCAGAACACGGCTCAGAGACGAAGAGCAGCAGCCTTCCTAAAAAAGCTACGACACTCTGAGCATTTTCTCCTATTTTGTTCTGGAGAGCCACTGTGTAGATGCCCCTGAATTCCACAGAAGGAGGCTGGGTTAGAACTAGGGTGCGTGAAGACAGAGACCTCTAGTCAGAGACATTCTAAGAAGGCAACGATCCCGCTTCCTTTCCACCCCCATTTATCCAATGTTTTCCCTACCTTTTCCTCGGAGCAGCTCTGGACTAAAATGTAAAGTTGTCCCCACCCAGGAACCCTGAAAAGTGGGCTAAGCTGAGGCAGAGTGACCATCTCACGGTGACCCAGCGACCTTCAGCACCAAAGCAGAAACCTGAACCTGGGGCTCATCAGCATGAATACCCTGCGCAGATCTCTGCTGACAAACTGGGAATTCCGTCAGCAGAACAGAACCTTCGCACCTCCCACTGCAGCCCCAGGAGGAGAAAGAATCCTCTACGTTGCCCTTGGGGAAAGGGCAGGGTGAAAATGCAGAGACAACACCACCTTCTAGACTCCCACGGAGAAGGCACCATTCCTCCCCCCACTCTCAATACCTTTCTGCCTTGTGCAGAAGCGTTCCAGCTCCAGTTTGCCGGCATGTTTCGGTACCAGTTCACTGGGCCCCTGAAAGACAAAAAGGGACTACAGAGCAGACTGATTTGGCTTATTGCTTCTGGAGGCAGCTGTACCCCCTTGGTGGCTGTGGCCGAGGCACAGGTATGTAGCCTTCTCAGGACAAGCTCTGCAACCCCCCAAGTGTCATATAACCCTGATGGACCAGCTGTGTGTATGTGTGTTTGGGGGGTGTCTCCGCCTTGCCTAGCATCTTTGTTTTCAGCAGCGGTAGGTCAGATCTATCTAGAAGTCATCATAAGCATGGCACAAAAGGAATGGGCATTTGACCCACGCCCCAAGCATGCAAAGACACAGGCCTCCACTGTCTCATGTCTGCAAATGCTATTTGGTTGATTAGGCACTCCACAGGCCAATAAGATCATGTGCATCACTACAGCTCCATTGAGAAGGTGCAACTGTAGCCTCTCTTGGACACTGGCTTAGCCCAACAGCAACAGATGCACAAGCTTATTGGCTTAGAAAATATCCTGCATGCATTTCATTTTATTTATACTTAACTGGGGAGAGGCATGCTATTAGTCTGAAATCTTTTATTTTAAGCTGCTCGGTAACATATTTTCATGCCCTAGGTGGGTTTTTAATTATGGATTTTAATAACCCATAATGTTTCATTTTGTGTGCCACGTTGGGCCGGCTTCCCTGGAGAGGAGACATAGCTTTTCTCCCAGAAGATATATCCCACCTATTGCAATCAGGTCCAAGGATAGCTCACCACATAAAAATCAAACTTTTATCTAAATCAGAAAATATTTTTTTTGTAAAAAAACATGAAACAGCAGGGAAAATGCAAACTGTGAAAGATTTGAGAGATAAAAGGGGAGATGTAAAACAGAGAGACAGCCATCAAACCGATGGAACACAAGCCCTTCAGGGAATAAAAACAGCAAGGGCCACCTGGAATCAAGGATGATGCTTCCACATTTTCCCAGGAGACTCACTTTTGTACTTACCTGAATCCAGACTTCTGATACTGCTGGATGTAGTACTGGAGTACAGGCTCTGGCAAGAGTGAACTTGGGGGAGGATCTTCAGGAAGTCCCACCAGAAGGCCTCCTGCAACACCAGGAAGACGATTACAGCTGAGATCAACATCCTTCATGTTGACTTTTCAGCTCCCAAGTAGTGATTTGGGGTCCTTACAGGCAGGGGTAGTCAACCTGTGGTCCTCCAGATGTTCATGGACTACAATTCCCATGAGCCCCTGCCAGCGTTTGCTTTTTGTAGTGCATAAACATCTGGAGGACCACAGGTTGACTACCCCTGCTTACAGGGATGTCCCAGGCTCATCAACTCTCGGCTCAGCCCTGGTCAGTGTTTGGATGGGAGACCTCTGGGGAGGTCCAGAGCCTCTCTTCTGCAGAGGTGAATGCCTCTGGCCTTGAAAGCACTACAGGAGCGTTGTAAGTTGCTTGCAACTTGACAGAACTTTCCACCACCATGGCCAGTAAACTTGGGGTCCCATGCACCCAACGTAAATCCTAACATTTTCCTATCCTCTTTTTTGTCGTAGTTATTGTGTGAGTGGCTAGTTTCTATCTCCCCCCCCCCCATTCTTTACATGATTGCAGCCAATCAGGGATCATGCACTGGTTACCCTGTGGCAATGCTATACCAGGGTTAGTCAAACTGCGGCCCTCCAGATGTCCATGGACTACAATTCCCAGGAGCCCCCTGCCAGCGCTGGCAGGGGGCTCCTGGGAATTGTAGTCCATGGACATCTGGAGGGCCGCAGTTTGACTACCCCTGTGTTATACAGCCAATCAAGTCCTGGCCAACTGCTGACATCACGAAGGGTAAAGGAAGCCTATTTGGAATGACATCCATGGGTACGTATCTGACGGTTGATCACAAAACAAAAAGTTTTGGCATTCCACTGGCATAGTCACCCTTTAAAAAGTGTATCTTTATTCTGACAGAGATGTCTGTGAAATGCCTCCAAGCCAACCTCGGCCCTGGGTTGTAATGAATGCACCGCTGCCGCCATGATCAATTGCAAATGGCAGAGGCCAGAGCTTTGAGCAAGAAAGTTTCAGAGCAGGAACGCAGCTGCACGTCTGCCGATCCGCTCCTGTCAACTCTCACATTTCCTTTGCGTCTGGCTGCAAAGTGTCAGCACAGCCCTAGCTGACAACTATGGCACCTCCCTGAAGATGTGTTTACAATGACACTACATTAATGCATAGGAGGCCCTGCCTTGGCTAGCCCAATCTTGTCAGATTTCGGAAGCTAAGCAGACTTAGCTCTGGTTAGTATTCGGATGGGAGACCATCAAGGAACGCTCTGCCTGAGGAAATCAGCCCCCCCCCCCCCGGGATCTTAAAGGATTGTTCTGCCAGGCCTATGGCTGAAGCCAGGAAAGAACTTCATAGACGCTAGCCTCCGTGACGGACAAATGCCTGCCAATAAAGAGCCAGTGTGGTGTAGTGGTTAAGGGCAGTGAGCTTCTAATCTGGCCAGCTGGATTTGATTCCCCACTCTTCCACAGGCAGCCAGCTGGGTTGACCTGTTCTCCAAGACCAGTCCTGCCTGAAGTCTTTCAGCCTCCCCTACCTCCCATGGTGCTTATTGTGGGAAGAGGAAGGGAAGGCAATAGGAAGTTTTTTTGAGACTCCTTTGGGCAGGGAAATTGTTAGTTGCAAAGACCCATCACGACCCCTTGGACAATGATCCTCCAGGCCTTCCTGTCCTCTACCATTCCCCAGAGTCCATTTAAGTTTGCACCGACTGCTTCAGTGACTCCATCCAGCCACCTCATTCTCTGTCGTCCCCTTCTTCTTTTGCCCTCAATCGCTCCCAGCATCAGGCTCTTCTCCAGGGAGTCCTTCCTTCTCATGAGGTGGCCAAAGTATTTGAGTTTCATCTTCAGGATCTGGCCTTCTAAGGAGCAGTCAGGGCTGATCTCCTCTAGGACTGACCGGTTTGTTCGCCTTGCAGTCCAAGGGACTCGCAAGAGTCTTCTCCAGCACCAGAGTTCAAAAGCCTCAATTCTTTGACGCTCGGCCTTCCTTATGGTCCAACTTTCGCAGCCATACATTGCAACTGGGAAGACCATAGCATTGACTAAACGCACTTTTGTTGGCAGGGTGATGTCTCTGCTTTTTAGGATGCTGTCTAGATTTGCCATAGCTTTCCTCCCCAGGAGCAAGCGTCTTTTAATTTCTTTGCCGCAGTCCCCATCTGCAGTGATCTTGGAGCCCAGGAAAATAATTTTTTTCACTACCTCCCTTTCTTCCCCATCTATTTGCCAGGAATAGAGAGAGCCAGATGCCATGGAAAAGCAGGGTATAAAAACAAACACCTTCCTACTTCTAAAAAAATTCCTCCAAGTTCTGGCCAACCCACAGAAAAGCTCAAATTATTAGGTGATTTTTAATGTTAAAACGTTTAAATGTTTTTAATGCCTAAATTGTATGGATGTGTCGTCAGCCACCCTCAGCTGACCAGGGAAGGGCAGGGTGCAAATAAAAATCTATTATAATTATCTACCTCTGAACATCTCTTGCCTTGAAAACTCCAAGTCAGCTGTGACTTGCCCAATGCGACTTGACAGTAGGCTGAAACATGATCAGCATAGGGAAGGTCCTCTTTTATCATCAAATCAGATAAAGCCAGAGAACTCTCTGGTTAAGGACCAAATTTGACCCCAGGAGGATGGGACCGGACCCCCTCTCCTGTCTCTCTCTGGTTTACGCTCTCACCTCGTTCTCGTACATTGCTGACACTAAGCGAAACTCCTGGCAGCCGATCCTGTAAGGAAAGCAAACTGAGTGAACCAAGTGGGGTTAGCAGCTAGGTCAGCATAAGGGTGGGGTGGGGGCGAGAAAAGCCATGCAGCTCTGCAGACTGTTCGGTGAATCAAAGGGATTTGGAGTTGCTAAGCTCAGCAGCGGAAAACTGAAGGTCGCAGGGTAGTCAAATATCCAAGGGAACAGGAAAGAGGGGGACTTCCTCCAGATCAGGAAAAAGCTCTGGCAACTTCAGAAGTTAACTCTCAAGAATCCAGAGATTGCTACAAGGGGTCAGGCCAACAGCCCAGCTAGTGGCTGTCTGGAACCCAACTACAATAAGTATTTTTGCAGGGGAGGGAGATAATCCATGGTTCTGCCAAGGTGAGGACTGGTCTCCTGAAATGTGATCTGCACACATTTTCCTAGTTCGAGTAATGTGGTCTGCTTCCCCTAGTCAAAGAGAAGGGTTCTTCCCTCTAGAAATCCTATGGCGTCTTCACTGAAGCTTCACAGATGTCACTTGTGCTTCAAAGCCCATCTCTGTAGCCATAAGAGCAAGAAACTTGCTTTGACTCTTTTTTTTTAAGCCAAAGTTCTTTTTTGCAGAGCCCTGTTTTCATCCAACCTCTGAAGAACCTGTACATCCTGAACTATATTCCAAGGGTCAGGAGTGCTGAAAGACAGTGTGCCGAGCCACTGAGAAATCCTCCTCGATGGAAGCTACAGCCAACTCCTGCAGAAATTAGGTGACTTCCAGACAGATATCTCCCTTCACCATTGACTACCACTATCCTCCCCACTCTAGCCACGGCCATTCACAGAGCCGACTGACCTCTTTGGTGGATGCCCGGATCATGATAGTGAAAGTCCTTCTCAGGTCCTTTTCCAGTTCAGCCTCTGCCACACCCTGTTAGGAGAAAGGTCAAATACTAAGAACTCAAAAGGCTGCTCTCTGGGCAGAAGTCTTGGGGGGGGGGGGAGGCTGTTGAATACACAAAGCTGCCTTGTATTGAACGAAACCACTGGTCTATCTAGGTCAACACTGTCTGCTTGGAGCAGCAGTGGCTCTCCAGAGGTCTCAGCTAGAGGGCTTTTAAAAAACTAGAGGGCTTTTTTAAACCAGCTTTTCACTACCCAAGGGAGCCCCAACGCAGCTTATAGGCACCTTTCTCTTCCTTGCCCCACAAGAGATACCCTGTGAATTAGGTGTGGCTGAGAGAGATATGAGAGAACAGCTCTGTGACTGGGTCACCCTGTGGGCTGCATGCAGGGGAGTGGGGGGATCACTTGCTTCTCCAGATTAGAGTCTGCCAGTCTTACCCACTACACCATCCTTGCCCTCTTTAGGCATCACCTATGACCTTTAAACGGCAGATGCTGGGGACTGAACCTGGGGCCTTTGTTATGCCAAGCAGGTCCTCTACCACTGAGCCGCCCACGACCCCTCCTTATTTCTGAACCCATTTGAGCAAGATCCTCTTCTCTTCCGCTCATGGCCAACCTGCACCCCCAACATGAGCTGAACCAAATTCTGCCTCACATTTGCCATCCCATTTTCACTGCTGAGACCTCCTCCGAGAATCCATTTCTGCTTATCGTGAGCAGTGACATTATTTGGGGTGGGGTGGATTTAATATGCAACCAAACTGTCAGTTGATTAATTACACCCATTAAACAGATTAAAGCAGAGCTAAAACACCCAATGACTGGCCTGCCTTTCAGACTTCTTAATGGGCAATTGTCTGGCAGGACCCCTGCAAACTAAGGCCTGCGGGACCTCGGGTCTAAGCCGTGAGCAGCTCTGTGGCCCTGTCTCTTTTCATTGGCCCTATGTTCAGCTGCCATGTAAAGAAAAAGGGGCATTTTGTCTTCCTGCAATTAAACCGCTCTGCTGATTCTGTTTTTGTTTAGAAGTGACTGAAGAGAAAACAAAACAAAGGAAGAAAAATGTGCACTTCCGCAGATACAAATGTCTCCATAACGCAACCCAGAATTCGCTCTCGGCTCTGGCACTCCTATTAGTCACACTGAGCTACGCTTTCCCATTTCATACACTGGAGCGAGGACTTGGTGTTTTGGTGTTGTTGTTTTTTGTTGTTATTTCATTTTTCTTGGACAGGAGGGGCACAAGCTTGTCCCTCCCCCCAAGATAATTTTGACATGTTAACGGACAAAGATTCCTCACCCATATTGGGAGCAGGCAGGGTTATTATCTTCCCCCTGTTTAAAAAAAGTACTTCTAAACACTTAAGTAAATGCAGTCCAATGGAGATTTATTTTATTTATTTATCTGCTAGACTGAAAGCCCATTGTATTGAAAAATACAATGGCTGCTAGCAGCCGGTGGAGGGGGGCGGGCCACTCGGAGCCCTCCTGGCAGGGACCCTCCCCAAACTCCACGGTTACTAGTCTTCACAATCAAATATCCAAGACTTTCCCAACCCAGAGTTGGTAACCCTAGCTCAGCCAGATTGTGCAAAGGAGTAGTCCTGCTAGTGTGCTGCATACAGTAAATCTAATTTTCCTATTTAAAATAAAATGCTTCCTCTTTTCCATACGTTTCTCCGCTAGTTTGCTCTCTTCCTTTCAGGATCTGCCTTCATTTCCTTGCCCCTTCCTAATTTTTCTTCCCCTCCATATCCTAGTTGGCACCTTAGAATGTACTTAATAGTACAGTATAGCGGCAAACCCCTGTTAATCCTATGGAGAGAAGAGGGGTTAATATATCTCCATGACGTATCCAAGTAGTAAAAGGATGCTTCTCCCCTCCACGTTCTGGATGCCGGGGAACAGAAAGTAAACGTATTTTAGGGCTTACCCATGTGGGACAGAAGCTGGATCTGCCTGCATTGTGCAGGGGGTTGGACTAGATGGTCCTGGTCAGGGGTAGTCAACCTGTGGTCTCCAGATGTCCATAGACTACAATTCCCATGAGCCCCTGCCAGCATTTGCAGGGGCTCATGGGAATTGTAGTCCATGAACATCTGGAGGACCACAGGTTGACTACCCCTGGTCCTGGTGATCCCTTCTATGATTCTACCCCTTTAACTAAATTTTATTACATTTTAAACACTGTTGAGGGAGTTGGTTATTACTGTAATGATGGAACATCTAATATGTCAAATGACATAACCTTATTAGAAAATCTCAGTAAAAACAATTCCATTGATCCCAGAACTTCTCACCCAACATACTACTTAGTCAATTTGCCCCTACTTTTGTTTTAGGTAAAGCTACAAAGGTAAACTTAAGTAGGTTTCTTACTGATAAACTTATGAAAGATGTATTGTGACATGAAGTTCTGTGAACTAGAGCCCACTTGTTCGGATTTAAGAAGCGTATCTGATGCTAGTCCGCATTTATGAGAACAAATATAACATTGCAAAATTAGACACATGGTTTGCATCCGGGTCATATTAGGGGGCCTCAGGTGGAACCCGTCTGGGAAGCCACGGTGGCTCTTGGCAGCCCTGGTCCAAATCCTGATCCAGCGCCCTGCAGTTGATCCTCAGTTGAGCTACATACCAAAAAAGTTGTGGGAGGTTATGACCTAACATACCTACTGCATTCCCCTTGCTTACCAAATTAGTGCCAAGAAGCAATCAAGCCTCATTGAACACTGCTTGCTTTTAATAAGCAGCTCATAACTTTCAAATCAAGTGTCAAAGAATCGAGGCTTTTGAACTCTGGTGCTGGAGAAGACTCTTGTGAGTCCCTTGGACTGCAAGGCGAACAAACCGGTCAGTCCTAGAGGAGATCAGCCCTGACTGCTCTTTAGAAGGCCAGATCCTGAAGATGAAACTCAAATACTTTGGCCACTTCATGAGAAGGAAGGACTCCCTGGAGAAGAGCCTAATGCTGGGAGCGATCGAGAGCAAAAGAAGAAGGGGATGACAGAGAATGAGGTGGCTGGATGGAGTCACTGAAGCAGTAGGTGCAAATTTAAATGGACTCCGGGGAATGGTAGAGGACAGGAAGGCCTGGAGGATCATTGTCCATGGGGTCGCGATGGGTCGGACCCTAACAACAACAACAAACTTTCAAAACAGATAGCCTTCCAGGCATTTGTTCATCTCAAAGAAGTCAAATTGCAGAAGGAACAAACTCTATAGTCCCTCGTCACCCTAGGCTGAACAAGCCAGTCAGCTCCAATTTCCAGTTGTTTCAGTTCCACTGAATTTTCAGGACTGCCCTTCCCTGCTCTTGGTTGAGTCATGAGAGACCTTCTTTGCAAACCTAGATTGGGTTACTGCTAGGTGCTGCTGCAGCACGAAGCCCTCCACAAACTGCTGATCAGCTGGGATAGTCACTGGTCAACCCTTCTTGACATATGGAAAGATCAATCAAATGTACCCTGGAATGGGGGTTTTGAATAGGTGCTTATCTTGTCCAAAGTAATTTTTCCCCCAGAGGTGAGAGGTCCTGGCATTTTGTCACATTATTTTTTAAAAAATGTTACATGAACCTCTTGGCTTTTCACAGAAGTTGTCAGCGTCCAATTGTCATGCAGTCACTATGCCCTGATATGCCCGTCAAGGCAAAGAATGGTCAGCTCCCATACTGACAGAGAGGCCGCGGTCTTCTTCAGGCAGCAGATCTAGGGACCAGCAGCGTGGTAGAAAGAACCTGACTAGTTAGATCAATAGAAATCCAAGGTCAGAATGAGAAGTCAAGGTCTTGCTGCAATAGTGTTACTATTTCTTAAGCACTTAGATCCCTTGAACACACGTTCGCCTACAAAGATGGAGGCTGAGGACACAAGAAACAGATGGAGAAAGAGCTGCTAATCAGAGTGGGGTTCAGCTTGAAGAAAGGAGCCACTGTTTCTGCATCAGCTGCTCCCTGGCGAACTGTGGCAGGAATAACCCTTTGCTATCAATGTCTTCTGACAGCAGAGTCCCTTAGATTAAACAAGTATTACAAAGACAATAAACTTCTGGTGTTCTTTCAACTCAAGAAAGGTAAACTTGGGAGCATTGTGTTAGGAATTTATCAGTGCCTGGGGAAACAGAAGTGAACACAAAATTTTCATCACATCACATAGAATCATAGAGTTGGAAGGGACCTCATGGGTCATCTAGTCCAACCCCCTGCACTATGCAGGACACTCACACAATGGTCAGGTTCTATTATAAGAGTATTCTCGCCTAGCAGTGAGGACACCACAGTAATGGAACACACATGCCAGTTTGGTACTCCATGAGTGCACATGGTTTCTTGTTGCTTGCTCATGCATGCTAAAGTTATGAGACAGAGGAGGGGTTTGGACTTGGGCTGTCTCCAGCCTGGGTCGCCTGATGTGTGTACTCCTAAAGAGAAAGATAATAGTAACATGTTGACATCGCTTAACTTTGGAAAATAAATTTTAATTTATCCCTTTAATTATGGCTGTGGGGAAAAGTTTTTATCCCCCCTTTGGTAAGGTCTCACAGGGTCGGGGTCTGGGTTGCAGCTGTCCATCCCATTTAAAAATACCACAACCCAAAATGAGCGCTTATGACTCCTGGTGAGGTCAGGTCAGCTTTCTCCAGCGCCCTTTGCTGGGGTAAGCAGCAAGATTATTTTAAAGGCAATTTGTAGCTTTTCTAACAGTGACACTCCTACTCCCCCTCCCCCCCAAATCAGAGCAGAAAATAAGATGGAGGGTAATTCAGGGAAGAAATGCATTTGCATAATCAACGCCTGCCAAAACAAGCCTTGGAAAGCAATAACCTTGAGCGGCAATTGGGCGATTTCAATAATTCATCCCTTTAATTGGAAGTGTGAGCCTGGGAGGAGAACAACAAGGAAAGGCACTCTGTAGGCCCAGAAATCCTTTTCCACTGGGCAGGCTTTTTGCTCAGCCAGCTCTTCCCTGCATAGTGTGAGAAAGCCTCAGCTCCTGGTGTCTGAACAGCGTAAGGCTGTTTCCTTCCCTGCTCGCCGGGGCAAAGCTCCCTCAAGCAGAAGGCAGATCCACAGCAAGCGTCTAGTTATATCTAAGGTGGCCAGGTCTCCTGGCCACAAATGGGGGATGGGGGGGGGGTAGGACTGCCAGAACCAGATTAGGAAACTCCTGAAGAGTTGGGGATGGAGCCAGGGGAGGGGAGGTCTCTCTGTGGGGCTCCCCTTTCAAAGCAGCCAATCTCTGGAGATGTACTGTAGTTCTAGGGTATCCCTGGATTTCATCTGCAGACTGGCATCCCTAGTTATAGACTCTGTATCCCATGGCAAAGAAAAGAACTCTTGTGCTGGCTCAGAGAGAGATACAAGGTTGGGGTTCAGAGACAAAGTATAGAGCCATATGCTCTGAAATGCAATTTTTCAGAAATCCCAGCTGTGCATCAAAAAGAAGCAATATTTTGCTAAGGAAACATTTGCCTACTGGCTGGGGGGGGGGGGGGGCAGAGTTCCATAGCAGAGCATCTGCTTTGCATCTAGCCCCATCATTCAAACATTTGCTCAGAACTCCTTTTAAGTTTGCTGCCTTGAAGAGAATAAAAGGGAGGGGGCTTCAAGCTACAATCAGTGCTCGGAACCAACGGAGACCACATTTGGGGTTGATGCTTCTAAAAGGGACATTGATGTTTCTGATGGCTTCTCTGTCCCAGGAATGCCTCTGTGGAATCCAAGATGCACAGCAAGGTTCAAAAGTTATTCTGCCAGCCGTACCTTTACTTCATGTCACAACTTGAATGTTTCCACACATTTACGTCCTCCATGCCCTCCTGAACAGCTTCCCTACATGCTTTCCAATTTCGTATACAATCAAACACACATAAAAAGTTTCAAAACAGTTAATGTCGTGTCTGTGGTTCTGCCGAGGACCAAGACAGGATCATAAGCCTACACGGTAAATGACCAATGCACGGCTAGATCCCGTCTGCCGGATCCAATCAGTACACACTGACCAATAGTGTGTACTGGTGGGAAGATCTATTGTGGGGCTTTTGTAGATATATTGGGATGCTTGTGAGTTTCTTTGGTTCAGTTTGGGTTCTTGTACTATCATGATGGGGTCACAATAAAGAGCTGAAATGAACTCCCAGTGGTTCTCTGAACCTACGGATTTAACCATGGACCAAGGAATAGTCCTTATGGAATATCAGTACCCTGTAACTGGCAGGATGAATGCTTCTTTTTACCCAGTATGGCAGAGAGTCTGAGGCTGGAACCAGGTATGTCATTGGTTGAAGCTGGCCCATAGTGCAAAGAACTATCCTGTAGAGCCCCCTTCAGGCCTGTAGAGGAACAGCATTCTATACCCTTGGCTCCCGCAACTGGCAGCCATAAAAAGCCTCCAATTTGGATGGGCTGCTTTGAGTGTGGCCATTTGTCCTTGCTTGGACAACAGATTATTCTTGTCCATTTCCTCTGGTTTAGGTTTCTGCTTAAAAAGTGTAGGTCAATTCAAAAGATTTTTCAGCTTAACATCCGGAAGAAGTTCCCAACAGAGCGTTTCCTCAGCGCAACAGGCTTCCTCAGGAGGTCATGGGTTCTCCTTCTTCGAAAGTTTTTAAGCAGAGGCTAGATAGCCATCTGACAGAACTGCTGATTTTTATCAGATTGCAAGTGGGTGGGCAGGAGGGATTGTGTCTGAACTTGGCTCTTGTGGCTCTTTCTTGCATGCCCACTTGCATGCTGATCGCCACTTTGTGGTCAGAAGGTGAATTCCCTCCAGACCAGACTGACCAGGGACTCTTTTTTTTTGAGGGGGGCATCATCTGGACATTGGGTCACTGTGGGTGGGCAGGTAGTTGTGAATTTCCTTCATTCTGCAGGGGATTGCAGAATGGACCCTGGAGATCTCTTCCAACATGATTCTAAGACCCAACAGTGGGCAGATCAGATCCTGGCCTGGACATTCTTTCCCCAGGTTTGGATTCTGGCACAGCTTGGCTTGGGTACCCACACAATACAAATCTATGGGCTTTAATTACTCACTGGTTCTTGGAAATAGAGCTGATAATCGAAGACAGGAATGGAGCTGATCTTTTCCATTATATCCTTCTTAGGATTTGCATGGCTGAAGGGTGTGTTTAGACTGGCCACTGCCCTAAAACACCACAGCAAGAAAAAAAATGAAGGGGATGAGACGTGTGGAATGGACCACCCCCAAAATATAAAAAGGAAAGTAATTTCACAGTAATATGCCATTTTTATAAAGGGAAGTAGGCTACAGTATAACAGAATGGTTGAAGAAGACACTTTATACAGGAAACAGCATTGCAATCCGTTCCCGTTTGTTTATTTATTATCCTGCTCTTACTGTATTGTTTACAACTTTTGCAATGCCTTGCTTCATGACAGATATTCCACTATTTTTTGCTGTCCTAATCTTATTGCATTATTAATTGGGTGTCATATGCCATCCGACTGCACTGATTTACACTGTAGTTTTTGCCTTGAGTCTCAGAGCAAAAGGCAAGCTAGGCAGCGGGTAAATTTCTGTACTGTATCAAATCCAATGCGGTCACTGCCAGAGTAGCAGCACATTAGGAAAAACCTAGATCACATGTGAAGAAATCAGACTGGTGAAGAGTCTTGACCTAGCAGGCTGAGGTCCTCAAGAGATAGTAATGGTAAAACACCGAGTCATGTCTGACCCTTGGGGTGACGCCCTCCAGCGTTTTCATGGCAGACTCAATACGGGGTGGTTTGCCAGTGCCTTCCCCAGTCATTACCATTTACCCCCAGCAAGCTGGGTACTCATTTTACCGACCTCGGAAGGATGGAAGGCTGAGTCAACATTGAGCCGGCTGCTGGGATCGAACTCCCAGCCTCATGGGCAAAACTTCCAGACTGCATGTCTGCTGCCTTACCACTCTGCGTCACAAGAAGCTCTTTCTCAAGAGATAATCACAGTCAAAAAAAGAGCAGCCAGCAGCCAAAGACTACAGTGTGCCAAATTTAGGAAGCATTATGCACTCTCCTGCTCATGCAGCACTCAAAAGATTTGTAAGCAGACAAAAGGAGAAGCAAGCTAAAGTGAAAACGATGCATGGGGGAAGTGTGAATCAATTCATGAAAGATTGTTAGTGGACAAGAGGAAGCAGTTCTTTGCATGGCACAAATAATCTTCAGTCTTCACAGCTGTAGGACACGGCAACGGCTGTGAGCACAAACAGCTTTAAACAACAGATGGGAGAAAAGTTAGTCAGCAGTGATGACCAGGTGGCATGGCATCCAGGAGGGACAACCTCCGTGTTCTGAGATAATTGCCGAGAAAGCCAATGAAAAAGCTTAGGGTCTGTGAGCTTCCGCTACTGTGAAAAAGGGGATTCCAAGAGATACGGACCATCTGTATGATCCAGTACTGCTGCTCTTCAGTTGAATGCAAAACATGTTGAATAATAAACTGTACAAAAACAGATTTTTTAAAAAAACCATGAGACTTCTACTGGGTTTCCGCCTTTGCTGAAGAACTCTGTTACTCCCCTCCCCCTCTATGATAGTTTGGCTGTTGGAAGCTAAAAGGAAGGATTGGGAACAACTTAAATGGCACTCAGGGTGGTATGAAATTCAAAAATAACAGAATATTTTATTTAACATAGAGGGGAAAGGTCAGGTGAAATCAGGGATTGAGAATTTCTGAGGTAACTCAATATAGATAACTTGGAGGGAAAGCCAGCTTGGTATAGTGGTTAGGAGTGCGGACTCCTAATCTGGCGAGCTGGATTTGATTCCAGGCTCCCCCACATGCAGCCAGCTGGGCTGACCATAGCACTGATAAAGCTGTTCTGACCAAGCAGTAATATCAGGGCTCTCTCAGCCTCACCCACCCCACAGGGTGTCTGTTGTAGGGAGAGGAAAGGGAATGCGAATGTAAGCCGCTTTGAGACTCCTTTGGGTAGAGAAAAGTGGCATATAAGAACCAACTCTTCTTCTTTCAGAGGTTGGGGGGACGAGAACTGTTTTCTTAATTGGTTTATAACTGTGTTTTACTATAAACCATACTGAGTCTGCCTGCAAACTGGAGAAAAACAGGATATAAGAATCAACTCTTCTTATTATTCAATACATGCACAGACCTTAGCTCTTATGGTTTAGGCTAATGATAGTTTCTTAAGTTTTTTGCGTCAACTTAAATCTTTAATTACCAGTATTTAATCTTTACAGGTCTGAAAAAAAGCTTGATAATTAGTTATTTAAACTGGAAAAGACACTCAGATTCACAAAACTGCCAAATTCTACTAATTTATTTGTAACTCAGTGGTAAGCCTTCCTTTGGTTCCACCTGATCAGCTGAAACCCCAGTGCCCAGTTAATCCTAAACTGACATGTCCATCCCATAAAACAATAAAACAGCCAGGGGTTAATCCAAGAAGAGCCACCAACTTACCTAACTCTTTCGGGGTAAAAGAGTGACATGTTCCACACAGTGGCTCCACCCCAGTCATGACCAATGAAGACTGCCTGCGAAATGCCCTGGAAGAGAATTACAGTAATTTAAAAGCTAGCCTGAGGAGCTTAAGCCTAAGCAAATAGAATTTGGCTGGCCACTTGTAACGTTGCTGAAGGAGGATCGTGCCAGTAGCATCACAGTAGTCTTTTGGAGAAAATAACAGACTTGGGTTCCATTTAAGACAAAAGCAGATCACTGTATAGAGTTGCCAATGCCAGGCTGAGAAATAGCTGGAGATTTTGGGGGAGAAGCCTGGGAAAGACAGGGCTTGGGGAAGGGGGGACCCTCAGCAGGGTATAATGCCAGCCAGCCCACCCTCAAAAGCAGCCATCTTCTCCAGGGGAACTAATCTCTGCACACAGACTTCCAAGAAAACTTCAGGCTTGCTTAGCCCTTTCTGACCTGGACAAAGCCCTCTTTAGGTTTCCAGAGAGGGTAACATGACAGAATTATTCCCCCTAAATGAAAAATTCTTTTGTAACATAAGCATCATGGAGATGCCTTAGATAGCAGATGGTACTGAAGTTGCCTCAGTGAACTGGTGTCCCAGTGGCACGGTGTCTGAATGGAAGGAGTGGGCAGAGTCTTGATCTTAAGCGTAGTTTGCTAAAAAGTGACCCATGTTGCTATTAAGCAAGATCCCTTCCCTCCCTGGCACAGTTACTCCATTTCCAAGAGGCCC
Organism: Paroedura picta; assembly: GCF_049243985.1. Classification (NCBI taxonomy): domain Eukaryota; kingdom Metazoa; phylum Chordata; class Lepidosauria; order Squamata; family Gekkonidae; genus Paroedura; species Paroedura picta. The sequence continues at coordinate 29,064,986 of NC_135369.1, read as the reverse complement.
CCCTGCCAAAGAGCTTTGAAATGAGGGAGGAAAGGTGTGTCTGGAGGGGGGGGGGGTTACTTCCAAGCAGCTGGACACTTGCATTCCAGGCTCCCCCTGGAATCCAGATGGACACTTTCAAGGATCATCCATTTGCACAAGAAAGGCCTCTGTTCTCAGAACCTCCTGCCTTGCCTCTTCTAAAAGCCACAGGAAAGTCAGCTGCCATTAGGAGCTGCCATTATTAAGATGGATCCAAACCATGGATCTGGTTCAAAAAGGCACCCTTCCACTTGCAATGTGCACCTTCCAATGAGCAGAAAGGTACCTTTGGATCTAGCCCACTGAGATCAGCACCTACGGGCAAGGTTGCCACCAGAAGAACAGGTACACAGAACAACTGGGGGAGGTCCAACCCTAGATGCTTCTATTTTTAGTTTTGCTAGTATTTGTAATGGGCCTAAGCCACATCTTGCTCTTAAAGATAAAAAGTCAACTCTTAGCAATATACCGTGTGTGTGTGTGTGTGTGTGTGTGTGTGTGTGTGTAAGAGCCACTGGTTGGAAAATTAGGGAGGCTAAAAAGTAACAGAATACTCTGCCAAAGGGAACAAAAATAAACTAAATCAATCTACAAAAAGACCAATAGTTCCAAACACATTTGACGCAATTTGTTTTCATTAGACAGTGCCCCATGCCTGCCAGCCATCCCACGGGCTTCACACCCAGCAAGAATACTGGAAAGTGGGAACAAGGGGTTTTTCTTCTCCAGTGAAAATGGAGAGAATCCGGCTTGCATCCTGTTTCTTCGGTCTCTGAAAACAGACAGCCTCAAACACTTCCCTGACTCACTCACTCACGCTCTCTCTCTCTCTCTCACGCTCGCTCACTCACACACACTTGTCCAAATAATTCTCAGTGCTATGTCTAGTTTCCTTAGGGGCAAATCCAACTGGCCCACAATGATGTTAGAACGGTTGTAAGATTTAGTTGATTAATCACCCCACTTAATTGATTTAAAGCTTGCATTGCAGGGATTTTTCCTGAAGAAAGCATTTCAGTTAATTAGCCAAGTCACAAGCCTCCATCCCTGAAAAACATGTTTACGTTTTTTATTCCACAAAGAAACAGGGAGTTAAGTCAACCCCCCCCCCCATGCCTTGTTGAGGAAGGCTGCTATGCTGAGCGAGCCAAGATGGTGCATTTTTTTACACGTTCCCCTTGGCCCACCTTTGTCAGCACGACAAGTCTAAACTCGCAAGTGAATACACTTGGCTGAGGGGAAAGGGTTAAAATGGCAGCACCATCAACGTCTGGGACCGTAGTTGAAGTCACGACATTCAGAAAGGCTATAGCCCCACCTCCTCTAGAACAGGGGTAGTCAACCTGTGGTCCTCCAGATGTCCATGGACTACAATTCCCATGAGCCCCTGCCAGCATTTGCTGGCAGGGGCTCATGGGAATTGTAGTCCATGGACATCTGGAGGACCACAGGTTGACTACCCCTGCTCTAGAATGCAGCAAGACCTGCAAAGGTCATATCACTATTAGGTCACACACCAAAGGTCTCTGTGGCCTAGTGTCCTATATTCTAGGTCTGGGCCACTCATACCTGCAGGATTGCCTATCTCCTTATACCCACCACAGGGCACTGGGTTCTATGGGTTTGAATCTCTTGGAGGTCCCTGGCCCAAGGGAGGTTCATCTGGCCTCAATCAGGGCCAGGGCCTTCTAGATCCTGGCCCCTACCTGGTGGAATGAGCTTCCTGGAGAGCTAAGGGCCCTGCTGGAACTAGGAAGATCTGCCCCCCCCCCCCTGCTGCTGCCCAGCTAATCCATCACCACCTCACCCAGAGCACTGGCTACTAAAAAGGTCTGTTCAACTGGGGGTAGGGGGTGGGATTATCACTGCAAGGGGAAAGATACAAGGGTATATTGTTTTTAGGGGATTTATGTTGGTTTTATTGTGACCCGCCATGAGCCACTGTGTGGGAGCGGTGGGATATACAGTGAAACATAAAAATAAATAAATCCCACAGTAGCAGATTACCATAGGCAACAATACTCAATCCCCAGCAACTCAGAAACCAGGGTATACTACCTTGGCACGAGGAGGGTTCATTTCAAAACCTAAGATTTTGGGCTTCTCGGCATCTTCATTTTCTTTGCTCTTGCTTCAGGGGCTTTTTCCCATTCTATGCATGTTTTGCTCCCTAAAGCGGCCCATTCAATATTCGATTGCCTTATGTCCAGCATAAAAACCTGCCGTTTAAAACTGCAAGGAGATGTGCCATATGTAAAGCATCCTATCACAAATTGACCACTAGAGAGAACAAAACAGACAGAGAACAGAAAAAAACCAAGCAAGAAAAATGAGAATGCAGGAAAGCCCGTGGAAAAGCTAAAGGAAAGAGATAGCATCGTCTGGTTCTCAGCTCTACAAGAAAAAAAGAAGGGCGCTGTTCTTGTTTTCCAGATATTACTAACATTTCGAGAATATGAAGATTGACGTGCAAACTTCATGCCTGCAGGGAACCATGCCTACTGAAGTCCTCCTATGAATGCCACAGGATAAGGACATTCCAGAGCTAAGTTAACCCAAACACTGGTTAGCTCTCTTGGATGCCAAGGAATGCCCATATGAGATTGTGAATGACAGGAGAACAAGACTCTACTGGTAGGCAGGCTGTCTTTCTGGGAGGTTTTTCTTAGAGATGGGCATGAACTGGAAAAAGGCAGTTTGTGGTCCATGGCCAAACAACAAATTAAACCATGAATCACATTAATCTGAGAAGTTCATTTGCGATCTGAATTGGTTTATGGCCCCACAAATGGTTTTTTTGTGCAATCCCTTTAAAGGTTAAAGAAACTGCACAACCCCCACCCCTCCTAAAACACCTAAGCAGCAGGGAGCAGGCTGCTCTCTGCTGTTCAGCTATTTTTGCAGCTTTTGTAGGGAACAGAAAACAGGAGTTTAAAGGGACTCAGAGACCTACTTCCTGCTCCATCCACAAACGACTTTAAAAGTTTTGACTTTGGCTCACAAACCAGAAAAAGGGCAAAATTCATGATGAATTTTGCTCCTTAGTTTAGGTACCCATCCCTAGTTGTTTTCTCCGTTGCCGTTATCGACCTTCCCATTCACAAACAGACAAATGTCATTTTCAATTTACTCTGGTATACAAACACCCCAGAGATACTCGGTAAAATGCCTGCATCTTACGACCTTTAATTCTGTAAGAACAGCATGGGATTCTCTACTTTTTATCTGTAGACCACATTTGGTATTTTGCAGAGAAAAAGGTAAGAACGGGACATTTAATCAGTCTCCTGCTCCTTACTTTCTTCCCAGAGGCTGGTTTTCCCCATCTGACCATCAAAAAAGTGTCTACAAATAAGGATGCGGGGGGGGGGGAATGGAAGCAGAGGAATGGTTAAGCATCCTGCCCCATCTTTCTCCTGTCCATGCAAATCTCTGACCCACTTTCTACAGAAGATGCAGTAGCTCTAAGTGCATCCATCTACCCAGATCCATCTACCCATGCTCGCTTGGTGGCCTTGGGCAAGTCTCTCTCTACTTCCTTCTAATGAGCATAACGTGGGGAGGTGAGAATGATATAAACCACGCTGAGATCTCTGCAGGAATTACCAGATAAAAGCGGGACAGATCATTCTGGAAACAGACCATGTTTTAAGGGCAGGAAAACATACCCAGCAAGAAGTCCAAGGGCACAGTCAGCTACCAACACACCCGGACGTTAAGCTAGAGATCTATCGTCATTTTGTCAACGTATCACGCTGTAAAATATCCTTCTGAAGGTCTTTAAAAGTCATTGAATAATGGGAGGCGCTCCTCTAATCGCGGTGCAATTTGGTGCGATGCTTCCATAAACTGTTTGTGCCAACCGCAAACCTCGTTTCACAACTGGCAATATTTCTAAGGGAGGAGGCCCCATCCTTGCAGCGCCCTGAGCCACACCGGGGAAATTTATGGTTGAGAGACTGAGGACAGCCATTGCCAAGGGGCACATCCATTTCAGTTAAATCTAGCCCAGAATATGAAGCAGGGAGGGCTGCCAAGATTCGTTCCAGACTCTTTGCGAGGGAGGGAGGAGATAAATTCACCGGATGAAGAACCTAAGAACACAGTTGGGAGAGCGTCCTGTTTTCCTCACAAGGCCACGATGAGCAAGGCACACAGTCGGCCGTTTAAAAGGTCACTCGAAAAAGACAAGTCCAAATTGGCCCTCTCCGTTTTTCTCACACACCGTGTTCTTCCTGGGCTCACGGCCCATCACATTTCTGCACTGATCTAAGGCCAACAACCACCTAGCCACACCCAAAGGGCTGCTCTGAAACACACGCGGGCCAAAACAAACTTGAAACAAAACAAACTTGAAACAAAATGTTCTTCTGATGCTTCTTTCTTCCGTCTGGTTTTACCCTCTGCTGCTGCTTCCCTTTTACCCAAGCAATTTTCTCCTTCAGATTGCTCCTCTGCAACCACTTATCTGACAAAAACGGGGGGGGGGGGGGGGCTGTTCCTTTCATTCCCCTGTGCAAGCACCGGGTCATGTCTGACCCTTGGGGTGACGCCCTCTAGCGTTTTCATGGCAGACTTAATACAGGGTGGTTTGCCATTCCCTTCCCCAGTCATTACCATTTACCCCCCAGCAAGCTGGGTACTCATTTTACCGACCTCGGAAGGATGGAAGGCTGAGTCAACCTTGAACTCCCAGCCTCATGGGCAGAGCTTTCAGACAACATTTCTGCTGCCTTACCACTCTGCACCACAAGAGGCTCTTAGAAGCTTACAGATTTACAAATCTTGAGCAGTAGGGGGGGGGAAGTCTTCAATTTGGGGATGCAAGTTTTTCTACTGCCCAAGTAAGCTTATGGCCATTGTCTCTAAACCGATATAAGTACAGGGTACTGCCTGATCCATAATAAGTAACTTGGGAGTAGAGTCGAGGTATCTAGCCAAGGATTTTTTGGAATACCAGCACACACCATGGAGACCTTTCATCTCCCTCTTGCCCAATGGCCTTCGGCTAAACAGCAGGCCACTGCACTTGATGGACACATCACCCCAGCAGAAGGCAGGCTACTTGCTTGGTCAACCCAACCAACTAATTCTCACAGATGCAGCTTAAAAAGTCAGTGGGAAGCATCACCAAAGGTTACGACCCACTGCAGCACCAGAGTTCAGACTGTTGGTCCACAACAGAGAAGGTGACACCCTTAAAAGGAGCAAAAGAAGAAGAAAAAATAGAATCTCCCAGAAACATTTTGCTTTCAAGTCTTACACAGAGTTGCACACCATGCAGCAGTTAAAGAGAGATGCTAACTGGATTTCTACTTGGCTGCTGTGGTGTTACAGAAAGCCTGAAATTAAAGTGCTTCAGTATCAGTTGCGTGACAAACTCAATTCTTCCCTTTCAGTCTGTGGTAGACGAAGCTGCAGTGAATGACTTTGTACCTTTTCTCCCATCAAACCTGAGATCATCGATATTTGGAAGGTGTGATGCTGTTGAGTTTAACCCCAAATGACTTTAGCTCCACAGTGAGGCCAACAGATGATTTACTAGTGCACAGAAAGAAGGTACAACCTGTGCTGTATAATATAGAAATTGGAATGCTGGATGTGGACTGCAAAGGTCAAGGTTCAATCCCTACCCAGCCATAAAATGAACTGGAATACTTGGTACCAACTACTCTTAGCCTAGCCTACCACTCAGGATTGTTGTTAAGAGCCAGCTTGGTGTAGTGGTTAAGAGTGGCAGCCTCTAATTTGAAGAACCGGGTTTGTTTTCCCTACATACAGCCAATTGGGTAACCTTGGGCCAGTCACAGTTCTCTCAGAGCTCTCTCAGCCCCACTTACCTCACAGGGTGTCTGTGATGGGGAGAGGAAGGGTAGGCAATTCTCAACCGTTTTGAGACTCCTTCGGATAGTAAAAAGTGGAGTACAAACAACCAGCTCTTTTATTTACGACACAAAAGGGCCAAGCATCTATGCTACTCCAAGTTCCTTGAAGGAAGGCTCAGACAAAAATATCCATTTATGTATGTATTATATTTATATACCGCCTTCCCTGGAGGCTCAGGAACAGGTAGGTAAAGAGAGAGATTCATAAGCCTCTGAAGCAAGAACTTACATTTTGGTTTTGTGTCATGCTTGGTAGAAATTTAAGTTTAATTGCAACTAAGAAACAGCAAGCCCTTGCGGAAGGATGCAGGTTGAAGCTTCCTACTAAACAAGCAGAAAGCTCCACAGCCACCCACAAACCACCATCCAGATATTTTGGCAGACAGGCAAAAAAAAAAAAAAGTTGGCACCTACATCAGGGAGCTGAGCTTGAATAGGAGGCAGAAAATGAACTGATTTATGCTCGCCTATACAAGGCTGAGCGAAGCTGCAGAAGTCTCTAGAGATGCATCATACCCTGCTAATTAAAACTGGCAAATGGCATTTGTAAATAGTTCAGAATCCTTCACACCCACATACAAAAGATTTGCTCACTTGGCTCAGAGAGATGAGCAAAGCCAGGCCAAATTAATTAGTAGACTAATTATTAAATACAAGGAGAGACGATAAATTAGTGCTGTGTTTTTCAAGAAAGCAAGTGTTAGTTAACAAGAGAAAATAGTATCTATGCTATTGAAGACCTTTAAGACCTTGCATCTCACCAGCAAATGAGGTTTTAAAGCTTAGCCTGAACTCATTGTTCTCGATTAATCCCCTCCCAAGACCAGGGGCACAGTTCTCCGCAGCCATCCATAATTATTGCTGGGCAGCAGATGGTGCGAGGGACATTTCATCAGCAAGCAAATTAAGCCACAGAGGCGAGTGCTCCTCTCTGCCAGCAGGTCACTCGCATGACTTTGTCTTGTTTGCACTTATAAAGCGCTTGCCGCCTTTGAAGCCTTGCCCTAAAAAGGTAGCTTAATTTAAAAGCTGGCTCCTTGCATCATACACTGTAAGAATGCTGGCATGAAAAGGAAGCCCCATCAGGGCACAGAATACGTGCACACACACACACACACACACACACACACACACACACACACAACTGCTCAATGCAGCCAAGTCCCCAGCCTTAGAGGTGCTGCACAAGTAAAACCTGATCTATCCTTCCAAACTGTAATTTATTTATTATTTTAGCATCAATACAGGAAGAAGTTGGCAGGGGCACCGCTGCATCCTGAGTTTGCAATAAAGAAGCCCCTCTCCCCCTGCCCCCAGCATTAGAACTTGGCAGGGATGGTATTGCTAAGAGCCAAAGAAAAGAAAGAAAAGAAAATTCCACTTTTTAACAGTAAGCTCTTTCGTGGAAATGCAGAATGTTTAACCATTTAAGAGTTTCTTTTGAAAGACTTGAGGCACCAGCATGCGGTTTGCATGAACAAAATCCCCCGTTGAGCCACTGGCAGCTCTAAAGGGCTTTCAGTGCACCCTGCCTGCCTCTGAAGACACGCTGCTGATCAGAGACAGAGTTAGCAGAACAAAATCAGAGTCCAGTGGCACCTTTAAGACTAACAAAGATTTATTCAAGGTGTGAGCCTTGAATAAATCTTTGTTGGTCTTAAAGGTGCTACTGGACTCCGATTTTATTGTGCTACTGCAGACCAACACGGCTACCCACTTGAGACTGAGTTAGGTGAGCTAAAGGCCTGACTGCATGTAAGAGAGAGTCACATATTTACTGGGCTGCCTCTCAGGAGGTACTAGAATGTCAGATGGAAACGCTCAGAGGTATGGTTCTCTCGCCTTGGATGTACAAGCAGCTTGGTTCCAAAAAAGCAATGCGATGCTAGAAGAAATCCCAGTAGCCGGCTCAGGGTTGACTCAGCCTTCCATCCTTCCGAGGTTGGGAAAATGAGTACCCAGCTTGCTGGGGGGTAAACGGTAATGAATGGGGAAGGGAATGGCAAACCACCCCATATTGAGTCTGCCATGAAAACGCTAGAGGGCGTCACCCAAAGGGTCAGACATGACCCGGTGCTTGCACAGGGGATACCTTTACCTGCTAGAAGAAAAGGTGGGAATGCCGCCACCGAGACCTCTTTCACAGTTGAGATGCATGACTGGGAGACTGGGAGTTAGGGGTCCGTCAAGAGTGCAGACAACCAAGCTAGTTCTGCAATAGTCTGAAGAACCAGACTTTTAGTGGCCTGCTGCTAAAAACAGAAACCCAAATTCTTACTGGGGAAAAAAAAATCAAGTGAGCCCAGAAGGCAAAGTAACAATAGTCCGTCAGTATCCCAAGCATGCCAAAGTCGGAGCCAACAAGCCACAGGCTGTTTTGAAGCATGCTGGAAATGTGGAATGATTTCGAAATCCAAGGGAGAAAAACAGCCAGAAGGAAAGAGATGTTAAAGCTTCCCAGTTGGGCTTGCTTTCTCAGTAAACACATGACGGACACATGCGTCAGAATGAACTATGCTCTCAGTGGGTACTGGCCATGGTGACTGAAACGAACCTCCATGTTCAGAGGCACTAAACCTCTGAATCCCAGAGGCAGGAGGCAACATCAGGAGAAGGTCTCAGTCTCTATGCCCTGTTGTTGGGCCTCCAGAGGAATTGGTTGGCCACTATGTGAGACAGGATGCTGGATTAGATGGGCCACTGGTCTGATCCAGCAGGGCTCTTCTTATGCTAGCATTTGTAACATATGCATTTGTAAAATTCACATATGTAAACAAATTCACTCTAAGCCAAAAGCAGAAGAGGGAAAGTCTGTCCATAACTTTGTATTTGCAGGAAGAAGTGCACAGAATTTTGTGACAACCTCCCCTCCCCAAACACACACCTGCTGTCTGAATTTTGTTATTCCTAAACTGAAGAGATGATATTTTCAGTGCATAAGGAAGAAAAAGGAAACGTTCAAGAAATGGAGGGAAGGACAGACCTCTAAAGAAGAGTATCTGCAGGTTACTAGGCACTGTAGGTCAGCCATCAGAGAGGCCAAAGCTGGGAGTGAGCTCAGACTGGCCAGGGAAGCCCACTGTAAGAAGCAAAGCTTTTTCAGATATGTGAGGAGCAAATGTAAGGTAAGTTTGGCAATAGGCTCACTGTTGGGTGCAGATGGAGACACTCTGACAGAGGACAGTGAGAAAGCAGAAGGACTCATTACCTATTTTGCCTCTGTGTTTTCCCAGAAGAACATGGCCACATCTAGGGATGGTAGAAGGCAAGGTATAGTATCTGGGTGGCAGGTTGACATGGACAGGGAGGTTGTTGAAAGGCACCTGGCTGCACTGGATGAGTTTAAATCCCCTGGGCTGGATGGTGTGTACCCAAGAGTGCTCAAAAGACTTTCTGGAGAGCTTGCGGAACCTTTGTCCATCATCTTTAGGACCTCTTTGAGGATTGGAGGGGTGCCAAAAATGAGAGAATGTTATCCCAGTCTTCAAAAAAGGGAGGAGAGGTAACCAGGTAAATTGCAGGCCATGGAGTTTGATCTCTGTTGCAGGGAAGATAATGAAGCAGATTTTAAAGAGGGTGATTTGCAGACATCTGAAGGGCCATTTGTTGATCTGGGACAGTCAGCATGGATCTGTCTCCAACAGGTCCTGACAGATGAACCTGATTTTCAACGTTTTTATCAAATGATCTGGATGAGGGGTTAGAAGGATGTCTCATTAAATTTCCAGATAACACCAAATTGCGAGGAGTAGGGAATATCCCAGAAGATAGAGACAGAGTTCAACGAGATCTGAAAACACTGGAAAAGTGGGCAAATGAGAACAAGATATAATTCAATAAGAATGGGTAGCAGTGTGTGATGAGATCTTGGGGTACTCGTGGACTGTAAGCTAGATATGAGCAGACAGCGTGATGCAGCGGTAAAGAAGGCAAATGCAGTTTTGGGCTGTATCAACAGAGGCATCACATCGAAATCACAAGATGTCACAGTCCCACTGTATACCACATTGGTCAGACCACCACCTGGAGTCCTGAAGGCCTCACTTCAAAAAGGACATGGACAAAATTGAGAGGGTTCAGAGAAGAGCTATGAGGATGATCTGGAGCCTGAGGACCAAGCCCTACAAGGAAAGGCTGAGAGACTCGAGAATGTTCAGCCTGGAGAAGAGGAGGTTGAGAACGGAGATGATTGCTGTCTTTATTTCATTTTTATTTATTTCTTAAATGTTTAGCCCACCACTCTCCAAAGACTAGGTTGTCAATTAGAGGAGGGCAAGGAAAGGTTATTATTGGCAGCAGAGGAGAGGACTCACAGTAATGAGTTTTAACTACATGTAGAACAATATCGGCTAGATAGCAGGAAAAGCTTTTTTCCCCCACAGACAGAGGTAGTTCGGCAGTGGAATCAAGTTCTCCAGATATTCCTCGCCTCAGAGCAATGCTACAGCTCCTTAACAGATTCCAGGTCACAGTATGAATTAAACATTTAACCTGGAGGTAGTTCTCTGTTTGCTTGTTAATTCAATTACCGCCTTGTCCCCACACACCTCAGCAGTAGGAAAAAGAAGACATCTCAAAGTCCTTGTAGTACTAATTGCTGAACTTTCACTCCTCTAAACACATTATTCCGGCATCCGGTCCCCCCAGCGAGGCTTGTTCTCCGGGTGGTGCTGCACAGCCACTGACCTTCACAAGGAGGGGCACAACGAGCCACCCAAGAGCATTTGCCATCACAGGGGAGAGAGCCAAGCTGTGAAGAAAACAACCCTCTGCCAATACCAGAGTAAGCTGCGAAGGAGCCTGAGGTAGAGGAGGCTGGGTGCAAGGAAGGAAAATCACAGGTCCATCCGGGGAATGGAGAATTCTCACACATTTTTGACCTTCCCTGGTTCCCAAATATTCAGGGTCATGGACCAGCTTGATAAACAGAAGAAGAAGAAGAAGAGTTGGTTCTTATATACCGCTTTTCCCTACCCGAAGGAGGCTCAAAGCGGCTTACAGTCGCCTTCCTGTTCCTCTCCCCGTCAACCCTGTGGGGTGGGTAAGGCTGAGAGAGCCCTGATATCACTGCTCGGTCAGAACAGTTTTATCAGTGCCATGGTGAGCTCAAGGTCACCCAGCTGGCTGCATGTGGGGGAGCGCAGAATCGAACCTGGCATGCCAGATTAGAAGTCCGCACTCCTAACCACTACACCAAACTGGCTCTCACCAAACAGGTAGTCAGAACATGTTATTCGGGTTTCTCAAAACCGCCTACTAACTCACTTGCCAGCCACAAGCAGCACATATGAAGCTGCCTTGAATTGCAGCTGCCCCGTTGTTAGGCAATGGCAGACTCAGAAAAAGAGCTGGGTTTTTTTTATAGGAGTCTCAAAGCAGCTTACAAACACCTTTCCCTTCCGCTGCCCATAACAGAGACCCTGTGAGATGGGTGGGGCTGAGAGAGCTCTAAGAGGACTGGCTCTGTGAGAACAGCTCTAACAGGACTGTTACTAACCCAAACTCACCCCACTGGCTGAATGGGGAGGAGTGGGGAATCAAATCCGGTTCTTCAGATTTGAGTCCGCTGCTCTTAACCAGTTGGCAAACAGAATTCCTGCGTGTTTGTTTCATGTTAGGAAAATTTCAGAGGTGGCATGGGGAAGCTCATCTCTTCTTTCATCAATCCCAGTCCAAATTGAGCCTCATTTGCAAGGTACTTAGGGGGAAACAACAACAACAACAGCAACCCTGAGAGCTCCAGACATTAGAAAGCTCTGAATCTTATTCAGTTCTGCCTTTAGCCGTTTGTGCTACATCACTGGGGTAGAATAAAAACCAAGCTGGCTCTTCTGGGCCATCAAACATGTTCCCTGCCTCATTGGCTGGACGAGCTTCTGCCTATTACAAAAATGCCACGCACCCATCTGCCACTCCTTGAGTAAAATTGTGGCGGCAGTCACTGCGGGAAGGCCTTAGGGGCAAAGGGATGTAGGCAGATAAGAAATCAACAAGCTGGTGTATCTCTCAGCATTCCTGGAATCTGAAGAGCCTGAGGGACATGTGATCAACCCACCTTTGATCCAGCTTTGCACTACTGTCCATGTGTCCCACCCCAAACAAACTCCCAGCATTAGAACAGGGAAAGACAACCTTAGAACCTCTATGAACCCTTTTCAGGACAAGCGTGAGCCACAGTGGTTTAGTCATTGCTCCAGCATGGGCACCGTGTGAAGCCCTCTCTAAGATCTCAATGCTGGACAGAGGCACGAGATCTCGTTCGCCAGCAACTTTGAGCTGCACAGTAGGAATTAGCTTGTTTTCTTCTCCCTCTGCCCCCACACTTGCATCATGACCCCCAGGGATGACAGAGCCTCTATTCAGAAACGTGGTTCTTGCTTTGTAGTCAAAGGATGGCAGAGAAGGAGGCAGCTTCGGAAAATACTGCAGGATGTATGCAGCAGGGAGGAGCCAACAGGGTAGCTTGGTGGTTATTGGTTAGGTGTACAGACTTCTAAGACTTCTAAGAGTCTTCTAAGAGCCTCTTGTGGCGCAGAGTGTTAAGGCAGCCGCCTGAAAGCTTTGCTCATGAGGTTGGGAGTTCGATCCCAGCAGCCGGCTCAAGGTTGACTCAGCCTTCCATCCTTCCGAGGTCGGTAAAATGAGTACCCAGCTTGCTGGGGGGTAAACGGTCATGACTGGGGAAGGCACTGGCAAACCACCCTGTATTGAGTCTGCCATGAAAACGCTAGAGGGCGTCACCCCAAGGGTCAGACATGACTCGGTGCTTGCACAGGGGATACCTTTACCTTTACCTTTACAGACTTCTAATCTGGTGAGTTGGGTTTGATTCCCTGCTCCCCCACATGCAGCCAGCTGGGTGCTCAACACAGCACTGATAAAGCTGTTCTGACCAAGCAGTGATATCGGGGCTCTCTCAGCCTCACCCACCTCACAGGGTGTCTGTTGTGGGAGGAGGAAAGGGAAGGTGTCTGTAAGCCGTTTTGAGACTCCTTCTGGTAGAGAAAAGCGGCATATAAGAACCAACTCTTCTTCTTCTACCTCACAGGGTGTCTGTTGTGGGGAGAGGAATGGGAAGGTGCTTTGAGGCTGCTTCGAGTACAGAAAAGCAGCATATAAGAACCAACTCTTCTTCTTTTACTTGGCTTTAATGAGATTCCTTTCCGAGCAAAGGATAGCATTCTTCACCTCCCTCACCGTGCTTCAAGTTAAGGAGATTCTTTTACTCGACACAAGGTAAAGAGAAAAATATGGGGCACTTTGTGGGGTGTCAGTTTCCAGGGCTCACTCCTTAAGCATTGGGGTGGGCTACTCTTTCTATACACATCTATACTCTTTCCATGTGCTGCGATTGTTGCCATTCAAAAGTTTTCCAAACCTAAATACAACACTGAAAAGATGGTGGCACCAATAAAAAGCAGCAGGAAGACCGGGCTGACTGGTGCAAACCAACATGCAAAATTCAGCTCCCATCCCACAGGGCCTTCTGCACCCAGAGTCTCAATGGGAGGCGAAGATCTTATTTGAGACAGCACGTCTGGGAGCTATTTGTAATGGGGTAAAATACAGAGTGTGGATTGTCTGGTTCTAGGGAAATGGAACCACTCCTCAGATCAGGACATCAAAAACAATGTTTGAAGTCTTTTACTGTGCTTCAAAGGGGATAAAAGCAAAATCTGCCAGCGCTGACATTGCAGCTTCTTTCTCCCCTCCCCACACCAGCCCTTCAACAGCTCACTTTCTCTATACACCGACTTCATTTTAATAAATCCTGAATTGATTTCCTCCCTTTTATTGGGGCAGACAAACTCAGCTACAATTCTAATTATATTGTCAAGACAGATTAATGTCCCCAGAGAGGTTAAAGAAGGAATTGTTATTTAACATAGGGAGGTGATGATCTGGTGACCTCTCTTTCTGGCTCTCTGCTCGGGACTTGATCATTTATCAAAAGAGAGAAAGGGAACCTATTTTGTCAGGGAAGGTCAAGGAGAGCAGACTGGCACCTTTCAAACAAAGGAAGGAAGAGAGATAAATCCACTTGCCGGCAGAAAACGAATCAAAACTGATCCTTGGACGAGACCGACTCGTTTGATCAACATCTTGGACAGGGAAGGCATTACTCAAGCAAATTGAGTGAGATAAAAGAGGCCCAGTTTTCTTGCGGCAGAAAATGCCCTTCAAGAACCAGTCCTTATCACAGGAAAGGAACATGAAACGGAGATTTAATAAAAATAACCTTGGAGCAACTTGACATCAAGACACAGATCAAATCTAGATCATTCACATACCGTTTTGTCCTGTGCACTCGAGGCATTTGACATAAGTTACCGCAATATCTAATAACCCAATTAGCAAAACGGTTCCAAAACCAACAGCCACTCTTTATACACACTAGTCTGAAAAACACAGACAGAACTCTCTACGTTCACAAAGCCTGTCTGACTGTTCCAAAGGCCTTGAGATTAAAAGGTTTCACTGACACTCCCAAATAAGGTAACCGAGGTGGCTCTTCAGGTAAAGCTTTACACAGAGACAAAAAGAAAAACAAAAAGAAGGAACCCACAAATGTGCAAGTCGTCTTCTGAGGCATTCACAGGGTGAAATGAATAAGACAGGGAAATGCTGCTGGACATACAAGCAGGAGGCACACAAGGCATGCTCCCCTTGAGAATAGGAGGAAGCCCACTGAAAGGCAGTTATCACATGTATCTTTAGGGATCACTGGCTATCAGGCTAGCACCCTACCTGACCCTGGATTACCTTGTCACAGTGATCCATGCAGTGGTCACCTCCAGGCTAGATCACTGGCAGTCTTCAAGCAAAGGTTGGATACACACTTTTTTTGGATGCTTTAGGATGCTTAGGGCTGATCCTGAGTTGAGCAGGGGGTTGGACTAGATGGCCTGTATGGCCCCTTCCAACTCTATGATTCTATGATTCTATGATTCTATGATTCTATGATTCTATTATCACTGTAACTATGTGGGCCTGCCCCTGGCCTGGGAACTGCAGCTGGTTCAAAATGCAGCGGCTCAGGTTCCCACTAGAACACCTCAGAGAGCCCATATCTGGCCTTGGCTGAATTCCAAATCAGGTTCAAGGTTCTGGTTTTAACCTTCCAGGTATCTGAGGAACAACCTAGAGGTCTGTAGCCCCCAAAGAGCATTTTGCTCCACTAATACCAACCAGCTAGTGATCCCAGGCCCCCAAGATGTACGCTTGGCCTCAACTAGGGCAAGGCCTTCTCAGTCCTGGCCCCCACCTGGTGGAACAAGCTCCTGGATGAGCTGCAGGCCCTGCAGGAGCTTGCTCAGTTCCGAAGAGCCTGCAAAATAGAGCTCTTCTGTCCGGCATTTGGTTGTGGCCAATGAACAGTAGAACGACATCGGAGATGGCCCCCTTCTACAGGAACTCTTCCCCCCCGGAATGGGAAAAGTGGAATAGAATGCAAGGTTTTAGACACTGCTTACTGTAACTGGAAAGATTATTTAAATGTTTAACTGTTCCAATTGTTTTTAATGGGTATGATTCATTCTGTAACATGAATGTGGCATAGCTGCCTTGGGGCCGTTTACTCAATAACATGAAGAAACCTCCCTCCCGCTTCCTAATCTTTTATTTTCCGAGCCAGCCTTCTGTAAAAACCTAAGCATCAAAGCCACCTAGGCACAGCAAAGAGCCAGCACATGACCAGACAATCCTATTCCAGTCACCCTTATCAGCATTAATTCAACTCTGCTTAGAATGGGGCCGTATATCCAAGAAGCCAGGGTGGTTTGCTGCCTAGAATGCTGGCTGTGGTCAGACTGCAGAGATTAAGCTGTGGCTTGCCTGGTTTTATTGTGTTGTTCTTTATGGCCTCATAGGTCTCTGGACAGGCAGCATACAAATCACTTAAATGAATGAATCTGAATCCCTGCTTTTGGCTGAGGTCACGTAGGAAGCTTCAAGGCCTTCGCCTAGCTGGATCCAGCCGGCTTTTTCGCTCAAGCAGGCTTACAGTGGCATCCTAAGCAGACTTCCTTGCGCGTCAGCCCTGTTGGATAGATCCAAAGAGTAGACCTGCTTCAAAGGGCTCTCTCGGTTCCTCTTTGCTATAGCCCCCACCCAACCAAGCTTTTCTATAGCCAAATCCCATCAGACCCTTTGTTGGAAGTCAATGAGGACCACCTCATTTTTTCACTTGCAGAGAAAAGCTGGTCGGATCCATGCCACTCTTTCACAAGCCATCTTATTTCACAGAGCTGTTGAGAAGGCCCCATCACAATCGCTGACCAAGGGCAAGAGATGGCCATTTGAGCAGACAGCCGATTCTGGGGAAGAGAGCACCATATAGGAGTGTTCTGAAAGCCAAGGGTGGGTGCCGAGTGAATGTGAGTACACTGTGAACCTCAGAGCTGCCACAAGGGGAGAGGGTCATAAACAAGCCCCTGCTCTCCTTGCCCCATCATTATGCATCCTGGGAAGAATTTTGGACTGGAATCTCAAGCGTAATCTAAAGTTGTAACTTGAAACAGACCTAAGATTTAGCCATAACAGGGGATAGGAAAAGCAGAAGGGGTGAGTGGGTTACTTTTGTATGACTGTCGTGATTCTTCCATCTCTAGGACACCATCTCCTGATAGAGGCTATTTCTGATTTTAAATCCTCAGCCAAAAGAGAACATTGATTAAAACCGTTCATTCCCATTGCTTGGTGAAGTCACTGGGGGCCTTATTTCCTGCCCCTCAACCTAGAGACACTCAAGACTTAAAAGGCTGAACTAACAGCACTTCCATTTCATTTCCCATCTCTTCCTAGACAGTTCTAATCAGAAGATAAAGGAAGAACGTGCCACACTGGTAGCTACACTGCCAGGGGTGTCTTAGCTTCGTATGCAGCATGTGCCACAGGTTCCGCAGTTCCACGGACCCAATAGGGTCCTCATGCTTGTGTGACTTTATGAACTACAAGAATGAAAAAGAGAAGTTGTCAATTGCTTCCAAAGTTCCAACCATCCCTGGGAAGGGTGCCCCGCTTTAACAGCCCAAGTAACAGCGCCAGTTGTGCTCTGCAAAGGCTCTGCAAATCCTTAAACTGGTACTACACACCAGGAAAAGAGAAAAAGGAACGCAAACAATGGCATTTATTTCAGTCACAGAATATGGGACACCAGAACCAACCAAGTTCTTTGGCAAAGGTTTCTCCTGCTCTTTAGCCCCAAACGAAACATCTAGGTAAAGGAGCCTTCCCCACAAAGCACTGGATTGTCGGCTCATGCCCAGGATGGCTATTGAGCCCAGACCGTCTTTGACCCCTTAGCACTCCATTCCACTGTGTCTGGGAGTAAAGAAAGGCAAGATGGTGCAGCAGAGAGGGGATGATCCATGCCAGCACCTCAGAATCTTAAACAAGATCCTCATGAATAGGGCACTGCTCAAAATACAGACACCTTTAAACATTTCTAAACCCTTACCAGTTTGTCCAGGAAGACCACCAGATCCTAAGGAAAGAAAAAGAGAAGGTGATCAGCCCTCCAGGTCTTTTCCAGCAGCCAGCTGCCTCGTGTTCACTACAGCCACTCTAGCAGCTTGGTACAGGTCAAAATCAACTGTGACTGGCATCAAAACTACGAGGGCCACATTGAATTGTTATCTGAATTAGGCCCCATCAGGGAAAGATTGGGCTTCCTCAACTTCTGAGAGGAAACATTCCCACCCAGGGGAAGACCGAGATCACATTTTCCCCAGTGACTACCAGTTCCTTCAGCCTGTCGTGCCCATTCTGTTGTGTCCTTCCTGACTACCCAAGGTTGATCTTTTAAAGAGCTCTTCCAGAAAGATCTTTCCGTCAATGACCCAAGCCTCCCCTTCGTCTTCCTGCACCCTTACTCACCCACCACTACCTTGCACTTCATCCTTGAATGAACTCAGGTTGTATACAGCATCCAGCCCACTGCTGGCACCACAGAAGAGCAGGGTCAACCACTACTGCCCTCCAGACCTGACATATCTTTTCCTCACAGTCACACAGCAGCTATAAGAAATGTCATTATTGGGAGCCTTGTTTGGCATGGGGGGGCTCCTGCCTCCCCCCATCCCCACCATTTTTCCAAGCCTGAACAGGCTCAGTGGGAATTTATGTCGCCATTTTCACAAGAATGTGTAAGTTGGACCCGGCTCTTTAAAAAGCCCTGCGCCCAGTTTTGCCCTCAGAGCTACTCACTCAATGGCATGCTGAGATGGAGCGGGCCGATGAGGTAACCTGCCCAATACTTCATTTTAAAAGAAGCTAAACTTCACTAACACATATTCTAAACTCCCCCCTCCCACTGTCCCATTCCTCAATTCTCTGTCACTTTAAATCAGGGGTAGTCAAACTGCAGCCCTCCAGATGTCCATGGACTACAATTCCCATGAGCCCCTGCCAGCATTCGCTGGCAGGTGCTCATGGGAATTGTAGTCCATGGACACCTGGAGGGCCGCAGTTTGACTATCCCTGCTTTAAATGTTCGCCCAGCATCAAAGTGAGAAAAAACATATCAGGCATAAGCAACACAGAACACGCTCTGAACATGACTGGCCTACCTGGCATATCTCTTGCTGGGAGTATGCTTCTATGTCTGCAACAACAACATACATTATTTAAATCATTATAGCGTCCTTAAATTTATTTTTAATGTTCAAAAGCTGCCGCCCGCCTCTTTGCATCAAACGCACACCTTCTAGGCTGTGAAGAAGCTCCTACACCGCTGGGTTTGCTGCTTTCCACAGAATATGCGCAACTTTGTGCATAAGCAAGAGGCAGGCTTGGTGCTTCCATTAGAAGGCTACAAAATTCCAAAGCACGATGCCCCTGAAAGGGAAGTCTCCATGGAGCCATTATTCAGAGATGGTCTTGCTCCGTAACAGTGCATCTAATCTACAGTGTGTTTGCATTTTGGTCCTTCTAACATTTAGAAGTAGACTTTTAGGCAGCTTGTCTAGGTCAGCATTTTGTTAGTGTTTAAAATCTTCATTCAAAACAAGCCTCATGTAGCACACAAGACAGCTTAAACATTCAAAGCAGCCCCTGGAGACTGCAATCTTCATCTGAAGGAAAGGGAGACACAGGCTTGGATCCTGCCTATAATTTCCAGACAGAAGGGATTTCAGTGCTTGCAGAGCATGCCTCCCCTGCCGGCCAAAATGCCCCATGAAATGTTGCTTGAACTCCCCACGTCCCCACAAAGTAGTAGGAAATTCTTTTACACATAAAATGATTAAAAAGTGGAATACACTGCCAGAGGATGTAGTGATGGCCCCAGGAATAGACAGCTTTAAAGGGGGATCAGATAGGTTCATGGAGGGTATCAATGGCCACTGAGGGAAGCCTCCACATTCAGAGGCATTCATCCTCTGAATCCCAGAGCCAGGAGGCAACATCAGGGGAGAGCCTCAGCCTCTATGCCCTGTTGTTGGTCCTCCAGAGGAGCTGTTTGGGGCCACTGTGTGAAGCAGGATGCTGGACTAGATGGACCACTGGTCTGATCCACAGGGCTTTTATGTACCTAACAGCTATGTGGGGAGTTGGAGATATGCTGCATGATGAGGGAAATCAGGAAAGAATCCCACTCTTTCACCCATGTCTATTTGTTACACACCCTCACCTGTGGGTCTCCCGCCCCATACCTTTCAAGTGGCAACTCCTCTTTTGGGCTTCAGGTCCCAAGTGAAGATATTCATATAATCCTGGCCAGGGCCCACATCTTTTAAAGACCCAAACAGTGCCTAGTGCCAGAAGTCTGCCTCCACAAGGGACAAAGTGGAATGTAAGGGGGGGGGGTGGAAGAAAGATACAGCAATCATGCCCTAGAGGTCTCTGCCCATGTGCACTTCGTCAGGACCATGGCTTTTAAGCTTTCATAATTGTTCTGCCCCAGCAAAAGAAAACAGGACAGAGATAATCTCAGAGATGGAGAGAAAATTGAACAGCGATTGTGCCCAGATCCAGATGTGTTTTAGGAAACTGGCAGCTCACGGGTATCCGTACTACAATACTACAACAGCCAACACACACAGTGCACAAAGCACAAAGTGCTCTCAGCGATCTTCCTGATGTCACAAAGGATCCAAGAACATACTTTTCAGGTCGCAAATGCCAAATATGCCTTTGAATTGGTGGTGGACAGAACACTGTCCAAGAAAAACTGCATCAGGCAGCTGTTTGTGAATGGTGAAAGGCTTTGCAGAGAGCCACTTCCGGACCCCTGCAAGGCCAACCCCAGTTTCATACAAGCAGCGGCAAAAGCCTGTTTCAAGACCAGAATGCAACATCACCTGGTGGAGCCGTGGAGACCCCATAGCCTTTCATTTCCAAGGCTAGGACGCGGAAACCAGCCTCAGCAAGCGCTGGGATCTAAGGTGGAACAACAGTAGGAGAGTTTAGATTCTATATTAAACCCTTATTCTTCTCCTGCCACTCACTGCCTGGGTTCCTCAAGTCATAATCAACTCTCCCCCTGCCACACCCCCCCCCCCAGTTGTGTGCAGTTTGGCCTCAGTCGCCAAGCCCAGCTTATCAGGGTTACAGGGCTCATTCGTTCCAGACTCTAATAACTGGACAGTCACTTCTAGCAGGACAGATATAGCAACTGCTAGACATTGATGGTACAGAATGCAGAATGACAACAAGATTTGCAGGCCCTTCTCCAGCCCCACCCCTCTCTGCAGGCATCCCCAGATGTTCTCTTCATCTTCCATCAGCTCCTTTGAAAAATCCTGACATCTCTGCAGGGGATGCATGGACACCACAGGGCTTGCCAGCACTGGGGGCGTGGGCACTGTAAGGCCCTGATTCAAATGACAGGGTTTTCCAAGACTACAGTAGCAGCCGAAGCCAGTAGAGTAAGGATGATTCAGTCTGCTCCACTGGTGACCCGGATGTCCAATGACATCCTTGGACCCCACAGGGCAAGGGAAAGACCATAAGGGATCCTGATTTAAGTGATGGGTGTCATTCTCATCCTTGCAAAGGTGAAAGTTGTCTTACCTGGTAACGCCAAGAAAACCAGGATTCTGGGAAGCCATGGCAGAGACAAACTGGAGGGCCATCACCCAGCTCTACAAAGTGCAGCTGGGTCCCAGGCTAAGGGGGAAACAGAAGGTTTGGGGTTATGCCTGTGTGATGCCAACATGACATGTCTAAAGGTTTCGAAGTTCCATATCACATGAAAATCACAGAATGCATGAAAGGTCTCAGAGCTCAAAGGTTGTGTCACATTCTGAGAATCCCCCCCCCCCCAACCTCATAATACAATGGGACCTTTGGTGAATCAGATTTCAGTTGTTTCTAGGAGGCATGAAAGCCCTCAACACAAGTAGCACTGACCAATCACAAAACTGGCTGCAACTGGGACAGGCACATGATAAATATTCTCCTTTTCCCTTCGCTCCTTTAAAAGCACCTGACCTTGTGGGCTGCTGTCAAAGAACCACACCCCTTACTAAGGAGAATGTTTAGGATCATTTCCCACCCATAAGCCTTCCGTGGCGCATGGCACTGGTGAGAAGGAAGCTTAAACCTTCTGCCTTCTTTGTTTAGGTAGGCAACAAAAAATGCATCTGGCTTGTTGAGAGTGCTGTTAGGAGCCACTTTAACAAAATGTTATCGCTGTTACCTTGATAGTCACATAGCCATGGACTACTTTTTCTGGATCACAAGGAGGTGGCAACCTTTCTTGGGCAAGAAGCTAAAGAGAGGGAGACAAATCTCAGGTTATCATTTGCATACTGTGAGAAATACAGCATTTGGCTACCATCCCCTGGAGCCATTTGCACTCAAGAAAGAGAAGGTGGTGTGCGTTGTCAGGTGCCCTGCTCAAGCATCTTCCTGCAGATCGATTTGAACTTGCTGGAATTTTAACTGGAAGCAGGGCAGAGAGGGAACTGCAAGTTACAAACCTGGGCAACCACCTGATCAGCTCACTGGCCAAGCTGGAAGGCAAGTGCGGAAAAGCAGGGAAGAATCTGCTAGCTAGGGAAGAACAGCTGAAGAACGTTGAGCTGGGTTTGGTTCTCCTCTGCTGTGGGTATTCCAAACCTGAGCTCCAGTGCTCTGGAGTGTGCAATGAGCGGGAAGAGATGCCAGCTAAAGAATTCTCTGCTTTGTCAGTTGGCTTGTCTATATTATTAGCTGCTTTGGCAGAGTGGTAAGGCAGCCAACATGCTGTCTGAAGCTCTGCCCATGAGGCTGGGAGTTCAATCCCAGCAGCCAGCTCAAGGGGGGTAAAACGGTAATGACTGGGGAAGGCACTGGCAAACCACCCCGTATTGAGTCTGCCATGAAAACACTAGAGGGCGTCACTGGAAAGGGTCAGACATGACCCGGTGCTTGCACAGGGGATACCTTTACCTTGGGCCCCCAGGGAGAAAAGCAGAACACAAATGGATATTTACTTCATTTCCACCTCCACAGGGACTCAAAGCAGCTTATGTCATGCTCTCCTGTTTCATCTTCAGTACCAACCTGTGAAATAGGGCAGGCTGAGTGTGTGTGTGGTCCAAGGTCACCCAACCAGCTTCCATGGCAGAGTATCATCCAAACCTGGGTCACGCAGATCCAAGTCTGCTCTTGCCTGCTGTGGCCAGCAGTTATTCCTCCATCCCAGCCACCCACCCACCCTCCCTCCTTCTAATTTCTCCTTTGGCATCTAAAACTTCTTGCAACTTAATGTAACTCTGCTTGTTCATTCTAGCACTCCATTTAGGACACGATTCAAATTAGCTTTCTGTGCTGTGGCAGAGTGTGTTGGTAAGACTAAGAAACGCAATTCCAATCCAGTACTTGGAATGGTGTACATCCAT
This sequence comes from Paroedura picta, assembly GCF_049243985.1. Classification (NCBI taxonomy): domain Eukaryota; kingdom Metazoa; phylum Chordata; class Lepidosauria; order Squamata; family Gekkonidae; genus Paroedura; species Paroedura picta. Next base: position 29,042,254 of record NC_135369.1, on the reverse strand, counting down.
ACAGACTGAGCGGCTTCACTTCCTCCATGTGTTATCCATTTGTATGCTTTGATCCTGATTCAACTCATGCAATTCTGTAGACTTTGGAACCAGGTATTGTGGTGGTTAATAATTGGCATAGAATGCTGTTTCAGAATAGCCATCATTAAGTACTGAGTAACAGGGCATGAAGGGAGGGGAAAGAGACTAGAAACCATGAATTTCAGGAAAGGGGGGTTCAAAGGATTTTAAAAACAAACATTAGAAGCCTCAGTCATCATACAGAACATATATAGAAACCTCTGGCACTAATGCATTTTCGTAAACATATACACAACTGTGATGTTTAGAAGCTCAGAATTCTACATTCAAATGCACACACTGGAAGATAAGCAGTAGTTAAGATTATCGAAACGAGCTAAATGAGCTAAGAGAGGAGATAGGAGGATCTGTCTAGCCCTAGTTGACATATTAAATAGGGGCTTTATTTTATTATTTTATTTATTTATTGTATTTATATACCGCCCTCCCCGAAGGCTCAGGGCAGTTTACATGAAACAAGAGAATGATACAGGGAACTCCATTTATAGTGACAACAAGGTTGATAACAACAACATTAACATAGTAACAACAATAACACAGTAGTAACAATAACCTGACAGAACCGAAACAGTTCCACAGGGCCTGCAAAAGGCATTTGGTTGAGGACGACCCAAACCACCGCTTCCAATTGGCCCCCAAGCCCCCCCACACACACACACACACGCGCACACTACGACTGACACTAATCGACCTTACCCACTGGGTCCCAGTAAGAGTTGAGCTGAGGCTCTTGCAATTTCTATTTTCTAATATTATTGTTATGATCATGTTAAGTTATTATTGTTATAATGTTATTACTGTTATCACCTGTTACTATATGTTATCTGTATCTTTTCCTGTTTCCTGTAAACTGCCCTGAGCCCTCGGGGAGGGCGGTATATAAATATAATAAATAAATAAATAAAGAACAGTGGAAACTGCAAAGAGCATCAGCTCAAGTCATACTGAGGCCCAGTGGCTATTAACCAGCAAGACCAAACTAAACTTCTAGGTTCAGAAGCAGTCTACCTGTGAATGCCCATCACCTTCGTTTTCAGTTGATAGACTGCTTTTGGGACGCATCTGACTGGCCATTGTAGGAGACAGGATACTAGGCGAGTGATCCAGGAAGGCTCTTGGGCAGCTGACAATCCTGCCCTCTGACAGCACTTTTTGAATTAGTTTTAAAGAACGCAGCACAAACCCCTGCATTTTCCAGAGTGCAAAGGTACAAGTCTGCTGCTTTATGCAAGAGCCAGAATTTGCACTGCTGTGGGACACACCTACCAGGGCCCCCCCCCCATCGCCTCCAGGCAACAGAAGTGAGTAATCCAGAGAAAGCCCAAGACAAACCAGCCGGGCAGAGGGGAACACTGGCAAGGTGCAGATGCCAGACACTGCTGCAGTCTGCAGTCCCATCCAGCCCCCTTGAAGCAGTTTAGCATTTTATACTGTACAGGGAGCCCTACTACCAGCATCCTCCCAGGCTCATGACATTCTTTGTTACACAGCACTTGAGGCATTACCCACAGTGAAGAGGGGAAAAAATGTGCAAGCGACGCAGAACTCTTCATTAGCAAGGTGGGAATGGGGGGAATAGTCAATTCTCATCAACACAATATATTATTTTACATTGTGTTATGAGTTCTTATTGCTAATTGTTCTTAATGTTAAGAAAATGTTATGTATTCAAATAAAAACATTATAACGTACTGAATTATGAACGTTTCAATGTAAAAGGCTCTGAGCCACAAGGGAGGGCAGTATACAAATATAAATAAAGAGCCAGCTTGGTGTAATGGGTAGGAGTGCCAACTTCTAACCTGGTGAGCCGGGTTTGATTCCCTGCTCCTCCACATGCAGCCCGATGAACGAGCTTTATCAGTTCTAGCCATAGCACTGATAAAGCTGTTCTGACTGAGCAGTAATATCAGGGCTCCCTCAGCCTCACCTCCCTCACTACTACACGAACCAATCTTATAAGAGAACCAGAGGACCTCTCCATTCTCAGGGCCAGGCACGCTCCATCCACTCACCTGAATCCCAGTCAAATCTTGTAGCTCCTTTAGTGCAGAGTCAGCATCTTTCACAAGGATGGTGGCCATTCCCATCTCCCGTGCAGGCTTCAAGTTGGCGCCAATGTCATCCAGGAAAATAACCTAGATTTAAGAAGAGGTCCCACCCGGTAATCAGCTGATAATCATTCCTGGACAACTTGTTCAGAGGGCTTCCTGCTTCCTTACGTGTACTCCAAATATTGCACTTCGGAAAACTGCCTTCCTAACTTGTATAAGTGCTAATTAAGCGACAGGGTTGTGAGTGTCGTGCACAGTGCAGGGGGCTGGACTAGATGACCCAGAAGGTCCCTTCCAACTCTATGATTCTATGGTTCTAATTGTGATTCATAACGACCAAGTCTTCGGTGAGGAAAAGGGGAGGAATTAAATGATGAGGAGTCCTGCAGCTACTCAAGCCTCTTTTCGTCTGAACCTGATTCAGATGTCCTTTGAGCTGGAGGAGAAGGAAAGAGACACTGCACACGCTGTCAGCCATGAGGACTAGAAATTCACTCTTTGTTCAGATGTCACCTCAAGTTTGTCAGGATGCCAAAACACATTCTCAGTCTTTTTTGCCGTCTCCTGGATGGCCAAACTAGCTGAGTTTTCTCAGATCTTGGAAGCTAAGCAGGGTCAGCCAGGGTTAGTATTTGGATGGGAGGCCACGACAGAAGTGCAGGCTCATAGCACAGAGCAGCCTTTCTAAAAACTATTTACCATTGAGAACCCCCTGAAACATTCTTCAGGCTTCGAGAAACCCCAGAAGTGGTGCGATCGTGCAGAATATGGTTGGGAAGCACAGCTGGGGACACACCCACCAGGGGCCCCTCTCCCTCCCATCAGGCCCATCATTGGCTATTTTGGGAGGGGGAAGGGGGGTCAACATGACCATATATGATCAAATCATCCAATAACATTTAACAATTTTTTAAAATATAAATATAAAAAAATCAATGAACGCTCACCCATTCAGGAAGTCAACTTACAGTCAGGACACACACCTGACCTAAGGATCTGAAACCCAGCTCTCACCTATCTAAGCCCAGTTCTCTGTCCACATTAGTTTCACTTAGGATCTGAATTCATCACTAGTGGTCCTGATCTGTCTCTGATAAGGAGCAATTCCATCTCTGCATCACTCAGAAAAGAATAAACCAGCCCACTCCCACAAGAATGAATTAATTGAAAAACCAGCATGCCACTTGCCTCCTGAGGTTTTGCCTGCAGAACCTCCAGGGCGTACTCATAAATCTTGGGATCCGGTTTCTGCAGGTTAATACGACAGGACTCAATCACTGCATCAAAGTCCTTCCGCAGCAGACTGAAGAGTTGTGCTGTTTGCTGCCGATGTTGGCTGTCATCAATCCAGTTGTTTGTAAGGACAGCAATCTTGAAACCTGAAAAAATATTGGTTGGACAGGGATCAGCTGGCAAATAGACTCAAGATTCTGTGTAGGGTTTATCATGGATACACACTTTTCTTGGGTGCTTTAGGATGCTTAGGGCTGATCATGCGTTGAGCAGGGGGTTGGACTAGATGGCCTGTATGGCCCCTTCCAACTCTATGATTCTATGATCAGGAGAATGCCCATTCTGCCCCCAGAGTTAGGTACAGAATGTGCATCAGCTCTTGTCCTGCAGAAATGCATGTTCTAATGGCACATTTGGAATGCACGTACATATAAATGGGCTGGGAACTTCACTCATGGAATGAAAATGAAAATAATTAATCTGGTCACTTAGGTTAGAAATGAGCCAAGTTCTCTTTGCCATATGGACTTCGTCCTTACCATGATGCTTGGACATTCTCAGGAGTTCTACATTATGAACTCACTGGAAACACACTGACTACTTCCATTCTTAATGGGTCAAGCATAAGATACCTTTTCCCATTTCTTTGAATCTGTCCCTCATTTCTAAACTTCCCAAACACAAGCGTGTCACACCACTTACTTTTATATGCCTACATTAAACAAATAAAGTTTTGCTCACTTTAACAGAATCAAGTTATAAAATCTTTTAACAGCAGGATCGCTGTTAAAATAACTCAATAAGGGCTTAGTGGGTAGAAAGTGGGTGTGGCCAATCTGAAGCAGGGGCTAATTCGGATGCGCCCTGCTTCAGCCAGGCCATGCCCACTCTCCAGCCACCCAGCCAGCCAGGGCTCTCTGCTGGCACTGCCAGCAATTTGCCCGGGACAATGCCAGTGGGTGGGGATGGAGGCCTCCATTCCTGCTGGGCTTGCAATGGGAAGCTGCAGGGGGGGGGGGTCTTTCCCTTCCCCCTTTCGTCTTTCTCTTCCCCCTTCCCAATAGGAGCCAGCAGGAGGGGGAAAGGGGGGTCTCCCCACCTCCCCCTGTCTTTCCTGTCATTTTGCAATGGCACTGTGAGCAGGAGCAGGTTCCCGCCCGGAGCGCCATTGCAAAATGATAGGAAAGCGCGGGGAGGGGCTGCCTTCCTTCCTTTCCTATATTTCTGTCTGTCTGTCCCCTCCATTACCTCTCTAGTGCTCGCTGCATTCCTGACTGCAGCAGGCTTTTTTACTAGTACTACAATAAACAGTTACAGGGACTAGGCTATCTTCCTATTCTGTAATTAAAAATTCAGTGCACATCCTGGTAAGAAGGGTATCAACCACTGTAAAAGAATGAACGCAGACGAGTGTAAGTGCTCATTGCCCAAGGCACCTACAACACAATTACTAGCTCCCAAAAAAACCCACAACCACCCTATTACATGTCTTTGCTTGGAGATTTCCAAAGGATAAAACAGCAGATGTTCCCCCAGCTTGCCCCCTAGCATCCCTTTCAACAATGGAGGCGATTACCATTGTTTTGCAGAGTCAGAGCAGCTCGCAGAAGAGGTGTGTTCACTGAGTCTTCATTTGTCATGTCCTCAAAAGCCTGAGCAACGGAGAACTTCTCTGGGAGGGAGAGTCCAGAGGCAGCAGCCGCCTTCTTGCAGTCTTCATCTAGCTCTGCCATAAGCTGGATCAGGCACATCAAGTTAAAATATATTATTTTTTTTTTATTTTATTACATTTATATACCAACACCACCCTTGTGGCTCAGGGCAGTTTACAGTAACATTCATGGTGCAATACAAACATCAGATAATGACTGAGAACATACATATTTCTAAGAGTGGAAACTCATAACATTGTTGAACGTTTACCATTTAATTATAACATCATAATTTTATAATTCGCTATTTTGTATTTAAGTGCTGTGGTTTGCCACATCTACCTGCGAGGTGTAGTTGGTGATTGGGGGGGGGGGGAGGTCTGATTGATGGCATTGTTTCACCGGCCCCGAACAAAGGCCTGGTGGAAGAGCTCCATTTTGCAGGCCCGGCAGAACTGTTTTAGTCCTGACAGGACACTGATCTCTTCTGCGGGCAAATTCTACCAGGCTGGGGGCCAGGGCAGAGAAGGCCCTGACTCCAGTCAAGGCTAGACGAACTTCCCTGAGGCCAGGGATCATTGGAATTTAAACAAAAAGCAAAGAGGTGGGGGAAGAAATATAGGAAGGCCCAATTTCAGACATATTTAGAAGAAACAGAGTTGGGTTTTATATCCTGCTTTTCTCTATCTCAAGGAGTCGCGAAATGGCTTTCAAGCAGTTGTGCCCTTTAATTATTTGACTGAAAAATGTCTGATTGATTTATTTAGGGTAGAGAAGTAGAGTTGGTTCTTCTATGCCACTTTCCTCTACCAGAAGGAGTCTCAAAGCGGCTTCCAATTGCCTTCCCTTTCCTCTCCTCACAACAGACACCCTGGGAGGCAGATGGGGCAGAGAGAGTTTTGAGAGAGGCCTTAAAAGAGATAAGCAATTGCCAGCTTTGGAAGACTGGTGAAAGATTGGGATAGGACAATCAAGGACACTCTTGTATGTTTCTCCAGAGAGCTCAGGAGAGTAACTCAAAGCCTAATCTATTTCATGATGTTGTTGGGAGAATAAAACAAGGCAGAGAGAACAATTTAGACCATCTCCCATTAAAATTTTGAATCCTTTCACTGAACTCTGGAAATTATATCCTTTGTCTATCTACAGATGTTTATAATCGGCTTCTCCTTAATTTGTGAATGGCATCATGCACTCTATACTTCCACTACACACAATTTCAAGACTCCCCCAGCTTCTGTGTCTCTTCCTCGAACGGAAGAAAGCACTTAGGTTGGAAGGGGGGCTCCTTAGGCTGGAAGAAGTCCCTCTCCCCTGGACAGCACCCAATATATTTGAAATTCATACATTATATTTTGCTTTTATGAAATCACATTCTACAAAAATCAGAATTTTAAAAAAAAAGGTTAGAGAAAATGTGACTAATTAGTGCTTATTCAGTTCAGTCGGTGGGTAAGTAAGGATTTGACCCCAAGGTTTCCAGAGCCTTGTCATACACATCACCCAAATTCTGCTGCCATATAGGCTGATCTGGAAAGGGACTAACCGGCAGGGGGGTGGGTTCGCCTCACAGTTGAGGTTTAATCCTCTCTAGGGTTTCTGCAATTCCCATGACCCAAGATAGGTCATTGAGTCAAAGTAAATCTGATATAGTCCACCAAGCTGGTTGGGAATCCCTGGGTCAGGGATTAAAACTAGATCTAAGAACATAAATAGCAGCAACTCTACAACTGAGCTTCTGCCCCCCCTCCCCCAAGAGTCTTACCTGAGTCAGTCCAATTTGACCACACATTGCTCTGGAGAAAGGCCCCTCCGGGCCTCCTTGCACAATGACATCTTGGAAGAAGTTACTAGAAGAAGGAAGTCAAAAAACAAAGTTAGGACTGAAGATGGCCATGCACAGAAGACAAACCTAGATTCCTGGAAACTATGCAGTGAGCAAGGGTGCCGCCATCTTTCTGTGCCTGCCTATGGGAACCCTGCTTGTACACAGACCTATCACGACACAGAGAAAGAAAGGGATTGGGGAAAACATGATTGTCTTGCTAAGTGAGAAAGAATGATGAATGAAGGACACATAGAAGCCATTCCTCTTCTACCAGAAGAAGAGAAAGGCTAGGGAAAACCTCACATCAGGCCTTGAGATGGAAGGAGCTGCAGGTGGTTGACTGGCAGGTAGTGAGCAATAAGCGGTTTGAATTCTGAGCATGGGTCAAGAAAACAGCCAGCCAAAGGGGTCAGACTATTATGTGTCCATGAAAGCAGTGCCAATCATCTTTGTACTATGAACCAAGCTTGAACTTTAAAGCTGCAAAAAACTGTGGCAGCACTAATGTAATCAGAAATACTTTCAGGGCACACATAAGAATAGCCCAGCTTGATCAGACCATTTCGTTTCTCACACTGACCAATAAGGGACCTTTACAAGAAGCCCAAAGAGAGCGCAAGGGAATCACCTCTCCATAATGTTCCTTTCCTCACTTAGTCCTAGGATGACTAGGTTGACATTGTTCTGTTTTCCAGCTCTACGATTTGAAACAGGATGACTGGAAAATATAGGATTTTGAATGCAATTCCATCATAGGTTTACACAAGAGCTGATTTGTCTCCTGCAATTTCAAATCCCATTAAGCCGACTCATGAGATTACGTTTTTGCACCCAATGCATTGCTTTCCAAGGATGGCCAGACTGAGGCTCTCCAGATGTCCCTGGACTACAATTCCCATGAGCCCCTGCCAACATGCACAAATACATAAATAAATGACAGTCGCACTCCTTCCCCCTACATTTTCCTCTAGGACTAAGCCAATGTGAAAAGCTTCCATCATCATCATGTGCCCTAATATGAAGAAAAAATGGACTTTACATTGAATGGTTGCACACACTATCTTCTAAAGGAAATAATACGTTCTAATCCTTTGTAATCAAGGTAGCATTGCTAACAGCTTGACCCAAGATCTGCTTCTGGGTGCATCTTGGCTACATTCATTGTCATGAAAACCACCACTGATATGTCCATCCCACAGGGCTGTCAGCATGTTACAGTTAAATGGATGTTCTCACCGTGTTTGTTCTATTATTATATTGTTCTACTGTTATGACTGTATTGCCACTGTTCAGTTTATTGTGTTATTTGTCCTGTTTTTCTCCAGTTTCATGTAAACCGCCCTGAGACTCAGGAGAGGGCAGTATATAAATATAATAAATAAAATAAACAAACATAAATATCATGTCCCCCCATGTCATCACTTTTCTAAACTGAAAATGCACACTCTTCAGCCTTTCCTTACAATGTGCCCCAACCAACTAATCACCTTGGCTACCCATTTCTGTACTTTTTTCAGCAGAAGGAGGGGGAGGGAAGAAGAGGAAAATTAACTGCCAGATCTTGTTTTATTTATATCCTGCCATTCAGATAAAATTGCTTGCCCAAGTAGCTCATATCAAAGGAGACAGACCTGCCTTTAGGGTTATAGGCACAAGAGACAAGGTATATCAGGGAAGGTGAGCAGGCAAGGGTGAAGTTCACCATAACTTGGAGATCAGAGGAAAGGCTCACATTGCCCAGTATCCTATTTCTACCTTCATGCTGGGAAGCCCACACATAGGCCATGGCGAAGACAAGCCTACTCCTTCTGGCCTTACACAACTGCTGTTCACAGGCATGACAACCCTAGACAGCACCATTTTTGCACCCCCAGGGCTTGTGGGCACAGAAGCTACCAACTCCTACTCTCAAGGGCTAAAGGGATTGTCGCAGAGGATGCACAGTCTCACAGGTATGTATTTACTTGGACATCCTAAAAGTACTGAACTTTTGTACTATAGAATGGAATGAAAGCTCAGAGGAAGCAGCAGCACAGGTTCAACATAAACATCTCATCTTTTAAAGATCAGGGCATAACGAGCTATATGAGCTGTTAACTTCTTATTCCACACCATCCTAGACGCCTTGTCAACAAGCTAATATCACTGAAAAAGGACAATCCTATAGACTATCACCCTCCCTTACAGGGAAAGCTCATTAATGAAAACTCAAAGCCCCTCAAGCCATAGAGTTGATAGCACTTTGACATCACGTTTCTCGGGAACACAAAGACTATGGGAAACAACTGGCCATCCCCATTGTAGTTAAGCACAAGTGCTAGGTTATCAGGAAAAGGATTAAGGTTTCAGGGATACAACTGCAGCCAATCTGGCAGGTTAGGATGAGACTAAGGTCACTAAGCAGATTCAGATTCAGGATTCAAACACAGGTGTCCCCAGATGTTAGCTAGGCACTCTAACCACTATGCTACTCTGGCTCTCAAAAACCCTGCTTATTTTACCTTTGCCTCAAGACTAACATAGCTACCTCTTTGATATATAATCACCACACACAGTCTCCAAAAGCAAAAAGGACCCCTATGGTCCATAATTAAAACAAAATCTCTTCACATGATGCAATATAAAGAATGATTTTCAGGCTGGAAAACAGGGAAGACTTCTTGCCCTCTGGGCAAAGATCTCTAAGGCTCATCTTGAATTTTTTTCATTTATTTTTTCATTTATTTGTTAGGCTTCTAGCTACCCCTTTCCAAAATGGTCTCTAGGTGGCTTACAACAAACAGATAAACTCCCCATATAATAAAAATTAATACGTTTAAAAGTATAAACTTAATCCATTTTAAATTATTACTTGCTGTCAGAGATTGTTTTGGCTGAAGTACCTAGAGATGGAACCTTCTGCAAGCAAACTGTGAACTCCCTTGTTGAGCTGTGACCCATGACCTCTACCATCAATTTTGTAGATTGATTCTTTAAACTGCTTTGAGGTATGCATTATGACAGGCAAAATTGGATATAAATTATGTAAATAAATGAAACAAGGCAAAGATGTCAAATGAACAAGCTGATTAACATAAATATACACTATGTTAAGTAAAGGTCAAGTTTAAACAGAAGAAACAACGTCAGCATTTTCCAAGATTGATCGGTTTAAGCAGCCATCAAATTGATGGAGAACGGACCTGCAACTTATAGGTACAGAATCTTATGGAGACTTCAGAAAAGCTGAGCAGAATCAGAGAGTTTTAAGGAAGCCTCCTGAAGAGGAGGGGAAACAAAACGGAAGCCCTCAGCAATGAACCAAGTAGATCTTGGAGCACAGAGAGAAAGCATGGCAGAAATAGTTTCTAATGCAGCCTGAAGGCAAAAGGAGTCACGTCATGTGGTACCTTCAAATGCTGAAGTCAGAGCAAAAACACCAGATAATCTTGGGAAACAGTCTCTGCAAGTACATGTAGTTTTAATAGTCCCCAAAACTACTTTCACTACTCCTGAACATATCAGCAAATGATGCCAATCCTTTCCTAACAAATTCAATCAATAACTCTGAGAAGATAGACAAGTTCAGAACAGGGAAAAGTACATCAGTTTCAACAGTCTAATTTTTTTACTGATTGAGAACGTCTGCCTCCATAGTACCAAATGTAGTAGCCAAGGGTATCATGGGCACCCCAATATATTTCCCAGGGCCTACTTGCTTCTTCCCCAAAAAGCCCTTCTTTCCGGTAAGCTAAGAGCTAATCCTGACCATCTTCCACTTCACTGAAGTAGGTGGTGCATCAGAGGAACCCAGATAGTATCCCTGCTGTGTCTGTAGGAAGCACTGGTTTCGAAACATCTGCCTCTGTTGTGGAACTTCTGAATGTTGTGTGATTGGACCCACTCCTCCCATGGCAGCCATTTTGTTCTGGATTCCAGGATCTCCTAACAGTTCAACATTGGGATTGGGAACCCTCATGATCACAATTAGCAGGAAATCAGCCACTCTCTAGTTTACTTCATTTAGAACAGTGGTCCCCAACCCCCGGTCCAAGGACCGGTACCGATCCGTAGATCAGTCGGTACTGGGCCACGGCTCCTCCTCGTCCTCCTCCCCGGCTGCTGCCTCGGGGGCTGCCCTGCCAGTCTGCCGCTGGCTCAGCTTTGGTGCTCTATCGCGGCCGCCATGGTTGGGGCTCCCTCTCGGTATGGCAATGCGCAGCTTCTCCTGGCAGCAACCCCCAGCGGGCGGCGGGAAGTCAGGAGCGCCGGCAGGACAGCAAGTGGAGCAGGGGCTCAGGCGGCAGCAATGTCCCTCGGCAAAAGACTACCCCCCCACCCGGACCTCAGTAAAATTGACAAGCGTTGACCAATCCCCGGTGATGAAAAGGTTGGGGACGACTGATTTAGAATACTTGTGCTGCCTTTCCACCCAAGAAGAACCCCAAGGTGTCGATTAAACACATTTAACAAGGGAGTAGGGGCAATAACAGCAACAGCAGTTTACTGGGCTGAAATATCTCTGCAGTCAAGCATCTCCTCTGGCCAAGTGCAGAGGGGACAACTGGAGGGCCTGGGGCCATACCAAGTAAGCCAGTGGTCCCCATGATATGGTGGGAGCTCTTTTTTTAAAGGTTTTTCCTGCCTCTAAGATCTGTTTTTCCACCAGAGTTCACTTCCACACTCAAGTAGTGGATACTTTTTAAAATTCTCTTCGCAACGGAGTTTTACGGAGAAGCTCTTTAATCACGAGCTGGCTTGATGTCCCTTGAATTTCAAATATTCTGTGCCAGGATTTCTCAGCCTACGACAACATACATTAAATACATTCTCATACATTCTCCAATTTTGCAATATTCATCTGTGAAGGCTGCTACTTTCATCTGAAACCCTGGATCCAATAAACCCTCTAGAATATTAAGCAAGTAGTTATTCGGTCCATTTGTATCCCACTGTTCCTCCAAGGAGCTCAGAGCAAAATTTCCCCCCGACCTCTATTTTGTCCCAGCCCCCTTAGGAGGTGGGCTATGCCAAAAGATGATGCAATTTTGGCATCTTCCCAGAATAACCCTGTAATGTAAGAACACTTTCCCAGGAGTCAGCCCCAGTGAACAGACTTGAGTGGGTGTCAAGATCCTGATGGCACATATTCTTGCCATGAAGGTTCAATAATCTGTGTTGCATTTATACATGTGTTAAAGTGCCATTTACTTACTGTGTTTGACCAGAGAATGGGGCCTGCTGGGAAATGTCTTATGAACTTGGTTATTTTAATTTTCCAATCCCAGAGAGGCTTGCAGTAAAATTCCAAAGACACTCCTTTGAATCTGCTGGTTATCACCTGACCTTGGTTGGCAGGGACTGTACTTTTGGTATGTCTTGGATAGTTTGCTTTATCGCTTTCACTTTGGCTGGGTTGCAGCATGGGAACATTCAGCTATAGCGCCTCTCATTTTGTGCACCAAAGGAGCAGCCATATAGGTAGGCAGGCTGTGCTAACTTTAGTTTTCGCAAAGAACATCATGCACCTCTTTTGCCAATCCTTTCAATAAAGATATTTCTTCAATCAAGAGTCTGCTTATTGGGGAAGTCGACTGGCCACTGGTCTGCTGCCTCAGCCCAACACGGCTACCCAACTGATTTACTATAAGGAAATTTAGGTTGCTGTCAACAAAGGTATTTGTGAAGAACAGGCAAGGAGGAAATGTGGGAGTTCAAACTTGAGAAAACACTCAGGCCACACGCAACATGTTGCTCTTGTGGTTGGAGCACTGATGCTGTGGCATCATGCAGTTTGGGTAACTTTTCTATCCAAACTAAATATCAGAGGAAATGCATTGGGGCGCCCATGATGCCCCTGGTTACTAATATCATCCCTTAGTTCCAGATGTCACATTCTACATGCACATGCTCTCTGATTAAAATCACAGGACCTCAGCAAACAGGAAAAAACTCCTCGGGGTAGTTAAAACCAGTGTATTAAAAAAGCTCTTTGTCAATGGATTGATTCTCTGATTTGGTACAAGCCAGTTTCATGTTTACTTGTCTTCCTTTGCTTTTTATGTATTTACATACATATAATAATAATTCCGGACGGCTTTTCTTTGCTGCAACTCAAGGCAGATTTGAATATACACAAAATGACTCGGTATTCTCCATCATATCTGTATAACCTCCCACCACCACCAAGGGCAATGCAAGGCTGTTTTAGTGGGGGAAAATTAGCACTTAGATTATCATTTTATGGCCATGATGAATTGTTTCCAACTCAAGCAGGAGAGCGTTAATGGCATCTTCCCATCAATGTTATAACATTAAGATAAGATACTATTTTTTTTTTCTAATTGGTCCTTTTTCATTCATTGCTTTAGGATGCTTTGGGCTGATCCTGCGTAGAGCAGGGGGTTGGACTAGATGGCCTGTATGGCCCCTTCCAACTCTATGATTCTATTCTGCAAGAGGCAGAATTGCTAAACTGAGAGAAATGTAGAATTCCTATTAAGGAATTTCCAGTGTGCAGTTTGCCTGTAAAAAGCAGTCAGAAATAGAGGTACCAATTTGAATCACGCTACAGTGTTGGTGTGCGTGTTTTAACTTTTTCTACAATGGCCTTCAGTAGCTGCTTTAAGCCTGAGATGTGGTAGAGAGAGATCACTTCTCTCTTTTCCCAACAAGGTTTAGACCAGACTATGACATCTTGCGATTTTTATGTGATGCCTCTATTGATACAACCCAAGACTGCATTTGCTTTCTTTACCGCCATATTTGAAACTCCTCATATTTAGCTTATGGGGCCACAAGTATCCCAAGATCGCATTCACGCACACTGCTACTCAGAATGCATGTTTCTGAGTGTTGTGACCTAGATGCAAAAGCTACTGAATTGCATCTTGTTCTCATTTGCCTACTTTCCCAGGATGTTCAGAGCTTACTGAACGCTATTTCTGGGGTGTTGGCTACACCTCCCACTTTGATGCCATCTGCAGATTTAATTAGTGGTCCTCCCACCCCACCCTCCATCCAGAGCTTAAACACTCATGAAAATGGACTCAATCAGATCTTGACTTCATCAAGGTCAGTATATCATCTACTCAGACTGCTAGCAGCTCCCCAGAGTCTTTCACATCACCTACTGTGTGGCCCTTTGAACTAGAGACAGCACGGACTGGCCCTGGGACCTTCTGCATGCAAAGCAAAGACTTTTGCACTGAGCCACAGCACTGGATAGTTCTTCATATATAACAGGCGAAATTAATTATGAGCAGGAACTTTAATTACGAGCAGGAACTTGTGGAGTTTTCAAGTCCTGCTGGTCTCACCTTGCTTAACCCAGCAGCTGGAAGCTGCCATGTCCTGCAACCTACAACCAGAGGGCTGCCTGCCAAGATTCTCCCAAGGAGCTCATAAATCATCTTCAGCATTTTGGATTGCAAAGAAGTTGCCCTGTGACGGGAGCCTGCTTGTTACATCCCTCGCAACTTATGAAGCAATGGGCCAGGTTACAACATACGTTGAACCACCGCATCAAATACAAAGGCCACGTTAATGCCTTCTCTTTTAGCAAACAGGATGTCATTGTGACAGCCCTTTCCAAACTGCAGAGAACTGCTTCCTAAATAGCACAGAAATCCCACTTACAACAGAATCCTAAAGTGAATCTGTACATTGCTTAACCTGGTATAGTGTGGAGTGGCATCACAGTGGTGTGCATCTAGCAAGTGCAGCAGCAGCAGCAGCAGCAGCAGCAGCACAGGGACCAGATGTTAAGAAGACTGTGCTAAGAGAAGACCCCTGTTAGCCTGTTGACATGCTAACCCCTCTCAGCCCATTCTCATCAACAAAACACTGGGTAAAGCATGAACAAGTGGAGTTAAAAATGCACGCTCCCACACACACAACGCATACATACTAAATTTGTTGCCAGTCCTGGCTCTCTCATGCACCATGCCATTTCTCAGCACAGCTCCTGATAGTCAGGCCATGAATTCTCACACAGGATCTTGGGAACTCTAGGGAAAGAAATACCTTGCACAACCTAGGAGTTATCTGCACAATAGCCAGGGTTCTCCTCCTCTAAGCCCTAAAGGTGAACTGGAGCCTCCACTCCTCCAGCTGGAGATACAAGGATACTGCATTCCATACAGGTAAGCAAGGAGAGACACTCACCGCTGCCAACATCCCCATACATACAACACATGCCAACTGTGCATTGATCTCAGCAACTCTTCTTCCTTCAACAGAGGGTATCAGTCTCTCCCATATAGTATGGGGGAGTCCCTAAAAGCACCAGGGCATTTCTGAAACCCCACCATGCATGAAGAGGCAAAGAAGAAGAAGAGTCAGTTCTTATATGCCAGTTTTCTCTCCCCAAAGGAGTCTCAAAGAGGCTTACAGTCGCCTTCCCTTTCCTCTCCCCACAACAGACACCCTGTGAGGTGGATAAGGCTGAGAGAGCCCTGATATCACTGCTCGGTCAGAACAGCTTTATCAGTGCTGTGGTGGGCCCAAGGTCACCCAGCTGGCTGCAGTGGGGGGGGGGAATCAAACCCAACTCGCCAGTCTGCACTACTAACCACTACACCAACCACATTTCTGGCTGACTACCAGTCACTCCAACCACTGCCACTGCAGGCCAAACCATTTGTGATACTTTTGGTCTTGAAGGATTAAAACCCCAGTAGCAGCTCAGAACAAGTTGTAGACAGAACCCCTACAAAAGACAGCTAATTATAGGCTGGATTAGTACACTATCCAATGTGTGGGGAAAAAACCCCAGCAAGTACATATATGAACTGGAAAAGCACTTCTTGGAACTTCCTTGAAATTAATAAAAGCATCTGATTTTTATGAGTATCTTTCACATGATTTTTTTGTTCTAAATTAATGCTTGAAAAATAGTTAACCAAAATTAGGTAGTTTTTGAATAACCAATGGGCAGATTTCCTTTATTTGAGTTGATTTATTAAAGTAAATGTTCTGTGCAAAACCAGAAGTGGCACCTAGCCTAGATTCCAACAATAGTTGACTGGGAGCGATCTGCCGCTGATCAAAAAGCCACAGAAGCAATTAAACAGATTCCCCAGACCGGTTTCCTCCATTTCCATCTGCTTAGAGAGTTTAAAAATTGTTCCCTGGCACTTCTGCTCCCCGTCAGCCTCACCAACACAACACATACCTATTGTAAGGAAATACTGACCAACCTTACAGGGTTGTTGTGCAAATTATAAGGGGACATATGCACACAGTGAACATTTCAGAGATATGATTATTATATATACAAGTACTGCAGAGCAAAGGTGCAGCCTGAACTCAAGAGGGACAAAACCCCAGCCTGAAACCACAGGATCTCCAGTTGCTTTGAACCCCCGCCTCTTCACAGTCTCTACAATAGGGTATCTTGAGCTTTATCTAAATGCACTTCCAAGTGAGGTCTAGCGCCTGGACCACCCAAAGAGTCAAAGACCACAGCAGCTCTGAGCAAGTGCAGAGAGCAGCAGCTTATCAAAAGCAGCAGTTTAATACTCGTTCTCCTGCCAAGCTCCGCAGCAAAACTTCAAGAGCAGAGAGCGTGACTAAGGCCCTACAAACGTCCTGCTTCACCTTCACCGCACAGAATAGCTAACGGGCGGGCGCAACAGGTACAACTTCCGCGCGAGTCTCTGGTTCGCATTGGTCAAGAAGGGGGGGGGGGGGCTGACTCGTCCACCCCCATCGACTACCCACCCGGGCAGGCCCAGAGACCGCTCGAGGCGCCGGAAGGCTTCCTGTGCACCGGAGCCGACAAGAACACCACCCAGGTCGAACACCACAAAGCGCCGCTTCGCTGCCATCCCCGAGCCTGCGACCCCGCGGAACAGGAGGCGGCGGCAACTTCCACCTTAGGAAAATGCTACCCCGCCACGCCCCCTTTCTTTGAACCCGCCGAAAAACTCTCCTCCTTACACAAGTGAAAGCCACGCCCCCTCTCCGTGCGTGAACTCCTCTAGGTCCTAGTGCGACATGGATCATTACTTAACAAATGCTGGCGGAAAGCGAAAGGCCGCGTTCAGGGCAGAGGGGAAGCAGTAGCACCACCACCCTGCCTCTATGTCTCCCACTCTTTTTTGCCTTCATCATCCGTACTTAGAGATACTGAGCATGTGCTTCAGAGAGAAGACGTGGTGCCTTTGAAGAAGAAGAGCTGGTTCTTATATGCCGCTTTTCTCTACCCGAAGGAGTCTCAAAGCAGCTTACAATCGCCTTCCCTTTCCTCTCCCCACAACAGACACCCTGTGAGGTGGGTGAGGCTGAGAGAGCCCTGATATCACTGCTCTGTGGCGAGCCCAAGGTCACCCAGCTGGCTGCATGTGGGGAAGCGCAGAATCAAACCCGGCATGCCAGATTAGAAGTCCGCACTCCTAACCACTACACCAAACTGGCATGTGTGGTGGTGATGTCTGCGTACAATTCATGGGAATTGTAGTCCATGAATATCTGGAGAGTCACAGTTTGGCCACCCCTGACCTACAATGTGAGGGGCATGAAATTATGCCCTAGGGATGCCAGGGATTCCCCCAGCTTTACAGCTCATCTCCAGGCAACAGATCAGTTCCCCTGGAGAAAATGGCTGCTTTGGAGGATGGGCTGGACTCCATAGCATTATATTCTGCTGAGGTCCGTCTTCTCTCCATATCTTGCCCATTCCCGGCTCCACCCCCTAGCTTCCAGGTATTTCCCAACCCAGAGTAGGCAGCCCTATGTACAGCAGACTGAGGGGAGTTTGGAGGGTCCGGGAGCAAGCCACACTGAATGGTCTCTGCAGTGTTACAACCAAACCTGCAGGTATGACCATAATCCACTATGGATGTCCCCGTATTCCTTACTTTCACAGCTATTATTTGGCAGTTGTTCAGGAGGTACCAATGAATGAGCTAAGAAGAATAGCTCTTGACCCTGCTTTTCTCTACCCCATGGAGAGCGACGAGGATGATCTGGGGCCAAGGGACCAAGCCCTATGAAGATAGGTTGAGGGACCTGGGAATGTTCAGCCTGGAGAAAAGGAGGTTGAGAGGGGACATGATAGCCCTCTTTAAGTATTTGAAAGGTTGTCACTTGGAGGAGGGCAGGATGCTGTTTCTGTTGGCTGCAGAGGAAAGGACGCGCAGTGATGGGTTTAAACTTCAAGTACAATGATATAGGCTAGATATCAGGAAAAAAAAATTCACAGTCAGAGTAGTTCAGCAGTGGAATAGGCTGCCTAAGGAGGTTGTGAGCTCCCCCTCACTGGCAGTCTTCAAGCAAAGGTTGGAAACACACTTTTCTTGGATGCTTTAGGACAGCGGTCTGCAACCTTTTGGCTGCCATGGACCGCTACTCTGGAGAGTGGGGAGAGGGCGGCCCGGGGGCAGCCCCAGTGCAAACGAGCGTGTGCGGACTGCCGCCAAAGCGGCCGCTTAGCTTGCGGCTCGGCAAGCTTCTCTTCCCTCCCCCGCCCGATACAAGAAGCTTGCTGGGCTGCAAGCTAAGCGGCCGCTTCGTCACCCGATTTTCTTGCGTCCTGGCGAGCTTCTCGCTTCGGGCGGGGGGGAAGAAGCCGCTGCCCAGCGCCAAGGCCTTCGCGGCCCGGCACCAGGCCACGGACCGCAAGTTGGGGACCACTGCTTTAGGATGCTTTGGGCTGATCCTGCGTTGAGCAGGGGGTTGGACTAGATGGCCTGTATGGCCCCTTCCAACTCTATGATTCTGTGAGTCTCAAAGCAGTTTATAATCTCCTTCCTGTCCTCTTGCCACAGGAGGCACCTTGTAAGGCTTGTGGGGCGGGGAGAGTTCTGAGAGAACTATGACTGAGCCAGCAGGCTTCTCCAGATTAGAGTCTGCTGCTCTTAACTATGCTAGCTAGGCCTGAGTTGAGTGGTCCCTGCAGAGCTGCCATGTAGAGTTGCAAACTTTGGTTTAGAAAATTCTTGGAGGTTTGGGGGCAATGCCCTGGGTGGGTGGAATTGGGGGAGAACAGAATTACTATCTCACTCTACAACCTCTGTTTCATAATTGTTTATGTCTTCTTCTTACCTGACCTGAGCCAACCGGGAATAGTGGGCTAGAAGAAGAAGAAGAGTTGGTTCTTATATGCCGCTTTTCCCTACCCGAAGGAGGCTCAAAGTGGCTTACAGTCGCCTTCCCGTTCCTCTCCCCACAACAGACACCCTGTGAGGTGGGTGAGGCTGAGAGAACGCTGATATCACTGCTCGGTCAGAACAGTTTTATCGATGCCGTGGTGAGCCCAAGGTCACCCAGCTGGCTGCATGTGGGGGAGTGCAGAATCGAACCTGGCATGCCAGATTAGAAGTCCGCACTCCTAACCACTACACCAAACTGGCTATAAAAATAAAATTAGTATAATATATTATATACCATAGAGTCCCCCCTCCGAAGTGGCCATTTCCTCCAGGGGAGCAGACCTCTCTTATCTGATGGTCAGTTGCCATTCTAGGAGAACTCTTGGCCCCATCTTGACATTGGTAAGCCTGTTCCTGGGACTTGGTGTTCCTTGCCCCCACCTGCCAGTGACCAACTGGAAATTTTCCTTCTAGATGAAATGGATGGGCTGCCCCATCACAGGGTGGAGAAAATAGCTAGGGAGACCTTTGCCTCCCACATCCCAAAATATTATAACTTGAACTTGTTACCCAAGGAAATAAATTCAGGACATATCTCTCCACCACAATGCTTCACAATGAATTTATGGCATCCATGAAAGGTGCTACAGTGACCATTGGTTATAACAGGGGACTAGATAAATTCAATGGCTGTGAACCACAACAGCTCCCCCTCCACACACACACACCACTGGAAACTATGCTGGACTTGGTGGAGCCCTAGGTGTAAACTGCACGGAGCTTTTATTCCAACCCCAGATCAATTCAGTCCCTGCCCTCTACACAGAATACGATTTCCGTTTGAATTTTGGGCAATTTAAATTTTCCTTCTGCAGCAAGAAGGATTATCCGGAGTGACCCTACCTTTATTGTGCGATATCTTGGAGTGCTTTTAATGCTCAATATATTTTAAAATCGCATTGTTTTGAATTTGGGCTCTCCATGATTGGCCACAGGTGGTCATGTGACAAGCCTGCCATAAAGGAGAAGCCCCTAATTTCTCTCAACTTCTGTTGATCTTGGATTTTTTTTTTTTGCCTTCTTCGATCTCCCCTTCAAGAAAAGAAAGTTTTCCCCTCCCTCCTCTGACTTCTTGGATCCTCTCCCCCCTCTTCAAGAAATCAAAGAAAGAGTCTCCGTTTGCCTCCCCCCCCCCTCTTCTGAGCCTCCCTAACCACGTGCAGAACACATTCCTGTTTCAATGGGGAGGGGGGGAGAGGAAGACTCAAGTTCAAATCGATCTGAATTCAACAGGATTAACAATGGAATAAACAAAGTAAGTGCAGAGTCTGCCCAGGAGTGCTGCAAACAGCCGGTGTTGTTGTTTCGTTGTTAGTCTGATTCAGCAAGGTTCTTGCATTCTTAACATAAAGTTGTCTAGGCTCTC
Organism: Paroedura picta; assembly: GCF_049243985.1. NCBI lineage: Eukaryota > Metazoa > Chordata > Lepidosauria > Squamata > Gekkonidae > Paroedura > Paroedura picta. The sequence continues at coordinate 29,021,906 of NC_135369.1, read as the reverse complement.
CCACATAGCCTCTGTGGGCACTTACAACCTCGTGGGTTCCTTGTAGTTTTGCTTCCAGACTACTAAATTGAGGAGGCAACAATTTAGCCAAGACGGAAGGAACTGGCCTGGCTGTATCACATGAACCGCTGGCACATGACCCATGAACACGTGAACATATGAAGCTGCTTTATGCTGAGTCAGACTATTGGAACATCAAGGTCAGTTTTACCAACTCAGGCTGGCAGCAGCTGTCCTGGGTCTCTGGCCTTTTATGTTACCTGCTCCCTGATCACTGTTCACTGGAGATTCCAGGGATTGAACCTGCTATTTTCTGCATGTCTAACAGATGCTCTCCCACTGTTCTCTGCCTCCCCTTGCTGCCTCTCCCATGGAATAGTACCTGTTGCCGTGTTGTACATGACCTAAACCACCAGTTGGCCAGTCATGATACATTTAGATCAATTCTCCCCTAAAAAAATCTATGGGTCAGCCCCGACAGATGCAATCAGACACACACTTATATCAAAGTAAGCATATAGCCTACTTTTTAAAAAAGCCATTGCTTTGTTTATGGTGTTAATGGGTGCCGATTTATGTATATTAACTAGCAAGAAAGCCCATTGCAACCAGGAATGCAATGGGCGCTAGGACCCAGGGGACACCAGGAGGTGTTTTTTTTTCTGCTGCGTGGAGCTGTGAAAGGCTCCGACAGGGTTTTTTTGTTTTCTGCTGCTTGGAGCTGGGAAAGGCTCCTACAGGGTTTTGTTTTCTGCTGCTTGGATCTGTGAAAGGCTCCTTCCGGGGTTTTTTTTCTGCTGCTTGGATCTGTGAAAGGCTCCTGCAGGGTTTTTTTTTTCTGCTAGCTCTCGTGGGCGTGCCGGCTTGGAGCTCCTACAGGGAGCTGCTGCTTGGAGCTGGGAAAGGCTCCTTCAGGGTTTTGTTTTCTGCTGCTTGGATCTGCGAAAGGCTCCTACAGGGTTTTTTGTTCTGCTGCTTGGATCTGTGAAAGGCTCCTGCAGGGTTTTTTTTTTCTGCTAGCTCTCGTGGGCGTGCCGGCTTGGAGCTCCTACAGGGGTTTTTTTTCCTGCTGCTTGGAGCTGGGAAAGGCTCCTTCAGGGTTTTTTTTTCTGCTGCTTGGATCTGCGAAAGGCTCCTACAGGGTTTTTTTTTCTGCTGCTTGGAGCTGTGAAAGGCTCCTTCCGGGGTTTTTTTTCTGCTGCTTGGAGCTGTGAAAGGCTCCTGCAGGGTTTTTTTTTTCTGCTAGCTCTCGTCGGCGCGGCGGCTTGGAGCTCCTACAGGGGTTTTTTTTTCTGCTGCCTCTCGTCGCGCTAGCGGCGAAAGGCTCCTCCGGGGGTGTTTTTTTTTTTTCTGCTGCCTCTCGTCGGCGCGGCGGCTTGGAGCTCCTACAGGGGTTTTTTTTTCTGCTGCCTCTCGTCGGCGCGGCGGCTTGGAGCTCCTACAGGGGTTTTTTTTTCTGCTGCCTCTCGTCGCGCTAGCGGCGAAAGGCTCCTCCGGGGGTGTTTTTTTTTTTTCTGCAGCTTCTCGGCGGCTGGAGTCTTGTGTTGTGTTTGCGGCGGGGGCTTCCTTGGGGCCGGCCTGACGCGGTGAGAGACGCTTCGCGCCTCTCACCACGTCAGGCCGGGAGCAACTGCGAGCCGCGCTGAGCGCGGCTCGCAGTTGCTGGGGCTGGGAATCGGAGGGACCAATCGGCAGGCGCTTCGCGCCTGCCGTTTGGTCCCTCCGGTTGTCTGTCATGAGGAAGGGTCCAATCCGGACCCTTCCTCATCCCGGACACATCCCGCCCCAGAACCCCTTACTGTTTTATTTAGTCCGTGGCGCCCGCGGCGCCACGGGCGGTGTACAGATAATAATAATGTTGATGTGAGTTTTATATTTTGTGATTATATGCTATCTTGGTTTTTTGTGGACGGGTGCAATTTAAATGTTTGAAATAAATAGATCAGGCTTCACTATTTTATTTTTTTTATTTATTATTTGCCACTCCCAGAAACTGGATCACGGCAAGTTACAATATCCAGTCCCACAGTATGATAATAAAACACACCCAATTAAAACATTCCCTCCCAGGCAATGAAAACAGCCTTCATTCCTCCCCCCACCCTCAACAACCTCCCTAGTTGCCTCAAGGGAGATGTCCAGGAAAGCCAGATGAAATCGCTGAGCCGGGGAGGGGCCTTGATCTTAATTGCCCTGGCCTCAACCAAATGCCTGGTGGAAGAGCGCCGTCTTGCAGGCCCCACGGAACTGTGAAAGCTCCGTCAGGGCCCTCAGCTCTTCCAGGAGCTCATTCCACCAGGTTGGGGCTAGGACTGCAAAAGCCCTGGCCTTGGTCGAGGCTAGGCATGCCTTTCGTGGGCTGGGGACCACAAACTGATTAGCACCCGCAGAGCGCAAGGCCTTGCAGGGGACATAAGGCGATAGGCAGTCCCTCAGATACATGGGGCCCAGACTACGGATGGCCTTAAAGGTTAACACCATTTGAATTACAGTTAGGCCTGGAGAAAAATGCCCTTTTAATGAAGGGTGAAGAAAGCAGGCAGAAGGAAGCAGATTCATTTGAAATGTAGTCTTGGGAGGCGAGTTGTATGGATTCTGTGGACTGCCTAAAAGATAAATAAGTGGGTTCTAGAACTCTCCCAAAAACTAAAATGATTAAACTGAAGGGAGGGAGGTTGAAGGTTGCCAGCTGCAGGTCAGAAAACTCCTGGAGATTTGCGGATGGAGCCTTGGGAAGACAGGGAACTCAAGCCCATCCTCAGGGGTAGTCAAACTGCGGCCCTCCAGATGTCCATGGACTACAATTCCCAGGAGCCCCTGCCAGCATTCGCTGGCAGGGGCTCCTGAGAATTGTAGTCCATGGACATCTGGAGGGCCGCAGTTTGACTACCCCTGCTCCAGAGCATCTATTTTCTCCAGGGGATCTTATCTGGAGAAGTGCTGTAATTTTGGGGATCCCCAGGTCTCCCCTAGCATCCTTTTGACAATATCTGAGCAAGACTGCTAATGATAGGATGTTTTGGAGAAATTAATGGGGTCACCGTAAGTTGGGAGCAACTTGACAGCGCTGCAAAATGGAGGCTTAATGGGAGGTCATTTCTCCGGTCTTGTTATCTGCCTCCATGCCCTGAAATGACTCAACTGTCCATTTCTAAGCATGTACTCCTGTTAAAGGAGCAGGGAATGTTTTTCCAGCCCTGTTGATGACCCTGGTTGCAACAGAAAGATGGCATTAAAATATTCAAAATAAATGCACTGGATTCCTCCCCCCTCCCCCCTCCTCCAGGGAAGACCATCATTCTAAACTCTGTTCCCATTATTTCAGCCTTTTGTTACTTCTTTATCTATGAAGCAGTGGATCTTCTTTCTTCTCCAGATGCTTCGCACTTGGGTCATTTCCTGAACAGCAATGCACACATCTGCCAAGCTGGACAACTGCTCATCCAGTAGAGTAGACCCCTTGGCTAAAAGTTGCATGTTGGCGCTTGCTTGCCAATGCGGGGCCCTGTTGGTGACAGCAGAGAGAACACCGCGTTCTCTCTCAGCTTTCTGCACGTGTGTCCAGATCCTTCTCTCTCTCTCTCTCTCTCTCTCTCTCTTTGGGTCAGTCATTAGCATTCCATAGAAGTTAAGTAAATTGAAAACACACATTGCCACAGCGCCGGAAAGGAAGCAGCCCTTCCAACAATCTGTGCACACTGAGAATCCGACATCCATCCAGCATGCAAGTAGAGGGTTCCATGGACTCAGGCAGATTCGCCGGGAGTGATTTGATGACTGGCATGACGGGAAGCCCGGAGAAGCTTTAGGGCAGGAGGTCTGCTGAACTGTATTTCATTGCGCTTGATCGCACATAGTGGACTTGGGAGAAAGGTACATCTTGCACTTCTACTAGACGCAGGCTTGGACTCTGCAGAGAGAGCTTTGCCATGGTGAGTTGGAAGCTTGGTTCAATTTGTGATTTCTGTTAGGACAGTCCCAAGGCGCCTTAATGACGAATGTAATTTTGTTCATCTTTTAAGAGGTCACAGGGCTCTTGCTTTTTGCTGCAATGAACTAACATGGCAATTCTCAGAAAAAACTAGGAAATGTTAAAGTAGGTGAAGCTGACTGAGGAACATGGGGTGTCTGCTCTCTGATGGTCTGGCATTGCATAAATGAGTGGTTTTCCATACATATTGTGGGGGAAGATAAGGTTTCTGAGCGTGCTCCTTGAAATATCTTTCTTTCTGGGTGGGGGTAGCTTTGCCAACAGGCCTTGGGAAAAAAGGTCTTGTTCCTCTAATAGAAATTTAATGTGTGGAACTAGGCTGTTGAAGCTTTCCATGGCATGGAGGTAAATAATATCGCTTGGTAAATAACTTTTCGCTAACTCTGCTCAAGTGGATGTTTTTCTCCAGGCCTGTTGGCGACCCCACACATTGTGAGGGGGAGCAATGGGTGGAGAGCGTTTATTTCCCAGTCCAAAGATCGTGCATGCCTCTGCATTAAGTTATCCCTTACCCTTTTAGGTACTTTGCTGTGCAGTCATGCTAACTAAAGAAGGATGTTGGTTTCTTAACTAGATTGTTTTCTGCCCGAAAAAACAGAAAACACTTTAGATGGAGACTGCTATGTCATGAATCCGTCCCATAAAAAAAAGGTCAGGCAGAACAGTACACCTCTTGACTTCACTGTGGCTTTAGCCTCTAAAATCCCTTAGAATTCACTGCAGCTTTCCTGGGTTTTGGTTACAAGTGATACTTATAGGTTTTTTAGTGGTCCTGCTATGGAATGCATTGTCCTAAGATAGAAAGTGTGAAAGCACCTGGAATAAACACCCTCTTCTGCAAATGAATGAATAGATAGATAGATAGATAGATAGATAGATAGATAGATAGATAGATAGATAGATAGATAGATAGATAGATAGATAGATAGATAGATAGATAGATAGATAGATAGATAGATCCTCTCCCCATGCTAATATTTAATTCTGGACTGATTAATTCCAAATAACAGCACTTTGTTAGTTGACATGATAGTTTTCTAACACAACAGCAACTATCTGGGCTGCTGGGCTGCTGAGCTTTGCTGGTTGAGTGATCACAGCCATTTCAGGGATTCATTGTTTCATATGTTCATTGAAACTGGAGGGGAGGGGGAGGTTTATCATAGTGGGGTATGTATATAAGGCCGGTTGGTGCAAAAGAAAGGGCCAGTAGTCCAGTACAGAGAGCCAGTTTGGTTTAGTGGTTAGGAGTGCGGATTTATAATCTGGCGAGCCAGGGTTGAATCCGCGCTCCCCCACATGCAGCCAGCTGGTTGACCTTGAGCTCGCCACAGTACTGAGAAAGCTGTTCAGACTGAGCAGTAATATCAGGGCTCTCTCAGCCTCACCCACCTCACAGGGTGTCTGTTGTGGGGAGAGGAAAGGGAAGGCGATTGTAAGCCGCTTTGAGACTCCTTCGGGTAGAGAAAAGCGGCGTATAAGAACCGACTCTCTTCTTCTTCTTCTTCTTCTTCTTCTTCTTCTTCTTCTTCTTCTTCTTCTTCTTCTTCTTCTTCTTCTTCTTCTTCTTCTTCTTCTTCTTCTTCTTCTTCTTCTTCTTCTTCTTCTTCTTCTTCTTCTTCTTCTTCTTCTTCTTCTTCTTCTTCTTCTTCTTCTTCTTCTTCTTCTTCTTCTTCTAGCTGAAGAGGCTCATCCTTGTAACATCTTTAGTCAGATAATTGGCCCATCTAGGTACTAGGTCATCATTAGAGAAGGGCGACTAGATGCTTGAGGGGTTGGAATCCATGCCTTACAAGGATTGGTTGAGAGAGTTGGGTGTCTGTAGCTTGGAGAAGAGGAGTGCAAAGGGTGATATTGGCCCCAGCCTGGGGGGAATATGCTGCCAGTAGAGATGCAGGAAATATCGAAGTTCCACAGGGCCTGCGAATGGTGCTATTCCACCAGGCACATGGCTGAGGCCAGCACTCACATTCGGAATGCTTGCCCCCCCTCCAGAATACCTGTGCCCCCTAGAATTAGTTATACTGAGAGGGAGCATCAGGACAGAGTTTTATTGTTTATTAGATATGTCCATTGTAAAAAGTTTATGACTGTCCACGAAATGTATGTTGAACACTGCCCCGAACCTGAATGCAGAGAGGGACAGTTAATAAATTAAATACATAAATGGTAGAAGTGTTGAAGAGGGGTCCAACTTGTTTGCTACGGCTTTAGAGTAAGGTGACCAGATTGTCCTGCTTTTGGAGGGACATCTGGGGGCACCTGGCAAATTGTACTTATGTCGAAATTTTAAAATATACATTACAATACTATTTTTGCGTTCTATGCGTCCTATGAAAATATTTGTTGCTCCATATAGATCAAATTTTAATCAAGAATCAATGGTGTCCCACTTTACCATTGTTAAAATCTGGTCACCTTACTTTAGAGACAAGGACTAGGAGCAGTGTCTTTCATCTCTTCCAGCTCTGTGTGGTTCTGATTGAATGGTGAATGGCTCTCTAGCAGTAAGGGTTCTTTGCAAGAATCTCTGATCCTCTAACTAAAAATAATGCAGCTGCCTTCTATTTGTCTACAGTTCAGCTTCTATACCGCCACTCCCCAAAAGGCTCGTGATGGTCACAACACAAACGCCATAAAAACAATATTAAAATTCCCAGTTAACCCCCTCAGTGGTGAAACTCCCTCCCCGTCCTGGCTCACAGATCATCTGGAAGCGAGCCTCAGGGGAGATCTTCCTAGGAGGAGCTGATGCCCTATGTGAGGGGCTCCTGATCTTCCTTGCCCTTGCCTCAGCCCAAAACCTGGCAGAAGAGCTCCGTTTTGCAGGCCCTGCAGAACTGAGCCTGACCATCTGTCTAGCCATGTTGTCTGCTCTGCTTTGGCCAGCAGCAGTTCTCAAAGTCTTTCATATCACCTATTACCAGATGTGTGTGTGTTTTTTTTTAACTGAGGATGCTGGCATTGAATCTGAGAACTTCTGCATGGGAAGCGAATGCCGGGAGACTGCACCTCAGCCTTTGATTTTCCGCTGCACCGTTTTCTCACCATCTTTAAATCATTTAGCATCTCAAACATTCGTGGAATGACTTGGGGAAAAACACGTGTCTTATCTATCCAGGTTTTGAAATATGCATGTTAATTACACTTCACTCTGTGGATACAAATCTCTTGTGGGAGAGATTTGTATCCTAAGGAAGCATGCCTAGTCTCGACTAGGGCCAGGGCCTTTTCAGTCCTGGCCCCAGCCTGATGAAATGAGCTCCCGGGAGAGCTGAGGGCCCTGATGGAGCTGTCACAATTCCGCAGGGCCTACAAAACTGAGCTCTTCTGCCACGTCTTTGATTGAGGTCAGTGCTAGCGCTAGGGATATCATGGCCCCTCCTCAGGCTCTGTAGATTACATCTACAGCCCCACCTCTAGGGAGGTCTGCGCGAGGGAGGGATTTTTTGGGCCGCCATTCCTTTGTGGCTGTAGGGGGCCGAGAGCCCTGGGTATAATGGGGTTTTATATTGGGATTTTATTTTATGGGGGGGGGGTTATGTATAAGCTGCCGCAAGTCTTTGGAAAGCAGCAGGATCCAACCTAATAATCTAATAGTAATACCTTGAAGTGATTCCTAAAAATTCTGTCACTGTAACTAGAGCCGGAAGGATCCTTCCTTACCTTTAGAAACAGACTGATTTCAATAAGCCAATGAAAACAGGTAGCTTCAGAAACAGCATATTGTATTGTATTGTACTGTATTATATTGTACGTCTAATAAATAGGAGAAATTGAGCCATCCTCCAAAGCTGTGGTTAAGTACCAAGGTATTCCCTATTACGATGTATGGATGCGAAAGTTGGACAGTGAAGAAAATCGACAGGAAGATGATGAATTTAAGATGTGATTTTTGGAGGAGAGTTTTATAAATACCATGGTTTTAAATAATTTTATGAGAGCGGTTTACATTGTTTCCCTCTGTTTTATCCTCACAACCACCCTGTGAGGTAGGCCAGGCTGAGAGTGCACCACTGGCCCAAAGTCATCCAGACAGCTTCCATTGCAGAGTGAGGATTTAAACTTGAGTTCCCCAGATCCCAGTCTGGGAGGCTAGTTTTTGATACAAAGAGTGAATGTTCTCCCCTCTTTATCATTCAGGGGTACTCAGTTATGTGAGCACCCACTGCTTACCTCATCTGCTGCTTGGAAGATAATTAGGAGAGGTTGGTGTATTTATGTATTTATTTTTATTTATGTGATTTATTCACTGCCCCTCCTGGCATAGCTGGTTTGGGCTGATTTATACCAGATAGTGGTTAGGAGCAGCTGCGTCTAATCTGGAGAACTGGGTTTGATTCCTCATGCTTCCTCAGGAGGCCTTGGACCAGTCGTAGTTCTCTCAGAACTCTCTCAGCCCCACCCACCTCATAAGATGCCTGTTGTGGGGAGAGGATGGAAAGGCGACAGTAAGGCATTTTGAGATTCCTAAATGTAGAGAAAAGCAAGATATCAGTACCTACTCTTATTCTTTCCTGTTTGTTCTTTGATCCTCCTTCTTAGTTTCAGACAGTGACACTGTCCAGTACAGGATGTGGGAGACAGGAGGGTTCCAGCAATGCAGGAGACGTCCATAGAAACATGATAATGTGTGGGTAATAACTCTGTAATTCTAAAAAAATGCTGGCAGTGATTTTGTGCCCACTTTAGCTGAATAATGTCCCATGTCAGAGCCAGCTTTGAACACAGGATACCACTGTCTGCGGTCAGGTCTATATCGAGCATTTTAAAAATTGTTTTCCAAAGGCCTCCTTGGCTGGTTTCATATATTCAACCTTACAAAATACAGAATTTCTAAAGCATGTTATGAAACAGTGAGGTGTGGACAGACATATGCTACAGGAAACAATGAAACAGACCGAGACTTGCAGGCCGGGTTGAGAGATATAAATGAAATTTTAGATTTTTTTTTAAAGCATACCTTAAATGTCTGTTTATTTAGTGAAAATGTTGGGAAGCCCCTCCCACATACAGTATTTATGTGATTTTTAGGCTGCCCCTCTTCAAGAATGGTCTCAGGGTGCCTAACATCGTTAAAACCATATACAAATATCATAAAATTATTTAAGACCGTTTACAAGTTATCTAAAATTTCCTAGTAAGATAAGACTACTCCACCACAGGTTCCCACAGACCTGGGGACAAATAAATTCAAGTTAAATTATATTCCCCAGGATTCCGATGGAAGGGATGAGGTGCAGGTAGGAGTGATCTTTATTGCTGTCACTGAGTGCTGGTACTGGCCTCAACCATATGCCTGGCGGAAGAGCGCCATTTTACAGGCCCTTCAGAACTTTGACAGCTCCAAAAGGACCCAGATCTCCACTGGAAGCTCATTCTACCAGGCTGGGGCTAGGGATGAAAAAGCCTTGGCTCTAGTTAAGTCCAGCCAGTCTTCTTTGGGGCCAGAACCAGTAGCAAATCTAGGATTACAACTTAAATGAGTTTGTTACAGGTGGCCACTGATCTGCCCTCAGTTAATGTGGGCACATAAAATAAGTCACTAATAGCAGTTTTTAGGTCATGGTCAAGGTCATATGGGCCAGATGATCCCTCAGATACCTTGGTCTAGAGTCCAAATCCTATTGTTTCCTCAGTTTTAGTATCCAGACATGACCTGAAACATTGTGGTTTACCTTTGGTGTTACCACATAGTGAACACTTCGTTAGTTGTAATTCTTGTTTTAATGCCTATAATTTAATTTATTTATTTTAAATCTCTAAAATGCCCCTTTATATGGTTCTACTGTAACCCACCCTGAGTCTCAAGAGATAGGGCAGAAAATAAATGTAATAATAAACCCACAAATCTAAGCTTGTCCGTGAGTATCTCTGAAGAAGCAATCTCTGATTTGTGAAGGCCCCTGCTGGAATAAATGCCCTTAGCCTTCAAGATGCCTGTGGACTCCTGTATCATTAGTCAAAACTTCCTTAGTAACAAAAAGAAAGCAAGCTATGCCTTTATTGAAGCTGGCTGTGATTCAGAGTGGGGAGTGGGAGAGGAAACTTGAGATGTTGAAAACAAGCCTAAGAAAAACAGACCCATTGAAACAATCAAGGAAGCAGGCAGGCAGGCAGGTTGGTAGGTAGGAAGGCCAGCCCAAAGAATCCTCAGCAGCCCGCCAAATTTCCCCACAAACTAAGGGCAAGGGTACAGTGTTTGGTAGGAATGATTCCAGCCTCCTTTAGTGACAGGTACAGGAGAGGCCTCAATGGCTACAGGGTGAGATTCCTGCCAGCATTCATTGTGAATCAGTACTTTGGATGGTGAGATTTTTAGAGTTCATTTATGAAAGTTGAAAGAAGAGATGTCTTACCAATCAGTTGTGGGTCAGTTGCCATTGGTCAAGCAGAGATCATTGGGGGTTCCGGACAATGGTTGGTTCCACATGGAGCTCTCAGTCTATGTCTCACACGCATGCACCTGTCTCCCAAAGCCACAGTTGTTCTCATTTGGGCTTCTGTTGAGCATCACCCTGCAGAGGTAACATTTGGGTTTACTCTGACTGTGCTATTTATTTATTTGATTTGATTTTCAATTTATATCGTGCCACTCCCAGCGAACTGGCTCGCAGCAGGTCACAAACAAAACCCCAGTAAAACATACAATATAATCCCATTAAAACGCCCATTTAAAAATCCTTATGGCGGCGTCAGTTCAAAATCCCCTAGTGCTAGCTGTCATCTGGTATTTCCACAAACCTTCTTTGGCACCATATTTCCTGGAAGATCATGTTTAAAGTGGGGACAAGAAGGTGCAGGTTTCTGTACATCCCCACCCACATCTAGTGCCAATTCTTCCCCACTTGCCCTTGCACCTGCCACCTGCATGCACATGCATGCATTCACATACCTGTTAGCGGGCTTTTTGCCGGCTTTGTAAAAAATCTGTAGCAGATACATCGCTGAAGTGACATTCTCACTTTTACATTCACAGGAGTATTGAGCAAAATCACGAATTGCCCTAGTCACTACCAATCCAATGTTTTCATCTTCTTTCCCCATTAAACCCCAAGACCCAAATTTGTTGCATTTTTTATTTTTATTCTTTTTGTGCAGAACTTATCTATTATCCATAGAATCATAGAATCATAGAGTTGGAAGGGGCCATACAGGCCATCTAGTCCAACCCCCTGCTCAACGCAGGATCAGCCCTAAGCATCCTAAAACATCCAAGAAAAGTGTGTATCCAACCTTTGCTTGAAGACTGCCAGTGATCTATCCTTCTATCCATTTATGCCCTTTATAGTCCACCTTTCTCACCAAGACTCAAGGCAGATTACACAGTATATGTCAGAACAAGAAGCAATGTGAAAAGAGTTAAATTGCAGAATAAGGAACTCAATCTCTACTGTTGCACTACTATTTTGTAATTAGCAGTATTTTCCTCTTACTTAGCAGTGCTTTATTGGCCTTATAAGAGCCAGTTTGGTGTAGTGGCTAGGAGTGTGGACTTCTAATCTGGCATGCCGGGTTCGATTCTGCGCTCCCCCACATGCAGACAGCTGGGTGACCTTGGGCTCGCCACGGCACTGATAAAACTGTTCTGACCGGGCAGTGATATCAAGGCTCTCTCAGCCTCACCCACCCCACAGGGTGTCTGTTGTGGGGAGAGGAATGGGAAGGCGACTGTAAGCCGCTTTGAGCCTCCTTCGGGTAGGGAAAAGCAGCATATAAGAACTTCCTCTTCCTCTTCCTCTTCCTCTTCCTCTTTCCTCCTTCCTCTTCCTCTTCCTTCTTCTTTCTTCTTCTATCATCTTTAAGAATTAGGGCGAGGAATCTGAATTTGAGCGGAAGAGCCTCATGCTAGTAGCTAGACTGAGTTAGCTGAAACTGGGATGCAGCCTTATGAGAGGGAGGAGTTACCCCAACTGTTTTCTGAGAAGTTTGCTGATTTACTGCTTGATGATTGTGCAGGACGTGGCGTGGCGTCACGCTGTGACGTGGCGTAATAACCTAATTCTGTGAATCGGCTCAGATTAAAAACACAATACGTTGCATGTCCCTCCCATCTCCAAATCCTGCCCTCCTCAGGCTTCACCCCCAAGTCATCCAATTATTTCCCAACTCGAAACTGGGATCCCTGATTATGAGGGGATATATGCTTCTGGAGAACAGCACTGCTGGATCAGACTGGTGGTCCATCTAGTCCAACATTTTCTTTCACACAATAACCAGCCAATGAGGGTCAACAATGACCAGCCAGTGAAGGTCCAGTGTCACCCCACAGCACTGGTATTCACGGCGGGTTTATAACTGTTCTTATCCAACTGAAACATTTTTGTTGTATTAAGACCATAAGACTTGGGTTTGGAAAGCATTCAGGAAGTTTCCGGTGGTTATGAGGAAATCTCTGGTTCTCTGTTCATTTCTTTGAAGCCACATCTGGAAATGGGGCAGCCCCACCTAGTGATGAGGAAAGCCGGCTATGGGTTCAGGATAGTGAGAGACACAAGGGGGCAAATAACATTCATGTGAAAAGAAGCCTAGGTTTTCTTTTAGGAGTGCTGCCAAGAAAAATAGGCAGTCATATTAAATTCTCCTACAGTTATGTATGATAATAAGAATGTTTTGTGTATAACCTTTGTTGTAGCAAATGGGAACCAGCCTTCAGGGGTGTCTCCTTTTTAGTACATACTATAGTTTACTTATCTCCTGCATATCTCTCGGCTTGAAGCAGATGGTTTGTTCCGTTGCCTCTATCAGTTCAGATAACTGGCTCTTCAGAAATGTCAATGTTCTCGGCAGATAAAAAGAGACTGTGCCAAATGGGCCCAACCTGAGGCCTGCCAAGTCCCACTCATCTGGATTAACAATGAAGACATCACTCAAACTGGCAGTGGAAGACTTTCTGATTAAGCAAATGGACAGCATCTTCTGCCTGGCCCTGTGTCTTCTTATGCCTGGACCTTGGCAGTCTTTACTGATGGAAGGTTGCTCTCTTGGGGTATGATTCCTGTGGACCTCCAATTCACAACTGGACCATTTTACCTCAGAGAGTTCTGTGTGGTTCAAAAGGTTGCCTTCTCTGCTCTTGGCAGAATGAAAATTTGTGTTTAAAAGGGAGGGGAGTTGTGTTTAAAAGGGGGAATACTATTTGATGTTGGCAGTTCTGTCTGGTCTTGTGGATTAATTAGAGCAGAAATTAATTTGGCCTCTGAAAACTGCCTTGGACTATTATGCCGGAGGGGGCTCTGGATTGTGGCAATAGCTGTTTTGGCCATGCTGCTTATTGAACAGTGCCAAATGGAGCTAGCCCTCCAAAGATTCAGCCACCGACGGAAATAACAAATGCTTAGTCTCTCTGGCCAGTACCCAGTAACAGGACTTTGAAGCAACCTGCAGAATGCTGATCAGGACCCCCTAAAGGAGACATGTTTTGAGTTTAACACTGGATTTCCATGAACGAGCACCAGATTTATGGATGGTATCCAGTTTGCAAGATTGTTGGGCTGAACTAATCACAATCTAGCTAGGCAAGAGATGGCCAAGGGCAACTGGGAGGTATTTTGACAATTATAAGTTGTCACTACCACTACAAGCAGCAACAATGCATATAAAACAATTGCTTTGTGGGTCAGAATGGATCTTGATTGTGAATTATTATTAGCCATTTTCCCAGTAGAAAAAATGGGGCTTGTTTGGATGGTGATGGAGGTTATTGCTTTTGGGAAATCCAAACAATTCTATAATCTGTCTCGTTCTGAAGAAGTGTGCATGCACGGGGAAATGCCGTGCTAGCTTGTTCCGTGACAAGCTCTCGAGCCAAGCAGAGGGCCAGGAGCAAATACACCTGGCAGACCTGAGCAGATGCACAAATCTCGCTCGCTGGTCGCCCCAAGAACTGGGAAAGGCACCCTGAGGGTCCTACTGATCCGCGGAGACTGAGTTCTCCAGATTTCCGCTGCCTGTGCTCGAGGCCATGATGGCATCCTTGTCGTAAACAACTTTCTAAGCCTGAAACGACCAGCTGATCCTGCATTCTTCCCAGATTATCTCTTACCAGACTGACAAGAGCCAAAGTCTGAAAAAATCAGCAACGTAAAGACTGTGAGTTTTCTGTTTTCCTATTCTTTAAAGCCAGGCACCAGCCCTTCTCCTTCCTCCCTAACCAATTTACAAGGGAATCCTTTCTTCGGATGGGAGGCAAGCCAGCTAAATACACTCGTTAAACAAACAAAGAAAGAGCTTAAAGAAAAGAAAGAGTTTAAAGATTTGTTAAAAAGAGTTCAGTGGGGGACGCTGACTTAATACAGAGATTGACAAACTGATAATTTTTTATCGCCCGAACTCCCGCGAGAACTCGCGAGACCTTCTGTTTATAATCCGTGACTGTTTAGAACTATGGAAAAATTAACTAGGGCACAGTTCCTTCATTTGTTATGTGAAGGGAACTCAGAGATACTGAAAGCAGTCAAAAAGGTTGAAAAGGAAATCCAAGACACCAAGAAAGAGCTCTCAGGCAGAATTGATGGTTAAAAAAAAACAGCTGATGAAAACACAACTCAGCCAGCAATACATCAAACGAGAATTCAATGTCTGGAAGTTAATCAACAGGAGTGGGAGAGAGCTAGGAACGTAAAAATCAAAAGTGTCTTGGAAGAATTTGGGAAAACAGATTTAAGGAAGGAAAGCACCGAAAGCCTGGAAGACTATTTAAAGGAGGAAGAGATTTGGATTAACAAAATATACAGATTCTACTCAAAGGTGACCACATGCAGGAAGCAATCAAGAGATATCTTTGTGGGACCTGACAACAAGGTGGCAAAAATGTTCCACCCAAAAGCTTCAGGTGATGCCGCTGAGCTCGGTGGATCAAGAAGCACAAATACTTCAAGGCCTGCCAGCAGATACATCATGGAAAAGAGCACAATTCCATCTTTTGTGACCACCTGAAGAATATGAACAGTGGAACAATTACTTGGTCTCTCTTAGGAAAGACAGCAGCAACCTTTAGGTTAGGGCCAATATACGATGGGAACTGACTATATATTATTTGGGATAATAATAGATTGTATCCTTATAAGTATTAACAATTACTTGGCTAAGAAAGACAACAGTAACTTTTAGATTAGGACTAACATGCGATGGGGACTGAATATGATTTTTTTTTCCTTTAAGATAATAACAGACTATACTTTTACATGTATCAACAATTACTCTGTCAGCTGGTTGTTTCTTTTTCTCTTTCTTTCTATCTTTTGTAAGCGCTTACAATAAAAATAAAAATAATGTTAAAAAAGAAGAAGTGTGCATGCACATAAAAGCTTATGCCCAGTATTAAACTTTGTTGATCTTGAGTAGGTCACTGGACTCAAACTTTGTCCTACCATCTCCTTCTGTAGTATTCCAAGCAGCTTAAGAATGGTATAGTTGCAGATTTCCTCTCTGTATCTCAATACAGTAAGATCTGTAAAAACAGGAGTACTAGGCAGTTCAGTAATGGCCTGTGGACATCACATCACTAGGAGGGGGCAGGTGGGAGGTGATGGTGCATGTTCTTTCCACAGTCCTTGGTCTCGAGATATCTCACGTCACCCACATGGGAGCTGGTCCTTCATAGATGTTACAGCAGCCCGTGAGTGATGAGTCTGCGAAGCTAGCCATAACAAACAGTAGTATCTGTGGGTGGATTTTATTGCCAGTGGAAATAATGCAACTCAGACATGCAAAAGTAAAATAAATTGTGTTAATGAGAGTGATGAATCTTGCCTGTGGAACACCCAGCCTGAGACTTGTTGTAACCCTTACCCTACAAGATTTGGGGTGGAATGAGTAGCTGGGTCAGAATATTTCTTATTACCCAGAAGTAGCTCTCCTGTGACAGACAACACAACTCTGCAGTGAAGGAAAAGTGGGGTAGTGGAATGTGGAGCCCTTGGCAAGATGTACAGGCTCAGTAGGGGTGGAGAGGGGAGGAGGGATATAAATACAGTAAATAAAATTTAAAATACAGTAAATAATGAAAATGGTATCTATCATAGAGCTTTTGCCTAAATACCAGAGAATACCACCCGATAAATTTTTAAAAAATATATTAAATAAATTAACTCCCACCCATTTGGGAAACCCTTCCCAGGCAGTCAAAAAAACCCAGGGTTTTTACAAAATCCTGGTTGAGAAAGCCTGGCTTAGGGAATAGCAACTACTCTGAGATATTAATTTAAATTTGTTTTCTTCTAGCTCATCACGAGGCAGCTCTGTGCCTGGACTGTTCTGGTCGGGCTGGGTGTTTTTGTGCCCTTCCGTTTGGCTCAAAGTACAGCAAAGGAGGTGATAGAAGATGCCACTTCAGAGCCTCAGATGGAGCAAGCAAAGAAAACCCCAGAGGAAGATGGAGCACCATCAGTGAACCCAAACTTTTGTGACCTTAGCTTCCACATCCCCTGGTCTGGCAGTGCTTGTGTCCCAACCACCCCGGCATCACCACTAGCCTCTCAGGAAGACCTGGACCATCTGAAGACCCTACTAGCTGATGCTGGCAGCATCCTAATGAACTTGGAGGCTGCTGCTGCTGTAGAGGGCAGTCAGTCTAGATACCAGGACATTGTTGCCGAGCTGCTGCCTGGTATCAGAGAGGCCAACTTGGAGTTTCATGAGATCTTGCAGAAGTTCTTGCAGGAACTTGAGGACCACATTCAAGAGGACGATCGTCCACATGTGGCAGATGAGAGAAAAAAGTAGGTATTTTCTTAGAGGTACTGCAGACTTGCTGATGAAGGCCAAGGTTGCACCCTCGCATTGGGGAGTGTTAGGAGAAGGGTCAAGGCTGAGTGATAGAGTCCTTGCTTTGTATACAGAAGGTTCTGTCTCCTATTGAAAGGATTTCAGGTAGTGCAGGTGCTGAGCGAGACTTATCCTTGGACAGCTGCTGCAACTCAGTGTAGACAACATGGTGCTTGGTGGATGAACGCTTCAGACTGCTTCCACTTGTTGTTAACACCCATGCTCTCAAACCAGACTGGGGTCTTGAGAGCATTTGCACATACTCCTCCTCCAATATGTCTACTTCCATGGTTTCTCCGGGTTTCTCCAGGGCTTTCCAAATCCACTTTGGTGACCCTGACCAAACGTGTTTTGGCCAACTGGCTTTCTTCAGTGGTCAAACAATGGCTCCAGATATCACAACAATGATACATTTATTTCTTAAACTTGGACCAAGTTGAAATTATTCTGGAAAAGAAAGTGAAAAGGGAGGAAAGAAAAGGGGGGGAATTCATTATTAAAATCCGTATTCTGTTCTGAATATGACAAAAAGATGTGTTCAAAAGATATATTTTGAGTTAATATATGTGATCTAAGGCAGAGATGGAATTCAGAGGCCTCCTTTTAAATGACCCGCTGCCCTGATCTTGAATTGTATTTTATCTTTAAAAGTATTCAAAGATATCCTGATAAACACAGTTTTTTAAAAAAATATTATGGAACTCAACATGGAAAAATTAAAAACTAAAATCAAATAATAATAATATCCAGAGTTAATAAATCTAATAAATCAAACAAACAAATAAAATTATCTTCCCCTCCTGGTCCCAAATTTTTGTAGATGCCATCTGGAGCCAACAGTATATCATAGTGTATAATACAAATTACCCCTTATATCCCCTTATATCAGGAAAGGGGTAAAGTAATCAGAATGGACAAACAAAACACATACACATTGCCCATGTGATCAATGACAGGTTGCAGGGAGAGATGGGGGGAAGTGAGAAGATTCAAATGTGTTGCTAAATAGCAGTATTCCTTTATCCAACATTAATACTATAAGGACAACATTCTGCCAAACACATGACCAACAGACTTCCTCATTAAGGTTATATGGAGGCAGAATATTCAGCGTGTAAATCCAATACGTTTTTCTTGCTCTCAGACGCTGACACTGTTGTAGGTTGGAATCTTGGATCTTCTCCAACCTCCAGAAGTGCAGTGGCTTATCTGTGTGCCCTGAGGTCTTGAAGCTGATGAGTCAAAGGAGCATTTCCTTCTCTGTAACCTAATGCAACGTCTGTGCTTGCAAATCTGTTTCTTCACAGCTCTCATAGTAAAATCCACATAGTAAAATCCAAGGACATTGGATTGCATAAATCATGGATTTGGAATTACAATTGACCCATGACTTTATGGAGTGCCTAATCTGTTTGGAGGAGTCATTAAAAAGTCGACAGAGTAGTTCCCGCAAGGGTAATTGCCCACTGGCATAGTTTTGTCATCTATTCCAATCTATAGGGGAGGATTTCAGTCTCCTTCTGGCCAACATGCCCTTCACGTTTCTAGGTCTCCTGTAAGTAAAGAGTGGGGTAGAAATGGCATCATGGAATATTGGATGAAGGGTGTCAATGTTCATTAACGATATTTTAACCAGTGTGTATCTGCTATCATAAATCAATGGAATACTCATCCTGTCTGCTTTGCCCTCTCTAATTCTCGGTTTCAATATTGAAGATCTGGTGGTATTTATTTATTTATTTATTTATTGCTTTATAAAAAGCCTGTTTGACAACTTTAGAGGAGTAACCCCTTTTCATAAACGGTCTCATCAGCAATTTGGATTCTTTGAAGAAATCTGTGTAGGGACAACAGTTTCTCCTTATTCTGAGCTTTAGTAGACAGAAGTGTTCAGAAGTGCTTGGTGATTGCCTGCCTCTTCATAGCACCCTGGATTTCCTTGGGGGGTCTCTCATCAAAATACTGACCAAGGCCAACCCTACTTAGCTTCTGAGGTCTGATAAGGTCACAGTAGCCTGGTCTATCCAGGTCAGGGCTACCTGAATCTACTGGATGGTCTCAAAGTTCTAGGATTATTGGGAAAAGAGGGTTTTATTGAAAAGGTGATCCGCTCTGGGTTGGGAAATTCCTGGAGATTTTAGGGATGGGAATGGTGGGATTTGGGGAGGGGGGTATTAGTTGGCTATAATGCCATAGAGCCCACCTTCCAGAACTGATTTCTGCTGCCTAGAGGTCAGTTGTAGTTCCAGGAGATCTCTGGCCACTATCTGGAGGTGCAGGAGAAAGCGATCCAGGAACAGGGCCAGAAGACAATGAATTAACAGGCTTTTTTCTCCCTAGGACACGGCCGTTCTCAGATATAAACAGTTAGTGGCTGAGTTGCACAACCCCAAGAACACCAGCCAAATTACTACTCAGATGTGAAACTGAAGCTGAGCAATGTGATTTTCCCAGGAGAAACCCCTTGGTATCAGCAATAATCCACTCCGCTGATCCCAGCATTGACACTGCAGGCTTAGTGTACATTTTTTGCTCCTTGCAACACGTAACTGTCACGTTTTGCTACTCAGCTTGCAGGAGAGAACAGTGCGCTGGGTGGGGAGTGCTTGTTGCAGACGGCGTCACTCCTCTGCAGTGCTCTGGGAAGGGGAAGGGCCTCACTTGAGCTGTACTCCTTTGTCCCCTGCACTGTCTATGAAGCTTGGGCAGGAGAACTTCCCGGGCCGTTGTGCTTTAGCATAACACTGCCCTTAGAACCGTATGTGTTTCTAGTCCTGCAGCATCTGCATGACTCCCATTTCTGGTTCTCAGGCAGCAGAAAGCCCTTGTTTGATTAATTGCACTACATTTTCCCCAAAGCTTCCCCCACTGGCGTCCCATATTCATGTACAGGGATATCCTTCCTGCTACTTTAGCTCCCTTTTTGTCTAAACTCTTCCTTCTGAAGAAATCCTCAGGATCTGAATAAGTTCACAGGTTACCAGCGTTTTCTTTACGAGAGCTACTTCTGAATAATGAAAAATATGCCGAGTTACTCTCTCCCATCCCAGCATGGTACCAAGTTAGGAGAGTTGGGCTTCATGAAAGAAGATCAAGAGTTGGTTTTGATACATTGCTTTTCAAAAATCTCAAAGTGGCTTACAATCACCTTCCCCTCCTCTACCCACAACAGACACCCTGTGAGGTAGGTGAGGGGCTGGGCAAAAGAACCTAATTGGCCATTTGGCTATCAAGAGCTCTGACAGAACTGCTCTGTGAGAACTGTACTATCAGGACTGTGACTGGCTGTATGTGGAGGAGCAGGGGAATCAAACCCGGTTCACCAGATTAGCTGCCACCACTGTGAAGAAGAAGATGAAGAAGAAGAAGAAGAAGAAGATGAAGAAGAAGAAGACGAAGAAGAAGAAGACGAAGAAGAAGAAGAGTTGGTTCTTATATGCCGCTTTTCCCTAGCCGAAGGAGGCTCAAAGTGGCTTACAGTCACCTTCCCATTCCTCTCCCACCACCACATCACTACACCAAACTGGTGAAAGATTCTTGGTCAGCCTGTGAGAACCATAGCGGAATGGTGACTAGAGTCGGGTTCTCACCAGACCATAGTCTCTTATCACAATGCTACACTGGCCTCAGGACCCGAATAAGCATTCCCTGGGCCGAGTATAAACTTGTCATCTGCCTCAGTCTCTCATTTCACGATACGATGTCATGAAAAGGTACATTTCATTTCTGAAAAGAAATACGTGCAGAGCCAGTGTATGGTGTGTATTGGTTAGAGTTCTAAACTTGGGAGCTGGGAGACCCAGGGTCCAACCCCCTCTCTGCCATGAAGAGTTCTGGGTAATCTCTGGCCGGTTATTCTCTCTCAGTCTAGCCTACCTCACAGAGTTGTTGTGACAATAACATTGGAGACAGGGAGAGAGTCGCACAAATAGTCCTAAGCTCCTTGTAGGAGAGCCAAGCCAAAAATATAATTAGTAAATAAATAAATATTATTGCATTGTAATGGGCTTTCAATCTGGAATGGGCCCTGTTGCACCCCCATCTGCATCAAAGTGCACCCGTTTGGGGCCCCGAACGTGGATCTCAACTGGGCAGCTTTTTCCTGGCCACCCACCCATTGCAGCCTGTGCCCCTGTGAGTTCAGGAGGAAGATCTTCCAGGGCTTTCTGTAGGATTGCCAACTCTGGGTTGGGAAAATCCTGGAGATATGGGGGCAGGGTTTAGGCAAGCGAAATACCTCAGGCAAATGTTGTGCTGTAGAGCCCACCCTCCAGGACAGCCAGTTTATCCGGGGGAACAGATTTCTGTGGCCTGAAAATGAGCGGTAATTCTGAGAGCTCTCCAGGCCCCACCTGGAGGCTGGCAACTATCAGCCCATGGCAAGGATCCCACATGCAGGGACAATTCCCAGCCCCTTTGGTTTTATAACTTGAGCAGTGCTCAGGACTCCTCCAACGGTATGTGGAGTATACAGTTCATGTTTCCCCTCCCTGATACTACTCAAATCTACACTGGATGGGAACGCCCCGACTACCGTGATGGATTATGAGGGAGAAATGCTTCTCCAACTACAGTTGCCAGAGTTGCTTTTATGGGTACCTAGAAAAGTGGCTGTAAAGGCAGATTCGGAGTGGCTTTTTTCAGTGAAAAGACAGGCCAAAGATCCCTTCTGTCCCTTGTAAAAGCAGCCCTGGCGGCGGCCTCTGCATCCCACAGAGTGATCTTTGGCTCAGGACAGCCGCTGCCGTAACAGATGTGTTAGCTAAGGCGCCATAAGTTTCTTATTATTTTGCCGACAGCAGACTAATGCAGCTCCCTCTCTGGAATGTCAATGTTCCTGGGTAGTTCTGCCCTATCTTAGCCTTCCTTCTGGCTATCTATTGCAAAGGGTAAGTTATTTAATGCAGTAAACAGGGCAATAACAGTTACCTTTAATTCTCGCTAACATGGTTTTCGATAGGGCTGCCAGCAGTAACTGACCTAATGTGCAATTAAGCAAGGAGAATTATAGCAAACCAGTTAAGCACAGGTTCTAAAACTTCAGCGGGCCCTACTGCCATGATTCAATTGCCCCTATGTGCACATTCTTCCTGCTCTGCCTAGATCTGATGAAGAAGCAACTTAAAAATGGACTGGATTTCCCTTTTTCCAATTTACAGCTGGCACCTGAGTAATGCCGGGGACTGATCACAGCAGCCTCCTCCCCACCAGCCACTGATGCTGCCTTCCTGACCAGGCCACTATGGAAAGAGTGCAAAATCACAGAAAACCCTCAAGGGAACTCCAAGGACAAGCACTCATTGTAGGGATGCCAGTCCCTAGGTAGGATCTAGGAATTCCCTGGAATTATAGCTCATCTCCAGACTAAAGAGTTCAGTTCCCCTGGAGAAAATGGCCGCTCTAGAGGGTGGACTCCATAACATAGACTCCACTGAGGTCCCTCTCATCCACTCCTGGCTCCACTCCCAAACTCTCCAGGGCTGGTTCTGTTTGTTTTTTCTATTGTTGATCCTGTTGAATTCAGATTGATTTGAGCCCGGGTCTTCCTCTTTCTCCTCCCCCCCTCCAAATTGAAACAGAAAGTGGTCTGTACTTGATTGGGGAAGCTCAGAGTGGGGAGGGGAGTGCTGGTTGTGAAACTACTTGTTTATTTTTCTTTTCCTGAACGAGTGGGGGGGGGGAGGTCAGGTGAAATCCAGCTGGCATTAAAGAAGAGTGCTTTATTAGCCAGAGTAAGCCAGGGAAAGAGCCAAGTGTTTCTTTTCCTGAAGGGGGGATCCAGCAGCAGCCTCTCAGAGAATAAGGCAAATCTCTGCTGAGAGAGCACAGTCATTTTAAAACAGGCAAACATAAGTCTTGGGAGGGAAGCCTTGCAACCGGGAACCAGGAAGTCTTTGAACTGATGCCCAGCTGATCAGGGACAGACTGATTCTCTATGTCAGCATTGCAGGAAGTTAATCTACAAAACACAGAACATCTACACTGTACTGGGGGCTTTCAAAGGCAGTTTTTCAAATATACCAACTTATATCCACTCCTGGATATCATGGAGGAAAGATAGGGTCACCATGGATCAGTCATGCATGTTGCAGAGGGAAAATTTAAAGCACCCCAAATCAAAATGGAAATCGAATTCAGTGCAGAGGGGAGGGATTTATTCGTGCTGGGAGAGGATAAAAAGCAAAGTGCAGACTTGACCCAGTTATTTCCCAACCCAGAGCTGGCAGCCTTACATAACAGCCTTCAGGCATTGCCCAGCACATGTGCGCATGCCAATGCACACTTTTTCTAAGTAATCACAATTAAAATAATTTTAAAATGTAAACATAAATAACCAAGGGGTGTCAACCCAGCCCATACCGCTTTCCCCCTCTTTTGTTTGACCAGTGGCCCAGAAATCAATCTGTTATTTTCCTCCTGAAAAGTTGGCAACCATCCTCCTAGTATAGCAATCCGCCTACCAGTTGCAGAGGGGGCAAATGTTGAACATCTCTCTCATGCATGGAGACACATGTACGTAGGATGTCTCATGGGCTTGCCAACCTCCAGGTAGTACCTGGAGATCACCTGCTATTGCCATTGATCTCCAGATGGCTGAGATCAGTTCCCCAGGAGAAAATGGCTGCTTTGGAGAGTGACTATGACATTATACTCTGCTATGGTTCCTTCCCTTCCCCAAACCTTGCCCTCCCAAGGCTCCCCCCTCCCATCTCCAGGTATCTTCTAAACCAGAGCTGGGAGGGAAAATGAGGGTTCTCTGTGCATGTGTCTGAACCAGCCTAGTATTAGGGAGAAATCAATAAAAACTGCTATTTGAGATCTTGGCAAGTATTCTTTCATCAGGTCTTTCATCCTTCGAAACAATTCTTCCTCTTCTCACTTCCACCATGGCCCTTATAATTCAGCATTGTACCTGAGAATGGTGTAAGAGAAATTACTTTGGGATATATGCTTTTTTTGTTCTTCAAATTTTACTAAATATTTGCAAGATAATTGAGGGAATTTTAAAAAAGAAAATCTGTAGCTTTATAAGCTGGAGTCCATGCTTAGAATTTTGCAGGTAAATTGACCTTTCAGCAGAGATAATGCATGTCCT
The DNA here is from genome assembly GCF_049243985.1 of Paroedura picta. NCBI lineage: Eukaryota > Metazoa > Chordata > Lepidosauria > Squamata > Gekkonidae > Paroedura > Paroedura picta. Next base: position 28,998,051 of record NC_135369.1, on the reverse strand, counting down.
TCTCCATCTGTTTAGATTACAGGAACACTTACGGATGATGGATCATCTGCTTCAAGTCACCGGCCAGCTTGCAGAGCAGTTGGATCAAGTATCCCAAAACCTTTTGGTGACACTAACCAAACCCCTGGAGGAAATCGCTTCCATTTTGTATAGGAGTGTCCTGCAGTCCTCTTAACCATGAGCATGTCCCATTGTGAAGGCACCAGAAGTTCTCATGGATTCAGCTGCCACCATCTTCTAGCATTTCCATGCATGCACCTTGCTCCTTTGCCATAGCACATGCAGTTTAGCATGCACAGAAGCTTCTTTTGTGGAAAAATTGTTGTCTCTCTTTTGCAGTTCTGTGCATCAGAGAATTCTATGTGGAATATAGAGTAGACCCTTTTGAACAAGACGGTGAAAAGTTAGTGGGGCAGGAAGTGAAAGTGACCACACTCCCGTTTCTTATGATCCTACTGATCCAAATCCATCTAGGAGGTGACTAGCTGGTAGTGGGTTTCTAAAGTCTCAGGCAAAGATCCTTCCTAATAGGGACTCTGAACCAGAGATTGAATGAAAGTTCTTTAGACTATTTAGCATGGTCCCTATCATAGAGCACCAAATGCGACATTATTGCATGACGTACCTGTGTGGTCTATGCATGGATCATCCCCAGTTCCATAGCAAGAAGTGGTAGGAGTCCAGTTTGATCCCTAAAAAAAAAGGCAGAGGGAAGAAGGGCATGAAACTGCCTACCTATCCATGGCATAGCTCTCTGGACTTTTTCCTCTCTCTTCTGCTTGGCTCCAATACTGGAGCAAATGACCTTTTCTGGGATGAGAGTGCTTAGGGCAGCCTTTCTCCTCCACCTTACTGTTGGGAAACCCCTGAAACATTCTTCAGACTTCGAGAAACCCCAGAAGTGATGTCAGCAGGCCACACCTCCCTGCCACACCTCCGGATGTCCTTTTTATGACCAGGGCACCTCTCCTTTCCACCCTTTCCAGGGTCACTATTGGTCATTTTGGGATGGGGTGGGTGGGTCATATTATCTGACATTTTTAAATTAAAAAATATATTTAAAAAATCACTACCCAATCGGCAAAACCCTTCTGGGACCGTCAAGTAACCCCAGGGTTTCATGAAACCCTTGTTGAGAAAGTCTGGCTTAGGGAAAAGACCTATGGAGAAGTAAATTACATGTGCAGGGAGGGATCCATGCTTAAAGGGATGGGTCTTCTTGGATACCCCTCATTATCCATGGGAGAAAAGGGAGAGAAGAAGAGCCTTGCCGTCAGACCAGGGCCCATCCACCTTAAAGACCAACAAGATTTTATTGAAAATTGACTTGCTCTCTTTTTTGAATTTCTGCATGTCAGAGAATTCCACATGGAATGTCAGGCCAGGCCAAGGACACCTTTGGACAAGATGGGGAGAAGGGAGAGGGGTTGGGGCTTTGACTTTCCAAAGCTTATACCCCCAAAATCTTGTTGGTACTACTGGTCCTGAATCTAACAGTGGCCAATCGGTTTCTTTGGAGGGCCAACAAAAGAGCATAGATGCTGAGGTCTTCCCCTGATGTTGCCTCTGCTCCCGTGGTTGTCACTTTCAAAACCGCTTCTTCTTCTCCCATAGCTTTTTTTGGGGAATGGGTGCAATGTACCCCAAATTAAGCTTTTTTTCCTCAAGGAGTTCAAGGAGAGAAAGTTTAGTGCATCTCAGTGGGACTAGATAAGGTGGTGGAACATCTGTCATTTACACATGTGCTATTTGGCCCGGCTTTGATGTTTTGGAAAAGCCTTTTATTGCCGCATCAGCCCACCTGGATTTTCCATTGTCTTTTCTGCTGTCCTCACAAACAGGCTTTCTTGCAAAGTTTTAGCAAACATTGCAGCAAAGCCAGGCTGGCTCTGACTACCTTTGCCTGGCCTGCCTTGCAGGGGTGATTCAGGCCCACCGTTGTCTTCAGCTTCGGCAACCAGGATTCAGTCTATTCAGGGCCAGACATCGGTTCCCGGAGATAGCCTGGAGCTAGGGGCAAGTCATTTACTTGTTAAAGTAAATGAGGAAAAGGGCAACTTAGCTCAAATTCATTATCCCTAGCCCTGATCGGCCATTGTACTTTTGGTAATGGGTGAGTCTCACTCTTTGTGGGTGCTGCCAGTTTCACCTGCGTTGATTGGCCCCTGCACCATATCAGGTCACAGAGCTTTGGGTGCCAGTGGATTTCTCCTGAGCCATTTCAGCCCACCCCATACATTGAGGCCATTTATGGTTAGGCAGTGTTGACATGTTGAAGAACCAGGAACCATTCAACAATGGATTCTCAGAATCTGGTTCAGACAGAGTACTGGGAATAGAACCATAGAATTGGAAGGCACCTCCAGAATTACCTAGTCCAACTCCCTGCACAAGGCAGGAAACTCACACCTACCTGCCCACCCACAGTAACCCCAGTTTCATGTCCACATGATTCTTCCCCCCCCCCCCCTCAAGAAAACCAGAATCCCTAGCCAGTCTGGCATGGAGGAAATTTGCCTCCCAACCCCACAGTGGCAATCAGCATTTTCTTGGGCATGCCAGGAAGGGCTACAAGAGCCTAGCCCTGACCCAGCCCTTCCTGCCCACCCACTCACAATTAGATCAAAGCACCCAGCGCAAACCTAGGAAATATGGATTCCCATTCATTCCTCTTAGCCAATAAAATGCACGGTAGGGAGGGGAGGAACAGCATGAAGAATTTAACAGGCTCTGATGTGAGCTGTAATGTCAGTATCTTGTGTACGTGTCCATCCCAAAGCTTCTTTGGAATCTCTTGTCAATTCTCTTCAAAGCTGGCTCCGTCTCTAGTAAAAACCAGCCCTGCTATTACGCCTCTTAAAATCAATTTAGGGGTGTGTGTGTGTGGGGGGGCTTTTTTGCCCCCTAATTAATTCCCCAAGGATTCGGCGTATCATCTTTCCTTTGTAGTTCACTGTGCATCCTCTCTTTGTGCGCCAGCAGAATGATGACGATGAATCAATACCCGGCTTCCGAGCATAACGGGAGGGACACCTCTCTCCTCTCACAGGCAGGAGCAGAGAGCCGTTCGGCTGACTCCTGTGCCCCCTCGTGGCCACATTTTGCGCGTGGCTCTTTCCACTTTTGGTTATTTTGTGGATGAAGCGTGATGCTCAACCAATACAGGTCCTCACAGTCGCTTTTCCCCCCCTTGAAATGCTAATAAAATTAAATCAAAGGACCCAAAGTATGCAGTGGCACTTTGTACAAGGTATACTGAGTTAGGCCATGGAGCCATGAAGGCCAGCACTGTCTGCTCTGAATAGCAACTGCTCCCTAGGACCTTAAGCAGAAAAAGAGCTTCCCTAAGACATGCTAGGGGATCCGGTCACTGTAACCTGGGGCCTCCAGTGTTGCGAAGCATCTGGTCTGCCACTGAGCTGCACGCTCATTATAGTATTTCAGATATCTTCCCCTGGTGTCATGCCCCCACCAACGCTTCCTGGGGCCTCTGAGGTGTAGCCACTGCAACCCCTGGGGACTTCTGATTCACTCCTCCCATTGAAATGAATTAACTCAAGCACTGGATTTGGATCAAGAAAACTGGAGAGGGGGGGGGGTCCTTTCTGCCACTGACTCTGACAAAGCCAGCTTCAGTTCCCATCTGTGAGAGGTCCTCGGGATAAACACAAAGTTTCATACAAATTGAATTCACCGCATACTTGATCAGCAGTACTTTGGGCAGCAGGTGAAAGTTGGACAATGAAAAAACCGGACAAGAGAAGAGTCGGTTCCTTTGAACTCTGGTGTTGGAGAAGGCTTCTGTGGGTTCCATGGACAGCAAAAGTCATAAACAAGGAAATGCTACAGCTTATAAGGCCTGATATATCACTGGTAGGGAAAAATCACGAAACTCTGGTTCATTTACTTTGGCCATATCATGCGATCCAACTCTGGAGACAACAATCGTGCTAGGATTGATGGGAAAAGGAAACCAGGCCGACAAAAGGCATGGTGGTTGGACGTAGTCAGAATAGTCACTGGCCAGAATAGACACCAGCCAGAACATTACACGGCTGAGGGAGGCAGTACAGGATCAGGGATTGTGGTGGCGGCTACACTATTCAGACATGACTGAATAGCTGACAACAACAACAACAAAAACAAGTTTGACCAAAAGATTCCCCATTGTTCAAGCATCAGCATGGATGCTGTTTAGCAAGCCTGTATTTCTTGCTGCATAGTTGCCCCTTTCTGCCTGGAATTCCTTTCCCCAACGCTTAAATGGAACCACATCTCTCTTGGTTCAAACCTGAGCTCCAGACACACCTTTCTGCAGATCTATTATCTCAAAGCCTAAGTAGACATTAGCTCACCTCCATCCTTTGTCTGTCACATCTCCTTCATTCTCTTCCAAGTCCTGCTTTATTCCCCAGCAGCTGGCCTTCTGAGGTCTCTGCTGATAAGACCTCTCCACTTCCATGCCTGTGTCCAGCTGCTTTCGAAAGTCAAGATATGATCATCTCGTGGCAGGAAGGTCTCCAAGTTGTCTGCTTATTTATGTGTGCTTTTTGGGTCTGTTTTATCTCTACTGCCCATCAACTTCAATTGGTGACACTCAAACTAGTGACTTTCACCTTACATTTCCTGACCCTCTTCGGCATCTCCCCTTGGCCAACCTGTGTCTTCAGCCTTTTCCTGTCAAGGAAGGAAGCTATTCCAACCCCTGGATTACTTGATTGGCCATTGCTATACCTTCAACTAGCTCTAGGGCAGGGGTAGTCAACCTGTGGTCCTCCAGATGTCACAGAGCTTTCTGCACATTTGAGGAGAGAGCTGCTAATCACATGCACATTCCCATGGTGAATATGGGTGATTCTCACATGGGGTGCTAATTCTGCTGTATCTTGAGATGCTGTGTGGCTTGGGCCTTGGAAATGGCCAAGGGAAGGTCAGAGTCCATTAAGCACGAGATTATGAGTGAAGGCAGATGTTGCATTTTTAGCATGGTGGGATCATCCTGCAAGCATTCCATCCAAGGAGTAGCTCAAAGGGAGAGGGTGGGGGGAGGGGGGAGAGAATTGCTTTGCTTATTTGAAAGAGAAGTTGGCACCGATTGGCTGCCTTCCGTGTCTTCCCCAAGAAACCTTTTCCACTCAGCCTCTGGAGACATTTTGCACTTTAAAATATTTCCTTTTAACGAATTGGCAAAGGAACCCGTGAGTGATTGTGTGGCACTTTGAAATATTGAAGGGGCAGGCAATCCACCTGATGCATGAGGGAAAGGACAAGACTGCCGTCTGCCAGCTGACTTAGCCCTTCAGTTCTCTGGAATGGAGAGCTGCCCTTTCAGCTGCAAAGCTTTGGGGGAGCTGGACCTGCCACAGGTGCCTTTTTGGTCCAGCCTTCCTTAACTGATCACACCCACCCCACCTCATTCAGCACAACATGCCAGTGAAGGGGGCGCTGTGGTGCCCATTTTTCAGCTAGGCAAACTGAGGCAAAGAGGTCAAGGGGTTCTCACATCCTCTCAGAGCTGGGTTGAACTTTAGACCCAAACACTGAACATTTACAGGACCTGCCTCTCTTTTTCGGTCACCTCCCTTCCCAGAGGCATTCCCTCTCCCTCCCATTCATTCCATCAGTCTCCCTCTCCATCCTGCAACCCACATTTAAAAAAAATTCTGCAGCAAGAAATCGGACAGTTAGCAGATCTGGAAAGCTGCCTGCAGGATGACGGAAGAGTCCAGAAAGCCCAAACCTTTCGAGAGCCAGCTTGGTGTAGTGGCTAGGAGCGCTGACTTCCAATCTGGTGAGCCTGGTTTGATTCCCCACTCTTCCCCCACATGCAGCCAGCTGGGTGGCAGCCCTGATAAAGCTGTTCTGACCCAGAAGTGATATCAGGGCTCTCTCAGCCTCACCTCCCTCACAGGGTGTCTGTTGTAGGGAGAGGAAAGGGAAGGTGACTGTAAGCCGCTCTGAGACTCCTTCTGGTAGGGAAAAGCGGCACATAAGAACCAACTCTCTTCTTCTTTTTCATGCCGATCTTGTAGCCATGCCGAGCCTTCGTCCCCTCCCCCTTGTCACCTAAAGAGGAGTCACAGCTGAGAGCCTCCCTCCCTCTTTCCCTCCCCTCAGCCTCTGTCGTCAGAAAAGAGTGGGAATCTTTGGCAAAGCCCAGTCTGGTCTAGCGCGCACAGAGCCGCTGCGTTCAGAGTGGCACCTTCCGGAGAACACTCGGCTTACGGAGCCAAAGCTGGTTTGGGTACTTTTCATGCAACTCGCAGCCAGCCAGCCAGCCGCAAGAGAAGTGTGTGCGCGCAGGCATTATGTGCGCTCCTTGCTTTTAAGCTTCTGTGCCTCAGCTCCCGTGGTCAGACCGCAAGGCTGGTGAGAGGAATGAGGCGGAGGGAAAGGAGGCAAGCTGCGGACCGGGAAAAGAGGCGCTGCTCTCGGGGCGGCCAATCTTGAGTCGGGGCTCTCGCCCCAGGTGTCGTCCATCTCCCAACAGGTAAGCACTCCCGTTTTTAGATTTTTGCAGCAGAAATGCCTGTCCGAGGAAGAGGCTCCAAGACTGCTCCGGCTTCCAGCTGCACGTGCTTTATCCCTGCTCCGGCAGCGCAGCCACGCTGGTGGGAGAAAGCGGGCTCGGGCACAGCAACCGAAGGATACAAAGTTTTCTCAGGGCTGCGGGAAACGCATTCGCAGAAGCCCTCCCGAAAGGCACCGGAGCTGTGCAAGAGCCCACCAATGTCCTTTTGGGCAGCTGGAAGACCGGCACAGGCTCTGTACTTTCCACCAACCTTTTAAAGAGGACTTAAGGTAGGGGTAGTCGAACTCTTGTGGCGCAGAGTGGTAAGGCAGCAGACATGCAGTCTGAAAGCTCTGCCCAGGAGGCTGGGAATTCAATCCCAGCAGCCGGCTCAAGGCTGACTCAGCCTTCCATCCTTCCGAGGTCGGTAAAATGAGTACCCAGCTTGCTGGGGGGTAAATGATAATGACTGGGGAAGGCACTGGCAAACCACCCTGTATTGAGTCTGCCATGAAAACGCTGGAGGGCGTCACCCCAAGGGTCAGACATGACCCAGTGTTTGCACAGGGGATACCTTTACCTTAGTCCAACTGCGGCCCTCCAGATGTCTATGGACTACAATTCCCATGAGCCCCTGCCAGCATTTGCTGGCAGGGGCTCATGGGAATTGTAGTCCATGGACATCTGGAGGGCTGCAGTTGGACTGCCCCTGAGGGCTTTAAATAAGCCTCGAATAAGATGGGTGGTTCCTGGGGAAGTCAAGGGAGGACTGGCTGAGAGTCTCTGCAGATAAGCTGCTATGGTTGGGTCCAGGATCAGTGATGCTCTAGCAGAGCAAACTTCAGAGCTTGAGTGGGCAGATTCCCCAGTTCCGGCCCCAGTCCTAAACTCACAAAGCAGCTGCGGCAAAACGACTGTCCTCTTGGCCTGTCCCCTGTGGGGATTATAACTCAAGCCCCTTTTTTGCAGGGGTGGGTTGCCAGCTGCCTGGAGGAAGAAAAGGACCTGTCCCTTTAACCAAGGCTTTCTTGATGATCTTGGAAGGGTTGCCAGAATGGGTGGGAGTGAATTAATTTTCACATATTTAAAAAAAATGTGTTAAACATTTATTGTGAAATGATCATATATAGTCATGTTTACCCCACTCACAAAATGGCCTGGAAGGGGAGAGGGCCATGGGTGCACACAGCTCTGCTTCCCAACCACATTCCCAACCACATTCTGCACAATCACACCACTTCTGGGCTTCCTTGAAGCCTGATGAATGTTTCAGGGGTTTCTCAATGGTAAAGAAGTTGAGGCAGGTGGCTTAATGGGATGTAGCTTACTGGGTCATGTCATCTCCTGCCCTCCAAAGCTTCACCAGCCCATCCCCCTACATTAACCCTTTGCTCAAGAGACGGGGGATGTGGAATGGAATGGAATAGCAGTGCTGGAAGCTCAGCAGGGCCAGTACTTGGAAGGGAGGCTACTAAGGAAGGTTTGGCAGAGGAAGGCCATGGCCAACCACTTCTGCTCGATCGTGTGCCTTGAAAACCCTAATGGGGCACCAAAAGTTGGCTGCGACTTGATGGCACCTCCACCCACTTCCCAAGGGATGGGATGTTTTTCTCCGTGTCTTTTGGCCACCTGGAGTGCCTCCTCCCCACGGTCACTCTCCTTGCTTGAGCCACCTGGTGGAAACTTTCCAGTTTGTTCTGGCCTTTGACTGATCTTCAGGGTTTTTAAGCTGACTAAATTCATTTTTTCAGCATGGATTTTCTCATTTGTAATCTTCTGGGGTTGTTTTTTTCTAAATGGGGCTTCCAATGGCTTGTTTCCTCCCTCTGCACACAGGGATGCTCTTCCTGAGAAGAAGGCGCAGGGTGGTGTCAATGGGACATTTTCCACTAAAACAAAGGATGGAAATTAACAAGCCCACCAGAAGAGCAAAATCCCAGCACAGTGTCTGCCTGTAGTGTGAGCATATAGAGCTTTTGGGTCTGTGGGAATAGTATTTCCCCTCAACTGCCCTGGTTTGTTGGCAGTGAAAAAGCAGCATCTGAGACTAGTTTGGAGGGGTGGAGAAGTGAAAAGGGCCTGTATGAGATTCCTCCATTAGGCTAGGATCTGAGAGTCCTGGGTTCAAATCCCTGCTCCACTATGACATTTGCAGGGGGATCGTGGGCCAGTCTCTTGAGGTGTCCCCTGCATCCCACTCTGAGGATCCAGCAGGGAAGCTGCTGAAAAGCTGGCATGCCGTGACACTCGAGACCTAGAAAGCCAGGCTGCCTCACACAACTGCCCTGCAACGTGAACTGCTGGGCAGCCAAGCGGAAAAGGCCCGCTGATCCCTTCTGCCTCGGCAAGAGGACTGCCGAACTTCTCAGGCGCTTTATGCCGAGCACGCCCCTGCCGCCCCTTGATTTGCATGCATGCTGCGGGATGAATTCCTGAGAGGTCAAATGAATAGAGGGCTGCATCCAAGTAATCAGTTAAGTACAGCTATAATGGGCCCCTTTGGGCTGGTTCCTGGGTGATGTACCGAGAGCGAAGTGCATGTGTCAGCGGAGCTGCGCTCTCCCAGCCAAAGCCAAGTGGCCGAGCGCATGCTTTGCGTGCCAAAGGTCCCAGAGTCCGTTCCTCCTTACATCTTCGGTTCAAAGGGCCTCAGGCTAGAGGGCTGGCTTGGCATACAGAAGGCCCCAGGTTCAATCCTCGGCCTTTCCAGTTGAAAGGGTCTGGTCATAGCCATTGCCAGTTTGCATAGACAATATTGACCCTGATGAAACAAGGGTCTGATTCAGGATTAGGCAGGTTCATGTATTCAGTTCTGCCCACTGAGGTCTATCTGTCCTAGCCTAGAAGTCACACAAGGGAGGTAAGAGCCTCCCACCCCTCAAGGGGTCCCTGTATCCATCCCTTTTGCATTCCCCTATGTGGGAGAAAGCAATGCCCTGAACTTGAGAACCCCATGGTAGCCGGGGTGCTCCGAACAGGCAGCTGGGCATGGGTTGGCATTATATTGTTGCAATACACAAGCCCCCGCCCAGGGCCCCTGCATGGATGTTCTCCTAGAAAAGCCAAATAATGCCCATCATTTACCTTGAGTATATCAAACATTCAGAACTCTTCACTCCCATGAATGATCTCCACATAGCTCACAACAACCCTGTAAGGTAGGTCAACATTCTTGCCTGCATATGAATATATTAAGCTGTCTTGTACTGGGCCGGACAGGGGGCTCCTTTAGCTCCGGGTTCTCTGCTTTGACTTGGGGGGTCACTGTCTAGGCAAAGGCAGAGAAAGTTCATTTCTGACACCCAGGATGCCTTCTGGGGATGGTAGTGTGGAGGTTCCCCTTGGTCACCGTGGCTAGTAGCCACGGATGGGCCTCTCATCCCCTTTTAAAGCTGCACACGCTTGCAGCTCCTACCGCTGGCCAAACCTCACAGCCCTTCTATTGCTTTATCTGCTTGTTGCTCCAGACTCCCAACGGCAAGGGAACCCCTAGCACTCTTCCGTCATGGGCACCAACACAGCCAAAGTGGGCAGAGACCTCTGTGTGCATCTGCCAATATGCTTTGATTCCGCTTCGATTTCTGTCCCGCAGCTGGGAGCCTCGAAGGGGCTTTGTAGGATGAGCCGCACCAATGATTCTCTCTTTTGTCTCCTGCCCCCGCTGGGGTCAGATTCTCTCTTTTGTCTCCTGCCCCCGCTGGGGTCAGATTCTCTCTTTTGTCTCCTGCCCCCGCTGGGGTCAGATTCTCTCTTTTGTCTCCTGCCCCCTCCCTGCCATCAGCTGCTGGCTGACAAAGGCATGAAAGATCTTTGTGGGGATCTGTGCTTGATACGGGCCCATCTCAAACAAAAAACAATTGAGTGCCTTCCTTTCGGGGGTGAAGAGAAGGTGCTCAAGCAGAGATTTGTGTATTTTTAAAAAACATATATCCTTTGTGGGTTCTTGCTTCATTTTGAGACTGGCAGCAAACAACCAGCGTGGTCCGGGGAGAGGCAGCCTCTGTGCAGCTGTGGGTGGAGCAAAGCAAAGCAGAGAAACTGAGTCAATCTATAGCCTGCAGGAGTCAGGCTTCTGGTGACTCAGGTGGCTGAGAAAACCAGACCCAGGAGTCTGTTTAGGCATCAGGGGATCTACCCTGGCTTGGTCAGGCCCCAGGGCATTAAAAAAACCTCTTCAGTTAGTCTCCGGTGTGGTGCAGTAGTTAAGAGCAGTGGCTTCTAATCTGGCGAGCTGGGTTTGACATCCTGCTCCTCAACCAGCTAGGTGGACCTTGGGCTACTCACAATCCTGATAGTGCTGTTCTCACAGAGTAGTCCTGTCAGAACTCTCTCAGCCTCACCAACCTCACAGGGTGTCTGTTGTGGGGAGAGGAAGGGAAAGCAATTGTAAGCCACTCTGAGACTCCTTCAGGCAGTGAAAAGTGGGGTATAAAAACCAATGCTGCTGCTCTTTCTTAGGTACCTGAGGGGCTGCTTCTCCCAATAGGTTCCCCAGAGAGTGTTATGCTCTGCTAATGCCAACTTTGCCTCCAAAGATGTTAACCTGACCTTGACCAAAGTCAGGGCCTTTTTTGCCCTGCCCCAACCTGGTGGAATGAGTTGCTGAAATCTGGGCCCTGATGGAGCTGTCAAAGTTGCACCGGGCCTGCAAGACAGCACTTTCCCAGCAGGCATATGGTTGAAGCAGTGGCTGTTTGGGACTGCAATGGGCCTCCTTCTTCCTCCTTGGCTCCCCCGCCCCCACATCTAGTTAGCCGGGGAGGAATCATAGAATCATAGAGTTGGAAGGGGCCATACAGGCCATCTAGTCCAACCCCCTGCTCAATGCAGGATCAGCCCTAAGCATCCTAAAGCATCCAAGAAAAGTGTGTTTCCAACCTTTGCTTGAAGACTGCCAGTGAGGGGGAGCTCGCCACCTCCTTAGGCAGCCTATTCCACTGCTGAACTCTGACTGTGAAATTTTTCCCCCTGATATCTAGCCTATATTGTTGTACTTGTAGTTTAAATCCATTACTGCTTGTCCTTTCCTCTGCAGCCAATGGGAACAGCATCCTGCCCTCCTCCAAGTGACAACCTTTCAAATACTTAAAGAGGGCTATCATGTCCCCTCTCAACCTCCTTTTCTCCAGGCTGAACATTCCCAAGTCCCTCAACCTATCTTCATAGGGCTTGGTCCCTTGGCCCCAGATCATCTTCGTTGCTCTCCTCTGTACCCTTTCAATTTTATCGATGTCCTTCTTGAAGTGAGGCCTCCAGAACTGCACACAGTACTCCATGTGTGGTCTGACCAGTGCCGTATACAATGGGACTATGACATCTTGTGATTTTGATGTGATGCCTTTGTTGATACAGCCCAAAATGGCATTTGCCTTTTTTACTGCTGCATCACACTGCCTGCTCATGTTTAGTTTACAATCCAAGTGGGTGTCTAATCTAGGAGGGTGGAGGGGGTATGGGTTTTTTCGACATTATTATTTATTGTAAACAGTCCTGAGTCCACTAGTGGGGAGGAGCGGTATAGAAATCAAACAAACAAATCATAAAGTTGGATGGCGATGCCCAGCTTGGGTTCCTGGCTGACAACTTTCTGGTCCCCAGTTCAAGAGCTGCTGCAGTCCTGACCTCTAACAAGTCAAAGGGTATTGAGCAGGAATTTGCTACGAGCTATGGAGGTAGGGCCTGTTGGCCATTCCTGGGCCTCGGAACAAACGAAGGGGCGAAACGAAATCTTGCTTAGCTAGATCATCCCAAGAGGCTCAGTATCCAGAATCTTACAGTTAACCAATCAGATGCTCCCAGGAAACTCCCAAGCAGGAAATGCAGGGCAAAACTACCCTGTGTCATTTCTGTCCCTTCAACAACTGGTCTTCAGATGCACACAGCACCTGAAGGCAGGGATCCCATTAAGCCATTGGGGCTCACAGAGCCAGGTTGCCCATGTTTCACATGTAGCACATGCTATGGCCCTACACTTGCAGGGGTCCCGTGCAATGGATCAGGGCCACAGCCTCTCTCCTCCCCCTTTGCCCTCCTTAAGAGTACTCACAGTAACACCCCTTTCCACCTGGGCGGGGGTGGGGGGGGGCTCTGCCGCCAGTCTGGTTGCTCTAGCCACAATTGTACGCTGCTGGGGCCCCACAAATCCTTAAAGTGGCTCTGGTGCTACAGGCCCCGCAAATCCTCAAGCCACTCCTGGTGGCTAGTAAGTGTTGATAGATGTACCTCCCATGAGTCTGTCCAGTGTCTTTTTAACACCATCAGACTTTGTGTGTGTCAATTGCTTTCAATGTCAAATATGATGTTAAAGGTTTGTGGTCTTGATTGACTGATGTCACCCGCCCTGAGCCTTAACTCAAAGGCTTCTGCCCCAGAAAACTGGCTGGTCTTTCAAGGCGCTACTTGATTTTAAACCTTGCCCAGGGTTGCTCTGCTGAGGAAAGCAATGGCAAGCCAGCTCTGCTTATCCCTTGCCTTGGAAACTCCATGAGAGGACATCATAAGTCAGCGGTGACTTAATGGCATTTAATTATTACTATGAATTATGATCACACAGGGCTCGCTGCTGGGTCTGGTACTTTTCAACATTTCTATCAGTGATCTGGATGAGGGGATGGGGGGACTCCTCATTCAATTTGCAGATGGCACCAAATTGGGAGGGACAGCAAACACCCCAGAAGACAGAGATAGAATCCTATGAGATCTGAACGTGCTGGAAAAGTGGGCCAATGAGAACAAGATGCAATTCAATAAGGAGAATTACAGAATTCTACATCTGAGTCACAAAAATGAGAAGCATGCATAGTGGATGGGAGATACTCTTCTGGGTAGCAATGCGTGTGAACAAGATCTTGGGGTAGTTGTAGACTGTAAATATGTGCAGATAGTGTGATGTGGCAGTAAAGAAGGTGAATGTAGGTATCACATCAAAATCACAAGATGTCATAGTTCCCCTGTATACCGTGCTGGTCAGACCACACCTGGAGTCCTGTGTGTGGTTCTGGAGTCCTCAAAAAGGATGTGAATAAAGCTGAAGGGTTCAGAGGAGAGTAATGAGGATGATCTGGGGCCTGGGAACCAAGCCCTATGAGGATAGGCTGAGGGACTTGGGGAAGTCCAGCATGGAGGAGAGGAGATTGAGCGGGGACATGATTACTCTCTTTAAGTATTTGAAAGGTTGACACTTAAAGGAGGGCAGGGAAAGGTTCCTGTTGGCAGCAGAGGATAGGACCCGCAGTAATGGGCTTAAACTACAAGGAAAACCATTCCTAGATAACAGGGAATAATTTTTTTTACAGTCAGAGTAGTTCAGCAGTGGAACTGACTGCCTAAGGAGGTGGGGAGCTCCCCCTCGTTGACAGCCTTCAAGCAGCAGCTGGACAGATACTTATCCTGTATGCTTTAGGCTGATCCTGCGTAGAGCAGGTGGTTGGACTAGATGGCCTGTATGGCCCCTTCCAACTCTACGATCCTATGATTCTATAATCAGTTATGATGATGGAGAAGATAATGCCTTTCTATCATCATAGAATAGGTGTTCCATCTTTGAAGGCAGGCTTGACTCTCTACAACCAATCTTTTTGTCTGAACCAACCAAAGGTTCCTGGGTGAAGGGAAAACAGAAGGAAGGACAGGTTTAAATGTTGGGGGCTCTAGGATGGACCAATAGAAGCGGTTTGAGAATGAGAAACTCTCTAGAGGGCCTTGGATCCATCACTCTCTCTTCTCCTAACCTCCCATGCCAGATTATTTGGAAGGCAGAAGAGAGGAAAGGAAGAAGAGGGTTGATATAGGATAAATAAGGAACCTGAATAATTGCAGGGGACCAGAAGAGTGATATTCCTAACTTTATTCATTATATCTAAGTGCTATTCAGAGACGTGATTATTCTTGCTTGGTAATCCAAATTACAATGCCAAGAAAGATGGACATGGGGGAAAGGCAGCAAAAGACAATAAAGCTCCATGCAGGATCGTCTTCTGGGCCTGCAGACTGAAGCAGGAGGCTTTTAATTAAAAAAAAGCCAGCCAAGGTGTGATGCACCTGCCAAGATGAAATATAACAGCTACTTCCCTATTTGGTTTCGGATTCCAATTGTAAAGGATTTATAGACTGGGCTAGGGACTGTTCTGCATGCAAATGTCAGTCCTTTGGTCTTTTCTTGAACGGGTCTGATCACGTTCCCCAACTTAAAAGAGAAGCACTTCATAGCGCAGAGTTGATTCTAAGCATCTTGCAGCTCTTGGATGGGGAGGGCTGCTGCTTTCATCCTACTCAGTCTGAAATATGAGATGGGTTTGGGCTTCCCCATGTCCCCAAGCTCTGTGCCACAAACCCTGGCTGTTTTAGGATGGATTGCAGTGGTGAGATAAGGATGCTCTTATTGCAGGAACCAGATCATGGATATTAAACGGTCCAGCCTTTTTCTTGGGCCAGCCTGGTCCATGTCTACCAAGCTAGTATCATAGTTTCTTGCATACAGTGTATCCCTTCCAGAGGGAGTATTTACATGTTGCAGTCGGTTTGATGCAGTGGTTAGAGCGCTGGACTAGAATCTGGGAGACCCGAATTCGAATCCCCACTATGCCATAGAAGATCACTAGGTCATCTTGAGCCAGTCACTCTTTCCCAGCCAGACCTACCTCACAGGGTTCTTCTAGTGAGCATAGAATGGAGGAAGGAAGAGAAGCAGTGTTAGAAGCTGCTTGGGTTCCCCATTGTGTAGAAAAGTGGTGTACAAATGTAAATAATTTTTTATCAAGACAGTGAGATATAGAGTTTAGAATACTGGATAAAGATCTAGGAGATCCAAATTCAAATCCCCACTCTCTCAAGGAAATTCACTGGGTCATCTGGGGCCTGTCGCACACTCTCCACCTAACTCACCTCCCAGAGATGTTGTGAGAATAAAACAGAGGAAAGGAAAATGACATAAGCCGCTCAAAAGTAAATAAGAAATATATCCATATTCTGTGCTTTTTAATATGCATGAGGATGAATGCAGGCAGGCCATACCCGATGGGACAGCCAGAACACAAAAAGCTTTGCAGAAACATAACAGGAGATCAAAGAGTAAGGATTCCCAATAAGTATAAAAGAAGGCAAAAGGAGGGTTCCTCTTCTGTTAACTCTGTGTGTGTGCATATACAGGGGGAGGGATTTTCATCCTTCTGCCCATCCTTTCCCTCAACTATATGTATATGGCATTACATTAGTATACATGTACACTTGAGAGCCAGCTTGGTGTAGTGGTTAACAGCAGTCTCCTCTACCCTGGAGAACTGGGTTTGATTCCCCACTCCTCCCCATGAAGCCTGCTGGATAACCTTGGGCTAGTCACAGATCTCTTAGAGCTGTTCTCGCAGAGCTTTCTTGGTCTCACCGGCCTCATGGGGTATCTGTTGTGAGGAGAGGAAGGGAAGGTGATTCGAAGCCGCTTTGAGACTCCTTTGGGTAGAAAAAAGCGTGGTGCGACCCCCTCGCTCTTCTTCTCCTTATGTAATTCTGTGGATACTAATTCTAAGGAAAAGGGAAGATTTGCTTTTCTTGCCCATCCCCACCCTTGCATCTCCCCAGCTGAAAGACTGCTTGTGCCACTGAGCTGCCATCTCATGGTCTTCTTTTTGCAGGCTTCTCCAGGGACTATTTCTTTCTTGGAGCAAAATCTCTGCTTATGGAGAGACCATCTTTGCTCTCCAATCAGATGTCTTCTTCGCTCGCCATCCTGCATGAGCAAGAGAGAGCATGTTCAGGGTGAACCCTCCCGGGAAGGAGTCCCGTTAGTGCCCATGACTTCTGCACCCCAGGCCGCTTGTTCTATGGTGCCTCAGGCACGACTCTCCAAGAAGAGACCAAAGTGAGGCCCTGCTGTCTGCCCCCAATGGAGAGCACCGCCTGCCCCAAGGCCCTGCCAGGAAGTGAACCACAAACAGGCACGTGCGGTTCTCATGTTGCTGCTCAGCACAGACTTTGCTAATGAAAAGAGACGTTCTGGATTTTTCCATCTTTGGCCAAAGTATTCCAGCGGGGGAGAAAGGATCCGCAGCTGCCTCTCGGAAGATGGATCCGCTTGCCGGTGGGTCCCCAGCCGTCAAGAACGTCATTGTCTGCTATTTCCTGGTGTCCTTGTCAGGTAACGGATGACTCTGTTTCCCCAATCCTGAAATTAGCTCCCCTACTGCCTAATCAAATTCAAATGCCTCCTTATGCAAATTAATGTGAAAAGTAATTAGTGTGAATCTGCAAGAGAATGCACAAGCAAAAATAGATGGAAAACAATGCCAGTTAACCCAAAAGACCCTTATTTTACAGAGGGAAAACCATTCTGAAAATGGAAAGTGCCTTCAAGGGTCAAAGGAAAGGTAATTTGCCAATGTAAAGGGCCTCTGTTGCAGCTTTGAGTGTTAGGGGTAATTGCCTCTTAAGACACCCTACCACTTTCTTGAAACAATGCTACTGTGTTGTCCAGCTCACTGTGTTTTCTGTAGCACGTTATCCGAATTCCCTTTTTGAGTATGTTTAATGAGTGTGGAATTCTTTCTTCTCTTTTTAGGAGGAGGGTGGGGAATCAAGGCTGCCATCTAAGTGCATAGATTCTGTAAGGCTCTCTATGAAACAACAGATCAGTTCACAACATGTATCACACACTAGCTTGCCTGAGTAGTGACCGAGACAGAACCAGCCTAGCATGCTGGCTCTTAAACTAGGACCTGGGTTCGAATCTCCACTCTGCTGAGGAGGCTTGCTGGGTGACTTTGGGTCAGTCATTCTCTCTCAGCCGAATTTACTTCAGAGGCTGGTTGTTCAGGATAAAACCGAGGAGGGGGGATGATGTAAGATGATTTGAGTCTCCACTGGAGACAAAATCAGATAATAAAGAAATGCAACTTAACAAGCAGAGAGTTGGTTTTATTTATTTATTTAGGAATTGTTTAGAAATTAGCTGGCTTGGGACAGTTTCCAACATTTTAAAACCAATACATAGTGATAAATACATTATCATAAACATTAAAACATTAACATTGGCTTTAAAATCAATCAAGCCAGATTGCTCATGCCAATATACTTAACACTTGGGAGGGGGGGTGATAGAGGATATAGAGGGAACCCCAGAGATGTTTTCATGAAATCATCATGAAAAGATGTCTAGGTGAGCCCTCGGTGCAGAAACGGTCGTGGAAATTTGGGGATAGAGGTGGGCAGTGTGGCATACAATGCCCTAGCGTCTACCCTCCAAAACATTTATTTTCTCCAGCGGAATTGATATCTATTGTCTGGTGGTAAGTTTTAACTCTGGGAAATTCCCAGGCCCCACCTGGAGGCTGGCATTCCTAGGGCATTATAGAATTCTTTGGGGGGCACGCTGGGAAAGGCAGCCCCTCATATGCAGGGCCCAGACTACATAAGGTTAGAACCAAGACCTTAAACTTGCTATGGGGTCACCATATTGTCTGGATGTGCCCCCTGTCTGAGCTGTAACTCCAGACAAAACTCAAGGAAAATCTGAGGCATTAAACTGGATGTATCTTTCGTTTACCCCCTTGGCCATTGACAGTTTTAGTGATGGAAATGCTGCCTGTTCTGGGGAGATGCATTCTCTGAGTCGGCAGCCTTTGGTGTTTGGAAGAGTGCAGTTTGACAAGCTCAGGGCATGATTTGGAAGGCACCATAGAGAACTCAGGCCCCTTTCCCTGTCTTTTCTCAGGAACCATTTCTCATTCAGGACTTAGTCATTCCTGCCTTCGATGCCCGAAGCTGTGAACAAAATCTTATGACTTTGTGTCAGTCTTTACGAGTTGATGTCAGATTGCACATGATCTGAGCTGAACCGTCACAATAATTGAGACAGTCACTTTCTACAGAAAGGTTGACAGAACAATTTGGGATATACTGCAAGACACAGAAAAGTATGAAATTGGGAAGCTGGAATGGAATCAAACACATCTGCTCAGTTTAGAAGTTACACAAAACGATAGTGAATGTGATCCTTCTGAATTAAGCCCACTATGAACGATGGTTGATAAGTTTCAGAGGGGAACCTTCTTGGTCTGCAGTAGAACAAGATTTGAGTCCAGTAACATCTTAGAGATCAACAAGATTTTGGGTATAAATTTTTGAGAGTCAAAGCTCTTGTATCTGACAAAGGGAGCTCTGACTCTTGAAAGCTTATAACCTGGCCTGTTGGTCACAAAGATGCTACTAGACTTGACCCTAGCTTGTTCTGTATCAAACCAGAATCTGAAACAATGGTTCAAAGTTGGTGTCCAAACCCTTGCAGATTACTTGGGTACAGAGATGCCTCTGGCTGGCTCGAGCAGCTCAAACCCTTTCCTCTCCTTTCCCAACCTCTCCTATGCAGTCTCAATTATCAATGAAAACAGAATTTGTCCAGGCGGATGAGTGTCTGCAAGCAGACTTCCAGTTCGACATACCCACTCAGCAGGCTATAATGCTATTGAGTCTTCCTTGCAAAGCAGCCATTTCCTCCCAGGGAACTGATCTTGGTTGCATGGAGATCAATTGTAATAGTGTGTATGTGTGTGCGTGTGCGTGCGCGTGGGGGGGTCTCTGGGGGCAGCAACCCTTGTTATGGACCACGGAAGGGTCCTGTGTGCTCGCTGTTGTGTCTGTGATTCTGCTGAGGACTGAGCTTGAGGCAGGATTGAAGTGGGTAAGGTAACTGTCCAATACGTTGCTAGATCCTGACTGCAGGATCCAGGCAGCGTAAACCGAAACTGGCCAATAGTGCACACTGAAGGGAAGAGCCATTGTTCCTGATCATATATAAGTTGGGGTTTCCCAAGGGGTTCTCGGTTCCCTTCTGCCTCTTGGAACACCATGCTGAGATCCTAATAAAGAGCTGATTGAACTCCCAACAGTCCTGGCTTCCTTGAGAGACATGGATTTGACGCTAGCTGTGCTGCTCTTCCCCTGCCCCAGCTGCATCGGTTCCAGATGTCCCAGTCCCAGTACTGTTTGCAGGGCCTGGGTGGCTGCCCAGGAGGTTGCCAGACTCTGTCAGTAGGGGGTGGGGCTCTGGAGCAGCATCTCACACAGCGGCTGTGGAGGGCCTGGTCTGAGTCCAGCAGCAGCATCTCCAGACATCGTTATCTGGATTTCTCTGGGCAGGATTGCCAGCTCTGGATTGGGAACTAACTGGAGATTTTTTTGGGGGGTGGAGTCTGAGGAGAGTGGGGCTTGGGGTGGGGAGGGGCGTCAGTGGGGTATAATGCCATAGAGCACGGGTAGTCAACCTGTGGTCCTCCAGATGTCCATGGACTACAATTCCCCAGAGCCCCTGCCAGCATTTGCTGGCAGGGGCTCATGGGAATTGTAGTCTATGGACAACTGGAGGACCACAGGTTGACTACCCCTGCCATAGAGTCCACCTTCAAAAGCTGCTATTTCCTCCAGGTGAACTTGTCTTAGTCGCTTTGGAGACCCATTGTAACCCCCGCAGATCTCCATCTGACTTCCGGAGGCTGCCAAGGCCATGTCTGGGTGACATTTTTCTCAGCCTAACCAACCTCACAGGGTTGTTGTGAGAATGGATAGGAGGACACCAGAATGATGCTGTAAGTCTCTTTGGGTCTCCACTGAAGAGAAAAATGGAGTATAAATATCTGAACCAAATAAATATGGTTGGTGAGAGAATCACTCTTCCACCTTTCCAGCCGCTGAGGGGGCCTGCTGCTAACTTCTCCGGACAACGGCCTTTGCTGCCCCAAAGACAGAGCTGTCCAGGGAAAGAAAGAGCGTGCTCAATTTATGCAGCAAATCTGCTTGTCAAACACGCTAATGGAAACAAATGAGGCTGGGTAAGCAGAGGCCGACTTTGCGCTGTGAGAAGCCCGGCTCTCATTTGCACCAAATTGTTGTTCAGAGCAGCATGAGGGAGCTGAACGAACAGGAGTCTCTTTGCTCTGTGAATTGTTTGCTTCCTTTCCTCTGAATCTTTATTCTGTGTTTGCCAGTTCATTGCTTGCCCTGGACCTAAGTGGGGGGCAGACACTACGCGGAACGCAAAGAAACCTGATTGCGTATTGATAGAGAGGAATAATTAAAAGAACGATAGTCATGTAATTAAGTCGCTTTTTCCATCTTCACCATCTTTTCGTTAATATTCGTCTAAATAAGAAAGCAGAATCAAGTTTAAAATTATATATATATACTACTAGTGGTACACATGTGTAACATTCTCTAATTTTGCTTTATATTCTCATGGCTTTCTTGTTTGTTGTAATCTACTTTGAGTTTCAGCAAGGAACCCAGACAATAAATGAAGTAGGAGACAAATAAATGCAGGCCTTATGAACCTACCCAATGAATGTGATCATATTCCCATTCCCTGCTTTTCGTGTCCCCTCCTCCCAAGATTAGGTAGGTGGCAACATGAGAGAGAGAGAAGGGAAGGTGATTGTAAGCTGCTTTGAGACTCCTTTGAGTAGTAAAAATCAGGTACCAAAACCATCTATCTCTGTCTCTGTCTCTCTATCAATTTGACCGTAAAGTTTCCAGTGATTCCTAGAGTGACTCTATGTCACTTCTCAGTTCCCTTCATGTCACCCCTCCCTCCTATTCCTGCCCCATGTCTCCACCATGTCTCCCCATGTCTCCACCCCAGTGAAGAGTCCCATACCAGTCCCGCCAGCCACCCATACACATGTAACCCTTGGGCCCTGAGTAGGGTCACCAGGCTGTATCTGGCATGCCCAAAGCTACAAGGCAATTCTTATGATATGGCATGTTGATGACATTTTAGAAATGAAACAGAATCCCCCCCCCCCCCCGTTTCTTAACTCATGAAATGATATATAACTGAAATGGGGAGGGGAGCCTAAGTTACAACTGAGTTCCAGCCCAAGAGAAATGCTGCTTCAGCCCTTCTCACATGAACAAAAGTTTAACAAGGTGCTCCTAAAGCCACCAAATAGGAGCAGTGATTCATCAGGGAGAGAGACCAGAAAATAGGGACAGTTGGAAATGCACTGAGGGCAAGCAGTAGAATTCCTAGCACGGACAGAGGAACTAGGCCTCCGTGAAAGAGTGTATCAGGGCACAACCATCTCCTAGTGGGGCGTGTGCTGTAGCCGGGAGTCCTTGTAGTGAGGGTGCTGTGCATAACAGCAGCTGCTGGGAAGAGAGAAGGAGGAGAAACTTAAGATGGGGTGGGTGGGAAGGAGTGGAAGAAGGAAAAGCTGCAAAGCTAGAAAAGGGAAAGAGGAACTAATGGAGGAGGGGGAATTTAAATGGCCCTTGTAAGCCCTTGCAGGTCCCCTGCTTGTAAACACTAAACATGAACAACAGAAACATGTTTGTTACTTGATGTGCACTTCTTAGGGTTTATGTTGGGCTTGGGTTGCCAGGTCCCTCCTGGCCATTGGCAGGGAAGGGGTTAGGTTGCCAGGTCCTGGCTGAGAAGTTCCTAGAGATTTGGGGATGTAGCCTGGGGAGGTCAGAGAGGTCAATGGGACACAATGGCATAGAATGCATCCTCCAAATTATCCATTTTCTCCCAGGGATCTGATCTCTGTAGTTCTACCTGAAGGCTGGCAGGGAAAAGTATCATGCAGTTCTCTTTGCAAGTGAGCCCTGGAAATGTGAGTTTAGAAGTGGACTTTTCAGACTAAAACGTCCTCAGATGAATTTTCTGGTCACCTGACAGTAAGTTTTACCAACTAAAACTTGGTATTGGACCTCGAAAGAGAGACCATCATCACCCAAGATCAAGGAAATATGGAGAGTGCTGTTTGCAACAAAGACACGGGCTCCGAGCAGCTCCTTTCATAGCCCACAGTAAGACTATGAAGGCCCATAAAATATATGGCCTGGAACAGAAACAGCCAAGTTGGCGGAACGGCCTCTTCATTAGCTAAAGAGGCTCCGTATTTTCTCAACTGGCAGCATCAGTAGTTGTAATTTGGCTGAGAATTTTGGCCTTGGTGGGCCTCGACTGCGGAATTGGACTTGCACTTCCTCAGCAGCCAGCATGCTATGGGATTATGTTACTTTACCTCACCGGGCCACAGGCAGGGTTGCCAGCTCTGGGGTGGAGATTTTGGGGGTGAGGCCAGGAGTGGGTGGGAATCTGTGACAGGGAGGGACCTCAGTGTTGCATAATGCCATGGGCCACCCTCCAAAGCAGACATTTTCTCTAGGGGAACTGAACTCTGTCACCAGGGCTGAATCTGCACGGAGATTTTAGGTCGATTAAATCCCTGCCGTCTATACTGAACACAATTTTCATTTTGATTTGGGGAGATTTAAATTTTCCATCTGCAATCAATCTGATTGAGCCGCAGTGACCCTACCTTTCCCCTGCGATATCCAGGAGCAGAGAAAACTCAGTATAATTGATCAAGCCACTTTTGCCAGTATTAGTGCAGATCTGTGTTTCCCTAGAATAACATCCTCCCCACTGAGGTAGAAAAGCAGTCTGCCCCTGATTGGCTGGGCGCCAGTTCCTGGTTGAAAGATTTACCTCCCAAGATTTATTTGTAAAATGTTTAAGGTGACTGTGCTCCAGAATCCCAGACTTCTGTCAGCAGAGATTTGCCTCATTTTATGAGAGGCTGCTGCTGGCTCGCCTCAGCTCCGCCCCCCTCCCTGCCAGCCCACCTGCTCATCCGCTCCTTTAGGAAAGGAAAGAGGCAAGCCGCCTCATGCGCAAGTGCAGAAGGGTTTCTGTTTCAAGTCAGGGGGGACAAAGCAAAAAGACTCGGGCTCAATTCGATCTGAATTCAGCCAGATCGACAGCAAGGAAAAAAAGTAAGTGCAAAATCAGGCCTTGGAAATGATCTGTTATTCCAGGATATCCCCAGGATCCCCAGCCAGAACAAATGGCCACCTCCAGCCTCAAAGCAGCAAGGACGTCCTAGGGCCCGCTGATGTATTTCCCAGATGCTGTCGAGGTTTGTGCATGGGAAGGGAGAACTGCACCCATGCCTTGGTGTGGAAACGGGCAATATGTAGTGGCTATATGTTATGGCTTTCCAGGTGAGTTCCAAAAGTTCATCAGGCATTCAGGACTGGTGGTCGGTGGTGTACAATTCAAGGGCCATGAGACTGAACTACGAAACTGGGAAGCCAGACAAGGGCTGCAAAGTACAACAGCACTTATTTTTGTTATACTTCACAAGGCCTCAGGCAGGCATCTCTCCGAGAAAATTGCCCGGTCTCAGCCCTTCACAGGAGAATGTCTGTTTTGCCTCTTTAAGCAAAAGTATTGCTTACCAAGAAACAAGGAATCAGTGATGTCATACCAACCTCCATGTAGGGCCTACTGTTCTGGAATAATGGCTGATTTCAAGACTACAGAGATCAATTCCCTTGGAGAAAATGGCAGCTTCAGGGGCAAACTCTGTGGTATACCATAGATTCTAGGTGAAACCCCTCCCCCAATTCCCCTCTTGTGCTCTCCATCTATTTCAGGATTTGCCCTGGGCCGGACGCAAACCCAGGCGGAAGAACGGCTCTTCAAGTACCTTTTCACAGCCTACAACAAGTGGTCCCGTCCCGTCCCCAATACTTCAGATGTTGTTATCGTCAGGTTTGGGTTGGCCATTGCACAGCTAATTGATGTGGTATGTATGTCATTTGATACTAGTCCTCATGAGAGCTGAGACAAAAGGGGGGGTGCTTTTTGCGGATGTAATTGAAAGCACCCCCTCTAGACAACTGGGGCAGGGCAAAAGCAGATGGAAGTATTCACATATTGAGGGCAGTATGATGCTGTTTGCTGTCGTGGGTTTTCTAGGCTGTGTGGCTGTGGTCTGCTAGCTTTAGTCCCTGATTCAAATGGGTAGCCGTGTTGGTCTGAAGTAGGATAACAAAATTAGAGTCCAGCAGCACCTTTAAGACCAACAAAGATTTATGTTTATGGACTCTGATTTAGTCCCTGATGTTTCTCCAGCAACTGTGGCTGGCATCTTCAGAGGAAGGACACAGCCGTAGGACACAGGCTTTAAACTGCAAGTAGAAGAAGAAGAAGAAGAGTTGGTTCTTATATGCCGCTTTTCCCTACCCAAAGGAGGCTCAAAGCGGCTTACAGTCGCCTTCCCTTTCCTCTCCCCACAACAGACACCCTGTGAGGTGGGTGAGGCTGAGAGAGACCTGATATCGCTGCTCGGTCAGAACAGTTTTATCAGTGCCGTGGCGAGCCCAAGGTCACCCAGCTGGTTGCATGTGGGGGAGTGCAGAATCGAACCCGGCATGCTAGATTAGAAGTCCGCACTCCTAACCGCTACACCAAACTGGCTCTTAGAGTAGTAGAGAGGAGTTCATCAGTGGAATCAGCTGCCTATGGCAGTGATGAGCTCCCTTTCACTGACAGATTTTAAGCAGTGGCTAGACAGATATGATTTAGATTTAGATTTAGATTTAGATTTAGATTTAGATTTAGATTTAGATTTAGATTTAGATTTAGATTTAGATTTAGATTTAGATTTAGATTTAGATTTAGATTTATTCCTCACCCAGAGAGTTGGTTTTCTCTACCAGAAGATATCTCAAAGCAGCTTCCAATCGTCTCCCCTTTCCTCTCCCCACAACAGACACCCTGTGGGGTGGGTGAGGCTGAGAGAGCCCTGATATCACTGCTCGGTCAGAACAGCTTTATCAGTGTCGTGGTGAGCCCAAGGTCAGCCAACTGGCTGCATGTGAGCGGAGCAGAGAATCAAACCTGGCTTTCCAGGTTAGAAGTCTGCACTCCTAACAACTATACCAAGCTGGCTCTTAACTGTGGGGAGAAGCAGAGTGGCATAGGTCTGTCCCAGCCCTATTTCCGTTGTATTGGGAATGGGGGTGACGGAGTGGCATAGGCCTGCCCCAGCTCTGTTTCTGCAGGCTCCCCATGCAGGCTCCCTTTGGTGAAGAAGTGCAAACTGGTAGCTAGCCCAAAGTATAGGTGTAATTCTGTTAACAAATTATCTGAAAATATTTGTCTGCTGTCACTTCTTGTGCTGTGGGAGTGGCCTGATGTGACTCCCAGGGGTGTGGCAGGGAGGTGTGGCTGAAGAATGTTTCAGGGGATTCTAAAAGGTTGAGAAAGGCTGCTTTAGGCTGATCCTGCATTGAGCAAGGAGTTGGACTAGATGGCCTTCATGACACCTTCCAACTCTATGATTCTATGAGTCTAAGATGGGAATCACTACTTGTAGAGTGCAGTGAACAGTTAATGAGCATTTTATTTACCTCGTGTGTGTGTGTGCAATGTATCACATTCCTTTCTTATCTTGGAGTCTCCTGGGGCTGGAGTGGAACTAGAAAGCTCCTTTCCATTGTTTGTTTGGAGTTCATTAGCAAGTCCATTTGGACTTGCATTTGGATGGAATTCATTAGAAAGTCCACAATCAAGATTTTGCCTACCTTATTTGATGAACTGTTGAGAGGTGTTTTTAGAGTCCCATGATTTTTTATTCTTGCCAGAAACACATAATTTGGTTCTGGAAGAGCAGAAAGTTGAACAGAAATGAACCTGACTGTTCAGA
This sequence comes from Paroedura picta, assembly GCF_049243985.1. Lineage (NCBI taxonomy): Eukaryota > Metazoa > Chordata > Lepidosauria > Squamata > Gekkonidae > Paroedura > Paroedura picta. Next base: position 28,972,056 of record NC_135369.1, on the reverse strand, counting down.
AAGTTTGGGAGGAGTGTCCTCAAAAAATACTTTACACACACACTTTGAAATCCTCAGGTCTGAACAGAAAATGGTCTGATTCAGGCAACATCTTAAGGTTTTTTTCTTTTGGATGCCTTGAGTCCCCCTTCCCCCCTACGAATGGCTTTCTCAACACTTAGCCAGTTGCCCAGGCATTTTGTTAACAGTACTGTTTTACAGCTTTGTTCCTTTCCTTTTACCTGCTTTTCTTCTTGCTTTGCTGCTGCTTTCGATTGCTGTTTTTATGCTGCTGCTTTAGTGATATAATTATTTACTTCGGGAATTCACTGTCAGCAGAGTCAATGGCTTGAAAAGAGCATCAGACATGTTCATGGAGAGTGGGTGTCTGCAAGCTATGGGGACTAAGTAGACCCTCCACGTTCAGAGGCAATAGACCAAGTGGAACCTCCATGTTCAGAGGCAGTAAACCTCAGAGGTTAGGGAACAGAAAGAGTGGGAGGTCTTGGTCTCTGCGTCCAAGAATACCTAGTGGGCCGCTATGTGAGGCTGGATGCTGGTTGGGCTGTAGGTTTGATACAACATGAGCATCCTTGGCCATATTTCATAGTCATGAGCATCCTTAGGCATACTTCATGGATTGTCCCATGGCACATCTGTATTTTGTTGCTGAATGCACCCCAGAAGCTAAAACCAGCCGCACCATTCAGAAAGCAGACCTGTTTCCTCTCTGGAGACTATGGAAGTGTTGTGAGCTGCTTGTGAACGCCATTCTCAGATGTCTTGGCACAGGCATTGGGCATCCTTGGTTTGCGGGACTGCCATTGTGTTTGGCATTCCAGAGCAACCCCACTGGGTGTATTTTAAATATTTTAGAATTTATGTTAATTTTGTGCATTTAAATGGTTTGCTGAGCCTTTGGAGGAAAGTGTGCCAGAAATATAATAAACAAACAAGTGAAGCTGTCTTATCTCCCCCTTTTGAGGCCTGAATGTTGCAATAAGAACTGTCTGCACTGGTAGCTTCTGTTCTGATCAAAGCTTTTCTTCGGCTTCCCCACCTTTTCCACCCATCCAGGATGAAAAGAACCAAATGATGACCACCAACGTTTGGCTGAAACAGGTGCGTGAAGGGGGAAGGACGCGTTCAAGCAAAGTTGGAGGCTGGGGTAGCGTTCCCACGCTGCAACCTGGAATTCCTGGAGACAGGCATTGCCCTCGTGCACAGTGTCATGGGGGGGGGGGGAATGAAAGCAATGTCCTGATTTCCAGCAAAGATGCTCTAGGATTTGCACAGACTCAGTGATTAAAACACAGCATTTTTGACAAATCCTTGAGTGCCCTGGCATTCCAGTAGGGTGGTGGCAGGCCCACGGGCTTCCCACTGACCTTTCAGTTGCTGGCAGGCAACAGAGAGGATCACTGAGAGGTCTCCCACCAGAGCAGGAGGCCTGTTGACTCCCGGAACCCCTCCAGGGATCGTGGCCAAATGTAACCAAAGATCAGACTCCTCCGTCTTTTGCGATTGTGGAGAATGCAGGGAGAAAGTTGGCAGAGGTGAAGCTTGCCCTGCCACAAAGGGTGAGAGGCTCTGTTCCCTTGTTGGTGCAAATATACAGAACTCTTGTTCTCTTGGCAGAAGAGGCCTGAAAAACGGAGCTCTTCTGCCAGGCGTTTGGTAGGGGCCAATGAACATCTGGATGACTTAACTAAACAGCCTGGGGCTACCTATATAGACCCCCTGAAAAACCAAAAATCAAGACACTCTTTGATTTAGTCTGCCCACACAGCTGATTGACCGTTTTTTGATGATTTATTGTGTATGTTTTTATGACTGTGCTGTAAGCTGCCCAGACCTGGCAATGCCAAAAGAGGCAGGATATAAATATAAAAATAAATAAATAAATAAATATCATCAATAATAAAGCAAGTGGTGTGTAACTGGGTCAACATGCCTAGGACAAGCGAGCTGCCAGGTTTACTTTAGGCGGTGGATACCCTCAGGGAAGGGCAGGTCAACCATCTGAATCCGTGGCCATTAAGAATAGTTTCTTGACCACCAGGAGTGGAATGACTACAAGCTGCAGTGGAATCCAGCTGATTTCGACAACGTCACTTCAATCCGTGTGCCGTCTGAGATGATTTGGATCCCGGACATCGTATTATATAACAAGTAGGTATTATCACAAGTGTGCTCTGACCTGGATGGCCCAGGCTAGCTTGATCTCATCAGATCTTGGAAGCTAAGCAGGGCTGGTCCTGGTTAGCATTTAGATGGGAGACCACCAAGGGGTACCAGGGGCGTGATGCAGAAGCAGGCAATGGCTTTGAAGATACTAAGGCAGGGGTAGTCGAACTGTGGTCCTTGCCAGCGTTTCCTGGCAGAGGCTCATGGAAATTGTAGTCCATGGACATTGACGGCAAAAGAAACAGGATTGTACCAATATATAAATTCACAGGGAGACAATGGAGGGAGACATTTTCCAGATTCACCTCCCAGCAAATCCAGTTCTCCAGGAACGAGTGCTGGGAAAGATCTCTTGGGCCAATGGCTTCATTTAACACAAGGCCATTTCATATGTAAATATTTTATATGTACCTTGTCTTAAATGCTGCTTTAATTTAAATCTTTAAGTGTTTTGATGCCCAGCCTTAAGCTCAAGCATCAGGCCTCAAAAGCTTAAGCATGGTTCGCCCTGGGAGACCACCAAGGAAGTCCAGGGTTGCTACACAGAGGCAGGCTGTGGCAAACCACACCCTGTCCTTCACTTGCCTTGAAAGCCCCAAGGGCTTGCTGGAGGTTGCATCCTGATGGCACTCTCCACTGCCAGTGTTCTGATGTTCATGGCCTGGGGGAACGGCAGCACAGAAACTGTTTAAATACATATGTCCCCTCTCATCCTGAAAACTGTCCATCTGCTTGGGTGAACTTGATAGCTCGTAGATTTAAGGCAGTCATTTGCTGGAATGCGTGTGTGCATCAGTCACCACCCAGAGCTGGAAACCCTACTTGTGGCCTTCCCAGAACCATCAGTCTAGGGGCTGCTAGAAATTGGGTGTGAGGCATGGTGGGCTGCTGGTCTGTTCCAGCAGAGCTCTTCTGATGTTGTGTCACAAAGAAGTGGCCATGAGCAAGCCTGGCACCAGTTTTTCCCTTCTGATTGGGGCATATTCTTGGGTATGAGGACTGGTTCAAAAAGAGGAAAGTAGGGAGGGGGGAAAGGGCCAGTATGCCACTGGCAACCTCTGTTAAGTGTGCAATCACAAGAGACGGTGTCCCATTTTGGGGGGGATACCTGAAAAACACTGCCTTGAGGGAAGAGCAATGCACAGACTTAACAAGGGAGGGGGGGCATAGTCGGCCCATTTTTGTGCAAGATTCTCAGCTGGCTAGAGCACAAGTTATGGGGAAATGCCTGTTTCCCCTCTCATTTCTTGCGCTTTTGCTGCCATCAAGTGGTAACTGTGGCTAATGGCACTTTCTCCAGTTCTCCACTGAGATCTATCGTTTTGAAAACAAGAAATAAATCCTCATAATACTTTTTGTTAGAACCAAATAAATTGACAGAAAACTTGGTGCAAGCGTTTGGAGCTCCAGAGAAGTCCCCATCAGGCTGTTTCTTCAGAACACAGTGTTAAGTTTGGGTCTTGCATGCATCAGCCAAGAGATGTGAGCAAGAAATGAGTTTGACTTTTTTGCTGGCACGGTGTCACCTTACAGCAAATTTTACGGGAAGCTGAATTCCATTCATTCTTTGTACTTTGACAGAAATAGAGGATCTATCTCAAATCACCTATCAGCCAAATGAGAAACACAGATCACTTGCTGGGGGAAACTTCAGAAGAAAGTACCATATAGCCTCTGTATTCACTGTAGATTTGGAGAATCTTTTTTTTCTTAATATAGAATCCTAGATCTGGGCCATACAGGCCATCTAGTCCAACCCCCTGCTCAACACAGGATCAGCCCAAAGCATCCATGATGAGTATCTGTCCAGCTACTGCTTAAAGACTGCCAGTGAAGGGGGAGCTCACCACCTCCTTAGGCAGCAGATTCCACGGCAGAACTACTCCGACTGTGAATCCCTCCCCCCCAATATCTACCATTCTACACATAGTTTAAACCCATTGCTGTTGCCAACACAAACCTTTTCCTGCCCTCCATGCAAGAGAATAAGGAGAGATGAATGCAGGAAAGAGCATTCATTCATTCTCAGTCTGGAGAAGAGGAGGTTGAAAGGGGACATGATTGCTCTCTTTAAATATTTGAAAGGTTGTCACTTAGAGGAGGGCAGGGGGCGGTTCTTGTTGGCAGCAGAGGATAGGTCCTACAGTAATGGGCTGTAAATTACGTGGAGAATGATACTGGCTAGATATCAGGAAAATATTTTTCACAGAGTAGTTCAGCAGTGGAATTGGCTATCTAACGGGGTGATGAGTTCCCCTCCACTGGCAATCTTTAAGCAGTGGCTGAGCATATACTTATCCTGGATGCTTTGAGCTGATCCTACATCGACAGGGGGTTGGACTAGGTGACCTATTTGGCCCCTTCCAACTCTAGGATTCAAATGACTGAGCCCACTTGCTGCTGTGGCTGGCATTGCTTCACCACATTTTGTAAAACAAAAGCACAATTTCTTTTCTTTTCTTGCTGTGTCCATACCTATCTATTTAGAAGACCATATCATGCATCCTAGGCAGTGGATTCTAGCCTCACCCCCCAAAAAGACCCCTTACACCGCCATAACTTAGCAGGTCCGAAGTGCCACAGGTCTTTGGGTTGTCTCCACCCGCACTAATTCCCTGCCCCTCTGTCTTCAGTGCAGATGGGGAATTCGCAGTGACCCACATGACCAAGGCCCACCTCTTCTCGAACGGCAGCGTGAAGTGGGTCCCGCCAGCCATCTACAAGAGCTCCTGCAGTATCGACGTGACCTTCTTCCCCTTCGACCAGCAGAATTGCAAAATGAAGTTTGGCTCCTGGACCTACGACAAGGCCAAGATTGACCTGGAGAGCATGGAGCGCCACGTGGATCTGAAGGACTACTGGGAAAGTGGGGAGTGGGCCATTATCAATGCCGTGGGCACCTACAACACCAAGAAATACGACTGCTGTACTGAGATCTATCCCGATATCACGTACAGTTTCATTATCCGCCGCCTGCCGCTGTTCTACACCATCAACCTCATCATCCCCTGCCTTCTCATTTCCTGCTTGACGGTCCTCGTTTTCTACCTGCCCTCCGACTGCGGAGAGAAGATCACCCTCTGCATCTCCGTCCTGCTGTCCCTGACCGTCTTCCTCCTCCTCATCACTGAGATTATCCCGTCCACCTCTCTGGTCATCCCGCTGATCGGCGAGTATTTGCTCTTCACCATGATCTTTGTCACCCTCTCCATTGTCATCACCGTCTTCGTCCTCAACGTCCACCATCGCTCGCCCAGCACCCACAAGATGCCACGGTGGGTCCGTACCGTCTTCCTGGATTTCATCCCCCGCTGGCTTTTCATGAAGCGGCCACCGGTGCTGACCCCGGCCCTGAGGGTGGCCAGCGAGGAGGTGATTGGGCAGTACGACATGCCCCCGGCCAACCTGAGCACATCGCGGTGTTGGCTGGAGACAGATGTGGACGATAAGTGGGGTGAAGAAGAGGAGAGCAACGAGGAGGGGACGCCTGCTGGCCGGCTCCCCCTCCAAGGGGCTTGTCCCCCCCATTGCCTGCATTACCGCTACACTTGCGCCCGTCACCTGGGAAGGGGGTTTGTGGAAGTGGTGCAGCGGCCGTCGGCCAAAACAGAGAATCTGCCGTCATCTGACCAAGGGTTGCGGCTCTCTCCAAGCATCCTGAAGGCGCTGGAAGGGGTGCACTACATTGCCAACCACCTTCGGGCTGAGGACGCAGACTTTTCGGTGAGTCACTGGCTTTCAGATCAGCCTCGCTGGGTTGGAATTGTGGTTCATTTTGTTCCTAATAGAAGTCCCGCCAGATATGTCCAGAACCCCTTCAGTATGGGAATGGCTGTGAGTCACTTTCCCACCTTCCCTCAATGGCATCTGGCCAGCTGCTCTTCAAAATGCAACACAGAATGAGATGGAATCCTGGCCTTCCAGGCAAAGCTGTTCCTAGGTCTGCAACGGTCTTACACAGAATCAGATTAGTGGCCCAGTGCTCTCTGCCATGACCCATAGCGAGTCTCCACGTGCTTTTCCCCCAATCTTCCATGGGATCTTTTCAACTGGAGGTGTTACGTATTGAACCCAGACCCCTTTCATGCAAAGCATGCAATGTGAACTGCCCACTACATTTAAAACAAAGAGACCTTTTCAGGGGTTACACAACTTCTGATCCTCCCAATAGGCACGGTTACCATTTGTCTGAAACGAAATAGCTACTGCAGGTATCAGGAGGCTCACATGTAGCCTGTGCTCCCAATACCCCCTGAAAAGGTCTAGAGAGGCAGACTTCTGGATTCTTACAGCACATGACATGGATCCAGCATATGGACGTAAGGAGACAGGTGGTATGAGGACAGCGTATAGCAAGGATATTTTGCAGCTGACCAGGGAAGAGAGAAATCTTTTGCTCAGACTAAGATGCTGGTTGTACCCTTTGTACCATAAAGCAGCTGTCCCCAACCTCCGGTCTGGGGATTGGTACTGGTCTGTAGATCAGTTGATACCGGGCCACGGTTCCTCCTCGTCCTCCTCCCCAGCTGCTGCCTCGGGGGCTGCCCTGCCACTATGCCACCGGCTCACCTTTGGTGCTTTCTGGCGGCCGCCATGGCCGGGGCTCCCCCTTGGCGTGGCACTGCGCAGCTGCAGCTGGCAGCACCCCCCCCCCAGTGGCCGGAAGGAATTCAGGGGAGCTGGAGGGAAAGCAAGTGGAGCAGGGGCTCAGGTGGCGGTGGTGAAGTCCCTTGGCCAAAGACTACCCCCCCCCCCGGGCCTCAGTAAAACTATCAAGCGTTGACTGGTTCCCAGTGATAAAAAGGTTGGGGACCACTGCCATAAAGGGCCTCTGGTAGTGTGTTTCCATGTGCACTTGCATTGATTCAGCACAACTGTTCAGTTCTGGTGGTGTGGCTGTTGCATAACAAAAGGCAGGCATTTTTTTAAATTTTATGCACTCCTGAACTTCCATCCCCTGCTGGGGATTGATACTTATTCATATGTGGTCAGGAGAGGACAGCAGGAAGGAAGAGGCCAGGTCTCTTTCTGGCTGCAGCGAACCCTGGTGTCCTCTTCACAAGCCATTGGCCTTGCATGGGTCAGACACCTTGTTGAGAACAGCAGGGCACCTCACTTGTGTAACTCCCATTTATGTTTTTGGCAGGGTTATACACTCTGCACTGGAAGACAACTCTGTAGCATTATACACTGCTGAAGTCCCTCCCGTCCTCTTTCACCTCCAGGGTCAAATCTATAAAATGTCTCACCCCGGAGCTTGCAACCTTAAATCATGCCCCCCCCCCCTACATGCACACACATAGTGGAGGGATTTGGCAAGGTCCAGGTTGAGTCCTGGGAGTGTTTCATCCTAGGCAACATAGCACGAAGAGAACCAGGCTCAAGAGAGCAGAATGTTTAGAGGAGGTCTTTGCTCTCTGCAGGTTCCAACTTGCTGGTCATTCCTGGCCCCAGAGAAGCTCGCCTGGCCTCAACCAGGGCCAGGTCCTTTTCAGTCCCGGCCCCTACCTGGTGGAATGAGCTCCCGGAAGAGCTACGGGTCCTGCAGGAGCTTTCTGGTATTCCGCAGGGCCTGCAAGATGGAGCTCTTCCGCCAGGTCTAGGGATGAGGCCAGTGCAAAGAGAAGATCAGTTGAGGGCCCCCCTACCTTCAAAAGTAGATACGAACACCTTTGAACATTGTGGTGGAGATTAGTTATGGTACCCTCTCACTGTCCCCACTCGTAGCCGTGTTTGATGGGGAGGTTGATGTTGTTACCACCATTTTGTAATTTTGTGCTTTGTGTTAATGTTTTAATAGGGTTTTATTGGGGGGGGTTATCGTGTATGGCAGGGGTAGTCAACCTGTAGTCCTCCAGATGTCCATGGACTACAATTCCCATGAGCCCCTGCCAGCAAATGCTGGCAGGGGCTCATGGGAATTGTAGTCCATGAAGATCTGGAGGACCGCAGGTTGACTACCCCCGGTATATGGGATTGACTTGTAACCTGCCATGAGCCGGCTTGCCAAGAGTGGTGGGAAATAATAATAATAATAATAATAATAATAATAATAATAATAATAATCCAATGAGTGCTGATGTGTTCCCAGGTGAAAGAAGACTGGAAGTACGTTGCAATGGTGATAGACCGCATCTTCCTCTGGATGTTCATCATTGTCTGCTTGCTGGGGACCATTGGGCTTTTCCTCCCACCTTTCCTGGCCGGCATGATCTAGCATCCGTGGAGCTGAGGATCCACCCACTTCCTCCCAGATGGCAGCATCACGGGTGTCCAGCCACAGCAACAGCCACACAAGCTCCTCTTCTCCTACTCGGGGGCTCCCACTAAGCAGTCGTCATCAAGAGGAGCCCAGATTGGAAGCATCTCTTACCTGTGGCTCCTTACCTGGAACTGGATCCTTTTTCAGCTAATAGAACCAGCCCCCTCCTTTTTAAAATGGTAACAATAATAGGGACTGGGAACTCGAACAATTTTTCAAACTTTTATTTGCCTGGCGTTACTAGTACTGTAGCTGGTGGTGCAGGGAGGGAAATCCGCAGACTGGCAAAGAGCCTCGGCTTGCTAAGGAAGCCTTTTATGAGTTGCTGCTGAGAATGTATGCATTTGTTACTTTAAAAAAATCCTGTCCTTCTTCCAAGAAGCTCTGGCAACGTATATCGTTCTCCTCTAGCTTATCCTCACCCTTTGAGAGATCGTAGGCTGAGAGTGAGGGACAGGCCCAAGGTCACTCTGTAAGCTTCCATGGCAGAGTCCGTGGATGATGCCCAATGATGCCAATTCTCCCTGTGCTGCACTGGGAGAACAGGCCTGTGCAGTGGCAATGGAGTAACCATGTGTTCCATGTCTCCAGAAACCCTGGCCACTTCACATGGAAGCCCATTTTTATTGCCCTTTCATCTGCATAGCCCCAGCCTAGGTTCCATTTCCCGGTTTGAGACTGAACATTGGGAACTGACTGGTTTATCAATATATCTTCAGCGTCTCCCCTATTATTTGGTGCAATGGTGAATCAAGATCTGCTCATTCAAAGGTGGGAGCCACACGGGACAAGCTCCGATGTGCAGCCACAATCTACAGCCTGTGAAAAGTCCCAGGGGAATCCATGCATATCTTTCCGTGCCGTCCAAAGAAGAGCAGGGTGAGGCTGGTATGCTCCTAAGATTGGGTCAAATGCTTCCTACACTGTTTTATTCTGTTCTCAGCATCCCAAGGCTGCATGATCCTTAGAAAACAAACAAACCCTGAAATACATTTCTGGAATCAGAATAAGAAATTTGTGTTTATGAAACATACAGAGCTCTGTTTACAGGCAACTGAGGATTCCAATGGGCACCGAGGAATTTTGAAAAATGAAAAAACATGTCTGCTTTGAAATGGAAAAAAAGCAAAGAAAGTTTTGTATAACTATCGGTTCTGTCCTGGATTTTCTTGAGTTTACATGCCCTGAAAGTTGCCAGTGAATGGAGGGCACAGCTTGGCAGGAAATAAATCCCCATCCCCACATTAGTTCTCTCCTGATCTGCCCCAGGCATTGAGGGGTGGAGAAGAGGCAGCTTGATCCCACTAAGCCAGCTGGGCCGGCCCTCCCTTGCAGGGTGGGGCATGCCCAAAGACCCATCCTTCAGAGAATTAGAATTACTCAGAGCTGGAAGAAACCACAAAGGGCTGTCCAGTCCAGAGCTTACCCCTCCCAACACACACCTTCTGGCGGACATCAAGAATAACATTCAGAACATGGATCCTTCCTTGGCTCTGCCGTCTTTTCCATGGGAAAGGGGTGGTGGCCTCACCTTTGTGGCCCGGCTGCTACTTCCTGGAGAATGGTGTTGCGGCCAAGGGCTCAAAACAATGGTTGAAAGGAGGGGCTCAGAAACGTTTCTGGAATAGGCTCCAAGTTTTCAATTAGCCCAAATAAAAGCCTCATGGGAGGCAGTGGTGGGAAGGGGGGTCACTATTCCTGAGCCCCTTGGATTATTGTGGCTTTCCCCACCCCACCCCTTTCCTATCTACCTACCACATTCCTCCAAGGAACTCAGGGTGGGATGCTTGTGGTCTCCCCACTTGATCCCTAGGCCACCCAAGGGTCTTGATGGCAGTGTGTGGATTTGATCCCAGATCTCCCAGCATCTAGTCCAACACTCTGACACTCCTTGGCAGTGCCGAGACTCCCTTCCAATGACCCTCCAGGCAGACTCCCTCAGGCTGTTGGTCCTTGACGTCAGGGGTAGCCAACCAGGGTCCTCCAGATGTCCATGGACTACAATTCCCATGAGCCCCTGTCAGCGTTTTCTGGCAGATGCTCATGGGAATTGTAGTCCATGAACATCTGGAGGACCACAGATTGACTACCCCTGCTTTACGTGGTTTCTCTTCCTGTGACATCACTTGGCCAGGTCGCCGAGGGCAGGGTCAAGTTGTCATCTGTTACCCATCCACTGTAGAGGAGCATGGAAAATACATCATCCTTCCCCCTCCCATCTAAAATGCTGCATTTGTTAAAAATAATAATAAGGCCTTTTCACGTCTACTCCATCCGCAGAGTAAATTACATCTGATTAAATTTCCGTGGTCATTTCCATAGCAACCGCTTTGCTTCTGCTATGCAGCCGGTAACATGGAACTCCTTTTGTTCTCATGGCACATACTAGGAATCCTTGGGTTTGATGCAGTGAATCCAAGAGACTCTTGTATTTCCTTGGGACAGGATGAGAAGTAGTGGCTCTGCATCGCAGTACTTCTAATGCCCTGACAACCTTCAGGGAGAAGTATCCAGCATCACCTGCACTGATCTGGATGCCCACATGTGCGGAGAACTGATGCTGTGCCAGACTAAATGCACCACTTGGGCTTGGCTGGTGAGAGCTGAGGTGTGTGCATATGCAAGCACATCCTGTGTGGTGTTGCTTGGCAGTGGGAGACCAGTGGGAGATCAGTGGGACATGCTCTGTGGCTTGGGAGAGGCTAGTAGTGCCAAGGGAAGTCTGATCCTTTCACTGGTTTGTGCACCCACAGGGCAATACTAGCTCCTCTCCATGCCCCAGGCATATTAAGCCCACTTAATTTCAGCCCTGAGAAGTCCTGGGGCTCAAACCTACCTGGAAGCTAAGTGCATTGTGAAGCCGGGTCCTTCTCCCATAGCAAATATGAATCAACACAGCCAAACACAACTAAGAGAAAATACATGAATGGGAAGATTTGTCCTTTCCTCAATATGTTGACTTTAAAAGCAAAACATACATAAAAAGCAGCAAGGAGGCAGTAGGATCATAGAGCAACCAGAAGAAGAGTTGGTTCTTATATGCTGCTTTTCTCTACCCAAAGGAGTCTCAAACGGCTTATAGTCACCTTCCCTTTCCTCTCCCCACAACAGACACCCTATGAGGCAGGTGAGGCTGAGTGAACCCCGATGTTACTGCTTGGTCAGAACAGCTTTATCAGTGCTGTGGTGAGCCCAAGGTCACCCAGTTGGCTGCATGTGGAGGAGCATGGAATCAAATCTGGCTCGCCAGACTAGAAGTCAGCACTCCTAACGACTACACCAAGCTGGCTCTACACCAATCAGGCCCCGAGAATGGACGAAGGATGGAAAATATCTTTTAAAGGAAATAAATAACAATAATGCTATTCCGTATCTTTGTAGTGCTTTCAACATTTGAAATACTTTGCCCACATTGTCCTGTTGGAATGCATGCAATAACCCTGAAAGGTAGACCAATATGTTCCATATTATAAATTTGGGGTGTGTGCTGAGGCTGAGAGAGAAGCTTTCCTAAATGAAGCTCTGGCACAGTTAAGATTTGAGCAGAGTTCCATGGAACTCACCATACGTTGCACTACACTCTTAGGACCAGCTCAAGAGTACATGATGCTGCTTTATAGCCAAGTCCATCCAGCCAAGTTCCATCTCTTCCAATTGACAGCAGAGAACTTTCCCAAGACCCAGTATTTGCCATCCTTTTAATGGGAAACTGAATCTTGGACCTGAAGCCTACAAAACCCATGCTCTACCATGCAGTTATGGCCTTCTCTGGACTTGCCAGGACCTTCTCTTCAAGCAAATCACAGGCTCTCAATCTAAGCTGCATTCTCTCAGCGCCAGGCTAGCACAGAACTTTGATGTTCAAATTAGAAGTGGCGAGCCCATGAAGCTCTTTCAAGCCATGTTCTCTCTTATGCAGCTTAATTAACCTCCCCGGATAATTCCATCTCTCACAGCCAAGTGAGCTGACACTTGTGAGGCTAACCCAGAGGCGGAGGAAAAGGAACCACAAATAGCTAAGTCTGTATCCTAAGAACATGCCTGTGTCAAGAAATCTTTTGAACCCTCAACAAAGGAAACGAGATCAGCCGGAGAACTGGGTTACCTCATTTATGTCAAGCAAAAAATAACAGCTTTGTTAAGATGAGTGTGGCGAGAGCCCGCCCCTCCCCCCCAAAAAAACATACAATGTTCAGTTTAAAACCAACAAATCATATCAAACAGAAAGGTTTCTGGTATAGTTGCCTTTTTCTAAACACACAAGATAATATTACAAAGAAGCTCAGGTCAGCAGCTGAACTCACTCCAGGCCTTTTCTTTAAAAAAAGAAAAGCAACCTGAACTCTTAGACAGAAGAGAAAAAGCATAGGGATTGGGAAATTCGGAGAGGGAGGCGGATTCTGCATTCAAAACAACTGATTTTAAGGGGTTTTTTAAAGAAAAATTTGAATGCTTCAAATCCCTGAATGATTTCCATGAAACTTCTGTTTCATGGTGAAGCCTGAGGTTCAAGGCTGTGAGCCCTATTTAAGTTCTTTAAAAAATCCTGCCGGGAATTCAAATCGTATTTTAAATTCTAAATCAGTGTCCAGATTCAAGCTTCATTGAAGGCATGGGTGTGTTTTCTCACTAATTTACCTTGGTATTTGAAACTTCAGATTGCAGTATGTTCCCCCCCCCCTTTGTTCCTTTCAGAGATCATTCAGAGATCCACTGAATTCCCCCTATGTTGATTCGTCTCAAATTAAGTTTGGGAAGCAGGAGGCAGAAAGAAAGGAAGGAAAGATTAGGGAGGGAGGGGGCTACACAAATCGTTGTTAAATAAATTGCTCTATACAATGTACAAAGAAGCAAAACCATCTTTTCTGACAAACCAGTACCCCCATTGGGAAATTTCTCCAATCAAGAGGCTCGCTTAGCAAGTCTCCTTTGCCTTGTTGACCACTAAAACCCTTGGAACAATCAAGGAGCAACCTTGACACACCTTTCTCTGGCTTTCCCTGAGAACAGCATGGGGCCCACAAACCACCCCACCCACACCTGCCTTTGGCCTGCTCCACCAGCCAGATAGATGGTACCTCTCATTGTCCCAGGTACCCAAGAGGCAGAACACAACACAGAAATCCATTTTCTGTGATAGCACTAGTGGTGCAGGTTCAGAAAGCCCCACTGAATGGCCTTAAGTATCCCCCACCGGAGGACAGGGTAAGGCACGTGCCCCCCCTGCCCTTAGCAGCACGTTCTATGGGATGCAAGAAGACAAAAGTCTCTTCCCTGCCCTGAGCATGGCTTCTCTCAGGAGTCTCCTCCTTTGTTCTCAGAAGACAGACGTGACAAAATCAAAGACACGAGAGATTTTGTGGCACAGGGGGGCAGGGGAGCTGGAGGGGTTTATATAGAGAGATCTATATATAACATGTGTGTTTGTGTGTGTGTGATTTTAAAGGCCAGCTCTCCTGGTCATTCAAAAGAGACCTTCACCAGGTTGGCTCGCACCTTGGCTTGGTCTACAGCGTCCAGGAGGTTCTTCGCATCCACGGCCAGGGTGTGGGAGGCGGTCAGCATCTGGCGCTTGCACTCCTCGCTCAGAGAGGTCATGGCGTTCTGCTGGGCCAAGCGCATCTTGTTGATCAGCTCGGCAAGGTCCTTGTTGAGAAGTTTCTGAGTGCCCTCGATCTGCCAAAGGGGGAAATGTAATACCACGTAAGCAGCAGATTAGCTCAAAGGGCACCTCAGAGCAAGTTCCCTTCCTTCTGCTAGCAGGGCACTTGGAGACAAGTCTTCTGTCTAAGCCAGCCTTTCTCAACTTTTTTGCCTCTCAGAATCCTCTGGGACCCTCTTCAGACTTTGAGAAACCCCAGAAGTGGCGCCATCCTGTAGAATGTGGTTGGGAAGTATAGCTGTGTACATGTCCACCTGGGCCCACTGCCTTCATACCCCCTCCAGACCATTTGGGGGGAGGTCGACCTGACCATATATGGTCATATCACCCAATAAATGTTTGACAAATTTAAAAAATATTTTAAAAATTAATGACCTCCTGTCCATTCAGAAAACCCTTCCAGGGCCATCACAAAACCCTGGTTGAGAAAGCCTGGTCTAAGCAATCAGTTTGTTCCAGGAGAGCAATTTAGGATTATTGCCTAGGAATGAACAGGTGTAGGAAATGTTATGAAGGGATTGGAAATTCATATGGACTTTTCTCCATTTATGAATAGATTAGCAGCCACTTATCGCCAGACCAATCTTGTCAAATCTGAGAAGCTAAGCAGAGTCAGCCCTGGTTAGTACTTTATTATTATTATTATTATTAAATTTCTTACCCGCCACTCCCACAAGGCTCATGGCGGGTTACAAAGCTGCATAAAACCCCATAGCAAACCCCTAAAACTATCCCTTAATAGCACAAAAAATACAATCACAGTAAGGTAAAAAGTGCAAGATATGCCAGATGCAGCGAACTGACTATACCCAGTCCACTAATACAACCACCTAAGGGGAGGAAGAGGTGTGTATGATGGTACTCAACGGCCGTCCTGCTGTCCTAAGGGGGGGGGGGGTCCCAGCTCTCCCATAGCACACCGGCCTCAACCATAGACCTGGCGAAAGAGCTCCATCTTGCAGGCCCTGCAGAATACTGAAATCTCCCGCAGGGCCCGTAGCTCTTCTGGGAGCTCATTCCACCAGGTCGGGGCCAGAACCAAGAAGTCCTGGGCTGCTGTACAGAATAAGGTTGCACTGAAAAAACCATAGATCTGCGGTAACCTGGTAGCACTTGATTATTATCCTTTGAGAGAGATCTCAGAAGGATTCCCAGCAAGCACAGGCCATCTGAGGCAGCTTCCTAAGGCTCCGATGGGTCAGCCTCAGCCAAGGGCAACAAAAAGAACCTGCTGCTGAGACCTACCTCATGGCGCGAAGAGGCAGGCAAAGCCGGAAGGATGTCGTCTACGCTCCCAATGAGCTTCCGAAGAGACAGACCTACATTCTGCCAGGGGGAAGCAAAAAGCACAAAGTCAAGGCTCCCGACAGTTGGGGGCCAGAAAGGCTTTTCTCTGCATATCTCTGGAACTGTCCTGGGCGTGAGGCTTTGTTAACACGATTATCAATCCACCTATTCTTCACCCAGTTCTTCCATTTGCTTAAAGGTAAAGGTATCCCCTGTGCAAGCACCGAGTCATGTCTGACCCTTGGGGTGATGCCCTCCAGCGTTTTCATGGCAGACTCAATACCATTTACCATTCCCTTCCCCAGTCATTACCATTTACCCCCCAGCAAGCTGGGTACTCATTTTACCGACCTCGGAAGGATGGAAGGCTGAGTCAACCTTGAGCCAGCTGCTGGGATCAAACTCCCAGCCTCATGGGCAGAGCTTTCAGACTGCATGTCTGCTGCCTTACCACTCTGCGCCACAAGAGGCTCTCACTTGCTTAGTTATCATCAAAATGCAATCGGAGGAAGAAAAGACTCTCAGGCCTTTCTAAAGGGTCACCAAGGAGAGAGCTTAGTGAATATCCACAGGTAAGATGTTCCATAACTCCAGTGCAATATCTGAAAAGGCCCAGTTTCTAGCTGGGAATCATCTCATTAAATGTGCAGCAAGGACAGTCAGAAGGGAAACCTGCACCAATCTGCACCACGGTGCGGTTCTATAATAGGAGATGCAAGTTCTTCCATCCTGGGGGCCCTAGGCTGTGAATGGCTTTAAAGGGAAGAACCAGCATCTACATTTTGCTGATAAATAATGCTTTCAAGGGCAGCGCACAATATGGTACTCCTTTTGGCTCGGTTAAATTGGCAGTATCATTTACAGACTGGATGTAACTAGAAGAACGTGGCCTTGGTCTCAACAGCAACTTGTTCCTCTAATAACAAAGTGCAACAAAGCTCTTTACATGCTCAATCAGAAGTCAATTAGAGAGAAATAATAAAGCCTACAAATACAAGAGATAATTGGCCCTAATGTTTTGATTCAGCAGAAGGCAGCTTCCTATGTTCCAGGGAACAGCTCTCTGATTAATTTGCTGCATGGCTGCCTTGAGCACATGAGGACAACATTTGATTCCAGCGGTACCTTTAAGACCAACACAATTTTCATTAAGGTATGAGCAGGTATCTGTTGAAGTGTGCATGCACATGGAAGCTTATGCCTTGAACTTGGCTGGTGCCAATGGACTCAAAACTTTGTTCTGCTGCTTTAGACCGACCCGGCTGCCCACCTGAAGGAGAAGCCCACAAGGGCTGCCTGAGCTGAGTCAGAGCAGATGTTTCTAGTCCAAGACTTCTGTCTTGAGCACAGCCGCACCAAGACACTTCTGGGAAGGTCACAAGAACCCTAAGGCTTGGGACTGTTCATCCTCAGGATGTCACGCTCAGGGGTAGTATATATTGATTCCCCTCCCCAGTCCCATTCCATGAACATTTCCCAATTCCTCACTGCTCCAAAAGTGGTGGCAAGTTTCCTGTTACCTTCACGACGAGGATGTACCGCTCTGGTGGATGGTTGCTGACCTCGTTCTTAAGCTGCAGAACAGCCTTCACCAGGTCCATGACATCGCTGTATACAGCATCGTCCGTCCGGTCAAAGTTGGCTGTAGGATTTGGCTGAAGCGACATCTGAAAAGGATAGGATGGATACTGTATGTGAATCAGGCCAGAGTCCAGCATCGCACTGGAAAGGAAGCATCTTCCTGTGAGGTGATGTTGGAGCACATACCTGGGGTACAAACCTGGGGGGCTTCTTGGGGGGTCCAGTAAATTCAGCTAAGCCATCAATAAAAGGAAACAAAGAGCTTTTTATTATATGTATCCGCACGCACACAAAGTATTGCTACTCAGATGGCTGATTTGAAACAAAATCTGATAACTACCTGGCTAGTCAACTGTTTAACAGATGGCATTTCCGTAGATTTACAGGTTTTTAAAAAGCACACTGCAGTGTTTGTAGATCATTGCATCAGAAATCAAGTTATTTTATGCACAAAATGTATTGGAAGGGAGATAAATAATATTTAGAAACAAACAATTATGTCTTGTGCAGCTAAGACAACCAAGGGACTGTAGCACAAGAACTCCTGTATGCAAGATAACAGTAGGACAGATTGGCAAAAAATACTCACTGTAGCCCATCTCCTTCTCAGGAAGTTTCTGGAAAGGGAACAAGAAATCCCATGAAAACTCAGATTTTAACATGATGGAGTAAGTGGGGGTGGCAAACAAGCTGGAGCTAAGCAGCGAAAGAGACAGATCTCAGACAGCTGTTGAGGGCAATATTTTAATATCGTTATATACCTGCAACTGTAGCAGGTAATCAAGAGGACTTTTCCACCTCATTTTGGTGTGCTTCTGCTTTTGACATTCAGGAGCAGCAGAGAAAATAGATAGTAGCAACCCAGACAGGCAAGAGTGGCAGTAAGGCAGACGCAAGAGCAGAAATGCTTAAGAGTGAAGACCTCTATCCTGGTACTGTTTAAAGCAATGTCTGTGTCCAAGAAACCTCTAAAGAAGCTGGGCTCAGGCCAGGGAGGCCCTCCTTCTTCCACATAACATGCCTGTTTACACAGGTAAATTCTCAATGCCTCTGCCTAACTCCAGCCAGGGTGGAGGTTACATGGGTGGTAATGGCCATTTGACAGGTCACAACATATCTTTGGACTGCCTTCCCAGGGATGTCTGCTTTGTGCTAACATTTAGGTGCCAGGTGAAAATGAAAGGGCTTGAGAGCTATCAGCAGGAACCCAGGAGCCATAAGAGGGCAATCCAGGAACCCTAGGGGGAGAAAGCTAGCTGTGTGGTTGTGGGAACTTGGAGGGTAGAGAAGCCCTATGTAAGTTTGGGACTGGCAAGGACGTTCTGCCAAGGCTGGGAATGCAAGGACTATGAAGCTGCAGAAAATATGTTCCTGTATCTGTGCATGCCTGTGTATGTTTCTCTAAAAATCTGATCAGATGCTTGGAATTAGGCCAGGTGACCTTTTGACAGTCTACTTCTGACCTATCATTTTTGGAATCTTCAGAAGAAGAAAAGAATAGATAAAGTTTGAGAAAGGCAGCAGAGGGCATTTTTAAGGATTGCCAGGTGACAGATGTTGCCCTTTGTGGACACTTACTGGGGGGGAGGAGTCACTGTTCACAGAGGCTATGGGGTCCTGTGGTGGAGAAGGGTAAACAGCAGTTAGGCACCAGCATTAACCTAAGGTAGAAATGCATCAAGCAGTGTGCAATTCAACTTATGGTGACCCCAGCAAGAGGCTTTCAGGGCAAATGAGAAGCAGAGGTGTCTTGCCATTGTCTTCCTCTGCAGAGCCTTCCTTGGTGGTCTCCCACCAAAGGACCAACCCCGCTTAGCTCCTGAAATAGTGCTATACCATGATAAGTCCCCTCCACACTGCACTTGTAAAGGTGTCCTAAATAATGTTGAGAAAGCTGAAATATTGCAGAAGGGAAAAAGGGCTTGGGGGTGGGGCTGAGTGGTTCTCCCCAGTCAGCTGATAGGTAGACTTTTAGTTTTTCAAAAAGGGTTCCACAAAAACAGCCCTAGCTCGTGGCCTTGGATCTTTTGACCTCATTCCCCTTGTGCTTCTGGTCTGGCCTCTGTAGAGGCTGAATTCCACTGTGGTGCTCACTGTGTTTGCCCCAGCACATCTGTGTGTACAAGACTGTGTTTTTTTTTTTTTTTGGCAAGGATCCTTTACACACATCGAAGTGAAAGTAGCTGAAGAGTTGCCACAGCAGAGCATAAGCTCCACAGCAGCAGGAGCGAAGTAAAAGAGGGATAATGGCATAGGATCCAAGCTCTGTTTTTGTATCAGTATTGGTTTGCCAATTAGTAATAGTTAAAACACTATTCCAGGTGTTTCTCCCAATCGGAGGGGTGGGCAGAAAGGGAGGATAGAACAGTGATTTGGGGAGAGACACATCAGGCAACCTTCTCTGAGGTCAAAGAAATCCTGCTGCATCTCAGGTGTGACTGGCAGAAAACGTTCCAGTCACTGCTGGATCAGTGGTGCTGCAGAATTATTTGCCTCCGCCTTATACTGCTCGGAAGAACAGAATGGTAGATTTGTTGGTTTTAAAACTTGGTTATTTAGCAGCAACTCTGAAGATTGGAAAGAGGGAGCTGAGATTTTTCCTTCATCTTGTTTCTCAGCTGTGAATCTTCTCTGCCCTGGGAGAACAATAGGTACATGTGCTGCCCTTGAAACATTCTGGCTGTTAACCTTGGGTGTTGTGTGGGTGTGTATACTCATGTAAAGGGCCAACCAGTTGCAGCTGGCCTACGGCAGCCAGACAGGGTTTACAAGAATTTGAAACAAACAAACAAAAAGCTGGAAATAAAGGATATCTGGCTGCCCTCAAATGCTCCAACAGTCTTCACTTTTGGGAATATTTGAAATTGGAACTGGATTTTAAATGCACTGTGCATGCATGCTTTCACAAAGATTGTAAATGTTTTTATGCCTGCTTCCTCCATTCCCGCCTCCTTCATTTGGTATCATCGTCACAGCTTCAAGTTGAATTTTAAAAAATGTGTTGCGGCCCTGCAGAAGTGGGGCAGGCTGCTGCTTGGCATGTTTGAGCAACACTGCCTGCCTGCCTGTGTTCATTTATGGATGTATTTGTGTTCAAAGCACAAAGATTCTCGGCCACCGATGGTTCCGTGCAGCGTGGCAGCATGCCCCGCCATGTCCTGTGTATGCACAAGGGACAAGATCCCCCGATGCACACAGTCCACCCCAAAGTTGTATGTGTGCATGCACAACTCCGGGGGAGAAAGGTTCCCCCATGCTGTGTGGCAGCTGTACAGGGTGTGTCCCTGCACGAGGGTGGGATAGTATGGGGATGCTATCCCACCATCATGGGGCTTGAAGAATGCCCCATTGGGCTCTGCGATGCTGCAAAGCCAAATGGGGGCATTTTGTGTCCTTTCAGGGACACTGTAGGTGGGGGAGGACCCATACACATGGGTCTGGCCCAGCATGGGCGCCAATGGTGGGGCACTGGAAGTCCTAATGTGGGCCAGGAGGGGGCTGGGCTGGTGGAAACATAATGCATCTGTGGGATCTGAGCACTGACCAAGTGCACCTATTCTGTGCATAATCAGTCTCTGTCTTCTCTTTTGGCCCCTTTCCTTTTGCCTGTCTACCAACATCAAGCATGCTCAATGGAAGAACATTTCGCATGTGCTCCCAACAGCCACTGGGGAGCTGCAGTTTGAATTGATATCTTCTGAATGTGTTGCAATAGGATGAACTCCACCAGCTGTGCAGGTTCTTAAAGGATGTACCACCCATGCCTGATGACCCAGGGACATACATACTCCAAGTGGCATTTCGAACAAGCATCAACAGTGACTGAACCAACAGAAAATCGTTCAAAATGGTATTTTTTAAAACTGAAAGCAAATTGTTGAAGCAGGTGTAATTTATACATCAACAGGCATAGCAAGAAAGGTAAGTTTCGTTTCCGAAAACCATTTCATCCCTGCAGAAGATCCTATTCCCAAATCCCCCAGACAACATCCTGGTTTGGCTCACAAATCTCTTCCTCTTAGGGATTTTGATTAATCTCAAGAACCTAAACAAAATTGTGATGAGGAGGACGATTTTTCCTAGAGGGTGATTCCTCTGAATCCCCTCTCAGTTAAACCAGATCACATGACCATGCTGGACAGTAACCTGGTTACTGCCCACCCAGCTCTTCAGCTAACTCACCAGAGCTTTCTCCTCCTGCCTCAGCCACTGGTAATCCTCTGCCATCTGCTTCTGCTGCTTGTCAAGAAGCTGCCTCATCTTGGCCCGCTCCATCTCCCAAAGCTTCTGGGCCTCTTCCCGGCTGCTGGGCCTGAGGAAGTCCTCCTCCTTGTGGGGAAAGAACAACACCTATGTTAACATTGGTCACCCAATCAGTTATCCCAGGACAGCTATTTCACTTCAGTCTATTTCTGTAGACCAGTTTGATTCTTTAAAAAGTATTGCAAATGAGGCGAGGAAGATGAACTTCCATGTTTGGAGGCAATATACCTCTGACTGACAATCAACAGGATAGTTGTCTCTTACTTGCCCTGCTGCAAACCACTGCTGGACTTGATGGTCCTAGGGTCTAATCCAGCAAGATCATTTTCCCATTCTTAAAGCGCATCAATGAGATCTGGGGTGGGGGAGTGGGGGAGGTCTTGACTCATTTCTCTTTCATCCCTGAATAAAAGATCATACAAACAACACAAGGGCTGTCTTTTCTGGTGAGTGATAGAGAGTTAAAGCTGCAGCACTGCAGTAGAAGAAGAGCTGGGTTTTTGTACCCTGATTTTACTGCCCAAAGGAGTCTCAAAGTGACTTACAATCGCCTTCTTCTCACCAAAGCAAACACCCTGTGAGGTAGGTGAGACAGAGAGAGTTCTGAGAGAACTGTGACTATCCAAGGTCACCCAGATGGCTGTGGAAGAGTGTCAAATCAGACCTGGTTCTCCAAATTAGAGGCTGCCACTCTTTAACCACTATACCACGAAAGCTCGGGCTTGTCATCTCAGGATAACTCCTATATGTTGATTCCATTATGGAGCCCCAAGGGTGGAGTTCAACATTACGTGAAAGCCAGAACTGCCACCACTTTTGTCTCTCCTAGTCACTCCAACACAAAGTGTGGCATCATAACACATAGCTTATAGTTGGAAGGGGCCAGTTCTTGCCAGACCTCTGTCCAACGATGAGACACGCATAGAGCAGAATACACAGCACAAAGTAATGTCATGTCTCCATCTCCTGTTAACTCTCTTGTCTGTATTTGTACATCAATCTTCCTTCCAAAAGGTAATAGTTGTGCTCATTTTATCCTCACAACAACCCTATGAGGCATGTCAGACTGATGGCCTTAGTCCTCCGAGGTGCCTCCTAGCTGAGTGGTGATTGATCACATTGTTATTTTACCCTTTTTCCAAGGAGCTCAGAGAAACGTGCATGATAATCCCTTCCCCCATTTTATCCTTACAACCACTCTGAGCGTTGGGCTAGGTCATCCAGCAAGTTTCAAGGTTGAATGTTTTGATCACTGTATGACATTGGGGCATTTGCCAGGGAGGCATTTGCCATGGAGGAGAGAGAGATTGGCGTAGTGGTTATGAGTGGTGGCCTCTAATTCAGTGAGCCAGGTGTAAATCCCTACTCCTCCTCCACATGCAAGTAACTGGGTAGCCTTGGGCCAGTCACAGTTCTCTCAGAGCCCCTTCAGCCTCATCTACCTCACAAAGAGTCAGTTGTGGAGAGATGAAGAGGATTATAAGCCACTTTGACTCCTTTTGGTAGTGAAAAGCGGGGTATAAAACCAGCTCTTCTTCTTTGAAATGGGACTGGACATAACTAAGACACAAAGGAGTCAGAGGCCAAAGTATGAGTCCTAGGTGTGGGACTGCATTGTGTATCCAGTATTTGCAAGGCAACCACAACTGCTTCCCTTACTTTTTGTCTCTTTCCTGCCATTAAAAGAGGCTGCACATAACACTCATAGCATAGCAATTCCAAAAGGGGTTTAAAGATGACCTGAGGGAACGTCAAAGGATACATTCAAGGCTTCATGGATCCAGAATCATTCCAAATCAACTCCAGAGTAACTATGAAGTGAAGCCAGAATTAAACTAGGAT
This sequence comes from Paroedura picta, assembly GCF_049243985.1. NCBI lineage: Eukaryota > Metazoa > Chordata > Lepidosauria > Squamata > Gekkonidae > Paroedura > Paroedura picta. The sequence continues at coordinate 28,948,993 of NC_135369.1, read as the reverse complement.
GCAACTTAGAGTCCCACAATTTATCAGTGTTCCAAAGTGGGTGGGTGGGTGGAACACAACAGAGAATTCACTAAACAAATAATCTGCAATGTATTTCCCAACAGATGTCTCCTTTCTGTCTCCTGATTGGCTTTGCTATGTTTTATTTTTCCTGATCATATTCCCTTTATCTTCGCTGTCAAACAAAATTGGGCTACAGGATCTCAGATCTCCCCAAGAATCTTTTCCTTTTGAGCTCTTCGGCTTGGACTTGCATTAGAAATCTACAACTGGGAGAATCACTTATTGGGCTGCTCCCATGCGCTGTAAACCTTTCTACTATCCCCTCTCCCTCCCCAATAAAGATGAAGGCCCTAATTAGTGGAGTCCCACACAGCACCTTCGAGATCTTCAAACATGTAACACTGTAAGAGAAGGAAGAGCAAGATAAGGCAGAAAGACGGGGTGGGGGGAGCATCAGTGGCAGTCAGGGATTATGTTAAGGCAGGGAATTTGTGTACTCAGCAGAGACAGTGGAGCTGAGAAAGGTAATGAGCTACATCATGGTGAGGCAGTATGGATTTCTTCTACAGATGTTGCTGCATCTATTGTCTCCAGTTATGGGTAAAACTCCACCTGGCGAATGGAAACCTGCTTGAAAAGGGCCTGTTGCCTATGGAATACTCCAAACCTACCAAGAGGCATAGCTTTTGAGTGGAGGCCCTGTAAAATTGGTCAACCAACACTACTCCATGAGAAGGAGAAGGCAAGTTCTTTGGGGCCTGCGCATTGTTGTTGTAAGAGGCAAAGAGTCTCAGCTACAAGGGGGTCATTTAGAAATCAGCATTGGGGTGGGAAGGGAATGGAACACCACCACCACCCCTTTATTTCATTTTTTTTGCAACTACCCGTTTAAGTGTGGTTGTTAGGGCCTACTTATTCCACCACAATAGGGTGAAACATTGCAGGCTCTATGTTGCCTAGCAACAGAGTAGGCCACAAGCTTGGAACAGGGTCACAGAGTTCCGCTGGTTTTCAGAGGAGAGGCTCTCTCTGTTACAAAGCTATAGTGATTGGAGGGGGGGGGGGAATAAAGCTTCTTTTAAAAAGGGACAGAAGGCCTAGAATATGATGCTCTAATGAGCTGAGCTTTGTGTTTGTCTTCATAAATCTGATTCTGAAGCTCTTCTGAAAGGGAAGCTTCTGGACCACTTCACGTGGTTAGTTACTTTTAAGAGCTGGAGGCTACCTAGATGATTCTTTTTTCTCATAGGATTATGTATGTTGCATCGGCCTCATGCCTGGCTGTGTGTGAGGGGGGGGCACCATATTTCTGGAGCTGCAGACCTGTGACTCCAAGGAAGGAGTCCAGGAGACACTAGGGCTAGCAGGTACCGAGATGGATAACAGAGCCTGGCAGCATCTGGGGAAGGCAAGGGATGGCACCTGGCAAGTCGGGCGGTAGAAAAGGCTTGCCCTTTGCCCACTTATGGTGGGAATTCACCACTGTTCAACTGGTCAGCGGGTAGAAATAGTCAGCCAAACAAGAGAGGGTTACAATTGTCATGCCTGAGCAATGACACAACTTCTGGTGTGATCCAGAAGCAATCATGTCATGCCAGGAGGGCAATCTCACACTCACCCTAAAATTCTATGGTAGAATTTGAGTGAACACTAGAACACTGGCCAGCTTCCAGGTTTTGCCAGCAGATGTGTCATTGTGTCCTGGGGATGACTATCATTGCCCCCTCAGTAAGTGTCAACGCCTGCTGATGGCTATGCCTGGTGGTCCGAGGACAAAGCCAGGCTATGCTTGATACTTCAAGGATCAAAACTCCACAGCATGGGGCTGAAGAGAATAAATGGGTTGCCAACCTCCAGGTAGGGCCTGGAGATCTGGAATTTCAACTCATTTCCAAACTATATAGATCAGTTTTCTTTGAGGAAATTCAGCAGCCTCTATGATAGCGGTGGTCAAACTGTGGCTCTCCAGATGTCCATGGGCTACAATAACCAGGAGCTCATGGTAATTGTAGACCATGGAATTTGGAGCCACAGTTTAGCCACCCCTGCTCTATGGCATTATACCCTGTCGAGCTTCCTCCATTCTTCAAACTCCACCCTTCCCAGGGTCTACCCCCAAATCTCCAGACAATTCCCTCCAGAGTTGGAAGCCCTAGGCTAACAGCAGAACTTTTCACCCACAGAGACTGGGGAATAGCCTGACCTACTTTGATTCTAGTCTATCAGCCTGAGATGTTACTTCTTCACGAGACTCTGCAACATCAAGCCAGGTGGCTTCACACACTACAGCAGACACAGGTTGACTCCAGGGTAACCCACATGTTCCCTGGCAACAGGCCTAACACACACATACCCCCACCCAAGATTGTTTCAGGCTAGAAAATGGCACAGGGGGGAAAGCTGAAGCCACTTCTCCATGTTAAATGATCCTAGGAGGGCACTGCATGCCCAGCAACTGAGAAGACCCCCCAATTTGCAGGTCATTGTGTTATGCCTCACACCAGGCAGGACCCTGGACCTAACCTGTGTATTCTAATGTGCGTACCTTGGTTTCCTCGTCACAACTCTTGTTACTCTGCAATACTTTCAAAAATGGGATATAACCATACATTCACCATAAAATGCTTTGGAGTGCTCAAATGCTTCAAATATGAAACTTTAACAAAAACCCTGTAAAGTAGGCCCTCATTAGTAACTCTGTCTCACAGATGGGGGAATGCGGGAAGGGGGTGACTGCGGAAAAGAAGTGGCTTGCTAATGGTCTTCTACTGAGTTCATGACTGAAGAGACATTTAGATCAGGTTCCTTCATCCTTACATCCCTGAACCACACCAGCATTCATGTAATTCACATGGAGACCTGAAAAGCCAAGGAGACTGAAAATAAACCCAGGTAGGCTTCAACAATTACAGATCTGCCTTCTCTTGCCGTCAGGAACCTTTCCCTAAGCATGACTGTTCGTCAACATTCCAGGTATTCAATCATTCAGGAAATTAACAGATTCAGGATTTCCCCCAGCCTGCCTAGTTAGAATGCAAATCTGAAACAGCTTACGGAGAGGGCAGCAAGACACCCTTTGATGCTGGTAATGTACCAAAATGCTTTGATGCTGGTAATGGACCCAGTCATACCCATGCATCTCACTGGCCACCAAAGCCCCATCTTCTCCTGAGCATTGGGAAAGTGCGCCAAGCCGACCTGCCAGCTATGTCTTACCCTCATGCTGTGGCGCTTGAAGACGTTGTGTCTGTTGAGCGGTGGGGTGTGTAAGGAGTTGACAGGTGATGGGTACTCGATGGGGCTGGTGAGCGTTGGCGAGCTGGCACACAGACCCTCGGGCACCTGGGAAGGGGGAAGCAAAGGCAACAGACACAAAACCAGACACAGGTAGGCAGTAGACACACACAGAGGAGCGGAAAGCGCACGCTCTGGAAGGAGACAGCATCCGGACAACATGAAAGAGCTTGCCTGCTTCCATTCAGCCTAGATTTATATCCTTTAATGAGAGACACTGGGCATTTGCACCAGAGATATATGATGGTTTAGAAAACCTGTTAGGGTGTGACTCTGCTCAATACCAGAAAACACAAGCAGCAATTGTGAAGCATTTTGCTTTCATTTGATTATTAGAAGGGCAGTGAGCACGAGCATACCTGAGGGACCGCCTGTCACCCTATGCCCCCTGCAGGGCCTTATGCTCTGCGGATGCTAATTTGTTGGTTATTCCCAGCCCCAGGGATGTCTGTCTGGCTTCAACCAGGGCCAGGGCCTTTTCAGTCCTGGCCCCTACCGGGTAGAATGAGCTCCATGAAGAGCTGAGGGCCCTGCGAGAGATTCCAGCGTTCCACAAGGCCTGTAAAACGGAGCTCTTCCACCAGGTCTATGGTTGAGGTCAGTACGGACAGGGTGATCTATATAGCCCCCTTCCGAGGGATGGTGGCTAGTAAGATCTGCACCCTTCTCTCCCCCACTCCTTTTGTGGTATTGAGATAATTGAGTTTGAAGATTTTATTTTTTCCACTGTGTATCTTTTGTGAGCTGTTTAATTGTGTGTGATTTTATCCTGGGATTTTAATTGGGGTTTTATGGGATTTTATCCAGTTACTGTAACCCGCCACGAGCCGTAAGGGAGTGGCAGGCAATAAATCAAATAAACTAGCTACTTTGCATGACATACAAAGAACCCATTTTTGTCATTTATTATTTTCTATGCTTGTGAACAGGAACTTTGCCTTCTTGTAAGGAGGTGGTGAGCTCCCCCTCGCTGGCAATCTTCACAAAGTGGATGGACAGACATTTATCAAGGATGCTTTGGGCTGATCCTGCACTGAGCAGGGGGTTGGATTAGATGGCCTGTATGGCTCCTTCCAACTCTAGGATTCTATCCTGTACAGCGCCAGGCATCACAATCTAATCTAGCATTCACCAAGGACAGTAACCAGGGCTCTGTCTCTCAGACTTTTATACTAATTTTTATTTTGCCATCTTCACAGAGGAGCTCAACACAGGGTGGCTCATGACACGGATGGCACAAAGTGGGTTCCTTGTTTTAGAAAGGCCCCGTGAGTGCCTAAGTAACGTGGCTAAAAGGAGTTTTAAAAAAAGCATCAGAAGCACTAGCAATTCAGAAAACTGAACCGAAAGGATTGTTGAGAAGACAGATGTCCTTTGTCAACCATCATGTGACCGATAAGGGTGCATGTAATTTATTAAACATCCTTTCTAAATTCACCGTTCCCACCAAATAGAGGCATTGGGCTGGGTTGGGGGAGTAAATTTATTCAACAGAAGTTGTAAATCTTATTTCAAGGAAGGAGAAAGCGGATGACCTAAAGCAGGGTCTCCAACCCCTGGTCCGCAGCCCGGTACCGGGCCGAAAAGGCCTTCATACCGGGCCGCCAGCGGCCGCGCCTGGCTCCTCCCCTGCAGCGAAAGGCGGGGAAAGAGGCCGGCGCGGCAGCCGGCGCAGCAGCCGGCACGCAAACGCGCACGTGGAGAGTTGCCGCGCATACACATTTGCGCCCCCTGCTGGCGAAAACGCGCATGCGCAGCAACTCTACGTATGCGTGTTAGCGCCACCTGGTGGCCAAAACACGCATGCACAGCAATTGCGCATGCGCGTTTATGCGTAACTGTAGCAGCCGGGCCGCTGGCTCTCCCCAACCCCGGAGGCGGTCCCCGACCGCAACAAGGTTGGGGACCGCTAACCTAAAGCAAAGCTGTCTTTATTAATGAAACAGAGAAACTGCTGTACACAGCAGCACGAGAGAAGCACATTGTCAGGGGCTGCTACCAACAGAGAAGCACAGTTAGGCTCTGCTCTGCCTTACAACACTGAAGGAATGTATTTCTTTAGAGCCAAAAGCGTTTAACTGGAATGTCAAACGCAATGCCTGGTGCTGTAACACCCTTGCAGAGATGTAGGAATTCCAAGAAGCACTTTAAACAAAGCAAAAGTTGCAGTCAAAGAGGAAATGAGCCGGCTTCAACACTTCTCCATGGTTATACTTGGCCATGAGACCTTTACTTGTTCAATGAAAGGCATAAGGTCTGAAACCAAGTTTCCCAAGTGCTGTTTGAAACCACCACAAGGCAGACTGACCACACTGCTTTGGCTGTCAGAGAAAACCTGAGAAGCGTCAAGCAGCGGCTACAGACTCAGCAGAAAAGACCAAGATGACGAAAGCTCCCCAGCTCTGGAGTAACGCCTATACCGCTGGCTGAATAAGCTTGGCACGAATAATGAAGTACAAGGGTCTCCTCTTTTTGTTAGAGCAGCATAGGAAGTCACCTGGAGCCCAAGGAAGAGAAATACCTCTCTGGCTAAGGCAAAGTCCTTACCTGGAACTGGAGCTTGGGAGCCAGTAGATTAGTCTGAGGAGGTGGTTTGTACTTGGGCCTGCTGGGCTGGAAAAAGAAAGTACGAAATCAAGCAATATTTGGAAATCATCTTGTATCTTCTGTAGTGTTTTTTTTTAATATCCAGGTGCTAAACTAAATTTAAGTGGCTATAAATAGCCAGTTGTAGTTAAAATGTTCTTCAGTGAGACAGAAGAATGCAGTTAAAATTATTTTATACCTATGACGAATGCTTAGAAATATTCCTATTACGTGCATCTTTCAAAGTGTGATGATGGAGGTTAAAAGGAGGGAAGCACCCTACCAACTGCAAGCAGAAGACGTTCACAAACACAGATCTCTCCCGCCTCCATGACCTCTGACATGGTCTGGGCCCTGTGTACCTGCAGGACCACCTCTCCCACTATGTTCTCTTGGAGAGCCCTACCAGCTTGCTGGAGGTTCCTGGCCCCAGAAAATTTCAATGGTCCTTGACCACGTGGAACAAGTTGTCACTAGAGGCTCAATCTCTGACAGGAGTAACAAAGTTCCGTGGGGCCTGTAGAATGGCAGTCTTCCACCAGGCCTATGGCTGAGGCCAGGATGACAGAAGAACAACTGGAGGCCTCTCTCCACTTACCTGTCTCAGGTCCTTTCCTACTTTGGACTTTACACTACAGCTGGAAATCAGCCCATTATGATAGATAGAATGTCCAGCAAGACAGCAGTGGGAGCAGAACTGGCAAAGTCAGACTTCTAATGTGATTTTATTATACTCCTACTAGCTTCAAAGCCCGTCCCTCTTACCTTTGGTGGGGGCTCCTGGAAAGAAGTGGGCTCCATGATTTTGGGGGGACGGTGGCGGTTGTTCCTCTCTTGTTCCCGGACAATGTCCTTCTCCATCTGGTAAATGTCACTTTTATCAAACAGGGATGAGAAGGGAATAAACCAATTCAGCTTTATGAAACAACAACACCTGCTGTTTGCAGCACTCCCAGACAGGGCAGACTGACCTGTAGGCATCTGGGGCAGCTGCCCTGGGTCCTGCATGGGGGGCTGCGAAACCAAGAATGGGTGGTTGTCAGGGCCAGCCTCTCACTTACCTTAAGCTGCAGACCAGCTCCTTGAACTTGGGCCTGTCGCTCGGGTCGTAATCCCAGCAGCGTGTCATCAGGGTGTAGAGGACGGGTGGGCAGGCGTCAGGCTTGGGCAGGCGGTCCCCCTTCTCCAGAACCCCAATCACATCTTTGTTCTCCAGCCAGAAGAAGGGCTGCTTGCCATAGCTGAGGATTTCCCACATGCAAACGGCTGCGGTGGAGGAAATCAGGAAGAAATCAGAACAGGCAAAAGTTTCAGACGGGTATCCAGGGTGGTGGTGGGGGAGGGGGGAGTTTATCAGACCGGAGGCCCAGGAGTTGGTTTGCTCCATGATACCTTCCCCTCCCTAAGGACAGGGGTCTAGAGCCAGATTCAGGGCTTATTTATCTCCTGAACTCCTGCCAATGTGGTCTTTTTAGGTTCAAGCTGCACATAAACTAGCCTCGGAAGGGTGGTTTAGGAAGTATGACACCTTTTGACCATCTGGGTGTTACTTGCTGACATAGCCCTCTACTGCCCGATGGCAGGTGTCCCCTTCTGGGGAAGGACTATTTCCACCTTGCTGGGGTTTTGTACTATTACATTGTGTTTTAATGGGGTTTTACTGGGATTTATTGTTGTGGAAATTTTATGTTGTAACCCGCCACAAGTCAGCATGCCGAGAGTGGCGCGTAAGAAATATAATAAATCATAATCATAATAAATAATCATAATAATAAATAACCCCTCCCCCTTTTGAATCTTTAGGGGAGACACTTGTTGTCATGTCTGAAGGCACTGAATGGGATGCCCCTCAACCACGCCTGCCATTCCTTTAGCACTACACACGGTTGTCACTGTTATACGTGGCAGGTATCTCGAGAGCCAGAAGTTCACCCGGTGAAGCTTCCCCTGTCACTCCGTCATACAGGCAGGAAAAAGCACCTGCTGACTTCCTATAGCTCTGGAATGTACACAAACCATGGCAGGAAAAAAAGGGTGTGAAGGCCATTAAAGGGATGAAGTCTTACGGAGAAAGACTTTAAAAGCCTTTAAAAAGTGCTAGCCCTGTTGGCGCTTTCCCTTGGTAAACAGCCCATGACCTACTGACCCTTTCGGCAGGTCTGCCCTTAGGCTGAGGGATGTTGATGGAATCAAAGAAGCTTGACAATGAAGTTGCCTTATATGGAGGGAGACAGTCTTCTGAATACTGCCTAGCAGCAACTCCAGGGACACAGGCAGAAAAATGTCTTTTGTAATTCCTGGGGCCTTTTAGAGCCTAGACTCTCCATCAAATGCTGGCTGACTGAGCATAATTCGCTAACTCAGCCCATGGTGTATTGCCTTGAGTTGGCTGTCTCAAGCACTGTGAATACATACTGTCCCTTTTAAGACCAACAAAGCTTAATTCTGGGTACAAACTCCTGTGTGCATGCACACTTATTCAGTCACATGCAGGGGTGGCCAAATTGTGGCTCTCCGGATGTCTGTGGATTATAATTCCCATAAGCCCCTGCCAGAGCATGCTAGGTTACCTGAGCCCCCCTCAGGCTCTCCCTTTTCAGCCTGTGCGGGGGCCCGTTCCTCAACTAAGACCAAAAATGACCCGGCACCCCAGACCTGCCCTTGGGTTCTCCTTCTGCGTTTGCTTCTGGCCGATTTCTCCTCAAGAACTGGTTGTGACTGCCCCCGGGTTTGTGCTTACCAAACATCCATACATCACTGGCTGAGGTGAAACGTCGGAAGTTGATCGACTCGGGCGCCATCCACTTGATGGGCAGGCGAGTCACAGAAGCTGGGCAGGGGGAGAAGAGATCACCGTGAGTTCATAGAGAGTCGGGGGGGGGGGTTCACTTCTGGACATATTAAGCTGCTTCACAGCAGCCCTCTTCCCTGCTTCCATGTCTAGGTCCCAGAAAGCTTACTTCAGAACCCTGCAGACTAAAACCGTGAGCCTGCCTTATAGGGAGTCAGCCTATGGGTCCAACTTACCCACAACCCTCTGGGATTATTGTTATTATTTGGAAGGTATAAAGTATACTTGAGCTATGCTAGAGCATTAGCAGTCACATACATGGAATGCTACTGAATCAAGCCATCTAACAGGAGAGTCTAACAAAATTTGAGTCCAATGGCACCTTTAAGACCAACAAAGCTTTATTCAAGGTGTGAGCTTTCATGTGCAGGCACACGTCTTCAGACAAACACACAAAACATGCACACTTCCTCAGACGTGCACATGAAAGCTCACACCTTCAATAAGTCTTTGTTGGTCTTAAAAGTGCCAACTCAAATTTCGTTGTACTACTTTAGACCAACATGGCTACGCAGTTGAATCTACCTTTAGTAGAGTCTACTGTGAGGGGAAGTGGCTCTCCAGACTCATGGAAGGAGGTTGCTCCATAATTACTTGTCTGGGATCCTGTGAATTGAGGATTTCAAGGACCAAGCTGGGCCCTGTCCCCCTCTCTGGTGTTCAAGGGTAGTTCTGTCCCCCCACCCCACCAGATCCTTTCTTACCTTTATAATACTCATCATCCTCAATGTATCGGGAAAGGCCAAAGTCTCCCAATTTGACACATTCGTGAGAAGCTACCAGTACATTTCTGACAGCGATATCCCTGCAGGGAACAAATCGAATTGGTCATGTCCTCCCTTGGAGAGCTGGCTAGCTCTGGGACAAGAGACATGAGCACACGGATGGGGATGTGAATGGCAGGAGAGTACCTGAACATAATTGCACACCAACTGTGCCTCCACCTGCCTACGGTGAGGCTCTAGATGCACATAAACACACTGGCTGCTTTTGTGCTCCAGTGGTGTGGCCTCCATTCTACCCCCCCTCCCCTCAGAATAATGCTGGAAATCAAAGCTAGTGCTGGGGTATTAGATCTTTGCATGTGTATGCAAGTGGTGGTGGATTAAGGCCCATTTCCCTCTGCTCTCTAAGTACATAACGCCAAAAAAAACGCTTCTTCCTGCCCTCCAATCCAACATTCAGATGTCAGCTTTGCAATGCTGCAGTCTGTGCAACTGCCTCCGTTTCCCAAGAGCTGCCTTCATATTTCACATCACCCAACCCAGGGTCTCTACAGCCTGGATATTGGATAGCTCTGGAAACACCATGCCAGTGTGGAGGTGTTTATGGGGGAGTCTTCGCTTGCTTGGAACCATGGAAAGGTGGCTTCACATACCGCCCCACAGAGCCCCACATCATCTGAGCCATTCTTGTACCTATGCACACAGTTGATAGCCTCCAGGTATGCCATGGCCTTGCCGACCTGCAAGGTGTACAGGATGAGGGTGAGGACCTTCAGGGAAGCCTTGTTCTGCTCGAGGTAGTGCCCCAGCTGCAGTGGGGAGAGGAAAGCTCAGGTCAGGGATAGCTCAGACCCCCAGATCTTCTCCCCACAGAATCTCAAATTCAAGGATGTTTCTCCTCTGACAGATGGCAAAAGGATGACCAATTGTTTGAAAACCCAAATAATGGAAGGGAGGCAACTTGCATGAGGCAGAGATAGGCAGGCTCCCATTGACTTATCTCCCCCCATTCAATGCTGTACTTTTAAAAACTAAAGAGCAATTTGCTTCCTCCTGGGAACAGTGGGAATGGCAGTTCCGGGGCAGGCAGGCAGGCAGGCGGGGGGAATAAAAAACACGATTGTCAGCACTCTCATCAACCTGCAATTGCAATAACTCTTCAGGAGAAAGCCACAATAGCTCAAGAGAAAGGAAGCTCAGTATAAGCATGTCAGGGTCTGCTGGAGCTGGGTCTGGGTCCAGAGTTGTCTCCCTCTCCAGGGTTGCTTCTTGTTGGGCAAACAGCCCCAGGACAGAGCAAAGGCATGGGCATCTCTTCTGCCCTCTTCCCCCACACTGCTCTGCCATGAAACAGACATAGCCCCTCCTCCCTGGCTGATCCTGGGCATGCTTTTAAAAGGCTTCCCTGAGGGAGGGCCTACCCTGGACTCAGCCAATCCCCTTTTTCCCAACCCAGCCCTAGGGAGTGACAGGACCTATGGACATATGGACACTTGCCTTGAATTAGCGAGCTCCCTGGCTGGCCCTTTCCCCTGAGCTTCTTTAAAGAGCTGGCTGCCCTGTCCAATGTAAGGAGGTGGGTGGTGTTTGCTGTTTCTGCCCTGTGAGTCAGCTTGGTGTAATGGTTGGACTCAAATCTGGAGAACTGGGTTTGACTCATCACTCCTTCTCCACATGCAGTGGAGTGACCTTGGGCCAGTCACAGTTCTCTCAGAGCTCTCTCAGCCCTACCTACCTCAAAGGGTGTCTGTTGTGGGGAGAGGAAGAGAAGGTGGTTGTAAGCCACTTTGAGTGGTGAAAAGCAGGGTACAAGAAACCACCTCTTCTTATTCTTCTGGCAGGTCCCCTGGATCTCAGTGCCAGAGTCCCTCCTGGCTGGAACTGGCTTCTGGGTTGACTCTTGCTGCTGAGCATGTTGCTGAGAGCTGGTTGGGGCTCCTTCAAGCTGGCTGGCCCCCAAGCGGACTCAGTCGAAGCCATGCTCTGCTGCAACCTGGCAGACAACTTCCCCAGCTTCAGGGCTTGCTGGTGCAGCCTGCCTTTGTTGGGCTTGCAGTTCCCCAGGGTATGTATTTTTTGCTGACCCTGGGCAAAACAGCCCTGCTCTGCAGAGTTACTCCATGCTCATTGACTCTGGAAGATTTAGACCATATGTAGCTCCATATGATTGTACTGCTAATCATGTAGATTTGATTTAGCAGCCGCTTAGCCTAATTCAGCAAGGGATAATCATTCTGTGCAGAAATCTGCCATTTTAGAAGCAAAAAAGGCTGCAGAGGGATGGGAGGACTCTGAGGTGTACATATGGGGCTCTTGGACTACACATTGCCAAAGAGATCACTGTCCATGTCAGATTTAAAAGTGCTGGGCACCTGTTACGCGAGGGGAAAAAAGCATTTTGTTCAGGAACCCTCTTTCCTCCCTCTCCCCTGCCTAAGAAGGGTTCTCATCTGGCTACTACCTGGCTTCTAGCCCCATTCTAGCCAATACTGTCACCCGCGTGCCTGACGAAAACTGTGTACCTCACCTCTCCATAAGGATACAGCTCCATCACAATCCATGTCGGGTCGTCTTCTGTGATCCCAATGAGCTTCACAATGTGGGGATGGTCCATCTTCTTCATCAGCACTGAGAAAACACCTTTAATTTCAGAACATCACCTCTTCCAGCGCAAATCTAGCCCATAAGGCCTTATGTCCCATGCCCTTTATTCTGATGGGCATGGCTATGTCCATATCCTTCAACAGCATTTCTTAAGGCTAGAAATGCTCTCTTCATCTGACTTGCTCTCTGGATTTTGGAGTCCCAAACTGCCAGGCTCTCTGATCATCACTTTAAAAAAATATTCCCAGTTTCTAACAGAGCCTCAGGGGAGGGTGGTATATAACTGTAATAAATAACTAAAAATAAGTAAATAAATGGAATACAGGACGTTCTGCTGTTTTCATTTCCTTCGTTCCATCTGTATCTCTCCCCTCCTCTCTGTTACTGATGGGCAAACCTCTATTGTTAAAACAGTGTCAAAAAGTAGTTTCAGTGTGTTTGTACACAATAGGTATTCTTTTGTGCGGTATATGGGGGTTTGTGGCGTTGTTTAATCCATCTTGGTGTGATCATATGTAGGATAGCATCAAGATGCACACATGCACTCATGTGCATTGTTGTAGGGGTACATGAGAGCATCCTGAGGCTATCCTACACATGATCATATGACAAATGCTTTATTTTTTAAAAATCTGCCAGCAATTTACACAAGCACATTACTAATGCAGAAAGAGAAAAAAAATATGCAAATGAATTGAAAGAATAGAAAAGCATGACAACATGCACATGTTGAGTTTCCAAAGTTAATTTTAGAAATTCCCCTAGCAAGGAAAGAAATAGGGGAGGAGTCAAATGTGGCACAAAGCTAATTTCTGGGGAAATGGAACAGAACAAGGAAAAACTATGCATTCCTAATTGATACTAAATTTGACAGAGTCAATTATTTGGTTGTCACCAGGATAGTTTGGTTAGCTGTCATCAGGGAAAGGGCCTTCTCAGTTGTGGGCCCTGCCCTATGGAATGCTCTGTGATGTTCATGTGGATCCACTCACCCCTACCCTGGACACAAGTGGGGATGGGGCAAAGCAAGCTTCTGCAAAAGCAGGGGAGACAGGAGAGTTCCCCTTCATCTTGTATAACTCCATTGGTGCCAGACAGGATCTGTTCCAAAGTTATTAATAGTTCAAGGTGTCCTTCAGCAAGTGCCATCTCACTGGGGCATCTTATTTGAGCCACCCGTGGGACAAGGTATGGTTGTTTCATCACCCAGTTTCAGAAGGGCACCTACGTACTAGCTTCACTCATGAACTTCTCCTTGTTTTCCGCAGTGCAGTCCTTCTTGCAGGTCTTCACGGCCACTCCCATCCGCTCCCCATTCTGAAACACAAAGCAGACCCAAGTTGATATGTTCAAGCAAGTCTAAACAGGAGATGCCATCCATCTTGCTGGTCTCTGTCAAAATTCAGTCTTATTCTGGAGAACACACAGAGATGAGGAGTATTCGGCTGGTAGTTCACAGGCTCCTTATTCAGGCGCCCAGGAACAAGGTCTAACCAAAGTTCCATCTAGGCCAACCATCCTTTTTTGGTGTCTGACTGAGCTGGTGTTTGCTGAACAGGAAAATAGGCCCAGAGATCACCAACAAGTTAGTATTTGCTGAACAAGAAAATGGAAAATGAAACCAGCTATGGGCCTCCCTCCACCTCCCCTCTCCCAACCTGACGTTTCCAGGTACATTGGTCACTCTGCACACAGAGAGATTTCCCATCATAGATTTGGGGGTGTGTGTATAAAATGCCAGTGGAGTAGTGAAGGAAGGAAACAGGGATGAGAATTTTTAAAAATATAATGTTTTAAATGAATGTTTTTACTGATGCAATGCTGAATATACTGTAAGCTGCCCTGAGTCCCCTTGTGGGGAGAGTCGGCCTATAACTAAAATATTAATAATAATAATAATTTGGGGAACCTGTTGGGACAGGTGGTCCCTCAGATACGCAGGGCCCTGACCGCTTAAGGCAGGGGTAGTCAAACTGTGGCCCTCCAGATGTTCATGGACTACAATTCCCAGGACAACCTGCCAAAATGCTGGCAGGGGCTCATGGGAATTGTAGTCCATGGACATCTGGAGGGCCACAGTTTGACTACCCCTGGCGTAAGGTCTTAAAGGTTCACCAATTGTAAGGAACTGAGCAGCTGCATAGAAGGTCTAGTCATAAAAGATATGGCCTAACTGCTCTTCCTTGGTAGACCTCATGGATGAATACCCCACCTCCAACTGCAATGCCAAACTCCCTCCCACCTTCCCTTATCTGGACTGTTTGGTACCGTAGTCCATTTGCTCCTAACTCACCTCATTAGTGTAAATGCCTTCATAGACCTCTCCAAAGAAGCCTTCTCCCAGGATCCGGCCCAGAACCACATCTTCCCGGGAGATCACGTACTGCATTGCTGTGCAAGAAAAGAAGTGACAAGGGAACTCCATCTGATTTCAGAAACAGATTCTGCATTTTGACTGCACGAGTTTTTCAAACCTTGGCATCAGTCCCTAAGTCTGATGCCCTCTTTACAAAGAACTTAAAGTAAAATCCCTGCAAGGTGGGTTAGGCCAGGCTGAGACAGAGTAGCCCAATATTGGCTTCGTGGACAGGTAGGGATTTGAGCCTGGTTCTCCTCGCTCTAAGGTCAGCACTTCAGCCACAATGTCACACAGGAGTTTCCGGGGGATTACTGGTTTGCCCCATACTTGTCGCAAAACCAAAAGCCGCCCCTGTGAAAAGCCAGTGCAAAATACCTTTTTATCCCATGGTATGGACCATGTGGGTCTAGGGTTGCCAACTTCCAAGATCCAGTTTTAAATCCCTCAAAAGGCAGTGGAGGAAGAGGTTCAATCAGACCATCCCAAAGCCATAAATATCTTCCCCAGCCTTCAAAGAAGCAGTTTGAGGCTTGTAAGCAGCTTTTTAAAAAGACATGGACTGTCCTAATTGTGGATCTTAGGATCATATCTGTTTATCCTGAGAATGTCGTGGGGCAGGGTTTCTATTAAAAGGTAGGCTGCACCTACCTCCAGATTTGGGCCGGGATGCTTCATCTGGAATCTCAGCATAAATATCTGAATCTGGGTGGGTGGGGGAGAAAGAGAACCATTTCAATTGCCTTTCACTTGGAACAAACTTCAAGCAGCACTTTCAATACTGTGACTCATATTCAGTATCATTTATGATACAGCAGGTTTGGCTGCTCCTCCCAGCTTTCCACCCTCCATGCCGACACTGGCACCCCTCATCAATGAGGAACAGGGCTTCATCTGCACCCAAGTCACTCAGGCTTGAAGCTCAAGGCGATGCTAGCCGAATGAGTGATTCTGTGGTGCCCCTCTGGGAAGTTCTAATGTACTGGCCTGTTTTTCCCAGGGAGCTGAAGAGGGTACATACATTATTCTGTGCTTTATTTTCTCTGCTCAAAATGAGTTTGCAGAATTCTTTTTTAAAACCCTATTTGACTGGAGAGGTTAATAGGACACCAGTATGCAAACCACAGGCAAAAAAATGGCTCTGTATCCTAACACCAACCTCCCAGTTTAGTTACTGAAACAGAGGAAAGCTCTCTCCAGTTTGGAATTCATTTCAAGTCCCATCTGCCTTGATCAGATGGCAGAATGAGAGGCCCCCTCCACTCACCTCCACTGATGCTCTCTGTCAGCGTGGATCTTCTCTCTTCTATGTGCCTAAGGGCAGAAAGAAAAACACGAATACGTATATAGATTTGCCCTTTTTCTCCCCTTTTCCATAATTTCCAACCACAGCAAAACAGAATAGCTGACGGCCTCTCTTCTGTGCAGGCTGGTACAACACAAGGGTGACTTTCTCCACTGTTTACAGGGGTCTGTATTTCTCCAGAGGTTTTCCCTACAGAAGAATGTTGAAGCAGACAGTTTGATCAACTCTGGGCTATGTAAGAACGTGAGAACTTCCCTCCGGAGGAGGCCAAAGATTAGCCCAGTACTGGTGGCCAATTAGAAATGCAAATAAGGCCTTCTGATTTGGCACCAGCAAAGCAGACCTTGGACCTTGGAGGACGAACACCTTGGGAATGAGGTTCTACTTGGTTACAGTGGCTGACAGTCCTTGAGATGCCAGGCTTGCCCTCTATAGAGAGTGATGTCCATTTCTCTGCTAAGAATATATACAGGGAATCAAAATGCTGGTTCTTAGCTGAGTTCATCTGGGAAACCGATCTGGTGGCCAGGGGAAGAATGGTCTTCTCACCCACAGCCTCTTCTCTGGCCACCCCCAGGCACCAAACGGATCTGGCCTGTTCCCACTTGACTTACTGTACAGGGACTTGAGGCAGGCTGATCCTCTTGTCATTCTCTGCGGGGGAGGAGGAAAAAGTATGTCAGGAGAGCACTTAAACAGTCACAGTCATTCTCAGGAGGTTCCTGCAGCTGCAGTACATTCAGTCTCATTTGGTTGCTGACAGGGTGCCCTGCCTATATTCTGGCTGGCTTTCACCCCCACCTTCCCCTCTCTTCTTGGGCTAAACAGCAGACACACACAGGCAAGGATCTCAGAAGGAAGGACCCCCCCCCCCCGATTTAACCACTACTACAAATGAACCATTAACCACTGCTGTTCTAGACAGTTGCCAATAATTATCTAAAACTGAAACATAACTGCACAAGAGCTCAATATTTTGGCCAGATTTAAAATGTTTGAATTTTATTATCCCATCCTCCTCCCTCTCCATTTTAAAATGTAACACAGGGAAGCCTTTACTGTTCTTTAAGCCGTATTAAGAAGTTCTTTTGGGGGGGGGGAACCATGTTACTATTGCCCCAAATGACCTCCATTAACTGGGCATGTACATATGGACTTACACACACACACACACACACACAAAGCTTGGCAAGAGAAGAAATTGAAAGAATTTCCAGCCCAAATCCAAGCCTCTCCCTCCTTTTTCTGGTTTATTTCTGCTGCATTTCGCCCCCAGCCTTCTTTGCCACTTTGGGGTGTGTGCATTGGGGGGGGGGGATAAGCAGACACGGAAGGCTGCTCACCTCTGTTGGGGCGGATGATGAGGGAGCTGTCCTCCAAGCCGCCCTGCAACCTGCAGTAGCCGTCTATCAAGTCAGCCATGTTCTCCGCCTCGGCCAGGGAGTACGTCTTGATTGTCAGGGACTGCTCGACAGCAAAAGGAAGGAGTGTGTGGTTTTTCCAGAATGAAGCAAGCACATGGATTAAGTTCCCAAGACCGGGTCTGTTCAAACTGTCCCTGTTGACTATGGGGAGCACACCTAGTATGCATTGTGCCTAGGGATGCCAGCCTCCTGATGGGGCCTGGGGATCCCCCACAATTACAGCTCATCTCCAGGCAACAGAGATCAGTTCCCCTGGAGAAAATGGCCACTTAGAAGATGGGCAGTATGGCATTATCCCTCACTGAAGTCCCTCCCCTCCTCAAACCCCGCCCTCTGCAGGCTCCACCCCCAAAGTCTACAGGCTGTTCCCAGCCTGGAGCTCACAACCCTAGTTGTTCCCCCCTCCCGGTTTAAACTTATGCTTAATACACACACCCCTTTGGGGGCTATGGCCAGCTGCCAGTCAAGCCTAGAAAGCCATAACCCAAAGTGAACATGCTGCTTCTCCCTATCAGCCCTGTGAGTTAAATATAAGAAATCTCAAAGACTAGATACTCCATTGTTTTAAACAGCCGACAACTGAAGAAGAACAAGATCCATACCCCTCAGGTGAAATTGCAAAAGGCATGCCATGTTTATTCAGCATGGTTGGCTTATTGACACAAAGCCTGGCATTTAAGCATCTCACCTTAGCTCTCCCTTATTTGTTTAAACACAGACTTCAGGTTTTAACCCTTTGCCTTTCTGTTCCATTTCACTCTGTTGAAAAATGAACTGTGTCTGTAATAATTAGACTAGGCAGAGTAGATGTACATTTGTACATTTCTCTGCTCTTCTTGGAGTATCAACTGCAATTGATTTAAAAAAGATGTTCTGCAGTGAGGGTCTCAGGTGGCACCTGCTGTGGAGACCAAATAGCCTCACTCGGTCAAGCACTACACAATCTGCACCAGCTGCTGATTTTGCTTGTGTCCCCAATTTAACAGTGGTGACATTTACCTTTAAAACCACTCAGAACCAGAGTACTCAATGGACTTCCCATGAGCTAAGGTCATCTGCTGGTGCTTGGCTCTTGTGCCTATGATGAGAGAGCTGGGAATATACTCCACAAGCATGAGGAGCAGGGCCTTTTCGGTGGTGGCACCCAGATTTTTCAATTCCCTGTCGTTTTACTTTGGCCTTTCAGACATCCTTTAATATCTCATTCTGGAGGGCCTCTGAGGTCAAGTTTCTTCCCCTTGTGCCCTCAAAGGAACGTCTGGAAACCCTCCATCCTTTTCTCTTCCCTGATTAATCTCTTCCTGATTTAATCTGTTCTGATCCTTTTAGCAGGTCTGACATAGAGCTGACGGTTTTACTAACAGCAGTTTCATCTACTGGCTGCTGTTGGAAGCATTTTTTCAAAGAACTGTCACTGCTGTACAGTTCTGTTAATTTTCTTATTGTTATAACCCATTATCAGTCCTGACGACTGTCAAATACTTTGGTTATTTATAACTGAAAGGAGGGATTTCAATAATAACTCTAATGAGGGTTGCAACCTTTCACCAGTTCGTTTTTATCATGATTAAATGACTCAAGTTTTATCTGATCAACCCATCATGGAAAATTTTTAAAAGGTATGTCTTCAGGTAAGGCTCTAAGTTAAGAGCATACCTTTGCTTTTATTGTGAAGCAGGACAGAAAATACAGAGAATGATTTCTGCAGCTCTCTGCTAGAGATCCTGTAGCTAGAGTTGCTCAGATTTCAATCTGGGGCATTTTGCATGCAAAACATGAATTCCACTAATGAACTACAGCCATTCCCTTTAATTAACAGGTTTGCTAATTGGTTAAAAAGGGGGTAATGAATCAACTCCCTCCCCCCCAATCAACTGGTTATTGTAGCAGGGAGGGGGGGGGGAGGAAGCTTCACCCTCTCTTGTGATTGCTAGGTTTATATTTTACTTTTCAAAAAAAGGAATACAAAGCCCCAGATCGTATCTCTGTCATGCCAGGTGTATGTGCATCTTACCTGGGGGTTCCCAGTAAGTACAAGCTGCAGCAGGGCTCTGCCTTCCTCCGCAGGTGAACACTTTATTGATTTGATCTGTTTGAATTCAGCCAGACATGTGGGCTGCAAAGGATCAACGGTTATGAATAAAGAAAGTTTTATGGAGTGATCGACAGCACTTTGGGGATCCCATTCAGGATCTGTGCAAGGTAGATCAACAGTATCCTGACTGAGAGCTCCTAATTTTTGATACTCTGTCCTTTGCTTGCTTATTTAAAATATTTACTAGCTGGTTCACTCCCTATGGAGATTAATTGGCTTACAATATTAAAAGCATAAAACCAAAAATTATATTTGTGCTCTCTGATCTCTTGATAGCACTTCTACAGCTAATCTATCCATCCCATTTCAATCCTGCCCTTTCTCCAAAGAGCTCATGGTAAAGGTAAAGGTAAAGGTAAAGGTAAAGGTATCCCCTGTGCAAGCACCGAGTCATGTCTGACCCTTGGGGTGACGCCCTCTAGCGTTTTCATGGCAGACTCAATACGGGGTGGTTTGCCAGTGCCTTCCCCAGTCATTACCGTTTACCCCCCAGCAAGCTGGGTACTCATTTCACCGACCTCGGAAGGATGGAAGGCTGAGTCAACCTTGAGCCGGCTGCTGGGATTGAACTCCCAGCCTCATGGGCAAAGCTTTTAGACGGCTGCCTTACCACTCTGCGCCACAAGAGGCACAAGAGCTCATGGTAATACCCATAATTTCCCTTTCCCAACTTTATCCACACCAGACTGACCCACTCAAAACTGCAATGAGATTCATGGTTGAGTGGGGATTTGAACCCAAGTTTCCCCAGTCCCGGATCAACTGCTACACCTCCACCCTTCCCTGCCCGCCACCCTGTTTGTTTGTTTGATTGATTTGATTTTTAGAGCGCCCTTATGGTGGACCGGCTCAGGGTGGTATACAAGTTGTACATAAAATAAACAAATAAAAATTTGGATTTAAAATTCATTTAAAATAGAGAACAAACAGATTAACACTCAAAATTAAAAACAGCAGCAACAAATTCTCCACAGAACGTGGGTTACATTTATCCTCAAAAAAGCCCGACTGTAATCTGGGGGATTACAGACAGATAAAGATGGACAATAAAACAGAACCGAATGGGTGGGGTCATAAAATAGGTAGTTAAGTAGATGTTTATTTCAACCCCACAAGCAAAACTGCTCTTGGAAATGACTAAAAAAGGCAAAAACTGTACGTGGCATGCCTTGCCCTCCTTTTACTGCACTGTCTTCTACTTTTCGTATTCCATCTTCTGCATTGTTTAACGTATTAGGTTGGATACTTTCCTGCATTGTTTCAAATTTTTGTAATCCTCCTATTGCATTGCCCATTAGATTTTCTGAGGTGATTAGACTTCATTGTCCTACACTGTGCGATCTGTCTTGTGATTCAGCAAGAAAGGCGGACTATAAATAAAGAAAATTACGTGCATCCTGTTCTGTAGGGATGTATCTAAACAACATACCTTGGCTTCCTTACTGGTCAGCTGCCGGATGCCCTTGGGCCCAATCACCAGGTCCACTGTAATGTTCCATCCTTGCTGCAAAGGGAAGAGAAAGAAAGCCATCAGAAAGCCATTGTCCTGCATAGTGCAGGGGGTTGGACTAGATGACCCATGAGGTCCCTTCCTACTGTATTATTCTATGATTCTATGAGAGAGGTAGCCAGTAGGTCTACAGCACTGATCCACAACATTGTGTCCATAATGCCCACTCATGGGTTTTTCCTATTGCCTACTTGCATCTTTTGCCAAGCATCTCTTCCCCCAAGCCAGTTGCCATTGCTGGCTTTTCTACATCTCATTGGAGCAGGAGGTGCTTCAAAAGAGCCCAGGAGACATCAACAGAAGCAGTGGCCTGCATCACAGCAGACACATCCCTACAGAACAGGTTCGCAACCAGCCAACTTTTTCTGACTGATCATTCCACCTCATGGCAGCCATTTTGTGGTGGAACCCACAAGATCAGGGATGCCTGGTTGAGAAGAAGAAGGGACCATCTATGAGCCTGATAGTGGTATATGAGATCTTAAATGGCACCTGGGATTATGCTAGGAAGGCTAGAAGAGGAGCCAATGTGAACCTCACAGCACTGGAAGCCAACTAGGCTCTCAGATACTCACAATCAGCTCGCAGCGGTAGGTTTCCTGGTCAATGTTGGCAAAAGTGGAGAGAGTTCCAAGGAACTTCATGATGCATTCTTCCTCCCGCAGAAGAGCGTACTGCTGGAAAGTCTGCTGAATCATCTTGCGGAATTGCTTGGGCTGTGCAAGGAAAATAGGGAGGGCAAAGAAAGGCCATCAGTAACCCCCCGTATCATGTGGGTGGCTTGAAGACACCCTCCCTGCCCTGGTTGCCTATGTAATTTCAGCATGAGAGTGAAAGCATGAACAAAGAAGGTTCGACATATATTCTGCTTGGGTGTGGCGACCAATTCCATTGGGAAATTCCTGGAAGTTTGGGGATGGAGGACCTCAGTAGGGTATAATGCTATAGAGGCCTCCCTCCAAAGCAGCCATTTTCTGCTTTGGAGGAAGCAATATCCGTTGCCTGTCAATCACTTGTAATGCCAGGAGATCTGTAGGCTCTGTGGGAGGTTGGGAACCCCATGGTGGAAACTCTTCTCCACCCTCCCCTTTTCAAAGACAAGCCAGATTTGCACAGCACCAATTGGCCTGTGCAGCAAAAGAAATGTATGTTTGTCACGTTGATTCCAGTTGTGGTCAATGAAAGAGCATCATTGTTGCTACTGAGCATGGCCCATTGCATTGAATCATGTCCAGTGGCATTCAGAATGGGTTTCTGTCTCCACACTGACCCTGGTGTGTCAATCATAACGCATGTTCCTTCAGAGTCAGGTAACATTCAGCACAGACTGGCTGTCAGTTGTGGCCATGCAGAACCTAGTTCAGTATCCTATTTCCTACAGGGGCCAATCAAAGACATACAGGAAGTCTACAAACAGATGACAGAGGCCAAGGCCTCCCTACATTGCTTCCCCCGCCCCACACCCACAGCATACACAGATATACTCTGCCTCTGAGGGATAGCATAGGTTATAGCCATCCATAGGTTTATTGCCTGCCAACTGGACCAATACCACTGAAAGTCAAACACCACCTAGGGACACCATGGATCAAAAGGCTAATAGACTCCATAAGTTTTTTCTATATTTCTATATGTCACATATACACAGCAATGCAAAGAGATCACTCACTTTCAAGTTTTCCTGCATCTGCCTTGGGAAGAAGAGATCTAGCCCCACTTCTTTCCTGAAAGAGAAAGCAAATTCACTGAGGTCTGGTTCATACCTAACAGGCACATCCCTCAAATTGTGCAGACTATATGACTAGCTGACAAACGCCTGGACTGAAAAGCATAGCATTGAAGGTAAACATCTGTGAACATCTGGACCTCCACCATTCTGAGTCAGTCTCCATCATTCCACCATCTGACTAGCAGTGCCTTTCCAAAGTCTGGGCCAGAAATATGCCTCCCTTAGCCCTGCTACTTGGGTTTCTTTTCAAGAGAGATACCATCGTGTTGTGAGTATGCAAAATCCTAATTTAGATCCCTGGAGACTCCCCTGCATTCAACAGGGGTCATGACATGGCCTGAGCCCAATTTGAATCAGATTCTCCCCACTGCCTCCACCATATTGCCCAGTGCCAGTCCTTCCTGCTGCCACGTTTTCTTTAACTTAGCAAGAGGAAAGACTGGGCAGGGAGGACTCATGGCAGGCACTGAAGAACAGCTGGCATTAGGACCTGGATGCTGCAGGTGAGTAAGGCAGCACACAGAGATTCTGGGAATCATGGGAAATGTAGTCCCCTTAGTTCCATGGCAGGAACTGGAGACAGATGGTATTCAGGAACAGCATGAGGGGGCACTAAGAAGTGTGTGTGTGTGTGTGTGTAATCAATGAAAATCCCCACCCTTTTCATTAGCAGAAATGTTGCACAGGATCCAAGCCACTGTCTTCCATTTACTGGGCACATTTGATCTGTCTTAAAATGATTTACTCTTGTAAGATCCTGTGAATATAGCCTGTTTGCTACGGTGCATGTTCTCAAGTGTTCCCAAGTGTTCCCAGAGCTGACAAACACTCATTTGCCAGAGTCAGCGTCCACAGTAAGTCCATGGCCAAGGCAGAATTTGAATGCAGCTAACCCAGATATCTTCCACAGGAACAGCTGCACTAATAAGAGCAACGGAGGCGCTAGCTGCTCTGAAAGAGGAAGTGGTTTTTGGAAGATGAACAAGAAACTGAGTACTTGTATATATTTTCTGGAATCAAATTTTGAAAAAAAACAGCAGTCTAGAGAAACCACAGAAACCCAGGTTCACGTGAACGCAAGATGCTGCCTGCTAGAGATTCCGGTCATGGGTCCATCAAGGACAGCGTCATTCATTCATAATGACTTTCTGGGATCTCTGGTAGAGGTGGCCAAACCGATTGCAGAGGTGGCCAGACTGAGGCAGCTGAAGCAGTAGAGCAAAGGTGGCCAATCTGGAGAGCCACAGTTTGGCCACCTCTGCTTTACTGCCACCACTGGAGATGCCGGGAACTGAACTGAGGACTTTCTGTTTGCCAAACAGGTACTCTAACACTGAGCCACAGCCCCATGAAGCTCCCTGGGTAGGGTGGGCCGGTCATGCTCCCTCAGCATAACCTATCCCACTGGATGCGGTGAAGACAAAATGGCGGAAGATGGAACTATGTTTGTTGCCTTGAGCTCTTTGGAGGAAGGGTGGAGACACAGGCTTCATTCACATTTTCCAGAAGCCACTACCTGTGGTTATACAACCAGGGCCTATTCTGCACACAATAGATAATGCACTTTCAATGCACTTTAAAAGTAGATTTTCCTGTGCAGCTGCCAAAGCACATTGAAAGTGCATTATTCAATATGTGCGGAATGGGCCTAGGTCACAGAAGCCACTCTCACCCACTCCCCTCCTAAAATGTGATAAAAGGAACCCAGGAAGAGAAGAAATTAAATGGCAAACAAATATAAGAATGTTTTTCGACATACTCTAAGAATTCAAAGTTGGACTTCTTGTCTAGGGCGTTGTGCGGCATGTCCTTGTAGAACCTCCTACAAGAAAACAGATACATCATGTTGTAAAACCAATGTCTTTGTGTAGTTTTCTCATTACAGGTTTAGCCCACAGTGACACACTGTGGGAGGCAGAAACTAGGACAGAAGTATTTGAATTAGGGGCCAAACAGAAAGAGAAACAAAGGGATAGAGTAGTAACTTGGTTGAAAAAGAATTTATGTATTTCTCAGACGAAGGTCCTCACGTTAGGGCATTTAATTACATGTCTCTTAGGATAGAAAATAAATGAGCTTCTCTAGAACAGCTGTAGCACCCTTTGATATTGCCATCTTTGCCTTACTGCAATTTCTTCAAATATCTTTTGGTAAAATGTTTTAAATTAAATACGTAAATAAACTTTACGATGCCTCTTTTTCTCCCTGGCTATCCACCTTCAGCTCTGCTTTGTACACTTGTAAGTACAAGTGTACAATAGTACAAGAAAACATCTGGAGGCTCCAGAGTTCTCTCCTTAAAAGGGAAGCAGCCCAGGCAATGCGGCTCCTGGAAAGCTTCACACAAGAGAATTATACAAGACAAAGCACAGCTCAGGCAGATAAGGAATGGAAGAAGTTCTGCAGGATTGCTTCCGCACAATGGATTAGACCCCCGCTCATCAGTAGTTTGCACCCATTTCTAAATCCCTGCTCCGCATGGAATTGGGCCCCTCTTGGGAAAAGCATGGGCTCTGCCACCTAGCCACAGCCCCACCAAACACAGACCCTTCCCGCTAGAATGCATATTCAGATCTCTGTCCAAATGCAGAGCATACCCTTTGTTTTGAATGGAATGCCTCTCCAAAGGTGTGTCCCATTTGTAACCCCACCCCATTCCCCACAAGCATGCCACCGGTCAGACCATAGTATATAATCAGATAGGAAATGGGATGAGGTTTGTGGCCTGCAGTAACCGATCTAGAACTGCCTCTCTGGAAACCCATCTTGCCAGAGGATGGCAGCATTGCAACTTATTTATTTAAAGTGGGTTCCAGACTCAAATATATGTGCTCTTGTAGATTGGACTGATTTGTGGCTCCTTTAATGGTGGTGGAAGATAGGTGAAGTTGTAGCCAACTTGTGGTGACTCCATATTGATATTGCTGCTATTGTTTTAATGTTTTAAGGGGGGGATTATGGGTGTATTGTGATTTTTGATTTTATATTGTAAGCCGCCACGAGATGACATTTGCCAAGAGTGGCAGGATAAAAATCAAACTATGAGTGAGTGAATGAATGAATGAATGAGGTTTTCAAGAAAAGAAATGAACAGAAGTGATTTGCCATTGCCTCCCTCCGCATAACAACCCTGAACTACCTCTGCTTCCAAGTTCTGATGAGATTAACCCCTTCTGCACAGGTTGGATAATGCACTTTCATTGCTCTTTAGGAGCAGATTATCCTGTTCCAAACAGGAAATTTCCGCTACAAAAGCACATGAAAGTGCATTATCCTATGTGTATGGAATGGGCAGGTCCAGATATGGCTTCTAATCCACACTGCATTTTGCCAGTCATTCCATTCTGGTTTTGGCTTTGTGCCTTCACTTGAGGGGAGGTTTACTATGCAAGAGCCCACACTTTGCTTTCCTAGATCTTTGTGTGGGATACAAGCAGGCACACAGCAAGTACATACCTGAGCTCCAGGCAGCCTAGCTGAAGAGCCATCCCCTCACTCACTTTGCTAGCGTAACGCTGCATGTACTCGCTCCGGAGCTGAACGGTCAAAAACAAAGAGAAAAATATTAAAAAATAAGAGAGACAGAGCTCTTTCTGTCATTCAGTTCCCCTGCTATGACAAGAAGAGAGGGATCGATCATTCATTCATTCATTCATTCATTCATTCATTCATTCATTCATTCATTCATTCATTCATTCATTCATTCATTCATTCATTCATTGTTTTGACTTATATCCCGCCACTCTCCATAGATTTGTGGTGGGTCACATAAAACAATATAAAATCCCCAATAAAACCAATCCGAAATGAATTATTAAATGAACATAGATCACCAAAAGTGGCATAATCCCAACCTCTCTATCCACAGCCAACCTTCATTACAGGGAGGGGATTCGCAAGATGGCAGAGCATTGGCCGGAGGAGGGGCCTCAGTTGTTTCTGGTCCCAGCCTCAACCAAAGACCTGGCGGAAGAGTTCTGTTTTACAGGCCCTGTGGAACTGTAGTAACTCCATCAGGGTCCTCAGTTTTTCCAGGAGCTCATTCCACCAGGTCAGGGCCAGGACCGAAAAAGCCCTGGTCCAGGTCGAGGCCAGGCATGCTTCTCTGGGGCCAGGGACCACAAGCAGATTAGCACCTGCAGAGTGAAGAGCCCTGTGGGGGACATAAGGAGACAAACGGTCCTTCAGATAGGCAGGGCCCAAGCTGCAGATGGCCTTAAAGGTTAACATCAAAACCTTGAATCTGATTTGGGCCACAACTGGCAACCAATGCAGCTGCCTCAGCACAGGCTGGATAGGTTAGTTAGAAAGAGGTGCAAGGTAAAGAGCTACCCCAAATTAACAATTATTTAATGAGTTCGAAGCCAGCCATTTTCTATGTCCTTCCATGCTTTACAGTCACAGGGACTAGAACCTTTCCCTCATCTTTGAATTCAAGTTTATGGAGGTTTTCTGAATTCAAGCTCTGTGACACGCAAAGCTTCAGTTGTAAGTGCAGGGAAGGCAAAGTCTTGGTCTAACTAGACCTGACTTTCTCAACTTTTCTACTGTTGAGAAAAACATTCTTCAGGCTTTGAGAAACCCCAGAAGTGGTACAACTGTGCAGAATATGGTTGGGAAGCAGAGCTGTGGACACGCTCACTCATGGCCCCTCCTTTTCCTACCCCCTCCAGGCCCATCACTGGTCAGACTGGGAAGGGTGGGTGGGTTGACATGACCATATATGGTCAGATCATCAATAAAGGTTTAACAAATAGAAAAAAATATTAACATTAATTAACTCCCACCTATTTGGGAAACTCTTCCAGCTCCGTCAAGGAACCCCAGGGTTTTAGGAAACCCTGGTTAAGAAGCTTGAACTAGAAGAAGAAGAAGAGTTGGTTCTTATATGCTGCTTTCCCCTACCCGAAGGAGGCTCAAAGGGGCTTACAGTCGCCTTCCCATTCCTCTCCCCACAACAGACACCCTGTGAGGTGGGTGAGGCTGAGAGAGCCCTGATATTACTGCCCGGTCAGAACAGTTTTATCAGTGCCGTGGCGAGCCCAAGGTCACCCAGCTGGCTGCATGTGGAGGAGCGCAGAATCGAACCTGGTATGCCAGATTAGAAGTCCGCACTCCTAACCACTACACCAAACTAGACAAATGGACATTACTGAACACACTCAGAACTGAAAGAAGGGATTCTGGAAGGCTAAGCAATTCCGCTCCACAGTTTTGCTTCGTCAGCTCCACCCAGCACGGGACCTTTGCATAGTACACAGACAATTGCTAAAATTCTGAGCAGCCAAGTTCCTTTTGGGGAAAGAAAGAAGGGAAGTTGGAACCAAAACTACTTGGTGCGGTCTTCAGAAAGGGAAGTGGTACATATATACTTAGGATATTCATACTTTAATCAATACCAGTTACCATATTATTTCTGTTGGAATACGCAAGATCTTATATCAAAACCTACCAGAACTTGAACAATTCCATCTTTCAGGCTCCACCTCAAGCAGGGCAACCCTAGCTGCCCCTGAGGTTTACCGTGAGACTATATTGGGGGAGGGAGTAACCATATGTAACATTAAGAGCTCTTTGAAGGCAGGGTGATATTATTATTATTATTATTATTATTATTATTATTATTATTATTATTATTATTTAGATTTATAACTTCCCTCTCCCCAGTGGCTTGTGGCGAGTCACAACATTTAAAATTCCAGTAAAACCATACAATAAACCCATAAAAAATAACAGTACACACATATACCAAGCATAATAAAACAAGATGCGGCAAAAAAAGAAACACAACCCTTATCTGCACTACCCCTAAATAACCCGTTCTAGAGGGGAGGGAGACAAAGGGCACTGTTGGTATTCGCTACTGCTGCTTAATTCATTCCTGTAAAGGGGGGGAGGGCAGATCTTCCTTGTGGCCCAGCCTCAACCAACGACCTGGCAGAAGAGCTCTGTTTTACAGGCCCTGCGGAACGCCGAAAGAATGTAATGGAAAGAATGATGGATTGGATACTGCCAATTTCTCCATTGATGAAAGAGGGAAAAGGAGCCCCTTTTGAACATAGACAAGGGTCCATTCTGCACACTTTGTTTAATGCACTTTCAATGCACCTTAGAAGCAGATTTTCCTGTTCTGCACAGGAAAATCCAACTGCAAAAGCACCTTGAAAATGCATTACCCAATGTGCATGGGAAAGCAGGGAGTCAGACAAGATCAAACAGAAATACTGGTTTGATTCAACCCTATAGCTATGCAGCTGAAGTACCAGATGCTCAGATGTTGATTTTTATGCTAAGCATCCAGTCTGGCCTTTTCGCAAAAGCCCTCCTTGCACGTTGCCCCAGTTACAAAGCAAAAAAACAAGCAAGAAGCATTTCAAAGTCTGGAAGTAACTAGAAGAGTAGCAGTGTTGTTAAAATGGGGAGGGGGGGGTGTCAGATAAGACCCAAGGGCCATGATCCAGTGAAACGTCACTGAAATGAACAGGAGCTGCAGTGCATGCCAAAGTACAGTTGACTCATAATGGTACACAAAAGAGGGCAAAGAGCTAGATAAGTCTGGTTGGGATGAATCTGAGAGCTGAGTTGGATAGGTGGGTGGGCAATGAACACAAGGGCCCAACCTGCTGGTAGTAGTATAGCAGTGTCGTCCTGTCCTCTTGGAAGCTCTCCATGTAGTCTTCAGGGAGGTAGCGGATCTGGAGGTCATACCTGAGAGAACGCAAAACATTGTTTAGGGTCAGTTCCATAAACCTAGAAGAAGACTAGGGAGATCCTACAGCTTGGACATGCAATTAAAAAATAAAAGCCTTCATAGGCTGCAGATCTCTATGGTGAAGGGTGCTACTGTTCTAGGACAGCACATCTATGGTAAAAAAAAAACTCCTCTGTGTTTTGCTTTAGGAGTTAGAGAGGAAAACAAGTTCAGTGTTAGACAGGAATTCCCAATAATGATGCCAAGGAGGTGTGATTCTGGGCTTTTCCTGCAAGTGGAATACCCGCCCTGAATCTGAACATAAGTATTTAGTAAGTAATTTGACACGAAAAAATCACTGCTTGGATACATTTTACAACTAAACTGAAATTTTCTGTAATGCAAATTGGGTACAAAAAAAAGCTGGATTCTGCATCTCATATGTATTATACACCTGTATCTAATCCCTCTCATTTGCCTAGTTTATTCTACATTCTTCTTGTCTGCCAAGTTGATTTCATTTTATTAGTCGGGGACAAAGATGCGGAAATCTGTAAGCCACTGAAGCCTCTTTCTTAACTACTAAAAATTGCATTCAGCCATCTCTTTGACTCCAGTAGGCATTGCTCACACACTTCCAAGCATATCTTGGAAGCTGTGAAGGATAGAAGTAGGGTCTTTTTCAAGTAAAAGCTGCAGCTCTCAGAAGGAGGAATTCTGCACCAAATGCCAGGTTCTGTGTCCTTTGGTGCTTCCTGACACATCACAGCATGTACTCAGCTGTGGAGAAAAGCAATGAGAAGCCCACAAACTCTACAAGCCTCCACGGGCTTCTTGTCTGTCTTGCAGTGTCCTCTTTATCATTTTAAACAAATAATAATTACTACTTCACATTTACTTATCCCATTTAGCATCAATTAGCTCTGCACACAGTGATTCTTAAAACAACAAGGTCAGATAGGCCAGTGAAACCTTTCCTCTTATAGAATCATAGAATCATAGAGTTGGAAGGGGCCATACAGGCCATCTAGTCCAACCCCCTGCTCAACGCAGGATCAGCCCTAAGCATCCTAAAGCACATTTATTATTATTGCACATGGGGTTGGAGGCTCCATACCTCCACTCCGCCTCAATGTGCAGGCATTCGTACTTTTCCTGGACTTCACCAACTGTCAAGTCTGGGTGAAGCCAGTGGATCTCATCAGATTTCACGTGTTTCAGGCGTAATCCATAGCATTCAGCCAGCTGGATGTCTGGACCAATCCTCCCGCTCAGCAGGATCGATTTGATCACTTCCTGTAAAACATAATTGCGATGGAATGGTGACCGATGGAGAATGAGGGTCTGAGTGGGAGAAGACGACAAAAGTCTGGAAGAAAAGCATTGCAAAATTTGAAGACGGAACTCTGGTAGAGAATGTACATCTAGCTCAATGGGATAATTTCTTTATTCTTGATACTAATTTGGGGATAGATTCAAGTGGGTAGCCGTGTTGGTCTGAAGTAGCACCACAAAATCAGAGTCCAGTAGCACCTTTAAGACCAACAAAGATTTATTCAAGGCATGAGCTTTCGAGTGCTACTGGACTCTGTTTTAATTGGGGGATAGTCTACGCACTAGTTTTGTAATAAAAATGGAGTAAGACAGGTTGCCTTCGCCTGGATAGTCCAGGCTAGCCTGACCGTGTCAGGTCTCAGAAGCTAAATGGTCAACCCTGGCTCGTATTTGGATGGGAGACCATGGGCGAAGTTCAAGGTCTCTGTGCAGAAGCAGCCAATGGCAAACCACCTCTGAATGTATCTTGCCTTCACAACTTCGTGGTGCTGTCATAAGAGTGCTGTGACTTGGCAGCACTTTCTCCCACGATTACACCTCTGCTCTTAGACTGTTCTGTCACATGTCTCATTTGGCAAGATCATTCCAGATGCTCTCATGCAGCAGTGGGCACCAGCTGTGCATTCTCATTTTGCGCAAGCCATCCTGCGTGTTCTTCCTCAATCCTTCAGCCAAGTTACAGAACTGGCATATTGGGCACACAACTACATGCACACAAAGATTTTGAAAATCTAAGACTTCCTCTGACACGCAAGTCTGGGTTATAGAAAGATGTATTAACTTGGGAATTTGAACTCGGGTCTCCCAGGTTCAATTCAAGCGCTTTAACCATTATAGCATGCTGAGCTTTGTTCTCTCTGCAAGCTGTGATCCTAGTTCTAAAAGGACCTGTGTGCACCTGCAAACTGAACTCTCCGCCTGGAATTCACAACACATGTGCAACTGAAAAACCCAGAGCAAGCTTGGAGAGAAGCCAAGGCAAATGTAAAGCATAGTTATGCCCTGAGTGTTAACTCAATTTTTTCTGGGTATTGTGAGGCATGTTAAGAAGAAAAAATGTAATACCTAGTTTTAAAATTCTTTTTTTAAGGGGGGGGGGATATATGGCATTCTTTGCGTCTGCTACATTCTTAAAGGCTATTTTAAATCCCAGCAAATTCCTACATGGAAAAAAAATACTTATATGTAGAACTAGCATCTCAACTATCAGACCTTTTGGGAACTCCCATGTGTATACACCACCATCACTGGCAGGGATTTCAGGAAGTTGGGGTGTGATGTGTATGGAGAGCACACAGAGACACACCACACTCCTCCTTAGAGCTTTGCAAACTCCTCTCTGTCTCTCATAGCTAGCAATGAATATTTTGCAGGAGAAACAATCTCCCAGGCACCGGCTTCAGTTCTCCAAGCTTAATTTTTCCAAGTTCCAAATAAACGGTTAGCAGCCTGCTTCACTCACCTTGATCGCAGTAGTAACGTTGCATTTCACAAGCTTGAAGTTCTTGCCCATATTGAAGCTGTTGCTGTAGAAGCAAACCTTGAGGATCCTCACTTCATCTTTATCTATGTCGATGGGCACGGCCACCATGGTGGACTCAGAGGGCCCAGCCAGGCTGAAGCAGCTGCGGAGCGAATTTGCCCTCAGCCGGCTCAGGGCCTCTGGCAGTCCGGACATCATGGTGAAAAATGGGGTCCTAAAGCTACAGCATCACTTCCTGGGAAAGGAAGAGAAGAGGAGAGGACAGGAGAGAAGAGGAGAGAGAAGAGAATAGAAAAAAGGAGAGAAGACAAATTAAGAGATGCCAACAAGACACAGCTCCCAAGGAACACTAGCCCATGAGTCTACCTTGGGCCTAAAACATAAAATAAAAACATAAAATAAAAGGTGGCCCAAGATCAGTCAACTAATGTATCAAGAAAAGGCAGGTTCTGTGAATGATTGGAACTTAGAGACCATTTTCGCACAAGGAATCTGCCACTGGATATCCTCTGGTTGCTGGCGGGTTTTAGAGCCCCCTCCACATGACACTGCCTACATCCCGAGGCTGTCCAGGGGCTGGCTCAAGTTTAGGCCAGATTTGCCTTGGGATATTTCTCACATTGTTTATTCAGTTTTGTACATATACTTTACCTGCTTTTCAGTACTTGAAGCAGCTTATGATTCAAACCAAAAGTCAAAATTGAGTACAGTTGAGTAGGGGGTGACAGAGCCGTGCATATCTGGCCAGAGCATTCTACCCCACAGTGGAGACATTTGATCTGGGGAGAGTGTGATTCTCACACGTACAGGCGCTTCCTGAGAGAGACAGTCTTGGCTGGCTCCTCCAACCCGCTGCTTTACCAGGGCTTTGTGCCAATTTCAGCTCTCCATCTGGTGGTACCCAAGCTCTGTGCGGTTTGTCAGGCCTCTGAGCTGAAGCACAGAGAAGAGATGGAGGGTCTCCCCTTCTCCTTCTTGGCTTTTTATGGGGAAATGTTTTTTTTTCCTGCCTTCAATTTGCTCTAGGGCAAGAAAAGATTTATACAGCATGCTAACTGAGGGATAAATTCAGGTCTGGACAAGGTTCCTTTACTAGTATTCAAAAAGGGGCATTTCACCAAGTTCATTGTCTCTCCTCTGCATGTTGCAACAGAGAGAAAAGCTGTCCTGTCTGAACCTCCCCTATGAAGAGTTCAAAGCAGCACATGTGACATTCTCTGTCGTCACAAAAAGCCGTGGAAGAGAGCAGCTTGCTCAAGGCTGCTTACTGAGTCAGGATTCTGAGTCCACCCAACTCTGTCTTTGTCTACTTTGACTGATAGCATCTCTTGGGTAAAGAAAGGTTTCCCCCAGAAACTGCTACCTGACATCCTTCCAATGCCAAAGACTGGATTTAGGATTTACCGCATGCAAAACCAGTGTGTTACCGTGGAGCAATTGTCCCTCCCCAATGCAATGTGTACGTAGTGCTGTTGACTGAGTCAGACTACAGCCCCAGATGCATACCACCCTGCAGCTGTTCAGAATCTCTGGGGGGAAAAGGTCGCTCCCCCCTCCCCCCATGTACCGCAACATGAAACTGAAAGTGTGCCATTTGAAATCCCCATGTTGGAGATGCTGCAGACAGAACCTGGGACCTTCCGCATGCAAAGCAGGGACTCCACCGTAGAGTCACAGCAGCAGTTTTCCGAGTAAGTGGGAGTTTCAGTTTGCATTTCTCCAATCTCAGCCATGACCTCACCACCACCTGGCCTGCTTCTTAACAGTACAATAATCATTGAATCACAGAATCATAGAGTTGGAAGGGCCATACAGGCCATCTAGTCCAACCCCCTGCTCACTGTAATCTCAAGTGCAATCAAGTTCAATCTCAATGGAATCTCAATCTCAAATGGGGACCTGCTAAATCTCAGGTGGAGGGGAAATCTCAATCCCTTCCCCAGCTGTGGAAACTGTGGGGGTGGAGCCAAGAATGGGCAGGATTTGGGGAGGGGAGGGACCTCAGTGGAGTATAATGCAATGGAGTCCGCCCTCCAAAGCAGCCATTTTCTCTTAAGTCTGGCGATGAGCTATAATTGCAGGGGATCCCCAGGTCCCACTTGGGAACTGGCATCCCTGGTCAATGCTTCCCACCCCTTGTTGGCTGGAACTTGCAATACTTTTGCTTCTGTTCTCCTTGGTTCTTCCCCATCCTTTCAGTTTTGTTCCAAGCCACCCAATTGACTCAGACAGCGCTTCATTCCCCCCCCCCCCCCAATATGCTCTCCTTCTTCCTCTTCCTTTCTTGCTGGCTGCCCCTTTCATCTGCCCTACTCAGATGGAGAGAGGAGGAGACAAGCAAATGGCCCTGCGGGGGAAAAAACACCATTTGGCTGCCACGCCCTCTCCCCTCTAGATCTGCCTTATATCAAGTCAGACTGTGTGGCCCAGCGTGGTCTGCACTGAGTGGCAGGTTTCCAGCAGAGAACAGTATTTGCGATTTTTTTTTCTGCATGCAGTGCATGTTCTCTCACCTTTGAACAACTGGGACTTTCCAGCAGTCTCAGCCATTTCTCTACATCCCGCGTGCCTTGCAGACTTGCAAGTTAAACGTGTACAAAGTATGAGAACCACAAATGTCAGAAAGGGCTGGATGTTCCTGGCCACGTGCATGCATGTGCCCCGCACATAGCCCAAAAGCATTTCAGACACTTGCACAAGCAGTAGTCTAAGGGGTGGAAAAAGAAAGTGGTTTGAAAGGGTTGTGGCTTGAGGTCCCCAGAGAAACCCTCAATGCTATGCAGCTGCCGAGAGCTTGGCGGTGTTGACAACACAGATGTTTGGGGCAGTTCTAATTAATATTCTTAATAACGCGATGAAAACAGTGCATACGGTGCTATAGAGTGGGCCTCTGCCCCCAAGGAGCTTGCAATCTGAGTGGGGGAGAAAAGTGATGAATGCACAGGCAAGGTGGGGCGGGGGTATGGTAGTCAGCTCTAGGTTGGGAAATACCTGGAGATTTGGGGGGTGGAGCCTGGAGAGGGGCAGGGACCCAATTGCGTAATATGTCACGGAGTTCAACATCCCAGGCATCCATTTGCCCCAAGGGAGTTAATTTCTGTTGTTTGGAGATCAGTTCTAATTCTAGGAGATCCCCAGGCCCCACCTGGAGGCCAGCAACCCTGGGGTGAGGGGAAAGCCAATATGAGCCAATGTAATTATTTGTGTTGAGTCTTTCTTGTTGTTAGTGGATGAAGACCTATGGAACCATCTTTTTCTCTATAGTTTACAAGAGAACTAGCGCCCCCCCAGCCTGCAGGAGGTGAAATTGCCCCCTAGGCTCAACCTGGGGGAATGTGCTCCTGGAAGAGATCAGGGCCCCGTGGGATTTAATAGATCCACAGGGCCTGTAAAATGGAGCTACTCCACCAGGCTTATGATCGAGGCTGGGACCAGAAGATCCTGGGCCCTCCTTCTCCTCTCCCCATGGCTGGTGCCCTGCATTTTTAGAGCAAATTATTGCTGACAGCAGGGCATAGGCTGTGTGCTGCCAGGACTTTGGAGAGGGTGGGAATTTGAGGTTGTTTTTATCTGCCGCCATTGATGGGATTTAAATTTGTACCTGGGAGTTGATTTTATACTTATAGTTACTGGGTTTTTTTTAAAACATGTACACCCAAAGTAATGCCTATGCAAATAATGGTTTGGGGTAAGATAATTCTTACAAATGCTGTTTATTTATTTGGATTTCTATACCGCCCATTCTTTACAGCTCTGGGCGGTTGTCCAAAGTCTTTTATTTCATTATATTGCTTGAAGTGTTCACAGGAAGATCAAGACAATTACTCATATAAAACAAAGTTTTTCATACACTCCAAAAAGAACTTTCCAAAGTACGTGAAAAGTTTCATTTGCAGCTTAGTCTACATTTATCCGGCTTTTGTGACTGAACACCTTTTCACCAATGGACATCTTTACTCAGGAAGCTCTCTGACTTCTGAGTCATCAACCAGGTACTCACTCTGCTTTTCCCAAGAACATATTTGCCTCCACAAGGACTAGAAACTTGCTTTCTTTTTTAAAACGAAAGCAGAGCTTCAGTGCCAAATTCTTTATGCCTATCTACCCCTCCACTGTGGTTCTGCAGCATCAGCACACTGAGAGTCAGCATGGATTAATTGTGAAGAGCAGTGGATGCTATCCTGGAGAACCCGATCTGAGAACCAGTTTGGTGTAGTGGTTAGGAGTGCGGACTTCTAATCTGGCATGCCAGGTTCGATTCTGCACTCCCCCACATGCAGCCAGCTGGGTGACCTTGGGCTCGCCATGGCACTGATAAAACTGTTCTGACCGGGCAGTGATATCAGGGCTCTCTCAGCCTCACCCACCTCACAGGGTGTCTGTTGTGGGGAGAGGAATGGGAAGGCGACTGTAAGCCTCTTTGAGATTCCTTCAGGTAGAGAAAAGTGGCATATAAGAACCAACTCCTTCTTCTGGTTCCCCATTCCTCCTCCACATGAAGCCTGCTGGGTGACCCTGGGCCAATCACAGATCTCTCAGAGCTCTCTCAGTTCCACCTACCCCACAAGGTGCCAGTTGTGAGGGGAGTAAAGGAAGGTGATTGTAAGCTGCTTTGAGAAACCCTAACATAGAAGGTAGTGGGATATAGCTTAGTTACTAGGCAAACCGAAAATGTTCCATTTATTATTTAGGTTTTGCTTTTGCTTATTACGTTTGCTCTCAGAAGAGGAGAGAGAGCAGTAGTGGCAAACTTGCACGAGATCCAGAAACCAGTTCAATATCCAAGCTTTGCTGACTTGGTTGTTCCCCTTCTGAGTCATTGCTGAGATACTGCTGGAAACACAAAAATGGGAACCCCTCTCTGCTGTCTTGCGTACCTAAAGCGGAACTGGCAGCAGGTGGTATCAGAGCGCAACGGAGCTATGGAGATGTTCGCAGAATCACTTTTTGGTATTACACATTCATTAATAAGTTGACTGTCTCTTTATTCGAATCTCACAGTCACCAAAGGGCATTACGATCGCCACTCTGGGAGCCAAGCCATACAAAACCCTAGGCCGGCCTTTCTCAACTTTTTCACAGTGAAACCTTCCTCAGGCTTCAAGAAATCCCAGAAGCAGCATGGGCATGCAGAATACATCTGGGAAGCACAGCTGTGCACAAGCCCCCCACCCCCAGGACCCCTTCCCTCACCTTCCCACCCCACCCCTCCAGCCCCATCATTGCCCATTTTGGGAGGGTGGGTTGGGTCAACGGGACCATACCTAGTCATATCACCCGATAAGTGTTTAACAAAAATTTAAAAATATATCAAACATTAATTAATTTGTAGGCCATCAAGAAACCCCAGGGTTTCATGAAACCCTGATTGAAAAATCCTGTCCTAGGTGGTTGCAAAGGATTGGCCAGGTCATTCTGTCAGAGTTCAGTGACACCGGGGTAGTCAAACTGCAGCCCTCCAGATGTCCATGGACTACAATTCCCATGAGCCCCTGCCAGCGTTTGCTGGCAGTGGCTCATGGGAATTGTAGTCCATGGACATCTGGAGGGCTGCAGTTTGCCACTGGACCTTTGTGTTAAAATCCTAGAATATCAGAGCATCCCAGCTACTCGTAGAGTGGTTAAGAGCGGTAGGCTCTAATCCGAAGAGGCGGGTTTGATTCCTGACTCCTCCCCCGCATGAAGCCTGCTGGGTGACCTTGGGCCTGTCGCAGTTCTCTCAGAGATCTCTCAGCCTCACCTACTTCACAAGGTGCCTGTTGTGGATAGAGGAAGGGAAGGTGACCCTGTTTGTGACCCTTAGGATAGAAAAATCAGGGTACAGAAACCAACTCTTCTTCAATCTGTAGTTATCGTGGGGAGGCAATTTGGATCAGGGCAGTGGTATGGAGGGAGAGGGTTTAATTCCCCTGCCCAAGCAGTTTTGTCTTTTGAAATTGACAGCCTTTCCCCAGCTGTTTATCACCCAGGAAGAGAAAAATAGATACTCCAGTGGCCTGACCACCGTTACAGAGTCCTTACCCCCATCCCTGTCAATAGACAAGCTCCCACAGTTCTATGACAAGAATTTATTTCCTAAGCATGTGAGGGGCTGGATTTGCATCAGGATTGTAGTGAACATACACATACTCATTGTAACATAGGAACCGGGCCAGTAGAGAATCATAGAATCATAGAATCATAGAATCATAGAATCATAGAATCATAGAGTTGGAAGGGGCCATACAGGCCATCTAGTCCAACCCCCTGTTCAATGCAGGATCAGCCCTAAGCATCCTAAAGCATCCAAGAAAAGTGTGTATCCAGCCTTTGCTTGAAGACTGCCAGTGAGGGGGAGCTCACACCTCCTTAGGCAGCCTATTCCACTGCTGAACTACTCTGACTGTGAAAAATTTTTTCCTGATATCTAGCCTATATCGTTGTACTTGAAGTTTAAACCCATTACTGCGTGTCCTCTCCTCTGCAGCCAACAGAAACAGCATCCTGCCCTCCTCCAAGTGACAACCTTTCAAATACTTAAAGAGGGCTATCATGTCCCCTCTCAACCTCCTTTTCTCCAGGCTGAACATTCCCAAGTGCCTCAACCTATCTTCATAGGGCTTGGTCCCTTGGCCCCAGATCATCCTCGTCGCTCTCCTCTGTACCCTTTCAATTTTATCGACGTCCTTCTTGAAGTGAGGCCTCCAGAACTGCACACAGTACTCCAGGTGTGGTCTGACCAGTGCCGTATACAATGGGACTATGACATCTTGTGATTTTGATGTGATGCCCCTGTTGATACAGCCCAAAATGGCATTTGCCTTTTTGAGAGAACCTGTGTGGGGCAGGAGGACCTGTCTTTTACCATTTCTCTGCTTCCCTTACCTCTCGTCTGCTAACTCAGGGTCTTTTGGGGGTTGCATGACAATTTCAAGGCAGCCCTGTTGTTATTTACTTGGTTTTTCTTTTCCTTGCACCTATGATGATTCCAGAAATGTGACATCTATAGTTGGTAACTGCTGAAGAAGTACTGTTCCAACCTGCGTACCCTATACTAGCTCCCCATCATGCAATTATCTCCAGCAGCTGCTCTGAGAGAGATAGAAATAATATCTCATTTGACAGCAAGCCAGAATGTAGTGTTGAGAACAGCCTTGCTGAGTTAATAGCTTTGCCAGGGAACTGGCTCACTGAATTCCTTGTGCCTCCTCGCGCTGAAGAGGGAACTTGGGCCATGCAGGATGCATGGGGTTGCCAAAATCATTTCCCCTGGAGAAAATGACTGCTGTTGAGGGGGGACTGCTGAGGTCCCTCCCCTCCCTAAATCCTGCCCTCCTCAGGCTCCACCCCCAACCCAGACTAGCTATCTTACATTGTAGGCATCAGCCTACAAAGGCCTCCTAGCCTCTTCCCAGAGGGGACAGAGAGTCCAGCTCTCATTATGCATGCTGTACTATGCAAGGGTGGCCTTTTGGAGCTTTCAGTGAGGCATGATGGCTTCTGGGATGGGACTGAATTTTCCTTAGAGCAGCAGTTCCCAACCTTTTCGGTATGGTGACCCAGAGGTCCAAATGGTATGGTGGTCCATCCAGGGTTTCAGGGTGCCCCAGGCTAATTATGACCTTGGTCCCCATCTAATTCAGCATTCTATTTCCTCCATTGAGCAGTCAGATGTTTCTGAGAGACCAACCAACCAGCACAAAGGACACAGCTGCCTACACTTTGAACCCCAAACAACTGGCGTTCAGACACACACAGTCTCTGCATATGGAGGTTACATCTAAGGATTACAGCCTCCAGGCGAGACCTGGAAATCACCTAGAATTTCAGCTCATCAGCAGACTACACAAATCAGTCCCTTAGAAGAAAAGGGATGCTTTGGATGGTAGACTCTATGGGCAATTCCGCACAACGGGCCATTTCGCTAAGTCTGAGCTCTATTGAAAAGCACTGGTACCAAAAGCGGCAGGTCTTGGTAACGCACACAGCCAGTTCAATCGAAAAAAAGGCTCTCCCACTAGCGCTGCTATCGTAACGCGCAAGTTTCCGGTCTCGCTGAAATTGCAACAAAGAAGGCGATATTTTTCTGCGCTTCCTCCCTCCCCTGCCCGTCAATCAAAGAGAGCAGCCAATTAACTGTTGTGTTCAGGTTTCCCTTTAAAAACGTTTTTTAAAAACACAAAAAGACCAGTAGCAACGCATATTCGTTCATTCGATTTGTATCATAAAGACCTTTTTTTGCTGGCTTACGAGCTGGCGCTTATTTGTTTACACGTTCTGAAATTTAAAAAAAAATCCTTCCCCAGTGCTATTTCTGGCCGAAATTACTGCAGTGTCGAACGGGGCTGTATTGTGCTCGGAAACTTTACGGACAATTGCTTGTGGAGGGATTTCAGCCATAGAAGCATCGCTGATTCGTCAAGCGGTTTTTTAAAGGGGGAATCCACTTTTATGGATTCCCCGAAAATCGCTACAACTAAGCGATTTTTGCAGGAGTGTTGCAGGAGTGTTGCAGATTGCGTACGATGTCGTGTATAACGCAAAATAAATAGTGTTACACAATGGTAACACTTTGGCAACATTAGCGCTGTGTGGAAGGCCCTATGTATTTCATTTATTTATTATCAAATTGATAGTCCACCCCTCTTTCCAAACAGGCTTGGGGAGGTTTACAGCGTGTTAAAACTTTAGTGAAAATACAATAAAAACAACAAACCCCCCTTAATGCTCTGCTTTCCCACCATTCGGCCATATGTTATGGTTGTAATATCATTGGCCACTCATGGGGTGATATTTCATAAAGGGAAGTTCTGGAAACGGAAAGAGGGAGGCCCGTTTGGTTTATTTGCTTGCTCTGGCCTCAACCGTAAGTGGTGGAAGAGCGCCATTTGGCAGGCCCTGCAGAACTTGGGTAGTACCATCAGGACCTAGATCTCAGCTGGCAGCCGATTCCACCAGGCTGGAGCCAAGGCCAAGAAGGCCATGGCTCTGGTCGAGGCCAGATGTACTTCTTTCAGGCCAGGGACCACCAATATGATGGTGTTTGAAGAGCATTCTTTGGGGGGCATACCGGGAAAGGCGATTCCTCAGATGGGCAGGGCCTGAACTGTGTAAGGCCTTAAAGCAGCCTTTCACAACTTTTTTTAGCACTGAGAGACCCCTGAAACATTCTTCAGGCTTTGAGAAATCCCAGAAGTGGTGAGATCATGCAGAATATGGTCGGATACACACCCTACCCAGGGCCTTCCCATGCCCATCATTGGGCATTTTGGGAGGCTGGTTGGGTCAGCATGTCCATATATAGTCATTGCACCTGATAAATGTTTTTTTTCTTTTAATATGTAAAAATTAATTAATTCCTATCCATTTGGGAAACCCTTCCAGGGCCATCAAGAAACCACAGGGTTTCACAAGACTTAGGTTGAGAAAGCCTGATTTAAAGGTTAGACCCAGAACCCTAAACTTGATCCAGAATTCCACTGGCAACCAATACTGCTGCTGGAGGACAGGTCAAATAGGAGCCCTCCGCAGGGAATACAGACGCAGTAGTTTTTCGAAAACAGCTCTGTTTACTAGAAGTCACAACCAACCAACACCAACTATACCTAACAACGAACATCAGAACAACCTCAGCCTCTATACACTTTGGCAAACCTGCCAAAGAACCTGGTTGGTCCCAAGCCCAGGCTTCCTACTGGTCCACAAGTCCAGCTAAGTATAGTCCTTGATTGGTATCAGGTGGCAGTAACATTGTTCAGTCCACATACATAACATTAACTGTCATAAGGTCCAACTGTCCAAAAGGAATTCTGTGGATTGTGGAAGGATGAGAATTCTGTGTTCAGTCTTTAGATGAGCACAAGTAAGAAAGTTGCAAGGTCCTGCGGGCATCACGTCACAGTTGGCCGTGTTGAGAATTAGATGTCTGGACAGGGTTGCTAACTTTGACACAGGACATTCCTGGATACTGGGGAGGCAATGCCTGGGGAGGAGCGGGAGTTCAATGGGCATGTGACACAATGCCACTGTAGGCCTTCTGTTTCGCCTAGTCTCCATGGTATACTATAGAGTCTGCCTTCTGAGGCTGCCATTTGTTCCAAGGGAACTGATCTGGAGAGTCCTGCGGAGTTCCAAACCTTGGTAGCCCTACCTGTACATGATGTGAGCTGTGAGCCACTGCAGTACCAGACATTTTGTTTCAATGTTCAGTTTGCTCCCCTGAATGGATCTCAGTGGAAAACTGCTTTTATGTGTTTCATAAGAGAAGCTGGCTGTACATAATGAGCTTTCGGGCTGAAATCCAGCAAGGATCACTAGCTTACCTCTCTTCCCTGGATCTGCCAAGGGGACCATTGCTCATTCTCCCCTACCCCCAATCTTATTGATCTCCAAGTTGCTATCGAATTTAACTCTTCTTCTGTGGATCAACATGGCTGCCCTCCTGAAACTATCTTTGTTCAAGTAGTTTTTCAGTGTTTTAAAAAAGGATCCTGCTTTTTCAAAAAAAGAAGAAAAGAAACAAATGTACATTTAATTTAACATGTGGCATTTAGGCCAACTGTTGCATGAGGGGGGACTATGCAGACTACTGAATCAGTATTTGATTCAGCGGCCAACACATCAGTTAGCCTTGATTTGTATGTATGTTTGCATGCCCCCGTAGAGATTCCTGGGAAGTGGGAGGGACTCCTGAACTGTTTTCTGTTGTAATGTTCCAGTGAATGCACATACATACCAACATTCCCATGAGAATGGTGTCAATTGCAGACATATCTAATAGATGTGCGAAAATCTGAGAGACACGCTGGTGAATGTTGACAGTCACTTAAATGTGATGACCATCACTCAATGAAGTGTCTCCCCAAAAGTGGGAGGGGAAGCATACCTTGCGTTTCTTCAAGTGTTTACAAAAGCCATCTGTGAGTGTCGACATTCACCAGACTTTGAACACTCACTGTAAGGCAGGTTGCAGCCATAAATGTACGAGTTTTGAAGGGAGCCCTGTTTTTTTTTAAGAACACAGGCCCCAAAAAACTGCAGTTGTGATGTTCCAGTGTATGTCCAGATGTGCAATGCAGCTTGATGATACATTATACTCCAATAGAAGGTCTGTGTAGAAGAAGAAGAAGGAGAAGAAGAAGAAGAAGGAGAAGGAGAAGGAGAAGGAGAAGGAGAAGGAGAAGGAGAAGGAGAAGGAGAAGAAGAAGAAGAAGAAGAAGAAGAAGAAGAAGAGTTGGTTTTTATATGCCACTTTTCTCTATTCAGAGCCTCTTGTGGCGCAGAGTGGTAAGGCAGCCGTCTGAAAGCTTTGCCCATAAGGCTGGGAGTTCGATCCCAGCAGCTGGCTCAAGGTTGACTCAGCCTTCCATCCTTCCAAGGTCGGTAAAATGAGTACCCAGCTTGCTGCTGGGGGGTAAAACGGTAATGACTGGGGAAGGCACTGGCAAACCACCCCATATTGAGTCTGCCATGAAAACGTTAGAGGGCGTCACCCCAAGGGTCAGACATGACTCGGTGCTTGCACAGGGGATACCTTTACCTGATACCTTTCTCTATTCAAAGGAGTTTCTACATAGCTTAAACTCCCCTTCCCTTTCCTCTCCCCACAACAGGCACCCTGTGAGGTAGGTGAAGCTGAGAGAGCCCTGATGTTACTACTCAGTCAGAACAGCTTTATCAGTGCTGTGACAAGCCCAAGGTCACCCAGCTGGCTGCATGTGGAGGAGCAAGGAATCAAACCTGGCTCGGCAGACTAGGAGACCGCACTCCTAACCACTACACCAGCAGCCACTTATACCATTTTAAAGACTCATTAGGTGTAATAGGAAA
Organism: Paroedura picta; assembly: GCF_049243985.1. Classification (NCBI taxonomy): domain Eukaryota; kingdom Metazoa; phylum Chordata; class Lepidosauria; order Squamata; family Gekkonidae; genus Paroedura; species Paroedura picta. The sequence goes on along the minus strand of NC_135369.1, from coordinate 28,905,193 downwards.
AGTATTGTGGCTTGCTAGCAAGCCTCCTATGCCTGCATTGACTAGGCCAAGAGTCCTGGTCCAAATTATAATATGGTCAATTCCCAGGGACAGAGAAATCTACAACAGAAGACCTTTCCCCTAGCAAATGCTGTTTAATTTAAAATGATGAAAAATCTTTTACAGGGGCTTCCATGGGGGAAAAAATGCTTCTCTCCACTAGATTTCCCATAGAAAATGAGACAGAGTGATAAAATTCTTTCTGATTTCTGCACACAATTCCATCAACTACTATTGCATCTTCTGTGCTCCCCCACCTCCACTGATTGTTGCCTTTTCCTAAAATAAAAATCATGGACACCTTTAGCCTTTCTGTGGAGGGAAGATTTCATGAAGCCGCTATCATTTTAGTTGCCCTTTTAAAAAGTGTGGGAGGTTTTTCAATGGAGAACACATGAGATTGGCTGCTGAGGTGCCTTTCTATCAGTGCAACAGCAGGTCCTCTGACAGAGCGGCATTTCTGTTTGTGGAGGAGGGGAGGGTGATTTCAGCAGATTTCCTCCTCCTGCCACCGACTCTCAGGTTGCCCCTCTTCCTAAGGGTCTACTGACCCTCATTTGAGGGGGCACAGAAGGCTACAGTGGGAGGGAAGGGAAGGAAGATGAAAAACTGGGCTTTCCACCCTGTACCCGAAGGAATCTCAAAGTGGCTTACTATCCCCTACCCCTCCTCTCCTCACAACAGATGCCCTGTGTGGTAGGTGGAACTGAGACTGTTTCTGCACTGGGCGGCTCCCATGTAGTGCAGACAAGGCGCACTGTTACCCAATGGTCCCCCGTGCGGTAGCAGGAAATGGAGCGGAACCTGCCCCATCTTAACTCCAGCCTGCAGCCCAGCGCAAAACCTCCAGTGCGGAAATGGTCTGAGAGAGCTCTGAGGGTATGGTGACTGGCCCAAGGTCACCCAACTGGCTACATGTGGAGGAGGAGTGGAGAATCAACAAGGCCACTGCTCTTAACCACCATACTCAGCTGGCCCTCAAAGCTCTCAAGATGCTTTCCACAAGGTAAATCTGGGAGATCTCCTGCCTTCCCCTAGAGACTGGCAACCTTTGTCTTCTCATAATATGGCCAAAGTAAGAGAGCCTCAGTTTGGTCATTTTAGCTTTCAGGAAGAGTTCAAAAGCACTAAGATCCACCTCTGATTTTTCACCAAGAGCTGACTGAGGCCATTTGACGAGCTTCACATCTTTCACATGTGGCTAAAAGGTCTTCAGACTTGAAGCAGAGAAAGATTTCTTGCCATTTTCTTCAGGTGCAGCTATCTTCATTGCTTGGAGATAAGTGGGAACAGCGGGAGATCTCCAGGCACCACCTGGAGGTTGGCAGTACTAGACCCTGGAGAGCTGCTGCTGTTTGCCACAACTGCTGCTGCTGTTTGTCTCCTGGACTGAAAGTCTGGCCACTTCACGTGAAAGTCCTCGAGCCCTTCGTGTTTATAAGACACTTCTCTGAAGCATGACTGCTATTAGTCACTCCTCCGTCGCATTACTGGCCTCTGTGCCAAGTCCCAGCACAAAGCCACCTCCATCCCACACAAGGGAACCGCAGCTCAGAGACACGACGAGGGGCCATTGGTTCCCTTGGAGACCCATTCAAAGGCACAGCAGAGTGAATGAACGGCTGGAGGCCGTGGGAGGAGCAAAATGTGTTAAGCAGCAAAATGCAGCACAGGGTTTGTACAACCTGCTAGAGAACTACTGCACCTGTACATGGCCTTGCTAGCACCTTCCCCAGATAGGATAAGCTGAGCACTCATGCATGGCTGAAAAGCCCTGTTCACACAAAGTGAATATGGCACTCCAGTTTCTCACACCAGCCAAGTGTGGGTCCCCGTTTTGTGTGAATAGCATAGGGTTGCCAACTCCGGGTTTGGAAATACCTGGAGATTTGGGGGATGGAGCCTGGGGAGGGCGGGGTTTGGGAGGGGAGGGACCTCAGGAGGGTATGGTTTATTATTGATTAATTTGTTGATTGATTGGGTTTCTTACCCACCGCTATCAGCAAACCGTCTTGTGGTGGGTCACAACACTAAACCCACACAATAAAAGAATAGAATCCCAACATTAAAATCCACTCCAAGCCGAAAGCAAACTAAAAAACTCACCCCCACCACAGAGTCTGCCTTCCATGGAGCCGTTCTCTTTAGGTGAACTGATTTCTTTCAACACACTGCTACAATTGCATTGGCGCAATATGGCACTATATTTCCTCGGACTAGGACAGGAAGATATACTATCAGAATACCATTCTAAGCAAGTGTATTCAACCAAGGCAGAGGTTTATCTCTATGAAGCCCCTGGAATTATATTGCTGCCTTGTAACACAGAATGTTTCCCATTTACTTCTACGGGGAAGAATAACTTCATCATCAGGGCCAATCTTGTCACCCACCACTCCTGACACTAGGTGTGCCTGGTCTTCCTCAACAGAGCTCCCAGGAAGTTACAGACTATAAGGTTAGCCCTTCTGTCGGTGTGATTTAGAACCTTGGCCATTCTCTGTCCTTCCCCAGTCAACAGGCTGCATTCAATACCTGTCTCAAGGCCCATGTATAAAGTCCTTCCTTTGGTACCTGGTAAGTCCCTACCTCGTGTTTCTACACTTCTAAAACTTTCCAGTTAGCCTCCTTTTCTCACACCTTCCATCCCACACTATGCCATGGGAACTAAAGGAAACATCCACCACCAGAGGCTGGACAACTCTAAAGCCCCCTGCTAAGAAGAGGCAAGAATCAGAGAAAAGCCTTTGCCTCTCTGCCCTTTTTGTTGGCCCTCCGTGGCAACTGGTTGGCCACTGTGTGGAACAAGGAGCAGGTCAGAAGGACCACTGGTCTGATCCAGCAGGGTGCCTGTTTTCTTATCTACTAGCACCAACCCACTTTTGCCTCTTGGGCTCACTCCTGAACCTTAGGCCTAACTAGACAGTACATACAATGCAACTCACAGAATCCATGTTGCCAAGCATACCAGAGCCCCATTCAGCTTAGGAGGAACTTCAGCCTTCCCTCCTGCCCTGGAGGCGCCAAAGTGACCACTGGGGAGCTGTTTACCCTGCTGGGGAGCACTCACTACACTGTGCAGCACCACAGCATAACAAAGAGGCCCCTTGTGGCCATTTTAGCTTAGGAAAACAGGGGACAAAAGTGGAATCCCCTTATCCTTCTGTGCTGTATTCCTTGCCCAACTGATCTGGAGTTTCGGGCTGGGGTGTCATCAATATGTTGATGACACCCAGCTGTATCTGTTGATGGATGGCCCTCTATCCACATCCCAAAATGCTCTGGCTGGATGTCTGGAAGCTATGGCAGGGTGGCTCAAATGCAGTCAGTGGAGGTTAAATCCAGCTGAGATGGTGGTTCTCTGGCTGGGTCAGTATGGCCCAGCTGGGATGCTGTAACTCCTGACTCTTGACTAGGTTCAACTTATAGTTTTGGCAACCATCAAGAGTTCGGGCATGCCTTTCGGCAACTTGTGATTAATTAATTAATTAATTTTAAAATTTGTATACTGCCACTCTCAAATTGACTTGCGCCGATTCACAATAAAACAGTAAAAAACAATAAGACCCCTAAAAACCCCTTGAAAACCCTTTAACATGTTAACATTAACATCAACATTAAAGATGGTGATAAAAGAGTTCTATCTCCCACCCCCCTATCCAACTTGTTCTCTCATTCTCCCATAGGGAGCAAGGGTTCTGATCTAACCAACACTAAGGATCCTCTGCTGGTAACTCCAAGACCCCGCCATGGCCTCCACTATATGCCTGGTGTCAGAGCTCCATCTTACAGGCCCTGCGGAAAGCTGACAACTCCGATAGGGCCCATAGCTCTGCCAGGAGCTCATTCCACCAGGTTGGGGCTAGGGTTGAAAAAGCCCTGGCCCTGGTCAAGGCCAGGCAAATGTCCTGGGGGCCCAGGACAACCAGCAGATTCGTACCCACAGAGTGAAGTGCCCTAAGGGGGGCATAAACAGACAGGCGGTCCCACAGATAAATAGTGTCCAAGCTGCGTATAGCCTTAAAGGTTAGAACCAATACTTTGAACTTGATCCAGAAGCAGACTGGTAGCCAATGACGTGACGCAGAACCGGCTGAATATGGGCCCTCCAATATGTCCTAATGAGGACTCTTGCAGCCGCATTTTGTACCAGCTGTAATTTCTGGTCAAAGCCAAGGGCAGGCCCAGATCACAAATGTCACTTACCAGGTTTTTGATCATCTTCACCAGGTGTGACAATTAGCACCCTATCTATCAACATCTGACCTAGCCACTTTGATCCATGCAACAGTCATCTCCAGGCTACCCTGTAATGTAACTCACTCTTTGCAGGGATACCCTTGAAGTTGTTCTGGAAACTTCAACTGGTCCAGAACGCAGCTGCGTGGGTTCTTACTGGGACCAAGTGGAGGGCTCATATACAACCTGTGTTCTCCTAGTTGGACTGGCTCCAGATTGAGGACCAGATCAGGTTCAAGGATTTGGTTCTTACTGTCAAAGCCTCTCCCATTATGGCCCCCATAGAGCTTTATGATCTAGGGACCATAATTTGCTCAGGATAACCAGCCCCAAGAAGATTAAGGGTTAATCATCTAGGCTGGAGCACTCTATCGAATGAAATCATCTGTAGAGTGGAAACAGGTAGAACTCTCTACCAGGTGAGATCAGGGCCTTGTGGGACCTTAAAAAGTTCAGCAGGGCCTGCAAAACAGCTATTCCACCAGGACTATGGTTGAGGCCTGAAATAGTATCTCAATCTGCTGGCCTCTTTATTAGAGCCCACAAAATTACACTACAACCAGAGGATTACTTATACCCCTCCGCTTCCTCCCCACATTTGGGTAACTAGCTATTAATCTTTCTGCTTTTAATGCTTTAAAATCGAATTTAATTATTTAAATTAAATTAAATATCACCTACCGGGGAGGGCGTTATATAAATATAATAAATAAATAATAAATACATTTCTATTTTGAATTCAAATTTTTATATATGTATTTTTACCATTGTTGTAATCTACCCTGAGTCCCTGGATGGAAAATTAATACAAACAGGAAGAAAGGAAGGGCTCCTGCACGTTTAGGAACATTAGTTTCCTGATATCATGTAAGTTTGCAAGTCACGTCAGGGGACCCCCAACTAACTCGTGTCACAGGTATAGTCTAGTTTAGTCCTTATCTTCCCCCTGGGGTATTTTCTGGACTTCCAGCCATCTGACAAAGGGCCCAGCTAGATTGTGAGAAGCTGTTGAGCAGCCATGCTCTTCCCCATAGGGCAGGAAGAAGCACACCTTTTGTGTGGTTAAGACAGTGATGATGAGACATGTCCAAACAGGGATGGTGTCAGCAGCAGGGCACTCCCCGTGCAAAGCAGAGCTGCAAAAGGAGTTCAGAATGGGCTGGCCCAGCGCACCTTGAGCAAAGTGGTCTCCATTCTCTTGCCTTCACCCGGCTGACTTGGTGTGTCGCTGGCTGTCTACTGATGCAACAGGAGGCATCGTGTTAATTACAGGCTGGGTTGGCTGCAGCCATGTGCAGCCAAATCCTGATCACTCAGCACTGCGTGTGCCTGTGGTCTTTCTTCTTTCTGTTTCTCCCCTCGGCCCCTAGACTCAGCTGGGATGCCACAAGGCTCTTCCTTCTCCAGCGGGGCTGTCTAATTACCACCTTGCCATACGTATAATTATAGAGCTGGCCCTGAAAACCTTCTTCCGTTCTGGGCGAAAGACCGCACAGGGATCTGACTTAACTGCAAGAATTTGCCTCAGAGGATAGAGAAGGGCCCATATCAGGAAAAAAAATTTTCACAGTCAGAGTAGTTCAGCAGTGGAATAGGCTGCCTAAGGCGGTGGTGAGCTCCCCCTCACTGGCAGTCTTCAAGCAAAGGTTGGATACACACTTTTCCTGGATGCTTTAGGATGCTTAGGGCTGATCCTGTGTTGAGCAGGGGGTTGGACTAGATGGCCTGTATGGCCCCTTCCAATTCTATGATTCTATGATTCTATGATTTAAAGAGTTCCGCTTGGCAGCTCCAGATCGTCCCTAAACAAGGTACAAAACAAAGCTTTTGCAACAGGAAGCCGTTCTCAGGAGACCTTCTCCCGAGGGTACCCATCCTGTTTCTGAAACAAAGTGGTGTGAACCGGCTCTAAGTTTTCCAGATCGATCCTCTCATGCCCTGAGGTTCCTAGCCCTAGGAGCTACCTAGTCCAGCAACGGACATGTTCATAATGGGGACCAGATGGGTTTGTCAGTTATGTGCTGAAGCCATAGCTGCAAGTTGCCAATTCTTTGCCCTTTCACTTCAGTGGTGTGGCTGCAGGACACGGAGACTGCAGAAGGCCATGCAGCCTGACTGCAATATTCAGAGAGATGAAGCACAAGGCAGGGCAGGGAGAAGAGCAAGGGAACTTTCTTTTTCTTAATGGTCTCTTGCCCAGCCATGTGTAGGGGTGCCAAGTTTGAGTAGAGAAAAGTGGCATATAAGAAACAAGACTGGTTCTGCACTTATTTGCTTTTTTCATTGTCGATCTTGCCGAATTCAGATCAACTAGAACCTGGGTCTACCTCCTTCCCACTCCCCCCAAACTGAATTAGGAAGTGTTCTGCAATTGATCAGGAAAGCTCAGAAGGGGAGTGGTGGTCACTAAGCTGTTTTGTTTATTTTTCTTTTCCTGAATGAACAAGGGGGGGAGGGGGGAGGTCCAGTGAAATCCAGCCAGCAATAGTGCTTTATTTCTTCTCTTTTTTCGTTTCTTGAAGGGGGGAGGGGAAGGGAGGGGAGCCAGCAGCAACAGGCTTACAGAGAACGGGGCAAATCTCTGCTGAGAGAAGTGTGGGCTTCTGGAGTACAGTCACTTTAAAACAGAGCAAAAATAAGTCTTGGGAGGGAAATCTTGCAACTGGGAATCAGGAAGTTTTTGAACTGACACCCTGGCCAATCAGGGAAGACTGCTTTGCTATGTCAGCATTGCAGGCACGGAGCAGGAAGTTAATTCGCAAAACGCAGAACATCTACACTTATACTGGTGGCTTTAAAAGCCGGTTTTTCAGATATCGTGACTTATATCCACTCCTGGATACTGCGGAGAAAGGTAGGGTCACCACAAATCAATCATGCATGTTTCAGAGGGAAAATTTAAAGCGCCCAAAATCAAAATGGAAATTGAATTCAGTGCAGACGAGAGGGGTTTATTTGGGCTGGGAGAGGATAAAAAGCCCTGTGCAGATTCGATCTATCTATCTATCTATCTATCTATCTATCTATCTATCTATCTATCTATCTATCTATCTATCTATCTATCTATCTATCTATCTATCTATCTATCTATCTATCTATCTATCTATCTATCTATCATACTTATATACCGCACACCCCAGAGGCTCAGGGCGGTTTACATAAGAACAAGGAACAATACATAAAACGGTCTATAAAAACATGTGAATAACCTTATAATAATAACTAATAGTTGTAACCAGATAACAGTGTAACAGTACAATATAACAATACAACAATGTAACAGTACAAACAGGTCCAGGGCTTATTGGTGGAATTCTGTATGGCCTTGAAGGTAATTACCAGAACCTTTAGTCTGATCCGGTATTCAACTGGTAACCATTGCAGCTGGTGGAGAATAGGCCGGATTATGTTCTTCTAATTCTGAGAGATTGCCAGGCCCCATCTGGAGGTTGGCAACCATATGTATGGGATGCAATCTGGCATTCCTAACACCCCTAACACACAGGTCAGAAATAACCTGAAAATGTGCATTGGAGGCTTATTCATGAAGATGAGCTACTGTGGCCTGAATGTGGAAACCAACCTTTTGTCACCTCCACATTTATTTTTCAGAAACTGTGCTGCACATGGCTGAGAAAGAAATACTTTCCATCTCCAGGAATCAGCGCTGAGTCTCTAGCTGCTGGCTGGGATTTTTGAACTGTTCAGGTTCATTATGGGGCAGCGAGGGAGAAGAGGTGAGAAGGCGCCAGGGTAAATTTAGCAGCGGTGGTGGGAGGACGGAGCAAGATTCTGCTTTCCAGTGGAAACTCCCCTTGCTAGTCTGTCGGGGTTCAGGAATTGCCTCCCTTGCATTTTGGAATCTTGATCATTTGCCATTCCGAACATTTGCGCAACTCTGGAACTGAAGCCAGGTAAGATTTTTGCTCCCCCCAGACTGTTGAAAGCGGCACCAGAAAGCTATTGTTGCTTCTGATTCATCTCTGTTGGGGATGTATCCAAAATTCTTTGCATCTGAATATCTCCTTCTGGAATTACCTGGTCTTGTTTCCGAAGCAGATCTGACACATTTAGGAATGTGATATTCTTTTATTTTTTAATTATTGTACAGATCCCTAAGCATGCACAGTTAGCCACAGCTTACAGCCAGCATGGTGTAGAGGTTTAAGAGCAGCAACTTCCAATCTGGCAAGGCGAGTTTGATTCCCCGTCACTCCTCCACATGCAGCTAGCTGGGTGACCTTGGTCGTGTCAGAGCCCTGATAGAGCTGTTCTAACTGAGCAGTGATATCAGGGCTCTCCCAGACTCACCTACCTCACAGGGTGTCTGTTGTAGGGGGAGGAAGGGAAGGTGATTGTAGACCGTTTTGAGTCTCCTTCAGGCAGTGAAAAGCGGGGAATAAAAACCAACTTTTCTTCTTCAGTTCCTCTCCATTATCAATGTACTAATGAACACTGATAAAACACTGCAAAAAAAAACCCAGCATGCACAAAGCTCCATTGCACCTCAGGAAAATACCATAGACACACACACAAACACACACACATCTTGATGCAACTGGAAGCAAAAGAACACAACGATTCCTTTTGCGCACCATTTCATTGATGTGCTTGTGCTCGTTGATAATACACAAATGAACTGAAAACTGAAGAAAATTGAAATAATTTGAGAAAATCATTTCGTTAACTACGACCTCCGGCCTTGGAACCAGAATTCCTTTGTTACCGGAATTCCCTGGGAGAAAAGAGCAGCTATTAACACTTGTGTTCTAAGCACTGCCCTTGTGTCAGTGACAATTATATGACTTAGAATCATAGAGTTGGAAGCGACCTCCAGGGTCATCTAGTCAAACTACTGCAGAATACAGGGAATTCACAGTGACCCCAATTCAATGCCCAGATGATGCCCCCTCCCCAAAATCCCCAGACTCCCTGGTCAGGAGGGATTTGCCTTCTGACCCCAAAGTGGTGATCAGCATTTCCCTGGGCATGCAAGGAAGGGCCACGAGAGCCCAGCTCAGACACAATCCCTTCTGCCCACCCGCTTTCAATCAAATGACTTGAGAGCAGACATTTGATTCCTGGAGCAAATCTGATCTCCCAGAAAATGGTGAGTGGGTGGAACCATCAGAGGATATCAGCTGGAGCAGGAAGTGGGAGAGATGGTGGAAGAGAGAGAAACGTCTTGCTTTCTCCCCCAGTTTCACAGCTCTATTTATTTTGGGCTCCAACCAGCTGCCTCTCCCAAGCCCAAGTAAAGTTTGCTCTCTGGAGCAAGTGCTGCATAACCAAGAATGGCCTCAACCAAATTTTCCTGGAGAAGGGCAATGGGCAGAGCTCTCTCCACTTCCCTTCCTTCTGCATCACTCCTTCCAGACTTTACAAAGCTCCATTTAGCAGTTTCCTTTAGAAGGGAGACTTCGTCATGTCTGTTTTGCTTATAAATATAAACACAGGCTATATTGGAAGGAAGGAAGGCCCTCCTTCCCCCCAGCAGGTCACAAATCCACCATAAGTCTTGGGAGTTCCTGCGGTTGGGATCAGCCAGCCCTAGAAGCTAGTTTCGGTGCCCAGATCCAAGTTATGAAACAAGTGAACGTGAGTCTTCTCCTTCATTTGCAGGTTGCTTCTCTTGACACCCCTTGCAGACGAGACTTGTAAATGTCCATCTAGCTCTAACCTGGCCATGCAGGTACAAATCATGGAAACTCTTTGATGAACAAAGTGTATATGCATGCCCCCCCATTCCTTTCTACATCCAGCATAAACCCCTTGTCCTTATCAGAAAAGCTCTCCCTGACCACTCTGCCCTGTCTCTGCTTGACTTCTTTACCTTGAGCCATCTCAAAGATCAGCCCATTTATTTTGCTTGTACTTGTACTCCCTTTGCATGCCTAGATTATATGACATGACAAAATGCTGTTTTCCCCCCCTGGACTTGTATCTTTCCCCTTACCTGCTTCCTGCTTCTTAAGCAGCCCAGATCATGGCAGCTTCATTGGCCTGAGCAAGGAGAAAAGGGACAGAGGGAAAGGGGAAGAAAACCCAGTTGGGAAGGTACATGGGCTCCTTCTCCCCTTAGGCTGTCTCACAACATGGGTGGGGGTCAAGGGGAGCTGGCCGTGATGGATTCATTCCTCGAAGGTGACAGTAATAGCTTTTCATGGTCTAACACAGGGGTCTCCAATATGGTATCTAGGGGCACCTTGGCACCCGTCAGATGTTTTTAGGAAGTGGGAGGGATCTTCCTACCGGTTCTTGGCTACAATCCTGAGGCTAGCTCATACATCCGGGCATACTTGGCTTTATGACCCTGTTTGCATATAAGTGCTGGCAAGTCACCCCAGCAAGGGGTTTTCAAGTGAGCAGCAGAGGTGGTTTGCCTTTCCTTCCACTACAGAGTCCTCCTTGAAGCTCTCCTATCTGAGGACATCTGACACCAGCAGGGTACACCCTGTTGCTTTCTCTCAGGTACCTCTAGAGAGGAGACACAAACTCAGCCAGGTCTAACACAGCTGCTGCTAGCCGTCCTTCCCTGTGACACCACCACCACAGGTATTTGGCAGACGGCTCCCGGGGGCTGGGTTTTGCAATTTGTTCCTAGATTTCAAGCGCTGTTTCTTGGAGATAAGTCACTGCCCCAGGCACATTCCTGCAGACTCTGTCAGGCTAAACCCAGGTTTCTCTACCTGCCTGCCTGCTGCTGTGACTTACAGACATTGTTCTGGTTTGCATATCCAGACAGGCAGACACACATGCAAATGCAGGCGGCTTTGATGGCTGGTTAAAAAAAAAAAGATTGCCAATTCAAAATGGTAAACAGTAAGCTAGCTTTTGAGTCGCGTGGAAATCAAGCTTTATATTTCATTTTTAAACGTTATATTACTTTAAAAGCACTAAGCCTCTGAATCCCAGAGCCAGGAGGAGGCCTCAGCCTCTATGCCCTGCTGTTGGCTGTCCAGAGGATCTGTTTGCCCACTGTGTGAGACCGGATGCGGGACTAGATGGACCACTGGTCTGATCCAGGAGGGATCTCTTTATGTTCTTAACAGGAGTGAAAAGAGATGACTGCTGCTAAAGAGCAAAGCAGAAGGCGTCTGCAGTCTGCTAGGCTTAAAATGGTGCTTCAAATTATAATTCAAGGGTTTAACAGCAGAACCCTTGGATGAGCCAATCACGGTCCCTCACCCTAACCGACATCTCAGGGTTATTATTATGAGGCTAAAACAGAAGAGGAGGCAAAAAATTCTCAGCTTCAAGTATAGGCGAATGGGATCTGAACTTGCTGAAACTTAGAGGAGAAAAAATCTTGGGGTCATAGTGGGTGGCTTGATGGAAGTATCAGTGTGCTGCAGTGGTGAAAAAGGCAGACTCTATATTAGGGATTATTAGGAAAGGGGTTGAGAATAAAATGGCCAATATTGTAATGCCCCTGTCAAGTTCCATGGGGTGGCCTCCTTTGGAATACTGTATACAGGTCTGATCACTGTGTCTCAAAAAAGGACACTGCAGAGCTGGAAAAAATACAGAGGAAGGCATCCAGGATGATCAGGGGGTTGGAACATCTTTCCTTTGAGGAACAGCTGAAGAGTCTGGGACTTTTCAATTTAGAAAAGAGATGACTAAGGGTTGGCGACATGATAGAGGTTTGTAAAATTATGCATGGAGTGGAGAAGGTTGACAAAGGGAAATTTTCTACTTCTCCTAAAATACTAGAACTTGAGGGCATTCAATGAAACTGATGGGCAGTAGGCTCAAGACAGACAAAATAAAATATTAATTTACACAGAGAATGATTAAAATGTGGAATTTGCATCAGATAAATCTTCTACCTTTTACTAAAGAATGCAGGACTGTTGGTCAGATGGACTGTTGGTCAGATCGAGCAGAACTTTTCTTATGTTCTTATCTGTTTGCTATTTTTAATTATATTTTATTGAAAATTAGTATGCCACTTCTGCTTACCTGCTCAAGGCAGCTCACAGCTAATACAATAATATCAATAAGAACAAAAATCAACCCAAATCAATGAAATCAATACCAATAAAAACATATCAGCACCTCTGAGGACTGTTCACTCTGCCAGTTACCCTAAACCATGTTGAACTAGGTAGACTGTGAGTTTGACTCAGTATAAGACAACTTCAGTAGTGTTCAGCAATTCCTTCTCCTGGCAACCTCTTTCTCCTAATCCCTGCCTTTCTCAACTTTTGTTACCATTGAGAAACCCCCAAAATATTCTTCAGGCATCAAGAAACCCGAAAAGTGACAGGATCGTGCATAAAATGGTTAGGAAGCTTAGCTATGTACACGCCCATCCAGGGCTCCTCCCCATCCTACCCCACCAGGCCCATCACTAGCCATTCTGAGAGGAGAAGGAGGCGGGTCGACATTACTATATATGGTCGTATCATCAGATAACACTGATTAACAATGAATTAATTCTGACAAAATTCAGGTAACCCTTCCAGGGCCATCAAGAAACCCCAGGTTTCATGAAACCCTGGTTGAGAAAACCTGCCTTCCCTGACTTCCTTGTTCCAAAAGTTACAAAGATAGTATGGTATAGCCAAGATACGAAGCCAACGAATAAAGCTAGGTTTAGTCATAATATATATTTTACTTACAAATATAAAAGTAGAGCGTATTGGAAGCAAGTATATCCAGGTAGCAGGTAGTGCAACTATGACCTTGCTTTAGATTCCCAGAAAACAAAAGCATGCCTTCTAGCCCAAATACATGCACAGCACTCTCCATCTATGTCCAAATTGCTGCAGTTATAGTTATCATACTTTTTACTTTGTCCAATGGAGTTACAATCCAAAGAGAAGTTTTCCAGTCCTTGAGGACCACAGCCTTTTCTTATGACCCTGATAACCCATTGAGTTGGCCAGGGCAAGTTACAGAGATAATAATAATAAATGAAATAGCCAACGTTATTAGAAAACCATACATTCACTCATCTGGCTACCACAGAACATAGGAAGACAGGACTTGTGGACACTGATCTCTATTGACACAATTGCATATTTATTAATTTTATTTAAACCATTTTTATGCAGCCTTTTCACCCACCTTAGGGTCCCCTAATATCAAAACTATTGAAATAAGATTTAAACAAATACATATATACTACAAAAACACTGAAAAGAAGCAATTAACCAATCCACACAAAGAACTAAAACACCAGAAATAGAAAGGTGATGTGCATTAGAACATCCCTCCATCTTTAAGTAGATATAGATATAGATTACCTTTAATGGCATAAAGGTAAAGGTAAAGGTAAAGCTATCCCCTGTGCAATCATTGGGTCATATTTGACCCTTGGGGTGACGCCCTCTAGTGTTTTCATGGCAGACTCAATATGGGGTGGTTTGCCAGTGCCTTCCCCAGTCATTACCGTTTACCCCCCAGCAAGCTGAGTACTCATTTTACTGACAACGGAAAGATGGAAGGCTGAGTCAACCTTGAGCCGGCTGCTGGGATTGAACTCCCAGCTTCATGAGCAGAGCTTTCAGACTGCATGTCTGCTGCCTTACCACTCTGGGCCACAAGAGGCTCTTTTAATGGCATAACATTCATATAAATGCAGATAACCACAACACAGATGTACATAGATGATATACACTGAAACCCAATATGCAGCCTACTATTTTTGCAAATACAAAATATTAACTTTTAACATTGAACAAAGTACATTTGCAGTTTTAGCCAGCAGAGCATGATCCTTCTCATTAAGCATAGCCTTAATAATTTGCTGTTTATTCTTGCAATTCATCCCCAATTCAGTTATATAGTTTTGAATTGGGCTGCATTGGCTGTAAAGACCAATGATGATGTGGGGAGGGTATCAGGGACACCACAACCATGGTGGCAAAGTGTCTCTAATTCAGGAATATGGAAAAAACCTGCCATGGGTCAGTTTCAAGAGGAAGACATTTAATCTTGCTAGGAGTAGTGCTAGAAATTAATACCGTGTTGTCCGCCTACCAGTAACATTGGGGTAGGCCTTTCCCCAAGAATTGGAGGGTGCCCATTGATTTTTTAAAATAAAGGCTGGAAGATCCTGGAAATTAAACTATTGGGGGAGCCAGAATACGGCCTTGCTTAACCCCGTTGATAGAGATTTTCTCAGATTACCATTGGGTGAGTATGGTAAGTGTTACCTGTATGCATTTCCTTACTAGAAATCATAAATGGGGATCAATTTGAAGAGCAATGAGTTTTTTCCAGTGTGTCTCCTGAGATGGAATCAAATGCCATATGTAAATCAATAAAGGCCACGAAAAATTTCTCTTCAGGGTTTTATATATTTTGCACTTAAGAAAGACAGCACAGTGCAATGATCCAAAGTAGAATTTATTTTAAAAAATCCAATTGGCTCAGGGTCAAGGATATTATTATTGGAAACTCAGTGTATTAAGTATATTCTAATGGGGTCTGAACATGCTGAGACTGAGCAGAAAACAAATCTTAGGGCCATAGGGGATAACTAGTTTGGGGTAGTGGTTAGGAGTGCGGAGTTCTAATCTGGCATGCCAGGTTCGATTCTGCACTCCCCCACATGCAGCCAGCTTGGTGACCTTGGGCTCGCCATGGCACTGATAAAACTGTTCTGGTCGATCACCAATATCAGGGCTCTCTCAGCCTCACCCATCCCACAGGTCTGTTGTGGGGAGAGGAAAGGGAAGGCGACTGTAAGCTGTTTTGAACCTCCGGGTAGAGAAAAGCGGCATATAAGAATCAACTCTTCTTCTTCTTCTTCTTCTTCTTCTTCTTCTTCTTCTTCTTCTTCTTCTTCTTCTTCTTCTTCTTCTTCTTCTTCTTCTTCTTCTTCTTCTTCTTCAATGAAAGTGTCAACCCAGTGTATTGCAGCAGTTACAAAAGATAAACTTTATGTTGGGGATTTTAAAGAAAGGGACTGAAATTAAATGGCCAATACTGTAATGTCTCTGTTTAGATCTATAGTGTGGACTAGTGAGGGCATGCTAAACAAAACAGAGAATTCCTAGCCGCTGATGAACGACAGTGCACTTAAATTGATCAATAATATACTAAAATTCAACATCAAGCACATATAAAGAAAATGGGATTTCTGCAATCCAGCAAACCAAGGAAATGCAAATAATTATGCATTAAGCACATATGGATTTATTTTGCATAATAGACTCTGATCCATTTTATCAGATGGCAGAGAATCTCTGCCTTCCTGGGATGACAGTGCAATTCTTTCCTTTTGGAGTCTGAGATTTCTCTTCACTTTAAAATTTGCCTTTATTTATTTATATATATATATATATATATATATATATATATATATATATATATATATATATATATATATATATATATATATATATTTATTTGCTTGCTTGCTTGCTTGCTTGCTTGCTTGCTTGCTTGCTTGCTTGCTTGCTTACTTACTTACATCAGGTTCAGTGAACAACCCACGTTACTCTGGTAGAAGGTTGTGAACACACAAAGACCAGAGTGCAGGGACCTTTACAGAGGATTGACACCAAATCATAAATCAAGCTGCACCAGTGGGAGTTGGGAGCATCGGAATGTCCATTCCTTTTTCTCAGTGAATTCTGGGGAAATAGTTTGGGCATCACAGAGTTTGGCCTACATTTTCAGCCTGGCTCCAAATTTGTGGAGGGGGGCAGTCAATCCAACCATCCTCCAAGGAGCCTTCCTCCAGCCTGAGGAGCCTTCTTCCAACTTCAGGGGGCCTTTCCTACAACGGAAGAGCTACTGAAATTGGGGAAAGACCCCTTTGGCTAGAGGAAGGTTTGCTCAGTGGAGTGGGAGGATGGGGCTAGGAATCCACCTCAATGCTATCACTACCTCATTAACCAATTTTGGCAACCTTCTGTAATTGTACGTATCACATGGTTTTCTAGTGCATACTCTAATTTTGTAATCCAGTTTTTTTATTGCACTGTTTATTGTATGCATGGCACTGTTCCTATTATTTTAGACTGCATAATCCTTCCTGGGTCTCAGCCAGATAGGCTGATGATAAATGAAGTAAATTAAGTTTAAAATAAATTATTTAATACATTTTAATAAATTACTTTGGCTCCGCCTATAGGTTCATTTCTAAGATGGGTTGATTTACATTTGAGGTTGAGGAGTTTTCCAAATCAAAAATTTGGGCCAGTGTTACCACTATTTTATCACTGCTTTATCTTATATTCCTGATAAAATGACATTGCTACAGAGTAATACAAATGCACAGGGAGGGGTTGCTTGCAAGTTCACAAAGCGAGAGACAGCAGGTATGTTTTTAAAAGGGGTTGTTCCCCCCTCCGTAAGGGCAAGATCAATGGTGGGTAAGAAAATGGATTCTAGTCAGAAGAGGCAGCAGTTGTTGGCAGTGGAAAAATGGGCCACAGCAGCAGGAGGTGGAATTTTAGCAAGCAGATTTGTGGATCTGTTAGATCAACAAAGCCCAATGTCGGTACAGTGGAACAAGACTGAGTCTGGAAGCTGGAGAAGCATCTGTATGAAATCTGTACCACAAACCCAGTTTATAATCTGTGGCACAGTGGTAGAACACCTTCCTTGCATGCATGAGGTCATAGGTTCAAACCCTGGCAACTCCAGGTAAAGGACCTCAGGAAAGAGAGACATTGGCCTGAGATGCTAGAAAGCCAGAGTGGATAACGCTGAGTTATATGGACTAGGGGTCTGACATGGAATCAGGCAACTTCAGAGGTTCAGTCCAGCTTGTGGCTGCCTTACATCCCCTGATAGGGAAGCTGATTTTACTGAAGTCCCTTAAGCAAAGGCTGCTTGCCTCACCTTGGGTGTTATCAAGCAGGTTCCCCCCGCCCCGCACCCTGTCTGTTTCCCCCTACATCCCCTGTCTGTTTCCCCCTACACCATGGTCCTGTCCATCTTTCCTGTGCTCTTGCTCAACCTGCATGGCTGGTTGATCACTGAAAGCGGAGATAGCATCCCCGTGGATGGGGAATCAACACCAACAATCTTCATTTAAACCAGTAATCCCAACCCCCGGTCCAGGGATCGGTACCAGTCCATGGATCAGTTGGTACCAGGCCGTGGTGCCTCCTCCTCCTCCTTCCTGGCTGCTGCCTCGGGGGCTGCCCTGCCACTCTGCCGCCAGCTCACCTTTGGTGCTCTCCAACGGCCGCCATGGCTGGGGCTCCCCCTCAACATGACACTGCACAGCTGCTGCTGCTGGCAGCGCCCCCCAGTGGGTGGCGGGAAGTCAGGGGCGCCGGCGGGAAAGCAAGTGGAGCAGGGGCTCAGGCGGCAGCGACGTCCTTCGGCAAAAGACTACTCCCCTGGGCCTCAGTAAAATTGTCAAGCGTTCACCGGTCCCCAGTGATAAAAAGATTGGGGACCACTGATTTAAACCAATACAGACTGTAGCATAATGTGGTGTCACCATGCACTGGATCGTGGATGGGGAATCTGGACCTTCTGAGCCCCAGCCCATTTCTCCTGCCCCGTCCCCCACAACAGACACTTCCCCACAACCAACTGAAAATTACCTTCCAAAGCAAAAACACTGAAGAAGCCTTGGTGGCATGGAGGGGAATAGTTAATGCAAGGAGGCCGGAGCAAGGACAGGTGGGCCTGCCATGTGGGGGGCCTGTTGTCTCTGAGTTGTATCAGCAGCTATAACAGCAATTAGGGAAGCACAAGTCTGTTCCATATGGCAAACACCCTTTGTGCATCAAGGTCAATATTACCTACAGAGATCTTTTACATCACCTCCATTGAACAGCAGGTGCCAGGGATTGAACCTGGGACTTCCTGTGGGCAAGGCAGGTTTGAGCCAAACACCCTCAACAGGTATGGGGCCTGCTTCATTCATTGTACCCATCTCACTTGACTTGGGGACCTTTCAAGAGAGAACAGCGCCTCTATCTCATTTCATGCATTACCTGTTTAGCTTTCTAGGCAAAGAAAAAACTTCACTGTATATCTGCAAGAACAATGCGTGTGAGCTGGCACTATTTTGGTTATGCCTAGACTCATCTAATGAGAATTTCCTGCACTCTCTGAAGCTTTATAAGACAGTGCTGCTAATGGATGGGGACCAAGGGAGGATGAGGGATTGTGTAGAAGAAGAAGAAGAGTTGGTTCTTATACGCCGCTTTTCCCTACCCGAAGGAGGCTCAAAGCGGCTTACAGTCGCCTTCCCATTCCTCTTAGCCTCTTAGTGTACTTAGCCAAGTCACTCACCACTACCCCATTGTGCTGCCAATTCCCTTCTTACCCCACAGTGCTAATTTCTCACTGCTATTGGAACATCCAGTACCATTCCTACCCCCCAACTCCCAGGAGCGGCATAAGGATTTCTGGGGTCTGTAGCACCAGAGCCAGTTTAGGGATCCGTGGGGCCCTAGCAGAGTACAATTGCAATGGGAGAGGCCAGACTGGGGGCAGAGGAGCCCCTCACAGTGGAAAGGGGTGTCACTCCAATTGTCCTTAAGGAGGGAAAAGGGGGGAGGAGGGAGACTACAGCACAGATCCATGAGGGGAAGGTACCAGTTTGGTGTAGTGGTTAGGAGGGCGGACGGTTTGATTCTGCACTCCCCCACATGCAGCTAGCTGGGTGACCTTGGACTTGCCACGGTGCTGATAAAGCTGTTCTGACCAGCCAGTAATATCAGGGCTCTCTCAGCCTCACCCACCTCACAGGGTGTCTGTTGTGGGGAGAGGAAAGGGAAGATGATTGTAAGCCACTTTGAGACTCCTTTGGGTAGAGAAAAGTAGCATATAAGAACCGACTCTTCTTCTTCTTCTTCTTCTTCTTCTTCTTCTTCTTCTTCTTCTTCTTCTTCTTCTTCTTCTTCTTCTTCTTCTTCTTCTTCTTCTTCTTTTTCTTTTTCTTCATGTGGAACCCCTGGAAGCATGGGGCCCATATCACATGCTATATGTGCTATATAGATAAATGGGCCTTGTCCCCCCTTAACAGGAGCCACAAAGCACATTAGAGCATTATTTCCCCTTTTCTTTCTAAATGGTGCATCGGCACAGGCAACTTTGGCAAAAAAAACCCAGTTGCTTAGCAACCCTCATGCCTAACAACCAAAGTGCTTAGCGACCGATGAAGGACTTGTGATCCCAAGCCCGCCTCCTGTAGGGTTTTCTGTGGTGCGAAACCTTCCCCCCAAGTTCCGAACAGCTTGCTTGCATTCTTCTGGATGTAAAGGTTACTGGGGAACACGCCCACACCTGGCTGCGAGAAAAGACGTGTTTTCCACCTTGCGGAGGAGGCATTGTGGCAGAGCAGCGCTTATTTTAACCCTGGATTTGTTGGGCTCTTGATGCTTTATGCCTCACAGAAAAGGAAGTGAGCGCGGGTGGGGGGGGTGGCTTGCAGAGGGTTTGAGAATCGGATGACTCGACAGATAAAATGTTGTCAGTTGTTCCATGAAGCCAAATGCTACCCACGGCAAGCAAAACTGTAAGTAAATTTACAGGCCCCCAAACACCTCATCTGTAAACAGAATCACAGAATCATAGAGTTGGAAGGGGCCATACAGGCCATCTAGTCCAACCCCCTGCTCAACGCAGGATCAGCCCTAAGCATCCTAAAGCAGAACAGCAAAACAGGCCAATGCAGTTGACAGGCAGTCCCCTCATGGCAGACAAGGGATGTTCTTCTTCATACAAGGCATACTGGGTTCACCGATTTCACAATCTACACTTTTCATACAGGATGGATAGATGTGTTTACCTTGCGTGGATCCATACATGTATCTGACAAAGCATGCTGTAGACCAGTGGTCCCCAACCTTTTTATCACCGGGGACCGGTCAACGCGTGACAATTTTACTGAGGCCTGGGGGGGGGGGGGGAGGTAGTCTTTTGCCGAGGGACATCGCCGCCTGAGCCCCTGCTCCACTTGCTTTCCTACCGGTGCTCCTGACTTCCCGCCACCGGCCGGGGGGCACTGCCAGCAGCAGCTACGCAGTGCCACACCATGAGGGAGCCCCAGAAAGCACCAAAGGTGAGCCGGTGGCAGAGTGGCAGGGCAGCCCCAAGGCAGCAGCCAGGGAGGAGGACGAGGAGGAGCAGCGGCCCGGTACCGACTGATCCACGGACTGGTACCGGTCCCCGGACTGGGGGTTGGGGACCACTGCTGTAGACCATGAAATCCTTATGGTAGGTTTACCAGGTCCCTCTCTGGCCCCCAGCAAGGGATGTGGGATGGTGCTGCCAGATCAAAGTTGGGAACACCTGGAGGTTTGGGGATGGGGCCTGGGGAGGATAGGGAACTCAGTGGAGTCCAGTGCCAAATAGTCCACCCTCCAAAGCATCCATTTTCTCCAGGGCAACTGATCTCTGTAGTCTGGAGATGAGCTTGTAATTTTGGGGGTCCCCAGGTCCCATCTGGAGGCTGGCATCCCTGTGGCAGGATGAGAACATCTTCAAGGTGCCAAAAGAATCCTATTCATATTTGCTGCCACGGACTACAGCTTCTTTCACCCAAAATTGGCAGCAAAAGCAACAGGGGCATCCACACACCCCAGTCCTGTCTCACGGGGCTGTGCTGATCCCCCTCTCCTCTCCTCCTCCACTGCATCTACACAAAAGTAGACACATCAGAAGTTGTGCCAGCCACCCCATGGGCCAGGAGCCTCTCCCTATCCTAGCTGAACCATCTTGCAAAGCTAATGCATGGCTTAATTTAAGAGTTGGATAATAGTTGGAGATTTAGGTAATGGGGCCTAGGTAGGACAGGGTGGAGTACCATTGAGTCTATCCTCCAAAGAAGTCATTTCCCTCAGGGCACCTGATCCTGGTTGTCCGGGAGGTGTCCAGGTGCTACCTGGAGTAGGATTGCCAGCTCTGGGTTGAGAAATACCTGGAGATTTGGGGCAGAGCCAAAGGGGTGGGGATTGGGGTGGGGAAGGGAGGGACTTCAGTGGATTCTACCTTCCAAAGCGGCCATTTTCTCCAGTGGAACTGATCCCTGTCACCTGGAAACCAGTTGTAATAGCTGGAGATCTCCAGCCACCACTTGGAGGCTGGGAGCCCCAAGTTGAAGGCTGGCACCCTCAGGTCAGCTAGGAAAAGCTTAAAACCCTTTAAAGCAGTGGCTTTCAATCTTCCTAATGATGAGACCCTTTAATACAATTCCTCATGTTGTGGTGACCCCCAACCATAAAATTATGCAATTAATTCTCAGAAATTAAACCAAAACTGACCAATGGTGTGAAGATCCATGGTTCATGATAGTATATGAATTGGTTTTTTCCCCCTGGGTTTCTCAGTTCAGTTCTGCCTCTTGTCTCACCATGCTGCTCTCGCTCTTTCCGCTGCTCGACAGACAAACGCTCTATCTCGATCTACCCCGTAAGGCTGTTGTGTATATGGTGACCCCCCAGCCAAGCTGCTTGCCCTGCCATGACCCCTGTGAAAGGGTCATTCTACCCCCCAAAGGGTCATTCTACCCCCCAACCCCTAGGTTAAGAACCACTGTCTTAAAGGTTGGTAATGAATTTCCTGGGGACTAGTCACCCTCTCATATCAATTTTCTTTCCTCTCCCATTTCCCACCTAGCCCACTGCACTGGGAAATTAGAAAAAGAACGCTGGGTTCAAAAGAAACAGGATCTGGGTATAACCCACAGGAACCTGGATTGATAACTGAGGTAAAACTTATAGGCCTTGGGTGGTTTGTTTTTTAAAGCGAACAAGAACAAAGTTTATTTCCGAAAACAGAACTTGAGGTACATATTGACACTTAGCCAGGAGTTGTGGGAGGTTAAATTTTACAAAGTACAGGCCTCAGGGAAACACCACCTCCTGCAGGTTTATCACGTATGCACACAACAGTCCTGCTGTCACTAAGTAAATGTCAGGGAGGGGAACTTAACCAAAGACGTCTCCTCTCTTCAGTTAGACTAACCTCTCTCAACCCTCAAAAACAAAATGGCTTCTGACTAACCACCTCCCTCTTCAGATCTTATTTTTTCCCACAGCAGCTCTTGTACCACTTACTGCAGTCACAGATTAATGACAGACACTTTCAAAGTTTGCTTCTCCAGGAAGAAGGTTACTGCATCTAGATCAGGGGTAGTCAAACTGCAGCCCTCCAGATGTCCATGGACTACAATTCCCAGGAGCCCCCTGCCAGCAAATGCTGGCAGGGGGCTCCTGGGAATTGTAGTCCATGGACATCTGGAGGGCCGCAGTTTGACTACCCCTGATCTAGATACTTTCTACTTTACTCCCACATGGACTCAATCGATCTTCGGGAATGAGCGCCTTCATATAATGGCCTTCAGTGCAAATAATTATTGTAACGAGATGAATAACCTATGTCTTCAAATCTAATCTTATGGTGAACAGGTGTGAAGCTCAAATGCTATTTACATTTTTCTCTCTGGACGCACTATTAGCAAAGTACCTCAGTTTGGTCACTTTTGTAAGTGTTATCTCAATATATTAAAAAAGAAAAACCTGATAGACATTAGGAGACAACTTTGCAATTATTTTCGGTATAAGGAAGAATCAAAATACAGACAATTGAGCTCGGCCCAGTTTCAGAACCGGAAATTCTTTATATTCTTCATATTTCTAGAGGGTGAGTGTTTGTCCCCTTTTTGCCCCTTTTGGAAATATAATTTGTAACCAGGGTTAATATTTTAAATTCTAGCTCTGCTGTTGAAAAAAACCTCCCATAAAACGAGGGAATATCAGAATCTTGTCCAGCACTCTTTGAGTGATATATTTGTGCAGTATTGTTTGTTGGAAACATTTTTCTCTGATTAATGTCATCGGGATCATTTTCATTCCATATCATAATTTAAACAGGAAATAAATACTTTCTTGTTAATTAAGTTTTATGGTATAAATAGGTATTG
Source organism: Paroedura picta (assembly GCF_049243985.1). Taxonomy (NCBI): domain Eukaryota; kingdom Metazoa; phylum Chordata; class Lepidosauria; order Squamata; family Gekkonidae; genus Paroedura; species Paroedura picta. The sequence goes on along the minus strand of NC_135369.1, from coordinate 28,882,059 downwards.
GCCATGCATGGATCATTTGTTATTTTCTGTCATATATTGTTTTCATGTGTTCATGTATTGTTCCTATTGCTCATTAGGGAGAGGGCACTCACCCACTAAGGGCCAATTGCAGGTCTTCCCCAACCCCCTGCTCCTCCTTTGTACCACTTCCTGGTACTTGCCAGAAGGAGGAAGAGCCAGCTGAAAGAGAGCCAGGGAGATGGCAGAGGAGGCCAGGTACGCTTCACCAAAGCTGCAGTGCCAGTCCTAGCAGCCTGGCTAGCCCACCATGCTCCACGCCCTCCTGCCCGCAAGGGAGAGCGGGATGCTAGTCAGCAATACTCTACCTGCTGCCCTGCTCTGAAGGAGACCCCTTGCGCTCCTTGCTTCCGCCTTTGCTTTGCTACAGGCATCCCAGCTCACCGGCTGGGCCGCCCTGTTCCCCTCCTGCCCTCCACCCTCCCGCATTTCTACAGCCCGTTTTCAAAACAGGTTTTGCTACTAGTTAAAATATGAAAAACTATAAATAAATGATACCATTCTAATGATAAAGCTGCATAATATCAGCCCAGTACAATATGTTCAGCCCGATAAAAAGCTCATCTCAGCAGGTTGCATAACACAACTCGGTTTAAAAGCCAAACTAAAAAAAGAAATGGTTGGCACCCACAAAGAAAAATTGCAAGGGAATTGGCTCTTTTCAATTTCCGCTGGAAGTGAACTTCAGAGGACTGGTGCTCCCAAGAAAGGCCTTTATACAATTCAGCTAACCTGAAGGAAAGAAGAGTTAGATCAGGGGTAGTCAAACTGCGGCCCTCCAGATGTCCATGGACTACAATTCCCACGAGCCCCTGCCAGCGAATGCTGGCAGGGGCTTGTGGGAATTGTAGTCCATGGACATCTGGAGGGCCGCAGTTTGACTACCCCTGAGTTAGATGGATGGAGGTTGACAGCTGAGCTATTTTATCTATAGATATTGGCATAATGCACACCCCCATGATGTACGAAGTAGCCCGGAGTCCATACAATGCAAGATCCTAACCGACTAGCCACAGCCCTACTGCAGGCCTGGAAACCGTTTCCACACAGACCATCCAACATGTAGCTGGCAGAGCTGGGTGGGGGCAGAACATGGGGTGGACATTTAAATAGTGTAACATGTAGTTAGAGCCTTCTCCAGTCTGTGTTCCCAGGCACACAGGCAACGTGCCAGCATATCACATGTGAACTTTGGATCAAACATAAGCCATGCATGCCCCGAGACTTTATAGAAAGCCTTTTCTTGTTTCCTAGGTTTTTCTTTCTTTCTTACTTTCTTTTTTTTCCGAAGGCAGCATGCAGTTGCAAACCCATTAATTTATTTTAAAAGGAACAGAGGCACATACACACACAGCTCCTTAATGGCTGGCAGTGACTCACCACCCCCTGTTGCCATAACCCCCGACGCTGCGGAGCTGAGGAGGAACAGAGCAAGACTGGCTTCCAGCTCTCGCAAAGGGGGATTTCGCTGACAGTTCCTTCAGGTTCCAGGCGTGGGGGTGGAAGTCGGAAGGAAAGGGAGGGGCCTGTGCACGTGTGTGTGTGCGTGCATGCGTGCATGTGTGCACACACCAAAGTGTTGAAGGGATGTTCAAGTGACCAAGCCCTATGAAGATAGGTTCAGGGACTTGGGAATGTTCAGCCTGGAGAAAAGGAGGTTGAGAGGGGACATGATAGCCCTCTTTAAGTATTTGAAAGGTTGTCACTTGGAGGAGGGCAGGATGCTGTTTCTGCTGGCTGCAGAGGAGAGGACACACAGTAATGGGTTTAAACTTCAAGTACAACGATATAGGCTAGATATCAGGAAAAAGTTTTTCACAGTCAGAGTAGTTCAGCAGTGGAATAGGCTGCCTAAGGAGGTGGTGAGCTCCCCCTCACTGGCAGTCTTCAAGCAAAGGTTGGATACACACTTTTCTTGGATGCTTTAGGATGTTTAGGGCTGATCCTGCGTTGAGCAGGGGGTTGGACTAGATGGCCTGTATGGCCCCTCCCTACTCTATGATTCTATGATTCTATGATTCTATGATGTCTTCTGCCATAGAGAATCATTCAGCCGGCTTCATTTGAAAGTCTGCTCTGCTGCGATTCCAATATTCCACACAGACAGTTTCAAGATAGAAGGTGAATCCAGAGACAGAAAGAAGATTGGCACCTTCGCCAATCCGAAAGGCTGCTAAGAATGGCATCGTCTAAGTATGTTTACATCCAGGATCGTGTCCCGCTTAAAAAAGAAGGATGATGAAACCAGCTTTGGATCAACTGAGCAAAAAACTACATAACCAGTCCTTTTGAGGGCACTGTGAGAAAAAAAAATTGCAACTGATAAAGAAAGGGAACAACTTATATTTAGCCACCAGTCCTTATCTGTCATATTTTTATCTGTCATATTTTTATCTGTCATATTTTTATCCCATCCTTTCTCCAAAGACCTCAAAGCTCCCTCTGTTTTATCTTCACAACAGCACTGTGAGGTAGGCAGGTTCAGTTCATGGGTTAACAGGACCCAGGCATATCACACTGGCTTTCAGCCGTAATTTTGTATGGTTGTAATTTTTGCTTTAGATATAAATTTTACACCCTGTTTTTCTTCCCAGCAGGGAGTGTGGGGCCATAAGAGTGCTCTGGCCCTAGGTCACCTAGCAAGCTTTCACTGCAGAGGGAGCTTTTGGAACTCCCACATCTCTGACATTCTAATCCAGGCTATCTCAACCAGGGGTTTGTGAAACCCTGGAATTTCCTGATAGCCCAGGAAGGGTTTCCCAAATGGGTGGGAAGTTAATTCATTTTTTATATATTTTTAAATGTTGTTAAAAGAAAAAAAGTATGCTCTTCACTCCGACTGCTCAAACTCCTGCTGGTTGTGCACAACTTCTTCCAGTGCAAATAAATGGAACAGATCAATTCAAAGTGCCTTTTGACATATATCTGCCACAGGCTAAGAAGTTTTAATGTTGATTGTCTCTCCCAGGAAACCTTGGTAACTGTAGCAACATGAGAAGGTTTCTACATTAGAGCAGGTGCTCTAGATATGTGAAGGAACAGAGTCAGAAGCCCTCCTGGTTCCTTCAGACCTGTCCCTGGGAGGTCAGGAAAGCCCTGTAGCCACCCCAAGTCTCTACTTGCTTGCAGATGATAGCCATCTTCAAGTACCGGAAGGACTGTCACATAAAGGATGGAGCAGAGTTTGTTTGCTGTGGCCCTAGAGCAGGGGTAGTCAAACTGCGGCCCTCCAGATGTCCATGGACTACAATTCCCAGGAGCCCCTGCCAGCAAATGCTGGCAGGGGCTCCTGGGAATTGTAGTCCATGGACATCTGGAAGGCCGCATTTTGACTACCCCTGCCCTAGAGGGTCAGACCAAAACCAACAGGTTGAAATGAATTCAAAAGAATTTTCTGCTATTAAATATAAGAGCCAGCTTGGTGTAGTGGTTGGGAGTGCAGACTTTTAATCTGATGAGCTGGGTTTGATTCCCTGCTCCTCCACAAGCAGCCAGCTGGGTGACCTTGGGCTTGCCACAGCACTGATCAAGCTGTTCTGACTGAGCAGCTCTCTCAGCCTCACCACCCTAACAGGGTGTCTGTTGTGGGGAGAGGAAAGGGAAAATGATTGTAAGCCGCTTTGAGACTCCTTTGGGTAGAGAAAAGCAGCATATAAGAACCAACCCTCCTTCTTCTATCTCACAGGGTGTCTGTTGTGGGGAAAGGGAAGGCGAATGGAAGCCGCTTTGAGACTCCTTTGGGTAGAGAAAAGTGGCACATAAGAACCAATTCTTCTTCTTCTACCTCACAGGGTGTCTGTTGTGGGGAGGGGAAAGGGAAGGTGACTGTAAGCCGCTTTGAGACTCCTTCGGGTAGAGAAAAGCAGCATATAAGAACCCTTCCTCTTCTTCTTCAGACAGACAGACAATGTAATTTTTAAAATATAATTTTAGTGGAACAGACTTCTTTGGGAGGTGGTGAGTTCTCCTTCTTTGGAAGTTTTTAAGCAGAGGCGAGATACCCATCTGACAGAAATGCTGATTTTGTGAACTTAGGCAGATTTTAAGTGCGTGGACAGAAGGGCCTCGTCTGGGCATAGAACTGGGGTCACTGTGGTGGGCAGGTCGTTGTGAATTTCCTGCATTCTGCAAGGGGTTGGACTAGATGACCCTGGAGGTCCTTTTGAACTCTATGATTCTACTCAGAGAACCTGCTCCTTTCCCTTGCTCTTGACGTCCCTGGGCTGGAAGTGTTATCACCCGGTCATGCTTTCCTGAACCGGTCATGCTTTCCTGCCGTGTCTGAGGACACGGGTAGTGGGATGGTTTGAGGCAGGAGGAGGAATCCAGGCTCCTCCCCCTTTCACAGGTGTGCTAACCACAGGAGAATGCCACCCCCAGGTCAATGGAGGCAGTTGTTCCCCTGCTTTCACAGCAAGACTGGGAACAGCTTGGAGCCGAGTCCATTAAGGCAAAAATACAGGGGAAGATCTAGGGAGCCCTGACTGGAAATCCCAGTCCTAGGCAGAGGGAGTCTGTGTAGCTACATGTGATAACTAAATGGAAACTCCATGTGCAGAGGTAGCCTAGCTGCAATTACTAATGGTTGGGAACAAACCATGGGGAGGACAGTTGCATTCAGATCCTGCTTGTAGGCGTCTAGAAGGCACCTGGCTGGACACTGCTGGAAACAGGATGCTTGGGGCTGACAGATAGATTGCCAACCTCCAGGTAGCCTCTGGAGATCACTTGTTATTACGATGGATGTTCAGGTCACTGAGTTCCTCCAGAGAAAACGGCTGCTTTGGAAAGTGGACTGTATGGCATACCCTGCTGAAGTCTCCCCCCTTTCCAAAGCCTGGCCTCCCCCAAATCTCCAGGTATCTCCCAACCCAGAGCTGGCAACCCAATTGACAGACGTGGCCCTTCGTGCCCATCCTTCCCGCTTCTCAGCCCCCTTCAGCTTTTCCTTCTTCCCTCTGCTGCCTCCTGCATCCCCAGCAGCCATGATTCACTCTGCCACAGATGGTCCCCGATTTTGTCCTTTCACAGCCTCCAAATAAAGAGGATTTTGCTGCTTCCGGGACAAGCCGTTCTGCTTCTCTTATTCTCTCTCTCTCTCTCTCTCCCCCCCCCCGCCCCTTTTGCTTTCTTTTTTTAGTCGCAGACAGTCTTACATATCAAACCACAACTGAAAGAACAGCAAGCAGTTTTGCTACGATGCTGATATGGAGGGGGAAGCTGAGAATTTTCCTTCCCTCTCTGCTTGCAGACATGGCCTCTGGAAGGAAGGAAGGAAGGAAGGAAGGAAGGAAGGAAGGAAGGAAGGAAGGAAGGAAGGAAGGAAGGAAGGAAGGAAGGAAGAGGCAGGCTGGCAATTCAGGGTTGCCAGGTCTGGGTTTGGAAATACCTGAAGACTTTGGGTGTGGGGCCAGGAGTAGGTGGGATTTAGAGCAGAGAAGGCCCTCAGTGGAGTCTAATGCTGTGGAGTCCACCCTCCAAAACAGCCATTTTCTCCAGGGCAACTGATCGCTTTAGTCTGGAGATGAACTGTAATGCCAGGGGATCCACAGATCCCACCTGGAGGCTGGCATCCGTGGGTCCATTACGGGAACTTTGCTACAGGGCCAAGATCTTATACCTGGAATTCTGTTTGTAGTCTATAGTTGCCATCTCCCAGGCAGGGCCAGGAGATCTCTGGGAATTACAAATGATCCCCAGGCTACAGAGATCAGTTCCCCTGCACCAAATAACAGTTTTGGGAGTTGGGGTGCATGTCAGGATACCCCACCGAGGTCTCTGCTGAACTGAAGAGGAACTATGACAAACAGAATAAAAACTTCATAAAAACTATACAGAACTAACAGCACATAAGATCAAATGCGTTTCGACCCTACTGGGTCTTCCTCAGTGGTCAGAACTGTGATGATACACTCTTACATTAAATACCTATATTAAACTCTTTATAAAGTGTAGCTGAATGGTTAAATTATGGCTCCAACCAATATATGTACATTTTATCATTTTTGGAGACCACATCCTATGATATGTATCTACGCTCACCACTCTTCGCTATTTTTTAATTCTGTGCTGAGAGTGTCTCTCATGTGCGTCAGAAAAAAAAGCTGCAGCACTCAGATTTGAGAGTGACACTTGGCCATAAAGCACTAGCGATAGCTCAAGATTTATTTATTTATTTATGCTTGGATTAATACGACAGCCCCTCTCAGATGCCAGCTTGGGGTCGTTGACGACAACATTACAAACATCACATCCAAAACAGTAACGATTAAAACAGTTTAAAACCATAAAGTGAATTTTGATTCTGTTATATGAGCTTACTTGCAAAACTCCAGGGGTTTTTGTAGGAGGGGGCCAGCTCAAGGTTATTCTGCAGTTCATTGGCTCCAACCAAATGCCTGGCGGAAGAGCTCCGTTTTGCAGGCCCTTTGGAACTGAGCAAGCTCCTGAAAGGCCCACAGCTCTTCCACTGGGAGCTTATTCCACCAGGTTGGGCCCAGCACCAAAAGGTTGCAGGGCTCTACAGGAGGCATAGTCAGTCATGGAGGGCATGTTCTCAAGTGATACTTTGGAACTTGTTCCTTGTGAATATAACCTAGGAGACAACATTTATAAAACACCTGGGGAAGTGCTTTGGAAAAGCCAGTTGCAGCTGGGGGGCTTCACCAGCAGGAGGGCCTCTTGATCCATACCTGGCATCTCCGGTCAAAAGGGATCTCAAGTAGCAGGGCTAATACTGGCAGCTGCCAATCAAAATATTCAGCACTGGCTTAGGAGGACAGGTGATTTGATTCCATATACGAATGCATATGCTTACAGAAAACGACAACTGATTTTAGCACCATTTCTGCAAACAAGAGATCACCCTGGCTGGTTTGTTAGCCGGCAGGTCATCATTTCCCCCCAAGGCCTGACCCCTGCACTGGGGGTGACAAGAAGAGATGCAGCGTGTTCTCAAGCTGTTTCCAGAGCAGCTCCAGTTTTATGGAATCAGCTTCCCTTGGCTGGAGTTGCCATCTCAGGGTTGGAAAATTCCTAGAGGTTTGGTACATTACTTCTGTAGTCTGCAGGTTCCTTGTATTTCTGGGAAATCTTACCCGGAGTTTGGCAAATTTGTTGGAGCTCAGGAATATTTCAGCTTTTAGAAAAACTAATCAGGCTGTACTTTTTCAGAGAGCTTCTGGTAAACAGTGGCCAGAGTTTGCACTGTGGAAAATTCTGTAGCTTTTGTTATACATATTATTCTATTATAACTTGTTTAAACTGGATTTTATTTTCTGAGTGGCTTGTTTGCAGTTTTGCTTCTGGTAGTGTGTATGTGGGCAGAGCAAGAGATTAAGTGAATCATGGGCAATGGTAGGGAGAGTACATTTTCCTACTCAAATGATACCCCTTTCCACCTTTGGAAAAACATTATTGCTGGGAGTGAGGGCCCTGTGGCTGTACTCACAGCTGTCTACTAAGCAAGCAAGAGGTCTGCATTTCTGGCAGCACAGTGCAGTTGTTGTTTGTTGGACTAGACCAGGGGTAGTCAAACTGCAGCCCTCCAAATGTCCATGGACTACAATTCCCATGAGCCCCTGCCAGCATTTGCTGGCAGGGGCTCATGGGAATTGTAGTCCATGGACATCTGGACTACCCCTGGACTAGACTTTGGGAGATGCAGGTTCAAATGAAGCTACCTTCCTCAAAGGGTTGTTGTAATGAGGACAGGAAAATGATGCAGACTGCCCTGAGCTCCTTGGAGGAAGGGCAAGACAGCCCTGTGCTAAATAAATATCCTGCTTAAGTCACACAAGTGAAACCAAGTACAAAGTACAAAAACGCCATGTCTGGCCAGATCTCTTAGGCTGTAGGGGACTTTTTTGTAGGGCTTTCAGAGCTGCAAAAACACCTGTTGCAGATGATTCAGCTGCACTGCTTCTATGTACGGAGAAGGCATAATTACACAGTCCAGTGTGCAATTTTGCACTGTTCTATCAATCAGTCCAACTATCTAAAACAGAAATGAAATCGACACATTTCAATGTCATGTGGATTTTCATAATTTAAATCTGGATCTGAAAATCATTTAGAAAAGTCCACTCAGTTTAGTGCCCTGGGAAGAAGTCCTTAACCTGCCCTGGAGAAGTCCGAAGAGCTGTGACTGACCCAAAAACAAAACCCCAAAGGTATTGATATTCTCATCAATCCTTGGCCTAGTTGTTGTTGTTGTTAGGTGCGAAGTCGTGTCCGACCCATCGCGACCCCATGGACAATGATCCTCCAGGCCTTCCTGTCCTCTACCATTCCCCGGAGTCCATTTAAGTTTGCACCGACTGCTTCAGTGACTCCATCCAGCCACCTCATTCTCTGTCGTCCCCTTCTTCTTTTGCCCTCGATCGCTCCCAGCATTAGGCTCTTCTCCAGGGAGTCCTTCCTTCTCATGAGGTGGCCAAAGTATTTGAGTTTCATCTTCAGGATCTGGCCTTCTAAAGAGCAGTCAGGGCTGATCTCCTCTAGGACTGATCGGTTTGTTTGCCTTGCAGTCCAAGGGATTCGCAAGAGTCTTCTCCAGCACCAGAGTTCAAAAGCCTCAATTCTTTGACGCTTGGCCTTCCTTATGATCCAACTTTCGCAGCCATACATTGCAACTGGGAATACTATAGCCTTGACTAAACGCACTTTTGTTGGCAGGGTGATGTCTCTGCTTTTTAGGATGCTGTCTAGATTTGCCATAGCTTTCCTCCCCAGGAGCAAGTGTCTTTTAATATCTTTGCTGCAGTCTCCATCTGCAGTGATCTTGGAGCCCAGGAAAATAAAATCTGTCACTATCTCCATTTCTTCCCCATCTATTTGCCAGGAATTGAGAGGGCCGGATGCCATGATCTTTGTTTTCTTGATGCTGAGTTTCAAGCCAACTTTTGCACGCTCCTCCTTCACCCGCATCAACAGGCTATATAGTTCCTCTTCACTTTCTGCCATTAGAGTGGTATCATCTGCATATCTGAGGTTGTTGATATTTCTCCCTGCATTCTTGATCCCAATTTGTGACTCCTCTAATCCCGCATTTCTCATGATATGCTCTGCATACAAGTTAAATAGGCAAGGCGACAGTATACAGCCTTGCCGAACTCCTTTCTCAATTTTGAACCAATCAGTGATCCCATGTTCAGTTCTCACTGTTGCTTCTTGACCTGCATATAAGTTTCTCAAGAAACTAGTTAGATTACCTTAAATAGGATTGCTGATTGTTTCTGAAACCTTCATTTTTGCATAAAGATTGACTCTCAGTTTGTTGTGGCCATCCTGTAGCTAACACAAGAGATAGTATCAAGAAAGTGCTCTGGGCCTAGTTATGTAAGATCTTTGCTTACAAGAATTGTTTAGTAAAGGCAGACACCTCCAGAGGCCATTCTTTTCTAAGTAGTGCATGTGCAGCAACCGGTTCCAATTTGTCTGGACATTCAAAAGGTCCTCCTTGTTCTCTTACCTTGACTTTCAATTTAGCACTCCAAAAAGTGGAGAAAGAAGGCACAGAGCTCTTCCTTCAGCCTCCCAATGGAGGGTGCCAATGCTTCTTCACGGCATCCCTGAACACAATTTCCCCCACTTTTCCGGTCTCCTTGTGTGAAGGCAGCGATGCCAATAGTGTGTGTGGCTTACAGGCAGTTTGTTACTCCTTATAGGTTTTCTTAGCAGATCTTCTTATATAGTATATTCTGGTCACAAACTGTGGCCCTCCAGATGTCCATGGACTAAGTTCTCATGGGAATTGTAGTCCATGGACATCTGGAGGGCCGCAGTTTGACTACCCCTGGTTAAGAACAAAAAAAACCCTGCTGGATCAGACCAGCAGTTCATCAAGTCCAACATCTTATCTTACAGAGTGATCAACCAATTTCTCTGAAGAATCAACTACAGAGCACAAAGTCCGTGGCCTGACGTTGCCTCCTGGCACTGAGGTCCAGAAGTTTATTGCCTCTGAAGACGGCTCTGAAATGTAACTCCCCAAAGACTCATCTCTGAGGGTCTCTTTGGTATATCTTTGCTGCCCATCTCAGGATCTGCTTTGTACCTTATTTTGAAATCTCTCTTGCTTGACTTATGGAATCCATAGAATCCTAGAGTTGGAAGGGGCCATTCAGTCCATTGAGTCCAACCCCCTGTTCAGTGCAGGATCAGCCTAAAGCAGCCATGATAAGTAGCTGTCCAGCTGCTGCTTGAAGAATGCCAGTGAGGGGGGTGCTCACTGTCATGAGATGATGCTATGTTCTACTGAACCAAACTCTTGATCCACCAAGATCAGTCTTGTCTCCTCAAACTGGCTGTGGCTTCCCAGAGTCTCAGGCAGAGGTCCTTTCCATCCCCTGCTGCCCGGTCCTTTTGGCTGGAGATGCCAAGGTCTGAGCCTGGGACCTTCTGCATGCCAAGCAGAGGCTCCACCACTCAGCCATAGCCCAAATAGGATGCCACAGTATCAGAGTTAGATTTGAGTCCAGTAGCGCGTTAAGAGACCAACAAGGGTTTCAGGGTATAAGCTGAAAGAGTCAAAGCTCCCTTTGTCAGCCAGGAATGGAGATTCCTGAGTCCTTTTATCACAGTCAGAAGGTGGGAAGGGTGTTGTAAGGAATGCTTGCAAAGAAGGTAATGCTTGTTTCAAGCAAAGGGGAAATGCTGGGGGGCAGAACATCAGCATCTGTAGTGAGATAAGAATCCTTTGTCTGTATTCAGGGTCCATTATTCTTCCATTTCCATTCCTCTCAAAACCCTGAAACTCCTATTGGTCTCTAAGTGCTCCTGGACTCCAATCCAACTGACCTACAGCAGACCAACATGGCTCCCTTCTGAAACTATCTTTGCAGGATCATGTAGCCCATCAAAGTTGGGTGCATGAAGTCAATTCTAGTGAAGCTATAACTTCCTGCCACACTTTTGCCTCTGTTCAAAGCCTCCCTCCTCCAGGAAGAATCCCTGAACAGAGTGGGGTGTTTGTTTTATGATCTGATTATAAACTTCTTCAGGGATTTCTTTGGCAAAAGGCTTGGCTTGGAGTCCCTCTGAAACTGCAGCCAGTCTCAAGATCCATTCCCCTAGAGCCATGGTGGCAAACCTATGGCACGTGTGCCAGAGGCAACACTCAGAGCCCTCTCTGTGGGCACACGTGCCATCACTGCAGCACAGAGTTCGCTGAATCAGCCTGCCCGAGGTCCGGCTTCCCAGTGCCCAGGGGAGGACTCTTCCCACATGTTCCCTGGCCCGGGAAGCGATGGGCTAGCTCTGGTCGCTCAGCTGGGGTTTCGTCTGCAAGCACTGGCAGGAAGGCTGCGCCAAACAGAGCCCAAGGAGAGCAGAGATGGGCCAGACTGGGCCAGACCCTGCCAGAGACCCCTGGCCTCACCACCTCCCCTCAATGGAGCCAAGGGGAAGAAGGAAGGGAGGGAAAGGTGCAGAAAAAGGGGTTGGAACAAAACCTAAAAATAATCGGCCCAACAACAAAGGGGCAAAATGAAGGGAGAAAGAGGGGGAAAGGGTCATAGAAGAAGAAGTGGGGGGAACAAAAGAAGAGCAATAAGTAAAAAAGGTCAAAGAAAGGAATTGACAAAAGTTGGGGGTGGGGATCAGATAAGAGGAATCAAAGGGTGGGAAACAAAATCTAACTTCCACTGCCATCACAAGCTCTGTTATTGTGCTTTTCCTTTAAAAGATGTTAATGTGCTAGTAGTTTTTTTCTAAACTAAAATCTGAGTATTCAGGTTAAATTGCCATGTTGGCACTTTGCGATAAATCAGTGGGTTTTGGATTGCAGTTTGGGCACTAAAAGGTTCACCATCAGTGCCCCCGAGGACGTGGCTGCTTTGCAGGGCCCTGTCCATGGTATTCTAGAGTGATGCCACAGCAGAGCTCTCTGACTCTTCCCAAACTCAGCCCTTCCACAGCACTGCCTTTAATTCTCCAGGAATTCCTCCAGCCAGAGTTGGCAACCCTAACACAAGGTCCTGGGTTTGGACCCTCCCCCCCAATGTGTATGACTTTGGGTCATGTGCCAGGAAAGAGAAGATGATGAGGAATTGGCTTTTATATCCTGCTTCTCTCCATCCAATGGAGTCTCAAAGCAGCTTACAATCACCTTCCCATCCTCTCCCCACAACAGCCACCAAGTGAGGTAGGTGAGGCTGAGAGAGCCCTGAGAGAAACACTCTGTGAGAACATCTCTATCAGGACTGTGACTGGCCCCAGGTCACCCAGCTGGCTGCATGTGAAGAAGCTGGATTAAAAGCCGCTGCTTTTAACCACTACAGCAAACTGACTCTATGGGTCCGTTCAACCATTAGATCACCAAAACAACCTATGAAGTTGCCCCACCCAGCCAGGCACTCAGGCCTGTCCGTCTCCACCATGCAAGATCTCTCCGGTTCGAGATGGCAGAGACTAAGCCTGGTCTTGGTGCTTTTATTTTCAAAGCACCATCATGAGGCTGTAGCCCTCCCTGTAATGGAAAGGTTGGTTACGGTCTTATGGATCATTGAACACACAAAGCAGTTTGAGAGAGAGAGAGAGAGAGAGAGAGAGACCGAGAGACCAGTGGTCAGTATTGTCTACTCCATTTGATACAGCCCCAAATCCAATTTGCCTTTTTAGCCACTGAGTCACACTGCTGATTCATGTTCAATGTATGGTCTACTAAGACTCCTAGATCCTTTTCGCACGTGCTACTGCCAAGACAAGTCTCCCCCATCTTATATTGGTGTATTTGGTTTTTCTGTTGCTGTCTTCTGTTGTGTTTGCTACCCCTGCAAATTTAATAAGTATCCCCTCTAATCCCTCATCCAAACCATTTATAAATATGTTGAACAACACAGGCCCCAGGACAGATCGCTGGGGAATTCTTACAGCTCCCTCCTCAATGTCTCCTCTCTCCCTGCCCTCTTGTTGCTGTGACTAAAGGAAAGATCACGGCTGTTCGAGACCGGAGGTATATTGGGCAGCCTTCCCTTTCCCCTGCCCCAGGCTCTGTTGAGCAACAGAAAGCACGCCAGAGAACCATTCCTCAATATTCCCGCACTTCATCTGATCTGACTCCCTTTTCCTGTTTCAGCAGTTACCATCAGGGCCACAAACATGCTTGCCAAAAACCACTTCACACACGACGCAGTGCCAGGTGGAGGTTTGTTCCCAAACATAAGCCAAGCAGCAAGCAGCAGCCAACCCTGACACCTAAATAACACCTGTGTTTTGTTGTATCCATGCTCCAGGGAAAACGTATCATGTGAGATGGCAGAGCTGGGGAGAGACCCCTCTTTGTTCATCCTTATGTGTTTAATGGTCCTATAACACAGTGATCCCCAACCTTTTTATCACCAGGGACCAGTCAATGCTTGACAATTTTACTGAGGCCCTGGGGGGGGAGTAGTCTTTTGCCGAGGGACATCGCTGTCGCCTGAGCCCCTGCTCTACTTGCTTTCCCGCCAGCACCTCTGACTTCCTGCCATCCTCTGGGGAGTGCTGCCAGCAGCAGCTGCGCAGTGCTACACTGAGGGGGAGCCCCAGCCATGGCGGCCGCTGGAAAGCACCAAAGGTGAGCTGGCGGCAGAGTGGCAGGGCAGCCCCCGAGGCAGCAGCTGGGGAGGAGGACAAGGAGAAGCCGCCGCCCGGTACCGACTGATCTACAGACCGGTACCGGTCCCTGAACCAGGGGTTGGGGACCACTGCTATAACAGATCTCTTTTGATTACTCTGTTCTACAACTAGGAACACATATACCATTAATCACTAACCTGGACATTTTTATTCCCTCTACTATGCTTTTAGCTCTGGAGTTGAACCCAAAGGACAGGTACCCTGATAACCTAAAAACTCAGCTTGTTATTTAAGCAAGGCTCTTGAATCTGATAAACATCAGATTCATGATGCTGTTCTCTCACTTAGTGCTAATTTACTCTCTCCTTACATATGTAGACTGATGGTTTCCATTTCATTGTCTGAGGAAGTGCGCACGCACACAAAAGCTCCCACCTTGAATAAAACGTTGTCGGTCTTAAAGGTGCCAGTAGACCCAAACTTTGTTCTGCTACTTCAGAACAGCTTGGCTACTCACCTGAATCCCAAACATAAGCCAAGCAGCAAGCAACGCTGACACCCTGGTGAGTGTACCTAGATAACACCTGGGTTTTGCTGTACCCAGCTCCAGGGAAAACACATTATGTCAGAGCTGGGAAAAGACCCCTCTTTAGTCATCTTTCTGCACAAAGTATTGACCTACTTCAGATCTGTGTATCAGGCTACTTTCCAAAGTGCAGGCCAGTAAAGACAGGTCAAAATGCAGGCTCGTGTGAATATTATTTTCCAGTGGCCCCAGAAGCCCTTGTCAGTAGTTCTGCCCCCAGATTTTCCAGATGGCTCCTTTCCTGGGAGGCTGCTCCAGAGTGGCAGGGCAGCAGCTAGGGCTCCCAACTCCCACCCAATCTGGAGACTTGAGGTGGGAGCCTGGAGAGGGCAGGGTTTGGAGCCAGGAGGCACCTCAGCAGGGCCCTAATGCCATAGAGCCATGTTCTCCTGAGGAATGGATCTCAGTCCTCTGGAAATTAGTGTAATCCTGGGAGATCTCCAGTCCTCCACAGCATGCCAGCAACCCTCACAGCAGCAGAAGCCTGGCCTTGTAACAGATTTCTCCTCAAGAGATGTGGGGCGGGGGGTGGGGGGTGGGGACTACCAGGAAATCCTCGGAGGCTCAGGTTCAATCCACCCCCCCCCCCCCACTCTACCATGAAAATGGTGATTCAGGGCCAGGCACTGCCAGCCTACTGTACTTCACAGGACTATTGTGAAAATAAAGGGAGGGAGGGAAAGTGTTCACTCTGGATGTTCTTTCCTGCATAGTCCACTCCTTTGTTCCTATTGTGAGCATGTGGGGGGGGGGGGAGCACTGACCTTTCCCAGGAAACCTGCAGTTCTGAGAGGTATCGGCTGTCTCAGAAGCTGGAAAGAGGCTCCACAATGCAACCAAGAGACCTGCACTTTGGAGAGCATTAGAAAAGAGCAGGAGTCCAGCAGCAGCGCCTTGAAGACTAACCAGAGAAACAATCAGACAGTAAAGCCTGCCACAAACTGACCTCTGGGTGGAGCTGCCCAATCCATGTTCTCATCATGCCAATTTAACCCCCTGATCTCATTTTGCAACCTCAGGAGTCTGACCCACATGATCCGAGAGGGGTGAAAACATGAATCTCGTCTCATAGAGCCTCCCACCTGAGCAGAGGGCTCCCCAGAAGTCAAAGGCCAGCCCCGAGTCACCCAGTAAGGCCACCCAATTCATTTGAATGTGAATAGCTCTACCTGAGTGAGCAGAGGCATGCCCTGAGCACCCTTGGATGCCTTCCCCCACTGAAGTAGAAAAGGGGCTTCCCAGGAGCTTTGACCAGAGTTCTCCTGAACGGGATCGGCCAGGATGTGAACCAGGGACCCTCTGGTTGTGACTCCCAGAACCATGAGAAGATATCTGATGGTTGGCTTGGGGGCTATGAAGCTGCCCAGAAGAGCCTATGTTGCATTTCATGCTAAGGCACCACACAGCCTTGGAAGATTTCAGTCCAACATCTGAGGGTCACTCAGGGCAAAGGTAGAAGTTATAAAACACCACTGGGACGCCAGTAAAACCAACAACTACCCCCCCCCCCAGTCCTACTTCTTCCTCCTCCACTATATGTAGGTCATTTTACTCTTTGAGTCCACTGACTGCTCCTTCCTGCCAGGGGAGAAACACAGCCTGCACAAGGATGCCAGACGGAAGGTATGGCCTGGGGTCAGGAAAGAGAATTGGCAAGCCATTCAGAGGAGAGGCCTTGGCTTAGTGGTAGAGGATCTGCTTTACATGCAGGAGGTTGCCAGTTCAGTCCCTAGCATCTTCAGTTAATAGGGCAAGGCAGGTGAAGATTACGTTGCCATTTTACAGACTAATTTAATTTCCCTCCCTTTCCTATTCAGAGTGTTCCCCACTGGGCCACTACAGCGGGAGCACCCAAACACCCTTTTAACATTTAGAAAAATGCTAGCAAACACCAATGAGGCTTCCCCCTTTCCTGCAGCATCTATACATCATATGATGCACCTAAAACACCGAGAGAGAGCCAGCGTGATATGGTGGTGAAGAGAGTGGTGGCTTCTAATCTGGTGAGCCGGGTTTGATTCCCTGCTCCTCCTCCACATGCAGCCAGCTGGGTGGCCTTGGGCTCCCCACAGCACTGAGAAAGCTGTTCTGACCGAGCATTAATATCAGGGTGTCTGTTGTGGGGAGAGGAAAGGGAAGGAAACTGTAAGCCGCTTTGAGCCTCCTGGTAGAGAAAAGCGGCATATAAGAACCAACCCTTCTTCTTCCCACCACCAGCCTTAGCACCGGGCTGTATGGACTCCCTCTCCCATGCTGGTACATATCTGTAATCTTTTCCAAAGGATATGCAACCTCCCAGCAATTCAAAGACAGAAGGGTGGTTGCTGTCTTTTCCGCTTGGCTCTGCTGTACCTTGAACATCAGCCTAAGCCACAGAAATCTAGCCAGTGGGACTGTAGAAGACCCTCTGCTTTGATGCAGAACATCCCAGGTTCCATCCCTGGTGGCGGGTGTAATGGGAAAGAACTCAGCCTGAGCCTCTGGAGAGCCACTGTCAAACAACGTAGATAATACAGACTGAGACAGACCAGCCGTCTGATTCAGTAGTAGTAGGCAGCTTCATGCATGTTCCCTTCAAGAGCTTCTCCAGCTACATTTCCACCAACTTGGCTACTATTAAAAAGGCACAGGAGCAAAGGTGCTGTTAAATGTTGGCACATCAAAGACACTCTGAACAAGCGCTGATCTCAAAGATCCAATCCATTCCAGAACCCTACCCGAGATGGCCACTGTTAAGTTTGTGATGGCACTTGCTTTAATTGACGTTTCCACATTTGAGATATGTATTGTTTTAGCCTCATTTTTGGATTTCTATCTATGCTGCAAATCAATGCTTGGCTTCCTGCATTTGGACACACACACACACACACACACACACACACACCATTCATAGAATCAAAGCATCATAGAGTTGGAAGGGGTTTCCTGGGTCATCTAGTCCAACCCCCTGCACCATGCAGGGCACCCACAACCCTATCGCTGACATTGTAACCTGCCACCCCCTTGAATCTTCACAAAATCACTAACCTGGACACTTTGCCGCTCATTTCGCAGGCTGAAATACGTCATGTTTTCCCTATTTGGTTCGGACGGAGGCAGCCTCCCATCATGCTTTGCTCCTTTCTCTGTTTCCGAGAATTTTGTTTTAATGGTGCTCGATTGCACCTTTCTTTGCAACGTACCCATCGCCTTTACCCTCTACCTCCCCAAGAATATTAAACATTAAAAAATATTAGCTTAACGTGTTACAACGCTGTGTTAAAATCCAGACTGCTGCCATTTTTTCCTTAGAGGTCACTTTATTATTATTATTATTATTATATTTCCCGCCACTCCCCGTAGGCTCGTGGCGGGTCACAACAGTCCTATCTCCCATTAAAAGTCCCATTAAAAGACTTGTAACGTGATCATCCCCCTTTCAAAAAAAAAGATTCAGGGGGGATGGAGGGAGGATGGTGACAGTAGTGACACAGGAGGAGGGTGGAATGCTAATGGGAGCCGCAGCAAGAAAAACCCCAATGCAAGAATTTCCTCACTGGACAGCTCCAAATGAGGACCTGCCACAAAAAATGAAATTGATATATTCGGGGATTCATTTGTCAAGGGGTAAGTGAGTGGGCAATTCAGGCCTTCACCTGAAAGGGCAGATTTAAGTGCAGAAATGAATGCAAACTTTGGCCCTTTAAAGAGACAAAACTCATGGATATTGCAAATGTAGAAACGGTCCAAGAAAGGAAAAATGTCTGTAGAAGCCTCAAACCCCAGTCCTTCTCCCCAAGGTGATGAAGGGTGAGTTGAGTTCCCACCCATATGGCACCCTCTCGGGGCCCTCCATTCACTCGTTGCGATCCAGGGAGAAAAGAAAGGAAGAGGTAGGAGTGTCTTTTTCTCCGGGAAGAAAGAGAGAGAACACGGCGTTCCCCGACAGCAGCTGCTCTGCTAGAACATTGCAAAGAGATCCAATCAAGCCGAGGAGCCCAAGAGCAGAAAGGCCGGCTCACGGGGAGGCAGCCCCCAAGGCGTTTCCAGGGCGCCTTCTCACACTCCTGCTTCTCTAGCAGCAGGGGGCTCCCACACGCCTATTAGGCCGCAAAATGTGTAAAATAGAACAGTTCGGCTTGGACTTCGTATAAAGGAAACGGGATTGGACTTTTACTCCGCTAATTATTGTTTACTACATTTTCTCTTCTAATTCTTATCACTGAGTTTTTGCCTTGTTCATGGCCTTCTTCCTTCCCTCTCCCCCTCTGTATTTTCCCCCTTCTAATTTTGTAATCAGCCCTGATTATCCTCAGCTTGGGCTCTGCCTATCTGAGGGACCGCTTGCCTGCTTATGCCCCCCACAGAATACTTTGCGCTGTGGGCTCAAATCTCTTGGAGGTCCCTGGCCCTAAGGAAGCGTGCCTGGCCTCGACCAGGGCCAGGGCCTTTTCGGACCTGGCCCCGGCCTGGTGGAATGAGCTCCCGGGAGAGCTGAGGGCCCTGATGGAGCTATTGCAATTCCGCAGGGCCTACAAAACAGAGCTCTTCTGCCACGTCTTTGATTGAGGGTGGTTGAGCTAGCGCTAGGGATATCATGGCCCCTCCTCAGGCTCAGTTGATGACATCTACAGCCCCACCTCTACGGAGGTCTGCGCGAGGGAGGGAGTTTTAGGCCGCCATTCCTTTGTGGCTGTAGGGGGCCGAGAGCCATGGGTATGATGGGGTTTTATACTGGGATTTTATGGAGGTTTCTATGTGTAAGCCACCATAATTCTTTGGAAAGTAGTGGGATATAAATCTAGATAACAACAATAATAAAATTGGCAATAATAATAATAATAATAATAATAGTCATAGTCATAATAGTCATAATAATAATATATGCCACTTTTCTCTACCAGAAGGAATCTCAAAACAGCTTCCAATCGCCTTCCCTTTCCTCTCCCCATAACAGACTCCCTGTGAGTTGGAAGGAGAGTTGATTCTTATATGCCGGGGGAGGAGAAAATACACAAGCCTATTTCATAGAGCCAGTGTGACGTAGTGGTTGGAATCACAGAATCTTAAGGTGCCATACAGGCCATCTAGTCCAACCTTCTGCTCAATGCAGGATCAGCCTAAAGTACGGTTGAGGCGGCTTCTAATGTAGAGAAATGGGTTCAATGCCCCACTCCTCCGTGTGCCACCAGCTGGGTGATCTTGGGCCAGCTGCAGTTCTTTCCGAACTCTCTCAGCCCCACCTACCTCTCAAGGTGTCTGTTGTGGGGAAAGAAAGGGAAAGGTATTTGTAAGCCGCTTTGAGACACCTTTGGGTAGTGAACAGCAGAGTATAAAAAACTCTTCATCTTCTAAAATCTTTCCACGGTATAAGAAGCAAATTGTGCCTCCTCTTCACTTCACTAGACCAGATATATTCTCCGAACACTTGGTTTTTATCCTCTCTCTCTACCGATTCAACACCCACACGCGTCTCTGTCTCCCTGTCACAATACCAGCAGTCAGCATCCGTGAAAAGGTGCTGAGATAGCACGCATTCTGTTTTATTTACTCCTGTGACAAAACTTGCTGTACCACCCAGGCTATATTCAGACATGATGAACAAACCTGAGGTTGTTCACAACAAGCATGAACTTGGTTTGTCTGTAGGCTCACAGTGTCCCTTTCCCTATATTTGGAGAAGTGACTCACAGCTTCTTGATTTAGGAAGGAAGTGTTCATTCTTATCCCAGTTTGTGGGAACATCTGAACTAAATCATGATTTAAAATCCCAGTTACTAGGAAAGGGAGGGGGAACCCCAACTGGTTAAGGGCCCATTCAAGAGTCACCACAAAATGCATTTGGAAGACTAGCTAAACCAGAAAAATTGTCCGTCTGTTTTGGAGAGCCACACAGAGGAGGAGGGGAAGAGTGAGGAGGCCTGACAATAAACCAGGTCTCTGCTTGTCTTGAACAAACTGCAGTTTGTTTGAGATGTCTGAATCGTTTGATGCAACCCACCTGGTCTTACAATTATTGACTTTGAACACCAAATTAAGCTTCTAAGTCACCGCTAAGCAAGTCTCATGGAGTTCAAAGACAGGTTTAGGATTGCAGCTTTGGAAAATATAGTTTGGGTGCTGGGCATGAGAACAGGGGTGGAGGGATCTGGAATTTTTCACACAGAACCCTCCGCACTCACATTAAACTACAACTCCCAGGATTCTTTGGGAGAAGCCATGACATCTAAATTATTATAAAATCAGTTCCAATTGACAGAGCACACTGGCCTCCTGATGCTAGCTAGCAGCCAGACACTCAAGTTTATGTGTGGCCATTTCTTCCCTGCAATAATTCGCATGCATAGGATGGTTGTGGTCAGATTCTTCTCCTGCATACCTTCGTCTCACACCTTTGGGCTTTCAGAAACTCATCAGCTGGTTATTTCCTCTCAATTAATGTGACCAGATTGTCCCACTTTTGGAGGGACATCTGGGGGCACCCACCTGGTCAATGGTGTCCTGCTTTACCAATGTTAAAAGCTGGTCACCTTACACTCAATGCTCCACAAGCTCAGGGGATGGCTAGTGGTGGCATTAATGAAGCTGTAGACAAATGCATGGAGGAGAAGTGTATCAATGGCTTTGAGGCAAAAAACTATTTAGAACTGCCATGTTCAGAGGCAGTATACCCCCAAGTGTCGGATCTTGGGGAGAATCACCCCTAGGTGGCCATTGTCCTCTTGCCTTGCTTTGTGAGTTTTAGAGCCCCTCAAACACCAGTACTGGGTAGGTGGGGGGAGAAGATTGGGTGAGATACATACGTCTGCATCAGGGCTTCGAGGCTACGCAGGCAAAGCAAATGTACCCAAATGCAAATATATGCAAACGCACATTATGTCATTTTTCCATGGTTGCTGGATTGGCAGCCATTTCCCCTGTTGCCCCCTCTCTATTGGATGTGAGAGCTGGAGAAAATGCATCGAGATCGCCAGACACCCCTACAATACGCGCATTTCCTGTGCAGTTACAAAAAATCACCGGTAAAGGGCCAAGGCGGAGGATCATGCTTCTAAGCTGCAGCTTGGGGTGGGTGGGTGGGGGGGAGGCAGTAAGATCTGCAGGACTGCTACCTGTGCCCAGAACCAGTAGGCTCAGCACCCCCTCCCCTTTATACAAAAATATGCAGATAACACATACTTTTGCAAGTGTAAGATAGCACCAGAATTCCTCTTGGAGGCCAGGAAACCAGGAGAGGCTGAAAGCTGTTTTAGACATGTATGATAAGCCAGAGAAAGAGAAAGTACACTTTGCTTTGAGCTTTATACATGATAAATTATAATAATATAAATATAAATATAAACAAGACCTAAAGTCTGACACCTCTTCCCACCCCTGAGATAAAACACATCCAAAATTCCTGGACTGCATACCTATCTCAACTTTTCTACAAAAAGAATCACAGCAAGGAAGTCAGTAAACAGAGAGAAAGGGGAGATTTCCCCCAATCCCTACAGTCCCCAGTTCTCTCTTATGGTGACCCTTGACTCTTAAGCTGGGATTACCTATGGAACATATTTTCATAGTGGGAACTATCTACTGGGATATGTCAAGGGAAAATAAGGACCACATGTGGGGTGCTTTTCCCTGAACACTGGGGCACCCCAGCTAGCCTACCTCCTGCACCCAGGAAAAGGGGAAATGGTTTCAGAAACAGCGAGGAGCGGAGTTAAGTGGGGTTAAGCCTGCACGTTTAACGTTCTTTAGTAATCCAGGACTGCTCCATTCTCTGCCTCTCCCCAAATTACAAAGTCATGTTCCTTCTCTTCAGGTAGGTGCAACAATCAAGAAAATCCAACTCCTAAAGTTCTATAAATTAAAAAATAAAATGAGCACTGTGGAAAGGGTGCAACTTTAAGATGCAGGTGCTAAATTTTAAAGAAATTGTTTTCTTCAGCATTATATTAGTGCCTGTTGCAAAATCTGATATTTTAAATTAAATGCTCAAATCCACCTCCCTTTTCATATGGCATGAGTCCATGCTTCCCAGTCTTCGGAAAAGTCAAAATAATTATATCTTTAACACGGGCAGAAAAAGAAGCGGTTCTCCAAAATGCTGCTCAAAGCCTGCAATTAAGACAAAGCTAACGTTTGCAAGAGCCTTCGTGTTCCTTGCTTCCTGCTGCAATGCCCTGTTTTGTGGCACCTTTAAGATTAGTAACAATATTGTAGCAGACGGTTATGCGGATCACAGCCCACTTCATCAGATGCATCATACTAAGTGGGATCGAGCCTATGAAAACGTCTGTCACCATAACTGCAAAGGTGCCATACGATTCTTCGTAGCTTTGGAATTACGTGTCCCTTGGGCTAATGCTAGGGGAATGCAATGTGTTTACGGCGCTATCCTAAGCAGAACAAGGCTCTTCGAAGTCCCTTGTTTTCAGTGGACTTAAAAGGGGGTCATTCCGTCTGGGATTACCCTGTTAGGGTCGGATCCACAAAAGTCCAGCACTATCTTGTCTCCTTCCTTCATGCCAGCCGGTTCCTGGCAAGAGACAGCGACGGTGGAATGACCCCCCACTGTTCCCTGTTTCTGGCCAGTCGATCCTGCAAGTGCTCTGCCCGGTAAACTCCAGGTCCAGCCCAGTTGAAACGCCACCCTCCCTGTACAACCAGATGCCAAGACAGCGAGTTCAGCACAGCAGGCGATTGGGCACCCTTCCTTCCAGCAGTGGAATTTCAGATTGCTTTAAAATGAGGAACTCCAGATTTTTTCACACGTTTTCCCCCAGAGATGCCGCTGGCCTGAAGTCACCCGCTTAAAACAAGCCCCAGTGCCAAATCTCCTGTGCAAACATTGACCCCACTATTGACCGCTTGTCAGCACCCACCCCCCGCAGTGACTCGGATCTGCAGGAAGGAGATGCGAGTCTTCAGAACAAGCCCTAAAAAACAGACCCCGTGGCAACGAGTTTCACGTTTTCCGGTTCCCACACGGTCCCTTTCACACTGCTTCACAGCGTGGCAAACACCCCCTCCCTTTGTCTCGTGAGCTGAACTTGGGCTGCGAAGTCCGGCCTCCGTTCCCCCGGCCCTGTCACGTCTGGGAGGAAAACAGCCACCTGGGAAACACCACAACCTTCCCTGTGACATGAATGCCCTTACCTTTGAAGCAAGGGGCTGAGAAGGGACGGAAAGAGCCACACGGAAGACCCCCTTCTGCTGCTGGAACCAGGCCAGGAGGTGGAAGGAGGGCAAGAGGTCACTTCCAAAGAGCCCCCATTTCCCCGCAGGCCTCGTCTCTGAAACCTCCCCTTGCCTACTTCCTGGTTTCACAGTTCTCCCTGCCTGCAAGCGATGTGTCAGACCAGAGAGGGAGAGCTGGAACATGCCTCTGTGCGGGCAAGGAAACCTGCCTTGACAAACAACGGCCACTTTTCCCGCCCGCCCCCTTGTCTGCGAGAGCCAGAGGGACTCACCTGAGATGGAGCCGGGCAGGTGGTTTGCAGCCGTCTCCCCCTTTCTCTCTCGCTTCCCCTCGAAGTGGGCTTTTCCCCTCCTCCTGTGCGAAGAGCAGGTGAGCAGAACTTTGAGCCGTTTGCTGAACCGAAAGCCTGAACGGAGTGGAGTGGGAGGAATGATTTCGTCGGGAGGTGTGTTTTTTCCCCTTCTCTCTCTCCCCCTCACAATTATTTTTATGTAACCACTCCCCTGTTTCGGGCTGCCCACTTCCTTAAAGAGCTCAGCAAGGAGGAGAGAGCGTGTCGGAAGCTCAAACAGACATCTTCGGCATGCAGGGACTTCCGTCATCAAGGCTGCCCAGGAAGCAGGGACTGATCCTCTCGATTCAGCACAACTGCTAAGAAATTGTGACCATTGTGATGATGTGATTCTAGGAAGGGAGAGAGGCTGAAGCACTAAAACAGGGGTAGTCAAACTGTGGCCCTCCAGATGTCCATGGACTACAATTCCCAGAAGACCCTGCCAGCAAATGCTGGCAGGGGCTCCTGGGAATTGTAGTCCATGGACATCTGGAGGGCCGCAGTTTGACTACCCCTGCACTAAAAGGACATCTTTCGCACAAAGCCAGCTTGGCTTGGTAAAGGAATAGCCCAGCTTTCAAGTGACACCGAAGTGTTTGACGGCCAGATGAAGAACTCTGTGGGGTGCGAAGGCTTGCTCGCGCTCACATCAGCATTGCAATAGCCTCTTCAAACACATCTTTCCACAATGCTCCAAATTAGGTGCCTTTGGAGGCAATGAAATAAAATTACAGAGATCAAAAAGTTGTTGGAGTTCATCTCAAATAGGCAGTAAATGTGTAATGTTAAGAACATGGGGAACTGGCATTCCTCTGTCTCATGTGCAAACCAGGCAAGGCATGTAGTTTTCATGCTGTATGAAGCATAAGAAGAGCCCTGCTGGGTCAGACCAGGGGTTCATCTAGTCCAGCATCCTGCCTTTCACAGTGGCCAGTCAGTTCCTCTGGAGGTCCAAGGCAAAATCCATACTGCTACCTATGACTGTCTCCTTGGTAAGATTTTACCCATGGTCAACAGAGTTGGGAGCAGCAGCAGCAGCAGCAGCAAAAGAGCTGGTTTATATACCTCTCTTTTCTCTGCCCTGAGGAGTCTCAAAACGGCTTATGGTCACCTTCCCTTCCCCTCTCCACAACAGGCACCTTGTGGGGTAGGTGAGGCTTAGAGAGCCCTGAGAGAACTGTGACAGGCCCGAGGTCACCCAGTGGGCTGCCTGTGGAGGAGGAGTGGGGAATCAAACCTGGCTCTCCAGGGTAGAGTCCATTGCTCTTAGTCACTGCAGTGGCACAGCACTAGAGAGCAGACCAGTATCTATGCCACAGTAAGCCCCCCTCCTCCCCTCCAGGCCATGCCCTTCCATCCAGGGGTGTCACAAACTCTTATTGCCTTCCTCGATGGCATCTGAGTTTCCACAGCAGTCTCCAGAATGCAGTGGCATGAGTCCTTACCAGGATTCAATGGAGAGCCTGTGTTACATTAGCGCTCTCCCAGTTGCTCTGGCTCCAAATCAGAGCCATTAACTGTCTGGGGCCCCTTTGTTTATGGGACTGTCTCTTCTGCCATACTTCCCAAAGAGCCCTAAGGTCCAGTGACCAGCACTTGCTCAGGATCCCCAGCCAGAAGGAAATAAAAGGGGCCTTCACCAGAGCCAGGGCCTTTTCGGTCCTGGCTCCAACCTGGTGGAACACTCTCTGTGGTGAGATCAGGGCCCTCCAGGACCTTTGACAGTTCTGGAAGGCCTGCAACAAGACACAGCTGTTCCACCAGGCCTGCGGTTGAGGCAACGCTGGCCTTCCTGCTCGTAAAACAGTGATCAACCACCCAACAGAAATTGAGTCCCCCTTTATAATGTAATGTAATTAATATATACTCCAGTTTGGTGCAATGGATAGGAGCACTCCCCCCTCCCCATGAAGCCAGCTGAGTGACCTTGGGCTAGTCAGCACTGAGCAGTGATATCAGGGCTCTCTCAGCCTCACCCACCTCACAGGGTGTCTGTTGTGGGGAGAGGAAAGGGAAGGCGACTGTAAGCCACTTTGAGACTCCTTCGGGTAGGGAAAAGTGGCATATAAGAACCAACTCTTCTTCTTCTTCTTCTTCTTCTTCTTCTTCTTCAGTAATATCAGGGCTCCCTCAGCCTCACTTCCCTCACAGGGTGTCTGTTGTGGGGAGAGGAAGAGACGGGGATGCTGGCAGGGGCTTGTGGGAATTTTAGTCTATGGACCTCCGGAGAGCCACAGTTTGGCCACCCCTGCACTAGTGGAAAGATTAGGAAAAATGGGTGAGAGCCGAAACATACGATACCCAGGGCTCAGAATGAACCTTCAATAGACTTTCTCAGCTGCCCATTCCACATGCTGCCTCTTTTCATGAACACATTCTGAGAATCCGCCATAAGTCTTGTGCTTCCCCCTGTCCACATACATGCCTCTCATGCCCAAGGCACAGATGCCCCAACCAGGCCACTGTAAGGTTGCCAAAGGACCAGGACCCAAAAGATGCCCGATTTGTGATCAGATGCCAGAAACACAAATAACAGAGCTTTTCCTGCCTTGCCTCCCACCCATACGCTTTAGATCAGGGGTGGGCAAACTGCGGTCCTCCTGATGTCCATGGACTACAATTCCCATGAGCCCATGCCAGAATGCTGGCAGGGGCTCATGGGAATTGTAGTCCATGGGCATCTGGAGAGCTACAGTTTGCCCACCCCTGCTTTAGGTAGGCAGCTTTTCAAGATGGACTCTGGAGCAACAAGAAAGATCTCACACACACACACTGCCTGACCTCAGGCTGTCTTCACAAAGCAGAATTCTTGATCTCTCAGTGTGGGTTGTCCTGTCTGGAGGACCCAGGGTGGGGATCGATGTCGGCAACTTAGAGGCCCCAAGCACACGTGGATCTCCAATGGGCCATGATGAGACAACAGAGGCTGATACTTGTCAAGTTGTGCAGCGCTGAACACGACCCATCCCTCGCTCCAAATGGAAACCGTGGAGTCAGCACAATTCGCACTCTCACCATGAAGGCTTAGGTGTCAGAACCAGCGCATTGAGTCACACGAAGCAGCACATCTTTTTGTTGAACTTGCAGGAAGTCCCATGCCAAAACAGTGCCTGTTTCCCCATCACAGCCTTCCGGAGACAACCCGCCTCATTGCCCCGAAGGAAGAAGATGCTTGTTTTGTAGCTCTTCCCTTCACCCCTCCTGCATGTCGAGAAGCTTTCCAGTAAAAGTCTGGGTGGATTCGCTTCACCGCTTCTGCTGCTAGGAAATTCAAATAGGAAGCGAACCGTTCAGGAACACATGAGGTGGAGAGACCGGATTTCTCCCCACCTCCGGAAGACAGCATGAACTGTTACAAGAGGAGGGGTCTCTCCAGCAAACTGGATCGGCAAGTAAATAAATGTGCATCGAGACAAGGGAGGTGGCAGAAGATCTGGCATTATTATTCTCCAGTTAAAGAAACAACAACCAAGCAACGCTGATTACATGCTCCCGACTGACTTTCATAAAGGCTCAACTGTGAATACTTGTGGCTGTACTGCCACCTCGTGGCCACACAATACATGCATTGTGAATTCCGTTGCCAACTGGTCTGGAGGAAAGTGCCGTCCGTGTCTCTTGAATAGTAGACTGAGGCATGGGAATCAGAGGTTGAAGCTTTCAGTGACACACATGTAAATAACATCGCCTGGTAAATTATGTATTTATTTAAAACATTTTTATGCTGCCTTTGCACCTGATCAGAAGAAGAAGAGTTCTTCTACCCAAAGTAGTCTCAAAGTGGCTTACAATTGCCCTCATTTTCCTCTCCCCACAACAGACACCCTGTGAGGAAGAAGAAGAGGAAGGGCTGGTTCTTATGTGCCACTTTCCTCTACCAGAAGGAGTCTCAAAGGGGCTTACATTTGCCTTCCCTTTCCTCTCCCCACAACAGACACTCTGTGAGGTAGAAGAAAAGGAAGAGTTGCATATGCCGCTTTTCTCTACCAGAAGACTGAAAGCGGCTTACAGTCTCCTCTCCCCACAACAGACACCCTGAGTGGTGGGTGAGGCTGAGGGATATTACTGAAGAAAAAGAGTTGATTTTTATATGCTGCTTTTCTCTACCAGGAGGAGTCTCAAGGCAGCTTACAATCTCCTTCCCTTTCCTCTCCCCACAAAGACACCCTGTGAGGTGGGTGAGGCTGAGGGAGCCCTGATATTACTGCCTGGTCAAAAGAGCTTTATCGGTGCTGTGGCAAGCCCAAGGTCACCCAGCTGGCTGCATGTGGAGTAGTAGTAGGGAATCAAACCCGACTCGCCAGATTAGAAGCCGCCACTCCTAATTACTACACCGCATGCCAGCAAACATTAAGATGCTAGAAACTTTGAACATTAAAATGCCATTTAATTTAATAATATATAAAAGAATTCAGCATAAACATGTCAACACATAAACATGCAACACCGAAACCAGGGTGGCGGACCAATGACAGTTACTGGCAGTATGCCAGTATGCCAAATTAAAAAGAAATGGGAGCTAGACGAGTCTCCAAGGTTTTGGCACCACAACTGAGGAAGCCCTTTCTTAAGTTGCCAAGCATCTAGTCTTACTCAAAGTAGGGCCTGTGAAGGTGCCTGGAGAGAACAGGTAGGCGCATATGGGCGAAGGCGATTCTTAAGGCAGGGGTAGTCAACCTGTGGTCCTCCAGATGTTCATGGACTACAATTCCCATGAGCATTTGCTGGCAGGGACTCATGGTCATTGTAGTCCATGGACATCTGGAGGGCCACAGGTTGACTACCCCTGCCTTAAGGGATGCTAGACTTAAAGTGTACATGACCCATGAGAATGCACTGTTGAACGAGAGCTAGACAAATGCAGGGAGAGGTGGTCTTTGGAATTATATTTTTTGGCCTCCAAACCACACATTTTTTAAATTACAGATTAGTTGGAGCAACACTGTACAGACCTTCTTTATTACCTAGGAATCTCCAAAATTTTCTGTATTAGAAGAAGACAAAGAGGAAGGGCCTTTCTGCACCAATTAAATGTAGTGAAATGCTAACCTAAGGTAGTTGTCATAATCTGGCCACTACACCAACATCCAGCATCTAGGCTGCATACAGCTGGCTACATCCTCCATTTTAAAGTGCTGACTGGGGAATCACATAAAGTGGATTTAGAAACTAAAAACGCGTTTCCCCAGAGGCCAACCAGCACACTACACGCTAAAGAAATGTATGGAGGTGAAGAAGCACTATCTGCACCTCCAACGTCCTGCCCTTGCACCCGCCTCCCTCTCCCTTTTTCCAGCGAGGGTTTTTTTTTTTTAAGCAAATGACCTGGAGCTTCGAATAGGCATACAAGCATGCAGGCAAAGCCAAAAAGAATTATATCCCAAAGTTGTCATACAAAGCATGCCTCTCTATAGTCCCCCTGCAATTCAGTAATTAGATTAATTTTTTTAAGATGCAAGACTTGTGATTCCATAAAGGGTGGCATTATAAAAAGCAGTAAGCATCTATGATTAGATGCATAGGCGTTTCAATGGAGAACTATTGATTTAAAAAATTTGGCGGTCATTGAGGGACCTTTAAAAAAGGAAAAAGGGGATTGGCTGCCTGGCTTGATTGACAGGCAGAACAGAATCATGTATAAACCACCATTTCCAGCAGCGCTTGCAGAGTGTAAGAAGCGCAAAAAGGTGGCAAACTACAACGAGATGGCAAGAAGGTGAGGAACAGCCGGAGGCACGATAATAAGCATTACCCCCATGACGCTGGCGTAACACTACTTTTTTCGATGTGTGGAACTGCCTGAAGAGTTGGTTCTTATATGCCACTTTTTTTCTACCCAAAGGAGTCTCTAAGCGGCTTACAATCTCCTTCCCTTTTAGTGCATTTTAAAATAACTTGACCACTGTGGAAGACCATTTGGGTCGAAACACATCTGGTCTCGGTTCTACATGTAGCTGTGAAATACTTTATCGTATACAATAGTTCAGGGGGTTGGACTAGATGACCCATGAGGTCCCTTCCAACTCTATTACTCTATGAAATATTTGCATTTTAAAATTATGTATTATATAATTAACTAGTAAAAAAGCCCATTGTATGAAGAAGACAATGGGCGCTAGCAGGTGGGGACCAGAGCGAGCGGCAGGCGAGGGACAGAGCGAGGGACAGGCTACCTGAAAGAGGAGGCGGGAGTCCCAGGTGTGGTGCGCTGGGCTGTGGCGGCTCCTCTGCATTTTTTTGTTCTTCTGCGGCTTTCCCGGCGGCTCCATTGTGTTCTGGGGCCATGAGGGCAGGGAGCACCCAGCAGCTGTGCTGTGGGCGGCTGCCGGGGCTCCCAGGGCGCCGGCTTGAAGTGGCGAAAGGCTCCTACAGGGTTTTTTTTCTGCTGGCTCTCGGCTTGGGGCTGCGAAAGGCTCCTACCTGCTGGCTCTCGGCTTGGGGCTGCGAAAGGCTCCTACAGGGTTAATGTTTTTCTGCTGGCTCTCGTGGGCGTGCCAGCTTGGAGCTGCGAAAGGCTCCTACAGGGGTTTTTTTCTGCTGGCTCTCGGCTTGGGGCTGCGAAAGGCTCCTACAGGGTTAATGTTTTTCTGCTGGCTCTCGTGGGCGTGCCGGCTTGGAGCTGCGAAAGGCTCCTACAGGGGTTTTTTTCTGCTGGCTCTCGGCTTGGGGCTGCGAAAGGCTCCTACAGGGTTAATGTTTTTCTGCTGGCTCTCGTGGGCGTGCCGGCTTGGAGCTGCGACAGGGTTTTTTTTCTGCTGGCTCTCGGCTTGGAGCTGCGAAAGGCTCCTACAGGGTTTTTTTTTCTGCTGGCTCTCGGCTTGGGGCTGCGAAAGGCTCCTACAGGGTTTTTTTTTCTGCTGGCTCTCGGCTTGGGGCTGCGAAAGGCTCCTACAGGGTTTTTTTTCTGCTGGCTCTCGGCTTGGGGCTGCGAAAGGCTCCTACAGGGTTTTTTTTTCTGCTGGCTCTCGGCTTGGGGCTGCGAAAGGCTCCTACAGGGTTAATGTTTTTCTGCTGGCTCTCGTGGGCGTGCCGGCTTGGAGCTGCAAAAGGCTCCTACAGGGTTTTTTTTCTGCTGGCTCTCGGCTTGGAGCTGCGAAAGGCTCCTACAGGGTTTTTTTTTCTGCTGGCTCTCGGCTTGGGGCTGCGAAAGGCTCCTACAGGGTTTTTTTTTCTGCTGGCTCTCGGCTTGGGGCTGCGAAAGGCTCCTACAGGGTTTTTTTTCTGCTGGCTCTCGGCTTGGGGCTGCGAAAGGCTCCTACAGGGTTTTTTTTTCTGCTGGCTCTCGGCTTGGGGCTGCGAAAGGCTCCTACAGGGTTTTTTTTCTGCTGGCTCTCGGCTTGGGGCTGCGAAAGGCTCCTACAGGGTTAATGTTTTTCTGCTGGCTCTCGTGGGCGTGCCGGCTTGGAGCTGCGAAAGGCTCCTACAGGGTTTTTTTTCTGCTGGCTCTCGGCTTGGGGCTGCGAAAGGCTCCTACAGGGTTTTTTTTCTGCTGGCTCTCGGCTTGGGGCTGCGAAAGGCTCCTACAGGGTTAATGTTTTTCTGCTGGCTCTCGTGGGCGTGCCGGCTTGGAGCTGCGAAAGGCTCCTACAGGGTTTTTTTTCTGCTGGCTCTCGGCTTGGGGCTGCGAAAGGCTCCTACCTGCTGGCTCTCGGCTTGGGGCTGCGAAAGGCTCCTACAGGGTTTTTTTTCTGCTGGCTCTCGGCTTGGGGCTGCGAAAGGCTCCTACAGGGTTTTTTTTTCTGCTGGCTCTCGGCTTGGGGCTGCGAAAGGCTCCTACAGGGTTAATGTTTTTCTGCTGGCTCTCGTGGGCGTGCCGGCTTGGAGCTGCGAAAGGCTCCTACAGGGGTGTTTTTTTTTTCTCTTCAGCTTCTCGACGGCTGGAGTCTCGTCAGGCCGGGAGCAACTGCGAGCCGCGCTGCGCGCGGCTCGCAGTTGCTGGGGCTGGGAATTGGAGGGACCAATCGGCAGGCGCTTCGCGCCTGCCGATTGGTCCCTCCGGTTGTCTGTCATGAGGAAGGGTCCAATCTGGACCCTTCCTCATCCCGGACACATCCCGCCCCAGAACCCCTTACTGTTTTATTTAGTCCGTGGCGCCCGCGGCGCCACGGGCGGTGTACAGATTATAATAATTATTATAAAATTATAATTATTAAAATTATTTTCAACCTTTGGGTTCCTAACTTGTCTAGTTAGGATGGGGTTTGGTGCCCTTTTCGGTTTTGTGCTTTAAAGCAGTGGTCCCCAACCTGCGGGCCGTGGCCCCCTCTCCCCGCCCCCCCCCGCAGTAAAAAACTTCCCAGGCCGCAGGCTTGCGGCCCGGAAAGCTTCTTACTGCGGGAGGGCGGGGAGAGGGAATCAGGGCCGGGCCGCGCAGCTGCGGCCCGATGCACGGGCGTGGCTCGCGGGCGTGGCCCGCGGGCTTGGGCCGCGCAGGCACGGCCCGATGCCCTGCCGGTCCCCAGCCTCAGAAAGGTTGGGGACCACTGCTTTAAAGGTCTACAGCGGCACCTTGAATTGAGCCCCAAAACAAACCCAGGTGCACCAGCATCCCCAAGCTAAGCACCTGGCCAGAACAGGAAATAACCCATTTCCTGAGTCAGATATCCCCCCCCCCCCGACACACCCACATCAGAAACACCTCCGTTTTGTCAGCATCAAGACTCATCTTGTTAGCCTCCATCCCTTCCGAAACTGCCTCTGAGCACCTATTCGCTGTTTCCAGAGCATTCCTGAGATCTGCTGCTGGTGACAGCCCGGGATGAGTGTCATTTGAACCACACTCTGAAAGCTACCCTCAAGGCCACCTCTGCACAGGGCCTCCTGGTCCCAGTCCCAAAAGGCGGTCCAGAAGGAAACCAAGCTTGACAGCATCGAAAGCCATGGAAAGATCACTCCCCCTGCCCATCTCCTGATTGGCATCACCCACCAGAGTGACCTGAGCTGCTTCAGCCCCACAACCGTGCCTGGAGCCAAGCTATAGAAGTGATCCAACAAGTTATGAAGATATCCCTGAAGATGGCCACCCACCGCTCATTCAGACGCTCAAGAATGGCACATTTGGGACTAGATGTCAGTTATTCATCTCTTCCAGAGTAGGGTTTTTGTTAAGGCGGGGCTACGCCACTGCTTCTGTCAAGGCAAGAATATCCAGGAGGCATCTTCTGTCTCTAGGAACCAGTCCGCCAGCCTCCCCCACTGTATGCAAATTTAAGCAAAGTTTATATGAAGAAGAGCAGCTGGTTTTTTATACCCTGATTTTCACTACCCGAAGGAATCCCAAAGTGGTTCATAAACTCCTTTCCCTTCCTCTCCCTACAGCAGTCACCCTGTGAGGAGGGTGGGGCTGAGAGAGCTTTAAGAGAATGTGAAGAGAGCCACTTCGTGTAGTGGTTAGGAGTGGCGGCTTCTAATCTGGCAAGCCGGATTTGATTCCCCACTCCCCCCACATACAGCCAGCTGGGTGACCTTGAGCTAGTCACAGCCCTGATAGAGCTGTTCTCACAGAGCAGTGTTTTCAGAGTTCTCTCAGCCCCATTGACCTCACGGGGTGTCTGTTGTGGGGACAGGAAAGGAAGGTGATTATAAGCCACTTTGAGACTCCTTCTGGTAAAGAAAAGTGGCATATAAAAACCAACTTGTCGTCTTCTTCCGCAAGAACAGTTCTGTGATTAGCCCAAGGTAGGTCTCAAACTTCCAGGAATCCTGCCCACGTCCTCAGCCCACACAAGCTGAATAGTATGCCATATAACTGGACAAATTGGTATCTTGAGACCAGCTGATCCAGTTGCTATCCATAAAGCACTTAGCAAAAAAAAGAGGGCAGCAAGCTGAAAGGCTGTTCACCTGTCCGAGACAACCTGGAAGAGTTCAGCAGATCTTTGCAGTGTGGAAGCAAGGGTGGTGGAAGAATATTACTTCTTTCCTACCACCCTGGAGCAGTTTCAAATGAGCTCTAGCCTGTTTCTTATCAGATTCCTCCTGAGTTTCTCTCCGAGTTTCTCCCCCTTGTCTTTTCATTGCCTGCAGCCCGTCAGTGAACCAAGCCATCCCTGCCAGGTGTGCAAGGTAGGGGAAGGTGAAAGTCCCACATTTCCAGATGGGGTTTCAACAAAACGTTTTTATCTTTTTAAAACAAGTGTTCCTCATAGCCAGCTCTTCAAGGTATTGGGCATCTCTCCCAGAAAACCATCAAGAAGCTGAACTCAAACAACAAAATTCGGGTTCATTTAAGACCAACAAAGTTTAATCCTCGGTATAAGAAGCATGCGTGCGCACGTGCACTTGTACCCAGAATTAAACTTTGTTGGACTTAAAGAAGAAAATAAGCTGGTTTTAGTTTAAGATCATGACATCCGGCCCTCTCCATTCCTGGCAAATAGCGGGGAAGAAATGGAGGTAGTGACAGATTTTATTTTCCTGGGATCCAAGATCACTGCAGATGGGGACTGCAGCAAAGAAATTAAGAGATGCTAGCTCCTGGGGAGGAAAGCTATGGCAAATCTAGACAGCCTCCTAAAAAGCAGAGACATCACCCTGCCAATGAAAGCACGTCTAGTCAAGGCTATGGTCTTCCCAGTTGCAATGTATGACTGCAAAAGTTGGACCATAAGGAAGGCCAAGCGTCAAAGAACTGAGGTTTTTGAACTCTGGTGCTGGAGAAGACTTTTGCGAGTCCCTTGGACTGCAAGGCGAACAAACCGGTCAGTCCTAGAGGAGATTAGCCCTGACTGCTCCTTAGAAGGCCAGATCCTGAAGATGAAGTTCAAATACTTTGGCCACCTCATGAGAAGGAAGGACTCCCTGGAGAAGAGCCTAATGCTGGGAGCGATTGAAGGCAAAAGAAGGGGACAGAGAATGAGATGGCTGGATGGAGTCACTGAAGCAGTCGGTGTGAGTTTAAAATGGACTCCTGGGAATGGTAGAGGACAGGAAGGCCTGGAGGATCATTGTCCATGGGGTCGCGGTGGGTCGGACACGACTTCGCACCTAACAACAATAACGACTAGACTTAAATCCAGCCAGGCAAAACTGAAGTTCTCAGAATTCGTGGTACACCAATGACAGTCACACTTCTGTAATATATATGTGATGCAAATATATATCCTTCAGATTCCTATCTTAGTACTCAAAGTTTATTTTTTTCTCTGTCACTTGCCCCTGAACTGTTTTGTCTTGGTAAATAAGATTTATTTACATTTTATATGACTTTGGTGCTGACATACTAGTTCAGCCTTTCTCTGCTTTTTTACCATTGAGAACCCCCTGAAACATTCTTCAGGTTTTGAGAAACCCCAGAAGTGGTGCTAGGTGGATGTCCTGGGAAACCCTGCTGCCATTTGAGAACTCACATGGATCAAAAGGTCTGGGTGGAAGCAGCACGTTGAGTGTGACAGACCTTCTTGCTTAATGTGCAAAATGGTCTTGGCCAAAAAGAGAATGATCAGGTTTGCCGACATTCACCGATTTGCAAAAATTAAAGAACGGGGAACCTACTTCCTAACTGGAAACAGCGCGAGAACAACCAGCTGAGTTCCACCATCCATTCGGTACGGCTGATTCTCCTGTGACCCGTCTGGATCAGTGCAACGGAGTGATCGATCCCTTAGTCACGTGAAGCAAGTAGCGAGGCTAGTAGTGAGTCTGTGACAATGCCTTTCTGGTTGCTTCCTCCGCCCTGAGACGTGAGCATCTCACAAGGTATGTAGGTCAGTCCTGAACTCATGGAGGGCACGCAGGTAACCGGAGCAACCGCTGGGATGTCTTGGGAAATGTTCACCGGTGATGCTTAAATTGCTATTCTGTCTTTCTGTCAATATCACTATTGAGGCAAGCTATTGTCCCCCCACCAGGATCAGGAAGCTGAGGAGCATCTATAATAAGGTGACCAGATTGTCCCACTTTTGGAGGGACATCTGGGGGTACCTGGCAAATTGTACTTATGTTGAAATTAAAAAAAATATATTACAATACTATTTTTGCGTTCTGTGCATTCTATGAAACTGTTTGTTATATAGACCAAATTTTTAATCAAGAACCTCCCCGGTCAATGGTGTCCCGCTTTACCAATGTTAAAATCTGGTCACCTTAATCTATAATTTATTTATCATACATTTATTTATCATACTAATGTAAATGAGCATTCTGGCCAACTTCAGGCAACCCCTCCTTCTCTGGCCTTGCAGCTTGAAGGATTATATCAGCTCGATTAGGAGGAGTCAATGATGAAGTGCATGTCTTGCATGCAGAAGGTCCCTGATTCCAGCCTTTATACTGCCTTGCAAAATAAGCTTTCTGGTTTCAGGTGCTTCTCAGTCCTGTTTTCAGAGATCTTGCTAAGCAAGTGCTTTGGATGAATCTGGGACTTCCCTCCCTGCATCTGATACAAGGGAACTCTCTCAGGCTGAGCCCAGGAGCCATGACTGCTAGCTAAAAAGAGCGATAGGAGATTAAAGTCATAAATATAGGTGTGAAGTGCTTTAAACTCCAGAAGGGCTGTATGGATGCTAAACATCTGAACAGAAACATCCTGTTTAAATTTCAGTACCATCCCCCCCCCAGAGTAGCACACATTGGTTTCATTGTACCCCCCCCCCGCCCGCCCACACACACACACACACTCTTTAACCTCTTTTTCCTTGAACCAAAGCGTGGTGGAAAATCTTGGTCAGTTATATCACTGTAGGCTTCTTTCACCACCACAGAAAGATTGGATCTGCCACAAAGTATGGAAGATGGCTAAGAGAATACAAACAGACCTTGGCAGTTGTGCAGGCCTGGTGTTTAAAGGGGGCAGAACACCAGGTCCCAAATGTGATTGTGGTTCAGCCCACCAAACTATTTCCCATCTGTCACAGGAATATGAGCGTTGGGCTTTCCAGGGAGATGTGGCTGGACTGACCGGGGAGGCTCAAGTACAACCCTCCATCATGAAGCTATTGCGGGCCTGTCACTTTTTCTTGACCTTCCTTCACAGGATTTCTGGGAAAATAAAGGAAGGAGTGCCCCGACACACAGAGCTGAAATCCTTGCATGTATCTTTGTAGCTTGAAATGACTTACAAAACAAAAACAAAAACCTAACTACGTAATATGAAGTTTCAGGGTTCTGTTCCAACAGGCAGCACTTCCACCTCACTTACATTGAACCTCACTTGTCATGTTGCTGCCCATTTGGGGACATCTTCTTGGAATTCTTCATATTCAGCTTCCATCTTTCTAAATAATTTGGAGGCATCACCTAACTTGGCTGTCATCACTCACCCATCATGTAGTGCTGTTAAATAATACTGGTCCCAGTAAAGCTAGCTTTGTATAATGGTTAAGAGTGGTGGGCTCAAATCTGGAGAGCTGGCCTTAATTCCCCACTCCTCCACATGCAGCCAGCTGGGTGACCTCAGGTGAGTCACAGTCCTGCCAGAGCTGTTCTCACAGAGCAGTTCTATCGGAGCACTCTCAGCCCCACCTATCTCACAGGGTGTCTGTCGTAGGGAGAGGAAGGGAAGGCAGTTGTAAGCTGCTTCAGGTAGTGAAAAGCGGAGTATAAAACCCAACTCTTCTTAAGATCTTGGCAGACCCTACCGCTTGCTTCCCCCATTGCAAAAGCTATCTAACTGGCTAAGGTACTCAAGACATTGTATTGATGGACTTTGACTTTTCTCATGTGGAGATACTTTCCCTTGGAAGCCATATTGACATTGTTTTTTACATTGTGCCCCCCACATTTCCCCCATGTTGGCCACCCCCCCTTTTCTTTGAGGTTTAAAAAAAACAGCAATTGACATATCAATATATGTGATCAGTGTATTGCTTTCATAGAATCATAGAGTGGAAGGAGCCATGCAGACTATTGACTCCAACCCCCTGCTCAATGCAGGATCAGCCTAAGATCTACCACCTTCAACTGGCTAGTGATCCCTGGCCCCAAGGAAGACTGCTTGATCTCAACCAGGGCCAGAGCCTTCTCTGTCCTGGCCCTCACCTGGTGGAATGAGCTCCCAGAGGAGACCAGGGCCCTAACAGATCTTGAACAATTTTGCAGGGCCTTCAAAAGGGAGCTCTTCTGCCAGGCATTTGGTTGAGGTTGACTGGAACCAACAACACCCACTAGGCCCCTGAACCTCCCTCCCCTGAATCCGTGCACCTGAATTGACCAACCATGGGTCTGATTGTTATTGTTATTCTGTTAAACTGTTGTTGTTGTTATTAGGTGCGATGTCGTGTCCGACCCATTGCGACCCCATGGACCATGATCATCCAGGCCTTCCTGTCCTGTTAAACTGTTATGCTCTTGTTATTACTATTATCATTATCCGTACTATTATTCTATTTGATGTATAGTTCCTTTACATTTCATGTGAACTTCCCTGAGCCTCAGGGGAGGGCAATATACAAATGTAATAAATAAATGCATAATTTGTTCCTTTTATTAATTAATTTAAATAATTTATATCCTAACTTTCTATCCGATTAGGGCCCTCAGGATGGCAAACAGGTAAAAAAGTGTCCACGTCGACTCTAAAGCAGTCCATATGATCCACAACTAAAAACAAACACAAAGGAGGATCAGTAAAGAGTTCCCCAAACAAAACAGAAAAGACTTCACCTATTGGCAGAAGTAAGAGCCTCTTGTGGCGCAGAGTGGTAAGGCAGCCGTCTGAATGCTTTGCCCATAAGGCTGGGAGTTCAATCCCAGCAGCCGGCTCAAGGTTGACTCAGCCTTCCATCCTTCCGAGGTGGGTAAAATGAGTACCCAGCTTGCTGGGGGGTAAACGGTCATGACTGGGGAAGGCACTGGCAAACCACCCCGTATTGAGTCTGCCATGAAAACGCTGGAGGGCGTCACCCCAAGGGTCAGACATGGCTCGGTGCTTGCACAGGGGATACCTTTACCTTTACCTTATTGGCAGAAGACGGTGATCAAGGGGGAACTGATGGGTTTCCTTGGAATTCCTGATTTTAAATTCCCCAAATCTCAAAAAGCCCCCCTGGGAGTGTGGGCCGGGGCAGGGGATGGCCATGGGAGAAAGGAAAACAGTGCCATTCAGGAAAATCTAGCCTTTCCCACATACTTGGCAGTCTTCCAGGCTTTGTTGTGATCTTTCTAAAATTTTGCAGAAAATCAGGTTTGGGGAAGATTGCAGAAATGATGAGGATGGGTGGTGTAAGAAAGAAACACACACACACACAGAAAATCCTGTTCCCCAAATACCATCCAAATTACACGTGCAAGTGATCTTGCCAAGAGGTTTGGAACGTTCAAATACAGGATAATGTCTTTAGAGGGGCAAGTTTCGCCTCTGGCTCGCTGACCCTCTTACAGAATCCTCCAAGGTTGGTGAATCAGGATTTTCCACGGCAGACCCCGCCGCAGCTCTTCCTCCTCGGCAAGGCTTCCCCCGTGTCCACACTGCTTTGCCTTCCCCGGCGTTAATCCGGCGGGAGAATTCGGCGCCAGAGCCTTCGCGATCCCTTCCGGTCTTGGTGCCCTCCACCGGGCAGCTTCCCCTTGAGAAGGGCGAGGAGAAAGGGAACGCTGCCAGGGAACGCTGGCACACCCCTGCCTCACCTGGCCAGCCTGGGAGCCCTGCCCGCGCAGGTAGGGAAAGGTAGCGAGACCGGCTAGAGGAGCTCGGCAACTCCCCCCGCCCCGAGCATCACTGAGCCTGCCTGGGCCGAGCGCGCGGGGCGGAGTTGCAGCGCCGACTCGGCTCCGGGACATAAAAGGCAAGGCCGGGGCTGCCAGCCTCCTTCTGCGGAGCGGAGGGAAACTCCGGGGACAAAGGGGTATCTGGACAGCGAGGGACGCCGCCCATGGCTTTTTTCCCGGGAAATCTCGCCCGGAGCCCCCGGAGGAGGAGCTCCAGGATTTGCTGCCAGAGGTGCCTGCCCGCCGCCCCCTGCAGCACCGCAAGGTAAGGAGAGGGGGTCGCCGCCTCGAGAGGGAGACGGGCCCGCCAGCGATCCGGAGGCCGGCCCCGGGACCCACGTGGATTGATCTTTCTCGGCCATCACGAGCCGAGCGAGTTGGCTGCACTGGAGCTGTCCAGAAAAGTTTTCTTTCTTTTTTTTTTTTGTGGGGGGGGGGGAGACTCGACTTCCCCCGAGGAGTTGCTCCATTTACCTAAGCGTTGATTTTGGATGTTCTTTTCCCGCGTCTCCTGGAGCGTATCCCGCGTGGCTGGCCCGAAGTCCCCCCCCCCCCCCCCCCCCCACACACACACACACTCTTTCCTGCTTTCAAACCCGGAGTAGTACAAGGCTAAAAAGTGACAGATCCCGGCTACGAAACCCGGTCCCCTGCAATTGTTTCTCTCGAAAGTCTGCAGGGGTAGTCAACTTGCGGCCCTCCAGATGTCCATGGACTACAATTCCCATGAGCCCCTGCCAGCAAATGTTGGCACGGGCTCATGGGAATTGTAGTCCATGGATATCTGGAGGACCACAGGTTGACTAGCCCACGGCCTCAAGTTGCTATAATGTTCTAGCAAGCGGCTGTTCCGCTCTTCCTTCCCGGCCACTCCGGAGCTGCACGCCGCGCAGCTGGCGCTTTGGGGTCGCACCCGTCCCGTAAAGGCGGAAGCTCGAGCTGAGCTCCATTTTCTTTTGCAGAACCTCCCTCGGGAGGCAGGGGCGTCGGTTCCCGCCGAAATGTGCCTCTGGTGGGATCCCGCCTCTGACATTGGGGGGACGGGACGGATCCCTCAAAAATCCAAAAGCATTGACTCCCTTTGTAAGTTTCTTCCGCTTCTCTGTTTGAAACGCACCCCCCAGGTTGCTTAAATTCTTCCCCCCTTGTATTGCCTTGTTCTAGAGGAATCCTATTGGGTAGTGAGGTGATACTTTTCCCAACAGGATCCAGCAGCCTTTCTGCCATTGGGGCAAAGTGCTGTCATTCAACTGCCCTTAAATTAAAGGGAGGCGGGGAGAGATCTGAAATGCAGTAAGGTGGAGCAAAAGCTAACAGCCAACAGCTGTGAGTCACTGGCTACAGCTGGGTATTTTCTGGAGAGACAGTTTGCATTTCCTTCCCGTTCTTCCTCCTCCCCCTCCATTCTCCTCCTTGGCAGGGCGATGGCCAAGGAACCCTCGGCCTCTTCTTCTCTGGACCCTCCTTTGCCCACGGCCACCATCAAGGAGGAGCTGCTTTGCCCGATCTGTTACGAGCCCTTCAAGGATGCCGTCACCCTCCGCTGCGGCCACAACTTCTGCAAAGGCTGCGTGGGCCGCTCCTGGGAGAACCAAACCCGCCCCGTGTGCCCCGTGTGCAAAGCGAGGGCTTCCCTGGAGGACCTGCGCACCAACCACACGCTCGCCAACATCGTCGAGATGTTCCTCAAGCAGGAGAAGAAGCAGCAGGAGCAGCAGCAGCGGGCTCGGGAGGCCTCCGCCCTGTGCGCCCTGCACCGCGAAGAGGCCCGGCTCTTCTGCCTGGACGACAAGGAGCTGGTCTGCTTTGTGTGCCAAAACTCCAAGCAACACGCAGACCACAAAATGAGGCCTGTCGGGGAGGTCGCCAAGGATTACAGGGTAGGTGGCTTGAGCAGGATCTGCGATCAAGGGAGTCTTCTGCCTACTCAAAAAGGGAGCTGTGCATGCTGCAGCCGGCTGATGGTGCTTCTTTTCATCCAGGGGTAGTCAAACTGTGGCCCTCCAGATGTCCATGGACTACGATTCCCATGAGCCCCTGCTAGCAGTCGCTCATGGGAATTGCAGTCCACGGACATCTGGAGGGCCACAGTTTGACTACCCCTGCTTTAATGCCTCCAACTTGCCAAGTACATGGCAGGTACAAATGCCTGTGCGTGGAAATCTTTCCCCTCTTATAATTTAGCAAAGCCAGAATAGAAATCGGCAGGGTCCTCTTCTCTTGTGCCTTGCTTCAGGCCAACTGCTCGGTTTCTATGCCACATAAACAATGAGGCACATTTATTTATGCCTGAGATTTCTATCCTGCCCTATCTCAAGTGATTCAGGGTGGGTCACAACATACTTAAAATTCCACACAATGCAATTAATCCTCCTGGCAAATTTCTCCTCTTCTAGTGATGTTGTTGAGTGCATTGGCTTTGTGAGTTGGGGGGCCTTGCATAGCAAGGTTTCCTGGCATGCAACCCTTAATGGTGGTGGCAACCTGGATGCACGATGGTTCTGATTCATGGGAAGTCTAGTGAATACCATATGTGCTCTTGCTGTTTTGCACCAGTACAGTTTCAAAACCATGTGACAGTGCACTGATTCCCATGAAGCTGCTTTATACTGAGGCAAACCCCTGGTCTGGCGAGGTCTCTGTTGTCTATTCTGATGGTCAGTGGCTCTGCAGGGTCTTGCAGAAGAGATGTCTCATGTTCCTTTTAGCTGGAAATGCCAGTGCTCTGTATGGAAAGCAGATCCTTTGTCCATGAACCCCAGCTCCTTGTATCAGATAACATGGGTGATAGAACCCCTTTAAGAGACACTGTCATCAGTATGCCTGCTGCCTTGACTCTCCTCCAAGCATAAAGTCCTCTTCAGAACGAAGTTTGAATTGAGGGGCACCTTTGTTAGCAAAGTTAATAACGCAGTGAGGTTGCACGACCTGATTAAAGGCTAAATAAAAGTTTATTCAGGAATTAATATACTTGATAGTGCAGGGGAGAGACGGAGATAGTTGCTAACTATGTGTCAAACTGAGAGAGAGAGAGAGTGACTGAACTGTGGCTTTTGAGAAGAAGCAGGAAATTGCCCCCAACAGTAGTAATCTGGAGGCAAATAAGGAACACACTTAACAGGTGGGAAGGTCCTGACCTCACTAACCTATCTAATAGTCTTCTTGCTGTCCCCTGCTGGGTCTTTTTTACTTCTTCTTTGTACACAAGTCATTGCCTATTCCAACAACCTTTAAGACCAGCAAAGGCTTATTCAAGGTGTATGTTTTTGTGTGCACGCACACTGCTTCAGATACATAAACCAGGGGTGGGCAAACTGTGGCCCTCCAGATGTCCATGGACTATAACTCCCAGGAGCTCGTGGGAATTGTAGTCCATCGTCTGCCTAGTCTACCTAAAACTGTAGCCCAATTCACTTCTACCTTGTCTTGCCATTCTCTTTTGCTTTCCGGAGATTCAAAATGGTGCCAAGGAAGGAATCTCCTTGTCCTTCTAAATGCTTAATAGGCATGTCTGGCAAGAAAGCTGGTGCAGGAGGACAGACTTCAGCCCATTTAACAAACCCAATAAAACAATAATCTCTGGCGTCAAGGTCTGCGTCTCTTGTACTACCCATTCCGATGATTCATTTCGCCCATCACAAGACAGTCTAGTGCGGGGGTAAGTCAAACTGTGGCCCTCCAGATGTCCATGGACTACAATTCTCATGAGCCCCTGCCAGCGTTCGCCAGTTGTAGTCCATGGACATCTGGAGGGCCACGGTTTGCCCACCCCTGGCTTATGCCTTGAATTGAATGTTATTGGTCTTAAAGGTGCCACTGGGCTCAAATTTTGTTCTGCAGCTTCAGACAAACCCAGCTCCCCACCTGAAAGTCCTCTCCAGTTAGCCTGTTTTGTTGGATACACAGGGGTAGTCAAACTGTGGCCCTCCAGATGTCCATGGACTACAATTCCCATGAGCCACTGCCAGTGAACACTGGCAGGGGCTCATGGGAATTGTAGTCCATGGACATCTGGAGGGCCACAGTTTGACTACCCCTGCACTAGACTGTCTAGTGATGGGCGAAATGAATCATCGGAATGGGTAGTACAAGAGAAGCAGACCTTGACGCCAGAGATTTTCGTTTTATTGGATTTGTTAAATGGGCTGAAGTCTGTCCTCCTGCACCAGCTTTCTTGCCAGACATGCCTATTAAGCATTTAGAAGGACAAGGAGATTCCTTCCTTGGCACCATTTCCAAGCTCCAGAAAGCAAAAGAGAATGGCAAGAGAAGGTAGAAGTCAATTGGGCTACGGTTTGATTAGGCAGACGATGGACATTGCCTCTGGCTCGAAAGGCCCTTGTTGAGCTAACTAGATGGAAGGGAGAGAGGATTTAAAAACGTAAATGCCCATTGGATGGTATTTGCATAATGAAGAGGGAGATTTCCAGGAACTGTTTGATTTCTAGGGAATTGATGAGGAGCAAGGGAGGTGAGAGGGCTGGAAGCCATGGCTGTTGAGAGGAAATGCCAGTGAGATCCTGATATGGCCCCATACTTGTCATGGACTCCCTGTGGGCCTTGAGCAATGGTTCTTGCAGCTTTGAATTGCTTCCCAAAAGCACTAGCTAACTCCCTTGCAGGATTGTTGTTTGCGGGGGAAGAGGAGCACTAGCATGGCTGACTATTTGAATGCTGTGGATCTCGCTGCTGTTTTAGTAACATCGTGTAGAGCAGAGAAGGGAGGACATCATACTGGAAAGACAAAGCATGGCACGAACGTCTAGTGATTGGAGAGGGAGAGGGGAGAGGTCTAAAAGGCAGCTACGAGTTTGAGTCACGCTTTCCAGACTTGGGTTCCTGTCTGCCTCTGACACAACATGAGTTGCTGTGAGTCACTTAACCTCATGTTGATTCCTGTCTTTTAAGAGCGAGATGCAGGATGTGTGATTCAGATCAGCCAGCGCACAGTAGTTAGAAGAAGCTGCGGTGGCTGGGCCAGATGTCAACCCCTCCCTGGGTTGGTTGTTCTGCCCCAACAGCCTTGCAAGCTTTAATCAAGATAGGGTAAAAGTTTTCTCATGGTTTCATTCCTAATGAAATGCATTTCTGAGTTTCACAAAACAAGGTCTTCTTCATCTCTTTACATTCTGTGTGTGTGTAGATATACACATTGGGCTGTCTGACTGTGTGTGGCCCTTGGTGATAGATGGGGCTAGCCTTATTTAAGAGGCCTGATGCTCTGTGAAAGGAGGCCAGGATATGAGACACAATCCACTTCTTAGACCGGGGCTATTACCTGGGGAACGGAAAGTATAAAGTGGTGATGTGGCCTCATTTGGAATACTGCATGCAGTTCTGGTTGCTGTGTTTGAAAGAGAATATTGCAGAGCTGGAAGAAGTACAAAAGAGGGCAGGCAAGATGATGAGAGGGGTGTGTTGACCATTTTTCCTATGAGGAAAGGCTGT
This sequence comes from Paroedura picta, assembly GCF_049243985.1. NCBI lineage: Eukaryota > Metazoa > Chordata > Lepidosauria > Squamata > Gekkonidae > Paroedura > Paroedura picta. Next base: position 28,837,299 of record NC_135369.1, on the reverse strand, counting down.
AGACCAGTGGTCCCCAACCTTTTTATCACTGGGGACCAGTCAATGCTTGACAATTTTACTGAGACCCAGGGGGGGGGTAGTCTTTTGCCAAGGGACATTACCGCTGCCTTAGCCCCTGCTCCTCTTGCTTTCCCACCGGCGCCCCTGACATCTCACCGCCCACTGGGGGGGGCGCTGCCAGCAGCAGCTGTGCAGTGCCACACCGAGGGGGACCCCTAGCCATGGCACCCGCTGGTGAGCAGGCGGCAGAGTGGCAGGGCAGCCCCCGAGGCAGCAGCCGGGGAGGAGGACGAGGAGGAGCCACGGCCCGGTACTGACTGATCCACGGACCGGTACCAGTCTCCGGACCGGGGGTTGGGGACCACTGCTGTAGACTTTTCAGTTTAGAGAAGAGGCAACTAAGGGTGGGGGAGGACCTGAAAGAGGTGTAGTAAACTAGATAGTAAAGAGTCAAGTGAAGCCTGATTAGGAGTGGAGGGAAACTCCACCCCTCAATTTATTTTTTTTCATTGCTTTCATTTTCCTAAGTTAGTTGGAGCTAGGTTGCAAATAAAGAAGTTGTGCTCTGCAGCTTCTGTGAGTATCTAGATTTATTGATCATAAAAACAGTTTTATAAGGTTCTGCGTGGAGTGAAGAAAGTGGTTAAAAGGAGCTTTTCCTCCCTTTCCCCAAATACTGGAACTGGGTGAGGGGCATCCAATGGAATAGCTGGGTATTAAAAAAAAACTCCAATAGATGGCTGCATTATAACAGAAAGATTCAGAAAGACATTTCATGGAACAGGACTGTGGGCTGTATTACTAATATGCTGGCAGAGGTTTTGCAAAGGAGACATGCAGCACAGGCTGCTTAAAGAAGAAATTTGTTTCATTAAGAAGAGAAACAGCTATGTAAAGAGGAGAGGATAGAGATAGTCCTAACAGTCTAACTGACTAACGGTTGTGGAGAGAAAGCAGGGAGGAAGTGTGCTCAAAGGAGCAGGAAGTCTCCAGCTGAGACTCTCAGGAGGAGATTATTTGAAAAACATTAGGAAATTCATAATCTTAAAATGTTAACTTCAAATCGCCCTCAATGCACCCTGTAGGATATTATTCATCTGCTCTTGAATCATGCACACTACAGATTTTGTGTATTCCAACACAATCTGTATTACCTGTTGCTATGATTTACTTTCCTTTGACTGCACTATATTTCTATTTTATATAACATAATTTCTTGCAGTATAGCATGTTGTGTTCAACACTTGTTCCAGATTTCCGCAATCCCTTTATTACATTAGATGTCTCTTTACTTCTGCTGTGAAATCCATCTAGAGTCTCAGTGACACAAGCAAACAATAACGTAACATACAATTTCTTAAATTGCAATATAGAATTAACACTTTTGGAACGGTGGCTTCCCCTTTCTGAAAACAGGAGCTTGGTCTGTTTAGCCTGGAGAGGAGACAACTGAGAGGGGATCTGATAACCATCTTTAAGTATTTAAGAGGGTGCCATATAGAAGATGGAGCACAGTTGTTCTCTCTTGCCCCAGAAGGATGGACCAGAATCAATGGGATGAAATTAATTCAAAGGAAATTCCATTTAAACATCCAGAAGAAGTTCCTGAACAGTTAGAGCGGTTTCTCAGTGGAACAGGCTTCCTCGGGAGGTGGTGGGTTCTCCATCTTTGGAAATTTTTAAACAGAGGCTGGATAGCCATCTGATGGAGAGGCTGATTCTGTGAAGGCTCAAGGGGGTGGCAGGTTACAGTGGATGAGCGATAGGGTTGTGAGTGTCCTGCATAGTGCAGGGATTTGGACTAGATGACCCAGGAGGTCCCTTCCAACTCTATTATTCTATGATTCTAGGATGGAAAACTATACCTTGAACCCCTTTTCTTCACATCTAGGCCAAATGCAAAGACATGGAAAGCTCCCTACGGGATAAGATGCAAGAATTTGGAAGAGTGCAGTCATCTTACAGACAAATAGCTAACCACAACAAGGTATCTGCAAGTATCAAACCAATGACTTTCTTCTGCTGGGTGTGTTTGTATATGTGTTTGTCTGGCTACAAATTGAATGTAGTCAGGGGAGAAGGGAGTGCCACTCCTGGTATCCAAACCAAGTACTACTCATTTTGCCTGTAGTTATTGGTGATCTGGATTAGAGCAACTAGAGCAGCTTTTCTCAGCCCTTTTATTCTTGAGGAACATCCCGCCCCCCAACATTCTTCAGGCTTTGAGAAACCCCAGAATTGGCAGCATCCTGCAGAATAGGGTTGGGAAGCAAAGCTGTGGACACGCCCACCTGGGGCCCCTCCCCTTCCCACCCCCTCCAGGCACGTCATTGGCCATTTGGAGAGGGGTGGGTGGGTCGACATGACCATATATGGTCATATCAGCCGGTTAATGTTTAATCTTAAAAAATATAAAAAGCAAATGAATTCCCACCCATTCAGGAAATCCCTTCAAGAAACCCGAGGGTTTCATGAAACCCAGGTTGAGAAGGCCTGCTCTAATGGCTAGCTGTGTGTGTGGTGGAGTGTTGTCATGGGGAAAGGGATTTGATTGGATCACCTTCTGGCTGATCAGCCCTCTTACTCTAGCAGTACCCTTGGCTGAACAGCAGCAGCAAGCGCATATAAGCATGCCTCCGCTTGGGTCAGGGCCCTGGATGCCAGGTTGGGTCTTGAAGACATCGCCTTGTCCGCTGTCTGCAGCTCCAGTTGTCAAATACCTCTGGGTAGATCTGGAAGCCAGTTCCCACAATTCTGTCACACACACACACACACACACACACACACAAAAGAAGAAGAAGGAGAGAAGAAGAAGAAGAGTAGGTTCTTATATGCCGCTTTTCCTTACCCGAAGGAGGCTCAAAGCGGCTTATAGTCGCCTTCCCTTTCCTCTCCCCACAACAGACACCCTGTGAGGTGGGTGAGGCTGAGAGAGCCCTGATATCACTGCCCGGTCAGAACAGCTTTATCAGTGCTGTGGTGAGCCCAAGGTCACCCAGCTGGCTGCATGTGGGGGAGTGCAGAATCGAACCCGGCATGCCAGATTAGAAGTCCGCACTCCTAACCACTACAACAAACTGGCTCTCTATGGGAGCAGGAAACAGAACCCAGGATGGTGGACATGAATGGGAGAGTCATTGCTTCTGAGGGCTGCCCTTTGCACCTGGGGTCAGGTAGCAGCTAATCCTCCATTCCAGAGATGTTTTCTGCATAAGTGTTTGGTTGTTATCCAGAGAAACACACAGCACTCGGGGCTGCTATTGCGAGAGGGTGAAACCTGATCTTAGGGATGTACATGATGGGGTCCTTTCATGTGCACGCCATTTGTCATCTGGACAGGCATTTTGTTAGTTGCTGAACAGAAAGGAAATCTTGGGCATGTGGAGCTTTTCAGGCAAGTGCCTCATTAGAAACACTGATGCTTATGTGTGTTCTCTTGCATGTGTTGTGATGCGAAGTGCTGTCAGGTCACAATTAGTGAAGGGCAGCTTAGAATCACAGAATCCTAGAGTTGGAAAGGCCATCTAGTCCACCCCCTGCTCAACGCAGGATCTGAAGCATCCCGGATAAGTCTCTGTCTAGCCGCTGCTTCAAGACTGCCAGTGAGGGGGAGCTCACCACCTTCTCAAGTAGCTGATTCCACTGCTGAACTACTCTTGAGCGTGAATACTTTCCCCCTCATATCTAGCTGATATTGTTCTACATGTAGTTTTCTGGGGGTCCTGTCCTCTGCTGCCCACAGGAACTGCTCCCTGCCCTCCTCTAACTGACAGCCCTTCAAATACTTGGTAGGGCTTTTGAGGCAAGCGATGTCCAGAGGTGGCTTGCCACTGCCTGCCTGGGCCTAGCAATCCTAGACTTAATTGGTGGTCTCCCATCTCAGTACTAACCGAGGCCTACCTTGCTTAGTTTCTGAGATCTAATAAGGTTGGGCTAGCCTGGGCCATCTAGGTCTAGGTATAGTATCGTACCTCATTACAAGGCTGTGGTGGGAATCCTTATTCCCAAGCTCTTCTGGGGATCAAAGAAAGGCTGCTTTCACATCCCTTGAATAATGCCCCATGGCAATCGCTACTGGATGTTCCTGCTTCATACTGGAAAATCCAGTTGCAAACGTTTGCAGCAGTAGCACACTGAGAATTTGTTATCCTGTGATGTGTGAAAGTGGCCTAAGAGTCAGCTGCTTATTTTTTAAAAGGTGAGTCTTTCACAGATTGGCCCTCTTTCTCCCCCCCTTCTGGTAGGATGATAAATCACAGGTTTATTCATTGGTGGAGTTATGTCCCTGACTGTGTTTATCTCTCCCCCTCCAAAAAAATTCACCCTCCTGCTGCCACTCGCCAACAGGTAGAAAACGCCAGGCTGGAGAAAGAGATCAAAAAGCAGTTTGAGCAACTCCATGAGTTCCTGTGGAGTGAGGAGAAGGCCATGCTGGAGGAGCTGCAGGCGGAGACCAAGCAGAAGAAAGACCTGATAGAGGACAAGATCAAAAAGCTGTCAGAAGAAAGCAACATCTTGCAACAGGAGGTTGAGCAACTGCAGGCTGACCAGAAAGAAGATGATGTCTCCTTCCTCCAGGTAATATCGGGAGGCAACTGCCCCTACCCTGAATCCACCTCCATAACCCTCTGGGAGCTTTTGTTTGTTTCGTAGTTGCTATGGTGTGCACAGCCCAGAGCAGAATCTCTTGTGCTTGGTGCTTTCCCAGTAAGGACGGGCTGCTTTCTGTCTTGTCCTTTTGGACTAGAAGTATTTCAATGACATTTGTTTACTCAGTATATTTTGATCTCGCTTTTCTTCCTGGTGGGGTCACAAATTAGTTTACAGAAATACCTTAAATGTACCCACCCTGTCTGCAAGCAACGAGAAACGAAGTCAGTGGGAAATCCTGGGCTGACGCCTACCAGGTCAGTCTGGCCAGCCAAGGCCACAGGGCTATAATCCACAGGCTTATAAATCCTTGCAGTGGAAGAGAGAGGAAATGCTCAGTCCAGCAGTTTCCACCTGGCAGCCATCTGTTCTTAACTCGTCCTCTCACTGAAAGAGCCCCTGGCCATGCCCTGGCTAGAAACTTGTGTTTAAGTTTATAACACAAGAATGTTTAGGATTTCTCAACCGTTACAGTAAAAGTAACTTGTGTCCATATTCAGGAATGTTTCCTCTTGTGTGCCTTGATGAATCGGAGAAATTCGGGGATTTGTTTCAGGAATCCACAGCAGGCAGGAGATACAGTGCACAAGGGTGAAACTATGCCATAGCCATAGAGCATCTGCTTGGCATGCAGAAGGTCCCAGGTTCATAGAACCATAGAGTTGGAAGGAGTCATTCAGATCATGTAGTCCAACCCCCAGCAGAATGCAGTATCCTAATTCTTTTATAAAATCATAGAGTTGGAAAGGAGCCGTACAGGCCACCTAGTCCAACCCCTGCTCAATGCAGAATCAGCCTAAAGCATCCAGGATAAGTCTCTGTCCAGCCACTGCTTGAAGATCACCAGTGAGGGGGAGCTCACCACCTTCTTAGGCAGCTGATGCCACTGCTAAACTGCTCTGAATTTTCTCCCCTTGATATCTAGACGGTGCTGTTCTACACGTAGTTTAAATCCATTCAGTCCCTGGCATCCCTCCTTAAAAGGACCGGGTTGTAGGTGATGTAGAACAGCTCCATTTCAAACTCTGGAGAACCTCTACCTGTCAAAGTCAACAGCATAGACTTTGATAGGCCACTAGGTAGAGTGGAAGTGAGGTGATTGTTCACTGGAAAATCTTTGGTGTCCGGAGGGAAGGGAGTGTGTGTGTGTGTGTGGGGGGGGGGAGAATATATCTTCCACCTACACCTGTTGTATTGCGACGGCAGCTTCAGAATGTCAAAACTGGATTGTTCAAGAGGGCATGTTGATATCAGGAATAAAATTGTGTCTTTTTAATGTCTTTGGAAAAAAAATAGGCAGTTTTTATTGCATTGTGTATTCATTATCCCAGAGGGAGTCAAACTGCAGCCCTCCAGATATCCATGGACTATAATTCCCAGGAGCCCCTGCCAGCATTCGCTGGCGAATGCTGGCAGGGGCTCCTGGGAATTGTAGTCCATGGACATCTGGAGGGCCGCAGTTTGACTACCCCTGCATTATCCTGTTTATATTGCATTAATGAGAAAAGTCTTGGTGAGAAAAGAAGGCTATAAATAAGATAACCAAAACAGAGTCCAGTAGCATCTTTAAGACCAACAAAGATTTATTCAAGGCGTGAGCTTTTGAGTGCAAGCACTCGAAGATACTTAATAAGATTACTTAATAAGATTAAGTAAAACTCTGGTGATTTGCAAATGGGGGTGGGCTTGCGTGGTTTCTCCATTGCTGGTGCAGCTGCCAATAGAGCATGGCGGCAACAGGGCTTCTTCACGGCAGGTCTCCCTACTCCAGCCCCTTGGCAGCAGTTCGGTTAAAACGGCGTCTTCTTAACACAGCTTCCTCTTCTTTTCCCTTTCAGAAACACAAAAACCGGAAACGCAGGTAGGTCAATATCTATTGATCTGGGTTTGGGGGCGGACAGTTCTATCATAGACGGCATTCATATAGAGGAAGCTCAAAGATCGCTGGTACCCTTGGCGCTCCCAAGATTCTGCAGAATGTTCTCATTCCACAGGGGAGCATGGCCAAAGCAGCATATGAACTGCACCAGTCATGCTGTCTCTGGCAAGACAACTGAGTTCCTTTTGAGTGGTTCCTCGCTAGGCGCCTGAGGAATCCGGCCCATGCACGCACAGGAATTATGGGCTTTCTTTTTTGAATTTGATGTGGAAGCCATTTTGAGACTCTATGCATATATTGTGGATGCATTTGAGTGTTTGAACACTCAGCACAAATCAGAGGATGAAGAAGAGTTGGTTCTTATATGCCGCTTTTCTCTACCCAAAGGAGTTTCAAAGTGGCTTCCAATCGCCTTCCCTTTCCTCTCCCCACAACAGATACCCTGTGAGGTGGGTGAGCTCTGATATTAGAATAATAGAATCATAGAATCATAGAGTTGGAAGGGGCCATACAGGCCATCTAGTCCAACCCCCTGTTCTACGGAGGATCAGCCCTAAGCACCCTAAAGTAGTGGTCCCCAACCTTTTTATCACCGGGGACCACTCAACGCCTTTTACTGAGGCCCGGGGGGGGGGGTAGTTTACTCCTCTACTCTTAACCACTGCCCTAGCGCTCTCTGATCGCTATGGTTATGTTTAAACATCCCTTCAAAATAAGATACAACAATGAAGTGTGTTGTAAAGGGCTGGGGGGGATGAAGTAAAGGGCCGGGGGGGGGAGAAGGCGTCCTTCGGGGCTCACCTCCAATTAGTCGAAGGACCACATATGGTCCGCGGCCCACAGGTTGGGGATCGCTATCCTAAAGCATCCAAGAAAAGTGTGTATCCAACCTTTGCTTGGAGACTGCCAGTGAGGGGGAGCTCACCAACTCCTTAGGCAGCCTATTCCACTGCTGAACTACTCTGACTGTGAAAATTTTCCCCCCTGATATCTAGCCTATATCTTTGTATATTACTGAAGAAGAAGAGTTGGTTCTCATATGCCGCTTTTCTCTACCAGAAGGAGTATCAAAGCGGCTTACATTCACCTCCTTTTCCCCACAACAGACACCCTGTGAGGTGGGTGCGGCTGAGAGAGCGCTGATATCACTGCTCGATCAGAACAGCTTTATCAGTGCTGTGGTGAGCCCAAGGCCACCCAGCTGGCTGCACGTGGGGGAGCGGGGAATCGAACCCTGCTCACCAGATTATAAGCCACCGCTCCTAATCACTACCCAAGCTGGCTCTCACCTTGCATTTCCACATTTGCAGGCATGAAGACTAGAACTCTCTCTCTCAGGAAAGAGTGTCATTGGGTGTCATTATGATCTCAAGCATTTTAAGTTCAAGGGAGAGCTTTGGGCTAATTTCTCACATGCTTGGTGCTTCCTAACCATAGAGTCTCACACCTTGCTTTATTGGAATTGTGCTCCCCAGAATTGCTTGGACTGTGGAAGAGCCAGAAGCTGTTCCCCCAGGGATGTTGATAGAGATTACAAAATACCTGGATTCCTTGCAATACAACATGTGGAAGAAAATGCTGAAGATCATCAAAGTAGGTACGTTTCTAGAGGTGCCAGGTGATGGCTGTAGACGTCCCTGCTAAAGGTAACACCGAAGACAGGTAGTACATGCTGAAGCTCTGTAATGCCCTTTTGCAGAAACTGTGATGCTGCCTTTCAAGGAGAGAGTGGATGAAAAACTCTCCTGTAACGTCACTAAGTTTGCCCTGAGTGCTGGATGAATTGGTGAGACTCCCCTAGAAAGCCTTCTGCCTTCAGAAAGAGGCAAGATGTGCAGATGGAGATGTCTGTTGTGCTTTGGCGTTCTTGGGTGTTTGGTACCAAGTGAAAATGGTGGGACTGTTTTCAGTTATGGGCCTCTTTTGACCTGGATTAACTGGCAAATGCCTGATCTCTGTTCCCATTCTGTTTCTGTGATATGGAATAATTCTTAGCTCAGGTGTCATTGACAGCTTCTTGCAGGCTTTATGGGAGCTGCAGAGGGCATCCTAAATTCTATAGAACTGGAGGAGGTCCCAAGTAGGAAGAGTATTGTCGGGTATCCCAGAAGAAAAGTAGCTTATGACAAAGAGCACACAAACCTGTAGGAGTCAAAAGCTTGGGGATGTAGGTCCTGAACCGGAAGGTCATCTGGCTTTTCCGCAGCATAGCGATCCCTCTGTCGGCCATAAGGAAGCGATAGGATTTGATGCGGAATTTCATGATTTGATTTAGCTAATTTTATGGATGAACTCTGTCAAAACTCAGATTTTAAACTCTAGTTTGGATTGGGGGTGCTAGGTAAACCATAGACTAACTAGGTAGATGTCTGAATTGGCAATTGTGCCTTAAAAAAAAGAAAGGAAAGAAAACCTCCCCAGTACAATGGAAGTACTGTAATCTTCAGTAAGCAAAAATCTGTTCATATTGTTCTGTAATATTTAAGCATTTGTATAGTGTTTTCAGTATTTGATTGTCCACGCAGCCCTGTAAGGCAGAGATCGTACTACCATGCCTTGAAGAGAGGGGCTTGGGCTGTAGAAATGCCATGCCTAAGGCCACCTGGAGAAATTCTCTTAAGCTCTCTGTTACAGCTGCTCTCTCAAAAAGATGCTCAGTTTGCATCTTTTATTCCAAGACAGATCCTTGATCTCTTAGTGGGCTAGCAAGAAGGAGGAGAAGCAAGCCCTTTCTAAATGATAATATAAACAATGCTTTATAAATTTAATTAAAATAACAGTGTGTTGTGTTGGAATTTTGCTGCCAAGTATCTAATGTGTAAAGCAACACAGTTACACTCATGTGGAAGGACAAACATTACTCAGAGCTCCATTTCTTTAAAACCCCATCACATACTCAAACAGGATAAGAGGAAGGTATGTTCCCTTCCATTCTCATCTCTGCTAGAGATAGTGTGTAATGGGAGCCAGGAGTAGTCGTACCCATTGCTTTGGGTGTAAAAAAAAAGTGGGGGGTTGGGATAGTGCAGGAAATGACTAAATGCTTGCTTAAGCCATATATTCCTATGGGAACATTAATGTTACCTCTTTAGGGAAAGTGGCTTTGGGGAGAAGAAATGTAGAGAAATTGGGAGCAGAGGGAGGCAATGTGAGAAAACCATTTTGAATCCTGCAGAGAAAAAAAGCCAGTGTGCAAGGAGAACTTGAATCAGAAGCTGTTCCCTCAATTTCCTTCCCTGTTTTTATATATATATATGAGATTAGGGGCCAAGCCCGTTGCATTCAGGAATGGGGTGGTGGTGGAAGAAGTCTGTGGATGGCCTCCCCCTCCCCCCAGGACCTGGAAAGGCTGCAGGCAGCTGTTAGGGAACTCATAGGCAGGAGCACCTCTCATGCAGCAGGGATCTGCAGCCTCCAAGCCTCAGAGGGAAGTGGGAGGGGGTGGTCAGGGGGGGGGGACAGAAGGCGATTGGCTGACTGCTGGTCCGTCCGGCAAGCTGATTGGAGGAGAAGGCACTCAGGGGTGGGACAGCCAATCTGAGTGGTTGTTAAGTGCTTAGTGGCACTTAAACCATGAGACACACTCTTCCTTCAAGGCCTTACCAGAAATATATACTGGAACTTGTGTGTGTTTCTGGGCTCTTGCAGATGCTCTTTGTAGCCACTAGAGGACAGCAGTGTACTACTGCAGAAATTTATGTAGACAATACATGCATCAGACATTCCTCATTTTGAAGAATGAGACCTCTCCTAGTCAGGACTGGCTTTGGGGATCCAAAACTGAGCTGGTAGAGAATTAGTTGGGCTGAGCTGAGGCTGCCCCCCCCCCGCCCCCATCACTGGGAACTGGTAAAACACACATTTCTTCCAAGGAAGGTGGGTGAGATGAAGAGCCTTCCTTCTTCTGAGACATTAATATCAGGTTGATACATATCTGCAAACTGTGTGTCCCTAGCTTGCCATAGCAAGTAGTGGGTTAGTGTGCCTACTCTTGAGAAAACACCCTTGCACAAGAGACCATCATTTCTGTTCTTTTTGTTTGTTTGTGTGTACAGCATGCAGGGCTAGATTTTCATTCATGACGAAAATGCATAGGGTTGTCACGTACTTCTTTGGATTTATTAAAGGCATCTGTTTTTATAGAGTTATTTTACAGTTTTGTTGTTTTCAGCCTTTTGGGTTATATACTGGTAACTGAGTCAGTGCTGCCTTAAAAATTAACAGGATTTTCTGTTGATCCATTGTTGTGTCCTCAGAGATTTAGAGAGAAGGGGAGGGACTTAAGAATTGGAGAACCCAAGTTGATGTGCATTGATTAACTTGCCATCACTGAACTGTGCTCAAAATTAAACAGTCATCACAAATAGAACAGAAAACAAAGTCTGAGAACTTCTGAGCTGGGGGATGCTGTGGAAGTCTATGATGTTGAACTTGGGCAGTCTTGAGGTGTTATGGTGCTGATCTACGTACCTTTGTTTACCTCTAGAGGCAGGTATTCAGGCATATATGATCTCTGCACCTGGTTGTTGCCTTTTAGCTTTGTCTCCTTTACAAAGGCAAGCTTTATTGTCTGTTTCGAATTGAGTTGGCTTTTTCCCCCCTTGCCCTCAGTGACTGGTCTCTCCTTTGCAGTCCCATTCAGCTTTGATCCCAACACATCTGCAGGAAGGCTGTCTGTCTCCAGTGACCTCACCAGCATTTCCACTGGTAACTACAGGCTGTTAGTGGATGTCCCGGAGCGTTTCTCTGCTGGATTACCCTGCGTCCTGGGCTCCAAGAGCTTTTCCAAAGGATCTCACACTTGGGAAGTCGATATTGGCGGCATTGATAACTGGTGCATCGGAGTGGCCAGGAAGCATTGCAGCTACCAATGGAGCTTTGGCAGCGATTCCTATCTTGGGTTCGCGTACATGTATCGCATGCAGGGCGACTGTAACAAAAAATGCCAGTCTTCCAAGTCGATCCTGCTGGGAACTGGGAACGGGAAGGACCTCAAGAAGGTCAGAGTGGAGCTGGACTGTGACGAAGGGGAGCTGTCGTTCTACAACGCCGAGCACAAGAGTCATATTTATACTTTCCATGACAATTTTGCAGAGGTTGTTCCCTACTTCTGCATCTGTGGTGTGGAAGATGTTGAGTCTTCATCCGAATCGCTCAAGCTTTGCCCACTTCAGGTTCAGATCAAGGAAGATTATCCTAATTGAGAAAACTGCCATTTATCTCCCCCCTTTGAAATAACTGTTGTGATAGTTTATATATATATATATACTGACACTACATACGTTGATGCTGTAACACTTTATCACTTCAGCTTCATATGCAGTATTTGGAATTTAGGAACTTTGTTTTCTGGTCAAAACAAGCTGAGGTTGACTGCCTTGAGGAATTTGGGTGATATGGGTTATTGGAGATGGATAGTTCTGACTCGGGGGGGGGGGGGGGGGAGACAGTCACCTGGAAAACTCTTCTACTTAAGCTTTAAGAATAGAAATGGAAATTGCCTAAGAGCAAACTGGAGTTTGAGGCTTGTGCAGGATTGCTAGCTGGGTTGGATCCTATGTAGAAATCTAAAGAGCAGGAAAGGGCTTTTGGGTTTGCTGAGTAGTGAGATACTCAGATCCTTTAAACTGGTCCTGTTCTGTTTATTGGGTATAAGGTGCTTTTGTTAAGATACTACAATCCATTCCCAACAAATTCATAATATAAGCATGTTATGATATCTGTAAGATGAGCTCAGCATAATGTAGCTGGGAGCTTGTGGCTATGAAGAAAGGAAGTGATGGGCATATTGCAAGAGCTTTCTTGTTTAATTATCTGGTGGAGAGTTAGAAACCCTCCTTCTTCCCTGTTCCCTCTCTTGAATAGGTACCGTATATTGCAATCGAAGACTCATCAAATCTACTGTACCAGGTGAAGCAAAAGATTAATAAAGACTAGACAGAGGACTTGAAATAGATGAGCTGGTTTCTGATTGGCTCTTATCTGACAGCATTATGTCATGGCCATCCAATCAGAAGCAGCCTCTTAACCATTAAACAGAATGTTGCAGACTACCAGGAAGTTAACCCCTTGTGCCTCTGCTGGAGAAGAAGGTTCTCACGAAGGCTTTTGTTGAGGCTGCTTTTCTGGTTTTTTGTTATTATTTTGTTAAAGAAAGTGAGTCATCCAGCTAACTTGTTCTACTCTGAGGACACGCTCTTACTCCTTTGACTAAGTAGGCCCTGTTCCAGGTGTGTGACAGGCATGCGGTTTATCGCCCCCAGCCCTCAAGCTAGAGGAAGCTGAGCTCTCAACTATTGGGAGTAGGAAAAGCTCTCACGCTGTTTCTTTGGGAGGTCAGGAAATGCCAGAGTCTGGAGAAGGAAACTGAGTAGATAGAGATACGTCGGATTAAATTTCCCTTGGGATTGTCTGGTACATTTAACATCAGCTTGAGTTACAGATGCTCTTAGAGATACAGGAGGAGGCCTGTAGTTAGTAAACACACATGGGTTCATCTTAAAGTTTAGAGCCCGGGGAAAAAGAATTCTCTTCCAGGACAGATGAGCTATTCATTCTCCTAACCGGCAGCCTTAGATTCCCTCTGTGCATTACCTGGAGATTTGCAGGCCCCGTTTTCCAATATCACTGCTAACTGGGACATGCTTTTGTGTAATATAGATTTATATATATATTTATGGGGGAGATTACATGAGTCAGGCCTGCCTTGCAATATGTTATGCAGATCCTGGATGCTTCTATTCAGAAGTCATCCCCCCTCCCCTTGCACACACCCATGGATTAGCATTGGGTAATAAAGAAAAGCACATGTAACTTTGAAAGGACTGAAGGGACCAAACAATTGGATCAAAATAAGTTTTGCAAGAGATCTGCTGCAGCATTGTGGAACATTTACGTGACAAACACTACTATAAAACCTGGCTTGAAAAGATCTGATATTCTCTGTGTTAACAGGCAGGGGGTTGGACTAGATGGCCTGTATGGCCCCTTCCAGCTCTATGATTTTGATTCTATGATTAACATCTCTAGAGGAATGCTGTCGTAGAGAAAGTTAAGCCTTAAATGCAAGTGCTACGTTTCAGGGCAGAGTCTGTGGTTCAGCAGCAGAGGATCCGCCTGGCATGCAAAAAGTCCTAGGTTCAGTCCCCAGCATGTCCAGTTAAAAGGACCAGCCAATAGGGGAGGTGAAAAACCTCTGCCTGGTACTCTAGCAAGCTGCTGCCTGTCTGAGTAGGCAATACTGGCTTTAGACCATTGGTCTGAATCAGTATAAGGTAGTTGCATGTTCACGAATCCTAAATGCTGGGAAATATTTAATAGAAATGAGTAAACATGACAAGGGTACATAATAACCATACTATTCATTCCTTTTCTTTATTTGGGATTGGTCAGAGAAAGGCCTCTGGGTCGGGATATCAGAGAAGTGGGAAAGTTTGTAAATTAACAGTTTTTAAAAATATCTTGTATCAGAAAGCTGCTGGATTTTAAATTGGCAAGCCCTGACTCTTATATTTCTATTATTTTAAAAATAAATTATTTCAAAGAATTCAGTGACAACTCATTAAATGGATGGGGGAAACCCCGTGGAAGCAAATCTTAGTACAAGATCTCAAAAGATTAGTTGATGGCTGCTCTAGCGAATATTTGGTTTGGTTATTGCCCAAATACTAAAAGAATGCAGAAAACATTCCTACATCTTATAATTCAACAGTATAAAACTATAACAAATGTAAAAGCAGCGGTCTAGATTAAAAGAAAGCTGACAAAAGTAGAAAAAAAGATCAAGGCATAGGACAAATGTAAAAATGGCAATTTAAAAAGCATGCCAAAATAAAATTTTGTATGGTCAATAGATTTAGTGCCAAGTGAAGAGTTAAGGAAGGCGTTCTATGGTCCAACTGAGGACCATAACAGCTTAATGGAAAAGGTGTCATCTTTTGTTAGCTGGCTACTGATGGGGGCAAGGGAGGGGGAATGAAGCAGGGACTATGGTGAGATTTTAAATCTCAGCCTGGCTCATGTGCGACCAGGTGGTCACACTTAAAATACCCTTGACTTCACACTATATAGGCCAGGGGTAGTCAAACTGCGGCCCTCCAGATGTCCGTGGACTACAATTCCCAGGAGCCCCTGCCAGCGAATGCGAATTGTAGTCCACGGACATCTGGAGGGCCACAGTTTGATACGGCTTTAATCGTCACAAGGAGCATTTGCAGTGAAAAGATAGACGCTTTAAATGCTGGGAAAGTACTTTGCCAACAGTCAAGACCGCCTGCATGATGAACTTCTTTCACTGTATGTTTTAATTTGCCCACAGAGTAGTGCAGGGGGCTGAAAGAGTAAGGTATGAATCAATTCAAATGTCACCATTGCCATGAACTTGCTAGGTAGCCTTTGGCAAGCCAGTGCTAACTTGGTTCACTCCCGCATCTGCATGTTGAGGGCAATATGGTATTGGATTACTGAGGCCATGTCTGTACACGCAGGAGAGTCAAGTGGGAGAAGAGGCCGTAGACTGCCGGTGGGAGAGTACAGTGAAAAAGAAAAACGAGTACAGCAAGGGCCAAGTTTACTCGCTTGCTTTGTTTGCTGTGCCCATTTCCTGTTGTAGGCTGAGCGCTGCAAGATGGAATTTTTCACCTGAATCCTGACCTAGTACATTACCTCATTCTTCTGCATGTAATAATGCGCATGGGGTGTTTTGAGTGCCCTGAAGTCCTAGACAGAAGTAGCAGTATTAGGACCCAAGATGCTGTGCCAGAAGGATTGCCACAGAGGAAAGAAATTGCCAGGTATTTTCCTTTGATTTATCCAGCTGTCTCGCATGCAATGAGGTTCTGCTGCTGACGGTGTGTTTCAGAGCGTCACAGAAAGCAAAGCCTATGCATTCTGGACAGTCTTTTCATTCCAGCTATAAACCTACTAATGGTCCGTTTGTTGCTTTTAACTATTTGTTCCGTTTCCCAGTTCTGAATTGCTCCTCCCTTCCGCAGAACATCTCTGCTTGACTTTTGTGCCGCTTTTAAACAAAAATGTCACCCAAGCTTACTTGTTTTGTAACGATTAAAAAAAATAATTTACCCACTTATAAAAAAAATAAAATAGACATTGTCTTTTTCTTCTTGCATAAGAGAAACTATGATCCCCCCCCCCCCCCCCGGAAAAGTGACTTGCCATATTGCTTACTGCAGTGCCACTCCCTGCGTTTCTTAGTGACACAAGGGCCCTGTGACATAAAATTCCAACAAAGGAAACTGAAGCACATGCTGCAGGCAAGCAGCTGAAACGGAAACGGCTAGTGGCCAGCAATGAATTCCAACACGAACTGGGGCTGGGGCTGGGGCTCAAGAAGGCATATATTTCTCCCCATACAGGATAACCTGCTGTGCTTAAGAATAAATTTTAGGAGCTGCAGATTGCCGAAGAGAAAAGGAAAACTATTGTTTGAAAAGCAAAGAAATTCAGCTTTCTTTTAATGCCTTATCCTTGGATAGCTTTCCAAATCCCAGTTATGTTACAGTAATCGCTCAAGGGAGAAGGCAAATGCACTCTGCACATGATTAGAAACATCCCATTTTTTAAAAGCTCCAGATGCCTTGATATTGAAAACTGTTGTTCTGCCTCAGTACTGTCAGAAGACTAAAGTAACCCATAGTAGAATAGGTATTCATTTCTATTTTTTATTTATTATATTTATATACCGCCCTCCCCAAAGGCTCAGGGCAGTTTACATCAAACAGGAACAGTACAAATAACTTGGTTTATAATAATACAATAATAACAATAACATGAACAATAGAACATTGGGGAGAACAGTAAGTCAACACTGAGGGCCCAGTGGGGTGGGTGAGTCTGCAGTGATGGTTGTAGGAGGGAGGCTGGAGGGGGGCATTGGAAGCAGTGGTTCTGGTTGACCTCAACCAAATGCCTTGAGGAGGAGTTTCCTTTTGCCGGCCCTCTGGAACTGTTCAAGTTCTCTTTTAGCTCCTCTGGGAATTCTGTTGAAAGGGAGTGGTTGATGATCTCCTGGAGGGAGGCCACTACCCTTATATCAGGTGTTTTTAGTAGACATGATGGACATGGGTCTAGAACAGGGGTAATCAACCTGTGGTCCTCCAGATGTTCATGGACTACAATTCCCATGAGCCCCTGCCAGCAAATGCATTTGCTGGCAGGGGCTCATGGGAATTGTAGTCCATGAACATCTGGAGGACCACAGGTTGACTACCCCTGGTCTGGAGGGCAAGTGGTTGGATCCGCTATTTTTAGCAACTTGTCCACTTTGGTCAGCGTGAGTCGTCTGAAGTTACTCAATGTACTCTCCAAAGACGGCCAAGGGGCCTCTAGTTCACATTCTGTGTCTAAAGTAGGAGGGGAGGTTGTTGGCGGAGTTTTTATCTGCCAAGTAACTCGCAAAGTCCTCGCAGCTGATGTCCAATGGGTTATTATTTTGGTGCCCTTCCTCCAGGGCGGTAAGGATCGAATTACCCTTAATAATTGTGCTTGGCGTGAGTTAGCAGATGCAATTTCAGTCAAGCAGATTTGCATTTTACCGATTTCACCACCCTCTCGTAGGCTCTTAACTGCATTCTATAGGATGTTTTCATCATGAGTCTTCCTCCAGACTCACTCTAGTCTCAGTTCTGGTTTCTTTTCACGGAGCTCCTTGGGGTACCAAGGGGCCCGCTTGAGACGGGATGGAGAGGACATCAGGGAGTTATCTTGTCGATGGTAGCCAGCATTCTGTTGTGCCAGTCGCTGATCAGGTCATCTAGACAAGTGCCAGGAGGCATTGGGTCCAGCAGAGCATTCAGGAATCCAGTCTGATCCACAAGTCTCCATGGGCAAGATAAAATCTGCTTGGCACCCAACTGAGGAGGGGGTAGCAGCCTTAGCTGGGCCTTCAGGGCATAGTGGTCTGACCATGGCAAAGCCGTTGCTGAAACTAGATCCATATTCAGCCCCGTGCCAAAAATGAAGTCCAAGGTTGTGGCCTGCTTGATGGGTAGGGCCAACAACAAATTGCGAAATTAAAGGATTGTGTTATCTGTGAGTTCCTTATTTTAAATCCCTTCTCAAAACTACTTTCCATCTAGTTTTGTTATCTAATTTTACAGGTTTAAAATTTATGTTATCTTTATAGAAGAGCCTCTTGTGGCGCAGGGTGGTAAGGCACCCAACATGCTGCCTGAAGCTCTGCCCAGTGAGGCTGGGAGTTCAATCCCAGCAGCCGGCTCAAGGTTTGACTCAGCCTTCCATCCTTCCGAGGTGGGTAAAATGAGTACCCAGCTTGCTGGGGGGTAAACGGTAATGACTGGGGAAGGGAATGGCAAAGCCACCCTGTATTGAGTCTGCTAGAAGGTGTCACCCCAAGGGTCAGATAATGACATCGGTGCTTGCACAGGGGATACCTTTACCTTTATATTGGTTTATGCTGCAAATGGGTTTTAAACATTTTATCATCTTTGGCAATTCGTTTCTAGTTACTGCTCTTTACTGATGAGAATATAGTTAATGTTTTAGATACTTATTGTTTTGGGGTCATTATATTGCTATTAAAGGGATCATGCTTCTTAACCGCCTCTAGGATCTATTGTTTTCAGAAGTCACAAATATCTCGGATAAATATATAAGCAGGATATACAGATCGCAACTTTTATGCAATTTATTTACACCACATTTATATGCTGCTTTTCTCTCCCTTGAAATCTCAGAAACAAAGCAAACAGATAAAGCGAACCCCTGAATACCTGACTCGTGGCTCAGACTCAGAAAAACTTTATTGGCATACAGACTCATGGCTACTAGGCTAAGCACCAAGAGCCCATTGGCTTGCAGCTCTTCGACTGGCAGAGATGATCCCAGACATTCTTCACTGTTCCCTGTTTTCCTTATTAAGCTTTCATTTCTACCTACAGAGATCAGTTCCACCAAAGAAAACTGGATTATACCCTGCTGGAGTTCCCTCTCCTCCCAAAGTCCCACCTTCTGTAGACTCGATCCCCACTGGCAGGAGGGCTGCAAGCGGGCCAGGGGCAGGAGACGGCGTGCTAGCACCCATAGTATTTACCAATACAATGGGGTTTTAATCTACTTATATATAATCTAGATCAGGGGTAGTCAAACTGCGGCCCTCCAGATGTCCATGGACTTACAATTCCCATGAGCCCCCTGCCAGCATTCGCTGGCAGGGGGCTCCTGGGAATTGTAGTCCATGGACATCTGGAGGGCCGCAGTTTGACTACCCCTGATCTAGAGCCTCTTGTGGAGCAGAGTGGTAAGGCAGCAGACATGTTGTCTGAAGCTTTGCCCATGAGGCTGGAAGTTCGATCACAGCAGCTGGCTCAAGGTTGACTCAGCCTTCCATCCTTCCAAGGTCGGTATAATGAGTACCCAGCTTGCTGGGGGGTAAACGGTAATGACTGGGGAAGGCACTGGCAAACCACCCCGTACTGAGTCTGCCATGAAAATGCTAGAGGGCGTCACCCCAAGGGTCAGACATGACCCGGTGCTTGCACAGGGGATACCTTTACCTTTTTATATATAATTTATAATTGAACAAGTGGCATTTTTGCTGAGGTAAACTATGATCAAACTTTGAATGATAGCGCGGCTGCTTATTGGCTGTTTGCCCGGACTACAACCAATTGGGAGGCCACGGATCGCCTTCCCCAGGGCCTGGGGAGCTTTTTTGCAGATTGGGGGGGGAGGAAAAACGCTCCCCAGGCTCCTAGCGCCCACTGAATTTTTTTTTAGCGGGCTTTACTACTAGTATCAAATAAAGCAAGAGATCTTCAAGGAATGTATTCTTTTGTGAACTGGTATTATTCTGGATTGCCAAACTTTAGTTTCTAATCATGGAGAGAGCAGTGTGGAATGGAATTCCATTAATCAAAAAGGAAGGGTTTCCTTAGTTGGCATAAGCAGGGAATGGTTGTCTCTCTGACTTCCTGCACTAGCAATGTCATTTGGATTTGCCTTTTTAAAGGATTGATTATTTCCTCCTGTTTCTGCACTAAAATCTGCATCTTTAGGCACAAACTCGAATTGCCCCCTTACTTGCCTCACAGCAAAAGAATCCCCAGAAAATGCTATTTCATCTTTTCAAGCAGGGTCTAACAGGGTCTAATTTGGGGTTGTTCACTGCAGAAATGCGTAAATTCAGGTTTTTGCCAAGCCTGCCATTTTGAGCCATTTGGACATGCCCCTTTCCTCATTGTTGTCCTTCCTCTCACTATCTTCCTCCCCCTCCCTCCATTCTGAAAATCTGCCTTTTTAAAAAAGGGGCTTATGGTGACCCCGTGAGATCTTCAAAGCAGGAGACAGGAGGTGGTCTACCTCTTCCTTGGCTCTGAGGAGTGGCCCAGGTATTCCTTGATGGTCTCCCATCCAAATAATGACCAGGGCTTAGCTTTGGAGATTTGACAAGATCAGGTTCACATGGGCCATCCAGGTCAGGGCTGGTCTGGATCCTATCACACTATTTCTAACCACAGTCTGTAGACACCGGCATGCTTTAAAGGGCAATTGTCAAGATTTGCCTGGTTGCTAGCCTCCTGCCATGATCAGTTGGTCTATAGGATCCTGCTCTACAGGAACTAGGCATAGTATTATGGGGTATTTTACCGGTGGATAAAGAACAAACGATGTTGTTGGGGGTCATGTGAACAAGGTCACAGCCAGGGAAGTTATGGAACTAGGGACGAACCATTTCAGCATATCATGTTCTCATGCCAGAATTTGGGGCAGCAGTTGAAATAGTCCTGCCTGGAGTGTACGTTGTTTATGGCAGCGCATGCAGACAAAGGTATTCATGAGTGTGTGTTTCTCAGAGGACGCAGTGATGTATATGACTGAAGGAAAATGCCTCTGGTTTGTACATGCATGCAGGAATTTGCGTGCTGTAAGCAAAAGCTGGATATTTCTGCTACTTTGTCAAAAGCATGGTTGTACTAATTTCCATTCGGACAAAAATCAGCAGATGAGCCAAACAGATCACAATCCCAGGCTGAAAGTTTAATAAAGGCCCTTATGTCCCCTTTGTTCATCGTCAAGCTTCTGTGCAGTCCCACATGAGGACTGAGCATGAACTGGCCTGCCATTGGATAGGGCTTTGCAGCTAAAAGCCTCAAGGGGTTGTTGCGTGCCAGAGCTAGAAGCTTGTTCCTCCCCAGAGACACGTGCTCCTGCACATCGGTTCCCCCTTTATCCTCAACTCCCCCTTTGCTACTGAAGGAGCTGGTCAAGCTTTAGAGCAGGGGTAGTCAAACTGCGGCCCTCCAGATGTCCATGGACTACAATTCCCAGGAGCCCCTGCCAGCGAATGCTGGCAGGGGCTCCTGGGAATTGTAGTCCATGGACATCTGGAGGGCCGTAGTTTGACTACCCCTGCTTTAGAGCCTCCGATGAGAGAAATTTGTTTGGATAATTGTAGCTATAAGGGTAGCTTATTGGCTGGTCATTTTTTTTTATCTTGGGATGTGATTCTTCAGTTGGGTGTGAGAGGCTTGGTTTCACTTCACAGCAGAGCTACGGGCCCCACACTTCCAGGGGCCCCACAAGATGTCTCCCTGCCCCATGGATCCGGGCTGCAGCCTCTCTCCTCCCTCCTTTCCCCTCTTTAAGAGCTCTCTTTCCGCTGTTTGGGGCCCTTCTGCTCCCCATCTGGCTGTTCCTGCCACAATTGTACTCTCCTAGGGCCCTGCAAATCCTTAAACTGGCTCTGGTGCTACAGGCCCCACAAATCCTTAAGCCACTCCTGCTTCCCAAGTAAGACCATCCCTGAAGAAACGAGAGGCTGAATTTTAGTTGAGGAGAGGCTGTGGTACCATGATAAAGAACCAGCATGGCAAGCAGAAAGCCCCGGGTCTAATCCTTGCATCTCCAGTTAAAAGGATCAGGTTAGGAAAGGGGCGTGGCTCAGCGGCACCGGATCTTCAGGACGTGCTGGGGGTCCCAAATTCAAATTCTTGGCATTTCCAGCTAAACAAGGAAGGTGAGACCCAGGAGGAGTCGCTGCCAGTCTGAGTAGACAGTGCTGAGTTCGATAGACCTCTGGTTTGACTCAGTACAAGGTAGCATGGTGTGTGCTCATAACAAGAGCTAGGGAAGCCTACACTCTGCCTGAAACTTTCATGAGCTTCCAGCTTGATTCTTCTGGCTATTGAAAAACAGCAAAAAATAAAAAGCGGAATTTTAAATTCTGTCAATCTGTTAAAAAAGAGAGAAAATATTCTTCCTAGGACATTACTCCTGTGCAAATAAAGATGTACAATACATAATCCCGTCACCCCCTTGGCTGGCTAACAATTGCTAGCTTGCTGCAGGTGGGAAGGGCTTCATTTGTCCTGACTAGACCTCTGTGGGCAGTCTTGATTGCCTCTGGAGCATCCCTCCTTGTCCTCCGATGCCGGGCTGCTTTGCTGTGCTCCCTTCCGCATCTAAAGAGTCATCCTTGAAAATAGCATCTTTTGTGTGACATCATCCCCAGCCCACCAGGCTAGCCAAGGAGTTACTCAGGCAATTCCTTCTTCCCGAGAAGATGCTGCCCAATCAGCAGGCTTTTTGAGCACAGCCAATCAGCTGGCTCAGAAATGATGTCATGGTGAGAGCTTGGCAGCCTGGCTGATGCTAAGTGCATCTTTTAGCATCTCTCCCTGGAAAGAGGCGAGTGCGAGGTTGGGAGCGGCTGGACTCGCAAGGGGGTGAGTAGCAATAGCCACCGGGCTTGCAAGGGGGTGAAAAGCAACAAATGTAAGGAGAGGTGCTACCCCGTAAGTGGGGGGGCTGGGGGCTGGGAAGGACCAGAGACATAGAGGAAACTTTCAAGAAAGAAATCATCTTGCTCATTTTTCCTATTATAGAAGTTGTCTTCTCTAGGAGCAGAGAAAGTGCTAGTCCCTTAAAAGCAGGAGGGGCACATTGGAGGTGCTAAGCATGGGAAGGGCACACCCCTAGAACAACTGATGTCTCCTAGTTTTGGCGACCAGCAGGGAGTTTTTTTCCATATCATTCTCTCAAAACACATCGTTATGAAGTTATTTCTGTTTCCTACACCCTTCCCTGTCTCATCTCCCATCATTCTCACTTCCAACTAAAGATTATTTCCCCATCTATCAGCAGAAGCACACATTCAAGCTGATTGTCTCATTCTCTTGTTCCCACCATGCACAGGGGATGAACTGGGTGCCTGTTCCTCATGGGTTTTTTCCTTTCTTTCACACACCCCTTTTCTGTTTCCTTCTTGCTATTTGGGTATTGGGGTGGGGTATCACTGAATTTTTTGAATTTGCTGCACAACAAAAATCACTGGGGAATTACAATCATTAATTATTCATTCGTCTTTGTATAATAACTCATCCTACCTTGTGCAAAAATATTATTTTGTTTCTTCCAGTGTAATAAAAATTTTAATTTATTGGGGAGGGGCATCATGGCTCTAGTTTGTGTAGGGGAAATGCTTGCTGGACACCATTATGGAAAACAATATAGGTTAAAGAAGCCCATGCAATTCTAAAGTGTTGAAGTCTTACTAATTTTCATTTGTCTTACAAATTTTCACTTTTTTTTGGGGGGGGGGGAGGAAAGCATGTCTAGTTCTCCTTCCAGCAGTTTATGCTCTGACACTCTGCAAGCCTGCCATGAACTCACCACTGATACAGACACAATAACCAGGAAGAGCTCTTGAGCCTATGACATTTGCACAATGTACCCATTGTGAAAATCTTAGCTCTCACTTTTTACTTTCCCCTTAAAAATATAGCACTGGAGATGCTTGACCCTGATGAGTGGGTCATCTCAGAAGCCAGAAGGGGTGTGGCTTCCCTGTCCTGCAGAACCCCTTAACCCTCCCTAAGATTAGCTGAGCCAGAATAAACTGTGTAAAAACCAGTCAAGAGGGAGGGAAATGTGCAAATTGGGGCTACTAGCTTTATGCTTAGTTCTTTAGGGACACACTCTGGATCGCCCCAGTTCAGAATTTTACTGAGGAGGGGCAGGTGTTTTATTTTTAGTATGTGACAATGTGGGTATGAAATTGGCCCTGATAAAGAGCTCCTTCTAATGAGGTGGTGCCAAAACTTGCAATCCAATTAGCAGCAGCTCTCCTTTGGTTCCCTGTGACAACAGGCACACCCTGGGCTGTCTCTCACCCATTCTGCTTCTTAGAGAGGCTTCTGGCTGTTCCTGCCATGTTCCTCTCTGCTGCTCATTTGCACAGAGGGAAATCTGTTCAGCTTCAGCCAGCCTCACACTGTATGTGTAGTAAAATCAGAGTCCAGTAGCACCTTTAAGACGAACAAAGATTTATTCAAGGCGTGAGCTTTCGAGTGCAAGCACCCTTCACCTGATCTCGCACTCGAAAGCTCACGCCTTGAATAAATCTTTGTTCGTCTTAAAGGTGCTACTGGACTCTGATTTTATTGTGCTACTTCAGACCAACACAGCTACTCATTGAATCTACTGTGTATGTGTGTCGTCCTTTTAACAGATATATAGCAAAGCAGTGGCAAAAAGTGTATGTCCTTTTCACCAGCAGTTATTTGGGCTCTAAACTTAACAGCAGTTCAGGGGGGTGGGCGGAGTGGGGTGGGGGGAGCACTCCAGATTTAAATACCATTGTTTAGCCATGGCATATGCAAATGAGTAATTGCCTGCTGTTACAATTCTTCCTCTGAGCTCAGGGTGGCCCCGCATCATTCGATACACATAACAACCCTGTGAGGTAGATTAAAGTGAGAAAAAGTGATGGGGGGGGGGGGTGAGTCCAACACTCCAAGCAGGCTACAGTCCTAGTCCTGCAGCGTTCTAAGAAACACACGTGACTGTCTCCAACAAAGTTGCCCTGGAGAAATGTTAAATTGTAAAGCAGCAACAGGATTGCAAGCATGGATGACTGCGTGGGTGGCAACTGCCTATGTGGGTATTCCGCTGCAGGCATTTATTTAACGCAGCCTTTTCCAACCTTTGGACAGTGGAGGAGCCCCTGAAATAATTTTTCAGACTTCATGGAGCCCCGGAAGTGATATCAGCTGGCCACACCCCCATAAGTGACATCACCGTCCACACCCTTAGCGCTCCTTTTGCTCACTCCCCCTGCCTTTACTACTACTCTGCCTCATGTCGGCTGGGAAAAAGAGGAACCCAGAAGACAAGCTAGACCCGCCCCCCACCATACCACATCCCAGCTCCCGCAGACCCCAGGGGACCATAGATCCCAGAGGTTGGGAATCCCTGATTCAGAGATATCCCCAGTGGGGGCCCAAAGCAGTTCACAACATCATCCTGCCCTCCTTCATTTTATCCCCACAGCTGGCCTGAAAGAGGGTGACTGGCCCAAGGTCACCCAGCAAGTTTCCATGGTGAACTGGAGTCTCCCAGATCTTGTGTGACTCTCTAACCCAGGGGTAGTCAAACTGCGGCCCTCCAGATGTCCATGGACTACAATTCCCAGGAGCCCCTGCCAGCATTCGCTGGCAGGGGCTCCTGGGAATTGTAGTCCATGGACATCTGGAGGGCCGCAGTTTGACTACCCCTGCTCTAACCCAACCTTTCTCAACTTTTTTACCATTGAGAAACCCCTGAAACATTCTTAAGGCTTCAAAACCCCCCAAAGTGGTGCCATCATGCAGAATATGATTGGGAAGCATAGCTGTGTATATGCCCACCAGGGGCCCCTCCCCCCTCCCCCTCCCTCCAGGCCCATCATTGGCTGTTTTGGGAGGGAAGGACCATATGTGGTCATATCACATGATAAACCTGTAACCAATTTAAAATATGTATAAAATTAAGTAACTTCCACCCATTCGGAAAACCCTTCCAGGGCAGTCAAGAAACCCCAGGGTTTCACGACATCCTGGTTGAGACAGCCTTGTCTAACCACTACACCAGCCTAGGGCTGACCACAGGCCTAGAGGGGGGAAAACAGCATCCCCTGGCCTAGATCCTGTGTCGTGTAGTGCTTAAACGGTTGGGTTAGACTGGGAAGCCCAGGTCCCAATCCTCATTCCGCCATGGAAGCTCACTGGGTGACTTAGAGCCAATCATATCCTCTCATCTTAACCAACCTCACAGGATTGTTGTGAGGATAAAAATGGAAGAGGGCAGAGGGATGTTAGCTGCTGTGTGGAAATGGGGAGTTGAAGCTTTGTCATGGCTTGGAAGTTTATAAGCTATAGGGGAACTTATGGGTGAACAGTCTTTCCACCTCTTGGAATCGTTTCCTTTGTTGTTTTCTCTAGAAAGACCCAAAGAAAGGCAGCTGAGAGAAGGCCCAGTAATCTCAAGCACTGAGTAAAAGCTCCCATGACTTATTTAGTGTGTATGTGGGGGGTGGGGGGATGGATGCAGATGTGCTTGGAGAAAGGGGATGATGGGACACTGGGCCTAAAATAGGCACATAATAATAATAATATTAATTTTTTAGCCCTGCCCTTCTCAGGAGGCCCAGGGC
Source organism: Paroedura picta (assembly GCF_049243985.1). NCBI lineage: Eukaryota > Metazoa > Chordata > Lepidosauria > Squamata > Gekkonidae > Paroedura > Paroedura picta. The sequence goes on along the minus strand of NC_135369.1, from coordinate 28,811,320 downwards.
AGGTGACAACAATATCAAATATACAAAAGAATATGATTTACATAATTTGACTATTAATATAAATTTACAATTAAAACTGAAGCATCAAAACATGAAAAGCCACCTCCTACAAAGCCATTACACAGAGGGGCGAGTTTAATGGACAGATTAATGTTTTGTAAGTGGGGTTCTTGGGTAGGGAGACCAGCAATTTCCTCAGGGGTAACCATAAGCCTGGCCGAACAGCTGTGTGTTAACAGGCCCTCCGGAACTGCAGAAGGTCCTGGAGGGCCCTGATCTCACCAGGGAGAGCGTTCCACCAGGCTGGGGCCAGGACCAAAGGGGGGGGGTGGTCTGCAAACCTGCCAGTGGGGGTGATGTTTGACAGGAGAGGATGATCTTTGCCTCTCCCTTGACTGCCATCTACAGGTGAAAACGTGGCTGCAGCCACCCCTCCCATCACCTTTGTGCCGCATGTGGGAAGAAAAGATGGGGGGGACAACAGTTAATCCCTAGAGAAGAAATCACAAGGCATAGTACAATGACAAGTTTTGTGCCCCCTTGTTTTATTCCTGCAGGCTGTCGTGTTTTTATTTTTTTGCTTTCCCATGGCTGATGCTGCTTGGAACAATTGGTTTCAGGAAAAGAGCATGGAGACAGGATAAATAAATAAGCACAAGCATCCACATGCATGCAGGCCTCCCCCAGACCTTCTCCTTGGGAGGTGTCTGCACTGGCGCTGTAAAGTCTCCCATCTTGCTGTCCCTCCCGCCCTCCTTCCCTCCCGCCCTCCCTTTTGCCTGTTTTCAGCTCCAATGAGCTCATCCTGCATTATACAGAGCTGTGGCTTCCTCCTCCCTCCCTGTGATTAAGCGCCAGAGCATCCCTGGTGAAACCACCGGCTGCAAAGCAGCGTTCCCCGCTCCCCCTCCTTCTGCACTGGTGTGCTCCTCTTTCATTCACCACTGCCTTTGCTCTTTATTAGGAGTGGGTGGAGAGGAGCTTTTTGGAGAAACCGTCGGCAGAGATGGCTCAGTAGATGAGTGGGGAGGCAGCATGACAGATGTTGCGCTTAGCCAGTCCTAACAAAAGAAAGATGGATGGTCCAGTGCCGTGGAGTAACCATAAATAGCAACCCCTCCCCTCGCCTGGTGGGTCTTCAGCCACAAGGAAAGGGGCCACGATAGCTTTGAGGTTAGAAATGCAACACGTGGGTGAGCAGAGGAAAGGTCTCAGAGGATCAGGGCGAGCAAGAAGCAAGGGATCTGTGGATGGTGCAGATGTGGGGCTGAAGGGGTGAAGGAAGTTTCTTTACAGCTCAGCCAAAAGATCTCTGATGTTTATCACAACTCCTGAGTAAAACAGCTGCCAAGGCACAACCCAGCAACACAAGAAACAAAAATAACCGTGCTTTTGAGCACATGCAAAATATTTCCCACAGTTCCCACAAAGCACAAACTACATTCGTCAACTCCTGGAAGTGGGCAGGGAGTTCTCAGCACCTGCACAACAGCAGGCAGCCTGTGCACAGCCTGGCTGTGAGGGAATGGGCAGGCACCCCCTCTCCTCTTGCCCACCTGTCCTCCCTGAATCACCCCCCCAAGCCCCACATCCTCCCCACATTGTACTGAAGTCACACTTTAAACGGGAGAGCTTGACTAATGCACTTACGAAAGGAAAGAACCCTAACATCAAAATCTGCTGTTGTACATTTCCCATCTACTTTGTGACTGTGGCCAATGCAAAACCGGATCGAAGCGTCACCGCCCCCCATTTCTGATCCACCGGGAAGTTTCTGTGCAGCTGCAGCTTGCTAGGGCTTATGTAACCAGCGAGTGGGACGATCCTGGAAGGCTGACAGAAGCCGTGTCAGATGGGGAGGTAATGAATGCATTGGCAGCCCAATTGTCTCCAGGGCTTGTTGCCACAGTACCTGCTGCTATATATGGATTTGAGCCAGCGAGGATGTAGGTTTGGAGGTCAGGCTCCATTCATTCACATGCCTGCCCCTTTCTTTTCATCCCTGTGGGAAGGGTTTCATAGCCGCTGTCCAACTGTTCTTTTTGGGGAGAAGTCATAGCTCAGCAATTGAGCATCAGCCTTGTATACAGATGGTCCCAGGATCATTCCCTGGTATAGACATGCCCGGAGTAGATGGGTCTTTGGTTTGCTCCAGCAAGATTTATGCTCTTCTCCTGTATGCATTGCACAGAGCTGGGCTGTTCTGTACAACATCTTTGGCTCTGTTGACCAAATATTTGCCTTCCCTTGGCCAGAGCTGCACTGGGCTGTTTATCCCTGGTGACCCTGAATTATCTACACCTTATTCAGTTTCCTTTCTGATATTTAGCAGTTTAAATTTTCTCTCTGCAATGTCTATGAATGATATAAGTGTCATTTGCCATGACACTTCCTTTCCCTTGTGATATCCAGGAGTGGATATAATCGCTACATTTGAGAAAAACCACTCTGAAAGCCCCAATATTAAGTATAGATCTCTGAATTTTGCCGGATTAACTTCCTCTTCCTCCTCCATGCCTCCAATGCTGACGTAGTGTGGTAGTCTGTCACTGATTGGTCAGGGTGTCAGTTCAAAGACTGCCTGGTTCCCAGTTGCCATTCTTTGCAAGACTTATTTTTGCCCTTATTTCTAAAGTGACTGTACTCCAAGCCCACACTTCTATGTGCTTAGATTTGCCTTTCGGATTGTCTTTCTCCCCCCTCCTTGCTTTCTCAGGAAAAGAAAAATAAATAAGCAGCCTCCATTTCCCCCTCTCCCTGCCCGTGTTTACTTTGGCTGTAGAAGAGACAAACGGCAGGAAATAAACCCATCTCCAGCCTTGTTCTCCTTCAATGCTGGCTGGAGCTTTGCGACCACCGCTCCCCTCCCCCCTCTTAGCTTCCCCAATCAATGGGGGAAGGAGAGAGCAGCCAGACAATTAAGTGTAGAATGCAACATCTGTTTCAGTTCAGGAAAAACAAAGGCAGAAGATCCGGGATCAGATCGATCTGAATTCAGCAGGATCGACAACGGGGGTGGATGGGGAATGAGTGAGTGAGTGCAGAATCAGCTCTTGATAATCCTTGTTGTGTCCTCTACACACCTAAAACATTTATGTCCATTGTTTGGGCTTGATTTATACATCCATGTCCCCAAATGCCCCCGGATTTCTTAGATCACAACGAGCCACTTCTCTGGGCAGTTGCATCCCATTGTGTACGGGGCTGAATGGTTTCTATTCTTTAGTCTTTGTTTTCCCTCCCTTACTGAGGGGCCTTTTATTGGTGCCATTAGAGACTTGGTGCCTGTCACGTCCATGTGCTGCTTCTGACTGACCGATGTGCACAAACCACCGCAGCTGGAGTGCCGTTTACAACTCTTCGAAGCTTTGATTGTGGTGGAATGGAGCAAAGGTACCTGGCTTGGTTACGGGTGCCCGTATCCATCTTATTATATAGCTAAAACAGTACGAGATTCCCAGGCACCAGCCCCAGAGCACAGGAGCAAATGATGAATAGTGTCTCAGAGCATGTGGCAAGAATCCAATGCACCCTATTCAAACCTACCATGGTACCTCTGAAATGAATGGTGACTTCACTATAGTTTAAAGCCCCTCCCATAAATGAATTAGCCCTTAGGTTAAGCCAGTTGGGGAAGTTCCACTTGACACATCGCAAGAGGTGTGTGTGACAGAGAAGGATAGAAACACTGTTAATATATAAGGAAATTGGTTGAAATTGGTTGGACCAGAATGTGCTGAGTTAACTACAGTCTTTCCATGGATTGCAGACCTTGGAAGACCGCATCTTTCTCCTCTGTAGAATATGTACCGCTGCAGTGTTGTGTGACCACAGCTTGCTTGTTCCCCCACTTTCCCCTAAACAGTCCAAGTACAAATTGTGACCTGGTGAAACGTGTTTATTTCATTTTTGTTTGTTTGTTTCTAGAGTTTTCAAGGAGGAGCTTATCCGCTGGGCACGATCCTCACCCACCTACCCGTTCTGCAGGAGGACCACAACATCACACATCATGACACTAGCTGGTATGGGTTACTAACTTGATAGACCAAGAGACACAGACTCCCTGCCCCAAAACCTTGCTAGCTGCTACAGCTAAGAAACTGGCACACAGATCAAGTGTGAACCTGATCTCAGCCCTAAGGATTCATTTCAAAGGCTTTTGCCCCACTGTACAGCCATCGGCCAAACTGATGGTTCAGTGGAGAGAATAGCTTCCCATGCTTGGTCCTCACCCAAGAAACAGCAATTGGTAAACAAAGGGGAAATGCCCTGTATACGTAGGGATCCTTGGGGGGAGGGGTGTGCCATAGTCTGGAAGTCTAAGTGTACAGGTGGGTTCTATGCGGGAGGATTAGCAACCCCTTTTACTGATGGAGTTACAACTTTCCTTGGTGGTGTTTTCTTACAGCATACAAAGAAAAAATGAAGGAGCTCCCCCTGGTGTCTCTCTTCTGCTCGTGCTTCCTCTCCGATCACTTAAACAAACCATCTTACAAATATGAAGGTAGGTGGACAGATGTAGGAGTTGCTGGGTGACTTGGGGAGGCTGCTGGTTGAGCACGATTCGCTCAGCCTCTTTGCTCTGTGAGTATTTCCAAAAAGGGTCAGCTGATTTCCAGCATGCCTGCTCACAAGTTGCTGCAGTTCTGCTCCAGATCCTGTGCAAATGCATCCAACCCCTTGAGCTTTGGACCTGGTTCGTTCAGCAGATGGCGGAGGCTGCTTTAGGAATAAATCCCACATGAGACTTGTTGCTTTAGGAGCAAGAAACACTGGCAGGTGCTCATGGGAATTGTAGTCTATGAACATCTGGAGGACCACAGGTTGACTACCCCTCCTTTAGTGCTCCTCAACTCCATGTTGTGATAGAAGAGAAGAACAGGCATTCTAGTGATCTGTCCAAGGTAGGATGGAGAGAGATGCCGAGAGCACAGTTTGCTTTCATGGAGGTTAGACAAAGAAGCATGAAAAGAAGTAGATTGCTAGGAGGACACCCTTGAAAGTAGCATTCTTGGCAAATAGAGAGGCAGCAGCAGACCAGACAAGAGGAAGGACACAGAAGACCCTGATCTATCCACCTTCTAGCTCTACTGTCCTCCCTGGAGTCTTGGCATTACTTAGTACAAAGAGGCATTGTATAGTGCTTCACTTCCAACACAGATAACATGGGAGCTGCCTATTGTTGTCAAAGCTGGTGCCAATCTGTGGTCAAGACCCAGTCCGTAATGCAGCTAAGCCTCCACTATCAACCTTGATTCAATGGATTTCAGAATGAGGTCTAATTTATCCACTAGCTTCTAAAAGAGGCATGTACCTGTAGTGGGTTGGTTCTAACAGCTGCTGAAAGCAGGGATGGCTGAATCACCCTCTTCCCTCTCTTTGCCCCCATTGTTCTGTCAAGGCCTCCACTGTCTAGACACCCTCCTCGCTGTGTCTCCTTTTTGTTGAGCTAATAAAGGAAGGGGGAAGAGAGAGCTTTCTTGCCTTGCATGATCTTTTCTTTGCTTCAGGTGAGAGAAGAGGAGAGCAGGCTTTTGAAAATACAATGAATAATGTAACAGATACATCATGCTTTAGGATGCTTTGGGCTGATCCTGCGTTGAGCAGGGGGTTGGACTAGATGGCCTGTATGGCCCCTTCCAACTCTATGATTCTGTGATCAGGTGAAACCATGAAATTTAGGCGCAGTTTAAACACAGATAACACAGTTTGCTAGAGAGGCTCATGGGAATTGTAATCCATGGACATCTGGAGGGCTGCAGTTTGACTACCCCTGGTCTGGAGGATGTTCAGCACTCAAATCTGGCCCCTCTCTGAGACATTTCTGTGCAGACTGAGCGCATCCATCCATCACTTTTGAACAGCTTTCTCACATTGCTACATCTGAGCATCTCTTTTCCTCCCAGTAGACACTGTAGATCTCACCTGGTGCGTCATTTCTGACATGGAGGTCATCGAGCTCAACAAGCGTACCTCGGGCCAGTCCTTTGAAGTCATCCTCAAGCCACCGTCCTTTGATGGAATCCCTGAATTCAATGCCTCCCTGCCCCGACGACGTGACCCTTCACTGGAGGAGATCCAGAAGAGGTTGGAGGCTGCTGAGGAGCGACGCAAGGTGAGGACCACAATGAGGGTGATGCAAGAGGACAGGAAGGGAACCTGTCCTGCTCTGTTTAGTGTATTTTCATCCTACCGTCCCTTGGAGTCAAGGAAATACTCCTTATTCTCCCCTGACGAACTTTATCTTTGCAACAACTCTGTGACGTAAGCAGAGTCTGAGAGACAGTGGCTGGCTCAGAGTCACTCAGTGATCTTCATGTGAAAATGGAGATCTGAACCCAGGTCTGACTCCAGCACACAACCACTCTTCTGCACTGGTTCCCACACTGCCACAGGTGTTGCAGCCTTCATATATTAAGAAAAGGATGAAATGCACCTTTGCGATAGATGCATTGCTGGGCCTGTTTTATCCTTCCAGTGTTTTCATTTGTGTGAAGAAGAAGAAGAGTTGGTTCTTATCTGCCACTTTTCTCTACCTGAAGGAGGCTCAAAGCGGCTTACATTCGCCTTCCCATTCCTCTCCCCACAACAGACACCTTGTGGAATAGGTGAGGCTGAGGGAGCCCAGATATCACTGCTCGGTCAGAACAGCTTTAGCAGTGTTGTGGTGAGCCCAAGGTCACCCAGCTGGCTGCATGTGGGGGAGTGCAGATTCAAACCCGGCTCACTAGATTAGAAGTCCGCACTCCTAACCACTACACCAAACTGGCCATGTTAATGAGCAGAACATCATGTCAGTGTGAAGTACTGGTTAAGAGTAGTAGACTCTAATCTGAAGAACTACTTTGGCTTCCCGACTCCTCCCCCACATGCAGCCAGTTGGGTGACCTTGGGCTTGCCACAGCACCGATAAAGCTGTTCTGACCAAGCAGTAAGATCAGTAAGCCACACCTACCTCACAGGGTGTCTGTTGTGAGGAGAGGAAAGGGAAGGAGATTGTAAGCTGCTTTGGGACTCCTTGGGATAGGGAAAAACGGCATAAAAGAACCAACTCTTCTTCTTCTTCTTCTCTTGTTCATCATTATGGCAATGCCTGTAGTCTCTTTCAATCTGAAATGTCCATTCTACATTACGGGTTTTGTTCCTGACCAGGCATTGTACGGCAGTATCCTCAGAAAAACATTGGCCAAAGCATAGTGTAGTGTACTGTCATAGCTGAACTGTGACATTGTGAAATGTGCAAATTGACATTTTAATGTCTATTTTAGTTCTCTGATCATGTGGTCAGCTAACTTTATGGATGGAGTGTCTTTGCCAGATACTGTTCTGGCATACATTCTCAGAATCATGTGAGGAGCCATGTTGGTTTCAAGCAACAGAACAAAGTTTGTGTCCAGCAAAGACCAGCAAAGTTTTATTCAGGACTCAAACTTTATTCTCAAACTGTAAATATGCTTGGGCAGTACTAAATGTATATCAGTGAGCAAATGCTTCCAGGTTAGGGAACAAGTAGAAGACAGCAGATCTGAGCCAGCTTGATGTTGTGGCTAAGAGTGACAGCCTCCAGCCTAGAGAACTTCAGCCAGCTAGGTGACCTTGGGCTAGTCACAGTTCTCCCAGTAGGCTAAAATTTGTTGCAGGGGGTGGTGAGGGATGGGAAACAATAAGGTTGCCATGAGAAATTATATTTTGTTATTAACATTTCAGATTGTTAAAATTGGGAGGCTTGTCCATCATTCCAATGTCTTCGTGCTGACTGGCCAAAACATTGGAAGGTGGGAGCAGCGTGCCTCTGGATAGAACAATTGTGTGTCAGAGTTCCTGAGCATCTTCCCCTTGTGCCATCACATGAAAAAGGGACAGAAACTTTAGTTCAAATTAAAAACCATTCTTAAAAATTCAATGGAGAGGCCTGGAGTATCTCTGAGAATTTGTGCCCCTAGCAGCCCCCCCCCCATCCCAAGTGTTGCCAATAACTTGGAGGAAAAAATGTCCTTCTCCTTCAATAGAAACGTAATGGAATGTTATTTATCTCTCTGCCATGAAAAGCCTCACACATGAAGCCTCTGTTGAAAGGGTAGGGCCTTTTATTTTTCTCTAGGCTGTCAGCAGTCTAACACCCCCCCCCCCTTTCTGGCTATAGAGCTCTTAGGCTCTGTACAGTGACAACAGCATCCGCTTAACAAAACCTGGCCGGATGTTTTCATTAAAGGTCCGTCTCCCTGTTTTGCAGATTAAACATAACATCCTTTGGCGAGTAGGCGTAGGGGGTGATTAGAAAAAAAACTAAGAAGGTCCCGATGCTTGAAAAGCATTTTCAAGTGAAACAAAACACCAAGTGCTGATCTAAGGAAATTCCCAAAGCAAGCTAGTTTGTGTGGTTTGCCAGCATGTGAATTATTGATCAGCCATTAGGCGTAATCTCTCGTTCATTGCTGTCCCTACCTGACCTTGGTGGGCATGAATGGGCCCTGCCAACCACAATGGCAGGATGTGAGAGAGGAATGATTTCCTGCCTTCAGCTCAGTTTTCCTTCATCCAGAGCAATCTGATCCACTGTTAACCCTCCACTGCACAGAAGGTTACATGATGCTGAAATACTCTGCCAGCACTGTGGATTTTTAAAAACTGCAGTAATCCCACTTGCTGTGTCTAAATTTGTTCGTGGGTGTTACGGTTACCAATTCCGGATTTTGGAAATTCCTGGAGCTTTGGAGGTAGAACCTGGTAAGGGATCTCAGCAGGGTACATTGCCATAGACTCCACCCTCCAAAGTGGCCATTTTCTTCAGGGAAACAGATCTTGGTCATTTGGAGATCAGTTCTAATTCCAGATCTCCAAGCCCCATCTGGAGGCTGCCAACCCTAATTTTCAAGTACTTCACTATCCCATTGGAATCCTCATCTATTTCACTTAAAACAACTCACTACCACTTTTTATAAAAGATGCGATTAAAGTTACTACCATGCTGCTGGTTAGTACAGGACAGGAACAACATATAAAGTCCTTCATGTTCTTGGGCCTGCAGGATCCTTCTATGCTCCACCACAATAACTACACTCACTTGAGCAAAGCCTTCTGACACTGCCACCACCCTGCAAATGGGCAAGCTCAACAGCTGCCTGTACAGGTGCCTTCTCTGTAGAAGTACCACCTTGTGAAATGGCCTGCCCAAGGAGGTCTGGAAGCCTCCCACACTTCCCCCACGTGTCTCTAAAAGGTACCCAAAGGGAACAAGAGCACCTCCCCCTGCTGGCAGAGAGGCCAGTCCCCAGGTGGAACCTGGGGATCCCCTAGAATTATAACTCCTCTTCAGACTAAAGAGATCTAGTCCCCTGGAGAAAATGGCGGCTTTGGAGGCTGAACCCCAAACCATTACACCATACTGAGGTCTCTCCCTGCCCCCCCCAGCTCCACCCCCAAAGTCTCCAGGTATTTCCCACCCAGAGCTGGCAACCCTACCCTGCCACACTGTGGCATGGGGGTTTTAAACCACCCATTTCAGGATTCAAAATGGTAGAGGCTTTGCTGTGGTGGACACAAGGATATCATCATACCTACTTTGGTCCACAGGTGTGAGGAAGAGGCTGAGATGATTGTATGTGGGGCATGAATTCATTGGACTGGAATTTTCCCCATCGGGTTGAGACTGCAGAGGCTAGCAACTAATACTATTTTCCCCCTCACATTGTTTGACGGGTTCAGTACCAGGAAGCAGAGCTCCTAAAGCACCTGGCGGGAAAGCGGGAGCATGAACGGGAAGTCATCCAGAAAGCCATTGAAGAGAACAACAATTTCATCAAGATGGCCAAGGAGAGGCTGATCCAAAAAATGGAATCCAACAAGGAGAACCGAGAGGCCCATTTAGCTGCCATGTTGGAACGCCTGCAGGAGAAGGTGAGCCGGCTGCTGTGGTGAAGAGCACGGCAGCAAGCTTTTTGTACTGAACAACCAGGGGAGAATATTTTTGGTAAGCCCCAGCGGGTGGAAGCCCAAAGGGATCCCTTTTCAGTGATGGTGTTTTCATCTGAATGCATAACAGCCTCTTAAAGCTCACCTAAGATCATGGCTGCGAGCTGTGGCAGTTAAAACTGGTTTAAATGTGCAGTGAGGATATGCCCTTAAGGAGATCCCTTCCTTTTCTATCTCCCTTCACAGGACAAACATGCTGAGGAGGTTCGGAAGAATAAGGAGCTAAAGGAAGAGGCCTCAAGGTAAAGAGGCCTCTGGGAACAGAGACAGTGTGGACTGACAGCTCCAAGGAAGGAAGGCGGCAGCTGCTTCGGCACAAAGCACTGACTGACGAGTTGGGATTGTCCTCTGCTTTCGTTGTTTGTGAATGTAAAGAAACTGATTGGTGAAGCCATCTTGTGTGTTTCAGGGAGGGAGGGGGACATAAGGGGAAGCGAAAGCCGGAAGAAGCACGAGCGTTTGGGGGAGGGGGTAATGGGTGGGAGTGGATAACTAGACACACCCAAAATGGCGGCAAGTTTTAACCGGTGTTCTGTCAATTTTTCTCGCACTGGTAGTGTCAGATAACGAACCCAAATTAACGTAGGGGTAGTGGGAATGAGTCAAAGCAGGGGTGGGAGTGGACAGGTATGTAAACTAAATTTGGTGACAAGCCAGGAATGAAAGGTGGAAGGAAAGTCACCTCCGGGGTGAGTGTTGTCTTGTATGTTGTTGCCATTAACGTTGGTCACCAGTGTGAAGAAAACGTCCTCATTGATGTGTCTCCTTCATAACTGTTCCTCTCATCTCTAACTCCCAGGTACTGTCAGCCTGGTGTTGCTTAACCTGAGGTGGTTGGTTGTGGTGATTTTTGAACCCACAGAACCTTTGTTTGAAATATTATAATAAATAGCCTTTGCCAGAAATTCAGTCTTGTTAGAGATGAACCAGATCCTTCCCTCCTACTCTTGAAATCAAAGCCAGCATGGTGAACTGCCTAAATACTGTAGAGGTAGCACAATCTTGTTAATTTACAGTCAAACCCAAAACCCTTTGATATGTACAATTTAGTGCAAAATTCCTCATGGCAATAAACAGAGCTGGTACAGATGGTTTACTACCCCAAAGAGGTCATGTTCACCTTGTGATAAAACAAACAAAAACCAACAAACAAAGAAAGAAAGGGGAAAAAAAGAAATTCTAAACATGAAAAGAAATATAAGCTTAGTTAATAGATATACCTGACTTCTGGTTAGAAAGTCAACAATGCTAAATTTAGAACAGCTAAAGTTTTGTGTGGGAATTCTCCTAAGCAAGCTGCAGAATTCCAATATCTTTTCATAAATTCATGTTGATGTTCTTTCTCCTGTTTAGAATTCTCCTCACAACATTCCCATCTATAAGGAAGGGGGGGGAACCTATATGTAAAATAGTAGATTTGGCAGGATAAAATTTAACACATTTACTTGGACATTTGTCATGCCAAACTAGATGTTGCATGTGAGCCTATGTTTTTAACTGTGAGTTGGTTGAATGCTGTCCCACATGACTGCTTAGTCACTAATGCCTTGCTGGTCTTGGCCTTAGCAGTCTGTGCAATTGATAAGAACATTGGAGTTAATAGCTGAATTTATGCTTGGAGGGTCCCCCTTGGCATCTTCCTCTGCTGGGGGGCTACTGTCCGTCAAGATCTTTGGGCAATGTATACCTATATCAAACATGCATTTTCTCAAAGCTGTGTGTGATGTGCAAAAGACATCTTCTGGGCCATCTCAAAGGATCTTGGGATGTACCTCTATCACCATGAGGTCCAACTCCTTGAGATGGCAAGATGTCTTGTGCCTGTTCAGCCTTGAGGCAGATGAAGTAACCAAGAAATGCCTCTTCCTCACTGAAAGCAAAACCCGGAAATATGTTAAGAATGACAATAAGGATTTCAAATGACAAAAATAATTAAGGCTGACTTATCAGTTTGTAATTCTACAAAACGACAAAAGAAGTGGTTTGATAGCTAAAATGGTTAATGCAAACTTAACAATATTCAGCCCTACTAATCACACATTTTGAAATCAAACATGGATGTTTCAGGGCAATATCTGCATACATGGCAAGACAGCTACATTTCTTGTTGTACATGGAAAAGATGTGTTTGGTACTATTTTTTGACACAGAAACTGTATTTAGATGTTAAAACCTCAGCATGCGAAGAGGCCTGCAGCTTGGATTGATTAGATGACAGAATACCTAGGGAGGACCGCTCCAGTCAGGACCCTGGAAGAAGAAATCACAAGTAAAGATCAGCAAGGCAAAGAGGAAGGGGGTGGGGGTTGTCTGACTAGCCTTCCTAGAGCGGGTGACCCAAAAGCACAGTGAGGGGCTTGTCAGCTATTGGGAGGGGAGTCATTTCCAGCATCCTGCTGTGGAGTTCTGTCATCCTTGCTATTGACTGGGAATCCGCTGGGACCTTTGCCTCCCCTACTTGAAGCCATCGATTAGGGGAAGGAGTGGCAGAGCAAAACAGCACCTCCAGGGATGGCTGTGAGGAGGGTCATTTATCACAGCCTGGCTGCTTCTTGACATGAAAACTCTGAGGGATTGCGGGGAAACAAGAGGAAGGGGGAAGGGAAGGGACCTTTGTAGCTGTTCCGGTTGTGGAAACAAGCTGTATCCCCCACCCCTCTTTGTACCTGATGGATGTAAATAAAACTGCCAGCATTTGTTTTCTTTCTGACAATTCGGTGGTTTGGTTATATTGTGCAGCATGCTGTAGCCCCCTTTCATCAGACCTCACAAAGCCCAAAGCTGAGCAGTACTTGGAAGGGAGACTACTAAGGGAGGCTCTGCAGAGGAAGGCGATGGCCAAACGCCTCTGTTTCGTGCTTGCCTTGAAAGCCCCTTGCTGGGGTTGACAGAAGTCAGCTGGGTAGGAGTGCAAGGTCCATCGGACCAGCCAGCAAGGGATGGGGGGTGGGAATCTACCGGGAGCAGGGAGGGAAGAAGCCTGGAAACAATGGGATATTTCTACATCTCCTGGAAGTGATTTTGAGACATAGGTGATGTCAGGGGTGACTCTCTGGTTTTGGGGCAAAACTCTATGGTAGAATAAGGGTCTTACCATAGAGCTTTGCCCCACAAACCAGATCATCCCCCCCATGTCACCAACATCCCTATGTCACTTCCAGGTGACGTAGAAACAGCACTCCCCACTGGCTTTTTGCCTGTTGTTGTTTTTTTTTGGGGGGGGGGCGTTCCCCTGGCTTCTTAAACTCCTGAAGTGGGGGGGGGGAGGCACCAAACAAAGAAATCCCCAGACCCCAACTGGGGACTAAAGTGAAGACCAGTCAGCCAAAGAAGTGGGAAGGAGGGGGAAAAGCTAACAAGACGGCTAAGAATAATGTAATTCCTGAATTGCAAGCCAAGCCAGAACGAGTTCCAGTATAACACTCATTTTCAAAGGGTAAATTCTTCCTCAGTGGCTTTGGATTACCACAGAAATAAATAATAAGAAAGTGAAACATGTTGGTTTATTTGTCAAAAAACGACATATTGTAAAAACCTCTACATCAGGGGTAGTCAACCTGTGGTCCTCCAGATGTTCATGGAGTACAATTCCCATGAGCCCCTGCCAGCGTCGGCTGGCAGGGGCCCATGGGAATTGTAGTCCATGAACATCTGGAGGACCACAGGCTGACTATCCCTGCTCTACATTATGCCAAATCATCCCAAAATTCCCATACCTTAACATCCAAGGAATTTCTCAAACAATATGTTTTTCAAACAACCCCTCAATGAGGGGAGGGGTCTGCTTGATAACAGGGAGGGAGCTCACCACACACGAAATGCCACTGAGTCCACCTTCAAAGCTGCCACTTCCTCCAGAAGCTAAGCAGGATTGGCCATGGTTGGTATTTAAAAGGGAAACCAGCAGGAGTACCAGGGTTATGACTACCTCTGAACATCTGTTGCAGTGACTTCATGGTAAAATAAAAAGTTTTATATAGAAATCTCAGGAGTAATTCCTTCTGGGAATGACAATATTAGACAGTTAATTATTAGCGAATGAACATTTGTGGCAATGCTATAAAATGCCTTCTTTTTCCTATTGATGCCTTTCCCAAGATAGTTTGTTTGTGTAAACTGTCCTCATTTGCTCAAGCTCTCTTGCTGTCAGTAATGCAAGATTTGATTGGCTACTTAGTGGCACTGTGATGCTGTTCCATTCACAAAACTGTCCTTGAATGAATAGGATCACCCACGTGACTAATTCACAAAGTAGGGAGCAGATGCCTTTGAAGCAATAATGATGTTAAATATTACAGCGGTAACGCTCAGGCATTCTAGCAGGATATTCCTAAGCAAAATGACACCCTTTCAAGACCATGGATTTACAGAGAGCGTCATTCTGCTTAGGACCACACTGTGAGGCTTTTTAGGGGGAATTTTCCTCCCAATAAAGTCAATGTTTTTAATTCTAAAATAAAAGTAGGAAACCTTTCCCTCCAGTGCTGGTAGATATCCAGTCACACATCCCACAGAGATGGATAGGGGCTGATTAACCTCCTGATTCATCTGAATTCGCAGTTCATTCCATAGCAAGGAATCCAGGAAGGATTAAAATGTCTTATTAAAATAAAACGGAAAACCTGCAGAAACATGCCAAATGCCAGCTTCACACCCCCGGTCAACTTTTGCTGGCGCACACCGTCTCCCAAAAGCCCACACACTCTTGCTGTGCTTCCAAAGCCCGCTTTGGTGTGACATCTCTTCATATAACATGAGAGCACAGTATTTACAGTGGTCTATTTATAATGGTCTTGCTACATGTGGTCACTCCGCATTTCTCCCCACCAGGGGGGGACCCCAAGTGGCTGACATTGATCTTCCTTCCCCCAAGAACAACAACTCAGTGAGGTAGGCTAGGGTGAGAAAATGTGACAGGCCCAAGGCCCCCCAATGAGCTTCCACAGCAGAGTAGCAATTTGCACTGGGTCTCCCAACATTTTGTAGTACCTTACAGGCTCTCAGGTGCGTCCTTTTCCTCTTCACTACACACAAGGGTACACATACCTTCAACAATCTGGGTTTTGGACAGCAGAGACCCAAAGCTGGAAAATAAACACCTTGCCTCGCTGACATAAGACAGTGACCATGCATACCAAGAAGATCACATCAATCTCCGAGGTTTGACAGCTGAGAACATAATGACTTAACAGGGCCCCTGCCAGTCCATCAAAAACAGAGGCTGAAGATCTCCCACAGCTGTGAGGCTTGTTGCTTAGCAATGTGGGAAAGGCCATGGCTGTCAGAAGGCAGGGAAGTCAGAGGGTGTGAGGTGGAAGGGGTTGAAATAGGAGACAAAGAAGGGGGTCATAGAATCACAGAATCAGTTGGAAGGGTCACACAGGCCGCCTAGTCCAACCCCCTGCTCAATGCAGGATCAGCCCTAAACATCCTAAAGCATCCAAGAAAAGTGTGTATCCAACCTTTGCTTGAAGACTGCCAGTGAGGGGGAACTCACCACCTCCTTAGGCAGCCTATTCCACTGCTGAACTACTCTGACTGTGAACATTTTTTTCCTGATATCTAGCCTATATCGTTGTACTTGTAGTTTAAACCCATTACTGCGTGTCCTTTCCTCTGCAGCCAATGGGAACAGGCTCTGGGGAGGGAAGAGGAGGAGGGGGAGTGAGGCAGCTGCACAATCCCCCACCTTCCTCGGTCACAGGCCCAGATTCAGCAATGAGCGTGAACCACAAGTGGAACTGCGAATGCTGCCCACCACAACAAGCCACCTTCAACTGTGGCCGCTCTCCAAAGACGCCTGTGCCTCTTCAGTTGCCTTTGGCAGACTTTTATTTCTTGCCAGCTCCCCCGCATTATCCAACCACCTGGAATGTGACTCCCCATGTGCAAGTGCACAGCATCTTCCTTTGCCGTGGGCAAGCCCAGTGTTCATTTCTGAATGCCTGCTCCATCCTTGACCTTCACCTTACTCCCCCTTCCACCCAGACTGTTCCACATGCAGGAAGCCCAGAGCTCATGCGTGCCTTTTGGCTTTGCCTCTTCCTTAATCTTCCCTGTGCTGCTGAGGGAGGGAGGGAGGGAGGCAAGATAATAGCAGCACACATCTGGGTCAGGAGCTTAGCAGGCTCCGACTCACCCAATTGGCAGGCCTCGCCTGGCCCCAACCCTCAGTGTTCTGCACGCATTGCATCCCTTACATAAGCACTGGGCTTTTCTCTCTTGCTAGGGCTGCTGTGCACAGTGCACACAACCTGGCCAATCATTGTGTTCACACACTTACATAAGTGGGCACGTTTTGCAAGCTGGCCAGCAGTTTTCCACAGGCTCCAGTGCCCGTGGGCGCCTTCCTGGGGCTGCCTGCAGGCGGGAAGCTGCACGGTTCAGCTCGGGCAGGTGGGGACAAAGAGATTTGGTCTGCTGCACGTGATCAGGCAGCTATCTTTCCAGCAGACCAGGTGGCACAAGCAGGAGCCCATGCCCTCTGGCCAGAGGAGGCAGTGGCAGGCAGCATGTCCCAACCCAGTGCCTCAGCCAAAGGGGACTGGCTATGCAGAACTCAAGGTCAAACCAGCCCTCTTGGCCTTCCTCCCCACTGGGGGCCTCAAAGTAGCTCCCAACATTATTGTCCTTCTCTTCCATTTGGTCATCACAACCATCACCCTGTGAGGTAGTTTAGGAGAAGAAGAGAAGAGTTGATTTTTGCACCCCGTTTTTTACTGCCTGAAGGAGTCTGAAAGGAGCTTACAATTGCCTTCCCTGCCTCTCCTCACAAACAGACATCCTGTCAGTTGGGCGAGGCTGAGAACTGTGACCAGCCCAAGGTTACCCAGCTGGCTGCATGTAGAGGAATTGGGCATGGAATTGGGGCCACTGTGGATGGGCAGGTAGTTGTGAGTCTCCTACGTTGTTGTAGGGGGTTGGACTAGGTGACCCTGGAGGTCCCTTCCAACTCCACGATTCTATGATCCGCAGATTAAAGCCGCCACTCTTAACCCCTATACCAAGCTGGATCTTAACCAGTAAAACAAGCTGGTTTTAGGCTGACGGAGAGTGACTGTCTCACCTAAACACAGAATCCTACACAATATGAAGTAATGTCTTATGACAGGATCGTTCCTCAATGAAGTGCCTCATGTCATAAATCCACAAGTAAAGATTTCTTTCTGAAATAGAGCCTGACAAAGGACGGAATGACAGGCTGAGTTTGTGGTAAACATGGCATGATTCTCTATGGCAGGGGTGGGAGAACTGTGCCCCTTCAGATGTTCATGGACTACAATTCCCATGAGCCCCTGCCAGCATTCGCTCATGGGAATTGTAGTCTATGGACATCTGGAGGGCCATAGTTTACCCACCCCTGCCCTATGGGCATGCAGTGGCCTTGCTGCATCCGTTGGTATTGTTATGATGTGGAAGTAGCAGATGAGGACTCAGATCCTGTGAGACGCTGGTCTTTTTCTTGCTCTAGGCTTTCTGATCCTTCTGCCCTCATGTAGTAAGACGGATGTTTTGCCTTGTTCCAAGGGGGGGGGGGGGAAATGACACCATTTCCTTAGTTTAGAAGTCTGTAGTCTGTCCACACCCAAGTTCTTCTGAAATGTATTTATAGAATTATCCTTTGGATAATTATATTCTCTCTTGAGCAACGTAAGCTGTTATTATCTTTCGGGGCTTCGGAGCATGTCTTTGTATTTTTGTAAAACAGCTTAATCATTATTCTGTGACCTTTTCACAAATTTACATACAATGAGTTGAGCCTCAAGAGGTAGATTTGTATTAACAGAAAGAGGGATGGCCCGTTCAGCTAAGTCCTCCAACATCTCTCATGCTGTTTTTGGGCCCAGGAATCATGATAGGGTAAGGCATCTGCATTGCACACAGAAGGTCCTCAGTTCAATCACCGGTCAAAAATATCAGGAAGTTGGTTATCCCACAGTCCTGGAGAGCCACTGCTAGCTGGGATTGCTTTTGAACGCCCAGACAAACTACTTCAGGATTACTTTCTTATAGAACTACACTGTTTTAGGTGTCATACTTCCTGGTGAATTTCTCCATGCAGCCAACGTGCAAAGAAGACAATGTGAGTTCTTTGATGCTCTGCCATGAGGGGCTAAATATATGTTACATGCAAATATGATTGTAATAGAACACTGTTGCCTTTTAAAATGGGAAGGGAGTTTTTTGGATGGAGTCATTTTTGCAATGAGGTACAATCTGCACTAGGGGTATGTATGTAGCATAAACTGAGCTGGAAAAATACTCCAAAATAGCTTACTGATATTTTCCTGGTATTTTTAAAGCTGTATACAGACCAAAGAATCTGAGTGGCTACTGGTACTGCTGAGCCTAAATAAAGACTTTTTTTGGCTTTTGTTTGGATATATTTAGCTATGCCAAAGATCAGCTGGGATGGCAGGAGAGACCCTCACCACCTCAGCTGGGGTTGGCTCCTTTCAGCTCCCACCACTCCGGCTGATCCTCTCTTGCACTCAGTTTAAACTACTGAACTACAAGAAGAGCCATAGAGATCTATAACATTCTAATCTAAGGAGCCGGTCATATATTTTAACATCTGATCAAGCACGGAGAGAGAGAGAGATGGCTAGAGAAATTCTGTTTTACACATTTCTTTTCCATCCCTTGCTCAATCTGGTGCTGTGCTAAAAGTATGCTTTTGAACATATTCTCTTTAATAAATACTTTGTAACTATTGATGCTGGTACTGTTTCTCTGTACTACATAGACCTCCACCATCCTGGACACGCTATTTTAAAAGGAGTGCCAGGAGGAAGGCAGTCAGTAGTAAGTGGATATTCCTTCAGGGGTACACAAGGCAGTAACTGTCCCTGTGGTGACCATGCCCTGGGCAGCTGGAGACACAGAAGCAAGTCCTCAGAACTTAGAAGGGAAGCTGGGAATCCTGATCCTCCCAGCAGACAGTTCCTTACACAGGTCAGCTGATGGCAGTGGTTACCTGAGAAAGAAAAGCCTCTCCAGGTGTTGGTAAAACTATGAAGGACAGGGTGGAACAGGGCCTACAGACCTCAGCAGGCCCATTCCGCCATTAGCTTCAACTTAATGTTTAAAAATAATGTAGCAGCAAGACCCAATATAAGTACAACTACACAAGGATCTGTGAACATCTGTAAAGTTCATTTTTGTGTGGACTTGTAGACTCCAATTCCTTATCTGAGTACAATTCCTTCAACTCATGTATCTACAATTTTTTTAAAAGGTAAAGGTGATGATGAACACCTCTTATCTTAACTGATGCCTCATTATAATGCAATTGTTAAATCAGAGTTTTCTTTGTGATAATTTAGCATCAGATTGGCAGTAGGGTGTGTGTGGGGGGGAGAGTATTCCTTGAGATTTTTCTCTGGAAACCCAGATATCCGCCTGTCTTTAATCAGCTTTGGCTGGCTCGCCTGTGTCACCCACTAGCAAAAGGAACAGATGCAGTGACAGGCTCCCACATCTATATCAGGCCATTGCAATGCACTCTGCATGAGGAATTCCTGAAGGGGAAAAAAGTTGGAAATTTTAATTGGGTTTCCTGTAAACCTGGAGGCAAAGCAAACTGAAGGGTGTTAATCACAAAGTCATTACCTTCTGCATGGATCCGAGCATGCAATCATTTTTATTAGGAGAAAGAATCAGAGCAAAACATTTGAAGTGAGTCTTTTCAATCAGTGTAAATGGAACTAGTCCGAGCCAGCCTATCCTCCTTATGATGTTTGAACTTTCAGCAAGGCTGTCTGTCACCCAGGGGCCCCTAGCCCAAGATCCCCTCTGACCACCCAGACCCACGAGACGGAAACCAATCATATGACTTATCCAAATCCATGGGCTTTCAGGGTGATCATAGTCCCCAGATCTCCCCCTAGCCTCCCACCCCAAGTGGCCTTGCTTTTCTGAAGCTACTTCTCCATGCACAATTTGTCCAGAGACCCTGAAAGAGTTCAACAGCCACAGTGGTAGTAGAAGGACAGAGCCAAGGGGTCAGGATCCAGCTGTACCAATAACTCCCTGTTCTGTAGGCACCTCTGTCCCCAAAGGCATGGAGCAAAATCATTCTAGAAACATTCAGTCCCCCATCCTCCAGCTGCATCCGCAGTTCCTTTCAGTTCATCTGGAATAAGTCCTTGGTCTCACAGCCCTTAGCTCTCTCCTCCCAGGTAAGGGTGGGTTTTTTTTTTTGCAGAAAAAGATCCAGCCTTCAGCACCTGGTATTTCTGAATGGCCTCCTGTCCAAGTCCTAACCAAGAGCGGACTATAAAACCTAGGGGAAGGAAAAAAACACCCAGCCCACAGTCATAAGGTGTCTCTTTCCCCCCCGCACAGTAGTTCTTCTTGCTTGCCAACAGATGACCCTGTGAAATCCTCACGGCCAGACAAGCCTTACTCCACACACCTCTTTGCTAACCTAAAAGAGCAACTTCAGCAATACAGTCAATCCCAGCCTTCTTCCAGCAGGGGGAAGTACTGCACTGCTTCAAACTCTCCGCCCTCAATGATTCCACTAGTTTGTCAATATTTTAAGACCCGCAATTTTGCAGCTTGCTGGATTCCAACCAGCAAGCCACACCAGACGGAACTGAAAGCAGCATTTCTCAAGAAACCACAACTTCTTCCAGGCCTCAGGATCGATCACCCCTCTTTCCTCCCCTCCAAATAGCACCGGTGCGAACAGTCATCTGTCAGGCCTTTCACAAGCCATGGCCTGTCTGCTGATTTCTGTTTGGTTCTCATGGCTGGCTGGCAAGAGATGCCACGTCTCGGTGACCTGACCAATCACAACACAGTCATTGGCTGTGGCTGAAGTTTGCAATCCAGTTGAGGTGAAATGCACCCCCACCACCACCACCACAAATGGCTGATTTCTTCATGGGGAGAGATGTGGGCGGAAGGTACGGGGCCTGATCATCATGGTCACCTTCCGGAGGGAATAATAATCCGTGTCTTTCCATGTGTACCACACCACCCCATCGGGTCCTAGGATCCTGCGGTTTTTCAAGGAATATCTGCCGCCCTGTAGAGGAGGTAGGAGTTGAGAGGACAGAACAAGGAGGAAATTAAGAAGACTCTAAAAGTGACTCAGCCTCTTGCCCAGACTGCCTCCTCTTCCTGCCACTTGCGAAGGCCGGACCTCACTCTTTGGTAACATCCCTTCCTACAGAGTCCAGGAACCAGAAAGCTTCTATGTTAAGCAGTTCCGCAGGGCCTGCAAAAGGGAGCTCCTCCACCAGGCATTTGGTTGAGGTCGACCCGTGCCATCACTTCCCAAGGGCCCTCCTCCTGAGCCCCCCTCCTATGTCACCCACCATAATTCCACCCAACCCACTGGGCTATCAGTATGGGTTAATTTAATGTTTCCCACATTTTTCTACTGTTCCATGTTGCTTGTTTCACTTCATTCGTTATTGTTAATCTAAATCATCTGTATGGTTTCTGTTCTGTTTTATGTGAACCGCCCTGACTGAGCCTTCGGGGAGGGTGGTATATAATTAAATAAACAAACAAATATCTAGCAAGTGCTGGCCTAGATTTCCATCCTGCACAGCTTCTGGTTTAAAAAGATGGGGGGAAAGGAAGAAGCAAGTGGGCCTCCAGAACTACATCAATAGGCACGGTGGTGCCCACTAACACCAGGTCGAGGTTTACTGGGCTTGGGTGTTAAACTAGGCCTGTGGAGGGCCAGGTTCAAGACCTCAACTTGTGACCACATTCATGGGCCTATCATTCTCTCTCAGCCTAACTTTCCTCGTAATGTTGCTGTGAGGATAACACTCTGGAATTCTTTGGAGGACGGGTGGGAATAAAACTTTAATAAATAATTTTTTGTGAGCTTTGAGAGATGGCCATAAAGGTTGTGTGGGTCAGGGTCGACCGCCAGACCTTACCTTGTAATAAACTCCATTGAGGTTGGAGAAGAAGCACTGGTGATACCACCAGCCTCCACGGGAGATGGCTGCACAGATGTTTCCGGAATCAGGTGTGCTGAAGCTCCTTTTGTTATGGTACCAGGCAAAGGAATCCTCTACTGTCCCACTGAAGCCTTCCACTTGCAGACGGTAATAGTTAGCTTCATCCTCAATGCTGAAAAGAAAACAGGGAAGATGCCAGGATGTTCTTGGGATGGTATTCTCAAAGATTCCCAGGACAAAGCGGCTTTGGAGGATACATGCAACCTGAGGTGTGGGATGGGGCTCACATTCTTCCCTGGGCAGAGCAAACATAAAAGTTATGGGTTATGGCAGGTGCTGTGCATTCAGATCCCCTCCAAAGTCTGTCACAAAAGGCCCCAAACATAATCCATACGCATGACCTTATAATATCCTTTGGCTTGCACCAATAATGTCGACAGGAAATTCTTGTGCGAGGAGACTAGAGGAGCAGAATCCCATACCTGCTCTCCTGAAATAAGGATGCACAATTCAGTCTGCTCCAAGTCATTTGTTCCATTGAGCACTGGAGGTCAGTGAACAACACTGAAGTGCATGGAAGTAAGTTATTGCTTGCCTTTTTAGCAAAGTTAACTGAGACAATTGCAACACCTGATGTGATAAAACATCCAGCTACTCTACATGGGTGTGCTTTCAAGGACAACCGGGAAACGCTAGCTGGTATAGAATGGTACAGAGGATGCATATTATACCTGATTTGCAGGCACACCATGGGTAACCAATTCTTCCTGGGCCATCCACAAGGTTGTTTTTGGGGGGGAGGGGGGGTAACCCCTCCAAAGGATGAAATACAAGAAATAACACAAAAATCTACTCATCAACTCCATGAAACCCTACTAACAATGGTATAAAATGGAAAAATAATAGAAAAAGTGTTCAAAAATTCAAGAAAAAGTGAGAAAGGACTAATTAAGACGTTTCAGAAAGGTTTTGGAATGTACTGTAACACCTTCCCCCTAAAAGTCCTGTACATTGGCTGCCTTGGGTTCAGTTCCAGGTATTGGCTGTCACCTCCAAAGCTCTTCATGGTCTTGGTCCCTCTTAGCTTAGACAGCCTCTCCCAATATGGCCGACTACTACAACTGTGCTCATTTGAGCAACGTCTTCTGCAGGTGCCACCCTGCACATGGGTAATATCAACAACTGCCCATATCTGAGAATCCTCAGCTATGGCGTCCATTTTGTGGCCAGAAAGGCTTCTAATTGTCTGGCATTCAACAGAACACGTCAAATGGAATTCTTCAGGAAGGCATTTTTATAGAGTGGTGAGAAGGACTGTCATTTGGACACTATTTATTGTATGTATTATATGATTTACAGCATCGTTTTATCGCTTATGTAGTAAACAGTAGATGTAGTAAACACAGAGATGCATCATGAATATATTGGGCATATATGTCCTTGGCTGTCCAATAGATGGACGTTTCATTTCTTCAGTTCACAGCAGGTGGTGCTATTGCCTCAGTTAACTATGTGGAAAGAATGTTCTGGAGACTCTAGGGGAGCAACTCTAAGGGGAGTTTTTGAAAAGGGAGTTTTGCTGGTTGGTTGCCCTCATAGGCCCAATGCTGTTGCTCCGGCCTCATCCACCCATACCTGAAGAGTTGATAGAAGGCATGCTTGTGCTTGTTATTCCAGTCTTCCAGATCAATGCGGAGAGAGTAGTCCCCTTGGTTGGTGATCTTGTGAATGTTTTCATTGCCCAGCCAGAATTCACCATTTAAATCGCCAAACCCATCCTTGTATTCATTCCACGTCCTGTTAAAGTGGACTGAACCATCTTGCCGCCGCTGGATGACTGTCCAACCTCCACCTGTCAAGGATTCAGTCAGTGTGCGGAATTTCTAACCTGCTTCTATCCCAAGCGCTTAGGACAGGGGCACCAGAGGCAGTATGGATGTAGTGGCTTTATTTAATTCTATACCTTTATACCCCACCTTTAGGGTTGCCAAGTCCCCTCTGGCCACTGGCAAGGATGGGGGGGTGGCAGGAGTGCCAGCTCCAGGTTGGGAAACTACTAGAGATTTGTGGGATGGAGACGGGGGAGAACAGGGATCTCAGTGGAGTCTAGTCTCAGTGGAGTCCACCCTGCAAAGCATCCATTTTCTCCAGGGTAACTGATTTCTATGATTTGGACTCTAATTCCAGCTGATCTCCAGGTGCCATCTGGAGGCTGGCATCCATACACCACTTTTTTTAACCAATGGGAAACTAAAGCAGCTCACAACATTTACCTTTCCTAAAGTTGAGAAGATGTCACCAGCTAAAGGTCACCTAGTGACCTTTCGTGGTATGAATGAGGATTCAAACCCAGTTCTCCCATATACTAGCTGGATCCCCTTTATCACTATACCACACTGGCTCTCAAAGTGCAGATATTTGACTAGTACTGGGGAGGTCTGGGTTCAAATAACTTATCGGCCACATGGTTGCCAGCCTCCAGGTGAGGCCTAGAGATCTCCCAGAATTAGAACTGATTGCCAGACCACAGAGGTCAGCTCCCCTGGAGCACTCTAGGGTTAGCTCTATGACCTTATACCCCACTGAAGTTCCTCTCCTCTCCTCTCCTCTCCAAACCCCACCCCTCCTAGTCTCCACCCCTAAAATAACCCCACCACTTATTTTGCTATCCAGAATTGGCAACTCTAGCCATGGAGTTCACTGGGTGTCCTTCTCTTGAGCCACTGAATCTGCCTTTTACTGAGTCTGGTTTTTGGCATATCTAGACTTGCCTACTCTGCTGGAAGCTGCCACAGAGATCCAATTTAGCAGGGATGCCATGGATTGTGCTTGGGACCAGTGGGATGCAAAGCATATGTATACTCCAGCACTAAGGAATGGACCCTCTCCGTCTCTCAAGCTGCCTTCAAGGGACTAAAATGGGGGCAAACTCTCCCCTGAGCCCCTTGGAGAAAGACTGGGGTTGAAATATGATACCTTTAGATTGAGGAATTAAAGGAAAGCCATGGACAATTTAGGTAGCAAAGTGGAGAAAGCCCTGCTGGCTAGCCAGGGCGATGCAGCTTAAAACCCAGCTGCATTTATTATTTGAGAGCCAGCTCAGTGTAGTCGCTAATCTGGAGAACCGAGTATGATTCCCTGCTCCTCCACTTGCTGCCAGCCAGGTGACTTTGGGCCAGTCACAGTCCTACCAGAGCTCTCTCAGTCTCACCTACCGCACAGGGTGTCTGTTGTGGGGAGAAGAAGGGAAGGCAATTGTAAGCCGCTTTGAGTCTCCACTGGGTAGTAAAAAGTGGGGTAAAGCCCCCAAGCTCTTCTTATCATTCAACCCCTCCCCTCTTTAACATCTAGCATCTCTTGTTTTATATAAAGGCCAAGTGTGTTTCTCTCTTCCATTTTCCCCTGTCCAGCCCCCCAGCTGCCTCTGGTGGGGAAACAGCCAGTGGTACAGGAGCCCAGACCAAATATTTCAGAAGAAAATGGGAGAGCAAGAGGCACTGGCCTTGCCCTTCTCCACACATACAATGGAGTCAGGGTTTCAACCATGTGTGAAACACACCAAAGCTTCTGAGAGTCCTTCTCTCAGACATGGTTCCCCATATCCTCTTCCTGGAAGAGGCAATGTTTGGCCAGCCTTCCAGGACGATCCCATAGGAAGCACCGTTGCCTCTGACCATACCTTCCACATCCATCTCACACGGCACTTCAATGGGCAGCCCTTCCACAGAAGGCATGATGCTGTAGACACCGGAACGGCGGACTCCGTTATAATAAATGGAGGCACAGTCGATGGGGCAGTTCTTGGCATGCCTCACATCTGAGGAAGAAAACAGCTCCATCAAACTAGCTCCAAGGCAGGGATCTTGAATTTTCTGCTCTTCCCTCCATGAGCAGGGCCTACACAGGAAGAAGTCTGACACCTAATCACGCTATTCAGAAAAGTATCACGAGGCAGCAGGACTCTCAGAGCCCAAGCACAAGAAAACCAGGGCCAAGCAAGGAAAAAGTTGACTAAAATGTGTAATTTACCGCTGAAGGCTGTCGGGTGGGTCACAATCAATGGCTTTAAAGAGGACTGATCAGATTCCCAGAGGCTGAGTGCCTCAGTGGCTACCGGACATGGTGACAAAAGGGAACCTCCCATGGTCAAAACCTCTGAAATCCTGTGGGAAGGCCTCAGCCTCTGTGCCCCGTCACTGGCCCTCCAGGAGAACTGGCCTAGGCATTTTTAATGCCTAGGCATTTTTAATGTTCTTAGGGCCATGGTTCAGTGGCAGAGCATCTGCTTGGCAGGCAGAAAGTCCCAGATTCAATCCTCAGAATGCCCAGTGAAAAGCATCAGACACGGTCTCTTTGTGAGACAGCCCTTGAGAGGCCAGAAGTGGTCAGCCGGCTGGCCAAAACAGCATGCTTGGCCTCTGCTTACGCCAAAGGCTCAGGCTAGATTTGGTGAACGACTCAAGGAGCTCGTTCTGTTTTGTGGATTGGTGCCAAAGGTTCCATTCATTATGGAAGAGGGTCTCATAGGAACCTTTTCCTGGGGAGGACCAAGGGCTGAATGAATGGGGAGGTGCTCAGTGCGCCTAGGTGTGGGGAGCATCAGTGAAACCACCTGAGTGGGAAATCAGGGGAAATAATTCACAAGACCAGGGACTGTTTGCGTGTGAGCTCTCTTACTCTCTTCCTGTTCACATCTCTGCTGTGAGGCTTCTTTTCCCATGAAGATTTCAGCTCTTCCCCCTTGGTTCCCACCCCCAACAAAGCCTAAGTATGCACATCTGCATTGCTTCTCATCCAGCCTCCCTTTCATCTTGGAGCAGCGACCGGGGCTCTTTTGCTTATGTTACTCTGCAAAGTGCACAGAGGCATCCATTTAAACCTGTCTACTCTTCTACTTAGATCGCAGGGAAGAGGCCTTTAGACTGCAGCGTGAACCTTCCCCCCCCCCCCCCCGTCCAGCCTTTTTCTTCCTGTTTTTTTTTTTTTTTTTTTTAAGCACTCAGCCCAACGGAGAGTTCTGGTGCACAGTGTGTTGCGTCATCTTGGTTGGTCCTAAAGAAATATGGCTTCTGGTTTTCTTTCATTATTAGTATTCATACTTTAAAGCTCTAGAAGGCTTAGATCGTGACTCTCTCAAACATGTGGGTCTGAAGCTGTAGAATCTTTAGGGCATGTATCAAGATGGAAGCATTGAAGCTACATGGAGAATATGTTTGTTTGTTTCCTGCATATCCCTAGGATTTTCCCAGGCTTTCACATCTCTGGTGACGCATTGTATTGATAGGTTAGAGAAAGACAAATCCCCTACATCTCCATTTTGGGCGCATTTGCACAGACATGAGGCATCTCCAGCCAGCTTTTCCGCTGCAGGAAAGAGGGGTCCCCTTTGTCCACCAAAAAGGGTATGCTGGGGATTACATGCAGTGGGGAATGAAGTGATGAGGGGAATCAGGAGAAACGGAATGGGAACTCTGGCTGGATCCTCCAACCCATACCTTGCAATGTGTAGGTATTGCTGCATGGATCACTGAGGAGCAAGCAGGAGATTCTTCTGTGGGTCTATCTGTAGCATGGTCCTGATCCCTAAGGTTCAGGAAATAAAACCTGGGAGATAGGTCATGGGGCTGCCTTAATGGAGCCTAGGGAGACAGAACTGAAGTGAAATCTGAGTTGGCTGAGTGACCCCATAGGGCAGGGGTGGCCAAACGGCGGCTCTCCAGATGTCCATGGGCTACAATTCCCATGAGCCCCTGGGGGGAGGCCTAGCTTGGCCAGAAGGACGTAGGAAACTGCCTGGCATCTAATCAGCAGATTGCAGCAGCAAGCCCCAAGGTGTCCCCCCTGGCTCTCCAAGATGCTTGCCAGCAGACTTCAAAATACAGATGTCAGCAACTGGATGTCAGGTTTTCTGCAGGGGACACAGGTGCTGCTTCATTCAGTGACAAGAGGAACAGAGAGAGTTCATTTGAAAACTGCATAGGGAGCGGATGTCTCTTCAGGAGACAGGTCAAATTTTTGGTGGGTGGGGGAAGAAGGCAAAGGCCTCAAGCCACAAAGCCAAATGCAGTTCTTTAAGATGAGATCTTTAAGACATATTGGAGGGGTAGGTGGGATGCTGAGAGCCAGGCTGTGAAGGGAACGGCAGAGAAAGATTATTATGGGACCAGAGGGCTGCTTAGGCGGGCTTTACCGAAAGAGATATGAGAAAGCTGAACAGCAGCCAGTAATTCATGTGCAAACTGTGCACAGATTTATGTTGGTGCGCTAAAATAATCTCCCAGGCTGCTCCTGGGTATATTCGAGACTTCATGTATGCCTAAGAAAAGGACCACAATGGCCAGCATCTGGAGGGCTTTCTTTAAAAAATCACAGGTAATAGGATCAACTGAAAGGGACACTGCAACCAAGAAGTCAGAAGAAGATTGAGGCTGAGAAGGGCAGCTGTGAAGAAGCTAGAAAAGACTCTTAAGCATAAGGAATTTGTCTGTGGAAACCAAGATCAAGTTAATGCCTGCTTTAGTCTTCACTGTTACTATGGATGGTTGTGAAAGTTAGATAGTGAAGAAACTGACCAGAAGAAATCCGATTCCTTTGAAATGTGGTGTTGGAGGAGAATTTGGCAGATAGATACCATGGATCTCTAAAAAGACAAATACATGGGATCTAGATTGAACCAAGCCCAAGCTCTCCCTGGGGAGAGACGGTATATATGAAGCCCTCTTAAACTATTTTTTTTTGTTGTTTTCAAGCTTCAGCCAAATGATGGTGACCCCACAGGGTTTTCAAGGTAAGAGATGTTTAGAGGTGGATTGCCATTGCCTGCCTCTGCGTAGCAACCCTGGTTGGTCTTCTTTGGTGGTTTCCCTTCCAAGTTCTAACCAGGGCCAACCCTAAGATCTGATGGGACTGGGCTAGCCTGGGCCATGTGGGCACCCTAAAGCAGGGGTAGTCAACCTGTGGTCCTCCAGATGTCCATGGACTACAATTCCCATGAGCCCCTGCCAGCAAACACTGACAGGGGCTCATGGGAATTGTAGTCCATGGACATCTGGAGGACCACACGTTGACTACCCCTGCCCTAAAGTATCCCACTGGAACGATTTCTTCATATCTCACCCAGTAATGTCTGCTCTGATTGGCAGCCTGGGAGCATCAGTTATGAGCGAGCTGCAGACAGGGCCAGAAATCTCACCTGGGCGGTGCATCTCCTGCTGCAGCCGCATCTCTGCAGGACCCAGGCAGCCAGGGTTGTGCCGCACCCATTCCACCAGCAGAGAGAGGTTGTGCATCTGGGTCTGCATGTTGTACAGCAGCGTGGCTTGCATGTGCTGCACAGTAACGGACTCATGGTACTGCTGCTCCAGATCCTGGACCCGCTGCTCCATGGAAGAGTTCCGGCTAGCCTTCTCTTCATGCTTTGGAGGAAGAAGGAAGAAGAGCTGGTGTTAAAGCAGGGAGCGGTCTAAGGGGAGGGGACTGAGCTTCTGCAAGAATTTGCTATTGTGCCATTTTCTGGTTTCTTTGAAACCCCCGTGTGCATTCCGTGCAGAAGACTGCTTAAAAACAAGGTTCCTGGTCAAAAACCACTTTAGAAAGTGTTCAAACTGGCAGGCATCACAGGGAACCAGAACTGTACCATCGATATTTGAGCACCATTATTAGATACCATATGCAACCATGTTGCCAACCTCCAGCTGGTGGCTGGCAGTCTCCTGGGATTACAGTTGTTCTCCAGGCGACAGAGATCAGTGTACATGGAGAAAATGGATACTTTGGAAGGTGGACTCTTTGCCTCTGTACCCCACTGAGGTCCCTGGCCTTCTCAAACCCTGGCCTCCTCAGGCTCCACCCCCAAAATCTCTGGGCATTTTCCAACCTAGAGTGACCAACCTTCTATGCAACCATGTTCTACAAAGAGCTCCCAACCAGCCAGCGATCTTCTTGGAATATGGAGATCAAGCTGAGGTACATCTGCGGATTCCAGGCAGCCTTGCATCAAACTCAAAACAGTTTATGGTCAGCAAGGTCAGGTAATGAACTTTTCAAAGCACTATGAAGTACGTCTGGAACTCTGTTTTGCATTGTTTCTAATTTTTGTCATCTTAGTCCTAGTACATGCCCCGAAAGCCAGCATGGTCAAGTGGATAAGAGTGATGGCCTCTAATTCCGAGAATTGGGTTTGATTCCCCCTCCTCCTCTACATGCAGCTAGCTGGGTAGCCTTGGGCCAGTCCCAGTTCTCTCAGAGCTCTCTCAGCCTCACCTTCCTCACAGGGGAGGAGAAGAAGGGAAGGCAATTGTAAGCCACTGAGACTCCCTCGGGTAGTGAAAAGCGGTGTATAAAAATCAGCTCTACTTTTATTGGATGCCTTGTGCTGTTTGATTGCACAGTTCTATGCTGTAATCCACCTTAGTGAAAAGGTGGGCTGGAAATACTTTTAAAAAATTATTTCAGCAGAAGCTTTCTCAAGTCAGATCTTACTTCTTCAGATGCCTAATCTTTTTACAGACACCTTTATAGCCAAGTTAACTGGTGGGAGACAAAGTCTGGCCCATGAAAGCTTATGCTGGAATAAATTTTGTCAGTCTTTAATAGGGGAGCCAATCTCCAGGCCACTGCTGGAGATCTCCAGTTACAAATATTAATTCCCCTGGAGGAAATGTCTGCCTTGGAGGGTAGATTTTATGGCATTGTACCCCACTGAGGTTCCTCCCATCTCCAAATATTGGACCCCACAAATCTTACATCCACAAATCTTGCATCATGTTGCACCCCACAAACTATTGTAACTGTTGTTTTAATGGAATTTTAATGGGATTTTATGGGATATATTTTATGGTTTTTACTTGTAAGCCACATCGAGGCAACATTGTCATGAGAGGTGGGGTATAAATATATAAATAAATTTTAAAAATCTTCTGGTATTTCCCAACAGAGTTGGCAACCCTAAATCTTTAAGATGCCGTTAGATTTCTGTTTTAGTTTGCTGCCTTGGACTAACACAGCTACTCCTCGGGAATGATTTTGCTGGTCAAAATGATACCCATTTTAGTCATCCCGTTTAATTAAAAAATGAAATAAATATTTTAATTAAATCCACTGTTTACAAAAAGAAAAAGCACACAGGCTAACTATTGTGTAAAGATTTTTTTTTAAATGTGAATTGTTAAATACAGTCCTCTGGGTCTAAAACATCATCCTGTTCTTTTAATTGAGAGAAAGGATAAATAAACATATAGTGACTCAATTTGTTTAAGCTTTTGCCCTGACTCTATCCAGGACACAGTCCTGAAACCATTTCTTCAGCTAGCTTGCTAGGCCTCGATGGCTCTCCCCCAGATGCTGGCGGAAGAATGATAACAGTTCTCCCTGATCTTCACAGTCTTTGAAGACACTCTTCTGGAATGTTCTCTCATTCCGGACTTCCCTTAACAAAGGATTCTGGCTCCCTTTTTGTGCACATCAGAGCTCAGCTTTTTACCTGACAGAAATAAACCCAGTTGTCACCTTTACTCTGATGACACACAGCTATTTCTCTTGAAGGAGGCCATCTGTCAACACCCTTCGACCAGATACCTCTGGAGGCTGTGACGGATTGGCTCAAGTGGAGTCAGCCAAAATGGAGGTCCTCTGGCTGGGTCAGCACACAGAGACAGCCGATGCATCTCCCAGCCCTTGAGGGAGCTCAGTTAACACCAGCATCCTCTGTCAACGGCTTGAGTGTGATTCTAGATACCTCCCTTTCAAGGGAGGCCCAGATCACAAATGTCGCTCATTTGGTGTTTCTCTCCAGGCAAGTGGCTTGTGTCCCTCACCCCCTTCTAAGTGATGGCCATGGCTAGGCCTGGGAATTCCTGACTGTCCAGGCAAGTGCTTTGTCATTTCCCATGTCATTTCAGTGAGGTATGTCCAGGGGATGGTTCCCACCAGTAGACTTTTGCTCCTTTGTTTTTTTAGAGTGATCTTCCCCTGGAGAGCAAATGCTTGGATATCAACAATCAGTTTTGTGCAGATGAAGAATGCAAAGTGAGGAATCATGCGGCTGAGCCATCCCCATAAACCAATTTGGAGCTCCATTTAGTGGGAAAGATTTATGAAACTTAATAACAGGCCAACTTTTTTTCTTCCTAGAGGGCTTGGCTCAGCAATTCATCATACAGCCTGGAGGTCATCTCAGGTCTTGTTTGTTACTCAGTTGGGGTGTGATCGGTGTGTGTGTGTGAGTGGGTGTTTTCTTAAGCCATTCCAGACGCTGATGTATTAAAGAGCATATGAGAATTAATTTCATTCTTCTCTCTTCCATTCCTTAAACAGCCCTATGAAGAACTGTAAGCTGTAATTGCTAAGAACCTAAGTGCACCTCTGCTGGATCGGACCAGTGGTCCATCTGGTCCAGCATCCTGCTTCACAGTGACCCCCTCCCAGTGCCCCTGGAAGGTATGGGAAGGTGTACAAGCAAAGTATGGAGGCCCAAGGCTTCTCCTATTGCTGCCCCCCATTACTGGTATTCAGCGTGCTACTGCCTCTGAACCTGGACGCTCCATTTAGCTATTTAGGCCAATAGGTATTGAAGGACCAATCTTCCAAGAATTTGTTTAATCCTCTTTTAAAGGTAGCTAAAAATTAGTGGCTATCATTACATTTTGTGGCCGTGCTTTCCACAATCCAAAAACATTTGTATGAAAAATTATTTTCTTCCAATCATCCTGAAGCCATTGCCCATCCATTTAATTGGGTGGCCCCTAGAGGGACAGGGAGAATGCTCTCTTGTTTCTTTATGTGCCCCATTCTTAATTTTGTAATGTGTATCACAGCTCCTCACCTTGACCTGGATAGCTCAGGCTAGCCCACTCTTGTCAGATCTCAGAAGCTGAGCAGGGTCTGCCCTGGTCAGTATTTGGACGGGTGACCTCCAAGAAATACCAGGGTTGTGATGCGATGACAAACCACCTCTGAATGTCTCTGAATGTCTCTACAAGCCACCTCTGAATGTCTCTACAGCAGGGGTAGTCAACCAGTGGTCCTCCAGATGTTCATGGTCTACAATTCCCATGAGCCCCTGCCAACATTTGCTGGCAGGGGCTCATGGGAATTGTAGTCCATGAACATCTGGAGGACCACAAGTTGACTACCCCTGCTCTACAGGGCCAACATAAGTCAGCTGCCACTTGATGACCCTTCCTACCACCATCATGGCTCCTCTTGATTGTCTTTTCCCTGAACAGAAAAGCCTCAGGATCCCCAGCCTTTATATGTTGGTTCCTCCTCATTTTGTTGCTCTGCTCCTTTCTACAACTTTGTAGCCAACAGTTGCCTTTTGGAGCTTCCTAGAGGCTGCTATATTCACAAGGTAGTAAATTAGAGATGGGTGCTCATGTTGGAAATGGTTCATTTACGTGTCATTACTGACTTTTCCTTTTCCTAACCCCCCCCAACCCTACTTCATGCTTTTGTTCCCTTATAACTTCCTCTAAACTGCTTGTTTTATGTTGCACAAGTTTAGTATATTGCTAGGTCACTCTAGTGGTACCTTGACAAGGCAACTGTCCAGTTCTCTGTCTCCCTTTCTGAACATCCAGTGTCAAGGCACTCTGGGCTGGGACTGCTGGCTGGGAGAGGGAGGGTCTTCCCTGCATCTCTCCTCCAACCTTGTTCCTTCCCAGACAGTTCATCTGCTTTATCAGTGACTGAAGCATCCAGCTCAGTGGTCACTGTCACTCCAAGGATGCCCAGTGTTAGAATGGCAAGTGTCCTGGGAATGATGTCATTCTGCATGCACAAGGGCAGGGAGGAGAGGATAGGGGAAGAGAAGGGAAAGAATAGATGGGAAAGGAGAGAGAGGAGAAGAGAGGGGGAGAAGAGGAGAGAGGGGAGAATCAGAGAGGAAAAGAGAGGAGAGGGGAGAAGACTGGAGAGGGCAAGTGAAGGGGAAAATAGGAAAGAGGGGAGAAGGGAGAGTAGAAGAGAAGGGAGAGAAGAAGAGGGAAGAAGGGAGGAGAGAGGAAGAGAAGGGAAAGAAGAGAAGAGAAGGGAAAGGGAAGGAGGGGAGAGGAGAGGAGAGGAGATGAAAAGGGAGGACTGGAGAAGGGAAGAGAAGGGAGAGGAGAGAGAGGAGAAGAGGTGTTAGAAGAAGAGAGGGGGAAGAGAACTCTGGGGGTTATATATTGTTTTTGAATATGATTTTGTTGTATGTTTTATTGTTCTTTGCCACTGCAAGATGGCAGGCTGGGAGCAGCGACATACAAATATAATAACTTGCTAGCTAGCTAACTAGCTAACTAACTAATTAACTAACTAACTTCATTGGGCTGTTGAAATGGCAAGTGGGCATTCCACAGTGCTGGAGCTTCTAACTGGGGAGTGTGAATTTGATTTGAATCTCTAACTCCTTCTCCTTCATGGATCACCAGTTCTTAAGTTTTGGGGGTGCGGTGCTTCTGCCCCTGGGCAAACAGGCCTTCATTTCCAGGGAGAAGAATTTTCGGAGTGACTTCTGTATTCATCTCTTTTCCCACCTGTATAGGACACCTTACCTGCAACTCCAGAACCTTGAGGCGATGCCGATGGTTCCTCAGCTCTTCTTGGAGCTCAGCAATGAGCTCACGCAGTTCCAGGATCTGCTGCTTCCGCTCCTCGTTTTCATGGAGCCAATAAGAGACCTCATCCGTGCAGCGGAACATATCCGGGCACCTCTGCTCGTCCAGCTGGGGCAAGGTGGCTACGATTTTGCACCTCCCATTGGGCAAGACCTGGTTGCTGTATTCTCCGCACTGGATTAGCCCGGTGCTCCCTTGGTGCCCATCATCCCTGCTTATGCCGTTGCTGTTGGCTGCCAGGGGTCTCTGCAACGAATGGTGATTCAGGAGTACTAAGAAGAGGAGAGACCGCATCACCATCCTTTTCAGTCCAAGGTGGGCTGAGAGCTGCATGGTGCCACCAAGGAGTCCAAGCTGGGGCCACCTTATTCAGATGTTGTCCAACATACAGAAGTCCATGTGTTGCAAACCACATGCATTGCATTGGCTCAGATCAGTGGGGACCAAGTCTAGGAGTGAATCTGTGGTTGCCGCAAATGAACTTGACCAAAGGCGTTCTCATGAGAAGAAACCTGCAAAGAGTGATCAAGAGAGACTGAACCTTCAGCATCATTCCCTTCCCACATGCTTTATCACGCACAAAACAATGCCAGTCTCTTCAGTCTACATTTGTATGCTTTTCATCTCGTCTTGAGTGTTATATGCTCATATTCAGGGATTCCTTTCTGTGGAATACACCTGGAGAGCTTCGTTGTACTAAATTTGTGGATGACACCAAATTAGGAGTAGTGAACACCCCAGAACATAGAAATACAGTTCAACAAGATTTTAACATGCTGGAAAAGTGAGCAAATAAGAACAAGATACAATTAAATAAGGAGAAGGGCAGAGTTCTACATTTGGGTCACAAAAATGAGAAGCATGCATACTGGATGGGAGAGACACTTCTGGGTAGCAGTGTGTGTGAATGAGATCTTGGGGTACTTGTGGACTGTAAGCTAAATATGAGCAGACAGTGTGACATGGCAGTAAAGAAGGTGGATGCAGTCTCAGGCTGTATCAACAGAGGCATCATATCAAAATCTCAAGATGTCATAGTCCCACTGTATACTGTGTTGGTCAGACCACACCTGGAATACTGTGTGCAGTTCTGGAGGCCTCGCTTCAAGAAGGACGTGGATAAAATTGAGAGGGTTTAGAGGAAAGTGGCGAGGATGATCCAGGGCCTGGGGACCAAGCCCTATGAGGAAAGACTGAGGGCCTTGGGAATGTTCAGCCTGGAGAAGAGGAGGTTGAAAGGGGACATAATTGTTCTCTTTAAGTATTTGAGAGACTGACTTGAAGGAGGGCAGGAAGTGGTTCCTGTTGGCAGCTGAGGAGAGGACCTGTAGTAATGGATTTAAACTACATGTAGAACAATACCGGCTAGATATCAGGGTGGAAAATTCAGTTAGAGTAGTTCAGGGTGGAATGGGCTGCCTAAGGAGGTGGTGAGCTCCCCCTCACTAGCAGTCTTCAAGCAGCGTCTGGACAGATGCTTATCCTGGATGTTTTAGGCTGATCCTGAATTGAGCAGGGGGGTGGACTAGATGGCCTCTATGAATCCTTCCAACTCCATGATTCTATCATGTGGTTTGTTTACTAGACAATGTCTTAAAACTGTTGGATATTTTATGTAAAAGTAATGTTAGTTAGCAGGGCTAATATATAAATGATGAGACCAAACAAGGCAGTGTTATAGGGTAAAAAAAGACTATTTGACTAAGCTTACAGGGTAGGGGAAACTTGGAAATAAAACAAAAAAAAATACATAGCTTCCTATAGCTCATGATGGAGCTCTACAGTGCTAGCTGTTACATGTTTGGAGTCTAAGATGGATCTCTCTCACTGGCCAAAGCAGTCTCAGAGAAGAACAAAGGGAGGACGTGGAAATCCTTCTCTTCTGTTGTTAGTTGCAGACATGGGTAACAGGCATGTATGCAATGGCTGGTTAAACACTTTTGCAGAACAATAAAAAAATATCACATGACCCACACTTGCCTGTTCCCACCAGCAACTAGTTAATAAACATTAACCCTTTCTCTGACAGACTGAGTCCGATTCTTGCTAAATAGACAAAGGATAACAAAAACAGCTTTTCTCAACTTTTTTTTAACCATTGAGAACCCCAGAAACATTCTCCAGGCTTTGAGAAACCCTAGAACAAGGGTAGTCAAACTGCGGCCCTCCAGATGTCCATGGACAGCAAACGCTGGCAGGGGCTCATGGGAATTGTAGTCCATGGACATCTGGAGGGCCGCAGTTTGACTACCCCTGCCCTAGAAGTATGCAGAATATGGTTGGGAAGCATAGCTGTGGACATGCCCACCCAAGGCCCCACCCTTTCCCACACCCTCCAGGCCCATCATTGTCCATTGAGGAAAAAGAGTTGACACAAAGTCTGAATGACACCCAGTTTTTCTGAACCATGGAGCGCTCCTTCAGCCACTTGCACTCTTAAAAACAACCAAAACAACAGTTCAGCTGCACATCAACAATTAGAGTGCATCAGTCCATAAGTCTATTTACCCCAGGTCCTATCTTTGGCATGAATCAATTCCAGATTCCTTGGGACATGCAGACAACCATGTTGTGCTACCAGAAGGTGCTACCAGGATTGCACACTGGAAAATGGTGCTAAAAAGCAAGAGGATAAGTAGTTTGTTGTGTGAATTTTGCCTCTGTCCCGCTTCTGTAAAATGGGGATATTTTTTGAGGGGTCCTCCATGTGTTTCATTTGAAAAATAAGGCAATGTTACAAGAGCCAGCTTGGTGTAGTGCTTAAGAGCAGCAACTTCAAATCTGGCCAGCCGGGTTTGATTCCCTGCTCCTCCACATGCAGCCAGCTGCGTGACCTCGGGCTAGTCACAGTCCTGATGGATCTCTTTTCACAGAGCAGTTATGTCAGGACTCTCTGAGCCCCACCCACCTCACAGGGTGTCTGTTGTGGGGAGAGGAAGGGAAGGTGATTGTAAACCACTTTGAGACTCCTTCTGGTAGAGAAAAGCAGGGTATAAACACCAAGCCTGCTCTTTCTTCTTCAATCGACATGGCTTAATTATTATATCTTAATAACAACCTAAATAACTATCAAACTGAAATTAAAACAAGCTCTTATAAAAGGTCTATGATTATATATTCTTCTTCAATAAACTAGGATTGCAACCAGCATCGATCCTAGCTAACGTATTTGCACAGTTTGCTCCATACAGAATGGGGGTATTCATCATCTGGTTTCTCGGGTTATCTGGCAGAGAAGGGTTATTAAACCTAATAGATGATATGCAATTAACTATGTACTACAAGACAAAGTGTTGGGGTGGGTGGGTGGGGAAGCTTTGGACTTCTAATTTTCACCCAGGAAACCTCTATGTTTTGTGAGTTGCAAGCAATCAGGAACCCCCTCCAGCCCTCATCTTCCCCGTCCATACAGTCAAAGGCCCCCTGAACGGCCAAATGTTCTGTTGAAGGGTGACTCTCTATGGTTGGAGAAGATACATAAGACGACTACATAGCTGTCGCTCAAGACAGTCTCTTCCACAAAGTATATCTCACATTCTCAGCCAAGCCTGGCTCCCAAAACAGTTTACAGTTGAAGATACCAGCTAATAAACCTTATCAATAAAAGAATGAAAACCCATTAACCTAGCTTTCAATCAATACCCCAAAAGATCCAACAAAGTTAAATATGCAGGACACTAAAGCAGAAAAGGGTGGGGCATCTTATATGGAGAGAAAGTGCTACAACAGGCAAATGTTGGCAGGGGCTCATGGGAATTGTAGTCCATGAACATCTGGAGGACCACAGGTTGACTACCCCTATGCTACAACACTTTCAACCTGAGCATTTACCAGCACCCCCTTTGGTGATGTGTCTCCCCACCCTCCCCAATCTGTGACACGAAGAAGACTTTTCCAAAATCTGGACCCTGGGCACCAGTGTGCAGAGCCTCTCCTGCTGATGGCCTTCTTCTCCACTCCTCCAGTTCCACCATTCTCAACACAAGAACGTCTCTCTGCTTACCCTGCTGGAAAAGAGAAACATGGGCTGCTTCGGAGTGATTTTCTCTTTGCTCTCTCTGCCATATCCAACTTCATCTTGTGCAGCAGATCCTGAGATAGTCTTGCCAAAGGGGGAAGATGGAGAGGAGAGTCCCCACCAGAACGACCCTCATAAGAACTCCAAACTTCCCCACCAGAGAGTCAGCGGCTCCATTGCCGTAAGCAATGCAAAGATAGGCAGAGCGTGCTTCCCGAGAGTACTCAGGGCTTATTCCTCCTGATCCTATCACTGAACTATAAATAGCATTAAGGCACACTCTGAGTCAGTGCAGGAGAAGAAGGTGGCCAGCTTCTGAGGCCCTGCATGACCTTCAGGAGTTGCAGTTTGCAAGAGATTAATTATCGTGGGGGCCAGCAAGGACCAAT
Source organism: Paroedura picta (assembly GCF_049243985.1). Lineage (NCBI taxonomy): Eukaryota > Metazoa > Chordata > Lepidosauria > Squamata > Gekkonidae > Paroedura > Paroedura picta. The sequence continues at coordinate 28,772,415 of NC_135369.1, read as the reverse complement.
TTGCTCTTGTTTCCAGGCAGAGAAAAGCACCAAAAGGCTAGGCCTCACTTCTGAAGGGAAGTGCTGGAGGAAGGTGGAAGTGATACAATATTCTTTTACTCTTCTTCTGGTTGGCTGGGGGCAGCTTGAGGCAGTGACCACAGAGACACACCTCCATTAAAAGTCGTCCCCCCTACTTTCGTTCTCAGTAAGGTTGCCATCAGGCTGGAAAAGCATGCAAGGGGTTAGAGCTCTTCTCTATTTAAAAAAGCTGAAGATACTAGGCCAGTGGTTCTCAACTTCCCTAATGCCGCGACCCTTTAATACGGTTCCTCGTGTTGTGGTGACCCCCAAACAGAAAATTATGCAAGTGTTCTTTCACAGAAATTAAACTGAAACTGACCAATGGTGTGAAGATCTATCGTTCATTATTGTGTATACATTGTTTTTTTTCCAGGGTTTCTCAGTTCAGTTCTGCCTCTTGTCCCACCATGCCGATCTCGCTTTTTTCTACTGCTTCAGGAGATGAACGCTCTATCTCGATCTACCCTGCAAGGCTGTTGTGTGGAGGGCGCCCTCCCCCCCCAGCCAGGCTTCTTGTCCTTCCGTGACCCCTTGAAAGGGTCGCTCAACCCCCCCAAAGGGGTCCCAATCCCCAGGTTGAGAACCACTGCACTAGGCCTTCGTTTCCGTGAGAGGGACAGGACGACCAAGAAGGGACATAACAGAGATTTATAAAATGAAAGAGCAGTGAGAGAGAGAGCACTCCCTCCCCCCCCCCCTCCATAGATGTTGGGGACAGAATTGATTTGCCACAGATTTCCAAGATGGGGATAGAAAAGGAAGTACTAAGGATGAGAGGCCATAATATAAAACCTTAGGGGCTGGATACCACAGAAGACTTCCACATGCTTAAGCATCCTTGGGCAAGCAGACACACTAGAACAATTCCTTGCTGCCTGGTGTTACACACCATCGCTTCATTTGCTTACCGAGATTTCATTAAAATTATCGTGTGGTGTGGTGCTCCAGTCATAGAATAATAGAATCACAGAATTGGAAGGTAACTCCAAGGCCATCTAGTCCAACCCCTGCAGAATTCAGGAAATTCACAACTAACTGCCTACCTACAGTGACCACAATTCAGTGCCCAGATTATTCCCCCCTCCCCCTAAAAAACAACCCCAGAATCCCTGGCCAGTCTGGCCTGGAGGAAATTCACCTCCCAACCTAAAACTGGTAATCAGCATTTCCCTGGGCATGCAAGAGAGAGCCACAAGAGGCAAGCATGTACTCAATCCCTTCTGCCCACCCACTCACCATCTGCCTAAATTCACAGAATCAGCATTTCTGTCAGATGACTATCTAGCCTCTGCTTAAAAACTTCCAAGGAAGCAGAACCTACCACCTCCCGTGGAAGGCCATTCCACCACTCTAACTCTCATGAACTTCTTCCATATGTTTAGCTGAAAATTCTTTTGAATAAATTTAATCCCACTGGTTCTGGTCTGACTCTCTAGAGCAACAGAAAAGTGGATGGTTAAAACAGAACCACCTGAAACTCAACCCCTCCAAGATAGAGGTCCTGTGGTTGAGCAGGAAAGGGGCAGGACAGGAAGCATGCCTTCCAATCTTTGCAGGTGCTCAACTTAACATCTTGCCTACAGCAAGGAATTTGGGGGTGATTGGGCCTTTTCGGTCTTGGCCCTGACCTGGTGGAATGAGCTCCAGGTGAGCTTCAGGCCCTGCAGGACCTTCCAGCGTTACTCAGGGCCTGTAAAATGGAGCTCATCAACCAGGTCTGTGGTTGAGGCTGGGCCCGTGAAGGAAGATCAACGGGGTCCCCCTGATGTTAAATGTCATCTATGATTCTTGTCTCTCCTTCTTCCTCCCTCTTGAAGTAGGATGTGGGAGGGGTTGTGGGTTCCACCATGTTGTTGTTGCTATGCTGTTATTGTATTGTTGATTGTCCATTTTAATTGGGTTTTAGCTGGACTTTCTGTAACCTGCTACAAGCCTCTCGGGAGTGGTGGGTAACAAATTCAATAATGATAATGATAATGATGATGATGATCTTCATCATCCTGGATGCCTCCTTATTGATGGAGACTCAGGTCACAGGGGTAGTACCTATGGCATTTTACCATCTTCCCTAGGCGAGGCTACTAGCACCCCACCTGCCACTGTTTGGCCACAGTGATCCATGTGATGGTCACCTCTAGATTGGACTTCTGGAGCTCTGAGAGGGGATCTGATAGCCATCTTCAAGTATTTAAAAGGCTGCCATATAGAAGATGGAGCAGAGGTGTTCTCCCTTGCCCCAGAGGGGCTGACCAGATCCAATGGGTTGAAATTAATTCAAAAGAAATTCCATCTAAACATCCGGAAGAAGTTCCTGACAGAGTGGTTTCTCAGTGGAACAGGCTTCCTCAGGAGGTGGTGGGTTCTCCATCATTGGAAATATTTAAACAGAGGCTGGATAGCCATCTGATGGAGAGGCTGATTCTGTGAAGGCTTAAAGGGGTGGCAGGTTACAGTGGATGAGCGATAGGGATGTGAGTGCCCTGCCTAGTGCAGGGGGTTGGACTAGATGACCCATGATGTACCTTTCAACTCTGTTATTCTAACTCACTCTACACTGGCCTACCCTTGTCGACCCAGAAACTCCAGCTGGTGCAGAATGCAGCTGCTAGGGTCCTCACTGGCTCATCTTGGAGGACCCACATCCAGCCTGTGCTGAGATAGCTGCATTGATTAACAGTTCTGGCCTGGATCAAATTCAAAGTTTTGTTTTTTACGTTCAAAGCCATCTGCAGATTGGGCCCTGCCTTCCTGAGGGATCACTTGTCTGCTTATGCCCCCTGCAGGGCTCTTTGCTCTGCGGGTACTAATCTGCTGGTGGCCCCTGGGCCCAGAAAGTGGCCTTTTTGGTCCTGGCCCTGACCTGGTGGAATGAGCTCCCAGGAAAGCTGAGTGCCCTGATGGAGCTACCAACTATTTGCAGGGCCTTGAGCTCTTCTGCCAGGACTTTGGTTGAGGCCAGGTCTCTCAAGATCAGTGGGCCCCCCTTAGGCAACATTATGTCATCAAACAACTTTCTTGACAACTGTGGGGAGGACTGGATGGGTTTTCTTCTGCCATCTGAGGTTTTTTGTTTTAAGATTGGGGTTTTATGGAGACCCAATGTTTAGTGACTTGGAAGGTGCACTCCATTCAGTGGGGTATGGCACCCACAGTGCTTGCATTCTTCCTGTTTTATGAGCACTCTTAGGAATAGTGAGAGCTGTGGCAGAGCTGCAATAGTCAATGGTTCTCTTATAACCAGTTTGGTGTAGTGGTTAGGAGTGCAGACTTCTAATCTGGCAAGCTGGGTTCAATTCTGCACTCCTCCCCCACATGCAACCAGCTGGGTGACCTTGGGCTCGCCACGGCGCTGATAAAGCTGTTCTGACCGAGCAGTGATATCAGGGCTCTCTCAGCCTCACCCATCTCCCAGGGTGTCTGTTGTGGGGAGAGGAAAGGGAAGACAACTGTAAGCCGCTTTGAGCCTCCTTCAGGTAGAGAAAAGCGTCATTTAAGAACCGACTCTTCTTCTTCTTCTATAAGAGCGCAATTTTTTTTTAGGGTGGGAATTCATTTCCAGATTATTTATCCCTTGTGCTTATTGATGGTTCTGACCTTTCTCCCCTTTTTGATCTCCTCTGCAGGAGAGGAATTCCAATAAGCAATTAACTTGTTGGAGTGTAAATGTCAACACATTTATTTTGTAAAATACAGCATGAGATCAGCAGTCGAGATTCAGTCTTTGACCCTGGACTAGCTCTACTCTGTTCCCTCTCTACTTGAATACACGTGGAGCTGCCTTATACTGAATCAGACCCATGGTCTATCAAGATCAGGATTGCCTGCTCAGACTGGCAGCAGCTTTCCGAGGTCTCAGGCTGAGGTCTCCCACTTCAGCTCCTGCATGACCCTTTAACGGGAGATGCCAGGGATTGAACCTGGGACCTTCTACCACTGAACCATAGCCCCTTCTGAAGGAGACTCACCTAACAAAAGTCACATTCAGATAAATCAGTGGAACAATGTATATAATTGTGGATGGTAGTCAACAACTAAGCCCACAGAATTTTCTTTCTCTTCATATACCTCCCTTGATGCAGAGAAGAGGCTACATTTTGAAATATTTTCATTTATTTCTTTGTTTATTTAATATTTGACATTGGGTATCTTGCTCCCATGCTATATTCTGAGATTAATTATAAGACTGGAAAGCACAAAAACATAAAACAAAGTCAAGTATTTTGTTTTCTTCTGTCTACTTTCTATACTACAGAAACATCCTCTTATTTTTAATTTGCTTAGGGCATCATCTATTCTCCCTTCAATTCTCTAACCATTTTTAAAAGAATGGTTTAAAGGTATTCCCACATCTTGCATGGCCAAATATGGCTCACCTCGCCTCACCCGTTTTGACTGCGTATCCGTATAGGACAGTCTCTCTCTTTCTTCAGCCCTGGGCTGCCTCATGATAATAGGTACGAAATCCCTTTGTGTTTAGGGCAAATAACTAGCACCCATTATCTACAAGTACACAGGTCAACATGTAACTTTTTTGTCTCATACAATACAATCCATTAACATCACCTTTCACTTCAACCTTAGAATTGCACCCCATCCTTAAAAAAAAAAACTTTCTTTTGATCAATCCCATTTATGAGACATTCTTTCCTTGTTGGTGTTTGGGCTTTTAAATGGATTAGACCTCTTGGTCTAGCCCTTTCCCACAAACTGCACTTCTTCGGCTTTCACGTCCTTGCCCATTATCTCATTGCTATCATGGGGTACCAATGAAGAGCCAAGCAATAGAAAGGCTCTTAGCCTGCTGATTGGCTACTCCATTTAATTAAAAGCTCACAGGGCAACATTGTATTCAAGGTCCTTCAGCTCATCCTTTGCAGGTGACTGTCCACTCCAGTCAAATTTAGCCAGCCAATCTACCTCCTGAGAGAAAGCAAAAATGCGTATGTCTCTTTCCTTCAATTATTCTCTAAGTTGTTTGGGCAGCATTTAGCAGAATAAGGAAATAAATGAAATCAATGTAATTGAACAGCAAATTTCAACCATAATGGACTCTCTGAGGTTTCTCATCAAATGGAAAAGTCCTCCAGAAAGGTCAAGGACCAGCAGCTATTCTCCTTCATGTCTTCACCATCTCAGTAAATGGCCCAGGCAATTTCTAATGGTTGGTCTTGTCAATTAGGACCAAGTCATTCAGTTGCTTGGCCTGCTAAGCCAAACCCAAGTTAATGTCTAGCTCTCTTGGTGGTTGAGAAAAATCTAAATATGTAGGTAATTTGGAATACCTGGCTGCATGTCGGTCCCAAATGAAAAGATACAAGGTAAAATAGTTCTAATGTCTCCTATTTATGAGTGGGCTTTATAGAACCTCTCAGTAAGTCTCAACCATGTTCTGTTTGAGGCAAAGACATGTGGAGGGTCTATTGCCTATCACAGCTACTCCTGGAGCATAGTTCCAATCCTGGGTGTTGGCAGCTTCAGGTGTTAGCAGACAGGGATCAAATGTGGCATCAGCAAACAGTTCCAACAGGGATTAAAATGTGGAAAGGACAATGGAGAGACACGTTGGTCCACAGCAAAATCCAAAAGCAACATCCATGTAATACTTAAAAAAAAATTAAAGCCAACCAATATAGCACAACATATGTTGTTAGCTTTTGAGATCTCTGGATTTCTTCAACAAAATGGATTTCAAAATAAAAAAGGAGACGGGAGAGGTGTCCCTCAACTATTTAAAAAAATTGAAGCATTCTGGAGATGTCAGAGGCTTGCATATGTCATAATGGTTGGGTAAGCTGAAATCCAAAGAGACACAATGCCCTTCACCACTGATGGGTGGTGAGTCAAGGGTTTATACTGAACCCAGCACTGATACAGGAGAAGCAAGCTACTACAGCTGCAAAAGTACTTTCTAATAGCTTCACTGGTCCTGGAAAATGACCCCCCCCCCTACCCTGATTTGGCTTATCTGGCCACATGGATCCATAGATCCATGCCACATGGATCCATGCCATCATTACCTCAAGGCTAGCCTATTGCAGCCTACTTGGGTCTGTCCTAAAAATAATTTGCAAACTCCAGTTGGTGCAGAATGCCTCAGCCTGGCTACTGTAAGGTACTAAGAGCCAGTTTGGTGTAGTGGTTAGGAGTGCGGACTTCTAATCTGGCTTGCCAGGTTCGATTCTGCGCTCCCCCACATGCAACCAGCTGGGTGACCTTGGGCTCACCACGACTCTGATAAAGCTGTTCTGACCTAGCAGTGATATTAGGGCTCTCTCAGCCTCATCCACCTCATGAGGTGTCTGTTGTGGGGAGAGGAATGGGAAGGCGATTGTAAGACGCTTTGAGCCTCCTTCAGGTAGGGAAAAGCGGCATATAAGAACTAATTCTTCTTCTTCTTCTTCTTCTTCTTCTTCTTCTTCTTCTTCTTCTTCTTCTTCTTCTTCTTCTTCTTCTTCTTCTTCTTCTTCTTCTTCTTCTTCTTCATCTTCATCTTCATATCCTTCCTATTCTCCAGATGCCCCATTGGCTACCAGCCAGTGACCAAGTTAAATGCAAGGTTCTGGGTGTCCTATTGTTTGCTTATGGGCTGTCTGTCTGTACTGTGTTTATCCTGAAACCTGCGGCCTGGAGTCTCAGGGAGAAAGGCAGACTATTAACAAAGTAGATTCAGGTGGGTAGCCATGTTGGTCAGAAGTAGCAGAACAAAGTTTGAGTCCAACAGCACTTTAAAGACCAACTCAATTTTATAACGTTTACTTGGTCTTAAAGTTGCCATTGAACTCAAAACTTTGTTCTGAAAACAAAGTAAATACCTCTCTCTGTCTCTGTCTCTGTCTCTGTCTCTGTCTCTGTCTCTGTCTCTGTCTCTGTCTCTGTCTCTGTCTCTGTCTCTGTCTCTGTCTCTGTCTCTGTCTCTGTCAGTCAGTCAGTCAGTCAGTCAGTCAGTCAGTCAGTCAGTCAGTCAGTCAGTCAGTCAGTCAGTCAGTCTGTCAGTCTGTCTGTCTGTCTGTCTGTCTGTTGTATGTATACTTCTATTCTGCCCTTCCCCGAAGGCTCAGGCTGGATTGCATCAGCTAAAACAAAATCCATATGTTTTATTATATTGTAGTAAGTTTACATAGTAGGAATTTAAATAACTTAATTTTAAAATTCAAAAAAATCTAAACATCTAAAATTGATCTCTCAATATCATTTAGAAGGGGGCTTTATTGTACGTGTTAGATTAGTTAGCTCAGGGGTAGTCAAACTGCGGCCCTCCAGATGTCCATGGAATACAATACAGTTCACTGGCAGGGGCTCGTGGGAATTGTAATCCATGGACATCTGGAGGGCCACAGTTTGACAACCCCTTAGCTGGACTATGGGAAAAATTTTGGTGTTATTTCAAAGCCTCAACCATAGCCCTGGCGGTACAACTCTCTCTCTCAGGACCCTGGACAGAGGACTGGATAGCTGGGACCTGGGCAGAGTCTGCACTTACTTTGTTTATTCCATTGTCAATCCTGTTGAATTCAGATCGATTTGAACTCGGGTCTTCCTCTTACCCCGCCCCCCAATGAAACAGGAAAGTGTTCTGAATGTGGTTAGGATAGTTTAGAAGGGGATGGGAGCCAAGCACAGCCTCTTTCTTTCTTTTTTGAAGGGGGGGGGGAGAGGATCAAAGAAGGCAGAGGAGGGAGAAAAAAATCCAAGACTGACAGAAGTTGAGAGAAATTAGGGGCTTCTCCTTTAAGGCAAGCTTGTCACATGGCCACCTTTGGCCATTCAGGGTGTCTCTACCATGGAGGTTCAAAACAGCCTGCTTTCTCAATCCGAATCTTAAAATATTGAGCATTAAAAACACTCTAAGATATCGCATAATAAAGGTAGGGTCACTCCGGATCAATCCTTCTTGCTGCAGAAGGAAAATTTAAATTGCCCAAAATCAAAACGCAAATTGCATTCTGTGTAGACAGCAGGAACTGAATCGATCTGGGATTGGAATAAAAGCTCTGTGCAATTTACACCAAGGTTGCTCTGGGGCTGCTGTTGATATAGACAGGAGTCCAAACTTGCAGGAATCCATTGCAGAGAGTGATATAGAAAAATTAGCTCAAATAATTTCACTCCAGTCTTGAGACAAGTGCTCTGGCACTGCTGATCATTCTTTTGCAGTGCCCTCTGGGCATGGTAGTGAAGCTGAGATGGATTGTAGGGGATCCTGGACAGGAATCCTTGATAAGCAAGGTAGGAGGAAGGAGGCATTGTGGATTTAAGGTCTGTATCATGGAGGATGACTCAGCCTCCATGCCGGTATGTGCTCCAGTGACTCTTACTGGGGAAGGTCTAAAAGAGAAATCCTCATGAATTCTGAGTGAGGAACTCTTCCTTCCTTCCCCTACAAAATGAGCTTGTCAAGTCTACATGTTTATCATGATGAACAGGAGAGTCCTGTACGGTTTTTCAAACCAAAAGGTTAGCAGAATTCTCCACTGATTAATGTGGAACTGATTCACTGTCCAGATGAGTGGCAGGTGCCAGTTACCTTCAACGGCTGGTAGATCACATTTCTCACTTTGGGAAAAAAATATTTTTGAAGAAGGATTGCACAGTCTGCTGTGGCCTTCGACAAGACCCAAGGAAAAAAATAGCTATGTACATTTGGAGGAATGCACTTTTGAAAATACAGTCAAAATATAAAGATTGAATAAGCCCAAGTGTATCCATGCTGAAATCTCCAGTTGAAGTTTCCTTGAACAAACTGCAACAGAAGAAAATTGGTTGTTTAAGATATAAAGACCTAGTGTTTGGCAATGGACAGATCAAAAGCTGGGAGCAATTAAAACAAGAAGGCAAGCAGATTGAATGGTGTGGATGGTAAAATTAACTAATTTAGTAAACAGACCCTTGGAAGAATTTCAGGGCTACTGGCATTTCTATCTGCACTATGTGAATAGGTAGTTTTCTGATGTATTATGAAGAAGAGTTGGTCCTTATATGCTGCTTTTCTCTACCCGAAGGAGTCTCAAAGCAGCTTACAATCGCCTTCCCTTTCCTCTTCCCACAACAGACACCCTGTGAGGTGGGTGAGGCTGAGAGAGCGCTGATATTCCTGCTCACTCTGAACAGTTTTATCAGTGCTGTGGCGAGCCCAAGGTCACCCAGCTGGCTGCATGTGGGGGAGTGCAGAATTGAACCCGGCTTGCCGGATTAGAAGTCCGCACTCCTAACCAAGCAATACGGTCTAGATGAAGATTGTAATGACCCAATGTCTAAGCCGGTATTTTTTGTATTTGCTATGTTTTATCCTTTCTTTTTTGACTGGGGAAGGCACTGGCAAACCACCCCGTATTGAGTCTGCCATGAAAACGCTGGAGGGCGTCACCCCAAGGGACAGACATGACTCGGTGCTTGCACAGGGGATACCTTTACCTTTACCTTTTATCCTTTCTTTTTAATATGAATAGTTAATAAAATATGGTTGAAAGAAAGAAAGAAAGAAAGAAAGAAAGAAAGAAAGAATTTATTTCATTGGTACCCTACCATTCTCCCCCTGAGGACCCAGTGCAGTTTACCTCTCTCTCCTCTCCTACCTTTCTGCCCACAAACAACCCTGAGAGGCAGATTAGGCTGATAGTACATGGCAGACCCCCAGCCACCCATTGAGTTTCCACAGCAGAAGGGGACTTGAACCTTGATCTCCCAGATGGCAGCCCAATAAGCCCAGCCTTCCATCCACTACACTGCTCTGTATGTATTTTTAAGGAATTTGAGCTAAGGGCTTCTGTCCCAGTTGACTATATAAGTTCTTATGGGTGGCATGGTGTTTGGATACTGAACCACCTCTGTAGTCCGCCCTTTTCAAGTTCTGGGGTCCAGGAAACATCTGACCTTCTATATCCTGGAGCTGGCTGCGGATCTGATATTTTCCTCTTTCAAATGTATTGCTGGACCTCAACTTCAATGCAGAAGAAAGAACTGAATCGTTATGGAGTGGGCCCAGGAAACACTGGACACATCGCCGTTGTTTGTGTCAGTTCCTCTCTAAAGCAGGTTTCTGCTGTCCTCATTAAGGCCTTTTTTTGGCTCCTGGAAGAGATCCAAGGCTGGAAAGTTTGTTGTCCAGTGACCTTTTCATTGTTGATGCCCCCACCATACCAATTCATTTCCTTGAGCTCCCTTCACTTGTAATGTCACCACTGCTCTTTTTCTGAAACTGCAAGCCAATGCTTGCTGTTCTGTTTTGCTGTCCTCTTGTCGCAATGGAATTGTTACAGCTAATGTGGATGCATTCTGCCATGCTCTGCTGGGGAGAAAAGAAGGGGGAGTGGTGACCGAATGATTGCTCCATTCATGTTGTGAGCACATTCCACTGCAGCATCCCCACCAATATGGCTCTCCCAGCACGAGGCAGAGTGGCCTTTGCAGTGGTGGCCCACAAGCTGTGGAACTCCTGCCGCAGGCATGCTCAACAGGCAAACTCCCTGGTGATGTCCAGAAGCCTGACAAAAGCCCTGTTCTTACCAGGTGGTCAGCATACAGACTAAGTTCTTAGATATTTTGGCAATCATTTTGCTGAACTAATGCTATAATGATGAATAAGGCAGGTTCACATGCTCACAGCCCCTGGTTCCCTCTGCCAGACCTTGTCCAGAATCTGTTCCTGACATCCTTGTCTGTCTCTGAAGTTCCATTGTACCTGTCTATCCCCTCCCTCTTGGTTGGCCAGGGTGTCACGTCAGGGTGTTTGCCTCCAGCAGCATCACTCCAAGTGGTGGATCTGGTGCACGAAAGTGGAACAAGCTTGTTTCCCAGTTCTGTCGGTTAATCTCTCTTTAGCCTCTTGGTCTTTGGCATCCTTCCTTTTCACTATTTACACAGGCAAACTGGATGGCCCAGCTCTCAAGACAGCTGCGGTAGTTTCCCTCCTCCAAACCATTCCTCTCGTTGGGATCTAGACATATGATTGCAAGTGTAAAGACACACCTGGAACCCCAGGAAGGGCAAGCAGAGGACAGGAGAAGGGTAATTACAGAGTGGAGAACAAGACTTGGCAGCACCTTGCTTCAGCTGACAAATTTTTTTTTTTTTGGTCTGGACCGTGTATATGCTGCCTCTTGATTGAGGCCGCTCACAAACTACAGAAAAACCATAACGATTATCAGTTCAAAACACAAGCCATTCCAAACAATCTGGGGTACAAAACCACATAAAAACAACTGGTTTGTTTGTAAAAGGTTGTTCGTAAAAGAGGCTAAAAGCAGACCATGAAAAAAAAAACTTTACAAGATGGAATTCCTTAGTTAAAACCTTGGATAAATATATATATATATATATATTGTCTTGACTTGTAAACAACAGTAGGCATGATGCCAGGTGAACCTGGGAGGGAAGAAATTTGAAAGGGAAGGTGTCACCAAAGTCCTGATTGTGGTCACCACCCATCTCACTGGATAGCTGATTTGCTAATTATGGTCTGTGAGCCATAGGCTGAGGCCCAAGGGCAGTCTTGCCTCTGGTTGCACACAGGAGTGGACAAAGAAGCTCAGCCTGTATATTATGTAGCTGGCAGAGATGTTTCTAAGGTTCCCCTTTCTGCTGCATAAATTCAGAACCACCCAACATTCACATCCTATTCTGTTTGCAAAGAGGAAATTTAAGACACAGAGGTACAATATGCATTCTAATAAGAAATAAGAATCCTACATCCCTATTCTGCCTGGAGTGTGTGTATGTCCATTGTTCTGAACTTGAGAATAAACTCAAGTTCAGCAGTCCCCCATTGTAATTTCCCTTTGAAGCTTCTCTGTTTGAAGACTACAATGCTTCGATCGGCAATGGAATGACCTGGAAGATCACAATGTTCCCTCACAGGTTTTTGAGTGTTGTAGGGTTTTTTTTATGTTGGATTTAAGGCATTGACTTCTTTGCAACCTCTCCCCCACCTCCTTCTGGCTGGGTTAGGAGACCTATTCCCTAACTTGTATCTGATGAAGGGAGCTTTGACTGTTGAAAAGGCAACTCCCCAAAATATCGTTGGTCACTAAGGTGCGACTGGACTTAAACTCAGCTGTTCTTCTTAGTTTTGCATCAGCTGCAGACTTGATAAGCACCTCACTCAGCCTTTTAATCAGGTTGTACAAAGCTACTGTAATAAGAATGATGAAGGATAATCTGTTAGGAGTGTTTACATACCCTGCACACACCCACGGAAGATTTCTGAATGGGGCAAGGCATATATAAAAACCAGAGCCAGTTTGGTGTAGTGGTTAGGAGTGCGGACTTCTAATCTGGCATGCCAGGTTTGATTCTCCCCCACATGCAGCCAGCTGGGTGACCTTGGGCTCGCCACGGCACTGATAAAGCTGTTCTGATTGAGCAGGGATATCAGGGCTCTCTCAGCCTCACCCACCTCACAGGGTGTCTGTTGTGGGGAGAGGAAAGGGAAGGCGACTGTAAGCCGCTTTGAGCCTCCTTTGGGTAGGGAAAAGCGGCATATAAGAACCAACTCTTCTTCTTCTTCTTCATCCACTCTAGGTCACATGGGGCTACCTATTATTCCTGAGTGTTCTTTTAAATGGCACCAGCATTCCTATGTGTGCATGGAGGATTGTGTGGATTTAGGGATGTTGCTCTTTAAACCAGAAAGCTCAAGGGGTTCCAAGTCACAACAAGCCTTCCCCACCCCCTTTTATTGCAGTGGCAGGACCACGAAGACACCGCAGCCCACCACAACGTGGTCTCGTGATCAATTTGTTGTGATACTTCTTTTGAGAACAAGAGGGTTTAAGCTAAGCCAATTGGGTTATTTGGCACGGTCAGCCCGCTGTTTAATCCGGATTTGGATGGATCATAGAGCAGAAAGCAGCAGAGAGAAGGGAAAGCAAAGCCCTGATCCATCCACCAGGAAACAAGAGCTGCCACCATGATGAACAAAGCAATGGGCACCGGAAGTCATATTCCTCTCAAGAAGAATCACCACAGGATTACAGATGCTCGGCCTTTCATTCCACATTAAATATGGCATATAAAAATAACCTGGGGATCTGCATGGAATCTTAGGAGAAATCCGAATCCAATCTTAAAATATCTCCCTCCAGGATTTGGAATACTTAAAAGGTAGAATGCCAGTAGAAAGTCTGAGGACCCCCTGGAATTATGGGTCCTTTGCAGACTAAAAACCATCAGTTCCCCTGGAGACAACGGCTGCTTTGGAGGATGAACTCCATAGCCATACACTCCAGTGAGGTCCCTCTCTGCCCCACATCCCACCCACTCCTGGATCCACCTCCAAAGTCTCCAGGTACTTCCCAACCTAGAACTGGCATCCCTACTGAGCAGGTAAATATCTCCTCTCCCCTTTTTGTTAATGTATTTATTTACTTCACGTATACCCTGCCTTTCTCTCCACTGGGGACCAAGGCTGGCTTGCAACATTCTCCTCTCCTTACAACATTCCTGTGAGGTATATCAGACCGAGAAAGAGTGACTTTTTAAAATTAAATTGACTGCCATATGGAAAGGTAAATATGCATGAGTGCATGAAACGGCCTTACACTGGGTCAGACCATGGATCACTGGGTCAGACCACTGGAAGCTCATCTTGGACTCTTATTCACTCTGTGTCAGCCTCACCTACCTTACAGGGCTGTTGTGAGGACTGAATGGAGGGGACAGACCCAGGCATACTTCCCGGAGCTCATTGAAGGAAAGATGGGATTTTAAAGTGAAACATATTTTAAAGTGAAACTAACAGATAACTAACAGATAATGACTGGGGAAGGCACTGGCAAACCACCCCGTATTGAGTCTGCCATGAAAACGCTGGAGGGCGTCACCCCAAGGGTCAGACATGACTCGGTGCTTGCACAGGGGATACCTTTACCTTTACTTTAACAGATATTAGTTCAGCAGTGGAATAGGCTGCCTAAGGAGGTGGTGAGCTCCCCCTCACTGGCAGTCTTCAAGCAAAAGTTGGATACACACTTTTCTTGGATGCTTTAGGATGCTTTGGGCTGATCCTCTGTTGAGCAGGGGGTTGGACTAGATGGTCTGTGTGACCCCTTCCAACTCTATGATTCTGGGATTCTGAAACAGATTCCCACCCTTGAAGTCCTGTGCATCCTTGCTAATTGATCAAAGAGAAACAATGAAATCTATTTGACTGTTGGCATCAGTTTAAAACCCAGTCTTAAGTGAAGACCAAGCCAGCTAGTTTGTGTTTCTATTTTGCCTTCAAATGTTGAAAGCAGCTCAGTTTGGTGTAGTGGTTAGGAGTGTGGACTTCTAATCTGGCGAGCTGGGTTCGATTTTGCGCTCCCCCACATGCAGCCAGCTGGGTAACCTTGGGCTTGCCACGGCACTGATAAAGCTGTTCTGACTGAGCAGGGATATCAGGGCTTTCTCAGCCTCACCCACCTCACAGGGCATCTCTTGTGGGGAGAGGAAAGGGAAGGGGATTGTAAGACGCTTTGAGACTCCTTCAGGTAGAGAAAAACAGCATATAAGAACCAACTCTTCTTCTTCTTCTACATATAGTATCTTAGTATTCCCAGCAAGAGCCCTAGAAAGCAGCCCTTATATGGATTTCTTGTGAGGCAGGGTAAAGTTGAAATATCCTGGTTTGTCAAAGTCTTCCAAACTGCACAAACCAGTCATTAAAGAGGGAAAGGCTCCAATTGCCCCTGGGGAGCATTTCCAGTTCGATGGACATTTTGTAATAGCTTGGCTTTATTTGGCCAATTGGCTTTATTCAATGGATTTACAGATGAAAATTAAAAATTGGCATCCAAGCCTTTATTAGAATGCTGTGCCTGCCAGCACGAACTATCCTATCTCTGCCCTGGAAACCTACAATTTAAACAATCACAATTAGCATGTGGCCCAATGGCTTTTGGAGGAGTAGCTCTACTAAACCAATTAGCTCACCAAATCAGATTAACAAAAAGCCAAGCTGACACTCTCTCGAGAGGTGGGGGACCCGTCGGTTGGTTTGTTTTCTCCACTTGCACTCGCCGTCTCTTCATCTTCCACGTGCCAGGAACATACGGAAAGAGGGAACTGAAACGATGCACGTTCTTTCATTAGAACAAGAGGGCTATTTTGTTCAGCTGTAAAACAGATTGTACAATTTACCCTTCGCCCCTGTTTTCCACGTCCCTTGACTTTGCTGTCGTGTCCTGTTGTTCTGTAACAACACACATTTGAACATGTAATTTAAATATGTTGAAATAAGACGTTCAAATCTGTTAAAAAGAGAACATGGTTCGTCAAAAGCAGAAACAGAGAATGAAGTTTCAAGGGAGATTCTGCTGGGAAGCTGCTGGATAGAATTCATAGGGAGATTGGGCCAGTCTCAACAGAACCTGGGAGTAGCCTGCTCAATGCAGAGAAATCTGCACAGATAAGGCACATAATGCTTTTGGGAAGAAGACACACAAAATAACACAACATCAGATGCAAGCTCTTGAGACTGCACATTCTTTCATGTGATAAGTTTGCTGGGTTCTAACCAAAGGGTGTTTTGTGATCTTTGTTTCTGGATTTTTCCTTGGAGGATCAATGTGGCAGCCTGCCCTGCTTGGCTTGCTTTGACAATTCAGTGTAAAACTCACATTTGGGGCCCTCCATATGAGAAACCCATCCCATGCTTCTCAGCTGCTGCATCATGCCTTTCCCCTTCCTTATGAGGTGGGGGAGAAGGCAGAAAAGAGAGACAAATTTATTTACCGCTCCTCAGCCTGTCAATCACTGGTTACAACCAATCCCCTCTCAGAGGAGGTTTTGGAGTCTGTAAAGTTCCCCTGAGCACCAAAAATAATATTTTTTAAAAAAGGAAATTTACATGTATCAATGTGTTACCACCACAACATTGAAGCAATGCCTTGTTCTACGATAGGGATTAACTTTTCAATTTGATTTTGCTCCTCACTGTTCCACTGAGCGCATATCCCCGCTCAGAACACACACCTTTGTTTCCTGTATAAGCCCGCCAAGCAGCACACCTTCCTACCATTTCCCTTTGAAAGTGGCCATTTCAGGAATATATTCACAATGCAGAATATCTTGATGGCCGTGCTGACTCACTTGGCATCAATCATCCAGCTAATCTCTGTCACACTCGCTTGGATCAGGGAGGACACGGCTCTTTTCCATGAGAGGATGATCCTGCTAAGGCACAAGTGGACCCCACGCAGACCTCTCTCCAGGTGTGCCAGCATGGCCAGTCCATTAGGAGAGCTGCAAGGCAAAGGTGGTTCACTCTCACAGGTGTGTGCTTCTCAAAATAGGTTTCGTGGACAGGAGAACCACTGACATGTGGGAGAACTTCATTTTGGCAACTTGGAGTGACCACGAATGGATCCTGAACTTCAGGATGATCAGAGGCACCTTCGGGGAGATTGTCTCCAAAGGGAGGATGCAGTGCCAGGCAACCAACATGTGCCTGCCCATCATGGCGAATAGAGTGTCCATGGCTCTATGGTACCTCACGAATAGCATCCCATTCATACTTGTCTCCCAGCAGTTTGGCCTGGTCATGTCCACTGTTGGAGAGATCATGCTGGAGGTCTGCTTCCCAATGGTGGTCAAGCTCTATAGCAAGGTGGTGTGGCAAGGCAGGTAGGCTGGGTAGGTAGGCTGGGGTCCTGTGCCATGCTTGTTAATTTCCTTTCTCTTTTTTTGCCAAAAAGACATGCAGAAACATGTATGTCCTACTATGCGCTCCTGGGCATCTGTGGGAAAGACCAGCATGGTTTGGGATGCGAGCTTGCTTTTGTCTCAAGGGTTTGCTTTGTTTGTCTCCTGCAGAACATGGGTGGGTTTGGCCGGCTAGGATTCCCCTACTGCATTGGAGCTGTGGACGGTTGCCACATCCCAATATGAGCCCCAAACAGGAGCATATGGGAGTATGGCAATAGAAAGGACTTTTGCTCCATGCTCCTGCAAGGGACTGGGGACCACACTGGATGGTTCATAGATGTGGAGGTGGGTGGAGTGGCAGGAGACATGATGCCTTCATATTTCAGTAGACCCACCTGCGCACTGCCATGGATGTTAGGGTCTTTGTCCCTGGAAACCCTATGATCTTGATAGAGGCGTCAGGTGCCAGCCCTGATCTTGGCTGATGGGACATACCCCATGAGGAAGTGGCTCATGATCCCCTACAAGTGGCCAACCAGCAGAGTTACTAAAGGAATGTGGTTGAGTCCTGGGCAAGGAATGTGGTTGAGCGAGCCTTTGGGAGACTCAAGGGACCCAGGAGGTGCCTTCTCGCTAAGCTTCATGTTCACCTGGACAATGTGACACCTGTGGTCAAGGCATGTGTTATTCTCTAGAACATGGAGAAGGGGCGTGAAATTACTGCACATGATGAGGAGAGGGACACTATGGTTGTGGATGAGGAGGGACCAATAACTGACCAGACAAAAAAGAGGATTTAAAGGGAGGGACAGAACGTCAGAGACATGTTGCCACATTCCTGTAGAGGCAGTTCGCATTGCTTGTGTTATGTTTGTGCTTCTCTGGTTCTACATAGCTTGTCTGGAGGAGAAGGGAGGGGGGATCATGGGCTGGAAGGGGTGGTCATGGCCACTGCCAGTGTAACATTTCACCCCCTGTAGGGGCTTGATGACAACAGGGCTGGCAGGCATGGTGGAATCGCTGCTGTTATTGGCCCAGCAATGGATACATTTTTTAAAATCTCAGGAGGGGCATTTATGCATTGCTCTCCAGGAAAACTGCCATTTGCATGCATGCCAGGGCCACACAGAGGAGCCATCTGGCGGAGGGCTGAAATCGAGGCTCTTCTGGACGTGGTCCTACACTCCAGAGCCTCCCACGGCCCGCACCCACATGCACCCCAGATGGTGTATGTGGTGGTGGCAAGGAAGCTCAAGGGCAGGGGCTTCCAAGTGGGATGGTTTTACAGACCAATTTATAGGGGCTGGCCACATCTTTACAATTCCACATCACATGTAATCTTGGCTGGGAAATTCAGCTTTCCTTTATAATCATTTTTGTTAAAGCATGTCTCTAGTCCTCATGATGCCATGAGCTTTACTGCCAATTCCTGATGAAATCAGGGGGGCAGGCAGGCGAAAGAGGCCTGAGCAGGAATTCCAGTCGCCAGGGAGCTCCATTGCCATTTTCCGTGGCTAAGCCAAAATCCATCAGGTACGCTCACTTCCTTAAATAGCACCATTCATTCAGATCCTACAAAGCCCAGCTTTCCTTGGTGTGGAATGTTAATTGAGTTTAAAGTGCAGCAGATACTACCTAACCCTGGATAAAAAGCCTTGCTTAGATTAGAAAGAGGCCCTCAAAATGGACCCATTTGGCATGAAAAGGAGGCACACAAAGACTCCTTCCAAGCAAGGTCATGTCAAGGGGCTGCAATTGCTTCACTCCTTATATAACTGGAAGTAATTTTTATTTTTGGAATGAAGTTATGGTCTAAGCTAAGTGGTATGCACTTAGGCCCTGATCCTTGGAGAAATCCCACACTTTAGCTGCTGTATTCCAGCTAATGCCTTACTTACTATGCCGAATATATTTAGAATCATAGAGTCGGAAGGGGCCAGATGGGCCATCTAGTCCCACGTCCTGCTCAATGCAATTTATTTTATTTCGGGCAATGTGACTATAAGGTGATGATAGTAATATGTAATGTGATTCTGAATTTAACTATCTGGTCTCAGGACAAGGTAGTTGCCAGCACAGCTTTTCACTTGCAGGAATGTTTCATACTTGGGTGGTGACGGATGGGGCCACCAACAAATGGTAAAGTCACTAACATAGACAGTTTTATTTGTTTTTGTGAACTACAACTACATTCAAGGGGACTGATTGGCTGTTTTAGCAAAGAATTATCATAAGGCTGCATTTGGATGTTGTGACACAGTTTCCTGATTTAACAGAATTAACTTTTGCTTTATATTCCCACTGTCGTGATGGAAGTTCATAGTCTGAGGAAGCATGCTTGCATTCGAAAGCTTATGCCTTGAATAAATCTTTGTTGGTCTTAAAGATGCCACTGGACTCTGATTTTAGATAGAATTTGTTGTTTTTTTTAAAAAAATGCGGTTGCATGTATTGTAAATCTTGAATTTTTAAATGCAGATTTTAATCCTATATTATTTTGTATTGCTAGTTGCTTTTAGAAGATTTCTGAAACGGTGGGGCAGAAATCTGTGTTGTGTGCATGCGTGTTTGTGTGTGTGTATGCATGTGTCCACATGATGGTTCCAAGTTAAACTTGTATATAGCAAGTACGAGCATCAAAGAATTGAGGCTTTTGAACTCTGGTGCTGGAGAAGACTCTTGTGAGTCTCTTGGACTGCAAGGCGAACAAACCGGTCAGTCCTAGAGGAGATCAGCCCTGACTGCTTCTTAGAAGGCCAGATCCTGAAGATGAAACTCAAATACTTTGGCCGTATCATGAG
The DNA here is from genome assembly GCF_049243985.1 of Paroedura picta. NCBI lineage: Eukaryota > Metazoa > Chordata > Lepidosauria > Squamata > Gekkonidae > Paroedura > Paroedura picta. Next base: position 28,752,931 of record NC_135369.1, on the reverse strand, counting down.
AAGGAAGGACTCCCTGGAGAAGAGCCTAATGCTGGGAGCGATCGAGGGCAAAAGAAGAAGGGGACGACAGAGAATGAGGTGGCTGGATGGAGTCACTGAAGCAGTCGGTGCAAACTTAAATGGACTCCGGGGAATGGTAGAGGACAGGAAGGCCTGGAGGATCATTGTCCATGGGGTCGCGATGGGTCGGACACGACTTCGCACTTAACAACATCATAGCAGGTACATTTGTAGCATCTTTGTTTTTGCCAAACAAAAATTTACTGAGTAAAAATGATTCTTTTGATAACTGCAGACCACGCAAACAAGCAACTCAACGGGCCATTTTAATTCCAGCAGTCTTCTGAGTACCCTTGAGAAGAATACAGATGAAGCAGGTCTCTTAGCATATCTTGTCTTTCCAAAAACAAGGTCTCATTGACCTTAAGCATGCCTGCCATTGCTTGCTTTGCCAAAGATCAGGCTGAGCAGAGAGTTGCTGGAACAAAACGGTTGAAAAGCAAAGTATGGAGAAGCCAGTGGTGTATTTAGACATCTGGGTGAGACAGCGCGTCAAAACCAATTGCGTGGGAATATACGAACCCAGAGCATGCTAGATGTGAAAGGGTAAGCCTAATTGAAATCAGCCCCAGTGGAACATGCAGATTAAGTGTAAAGATCGGGGCCTCTGAGCATGAGTGTGGATTCCTTCGCTGCTGATCAACCAGTGCATATCATTCAGACCACTGCAAAAGCCAGTGACACTCAGGTTTACTCAGCCAGGGGACCTCAGGCCTATTGCACTTTGTCAGGTTGCCTGCCTCCCAGGGTTGTTGGGGGGGGGGGAGGATAAGGAAGGGTATCTGCCAGGGGTAGTCAAACTGCGGCCCTCCAGATGTCCATGGACTACAATTCCCAGGAGCCCCCTGCCAGCATTCGCTGGCAGGGGGCTCCTGGGAATTGTAGTCCATGGACATCTGGAGGGGCGCAGTTTGACTACCCCTGGTATCTGCCTTCAGTTCAGAGAGAAAAGTAGGGTGTAAGTAAAGTGATAATTAGGCCATTCCATTATCCAAAGCTGGATAGCTTTGGTTCCAGCTGCTTTTATTCTAAATGACTCCAGAAAGTTAAGCCAAGCCACATAAAGAACAAAAGTCAGCCTGCTTCAGAGCTGCCAGCTAATTTGACAGACAAGAATACCGTATGAGTTAAAGTTGTGGCCAAAAAATTAAAAAGGCATTGCAGTTCATTTGGACAGGTTGTTGTTTGTTTTGATGAATCCAAGTAATTAAAAAGACCAATGTATGCATATTGAAGCATAAACTTTTGCCAGAGGGTATGTTTTTGTTTTTACCTTGAAAATCAGTCAAGGATTCCAGTTTGAGTTGATAATAATAAAGAATGGCAAGAAAATGCTCTTCCAACTCTAGGATTCCATGATTTCACCAAATGTGTTCATTGCAAAAGAAAAAAACAGAAAAAAGTAAAGAACAGAAAAAGGGCAAGAGAAACAAAATATTCTCCATTAAAGCCTTCTAACCAGTAGTTTTTTCCTTCAGTCCAAGGTTTGTTCACAGCTAGTTTTAAAGAAACAAATTCATGACTGGTTATGTGATCCCAGGCCAACCAATCAGGGTTCATAGAACCATTTTAACAGTGGGGGATGTGGAGAGGCAAGAGAAACAAACGACAGAGAACTGAAGAATAGCAGAAACAAAAGAACACCATAAGATCAGAGTCCAGTGGCCCCTTTAAGACCAACAAAGATTTATTCAAGGTGTGAGCTTTCGAGTGCAAGCACTCTTCCTCATAAGCAAAGGAGTAAGAGGGACTGCTCAAATGCATTGACAGCAGATTTAGATTCTGCTTTAGAACGGGGGATGAGCGCTATAAACTTGCCTTTGACAAATGTTGGAGGGCAGTGAGTCTGGCAGCATGGCTTGATACTGGCACGCCAGAGGCTTGCTCAAGGTTTCTTTCTTGCTTTCCGCTTCGGTAAGCTGTGGCTGTGGCTCCTCCCCTCCCTGCTTCTCCCCTCTCCCCAACTTAATATAGCTATCAAATTCACATCTGCACGTCAAGCTCATTCACACCCAGGTGTGCGGTCCTTCAAATTAGCACAGCCTTCCTCCAAAAGGCCAGCGATGACATGGTCAGAAATCACCCTCTCCACTGGCCAAAACCTGCATGACCTTTGCTCTTGCACCCACTATGGTTGGGGTTATTGAGGCCGCCAGCCCTCTAGAACAAGAGTGCAAAACTTCAGGGGGCTGGAAAGTACCACAGTAAATCTCCAGGGGGCACCTGAAGGTCTCCCATCATTACAACTTATCTCCAGACCACGGAGATCTGGAGAAAAAGGCTGCCTCGGAGGATGGAATCTGTGGCATTTTACTCTGCTGACATCCCTCCCTGCCCCAAACCCACCCCAGGTTGCACCCCCAAATCTCCAGGAATTTCCCAAACCAGATCTGACCTTATTGCAAGGAGTGGAGAGGAGAAAAACCTCTGGGATGCCCTTTTCCCACAGGAAACTCCCCTGGTTCCCTCTTTACAGATGTTACATAGGAAAGCAAACCTGTTGTACTTGGTGTAGTGATTAAGACTATGGGTAGTCAACCTGTGGTCCTCCAGATGTCCATGGACTACAATTCCCATGTGCCCCTGCCAGCATTTGCTGGCAGGGGCTCATGGGAACTGTAGTCCATGGACATCTGGAAGACCACAGGTTGACTACCCCTGATTAAGACTGTTGGTTTGTAATCTGGGGGGCAGGGTTTGATTCCCTGCTCTTCCTCACGTAGCCAGATGAGTGACCTTAGGCTAGTCGCAGTCCTGATAGAGCTGTCCTCACAGAGCAGTTCTGTCAGAGCTCTCTTAGGGTATCTCACAGGGTGTCTGTTTTGGGGTGTCTGTTTGGGGGGATAGGAAGGAAAGGCGATTGTAAGCCACTATGGGACTCCTTCAGGTAGTGAAAAGTGGGGTTTAAAACACAGCTCTTCTTCTTTTCTTTTTCGTTTCAGAACACCTGAAAGTTAACTATTTTGGGGAGTCATGTATTCATTTCTTTACATCACCTCCTAATTAGTCTCTTTAACTGGAAATGCTGGGGGTTGAACATGGGTCCTTCTGTAAGCAAAGCAAGTGCTCTGCCATCAAGCCAAGGCACCTCCCTATTACACATATCAGGAGGAGTTTTGCATTTGCCCCAGTGCAAAACATAAGAATGGGAGAGGCCTGAAAAGTTAAGGTTGCCAGGTCTGTACTGGTAAATACCTGGCAATTCGGGATGTGGAGCTTGAGGAGAGCAGGGCTTGGGAAGGACTTCAGAGGGGAAGAATGCCAGCAAGTCCACCATTCAAAGCATCCATTTCCTCCAGTCTACATCACCTGGAGGCCAGTTGCCATCCCAGGAGATCTCCAGCCCCCACCTGGAGGCTGGCAGTCCAATGGAAAGTGCTCCCTTCGCCTTCCAACTTCATTAATACAACTGTGAGAGGGGGACTCTGAATAGCTGGGATGGGGGAGCTGCCTCTTTGCTTCCAGGACCTGGGTAAACTGATTGACAGCATCAGTCTGGGCTCCTGTGTGATTAGATGCTGACGGAATAGACAGGTTTTAGCCCCTGATGGGCCCATAAAGAATATTTTAATGGTTTCTCTGTCAAGGGAAAGGATTTCTTGGGATAGTTCGGGCCTCTAAAATTGGAAGCAGCTAATACTGTTACGGACATTGCCACAGGCGTGAACTCCCCCAGGGATGCTGTCAAAGCAGAGCTCCTCTACGGATATCATCCTTAAGGTCAAAACATGAGCTCACCGTTTGAATGCTCTTTCTTCGGATTTGAAGTGCGCCTTGGGGAGGGGGGAGGCTCTACTGGGCATTAGCCAGCCACAACTGGGCACTTTCCAGACTCCTCGAGAGTCTGGGCACCACAGTCCAAGAAGAATATTGACAAGTTGGAACGTGTTCGGAGAAGGGCAACGGGGACGGTTGAAGGGTTGTAATCCATGCATCGTGAGGAAAGGTTGAGAGAGGTGGGTAGGTGTAGTTTAGGAAAGAGGAGGGCAAGAAGTGACAGGAGAGCTGTGTTTAACTATGTAAATGGTAGACAAGTTGAAGAGAGAGCCAGCTTGTTTAGTGCAGTTTTAGAGACAAGGACTGCTTCTGCAGCGGAGGCTTTGTGCCAGGCTGCAGGCTGGAGTTTGAATCATGGCAGAGTGCTTTGCCTCTTCCTGCTACCGCACAGGGGATCATTTGGCCTGGTACGCCATGTCTGCCCCGGATTTGTGCTCCTGCATGGCACAAATGGCATAAAAGCCCCACAATCCCCATTTTACAAAAATACAAACAACAATGGCATTCTAAATGTATGTCTGTGTTTTGTGCTCCAAAGCTTCCTCACCAAAAGAAAACGGGGAGTTGGGGAGAACCAGCTGATACATACTCAGCCATGGAACAAACTGGGTGGCTTTGCCAGATGCTCTCAGCTTCAACCTACCTCACAGGGTTGTTGTGAGGCCAAAACAGGGGAGGGTGACTGGTTGAGTCATGGGTGTTGTCCTACGATCCTTGGAGAAACGGCAGGATAGAGATGTAATAATAGAACACTGAGTGGCACAGAATGTGTATGGGTGTGTGTGTGTGTGTGGGGGGTGTTGTGTGTGTGAAAGAGATAAAGACACAGAGATTGGGTCAGATCCTGCTAACTTTTTCATTCATTGGCACTTAATTCCTTACTCCAGGCTCTGCCGTACATGTTTGTTGACCATTCAGGTTCCAGGGACCCCCAGCATAGTCTTTCTGGGTATTAAAGGGGTACCACCCCTTCCCTTTTCCTCCAGCACAAAACCTGGTTGGACCCAACCCAGTCAACCTCCCTTTGAGATTACAAAACCGCTCCGGGGAGGCCAGTTTGGAGGAAGACTTCCCCCCAGCACTGATTGCAGCGCAAGGGCCAGTGCCGAAGGTGTCAGTGCGTGGGCTGTGCCTGCCTCTGCTAGCGAATGGCTTGGAGAGAGGAAGCAGCTACCTGGATTTTTGGAAGAGGCACCCAAGACGCAAAAGCAGTTTAGGAGCTCATGTCAGCACAGATCTCCAGTGCTGTAATTTGTGTGTGTAATTTGGTCCTTTGGCACAAGCTACATAGAGCCTCCTGTGGCGCAGAGTGGTAAGGCAGCAGACATGCAGTCTGAAGCTCAGCCCATGAGGCTGGGAGTTCGATCCCAGCAGCCGGCTCAAGGTTTACTCAGCCTTCCATCCTTCCGAGGTCGGTAAAATGAGTACCCAGCTAGCTGGGGGGTAAACGATAATGACTGGGGAAGGCACTGGCAAACCACTCCATATTGAGTCTGCCATGAAAACGCTAGAGGGCATCACCCCAAGGGTCAGACATGACTCGGTGCTTGCACAGGGGATACCTTTACCTTTATCTTTACATAAAGCAAAGGGTAGTTGGAGCTTCTGGACTGGAGAACTGGACTTTAGAAGCAATCCTGGATTGGGCCCCTGTGTGTAATGGTTACCATGTTGGACTAGAAACTGGTCAACAGGGCTCAGAGATCTTCTGCCAGGACCTTGGTTGAGGCCAGGACAGTTAAGATCTGGGTTGTCCTCCCCCCCCCCCCCCAAGTCAATGAGGGGATGTAGGCATCACGTTGCTCCTTATTAACCCCCCCCCCAGGTGCTTATATACCTTCTGTTGAGTGGTGGTGGGGAGGGCATTATTCTGTTGTCAGATGTGGGGGTTTTATAGTTGTTTTATTTATGAGGAGGGATTTTATTGTGGGGTTTTATAACTTTTTTACCCACCAGGAGCCGGTTACAGGAATGGTGACATATAAATCGAATTATAAATAAACAAATGAAAGAAATACATAAATAAATACTCAGCTGTGTTAATCAAGTGACCTGGGTCCAGTCTCACCTCCCCCCCTCTGTTAGCCTAACCTACCTCACAGGGGTGTTGTACTGAGGAGAAAATGGAGGTGAACAATGCAGTGAGCTACTTTGGAGACAAGAAATGAAGCCTAAATAGCTAGATAGAAACTATTTTCTTGATCTGAATTGTGTCCCTGAAATGCCAGCTTCTGCCACAGAAGAAATGTTCAGGTCCCATTGGGTTCCAACAGCTGTTTCTGTCTTTTTTTTCTTTTTTAATTGGGTCATCCAACCACAGATCTCTTGGGATCTTGCTGAAATGCTATTCTTGTCTCTCAAAAACTGGCAGGCCTCTTGCTTTATTAAGAGTCTCCAGCATTTGGCTGGGCATACTCAAACTGTGGCAGCCACTCACAAAACTGGAGTTATTGGGAAGAGCAACAGAACATCCCCTGAGGATGTATTGTGCTGTGGGGCTGAAGGGGAACAATTAGCATGATTAACATGGTGGCCTCCCCAATAACCTTGTGGTTTTCATGCACAAATACAGCCATGCCCAGGAGAACAGGAAAGCTTCATGAATATTGGGGTGTTGCTGAGAGGACCACTTTAAAAAGCTGAGTTCAAATTAAGGAAAATTTTGAAAATTCTGAAAGGCCTGATGCTGCCACGGAAGCCTTCAGGGGTCAGGACAGAGAAGCACCAGATGGGTCTTCATTGTGGTAACTTGCTTTCTCCCCTACTGAAGAAAGAAAATACACTTCATATAATCGGGGAGTAAAAATCAGGTGATGACAAACATCTGCGCACCACACAGTGCACAGGTAACCGAATACACGAAAACAAATTGATGTTCCTTTTTCTGTGCTCACGGGTGTCTGGTTCCTAATTAAAAATCCCTTGTGATTTCCTCATCTGCTAGAGCAATTCAAAGAGCTTTTCTTTGGCCTTGCTGGTGGGGCCCCTTGACACCGAGGTGCTAATCCCCACCCCTACCCCAATTGCCCTGTCCAGCAGCTACTCCAATTTGAGCAAGTAGTTGCTAATCTCCTCTTTTTGTGTGCACCTGGAACCCCCTCCTTTCCCTGCGTGCTTCAAAAGGTCTGTCCGGAAGGCTGCTATAGTTTGAAAGCCATGCGTGTGGTATAAAAGGAGGCAGGACAGCAGCTCAAGGTTTGCAGACGCTGGCAGGAAGAGAGAGAACACCACAGACCACACATCACAGCAACAGGTAAGAGAAAAAGGTTGCGCCTCTCTTGCTCTTCGATGGCAGTTTAGCGCTTCTGAGATGATCTGTTCTCTGAAACCTTCCTTCCTTGCCAGGTGGATTTTCCCACCCTTTGCATTTCAGTCTCGAAGTGGGGGGAAATTCCTTTACATTTTAGCCTCAAAGAGATATGAATGCAAGCCAGAAATACCACCCTGTGCAGAATTACTCTAGTCTCAATGGGGCTTGGGCTTGAGCTACTCTGCATAGGATTGCACTTGCTGGTGTACAAGCATCCTTAAATGTGGCAGATGGGGTGTTTGGTTATTTATGAGGATGCAGAGCAATCCATTTAAAGTACAGGCATCTAAGTCCAAAACTTTAAGAAGGTGCTGGACATGTTTTCTCTGAGGAGCTCCTGACAGGAAGAGACAAATGGGATGCTTGTGGAGGTCAACTCCTGAATTCAGGGCAAGGGCTTGGACTTCATGGCCCGATGAAGCATCCCCCTCCCGATCTGACTTCAGTTTCCTTAGAGAGTACAAGGAATACAAGTGGTGAATCGTACCAGATATTACTTTACGTGCCTTTGCGTGCCTTTTTGGTATGCCCAATTAGGGTCCTTATCTAAAACACTGAACCCCCGCCCCCCTGATATTTGTCCTATAGGTCCTAATCAATATTTGTAGTTGTGAATGTACATCTGAAGCAGTTATTGTGGTCTCATTCATGTATACTGAAAATTAAGAAAGGCAATACTTTGTATTTTCCTTTTGACATCCTCTAAGCAAGTACACAGGAAAAAATATTCCCTATACTGTGATATTAGAATATCTCTTTCCACCTACTTCAGTTTTACATTGAAGAATGTAAGGTATTTGGGCATGGGACTCTTTCTTTTTAGAAAGCAACTTTCCATTCCAGCCAGTGGAAATGGAACTTCTGCACGGATGCCTGTTTTAGTTGAAGAACTAAGGTAGTCCTATCAGGTATGTGACCAACAGCTAATGGGAATAATATACTTAGGCAAAAGAAGAAGTGTTGGTTCTTATACGCTGCTTTTTCTCTACCTGAAGGAGTCTCAAAGGGGCTTACATTCACTTTCCCTTTCCTCTCACCGCAACAGACACCCTGTGAGGTGGGTGAGGCTGAGAGAGCCCTAATATTACTGCTCAGTCAGAACAGCTTTATCAGCGCTGTGGCGAGCCCAAGGTCACCCAGCTGGCTGCATGTGGAGGAGGAGCAGGGAATCAAACTTGGCTCGCCAGATTAGAAGTCCACATTCCTAACCACTACACCAAGCTGGCAGGAGCTTGTCCAGAGTGGCAGATTTGAGAGGGGAGTGTGGGGGGGGGGAGGGGGAGGGATGGCAGCATTGCTGACAGAAATAATTAGGAAATCCTTCTTTCTCAATATCAAACTTGAAATTCAGCATCACTTTGTAGAGGATGGATTTCAGTGGGGAAATATGGCCTCCGAAGGTCAAACGGCATGAGATTTGTAAAAACCAGTGACTGGGTCTCATTGGGTTGGATTCACCTGTAGATTTCCACTGCTAATGGGAAGGTGATTCCCACTGCTCCCCCTACTATCCGCTACAGGCCTATGACTCTGCCCTCACGTCCCACTTATCCTCATGTCAGTAGAAATTACTCCTGGAATTCAGATCAACTCATTTTGGTTTTATAATTAAGAGCAAACTTGTTGGGCTTTGATTGGATTGGAGGTGTGTTTTGAGGGTAAATGGTCCCTGCTGAGCAACTATCAGTATGGTATAGTGGCCAAAGAGCTGGGGACTTTGATCTGGAGAAGCAGGTTTGACTCCCCACCCCTCCATGTGCAGCCAACTGAGTGACCTTGTGCTAGTCACAGTTCTATTAGAGCTGTTCCGTTGGAGCTGTCTCAGCCCTGCCTACCTCACAGGGTATCTGTTGTGAGGAGAGTAAAGGAAAGGTGTATGTAAGCTGCTGTGGAGTAGTAAAAACCAGGGTATAAATGTTGGGGGCAGATACCTGCTTCCTCTCCTGGAATGAATATTTATTAACTGGTGTAGGTGGGGATTTGAATTGGGCAAAAGGCAAGTATTTGTTTACCCCCACTTTAACCCCACTTTTCTTCCCAATGGAGACCAAGAATGGCTTACAACATTCTTCCCTTCTCCATTTATCCTCACAGCAGCCCTGTTGCTGAGAGTCCTAGGTAGTCTTGAGGTCATCCAGCAAACCTTTCCTGTCAGGACAGGGGATTCCAACTCAGGTCTCTCAGACCCTACTTTGTCCCTCTAACCATTATACCACACTGTCTCTCAGAAAAACCAAGCGAACAAGCTTTTCCCTTTGTAGCCACGCTTCCCCTTACCCCACTACAGAGAGAGCCCGTTTGGTGTAGTGGTTAGGAGTGCGGACTTCTAATCTGGCAAGCCAGGTTCGATTCTGCACTCCCCCACATGCAGCCAGCTGGGTGACCTTGGGCTCCCCACAGCACTGGTAAAATTGTTCTGACCGAGCAGTGATATCTGGGCTCTCTCAGCCTCACCCACCTCACAGGCTGTCTGTTGTGGGGAGAGGAATGGGAAGGCGACTGTAAGCTGCTTTGAGCCACCTTCGGGTAGGGAAAAGCGGCATAAAAGAACCAACTCTTCTTCTTCTACAAATGCAGAATAGGTCTGCATGAAAGGTTTGGGCTGATCCTTCATTGAGCAGGGGGTTGGATTAGGTGGCCCCTTCCAGCTCTATGATTCTACCTGAATGGCTGGTAAATGACTCTGCTATATTTAACCCTGTTTAGAGTGTTTATTCTACTTTCCATGTGTCAACTTAGATCCAGTCAAATGTTTGCACAGGCAAAAATGATTCTGCTCACAGATTGCAGATTTCTTACCTTCCCCCTCAGACAATGGTTTGAAATGCTTCCAGAAAAGCTGCAGGAAACCCTCAAGGACAGCATTGGGAGGAGGGAATATGGGTTACAACCATAGGGGGAAGATGAGAAAGTCACATTTCACAGAAGAATATCTGCTTGTGCCTCGGTACAAGCTAGTACCTTAACCCTCCTTCAGTTGACATTATTATCAAGGTAGGTGCTTAGGTTGAGAAAATAGTCATTTAATGAAGAGTCATTGCGGTGTAAAGGTAGTGTCAGACTAAGACCTTACAGGCTCAGTTTTTCTACTCTGGCATGAAGCTCACAGGGTGACCTTGGGCCATGCACCTCCTCACAGCTTAACTTTATATTACTTCAAATAGTAGGCGTGAGACTAAACTGGGTGGGGTGGGGATACATGCAGCTACCATTGGACATATGGTGGGAAAAAATCAGATAGATGATAGATAGATAGATAGATAGATAGATAGATAGATAGATAGATAGATAGATAGATAGATAGATAGATAGATAGATAGATAGATAGATAGATAGATAGATAGATAGATAGATAGATAGATAGATAGTCACTAAATGGTTGATTCGAAGCAGTAACTTCTCATTTCACAGCCATTGTGCTACACCAGCTTTGTGTTTCACTGTGCTTAAGATAGCTGCCATCTTTCCATTTCTTCAGACGTGCTCCACTTCGTCCTGAAGATGCTGAATCCTCAGTGGAGCAGCCTTTTGACCATTCTTGGAGTTCTGCTCTTCCACTCAATGGTAGGAGGTCATGGCCATTGCTTGGAGAGTGGTCGATGTAGGGACATGGACACCGAAGCTGGCCTTTTGGTAAGTGGGTTCTTCATTGGGACCAATTGCGGAAGGTTCCAGAAGAACAAACATTCATTGACATGTTGCATGATCTTGAGCCTCAGTCGCAAGGTTTACTTTCTGGATGTAGTCACTAGGGCAAGGAATGCCATGAATTTCATGTCAAAAGTATTCAGAATTCCTGTTTGACTGCTGGTCAGACTTGAGCCAGTCATCTTGTTTGTTTGGTTTGCACTGAATTACTCAAACACCTTCCAAACACATTTGCATGGTATCAGAGTACTCAACTTCCTAATAAGTCAAACGTCTTTGTTAAGATTGAAGACATCCATTACATGTGCGTAGACAGAACTGAGGTCCTTTGCCCATGGACAGAGTATATAACCCAGTGAAACACATTCACCCCCCCCACACACACACAAACCCTTGGGAATGTAGCTAACTGCATTTCAAAGACAGACTCATACTACAAAGGGGAGCGCTAGAGGTGCAGGGAAGGAAGGAGGAGAGGAAGACGGAGCGAGCATGGCTGTGTGAAAACTAATAGTCATAAACTAAACAACATAAACTAAACTAAACAGTAGTCATAAACTAAACCTTTCTTTAAGTATTTGAAAGGTTGTCATTTGGAGGAGGCAGGATGCTGTTCCCATTGGCTGCAGAGGAGAGGACACGCAGTAATGGGTTTAAACTTCAAGTACAACGATATAGGCTAGATATCAGGAAAACGTTTTTCACAGTCAGAGTAGTTCAGCAGTGGAATAGGCTGCCTAAGGAGGTGGTGAGCTCCCCCTCACTGGCAGTCTTCAAGCAAAGGTTGGATACACACTTTTCTTGGATGCTTTAGGATGCTTAGGGCTGATCCTGCGTCGAGCAGGGGGTTGGACTAGATGGCCTGTATGGCCCCTTCCAACTCTATGATTCTATGATTCTAAACAACAACATAAACTAAACTAATAGTCATAAACTAAACAACCTTGAGCTATCAAGACAGGCATCTGGGGAACATCACAGATCAAACATCACAAAACATGGCAGAAGTACCTAGGGCATTCCGACACATTGATGGTTTGTTCCCCCCCCCCCCAAAAAAAAAACCCTCCTCATGAGACAAAATGATTTCAGTCCAAACAGATCCATTAATGTCACTGTTCAGATCAGGATAGATGAACAGTAGGATTATATAAATCATAGATGTTTAAAAAAAAATACATACCGTTTTTATTTATATGCATAAATTGTGACTGGTTTAACAGCTTCTGTGTGTGCCTGTTACAGAGTCCCAAGAGGGCTTTTTCTGACATTAAAAAAATCGGCCATTTTTTTAGATCTCAGTATTATAATGATCTTTTTCATTCATCACCTTAGTAATCATCTGTCTCCCCAGAACCAAAGAGACATTTTAAAGATTTTACATTCTCCAAAATAAAATTACATAAAACAGAGTGACACAAAAGTTAAAATGACCCAAAAGATAAACTGTTCACAGTTCCTTATTGCAGCTAGAAAATATTTAGCCACCTGCAAGGTGATTGGCGCAGAGTGGTAAGGCAGCCAACATGCAGTCTGAAATCTTTGTTCTTGAGGTTGGGAGTTCAATCCCAGCAGCTGGCTCAAGGTTGACTCAGCCTTCCATCCTTCCGAGGTCTGTAAAATGAGTACCCAGCTTGCTGGGGGGTAAATGGTAATGACTGGGGAAGGCACTGGCAAACCACCCCGTATTGAGTCTGCCATGAAAACGCTAGAGGGCATCACCCCAAGGGTCAGACATGACCTGGTGCTTGCACAGGGGATACCTTTATCTTTACCTTTACCTTTAAGGTGATCTAGGGATTTCTATCCCACAAGAGGACAAGAGGTATACCCCAAGATGCTCTTCTGGGAGACCCTGAACATTATGCAGAAGAGATCTAATAATTACATTCCTCGGCTCCAAATAAAAATTACAGCAAAGTAGTATGTGAGCTAATTGTTTGGGAACCCCAGCTCCATAGAGACAATATCTTTTCACTAAATGGGGTTCCCGAGCATCAACAAAAATTAGAATGGCTAAGGGAAAGATGTTAAATTGAGCAAGCGTAAAGGCTCTGCGATCATGAGATGATTCTAGATTGGCTAAATGTGCAGCGGCAGCACCATAGTCTGGTGTAACACCATGGGACACAAGAGAGGAAAATCTATTTGCTGGAGAAAATAAGACTCTGCATGTTTCCATGTCTAATCGGCACTGATGCAACAGTCTAAAAGCTCATTCCCTCTCTGGCTGCAAGAAGAATGACACAGCAAAAGAAACAAAGGATCTATCCAATGGCCTAATCAAATAATATTAGAAATATAAGAATCTCTGTTATCACTTTATTGTAATTCCCACCTGGACTCAGCCAAATCGGTGTCTAGATGATTTTTTCCATTTTCAATTCAGTATCTTTCATCAGTGGCAGTAATGAGTCCTCCATAAAGTAGTATTAATAAATTCAGTGTATTAAATCTCAATGTATTCTATCATCTTGCTTATCTTTTTTGAAGTATAATTAGGGCGAAAACTGCTCACATTGTAGGAAAAGCCAAGGCTGTAAGCTCCTGGTCTCATTCCCTCTCTGGCATCAGGAGAGAATTGTGTGTGTGTGAGTGTGTGTGTGTGTATGTTTGTGTGGGCCAATTGAGATAATTATTGTGTTGGATTAAGTTTGACCGCTTGTTTACATACAAATCCCCAAGCGTAGCAATTATGTATTTTGGATGATCAGATAGAAAACAGAGATGCAGTCAGAGATTTATGGTCTGAATCCACACTGATCTTTTGTTTCTCTGAATTTGTTTCTCTGAATTCCCAACGAAAGCTAGTAGAGCATCACAATAGATTGTTATCGTGTTATTGCCATCCAGAAATAGTTAATTGTTTTTAAAAGTCCTCTGGTGCCATGGGAGGAGGACACATCTCTAAGGATAGTTGATAATCAGGACCTGTGTCGAGTCAGGTCTGCCAACATCATCCTGGGAAATTCTTGAAGATCTGGGGCCATAAAGCAGCCATTTCCTTCACGATCAGTTCCCATGAAGAAGATGACCACTTTGTCTTCTATGTCAGGGGTAGTCCAGATGTCTATGGACTACAATTCCCATGAGCCCCATGAGGAATTGTAGTCCATGGACATCTGGAGGACCACAGGTTGACTACCCCTTCTCTATGGAATTATATTCTGCTGGAGATCAGTTGTACTCGCTCTAGAGATTACGGTAGTTGTAATTCTGAGAGATCTCCAGGCCCTACCCGGAGGTAGCCAACCCTAGTTGAGAGCCAGGGTTCAGTCCTGGAACTGATAAAATAATAATGCCTTTGAGGAAGTGTAGAATACCTGAATGTAATTTACAATCAGTTTGCTTTCTCACATTCTCCTTGGTGAATTTTAATTACAAATATTTGAATTACAAATATTTTCCTCTGTTTCACACCTTGTTGAGTCCCCAGGTGCTTTTGCAATATTAAGCAAAAGTAGAGGGTGCTATAACAAAATGTGACTCATGGGAATTGAACCAGTCACAAAATGCCTGCCGGTGGGAGGCAGGGCTGTCTCGCTGCATGGGGACAGATACACTGGCTTCATTAGCCAAGGGTGGGCTTGGTTAGCCAGCCTCAGAGATATAACAAAGTCTCTGTGTATGTCCAGACTGAGAGTTCATGACTGTGATGTACCCTGCACACCTTTCAGCACCTTTCTAGCAAGTCAGCTTTTAGACAGTAACTAGAAGTTCTCTGGTTTAATCTGTATTCCATTCAGGATCTTTTCACTTTCATCTGCAAAGCTCAAAAACAAGCAGGTTCCAGGAAGCACACAAACATAGCTCTATGTAGGGATGGGCATGAACTGACTCATGAACTAAACTTCGTGTTAGATTTTGGCTAGTTCATGGTTTGCAAAGTCCTGTTTGTGGCAGGTCAATTGGCATGAATTTTCAATGAAATTTCAAGTTGTTCATGGAGATTCATGCCAGTTCACAAGTGGATACATTTCCACATAGACTGTCTCCATTCAATCAAAATGTTTACAAAACTTCAGTGCAACTTGGAGGGCATATAGAGGAGCATTGGAAGACTCTTATTTGCACAGGATCCATTCTATAAATTCCTGAACCTCCTAAATCTGTGCATGTCAAAATGACTACCTGTCATTTTGAAAGGGGCAGGTTCAGGAGCATGTAGCATGAACTGTGTGCAAACTAGATCTCTGGCTGACTCTCCTCTAGCTGTTCTCTAAGTTTGGTGATGCTTGGATTTATGGGGCCTGAATTATGGCCTCCCAAAGAAGGTTCCCACAGGAAAGTGCATTCTGGGGAAATGACAGATGTCATTTTTGGATGCTCTTTCCCCCAGTCTTCAGCGTCTTTGTCATAGAGACTAGAATAAATGTTGAGGTCATTTTTTCTCCTGCTCCTTAGGACTTTGGGAAATTTGGTCTGGGAGTGTGTGTGAATAAGAAGACTGAATCATATTTTCTGCATCTGCCATGCAGAAACCCCTTTCTACTTTTCTGTCTGTCCAAACATGCCTTATGCAGGGTCAGTCTGTTTGTCAGAAGCCCAGTATTGTCCATTGTAGCTAACATCAGTTCTCCAAGGTCTCATATAAAGTTCAGTCCACTTGCTAGCTTGAAATCTTTTCATTGGTAATATGAGTGGATCGTCCTGGAGCAGATGATCCATTAATAACCCCCAATCCTTTCTCTAACCTCTGCATTTTTGTTCCAGAACAGGAGAGAATTCTGGGGCAAGTGTGCACCCTTAATTCACTCAAGGTACTATTAGGCCTTGCTATCATTCATCGGGAACAGAGTCTATCATGGAACCTACCCAACTCTCATATCTCTGTGGCTCTACATTGCCCAGAAACAGGACTACAATGATGGTTTCTGTGCCTTCTAGTTATAGGCTTTAACTGTAGTAGAACTGAAACTTTGCTCTTTTGGAAAGCTTCTCTTAACAGTAAGCGCCAACTGAGAATTCTGAATACTGGGGTGGTGGGAAGAACACAATCATCTCTGTCTAGAGTTGGTAGGTCTGCTTGGATTAGGCAGGGCCTGGAGTACTCTCAGGGCCATTTCGCACGGCTTCAAAGTAGCACAATGGTTGCTATTTGGAAACGCTACTAATTTGCCATAACCCACGACGTCGTAGACAATCTGCAACAATCCTGAAACCAATCAGCAAAAAGCGCTTCGTTGTGGCGCTTTCAGGGGAATCCAGAAAAGTGGATTCACCCTCCGGATAGCGATACACTCCTGCAACCAATCTGCAACAGTAGCGCTAAAGACCTGTGCGTTACCATTGTTGCTGGTTCTTCAAAGTCCCTCCCCCTGGCTCTCTCCTCCAAACTTCCGGTGAAGCGATCGCCATTTTTTTTTCTCCGAGCGAGCGGGGATAAACGCACCAGCGAGCCTCTTTCTGTTTAGAGGCTTCCCTGGCTTCAGTCCTTCACCTTTAGTCACTAAGCACAAACCACTGAAAAGCCCGTTTGCTGAAATAAAGTCCCTTTATTTTTTACAAATAAATTCAGCCGAAAATCGGGCCCGTGAGAGGGGGGGGGATTTTTTTTTATCACTCGAGGCAGCGTGCAAACGATCATACAATCAAACGACAGCTCACATTAGGCAGCTGGATGGGTCTCTCCGTAGCAACGAATCTACCTAGATTCGTTGCTATGGGTCGTTTTATTTTTTTAAAAACCTTTCTTAAAGGGAAAGGGGCTGTTTGGGAGCATGCTAACGGCTGCCCATTGGCTGCTTGACGGCCAGGGGCGGGACGAGCTTGGCAATAGCGCTTCCTTTCTAGCGATTTCTGCCGAGACCGGAAGCCTGTGGGAAACGCTAAAAAACGCAACTGATTCCACTACAAAGGCAGGTATGCATAACGACGAATTCCACTATTTTAAATGGCGATTTTTCATTCCGCAAACAATTTGCAACAAAGATCCCTGTGCGAAAAGGCCCTCAGAATTGCAACCAATCTCCAGAGAAACTGGCAACATCAGAGGGTAGACTCTATGGCAGGGGTGGCCAAACTGTGGATCTCAAGATGTCTACAATTCCCATGATCCCCTGGATGCTTAGCTTGGATGCTGCTGAGGGCTGTGCTTTCTGGATGTCTCTTTGTAATTCCTCCCTGCCCTGCCCTTTCCCCACTGCAGGAGTGCCTCAAGGCCTGCAGACTGGATCTCTCGGCTGAGTCTCCAGTCTATCCTGGCAACGGCCACATGCAGCCTCTGTCTGAAAATATTCGGAAGTATGTCATGAGCCATTTCCGCTGGAACAAGTTTGGCAAAAGCAACAGCAGCGGTGGCGACTTGGGCCATAAGAGAGAAGAGCTCTCCAGAGAGCCCATCCTAGATTTCTTTCCATTCCCTTCACAAGCCCAGAGCAATTGGGGAGGAGACAATGAAGGCAACCAAGACCTGGAAAGGCAAGAAAGCAAGCGATCCTATGCCATGGAGCACTTCCGATGGGGGAAGCCGGTGGGCCGGAAGAGGCGACCCGTGAGGGTCTACGCAAACGGGGTGGAGGAGGAATCCTCAGAGAGCTATCCCCAGGAGTTCAAACGAGAACTCTCCTTGGAAATGGACTACCCCGAGTTTGACTCCCATGAAGAAAAGAAGAGCTCTGAAGCAGTGGTGTCTGAGGAGGAGAAAGAGGACGTGCCGGAAGAGGTGAAGAAAGATGGCGCTTCATACAAGATGCGTCACTTCCGGTGGAACGCCCCGCCTAAGGACAAACGCTACGGTGGCTTTATGACCTCAGAACGCAGCCACGCACCCCTACTGACTCTTTTTAAGAATGCCATAATCAAAAATGCCTACAAGAAAGGCCAATAAGAGTGAGGGCTTAAGGGGACCAAAAACACGGGAGGGGCCCTGGATAGATTTCTTTGGCACGCGTTTCATTTAGATACCGTTAATGATGATCATTTATTTATGTTGTTCTAACTTGTTATTAATAATAATTAAGGAGCTTGCTGCTTAGGAAAAACTTTCATTCTGGTTCCGAATGTACAAATAACTGGGCAGGGGAGGGGGAGGTGCACAACGAAAGTTAAGCTTAAACCCATTGGGGACGTTTAACCAGGTGGGAAGGCTTGTGGAGGGAATAGCTATCTTTCAGACGGGAAGAGTATTTTCATATTTTAAACCAGATGTACAATATTGTAAATGAAAGGATTAAAGATATAAAATAATAATGATGATAACTTCAATAATACATCTTTTGCAAACTAAACAGGTCTCTGAGGCATCTTTGACTGTGCGTCATGTTCTGCAGGTGTCTATTTTATGAACGGATGAACAGAAGCACCTTGCTGGATCAGACCAAAGGTCTGTCTAACCCAGCACCTAAATCAGAGATATTTCTGCCCCAGTGCATTTCACTGGAAACTTTCTTACACTGAACCTCATTTTCCAGGATACATTTCCACATAGAGAATGTCTCCCATTCACCCAGTAAGAAGAGATACCACTGGGGCTTTTCACAATCCACTTTGGTTTTCAAGAAGAGATATTATTATTATTATTATTATTATTATTATTATTATTATTATTATTTAGATTTATTTCCCACCAGAGGATGTTGGATTGTATCCTCCACAATCCCAGTATTAGACATATCTGTGTATAAAGTGGTTCACACAGCCAGGTGCCTTCAAACGGGTGCCTCTGTGTTCAAAGGCAGCTTGGCATTACAGTGTCCAGTTTACCTTGTCAGGAAAGGTTTTCCTGGTGAGTTCACATAATGGAGCTACAATGGAATAATATCCCACAACTCCTATAAAGGCTCTGTTTTGCCTTTTGTTTGTGGTTCTAGGGCATTCCTGTATCTTTATTTTATAATTACAGTTCGTTTGCTCCCTATTTCCTGAGACTCAGGGCAGATTACATCACAATAAAATCACATACATACAGATAAAATATAAACAATTTCTGTTAAATGCAATTAAAATGAAAAGTGAAAATCAAATCATCAATTCCTTAGTTCCTCTATTTACTGGGAAAGGAAGAGAGACGAGGTATGGGGGGGGGGGAGTCATATCAGCCCTAACTGACATATAAATTGGGGGCTTTGACAGGGAAATGTTGCTTAGGGTCTCAGCTATAGGCCTGGCAGAATAGCTTAGTTTTACTTGTACTTTCCTCCAACCTGGTTTTATTTCCCCATCTCCAAAAATATATTATTCCACTAAATATATTATTCCACTAAATATTTTATTTGGTACATACTTATTTGGCATTTGAAGACTTTTACTCTTAAACCAGCCTCCTTTATCCTAGGTGTTGAAAATGCTCCTTCTAAGTTTGGTTAAAAATTGCAATATCATCAATATAAGAAATGTTTGGTAGCTGGGAGTCTATGGGGCAAGGCAAAAAGGTGGGGCTTGTAAGGTTCCACCATTCATATTGTGTGGCAATACGGTGTGTGGAACAGGTGGGGCTAGGATGGGGCAGGGGGCTGGATTCAGATTTCCATCTTGCCACAGAACTTACTACATGACCTTGGACCCATCCGTATTTGTCAGCCTATTTTCTTCACAAGCTGAAAGTGAGGATACAAGTGTGTGGGAGGGGGGTTATATACACACCACTCTGTGCTCCCTGGAGAATAAGTCTTATGAGCAAACATTGCTTTTGAATCACCCACACAACTTTTAATTTCAGTTCTCTAATTTAAATAAATAGATGGAAACTTTTGCAAATCCACCTGAGCATCAACAGTCAGGAAGGCAGGGATGAATGTCCTTGTTCAGAGTATTTTGCTCATGGCCTTGAGTGCTTTCCATTCTTGCCTCTACTCCGGTGTTACAAGCTACATGGAGTGAGATGCCATGACTGACAGCGTTGAAAAATCAGATCATAGCTTGCTATTGCCCCCATGTGTTCCTGGCACGTCACCTGCTTCTGGGACATGCTATTTTCAGTTAAAGCATGAATGTAGTCAGCCACTTGGTTGTCTGGGATTCCGCCACCAGAATCTTTGATACCCTGCTATAGCACTTTTGCATTTTTAGACTGTATTTTTCTGGAAGTTTGCTGTGGTCCGGAGCAACTTCTGGAGTGGACAGCATCCTTTGGACAGGACTTTGGTCCACCAGGAACCCAGATCATCCTCATCGTTCTCCTCTGTACCTTTTCAATTTTATCCACATCCTTCTTGAAGTGAGACCTCCAGAACTGCACACAGAACTCCAGGTGTGGTCTGACCAGTGCCGTATACAATGGGACTATGACATCTTGTGATTTTGATGTGATGCCTCTGTTGATACAGCCCAAAATGGCATTTGCCTTTTTTACCGCTGCATCACACTGCCTGCTCATGTTTAGTTTACAATCCACAAGTACCCCAAGGTCTCGTTCATACACAGTGTTACCTAGAAGCGTATCCCCCATCCAGTAGGCATGCTTTTCATTTTTCTGACTCAGATGCAGAACTTTACACTTATCTTTATTAAATTGCTTCTTGTTCTCATTTGCCCATTTTTCCATTGGTCTGTCCTACCACCCAAACAGCTGCAGTTTTCCTGGGGACTTCTGCACAACATTATGGTCTCCCTTCTGGACCTACCTGAGCTCTGATATAAGTTTGCCCAACCATGCTTTGATTCAGTGGCTCCTAAAAGACTGTACCCCATTTGGATTTGTGCACAATGTGGAGTGGAAGGTGTGGATTTCTGAACTTTCCCACCCATATTGAGCAGCACTATTTCTGCTTCTGCCAGTTCCAGGATGAGAAATTCTAGGAGATTTGGGGGGTGGAGCCTGAGGAGGTTAGAGTTTGGGGTGGGACTTCAAGGGGCTGCAGTGACACACAGACCACCTTTCAAATGGATGTTTTCTCCAGTTGAATTTTTTGTCACCTGGAGATTGGTCATAATGCTGTGAGATCCTTAGTTACCACAGGCTTTGTGGTGTCTTGGTAATCACATTACTATGGCATTAAAAGTATGTATATTTTAAATATGATAGTTAAATGCCCAAACACTATGTCAGGAACTTAGAAGGTTGAGCAGCTACAACTTGGGACAAAATATATCTATTTATTGCAAGGTGCTCAATAATTAAAAATTAGAACAACATTCATGAAATGTAGATAAAAACAAAGAGGGACTGGGTCTAACACAAATCCATCAAAATATTGCATGCTGTGAAAAACGTAAGTTATACTTACACTAGACACTAAACCAATACACTTCTGCTATTAGGTTGCTTTTCAGTGGTCTAAATAATAACCACACACACTAAAAGTATAACATATCTCTTCCAGGCTAGGCAGGTAGTATATGAATCCCAAGAATTAAAATATACATGCAAAGATATTATCAAGGTGTAACATAGTAAATGGCCCAAATAAATATTCTTTTTCTAATAAATGTTAATATAGAATACATATTTAGTACTATTATATATTATAATAATATATATTTTTGCCACCTCTACCTACTCAGGCTCACTTTTAACAATAAGTAATATATCAGAGGGTCATGAGGAAATCTGTATCTCATAATAAGAAGGTAGAGGATATTCCTGCTCAGGATCTGCTTCTTTATAAAAGGAAGAAATTTGAGTTCAAGGAGAGAGAGAGAGAGAGAGAGAGAGAGAGAGAGAGAGAGAGAGAGAAATGGTCACCTTGGTTCTACGGAACATCTGCTGTACTCTTTTTCACCTGAAGGACACGTTGCAGGAGAGTGTTCTGTGGATCTGATCTCTGGCCCATTGCATATTACCGTGTAGGTGTTGGGAAGGTATGAATGGCAACAGGCAGGGAAGGTTTGGATGTCACGCTGAAAGCACAGATTCCATACAATGAATCTCCTACTTCAATCATGATGAATCAGAATGATTTGTGGGTTAATGGAAGATGTTAAATTCAGTAAGTATGTCCTTTGTCTGTATATCTCTATGGATCTTGTGCAAAGACGGACTCACAACATCCTCTAGCAGGGAGTGTTGCTTCTCTTTCTTCGTAAAATACTCCTCCTCTTGGTTCATCTTTCCCATGTAAGCCCTTGCTTCAAGGGGTTCTTCAGACCCAACAAAGGTCAACTGCAGCAGCTAACGTTTACAACTTGTCTCTCACCATAACTCTTATCGATCATAAACCCCTTAGAGTAGGCACTGAAATCCCTAGCATGAAAGGTGCTCCAAGAACCACACCATGACCATCTTGTGTCTTCTTTCTGTTCATGCCAATTAATCCGTTCCTAACACTCTCTGGCCTCATTAAGAACCTGGAAGGGTTTTTTTGTTTGTTTGCTTGCTTGCTTTTGCTTTCCCTTAAAATGTGTGAATTGGTCCACAAGTTCAAATCTGCAGGAGAGGGCCTTCTGCTTCATAGGGGTTGATAGATAGTTGTGGAGCTGTTGGGTATGTGGCCATATAAAATAACCAGTCATCTTCAGAGCCAGTCATCTTCACTGGTCAATGTTTAACTAGGATTTGAGAGGCAAGGCCCAGATTAAAATCCTCACTCTGCCATGGAAGCTTGCTGGGTGACCTTGGGCAAGGAAGCTTGTTGGATGACCTTGGTCATTAGGAAAAAATGGCTGCTTTGGAGGGTGGACTCCATAGTGTTATATTCCATTGATATTCCTCCCCACCCCCAAATCCCACCCACTCCTGGCTCCACCCCCAAAGCTTCCAAGTATTTCCCAACCCAGAACTGGCAACCTGATCTTGGGCAAGTCACTGTGGGCCTTTTCGCACAGGGATCTTTGTTGCAAATTGTTTGCGGAATGAAAAATCGCCATTTAAAATAGTGGAATTCGTCGTTATGCATACCTGCCTTTGTAGTGGAATCAGTTGCGTTTTTTAGCGTTTCCCACAGGCTTCCGGTCTCGGCAGAAATCGCTAGAAAGGAAGCGCTATTGCCAAGCTCGTCCCGCCCCTGGCCGTCAAGCAGCCAATGGGCAGCCGTTAGCATGCTCCCAAACAGCCCCTTTCCCTTTAAGAAAGGTTTTTAAAAAAATAAAACGACCCATAGCAACGAATCTAGGTAGATTCGTTGCTACGGAGAGACCCATCCAGCTGCCTAATGTGACCTGTCGCTTGATTGTATGATCGTTTGCACGCTGCCTCGAGTGATAAAAAAAAAATCCCCCCCCCCTCTCACGGGCCCGATTTTCGGCTGAATTTATTTGTAAAAAATAAAGGGACTTTATTTCAGCAAACGGTCTTTTCAGTGGTTTGTGCTTAGTGACTAAAGGTGAAGGACTGAAGCCAGGGAAGCCTCTAAACAGAAAGAGGCTCGCCGGTGCGTTTATCCCCGCTCGCTCAGAGAAAAAAAAATGGCGATCGCTTCGCCGGAAGTTTGGAGGAGAGAGCCAGGGGGAGGGACTTTGAAGAACCAGCAACAATGGTAACGCACAGGTCTTTAGCGCTACTGTTGCAGATTGGTTGCAGGAGTGTATCGCTATCCGGAGGGTGAATCCACTTTTCTGGATTCCCCTGAAAGCGCCACAACGAAGCGCTTTTTGCTGATTGGTTTCAGGATTGTTGCAGATTGTCTACGACGTCGTGGGTTATGGCAAATTAGTAGCGTTTCCAAATGGCAACCATTCTGCTACTTTGAAGCCGTGCGAAATGGCCCACACTCTCAGCCCAACCTAACCTAACCTCATAGCACTGTTGTGAGAATACAACACAGCAGAGAAGAACAGGGTAAGCCACTGGGGGTCCCCACTGAGTGAAAAGATGAGATATAAATAAAGCAAATACACGAACAGCACAACTCTAGTAAACTCATCCTATATGGATGCATCCAGAATTAGTCCCACTGAGTTCAGCTTACTCACAAGTAGGACTGCATACTGTTTTAACCTGGCTTCTAGTATGATGAAAGAGCCTCTTGTGGCGTAGAGTGGTAAGGCAGCAGACATGCAGCCTGAAAACTCTGCCCATGAGGCTGGGAGTTCAATCCCAGCAGCTGGCTCAAGATCGACTCAGCCTTCCATCCTTCCGAGGTCGGTAAAATGAGTACCCAGCTTGCTGGGGGGTAAACGGTAATGACTGGGGAAGGCACTGGCAAACCACCCCATATTGAGTCTGCCATGAAAATGCTGGAGGGCTTCACCCCAAGGGTCAGATATGACCCGGTGCTTGCACAGGGGATACCTTTACCTTTACCTAGTATGATGAAGGTGGAAGAAAAATCTCTCTCACTGCCCTGTTCATAATTTTACAAACCACTACCATATCCCTTCATCCACAACATGGTTATTTTCTTCCAAATGAAAAGGCCCAGATTCTTTAGCCCTATCTCCAGCGGATAATGATCCATGATAAATTTGCTTTCCCTTTTTCTGATAACTTTTTCTAATTCTACAATATGTTTTTGCATATATTAGGTGATCAATTCAAATACTTAATTTTATTAAAATCCCAATTGGCAGACCTGAAGGAGTTCAGGGGCAAAAGAAGTAGTCTCAAAGTATTCAAAAACCAAGTATCAAAATAATATAATTTACAAAAATTAAATGTGCAGAACACTGTGAGACAGCACTACAACCAGAAATCAGAGACCAAAAGTCAAACCAGGCCAAAAATGCCAAAAATCAAGCAAAGGGGTCATCAGGATCACCTACAGCCGAAAACTGGGAGCTGTGTAGGCCTATGGTAGAAAAAACACAGCACTGCCTTCATTGGCAATTGGAACTACAGCTGCCAGCTCTGCATTGAGAAATTCCCAGGGATTTTGTAGGGCTGCTACCTCTGGGTTGGGAAATACCTGGAGACTTTGGGGGTGGAGCTGGGAGTGGGTGGGATTTGGGGCAGGGAGGAACCTCAGTGGAGTATAAAGCTATGGAGTCTACCCTCCCAAGTAGCCGTTTTATCCAGAGGAACCAATCTGTTGCCTGAAGATGATCTGCAATTCCTGGGGGTCCCCAGGTCCCACTTGGGGATTGGCATCCCAAGGATTTTGGTAGAGTTTGGTTTGGGTAATGTTTCCAGCAGGTGCAACTTCCAAAGCAGTAGGGGAATTGGCTGAAGACCAGCTGTGGATCTGGGAGATCTCCAGCCACTCCCTGGAGCTTAGCAACCCTAATTGAAGCATACGGGCAAGGCCAGCTCACCCCCCAAGTTAAGAGTACCAAACCAACTGTGTGTGGGGGGGCAGCAACAGGGGACAATAGATCTCCTCTTGGGATGCTGCTGTCCATCTGGAATCCACACCAGGCACCCCTGAACTGCGCCCTCGAAACTGCCACAGTGGCAGGGAGGGGAATTCTTGGTAGCAGGATTGCTAGTTGTCCACTCCCAGCAGGGGACCTCCCTGCGGGTGCTTCCCGCCTACTTGCCAGTGCTCAACATGGTGATAAAGGGAAGTGGGGAGGAATGGCAGAAGTGAGTCATCACATCATGCAATGTCATTTTTGCTCTCTTGGCCAGAAATGATTTTAAGGCACTGCATGATGACATTCTGACGTGCTTCTTCTCCTCCTGCCAGTGGCTGGCCCCTTGGTAGCTAGAGGCAGCTCTGGCATGGCACTGCATAATGGTTAGAGTGTCAGATTAAAACCTGGGATAAGCAGGGTTGAATACCCATTCTGCCAAGGAAGCTCCATAGGTGACACGGTGCCAATCATGATATTGCAGACAAACCTACCTCACAAGGTGGTTGTTGAGTTTGTATTTATGCAAGCTCTGTGAGATGACCCCGGGGGACCTTTTGACTTTTTCTCCTTTATATTTTGCAAGGGCTGTTTTCAAAATGCATCCTGCAAAGGGATATCCAATCCCTCCCTTCTCTTGCCACTCTTTGAAGGAGAGGCTGTGGATCCGTGGTAGACCCATGCTTACAGGTAGAGGGGCCCTGGTTCAGCCCCTGGCATCTCCTCATCAAAAATCTCTGCAAACTGGTGCTTAGAAAGGCCTAGCCCTGCCTGAGCCCCTAGAGCAGTGGTTCTCAACCTGGGGATTGGGACCCCTTTGGGGGGGTTGAATGACTCTTTCATAGGGGTTGTGGTAGGGCAAGCAGCTTGGCCAGGGGGGCACCATCCACACAACAGCCTTGCGGTGTAGATCAAGATAGAGCATGTCTGTCTGGAGCAGTGGAAAAGAGTGAGAACAGCATGGTGGGACAACGGGCAGAACTGAACTGAGAAAAAGCCCAATTTTCATACAATCATGAACAATGGATTTACACGCCATTGGTCAGTTTCGGTTTAATTTCCGTGAAAGAACATTTGCATAATTTTATGGTTGGGGGTCACCACAACATGAGGGACTGCATCAGAGGGTCACGGCATTAGGGAGGTTGAGAACCACTGCCCTAGAGCAGGGGGTAGTCAGCCTGTGGTCCTCCAGATGTCCATGGACTACAATTCCAATTCTCATTGTGGACATCTCATGGGAATTGTAGTCCATGGACATCTGGAGGACCAGTTTGACTACCCCTGCCCTAGAGAATGTTTCAGTATCAGGTAGCTTCCTATGTGCCATAATTAAAAGCAAAAGCACAGATCTTTTCTGCACACTTTATTCCTTTTGTATCCACCTCAGTTTCTGCTGTGGCCTCAGTTCAGTCAACTAGTTTCTTTCTTAGATGTGACACTTGTCAAGAACTGCCCAGCTGAATGTTCCCCATTTGATCCCTGGCCTTTGTAGTTAAAGAGTCTCAGGCAACTGCTGCTAGGGTTTCTATTTGCTTTCTCCGAGACCCTAAAGAGCCACTGGCATTAAAAACAGGCAGTCCTGATTGGGCTGTGCACAAGGGAGCATCCTATCACTTGGCAGCTGGATGGAGGGATCTTTAAATGTGTTGTTTTAATCGGGTGGTGTGGAGAGCCAAGGAGCCCCCACTGCCAACCTTGACGCTCAAAATAAAACCAGACATTCACACAGAGGAAATAAGAGTCCAGGGGGTGGCTGATACAAGCCAGCTTGTGTCCGGCTTTTCTCGCACATGACAAAATGCTTGCTTCAAGACAGTCCAGTCCAAATTGATGACATTAACATTTCTTTGAAAAGGGCATGTGGCTGATTTTATTCAAAAATCAACCCACAAATGTCCCCCCCACCAATAGTGACCTTTGTGAGGATCAACAATTCAGTTCACACCTGTTTATGCTTTTCTCCACTCCAACTGCAGAAGGAAGCTTTGTGTGACTCCAATACTCAAAGGTATAGAGGAGAATATTTATCTGTAGATAAATTGCCCTTATCTTCATTCATAAGCGTGGTGTCTATGTAAGTAGCTTCTTTGCAATGTCAAGGCCAGCTTTCAATAATCCTTTTAGGGACTTGCTGGAGAGATGTCAGAGGATCAATGTAAAACACAGAATGTTTCCATTTGTAGAAAAGTCATGGTCTTCTAAATTTATGCACACGTGTAGATAAAATGATGGGAAGAGGAAAATTCTTAAGGTAAAATGCAAGCTGCTGTCTTTGTAATACCTGTAGTTGCTGGTTGGGAGATACCTTAGTTTAGTACACTGGGATTCTGGAATATTGATGAACATTCCAATTGCTCAGATGAAAGAAAATGCACAGAAAATCCGAAAAGGCATTGATTTTTAAGGAGTTGAGCCCAGAGCCCCTGGACCCCAAGCTATTTCCTTGCAGCTACACAGCATCACAGAGAATGCCTCTTTGCAAAATAAAGGAAAACACTTTTGAACATAAAGAGTACTGCCATGAAGGAGCCGTGGGTGGGGATCCTGTCTCCTCCCTATAGGTTTTCTTGCACTGAAATTGCACTAGGGTGGGTGGGGGGGTTATTTCTTTAGTCGGCCAGCAAAAATGGAGAAACATGTTCACAATATATTATTCCTTATCCATTGAATTTATAAAACTTTTCATGCTGTTTGCAAATTTGCAAAAATGTGGAGTTCCCATAGGGCAAAATAGATCCTGGCAAGATTTGCTGGATACTGGTAGGTTGAGGCACATTAACTCTCAAATTATATATTCTTTTGAATGATTTTTTGTTTGTGCACATGACGACACACTCTAGTGTGTTCTGGGTTTCATGCACGCTCTTTCTGAGCAAGACTGTTAATGATGGGATGTTTTGGAGGACATGAATTCATTAGGTCACCATACATTAGAAATTACCTGACAACATTTAACACATGCAGGTATGTTGGCAAAACCCAAGACTTAAAATATGCATTGCTGATCACAAAAGCAACATTAATCTCAAAAAAGGTGCTCCTTTGGCCAGCATTTCTTAGAGTACAATTAATGCCTCAAAACTTCACATATAAGAAACAAGACTGAGAAAATGTCAGTCATCTGTGTTAGAACTAACAGGCCAGAAACCATTCTTGTTCAGCTCTCATATTGCAAGCCTTTTAAAAATCTTCAGGAGGGAATCAGCTGTGCCACTTTAAGAATTACGCCCTTCTAAGCATAGTGACATTGGTGGACTTAGGACGACTGTCATTCTTCTTAGGATGGCATGGCAGACCCCCCTTGGCCTAGTATGGACCTCTGAACAGCACATTATACGAACCCTCATCTGACAGAGCAAGAAAAGAGACCAACACACACAGAATAGATTCACTTTATGTAATGGATTATCAGCACACATTTTCAATTAAAAAGGGGAGGGGAAATTCTAACAATCCTTCCAAAAAGCTTCTTAAAAAAGGGAAGCCACATGATCTTCCCCCACCCTCCACTGTCCGTAGAAAGCTACTTGAATGTCGCTTGCGTCTTTTGCATGACAGAAAGAAAAAAAACACCTAGGCGAGCGTGAAGAGGGGAGAACCACATATGCTTTGAGGGCCTGGCTGTAGGGGGGGTGTTGCCGTCCATCCTGCTCAGAAAATTGTTGGGGGGGGGGGAGTCGTCACACCACCAACTCCACGCAGTTCCACGTTTGCTCATGCAGGCAGCATGACAGAATTTCATGGGGTCCCGGTGACTTGGACCTCGTCCCAGCATGCAGTTCGGCTCTCAGTACACACACAGGTCCGGGAACTTCATCTCGTACACTGGGATGGAGTGACTCTGGGGTTGGCCGTAGGCAGCCGTGATGGTCCCGGAGGGGCTCGGAGGGGGCCTGCGGGGAAGAGAAGGGAAAGAACGGCTGAAGGCATTTCCATGCCAGGAGGCAGAAAAGAGAAATATCACTCCACGTGCCTATATGGATCACGATCTGGAGGAAGTCACAATGAAATAACACCACGTTTATTAATTTCATTCATTCCAACGAGAAGCGTATGCAGGAGAATTTAACCCAGGGATGGAGTCAGATCCTTTGCTTGAGGCATAGACTCCATGATAAGGAAGGACCTTGGGAGGGGTGTGTGCGGGTGGAGCAGATCTTCTGCTTGGGCCTCTTTCCTTTAAATAAGGAGCAAAAGCTGAATACCAGGAAACATGGAATTGGGCACTCTTCTCCTCAGAGATGTCATCTAATTGACCGTTTATGCACTGAGAACTTCACTGCCCCACCTCTCGTGCAGGAGCACAAATAGGGGGTGGATGAGGCACACTGGGCCAAATGCTCCCCCATGTGGGTGCAGGAAGTGGTGGGGCAACCTGCCACGACTAAAACTCCAGCCTGCAGCCTGGCATGAAACCTCCAGTGCATAAACGGTCATTCTCAGAATTCTGTATAGAAGGAAGTATGAAAGCCAGAATCTCTCTCATTCCAGCCTGGGGGTGGAGATATATTTGCAATGTCTCTGATTTTAGAGTAAAACCCAGTACAGCTGCAGAACTCATTGTCACAACATGAAACTCCCCTTCCTTCCACTTCTTGTTTAGACACCCCCCCCCCCCCCCCCATATTCCTCTTACCTTATGGTGATCTCAAATATCTGATTGAGTTTGCTTTGGAGCAACGTTGCCTGCAACAAAATTGGGAATTTGTATCAGTACTGTATTACAATGGCCCTTTTGAGCTGCATGGTTATGTCACAAACATAAGGAGAATGTCCAGTCCAGGGGTAGTCAAACTGCGGCCCTCCAGATGTCCATGGACTACAATTCCCATGAGCCCCTGCCAGCATTCGCTGGCAGGGGCGCATAGGAATTGTAGTCCATGGACATCTGGAGGGCCGCAGTTTGACTACCCCTGGTCCAGTCTCATCATTCCCGCAGTGGTGGGCCCAGAAGGAGCATAGCAGGTGCATAAACCATGCCCCCAGCAACTGCCTCCCAACCACTGGTGTTCTATCACATCTTTATCCTATGCTTTCTCCTCAGGGCACCCTACAATGGCCCAGTGTTTCCATTTGATTCAGAAACACAGGGCCTTCAAACATTCCGCCGTCCTGGCTAGAAGCTCCTGTTGGGCCCATCTTCCATGGATTCGTCTAACCTAATGTAGCTGCTTTATCCTGTGGCGGTGAATTTCACCAGCTAATTGTGCATTGTGCAAAGACAAAAAAAAATATTATGTGGAACTCACATTTCTGCAAGTTTGCAATGCATCAGAAGTTCAAAGAAAGACTACTTATACACATTTCTGGGGCATCTCATGTTTCCATACTGCTAGCCAGTGCTATGGATTGGATTAACCTGAGCTACGGTTCTCCCTTGTTCCTTAGGAACACCACCCCCTTTTCTGATTAAGAGCCAGTTAGGGCAGGTGGGTTCTACCCGGTGGCCCTAGGGGGCGAGACTGTCATTTTATGAGCCAAGCACCTGTTTTGCACACAGGAAAGCCCAATATATGTAATCTCCAATTAAAGGATCAGCAGCAGCAGCTGATGGAAAAGACCCCTCTGTGTTTGCGACCCTGTAGACCTGCTACTGATCAGGTCAGACCTCACAGGACAACGGTACGGGTGCAAGAAGGGGGCATGCAAATAAATCCCAAATGGACACGAGAGAGACCTTGACGGGGATTTTCTTTGTCACCAGAAGGCTTTCAGTGAATACATTTTTCAGAACATCTTATTAATTCTGCATTTGTCTGCTCAACAAAGTCCATTTCATTATAATGTTTAACGGACGTTTGAATTACACAGCCAGCATAATTAACGAACCAGAATAGGCAGCCAGCAGGCATGCCGTGGCTGACAATCCACACATCCAACTGGGACTCTGATTATAGGGCTGCACTCAGGAAAGAATGGTTGAAACCACAGGGGTGCTCCCCATTTCCTTCCACGAGGCAGCCGCCCAGAGAAAGCAATACTCACCCGGGCGCCGCAGTGAGCGGCAATCTCTTCAAAGGGAGCTTTCTGGAATTTCTCAACTACCTGCCGTCGTCTTTCCCGCTCTTGTTCTTCCACAGCCACGCTGTCTACTGAAATAGAGAGGGGGTGGGGAGAGAGAGTGAGGTGGAGGGAATAAGCAAGGTGAGCTCGGAGTGAAGCAGGGAAAGGGGCTATGGCTGCTGGCTGCAGAGCTGCTGTATCCTTGTGGCCAAGTCCTGAACCCAGGACTCAATGAAGGCAGGATGGACCACCCAAGTTGGTGGGGTCACTGAGAGCAGCGAAAGCTGTGAGGACCACAATCAGCACAGGGCTTGATACAAGGATACAAAGGGCTTCAAACTTCACAAGCATCACAAACATAACAAGCCCATAGCTAGTGTGTTACTGGTGTAACAGACATCCAGGATCCTGTATGTAAGAAGGTGAGTAGTCATGTCTTTAGCGAGTTGTAGAAGAAGAAGAAGAAGAGTCGGTTCTTATATGCCACTTTTCCCTACCCGAAGGAGGCTCAAAGCGGCTTACAGTCGCCTTCCCTTTCCTCTCCCCACAACAAACACCCTGTGGGGTGGGTGAGGCTGAGAGAGCCCTGATATCACTGCTCGGTCAGAACAGCTTTATCAGTGCTGTGGTGAGCCCAAAGTCACCCAGCTAGTTGCATGTGGGGGAGTGCAGAATCGAACCTGGCATGCCAGATTAGATGTCTGCACTCCTAACCACTACACCAAACTGGCTCTCTAATTGAGGTAGTCTGAGCGGTGACATTTGTTGCACACGAACAGGGAGAGCCTGCCCGCAGCACATCGCTGTAAGAACTACAGCTTTACAGCTTGGTTTGTTTCAGAATAGATACGTACCAATTGCTTTCTTAAGCGTTTCATAGGTGATTTCTTCAGCAGGGGCTCTCTGGTTGGGGTGGGGAGGACAGAAGCAGGAAGAGAAGTATTAGAAGGTGGATGCTCACCCACAAATATCACAGGGAGACTGTTTTACAGAGCCACAGGACTGGACAGCATCAAGTCGCCACATTACAGTGGGGTGTAACACTTGGGACAGATAAAAAAATAAAACTCCAACCTCCTCCCCATTTCCCACCAACCATCCCCCAGTGCCTCAGAGGAAGGCCCATGGGTGCCGTGCATAGATGTTTACAATAGATGTCTAACCTGGAGGGGCCCCTCAGATCTTCTGTGCCCTGGCCTCAACCAAAGACCTAGCAGAAGAGCACCATCTTACATGCCCTCTGGAACCACAGAAGCTCCTGCAGGGCCCGCAGCTCTTCCGGAAGCTCATTCCACCAGGTCGGGGCAGGACCAAAAAGGCCCTGGCCCTGGTGGAGGCCAGGTGAACCTCCTGAGGGCCAGGCACCACCAACAAGTAGTACCCACAGCGTGCAAGGCCCTGTGGGGGGCATAGGATGACTGGCAGCCCCCTCAGATATGTAAGGGGAAAATTGCAATGAGTCACTTGCGCCACAATGTGCTCCTTGGAGGAACATGAGAATATAAAAGCCCAGGAAGAAATGGCTGGCACAAACAACCTGAGCCCAGAAGCCTGTCCAGTTTATGGTTTCACACAATGGTCAACTAGATGGCCCTGGAGGGTCAAGCAGGCAAGGCACAGAGGCCAAAGCCTTCTTTTGAATTCCCTTCAACTCAGAAACTAAGCTTGGCTAACCAGATCATTCTCCTTTTGTTCAAAAAAGGAGGATGAATCCATTTATTTCTTCCCCACCCCACCTAAAACCCATCTGTTCCCAACTACAATTTGAGAAACACAATGAAGTGGGAATCCTTCTCCAAACCTGGCTTTTGCTGTTGTTGAGGCAAAGGCCTCCATTCCTTGGCACCTAAACTGCAAATATTAGTGCCCTATACATCAGCAACTATGGGAAATGTATTTTTCCCTGCTCAGTTGCAGCCTGGGCAGGAGGAAAACCCAGTGGCAATGCTCCCCTGCGGCCAGAGTCATTCCAAGACACCAAGATTTGTATTTTTGAAACAAGGAATTAGTAACAATGAAGACGCCATCATAAAAGTCCATGTTTCATTTCCTTTACTTGATTTTACTAAGCAGCATCTGGGGAGTGTGAGGTTAGGAGAACAGAACCTGACGTGTAGGCCTGATGGACAGGGAGAACACAACCACTTCTGGTCTGGGGTACTCAAGATTGCTCATAGGCTTGTTTTCTAGCTGTGTGAAACATGGATTTCAATTGGTGGGGGTAGGGTCCTAAACTCCATTGACTGACTTAGCTGGTGCTTCCAAACTTCTCTTCTCCTCCCCTTCAAACTGTGAAACTGCAGTGGTGAAAGTGGAAAGTGCCATCAAATCACAACCAAACAATGTGGACCTTGAAGGGTTTTCAAGGCAAGAAGTGTCCAGAAGTGGTTGCCTACCTCGATGTAGTGACCCTGGGCTTCTTTAGTGGTCTCATGTGCAAATACCACCCAGGGTCAACTCTACTTAGCTTCTGAGATCTATCAAGATTGGGCTAGCTTGGTCTTTCCTTAACAGCACAATTACCATACCTCCTCCTTTTCGGGGCTATTTCTTGACTCCACTTCAACCTGCAGGGAGATGGTCTCTCCAATGCTCTTCCTTTTCGATAGCCGATCCTCATCTGAAATACACAGTTGCTCCATTATGAAGCCTTCCTCCTGCTCACTGCCACAGGAAAGGAGAGGCCTTTTGAACTGACCTTCCTGGACCTCTCAAGAACAGGGTACAAACTGAACCACAAGGCAAAATTCATAATGAATTATGCCCTGGTCGTTGTTTATGAAACAAAGTTTATGATGGGTTGTGGATAGAGAAGATTTCTGCTCCCCACGAAGGCCACAAAACAGCAGTCTGCTCCCTGCTGCTCAGCTGTTTTGAAATTTTCGTTGCAAAGGTGACTGCACAAGAAAGCCACTGCTCAGCTAGGTTTTTTTGCTCTTTCTGAAAACCCCATTGAAGGGGACTGAGGGACCATGAACCAGTTCAGTTCATGGTTTGTTCACAAACTAACACAAACAACATTCTTCCCCTACTGAAGAACTGGTAGAAAATGGAGTCCAATATTAGATTATATTGACTAGTAAAAATTGAGATGAGAAGAAACAATAGATTTTTAGACCTCATTATTAATGTTGGGGAAAATACAAATCCTGGAAAAAACGCAGTATGTAGTATATGATATTAGGGCAATATAAAAGAAAAACTTATGTATTGTGAAGTGCCAGCTATATGCTTCTCTTTTCTTCAATAAGTAGTTTGGTAATATACACTATATAGCAGTAGTCCCCAACCCCCGGTCCGGGGACCGGTGCTGGTCTGCAGATTAGTTGTACCGGTCCGCAACTCCTCCTCTTCCTCCTTCCTGGCTGCTGCCTCGGGGGCTGCCCTGCCACTCTGCTGCCGGCTTACCTTTGGTGGTCTCCGCCGCTTGCCATGGCTGGGGCTCCCACTCAGCGTGGCACTGTGCAGCTGCTGCTGGCAGCGTCTCCCAGTGGACAGTGGGAAAGCAAGTGGAGCAGGGGCTCAGGCAGCGGCATCCCTCGGCAAAAGACTACCCCCCATCCGACCCTCAGTAAAATTGTCAAGCGTTGACCGGTCCCCGGTGATAAAAAGGTTGGGGACCACTGCTATATAGTATTTCTTTTATGAATTAAAAAATTGTTTAAAAAAAGATTTGTAAGTTATGAAGATGCCTTTACTTCAGAGCTCTAACCCAGACCCAAGGCCACCTCCCCACCAAAAAGTGTAGTCTTGCATTTTCAAATTCTCAAGTAGTGTCAGTTTTTGCTCTGTGACATTTTTTTAAACTAGAGATGCTGACAGAGGTCTCATGCTTAGCTAGGAAATGCTTCATAAAAATGTATAATTAATTCCAATTCTCCAACAAAAACAGTGAGGGGTTAGAGATCAAGTCATATGAGGAAAGGCTGGTCTGTTTAGCCTGGAGGGAAGGCGACTAAAAGCTGATATGAGAACCATCTTCAAGTACTTGAAGGGCTGTCACATAGAGCAGTGGTCCTCAACCACCGGCCCGCGGTCCAGTGCCAGGCCGCCAAGGGCTCAGCTCCGGGCCGTGGCTCCTTTCCCCGCCCCCCCCCCCCCCGCAGTGAGAAACTTCCCAGGCCGCAAGCAAATCAGCCACCAAAGCAGCCGATTAGCTTGCGGCCCGGCAAGCTTCCTTCTGCGGGGGGGGGGGGGGGAGGGAACTGAGGCGGCCACCGCGCACTCACGTTTTGCGCCACGCATGACAATCTCACACATACGCACATGCATGACAGGTCTGCGTATGCGCGTTTGCAGCCCCACCAGGAGCACAAACGCACATGCGTGAAATTGCCGCACATGTGTGCTTGCGACCACGTATGGCGAAAATGCACATGCGTGGACAAGCGCGTTTGTGCATGGGCTGCCGCGCATGTGCGGCGCCCAGATCGCCCTCCCCCCTACTGGTCCGCAGCCTGAAAAAGGTTGTGGACCACTGACATAGAGGATGGAGCAGAGTTGTTTTCTGTTGCCCCAGAGGGTCAGACCAGAACCAATGGGTTGAAATTAATTCAAAAGAATTTTCGGCTAAACATCTGGAAGAAGTTCTTAACAGTAAGAGTGGCTCCTCAGTGGAACACTCACTGTGGGAGGGCAGAATTTCCTGCATTCTGCAGGGGGTTGAACCCGGAGGTCCCTTCCAACTCTATTATTCTATCATTACAAATCCTAATTATATTTGGTCATTCTTGTGACTTCTGAAATTACAGCAGGCATTGCAATATATGCTGAAGAATATCTTCAGACAGACATAAGGACTAGAAACTTGTGACCTGTCCAGAAAGATTAATCCTACATTTAATGCCACAATCTGCACTTTCTGCCCTTGTACCCCTGGACCGACAGCTCAGGCCATACCTGTCAGCTGGGGAACGTAGGGGGTGCTGAGCTTGTCGGAATTGTAGCCGCTCCCTCCCAGCACTTCACTGATCTTGCTTTGCCGGAAGAGGATCTCGGGCCCAAGACGGTCCAAGTTCCTTGACAGCCTTGGGGAAAGAAGGACAGACTCCAGTGAAGTTCTCCACCAGCTTGCTTATCGACTGGCTTCAGAGAAGATAGGAAATAGGAAGAGCCGAGAAAAAGGAAGGCACCCTGGAGCAAGAGGCCAGGAGGCAAACCCGGAGGAGCAGAGTTTAAGGCAATGGCGATTCAGAAGCCACATCTAACCTGTGGGATTCTTAAAACCCAGCATTGGAGTGGTTTAACAATTTGTTGGCGATGCTGGCTCACTTACCAGTCTGAAGCCCTGCTTAGCAGGCCGATGCTTGAGAAAAATTGTTAACTTGTGAAAGGACTGGATGCTCTAAAGCAGGGGTAGTCAACCTGTGGTCCTCCAGATGTCCATGGACTACAATTCCCATGAGCCCCTGCCAGCATTTGCTGGCAGGGGCTCATGGGAATTGTAGTCCATGGACATCTGAAGGACCACAGGTTGACTACCCCTGCTCTAAAGCACAGCAGAATTGGAGAGAGGTACATTTCAGAGCCTTTACCTCCTTACTAGGACTGCTAAACGGAGGCTGGCTTGTCCTCTTCCTCACAATGGCAGATTGTTTTATAAAGGTGTTCTGCAAATGTGGGAAACAGAAACAGCTGGTGTCCAATCTTGGAGTCCTCAAAATTGGCCAGGAGACCCAACCCCTGGTTTTAGAATGATTTCCAGTTTGGAAACACCCAGTGGGACGACATGTCCGCAGATAATTCCACATTTGGTTTCTTTACCCAGTTCTGGTAGCCATTATACCCGCAGAGACTCCCTTACCTGGGCTTTTCAGCAAACACACCTTCAGGGAGGAGGTAAGGTGCCTCCTTCTGCCTCATCTCTATGACCTGGCAAAGGAAAAGAGGGATGACTTGTTTAAGCCAATAGAAAGCATCTAGCTCCTGTTCATTGTCTCCAACATCTGGCCGTCCTGGTTAGGTCACTTGGGGGGGAAGGGGGGTCCTGCCTAGCACCTACTGTAAAGTCACAGGCTCATCCTAGTGATCCTGAGTTATGCATGCATGCTGCTAAGGCACAGTCAGCAAAGGGAGGTGGTCTGGGATAAGCTGTCTTGGACTCTGCGAAATCCAAGAGACTTCACAGCCCAGAATATTTTGGGAGGCAGCCCTCCTGTTTTTATATTTTTATTATTATTTTCCCCAGGGGAAAACAGTCCCCCACTACCACAAATTATGCAGTCAAGTTTCCCGCATTTGGGGGAAATCACAGGGGTCAGCACACCCGGAGGGCAATGGATGAGCCTCACCCTGGGAAAAAACTCCTTCATGATCAAGGTGTCTCCCCTGCCAGGTAAGTATCAGATTGAAAGCAGTTTTTCTATTTCATGACATATTTTACATTGTTTAAGCAGGGGGTTAGTGGAAAGATGAATATTGTATTCACCTTCCCCCCAAAGTGTTCTTTTCCTCCCCCCCCCTCCCAAATAAACATTGGGGATGAATTCCTTCCCTCCACTGCCTCAAAATTTTCAGCGGCTGCACATCTCTCCTCAAACCTGCTCCCCTCAACAATGTCAAACCTACAGAACAGACTGATGTTGCCCCCAAAGGGCTAACCCCAAAGACTGCTTCTTTTGCTGCTGCCCTTGGGAGCTACGGGCAACTAAGTGTAAGAGAAACAAAAGCCAACTCCACGTCCCCCAAAGGCCTGTTTGACTTCCCATCATCCAAGCTCTTATCACTGCCGCTTCAAAGCTAATGTGGCTGTTAATCAAAAACACACAGCCCTGAGGAACAGCCCTCTATCTTGCCATCTCCCAAATAGCATCTGTCTGAGGCAGATGTGTTCAGCATTCCTGCAGACGGCAGCCAGCAAAGTAGCACGGGGATGCAGTAAGCACTGCACAAGATGACACATTGTGTCATCCATCTAGATTAGCCGAGTGATAGCAAGACTGAGAACACGCAGATTGACAAGGGCTGTGCGGTTTATAGAACACCTGGCTTGTCTTGTCGCAGGAAGCTGTGATCTGCCAACGGGGAAGTGGCCCAAGAAACAACCAAGAGAGAGGCGTGTGAGAGAGAAGAAAGAGGGTGAGAAACAAGGCTGGACCTCATGAATGTGCTGGCAGAAGGCAGGAACTGTAGTCAGCTGGCTGATCAGGTTCAGATAGGCAGCTCCCAAGGCGTAGAGGGCACAGCGGTTATAAAGTGGCAGGTTATCCTCGTTGACCAGGGCCACCTCCTGAAAGGAGAAGCAGAATGGGATGGATCCCTATGAAGGGCACTGCCAGAAGGACAGTAAAGACCCTAGTATTGCAATGAGCCACTTTTCATATTTCATAGTATTGCAATGAGCCACTTTTCATATTTAAAAATCCCACAAAGTGCATTGCGAGCTGGGAGAGGACATGACATCCCAGGAGGCCACACACAGCTAATACGCTACCAGTAATCCAGTATTTGCTCGACAACCTGGGCTCGAAAGCAATGTTGGACTTTTGAGAGACTGCAGCCAAGTCGCTAAAGGAGGTGGGAAATTCTATGGTGGAATTCACAGTGCTATGACCCACTAGAAGAGGCGGAAACACAGATCCTGCTCTGCATCTTTTTTTTCTGCCTCAGATGTAAGCGAGATGGGCAAAGGCAATTCCAACTGGAGAGATGGCATGTGCATGCACGTGTCTGTGTGCGCGCATGTGTAAGCAGCTAGCCCCTCCCATCCTCAGCACCACCCCCTTGATCCACG
Source organism: Paroedura picta (assembly GCF_049243985.1). Classification (NCBI taxonomy): domain Eukaryota; kingdom Metazoa; phylum Chordata; class Lepidosauria; order Squamata; family Gekkonidae; genus Paroedura; species Paroedura picta. The sequence continues at coordinate 28,714,292 of NC_135369.1, read as the reverse complement.
TCGGGGTTCTCCCAGAGCCTCCTTGTTGCCATGCAGCTTCATCACACGAGGTTTGGCTTGCCTCAGGCACCTCTGGGTACCTTGGCCCTCCCTTCTGCCTGTTTGTGGGAAGACTCTCTATTCCTCCTCTGCCCGTTGAATGCTCACCTGCATGGCGAGCACCAGGCGGATGAGGTCCACCACCACCTCCTCGTTGGCTAGCTCGATGCTGGTGAGCGCCAGCAAGCTGTAGAGAGCCTCGTAGTGAGCACGATTGTTGCTCTCCTCCTTGCAGCTCAGGTACATGTGCCGATACAGCTGCTGAGAATGCTGGGAGCAAAGAGAAAGAAGCCATCCTCAGATACTGCTTTACCTGCAGGTCCCTTCCGCCACTCCCATCCTGTCCTCTGCTTATTGGTGCTCCCCATGTCAACCTTGTACTGCTCTCCATTTTCCTTCTTTCAGTGGTCCATGCCTTCCCACCCTCCTCAGGGGTAAAAGTAGTAGGAGCCCCAATCAAATGACACTGAAGCACGTAAACGCTAAATACATAAAGATTTAAGTAGATAAAGTAAAGATTTAGATGCTATGAAAAAAGCTAAAAGAAGTAACAAAGGCCTTGTACACAACTTTGCAATGGGGGGGGGGGGCAAGGGAATCAGGCAGCCAATGCTTTAGTATGTGTCAGGTTCTTGCCAGCTGCAACCCCATCAGATTCAGAGGAAGAAGCAGTGTGGAGAGTTCTGCTGGAATCAGCACCAGAGCCACAGAAACCACCAGCCCACTCAGAACTGGCCCAGAACCTGAACCAGGTGCAAGCACTCACCCTCTGGCCAAGCACCAGCTGATTCTCCACCCTCGTCTGTCTCTCTCAGAATCACTGCCTCTCTGTCTCTCTCAGAATCACTGCCTCTCTCAGAATCAATGCGTTGCAAGGAATGTTTCATGTAACTGGAGAGACTCACTCAGCCAGGTTAACAGCTCAACATAGGTCTGGCCTCTGTGAGTGCTTGCAGAGCCCTGACTAATTAGTTGCTGAGTGTCAAATTTTAAACTAGGGTGGAGGCAACAGCTAGCTGTGCAGGTAATGTTGCTTATTCCTGAGCTGGCACTCCCTGTTCCTGCTACCTTGCTTCAATTGGATTTTCTGTGCTCTACTGACCTTCGGCTACAGACCTGGATTATGGACCCTCTTATGCCCTTGTCTGATTTGACTGCTTGTGTGAGTGACTGTTCCGTCTCTGGCCTTTGTGCATCCTCCTCCCTTAATACTGTTTCACCTGATCTTCGCTTATGACTTGGTGCATCCTCCTCCCTTGAAACTTATCTGCTTGGCAGCATGCCACTCCTGGGCCATGTCTGGAAACGAGACAGGAGTGTCTCCAGGTGCTGCTTCAAGCTGCTGAGTGAAGGGCCACGTTTCCTCTTCCCTGGCGGCAAAACATTTGCAGTGATGTTGTTACTTCTGCTGAAACTCAGGGCAAAGTCAGACAAGGCAGTCCGTCTGCCAAATGCAAACTGACCCCTTGCTTTTGCTCCAACAGGCATTGGGGCTCTGATGGTAACTGGAGGGTGACATGAACCTGCCATCTGCAAACAGATGGAGATGCTGAATTGTGGTTTTGTCTGGTTTTGCCATGAGTCTCAACCAGAACTGGGGCAGCTGTGCTACAACTCACAATGCTCTTGATGCTGCCGTACCTGGTAGCTGGAGGAAGCAGAACAGGACCATCAGTTTGGAGAAGGCAAACAGGACAATCAGTTTAGGGAGGGAACTCCAGAGCACTGGAACCACCTCAGACATCAGCTCTGTATGCGACATCTCCATCTGGTTGCAAAGGTTGGTGTTCAAAACTGGGCCTTGCTTACTTATAAAGGGAGGTTATTCCTATAGGCAGGCTTGACTTTATCATCTTTTTAATTTCTACTTTGAATCCTCTCTCAGCCATTAAAACTTTTGTGGAATTCTAGTGCCCAGAACTGACTGTCAATGTGATTCCAGCTTGGTGTAGTGGTTAGGAGTGTGGACCTCTAATCTGGCATGCCATGTTTGACTCCCCGCTCCTCCTCCACATGCAGCCAGCTGGGTGAAACAGGGTTGCACTTACCTGTAACTGTTGTTCATCGAGTGGTCTTCTGTGCAGTCACACATGGGTTCTGCGGAATCGCAGGCCTGCCACGGAGAGGAACTCGCAAGCTTTTATACATATAAAATTCTAGAAGCTCCCAAGAGTGCTCACCCCTCCCCTACAGAGGGTGACTTTCCCGCCCAAAGTCACATGATGTGGGAGGGGTTAGCACTCTCCCCTCAGTTCTCCTTCCTGCCGCCGGAACAGGCAAGTCAATCCATTATCAGCGGCCCACTGCGGGGAAGGAGGGAGGGTTGTGTGACTGCACAGAAGACCACTCGATGAACAACAGTTACAGGTAAGTGCAACCCTGTTTTCATCTTCGTGGCTTCTGTGCAGTCCCACATGGGAGACTAGCAAGATCACGCACCCTGGAGGTGGGTGTGGGCTTACATAGCAGAAAATGGATTGAATCCACTCTACCCACAGAACCTCTCTCCAGGAGTTGACATCTATAACAAAGTGGTGGACAAATGTGGATGATTGATCAGGTCACTCCACTGGGGATGTCTATTAGAGGCAATCCAGGCAAGAAGACTGCAGAAAAAAACTCTGAGAACATGTCATTCAGAGAGATACCAATAGGGCCATCTACTTCAGGCAAAGCTTGTCAGTTTATGGAAACATCATTCAACATGGTAATATCTGTACTGAGGCCCTTCTACACATTCATGGATCAGTAAGGCAAGTAACGATTTCTACATTGCCTGGATCAGCCCATTCCATTATTTACTTGTTTGGTTTTTTTAACCAAACATATCCCATACACATAGCCCTCTCTGCTTCAGAACCAGGTGTCAAGTCAGGAGTAACTTAGAAATCACTTGGGGAAGAAAAACCATGTTCGGTTTTAATACTACTCATCTCAATGAAATCTTAGAGAAGAGAGGGCCATCAGATAAGGTAGACGTTTCCTCCAACCTTCAGGCTGAATCCACGGCCATCCAAAAAGGATGTACTGTAATACATAAATCTGTCAATCAATGAATCAAAGAAAAGGCAGATTCACAAATGCATTTTTAACGGTTGAGTTGCTAACATCTTGCTATCCTGATCTAGAAACATTTCCATCTACACCAATAGAACAAGTAGAAGAGGGTTTGTGGTTTACCACCCACGCCCTCAAGACCCTAAATATTAACCACCAGCCAGGAATAGCAGACGAACTATCAGTTGGAATTGCCTGACCACTAGGTGATGGTGGAGGTCTCTATGCAGGAATTCTGGCTCTGTCAGACAGGCAATGAACCTGTATGCTTGCAGTAGGAAACATACTCCACTTGGTCTACAGGTTGCTTCAGAAATGCAGTGTACACTGTCCAGTTAGAACTTTCAAATACCATATCTAGGAATCCTGCAAGGGAAGAAGAAGGTTAATGAAGAATGGAAAGGTTTCCCCAGTGGGTTGTGAACCCGCTGATACCCCAGAGCACAACAAGCATTGATTCCAGTAGCAAATGAGTACCCTGTACTGCTTCTTGCAGCAAAAAAGGAACTATGTTTGGAGTGTCCATTATTGACACTCATATGTGACCGCAATCATTGCTTAATCTTCCCTGTATCAATCCAATTCAATATATGCGCTGAGGCTAGCACCAAAGCACACTGAGGTTTCCCATCATGTAGATGACAGAGACATGTTGAACAGAACCTGAGCACTGTAACATAACCTCAGGTAGCCTGTTTCCACCATAGTAATTCATATAGGTTTATGCCATGGAGTCATCTGTAGGCAAACAGGACCTGCTGTTCTTGAATCCTGCACAATCAAAGAATCAAAGACACATAATAGTTCTGACCCGGTACTCAGACAATAATAGTACAACGCTTTCCACAGTCAAATAACAAGGCAACTGTGAGGATTTCAAAGTCAAAGGAGATAGTATCAAGGTATCCCCTACTAGAGATTCAATGTGATGAGTGTAAGAGTATGATCTTAGAGATCCTGCTTCAAATCCCCACTCTGCCATGGAAATTTGCAGAGTGACTCTTTCTCAACTTATCCTACCTCACAGGGTCACTGTGAGGAGAAAGTGGAAGATCACTATATCAGAGCCCTCAGGAGAGTCAAGGGAATAGGGAGTTTCAACCAAAGGTGTTCCTTAAAGATTCTACTTTTTTGTTTTTGTTTTTTGTTTTTTTTTTCCCTCACCCACCCCCCAGGGGGTGGAAATCTGTTTTCCAGAGGGATAGCCTCAGTAGTCCTTTCAATGGAAAAAACATTGTGAAATAGATCCATAAATGCCACATTTCAATAGGGAATGAGCACAGATGCTGCAGACCCACAACTTGGACAGCATGCCCAAGGCTCACTGAAGACTGGATTCAAATACAAAAGGGAACCTGCCTGACCATCCAGTCACTGAAATAGGGATACACATAGCAACTATATAGCCTGATGTGATCCACTATAGTTGCAATATAAGTTGGGAATAACCAAGTTGCAGACACTAGACCAAAAAGCAACACATTATAAACATAATAAAAAGCATTATGTAGAAATGCAGGAATGGATGTAAGAAGCCAGTGCCCTTAAGAGTGATTATGGCAGACCATAAGCTTTTTGACAAATGAGGGAGACTCTTGTTCATGACATATGAACTCCTCAATCTCTCTGTACTTAGTATGTCACCCAACATACAGGATAGCTGTTTCACCTACACTCTTTAGGACTATTATATACATAAAGGTAAAGGTATCCCCTGTGCAAGCACCGAGCCATGTCCGACCCCTGGGGTGACGCCCTCCAGCGTTCCCCCAGCAGACAACACAGGGTGGTTTTCCATTCCCCTCCCCAGTCATCACCGTTTTACCGCACAGCAAGCTGGGTACTCATTCTACCAACCTCGGAAGGATGGATACACACACACACACATATATAACACTGTCTCTAAGGATGGCTGCCACTTCATCGATCAGGAATGGTGGATGCCAAACGGAGGCTACACCAAATGCTCTGCATCATAAATATACAAATACAAAAACATTATTATTATTATCACTGTTTCCCAAACATGGGAACAATAGGATAAGTTTCCAGAAAATATACAAAGGACCCCCAATGCTGGGGCTGCAGATTCCCTGGGGATTAAGCAGAATTTCCATTTGTAGCATCCCCTTACCCTCTATTTTGAGGGGTGCACAGCTGCATTTGAGTGGGCGGGATTGTTTGGTAGATCTGATCAGGATAAAAGAAGATCCTGACTATGGGAACCTGCATGCTTACCGTTGCCAATATTTTGGCTGTCAATATGAATTTCTTTATGTACCCAAGCATCTCATATGTCTGAGCACTAAATGTTTACCATCAAAAGGAAAACCCCCCAGGTTTAGACCTTATTCAGGGAACCACGGGGAATGATTAGCCAAGAATGATGATGCATTACAATATAGGCTGGCATTACCGTATTGTGGCTTTTTTGCCCCCTTTCCTGAAGCATTCAATTGCCACTCTCCACATTTGAGTTGCACTGCCACTATGCCAGTGGATCCCCTATGCGTCATAAAATATATTTTCCTTCCATCAGTTTCAAAAAGCGGGGAGGGAGGAAGGTGACAAACAGATCTAATCATTGCTGGTTGTACATCCAAATGATGGAGGTGGCTCTAATTTAAAACAATCCAAAATAAGAACAGCCTTTCCTCCTGAGTCTAAACATCCTGTTTTTCTGCTAATGCAGGTGTGAATGCAAGTTTACTCAGGGCCTGTGTAGACAGAAGGCTATAATACCCTTGCTTTTATAAAAATCAGTTCTGAGATGATCTCAGATCCTTTGCCAGCAACTGTGTCAAAGATTCACTTGTGGTGGCAGCAGGTAATGGTATCTATATAGCCTAGGACCACATGTCCAATCTCTTTCCCAATCTTTCCTGGGTGTTGGGAAGGTGGGCAGAGCTTACTTGCAGAGCTGACACTCAAAGTAGGGGACAGGGGGAGAGCACCATTGCCTGTCCTTTGGATTTCCCCACAGTCTGTGGTGACATTTAGCAGTGATGCTCAGTGGCACTGCTGGGCAACGATGATTGGTGCTGATGCTTGGCAGCAGCGCTTGGTGGCAATACTATGGAGGCAAGCATGCTCAGGGTCTCATTGTCAGAGAGCTGACAAATTGGTGAGTTGTGTGTCAACACAGCACCCCTTGGCACCAAATTATGACATTTATCATCACATGGAGTCATGACTTACGTGATCAAGGACTCTCAGTGCCAGGCAGCCCTTGGGAATCAGCCAGCAGCAGCAGATCTTCACATCAAGGAAATGGTGCCTGCTGGCATCAAGGAGACAAATCACCTCTAAATGCGAACGATAAACAGGCCGATGCCGAACTTCTTCTGTCTCCTTCATCGGTGGGCTACGAGAGGCCCTAGAGAGGGCAGATTCCTCCTTCGATTAGGCACCACCGGAACTGGCACTGAGCTCACCTGCAGTGGCTGCTGGCCATAAATTAGCCACTGGGGCTCTCTCTCCTTCATCAGTGGGCTAGATGTGGCCCTAGACAGGGCAGATTCCTCCTTCGATTAGGCACCACTGGGACTGGCCCTGAGCACACCGACAGTGGCTGCTGGCCATAAATCCGCCGCTGGGGCTCTCCTTCTCCAGTGGGCAAGATGTGGCCCTAGACAGGGCAGATTCCTCCTTCGATTAGGCACCACTGGGACTGGCCCTGAGCACACCGACAGTGGCTGCTGGCCATAAATCCGCCGCTGGGGCTCTCCTTCTCCAGTGGGCAAGATGTGGCCCTAGACAGGGCAGACTCCTCCTTCGATTAGGCACCACTGGGACTGGCCCTGAGCACACCGACAGTGGCTGCTGGCCATAAATCATCCGCACTGGCTCTCTCTCCTTCACCAGTGGGGTAGCTGCAGCCCTAGACAGGGCAGACTCCTCCTTCGATTAGGCACCACTGGGACTGGCCCTGAGCACACCGACAGTGGCTGCTGGCCATAAATCATCCGCACTGGCTCTCTCTCCTTCACCAGTGGGGTAGCTGCAGCCCTAGACAGGGCAGACTCCTCCTTCGATTAGGCACCACTGGGACTGGCACTGGGCACACCTGAGGTGGCTGTTGGCCATAAATCAGCCGCCGGCGCTCTCTCTCCTCGCAGGTCTGAGGCGCCGAGGCCGTCTCTCAGAGAACTTCCAGACAAACTGCTCTTCCTCCCCTCGACTTCCGGGGTGGTTTGGCAGCAAGGCTGAGGCACTGTCCCCTGTCAGAACAGAGGCGAAGGACTCAGCTTTTCATTTGGGGCTATTTCACTCCACTTTATTCTCTCTCTCTCTCTTTTTTAAAAATATTTATTTATTTTAATTACTTATTTAAACAAGGCCGCAAATATTTAAAACAGTGGCCCATAATATCGGAATTCTGAGTCATTCGCCTTCCTTCTGAATCTGAGGTAAAAATTTCTCTTCAGCTTGCTGAACAGTCCTCTCTCAGAGGCGGCAGAAAAAGAACTGAGGGGAGAGTGCTAACCCCTCCCACATCATGTGACTTTGGGCGGGAAAGTCACCCTCTGTAGGGGAGGGGTGAGCACTCTTGGGAGCTTCTAGAATTTTATATGTATAAAAGCTTGCGAGTTCCTCTCCGTGGCAGGCCTGCGATTCCGCAGAACCCATGTGTGACTGCACAGAAGCCACGAAGATGAACCTGGGGCTTGCCACAGCACTGATAAAGCTGTTCTGACCGAGCAGTGATATCAGGGCTCTCTCAGCCTCACCTCCCTCACAGGGTGTCTGTTGTGGGGAGAGGAAAGGGAAAGTGAATGTAAGCCCCTTTGAGTATCCTTTGGGTAGAGAAAAGCATCATATAAGAACCAACTCTTCTTCCCCTATATTAAGGAGGAGAGATCAAGAGGATTTCTTTGATGCTGAAAATTATTTTACTGCTTATGAAACCTGCAAGTCTCTTGGCCTCTTGAACCAAAGACTGTTGATTCAATGATAGCCGATTTTCCTCCTATGGCTCACAAGACTTCCTACCATGTGCTGATTATTAAGTTGATATTGACTTCTTGTTAGAATCTGAGGTTCTGTATTACCAGAAATATTTACCGGAGTGGAATTTAATGTCAAAATCTAGAGTTCTTCCAGATTTCTGACAATCATGAAACTAAAATAGTGAAACCATTTAAAAAAATAATCTTTAATGTTATTTTGCTACATTTGTTTTGTTTTATATCACAAGAACAGATCTGCACCCTTTTCTGGCACTTACGGTCCCAGATTTAAGTGTTTTATTTTTACATCATTTTTATGATGCACAGGAATGCTGTTCTGTGGAAAGGCAAAAAAATAAATACCACTTTTTTTCTTTGAGGGAAAGGGACTATGGTAATTCAATGCCATAGATTTATAAATCTCAAAAGAACACACTTTTTTCTTGACTAAACCCAGAAGTTTTCAAAATGTCTTCTTCTCCAAATTCTTCTTTCTTGCTGGAAGAATTCTGGAGCTGAATCCAGGGCATAAGGCAACCCCCGAAGAACAAGCAACCAAGTCCTGTGCTCAGCCTCTGCAAGCCAGCCCTCCTCTTCCACCTGCAGATGCCTCGTACGCCCAAACACCTGCCTACCTTTTTCATGAAGACAGTATCCTGGCGTGAACACTTGTCCACTTTCAGCTTCAGGATGGAGATGTCACTGATGGTGCTGTGCAGGAGAATGGGGGGGGGGGGAAGGGGAGGAGGGGAAGTCTGGGTGTAAATAGCAAGTAGGATAAAAGGTAAGGGTAAAGGTATCCCCTGTGCAAGCACCGGGTCATGTCTGACCCTTGGGGTGACGCCCTCCAGCGTTTTCATGGCAGACTCAATACGGGGTGGTTTGTCAGTGCCTTCCCCAGTCATTACCGTTTACCCCCCAGCAAGCTAGCTGGGTACCCATTTTACCGACCTCCGAAGGATGGAAGGCTGAGTCAACCTTGAACTCCCAGCCTCATGGACAGAGCTTTCAGACTGCATGCCTGCTGCCTTACCACCCTGCACCACAAGAGGCTCTTAGCAAGTAGGATAGGAGAAGATCTTTTCTCCTTTAGTGGTTCATTTCGGACACTTAGCGAAATCCTTGCAGTGTTAATATAAAGCAAGGAAAACAAGGCTGCCAGTCACAAAGACAGGATAATGGATTTAGCAACGCTAAGGAATGCACCAGAAAGCAAGATTTATTATTGTATGATTTAAGCTGAGGGGGGCAGAACAATCACATAGGAAACTTCTTTCTGGGTTATAAATTCATATAAAGTCCTCCTCTCCCCACCTGCCCAGAGAAGCACAGATGCAGCCATGGGAAACTAAAGGCTAATTTTCAGCAGTTAAATGAGCCATGCCTAAATAGTGGGCCATTTGTCTGCCCCGGTTCTATGGAATGGCACCTTCCCCCCCCCCCCCCCCAGTCTCCACCTGAATTCCAAAAAACGAAGCCGATGCCAGCCTACCTGATAGTCTGGAATTTGTGTTTATTCCCATGGCGGTCAATGAAGCTGATGAGGATCTGGAGGACGAAGAGGCGGATCTCCGCATCCTCCATCAGTGTGGCCGACAGGAGCCTGTCCAAGAAGGAGCTCGGGAGAGCAGTCAGCATATTGCTGCACTGGAAGCCGGTGGACACCTGTGGGTTCCCAATGACCATCCCTGTTAGCCCAGGCTGTGGGGCTCGGTTGCAACACAAACACCATCCACGAGGGGCACTGCAGGCAGGCAAGGGCTGGGCACCGGGAGGTGAAGGGCTGCCTGTGCCCCCTCCCAATTTAGCAACCCCGTATGTGTTTATTCAGAAGCAAGTTTGCTCCTAGGCAAGAGAACGGTGGTCTAGCTTTGTTCTTTCCCCTGCATGGTCTGGTGAAGCTAGCTTCCTTGCATTGCAATAGCTTGCAAGCACGTTTCTGCAGCAAAGAGGGTCTCAGCTTGTTGTGCACTGGCATCTGTTCTGGCGTCATCTGCATGCCTCCATTTGGGCATGCCTCACTATGGTCTGGTATCAGTGCTTAGCCTTAGCAAGCTTCGGGAACGAGATCTTGCAGGCACAGTGGAAGTCTCACTCTGATCTTTATCAGGAAGAGGATGTCTGGATAGGCTGGTTCACTCCAAAACACAGGAAAAGAGATCTGTCTGATTGGCAGCCTGGTGGGTCACCCAATAGGGTAGCAGTGTAAAAGATCTGAATGTCCCTAAAACGGACAGACTTGGGGACTCTTGTCAAGACCGCAGTGCTAAAGCCAGTAGATCTTTGCTGCTTGGCTCCTCTCTGCAGCATATCTGCTCTCCTCATTAGAGGACTAAACGGGAGGCCTGTGAGGAGTCTATAAAGGATGCTCAGTAAGATGGAAGTGGTGATAGGAGAGATGCAGGGAAATTAACGGCCTGTGAGTCTGTCATCACTTGCAAATTTGAAAGCAGCGCCGGTGCTGCCAGCACTCACCTGCAGAAGCGATTTCAGCAGCATTATCTGTGTCAGGCGATTCCTGTTCTCCCTAGGGAGGCAAAGCCCCAAATTAAAGCCAAGCAGAAAAGAAGTCTGGAGATGCAAAACGACGCACATCAAGCCCAGAGGGAGAACAAGCGCAGGCCCCTCTGCTGCAGGCAACAGCGTGCCTGCAAGGCCACAATCACAAACAAGCACAGACACCGATTCTTTGCCAAGGCAAGGCTCTTTGACGCAGACATCTCTCAAAGCAAAGGGGCAGGCAGGGCAGATCCAAGTTAGCTGTGCTGGTAAAGCAAAGTGAGTGGACCAGGGCAGGGAGCAGAGGGAAAGAAAGAGAGTTCCTACATGTTTTCTGTTGCTCTACTTAGGGAAACTCACGGAGCCTGACCTATCTTGTCTGGGGAAACTGTTGAGGCCACACTCAGACATCAGAAACTGCTGACAGTTTGGACCTGATACAAGAGTCCCAGAGTGTCAAGCGTCTGCATTCTCTCCCTCCTCCTCTTCTTCACAAATATTCTATCCTTCCTGGTTCAGGAAATCTATTTCCAGTGCTTTGCAACTTCCAAATATGGCAACAAAGTGGAACTCATTTCTGCATTCTAAATCCAGTTTAGAATCCTGGCTCTTGGGAAAGGAACAAAGCCTAGTTGGTTGAAGACCAGATTTAAGCCAGGAAGACTCCAGTTGCCCCGACTGGGCAGAAAGGCCAGGTCTAATACACGGTGGCTCTGTATTCAAGGACAGGAGGGAGGAAGCGTGCAGCTCTGACATTCTTAAAGGTGCCGCTGGTCTCTAACTTTGTTCTGACTCTTTTTCATCTCATAAACTGCAGTTTGCTCTCTGTGCCTCCAGGCTCCCTTCTGTAGTAAGATGGTTCAGCCAACACTGCTATTCCTAGCAATTCCTGGAAGCACCCAGAACACATAACACTGGTAAAAAGAGTGCCTTGAATAAACAGCCCAATTCATACTTATGCAGAAGGAAGCTCTATCAAGATGGGGCAGGACTGTCAATCATTTGAGTCTGGGACAGGTTATTATGCGAAAACCTCTAGGGAAATGGCGGAATGGTAGAGATGCTACCCTGCAACTGTGTAAAGAAAGCTTTGCAATGCTCTCTGGTGTCCCCCTACAAAGTATACCCCTCTTACAAACCAGAAATTGGCTAAAATAGCAGGAAGCCATGGGTAGGAATAAATGGCCAGTCCTCACAATGGGCAGTGTGGTCCCCCAAGGATCTGTACCGGGATCAGTGGTTTTCAACCTGTTTGTAAATGACCTGCAGTTAAGGGTGAGCAGCAAAGTAGCCGAAGTTTGCAAATGACACCAATTTATTTAGGGCAGTTCACACAAAAAATGTGTTAGGCAGAGCTCCCAAAGGATTTCTGCAAAACTGGGGGAACAGGTGTTAGAATGGCAAATGAGATTCCATGGGAGCAAGTGTCAAGTGATGTATTTAATTTATTTTTACTTTATTATATTTATATTATATACCACCCTCCCTCATGGCTCAGGGTGGTTTACACTGGAACTTTCTTAGTATAGCACAGTACAACATCTTGGTTTGGAAATGCATAACATTTTTTAACAGCAAGAACTTGCACAAGCTTTCATATTGGGGCAAATGATCCCAATTCTGCTTATACATGGATGGGACTGAAGCTGGCAGCAGCAGACAGGGAAAGGGGCTTTAGAGTGGAAGTGGACAGCAAGGTGAAAATGATGACCCAGGGTACGGTAGCTGTGAAAAACCCAAACTCCATCCTGGTCATAATTGGGACAGGAATAGAGAATACAATTGCTGCTATCATAGTGTCCTTATGAAATCTACGGCAAGACCATGCTCGGAGTATTGTGTACAATTCTGACCACCCCACGTGAAAAGGGATATTGTAGGCCTTGAACAGGTGCAGGAAAGAACAACCCTGCTTCATATCACCCTCCCCCTTACTGGCACATATATAGCTCCTTGAGTCTCCATCCATCTCTTTGGACTAGATCAACTTGCCCTTCTGTGCTCAGCCAGCTTCCTCCAACTCCATCGCCTAAATTGGGCCACCCCAACCTCGGATGCTTCCCAGTCCCACACACACTGCACTCCTTCATGACTCCTGACTTCTCCCCTTCCTCTCTGACATCCTCAGCCTGGTGTTGGTAGAACTCCTTTTGAACAGCGGTGTGCATTCTCATTTCTACACACTTGACTGTGGTTGTCACAGTCTTCTTCTCCGTAAGCAGGGAGTGTTGCATCTGGGAGCCTAGTTCTCACTGGGACAGTCAGCCTAGGTGGGACCACAGAATGCCCCTCCAGCACAGAAAAGAAGTTATCCATGCCTATGGAAAATTAGCAAAATTGACAGAAGGCAGAGCTAGACCTTTTCCGTATAGAGGAAAACATGTTATTTGAATGGAGGAAACATATGAAGTGGTAAAGCCCCGAGAGATGCTAAGCAGCTCATCGTGAACCTTTTCCCAGGTACTCTTTAATGTAGTCCAAAGTTACTCATGAGTTCCAGAGCTCTGAATCAAAAGGTTTTTCTTACAAATACGTCAGGGCAATGAAGATCTGTCTAACTTTCTCCCTACCTACAGTCTGCAGTCTTGCAATCCAGACAAGAGTACACCCCACATGTCAATTTTGATCAATTTGAATTGGATCCCATTGGTTTCCATGGGACTGACCTGCAAGGATTTTCTTCTTCACTTTGACACAGCGACACCAGTGCAGTGATGCCTCCTGAGCATAGGAATGCCAAGAAAATGGGCTTCCCCATTCACCTTGAAGGCATGACTAGCACTGGGCAAGCAAGCAAAGGGGGGTCTGTGCGGAGATGTGTGGGATGCTGCTTAAAATCAGAAGCAAATGCACACACGCAGCTCCACCCACTTCCAAGACTGCAATGGAACCGCTGGAACAGAGGGATAGCCTGCGAACTGCCAAAGGAACACAGATCCAGAAGTACCTACTCATAGTGCCTGGGAATGTTCGGAGACTATTTCTGCACCCCGCTTTTGCATTGTGAAGTATGAGAATGTTAGAATTCAACAGCAACATTTCCTCCTTTCAATAAGCAATCAGAAAGGGCCAAAAACAAACAAAAAAACCAAACCCAAACAGTAGGATAAATAGGTAAAAGATGAGGGTTGGAGGGGAGAGGGGGGAAAAAGACGAAGAAAACGTTTTTGTCCTCACCCAGCTCTGCCAGTGTCTAGGGGGTGATGCAGAGAAGGAAGTGGAACTTTGCTCATGATAAAGAGCATGACCTCCGACCTCTGATAGGTGGGCAGGGTGCTGGCAAAGGAACCTGAGGAAAGACAGAGCAGGAAGAGAGCATGCAAGACAGTCTAGCAGAGACAGCATGGAAGAGGGGAGGGGACACTCTTCCCAAGCAGGAGGCACAGGCTGACATCAGCAGACAGCATCTCCACCGAGTTTAGTAATCATCATTACTATCAATCGTCCTACTATGATCAGCAACTCCTAAGGAGTCAGGCAGCACTGCAAATCTTGGCACTGCTTACAACTAAAAAGGGGGATCCCCCTTCACTGGAGGGAAACTGCCTTCTTCCCACAGAACTGTCATACAGCCAATTAAAATGCAGCAAATGGGAGGAGATAAGAATCCTTTAATGCAGGGGTAGTCAAACCTGTGGTCCTCCAGATGTCCATGGACTACAATTCCCATGAGCCCCTGCCTTTGCTGGCAGGGGCTCATGGGAATTGTAGTCCATGGACATCTGGAGGACCACAGGTTGACTACCCCTGCTTTAATGAACCCAAGGCTGAGACACATAAAAATATGTGCATCAGATAGACTAAATCTCTGCCCTCTGGCAGAAGAGGCAGGCACTTCAGGATCATACAAACTCCTAGGAAATTTTGCAATGAAAAAATCATGTGTGCCGCTCTGCTGGATCACAGATTGGATTTCCGCCTCACCCCCAAGCACAGGGCTTTTAAATATCAACACCATCAACACACAACAGTGCTTTGTCAATTGAATCTGTTCACACATTCAGTTCCCAGACAGCAAAAGTAAAGAAATCAGGACACATGACCCGGTGAGCTAGCTTCTAATGCTGAAACGGAGACTATATCAGCTGAATCCATTGAAAAACTGTTGGGATTAATAGGAAAATTCTGGTCTACGATGATCTGTTTGTATGTGCAACACATCACTTAGTATTGTACATGCAGGAGCCTGGAGGTAACCCTGCAGAAGTCTGAGAGGGCTGGAAGAGGCTCCTCCCCTTGATAATCAAAGGTTTCTCCCCTCACAAGATAGTCATCCAATAGAATTTCCCCCCATCACTGCCTTAAGACTACCCGGAAAAAGAATTTCCATCTGCTTCATGCAGCAGTTTCACTTACTGTTGCCTGGGACTGCCCTGACCCCTGCTGGCTGCTTGGGGCATGCAGTCGTAAATCGAGAGAATGGGCCGGCCTTGGTTTATGGCAAATTCCTCTTTTGTGCCTCGATGCAAGTTGCCGCTCAGCCCCAGGACATGAGTGCTGAATGCCACAAAGCATCTTTCCGTCACCAATGCTTCTACATACTTGGGAGTGTAATCTCCAGGTTCCTCCCCAACCTGAGCCCTGTTTGGTTGGGTTTAGCCCTCCAAACCCACTTTTACTGCTAGTGCAAGTCTCTCTCTGACCGTGTTTAGAGATCACGCCTCTCGCCAGTATGGAATGACTGCATGCACTTCCAAAAGAAGGACAACTGGAGGGAAAATGTTACGCAAGTACCATCCAGAAGGAATGGAGAGCATTCAGAAATTTAGAGGCAGATACTACACCACACACCCAGCTCTGTGGGTAAGGTAAAGGTAAAGATAAAGGTATCCCCTGTGCAAGCACCGAGTCATGTCTGATCTTTGGGGTGACGCCCTCTAGCGTTTTCATGGCAGACTCAATACGGGGTGGTTTGCCAGTGCCTTCCCCAGTCATTACCGTTTACCCCCCAGCAAGCTGGGTACTCATTTTACCAACCTTGGAAGGATGGAAGGCTGAGTCAACCTTGAGCCGGCTGCTGGGATTGAACTCCCAGCCTCATGGGCAGAGCTTTCAGACTGCATGTCTGCTGCCTTACCACTCTGTGCCACAAGAGCCCTGTGGGTAGCATACAGCAAAGGACTGGACTCAGAAGTTTACTTGCTGGTACCAAAGGAGCCTTCTGCATCCTTGGCTCCCAAGCCACTGATGCTGCATCAAAGGAAGACCAGCTATTAGCACTCCTGCTATAGCATACTCAACAGAGGCTTTGTGAAACCTTGTGGTTTCTTGATCGTCCCAGAAGGGTTTAATAGATTGGGTGTGTTAATTATTTATTTATTTTAACAAATCTATTGGGTGATATGACCTTGTATGGTTATGTTGACCTTTCCCCCAAAGGCCAATGATGGGTTTGGAGGAGGTAGAAAGGGGTGGGGCCCTGGGCATACAAATCCTTGCTGGCCGAGACTCCTTAACTGGCAGGGGGCGATGGGAGTAAGAAACGCCTGCCCTGACCCTGCAGAGTAGCATGCCAGGTCATTTCTGGCGTTGGGGGGCAGGCGTCAATGGAGCATGATGTCACATCTGGTGGGAGTGTCTTGGTGATGCCACTTCCGGTGACATGTGACTTCCAGGGGCGTGGCAGGAAGGTGTGGTCTGCTGACCTCACTTCTAGTGTTTCTCGAAGCCTGAATAATGTTTCAGGGGTTTCTCAATGGTAAAAAGGTGAAAAAGGCTGGCCTACTGGGACAGGGAAGAGAAGCCTGCCATATGATACAAGTCCACTGTACAAGGGATTTGGGGGTGTGGACAGTGAATGCTAAAACCAGCAGTTTGGGATCCAAGCTTGTTATCTCCAACACAGCTTTGTACCAACCAACAATCCGGATCGCACTCCTCCCAATGCTGAATTCCACAATCCAATGTCTGCCAGTAGGCTTCTGATCGGCAGATTGTGGCCACCTACAAACAGGTCAGAATTTCTGCACCCTTGGGGAACTGCCCATATTTTGGGGGGTGGGTGGGAACACAATATTGTGTAATTTAACAAAAGAAGCCTTCCTGCCTCCCCACTGTGCAACAGCCTGGTGAAGACGCTGGCCATTTCACACCCACTGAATTATGCATTTTCAATGCACTTTAGTGACCATGTGCAAGGAGATTTTCGCATTTCACAAAGCCAGCTGCACAGTTCATCGAAAGTGCATTATTTATATTCAGAATGTGTGAAAACAATCTGAGCATGATCATGGCATGCTGGGGAGCCAGGGAACAGAGAAAGCAATTTAACAAGTAAATGAAAAGGCAGTCTGTCCAATCCCAAAGGCTAGGAAAGAGAGAATGTGTGTGCCGCTCCATCCGACTCCATGTATCTGTGAATTTCAAAGTTTCTTCCCCTTGCTTCCCAATGTGCATAGTGTAGAAAAAGAATTAGCACAACCCTCTACTGCAGCAGGGGCCAAAGCTTGCTTCACAGTCTGCAGAACAGGCCCCAAAGGCAACAAAACCAAATGCTCATCCAATCAAGATGCTTACCCACACAATCCTAAACACATTTAGTCCAGTCTAAATGCATTAACATCAACAGACGTCAACCATTCCAACTCTGCAAAGCCTTGCACTGTCAGATCTTTCCCTGCTACTGAAGGAAGTATACATGTTCCCCCCAAAGTGTCATATTTACATTTATCAATTAATAAATATATACCAAGTCTATCCTTCCTTGTAGATGGAGGCAGCTCAAAATCCTGCTCTAGCAGCCTGCATGCCCATTTCCCTTTTCCCTTTCTATGTCCCCACCTTCTGTAAAAGAACGAAAGTCAGGCTGAATTGCTGTAAAGTCTTGTGACTGTCTTCATGCTATAAGCTACAATAAGCTAGGAAAAAAAATTGGAAAAAAATTTGGACAGTTTCGGATTCCGAATGGAATTGATTCAGGCAAAACCTGGTCTGCATCCCCTCCCTCTTCCCAGGCAGAGAAGGCTGGGGAGGGAGGCATTTAAATCTGATGATATATCAGCTGCTTGACACATGCTTCCCCCACCTCACCCCCCCCCCCTTTCTCAGGCGCTGGGGGAAGAGGCAGCATTTAAAGGGCCCAGCTAGCAGCTGATCATAACACAGCAGCTGCTAGGTACGTTCTCTTCCCCTCCAGACCCTTTCTTTAGACTGACTGAATTGTGGCTGAATCCCAATTCAGACACTGCTGGTTCAGCTGGTTTGAAGTGCAGGGATTCGGCTCAGGCAGGGCCCAAAAGCTCAGCTTATCTGGATGGAATTCCACATAATTACTCCATAGCTTTTAGAGCTCTTCCCCATCTCCCTTGCAAAAGGTGGCCTGATATAAGAGATACACCAACTTCCTTCCTTCTAATTGCAGGGCCAATCTGGGACCTCGTTACACACTATCTGTGCTGTCCCCTACTGGGCAGGGGTCCCCTCTCAGACACTTCCATCTGCACTGGGAGATCAATGGCCACCAGTCCTGCAGAAACATGTGCCAGAAAGATGCTGCATTATTCTGTTCAGTCCCTCCAGGCCTTTTGGAGGCTAGCCAAATAATTTCAAGTGTATTTCGGTGTGAAGGGCTCTTTTTCAAAATGGATTGATTTTAACGCTGCTATGAATGTTCGCTGACTGTTTTGAATGAGCCTTTTATTCTTGTAATTATCATGTGAGGAGGCCGGTGGGGTGGGGTGGGGTGGGGTTGTGCTGCGTGGAATCAACAAACCAAAAAAGGTTAAAGAAATTGGAATGTGTCCTGATAGTATAAGTGCAAGGTGTGGAAAAATCACAAAATATTAAATATTAAACTACATTTATTTATTTACAATGAACATTAAAAACTGCTCATTGAGCCCTCATAGGGTTTTAACTTTCATTATAAAGAAATACATATATTTTTGTATATATTTTTTGTATATGTGATATTTTTTTGATTTTTCTATGCATAGGCATTCATGTTTCTTTAACCTTTCTTGGTTTGTTGATTCCATGCAGCACCCACCCATCCCACATGACCATCTTTATTCCAACTGTTGGGTGGGTTAAGTATTTTCTCCTTTTTCCCTTGGTGTGCTACATAGGCAAAAAGCCAGGCTCATTCCCCTACCCCTGAACTAATTCTAGCAATTGCTATGAAGGAGGAAGACACAGATGCAAACCAGAAGATTGGGAAGACTTGATTCTAGTCCAACTTAAACAGTAGGAATTATGGAACAGTCAACAAAAATCTTGAGCTTGCCTTTAGTGCAAAGTGAAAATCAATATCAGACTGTTTTGTTAAACAGCCAGGTTAGGAACTTGGATAGATTTCCTTTTTGAGGATAGCTTACTGGGAAAAAAACAGCATGTCCCGTTTTTCCTACCAAGTTGCTACACTGACAAAACCTTATCTGTCAATAAAAGCTTTGACACATAAGTAGCTTCACGGCTCAATTTTGCTTTGACACAAAAGGGCTCTTGCAGGCAAATCCAGCAGCATTTGTATTCCAAAAATATCGAATCAATCCATTGTGAATGCACAACTTTCCCCACTGATCTTCATAGGCACCTCTGCCTGGGGTTGTGAAATCTCCTCTATGACAGCTGTGCTCAGTTATCCCTTTGGATTGGGAAAGGCCCGCGGGGGAGACAGGAGGACCTCTCATGTAGACTGAGATCTTGCTACTCTATCCTAGCAGTATCTCAGCTGAATCAACTCCATCTATCTTGAGGATGTAAACAAGGCCAATGAACAAACCTTGACAAATGACACCAAGCTCCCAACCCCTTGCTCCCAGAGGTCTACTCAAGGGCTGCTCTGCATAAATGTGATCACTCTGTGATTAGTTAAGAAGAAGAAGAGTTGGTTCTTATATGCCGCTTTTCTCTACCCAAAGGAGGCTCAAAGTGGCTTACAGTTGTCTTCCCCTGTCCAAGGGGCCACCTAATCCAACTCCCTGCTCAATGCAGGATCAGCCCAAACCTTTCATGCAGACCTAGTCTCCATTTGTAGAAGAAGAAGACTTTGTTCTTACAGTTGCCTTCCCTTTCCTCTCTCCACAAGATACGCCCTGTGAGGTGGGTGAGGCTGAGAGAGCCCTGATATCGCTGCTCGGTCAGAACAGCTTTATCAGTGTCGTGGGGAGACCAAGGTCACCCAGCTGGATGCATGTGGCGGAGTGCAGAATCGAACCCGGCGTGCCAGATTAGAAGGCCGCGCTCCTAACCACTACACCAAACTGGCTGCACACGATTTCATTACTCCATTAGGTTACTCCAGATTTCTGTGAGTTTTCCCCCCATGGAAAACGGGGGTCACAGTCTAAAAGACTGACTACGATTTCTGCTGAGTTCCTTGCAATAGGATTTGCTCCCCTGTCCCTACCTCCTCCACGCCGCCCTCTGAGAACACACTCCTACGCTCAGCCGCCTGCAATTACAGGGCACCTTCTCATCACCACTCACTGCAAATTAATTTCCTCTTTAATCACTAACAACATTTCCATAATCCCCTTCTTCGCATGCTTACTGGTGGAACTGAAGGTCTAACTTCTCATTCTTCACTACGAAAATTAAAGGGTGGGTGTTTGTGTGTAAACTCACGGCATATGTTTCTACCCTGCTCTTTCTTTCTGCAACAGAAGCCTTGCTGCAGCAGCCGTGAGACACACACACCAAGCAAAGCCTAAGATGGCAGCGTGAGTCAATAGGGCGACGCTAAAGCTCCCTCGTACTCAGATTTCTGTTTTGTCGAGTGCAGGGGTACAAAGCCAGAAAGGTTTCCTCCTCCCGAGCTTGGAGGAAGCAGAATTAATATGAGCTGGGTGCCCTTTAAAAGCGATTACAGTAAAGATTTTTTACACAGAAGCTTATTTCTATGCATGTCTTTGCCTGGCTTTTCAGACCATCCTTTTTTTTTTTTTAAGATATGGCTATATTGATCTTTCAGCCAAAGGATTATCGCTGGAGTTGTAAAGGTTTACCTGCATCAGTTATAGCTCTGCACAAGAACAGATTTTGGTGTCGAGACTAAATGTCAGCATTGAGAGCAGAAGTCAACGGAATTCCTGAGCCTGTGGGCACCATTCTGACACAGTGTGGTGGCTGCAGACACAAGACAGCCGTCTCAGGAGGTGGGGCCTGCCACAAAATGGCTGCCCCCTTTACCTTCAGTCACACACGCCAGACCCCTGTGCAGCAGTGGCGGCACAATCAAATCTCCCACTGCCGATCAGAAGCCGCTCTGGACAAAAGCCCCATCTGGCCATGCTCAATTTCCAAAAACACTTAGCAGACACCAGGGAACGGTATTGGTGGACACTCCAGCACCACGTAAGGGGCCCCTAATTTAAAGAAACACGGCTTTCTTAGAAAAGCAAAAAAGCATTCCCAAGTCTCAAGCCCTGGCTCAAACAAATGCATGTGTAAACACTTCCAGGGGGCACTCTTTTACTCGTTTCCACACCCATCTACCCTCCTACACTCTCCTGTGTAACCAACAGCAGCAATCCCAGTGTTAAAAACAGGAAGCTTTGCTGATCCAGTCCCCATCCTCCAGGGCCAGAAGCAACAAAATGCTGCAGAGAGGAAGGAATCAGCAGAAGCCGATGCATACACAGGGAGGTGGAAAGGGCACAGCATCCACAGCTCTGGGCAGATGCCATTCCTTGGCCCTACCCACCGGCTGGAGGGGGAAGCAACAGCCACCGGGTCCCCCACTCTCCCAGCATACCTGTGGTCTTGATGACAGCTTCCTGGAACATGCGCTCTTCGTGCTCTTTGATGATCTTAGTGCCCCCAATGATGGCGCAATCGTAGCTGCCTGTCAGGGCGTAATCGATGCTCAGGCGCAGTTGCCGCAGGAGGGTGTTGAACACTTCCAGCACTGTCGGTCCTGGGGGAGGCACAGAATGCTGGAGGATGGGTCTGTATCACGTGCAGGTTTCTCTTTCCTAAACCCCCCCCCCCCATCCAATACACACACACACACCTCTGTTCCCCCCCTGCAGAAACACCTGAAGTTATAGGCAGATGGGGAGGCAGGGAGAGGAACACTTTTCTAGCGGTGATCCTTCAATCATTGATGCTAGTCCTAGACTAGCAGGCCCTTGCAATGCAGAAGCTGAGGTCCCTTGGTGGACAGGCTCCTATTCACATTCCTCATGGGGTTCTAAATAGAAAATGCATGAATCTCCTGCTGACTTGTTTGTTCAGCTGAAAAGCAGTCTTGGAGGAGGCAGTCAAAAGACCTGGAGGTGGAACTGCTGACCCCTTTCCCACTTTCAGCAGCCAGTGACGTTTACTGCTTTACCCTGTGGGTCATAACTATAGATAAAAACTTGGCTACCCGTTCAGTGGTCTCCGAGCAATTATCAGTAGGCAGCAATTCAAGAGACCTGGCATCTTCTTCAGTGGTATTACTTTGAATATAAAGTTCCTCTAATTCTTTCAACTATTTCATATATCATGGTTCACACTTTCTGGGAGGTATTCTAACAGCGCACAGGCTTCGAAAACCGAAAGAGAATTTGAGGAGCTTTATATATTTGAAATAATACCACTGAAGAAGAAAGAAATTGAAAACGGGAAATAGAATCATATAATTATCCGGAACCTGTTTTGGTGGCTACTGTTTGGCTCACACTTTATATTATCTGAAACAATCAATATTTCCCTATAAGGGAATCTTGAGTTGTGAACATTTAAAAGAACAACAAAATACAAATAGAAATAAGGAGAATTAAGTTCAGCCAACTAGCGGGAGTTTTTTCTTACTTTGTCTTTCTATGGCAGTGAGCAGTTGCTGGCATTTGAAAAATCCCAGGCTGTCTATGGATGTCCTCCCGAAGACCCCAGGAATGGGGCACAATGGCCCATTAAGTTACCTAGGAAGTTTCCTGCAGGGCTGCTGGCAGGGGTCAGAGTGCCCCAGAGGGAGCCAGCAGACACCCGGGAGGCAACAACGGAAGGCCTGCCTCTGGCTGAGCATCCCCTGCTGAGCTGCCACAGATTCTGGAATCTGTCTTACTCTTGGGCTGCTCCAATGTCTCACCCTCCCCGCCCAGGTCTGGGACTGTGCTCCTTACCAACGGATCCAGAGGCTGCAATGACAGCCGCCTCTGATAAGACCTCCACTATCCCGGCACGCACGCTGGCGGCGCTTTTGCTGTTTGCGTCCAGGTGGCCCAAAAGCTGCTGGATCACCAAGTGGGAGTACTGAGGCTGAAAGTAAAGCACAGAGAAGAGGTCAGCACCCATGAGAGCAGGTGAAATTCAGAAGGCAAGAAGGGGATAAGAAGTGCACCCAATCATTTATGAATATGTTAGATAACACAGGGCCCAGGACAGATCCCTGAGACACTCCACTTGTCACGGCTTTCCAAGAACATGATGAACCATTTACAAGCACCCTTTAGAACTGGCACTGGTTTGACTGCTGGACTGAGGCCTGGGAAATGCAAGTTCAATTCCTCAGTCAACCATGCCACTTTCTCTCAGTTTAACCTACCTCGGAGGGCTGTTGTACAGGCAAAATAGAGGAGAAGTGAACAATGCACTCCAGCGTGAGCTCATGGGAATAAGGACAGGATTTTAAGGACCAACAGACAAATTCCAGAACCTTACGCATCACTGCACTGAAATGCCCCCTTTCCATAAAGTCTATGGCACAATGCTTTAGTCCCTTGCCTTCTACTAAGAATGACAATTACCAAATCAATTGCATGATTCCCTCATGTCTAACTTCCCTCTAGTAGCAATGTTTAGCATGCAAACTCCTTGAGGTAGGGGCCTCTCTCTTTTGCTGTTGCCATGCCTACCGATGCGTCATTATTATTATTATTATTATTATTATTATTATTATTATTATTATTATTATTATTATTATTATTATTATTAGATTTATTTCCCGCCTCTCCCGATAGGCTCGAGGCGGGTCACAACAACTAATCCCATTAAAATTCCCATTAAAATATCAATCTACTAACTAACATGGCAGCTAAAAATCCCATCCCTCCCCCAATTATTAAGAGGTGAAGAGGAAAGGATAGGGGAGTAGCGTACACTCCAACTCCTAGGGGGGGGAGCGATGTCCCTGATTTGCTGACCCCAGCCTCAACCATAGACCTGGTGGAAGAGCTCCGTTTTACAGGCCCTGCGGAAAGTTGACAAATCCCGCAGGGCCCGCAGATCACCCGGGAGCTCATTCCACCAGGTAGGGGCCAGGACTGAAAAAGCC
This sequence comes from Paroedura picta, assembly GCF_049243985.1. Taxonomy (NCBI): domain Eukaryota; kingdom Metazoa; phylum Chordata; class Lepidosauria; order Squamata; family Gekkonidae; genus Paroedura; species Paroedura picta. Next base: position 28,690,547 of record NC_135369.1, on the reverse strand, counting down.
CTGGCCCTGGTCGAGGCTAGGCGCGCTTCCTTCGGGCCGGGAATGACCAACAGGTTCTCACCCGCAGAGCGTAAGGCCCTGCGGGGGACATAGAGCGGTAGGCGGTCCCTCAGGTATGTGGGTCCCAACCCGCGTATGGCCTTGAAGGTTAAAACCAAAACCTTGAACCGGATCCGGGCATCAATTGGCAGCCAATGCAGCTGCCTCAGCACCGGCTGGATGTGGGCCCTCCAAGATGTTCCAGTGAGGACCCTGGCAGCTGCATTTTGTACCAGCTGTAGTTTCCGGATCAGGGACAAGGGTAGGCCTGCGTAGAGCGAGTTACAGAAATCTATTCTGGAGGTGACTGTCGCATGGATCACTGTGGCCAAGTGGTCAGAGGACAGGTAGGGCGCTAGTAGCCGGGCCTGGCGAAGGTAGAAAAATGCCTGGCCCGCTACTCTCTTGACCTGAGCCTCCATAGTCAGGGAGGCATCAATGGTCACACCCAAATTCCTAGCTTGGGGCACGATGGTAAGTTGCCCCCCTGCTAGGGTGGGTAAACGCGTTACCTGTTCCCACCCCCTTCCCCCCAGCCACAGGACCTCCGTCTTGGAGGGGTTGAGTTTCAGGCGACTCTGTTCGAACCATTCTGTCACCGCTTCCAAACATCTGGCAAATGGTTCCGGGGGGGAGTTCGGGTGACCGTCCATTAGGAGATAGAGCTGGGTGTCATCCGCGTACTGATGGCAACCCAGCCCAAAGCTCCGTACCAGCTGGGCCAGAGGGCGCATAAAGATGTTAAACAATGTGGGGGAGAGGACCGCACCCTGAGGGACCCCGCAAGGGAGTCTATAGGGCCGCGAGAGCTCATCCCCCACAGCAACCCTCTGGGACCGGTTCTGGAGGAAGGAGCGTATCCAGCACAAGGCTGTGCCCCGTATCCCCGTGCCAGCCAGGCGATGGACCAACAGTTCGTGGTCCACGATGTCAAAGGCCGCCGATAGGTCTAAAAGGACCAACACGGCTGACCCGCCTCTATCCAGCTGGCGACGGAGGTCATCCAGCAGAGCGACCAAAACCGTCTCCACCCCGTGGCCAGGGCGGAAGCCAGACTGATATGGATCGAATGCTGAAGTTTCCTCCAAGAATGCCAGGTATGATTAGGAAACCACAGATTCACTGCTGCATTTGGCTTCTAAAGCAACTTCCCCAGGATCAGAGCATGAGCCCTAAAAGGCAGACTTCCTGCCTCTCTGTTTAAGATCCTGTAACTTTGCTGGCTGGGTGATACTGACTCTGCCATACAGACCACATTCCCTTATGGTGCAGCACTGAAGTGTCCCCTTGCTTGCCTGTCTCACCTGGATCGAGTACATGATGATCTTGAAGCAGCGGACAGCAAAGGTCTTGGGCTCCCATAGCGAATGGTTGTCCAGGTGGCTGTGGGGAGAGATGAGAGCAAAAGGGTTACAAATGCCTTACACTCCATTAAGATGCACTAGCAGGGCCCTCCTCAGCCACCTACCTTCACAGAGTGTCTGTTGTGGGGAGAGGTGTTTGTAAGCTGATTTGGGACTCCTTTGGGTAGTGAAAAGCAGGGTATAAAAAAACCCAGATCTTCCTTCTTCTTCTCTTCCACTACAGCCCATGGGCGAAGGGTGGCAGACAAGTCAGGCAGGCCCACAAGGACCAGATGTGAAAAGGAAACAGAAAAGCAGCACAAGCTGTCAGAGGCGAGACAATATTAGGTACAATTTAAACAATGATGGGCAGCATGTCTTGTCTGGGAAGCAGCATAATATACATTAAAATCCTGACAAAATCTAACCTCCACTGAACACAAAACCATAAATAGAATCCAAGGTCAAAGTCATTGACCATCCGAACTAGAAGCATTTCAAAGTCAACTCAAGAGCTTCATGAACCTTTTTGATCTCTGTTTCTCAGCCTTGAAGGTGACCTGCCTGGAGGTCCCATATAGCTGCCTGGCGTCTCCAAACCTGTCCCCTCCTTTAAAGATTAGCTGTCATCACATTGCCAGAGACTTCTTGTGCAAAGCAGCAGGGCTCTGACAGTGGCCCTCAGGAGAGGAGAAAAAGAACATTCAAACCCAAGGTTTCCCTGCAGCCTCCCAACAGTTATCTCGGAGGACAGCAGAGCATTGTTTCAAGGGACTTACATCATGACGGGCTTGATGGCATTTTTGATGTTGCCGTAAGCCGCCCGGCCCAAAAGCTCTCGCAGGCAACGCTCAGACAATTCTGCCGGGTTCTCTTTCTCCTTCTCGGTTGTTTGCAAAGGAGATGGAGAGCGGCTAAAGGAGACAGGAGAAGAAGTAGCAGCAACGGCATTCCATACGGGGCCAAGTGACCCATTAAACAAAAATTAATTGCAACCTCTCCAAAAAGAAAAGAAATTTAAAAATAAGGCAAAACACAACATTATTGGTGGCAAAGTCTACAGATAAGGAATTGTAAATGTTTCCAAATATAAAAACATGTCAAGGCATACAGAGAACGTCAGAGTAAACATTAAAAAGGAACCCCTGGTGTTCTCTAACATATGAAAATGGAACGATTCTACAAAAATGATTTAATCAGCACTGAGACACTGGATTTCCTCCAGGTCAGGCTGAATTCTGGAGGTTTTCAGTGGGGGGATCACTTGGGCATAAAATTGGGGTCACTGTGGGTGGGCAGGTAGTTGTGAGTTCTTGCATTGTGCAGAGGGTTGGATGATCCCATAGGTCCTTTCCAGCTCTACGATTCTATGAATTTCAAGGCTTGAGGAAACTAACTCCAGAACTGAGAAATGGGTCTGATACTTGTTGACTTCCCCTTTTTGGATGCTCTAGTTTAAGTAGGATTTTTTTTTTTTACAATAGAGTTACTATATTCCTTTTGTATTATGGTGCAGTTCTATGCCTGCTTACTTGTATTTAAATATATTGCATCGTTGTCCATTGTAATTCTGTGCGTTGGATTATACTTTTGAATTCTGCCTGCTACACAGGTGAGCCTTGGCTTTGGTTGGTATACTGTATATCCCACTCCTCCTTTGTTTTGTCCTCACTGGAAGGCAGCAGGGCTCGAGCTGTGAATCAAAGACCCTACAGGCAGCGTCCCTGATGGGCCAAGTCAGCCTGGATTCTCAGGAGCCTTGAACTGATTTATTTCTGGTAGCACCTCTATTTAGAAACGAGTGGTCTGGGACATCCACTGCAATCCGTCTGACTGTAGGAATTCCTGGATCAAAGCATCAAAGACAGAGGCACGTCTATCTCACCTTTCTGCTTCCTCTGTGTGCTGCAGATTATAAAGCAGCGAAGGCACAATCTTGTCCATGTGTTGAGGGTCCCAGATATTGGCCTGCAGTTCATCATTGACTGTCTTTCGGACAACTCCCTGAAGACCTTTTATGCCAGACATCCGGATCCTTGGAAAGTGGAAGGAAGAAGAGCTGCATTTCAATACTAGAAGAAGGCTTACCACCGGAACTGTATTGGCCAATATGGAGTTAGGATGCAAGAGGTTGTTTTCACGCAAAATATGCCAGCAGGTGAAGCATCCTTGTTTTGTTTGGCATTCTCTCCCTGATCTTTTCTTCCTAACCCACATTTTAATGTCTTTTAACTCTTTTTAAAAACACTTTTGTTTTAAAGATTTATATCTTGAAGAAGTGTTGATTCTAATGGTTTCATAATGTAATTTTATCATGCATGTTTTATTGTCAGCAGCCAGTGGCTCTTGTAAGGTCAGAAAGGCAGGGCATAAATTCTGTAAATAAATAAATAGGAGAGGAACAAAAGCTCTGGCTTCTGCAGGAACTAATGCCATTCTGATAGTTTCCAAGCCTTTGATTTAGAGGAGGAAGAAAGGGGAACTATTGGGGGGGGGGGGGAGAGACTATAAAAGAAATCCGAAAGAAACAGGCTTCCTAACTGTTTAAATATTCTTCTCTGTTCAATGCTGTTTGTGGAGCTGCTTTTAATTCGCTTCACTTCCTTTAGTCTGCTGTCCCTTTAATTATATTGATTGCAAACCCTTCGAGAACACAAGCGTGCAATAATGGAAGGCAGGCTGTCCTCCAAAACATGTTTTTTTAAAAAGCCCTCAAAGAAGAACAGATCTCATGAAGCAGAATGTGTGTGTGTGTGTGCGGGGGGAGGGGGAGAGATACATAACTTCAGCCCTTTTCCTGCAATCTGAAATTTTGCAGGTCATGCTGCTATGCTTATCTTGCCATAACCATCCCTGGGAAATGTGGGTCTAGTTGCCATTGATGAAAGCCAGGCTAGAAGACAACAATGCAGTCTGCATAAAACTGTCTTTGAAAAGGTCTGAGAGTTACAGGTCAGGGGTCCAGGATACAGAAGATCCGTTTCTCACTTGTGTCCGCTGAAAATAACAGAACTGCTGCTCTGAAGCCCCTGTACTGGCCCCCACCAAGTTTCCAGGCAAAAGGTCTAGTTTTTCAGCTTTAAAGCCAACATTCTGGTTCTTGATGTCCCCCACCCACTTCCCCTTCAAATCTTGAAAGGACAGGTTACCTTTTTGTTTGTTTCTCACATCCTACCTTTCCTTCCAGGATGTTTAATGGAGAATCACCCCATTGTTTTTCTTCCCTATAACTATTCTGTGAGGTATATCGGGGTAAGGCTCAAATTAGATTGGACAGGGAGTCGACTGAAGATGGCGCCATAAAAAGCTGGACTTCTGTTCAGCTCTTCAGCCATGCCGAGGGTCAGGAGCTTCTGCCCCTGGCTGACCTGAGCAGATACGCAAATCTGTTCGCCGGTCGCCCCAGGAACCGGGAACGGCATCCTGAGGGTCCTACAGATCCGTGGGGAGGTAGGGGGACCGAATTCCCCGGATTAATAGCGGCGTGTGCTCAAGGTCACGATGGCGTCCTTGTCGCAAACAACTTTACAAGCTTGAAACGACCAGCTGACCCTACATTCTTCCCAGACCATCTTTTACCAGATTGACAGAAGTGCTGACAGAAGCTGCAGTCTGCAACAGTAAGAATTGAACGCTTTCTGGCTCTTCCCTTTCTTTTTCCACAAGCTCTTCCCCCCCTTCTTCCTCAACCAATTTACAAGTGAATTCCCTCTTTCGCCGAGTGAGAGACTCCCAGCTAATTATACCTACTAACCAAACAAAGAAAGAACTTTGAAGTTCTGTTGAAAAAAGTTCAGTGGGGGTAACTGACTTGACACGGAGATCGACAAACTGATAATTTGGGATCGCCCGTGCTCCCGCGAGACCGTACGAGACTTTCTGTTTCTAATTTGTGACTGCCTGGAACTATGGAGAAATTAACTAAGGCACAGCTTTTCCATTTGTTATGCGAAGGGAACTCAAAGATACTGAAAGCAGTCAATAAGCTGGAAAAGGAAATCCGTGGGATTAAGGGGGAGCTTTTGGACGGAGAAAGAACAGCTGATACAGCTTTGCCAATAATAAATCAAACGAAAACTCAATGTTTGGAAGTTAATCAACAGGAGAGGGAGAGAGCCAGAGATGTAAAAACCCAAAGTACCTTTGAAGAATCTGGGAAAACAGATTCAAGGAAGGAAAGCACCGAAAACCTGGAAGTCTATTCAGAGCAGGAAATGATTTGGATCAGCAAAATAAAAAGAGTCTATTCAAAAGCGACAGCTACCAGGAAGCTATCAGGAGATATTCCTGTGCGACCAGAGGAAGAGATCCAGATTGATAAAGTATTCAGAGCCAACTCAAAGGCGACTGGCAGCAAGAATCAAGTAAGAGATTTCTCTGGCCCTGACAGAAGGACAATCAGAAACACTCTACTATGGAAAAAAACACAATTTCATTTTCTGCGACCACCTGAAGGATGAGTTGAACAATGGAATATTCTCCTGACTTCCTGTGGGAAAGACAGCAGCAGTAACTTTTAGGACAGGACCAATATATGAAGGGAACTGACTTTATATCATCTAAGACAATAATAGAATATATCCTTATAATAGATTATACTCTCATATGTATCAACAACTACTTTGCTAAGAAAGATGGTAATAACTCCTAGATCAGGATTAATATGCGATGGGAATTGAATATGTATGTCAATATGTATGCTAAAAGAGGATGACAAACCATACTTCATAGGCATTAACAAGACGGCAGTAGTAACTCTTGGGTCAGGGCCAATTTATGAAGGGGACTGACCTAATATAATTTAAGATAATAACAGAATGTATTCTTATAACAGATCATACTCTCATATGTATTAACAATCACTTGGCTAAGAAAAATGGTAAAAACTTCTAGATTAGGAATAATATGTGATGGGAACTGAATATGTATGTTAAAAGAGATGGCAAACCATATCAGCTGGTTGCTTTTTCTTCTCAATTTTTCTGTAAATGCTTTATATAATAATAAACAAAATTATTTAAAAAAAAATTAGATTGGACAGGACCACTGGAGCTCTGTTCACCTTTTGAGTAAGTGAGCTATCATGTGGCCCGGCTTGCCAGGAGGGCGGTATATAAATAAAATAAATAAGTAAGCCATCTAAACATATGGCCGTCGCTATATCTAGTGGCGGTGAATTCCAAAAGTGGGTGAATCCCTGATTTCTGCTTTCCCTGAAAATTCAAGAACACTCTTCCAGTTATTTGAGAACAGCCCATTGATGAATTGGATATAGCAGAAGAGATTTAGCTTCTCCTTTTGATGGCTCTGAGGTCCTTAAGAACACGAGTTTTCCTGGATCCGACCCACGGTCCTCATTGTTGCTAGCAGAGCCCAGCTGGAAGCTTCCAAGAAGCTCAAGAGCAGGGCAAAAAAAAATATATATATAGCAGTGGTCTGGAAGGAGCAAAAATCCAGTAACATCTTCAAGACTAAATTTGTGGTTGGGTATGAACTTGTGCTAACTTGTTCAAATTCCTACTGGACTCTTGCTCTTTTCTACAAAAAAAAAAAAAAAAGGTTCTCCCAAAATTGAATATACCCAAGCACATAGTATTTTGAGGTATACTGCCTCTGGCCTTTGGGGCTCAATTTCAGCTATCTTGGTCTCAAGCAGGCCTCTCCGCCACAAATTTGTCCATTTAAAGCCATCTAAAGCTTGCAGCATCATGGTGCTGCGGATCTGACAAGCTAATTATGTGAAAAGGCGCTGCCTTCTGCCCGCATGGAACCCAGAGCCAAGGCAAATTTAATTGGGATGACACGTCTAGCCTTACAAAGAACAGCTGAATAATTTCCAAACCCTGGAGTTGAAGTCAGAAGCAAAAGAATATAAAATAAGGAGAGAGGTTCAGCACAGTTAATTGTCAATTCCAGGCATGCTTCAATAGCCCCTGCTGCGAGGCAGGCCAGCCCCCCACCCTCAACCTGACCCGGCCAATTCATTATCCTACAACCTCTGGAAAACTTCCCCCGGACTCCAGCTTTGTGGAGAGGGTGACAAGTAGCAATTAAAACACATCCTTGGCAGGCTAACGGCAGGCTGAAGAGCCTTCCGCAAACAGTTGGGTGGGGGGCTGAAACAGATCCCAGGGAACAAATGCACACTGTTCTTTGTGGAAGGAAGCCGAGCGCGTTTCCAGGACAGCACAGCACAGTTCTGAGGGCTGTAAATAATATTTATCTGGTCTCGTTACTCATAATTAGACCTTCTGGGAGGCAGAGATCGTCCCACGTAAGGAAAGGGAGACACTCATCAAAGCTCATGTATAAGGAAGGTGGGTTTCCCGGGGTTAAATATTATTAAGAATAATACATTTATTCTTATAGCCTCCCATTCTCTGGTTGACTTGGGGCTGGCAGCCTCAGATGAAAAAGCAATACCAATACTTTATATACGAATAAATATAATGTTTTTATTGTATTATAATATATTATATATTTATTTTATTATACAGTATTATTTATTAATATTATTTATTTTATTATATGTATACCACCACAAATAAATAAATAATAAGACTTGTTTTTTTATATGCTGCTTTTCTGTAGCAGAAGGAGTCTCAAAGCGGCTTACAGTCGCCTTCCCTTTCCTCTCCCCACAACAGACACCCTGTGAGGTGGGGGAGGCTGAGAGAGCCTTGATGTTACTGCCCAGTCGAAACAGCTTTAGCAGAGCTGTGGCAAGCCCAAAGTCACCCAAACTGGCTGCATGTGGAGGAGGAGATTAGAAGCTGCCACTCCTAACCACTATGGTAAGTTTTAAAATTATTAAAATCACTCTTAAAATTGCCTCTTATAACTTTATACATTCCCATCGAAAAGGCTTAAGGTTTGAGTTGAGGGTTGGTCTAGCAACTTTGTTGTGACCTGGATGGCTCAAGCTAGTCCAGTCTCAGCAGATAACAGTGCCTAAACAGGGTCAGCCCTGGTTAGTATGTAGATGGGAGACCAGCAAAGAAATCCAGGGCCTCTGGGCAGGGACAGCCAATGACAAACCACTGTGTTTGTCTCTAGTCTTAAAAGCCTAATGGGATTGCCACAAGTTGACTGTGCCTTGATGGCCCTTTCCACCATGCCACTGTTGATACAGCAGGGGAACCACCACTCACACAGGGGCTGAAAAGGCATTATTATGGCCCACTTCAAAACAGGCTTCCATGAAGGTTGGTGTCCCCATTATGGCCACCCTAGGAAATCATTCTATGTAGGTACAGCCAAAAATATTCTGCTCCATGAGGCTGAGAATCCCGATCTGTCAATGCATTCCCAAAACTGAATCAATTTAAAGTACTAGAACTATTTCTTCCTTAAAATGAAAGGTACTCTCATCACCAGAACTAGATGCAGACATTTCAGATACAGGGAAATTTCTGCTTAGTGATATAAGTCCTTAACTTTGGAGCTGTCATGTAGGGCAGGGGTAGTCAACCTGTGGTCCTCCAGATGTCCATGGACATCAATTCCCATGAGCCCCTGCCAGCAAATGCTGGCAGGGGCTCGTGGGAATTGTAGTCCATGGACATCTGGAGGACCACAGGTTGACTACCCCTGATGTAGGGGACTCAAGCTGTGCACTAACTCCAGTCAATGGAGGGAAGTGCAACAATTTCACATTCTGTGTGGTGTAGTGGCTAGGACTGGAAAGGCCTGGGTTCAAATCCTCACAGGTCAGTAGGCCAGTCACATGTGCGCTGGCATGCATACATACACAAAGTGAACCCCCGTCGCTCCTGTTGCTTTTGGCTGCTCCAAAGCCCAGCGTGACACAAGCCCCCCCCCCCCCCCAAAAAAAAACATCCTGATCACCATCCCAGTAAAATCCTCCAGAAACTGGAGAGAGGAACTGGTTGGCCACTGTGAGATGGGATGCTGAACTAAGTGGACCAATGGTCTGGTCCAGTCGGGCTCTTACCAGAGACAGCTTTGTGGGCAGAACCTGGGAGCCAATCCCAGCAGAAGGGAAGCAAGGTGGGGCTCAAAAGGCAGGCAAAGGAAGAAGGTATGTGTGTGTGGGGGGGAGGGGGGCACAAGCCAGTGCTGGGGCTTGCGGTCCATTTTAGGAGGGGGAGGCAAACTCTCCTCCTGAGAGGATTTGCAGGATGCAACACCAATGAAGTAACAGTGGGGTGACCCAAACTGACTGGCAGGTGGCTTCCACCAGCACCCACTCTGTACTCACTTTGTGCGGATGTCCAAGTCATCATGGCTGGAGTGACACATTTCACTAAAGCGGGACACGAAGAAGTCATAGCTCCTGTGATAGGAGGGGGTGTCCTCTTCAATGTTGGCAAACTTCACAAACTGTAAGCAGGGTGGGGGGAGGGGGATAATGGAAAAATAGAAGGCATGGCAGAGAAATTGAGAAATGCTGCCTCAGACTACCTCCTGCAGCTCAGTGGGGATGCTAGAAAGATAAAAGCTATAATTCGTTTTTTTGTTTTTTTGTTTTTCCACATTTGTTTGTAGAGATGGTTTTGTGCCTGGGTTGCAAATGCCGAATTTAGATGGACACTTCCCAAAACTGGCTGGCTATGGGCAGAACTGTATGTACTCTGCATAAATAAAAAACTTCTGCCCAAAATAGCGGGAGAAAAGCAGAAAATCTGAAGCGTGTATACATTACAAAGGTTAATGGAACAGCCTAGGGCCATTGCAGGAGTCAGAGCTGGGGAACCGAGAGCTAATAGGAGCAGCAGGCAGAGCGGAGAGCAAAAGGATCTGGGAGATGTGGGCCAGAAGGCGAGGTTGGCTTGTCCAGTGTTTACTGACAAGTGCCTGACACCAAAAGTCAGATCACTGGTTCATCGTGCCCAATGTCATCTTCTCTGGCGGGCAGGGGCTCCTTCCCAAACTCTCAAGCCAGAGATAGACAATAAACCACGCAGAGCCAGGCTGCTAATCCATATGGACTGTCTGCATGAAAGGAAGGTGCTTGACCACTGAGGGATGTCCACTCTACTCCTGTATCTTTTAACATCCTGCTCCCTTAGACCAGGGGTAGTCAACCTGTGGTCCTCCAGATGTCCATGGACTACAATTCCCATGAGCCCCTGCCAGCATTTGCTGGCAGGGGCTCATGGGAATTGTAGTCCATGTATATCTGGAGGACCACAGGTTGACTACCTGTGCCTTAGACCACCTTTATTTTCCTTAAGCTTTCTTTTGAAACTCTGGAAGACAGGTACTAGAGGAGGATTTCCCATACACTGAAGCCAAGCAGCATATTGTTTCTGCCCATGAAACTGTGCCTGACCAATGGTAGGCAAGACGGACAACAATTCAAGAGTTTCCTTTCCCTGTAGACAACTATATGACCAACCATGGGTCTGTTTGATTAAAATGTTATCTTCTCTGTTTATTGTTGTTGTTGTTACCTTCATCCATTATAATGACCAAGTTTGATGTATTGTTCCTGTGACGGCAATACCTTGGAGAGCTTCCTGACCTTCCCAGGATAGCTGTCCTTTGCAAACAGGAAAAGAGATCTTTTGTACAGAACACGTCTATTTTGCGCTGTGAAAACACGTAACAGCGTACACAAGTGTAAGATGGCATTTCCTTAAAACAAGGGACCAGACCCCTGTGTGGCCCAGTCATGCAGCTGTCACTCCCAAATTCATTGCTTCCCTTGTAGATGCCTGAGGGAACCACCCATAAAACAATCTTTTAAGGAAATCCCAGGGAGACTGTACTTTTTGGACCTCATCTCCCATACCTGAGTGAGCCATCCATCTTCCTTAGAAGGGGAACAATTGTTCCATTCATCTGGAATTGGCTCTGATGCCGCCAGAAGGATGATTCACGGTGAGGCCTTGCACCCTCGGGAAAGTCCCTTCCATCACTGATCTTGTTCCCCTTCATTTCTTCTTCTGTTTGTCCTTGTTAAGTCCCAATTTGAACACAAGGATAGCCGGGCCGAGGGCTCCTCTTATGCGACTTTGCCAGGGTCTTGTTTAAACAGGGTTAACAAGCCACACATTGGCACACCAGAGATCCACCGATATGGCGAATGCTGTGCTGGCTGCTCACAAAGCACGGATTGCTACCTTGGGAGTGTTACAGTTTAAATGAGACAGGGAGACTTAGCCCTCCTTGCCATCACATGTAAACCTGGCCCAACGAAGCCAAACTGGACCCAAGGTCATTTCTGGCATTTCCTCTGAAGGAACCCACTTGGCATCTGCAGGCCCCGTGATTTGTGTTGGAATATGCAAGGTCTGCAGTGTGCATAACTGAGCAAAATAAAAAGGGTGTCCTGCAGGGGGCATCGAAGGAGATTTATATTTAGCACTAGGTTTAAGGCCCGCTGTAACCCAAATACAACGGGCGTTAGCGGGCAGGCAGCTGGGTACGGGAGGGCCCCCCGGGCCTCCCCCCCCGGGCTGGGTGCCCCCTCCCCCTGCGAGGCCCTGGCTTCATCCCGGGGAAATGAAGCCCCCCCCCCAAGGCCCCAGCTTTGTCCCGGGGAAAGGAGCAGGCCCGCCGCATCACAGACCCCCCCTCCCCGAGATCCTCTACAAGCTCCCTCTGCATTTTCAGACCTGGTTGTTCTCACAAAGGATCCAGCCCCGCATCTTGCCTAGGCATAGCAATTATCGCAGGATGGCAGCGGGGGTGAGATTTATTTGGCCACAACAGAGATAATGGTAATTAAGGAGGCTTGTGTCATAAATGAACAGTTCACAATTTGAGTGGTGGAGCCAAGGGCAGGTTTGCATCGTGGCCAACAATTCGATTCCCGCTGCCTCCAGTTGAAAGACTGTCTGGACACATGGCGGGAGGGAACAAAGACGTCCCGCGAAGCTGGGTTTACAAGCCACACTTATCACAGATATTAAAGGGAGTGATCTGCAAACATCTGGTGGATAATTTGGTGATCCAAGGAAGTCAGCATGGATTTGTCTCCAACAGGTCCTGCCAGACCAACCTAGTTTCCTTTTTTGACCAAGTAACAGGTTTGCTGGATCGAGGAAATTCGGTTGATGTCATTTACTTGGATTTTAGTAAAGCTTTTGACAAGGTTCCCCATGATGTTCTGATGGATAAGTTGAAGGACTGCAATCTGGATTTTCAGATAGTTAGGTGGATAGGGAATTGGTTAGAGAACCGCACTCAAAGAGTTGTTGTCAATGGTGTTTCATCAGACTGGAGAGAGGTGAGTAGCGGGGTACCTCAGGGCTCGGTGCTCGGCCCGGTACTTTTTAACATATTTATTAATGATCTAGATGAGGAGGTGGAGGGACTACTCATCAAGTTTGCAGATGACACCAAATTGGGAGGACTGGCAAATACTCCGGAAGATAGAGACAGAGTTCAACGAGATCTGAACACAATGGAAAAATGGGCAAATGAGAACAAGATGCAATTTAATAAAGATAAGTGTAAAGTTCTGCATCTGGGTCAGAAAAATGAAAAGCATGCCTACTGGATGGGGGATACGCTTCTAGGTAGCACTGTGTGTGAACGAGACCTTGGGGTACTTGTGGATTGTAAACTAAACATGAGCAGGCAGTGTGATGCAGCGGTAAAAAAGGCAAATGCCATTTTGGGTTGTATCAACAGAGGCATCACATCAAAATCACAAGATGTCATAGTCCCATTGTATACGGCACTGGTCAGACCACACCTGGAGTACTGTGTGCAGTTCTGGAGGCCTCACTTCAAGAAGGACATCGATAAAATTGAAAGGGTACAGAGGAGAGCGACGAAGATGATCTGGGGCCAAGGGACCAAGCCCTATGAAGATAGGTTGAGGGACTTGGGAATGTTCAGCCTGGAGAAAAGGAGGTTGAGAGGGGACATGATAGCCCTCTTTAAGTATTTGAAAGGTTGTCACTTGGAGGAGGGCAGGATGCTGTTTCTGCTGGCTGCAGAGGAAAGGACACGCAGTAATGGGTTTAAACTTCAAGTACAACGATATAGGCTAGATATCAGGAAAAAGTTTTTCACAGTCAGAGTAGTTCAGCAGTGGAATAGGCTGCCTAAGGAGGTGGTGAGCGCCCCCTCACTGGAAGTCTTCAAGCAAAGGTTGGATGCACACTTTTCTTGGATGCTTTAGGATGCTTAGGGCTAATCCTGCGTTGAGCAGGGGGTTGGACTAGATGGCCTGTATGGCCCCTTCCAACTCTATGATTCTATGATTCTATGATTGATTCTCTCGTTTCTGATTATTCAGACCCAGCAATAGCGTTTCGATATTCCCTGAAAACCTCTTCTAAAATCCCCAGATCTGTGTGCTGCTGAACTGTCCTTCTAGCCAGTTTCTTTCCTGCCCAATAACTATTGTTTTTTTTTCTTCCTTGAACTGATATATTGAGCTGTTTTGGTGTTTATACCTTGCTCCCCAACCCCATGGGATCCAAAGCAAATAAAATAATGAAGGGAGTGGCTGGCATACTGGACTGTGAACCACAAAGCCAGCGTGGTGTCGTGGCTGAGAGCAGTGGCCTCTAATCTGGAGAGCCGGGTTTGATTCCCCGCTCCTCCACATGCAGCCAGCTGGGTGATCTTGGCCCAGGCACCGTTACCTCTTTCAGCCCCACCTACCATATAGAGCAGGGGTAGTCAAACTGCGGCCCTCCAGATGTCCATGGACTACAATTCCCAGGAGCCCCCTGCCAGCGAATGCTGGCAGGGGGCTCCTGGGAATTGTAGTCCATGGACATCTGGAGGGCCGCAGTTTGACTACCCCTGATATAGAGTGTCTGTTGCAAGGGGGGGAAGAATAGGCAATTGTGAGCTGCTTTGAGACTCCGTCAGGTAGTGAAAAGCTGGGTACAAAAAGTCCACTTCTTATTCTTCAAATCTCACCTCTGAGGCCAACCATCCTGGTCGTAGTGGGGCATGCCAGGTAGAATACCACCATCCAGGTGCCATAGTACAGGCAAAACCAGGGACTTGATGGTTCACAGCTTAGTCTCCCAGCCACCATGCTATGGCCAGTACGGTGAAGTGATTGGAAGGTTAGCCAAGGACCAGGTAGGCCCAAGTTTAAACCCTCACTCACCCACAAATATTTAGAGTTGTTGCAAGGACAAAAATGGTGCAGAGGAGAACCACACACTTTGCCTGGATCTCCTTGAGATATGTTAGGACACACCAGCCTTCCGAGGAACGGGAGTGTCCATCACCCCCACAGCACATTTCCTACTTGCAAGGCTAAGCGTGCCCCATTTCTGAGACTTACCGAGTTGGTGCCAAGGATCTGCAGGTCAGGCTTCTCCGACTCCAGCAACTTGGCCACCATCTTCAAGAAGCTCTCCACAAACAGGTTGATGCTCTGACAGTGGCAGGCCATCAGCAGCTGGTCCAGGGCTTCCATAGCAATGCACACATACCTGTGGGCAGGATGAAGAGGGGAAAGGGGGGGGGGAAAGAACGTAATATTATTATTGTGTTTTTATATAGGAGTTTATATCCCACACATTCACCAGGAAGTCCCAGGATGGCTCACAACAGAATTAAATAATCATTGAATCATAGAGTTGGAAGGGGCCATACAGGCCATCTAGTCCAACCCCCTGCTCAATGCAGGATCAGCTCAAAGCATCCAAAGCATCCTTTATAATCTAAATAATTGAATAATCTAAAATACATTAAAAACGTAACTCTCTCCCTCCCCAACTCCCACTGTGGCAGGACAGCACACAGAGAAAATGAGATATCCAAGACCTGCGTGTTCCCCAAGCACTAAAAACTGTTCAGTGAAGGTGCCTGACAAATCACCGAAGGGAGGCTATTCCACAGCCTGGGGGCCACCACAGAAAAAGCCCTCCTGCATGTCAGCAACTTTTGTGCCTTTGAGAGAGGCAGAACTACAAAACGGCTCTCTGATTGAGATCTCAGTGCTCAGGCAGGTCTGTATGAGAGAAGGCGCTCCTTCAAATAACCAAGGCTCAAACCATTTGGGCTTTATATATATTAATAACATCAACACCTTGAACTGGGCTTGGTAGTGAATAGGGAGCAAGGGTAGATCTTTCAAGCCAGCTTGCTGTAGTGGTTAAGAGCAGCGGCTTCTAATCTGGTGAGCCAGGTTTGATTCTCCACTCTTCCCCCACATGCAGCCAGCTGGGTGACCTTGGGCTAGAGCTGTTCTCACAGAGAAGTTCTGTCAGAGCTCTCAGTCCTACCTACCACAGAGGGTGTCTGTTGCGGGGAGAGGAAAGGGAAGGCGATTATAAGCCACTTTGAGACTCGTTATGGTAGAGAAAAGCGGTATATAAAACCAACTTTTTCTTCTACTTCAGTCAAGCAGCTGCATTCTATACCCAACACTGGGACAAGATGCCTCACAAGGGACAGAAAGAAGAATTCCTCCCGCAAGGAACAGACAAGGGGTACTCTAAGCTCTGGTCCCCAGACACTGCAGCTGCGTCAGGAGAAGAAGAAAGTGCGTCTTACGCCTCTTGAGGAGTGAGCCAACCTGACAGGCAAAAATTAATCATCTGACGGCAGAGAAAAATGGAACATTTGCAGGCTGGGCTGTTGACAAGGCCACATTGCCATGGGTTTCTAAAGTCACTTATTAAATCATTCCAGTAATGATTCCTTCTTTATTGGAACGGGGAAGGGAAAAGACAGCAGGAGACCGAGAGAGGCAGAATGGTGGGAGATGAATCTTTATTGGATACGCATTACTGGGCGGGCGGCCCAATTACGCTCCACTCTCAGGACTTGCCTCACATCACATTTTGTTTGTGGAGACAAATTGGAGCTTGGGGGGGGGAGAGGGGGAGAGACCGATCACTGTGCTAACCCATAGATTGAAGCAGAGAAGCATTTCCCAGACTGCATGTTTTGAGTACTCTATGCATAAGGGGGTGGGGGGGAAGGACCCTTTCCCTGCATACATAGAAAGCTAGCATGTCAGGAGAAATGTTCTACTACGAGCCTTCAAAAAAGAATGAGAATCAGAGCTGTAACAAATTTTGCCTGCAAACATTTTGGCACAAAAATGGCCAATTGGAAAGTTTTCTCTTTCTCTTGAGCACATGCATTCACATGGACAACCGTGCGCGCGCACATACGCACGCACGCACAGACACACACACACACATATACAGAGAAGCATTGTTCCTGTCCTGTCCTGTCCTGTCCTTTTTTTTTTTTTATGGTGTCACCTTCCAGGAAATGTGAGCTCCAGCCAATCATGGAGTCATACAATGAACGCAGTGAAGCAACCGCAGCATCACCCAGTCACATTAGGCTACACAAGAACATGACAGAGACAACTTGGGAGGAGAAAAAAGTGCAATTCCGTAACAGTACTGGGGTTACTTTGTGATGCTATGGAGGCACACCAGGGGCAGGTAGTCTCAGAAGTCAACGCCGAACAAGATATAAGTAGACTAATGTCTTTATAAATACTGCCTGAATTAAAAATAGCTCTGCTTTAGCAAGCAGCCAGCCTAACACAAGAAGTCACTACTCCTCAGCTTCACCTGCCACACAGGGATGATGAACATCTATGGCATCTCCTGGGAGGAAGAACAGGAAAACCAGCAAGTAAAGACATATTAAATCGCTTTATGCTACCTGTCTATCTAGTTCAGCATCATCTGTTCTGACCGGCATTCCATTCACTTTCTAAGCAGAAAGAGGTTTTTCCTAAGCTCTGGTCCTGAGGTTTTGATTTTTTAAAATTAGAATTGTCTGAATTTGAACCTGGAATCTTTTGTATAGAAAGCCAGTGTTCTATCTATGACTTCTCCAAAAGCTGTCTCCTGACCCCACCTGTACTTTCAGGGTTCCAGTACAGAGAAAATCTCTACGATGCCCTTTCTACCCCTCCAATGTATCTATAGCAGACACGGTCTCAAAGGCCATTAACTAGGATGAACTTATCCTAATGGCGTTCACAATTAAGAAATATTTTTCAAAACTTGCAATGTCCTTATTAAATGTCCTTATTCATTATATATAATGGACTCAGCCAAAACGGTGTCCAGATACATTCTGTTTTCAAACTAGACTTTTCATCAGTGGAGAGTCCCTAAGCAACAAATAATTTTAAATTAGTATGTAATTATACAAACATCTACTAACCAACAAATGTGAGTCATTCTAGTTCTGATCAACTCTGATTCCTTAATCCTATAAACATAAGTGTAATACATAAATTATCCTATTCATCTAGATTATACATGCTCTATCCAAAATTTAAAAATCATACGATGCCTTACCAAACAATTTTTCAAAGTGACGGAGTGAGAGGTGAAATAACTCTTTTTAACTTTTGTGCAGTAAAGAAGAGAAAACTATTTCGTAACTGTTTTGAAATCCCACTTGTTCACTTGTTCTGTGTCCTGAGATATTGCCAAGGCTGATATGCAATATTCTCAAGGCCAGATGCAACTGATTACATTAACAAGAGAACTTTTGTAACCTTTTTTCTGGAGACTTAGCATAATAGCAGTGAGTTGGTCCCGTGGGATGTGCAAGGGGTGGAGACTCCAGGTTATTAGTTTGACTCACAAAGCATCATCTTTCCCCACCTTCAATTGATTGTTATAAATTCTCATGTAACCCTTTGTTCAACACACAGATTTGGGAACTCCCTTGTGTCCATATTTCTGCTGCAGTAAAAATATACAAAAGGTTTTTTTCTCTCTCAGAGTGATTCATTGGGGATGGGCACAAGGAACCCTAATTTGGCCCCTGGGCCATCAAAAGAATAAATGTGATAACAGACAGATAATACAAGTATCCTCACAACAACCAATGTAATTTATTTATATTGTAAGTAATCTTGAGTCCTGTACGGTAGAAAGGTGATGTAGAAATGTCTTTTAAAAATACTAAATAAACAAACCACCCTGTGATGTTAGATGAGTGTGTGTGCTTGACATAAGGTCAACCAAAGAGTTTCCATGGCAACATGGGAAATCAAACCTGACTCTCCCAGATCCGAGTCCAACACTTGAAGCGCTATATCAGGGGTCCCCAACATGATGCCCGTGGGCACCATGACAGCTGTTGACAGGTTTCCTGGTGTCCACAAATTTATTTTAGAAAGTGGGTTGGCCAACAGAGCTTCTGATTGGCCATTGGAGACCTGACAGATACTGCCAGATGAGCACCTTATAACGTGTATATTTGTATTAAATGATCAATCCTCATTTCCATCCCTACTGTCTTCCATTACAGGACTCCAGGGAGCTGGCAAGGCCAAAGAAACTTGTGCAGTGCAATGTCAATGGCCTGGGGGCAGCCTTTGTCCCTGTGGAAGGGGCACCTTGCTTGACTCCAGGTTGCCTGTGAAAAGCCTCCACTGCACGGGTGCTGCCGAGCTCCATGGGAAACGCCAGAGGAGAAGGCCAGGAAGTTGGGGCAGAGGACAGCTCTCACACTGCAGGTGGAATTATTCTGCCATGCTGAAGTCACAGTCTTAGCATCCTGGCTTCCCCCCCCTCCACACACACACACACACCAGTCTCCTGTTCCATTGTAGCCAAGGAGGTACAATGGTTATAAAAATCTATTGGACAATCCCTCTGAATACTATCTACGTTTTCAATACATTCAATCGCAGCGGGGGAGAGTACAACGAGTTCTGTCACATCTCCCAGGAAAGCACAATGCTCACATTCCTGTGACAGATGGAAAATAGCTTGGTGGTCTTAACCACAATCACATTCAGGCATTCTGCTCCATTTAAACAACAGGTCTGTGCAACTGCCAAAGCCCATTTGCATTCTAATTGCTGATTTCCCACAATTTATGAGGCAAGGCAATTTCTGCAGGCCTCACGATGGTGTTTAGCAGGTTATGGATATCAGGTGGAACTGACTGCATCCATGTTAACAACCATCCATTTCCTAGATCAAAATTTTGTGCAGATATTTTGGGCAGGTGTCGGGCCACATAAGAATCCTGTATGGCCCAGTTCCGGCCCCTGGGCCTTATGTTTGACACCCCTGGCAAACACCATAAGTCAGCTGAACTTGATGGCACTTTCCACCCCCACCATTAGACCTTTACAGCAAAGTCACTATAATTCCAAGAGGTATCACTGGAAGTAAGAAAAGCTTGCATTGCAGTAATTATAGAAGAAGCACAATTTTGCGTTGGTCCCTAAAACAGACTGTTTACCATGTGCAGGAAAGCCATTGTCAGAGAAACTGCGAGTGAGCTCTCTGGCCAGGATGCTAAGCTAACTAGGCATCTGAAAACAGATCATTTCCCCAGAACTCTTTGCTCCAGAGATCAAACTATCTTTCATCAAAGGTCCTCTTCCTGTATTGCCAGCAGAAGCTCATTAGCAGCCCCTTGAACACAAAACCTCTGACAAGGCTTTGAAGGGACTTTTGAGTTCCAATGAGAGCGGAAATCTTTGTGGCTTTGAAACGGCTCCCGTTTTTACGCTTCTCGCTCCGCCATTCATGAGCACATAAAAGCCAAACTCAAAAGTGCAAACGGCGGCAGAGAACACAAAGAGGAATTGGCTCGCATCTAGGTTTTGTTGGCAAGACAAAAGGGAAAGGATCCCAGAATTATTTAAAAGGAGCATCCCTTCTACCGCCTCTGATCATAGCAGCCATTTATCCTGGGTGACAACAAAAACCTCAGAAGTTCCCGGAGCATCTCTCTAGCAAACACTGCCTCCTAAGAGAGCAACTGCATTTGCGAAACCAGGGGCAGGTGTTGGGCGAGAAACAGAGGGAGGAGAAACAGAGGGAGGACGCATATAGAACTTATTCAAACAGTCAAACCACCCCTTGCTCTTCTCCATCTAGGTCTGGGCTGAAATCCACCTGTCCCCAGGTTTTTAGTGACAGTGCATGTTTTGTTTTGTTTTGCTAACTGATGGTTTTAAACGTATATGGCTTTAACTTTGTATGAATTTGTAACTTGTTAGCTGCCCCGAGACTGCTGCTAGAGAGGGGAGGCCTAGAAATAAAAATATAATTAGAAGTAGTAGTGTTGGTTCTTATATGCTGCTTTTCTCTCCCCGAAGGAGTCTCCAAGCGGCTTACATTCACCTTCCCTTTCCTCTCCCCACAACAGACACCCTGTGAGGGGGGTGACGCTGAGAGAGCCCTGATATCACTGCTCGGTCAGAACAGCTTTATCAGCGCCATGGGGAGCCCAAGGTCACCCAGCTGGCTGCATGTGGGGGAGCAGGGAATAAACCCGGTTCGCCAACCACTACACCAAGCTGGCTCTCTTGAGTGTCTGCATAGCATCAGTTAATTACAAAATGATGCAGCTTTTATTGTGCACAACATACATACACAGCCCCTAGAATATTGCAAGGACAGTGTTCTATGCACTATATAAATCAACAATGTACTACTTACTTACTGCAATGCATGCACTAACAACTGAGCGTACCATTGAAATTTTTGGGCAGCCTTTAGAAGACAACTAACAACTGATAAATAGGCATCTTCTATTGTTTGACTGTGTTTTTTTTACAGCTCTTATTTTGGTTCTTTTATTGGCTGCTGTATATCTTATGTTTAATGAATGAGTGTGTTTCATAATCAGACCTCTGAAAAAGGCCCTACACAGGCTGAAATGTGGGTTTATAGTTGACACTGTTCTTGCAATGGCCTGTGGGCCATGTATGTACATGTTTAATTTTTTAAGTTGTGCCTAATATAAAAGCCATATAATTTTGTAATTAACTGATGCTATACATTCAACCTTTTAAGGTCACGGCAGTTTTCAGTTGGGTTTTTGTGGTTTAGAGTCTCTCTTGTCACCTGATCCTTGTGGTGGCAACCTTCTGCTTGCAGCCCAGATGCTGCAGCTGCCACCCATTATGGATTTTGGATTTGGGGGCGGGGGGTTCA
This sequence comes from Paroedura picta, assembly GCF_049243985.1. Taxonomy (NCBI): domain Eukaryota; kingdom Metazoa; phylum Chordata; class Lepidosauria; order Squamata; family Gekkonidae; genus Paroedura; species Paroedura picta. The sequence goes on along the minus strand of NC_135369.1, from coordinate 28,669,324 downwards.
GTTGACATCCTTCACCCTTTCAGAGTGTGACTTATTTTCTTTCAACCTCAGATTCTTTTAAACCTCATTTTGCTCTGCAGACACTAAAGTCCCTCAATGCATCATATATTTGGCCTCAGGATTTCCCTCTTTCTGGCTATTCTCCTGCTCCTTCCTTACCCGCCTTTACAAGGCCTTCTTTCATATGTATTTTTAGCATTTGCCGCTTTTGACGTGGAGTGTACAAAGCCTTATACTGTCAGATGATCTGGCTCACTACCATCTTCACTATCCAGCAATATAATAGCAGGCTTTTACTGCTCTTGCGAGTGGTATATATAATGGAGCTTTGCAGAGAGGTGTCACAACATTGTCTCTTGCATTTCATCTTGTGTACCTGTCTGTGGACACAGTGCACCCGCAACTCATTGCCAAGGGATGACCTTCACAATTGGACTACCATATACTTCATGAGTGATAGCTGAATGTATGAGCCCTCTACACTATATCTGTTGAGACCAAATCTTTGGGTGGGAGCGTAGGCATGAGCATGCTAACTCCTGCCCCCCCCCGCCCCATCTGTGCATGGTTGCGGCTCACAAGCAGGGAGTCTGTGCCCCCATCCTGTGATTGGAATGTTTAGAAAGGCAGCATTCCCTGGGAGGGATCCGGCGCCCTTATCCTTATCCTTTCTGAATGCATAGGCTCTGTGCTCACAAGCTGGAAATTGCGCTTAGGTGGGAGGCTAGACTGCCACCTTTGTGCCTGCTGGGCAAATCGTAAGGAGGAGGGCAGGAAGGGATGAGCCACTGTGGACTTCTAATCTGGCAAGTTGGGTTTGATTCTGCCATGTTTTTAAATTATTATAATTAAAATAATTATAATTAAAACAATTTAAAAAGCCAGCTTGGTGTAGTAGACTTCTAATCTGGCGAGCTGGGTTCGATTCTGCACTCCCAACATGCAGCCAGCTGGGTGACCTTGGGCTCGCCACGGCGCTGATAAAGCTGTTCTGACTTAGCAGTGATATCAGGGCTCTCTCAGCCTCACCCACCTCACAGGGTGTCTGTTGTGGGGAGAGGAAAGGGAAGGCGACTGTAAGCCGTTTTGAGACTCCTTTGGGTAGAGAAAAGCGGCATATAAGAACCAATCCCTCTCCCTCTCCCCTTCCCCCTCCTTCTTCTTCTTCAACCTTTTAAGGCCCTGGCTGTTTTCAGTCAAGGTTTTGTGGTTTTAATTTCAGATCCCCCCCCCCACACACACACCTTTTGGCTCTCAACAAGAGAAACTCTGTGTGAGACCCTGAGCAGCAGCTGCCAGTCAGAGTATGCAATATTGACCTGGATTGATGGTCTGACTCAGTATTTGGCCTCTTTGGCCTTTTGGCTTAGATCAAGTGTACTCTGACTGCCTCACAGTGTTTGATGGACCTTAAAAGCTCCGGCAACTGCAGGACCCCTTACCCATATCGGTGCCTGCTCACATCTCTGATCAGCTTCTCCGACAGGTAAGAGCCAATACGGTCCAGCTTCTCCGGAGCAGACAGAGCATAGAAGGTCAGCTTCTCCATGTTGGTTTTCACCAGCCCATCCTGGGGGAGAGGAAAAAACATGACTGCATCAGAATTTGAACATGCAAAGGTTTTGGAACTCAAAGCCCAAAGGAAATGAGGAAGGGATCGGCTTCAGCCCCACGCTATGCCCAAAGGAAGTAACTACAGAGAAAACCATCCAAAGCAAAACTGTCTCTTGAAGGTTATAGGGCTTGTCCTTTGGGTGGAATACTAAACCAGTGGTTCCCAACTTTTTAGTATGGTGGCCCATAAGTCCAAACGTACCAGGCATGGTGACCAACAAAGTCAAAGTATGCACAAATCACTAAAACTGCAAAGATTTGGGACCCTTTCACAGGTTTCATGACACTATCTTGGAATGGGAGTCACAGATTGGGAAATGCTGCACTAAACTCTCTCGTAATGGGACGGCCTCACCTCTCCCTTGCTCCTCTAGTCAACTACTTAACCTTGCCTCCTTCCCTTCCTCCACCCCCACTTAATAGGAGTCAGAGAACGAAGATGTATTCCACAAGTAAGCGGCTAAAAAAGCAACCAAACAAGTAACTGCAAGATGAGCAGTGCCCAGTTTCCCCCCCTCCCTCACAAGTCGTGTAACCAGTGCTGACCTGCTCCTTATAAGAGTTTCTCTGGGGACTACGAAAGTCAGAAGGCCTCTGCCACTGGCCAGAAGTTCAAGGTTTACTGGGAAGTGTCACACATCCTTCCTCAGAAGCAAAACTTCTCACAGGGGAGACCGTTGGGGGCACAACTGTCAGCTTAATTCCTCTCCTTCCCCCTCCCTGCCAGAAGGCTCAACTTTGGGGCAAGCTGCCCAGAGACTGAAGAAGTAAGAGGACTGCTGTCACCAGGGGAATTGCACCACCTCTCTCCAATCAAGAACACCCACAAAGGAAGGCTGGCCAGCCCCTGAGGGGACACCATTTTGTTTTCACACTGCCAGACTAACCCTCCCCCCTCCACCTTTTCTTGCCACTCCTTTCCCCTGATGGGCTTTTGTCTTTATGAAGAGTAAGCTTGAGGGTGGCCTAACACCCTCACCCCTGCCCCTGTTCTCAAGCAGCAGCAGACTGGCTGGGAGACAATTGTCTGAAAAACGGGATATAAATAGGCCAAATAAAAATAAAACAGCCCCTCGTCACGGATGGTTCAGTGCTCTTTTCCGTGCACCTCAGTGCTAGTAACTTACAGTAATAACTGCTACACTGCTTTATTTTTAACGGATTGATTTCTATATTTTGAGCCTACCGTTGCCCTCTCTACAGGGGCTGACTGATTAAGGCAAGCTAGAAATCCATTAAGCGAACCGAAATGTGCTCCTGTCGGAGGAGTTAATGTCATCTGAATACTTTATTTTTATTAACAAGCTGGGGACTCACAAGGCATAAGGGGGGAGGAGTGCGGCTTGCAACCACCCCCCCCCACACCACACTCACATCCAACTGAGCAAACAAATTTGTCTCCCTGTTTTGTTTCTCTCTTTAATGGATACAGTTCTGTGCCTTTAGTGGAACGCTCAGGCATCAAGCCAGAGTCAAAAGAGGCCCCACACTTTCTACATTTGGTTAATTTACTAACACACACACACACACCTAGTAGATGTAAGCCCCCATCATGCATATGGGTAGCCTGATTTTGTTATTCTCACAACTGGTATTAGTCACGGAGTTGATACACTTTGTTTTAAATGCATTCAACATTTTACCTCTCACTTTGATATCGGAATGTTTAATGTCAGGGTCTAAATGACCGCAAATAAAGTGTTTGTTTTGAGTTGACAGAGGGAGGGTTTTGAGGGAGGAATTCAAAGTATTCTGCATAAAGCATCTCTGTAATCAGTACCAGTCAATCGATAAGACAGGTCACCATTATCCAGTGCTGCAACAGAGAATGCGACTCGTGGCAGAATCAAGATTTGAACTGGGGGCTTCAGAAGAGCGTATGAAGCTGCCTCAGAGGTCAGTCTGGCCTGGTCTACTCTGACTGGGAGCAGCTCTCCAGGGTCTCAGGGAGAGGTCTTTTACATCAGGGGTAGTCAACATGTGTGCCTCCAGATGTTCATGGACTACAATTCCCATGAGCCCCTGCCAGCAAACGCTGGCTGATCCTGCATTGAGCAGGCGGTTGGACTAGATGGCCTGTATGGCCCCTTCCAACTCTATGATTCTATGATTCATGGGAATTGTAGTCCATGAACATCTGGAGGACCACAGGCTGACTCCCCCTGTTTTACATCACCTACTACCTTTGAACTGTAGATGCCAAGGACTGAACCTGGGACCACCTGCACACCATGGAAATGCTCAACGGCCAAGAAGCAGCCTCCCTGCAAGGTCCCAAATCCATCTTCTGATATTTCAGAATGCCCATACGTTGTCTGTGCTCAGTGGTCAGCCTTACCCATCGGGGTGCATGAAATAAACACTCGTTTATGGATTCTGAGGTGGCTCAAAAGAACTGCTCTAGCCTACCATGGGATCAATTTAATAAAAAGAAAAGCTTTGCACAGTAGCATGATGAAGACAGCAGCTTCAAAGTAAAAGGAGGGAGAAGATGGGGACTGATAGGCTATGTGGGCACATAACTGTCACTCGCAGGAAAATGTGTCAACGATGCTTTAAAAGACGGCTCCCTTTGAAAGCTGTTTGCCTCCTGCAGAAGCCATCTGACAGATCCACCACATTATTCCTCCTGTGATTTGCTTCTTGGATTGACAGTGAGGGTAGCACAGAGCAGACACAAGGAACTAAGAGCAAACACAGGCTGCTGCTACTTGGAGAGCCAGTTTGGTGTAGTGGTTAGGAGTGCAGACTTCTAATCTGGCATGCCGGGTTCCATTCTGCACTCCCCCACATGCAGCCAGCTGGGTGACCTTGGGCTCGCCACGGCACTGATAAAACTGTTCTGACTGAGCAGTGATATCAGGGCTCTCTCAGCCTCACCCACCCCACAGGGTGTCTGTTGTGGGGAGAGGAATGGGAAGGCGACTGTAAGCCGCTTTGAGCCTCCTTCAGATAGAGAAAAGCGGCATATAAGAACCATATAAGAACCAACTCTTCTTCTTCTTCTTCTTCTTCTTGGCTTCTTCTTCTTCTTCTTGGCTATCAGCTTGGTAGTTACCAGTTTGCAAATTTACAATCAAGCAAGTTGGAACTGTTATAGGTGATTTCCTTCCACAGATATGCATATGCATGTGTGTGATAATCTGCAACAATGACCAATCTTGCAAATGCACATTAAGGTCTGGCAACCCTGGCTCTGCTTGACTTTGAGACAGTTTTCCAAGAAGTGAGCTGTCACAATCCCTTTATGCATCAAGGCACCTGCACATTATACTTTACTCTCTTAAAGAAGAAAAAAATCCAAAAACACACACACATACACAATTTCTAGCCCTCATGACAAGAATAACATTGGAACTAAGCTTGGTGGAATCTCAAACAGCTCCAAAATGTTAGTGAGGCAAGACTTCCCTTTGCAGAATCCATGATAATTTCTCCTCCTTCTTCCTCAGTGTGCTTAGGGATTCACTGTTTAATACCGGGTTGTTTTAACTAACCTGGAACAGATGTTAGGCTAAATGGCTTGTGATTGCCTGCATCCCCTCTGGACCAACAGACTTGGTTGCTTTCACTTTGCCTAGGAATCCTTGCATGCCATGTCACCTCAATTGCATGGGGTTCTTCAGGTACCCTTCCCCAAAAGAGCAGCTGTGGCATGGGTCTGGGTCCTAAGTTTCCACAGTGGAAACAGATGCAAAAATTCCTTCAATTTCACTGCTATCTCCTTATCTTCCTTCAGCAATCCTTCTGCTTCTCTAGTGAGCTTCTTGATATACTCAAGAAATGCTTGTGAATATTTTTGGCCATCTGCTCCTCATATTCTCTTTGTTTAGGTGCCTTGTTGCTGACTTACCCTTGTTCTGCCTGTGCTCCTTTTCATTCACCTCAATTGGGGAAAACTTCCATTTTTCAAAAACAGCTATTTTTATTTTGCCTTTTAGGGCTTCCCTGAACTGAGCTGCTGACCATGAAGGCCTCTTTATAGACTTGGAGTTGCCTTCCCTGTGACAGCTCCGTGTACAAATTGGGGCCAGCAGACGAGCTAAAAGGTTTGGCTGCCAGGCACATGCCTGCAATATCTGAACAGGAGCTTCATTTACCTCCGGGTCCTCTGGGAAAATGTTGTCAACGAGCCTCTTGTAGCGAGGACGCAAAGCTCCGCAGCAGCCACAGACACCTGGAAAGAGAAAGGAGAGACCCTTATTGGACCAGGCAGCTGAGCTTATTAGCTTGGCGGAAAGGAAACCGTCACCAATCTTCCTTTCATTAAAGCAGAGTTCATGGTTATTCTAAAATAGAACCGGTGATCAGTTAAACATAGAAACAGATGAAACCATCGCAGCCTTTAAACCACACTGAGAACAGTATCTTTCCTCTCCACAGCTACTTACTCTGCCCCACAGCATACCTGGGATGGGTTATCTATTGATCCACATCATTTATACTCCCTTTCCCCCAACATGGACCCAAAGGGGATCCCATTTCTGTCCCGCTCTACTTTATCCTCACAACAGCCCTGTCAGGTAGGCTAGGCTGAAAGGACACCAAGAGAGCGTCTACTGCAGTCTGCTTTTTCACACAGGCTCTTCCTTTAGAGAAGAGTGTCCTGGAGACTGAGGATGCCTCTGCACAAGTATCTGGGAGGACTCAAATACTGCCACACCTGACCAGAGCTTGACTTGTCTGGTCCCCACATTTCTTCCCTTCTGAGCTGGGCCAAAAGAGAAACGGAAGGTTTGATTCAGGCGAACATCCCCTTGGACTCTCCACCTACCCCTATGGGGAGGGGATGGAGCTAAGCTCTGCATTCCCCCCTCCCCCAGCCTGCTAAGGAGTTTTAATTCTTTTTCCAGGCTTGAAGGTAAGCACCAGCATCCAGATTGGGATTCAGAAACACAGAGTTTTAAAAATGGGAGTGATTCACTCCCAATGGCAACCAAGCCCCTGCAACTTGGATCAACTGCAGTTTCCAAATTGTCTTCAAGGAAGCCCCAAGGAGAGAACATTACAATGGTCAAGCCACAAGGTTTTATTGTCGCAGGAATCAGCATGGTTGCCACGTGTGATGGGGCTGGGGAGGGGGACAACTTTTAAGCCAAATTAAGTTGGGCATCTGATCTTGCACTGAGCAGGGAGTTGGAGTAGTGGGTCTGCATGGCTCCTTCCAACTCTATTCTATGAACAGAGAAGTATTCAAATAATTAAGCAGAGTTGGATCCAGCAGGAATCCACTGCAGCTCCCCTCCCCTGCACAATTGGTATGATTTCCCCCTCCCCTCTTCATCATCCACAGGAAGCTACCATAACCGCCCCCCCCCTCAGGTGGAGCCCCCTCTGAGACCCACACAACCTAACTTCTCTCCTTCCTCCTTTTACTTAAACCAGCCTTTCTCAACTTTTTTTACCTCTGAGAAACCCCTGAAACATTCTTCAGGCTTCGAGAAACCCCAGAAGTGGCACCATCATGCAGAACATGGCTGGGAATCACAGCTATGGACACGCCCACCAGGGGCCCCTTCCCTTCCCACCCCCTCCAGGCCCATAATTAGCGGCAGCTCAACATGATTATATGGTCATATCACCTGTACTAATTCTGCTGTTCCATGTACACCACCCCAAACGTCGCAGGGAGGGGAGGTATATAAATCAAATGAATGAATAAATAAGCAAACATTTAAATGTTTTAAAATATATCCTTATCCATGGTTCCTCTTTATATTTATGAAACTGGCCCTGGGATGGAGCGAGTCTGGCTGTCCGAGATGGAATAGGGCCAATCAGGGTGTGACCGGCGAAGCACTCTGTTGGGCCTGCCCTGAACAGCTCTCACCTACGCCCGGTGGAGAGGGGCACCTTCACTGCCCCTGGATCCGGGAAGGCCTTTTGCCGCGTCTGCGAACAGCCTTCCTGGACCAAGAGCCAGCTATCTGCCAGCACACCCGGCGGCCAGGGGCCTCTCCACTGCCCCTCTCGCCAAGGGGCTGCTCTCTGGGGTAGCTCTCCAGCTGCTGAAGCCGATGACTAACTCCCATTCAGGAGACCCATCTAGAGTCGCCAAGAAGCCCCAGGGTTTCACAAAACCGTGGTTGAGAAGTCCTGACTTGAACACATGATGCTGCCTTATACTGAACCAGAGATTTGTCCATCCGAAAGTCAAGGCACTGGTTTACCTTGCTCGGTATCACTGATTCTGACTGGAAGCATCTCTCTCAGGGTCTTCCCAGTCCTGCAACCAGAGCTCTTTTCACTGGGCACGTGAGGAATTGAACCAGGGACCTCCTATGTGCCATACACAGTTTTGATCACGGAACTGCTTGCACCCTAAGCCAGAGGATGCCTTGGGAAACCTAAATGATGCCGTGACAGATCACTGGTTAGAGGTGTGCTCTGGGCTGGGAAAGCCAAGGAGGAGAATTTCAGGGACAGCCACGCTGAGCAAATAAAGGTGCGCCTCACTCCAGGCAGATGGCACAGACGCTATGAGTCATCCACTGCCTGAAGTCCCCAGTGCTAGGAAAGGCAGCAGGGAGTCTGATTCACAGGGGCTGAATGCATTCCTCCAGCAAGAACACAAGAAAAGTTGTGAAGCTTCCATCAATCAAATGTGGAAATTAGGGCAAGACAAAATGCTAGAAAAATAAGCTAGAGGAAGTAATTTCACAGCAACCCAGGACAAATGGCCCGGGTAGTCTGCTATGGCACTAAATACATAAGAGAGTGACAATGTGGAGTAGCAGCTACCGTTCAGAGCCTGTTTAAGGGGAACCAAGGTTCAGATTCCTGCTTAGGTACAAAACGTGTGCCATAGCTCAGAGGTAGAATAGATGCTTTGATGCAGAAGTCCTTGGTTCGTTCCTGGAGCCAGTCAAATTGACCTGAAACCAGTCAACTCTGGGCAGCTGCAGTCAGTCAAATTACAAAACTGGGCTAGATGTGACCATAGAGTTTTCCAGCAATTCCTAGAAGACAGACGACATCACTTCCGGGTTTCCCTGGAACTGAGATCACACTATAAGCCCAGCAGCTATTTTCCCCCTCCAAACAACAGCAGGAAATGAGAGCTGGGGGCAGGTAATCAGAACCTCCCATCAAGGTGACTGGCAACCATCATCTGTCCTCTACTTGGTCATGAAGCCCCTGCCATTGTCTCTTAGCCTAACCTCTCATTCAGGGTTATTGGGAAGCTAAAGAGAGAGAAAAGAGAACCAGGTGAACCAAGCTCCCTGCAATAAAAATACCACTAACATATATATGGTATCTCTTTATATCAAATCACACCTTTCATCAATTTCTCCATTTGTAACCCAAAATTCTTTGCTCTAATTTGAATTGATTTAGGAAGCCAGCCAATGACCCTCAAAAGAGGGCCACCCTCTGAAAATGAGGGACAGTAGTTTCAGGAATAGAAAAAAAAGAAGTACAAGAGCCAGCATGGTGTAGCAAGAGCCAGCTTGGTGTAGTGGCCAAGAGCAGAGATCTCTAATCTGGAAAACTGGGTCTGATTCCCACTTCTCCGCATGCAGCCAGGTGGGTGATCTTGGGTCAATTCTCTCAGAACTCTCTCTGTCACTTTGAAACTCCTTTGGGTAGTAAAAAAGCAGGGTACAAAAACCCAGGGCTGCTTCTACTACTGTTTCTCACAAAACAAAGCTGGCTAACATCATTCTATTTCCCCCCAATCTCTTTTTAAAACCTATCCAAGATGTTGCCTGTCAACAGCTGGCTGGTCTTAGAAACAGAGCGCGAAAATATAGATGAATCCTTGTTCTAGGTTTGGCAGGCAGGTCAGTTTGGCTTCAAAGACTTCATGAAGCCAAGTATGCCACTGGGCAGATGGCAGCTTCCCTTTTTAATTTCATAGTGGTGTCCTTGGCTACCAAGAACAGGAGGGAGACTGCTTTTTTCTTAGCTAAGCAACAATTTGGGGCATGTTTCACAGCAGATCAAAGCTACTCTGACTAGCAGCCTAAATGCTAGAACTGCAGGTATCTCCAAACTGGAGGAATTTCCCTGCTGCCTACTTCGCATAATTACTTAAAAACAGATTCCTTTTCATAATGGCTGTTATTTTGTTTATTTCAATTTCATTCCTTTAACCAAAACTTCAGGCAGTGTTCCAGGATACCAGGGAGCAACAATGACAAAAGACCTGCTTAGTGAACTGCACACGACTCAAGAAATCTGACTTAACATTGTTAAGCTACAATAATTGGTTGAATTTTTATTTAATTTCATTGTTCAGTAATAACAAGCTCTGTCTGCATCTGTATGTGGACCTGAAAGGGCATTCCAGCTGCGGCAGTAGCAGCAGCATTAAGTGGAGTGGAAAGGAGTGCATTCAGCTAAACCAAGCTGGAAAAATATCTGGAAAATACCCTTTCGGCATGTGGGGGTATTGTTTAAACTGGTTACAGATTCTCTCATCTGATCAGCTACTGGTATAGCTGGCCTTTATAAAGGACGACTTTGGGGGCGCTTTTGCTTGGGGATATTCAGCTATACCGATCAGTTAGCCTCTCCTGTTTGCACATGGTGGTGAGTCCTCCCCACTGCATGCAGTTCCTCGGGCCAACTTCTCCTGTGACGTGGTTTGCGCAGATCTACTAGACTGGGGAAAATGCAGGATTTCTGAAAAATCCCAGATCTGAATACCATACTGGAATGTGCACATTAATTCTATGCCTTCTGAATACCATTGCTGTTGTCGTTGTTAGGTGCAAAGTCGTGTCCAACCCATCGCGACCCCATGGACAATGATCCTCCAGGCCTTCCTGTCCTCCCAGAGTCCATTTAAGTTTGCACCTACTGCTTCAGTGACTCCATCCAGCCACCTCATTCTCTGTCGTCCCCTTCTTCTTTTGCCCTCGATCGCTCCCAGCATTAGGCTCTTCTCCAGGGAGTTCTTCCTTCTCATGAGGTGGCCAATGTATTTGAGTTTCATCTTCAGGATCTGGCCTTCTAAGGAGCAGTCAGGGCTGATCTCCTCTAGGACTGACTGGTTTGTTCGCCTTGCAGTCCAAGGGACTCGCAAGAGTCTTCTCCAGCACCAGAGTTCAGAAGCCTCAATTCTTTGACGCTTGGCCTTCCTTATGGTCCAACTTTCACTGAATACCATACTGGTCCCCAAATTTTTAAGAAATACTGATTTTTTTTCTAGTATGAATATTTTTGCACATCCACCCACCTCATCCCTATTCCTCCCCATTTTCTCTATCCCATCCACACAGAAACACAGCTGTGAGTGATTCTGGCAACTCCTGTTTGCAAACCATGAACTGTCACAAGCATTTAACTGCCAACCGAACCAGTTTAGTTTGTGAGGTTTGGTAAGCATTTTGTTTGAGCAGTCTGTCTGGAAACGTATCTGAACAAGTTTCAAGTCCAGTGGTATCCATTCACAAACTACCACAAACTGTATGAAAGTTCATGACAGATCCTGTGTGAATAGGATCCTGTCACGAACTTCATTTCATCAATCATCCAATATTCATCACAAACTTGAGCCAGTTCATGCCACTATGAAAACAGAGTTTAGCCCTCTACCCTCTGTAGGAACAGGGGGAATATGCGCATGGATTCTATGCCTCCAATCACCTTGCAGTTTCACCTTTGGAAAATGGGAGGGGGTGTTTTCCTCCAAATTGGAGGAGGGGAGCCAGAGATGCTCAGATTGAGCATCATTATCTGGAAATTCTAGTTCACTGCATTGTCTTCATTCTGGTCCTGTGTGTGTGTGTGTGGGGGGGGGGGGAATGTTCCCTGTGTGGTCCAGTGTATTTTTGCAAGTAATGTTATGAAACTTAATGATTCATTTTTGTTGTTGTTGTTCTAATAAATCTGGTGCTTTAAAACAAAGTGAAATGACCAGTGTTTAACCAGCCATATTATCAACCCCACTTCAACCTGACACAGTAAAGTATTTCTTTTAGGACTACCCCACAACATACACACTGACCTGAGCACGGCATAAAGGCCCCAGAGTTCTGCAACTAAAGGACACTAGAAGCCAAGGTGGCTGGTAAGCACAAGGAACTGCAGGTCTGCGCTTTGCTGCCACCCCTAAGATGGACACAAAATTAACTGCAGTCTAGCAAGACCAGGTGATATGCGGTGCCATCAGGCCCCCCTGCCCACTCAGCCATATTGAACTCCTGTCTCAAATCTGGACCATCTGCGTAAGCAACTTGCTGCAGGTTGGGCTGCTTATTCTGCTGTTTCATCTATTCTTGGAACTACCGCCAAGTCATTGGTGGGTCAGCAAAGAGTGCACGCACACACGCACATCCCTTTAACCGTATAACCGTATTCCAGAAAAGACGAACAGCTTCAAGCACAACAGCAGGAAGGTCATGTACCTCTTCCCGTCCATTCTGGATCCATCCTGCCTAACTGCTTATGCGCTTCCACCTCTGTCTCCACACTGAAGTCTCCTTGAGTGACCCCAAATGCTCATATTCAGGCTAGCGAGCAGAGTCAGAGAGGCAGCAATTTCCTTACTTGCAGCTGAACTTTCAAATGGAACAAGGAAACCACCTACCCAAGACTCGTGGCTCTTTCACCAAGTCACGTGAACACAGGAAGCTGCCTTATCCTAAATCAGAGCATCATTCCATCAAGGTCAGTACTGTTTGCTCAGACTGGCAGACTATCTTGCACATCACCTGCTACCTGAGCGTTATTTTTTACCTGGAGATGTTGGGAATTTAACCTGGAACTACTGCACACCAAAGAGATGCTCTGCCACAGATCCACAGCCCCTCCCAAGTCCTTCTCGGGCCTGCATGTAACCTTTCCCACTGCCTCTGCTCCCCACCTCCTGCAGCTCTTTCTCCAGTGGTCCCGGGCAGTGCATGCAGTTCACAGTGGAGGGCCAGCAATTAAGTGATCAGGAGAAGGGACTGACAATTGTGGGCCCTGCCAGAAGCCCTGGGCTCCAGTAGCTGCCTTGTCTCAGGGTATGCTGACACCAGCCCTGAATGTAAACAAGGATTTCCAAGGAATATTTTTACTTGCATACTGTACCCAAGCCCTGACCTAGACAACCTGATCTTGTCAGATCTCAGAAATTTAGTGGGGTTTCTACTTGGATGGGAAATCCAGGGTTTCTGCACAGATTCAGGCAATGGCAAGCCACCCCTGGAGATTTCTTGCCCTAAAGGCCGTATTGGGCTTGCCCTAAGTCAGAGGTGGCCACACTGTAGCTCTCCAGATGTCCATGGACTACATTTCCCATGGGCAATGCTGGCAGGGGTTCGTGGGAATTGTACTCCATGGACATCTGGAAATCCAGTTTGGCCGCCCCTGCCCTAAATCAACTGCAACTTGACAGCACTTTCCACCAGCACTATAACCCAGACCGAACCAAACACATTGCTTTTTAAAATAAAATATTTGGTAAAAGAATTAAAAAGTAGAAATAAAACTAACACATGCAAAGCTTTGGTAGTGCAAATCACCAAGCTACCATAAAACATCAGTAATACAGGCTCAGAATTAACTTCTCATTCTCGGGAGGAAGAACCAAACATGTTGCTAAGAAGTTCCTCTTGCTATGGCATGAGATTAATAATCCAGTCTAGGAAAGACAGTGAGACACCTCTTCAGTGATGTATGGGAACCGGGCCTGACCAGAACAGGCAGCGTAGAATGCCGCTGCCTCTTGCATCACTTCTTCCCAAGCAGGAGCTGGACGAATACAGAAATAGACACGGTTGGCCGTCTAACCAGCAGGCACGGGCGGGTGATGTGCAGAGGAGCCATCCAGGCATCTCTTTCAAGGGGAAACAATTATTGTAGCTGACTGTGCCAGGCTGGGATAGGAATCTAATTAGAGCTGCGTGTGGCAGGAAGAGAGAGGTGAAGGGCTGGAAAGAAGCCAGACACAGGGGGAGGGGGGGCCACATACAGGGCTTCCCCCCCCCCCAATCTTCCTCTGAGTAATCCCCATTCCATCAGAGGAAGCCGCAACACAATATGTAATGTTGCAGTGAAACAATGAGGCGAAAGAATGTGCTCAGACTCTGGCAAGGAACGCCTCTCTGTGTGCACTCACTGAAACTATTGTCCATTTCCAGCCTCTGTTAAAAGCATGCATATTTACTGAGCAACTGGAAAACGGGAGAGCATACGGCTAGCAGTATGAAGAAGAGACAGCTGCAAAACCCAGATCTTGAAAACTCCTTTTGTTTTTGACACAGCCGATGGGTTTCTATTTTCATCTCTTTCGTACATCCTATTTTTTCCCCAACTTGCAAAAAAACACATCTTTAGATACTTTTAAAGGGCACAGAAACCTGCTGTTCCAACACTGCGTGTATCCACGTAGCCACAGCCAAAGTGTTATATTTTTAAAATTCCATATGTAGAGCTAACAGTATGTATTTTATGTGCTTCGAGTTGTAGGGTAAATTTTGAAGGGGTTTCTTCCTGAATTATTGCATCTCCCCATTTTTTTCCACCAAAACATCTTAGGTTTTTCCTAATGGGGGTGGGGAGCTTTCCCTCTAGGCTAGCTATCCCCAACCTGTGGGCCGCGGACCACATGTGGTCCTTCGACTAACTGGAGGTGGGCCCCGAAGGACGCCTTCTCTCCCACCCACCCCTGGCCCTTTACGACACACTTCGGCTGTCATTGTCTCCCATCACTCCCAGCTGGGACTAACTCGTTGCAGAGAAACAAGCTCAGGGTACCCATTGATTTGTCATTGTCATGAGTTAAAATTTCCATGAAAATAAAATGTTCCTTATGTACATTGTTGTGGCGTGTCTGTATCTTATTTTGAAGGGATGTTTAAACATTATCATAGCGATCAGAGAGTGTTAGGGCAGTGGTTGAGAGTAGAGGAGTAAACTACCCCCCCACCGGGCCTCAGTAAAAGGCGTTGAGTGGTCCCCAGTGGGTGGTCCCCGGTGATAAAAAGGTTGGGGACCACTGCTCTAGGCCACAGCTTCAAATTTGTAGAAATTTTATCTAACTGGATATCCCAGGTTAGTCTGATACTGTTATGATCTTGGAAGCTAAGCTAATGGTGCTGCACAGTACTTGGATGGGAGACCATCAAGGAAATTCAGGGTTCATATCCCGCCTTGAAAAGCCTACGGGATCCACACTTGCTACCACCAAGGAGCAGATCCAGCCAGAAGAGGAAGCAATTGGGCAAGTCTGGGCATGCACATGAGAACCACAAGGGGACCCTGATTTTATGGCCACCAAAGGAACCTGGGCGTTCTCCAGAGGCACAAAGGCTGAGCCAAGGTGTACAACTAAAAAGGAGGCTGTGAGCCATTCAAAACCCAAAGGATATGCTCAGGATTCGTGAATTGTAAAGGAGGTCCCTACCACTATCCAGGGCTGCAGCAATGGACACCATAGCATGTAGGTCAATCGCAAAAGCTATGCACCCTTTGAAAGGTCAAGGTGGAAAAGATTTTCTCCAGTGCCCATTCATGGAAGCACGGACAAAGAGACACACAAGCAACCTGCATTTCTGCTTCCTCCTCTATCACTGCAGGTGAAGATTTTGTGGCATTTACAGTAATTTTATATGAATGTCCTTGCCCTTTAGAGACTTGTTACCCATTTTACATGTATATTCTATTGCATACATACAAGCAAGTATTATTTATTTATTTATTACATTTATATACCGCCCTGCAAGAGCCTCTTGTGGTGCAGAGTGGTAAGGCAGCCGTCTGAAAGCTTTGCCCATGAGGCTGGGAGTTCAATCCCAGCAGCCGGCTCAAGGTTGACTCAGCCTTCCATCCTTCCGAGGTCGGTAAAATGAGTACCCAGCTTGCTGGGGGGTAAACGGTAATGACTGGGGAAGGCACTGGCAAACCACCCCATATTGAGTCTGCCATGAAAACGCTAGAGGGCGTCACCCCAAGGGTCAGACATGACTCGGTGCTTGCACAGGGGATACCTTTACCTTTACCTATATACCGCCCTCCCCAAAGGCTCAGGGCAGTTTACATGAAACAAGAAGTGAAACAGGCAAGGAGAAATCTCATTCCCTAAGACTACCATTTCTTGGTCTTCAGGGATTCCAGTTTTACCCATCAGTTCCATCTAAAGGTGCTTTTACAGTTTGTTTTGATGAAAGACAGAGAATCTCCTTCAGGTAATTTCTGCTCCCCTCCCTGCTCAACCACAAAGAATTAATACAGAGTTTCTGCCTGAGGGTTGAGGAGTCATAGCAACTGCTGAATCTCTGGCAGGTAGATGAAAATAGAAAAATGGAGAACATGAGTATTGTCCATTCTGGATTGAACACTAGGTCAATCTTGCTGCCCGGCATTTATTAGGAAAAAAATGTAATCCTGTTTACAATAAGAAAATTTAAAACAGTAGGACAGCTAGACAAAGCAAACGAACAAGCTAACCATCAACAAAAACTACTTAAATCGGCCAGAAAAACAGACCAGAAGCAAAGCACTGACCACTACCATGTATGTTCAATGTTGTCAAATTACTTCCAAATTATGGAGACCCTGTGAATTAGTGCCCAAAACTTCCTATTGTTTACAGCCTTGCTCAGGTCTTGCAAAATGAGTCTTCCTTAATTGACTAAACCTATCTCATGTTGATCTTCCTCTTTTCCTGCTGCTTTCTAAAACTTTGAAGCAAAAGAGACGTTTCCAGAAGCAGTGCCCAAATATTGATTTTGTCACTGCCAGCAGTCAGTCTCCTGACAGCAGCATGATATGGAGAGAAGTAGAACTTCCCCAGCTGAACTACCCAAGTGGGTCAGTTTAGAACTCTCCGTAGGCAAACAGGTCCAGCAAGAAACACAAATCCATTCTTAACTCTTGCCTTCATCCACAGATCACCTGACTGTGATTTATTGTAAATCTTTTGAAGAAACGTTAGCTGTTTTCTCTTGTCCTGGAGGGACAGACCAGATCCAATGGAATGAAATTAATTCAAAAGAAATTCCGTCTAAACATCAGGAAGAAGTTCCTGACAGTTTCCTCGGGAGGGGGGGGGGTTCTCCATCTTTGGAAATTTATAAACAGAGTTTGGATAGCCATCTGACAGAGAGGCTAATTCTGTGAAGGCTCAAGGGAGTGGCAGGTTACAATGGATGAGCGATAGGGTTGTGAGTGTCCTGCATAGTGCAGGGGTTGCACTAGATGACCCATGAGGTCCTTTCGAACTCTATGATTTCATCAGCCTCTAAGTCTGAACTTAAATCTGGCTGTTCTGCAGCTGACTAAAACAACTTGTCTGAGGAAGATGGACACTGTACTTCAGTGGAGATGTTCAGGGATGGCGATGATTAGATCTGGGTTCAGTCAGGACGCAGACACTTCAGCTCCAACATGAATTGAAGTTTTATTATTAACAAGGAAGAAAACTGAACAGAGACAGGGAGAAAAAACAGGCTTTATATACATGGCCAATGGCTATAGGCCACACCCCCTAGGCACATTATTGGTTGTTAATTACGGCCTTATGACTGGCTACAAAATACCATCTGTGGATTGGCTGCTTGAAACATTATATCCAAATATTTAATATGGTTGGACAGACGCTGGAGAAGGATAGTTTATATTCGGTTGGGATGTTCCATCTTTAGTCCAGAGCTGAGCCAGATGATCAACTGGCCCCTTATCAACCAAGAAATTACCTCAGCTCTGTTGGTGACAAATCCGAAGGAAGCCCTCCTAAAATCAACTGAAAAACAGCTGGTTTAAGCACACTTAAGCATACTTAGTTCTGATTTAGATTGCAGCCTTTGATTATTGCTGGTATTCTGCTCATCATTCTTTCACCCAATTGATCGGTGCAGCATTTCTAATTTCTCCCCCTCCCCAGCTCTTCAAAAATGATAAACTGATTCATCCCCTTGAATTTAAAAAGTGCCTTTTAATTCAGCCTCTTAATGAATTTTTGCTCTCTTTTCATGCCAAACCTTACACTTTATGATTGTGTTACAGCCTCTTTAACATCCCGATTAGCACTGGTTCCAACCGCCATCCCTTCTCTAAAGCTGACAAGTTCTTTATAGAAAGACTGTCAGAACACACTCCCTCCCTACAAATCACAGCCCCTACCAATTCTAACCTAGCAGTGTGCTGCTTGAAGCACTTGACCTGTTACTATAATGGTAGCTCATAATGGAAAGGTGCTTCACACAGGCCCATTATGCACGGTCGCCGAAACGGCGATTTCGGGTCACATGGAAAACGCGGAGGGGGAAGACGCGACGCACACCGGTTATGCACGGGGCGGGGTGCGACGGCGGCAAAACCCAGAGTAACCGATTATGCACGCGGCGATCCGGGCGCCGCTTCTGGTTGCGCCCCGCTCACCCGGAAGCTGCGCTTTCTTCCGCGTTTCACTGACGCGGCTTTTTCGGCGGCATGCACCGAAGCTGCAGCCAGTTGCAGCTGGCTCCGTGCGTTATCGGTGATTTTAGTCGCCGCCATTCCACCCCGAATGTGCGCTAAAACCCCCGTGCATAATGGGTCACAGAGACACCTTCAGACAGAGAAGCCCATAACAGGACTCTGAGTAGGTTGGTACATGCAGAAACCAGCCTGGCTGAGACTGACTATGGAGTCAGTAGGGCCCCTTAACAAACCTAAGAAGCCAGGGCAGGTCTCCATCTTGTTTGGCTTCACTAGATTTCTTTCTCTTGCCTAGAAAAGCCAGGCCAGATTTCCATCTGGTTTGAGCTTGACTAGAACCTTATCTTCTAATTCCTGCTTGCTCAACTGACAGAGCTAAATGTGCATATTATGGAAATCACCCCCTTCCAGCGAAAAACCATTAGACTATCAACAGAAAAGGTATATTCCACCAGATACTAGTTAAAACCTTTCGTCTCTTTTGTCCAGTGCAATTTCTGCCTAGCAGCATCTCATACTCCTAAATGTTTCCCACTGTACTCCCCCCCCACCAGAGTTCTTCCTGATTAAACAATACAGGGCAACTAGCAACACATTACACCTAACCAAGATATTGTTCCACTTGATGAGCTTTCTCCATACCTTCCACTCTAGTCACCTCATATGCCAACTAACCAATCAAATTTGTCCATAACTCACAACCAGTCATCAATCACATAACTCCAAGTGGTTAGTCACTGGGGCTAATTCAAAAACAGTTGTATGTTACAATAAAACGAGGAGGAGGAGGAGAAGGGAATGGATTTGCACTGATGGCTTTGGTGGGAAGAAGAAGAGTTGGTTCTTATATGCTGCTTTTCTCTACCTGAAGGAGTCTCAAAGTGGCTTACAGTCGCCTTCCCTTTCCTCTCCCCACAACAGACACCCTGTGAGGGAGGTGAGGCTGAGAGAGCCCTGATATTACTGCTCAGTCAGAACAGCTTTATCAGTGCTGTAGCGAGCCCAAGATCACCCAGCTGGCTGCATGTGGAGGAGCGCAGAATCAAACTCAGCTGGACAGATTAGAAGTCCACACTCCTAACCACTATACCAAACTGGCAAAACATTGGTTGGAAAGAACTTGCAGAAGGTTTCTCAATTACTGCCTCTATTACAGCTTTTCTCAACTTTTTTACCCCCAGAAATATTCTTCAGGCTTTCAGTTTGGATTTTATAAGGTTTATACTAATGGCAGTCAGAAAAGAATGTGCAGAGGTAGTAACAAAAGGATGTTTATCCCTTCCATTACGCACTCATTCTTCTTTTCACCTGTCCTAGAGCAGAAATATTTGCCTTGGAGTCAGTTGGGAGAAAAATGGCAGAAAACCAGACTGCTGGGGGGTTTGGAGAAAAATCAGCAGGTAAGGAAAAGGTTAAGCCCCACACTGCTTGCTCTTCCTTTCTGGACAAAGCTCCCCCAATCTGACCAGCCTGCTACGGGAAAGCATTTGCTTAGGAAATGTGCACTGAGAGGGAAAGGGAGAGGGAGGGGGGGAGAGAGAGAGAGTGAGTCCACTGAAGCCTTTAGCAAACAGTGTGGATATTAGTTTATGAATTTGTTCGTTCTCGTGGCCTGTTTTTTGTGGTTCTTACAGCTGCTAGACCTGAATCATTTCTATTTATTACTTTGCGGGGCTTTATGGCTGCTTGACAATTTTCCTCCTTGAATTTTTTTTAATATTGTTTTAACTGTTTAACTACTTGTCTCATAACACAGTGGTTTTGAACTGCATAAGTTGCTTTGGCGACTTATGAGCAAAAATATTTTAATAAATGAGTGGCTGCATCTTGCCTTGTGCATCCTTAAGCCTTGGCCACCTTCCTCAAATACCTGCTAGCAACCCACCTTGAATTTATGCCTGGTCTGAGAAGCTTGGCAGTCTTAGTCCTGTCCAAAGCAGACAACACAGCTGTACCCCTCTAAGGGAGAGTTGCGGTGCAGCCCTTAAATTGCCTGAAATAAGCTGGTCTCGAGGGTGTCCTGTCGCAGGTTATGGAAATGGAAGAGTATTTTTTATTCTTCCAGCAGTATAGAGGATCCCCAACCCACGAGAAGGCGGAAGAGGAGAGAGCGAGAAAGAGCTGTCTTGGCATCAGGCCAACACCCAGAAGGCTGCAGCAAATTTGCTCAGCTTTGATCTCCAACTTGCCATTTCCAACACATTTTGCAAACATTAGCTAATTAATCTCACAACATGCCTCCTCTTCAGTGAGATAAGTTAACTCTCTTCTATATAGAAAAACAAGAAACGAGCCGATAGCTAAGAAAGAGGCGGTGTGAACCCTACCAGGAGGGTAACGGATCATGAGATGACCTCTGCCTGGTAGCACATGAGATGGGGCCTTCTCAGCAGGGGCTCCGCAGTTATGGACCTCTCCCCTTAGGGAAGTTTGCTTGCTGGCCTTGAGATGCCGGGCTAAGTTAATTTTGTTCCTGGCTAATTTTTTGTTCCCTCTCTTGCTGCTCTTTCTTTTCATCTACTTAAGCTGCTTAACTCAATTTCATAAATAGATCATGAACTGTCATGGATAATTTTTCCATAATCAAAAAGGTGGGCTATGTATATTTTAAGGCAGGGGTAGTCAACCTGTTGTGGTCCTCCAGATGTTCATGCAAAAGCTGGCAGGGGCTCATGGGAATTGTAGTCCATGGACATCTGACGGACCACAGGTTGACTACCCCTGTTTTAAGGCATTAAAAGGTACACCAGCTTCAGGAACACCCCATGAGAACATGCTCTGTTGGGTAAGCTCCCCACAGCAGCCAGCTGGAAGCTCCATAGATGCACCTAGGAGAGGGGCTGTGGTAAAGCATCTGCTTGGCAGGCACCTAGTAAAGCATCTGCTTGGCAGGCAGAAGGTCCCAGTTTCAACTCCAGTTTAAAGAATTGGGCAGTAGGTGATTGGACAGTAGATGAGATTTGCCAGGGACCCTGGAGAGCTACTGCCAGTCAGAATAGACAATACTGACTTTGACGGTCTCCTTCAGGATGAAACAGCTTCATGGGTTCCAGCTCTGATTGTTTGCCTCTCCCCCTGTAATAGGAATGACGCTGCTACAGGTGACGCATCATTCTGAACTATTGTTATTAATAGCCACTAATAGATCTTGGCTCCTCTAGGAATTTGCCATTGTCCCCGCCCCATTTAAAGCATAAGCCAGTGGTTCTCAACCTTCCTAATGCCCCCACCCTTTAATACACTTCCTCATGTTGTGGTGACCCCCAACCATAAAATGATGCAAGTGTTCTTTCACAGAAATTAAACCGAAACTGACCAATGGCATGAAGATCCATTGTTCATGGTTGTATATGAATTGGTTTTTTTCTCGGGGTTTCTTAGTTCTGTCTCTTGTCCCACCATGCCGATCTCACTCTTTTCCGCTGCTCCAGAAAGACGAACACTCTATCTCGATCTACCCTGCAAGGATGTTGTGTGGACAGTGCCCCCCTGCCCCACCTGCTTGCCCTGCTGCGACCCCTGTGAAAGGATCGTTCAACCCCCAAAGGGGTCCCGACCCCCAGGTTGAGAACCACTGCTCTAAGCCAATGGTCCTCATCAGCAAGTCTTGTGGCAGTCATTTTGGAACTGTAAGGTTTTAGTGGGGTGATGCCATCTTGTCCCCAGATTCTAATATTATAAGACTGTAGTAAATAAAGATGCCCCTCTCCTTACTGTTCATAGTTCTCTAAGCATCTCTTAGATCCACCTTTGGTCATCTCCTTCTGTAACAGCGGCTTATCCGAGGACCTCAGTTCAGCACACAGCTTCAAGAACATTTGAACTAGGAACCTGTTAAGAGCCAGTGTGGTGCAGCATTGGGACTTGGGTCTGGGACATCCATGTTCAGATCCTCACTCCGCCACCAATGCTTGCTGGGTGACCTCGGGCCAGCCACACACACTCTCAGCCTAACCTACCTCACAGGGTAGTTGCGATGATAAAACAAAGGAGAGGAGAATGATGTAAGCTGCTTCTGGTCCACTTAGGGGGGGAAAGGGAGGGTATAAATGAAAATAAATACATTGCAAAAGCTCTTTGGAAAGAACAGAAATCAACCTGCACTTGGGGAAAATACCCCTATGTTTGCAGTGTTCACTGTCTGACACAGATATCTAAATATCTTTAGATATCTATACCACACTTTCCTCATCAATGCAGACCCAAAGGCACTTAGCAACACAGTTCTAACCTTCATTTTCATCCCACAACAATCACCTTGTGGGGCACATTAGGTTGGGAGCATAAACAACACAAGGTGAGCCAGCAAAGCCTCGATGGTCAAGTGGAGATCTAAACTGGCTGTCCCAGATTAATTCAATGCGCTGTGCATTATACTACATTCTCTCACTTAGCTTGCTAATGCACAATTATGCCCTCTAAAGCTGCTTCTGCAATGCAGCAACAACTGATATTCTGATTACATGGAAGGCTGAAAGAAGGTGAATGGAAGATCCTGAGAGAATAGCCCAGGTTTCTCCAAGTGATCCATGGTTCCAGTACTATGTGGAAGGCAATCACGGGGAAGCAGTTTTGTGGTCGTAGCTGTGCCATAAAAGGATCCGTGTGCCAAGAGCATGGGGGTTAAAACATTTTTAAAAGTCTTAAAATCTAATGATATTTACACAGAATGCTTACATTAACAGGGTGAAGTTGGACGCTGAAAAATGGCTGGGCAGTATGATGACGTACTAGCAGGGCCGGATTTTCCTAAAGGCTAACTAAGCTTCAGCTCGGGCCTCAAGATCAAGAGGGGCCCATATTCCACATTTTTTATAAAGGTTAATACCAATCACAACATGTTTCATTTAACATATCTTTAACCGCTCCTGCGGAGCGGATTAAATAAAGCCCTAAGGGCTGTGTGGGCGGAGAAAGGGCGGGGCCTGTTCGTGAAAAACTCGGAGGGGCCCAATCAGGAGCCGCTTTGCGGCTCCTGATTGGGCCCCTCCAAGTGCCACTCAAGGGCCAAGCGGCAAATTGGGAGGCGCGCATAGCGCACCTCCCTATTGGCCACTTGGCCCGCCCTGGACTCCATGCCCAGATGCTTCGCAGGCGGGAAAGGAGCAGGGCTGCCGCGTTAAAGACGCGGCAGCCCTGCTCCTCTCCCGCCCGCGAACCATTGCCCTTACCGGCGGAGAAGGAGCCCATGAAAGGAGCAAAGCCCTGCTCCTTCCCACCTGCCCAGCCATGCGCCTCGCCGCCGGCACCCGGCCGCCCTTCTGGAGCCTCCCCACAGGCCTCCGACACAGCCTCCACTCACCGCCCTCGCCTCTGCCGTGGCACCTGCCAGAAGGCGCCAGCCTGTGCCACCAAAGGCCAAGAGCCCCCACGCTGCTGCCGCGAGAAGGGTAAGCCTCCCCGTGCCACCCCTCACAACACCTACCCTCCCACCTCTCCGGCCCCACCAACGACTGTGCTCGCCACCGCTTTTCCCCCCTCTACACAACCCCCCCCACCCATTCACACGCGTCGCTGCCGTGATCCCCCTCACCGTCTATCCCACCCAAACTGCTTGCAGCTCCCCAGCCCCCCATACACCCACCCAGCCTACTTACCCTTCTGCTGGTCACCCCCTTTCCCACCCATATCGTCCGCTGCCAACCACACCTGCGGCCAGGCCGCGCAACCCGCCCGCCCGCCAGCTGGAACTACCGCGGACTAAACCAGGC
Organism: Paroedura picta; assembly: GCF_049243985.1. NCBI lineage: Eukaryota > Metazoa > Chordata > Lepidosauria > Squamata > Gekkonidae > Paroedura > Paroedura picta. The sequence continues at coordinate 28,645,646 of NC_135369.1, read as the reverse complement.
ATGCGCGGAATTCCGCGCATGCCTGGTCCCCCTCCCCCACGCCCGCCCCGCCCCTGGAGATACACCAGGCATGTGCAAATCCATTCCCTTCTTCCGCCATCTTCTACCAATGATCCTGCCTTCCTAATCAATGTTTTGTATCTTCTTTAACTCTGCTTCATATGTATTTTAATTCTGTTTCAGCTTTTTAAGTGATACATTTTTGGAAGAAAAGTTGATTTTTAATGGTTTGAAAATGTAATTTTATCTCGTAGGTTTTAAATTGTTAGCCTCCATGGTAACCCTTGTAAGTATGAATAAGACAGGATACAAATTCTGTAAATAAATTCTTGGAGCTACCTACCAGACAGATTAATTTATCTACAGAACAGCAGCCTTACAGGATCTAAACAAGCATGGTGTAATGATTATAGAGAGGTGGGCACTAACCTGTAGAATTAGGTTGGATTCTCTACTCCTCCTTCACATGCAGTCAACTGACTAATCTTGGTATAGCACAGTTCTCTTAGTGCTATTCTCACAGAACAGTTCTCTCAGAACTCTCTCAGCCCTACCTAACTCATAGGGTATCTTTTGTGACGAAAGGAAAAGTGTTTGTAAGCCATTTTGGGACTTCTTTGGATAATCAAAAGTATAAAACCCCTCAGAACTTCTCTAATCAGGGGTCCACCAACATCTTGCGTCTGGCATTGGCCATTTAGTTATCTCCAGGAGGTCATGAAGACAACAATCATTCCTTTACCTTTCCACCCCAGCAACTGACCCTAAAGATACACTGCCTCTGAACATGGAGGTTTCAATATTATAACGTGTCTAACTCCCTCTTGAAGTGAGGATTGTTCCCAGGACTTGTGGCAGTGAATGCTGCTAATTATAGGCTGTGTGAAGAAGTCCTTTTGTTTGTCTGATCTGCCCCACTGTCTAATGCGGATATCTCCCAAAATGGCTCAAGAGAAAGCACAGTAATGAGGACCCTGTGATGTTGGAGGCGGCTTCTTCCACAAGTTCATTCAGTGGACTTCAGGAAGTTATTGTTCTAGCAGTGGCCTTCCCAGTAAGGCCTAATTTACAGAGGATTACTAAAATAACATACATGAAATGCTTCAACACATTCAATTTAAATGCTGTATCACCACCACTAACCCGTGCCTCGTGTTAACTCTCAGGACCTGTTATGGAACTGGCCCACCTGCAACTTGGCCAAGAGTAAAAAATCACTCCCTGGAGGTAAAAAACCATAATGCCTTCAGACATTCACTAGACCAGGGGTAGTCAAACTGCGGCCCTCCAGATGTCCATGGACTACAATTCCCAGGAGCCCCCTGCCAGCTGGCAGGGGGCTCTTGGGAATTGTAGGCCATGGACATCTGGAGGGCCGCAGTTTGACTACCCCTGCACTAGACCCAGGTTGCTTGCTGAAAACCATCCAGTTAAAACACCCCCTTGCTATGCAAAGAGCTCTTTCTTTCCATACTCTCCCCCCCCTTTTGCATGCATATACCAAAACTACCAAAAGCAAGAGAAAACAAAAGTCACTCCACAATAATCCTTCACTCAAGTGTCAAATAACCATACAGAGGAAGGCCTACCTCAGGTGCCATAGAAGTGAGGGAGATGTACAGGAACTGGTCCATGCTCTACTGGGAGTTTTCTTGTGCAAAAAACAAACCCTGTTCAAATGAATGGGAGTTACATGTGCTGTTATGTAGCTGCCATTCCTTTGGACAGGGCTTGTGCAAGACAACCTCCTTGTGGATTTGCCTCATGCTCAGCTGGCTACACAAGCGCCATTCCGTTTCTTGAGCACCCAAATGGCTTGGACTTAATCCTTCAGGGAAGGACCTCTCGTAGGATGAGAAGCAAGCCACACAGATGGGTAGGGAAAAGCAACTAAAAAAACACCTCCCAGAAGAATTAGGAAGGAGGTACAAAGATGTCTATCCAGCCCAGCAGATTCACGTACGCACACCCCTCCCGCTGTCCCTCCCCACTGCCCGATTTACTTGCGGCCTCCATCTGCTCGGACGGGATCACGGAGCTGGCGACAGCCAAAGCCCAGCCCTTTGTTTCCCTGACAAAGAGTTAAACCAACTCGAGACGGAGCAGCTGTCAGCAAGCCCGGCCCATCCCCGGCCTGTGATACGCTGTACCAAGGACCAGGCAACCTCGGCTGGCCTCACGAGTACCTCTCGAGGTACCCAGTTCCTTGCTGGGAGGTGCTAAGGAGAGCACCGCCTAGAAGCTGCCTGCCTGGAAAGGCCCCATGTGGTAGAGCTGCTAATATTCCTTAAGAGCCAGTTCAGGTTTCCCAGTGACAGAGAGAAGAGCTTTCCTTCAGACTTTCAAAGTCTCTGACGGCCGACAAAGATGAGGCCCTACAAGCTGCATCTTCTGCAGCCGTGAAAAGGTTGATGCGAACCTTAATTTTTAAATCTCAATTTTCAAATCTCACACGCACACCCACGTCTCATATTTCATGCCTCGTTCCTTTGTTTTTCCTAACTGGTCTGATTCCAAATGGGGAAAAAATACAGTTTGTTGTAAAGAGAAGCATGGAATGGGTAGCTTTGGGATTTGCCCAAGATGACTTGCACTTTAACAGGGTTCTTGCACATCCCTAGGGTGAAGGAGGAGAGGGCAGAGAGACCTGCTGTGACAATAGCACCCGACAATGAAAGCATCCGCCAGGCCTTGACTGAAGGGAGTCTGCTGCCACCTTAAAGGCAAAACAGATTCATTCTGGTGTCACCCAAGGCAAGAAGTAAAACCTCCAGCTCTGGACACAGACAAATGGCCTCCAGCTCACAAATGCCAATTAAATCCATTCGTCATTTAAGTGCTCCTTTTGGGTTTTTTTCTGTAACAGACTACCACAGCTATAACAGACAGCTTGCTGTAGTGGTTAAATGCAGCGGACTCTAATCTGGAGAACCTGGTTTATTTTATTTATTTATTATTAAATGTATAGTCTTGCCCTCTCTGTGAATAGGCTCTGGGTCATTTACGGCATGTTAAAAATTCAGTATAAAATAGCACAGTAAAATAAGTGCTCCGTTGTCTCGCTACTTCTCTGTGTATTTCCGTGGTGTGATTTTGTTCTGGAGAGGAAAGGAAAGAGGTCCGCGTGACTATTTGCTTGTTCTGGCCTCAACCATATACTGATTTCGCCACTCCTGCATAAGCAGCCAGCTGGCTGACTTTGGGTTGGTCACAGTTCGCTTAGGGCAGTTCTTGCAGAGCAGTTCTCTTAGAGCTCTCTCAGCCCCACCTACCTCACAGGGTGTCTGTTGTAGAGAGAGGGAGGGAAAGGTGTTTGTAAGCTACTCTGGGACTCTTTCAGATAGTGAAAAGTGAGGTATTAAAAACTAGCTCTTCTTCTGTACAATATTCTGTTTTTGTTTCATGGGCATGCTTGTGGCATTTGCAACTTGACATTTTCCTGGGCTGCCAAACATGATAAAAAAATGCAAAGGTGATCCTTTTACATATCTGCTGCACAGACACCTGTCTCTCAAGGCAATGGCTCCGTTGCAGGCCCATGGCTTTTCCCTCAACAGTCTGACCAATGATATTTAGTTGTTGAGGAACACAAGATGCTTTTTGCTTTCCAGGCTTCTGGGAGGCTTGTGTTGAATGGTGCTGGGGCCACAAAAACACAGCTTCCTTTGGTGTTGAGCTCTTCCGGATTTTGTAACTGCGCAGCTCTGGAATTTCATGCAGCACTCAGCTTGGTGTAGGGGTTAGGAGTGCGGACTTCTAATCTGGCATGCCGGGTTCGATTCTGCACTCCCCCACATGCAGCCAGCTGGGTGACTTTGGGCTCACCACGGCACTGATAAAACTGTTCTGACCGGGCAGTGATATCAGTGCTCTCTCAGCCTCATCCACCCCACAGGGTGTCTGTTGTGGGGAGAGGAATGGGAAGGTGACTATAAGCCACTTTGAGCCTCCTTCGGGTAGAGAAAAGTGGCATGTAAGAACCAACTCTTCTTCTCCTCCTCCTTCTCCTCCTCTTCCTTCTCCTTCTTCTTCAGCTAGGAATCACAAATAGGGAGATGAACACCAGTTTCCAAAGGCAAGTTCTTAAGTTGCTAGCATGGCTGCCATTTCTAAGCCCTTTTTACTGACTGACGTTTCCTCGCCGTTGAGATACAGCCTCTACAACCTGGACTGGCACTGGAACACTCCCCCAATCTCTTTTCTAAACAATAATAACCACGTAAGCAGTTGTTAACATGAGAACTCCCTCTGTGTCAGCTTGTCCGATCACCTATTGGCTTTCAGAGAGCCAATTTCGTGTAGGGATTAAGAGTGCGGAGTTCTAATCTCCGCTCCCCCAAATGCAGCCAGCTGGGTGACCTTGGGTTCACCAGGGTGCTGATAAAGCTGTTCTGACTGAGCAGTGATATCAGGGCTCTCTCAGCCTCACCCACCTCACAGGGTGTCTGTTGTGGGGAGAGGAAAGGGAAGGCAACTGTAAGCCGCTTTGAGCCTCCTTCGGGTAGACAAAAGCGGCATAGAAGAACCAACTCTTCTTCTTCAAAATAGTGTAGAAAGGCTTCGACTAACATTTTGCCACTCTCTGAGAGCTGAAGAGTTCTTCACCCTTCCAATGCCAACAATAAAATTTCCACTGACCAAGCCTATTTATTGAGTACATTTTTTCATCTCCACCGTTCCTCATCTTATTTTCACAACCACCCTGAGAGGTAAGCTAACCTAAGACACAGATATTGGTTGTTAGCAAAGCAGGGAAACACTGTGTGTGTGTGGGGGGGGGGGTTATTATTGTAGTGCAAGCAAGGTTCTGCTCTGTCCACCCACCGCACAAACAATGACAGGACATACAAAGCTGGAGATGAAGCTGGAGGATCAGATGACTACCTGAGTATAAATTTGGCAAGTGGCAAACCGACCTTGGATCTGTCACACTGTCAGAAGCCTGACCCACCTCACAGGGTTGTTGTGAGGGCAAAATGAAAGAGAACCACAGATGGCATACTTGAAGGAAGGGCAGAATAAAGGACAGATGATAAGAATAGGTAACAGCTTTACTAAGCAGCTCTTCTCTGCAAGCCCCAGACCTCGTCTAACTGACCCCAGCAGAGAGAGAGAACAAATGCACACAGCCTGCTATGGGCACTGTTAAATCTCATTCACGCTCTTTTGAACAAGCTCCCACAACAAAGCAATGCCTCGGGAAGGTACCTGTAGCCAGGCGGACCATTTTCCAGCTCCAGGCCAAGCTCACGCCACACGGATCAACTGCGGAAACGGCCGGGGGAAAAGGGGAGGCCATGATTCGTCCAGCTAAGGAGACGGACAGGACAAGCGTCTTGCGGGAGCTTCTTTGCCAAGCTACAAATGCAGAAGCAGGTGCCAGACTTGGGCAGCAGGGTTTTTGTGCCTCCCGGGACGGCTGCCAGGAGAGAGGGAAGCATCTCCAGAGGTCCGCTCCATCCAGCAGCAACCAAGGGAAATAAAAAAGGAGTCTTTGCTGAGCTGGCAGGAAACTTCTGCCGAGTCACAGGGATGCTCCGGAGGGCAGGAGGACCCAGGCGGCCAAACAGCCTTCCTGTTTTCGTCATGGGCCAAGATGTGAAAAGGGAATAAGAGGACAGGAAGATTCTCACTTGGGACTGCAGAGGAAAGAAAACTGATCTCCATTGCATTTACATTTATTCAGGGAAGGCGGAACAAAAGCCCAATCACCATTCTTTCTGCCTTTCTTCTGTGAAAACAAGCTGCATAAATCGATGACCGCAAAAAGAAGGTCCTAAGAAAGATACTTCCAGTTTGGTGGAGGCCATTCCCAGGACCCTGTCAGGCTTTTACCATCGACTGTGATTAGGTCCCCAGAGTAGCATTTCAGATCTCAACCTGGGGTGCATAGCAACGTTAATTTATCCACTAGAGCAACCTTTCTCAAGGGGAAACCTGGGAAGAAAAGAATTCTTGTGCAGGCAATGCACAGTCCTTGCACTGAAGCCAAGTGTAGTAGCTCTTGGCTAGGGGTCCCTGCCTTCAGGTGGGACCTGGGGATCCCCTGGAATTATAGTTCATCCCCAGACTACAGGGACTAGTTTTCCCTGGAGAAAATGGCTGCTTTGGAGGGTGGACTCCCTGGCATTGGACACCGTCCTCTCCTGCTTGAATAGCTGAATCCCTTTGCTTGCAACAGCCTCCTGCCAGCCGTTTTCTGTTGGCAGGGCTCAGGAGAAGAATCCTGAAAGAGGGGAAATGGGAGAAGCCAATGGGGGGGAGAGCAGCAGAGCCAGCTCTTCCCTCCTATTCCCTTTCCATTGTGTGTGAATTCAAGAAGCCACTACAGGCCAGACCAATGAGCAGAGGGCCACTCTGTCTTCCTGACTCGTCCCAGAGTTAGTTAATTTTTAAATATATGTAAAATTTCCGCCCAACTGGAGCAACCCCTCCAGGGCTCTAGAGTAACCCTGCAATAGGGTTAGGGCTCCAGGTATTCCTAGCACAAGGGGAGGCCTGCAACTCAATGCCAGAGCATCTGGTGAGAACTAGGCATGTGCACACACACGAGAAGTCATACCATTTTGGATTTGGCCAGAAACTATTCGGGCTGAATCCAAATCACATGAATACCTTTCATTTTTTTTTGGATTTGGCCGATTCAGTTTGGCCGAATCAAAAAAGTTTCTGGGGGAGGTGTTGTGCGTATGCTTTCCACACCTCTCCACCCCACCCCAGGCAGCAGGGAGCATCTCCACTGCCTGAGAAAGACGGGCAGAGAGCGTCTGCCAAACGTCTGCTGATAATAACAGGTGTGCTGAGCCTTTTAAATCCCTCCCCAGAAGTTTGGGGAGAGGTTTAAAGGGAGCAGTGTGCCTGTCATTCTCAGCTGTTTGGTGCAGCTCCCTTTAGATCAGGGGTAGTCAACCTGTGGTCCTCCAGATGTCCATGGACTACACTTCCCATGAGCCCCTGCCAGTGTTTGCTGGAGGACCAAAGGTTGACTGCCCCTGCTTTAGATGCTTCCTCAAGCCTCTCAGGCAAAGCTGTCTGCAAAGCCTGGGGAAGCATTTAAAGGGGACAGCATGCCCAATAGCACAGCACCTGACATTCTCAACTGTTTGATAGGTGCTCTCTCCCCCCGCCCTACCTGCTCAGGATAGAGTTGCTAGATCCAGGTTGGAAAACTCCTGGAGATTTTGGAATAGAGCTTGGGGAGGACAGGGACCTCAGTAGGGTACAAAATCATCGAGTCCACCCTCCAAAGCATTCTCCAGGGAAAGAGATCCCTGTAGTCTGCAGATTAGACGTAATTCCAGGAGATCCCCGTATCTCACCTGGAGGCTGGCATCTTTAGGCTTTAAGACAATACTTGGAAGACTTGGCAGGAAATGCCTGCCAAGATCTCAGAAGCTACGGGAGCGGCTGAATCAGACTGCAGTTGCCAAAAGAGTGAGGTTTCAAGGGCATTGACAATTCCTCATGCCTCTACAGAAGGCAAGGCAAATATCAACATAGCAAGCACTGCAGAACAAATTATACCAAAATAAGAGTAATGATGTGCCTTTGGTTCATCTGCACTATTAATACAGGCCACAGAATTCAGCATTGGTTTGGGGGAAGAATTTACGTAAGCTCATAGTCTATCCAGCCCTGGTCAAGGTAACGTAATGCTAACTAAGCTTGCACTGGGTAGCACGGTCAGCAGAGCAACAATTCTGAGTGAATTTGACAGATGCGGTAGGTCAGATCGTCATATTACACTTGTATGGAAAGGGGGGGGGAGACCAAAAACTGAGCATAAAAACTTCCACTATGATGTTTCAGAGCCAAGGAAGTTGATCTAATAGAGGATAATTACAGTAATTCATCTTTAACCACCACTCAGGACCGTAACCTTTATTTAGCCACTCTGATGCCTGCATGAACCATTACTGTATTATAATAAACATGTTAAATGCATTTTCATGTTCTAAATGAGTCTCAGCAGTTCCCTTTGGTGACAAAGCAAATGTGGCTGTTAACAAAACTGACGAAGAGCTGCAGAAGATCTTTGGACTAGTTTGAAGAACCAAGAGGGGAACCTTGGCTGGATGCTAAACGCTGCCACTTCAAATTGCATTTCTGAATTCTCTCCTACCACCCTCCCCGGTCCCACAAATAAAACTGTGCCATATGCAACTTTACCATCTTGCAAACACTGTCTGCATGTGAGTTCAGCCATTTTTTTTCTTTCAGCCTGCTGAGAAAATAATTGAGTCTTAATTGGAAAATGACAAAGTCCTCATGTAACTGAAAGTAACCAAGGCCTAGAATCTTTTTGCCCAAACTTTACAGGCGATTAACAACATTTTGGCATGTAGCCAAAAATAAGATGGTGCTGTGGTTGCCAGCCTCCAGGTGTGACCTGGTGATCTCATAGAATTACCACTGGTCTCCAGACTACAGAGATCAGCTCTCCTAGAGCAAATGGCAGATTTGGAGGACGGACTCTGTGACATCGCAACACTATTTGAGCCCAATGGCACCTTTAAGACCATCAAAGATTTATTCAAGGCGTGAGCTCAAACGTGGCAGCACACTTCGCTGCTGAGTGCCACCCCCTTCCTGAACTTCACCCTTGCCAGGCTCCACCCACAAACCTCCAGGAGTTTCCAAACCTGGAGTTGGCAATCCAAGAGGCTGCAAAGGCAGAAGATACTCCAATGAAGCAAGCCTCGTGGATATCCACAGCCTGGAAGGCTGCCCTAGCAAATACAGGCACAACAAGGACTTAAACATAACAAGAGCGAAACACCCAGATGAAGAACAGGAAACCTTTACTCCTTGACAGACAGACAAAGACCTATTGGATAGGTCTTTCTCTCTTCTCGCTCTGTTAGGTTTAGTTATTAAACAGTCCTTCTAATATTCTTGTAAGAACCTTTAGTCCTTGACAAATACAGGAACAAATAGAAGAATCCCAATAGAACTACTGACGAGCCTCTTGTGGCGCAGAGTGGTAAGGCAGCCGTCTGAAAGCTTTGCCCATGAGGCTGGGAGTTCGATCCCAGCAGCCGGCTCAAGGTTGACTCAGCCTTCCATCCTTCCGAGGTCGGTAAAATGAGTACCCAGCTTGCTGGGGGGTAAACGGTAATGACTGGGGAAGGCACTGGCAAACCACCCCGTATTGAGTCTGCCATGAAAACGCTGGAGGGCGTCACCCCAAGGGTCAGACATGACTCGGTGCTTGCACAGGGGATACCTTTACCTTTAATAGAACTACTACTATTGTTATTTATTATTTAAATTTATTGCCCGCCTCTCCCCGAAGTCTCAAGGCGGGTTACAATGTCTGGATAAAGCACCAATGATGATGATGTTATCCGTTCAGTCAGCAATTCTGTCTTCGCCACACATCCCTGTCAATGACTGCTAAAACCCCAATAAAACCCCTTAAAACAGACATAAAATACTAATACAATTCTAATACAATTCAAAGCCCCATAATGATAAGATGCTGTGGCAGAAAACTCATCCGAGTTCTCACACTCCCGATGATGCGTTCTGGAGGGAAACTATTATTATGCTTATATGCTGCTGTTCCTGGGCCTGCTACCTTGCAGTGGCACATAAAACAACACATAAAACACTATAAAAATACAAAATCTGCATAAACCCCACTTTAGCTTGGAGAAATGACAATCGCGGCCGGGTGACAGAGGTTTACAAAATTATGCATGGGATACGGAAGTGCTTTTCTCCCTATCTCACAGCACAAGAACTTGTGGGCATTCAATTAACTTAATGAGCAGGAGGCCTAGAACAGACAAAAGCAAGTACTTCTTCACCCAAAGAGTAATTAACCCATGGAATTCACTGCCACAAGTGGCGGCAGCTACAGACATAGGCAGCTTCACAATAGATTCATATTTTTAAAGACCAAGGGTGTAGAAAAGAGTGACAAATATAGAATCAAAGAATCATAGAGTTGGAAGGGGCCATACAGGCCATCTAGTCAAACCCCCTGCTCAACGCAGGATCAGCCCAAAGCATCCTAAAGCATCCAGGAAAAGTGTGTATCCAACCTTTGCTTGAAGACTGCCACCTCCTTAGGCAGCCTAATAATTTTTTTTTGCCCTCTCTCATTTTAACAGAAGTCAGGGGTCCTCAGTGGAATGGATGTACAGTCAATTCAGAAAGAAGGAAATGCTTCCTTATACAACTGCCTTGGGCAGCTTGACACCACAAGATGTTATGATGCCTTCTTGCCTAAGATGCTTTTTAAAAGGGATTCGACAAATTCACAGAAGAGAGATCCAGCAATGCCAATTAGCCAGGATGGCTAAATGGAATTACCATGTCCAGAGGCAGCGGAATGCCTCCGGATGCAGGTTGCTAGAGAGCAGCATCAGCTTTGGCTTCCATACCCTGCTGGCAAGTCTTCCCAGAGGCATCTAGCTGGCCCCTGCGGGAAAGAGGATGCTTGACTAGATGGGTCCACCGTCTGGCTTAGAATGGCTCTTGCTTTTTTCTAATTGTACAGATAATTGCTTTATTTTCTGACTAAAATGAGGCACAGGTGGTCCCAGTTGCTAGCAGAAGATTTGTAGAGATTTTTCAAACTGGAATAACAGAAGAGAGTACATAAAAAGACAAATTCCAGGAGCTAACAAATACCCCCTGAGGTAGCCATCAGCCCTGGGCAGCAAAAACACAAAGGCTTTGGGAAGCGTTCCCCCAAAACAATGGGCTTTCACTAGGCACTAAGAGCAGTGAGCAGACCAAAAACAAAAAGCCACATCAAAAGAACATGCCCGTTTTTTAAAAATGGGCTAGACCAGGGGTAGTCAAACTGCGTCCCTCCAGATGTCCATGGACTACAATTCCCAGGAGCCCCTGCCAGCGTTCGCTGGCAGGGGGCTCCTGGGAATTGTAGTCCATGGAAATCTGGAGGGCCGCAGTTTGACTACCCCTGTGCTAGACGGACAGATTAAGCGTGCAATGCAAGCGTGACGGATCTGCAGAACACGCCCTGCTTGCAGAGTCTTGACTGCAGAAATCAGAGGGGCTTGGGGATGGGGACTCTCAGCCCAAACCCGTGCCTGACTTTGCTCACACAGCAGCCTCTTCTTCATCACTGTGCACAAAGGAAGCCAATGCTAATGAGTGAGTTATTCAAATGGAACCTATTAGAGAATTAGCTAGTCCCATATGGATAGACATGTTTTTATCATCCATATGAGTGAATACAATATGAAAATGAGAATTATGTGTTTTACATATATAATAACCCCAGCAATTGTGTTGAAGGAAAACAATTATAGAAAAATATCAAGCTGATCGTGCGGTATGTATAAATGCATAATTGTTTCTCATTTTCTTATCGTATTCGCTCATATATGAATGATAAAAATATGCAGGAGCAAGAAAAAGGGACTGGGGGAGTTCGAGCGATGGGGATATAAAAAGGTAAAGGTAAAGGTATCCCCTGTGCAAGCACCGGGTCGTGTCTGACCCTTGGGGTGACGCCCTCTAGCGTTTTCATGGCAGACTCAATATGGAGTGGTTTGCCAGTGCCTTCCCCAGTCATTACCGTTTACCCCCCAGCAAGCTGGGTACTCATTTTACCGACCTCGGAAGGGTGGAAGGCTGAGTCAACCTTGAGCCGGCTGCTGGGATCGAACTGCCAGCCTCATGGGCAGAGCTTTCAGACTGCATGTCTGCTGCCTTACCGCTCTGCACCACAAGAGGATGGGGATATACTGTAGCTAAAATCCATTTCTTTTCTTTGCTGTTTATATTTTTATAAAAATTAAAATCTTGAATTAAAAAAAAACATGCATATGAGACTCGAGTTCTTATTTTGGTACTTCAGAAACCTTCTCTACTATATTCTCTCTAGTTCTCTACTATATTCGATTTGAGTAACTCATTGATTCCCTTCGTGCACAGAGGTTACCTTGGGAGCCTGTATTTTGCCTTCTCTCCGTGCACCCCCCTTTCTTTTTTGCCTTCCTCCTCACTGGCTTTGGTAATTCTGCAAGGGAAGCCCTACAGGAAATTAAATGCAGCTAGGAGACAGGAGTTGCTGGGGACAACACTCTTCTATGCGCGCCCTGAACGAGTGCCACTGGCGTCAGCAAGCACAAGGGCATCTGTTTGGCTCACACCGGGGGCTGTTCTCTACTGCATATCGTAACCAAGAGCAATAAGCTAAGCTGCTATCTTCTATCCTCTGGTGTTTCCGCACACAGAAGCACTAAACAGGGGCAATGGGGCACGTGGGTCAGTGTGCTTTGGAGGGGAAAGACAGCTCTGGGCCTTATGCAAGCACCCTTGACAACTGACCAGATGAAAACAGAGCAGGAGCTTCCAAAAACATTCACGTTAGATATTTAAGCACAGCCATTTCCCTGCTGCAACTTAAGACTTAGGGATGCTGCAGACAACGTACTGGCTTATACAGGCAGGTGACTCAGCCCCACAGGCATTTTGTTTAATGCAGCGGTTCTCAACCTGGGAGTCGGGACCCCTTTGGGGTTCGAATGACCCTTTCACAGGGGTCATGGCAGGGCAAGCAATTTGGCCAGGGTGGGCGCCATCTACACAACAGCCTTGTGGGGTAGATCGAGATAGAGCGTTCATCTGTCTGGAGCAGTGAAAAAGAGCGAGATCGGCTTTCTGGGACAAGAGGCAGAACTGAACTGAGAAACCGCGGAGAAAAACCAATTTATATACCCTCGTGAACAATGGATCTTCATGCCATTGGCCAGTTTTGGTTTAATTTCTGTGAAAGAACACTTGCATAATTTTATGGTTGGGGGTCACCACAACATGAGGAACTGTATTAAAGGGTCACATGAGGAACTGTATTAAAGGGTCACGGCATTAGGAAAGCTGAGAACTACTGATTTAATGATATGTGGTTTGATTATCACACTAGCATTGGGGAGAGCCCTACTCAACCTTCTACTCAAGCCATGGAACTCACAGGGCAAAGTCTAGGCCGGTCCTTTCTCCATTGGACAGTCTACCTGATAGGGTTGGTGTGAAGATATAGGAGAACCACAAGTGCTGCCCAGAGGTCCTTGAAAGGAAGACAGGCTAAAAGGAGGGCAGATCTGTCCCCAGAGCTGCTCAAGGCATTACAAATTTTCAGTACTTTCTCCATTGTTAGTTGACAGCGGTATCTGCATTGTTTCTGATCCTGCGTTGAGCAGGGGGTTGGACTAGATGGCCTGTATGGCCCCTTCCAACTCTATGATTCTATGATTCTGTTTCAAGCTGTTTTGCTCAGCACCATTTTCCTCCTCCTTCTGGGCCCTCGCTATCCTCCGCCTCATTTCTGATGGGCCATGGGACAATCTCACCACTGTCAGAAAGGGATGACAACTGACACATCAAAGATGCCGGTAAGCGAAGCCACTGGTGGGCCGGTGCAGCCAATCAGATTAAAGGGCAATGAGGATAAATGAGGCAGACGACAGCAAGGGAAGAGAAGAAAGAACATGAAACACCCCTGCCTAGCAAACAAGCAGGAACCAAAACAAGCTTGTCAGAAAGCATTTTTTCCCAGTAACTTGCTCAACTGTGACAGATCTCACTTTAATTCTTCCATAGAATATCTGAATATTCAGCATAGATCCTTCATTATTACATTCCCTCATTCAGTATAAGATTTAAAGAGCGCTGGTCTTGGTGTAGCGGTTAAGGGCGGCAACCTCTAATCTGGAGAACCGAGTTTGATTCCCTGCTCTTCCACATGCAGCCAGCTGGGTGACTTTGAGCCAGTCACAGCTCTCTCAGAGCTCTCTCAGCCCCATCTACCTCACAGGGTGTCTGTTGTGGGGAGCAGAAGGGAAACGCAATTGTAAGCTGCTTTGAGACTCCTTCCTGTATTGAAAAGTGGGGTACAGAAACCAATCCCTCTTCTCCTTCAAACATAAAACCGTGATTACTAGTAGTGAAATCAAAGTCAAATAAAGTATTTTTTGTGAGCCAGCAGGAGAGGACAATAAGAGTATATTTTCCAGAGGCAATACAAAAGACTAGGCCTTCTCTGTAGTGGCACCATGATTGTGGAATAACCACAGCTACCCACCTGATGTCAAACTCCAAAGCGTTTGGTGGCAGATTTTTGGTTGATTTTTCACGGATTTTCCATCCCCACAAAGATTTTTATGTTGCCGATCTTTACAGTTTATCATATCGCGTATAAGTTATTTTAATTTCTTATTGTCAGCCGCTCAGAAACCTTTGGGCTGAAAGGCTCTATGTATAATCTTTAAAGTAAAAACAAAGTCACTTATGAAAAACAAATTCCCAGAAACAGCAGGCATCTGCCAAAAAGGATCTTGAGCAGCGGCAGGCATTTTGGATCAACCCTAGTTCTAAAAGGGAGGGCAAGGATGCATTCCTGCACACCATCTCAAATAACCTTTTTGCAAAATCTGTAACACGTTGTAGTGGTGGAGGAGGGGGGAATCAAGAGGTACGGCACAAGTGTCAGAAGTGGGGGATGCTGGCACCAACAACACCACGGAATGTGGCAGCAAAGTAAAGGATGTGTGAGAACATCACACAATTATTAATGAGCTGTTCATACACACTAACAAAATAGCCTGCAGAATTCTTGCAGTGTTGCACTGTAGTGTTCTTATTACATCGTCTTCTAAATCCATAAACTACCTTGGGTCTCAATGAGAATGGGAAGCAAATAAAAACCATCAATGTAGTAAATAAAAATGAATGATACAGTAGGGGGCAAACTATAAGTTCAGGAAGACACAGCCTTGGCCCCAAGGCCCCACACCCGAGATGTCAGGCAGACTACCTCTGCTTTGCATTGCACATACTCAGTGGTGATGCTTAACCCAACATCCCACCCATAAACAGATTTCATTGGACGCCCCACCCCTCCAATCAGCAACACAAACCATGCCTCCGAGACCATATGTTCTAACCTGCCCATGAATTCAAAATCCCAGCTGATTTCCAAGTCATCAAATCCCTAAGCCTTCCTGGATTTGCACAGATCTATTTTAAATATACTTAAGGCAAAGTGCGTACAGAAATCCCACTTGCAAGATGTTTGTCCAGGAACCCAATACCCAGCGGAGAAAAGTCTCAGGGCTCTCCCTCGCAGAGGGACACACCCTTTTCAATAAAAGCAACTGATATAAGAAGATACTCATATTTTTAATTGGCATCCCGTTTCCCATTCACAGCATAGTCCAAATCAGAAAGGTAAGGGTTGCCAGGATGGATAACAGGGACCATTGACATGTCCAAGTGCAGTATGCAGCTTTCTGAGACCTACAGCTCTCTTTCTCTGGCTGGATGCTGAAGAAAGTGTTTTCATAGATATTTGCAGTCGATGGCATGATAGGTTGCCCTCATTTGGAAGGGAGAGCCAATCTTTCTCAAGCCTTTGATAGAATACTTTCCCCCTCCCCCTAAAAGCACACTTTAGGTCTTCGTTTTATTTTTTCCACAATGAGCTGTAGAAGAAGAATTGGCTCTAATGTGCCGCTTTTCTCTACAGGGAGTCTCAAAGTTGCCTTGCCTTTCCTCTCCCCACAACAGACACCCTGTGAGGTAGATGAGGCTGAGAGAGCCCTGATATCACTGCTTGGATGGAACAGTTTTATCACTGCTGTGGCAAGCCCAAAGTCAACCAGCTGGCTGCACATGGGGGAGCACGGAATCAAACTCAGCTTGCCAGATTAGAAGTCTGCACTTCCTAACCACTACAACCAAGCTGGCTCTTGAAGCTTCTTTGAGGAAGTCTGGAGTCAAAAACTCTTGCTAACCTAGACTAGGTCCTCTTCCACCTATGCAGAACACACCAAGGACTTCTTTGAAACTAACTGAGCTATATCAGTTAGTCGACATCTGTACTGGGCATATGTCATTATTCACCCAGCACGGAGCTGGGAAACGATGAGAGAAAGATACAGATAAATGCTACCACGAGAACCATCTCAGGCAGATAAGCTCCTTAGAAATGCATGGATGGTTTTCATTAGATTGCAAACAGCAGGAGGAAGCTTAAGAAACACATTTGCAGGGCTGGGAGGAAACAGAGCAGGAAAAGTCCCTTGCCCAAAAGACCAGCCCAGGCAGCCGAGATCCCAGTCATATGTCCCAGTCATATGTCCCCTCAACTCTTTGGCTTTTGAAAGACTATGGGGTGATTAGGCAGTAGCAAAGATTGCCCCAAAGATGTGGGCAGAGTTTAAATATCCCAAAAGAAGATAAGCACTAGGCTGCTTAAAGAATACAATTTCTTTATTACAAAGAGAAACAACTGTGTTAGTAAGAGAAGAGAGACAGAGTCCTGCCTGTTCTAGAGGCAAGCAGGGAGGGAATGTGCTTAAAGGAGCAGGAAGTCTTCAACTGAGGCAATCAGGACATAGGAGGGGTCTACTGGGGAAAGATCAGGAAGTTCCTAATCTAAATATGCTAGTTACATATCTCATCCAATGCCCCCTACAGGATATTCTTCATATTCTCTTCAATCATGCACTGTACAGATCTGTTCCACTTAATATTTCTGGTAAGGGCTTAGAGGTGGAAAGTGTCTCATGGCTTAAGTGCCTCAGCACTTAACACCCAACTCAGGGCGGCTGTCCCACCCCTGAGTGCCTCCTCCTCCAACCGGCTTGCCTGTCTGTCCAGAGGCCAGCCAATTCCCTTCCGGCCCCTACCCCTTAGCACCCTCTGCTCCTTTCACTTCCTTCCAAGGCTCGGAGGCTGCAGATCCCTGCTGCATGAGAGCTGCCCATGCTGGTGAGTTGCCTGCAGCCTTTCCAGGTCCCGGGGGGGGGGGGGCAGAGTTCTTCCACCCACCCAAATCTAGCACCTGTTGTATTCCTGAATGCAATAGGCATTGCCTCCAGTCTTGCATATTTCAACAAAAGGTACCACTGCTGACATTTCTCTGGGCTGTTCTCACAATCAGTTTTTCAGAGCAGATGGAGGTGCATGTAGCCCTGTAGCCTTTTTCTCCAACAGTGGCTGCCTGGATGCCTTGGAACCTAATCTCTTTTACTGCTGTTTTATTGTATGACATTTTAATGGGGAGTGGTGAGGGAAAGGAGAACAGGCACTAATTATCATTTTTAATTGAATTTTTAGTTATTTGTGTGTGTGGGGGGGAGACATGGCTGCAAATCCTTCCCTGGTGCTGAAAAACCATAGAAGCAACTCCAACTTTCAAATCAAAACACAGCCATTTATGAAACTCTGTGCCACTCCATCCCCCAAATCAAACTTTTCTTGGTTGAACAGCTGCAAACCCCAGAAGGAAGCTAAATCTGTCAACAGGAAAGAACTAGGATCCTGGTTCAACCTGGTTCCTGCCCCTCCCACAGCTATTACCAGAACAGCTTTATATAAAACCAGGCTTCCCTTTCCCCCTTTCCAACCCCCGCTGAAAACCCAAGCCCAGGAATTTGAGTGACCTCTCAAAACACACACTGGCAAATCACTCTGCAACCCACCAACCATTTGCTTAGCTAGTTAATAAGGCATGCTGCCCTTCAAATTATTCCATGTTACAGGGAAGTGAAGGAGAACTGATCAAGCTAATGGAGGGATGGGGGGAGATCTGTTTTGAATGACTCAAACTCTCTCTCATCTCCCCTGATTTTTCTGCACACCAGGATTTGCTTCTTGGCACTAAAACCTGTTACAGAGACCGCAAATGCACTCCAGTTCCCCGTTTTTCAACAGCAACTAATTGGACTTCAGCACAAACCAGGCAATCCCGTAAATGCACCCACGCGCACCCACGCGCAGCATCTGCAACAAGCGTTACACCAGGGGTAGTCAAACTGCGGCCCTCCAGATGTCCATGGACTGCAATTCCCATGAGCCCCTGCCAGCGAATGCTGGCAGGGGCTCATGGGAATTGCAGTCCATGGACATCTGGAGGGCTGCAGTTTGACTACCCCTGCGTTACACCAAGCCCTTCAGGCATAGCCTAAAACCCAAACTGAAAATATGGCAAACAAGTTGCCTAAACCCAACCCAGTTAAAATCTGGGGACACAAAGGGGAGAAGGAGAGTTGGCATAAGTGGCAAAAGACTGGATCAGACATTGTCCCCATCAGGCTACAAGTAGCTAGGCCGTGCTGAGGGGATGGATGAAAAATACACATTACATTTACAACTCATCCATCCTCTAAAAAGCACAGGACAGGATACCGGGGTAGGGATTTCATTCGTACAACAACCTAGAAGGAAGGCAGGATAAGAGAGGTGATTGCAAACATCATGGACTAGCAGCCATTTGAGCTCAAATGTATTGGTCCAGGTCTGAGCAACAATCTAGCACAGCGTTTTGAATGCTTGCCACAGCACTGATAAAGCTGTTCTGACCGAGCAGAGATATCAGGGCTCTCTCAGCCTCACCCACCTCACAGGGTGTCTGTTGTCAGGAAGGCGATTGTAAGCCTCTTTGAGACTCCTTTGGGGATAGAAAAAGCAGCATATAAGAACCAACTCTTCTTCCTCACAGGGTGTCTGTTGTGGGGAAGGTGACTGTAAGCCACTTTGAGACTCCTGGTAGAGAATAGCGGCATATAAGAACCAACTCTTCTTGGAATACAAGGGCGGCGGCAACGATGATGAAATATGTTATTTATATCCCGCTGTTCCCCAAAGGCTCACGGTGAGTAACAAAAGCATAACACTAAAATAGCACAATAACAAATATTAATATTAAAATCCTAAAATAGGATTTATATTTAGTTTACAAATGAACTCATTCTAAAAACTTCATCTCTTTCTCTCTGGTGAGAATGACATGTAAGTCTATTTGATGGCCAACAGTGGGATGAATTGACTTGTGTTTCGGGCAGGGAGACCAGAATTTCAGTATCATTTCAACAGCAAACCACCTCCAATCGTCTCTTCCCTTGAAAACCCTACGAAGTTGCCATGAGTCAGCTGTGGCTTCATGGCGCTTTCCACCAATAGAACAGCAAGCCAAATTATCAAAAGGACAAAGGATATCAGACTGTTCAACAAATAGCCCATGTTCAGAGGCAATGTACCTCTGAATGCCGATGCCCTTACATCCAGCTTGTAACTTCCTAGGGGCATCTCAAGTGACCACTTTTTAGAAACAGGATACTTGACTACACGGAACCATTGGTAGGATCTGGTGGCACTCAGCTTCTTCTGTTACATTCCTATAGCACATTGCCAAAGAGGAGACAGCTGAGAAGCTCTCTAGTGTGAACCTGTTTGTAAACACTTTGAGCTAACAGAGAACTACAGCCTGTAGGGATGGCACCTTAGGACATGAGTCACACCAAGAGCTGCAGAACATTCACAGCTACTTGGTGGGAGTTCACGCAATCAGGCTGCCTCTTCTTATTTAATATCCAATTTATTCATTAGCTAGAAAGGTCTGTTGGGTACTTGGAAGCCTCTTCTGGAAATGGCAAGAATTCCTACCCTGTGCATTTCTGTTGTTAAAGATCTGGAGGCTGCAGCTGAATTGGGCCTTGAGATTTCTACCTTCATTTTTTTCAAGCAGCGCAATCAACGGAGATACAGCTGAAGCCCAGAGGGAAATAATGCAGCAATACAAATGTCATCGCCGTAACATTCAGTAAGCTTGAAACGGACGACTCGATAAGACAAACATGCGGGAAAAACTGAAATGGCATGTCAAATGTTACTAATCTTAAAGGATATTAAATTTTTGCTAGTTTAACTGAAGGGCTAAACAGTTACACAACTTGGGTGTTATCCTGAATAATGATTTCCAGAAAAGGATTCCAAGTATCCAGCAGATCGTTCTAGCTAATAAAGGTGTCGGATATTAATAATGGTGCCATTATTATCAGGATATAAGCACAACCAGGAATTTTAGAGCCTGGAGAGGTTAACTAGGAAGCTGAACATACCAACTGTGAAGTCCTTGCTTTGAATCTCAACCTTGCAATAAACTGACCAACTCTTAGGCTAGTCAGTCCCTTGGCCTACCTCCCAGCAGAAATGCTTCTCCCAATCCCATTTCAGCCCTAAGCGTAAGGTTAAACCAAAGCATTGGCTGAAAGCCATCCACTGAACTTCACAACAGAGGAGAGATCTAGATCAGGATCTCCCCAATCCTAGCACTAGACCATGACTCTCAGCTCATGTTCATAGGGGCAACAGACTAGTCTAGCTAACC
Organism: Paroedura picta; assembly: GCF_049243985.1. Classification (NCBI taxonomy): domain Eukaryota; kingdom Metazoa; phylum Chordata; class Lepidosauria; order Squamata; family Gekkonidae; genus Paroedura; species Paroedura picta. The sequence goes on along the minus strand of NC_135369.1, from coordinate 28,625,491 downwards.
CTTCCTCCCCTTTAATCAAAGGAATTGTGGGAGAAATTCACTACTGCTTTTTCCTAATGTTCTAGGTGTCAAACATCTTCTCTTCCCTGCCTCCCTGAGCTACACACACAAACACAGTCACACCCCTTCTGCCCTGAGCAACCCTCACATAATGGTGGAGTGACTGGGTACCCCCTATTCCATGACACAGTTCAAGCCAAATGGGAGCGAATTCGTTTCCGACTATGTTCAATAGCTCAGAGGTTTGTGATGGAATGCAGGCACTGAGCAGACAAGCCATGAGGGAGAGAACTGCGGGAGCCAGGTCTTTAAGTGAGGTGCAGCACTGGGGGACAGCACTATGCCCATGTTCAGGGAAGGGAAAATAGAGGACAGAAATGGCCACAGCAAATTCCACTGCCACCAACAGTTTGCAAACCCAGGCAGTGTCTTTTTTCTTCTTGGAAAAGGAGGAACAACAGGCAAAATTTCCCAATGAAAACTCAGGCTTGATTTTCATTCCTGCAGTATGCAGCTGCAATAGCATGATGGGTGTATTTTTAGGCAACTGAAAAATGCTACCAGGCCTAGATTGGAACCTTTGGTGAACCCTGTCTGTGTCCCAGAGCATATCCCAGAATCCTCTGCAAGGTGCAAGAAAGGCCACAGCAGAACACTTGGGAAGAAAGCAATGCCTTAAATAGGGACACAAGCAGGGGGGGAAAACATTTCTATAAAGCATCTCTGGAAGTCCTCATTCTTGCATACAAATTTAGAGGGGGAAATGCTTCAAACTAGGTCATAGCTACACAATTGCAAGGAAGTTACTCTTTCTAAATTACTGGGTAACAAATAACTGAAAATGAGAACAAAGGGTAAACCAAATGAGACTTCAATTTTTTTATATAGGTTCAATAAATTTTTGGTGTGCAGTATGATTCAGCAGTGGAATAGACTGCCTAAGGAGGTGGGGAGCTCCCCCTCACTGACAGTCTTCAAGCAAAGGTTGGATACACACTTTTCTTGGATGCTTTGGGCTGATCCTGTTGAGCAGAGGGTTAGACTAGATGGTCTGTATGGCCCCTTCCAACTTTATGATTCTATAATTGCCAGGATACGGTTAATTATAACCTAAGGTTGTAATGCTTGATCTCAGTCCCTTACCACCCCAGTCTAACCTACTTCACAGTCCGACGAAGGGTGCTTGCACTCCAAAGCTCACACCTTGAATAAATCTTTGTTGGTCTTGAAGGTGCTACTGGACTCTGACTTTATTGTGCTACTTCAGACCAACATGGCAACCCATTTGAATCTACTTCACAGTAGTTGTACGAGAGGAAAGTATTAAAAAAGATGTTTGGAGGAAGGATGAATTTAAGTCAGTCACTCATTTTTCAAAGATAATAGGCGTAGGACTGAACTTATCTACTTTAAATTTAGATTTCTTTATAAAGCACTTAAAAAAAATCCAGGTGATTCACAGTTTTAAATCCACCCTGGAATCCTGGTTTTAAAACCACAAAAGCAAAAAAGAAAGGGACACTGCCATTTTCTTGGGGTTCTCATTCTCCTTTACACCAGAGTATGTTTGGAAATGTTTGGCTAAGGGGTACGTGAGGATTACATTACAATGTTGTGCTCCCTCCACATTGGGGGAGCTATATGAGCAGAAAGCTGAGAGGTAAGGCTCTCCACAGCTGGAAAAGACATCCCACACATGCACAGAGGCCCTCCCCCATAAGAACTCCATGGAAGAATGGCATTGCTGCTTCCTGGATAAAAAAATCAATGGCAAGCCACTTCCCACGAAGACCAACGAAGAAGAGAAGCAACAGAAAGTGGGATGCAGGCGAAAAATATATTTAATTCCTGTTGCTTCTCAGTTTGGATTCTTATATTCCAAACATATAAGTTCATCAATCAAGATATATATAATTGCAATTCTTGTATTTTCCAAAATTAATATAAGAGAGGCAAAATGGGGTCCGGATTAAGATTAACCATTTTCAAGGTAAGCACCTTTTCTTCAGTGGCTATTCTCTCTCTTGTAGATTCTCATACATAACCGAATTACAGATCCTCCAGAATTTTCAGAGCCAGTTGGCCCATTTATATTATGAGGTGACTAATTACAAATGGAAAGTGAAAGCAACCACAAGGGAGGGAAAAGAGAAAGGCTTGGGGGCCTGCTGGCAGGAAGAGGCATGCTCAGCTGACCTGCATGCACCGCCCATGCCAATCCATGGAGGCACCTACAAAACAGTCCTGGAGGCAGCCCTGCAATCCTGCTCGCAAAGAGAGCCAACAGAAGAGACACCGGCACAACCAAGTATTTCCAAGAATCATAGAATCATAGAGTTGGAAGGGGCCATACAGGCCATCTAGTCCAACCCCCTGCTCAATGCAGGATTAGAAGAAGAATCCTGAGTCTCAGGGAAAGAGAACAGGCCAGCCAGGCCAAATCACTACCCAGTTGGTGGAGCAACCCTGTCCAAATCACTGTAGCTGACCAAAGAAACAACAGCCACCCAGATCCAGTGCTCCAGTTCGTTCTCCCACGAAATCTACCTTTTTAAGAGCAGCAAGAGGCACAGTCAGTCAAGCCTCTGGATTTCTTTAGGCTGGCATCTCACAGCTCTAGGAAGGGCTACATATCTCAGGGTCTTCCTCAGATGACTAACATCACCTGCCCCCCAAGCAGACAGCAGGAATAAACAAGGAACCCCCTGCCACAAGTGGAGAATGTCAAATGACGCAGGAAAGGAAGAAAAACACCCTGGTTGTTAGGCAATCCCCCAGCACTAGAAAAGCCAAGAAAGACAGCAAAAGAAGCAAGCCTGTACCTCAGTCCTGGCACCAGTTTCCAGAGAGGGGACAGCACCGACTCAGCCGGGGTCAAGGTTGCGCGCTAGCTGACCCCAGAATCAGACTTGGGGTTTAGAAGACGTTCTCCCGCCTCTGCAAACAAGCCATCCCAGCACAGACTGGAAGGCCAGGAATTGGAAAAAGTGCCCTTTGCCCTCACAGGCTCAGAGGGATGGAAGCAAATTTAATCAAGGCTGGCCGTACATTTTAACCCTGAGCGGCTGACGAAACACCCACGACAGAGAAGGAAGGGGCTTAGCCAGCTGTCGGAACCAGCTGTTCAACATTAGCAGCCCCCAAAGTGTAAGGATTTACCTCCTGGAGGCCCTGCCAAGCAATTGGACTGTGTGGGCAGGGTCAAAAAAGGATAACACAATCAAATTAAGTATATTGCAGGGCACAAGCCAAAAAATTAAGAAGAAAATTAAAAAGCACCATTCTCCTTCCAAAAGCCAAGCCCTGCTATGCTACAAATATGTAGCACAGGGGCCATCAAGTTCTTGACCACCCACAGCTAACAAGAGTAACTCAGATTTAGAATACTCACTAACACAAAGCCCCACAAGAGAACTGTGACTGGCCCAAGATCACCTAGTAGGCTGCATCTGGAAGAGGAGGAGGGAATCAAACCCAGCTCTTCAGATTAACCACTATACCAAGCTGGTTCTCAAGGTGACCTTAAGTCTCAAACCACATGGCACCTTGAAGCCTGGCCTGCATCCTCACAGTCCACTCAGCAAGCATGGAAGCCTGCCTTCAGACTAAGGCCGCTGCCCCAGAGAGAGGTTTTGGGAACCAAAACTGATGAAGGTTGTAGAGAAACTGGAACGCATCCAGCAGAGGGTTACGAAGATGGTGAGGGGTTTGGAGGCCAAGTCGTATGAGGAAAGGTTGAGGGAGCTTGGTCTGTTTAGCCTGGAGAAAAGGTGACTAAGAGGTGATATGAGAACCATCTTCAAATACTTGAAGGGCCAAGCCCTATGAAGATAGGCTGAGGGACTTGGGAATGTTCAGCCTGGAGAAAAGGAGGTTGAGAGGGGACATGATAGCCCTCTTTAAGTATTTGAAAGGTTGTCACTTGGAGGAGGGCAGGATGTTGTTTCCGTTGGCTGCAGAGGAGAGGACACGCAGTAATGGGTTTAAACTTCAACAATATAGGCTAGATATCAGGAAAAAAATTCACAGAGTATTTCAGCAGTGGAATAGGCTGCCTAAGGAGGTGGTGAGCTCCCCCTCACTGGCAGTCTTCAAGCAAAGGTTGGATACACACTTTTCTTGGATGCTTTAGGATGCTTTGGTCTGATCCTGTGTTGAGCAGGTAGTTGGACTAGATGGCCTATGTGGTTCCTTCCAACTCTATGATTCTGTGATTCTTTGATTCATAAAGAAGATGGAGCAGAGTTGTTTTCTGTTGCCCCAGTGGGTTGGACCAGAACTAATGGGATGAAATTAATTCAAAAGAATTTTCGGCTAAACATCCAGAAGAAGTTCCTGACAGAGTGTTTTCTTAGTGGAACAGGCTTCCTTGGGAGATGGAGAGTCCTGCTCCTTTGAAAGTATTTAAGCAGAGGCTAGATAGACTTCTGACAGAAATGCTGATTTTATGAACATAGGCAGACGGTGAGTGGATGGGCAGGAGGGAATGTGCCAGTGTTTGTCTCTTGTGGCCCTTCCTTGCATACTCAGGGAATTGCTGATTGCCACTGTGGGATGGTTGGTGAATTCCCTCCAGGCCAGGCTGGATTCTGGAGATTCTTGTTAGGAGGATCACTTGGGCATGAAATTGAGGTCGCTGTGGGTGGGCAGGTAGTTGTGAGTTCCTGCAATGTGCAGGGGGTTGGACTAGATGACTTCGGGATTACTTTCCAACCCTATGATTCTATGTAGGATGCTGCCCACTATTAGTGAAAGGTGTTTTGCCAAAGGATACTGAGATTATGAGGCCGGGTGTGGCACAGTAAGCTTGAGTGTTCGAGCAGAAAGGCTCGAGTTCGAATCTACGCTCAACATTACTTCCTGAGTAGCTTTGCATCCTTCAGCCTAAAACAAAGTGTAAATATTCCACGGCACTATTTCATACAACAACAAAAGGCATTTTTGTTTAAGGCAAGAGATATCATCTAACAGCGTGGACACCATCCACAGGGAATAGACTGAATGAAAAAGAACAGGAGCATGGCACCCCTCCCTCTCATTTCCAATATGCCTTGCACAAGAGAAATTCCCCACCGGATTGTGCTCAGTCTCATAAACAGGGAAGGGGGGGGAGGGCCCCAGCCAACTAATATTGTCAGCAAGATCTATTATTGGAAGCGTTGGCAAAACAATTACCCCATCGACACTAGACAACGTACAACAAATCATCGCAACAGAGGACTTCGCAGATTGGCTTCATTCCCGAGTCTATCAATTATATAGCTGCTTGGACACTATGTTAAATTTCAGCTAACAGAAGCAGGGAGGGAGATTTTTGCCAGTTCCCCTGTTTTGCGCTGCAGCCCCCCCCCCCCCCCCCGGCTTTCCCTGTGCTCTTAGGAGCAGCATATGGTGCCAGGCTGAGGCAGAAGACAAGGAGCTCCATTCAGCTGACAGAAATAGCTTCCATCAGCAGAGATTTACCACAGGATCCGAGTCAACGTTTGCATGCCAATTTTACAAAAAGGGGGAGAGGCAAGGCTAGTTAAATGCAAAGCTAGTTAAACCCTACTGCTCTTTTATGCAGTATTTTTTAAACACAGGCTTGCAGAGCAATTTAGAAGCCTGCAGGTTTTTTTGGGGAAGGGGATTACAAGCCCACCTTCATCAACATAAAGGTAAAGGTATCCCCTGTGCAAGCACTGGGTCATGTCTGACCCTTGGGGTGACGCCCTCCAGCGTTTTCATGGCAGACTCAATACGGGGTGGTTTGCCAGTGCCTTCCCCAGTCATCACCATTTATCCCCCAGCAACATATACAAATCTAAATTGTTTTAGTATTTGAATTTTGATTGTCAATTGTATTGGTTTCTTGACTTTTATATCGTGTAAGATGCCCTGAGACAGTACCAGGGAGAGTGGCGATATAGAAATCCCCAAATAAATAAGTCCACATGCTGCTGCATTCCAGGTAGAGCAGAGAGCACAGGGATCTACGCCTTTGGAAGGAACAGGTGTCCTAAGCAAAGGCCTAGTTTTGCTGCTGCTTTTAACATGTGAAGAGCTGTAGAATCATCTTCACATCAATTCTGAAAAGTAGGATATTAGCAGGCTCCATTTACGGATCAAACAGTGAAGCTAAGAAAGAGAAGGGCAGCAATTGCCATGGGGGGAGTCATGGTCATAAATGGGATTGGAAACCAGCCCTCTTCCATCAAAGTTCTCCATCTATTTTGACTTCTGCTTAACAGGCAACCCCTTTCTGCCCTCCTCTGCTCCCTGCAGAAAGATGCTCTGGGAAGGCAGCCACCCCAGAGGACATGTTCTAGCTCAGTGTTAAAACATAAGTTTTATTTTATTTATAGTGCTTTACTGTTATACTTGAATGCCACCCTTTCCTGACAGGTCAGGGTGGATCATTTCAGTTGAACACAGTATTAAAACACAGATAAATTAAAACACCACATAAATTAAACATTTAGATCAAAACGTTTGAATTGGACGGTGTAGGAGTTGCGGCCTCTAATCTGGATAGCTGGGTTTGATTCCCCACTCCTCCACACACAGCCAGCTGGGTGACCTTGGGCTACTCACAGTCCTGATAGAGTTCTAAGAGAACTGCTATTTCACAAGGTATCTGCTGTGGGGAGAGGAAGAGAGCATTGTTGTAAGCCACTTTGGGACTCCTTCAGCTAGTGAAAAGTGGGGTATAAAGCCCAACTCTTCTTCTTCTGCAAAATCAATTAAACCTCTTTCCAAAGATTAAAATTCATTAAGGGGAGGGGGGGGAGAGAGGCTAAATGAGTTCCTACAGGGTTTCATTTATTTGGTGGAAAGGAATGTAGACATTTTGCATGCAGAAGGTCCTCGGTTCAATCCCTGACATCTCTAGGTTAAAAGATCTCAATAGCAAATTGTAGGAAAGAACTTCTGCCAATCCAATTTGACAAGACTGAGCTAAGTGGGCCAAGGGTATGACTTCTATTCTGCCCTTTCCTGACAGCTCAGGGTGGATCATGTCAGTTGAACAAATAAATTTAAACATCATGGGTAGGGCAGCATACAAATTAAGTAAATATAATAACAAAATATGGCAACTTCAAATGGTGCCATTTACCGAAAGAGCTCCGTCTTGGAGTGGTTCACTAAAGCTGTAGCCTGTTTTGGAAGCAGTTTAAATACTGGCAGCAAACATTTGGTCACCAGGGACAGGTGTAACCAACAGCAAAATGTAGCACCACTCCACCACCCCTGTCCTAACTCAGTATGATTCACCATTATCATGTTTCTCCCATAAGCGGGAGCCATAACACAGCGGGGCAAAAATAAATGGCATTTGCATAGCTGTGATCATCCCACACAAACGCATGCCCTCCAGCACTGACTGAGCACAAAGGATTCGTAAACACCCCTCCTCTGCCAGTGAGAAGGCATCAGCAACACCCTCAGTGTAGATGTAGGGGAGAAAGTTGGGGGTCATATGAGGGAGAGGACAAACTTGGCATACAAGGGATGGAGACAAGATACACAGCATGCTGACAGACCTTAGATGAGAACATCTGTGTGTCCCCCAATCTCCCTCATTTTTTTTTAACCCCACTTGTCCTCCAAGGCAGGGGTAGTCAACCTGTGGTCCTCCAGATGCTCATGGACTACAATTCCCATGAGCCCCCGCCAGCGTTTGCTGGCAGGGGCTCATGGGAATTGTAGTCCATGAGCATCTGGAGAACCACAGGTTGACTACCCCTGTTCCAAGGTACTCTGGGCATCATAAAAAGTTCTCTCTTCCCTCCTCTAAGCCTCACAACAACCTCGTGAGGTCAAACTCAGGCAGAGAAAGAACAAAACTGACCCAATTCACCCTCCTGTTAAATGGGGATCGGAAGCCAGACCAGCCTTCTGAAATCTACACTCTTCTGCAATACAGTGAGGGCTTCTATGGCAGCATTTCCTCCATGAAAAGACTTTCCAGAAAGGAGGAAACCTTGACCCCTGACACCTTTGCCCATCTAGGGAAAGGAGTCTCTGTTGCAATTGCACAGACAAGCATCCAGAGAGACAAGAAGAACTCAGGTCTTATGCCTGGGCTGTCATCTTGTTTGCCAGCCCGGCTCTTGTGTCCTTAAGCAGTCAAACCTGCAGAAATTTCACCAAGGAGGCTTTTTCCTGGCAAGGAAACAAAATGCTAGAGAGCTGTGTTCCGTACACTAGGCTGCTGGTAAAGGTGCAAGGTAACAACAGAGAGGAAGGTGAAGAAGAGGATAGCAATCCGACTTTATTATATTTCAATACATAACCCAATTCCCCGGCTGTGATAGCTCCCTAACTTAAAACACTCAGATTTAGGAGCAGTGATTAAGGCAGGTGTTTCCCCGCATTCTACTCTGCAGCACCTTCTGGCTTGAAGCTCCATCTATGCCGGCTCTGGGAAGCGCCACCCAGCCAAACGGCTCTTGGCAGAACCACTATCTTCACATCCTCAGACAGACATATTCAAAACAGCAGGTCGGGGGAAGAGTCCGGGAAGCCTGCAATATGCTGAGGCTCTTTATCCTGCCGGCCAGGTCAAAAGCAGTGGGCAAACCTCCTGCCTCTTTTCACAGCCCCAAATCCTTTGGTCATTTGCACCACCCAGGCAAGCAACCAGTGCGACTGAGAGAAGCCAAGTCAGCTGGACACTCCAAAAGCAGGAAGCAACACATGGGGAGAAAAAGTTGTGCCTGCATAATGGAACTGCAGAGGAAGGGGGGGGGGGGAGAGAAACACAACTCTCAATGGAGCAGGGTTTGGGGGAAAGAGGGGTGTGAAAGGGTTGGGTAATCCTGCAGATTTGCGGGTAGAGCACAGAAGGGCTCGTTTCTTGATAGGGCACAAGCCCTGACTCCGCAACCCTGTGTGGGATGGGGCGCACTTGATTTGGATCTTCTGTTCTTTGTTAAATGAGCAATGCTAGTCGGAGGCACCCTATGAATCTGCGATGGAAGTCAGCCCTTAAATTATTGGGGGCTCTGAGAAACAAACCTTTCCTCCAGTGCCTCCCGCAGTGGCACCCCTTCCCCATGAATGTGGGGGCTGGCTTGATGGAATGCTCTCCCCACGGAAATGCTCTGCCTGTGGGGAAAGAGGTACCAACTTCCCTTTCACCCTGGCGGTCTGTAGGGAGGAAGATTTCCACAGGAGGCATATATCCCATAGAACAAGCCCCCACTAAAGCCAAAAAACCCATGCGAGTTGTGGGGAGGGGGGAGAAGAGATCAGTGGGTGTCTGATCCTCTCTTCCACTCAGAAGTCCCCTTCCCCAAACGGTGTGTGTGTGTGGGAGGGTGATCATACCCCCTTTTCCAGGAGGGGGAGAGAGTCTAGAACTTAGAGGGGGCTTTCCTTTGGAGAAGCCTCCTTCCCAAAAGAGGCTCCCATCCTTGGGGGGAAAGCCGAGAAAGTTGGCTCTCTTTCATTCCAAAGGCATCCCACCCCCAATCGCCGATTTTTGACCAACGGGGGAAGGAACAGGGTTGGGAGAAAGGAGAGGACCTGCTCTTGCGATTCTCTTTGGGAAGCCACCGTGGAGCAGGGCATGTCTCGCGCGGGGGTGGAGTGGTGGGGGGGGCGCGAGTCTCGACGGGGGATCCCTTCCAACTCTCCGACGCGGCGTCCGACCAACCTTTCCCCCCAAGCGGAGCAAATCGGAAACGCGCAGCGACCCCTATGTGGTGGGGGTGGGGGGAGAAGGAGAGCCGCCGCCCACCGCGCTCCCGTGCCCTCCACCAGCCCGCCCGACCGGCCTGCCTCCCTTACCGTACATCTCTCAGCTGCGCCGCGCAGCCCGTCCCTGAAGCGCCCGTGCAATCGCGCCGGCCGATCCTGCTGCGGCGGCGCCTTTTCATTCAGCCGCCGCGGCGCAGCCCGGGCTGGGCGGAGCCACCAGGGGCGATGAATGGAGCCGAAAGGGGGGCGCGCGGCGCGGAGATGCCCATTCAGGCGGCCCCAGCGACGGAGGCTGCGCGGAGGCGGGAGGGAAAGCGGCGCCGTCGGGAGGGGAGACCCTTTCCGATCAGACACGCCCCCTCGCGGGTGGGCTCTGGGGGGGGGGCTGCAGGAGGCGGGGCTTGCCCGGATGGGGGTCTCCGGTTCCTGCCGAGGATTTATAGGGACATCGGGCCAATGTGAGCCGGAAAGGCCCGTCTGGATAAACATAGCAGCTTTCGAATATTGGGGCATATGTAATTTCCAGGCAATTTCCAGCTGATCTTTCAAATATGGGCAGTACTTGGTTGGGGAATGGTGACATTGGAAGGGAAAGGGTTGAAGACGCTGTGTCCAGAGTTCTTGCATTCACTGCCTTAGAGGTCCATTCTCCAGTCTTGGCCACCGGGAGAAAGTGATATTCTGAAGAGGGGACAATTATAGCTCAGGGGCAGAGCATCTGCTTTGCATGAAAAAGATCTCAAATTCATTCCCTGTATCTGCTGTTAAAACAAGCAGGAGATGTTTCAGATCCTAGCCAGTGAGAATACTGATCCTTAATAGACCCATCCTGTCTCAGAAAAAAGTTTGTTTCTAGGTTCAAGCCCTAAGTTCGTCGTAGGTTCAGTCTCTGGCATTTTGAGCATGAAAGGATCTTAAAGAGCATCTTTGAGAGAGGAGATCCTGCACAGTAGAATTTCCTGGCCTTACTTGGCATAATTCTGAGGTTTTGCTTTATGCAACTGATTCTCATGCTACAATCATTTGCCTTTAACGCAGCACAAGAGTCCAGTGGCACCTTTAAGGTGAACAAAGTTTTATCACTAATCATCATCATTACTATCATCATCACTAAATATAAAGTTGAAGTTGTGAGCAGACAACTCACTCCCTACCTGATTGGTTTTCGGGGGGGGGGTGTTGCCAATAGGGAAAGAGCACTCTGCCAATGAGGACCAGTCAGTTCAAATTGCATGCAGACAACTCCCTGCCTGATTGGCCTACCCTGGGGGTGTGCTGCCAATAAGGAAAGAGGACACTTCCAATGAGGGCCAATTGTGGGGCTTGTTTGCCAGATGGAAGAGGTGCTGGCCTCTGTGAAAGGCCCTGCTGCTGGTAAGTTGCTCCATCCTCAGCCTCTTCTTTCCCTCCCTGCCCCCAGGTAAAGGAGGGAAGCTACTTTGCCTCCTGTGTTGGTCTCAGATTTCAGTTCCCTGCTGGAAGGAAACACAGATGAGCTGTCAGGAAGGCAGAGACAATCAGTATATCAAAAACAGAATGCCAAGGGACAGACAGAATACAATAAGTATCTTAATTCAATCCAGTGAGCCAATGGTTCCTTCAATCAGTCCAAGGGCATTAACAGAAGGAGCAGGTCACAGGTTGTGTTCACAAGCCAGGCCTCCCAGCTTCAAGTTAATATAAGCTGTCAGCTGCCTCTCAGTCCTCACTGTGAGGACTCACAGTCTTCTGTAGTCAGCAACTGTTTTGCTAACGTGGTGTGGTGCCTTTTAGACTGGAGCTCTATTCCAGCACATAGCTGGGATTGCTTAAGTGCCTCTGATGAGCCAGCTGGGCTGACAAGGCAGGGAACAGCAGCTGGAGGCTGGGCAGAGGAATGAGAAGCTCCTGCAACAACTTTGGAATCTAAGCTCTGGTTGGTCTGCAGCTCCATTCCTTCCTGCTGGTCAGAGCTCTCTGCCTCTTGGACATTTGCCTGGTCCAGCATCTGGGAGACATGAGAAGGTAGGTTGGAAGGAGGTAGTCCTCCCCCCAGCCTCCCCTACCTGATCTTTGGGAGATGGGGATGGGTGGAAAGGAGGCAGCCCCCACTGCCGCTTTTCCCACCCAGCCTGGCCTTTGGGAGATATGGAGGAAGGGACAGGAAGGAAGCAGCCCCCCTGCAGCCTTCCCTGCCTGGCCCAGCCTTTGGGAAACATGAGGGGAGGGATGTGGCAGCCTACCCCACCTGCTGTTGCCCTCCTGGGCTGACCATTGGAAGACGTGGGTGGTGGGAATGTGGCAGCCCACCCCACCTTTGGAAGATGTGGGGTTTGATGGGAAGGTGGGAACAGTGGCGATCTGGGTAGATACTGTTGTATGGGGGTAGGAGCCCCAGTGTCCCTCCAAAGTATCTGTTTTCTCCAGAACTCATGCCCTTCTTCCCTCCTCCTTCTCTTTCATCCTGTCTTCCTCTCTTTTGCCTTCCTGAAGGTTTCTAGCCCACCACCTGGAAGTTGGCAACCCAGCTAACTGCATATGGAGGAGGAATCAAGCTCTTGACATTAGAGTTTGCTACTCCTTAACCACTTCATCACACCGGATCTCACGATTGAGTGGGGAGTGGGGGGGGGGTGAAGGCCAGAACTCAGGAAGATCACACTGCAGGTTTGTACTAGCACAAGGACTTTTCCTCTACTTCAAGGTATAAGCTTTCATAGGCATTCTCATTTCCTCAGATATAGAGTTCATTTCCCTATCGATAAGGTGATGACTTCTGGGTTTTTTAAAATGTAAACCTGGTTATTCTAAAACTAGAGGAAACCTGAGACCAACACAGGAGGCAACAGAAGCAGCTGGCTTCCCTCCCTTGCTTTGGGAGAGATGGAAGGAGGAAAAAGGCTGAGGATGGGGCAACTTACCAACAACAGAGCCTCTCAGAGAAGCCAGCACCTCTTCCACCCAGCAAGCAGCAAGAATAGGACAGATAAGCCCCACTAAGGGTCCTCATTGGATGAGTGCTTTCTCCCTATTGGCAGCACATCCCCAGGATGGGCTAATCAGGTAGGGAGTTACCTGCATGCAATTTGAACTGATTGGCCCTCATTGGCAGAACATTCTCTTCCTATTAGTGGCATACTCCCAAGAAGGCTAATCAGGTAGGGAATTGTCTGCATGTAATTTGAACTGATTGGCTCTCACTGGCAGAGTGCACTTTGAACTGATTGGACCTCACTGGCAGCGTGCTCTCTGCCAATTGGTGGCACGCCCTGAGGGAGGGCCAATCAGGTAGGGAGTGAGTTGTCTGCACACAACTTGAACTTTATAATGTTTAACCATAAGAGAAGTTTGTTCCTGCTTAAGAAGAAAGGTCTCTATTCTGCTGCACCTAGACAGGAGGGGTGAAATATGGGCTTCATTTAATTGTTTTGTACAGTGAGGTTCTTTCCCTTGCTGCTAGAGTTGTTTACTGGTTTGTCAGTCAGGGCTCTGACTGCTTATTTACATTCAGTGTATAAAAGCATAATCTGGATGCAGGTTATTTTCATTCCCTTTTGTGGGTTAGTAGTGCAAGATCCTAGTATCCAGGTGGGGCCTGGATATCTCCCAGAATTACAACTGATCTCCAGATTAGAGATCAATTCCACAAGAGACAGTGGAGGTTTGGGAGGGTGGAATCTATGGCATTAACCCCCCTCAGGCTCCTCATCTCCCCAAGCTCCACCCTCCTTGTGCTCCGCTCCCAACTCTCTGCAAATGTGCAAACCCAGCATTGGCAACTTTACCTCCTAATCTCAGTAAGCATCATCTGCTACCACAGCCTGATTTCGGCTCATCCACTTGAAGTTTTCATTATCTGAGACAATCTGATTCAAAATCCCACTGCCAGAGATACTGTCATGCCGCTAAAATTACATTAAAAATTAAAATTACTCTTTTAAACAGACACACAATAAAAGGTGCAGCCCCTCTGGTGTATGATTGCTGCTCATCTTTTCTCTGGAGGTGGAAGGGATGCAAACAGCTTCACCGGCTGATGTGAACAGTAGCTCCACTTTGGGAATGAGGCAGGGGCAGGATCTGGTTGGCTAGCAGGCAGCCTCAACAGAAGAGATCTCAAGACCAAAGTTATTTTTGTATCTGCTCCTGGTGAGCAAGGCCCCTGCCAGATATTTAAAATGCAAAGATGCCATTGCCCAGGTGAACAAAGTTAAAAAAAAAAAGCCCCCCCCCCAAATTACTAAAGAATTGGGAAACATGCTGATAATGCTGATAAATGTAATTCTGTGATGGGAAAAAAGGAAAGAACCCTCACTGTCCCATCAGAATTTTAAAGATCATCCTTTTTACCAAAGAGATCAGCTTGACTCTGGGCTGTGTCTCCTTCCATAGCTGGCAGGCCGCTCACAAAAATCTCTCCATAGAAATTCCCCGATCAGAGCAAATTAACCTGTTCAAGAGGAGGATTCTAGCCAAGCCTCCTTAATCGGGGCACGTTAATTACAAGGCCAGGGAAGGCTAGACTCAGGGGAGGAACCAGAACAATTTTTGGCTTAGCACTGATTACAGCTCTTGCTGCTTGTATACCCCTCAACTCACTATTAACATTTTTATGCTTCTTTCCTCCCTGGAGTTCCCCCATCTCTCATTGGGTTGTCACAACAACCCTGCTTGGTAGTTCACAACTTGCTGAAAGTTATCCAGTAAGCCCCGTGGCTGGTGGGGTGGATTTGAACCCAGCTGTGCTCAGCCCTAGTCCAGCACTATAACACTATCATTTCATCACTGTACCATGCTGGCTCTAACATCCATCAGACTCCATCCAATCAGGCACAAGCAAGTCCTTCCCTTGACCAATCACATGCCAGTTTCTGCATTTCCCAGGCCCCCACGCCTGCTAGGCTAGGCAGAGTCCTTTAGCTCCCGGTCTCCTCCCTCTGCAACTCTGCCCACCACCTCTGTGGCCCTCCAAGTGTTTGCCACTGGGTCTATTTTGCAGGCCCAGGCAGACTGTAATGCTGGATGAACAAGCCCCAAATAGGCCACCACTAGATAGAGCTGGCAGGCTGGCTCAAGCCCATCGGATTACACCAAGCCTTGCAGACCCAACGGAGTAATTTTCCAGTGCTCCAAGTGCTTTCTGGCTTGCTTCGAGATGCACTCCACCACGCGTATGCCACTTAGTCCAAGCAGACAGACAGGCTGCATTTAATTTTCTTAGCGCTCATTTAGCTTTTAATTCTAAGCGGCAAGCGCTGGAGTTGTCTGGCTGGCTGGAAAACAACTGTGGTCTGCAGTGCTGAGAGTACAGCGGGAGGAGATTGAGGCTTATAAAAAGCCTTTTCTGGAGATTAGTGGGTAGCCTTTGCCCAGCATCTTCTGGTCTGATGGGTGAGCAATGGATTTTGCCCTTTGGTGGCTTTTAATTCTCCACCAGGAGTCCAGACATTGGGTGCCAAGGCAGCCTGCAGGAGTCAAGCAGAGAGAGAGGGGATCCTGTTAACCCACAGCACCCAGCAAGAGAGAAGAATGCCAGGCTCCTCAGTGTAAAACTCACGGAGAAGGAGGTAGTAGAATGGACTGCACCACTGCCAACTGCAAGGGGCAGATTCCTGCTTCGAACAACAAAAAATGCACACAAAATCTAGAGAGTCTGAAGCAATAGAGTCCAAGGGCACCCTGAAGACCAACCAAGTCTTATTCAAGGGTTAAGTTTTCTTGCGCATGCACAGTTCCTCAGATACACTGAATCAGATTTCCTTAAACTCTGGGTATAAGCTTTCCTGACCATGCACAGTAGTTCAGATACAATGCATCTGAAGAAGTCTGCAAGGTCAGAAAGCTTACACCCGGAATTATCTGTGTCAGTGTGCATGCAGAAGTGTGCATGCACACAAAAGCTTATACCCAGAATTAAACTTGGTTGGTCTTAAAGGTGCCACTGGGCTCAAACTGCCGTACCAAAAATCTAGGCACTGCAGGCAGACCCCACCCCCGTGTTTGCATGCTGGTTTTCTCTTTGCAGGGAATTTTTAAGGCAAGGCAGGGTTGCCAGGTCTGGGTGGGGAAATAGCTGGAGTTTGGGGGGAGGTTTGGTGGTGGGAGGGACCATAGCAGGGTATAATGACATAGAATCCACCCTCCAAAACAGCTGTTTTCTTGAGGGGAACTGATCTCTGTCTTCCGGAGGTCAACTGTAATAATGGGCCCCACCAGAAGGAGGCAACCCTAAAATTAGGGGACATTCCAAATTGTGATCATCCCCTGGTAGACTGACATGGTGCAATCTATTCATCCACCTTGGTATTCTGCCACCTCATGTTTGTATGTCAGGCTTCGTTGTATTTCTGACTGGCCTAACTCTCTGCCATGCCTCTGGTCCCCCTGCTGCCTTCTGTCCATGGAAATTGGTTGGTCCTTCTGTTCCAGAGTGTAGCAGCTGGAATCAAGCAGGAACCTGCTTGGAACCTGCTTGATTCCTGGTTCTCACCGAGGCGATTAGCTTGTTTCTGGCCTGTGCCCTTCCTGACGGTAAGGGGAGGCGCATGGGGCTGAATGAGGGTTGCCAGCTCCTGGTTGGGAAATATCTGGAGGTTTTGGTGGTAGAGCCTGAGGAGAGTGAGGTTTGGGAGAGGAGGGACTTCAGTGCCCCAAAGCCCATCTTCCACTTTCTCCAGGTGAACTGATAACTGCTACCTGGAGAGATGATGCAATACAGAGAGGTCTCCAACTGCTACCTGTAAGTTGAAGCTCCCCTGTATAATTCTTTTGGAGACTCTGATGAGGAGACAGCAGGTCCAAGCGTGAAATCTGGTAATACTTTCTGCCTGTCACATATTTATTCCATCCTTCCTGCCAGGAGCTCAGTGTAGTATTGTTACCCATCACAAGCCACTAGGTTTGAGTGGCAGGATACAAATTGAACTATAAATAAATAAATAAATATCTACTCTTCTCTTTTCCTCCACTTTGTGGTGAAAACAACAACATGAGATAGTTCAGGATGAGAGAGAGAGAGAGAAAGTAACTGTCTTAAGGACACCCAGTGAGTTTCCTGGATGAGAGTGGGATCTGAACTTCACAGCCCCACTCTAACCCTGTACTTCAGGGAAGGTCAGACTAAATTTAAAAAAATGAAGTATGGTAGGGAGCTGTCCACTTGCAGCTGGTATAGGCCTGTCTCAGCAGACCAGTCACTTCCTGGAAAATTGTCACCCACATTAGAATCATAGAATCATAGAACCATAGAGTTGGAAGGGGCCATACAGGCCATCTAGTCCAACCCCCTGCTCAACGCAGGATCAGCCCTAAGCATCCTAAAGCATCCAAGAAAAGTGTGTATCCAACCTTTGCTTGAAGACTGTCAGTGAGGGGGAGCTCACCACCTCCTTAGGCAGCCTATTCCACTGCTGAACTTCTCTAACTGTGAAAATATCTAGCCTATATCGTTGTACTTCTAGTTTAAACCCATTACTGTGTGTCCTTTCCTCTGAAGACAATGGGAACACCATCCTGCCCTCCTCCAAATGACAACCTTTCAAATACTTAAAGAGGGCTATCATGTCCCCTCTCATTCTCAATGGTTCTTTAAAAGTATAGAGTGTTTTCTGCAAATACCAAGACAGTAATAAAGAGCCTAGCTGAAGGCTACAAGTTGCAGTAAAGCTCTACCTCCCGCTCCCCTCTGCTATTGTAACTATTCCAAGTGACACTTTAGCATCCTCACCCACCTACAGACTAACCATTTTTTCAACAAACCACAGCATTTTCTACTTTGGCACCTGTTCTTCATGCTGAAATCTAATCAAAGCATGTACCCGCAGCATTCTTCACTAATGTGCACTTTTAATATTTTACAACCCAGTGTGCTGCAGCAGTGGAAAGGGCAAACTATGTTAGGGATCGTTAGGAAATGGATTGAACATAAAATGGTTGGCATTCTAATGCTCCTGTATAGATCGATGGCGTGGCTTCATTTAGAATGCTGCATATAGTTTTAGTCACCATGTCTCAAAAAAGATATTGCAGAGCTGGAAAGATACATAGGAGGGTGGCCAAGATGATGAGGGGTTGGAGCCCCTTCCCTATGAGGAAAGACTGAAGAGCCTAGAACCTTCCAGTTTAGAAAAGCGACAACTAAGAAGAAGAAGAGTTGGTTTTTATATGGCGCTTTTCCCTACCCGAAGGAGGCTCAAAGCAGCTTATAGTCACCTTCCCATTCCTCTCCCCACAACAGACACCCTGTGGGGTGGGTGAGGCTAAGAGAGCCCTGATATCACTGCTCGGTCAGAACAGCTTTATCAGTGCCGTGGCGAGCCCAAGGTCACCCAGCTGGTTGCATGTGGGGGAGCGCAGAATTGAACCTGGCAAGCCGGATTAGAAGTCCGCACTCCTAACCACTACACCAAACTGGCTCTCTAAGAGGGTGGGGGAGACACGATAGGTGTTTATGCATAGAATGGAAATAACTGAGAGAATATTTTTCTCCCTCTCCTCAAATACTACAACCTGAGGACACCCAGTGAATCTGATGGGCAGTAGATTCGGGATAGACACAATGAAATGCTTCTTTACAGAAAGTGATTAAAAAGTGGAATTTGCTGCCAGAGGATATAGTGATGGCCACAGGAATAGACAGCATTACCAGATTAAATAAGATTCATGGAAGATAAGTCTATCAGTGGCTATGAGCTATGGTGACATCCATGTTCTGAATCCCAGAACCAGGAGGCAACATCAGGAGAAAACCTCGGCCTCTAGGCGCTGTTGTCAGCTATCCAGAGGAACAGGCTGGCCACTGTGTGAGAGAGAGGGCTGGACTAGATGGACCACTGGACTGATTCAGCAAGGCTCTTCTTATCTTGGGGAGGATAAGGCAAGCCTAACCTGGTGACAATGCTCCTTTTTCCCACCTACTGATGCTTGAGAAGACACTTTGACATATTGATGCCATTTTGGGAGTAGTCTTTTTATTGGCCTGGATCTAGGTATCCTCTAAGGACCATTTCTTCAACTCATAAGACTCTTGCCTTGGAGGCGTCAGACTTTCCTTGATGGAATGGGTAGATGGGGAAGCATAAGAAGAGCCCTTAATGGATCAGCACCTTACTGTTGCGGGGTTTTAAGGTCATTTTTATCTGCTGTGATTATTAGGCTATTATTAGTATCACATTTGGTTCATTGTTGCAATTTGTGTTTATGTGGAAGAAAATCAACTTGGTTCTAAAATAAATTAATTTTGTATCTCTGTAGCTGACCTGGTAGGATTTCCAGGTGCCTCTTTTTTTAGAGACAGATGTGCCGGGAGAGCCCCTCCCCCCTTTGATTCTGCCTTTCTCCCTTGTTTTCCATTAATGCCTGGAATTGCCTCCTAGGATAACTGTGATTCCACCTCTCTCATTTCCTTCAGAGTCCTCCTTAAAACTCTCCTTTGGCACAACCTCCCTTCCCTACTGAAAAGTCAAAGCACAAACGACTTAAAGGAATGACTATTCATCCCTTTTATCCCTGCCTCCTCTTCCTTCCCCTCCCTATGTCTCAAATGTTAGACTGTGCACTCCTTGTGGCAGGGACCTAACTTTCTGTAATGTGCCACACACATTGATGGTGCTAGGTAGTTCTCAGTTATTAGCTTGGGTTTGCTTCCGTTGGTATGAAGTTTGGAATCAACTAAGCTTGCTGCAGTGAGAAAGCTAACATATGTCCCCCACCCACACATACATCATGGTTGAATCCAGTGAAAGATTCCACCTTTCCATTCGGTCTACCTTGTTCTCTGAGTTGGATAATTGCCTAGAAATTATTCTCAGCCATGTTCTCTCTTTTGGATGTTCTGTCTCGTTCCCAGTGTAGCGTAAAAGCAACATTCCACATTCCATCGCAGCTGTGAGATTCCAACCCGCAGGAGCCCCAGAGAACTTGATGGATATTAAAGGTAAAGGTATCCCCTGTGCAAGCACCGGGTCATGTCTGACCCTTGGGGTGATGCCCTCTAGCGTTTTCTTGGCAGACTCAATACGGGGTGGTTTGCCAGTGCCTTCCCCAGTCATTACCGTTTACCCCCCAGCAAGCTGGGTACTCATTTAACCGACATCGGAAGGATGGAAGGCTGAGTCCACCTTGAGCCAGCTGCTGGAATCAAACTCCCAACCTAATGGGCAGAGCTTTCACAGTGCATGTCTGCTGCCTTACCACTCTGTGCCACAAGAGGCTCTGATATTACTTCCCCCAAAAAAACAATGTATCAATAGGACTGAAACTAGAACATTCATAAGCTTTCCTTTATTACACAGAATGATTGGGCTGAAATGAAAACAAGAGGAAAATCTTCCCCTTTAAACAAGAGCAACATACTGAGGAGCCGGTCACAGCGATGCTGTGCTGAATTCTGCCCAGATTGCAGTTTGCAGTTCTAGTGACGGCCCCTAATCTCAGCCATCTGCAGTGCAGATGGATGCAAGGGACACCGGGAACATAAGGCTTGCCTTAAAACCAAACAGAGAGGAGCCAGAGGGCCAATGCTGCCAGGATTTGCATACAGCAGGTTCCCCAGGGCGAGTTCCTGGTCTTTCTCTTCAAGGGGTGGGGCTGGGACAAACATCTGATCCCCTGGAGAGAATCTGAAACCCAGCCAGTGCTGGGCTGATGAATGGACTAAGTGTAAGGCATCTGCACAGGTGGAAGATGAGCCACCTTGTTTTACATGGTGCCCATTCCCACCTCATAGGGAAGGCAGGGGCCATGTCACAGCTGGGAGCCCAGAGGGACACCACCTTCTGCCATCTCAGGACCTTCAGTGGGATGCTCCCCCAAGCCTCAGAACGGAAGCCAGACTCTCCAGACCACAGGGAGTCATCTCTCTCTTCCTGGTGGAGGACACATTTGTACCCACAACCCTGCTAGCATACTCTTTCCTAGCTTGGGTTCCAGAGCTTTCTTCATACCCAAATTTCCTCTCCTGAGACCACCTCTTCCTCCACTGCCTTGTCTTCCCATTTTATGCCTCATTTGCCTATCTCCTCTCTTCCCCTAGTCAATGCTGTGAGCCTCTGGAGACCTGGCTCACTGACAGCTGGGGTCTGGCCCACCCTGTCAGCCTCTTGTGGCCTGGCTTGCTGCTGCTGCTGCTACCCAGGCCTTTGGTAAGTCAACTTCCTGGACATCTGCTGGCGTTGGGATCAGGCACGAAAGTCCAGGGTCTGTGCTCCAGGTTGCATTTCCACACAACAGGTTAGATCTCCGGCTCTTACCTTGTCCACCGTGAGAGGCAGGTTCTCCTAAACTTCCATGTGTCTGATGCCCCATTTGAATCAGGGCCCTGGCTACAAATTGGGAGAAAAATGCCCAGTCCCTTGTATAGAAGCTTAAGGTATAGAAATGGGCAGGGGAAAGCTTTTCATGGCATGCAGGTAAATAACACCATCTAGTAAACAACATCCTATTAAGCCTCATAGAAACAAGCCTTTTTCCTTTAGGTCAGTTCTCTAACCTAACCACTGCAAACTGCCATAGAAAGATGCTCTTTGGCTCACTGCAGACAGCTAAGTGTACCTGGGTTTCTCCAAACAGCGAAGCCACAGGGCTTGGGAAGGCTGCAGCACCCTGTCTGCACTTGCCACAGTCCTGATTCCCATCAGGCAGCACCCAAACAAAACATCCACCCTGCGTTCTTTGTAATGTCCGGTGGGCTTTCACTTGGGAAGCTGTACCGAACAGGATCTAGTAGAACTTCCCAACTGATTGCAGTTCCCAGGAAATGGGCATCCGGGGCCCCAAAAGTATCTTTGGCTGGCTCTAAAGCCAAAACACCTTGTAAAGGAGGGCTCCACCTCCAGCCAGATGCTCCTAAGCAAAGTCCAATAGAAACAATCATCCTCTCTCATGTGATTACGACCCCTGCAACTAGAAGTTCTGTTCCTCCCTATTAAAGTAGCCACTGCCCTCTCCTCCATGGATTTGCTTAATCCCCTATAAAGTTATGCTAGTGGCCTTTGCCGCACGTGGTGGCAACGAATTCCATGTTCAGTTAATGCACATTCCAGGTGGCTGGGTCGCTCAAGGTGCCCCCTGGAGAGGATGTAACACCTTGGCAGATGCTCAAAGAAGCTTCTGTTCCAAAATGCCCAAGACCCAGGATTCCTATTCCCAAAGCTAAAATAGAAGGCTGCTGCTATTGGGTCCTTTGGTAAGAACCCCAGCTGCTTTTATCCAAGGTCAAAGCTCAGACACATGTTTTTCATGTCACAAATTGGCTGTTTTTCCTTAGATATACAGATAGGTTAGAGAGAAGAGTTTCTTCAAGTATTGGGGGGGAGGGGACAGGACTTACCACTGAGTAGCCAAAATCAGTGCCTCTGCATATACAAGGAAATTTCTAGTTTCAGAGGCATAGCTTCCAACAAGCAGGTTTGTTCCCTGGCTTTTCTCCTAAAAGAAATGCAGTGCTGACTGAGATGCACCAGCACCCAAGCCTCCTGGCAGAGGGCATGCAAGTTTCTTGCCTGGGCTCACCCAAGGAGCCCAAGTCAGAGCTGGCAGGAGACCCCCAAGAAGTCCTGTAGCCACGGGCAACGGTCCCCTCACTCCCACCTCCTTCCGCTGTGCCCCCACACGCGCTTGCTCCTGCTCAGTCGTCCCGTTACCATTGCAAATGTGCCGATCCACAGCCGCTGTGCACTCCACCAGGCCTCTTCTGCACGCCATGATGCTCCGCAGCGCTCAATGGGGCCTGGCTTGCAGGCAAAGCAGCTGAGCCTCCTGTCTCGAAGGAGAGGGATGCCAGCTGCCTTGCACGCTGCCCTGGATAAATAGGTTCCCTCCCCACCCACCCCCCTTCCTCCCTGGGCCTTCAACTCCTCGCCCAGCTGCTTCTCTGTGCAGGAACACAGCAAACTGGGGCAGCTCCCATTTCTGCTCTTCAAGGACTCCCGTGTGCTGCCCTGGCTCCTTCCATCCCCCCCCCTCCTCAGGTTTTCTCCTTGCCTCCAAGAGCTGTTGTTTATGTCTCTCCCCCTTCCTCCCTGCTTTCTCAGCTGAAGATTTAGTAACTCTCTAATTCTGCCTCATCAGGAATCCATCCTCCAGCCCTCTCCTTTTGCTTCCTTTTGATCTCACCCCTCCCCGCCGCCTCCTCTTCTGCATTGCTTTATGTTGTGAACGGCATCAGTATGCAATTGTTCACTTCCTCTGGCATGCTCCGTCTTCTCCCTCTACCCCAGGCTTTTCTGGCTTTGAAAGGAGGGCTGAAGGCAGCCTCTGGAAGACGGAGCCTTCCCTTTCAACAGCTTCCTCATTAGGCTCCCCAGCTGCTTTAACATCATGCAGGCTTTGGAAGTTGTCTCTCCTGATCCATCTCAGCGGCTTACTTCCATGTGCTTGTTTTGGCTGGAGAGCAGAATTCAGCCACTGGGGGAGTAGGAGGGTGGAGGCCCCGGGCAGATAGACGGTTTCATGGGGTGAAGAGGACAGGGCAGACCTGGGGTTGAATTCTCACCTTGCCACTGAATTAAATGAATGACCTTGGGTCAAGCTACATTCCCTCTGCCTAATCTAGTTGGAGCAAAGAAGAAGAAGAAGAAGAAGAGTTGGTTCTTATATGCCGCTTTTCCCTACCCGAAGGAGGCTCAAAGCAGTTTACAGTCGCCTTCCCATTCCTCTCCCCACAACAGACACCCTGTGGGGTGGGTGAGGCTGAGAGAGCCCTGATGTCACTGCTCGGTCAGAACACTTTTATCAGCGCCGTGGCGAGCCCAAGGCCACCCAGCTGGCTGCATGTGGGGGAGCGGGGAATCGAACCTTGCATGCCAGATTAGAAGTCCGCACTCCTAACCACTACACCAAACTGGCTCTCTACACCAAAGGGCAAGAGGGGGAAAAGGAGCATGATTTAGTGGTGGATCAGAAGGTTCCTGATTCAGCCCTGGGCATCTCTAAGCCACTCGACCCTAAGAGAACCTGTGTAGTTCGGAGGTTATGAATGGTGCGTCCTGATCTGGAGAGCCAGGCTTGATTCCCTACTCCTCCTCCACATGAAGCCAGCTGGGTGACCTTGGGCCAATCACAGTTCTCTCAGAGCTCTCTCGGCGCCACCTACCTCATGGGGTGTATGTTGTGGGGAGAGGAAGGGAAGGGGATGGTAAGCCACTGTGATACTCCTTTGGGTAGTAAGAAGTGGGGTACAAAAAAGCAGCTCTTCTTCATCCTCCGCTCCCCTTTCATCCTATCTAGTATGGCCATATTTGGACCACTGGCCCCATCCTGCTAGAGACCATAAGCTCTTCACGGAACCGGGCCATGGCCAGAATGCCCTGCTGAATTTTAGCCACTTTGAACCCTTTTAAAAGGGTATCTCAAGCCCCCACCCCCACTTTGTAGCTTGTTCAGCAACCTTGGCCATTGGTTTTGCCTCTGAATAGTCACCCACTCATGGCTGATCATGCTTAAGAGGTTTCCTACGTTTCTGCCCTCGTCCCCCAAAGTTTGTGTCTTCCATCCTGCATTAGACTTATCCCTTTCAGGCACGAGGATGCCTTCCCCTCTCTTTTCCTCCCCAGTATTTGAAAGTTGTTTTGCATGACTTTCCCCCCATTTCTTTGGACCCTAGGTGATTTTTTGAATAATTTCAAAATACAAAAATGTTCCACTGTGGTTTCTCTCCACCCAGTCCTTCGTCCATGTGTGTGTGGCCAGCTGGCCCCTTGCTCTGCTCTGCGCATGAGAACACCTACGGGTATACTGTTTCCCCAGCTGGGAGCACAGCAGGGAGCCAGAAGCACTGAATATGCCAGAGATTTCTGTGCTTGACAGCCCATGCAGCTGGTGGTGCCGTCGGTGGGGTGATAGACTGACATTAAAGAAGCAGGAGAAGAGTTGGTTCTTATATGCCGCTTTCCCCTACCCGAAGGAGGCTCAAAGCGGCTTACAGTCGCCTTCCCATTCTTCTCCCCACAACAGACACCCTGTGAGGGGGGTGAGGCTGAGGGAGCCCTGATATCACTGCTCGGTCAGAACAGTTTTATCAGTGCCGTGGCGAGCCCAAGGTCACCCAGCTGGCTGCATGTGGGGGAGTGCAGAATCGAACCTGGCATGCCAGATTAGAAGTCCGCACTCCTAACCACTACACCAAACTGGCTCTCAAAGACCTCGTGGTTCAAATCCAGATATATACTGTACCTAAACATTTTACACCTTTTAATTTCACCACCCAATGCCTAGTGCTGGTCACTCACGGAAAGGGTTGTGTTTTTGAAGATTGGGGAATTGGAAGCTCCAGTCTGCAAAGGTTTACCTCAGTCACTGACCGGGGGCGGGCAGCCATTGCCACATCCTGTCTGGAGAATCAGGGGTGGAAATGGGGAAGTCGGGGTCCTCCTTGGAACAGGGTGCCATAGAACACTAAGCATCTGCCTTTTTTACACCAGGCAGTTGGCACCCAGGGAAATTACTCTAGCATGGCCACTTCCGCTAATTCTTGCAAGTCACGCTGCCATCACAGCTTGAGGGAGGGGTAGCTGGGGGGGGAATCCCCCCAAGTGTCTCTTCCCAAGCCATATTGGGTCATTTAAATGTGCTCCAAGCGCCCATGAACATCTTCTCCCACTGGCAATCATGCAGCAGCGCACCCTGGTGCAAAATCTTTGCAATTACTAACAACACACCTACCGACAAAACAATCAGTGAGTGTTGAGTAACCGCAAGGAAGCACCTCCCCCCCACCCAAAAAAAATAATAACTCCTGCTTTATCAGGTTTCTGCACTTTGTCCGTCTTTATATATTTTGATGCAGAGATGTTTTCTTTAGTAAGTGGGAAAGAAAATCAGATTAAGATAACATGTGCAGAACTGGGACGGAACCAATGTAAAAGGGTAAGTGTCTCCACTGCTTGGATAATGCAAAAGAAAAGGCTAATCAGCCCATGTGGAAATCAGTGGATCACTTGCTTCTTCCCCTGCAGCCTTGTTTGTTGTCGTATCCTCCTTAGTTTCAGTTTCAGATTTGTCTTCTGCTCTGGAAATTCCTTGACCCCAAACCAGCTTTTCCCATCTCCTGCCCTGGACCTCCTTGCATCACACTTTTCTCTTCAGGACAGGGTAGACAAGATTTCCCTGAGATTACTAGTTTGGTGTAGTGGTTAGGAGTGCGGACTTCTAATCTGGCATGCCGGGTTCGATTCTGCACTCCCCCACATGCAGCCAGCTGGGTGACCTTGGGCTCGCCATGGAGCAGTGATATCAGGGCTCTCTCAGCCTCACCCACCCCACAGGGTGTCTGTTGTGGGGAGAGGAAAGGGAAGGCGATTGTAAGCCGCTTTGAGACTCCTTCGATTAGTAAAAAACGGGGTACAAAAAAGCAGCTCTTCTTCCTCCGCTCTCCTTTCATCCTATCCAGTAAGCCGCTTTGAGCCTCCCTCGAGTAGAGAAAAGCAGCATGTAAGAACCAACTCTTCTTCCTTTTCTTCTTCTCCTCCTTCTTCCGTCTTCCCTCTTCCTCCTTCTTCCACCCTTTTCCCCCCCTTAGGTAGCAACCACGGGCATCATTGTGAGGATTCCATTACCGTATTGCAGCAGGGGTTATCTGTTTTGGGTACCCTTGCCTTTCATGTTTTTAGCCTTGTACATTGTCAGGGAAATAAAGATTTCCTTGTCTGAGATTCTCTCTCTCTCGGTCTTCTCTGTCTAATAAATAAAGGGATCAACGTGAACAGTAGGCTGAATCACCCTGGAAGGCCTGTACAGCTCGCAGATCTGGCTTGGAGACTGACGTGGATAATGGGATAAAAAAATAGGATAGATTCTGTTGCTGTCCACGCCACATACGAAGAGCCACCTCATCTCAGAGCCTGCTAACACCCGGCTCTCCAGGAAGTTCAGAAACACCCCCACCCCCAGTCTCTGTTGAGCTATCAGAATTCACAGCCCTCTCCTCTATCAGCCACGCCTCTGTGGATGTGCTATTCACCTGCCAGCTCACGCAGTGGAGGTCACTGGACCAGACCCAAGTGGCTCACACATGAATGGGCACCGGTCCAAAGGTCACCCTGCTTGGCGCCTCGGCTCTAAAACTCTCAGTGAAGGTGATTCCACAGCATCCACCCAACCAGCAATCTGAGGGAAGCAACCTGGCCAGACAATCTCAACTGCAGCCTTCTTGCCAAATCGAATAAGCCAACACAGGTCGGTCTTCCAGGCTGAGTCCTCAGAGAAGCCCTGGTTAATTCATAAGGGGTGGGAGGCTGCCTTAGCCGCAGGGGCTGACTTGCCAGCAGCTGTCACTGCAGGGGTCTGGGGGGTTTGCTTTCTGTTACCAGCACCTCCTGCAGTTCTTTGTGGGCTATTTTCAGCATTTGTTTTGTGCCGCTGTGGGAGATATGAAAAGGCTGCCTACTTCCAGATGCTGCCAGGCGAGCCTGAAATTAGGGTGGGGGGCAAGATGTGCTGTCTTAAAAAAAAATCACTCTCATAATGTCCCTGGCTCTCCCCACTTCACTATCCATGCCCTTGCCTTTCCTTTAAAATGCTGAAGGAGTCTATCAGAGGAGGGAGCCACCCCCTTGGCTTGTGGTTATCAAATGCAGGCTGGCTCAAAGAGCCCATCCTCTGGAGACACCGTCTGCCAGAATTTGGCACCCACTCAGTCTATGAGCAGCTGTCACAGCGGTTGGAGTGTTCCAGAGGCAGAAGCCTCCCAAGAGGGAGTGAGAAATGACAGCATGGCCTGGGTTGGAGAGGGAAACACGCATGCAAGGCAGCCAATTAAGGTACATTCAAATGGGAGGGCAAAACAGTAACTTGGCCTGTTATTAGATGCCCTAGATTGGCCTCCTGGCTGGAAATACCTGCACTTTCCTTTAGGGGAAGTGTGATGAAGTAGTTAGAGGGCCAGCCAGATGAAGATCTGTGAGACTCAGCCAGAGCCAACTTGGAGTAGTGGTTAGAAGCTTGGGCTTCTAAATCTGGCAAGCTGGGTTTGATTCCCCGTTCCTCCTCCGCATGCAGCCAGCTGGGTGACCTTGGGCTCGCCACGGCACTGATAAAGATGTTCTGACCGAGCAGTGATATCAGGGCTCTCTCAGCCTCGCCCACCCCACAGGGTGCCTGTTATGGGGAGAGGAAAGGGAAGGTGATTTTAAGCTGCTTTGAGACCACTGTTAGAAAAAAAGCGGCATATAAGAACCATCTCCTTGTCCTCCTTCTATGAATGCCCACTCTCCCTGGAAGTTCACTGGGTGAGGCTGGGCTGTTGTGAGGCTAAAAACAGGCTGTTGTGAGGCTAAAAAGGAGGTGTGGAAAACATTGCTGTCAGCTACTTTGGGCCCCTATTGGAAAGAAAAGCAGATTAGATATATCTAAATAAATAATAGTTTGCATAGGTGGCAAAAGTTCTGGATTGGTGAGCCGCTTGATTTAAGGCCTGCTGTGATAAGTACTGATCAAGGCTGCCCATTGTGACTTTCTCATACACTAGCATGAATAAGGAGGGATGTTTCATTGCTTGCTCATGTTTAAGGGGGTTATTGTTGTTAGGTGCGAAGTCGTGTCCGACCCATCGTAACCCCATGGACAATGATCCTCCAGGCCTTCCTGTCCCCTACCATTCCCCGGAGTCCATTTAAGTTTGCACCGACTGCTTCAGTGACTCCATCCAGACACCTCATGTCACCCCCTTCTTCTTTTGCCCTCAATCGCTCCCAGCATTAGG
The DNA here is from genome assembly GCF_049243985.1 of Paroedura picta. Classification (NCBI taxonomy): domain Eukaryota; kingdom Metazoa; phylum Chordata; class Lepidosauria; order Squamata; family Gekkonidae; genus Paroedura; species Paroedura picta. Next base: position 28,597,131 of record NC_135369.1, on the reverse strand, counting down.
CTCTTCTCCAGAGAGTCTAAGGGGGTAATAGTAGGCAAAAGCAGCATCTCGTGTATAGAAGATACACAGCAAGTTTTTGGCTGGGGTGAGGAATGGGGCATACCCATGAAAGATTCTCCTGGTTTCATGCAAATGAGGGTTGCAAACCTCCAGGAGTGGAGGCAGAGATCTCCCAGAATTATTACTTCTCCAGATTACAGAGATCAATTTCCCTGGAGAAAATAGCTACTTTGGGAAGTGAACTCTGTGGCATTATTTTCTCATGGAAGGGCTGGCCACCTGAGGCCATGGGTCCCTCTGGCATATCCCTGCTGTTGGAGAGTGGAACGAGAGACAGACCACTGTTTGGTGTAGCGAGGGCTGAATGGCAGGATGGGGGAAGAGGGCGCAGACACCTGTCAATTCAAAGGGAAAACCATGGGGGTTTATACTGGGTGGCTGTTGATTGGCCGTTGAGGAGCATGTCACTGCAGCAGAGTGTTGCTCCCTGCCTTGGTTCCTGAGGAGAATTATGGGTGAAACATGTTTCTTGATAAACCTTGGTTATTGGCTGGGAAGGAGTTCAATTGGAAAAGGTGTTAGGAATTGCTAATTTAGGTGGGTGAGTGTGAGAGGAGAGAGAATGGGAAATTAGCAAGATAAGTTGACAATTCCTGGGAAACCTATTGTCCTAAAATATGCATCTCCCTGTGGTGGAGAGTTCATTAGTGAGTTTGGCCCCTGTGTTCCTACAAGCTCTAAAGGAATTGTCCAGGCATGCCCTGGAGACAGACATCTGGCTAGCATCCATGTTTGTGTCCTGTCTTGAGACAGAGCACCTTCACTCTTAAGTCATTGCTGACATTTGTATCAGTATCAATTTCAGCTGGCCAGTGTGCTGTAAATTAATATTTAGCATGATATTAAAGGAAGGCTGTTTATGGGTGTCTATCTATAAACTGTCCCTCAGTGTGAGGAGGGGTCTGGCTGCTAACATGTCTATTGCACTTTTATTCTACCTTTCCTGTAAGCTCAGGGCAGTGTACATTGTTTTCTCTTCCCCTTTGAAAAAACTTCATAGAAGCATAGAATCATAGAGCTGGAAGGGACCTCCAGGGTCTTCTAGCACAATGCAGGAACCCCCTGCACAATGCAGGAACTCACAACTACTGCCCACCTACGGTGACCCCAACTACATGCCCATCTACCAAAAATCTCCAGAATCCATCCTGGCCCAGAGGAAATTCACTTACAATCCGACAGTGGCAATTAGCAATTCCCTGGGTATGCAAAGGGCCACAAGAGACAAACACTGGTACATTCCTTCCTGCCCACCCACTCACAATCTGCCTAAGTTCATAAAATCAGCATTTATGTCATCTAGCCTCTGCTTTAAAATTTCCAAAGAAGGAGAACTCACCACCTCCCAAGAAAGCCTGTTCCACTGAGGAACTGCTCTAACTGTCAGGAACTTCCTCCAGATGTTTAGCCGAAAATTCTTTTGAAATAATTTAAACCCATTGGTTCTGGTCCGCCCCTCTGGGGCAACAGAAAACAACTCTGCTCTATCTTCTCTATGACAGCCTTTCAAGTGTTTGAAGACGGTTATTATATCACCTCTCAGTTATCTTCTCTCCAGGCTAAACAGACCAAGCTATTTCAACCTTTCCTCATCTGTCTTGGTCTCCAAACCCCTCACCATTTTCGTTGCCCTCCTCTGGACACGCTCCAGTTCTCTACATCTTTCTTCATTTGTGGTGTGCAAAACTGAACACAGTACTACAAGTGAGGTCTAAGCAGAGCGGAGAAAAGTGGTAACCTCACCTCGCATGATCTGGACATTATACTTCTTTTAATACAGCACAAAATCCCATTTGCCTTTTTAGCTACCAAGTCACACTGCTGACTCATGTTCAGTGTATGGTCTAATAAGACCCCGAGATCCTTTTCACATGTACTACTGTCAAGACAAGTCTCCCCCATCCTATATTGGTGTAGATGGTTTTTCCTACCTAAATGCAGAACTTTACATTTGTCCCTATTTAACTTCATTTTATTCAGTTTAGACCAGTTCTTGAGCCTATCAAGATCATCCTGTATTCTGATTCTGTCTTTTGTTGTGAATCAAAGAGCTCTCATAGCCTTGACATTATTAGCACCATACTCAAGTGAGCCAGCAAACCACATTGGAGGTGAGAAACATGCCTGCATGTTATTTTTTTGTACAACCTCGCAAAAAAAGAACTGCCTCCCCCAGCTGCAAACTTCATTTTTCTTAGTAAACAATTTACCATCTGACCAGGAGCAAAACCTCATTAGTATTCTCAGCTGTCTGCAAGTGATGTGTTTTTAATATGCAAGCTTCATGATTTGAAAACAAATGGACTCGAGGGGAACCTGCTATTGACTAGTGGGCTCAATAAGGCACGGAGTCACTCATGGAGTGAAATCTCAATTCTATTTAAGATCATGCCAGAGAACTGAACTCAACAGCCCACCATGTGAACTTATCTACAGTCCAGGGTTCCTGCCAAAGTCTGTGATTGGACCATTTAAATGATCCAATAGCAGGATGGATCCTGAGTGATGACCAACATGGTTACGAGTCCCTGCTGTTTGAATCACAGTTCTGCTCTGCACCCACAATACTTGGGAATGCTGCATTTCCTTGAAAAGACCCAAACTGAAGGCAGGAGCCATGGTGCTTTGCTCTGATACCAAATGAGAGCATGCTAATATTGCCCTCCAGTGAGGAAAACAGCTAGCATTAATAGGGAAGGTGGGGAATCCAAGCACAAATAGCATTATTCTGAAGGGAGATTAAATTAGAGATCAAGCAATTTGTTTCCCAAGCGAAATCCAATAACACCACTGCACCGGGGTAATAGGGGCACCTGTCTAGGGCTGTGACACAAAATGAGCTAAGAGAACACTCTTGGGAGAGACTACTTGGAAGTAAAGTCCATGTTATTTAGGTGGCTTACTCTCCGGAAAGCATTCTTAGGATTGTAGCCTAAGATTGTGTGGTACACACAAACATCTGCACACAGGCATTTTTGGAACCTGTCAAAATTTGATGTTGAACGGTATGTCTATCATACCACGTGCACTGTTCTCAGTAGCATCAGTCAGCAGATGTTCAAGAGAGACTTTGGAAAGGCAGAGACCATGTTGCCCAGAGGCTTAGTGAGGGCAGCAGGCCAGGCAAGGCAGAATTACCATTGCTTCTTATTGGTCCAACACACTAGCACACATTTGACCTCAGAATGCTTTTAAGAGTGATGAATAGAGCCATGAACTGAAGACCCCTGATACTGGACCACAGCAGACAATTGAGTTTTCTGCACAACAGTTTTCTATCTGAGTAGTGAGAATTTGGGAGAGCGCAGTGCTATATTACAGCTCTTAGTGGTCTATTTTAACGATGTCCGTTCATTTTAACACTCATGAAAAACTGAACCCCCTTAAAGTTTCTGCCTTTTGGATAAGAAACACAAGTGGACAAAAGCTAACAAACATCACCAGCTCTATTAATATCACTGGGGTTTGTTCAGTTCTTTCTAAAAGCACAATCCTTTCTTCCTCTCTGTCTGCAATTGGGCTTGGATAAATTCTCAAAATTGGATGGAAAATGAAGAACTCACAGCAAGAAAGGGGGAAAGGGTTCGTTCATGCCAGCACTGGCTGGAGATGGGACTGTTGAAAGTGGTTTGAAAGGCCACAGTGCCTCAGCAAATGGAGGCTCTCAGATCTGACACTATAAAATAATAAAAACGACACGTCCATGAAAACCCAATACATAATACATAAAAAGACAGCACTTCATTGGAGTAATTTCCCATCTCTCTCACCCTTCCCCATCCAGCTGCAGTCCGGAGTTCTTTTATGCAAGATTGGGAGTCCTGATCTTGGTAGTTCTATCACAGAATCATAGAGTTGTAAGGGGCCATACAGGCCATCTAGTCCAACCTTCTGCTCAATGCAGGATCAGCCCAGAGCATCCTAGAGCATCCAAGAAAAGTGTGTATCCAACCTTTGCTTGAAGACTGCCAGTGAGGGGGAGTTCTCCACCTCCTTAGGCAGCCTATTCCACTGCTGAACTACTCTGACTGTGAAATTTTTTTCCCTGATATCAAGCCTATATCGTTGTAGTTTAAACCCATTACTGCGTGTCCTTTCCTCTGCAGCCAATGGGAACAGCATCCTGCCTTCCTCCAAGTGACAACCTTTCAAACACTTAAAGAGGGCTATCATGTCCCCTCTCATTCTAATTCTAGGGGATCCCCAGTTGGTAACTCTGAGACTTCTGAATGAGAGGCAGGATTGCCAACCAGCCTGAAGAAAGAAAGTTTAATAAAGGCTTAAGGTGTGGAACTGGTCCAGATGAAGTTTCTCATAGCATGGAGGTAAATAACATCACCAAGTAAATAGCATCCCAGTAAGCTTCCATTTTCTTTATGCAGCTAATAGCCCTGAAAACATGTTTCTAAATTCATTTAAGTTAATGGGTAGTGAAAAGTCTAAAGCTGTTTAGGGTCACACTGGCAATCACTGTTCTAAACTTTAACAAACAGTTCATGTAGGGTAGGGCAGTGGTCCCCAACCCCTGGTCCGGGGACCGGTCCGTGGATCAGCTGGTACCGGGCCGCGGCTCCTCCTCGTCCTCCTCCCCAGCTGCTGCCTCGGGGGCTGCCGTAACCACTCTGCCGCCAGCTCACCTTTGGTGTTCTCCAGCAGCTGCCATGGCTGGGGCTCCCCCTAAACATGGCACTGCACAGCTGCTGCTGGCAGCGCCCCCCAGTGGGTGGCTGGAAGTCAGGGGCACCGGCGGGAAAGCAAGTGGAGCAGGGGCTCAGGAGGCGGCGACATCCCTCGGCAAAAGACAACCCCCCCCCCCGGGCCTCAGTAAAATTGTCAAGTGTTGACTGGTCCCCGGTGATAAAAAGGTTGGGGACCACTGGGGTAGGGTATGCCATGCCCCCCCCCAGGCTACTGGCAGGAGTGGTGGGTATTGTTGCCAGCTACAGACTGAGAAACTCCTGGAGATTTGGGGGTGGAGCCTGGGGTACAATTGTACAGAGTCCATCCTCTGAAGCATCCATCTTCTCCAGGGGAACTGATCTCCGTATTCTGGAGATGAGTTGTAATTCTGGGGGATCCCCAGTTCCCACCTGGAGGCTGGCATCCCTAAGACAGAACGGAGGGAAGAGGAAATCACAAGGAGCCAGTTGTCAGCAACGGCCTCCAATTCTACATGATATTTCTGCCAATTATAGTTGCATAGATTCCAGAGTGTACCAGTAGCACTTGCTCGTGAGAATGACAGCATTAGGCTAGAGAGAACATGGAGGCCAGCCCTTGCTCCCCCAAAATAACGGGAGCTCCCTATCTCCAGAGATGGAGAAAAAAAGCTGCCAGGGAGATGACCACGTGCCACAAAGGCTATCAAACCCTTTCCCAGGGATCAAATCCTTGTATCAGCTCCTCCACTTTAATTATGGAGCAGTGACAAATGACTCAGAAATCTGCCTTGCAGGGACTTCCAGCTTTAATTAAAACCAGGCTTTTGAACAAATGCCTTGCTCTGATTTTCCTAGGAATTATAGGGATATGGGGATGACAAAAGCTGTTGAGAACAAACCCGCTATTATAATTGCATTTTTCTTTCTTTTTGCTTAAGAGGGGTCGAGGGGAGAAAAATCCCTACAGGGAGACAGGTTTAAAACATAGGTCACCTTCAAGGGAGGAGTGAAAATCCTCAGAAGGTGACGGTCTAAATTTAAAGGAAGGAGAGGGGAGGAATGAGTGTGAGCCTGCAGAGATGCATAAGTCAGGGTTGGCAAGTGGAAACTCTTGAAGGAAATTCACGGAGATTTGGGGGCAGAGTTTGGGGAGGTCAGCAGGTACATGGTATCATAGAGTCCACCTCTGCAGCTGCAATGTTCTCCCGGGGAATCAATCAATGAGGCTGGAAACCATTCATAATTGCAAGAGTATATCAGGCCCCACCTGGACAATAGAAACAAGTATCTCGGGAGAGGAAATTGGACCAGGGAGGTTCATAATAACTCGCATGACTTGATGAGTTAGATGGCTTGACAGGTTTGAACCAAATTTTCCCAGGTGCTCTCTGTGCAACCCCTGCATGCAGTATTTAAATTGTCTTTTAGGCAACAGGAGGAAGAACTTGGGGAATTAGTTTCATCCTTACACCCTATTCTAACTCTTTTTACACTCAGGCTTATAAAATCAAAACACATGTTGGTGACTGTAAGACTAGAGAGGAAGAATCTAAATACTTGTTGTATCTAGAGACTGAGCAACTGCTTCTTCTGTTAGCTATCTGGAAGATGGCAACTGGTCCACAAACCAAGATTATGTTTCACTTTCTTGCAGAGGATCTCTGAAGGAATAATGACAAATAGGGATATGAAACGGCTCATGCGTAGGGATGAAAGGCAGGAGAACCGAAGCTGGCCTTCATTGATGGCCCATTAGTTTTCAAAAGCCCAGCTTCTTCCCTGTCTCCCAGTAGGTCTTGCCCATCTGTGTGGGATTAGAAGGGAGGCACCTGAAGGAAGGTCATCCTAATGGTCAGGCCATACCTCTGGAACTCTATTCACCAGGAGACCCCAAGAAGCTGTGCCTGGAATTTCAGCTGCCTTTTTTCCTTGGGCCCCTTGGTAAATCATGGAGCCCAGATGTCGGTAGAGCAGCCAGCAATGGGTTGGGAAATAATTGGAGATTTGGGGAGAGAGCAGGTTTGGTGACTGGAGGGACCCCAACATGGTTCAATGCCATTGAGTTTATGCCCCAAAGCAGTCATTTTCTCCAAGGGAACTGACCTCTCTAGTCTGGAGATCAGGAGACAAAATAGGAGATCACCAAGCCCCACCTGGCAGTTGGTAGCCCTCCCAAAAGAAAATATATTCTAGGGCTGCTGTAGTAGATCTCCCAAAATTACAACTTGTCTCCAGAGAACATAGATCCATCCCCTTGGAGAAACGGCAGCTTTGGACAGTGGACTCTGTGACATTGTACCTCAATGAGGTCCCTCTTTGGTCCAAAGCCTTCCGTCCTGAGGCTCTATCCCCAAATCTCTAGGAATTTCCAAGCCCAGAGTTGGCAGTCCTTTCTCCAGACTGTTGCTCTCACCCTTTATTTCCACAGCCAAGTTCAAGAGTAAATTTCCATCTTCCAATGGTTCACATTCCAGTGGCGGACCGTTTGGACCATGAGCTAAGAGTCTCTCCACCAGTAGGTAGATCAATCCATTGCAGCTAGCCAGGATTAAAGTGAATCTCTGCATTCAAAAGTATTCAATCTCTGGGTACCAATGCTAGAAGCTGAGGGCTTTGGCCTCTAGGGCCCTGATTGTTTGTCTTTCAGGGGCATTGTATGAAAAAGGATGCTTAACTAGGTAGGCCATGCATCCCAACAGGGGCCTCTTCATGTTCTTCTGAAGAGTATTAAAGCAATAAGAAGCAAAGGAATTAAATCTGTAATACCGGACATTTATTTGGGGATAAATCCCACTGAAATCAATGGCATTTAGTTTTAGAGGAACAGCAGATCATTATATAGATGCTAAGTGTATTAGAAGGCAGCCATATCCCGTTCTGCACTCCCCCCACCCAAAAACGGAAGGCCGTTTCCGCCATGCTTCAGCCCCACCCCCATAAGATTATCTCTGCTGCCTACACACTTAATATGCAGCAAACAGATGGCACTTCTATTAACACTGCGGCTAAGAAAAGGAAAACGCCGTGCCAAATCTGAAATTTACAAATGTCACCCAAAACCGGCTCGCAGACACAAATAACTGCAACAATCTCCTTGCAAACGTCAAGAAAGGAGGCCTCCCGCCTGCAGAAATCAATAGATCTCCTTCCCCAGGTTGGCTCACACAGCCATAATGAAGGGGTAGCTGTTGAGCCACAAGTGGGGACCAGATGTTGCTGCCAATAACATAATAGCCATCAAGGCACACAGCCTCAAGTCCCAAACACCTCTTGGTGCAGGAAGCAACTTTTGGGGAAAGAAATGTACAATAATTGCAGGGTCAAGCAAACTGGTGGTCATCAACTGACGTGATACAGAAGCGCAGAAAATACAGCGTATTTCTGGGCAGAATTAAATAAGCGGTGGCCGGGGGAGTCAACATTCTGGGCTCTGCGCACTTCCCTCCTCCCTGCCAGAAGAGGAAACGGAGCATTAAAGAAGAAAGTTATTGTGATTTGCATGTAGTATAGCCGACTTCTAGGTGGCACCTGGAGATCTTCCACTATGACAATGGATTTCTGGATAACCAAGGGACCAAGCCCTATGAAGATAGGTTGAGGGACTTGGGAATGTTCAGCCTGGAGAAAAGGAGGTTGAGAGGGGACATGATAGCCCTCTTTAAGTATTTGAAAGGTTGTCACTTGGAGGAGGGCAGGATGCTGTTTCTGCTGGCTGCAGAGGAAAGGACACGCAGTAATGGGTTTAAACTTCAAGTACAACGATATAGGCTAGATATCAGGAAAACGTTTTTCACAGTCAGAGTAGTTCAGCAGTGGAATAGGCTGCCTAGGGAGGTGGTGAGCTCCCCCTCACTGGCAGTCTTCAAGCAAAGGTTGGATACACACTTTTCTTGGATGCTTTAGGATGCTTAGGGCTGATCCTGCGTTGAGCAGGGGGTTGGACTAGATGGCCTCTATGGCCCCTTCCAACTCTATGATTCTATAATTCTATGAGCAGGTGTCGTTCCACTGGAGAATATGGCTGCTTTGGAGCATAGATCTTATGGCATTTTACCCTGCAGGATTCTCCCCGCCCCAAACTCTGCTGTCCTCTGGCTCCCCCTCCCCCCACAATCTCCAGGTATTTCCCTACCCAGCGCTGTTAATGTTATTTACATATCACACTGAAAGAAATATGGAATGAAATTACAGCAATGATATTCTTAACAATTTTCTCTGATAATGGAACTTATGGCCAAACGTGGTGGTGGTGGTGGGGTGGGGAGAGAGAGGGGGGGGGTGATCCCTTTCCTCCCCAGGCATGACAGCAGTCTGATCTTTTTTCACATAACATATGTGTAGGCCATGAGTTAGATTTTCCAAGTTAAATTTTCCAAAGTAGAATGGATCTTTGCTGTTTCTCCCTTCCCACTGATGTATATAAAATTCCACTCTTGGGGGCAGGTGACCCTGAGGAATGACTGAGGGGGTCCTGTGCAGGAAGAGGGAACAGACGAAAATTGCCAGTTTAATCCAGTCCAATGCCCTGCTTCAACCAAAGTACCTGAGCTGATTTACATGGCAAATAATTCTATTGTTGATTCTTTAAAAAAAAGCATTGAAATCCGTCAATAATAATTCACTCGTTGCTTCCTCATTTGATCAGGTGAACGTTACCTAAGGTGAACGTTACATAAGGTGAATGTTACCTAAGTTGGAGAAGGGAAGCCCTGGAGACTTTTCTTCCCAGATACTTGTTTATATACAAATAGAATGCAGATGGTGCTCTCCAACGGAGCACATCAGATTTCAAGAGCTGGAGATCTGGCACCTCAAGGTATGCCAATTCCCAGCCAGCTCACAGCTCGTTTCTCTGTTCCAAATCCAGACTTGCCCATTTCTTTACAGATGCCTGCATATCCACATAGCCCTCCGCTCCTGGCTCTGACAAGTAACTGACAAAGCTGTCAAAGGACAACTCCCTGACAACCAGTGCCCACTGGGTATAGTGCCCATTAGAATTCTTTTATTGTAGTCCAGAGGTTCCCACTGGGTGTGTTCACTTATACCAAACCCATTCACAGCCGTCATGCGGCACTAAAAGCAACTATTAAGACTTCAAAGATTGAAAAATACCAATTAATGCTAATAAACCATCAAATGCTAATTGACACTAATTGGCTGGGAAGGAGTACCAAATGTGTTCTTTCTTCATCCAGCAGCTAAATATCACCCGACCCTGAAAAACATTCAGTGATACAGAAGAACAGATTATCTTTGTCATTAAGAACAACAAAGAATCTTGGTCGTGGTGGGAAAGGCCATCAAATCACAACCATTGTATGGCGACCCAGTACGGTTTTCACGGCAAGGGACGTCCAGAGGTGTTTTGCATTGCTTGCCTTTGTGTAGCCACCTTTCTTGGTCTTCCATCCAAATTTCGACCAGAGACTACTTGGTTTAACTTCCAAGCTCTGGACCATCCATGTCTAGCACCTTAAAGAATGGGCTAACTGGTAGATACGCTGTCATGATTGAAGGCCCTGCAAACTCTCAGGGATTGCAGTATTTTTTTTAAATTTATAATTAGATTTATATACTGCCACTCCCAGCAAGCTGGCTCATGGAAGTTCACAATAAAATATTATAAAATACGCAATCCAATCCCTAAAAACATCAAAACAATATAATTCCCAATAATCCCCACAATAAACCAACTAAATATGGTGGCAACATATCCTTATGCATGGTTCCTCTATATATCTGTGAAACAGCCTGGGGGGTGGAACGTGTCTAGCTGTCCCAATTGGAATGGGGCCAAACTCTGATTGGCCCTGCCCCTGCAGATCCCACCCTCCATCCCTAGACTCTAGCTTCTTTGCTCTCAGATGTGCCTCAGTGCCTGGAGCCAGCAGCAGGTAAGATGAGAGGGCCCTGAGCAAAGGGTTGTGGTGGAGGGCCTGTTAATGAGGGCCTCCCAGCCTGCTAGGTTGGGCCTGCTAACAAGGGCCTCCCAGCCTGCTGACTGCCTGCTAAGGAGCTCTGTCCCGGGCCTGCTACTGAGCTGGCCAGCCCCCGCCTGCCCCATTTGATCCAGCTGTGAGCTGCGGCCCACAGCCACCTTAAGCTGGGAGGGCAGCCTTTCAAGGCCTGTTCTTAGGAACGGGCTTTGACGCTAGTATAAAATATAATTTCTTCCCCAACAACTCGGACCCTATTGTCACCAGTGAGGAATCCAATCTTGATGATGGAATAAACCAGGATCACCAACATCCAGTCTAATATCGGACCTGGGAATCAGAAGGGGGGCGGGGGAGACCCGATCTCAAACCTCGGGGACTCAACCCGGCCTCAACCAAATGGCTGGAGGAAGAGCTCCATATCTTTGAACTAAGGATACAACTGAATTTCAAAAGTTTGGTTTGATTTTATGTATGTTATTTGTAGTCCATCTTTCTTACAAAGAGTCAAGGTGGACTATACAGCAATGCAATCAGGAAGAGGCATCTAATAAGCAATGTAATAGACCTGTGAAAGCAGACGCCTGAAACAAGGCAGAAATCTGAACAAGTGTTAAGTATTAAGCATGACGTGTTAAACAAGCAGTCAGTGGAATTACTTAAGCAGAAATACGATGGGCTAAGAGCAAGGTAATGCCTATAAAAACAGGTAACACGTGCTGCACATTTTAGGAGAGTCAACCAGTCCCTTAACACTTGCACTGCTCTTCTGGTATCATTTCGCCTTGCATCTGTCAACATCTGCCAACAGAGGTGTATGTTAGTTCTTTCCCCCTTTTTAAAGATCTCAGACAGTGAAGACAGCCTTACCCATATAAGCATATATCCACACGTAGATCTTGCCTGTGCTAGAGGGCCTTTGTAAACTTCATTTGAAGGCAAAGAGAAGGAGAGGTAGGAGGTTTTTCCTTAGACGAGTCTAGAGACTGTGAAGCCACTTTAACCAACTCAAGACGTTAACTGAGGTTTTGGCTTGTCTTGTAGAAATCGCAAATGCAATCCTAGCCTCTGAGAAAAAGATCTTTGAAAACAAAATAAATCTGAAGGTCATTCTGGCTGGACTCCAAAGAAGAGAAAACAATTGGGCGTTTGTTAATTCCCTTGGTTGTCTCCTCACACAGGTCTTTCTTGTTTTCTTGCTTATTTCTTTGTATTTGCACTCGGCAGGGGTAGTCAAACTGCGGCCCTCCAGATGTCTGTGGACTACAATTCCCATGAGCCCCTGCCAGCAACCGCTGGCAGGGGCTCATGAGAAGGGTAGTCCTTGGACACCTGGAGGGCCACAGTTTGACTACCCCTGCACTAGAGGGTTAGCAGAAAGAAGAGGAGGGCCACGGGGGAGGGGGGAGTAACACACACAGGCAGCTTCTTGGCAATGCCACAAGCTGCTGACAGGAAGGGAAGAACAGAGATGGTTTAATGGTTGCAGAATCCAACCTTAATGATAAGATAGACAAGGCTAGTGGGTCACACAAAGACACAGCGTGTCTCAGGTACTCATGTGGGTGTGGATATATTTCTACTTGAATTTTGAATATTTTTGTTTCCCCCTTAGGAGAAATGTACTTGCAAGTCTTCCAGTGTCCCTTTCCTGGCTCCAGCAATACAATCCTGACTGACAGTGAATCCTTTCGCAATACTTTCGCAATGCAGAGCTACTCTAGTGTCAGCGCAGTGAAATCAGCCACTGTGAAACCACTCTTGATCAGCACCCTCTTTATTGGTGCCAGAACACAATACAGGGAGTACCAAGACCACACTCACAACCGCCCCCCCCCGAAAACCCCAACTTATATACTCATATGAGACAAAAGGGATCACTTGTGTCCCCCTGGGCAAAATGGCTGCTCTGGAGGATGGACTCTATGGTAGCACCCCCTGCTGATGTCTCTCTCCAGACCTCACCCCTAAATCTCTAGGAATTTCCCAACCCACAATTGGCAGCCCTCGTCTCCCAAATCAGCACTCAGACTACAGCAGCACGCAGGCCTCTATCTTATGCATAACTTGGATCTTCCAGGTACCAAGCTGACTCTCACCCAGCCACAATTGTTACAGAAAACATCATATTAATTAGTGTTTTCTGCAGGGAAATATGCTTTAGAATACACCTCTTTAAACATCTGTGTACATCTGCCTGGCAAACCTGGGCCAATCAATTCCCAGATGATTAAAGAAACCTCTACACACACAGGTTCACAAGGTACACATTTGCTTCAGGAAACATTTTTTCAACCTTTTCCTCTCCAACAAATTGTCAGGAGTAACCAGGGAGAAATTTGGATGTCAAGATGCCTCTGAGCCTGCGGACCTGTAACCTCCATTGAGGTCCCTCCCTGCCCCAAATGCTTTAACCCCAAATGGTTTAACCCCCCAAGTCTCCACTGGTATTTTTCAACCCAGAACCGGCAACCCTAATTGCAGGCCGGCATGGCTACCCTTTCAGCTCACAAAAGAAAAGAAACACTTCTAGATATCCGGGGATCAGCCTCCATCCTTTGGAATGTCATATCCAGTTAAGAAACTTTGGCCACTGAGCAAAGAGAGACAGAGAGCCATTTGGGAGCCAGCTTTGACATCTGAATTAAAGAGAAGCATGAGCAATTTTAGAGGGAGTTAAAAGCAAAGTGCAGACTTAATAGGAGCTAAAACTGTGGTTATTTGGCAACCTTGGCTGTTTTGCTGCCTGCTCTCATGATGTACATAAAACACTTTTCACTGAGATGTTTGGCACACGCACACACGCACACACGCACACACACCCTTTCTCTTTTTGGTCAAACAAAGGGTGACAACTCCAGTTAGTGCTGCCTCTGGACATGTCTTTCTTACAGAAGGGGAGGGAAAAGCCTGTGACAGCATAGATGGACACTTAAACAGAGACTGAGGAATAATTGGAGGAAAGCCCTTAGCAGCTGCAGCTCCGCTTTCCTGACACCCATGATGGTGTATCTGAATGGGGATCTTACAATGTAAAGCCCCTAGTTTCCCCCATAGCTGATCTAGCATAGAAGAGGAAGAGCGGGTGTTTTGTACCCCACTTTTTATTACCCGAAGGTGCCTCATAGTTGCTTACAACTGCCTTCCCTTCCTTTTCCTACAACACACACCCTGTGAGGTAGGTGAGGCTGAGAGAGTTCAGAAAGAACTGTCACTGGGCTAAGGTCACCCAGCTGGCTGCATGAGGAGTGGGGAATCAAACCCGGTTCTCCAGATGAAAGGCTGCCACTCTTAACCACTACCCAAAACTGATTCTCATAGGAGAGCCCTTTATGCATCTGTCAAAGGAAGAGCCTTGACCCATGAAGGCTTGTGCTACAATACCTCTGCAGGTACCACAGCTCATTTTAGCAGCATTCATTTCTTGCACTCATTCCTAATCTTTTTTAAAAGACCTTTAGCATCTAGGGAACACTCAGGTCAGAAAGAACAGCATCGAGAATAAATTAAACAATCAAACTGGGACACATTGAGCTGCCTGATACTGAATCAGATCTTGGGTCCATCAAACTCAGCTGCCTATTGTGTCTGTGGCAAAGCAATATTCAAACCGGAGACATGCTTATTCAGTGCTGTCAAAGCCATAATGTTGCACCAATTTTCTAATTATTGTGATTTATACATTTCTTTTCATGTGGAGCACTAAAAGCAGGCACCTACGGAGCATAAAACTGTTTGTTAATTTCCACTGCAAATTGCTTCTAAGTGCTAGACCAGCACTGAAAGTACAAGGTAATCAAATTGCAAATTAAAAACTTTCCTAAAAGGCTAATTAATGGTGAAAAGATCTGTGGCCCGAAGGTGCTTGCAATAGCAATGGCTTGGTGTGTTTTTCTTTCCATCTTATTCAGGCATCAACTCTGTTTTGAAAAGCTTCCTAAATATGTTAGCAGGACACATGCTAGATCTCCTGATCAACAGCTTGCATCAGTCCAAGAAAGACATCAAGCACAAACAGTCATTCACATGAGTTTCAGTCGCTCCCCTGGCTGCCGTATCCCTTTTTGTTTACCTGTCATGGTGGTCAACGGGTCGAGTTCTTGAAGTTCACTCTGGTCTCTCGGCGAAGGATTTTGCCTGTGCCCCAGGAGGCCTTTTGGCACCCAAATTCTGGAAAGCCTGTGGCACCCTTCCTTCTTCCAGGGACACAATGACAGCAGGGATTGGCCTCCTCCTTCTGTTAACTTGCCAGGAACAGCAGTGACCAGATTGATGCTTGTTCTTCTTAAACTTGTGTTTCAGACTGCCATCTTCCCATACTCTCATTGGCTGATGTCTGCCACCTGCAGCTCTCCATATGCCAGATTGAGGCAGGCACCCACGTCACATCTGAAGGCTTCTCTGTTTGCAATAAGAGCCAGGGTGGTCCCTGTAAGATGCAGTGGCCTTTCCTAGATGGAGAGCTCAGAAGGAAACCTCAAGGTCTGCTCCTAGTGCGCATAGCATGCACCCATTAGCTCTCCCGCTTGCCCTATCTGGCACTTTTGACGCTCCAGAAAGAAAGGCAGCTGAGCAGAGACTTAAAAGTCCCTGTGACTCATTCATGCCCAGTGCTCATCAGCAGCAACTCTCTGGCGGTATAGTGCTCCAAAGACCGGTAGACTGAGATCCTTCCTTTGTCATCCAGGTCCCCTCCCTAGACTGTCTGCTCCTACCTTTCTCCAAGGCTACCCACGGCTGTTTCCATGGACACGGGGTAGCAGCTGTCACTGGCAGCAGGGTCCTGATGACTCGCAGAACCCATCCATCCATGTGACACGTCCCCCTCAGAAGGCCATGAGGAGAACTGGAGTCTGCTTCTGAGGAGAAATGGAAATTTTGGGCTCAAAGGGAACAGGATCTATACCCAGCTCGGTCCCAAGATGACGAGGGAAAGAGGGCTGTAACCTCTCCACCAGTTCACTGAAAAGAGGAACGAAGTCCAAGACTCTTCTTGGGAGAAGGACACTGTCAACAGACAGCGTTATTATTAGAACAAGAGGCCGTCTAAGAAATACTGTCAGCTAAAGCTTTCCAGCTGTCCCTGTGCAGGACGTTAGAGGCATTTGGAAGTTTATAGCCAGGCCGTCAAGATGGATTCCAGGAGCGCTTGGCTGTGTTTTCCTTCGAGAACTACCCCCCAATCCCACCCCAGGCCAGACTATGCCTGAAGCAAAATAATCGCATGCCAACTACATTCAAGCCTAGCAAGTAAACGTGTACAGTACACAATCATCAAATGGAATATAAATGAACTCATTGGCACGATGTTATAAAAAGGACCAACAAGGAATGGTAGGGAGAAGGGACAATTTGGAAACCCCACCCCTCAAAATTGACCCTTCCAGTCTTCTCTGAGCTCAGAGGTTTGGACAGAAGGGAATGCTTTTTCATCAGGTGAACTGGGGTGATGGACTCAGGCATGGTATTTTAGGAAGCAACCACGCTTCCTTGGAATTTGCCTCCTGAGGCCCCATGCCTCATTTAAGAACATTTTATGTCCCTCTTCTTCAGAGACTAAAACTGGTTCTGCACTTACTCCCCCCCCCCCATTGCTGATGCTGCTGAATTCAGGTTGATTTGAACCCAGGTCTTCCTCCTTCCTTTTGCCCAAATTGAAACAGACTGTGTTCTACACTTGTGCGTCAGATCTCTCCTTCCTGCTTGATTCAGGAAGCTCAGAGGGGGGAGGTGAGTAGTGGTCATGGAACTCCAGCTGGCATTGTAGGAGCACAAGGCTGGAGAGGGGTTCATTTCCAGCCGTTTGTCTCCTGACTCTACAGCCAAAGAAAGTGTGTGTGTGGGGGGGAGGGGGGATGGAGCATGACACTGCTTGTTTATTTTTCTTTTCTGAACGAGCAAGTGGGGGAGAATGGGGGGGGGAGACAATCTGAAAGGCAGATCTCAGCACATAGAATGTGTATCAAGAGAAGGATTTTTAGAATGAATGAATGAATGGATGGATGGATGGATGAATGGATGAATGAATGGATGGATGGATGGATGGATGGATGGATGGATGGATGGATGGATGGATGGATGGATGGATGGATGGATGGATGGATGGACTTCTATCCCATTACTTCTCAAAAGACTTGTGGCAGGTTCCAAGACAAAATAATAAAACTCCATAATCCCTGATGAGGTAGCAGCTTCAGGTGGCATCCTACACAATGGAAATTAGTTGCCTTGGAGAAAATGGCTGATTTGGAGGGTGGAGTCTGGCATTAAACACCGCTGATGGCCCTCCCCTCTCTAAAACACGCCCTCCCAAGACTCTACTGTCACATCTCCAAGAGTATCCGAATCCAGAGCTGGCAAGAGGTTGCTGGCTCCAGATTGGGAAATACCTGAAGATTTTAGGGATTGAAACCTAAGGAGGATGGGGTTTGGGATATAATGCTATAGAGTCCAGCTTCCAAAGCAGGCATTTTCTACAGGTGAACTGATCTCTGTGATAGAGATCAACAGCAGTTCTGGGAGATCTCTAGGAGGACAAGCTGAAGACCAGTACTGTGATATACAGTGTGTGATCACACCTTCCATAGAGGAAGACAGTGGGGCTGAGCTTGGTACTGAAGGACTGTTTTTCCTTAGGGTTGTTGCAATTCTAGCATGAGAAATTCATGGCAATTCGGGGGTAGAATCTTGGGAGTGCAGAGTTTGGGGAAAAGGATACTCAGAAGGGATGTTTTGCCATTGGGGGTTGCCAGCTCTGAGCTGGGAAGTTCCTGGAGATTTTGGGGGTGGATTCTGGGGAGGAAAGCTTTTGGGGAGCATTGAGGAGTGGGGTATAATGCCACCTTCTAAAGTAACGATTTTCCCCAGGGAAACTGATCAGTGTTGCACTCAGGAGATCTCCAGATATGACCTGGAGGTTGGCAATCCTTGCTGGCAGTCTGTATTCCTTGATGTTCCCAGCCAGAAAGATGGTGGGTGATTCTGTGAGTCTACTGTCTTAAGCAGGGGTAGTCAAACTGCGGCCCTCCAGATGTCCATGGACTACAATTCCCAGGAGCCCCCTGCCAGCATTCGCTGGCAGGGGCTCCTGGGAATTGTAGTCCATGGACATCTGGAGGGCCGCAGTTTGACTACCCCTCTTAAGTTTCCTGCCTTGGGCCTCTGGGCAGGCAATCCCGGATGAAGCCAATGCCGAATCTCCCCAGTTTAAGTCCCCCACTCCACTGAGCAAAGTCTGGAGCCTTCCTTTAAGCTGGGGGAACTTCCCCCCGGGGAAGAAAAGGTTAGAGCATATGCCTTTGGTTCTTGACAGCCAGCCAGCCAGCCAGCCAGAAGGGGTAAAGTTTATAAACCGGTGCCAGGTGTCACAAGAGTCACGAGGGAAACTGCAAAACAAGCCACCACGGGGTAATGCTGCTGTCACGTGACCGGAGTGCCGAGTTGCAAATGCCAGTTTTAACGCAAATAAATGTTTCGAGAGGAATAATGAGAGAAGTCATTTCAGCTCACGCCTAATCTTTAAGCACTGGAGGGAGAGGCGATAGCCTCTGGTTTGCATTGAAAAGCTGACTTGGGGAAGGAAGTAAACAGAGCCAGGCTATCGTAGAAGCCCCTTGGTAAGCTCATGAAGCTTGTTTCAGATTTCAAGATCTTGCAAACGTTCACCTTGAGCTCCACCACAATCTCTTATTCAGGAGGAGCAAGCCGATTGTGGGACCTGAGGCCATACAAAGGGAACTGTGGAGGGGGTGGTGGGTGAGAACTGAACCTGGAGTTCTTCTGCAGCGGAGACAATTTCTCATTTCATGTCTCTCTGTTTTTGGCAGATCTCAAGGACAGTCATCCGGAGCTTCGATTGGGGAAAAGTCTGCACGGTGCCATCTTCCACTGGAAAGAAACAGAGGAGTATATTCCCTAGATACTGCTGAGGAAATGGCAGGCATTTATTTCTAGACAAGCCAGTACGGTGCAATGATTAGATGTCCGACTAGGAGCTGTGAGAACCGGGTTCAAATCCCTACCTGCTGGGTGACTGTGGGCCAGTCACAGTCTCCCTGCCTAACCTATCTCATAGGGCAGTTGCTGGGAGGCTAAAACGGAGAAAGAAAGGGGCTGTGGCTCAGTGGAAGAGCAGCTGCCTGGCATGCAGAAGTCCCGGGTTCAATCAAGAAGGTGATGTGAATGACCCCTGCCTGAAACTCTGGAAAGTCACGGCCAATTTAAGTAAACTATGCAGATCTTGATGAAGCAGAAGAGCTGTTTTTTTTATACACTTTTCACTACCCAAAGTAGCTTACAAACACTTTCCCCTTCCTCTCCCCACAACAGACACCCTGTGAGGTAGGTGGGGCTGAGAGAGCTCTAAGAGAACTGATCTGTGAAAAATAGCACTACCAGGACTGTGACTAGCCCAAGGTCACCCAACTGGCTGAAGGTGGAGGAGTGGGGACATCAGCCTGGCTCACCAGATTGGAGTCTGCCGCTCTTAAGCACTCCACAAGGCTGGCTGATGGACTGACTCAGTATAAGGCAGTTTCATGTGTCCACGTGTGCAGTTTTATAAGGTGCTTTGAGACCTCATTGGGGAGAAATGTTACAGTGCAAGTATCTAAACCCACCACCTGGCAAAGGGGGCAGATGGATGCACTCTGCTGGAGCCCCCAGCTTGGGCTGCAAGGGGCAGACTGGACCTTTAACATAGAATCATAGAATCATAGAATCATAGAATCATAGAATCATAGAATCATAGAATCATAGAATCATAGAGTTGGAAGGGGCCATACAGGCCATCTAGTCCAACCCCCTGCTCAACACAGGATCAGCCCTAAGCATCCTAAAGCATCCAAATACCAGGGGAGTTCTTGGCTAGGTGGGGCTTCTGCTCTGCAGAACCACTGGTGGCAAAGAGTGAGCAGGCCCAGGCCCAAGCAACTCGGCTTGCCAACCTCTTATCACTACCCTGCCCTGGTTGTCCTTCTGTGTACCCAGCCCAATGTTGTCCATGCCTACGAAATTGTGTCATTTCAGAAACTCTTTTCTTTCGAGATTCATTCATGGGACGGGACCAGGCCCAGAGAAATCCTGCTTGGCTCTGCCTAAACTGGCCATCCCCTCACCGCTGGCATTGCCTACCATTGATAGACAGCCTCCAGACGTTTCAGGCGGTGTGTTCTTCAATATCTAGCCCTCCACATAAAGGCCAAAGGATCTGCCAGGACTGTACTCTTTGCTTATTGCAGCACTGCCACTAAGTGGATGTTTTCATGCTCTGCTTCCAATGCACAAGCAGGCTGACTCACGAACGCCCCCTGCCAGCCTCCCGAGTTCCTGACTCCCTTCCTCTGAAACACTCCTGAAAATAAGGACACTGATCTCTCTTTCAGTGCTCAGCTGCCTCCTTTACCCCCTGCCCTGCTCTGCCTTTTATTTCTCCTCAGGAAGGAACTCGGCCAGCGGTAAGTGCAAAAACACCAGAGCATTTTCTCTCAATCAAGGCATTTGAAAGCATCAAGGCAATGCTGAGTTGGACTTCAACTAGGGATTTCCCAGCCTTGCAAGTAGGCAGTAGAAGGAGCAGGAGGGAGAGAGGACAGAATTTCACCAATTGGCAGTAGAAGGAGCAGGAGGGAGAGAGGACGGAACTTCACCAACAAGCTGAAAGGACCAGCCAGCTTCTTTGCTGAGTGTTCAGAATCAATGCACAGCTGGCTAGTGCAATGGCATGAGGGACAGGCAGGGAGTCTGCAGTGAGGTGAGGGCAGGAAACAGGAGGTTTAGCCAGCCATCAGGCAGGCAATGAGCTGTGCTGAAGATTCCTCTCTGCTTTTCTCCTCTCCTGGTTCTAGTTGGGGTTACCTCCATGACAGACATGCCTGTTAAGATCTAGGGTTGCAGGTAGCTTCAGAAATTCCTAGGGCCATTTCGCACGGGGATCTTTGTTGCAAATTGGTCACTGAATGAAAAATCGCCATTTAAAATAGTGGAATTCGTCGTTTTGCACACCTGGCTTTGTAGTGGAATCAGTTGCGTTTTTTAGCGTTTCCCACAGGCTTCCGGTCTCGGCAGAAATCGCTAGAAAGGAAGCGCTATTGCCAAGCTCGTCCCACCCCTGGCCGTCAAGCAGCCAATGGGCAGCCGTTAGCATGCTCCCAAACAGCCCCTCTCCCTTTAAGAAAGGTTTTTTTTAAAAAAAAACAGACCCATAGCAACGAATCTGGGTAGATTCCTTGCAATGGAGAGACCCATCCAGCTGCCTAATGTGAGCTATCGTTTTATCGTGTGATCGTTGCCACGCTGCCTCGAGTGATAAAAAAAAAATCCCCCCCCTCTCACAGGCCCGATTTTCGGCTGAATTAATGTGTAAAAAATAAAGGGACTTTATTTCAGCAAACGGGCTTTTATGTGGTTTGTGCTTAGTGACTAAAGGTGAAGGACTGAAGCCAGGGAAGCCTCTAAACAGAAAGAGGCTCGCTGGTGCGTTTATCCCCGCTCGCTCGGAGAAAAAAAAAATGGCGATCGCTTTGCCGGAAGTTTGGAGGACAGGCTCAGGAGGAGGGACTTTGAAGAAACCGCAACAATGGTAACGCACAGAACTTTCCCGCTATTGTTGCAGATTGGTTGCAGGAGTGTATCGCTTTCCCGAGGGTGAATCCACTTTTTGGGATTCTCCTGAAAGCGCTAAAACGAAGCGCTTTTTGCTGATCGGTTTCAGGAGTGTTGCAGATTGTCTACGACGTCGTGGGTAATGCCAAATTAGTAGCGTTTTCAATTAGCAACCATTGTGCTATTTTTAAGCCGTGCGAAATGACCCCTAGAGATCCCTGACGAGGGACTTTGGTTTCTTCTGTACTCTATGGCAGGGGTAGTCAAATTGTAGCCCTCCAGATGTCCATGGACTACAATTCCCATGAGCCCCATGCCAGCAAATGCAAGTGCTGGCAGGGGCTCACGGGAATTGTAGTCCATGGACATCTGGAGGGCCACAGTTTGACTACCCCTGCTCTATGGTATACCACAGAGTCCATCCTCTGAAATTACCATGTTCACTGAGAGGATCTCTATAGTCTGGAGATCATTGTTAAAAGACACCTGAAATTTCAGCTGACCTCTGGACTACAGTGAGAACTTTCCTGTGGAGGAAATGGCAACTTTGACACTGTGGCATCAACTCTGCCCTTCCGAGGTTCTGCCATCAAGTTTCCATGAATTTCTCAGTCAGGAGTCAACAGCTGTATTACATATGAGGGCCTTGCTTGCCCAGAAGCTGTTTTTCCTCCAGTCTTCAGGTTTGAAGGAGGACTGTCAGTGGTCAGGGAGAATAACAGGAACAAGTTGAGCTCCCCCCATCACTGATTCTCCCCTGCATTGGTGTTCCTAACCGACCCCCTCTGCTTATCAGGTTGTGCCCCCTGAGTTACAGGCATTTGCCCCGCCCTCTATGGAAAACCAGGGCCTCTTGTGGCGCAGAGTGGTAAGGCAGCTGTCTGAAAGCTCTGACCATGAGGCTGGGAGTTCAATCCCAGCAGCCGGCTCAAGGTTGACTCAGCCTTCCATCCTTCCGAGGTCGATAAAATGAGTACCCAGCTTGCTGCTGGGGGTGTAAATGGTAATGACTGGGGAAGGCACTGGCAAACCACCCCGTATTGAGTCTGCCATGAAAACTCTGGAGGGCGTCACCCCAAGGGTCAGACATGACTCGGTGCTTGCACAGGGGAAACCTTTACCTTTTACCTATGGAAAACCATCTCCTTTTACACTGTCCCCCAGTCAACACAGCACAGGCTTTTAATTGCTCAGCAGCATTATTTGTTTTACTGCAAGGAGAAAGTAAAAATATTGGATAAATCAGACCAAAATTCCATCCTGGGTTTCCCAGCAGGGGAGATTTACTCAGCGCAGCACGGAAGATGAAGAAAGAAGAGGATTATCTGAGAAGAGATGGAGTTGATTCTTCAGCCGGGAGGCGATGCTGCTGACAGCTGTCTCATTTCCTGTTCATAGAAGGCAGTGACAAGGTGGTAAATTCAGGGCATTTTCACTCTTCTTGATTTAGTCCTGGATAACTGGAATAGTTTTCTAGCTGTTGACGTACACCCCACCCCAGGAAACACTGTGTGTCGTGGCTCTTACAGACCCTTGGTTACTCAAAAGCAAAGCTTGCCATGTTCATTATGGCTTACAATGAAATAAGGGTTACAATCTTGGAGCTGTCTTGGAGTTTCATAACCCCACAATAAGGGAACTTGCTTGAATTAAGGCCTCCTGTGTTGCAAACAGGGCTTCCAACAGCCACAGTGACGGTCCCAGAAGACCCACAAGCTGGGCATGGAAGCCAAACTCCCCCCCCCCCCCAATGTGCTGTCCTGCTTCAGCTGTGGCATTCAGATGGTTCTTGACACTGAACATGGAGGTCACTGGCTAACAGCCATTGATGGACCTACATCCCATACATCTTTTAAGCTTTATTACCCAGGTTAATACATGCTGGGCCCCTAATGTGCTAAGGGCTGCTTTACAGGGATGCTTTTGCACAGCACCCGTTCCCTTTAAGGAGTTTGGCAGAAGCTGAACCTGCCAGTGGATCGTGGCCATCCTGGACAATGGGTCATTGCTGCAGGGGATAGCTTGATTTGTGTGTTTGGTTTTTTAAAAACGAAAACTTGAAAACTTGTCCAGGAGACAAATTTGATGCCCCTGTAATATATAGAAACAGCCATCCCTAGGTGCTGATAGGCACGGTGTATGGATGAGGTGACTGGAAGGTGGCAGATCATTCTGTGGGCTCCAAGCGTTCTGTATCCTTTTGCGTATCTGTTTGGGATGTGCCTCATGACAACAGCATGGAAAATAACAGGGTCTGGTTAATTTGGATCTGGATACATCCCCAAACTGTAAACATGTTTGCAAAAGCTCTGCGTTCCGTCTCCAGTCCCCCGCTCGGGGATTCAGCCTCGTGCTCCATGAAGGGCTGACGGCCTGCACGAAAACCACAACATTTCCCCCGCGAGCGGTGCATTTATGAATGTCAACACGACACGCGAGACTGCCTGCGCTTCGCGGACGGGGCCACTGGAGGGCGCGAGTCTCCGCCTGCGTGTTTCACCCACACGGACCACTTGCCCGGGAAACTTTTCCCAAAGTCTTCCCTGCAACTGGAGCATTTTGCTCAGTGCAGCGAATAGCGACCTCGCTCTGGGAGCCTGACGCCTCTGGCTCTCCCAAGGAGCCTCCAGGGTGGCTGCCCGCTGAAGACACGTCTCAGCCCCCCGCCTGGTGGGGAGAGGCCGGCTGCAGAATGCAGTGAGAGGCAATTCTGGCCCCTGCTGCAGAGCCTTTGCCAGCCCCCCAGCTGGCTGGTTATGGAAGGGCTTGCTGGAGGTGCCTAGCAGGCTGCTTCCCTCCCTCTGGCATTCATTGATGCGCAGAACCCACCTTCGTCCTCTTGCGCCTTTGGCCATGCAGTGTGGCAGGGTCTGAGCGGTGGGAAAGGAGACGGGCCCCCGGCTTCCACGGATCCTGCCTGCAGGTGAGTCGTTTGCACCGTGTCCTTGCAGAGGTTGAGGCGGTGGGGAGAGCTGGAGGCAATGCAGCCCCAGTGGGAGAGCCCGGTGCTGGAATGGGGGACACCTGGGGCTCCGAAGGACTCTCCTCCACAACTTTCTAGCCTGGCTTTGGGAAGTCACAGTTCCCCCTGTGTGAAGTGGAAGGGATGCCAACTGTCTTGACAGCATGAGACTGAATCAAGAGATGGTGTTGCAGGATCAGAGAAGGGGGGCTACCTGGAGAGGGACGGTTGACACCCAGGCTCCAATGGAGGTGGCAGAGTAGGCAGGCTAAGGGGCCGATCCAGCATCCCTGTTGGGGATGTGGAAGATGCACCCTGCCTGTGGCCTGAAGGGCAACCCTTGGCTGCTTCTGGGAGGGGGCTGGCACAGAGGCACATCTCCTAGGCAGTTGAGGACCCTGGGCTGCCTGGAGTGGCAGAGCAACAAGGGCCTGACCCAAGGCTTGGGGGCAGGTCATCCCTGCCTCTAAAGAAGCACCCTTTAGCCAGAGGTTACACATTGGAGAGATTTTGCTCTCCAGTACATCCAAGAGGGCTTCTCCTTTATGCCTTTATTTCCTGCTGTGCTGTATCTTGGTGTAGTGGTTAGGAGTGTGGACTTCTAATCTGGCAAGCTGGGTTTGATTCCCTGCTCCTCCTCCACATGCAGCCAGCTGGGTGACCTTGGGCTTGCCACCGCACTGATAAAGCTGTTCTGATCAAGAAGTGATATCAGGGCTCTTTCAGCCTCACCCACCTCACAGGGTGTCTGTGGTGGGGAGAGGAAAGGGAAGGCAATTGGAAGCCACTTTGAGACTCCTTCGGGTAGAGAAAAGTGGCATATAAGAACCAACTCTTCCTCCTTCTCCTCCTCCTCTTCCTCGGCACTCAGGGTGGCACACAAAGCCCTCCCCTCCTCCTTTTTATCCTCCAGAAATGTGAAGCTGGAAGTGACTTGTCTGGATTGGACACCCAAGGGGCTTTGGGGCTGATGGGGCATTGGAAGCCAAGGCTCCTGGCTGCAGAGTGGGCAATCCGAATGGTGGCATGGCAGACCATTCTGCTGGTGCCCAAAGTGATTCTCTCATTATGCTGGTCCCAATGTGATTCTCTGTGCAAGTGAGCAAAGCAATGCACTAAGGTCCCATCAGTGTGCTGGGGCTCTGCTTGTTCCCAGTGAATCTGCCCCTTGTTGGCACACCCAAATCCTTCACAGGCAGATGTGGTAGGCTGGGGACTATCCTTTGCTTTGCATAATCTATGACCTGAACTTTGTAACTGGAGAGGCTCGGGACTGAAGTGGGACCTTCTGCATTGCCCCCAAGCGTGACAACCCCTGTGTAATTTGGTAGGAGGAGACAGACATGGTTTAAAGCTGGAGTGAGCTCATTCGTCAGCACACAAAGCTGCCTTGTAGCGAGTCAGATCTTTGCTTTGCCAAGCTCAGGGCTGTCTGATCTGATCTTTTCTACTGGCGATGCGGGGATTGAACCTGGGACCGTCGGCAGGTGCTCTGCCGCTGAGACACAGCCCCTCCACAGCGCAGGACAGATCTACACAAGGTAATTCTAAGCAGTTCTCTCCGTAGCTTCAAATGCATAGAAAGCTGCCTGCCTTATGCAGCATCAGAAACTTGGCCTCGCTTGCCCAGCATCAACTACTCTGACAGGCAGCAGAGAGGAGAGTTCCCTGCTGACTTAGAGCCTTTTTGCGGGACGGAGCCCGGGGTTTCCTGCACACAGAGCCCCTGACGTTCCACTCAGCCGTGCAGGGCTCTTTGGGCCAGTCTCTTTTCACCATCCGTTTCTTGGCTTCTTTGGTTCAGCCAGCGGCAGAAAGCATCTCCCCACAGCTTTTTCAGTGGCTGCCTGCTGGAGGAGAGGATGGCTGCTAACAGAGGGCTCTGCTGTAGTACAACTCTCTCCATGGTGGATTGAGGCTGTCCACTCTCAAAGGATGGCCTAACAGTCCGGCAGAGAGCAACTGGTTCGAGCTGTCCCACTGAGCCTCAGAACCCAGAGGTGATTTGAACCCAGGTCTCCAGTCACGGTTGGGCCCTAGAAGTGCTGCTGGGGCCACACCGTTGTGAGAGAGGGCAGCAGGTCTGGGCTTCTGCCTGCCAGGGTCTCAAGAGCTGCACAGCCACCTGCTGAGTCCCAGGTGAGTCCCTGAGGGGCTGGTGGCCTCCTTGGAGCCTGGCTTGCTCCAGGCGTGGCTGGCCAAGGGCAGCCCTCACCTCCTCTCCAATGCCAGCCCACTAACATTTTCACAGGTAGATGCTGCTTTTTGGTCCTGCACTCGAGCCAAAAAAGAGATGCCTTTCCCTGACTTGGGTCCAATGCCCTGTTTATGGTGGGTGACCTTGGGCCACTCACAGTTCTCAGAGCTCTCTCAGCCAGGATGGTGTCATAGTTAAGAGTGGTGTCTGGGTTTGACTCCCTGCTCCTGCTCCACATGCAGCCAGCTGGGTGACCTTGGGCTCGCCACACTACTGATAGAGCTGTTCTGATTGAGCAGATCTGTCAGAGCTCTCTCAGCCTCTTAGGGTGTCTGTGGTTGGGAGAGGAAGGGAAGGGGATTGCAAGCCACTTTGAGACTCCTTTGGGCAGTGAAAAGTGGGATACAAAACACCAGCTCTTCTGTTTCCTCCTCTTCTCATCCTGCTGCTGCTTGAAGACTTCCAGGGAGGGAGAGCTCCTCCTCATACCTCACTGCAGAGAGCATCCTGTTTCTTTGCCGTGTGTGGCTTGACTCGTCTTCCTTCTGTCGGGGGGATCCTGCACTTGGAAGGGGTCTCAGGGGGGGGCTCTGGCTGCCCAAATGTGCTTTCCCATCTGTCTGCCACAAGGAGACGGCCGCTAAACCCCAACATTTCTCAGTTTGGCATGGCCTTTGAATGGCAAAGCTGGCCATGTGCCCCCCCCATGGTTTTGTGTTGAACTCCGGAAATATGAGTCTGAGGCCCTTCTTTGCCCCCTAAGAGTCTGGAGTGCATCAGCCTCAGTCTGCCTGTGGCTGGCAGAAGAGGGTGGTGACATTAAAAGAGCTGAAATCCCTCGTTGCTGTGGGGGAGGGGGCAGTGTGTCGGCCTGGGAATCGGCTGATCTGAGGCGGCCCACGCGGGGCCAGGGTGAGGCTGTTTTCACCACCTCGGCGTCTCCCAGCCAGCGGACTGTCATACTGGAGCGAGAAGTGGAGTTAAAAGGAACCTGGGATCAAAGGGGAGGCCGAGGCGGGAGGAGAGGGGCGGGAGGATCTTTCTCCTCTACTCTGGGCCACTAGAAGGAGGAATCTGGCAGGCCTCACCAAGCGCTGCCACTTAAGGGTCAGCATTAACCTCTTCTCTGCCACAGCCCGTGTAGGCGTGCTCTGGTCCACATGTATTTAAACCTTTCCCACAAAGATAGATTCAAGTGGGTAGCCGTGTTGGTCTGAAGCAGCACAACAAAACAAAATCAGAGTCCAGTGGCACCTTTAAGACCAACAAAGATTTATTCATGGCGTGAGCTTTCGAGTGCAAGCCCTCTTCCTCAGACTATGAACTACCATCATGATTAACTTTTGCTTATATATTCCCACTGTCATGATGGTCAGTTCATAGTCTGAGGAAGAGTGCTTGCACTCGAAAGCTCACACCTTGAATAAATCTTTGTTGGTCTTAAAGGTGCCACTGGACTCTGATTTTGTTGTGTTGTGCTTTCCCACAAAGTGACCCTTTCCTGTGGGAACGCTGGGGTCACCACGGCTGCCCATGTAGCATCATGACAACAGATGATGGGGTTTCCTGCCCTGGTCCCTGGCTACTCCTGCCGCCTGCGAGATTTTTTGTAGTTTTAAAAAAACCACTGGTACTAAGATGCCTTTATATTGCCCTGTCATTTACTGAATTAAAATAGCTTAAAAAGTCCTCTCAAAGCATTCAGGGAGGATTGGCTGCCACGGATACCATGCAAGATGAAATGGCTACCTTGCGGGTAAATTCGTACGTTCCCCATCACATGTTAGCCAGATCGGTTTTGCTGTGACTTTTCCCAAAAGCATCACATTTGGGAAAGACTGAAGAAAAGATGAGAAAAATCCAGGTGGTGGACAGAAACACTGCAATGCTGTAGGGGAGTGGAGGGAAAAACCTGTTTTCTAATAGCACCTGAGCTGGGCCAAACCATGCATGTCTTTAAAAAAAAGGTAAAGGTATCCCCTGTGCAAGCACCGGGTCATGTCTGACACCCTCTAGCGTTTTCATGGCAGACTCAATAAGGGGTGGTTTGCCAGTGCCTTCCCCAGTCATTACCGTTTTACCCCCCAGCAGCAAGCTGGGTACTCATTTTACCGACCTCGGAAGGATGGAAGGCTGAGTCAACCCGAGTCAATGCAGACTGCACCATTTTTTAAAATGGCATCCTGGAACTGGAGAGGGGAGGGCAGGTGTGAGGGCAGGGAAAACACTAGTGAGCCTGTCACGCGTTTCTTCCTCCTGACAAGCTTGCCCTGGTTTCGCCTTGTTGTACACCATGACAAAAAAGGGGTATCATGGGGTATTCTGGACGAAAATTCGTGCCAACCCATGGAGAGCTACAGGTTGCTGCCAATGTCATGAGGAAGCAGCATTAAGACCCACTAACAATGAGAGGCTGGGCAGGGGTAAATTCTTTGTGCGGAAATGTTCCCAGAGTCATCCAGTGAGCTTCACACCTGAGGGTGGAATTCCATATCCTCCCTCCCTCCCTCCCTCCCTCCCTCCCTCTTTCTTTCTTTCTTTCTTTCTTTCTTTCTTTCTTTCTTTCTTTCTTTCTTTCTTTCTTTCTTTCTTTCTTTCTTTCTTTCTTTCTTTCTTTCTTTCTTTCTTCTCTCCTTTCTCCCTCTCTCCCTCTCTCCCTCTCTCCCTCCTCTCCCTCTCTCCCTCTCTCTCGCTCTCTCTCTCTCTCTCTCTCCCTCCTTCCCTCCCTCCCCCCCTCTTCCCAGCTGCAGGGTCTGCAGTTCTGTTTCTCCTCAAGACTCTTCTTCCCACCAAAAATCACCACCCCAGGCTATAGTTACTCTGGCTGAAGAAAAGATATGGGAACTTGAAAGCTTTCCTTAGTAGGGGGTAAGAACAACTTGGACATTTTTTTGTGGGAATTAAGTGGGAGAGCAAAGATTTTAAGAACTTCTTTCCTCTCGGATATTTAAATGACAGCCCTCCCAGACCGTAATTTAAAAATATATCCGTAGGGGTAAAAGTCAATGGGCTAGGAGGGTATAACAGCTTAGGATTGCATTTTAAAATAATAAAACTTATTTTAATACAATAAAAATGGAACAGCTACACGCAGCATCAGCTGTAAAATGCACGTCATTCCAGTCTGAGTGGGCATTTGGACCTCAGTTTACTCAGTCCCTGTCTAGCACTCTGGTTGCGCTGCCCTCTCTCTTGCAGTGCTCAGCCCAGAGCCCATCCTCTTCAAATCCTGTCATAAATCACTGTAGTAATACAACAGGAAGAAGCATTTCCCTCTCTCCTCATCATCTGCAGTTGTGTCAACCTCTGTCATGATTTATGTTTGGCCCTGGTCAAGCAATGGGTCTTTCCTGGCTGCCGCACAGTCTAAACACAGACCATAAGCTCTGTGTGTGTGTGTGTGTGTGTGTGGTGGGGGGGGGGAGGTGGCCCTTATTCTCTGCTGCCGCCTCTTGGCAAGACCCCATGAACACGACTGGCATGCCATAAATCACAATGCGGACTCTGGCTTTACAGACTGGATTGACCTCCCTTAGGGAGGGGCGGGCAACACTGGCCTATTTGGGCTGCTATCAAATTTGTCCAGCTGGTTTGATGCTGGATTTGGCAGGTCTCAGATCTCTCGCCCTGTTGCTCAGGGCTGGGTTGAGAAGATGTCATTGGGGTTGCCGGCCTCCAGATGGTGGACTGAGATCTCCTGGGGTTACAACTCATCTCTAATTCACCTGGAGAAAATTGCCACTTTGGAAGGCGGACACATGACATTATTCCCCATTGAAGCCCCTCCCCTCCCCAAACCCTACCTCCTCAGGCTCCACCCCCAAAACCACCCTATATTTCCCAACCCAGGGCTGCTAACTCTACACGTCAGGGATCTGCAGCATCAACTCTTCCTGGCTTGGAGTGTTCAGGGCAAGTGGGGTTACCCTCATCCCAATCTGGAAACCCGCAGCATCATAGAAACGCATGCCCTTTCTCTGAATCTGCACACTTGAATGAGAGGATAGTGCCTCTGAACATGCCTGGAGTTCTTGTCCCTCACTGCTCAGCTGCTGCAGCCAGAACCCATTCTGATCCCCATTCTACCATTAAGGCCCCGAGAAAAGGAAAATCTGAAACATGAACTAAGCAGGTACAGCTTCTTGTAAGCCTCGATGAGTGGCATGTTCATTGAGACATAATCCATAATCTCATACAGATGTGCAAGTCCTGCTGGGAGACAGGGAGACAAAGAGCATGGATTCCTGAAAACAAAGGGTTCATCAATTAATGTCTGCTTGGGTTCGCCTTCTTTTCGCCCCTCCCATGCATTTTTGGGGCTGTTCCATTTCGATATCTGGTTTTATTACTGCCATCCATCTCTCTGTTTCAAACCTTTCCTCAAAACTGCAGAATCCCTCTGCACAAGACAGAGGCAAAGGCTTAGTTTGTGGGAGAGCTGCCATTTCCAGATGGGGTCAGGTTGTCAGCTCTGGGTTGTGAAATACCTGGAGATTTTGGGGTGGAACCCGGTGACAGAGGGGTTTGGAGAGGGACCCTAGCAGGATTTAATGCCAGAGAATCCATCCTCCAAAGCAGCCATTGTCTCCAGGGGTACTGATCATCGCTGTCTTGAGAGGCATTGTCCAAGATCTCTAGGTGCTGCCTGGGAGTTGGCAAGCCTAGGCCTAGATGATTCACTTGCCAAATCCACCTTGGGCCATTCACAGTTCCTCAGCCTAGTGTGTCCCACAGAGGTGTTGTAACACAACAAAATCAGAGTCCAGTTGTAAGACAAATATGGAGGAGGGAAGGATCATGTCTTGATCTCCTTGGAGTTGTTGGGAAAGTTTAAATATGCAAGAGAGTAAAGCACATGCTACTTAAAAGAATGACATCGTTTTATGGAGAAAAGTAAGGGAGGAGAGAGAGACTCCTAACTGTCTTACTGACTATTGTTCTGGATAGAAAACAGAGTAAAAGTGTACTCAAAGGAGCAGGGCATCTCCAACGGAGCCAGTCAGGGTACAGGATTATTTGAAAGGAAGTTTCTAATCTAAATATGCTAACTCCATATCTTCTCTGATGACTCCTGTAGGATATTCTTCTTATGATGTAGGATATTCTTCTTATGCATACTACAGATCTTGCATTTTCCAGCAGGAGGAAGGGTAGAGTAACAATGCATTACTAGAGAGATTAACGGGGAGCTGGGCTTTTGGCTACATGATTTAGATTGGTACTGTGCGTCAATTCAAAACAGAAGCCACTTCCTTTCCTCAAGATTTGTGGATGTTCAGGAAGGGGGAAGCCTGGGGAGGGGGGTCTTCAAGCAGGGGTGCCCGCTGAGGTCACTGTCCCTAGCCACTCTCACATTCGGCTCCCCTGTGCTCACTCCACTCCAGATGACAGACAAGGGACCATTCTACTCAAATTGGATAATGCACTTCCAACGTGCTCTTGCAGCTGGATTTTCCTGTGCGGAACAGCATAATCCACTTCTAGTGTGTTTTGAAAGTGCATTATCCAATAAGTGCAGAATGGGCCAGGTAGCACAAAGGAGGCCATGGTGTAGGGAAAGCTCTGCTTAACTAGATGGCATCAAATGGCATGCCTTTTTAATGTTACAAATGCAGAAATTCAGCAGCAACCCCCTGATAGGCAAAACAAGACTTCGAGTCGCAGGAGAGACGGACAAAACCAAACAGGGAATATTTTAAATTCAAAATGAGGGTTGCGAAATCGAGTCGCATCCTTCAATGTGACTGCTTCCTCCTGTTAAAGGTATGGCAAGAGACCCACAGCCCAACTTCCATTTATGTTTGCAGGCAGCAGAATGGAGAATAAAGCCATGTATATGCACACTTTCGAGGAGAAGGAGAACGGATCCATGTTTGAAGAGCCGTTTGAAGGAAAGAACCTTTCGAAGATGAACCTCTGGGAGGATGGTGAGTGCTCAAGACGACACGGAGATCCCAGCAGACCATCCCCATGCCTAGGGCCTTTCAAAACTATTATTTATTAAATTAAAGACATTTTAGCAAGAATCATCTGGCTGATGGAAGCAGCTGCCATCGATGGCCCTTTCTGGCCTTGTCCCATCCAGCCCAACTAAACTCTGCAGATGCCCCTCATCCCAACAAATCCAAGTTTTTCCACGAATATTTGGCTTGGCACAAAAGCAGCACCAACACCTTCATAGGCAGGGCAGGGCAGGGCAGGGCAGAAAGCCAGGCAGCCCGGGGCATCCTCTGAGCAATCCTAGAGTTGCACAGTTGCCAAAAGAAAGCTTTCACAGTGCCTACCAAGCAAGTGGCAGGTACAGGGGGTTTGGGTCCCGAGTGCCAAAACCTTTGTTTTCTGGGGGAGGGGAGGGCAGGGATGGGAGTTCTCACCAACACTCCCAGCTTGGTGTAGTGGTGAAGAATGGCAGCCTCTAATATGGAGACCCGGGTTTGATTCCCCACTCCTCATCTATATGCAAGCAGCTGCAAACAGCTGCACCCAGCTGCATGCAACCTTGGGCCAGTCAGTATAAGGCTGTTTCACATGTTCATGTCACTTGAAGGAAAGCTGATGGCAGAACTTACCCCTGGCTGATTTTCTCAAATGCACAATGCTTCCTGGAATAAGCAACCATGACCAAAACTATATAACACTTTCAGTGATAACCAGTTGTTGTTTTTTTAAAGGCTTACAAATAAAAAAGAAGAGTTGTTTTTTATATCCCAGTTTTCACTACAAAAGCGGCTTACAATTGCCTTCCCTTCCTTTCCCCACAATAGACACCCTGTGATGTGGGTGTGGCTGAGAGAACTCTAACAGAACTGTTGTATAACAGGACTGCGACTAGCCCAATCTCACTCAACTAGCTGCAAATGGAGGAGCAGGGAATCAAACCCAGCTTTCCAGATTAGAGGCTCTCCCAATTAAGACATACAGATTAAAATCTCTTTTTAAAAGTCATTAAAACCAAAACACAGATACATAATTAAAATAAAATAAAAACAGAATTTACGCCAAATCCAAAATATTAAAACAACAACAACAACAATTAAAACTACTACTACTACTACTACTACTACTACTACTACTATTACTACTTTATTTTTGTATCCTTTCCTTCTTGGTTAGCTTAGGGCAGGTAACAACATGGTTAAAACAATCAGGTTATTTAAAAACCAGTGTGCACATTAAAACACCTATTTACATTATAGCGGCCCCATTCGATAAAACTGGGAGGGGGTGGATTCCAGATCTTTCTTGAAGAGGCAGACCTTCCTTCCCCTCCAGCAGTGAGGCCAGCACTTCTTGATGTTCTGTCTGACCTCAACCATAGTCCTGGTGGAAGAGCTCTGTCTTGCAGGCCCTGCAGAACTGATTGACATCCCTCAGGACCCTGGTCTCGTCCCACCAGGCCAGGGACAAGACTCCAAAGGCGCTGGCCCTAGCCCTGGCCAAGGCCAGTCTCTTCTCTTTTGGGCCAGGGATCCTATAGGGGCAGGTTTTGGTCTGATGACCAAACATTGGGGAGGAAGGTGGGATCCCAGAAGGAATGCCAAGTGAAGATGCCAACAAAAGAGGACAGGCAAATCTACCTGGGGCTCTCCCAGAGAGACAGTGAAGAGTGCTCTTGTTCAGAGGTGGCGTTCCAGCGGTGGGAGCAGGCATCCATGTTCAAAGGCTACAGGTCCCACTTGGGGCTTACTAGTCCCTTGAGAAACTGATGCAGTGGGGATACTTGCCTGATACAGCAGGGCGCTTCTGTCGGAATCAGAAGAAGAAGAGTTGGTTTTTATTCCCCACTTTTCACTGCCCAAAGGAGTCTCAAAGCAGCTGACCATCACCTTCCCTTCCTCTCCGCACAACAGACACCCTGTGATGTAGGTGAGGCTGAGAGGACTGCTCATTTACAACAGCACTATCAGGGCTGTGAGGAGCTCAAGCTCACCCATCTGGGTGCATGTGGAGGAGGAGCAGGGACTCAAACCCGGCATGCCAGGTTAGAAGCCACTGCTCTTAACCACTACACCTAGCTGGCTCTCATGGCAGATCGCCGACTGATAGCTTTGAACCCATCGGCTGTGGCCCTGCATTGTCCGATCCAGTCCATTGACCTAGTTCAGAAGACGCCATGTGAAAGAATTATTTAATACAAAATAATGGGATCATGCCCCGACTTGGAGGGCCTGGCGCTGACCCAGGCTCATCCGATCTTGGCAGGCAATCAGGATCGGTTTTGCTTGCCAGTTGTGTTTCTTGGCTGTTTGTGAGCAGCTTTCGCCTGTTCGGTGAGCTTCCTTTGCAACATTTTCAAGTGGAACAGTTCAGTACAATCGACAGCGTTTTGTGATTGTGCATTTTTTGGAGCATCCAAGAGGAGTCGTATCTTTCTTCCCACAGACTTGATGTTGCTGGATGCCACAGTGCAGCCAATTGTTTAAGCCACGAGTTGTCAGAACAGTCATATAAAGCCGTCGTTAATAAGTCGTTTGTGGTTTTAAAAATAATTTTTACTGCTTGGTGTTTGTCTGGGTCCATATGTGGCGAGGGGAGCGGCTGCCAGCTTGGTTGGACTGGGAACATGTTGTGTGCATTAACAATTTCTCCCGAGTTTTCACACACCAACACAGACACACCACGCGCCTTTTGAAACATTAAAACATAAAAAAAATAAAAATGGATGGCACAGAGTACCAGGGGCCTGAGGCAGAAGGAGGGAATAGCAAACAACCTCTGACTGTCTCTTGACTTGAAAATCCCAAGGGATTACCATAAATCTGCAGCGACTTGGCAACAGTTTCCACCAATGCACCAGTGTGTTTGTGTGTGTGTGTGTGTGCTGCTCAGAGGAATCATAAAGAAATTGAAGTCAGCAAACACATCTACAAGATAGCTGCAAAAGGGTATAACAGATGTTCCAATCGGATAGTGGCCAGGCAGGGCAATCCAAGGCTCTGCTCACATCTAATTGAACATAAGAAGAGCCCTGCTGGATCAGACCACTGGTCCATCTAGTCCAGCATCCTGTCTCACACAGTGGCCAACCTGTTCCTCTGGAGACCAACAACAGGGCAGAGAGGCCAAGGCTTTCCCCCCATAAGAACATAAGAAGAGCCCTGCTGGATCAGACCAGTGGTCCATCTAGTCCAGCATCCTGTCTCACACAGTGGCCAACCTGTTCCTCTGGAGACCAACAACAGGGCAGAGAGGCCGAGGCTTTCCCCCCATAAGAACATAAGAAGAGCCCTGCTGGATCAGACCAGTGGTCCATCTAGTCCAGCATCCTGTCTCACACAGTGGCCAACCTGTTCCTCTGGAGACCAACAACAGGGCAGAGAGGCCGAGGCTTTCCCCCCATAAGAACATAAGAAGAGCCCTGCTGGATCAGACCAGTGGTCCATCTAGTCCAGCATCCTGTCTCACACAGTGGCCAACCTGTTCCTCTGGAGACCAACAACAGGGCAGAGAGGCCGAGGCTTTCTCCCCATAAGAACATAAGAAGAGCCCTGCTGGATCAGATCAGTGGTCCATCTAGTCCAGCATCCTGTCTCACACAGTGGCCAACCTGTTCCTCTGGAGACCAACAACAGGGCAGAGAGGCCAAGGCTTTCCCCCCATAAGAACATAAGAAGAGCCCTGCTGGATCAGACCAGTGGTCCATCTAGTCCAGCATCCTGTCTCACACAGTGGCCAACCTGTTCCTCTGGAGACCAACAACAGGGCAGAGAGGCCAAGGCTTTCCCCCCATAAGAACATAAGAAGAGCCCTGCTGGATCAGACCAGTGGTCCATCTAGTCCAGCATCCTGTCTCACACAGTGGCCAACCTGTTCCTCTGGAGGCCAACAACAGGGCAGAGAGGCCAAGGCTTTCCCCCCATAAGAACATAAGAAGAGCCCTGCTGGATCAGACCAGTGGTCCATCTAGTCCAGCATCCTGTCTCACACAGTGGCCAACCTGTTCCTCTGGAGACCAACAACAGGGCAGAGAGGCCGAGGCTTTCCCCCCATAAGAACATAAGAAGAGCCCTGCTGGATCAGACCAGTGGTCCATCTAGTCCAGCATCCTGTCTCACACAGTGGCCAACCTGTTCCTCTGGAGACCAACAACAGGGCAGAGAGGCCAAGGCTTCCCCCCCATAAGAACATAAGAAGAGCCCTGCTGGATCAGACCAGTGGTCCATCTAGTCCAGCATCCTGTCTCACACAGTGGCCAACCTGTTCCTCTGGAGGCCAACAACAGGGCAGAGAGGCCGAGGCTTTCCCATTGTAAGAACATAAGAAGGGCCCTCCTGGATCAGACCAGTGGTCCATCCCCTTCCCCTCATGTTCCCTCGTCCTGGGATTCAGAATGTGGAACTTGCCTGTCGTCACCAGAGCTAATATCGTCCATGAATCTGGAATCTCCATGAATCCAATTCTCTTTTCAAAGCTGTCTGCATGTGGCTATCATTACATCCTCTGGTAGTGAATTCCACATTTTAATCACGTGCTGTCCTTTGTCTGTCCTGGATCTACTGCCCATTGTGACTGTCAACAGTGGTATGTTTTCCCGCAGTTCTGCACAGAGCTCTCCGGATCATTAATTGTATTGTGTCATCAAACTGCAGCTGACTTAGGGCCACCTTGCTGGGTTTTTAAGGCAAGGGACGTACAGAGACAGCTCGCTATTGCCTGCCTCTGTGTGGCATCCCCGGAATTCCATGGTGGTCTTCCCATCCCAGTCCTCACCAGGGGTGGGCCTGCTTAGCTTCTGAGATGTGACAAGATCAGGTTTGCTTGGACTATCCTGGCGAGGGCCTAAATAAAATAGGCATGAACCAATAGATGGTTTTGTGTCATGCCTGACCTGAGCCAGTATTAGGAGTTATTAGGAAAAGGACTGAGAATAAAAAGCATCAGCAAGTTTTTTCTATAAATCAATAGTGTGTCTCCCATCTTGACGTCAGGGAAGGAAAAGGGCAAAAAACTAAGCCATTATGTGCAGTGCTATCCCCTTCTAAGTCCGTTGAAGTCTGTGAACTCAGGATATAACTCTGCAGATGGGCCTGTCAAAGATTCAAGGGGGATGGAACATTTCCCCATGGAAAAAGGCTAAAGTTAGGGTTGCCAGCTCTCATTCCCCTCTTTTCACTACCTGAAAGACCCCAAGTGGTTTACAAACACCTTTCCCTTCCTCTCCCCACAACAAGCACCTTGTGGGGTAGGTGGGATTGTGAGATTGCTAAGAACACTGTTCTGAGAGAACAGCTTTAAAAGAACTATGACTAGCCCAAGGTCTCCCAGGTGGCTGCATGTGGAGGAGTCGTGAATCAAATCCAGTTCTCCAAATGAAGCTATTTTATATACCACTGTGTAATTGAATACACCGGGCTGGAACTGAGTCTCAGGGGAAGGCAGCATATAAATGTAACTAAATAAATAAACAAGCAAACAAATAAACAAACAAAATTATTTAAGATAGCTTGCCAGTAAGATGACATCTGAAGATCACAGTGAAGAATTACTCTCCAAGAAGCTAGATACTTGTAAAAAAAACAAAACAAAACTCTGTGTGTGTTTGTGGCTCAGGATAAAGGTTACTCTACACAGAGGCCATTAGAGATGTCTCCCTTCATTCCTCTGGTTCCCAGAATACTTTGACAGTTGTATTCCTAGTCCCAGGACCCCAGGGAAAGGTAGTTCTCCTGGGCATCTGCTACCTGGGCCTTGGGATTCTGAGATGAAGGGAGAAACGGATGGAAAGAGGCACATTCCTTCAGAGAGCTGTCCTTGCCTCTGCTGCCAGAAAAGTTTAGGAGAATGATGAACTGGAAGGTCAAGGAGGAGTTTTCTTCCCATGGCTTGGAATAGAACCCCAGTGTCTTAAACTGAAGGTGAGCATTATGACCTACTGAAGCTCACATTAGGAGCCTGGTAGTAGAGCGAGGAGACAACATCAAGAAAAGTCCCTTGCCTCCATGTCCCGTTGGCCTTTCAGGACAACCAGTGTGAAATATGCTAGACTAGATGGACCACTGGTTTGTTCTCACCAGGGCTCTTCTTATGGTCTTGTGAACTTTAATAACATCATTATTCTTTGACATGGGGATGGAGAAAGGCTGAAAGTGGTGAGTCCCTTTGCTGTACTATGCTCATGTTCTTATTTATTTAGGGTTTGGAATGTAATGTAAAGGGCCTGCAAATCTCCATCTCCTACCTAACACGACAGCTCTGAGTTAAGGCATTTGGGGCTTTCCAGTTATTGTTTTTATAAGAGTACTAAACTCAGATTGAGTGTGAGGTGGCTGGATGGAGTCACTGAAGCAGTCGGTGCAAACTTAAATGGACTCCGGGGAATGGTAGAGGACAGGAAGGCCTGGAGGATCATTGTCCATGGGGTCGCGATGGGTCGGACACGACTTCGCACCTAACAACAACAAAACTCAGATTGAAGTATCACTGCTGCTGGTGTTGCCTGGGGATTCTGGAAGGATGAAGTGGCAATATGGGAACTTGCACTGACAGGAATTTCTCACAGATGTCAAAGGTTTTTCTCAGAAATCACAGTGGCTGGAAGTGAGTGATTACGAAATCTGAAGTTCTGCAATTATGGTTTTCTGAAAAAGTCACGTGAGATTCATTTTACATCATGATTCAAGATCCCCAAAGATCCCTAAACAGAAGCCTCTTTTCCCATTCCTGTTTGTATTTTGTATTTCTTTGCCATGTTGTCATGTAGCTCTTCTTTCCCCCCTCTGCTGCTCTGCTGGAGCAAATGATTTTCTTTAAGTTTTGTAATCCCAACCAGTCAGGGATCATGGATATCATATGAAGAGAAAAAAAAGGCAACATTTTGCTCTTATCCTAAACTGGTGCGGGGAGTCAAGGGGTACAGCCCAGGCCTCTTCAGCAAAGTTGATGCTTCCTGTCCTGTTTCATTTTAGCAAGACAGGGAGCAACCCAGATAGATGTTGAAATGACAGTGCTCTATACTTTAAAGCAGGGGTAGTCAACCTGTGGTCCTCCAGATGTCCATGGACTACAATTCCCATGAGCCCCTGCCAGCGTTTGCTGGCAGGGGCTCCTGGGAATTGTAGTCCATGGACATCTGGAAGACCACAGGTTGACTACCCCTGCTTTAAAGCATTCTGAATGTGTATAGCCATTAAAATTTTGATTGGCTACAGGCACATCTGAACTGGCGATGGGCATATGTCCCGTTCCCCCCCCCCCCATGGCCGGGCCTCTTACCTGGGACCCTGCAAATGGAGCGGCGGAGTCACAGACACGTCTGTGAGGCAAGGGGTGAGGGCTTGGTGAGGGAGGGCGGGAGCTGTAGGGGCAGGGTCAATCAGGGTGCAGCTGGCTGTACCCTGATTGGCCCTGGAGAGAGGCCAGACCATTCGCCCCCCCAAGGTTGTTTCACAGTTATTAAGAGGCACCAAATGGATAAGATAATAACAACAACAACAATAATAATCCCGGTGTGCCCAGGTTCACTGGGTGCTCCTGAATTGGGCCGCAGGCTGGAGGCCCTGGAGGCCATTTTCCTGTTACGATTCTACACGTAGTTTAAACCCACTACTGCAGATCCTTCCCTCTGCTGCCAACGGGAACCTTTCCCTGCCCTCCTCTAAGTGTCAACCTTTCAAATACTTAAATACAGAAATCATGTCCCCTCTCAGCCTCCTCTTCTCCAGGCTGAACATTCCCCTCAGCCTTTCCTCACAGGGCTTGGTTCACAGGCCCCGGATCATCCTTCATTTAAAAATAATAATAATAATAATATTATTGATAGAAGGTTACATAGAACAATAGAAACAGTAGTGAGATTTCACAAGCATTTTATATATTCGTCCCAGTGTCTTTGGAATTCTTCAGCTGGTCTTTGATTGACCACGTTTGTTAGCTTGGCCATCACAGCGAGGTCTACGTTTCTCACACCACGAGTCCATCTGCAGCTCTTGCTGCTGTTTCCATCTGGAAGCAACAATCAGTCTTGCTCCTGTAGTTGCATGAAAGAGAAAATCTGCTCCCTCTTTAGGTATAACTGCGGGGGAGAGCACTCAACAATGTATCTTTTGGCTTAAGAGCAAATTTACATTTTAAAACGATTTGCAATTTACCATATACTTTTATCCAAAATTTTTAGGGCCATTTCGCACGGGGATCTTTGTTGCAAATTGGTCACTGAATGAAAAATCGCCATTTAAAATAGTGGAATTCGTCGTTTTGCACACCTGGCTTTGTAGTGGAATCAGTTGCGTTTTTTAGCGTTTCCCACAGGCTTCCGGTCTCGGCAGAAATCGCTAGAAAGGAAGCGCTATTGCCAAGCTCGTCCCGCCCCTGGCCGTCAAGCAGCCAATGGGCAGCCGTTAGCATGCTCCCAAACAGCCGCTTTCCCTTTAAGAAAGGTTTTTTTAAAAAAAAACAGACCCATAGCAACGAATCTGTGTAGATTCGTTGCTACGGAGAGACCCATCCAGCTGCCTAATGTGAGCTGTCGTTTGATTGTATGATCGTTTGCACGCTGCCTCGAGTGATAAAAAAAAATCCCCCCCCCCTTCTCACGGGCTCGATTTTCGGCTGAATTTATGTGTAAAAAATAAAGGGACTTTATTTCAGCAAACGGGCTTTTAAGTGGTTTGTGCTTAGTGACTAAAGGTGAAGGACTGAAGCCAGGGAAGCCTCTAAACAGAAAGAGGCTCGCCGGTGCATTTATCCCCGCTCGCTCCGAGAAAAAAAAATGGCGATCGCTTCGCCGGAAGTTTGGAGGAGAGATCCAGGGGGAGGGACTTTGAAGAACCAGCAACAATGGCACAGGTCTTTAGCGCTAGTGTTGCAGATTGGTTGCAGGAGTGTATCGCTATCCGGAGGGTGAATCCACTTTTCTGGATTCCCCTGAAAGCGCCACAACGAAGCGCTTTTGGCGGGTCGGTTTCAGG
The DNA here is from genome assembly GCF_049243985.1 of Paroedura picta. Classification (NCBI taxonomy): domain Eukaryota; kingdom Metazoa; phylum Chordata; class Lepidosauria; order Squamata; family Gekkonidae; genus Paroedura; species Paroedura picta. Next base: position 28,555,804 of record NC_135369.1, on the reverse strand, counting down.
ATTGTTGCAGATTGTCTACGACGTCGTGGGTTATGGCAAATTAGTAGCGTTTCCAACTAGCAACCATTGTGCTATTTTTAAACCGTGGGAAATGGCCCTTACAGTTGCCATCACATATGAAAGAAGGAACCGGTAGCATTATGGCATTTCCAACATTTCTCATCCATAGAACATTTTATTCCAATTTTCACGCAAAACCTGACACTATGTGAATTTTACATTTTTAGACCATAAAAATTCCCATTCTTCCATGGTAATGGGCTCCTGGAATTTCTGCAGCCACTTTACTCTATAGTTTTTAATTTGTTCTGTCTTAGATTCATAGGTAAGTAAGAGTTTATAAATTCTGCCCAGAAGATGTCTGTCTTGTATAATCTGATGTTCAAATTCAGGTAATTCTCATAGTTTTTCATGTTGCTCCTTTAGTTCGTCTTTTACTAGCAAAGCCCGTTGCATGTAGGCAAACCAATTGACTTTTTTTTCTAACTGTAATTTTTGCCAAGATTTCATTTTACATTTTTTATCTACCAAAGCTGAAATCCTTATCCATGGTTCCTCTATATATTTGTGAAACAGCCTGGGGGGTTGAACGTGTCCGGCTGTTCAAGTTGGAATAGGGCCAATCATGGTGCAGCCAACCCCTGCAGCTCCAACCCCTGCAGCTTCCACCTTCCGTGCCTGGATTCTAGCCTCTTTGCTCTCAGATGCGCCTCAGTGCCTGGAGCCAGCAGCAGGTAAGGGGAGAAGGCCCTGGGCAAAGGCTCGTGGTGGAGCCTGTTAATGAGAACCTCCCGGATTGCTGACTGCCTGCTAAGGAGCTCTGTCCTGGGCCTGCTAATGAGCTGCCCAGCCCCTGCCCACCCCACTTGGTCCAGCTGTGAGCTTCAGCCCAAAGCCACCTTCAGCTGCCTGGCCAGGGGAGGGGACCCTTTCAAGGCCCGTTCTTAGGAATGGATTTTGAAGCTAATACATATATAAGTTGTGTAGCCCTATCTATCAACTTTCTTTCGACAACAATGTTAAGTGGTGAGACACTCATTCTTTCTTTATATTTAGTCCATATCTATAATAAATTATTTCTCCATATTTTCCCCAGGTTTTTAATCCAATCCGTTATTCAAGTTAGTACTGCTGCATGATAATCTAACTTTTTTATTAGGGATACCCATCCCTCCTCTCTTCTTATCAACTTGGAAGATCTTGAAGGCGATTCTTGGCCTTTTCTTATTCCATATAAATGTATTGATGGAACTTTGCCATTTCATTAAAGTTTTCTTTCAACTCTATTGGTTTTGTTTGAAAGAGGAATGGGAAGGCGAATGAAAGCCGCTTTGAGCCTCCTTCGGGTAGGGAAAAGCGGCATATAAGAACCAACTCTTCTTCTTCTTCAAAGAGAAAATTAAAATGTGGTAGGACATTCATCTTGATGACCAAGAGAATTGCAATTTTGGCTCTTCTCTTTACCCTCTCAGTTTTGGACAGGTCCTTTCTGAAGTCAGGCCCCCAGAACTCTACACAGTACTCCAGGTGCAATCTGACCAACACAGTATACAGGGGGACTAGGACATCTTGTGATTTTGATATGATGCTCCATTGATACAGCTTTTTTTACTGCTACACACTCTCTGCTTACAGTCCACAAATACCCCAAGATCTCGTTCACACACTGCTACCCAGAAGCATATCTCCCATCCACTATCCATGCTTCTCATTTTTGTGACCCAGATGTAGAACTCTGCACCTCTTGTTATTCTGCACTTATCCCTATAAGTCACTTGTCTCTCATCTCTGTTTGTGGTGTGTGTCCTTGTCTTGTCTAATGAACAGAAAGGGCAGTTTCTGAGTTACAGCTAGGACAGACTCCTTTCATCTAAACTTAGAATCATAGAATAATAGAGTTGGAAGGGACCTCATGGGTCATCTAGTCCAACCCCCTGCACTATGCAGGACACTCACATCCCAATTGCTCATCTACTGAAACCTGCCACCCCTTTGCCTACACAGAATCAGTCTCTCCGTCAGATGGTTATCTAGCCTTTGTTTAAAAATTTCCAAAGATGGAGAACCCACCACCTCCCGAGGAAGCCTGTTCCACTGAGAAACTGCTCGAACTGTCAGGAACTTCTTCCGGATGTTTAGATGGAATTTCTTTTGAATTAATTTCATCCCATTCGTTCTGGTCCATCCCTCCGGGGCAAGAGAGAACAATTCTTCTCCATCCTCTATATGGCACCATTTTAAATACTTAATGGTGATCAGATCCAAACAGACCAAGCTCCCTCAACCTTTCTTCATACGTCTTGGTTTCCAAACCCCTCACCATCTTTGTTGCCCTCCTTTGGACACGTTATGAACTTCTGTGAAACCTGTTTCCCTAATCTATAAAATCTGGGAATGGGTAGCTGGCTGGCTTTGCCGAGATTAAACCACTTGAAAGGTGTCTCTCCCCCCCCCCACCCAACATGGGAAACATCAAATTTGGGGTTGCCAACCTCAGCACTTGTAGATCTCCTACCACTCATCTCCAGATGACCAAAACCAGTTCCCCTGGAGAAAATGGCTGCTTTGGGGGGCATGCTACCCTAACCCCATTGAGATCCCTCCCCTTTCCAAACCCCGCCCTCCTCAGGCTCCACCCCCAAATCTCCAGGTATTTCCCAACCTATAGCTGTCAAGCCTAATAAACTTTGCTCTTTGCATTCTTGTTTTTCTTTCTAATTGCTGCTCTTAACAAAGATCCAAAGAAGCCCCCCCCCTTTTTTTTTTGACATGCAGCTGCGATCTGCCTCAGAAAGGGAGTGGTTCATGAGGAGGCCCAAGCTAATTCGACTCAGGCTCCCCAAGGGCTTGATCTAAGCGTCAGAGAAAAATATTGTTAGCTGCCATCGTTATGAAACCTCCACTTCCATCTGTTTGGCCGGGGACACAATAATCACAAGCCAAAAGTTGATGATAACAGCATCCTGGTAATTAATTACACATTTGACCCATACTGGAGTGAGGCAAGGTCTGCTGCACGGCAAAAAAAAGCATCACATTTCATGCTGCCTCCACCTCTCAAAAATAAATCTCATCTTAAAGCTCAGTGTTTTCTCCATGGCTAACAAAAGGGTGACCTCAGTGTTTTGTTCAGCTAAAATCTTCACATGGCTCAGGCATTTGCTCTTCTTGTCTTTGCTTGGGCACCCCTCTTAACCCTTTGGACACGGAAAACTTTTTAAAAATTTGGTTCATCTACACGTGACAGAGATCAGTTCCCTTGGAGAACATGGCTGTTTTGGAAGGTAGACTCCATAGCCTTATACTCCACTGAGGTCCCTCCCTGCCCCAAATCCGGCCCCTTCTCAGCTCCTCCCCCAAAGTCTCCAGGTATTTCCCAACCCAGAGCTGGCAACCCCAAATCCTAGTTCTTCGTAAAAGGTATTACATTAATTCTGCTTATGGTGATCTTCAGTTTTGCTTCAGTAATGTGATTTGACAGCTTGTTCCACATTGTAGCTGGAGGCAATCGTCTCCATTACACCCAATAAGAAAAGTTTATGTGATTGTGGAATCACTTGGCCCAATATATGACCCCTGGTATTCATCACTCTGGCAGGGAGAAAAAAAGAATACATAAACACTCGGGGAAGTCATTTAATATCTAGAAGAGCATTCCGGATGAGTTCATTTTTCTTTGAATCTCACTTTGTTAAACAGATTTTATCTTTCCATTATACATTTAAAACCCCAGCATGTACAATATTATAACACTGTGTATTAAAAACACACACACACATACAACCTTTTTGCTCAAAGCCAAACAAGTAAAGGATACTCATTTACGCCTTCCTTGGTTACATAGCTCCATGTTCAGGAGGGCTTTTAAATAAAGGGATTGGAACAGCTCAGGAGATCCCTTGTAGAAGAGAGCAGAGCAGTAGCCCTTTGCATTGTTTATGCTATGCATGACCTTTCTTTACTGCACTGTCTTCTGCCTTTGCAATTCACTTTCTGCATTATGGTATACTAGATTTTAAGCCCGTTGTACGTGTAAATACAACGGGCGCTAGAAAGGGTGGGTTAGAGAGTGTCTTAGCTTGTAGTGTGTCTTCCTTTCTTTCTTCCTGTCTTTCTCTATCTCCTTTCTCTTTCTCTCTGTCTCTGCCTCTATCTATCTCTCTTCCTCTCGATAATTACCCGGATCCTCCTTTTTCCCTTTCTTGAAGATGGGGACAACATTTGCCTGCCTCCAATCATCTCGCACCTCACCTGTTCTCCAAGAAGAATCAAAAATAATGGACAGAGGTTCAGAGATGACATCTGCAAGTTTTTTTTTAGTACCCTTGGATGCAGTTCATCTGGCCCAGAAGACTTTGTCTCATAAAAAAAAAAAACTAGGTGTTTGTGGACTGCTCCAACAGTGATCCTAGGCCACCATTCCCGTTCCCTGTGTTGTGTTACGTTTTTGCCACAATTATCACTATTTCCCTCACAAGGGAAGACTGAGGAGAAATAGGAGTTAAGCAGTTCAGCCCTCTCTTCATCATCTATTATAATTTCACTTTCACAAGAAAGTTATGTTTAGCATTGTTATGTTTAGCCTAAGCTCATATTGAGCTTTAGCGTTTCTAACACTCCCCCTACAAGTATTGGTTATTTGTTTATACCATCCTTTATTACTATCCTTGATAATAAAGCCTTCCTTCCATTTCCTAAATTACTCTTTTTTATTCTTCAAATCATTTGACAATTGTTTATGGAGCCAACTTGGCTTCCATCTTTTCTTCTCAAGGGAATTGTTTGTGATTGACCCTTCAATATTTCACTTTTAAGAAACTCCCAGCCCTCTTGGACTCCCATCTCTTTAAGTCTTTCTGACCACGGGACTCTACGCAACATACCTTTAAGTCTGTGAAAATCAGCTTTCCTGAAGTCCAGTCTATACGTACGACTACGTAAAGGTTTTCTCTTTCCCACAATTGAAAATTCCAAAAGCACATGGTCATTGCTACCAAGTATGCCCACTACTTCCACCTCATCTACCAGTTCTACCCTATTGATGAAAATCAAATCTAAAATAGCATAGCCCCTGGTTGCCCTCTCTACTTTCTGGGAAATGAAGCTGTCTGCAAGATTGAACGGAGTTTGCATTTTCAGCAGAGTTGGTCCCCCTTTTTTGAAAATTGTGTAATTTGGTCTAGCAGTATCTCATTCAAGTCCTCTGACTGGCTTGGTGGTCTATAGCAGACCCCCACAATAATACCACTCTCATTTCCTATTCCTTTTATATTTACCCAAATACACTCAACTGAACTTTCATGCTCGGGTAATATTTAAGCCTCACCAAGCATGAACTCAGTTGGTTGAAAGGACAAAATGGTAGGGGGTATATGAACTGAAATGAATTGAATTGGGGACTCCAAGAGATATTTAACATATTTTATTTAAATGTAGTCTAAATGCGCATTTCTAATCATTAAGAAAACAAAATAAAATGTATTTTTAAAAAGGGAATATTTAAGCTAACAAACAAATCAATCAATCAATCAATCAAAGAAAGAAAGAAGGAGCTGAGCTTTCAAATTCCCCAACATCCCAGTCCAGAAATAGTAATTCTTTTTCTTTTCTTGGGCCATGCACTTCCTTCCAATATTTCTCCTTGGGGAATGAAATTTGATTTCTTACAGCCCATGAGGTAATTTCTGAGATTTAATCCTTCCGGTGTAAAAATACTGAATGCTTTATAGTTGCAACATTGCTTATGAATACACATGCTGACCCAAGCCAGCCTTTTCCAGAGTAAGCAGATGGAGTCTGGGAAAAGAATCCTGGGATTTCTTTCACTCCAGTTGCTAGGATACTGATGAGAAAAGGGCTGGAGAGCAACAGGAATATACCACCCCATCCATAGGTGAGAAGTTCCCACTGTTTTTTTTTTTTTGCACCGCTCAGCTCTTTGGCCTGCCTGGTAGTGGTCCCAGCACAGCAGTCGTTCCAGATGGTGTTTGGAAAAACAGGCAGCAGTAACTAAGCTGGGTGAGGAGTCTAAATTCTGAGGCTGCCAAATGAGGTGAAAATTTGTCCTTGGGGAGAACCTTCCAGTTGTCTTCTGGAAGTTAGGACAGCAGCTGTGGAGATGAAGGACACAGAGATGGTTTCCTTTGCATTGCCTGGTGCCTAGAGAGCTCTAGTGCCTAGAGAGCTCTAGATTTTTTTTTCAAAGAGACTGGTCAGGGGAACTAGATCTAGTATTGAGCTGAAAGGAAAATTGAAAATTACATGCCCTCTGGAACCCTGCCCTTATGACTTATGATGGGAAGATCAGGGAACCTGTCAAGGAGATTGTGAACTTGCCCTTGTCTTCAGGGACATTCCTGGAGACCTTAAAGGAGGCAATTGTTTAGCCTTCATAGAAACATAGAGTTGGAAGGAGCCATACAGGCCATCTAGTCCAATCCCCTGCTCAATGCAGGATGAGCCTAAAGCATCCATGACAGCTGTCCAGCCATTGTTTGAAGACTGCCAGTCTTTACTGAAAAAAAAGCCATTGCTGGATACTGGGCCCCACCAATTATCACCCAGTCTTGTATTTCTGGGAAAGGTGATTGAGTAGTTTGCTGTGGACCAGTTACCAGCTTTCCTAGATGAAGCATCGGTCTTGGACTCATTCCAGTCTGGCTTCCAGCAGGGACAAGGGTGGAGACAGCTTTGGTTGCCCTCATGGACGACCTCCTGAGACAGCTGACCAAGGTGGATCTGTACTGCTGGTGTTATTAGATCTTATGACAGAGTTTGACACGGTTGATCATGAGCTTTTGGCTCATCAAGGGTTGGCCTTCCATGGCTGACTTCATTTCTTCAAGGTCAGGGACAGAGGGTGGCCCTCACTCTACAACCTCCTGTTCCCAGAAGACTTTGAGCTCTGTTTGAATTTTTTGGTGACTGTGCAATTATTATTTCAAAGCTGAGGAAGTCTTAAAATGAAACTAGACATTACCTAGGATTCTAGTCATGTTTTGATGATTATTAAAGACTCTGAAGACAAGACCTTTTCTTAGGTTAACATCATTGAAACAGAGGAATTCTTCTTACAACTGCAAGATTTATTGAACCATGCTCCCCCCCTTTGTATTTCCACTTTGATATCAGACTAATGGAGCTCATTTGCGTGATTGATTACACCATGAAAATACTATATGTAAGAATTTCATACTTGCCAGGACAGAAGATTGCCTAAAACAGGCTCTGATGTCCTCTAAGGCAGCGGTCCCCAACCTTTTTCAGGCTGGGAACCAGGGGGGGGGGGAAGCCTGGGGCCTGGGGGGCAGAGGGAGGCACAGGTGCCAGCATGCCACAAACCAGCAGGCGCGCATCCCCCCCCCCCCGCAGCGCGGCACTCGCTGCGCTGAGAGGTGGCTGATCTCTCCTGGCATAGCGAGTGCGCACCGCGAGGGCGGGGGGGGTAGGGAGACACGCCAGCGCCTGTGCCTCCCTCCCCCCCCCCCCCGCTGTGGCCCGGTACTGAGGCCTCCACGGCCCGGTGGTTGGGGAGCACTGCTTTAAGGCAACAAGATAGCAAAGGCAATGTGAGGGAAGTGGGACACCAAAATAAATGTGAAATAGATTTCACACATGGACCATTAGTTGCTGACTTTGTCCTTTAGCATTCTGATTAGCTGTAATGATGTGAATTGCATAATTTGTATATTTGCGCACCCCAGTTGAAGAGGGATGTAGACAAACTGGAGCGTGTCCAGAGGAGAGCAACAAAGATGGTGAGGGGTTTGGAGACCAAGACATATGAAGAAAGGTTGGGGGAGCTTGGTCTGTTTACCCTGGAGAAGAGATGACTGAGAGGCGATCCTCCATATTGAGGATGGAGCAGAGTTGTTCTCTCTTGCCCTGGGGGCATGGGCCAGAACAAATGGGATGACATTAATTCAAAAGAAATTCCGTTTCAACATCTGGAATAAGTTCCTGACAGTTAGAACAGTTTCTCAGTGGAACAGGCTTCCTCGGGAGGTGGTGGGTTCGCCATCTTTGGAAATTTTTTAACAGAGGCTGGATAGCCATCTGACAAAGAGGCTGATTCTGTGAAGGTTCAAGGGGGTGGCAGGTTACAGTGGATGAGCTATAGTGTTGTGAGTGTCCTGCATAGTGCAGGGGGTTGGACTAGATGACCCATGAGGGTCCTTCCAACTCTATGATTCCATGATTCTATGAAGCAGACATATTGGATAGAACCAGTTGTGAAGAAGATGACAATTTGTGAAGCATTCACATGTTCATTCATTCGGAGGTTTGTCCTACTGAAGAATGATTGAGAGGAGAGAGGGAGGCACCTTCAAGTCCTTCTTGAGCATAAGATATGAATTTGCCATGATGAAGAAAGAAGACTTCCATCCTACCAAACTATATATTTTCATAATTTGTTTATTCTCAGTATCTGTGGAATTTGATGCTTTCAGAACTGATCCAAGCTCATCTTCCTTTTGTTTATTTTGTTCCCAAACTGTTTTTAAAGTCAAAAGGTGCTTGTGCATCCTTATAATACAAGCACTGGCTCCAGAGTGATGTGATAAATTTCTCCTCTTGGCAAAAGGTTTGTGAGAAATTCCTCATGCCAGATTTTTTAAAAAACCACAACCAACAACAGCACTTATAAAAACATTTAGGGTTTTTTGTACGTAATTGGGGGGGGGGGGCTATTTGGAGTGGAATTTTGCTACCAGTGTTAAGTCATACCCTTTCCTGTCCTTATTAGGAATTACTTCAGAATACCTGCCAAATTGATATTACCTTCATGGAATTGAGTTTTGCTTTCTCTGATAGAGAGAGAGAGAGAGAGAGAGAGAGAGAGAGAGAGAGAGAGAACTTTTTGTGCCAAAAGGACTTTTCCAAACCCCCAGTTCAAAGTCTGTTACTTTTAGAGGAAATTTCAGATTGCTCATCTCTGCTGTTTTGAATCAACCATCCCTGTTTTGATTTTACTTTTCCCTTGGGCAGATCCAGCCTAGCATTCTCTGATTTGGCATCAACCTCAGTTTCCTTATGCTGAATCCCCCCCCCCCATGTATACATTTCCCAAAATTACTTGTGCATCAGTAAAGCACCAATATTCATTGTACATGGTATATTATAAATGGAGTCTGGTATGATATAAATAATGTGGATTGTATATAAAAAGCCATACAATAGAAATGAACCGATAATACTGAAATGTGGATAACCAAAACCATTGACCAAAATAAAATCAACTATGAAAAGCCATTGAATAGGGAAAATTTGTACATTTTCCCTATTTTCTTGGCACGTTAGATTGCATGATTAAGGGGGACTCATAGTGCAGGATCCTTCCATTTCCCTCTGCTCCTTGCAGCCCCTTGAGGCCTCTGAAAAACAATATTCTGATAGTGAAATCTTAATGAAACCTTGGAAGTAGGCCCCATTGAATAATATGGAAAATAATTCTGGGCTGAACTGCTCAGGGTTGCCAGATTTCCCAGTAGAGGCAGCGGTCCCCCACTGTCAGGCCCCACCATCTTGCAACCAATCAACTAACCTGAAAAACAGAAAAGATCCATCCACCGTGCAGTGACATATCTACGGAAGTGACATCATCATGAGAGCAAATGTTTTCCCAATCTTCAAAAAAGGGAAGAAAGATGACTGGGGAAACTACAGGTCAGTGAGTCAGGCCTCAATTACAGGGAAGATAATGGAGCAGATTTTAAAGGGGCCAATTTGCAAGATCTGAAGGGCAATTTGTTGATCTGTTGATCAGTCTCCAACAAGTTCTGCCAGACCAACCTGGTTTCCTTTTTTGACTGAGTGACGGGCTCACTAGATCATGGAAACTCAGTTGATGTTGTTTACCTGGATTTCAGTAAGACTTTTGATGAGGTTCCCGGTGATGTTTGATGGGTAAACTGGAGGACTGCAATCTGGATTTCCAGATGGTTAGATGGATAGGGAACTGGTTTGATAACCATACTCAAATAATTGTTGTCAATGATATTTCATCAGATTGGAGGGAGGTGAGCAGTGGGGTGCCACAGGGCTCAGTACTGGGTCTGATACTTTTCAACATTTCTTATCAATGATCTGGATTGAGGGTGGAGGGACTACTCATTAAATTTGTAAATGACACCAAATTGGAATTCAACAAGATCTGAACACACTGGAAAAGTGGGCAAATGAGAACAAGATGCAATTCAATAAGCATAATTGCAGAGTTCTACATCTGGGTCACAAAAAATGGGACTTAAAATACTGCATTTATTTCATATCACTGAACTTTCTTTTTTCTGGGTAATTTATTGGGTGATATGGGTCATGTCGACCACTGGTCAATGATGGGCCTGCAGCAGGTGGGAAGGGAAGGGGCTTCATGTGCGCATGTACACAGCTACGTTTTCCAACCATATGTTTTACAGTCATGCCACTTCTGGGGTTTCTCAAATCCAAAATAATGTTTCATGGGTTTCTGAACAGTAAAAAAGTTGAGAAAGGCTGCCTTAGTGGTTGGAAAGGATAAATAAACGAACCACAAAGAAACCTCAAATACAAACAACATTATGCAAAATGAAAAAGTATACAAACAATTTTAATAACTCTACAAACTATTCTCAAATACAATATACTCTGTGAATTGTCAAAGGATCCTATGATATGTGAAAAAGTCAGAGAAAATTATACAAAATTTCATAATACACACAAACATTTCATAAAGTCACAAAAGTGCAAGATTACATAATGTCTCATCACAAACAATCACAATATGTGTATGTAACATACATAGAGTATTCTTTGAGGTTTCTTTGTGGTTCGTTTATTTATCCTTTCTGAATTTTCCACAAGGTTCCATGTTTTTGTTGTTGTTGTTGTTGTTGTTACTTAGTGGTCGGAAAGGCAGTTTTCTATAAATGAGCTCACTATGAAATACATGTTTTCTTCCTAATCATGTGTGATAATCATTCTGCAGTTATAAGTAACTACTCTGTTTTCTCTCCCCCCCCCCCCCCTTCTCTAGGTCCAGGCAGCAAGAAGAAACCATCAGGGTCCTGTGGCCATCTTGGAAACTTGGCTGTCCTCAAATATGCTGTGGTCGGGCTGTACTTGCTGGTGTTTCTGATTCTTGTGGCTGTCTTTATCTTAGCAGGTAGGAATGGAATAAAGAATCTTCATCCACTAGAATAACGGAATGCATTGATATTCTCATTCCTCTCGTCCTCAAATCCCTCAAGCTCTAGTTGTGTTGTTTCAAAATGTTTCTGTCCTAACTTTCTGACTCCCCTTGCCATACCACACTGGTTTGTTTCCATGGCCTTGTGTTTACTTGTGTCACCACCCAGGCTTTTGGGTGTAGCTAAGAGAAGATAAAGCTACAGTGCGAAACACAATGAGTAATAGTTGGACCAGAGAAGACAGATGTGTCAAAACCAATCTGGGATGCAGTGAACCAAGTGAGATGGAGTGGGTGGCCACAAAACATCTCAAGAGTCTTTGGGCTCAAGCTTTGGGTTTGTGGGTTGGGCAGCTGCCACTGGTGCACGTTCCCAGAACGTCTGGAAGATCTACAGTAAAATGTTTGCTTCTCGGCCAGGAGGACAAATCAAGCATGGCACTAGAACATCCAAAAGTCTGGATGCTGTAGGATAGTCCCCAGGGTATCATAGATCTCCAGCTTGGGGACAAACCCACCCACGGATTTCTGATGCCTTCTCAAAGGAACATTCTGAAGTATAATCAGAAATATAGACTGTGTGTTGCCATTGTTACACTGGAAAGAGACAGTCAGTCGGACTGGAGTTTCATAACACAGGCTCAAAGTGAACTGAAAAACAAAAGAGGAGCCCTGTTAAATCAGACCTACAGCCCACTTTGTCTAGCATCCTCTTTCCAAGGGTGGACAACTGGATGCTCTCAGAAGGCCCACAAACAGTGAGCACAAAGGCCAATGCCTCTTCCTGTTGTTGTTGTTGGACATAAACTGGTATTCACAAGTATACTACCACTAGAAATTGAGGTTTCATTCAGTAACTCTGGTCTATAGATATTGTTATATCTAAACCTAGATTACCATAGAGATGTGAACAACAAAATCAGAGTCCAGTAGTACCTTTAAGGCCAACAAAGATTTATTCAAGGTGTGAGCTTTCGAGTGTAAGCACTCTTTGTCAGACTATGAACTAGGAATAGAGAAATGGGAATAGAGTTGTGAGTTGGTCAGCGAGGGGTGAGTGGCAGTAAACAGTGATAGTAACAGTGCCCTCCATAGTGGAGTGTATGAATGTGAGATGGTCTCTAGGAAGACCACCCATTGGTGCCTCTTGCCTGGGCTGCCCATAGCCTGGAGCCAGACCAGTACTGTATTCATGTCTACCTCTCCTGCTGCTGCCCAGGCATGACCCAGTCTAAGCTTGCCACATCTCCTGGGGTTCAGACTCTGAAATTCAAGGGCAGAGCTCAAGGGTGATGACTAGCAGAGGAGAAGGTCAATATCACCTCATGGTCATGAAATTATTCCTAATGTTTTTCTTTTTAAAAGGTCAAAGACTTCCTTTCTAACATCTTCAATGCAGGATTTTTGTGTTCTATTTGTTTCCAAAATGACTTATGGATATCTCCCTCTGAACAGAAGGAGAGAGACAAAAAGCAGCCTAAGTGTGTCACAAAATGTGCTGGGAGGAGTAGGTGGCTTGACTTAAATTTAAGATAAGGTGAAAGGCTGAGGTTGGCCCTGTGACTGTAGCCTAGCTGCTTTGATTCTCTGTTATCACATTTTGACGTAGAGGTGTCAACTTCCAGGTGTGGGGATGGAAATCTTCTGAAATTCCAACTGATCTCCAGATGGCAGAGGTCTTGCCCTCCCCAGGGCCCACCCCTGAATCTCCAGGTTTTTCCCAAGAAGGAGTTGGCAGCCTTACTCTGAGGAGTGTCAGGGAGCAAGGTTCTAGCTTCACCTTTTCCCAAACTTTTAAAATATGAATGTTGGAGCAGTAGATCGGTGAGATACCCTGCATTTTGAAGTGGTACAGCCCAAAGACAAGTTGTTCAACTGATCTATTGTTGTGAGAACTCAATCTTAGACTTTAGTTTTGCAATGTGTATTATAATAATATACAGCTAGGATTTTGGGGGGGGGGAGTGGGGAGGTGGGTGTTTGTTGGACCCTGTCACTCTGCTGGCCTAAATATGGGATCTGACACCCGAAGTCTTCATCTAGCAGACTGTTTTTCCAAGGCATCGCTTTTAGCTGAGTAGAGTGGTATGACCCAACTCAATCTTTTTTTGCCTTTATGACCTGCCTTTTGAGCTAGAGGGCCTATAGTGAGAGCCAGTGTGGTATGGTGGTAGGAAGCAGGAAGGGAAAGTTATTTTAGTTATACATTGATGTAGGTCAGGGTTTTTTTTTTTTGTCAAAATAGGTGGTTGTAGTGAAGCAAGGAGAGGACAGTTGACAGGCTCAGGGAGGCTGGTTGGGGGCAGGAAGCTGGGCTTAGAACTGAATGGTAAATATGGGAGCAGAGTGAAACCTAAGGTGGATATTTTGATCTCTCTGAGCACCTCTCTCTCATCTTAGGGCTGATTAAAAACAACAGAATGAATGGAAGAAAGGAGAGATTTGTTTATAGACTTCCCGGAAACATGGTTTTCAAACTGGCTTATAAGTGAAGATTTGGGCTTCTCAGTGAGAAAACAGGAAAGGTGGATAATCTTTCTTGAGAAACAGCATGTCCACACCTAACAGTCTTCCCCAGCATTGTGGGGCAAGATTCTAGGCAGGGTGGAACTGAAAGTGGGTGGAAGCGTTTCACAACTATTTTCATGGCTGCCCAAAAGAACACACTTGTTTTTTGTTTTTTTCTAAGGAATTGATGTGCAATGCTAGATTTATGTCATGCCCTCAACATCAGTGCTCAGCAAATTCCATTTAGCAGCCTTCATGGCATCATTCCCTTCACAAAGAGCTCTCTGATAAGCTAAGATCCCCAATGTGACTAGCCCAAAAAGCATTAACATCACACGGAATGTGCTGAATTATGTCAATATGTGCTCAGATTTAATTGGCTATATGACTCTGTTAAACATGTTCACTACAATGATTCTGGGTTAGCTAGGGTTGCAGTAAGTAAGAGAGAGGACTCTTAACCAGTGAAATGGTTCACAATGAACTCTTGGCATCTTCTTCTTTTTATCCTTTAGCTGGCGATTGGTGGAGCAGGTTGTCCTCTCAGCCAATACGCTGCTGTAGGGGCAGTTGGATTTTTTTGCCTTGTTTATATGTTTCCATTCTTGACAATCCATGGCAGTAGTTTTGACCATCAGTAAACTATACAATTCCTGGCAAATAGATGGGGAAGAAATGGAGATAGTGACAGATTTTATTTTCCTGGGCTCCAAGATCACTGCAGATGGGGACTGCAGCAAAGAAATTAAAAGACGCTTGCTCTTGGGGAGGAAAGCTATGGCAAATCTAGACAGCATCCTAAAAAGCAGAGACATCACCCTGCCAACAAAAGTGCGTTTAGTCAAGGCTATGGTATTCCCAGTTGCAATGTATGGCTGCGAGAGTTGGACCATAAGGAAGGCCGAGCGTCAAAGAATTGAGGCTTTTGAACTCTGGTGCTGGAGAAGACTCTTGCGAGTCCCTTGGACTGCAAGGCGAACAAACCGGTCAGTCCTAGAGGAGATCAACCCTGGCTGCTCCTTAGAAGGCCAGATCCTGAAGATGAAACTCAAATACTTTGGCCACCTCATGAGAAGGAAGGACTCCCTGGAGAAGAGCCTAATACTGGGAGCGATCGAGGGTAAAAGAAGAAGGGGACGACAGAGAATGAGGTGGCTGGATGGAGTCACTGAAGCAGTAGGTGCAAACTTAAATGGACTCCGGGGAATGGTAGAGGACAGGAAGGCCTGGAGGATCATTGTCCATGGGGTCACGATGGGTCGGACACGACTTCGCACATAACAACAACAACAAAACTATACAATATAGACTCTTGTGGTGCAGAGTGGTAAGGCAGCTGTCTGAAAGCTCTGCCCATGAGGCTGGGAGTTCAATCCCAGCAGCCAGCTGAAGGTTGACTCAGCCTTCCATCCTTCCGAGGTGGGTAAAATGAGTGCCCAGCTTGCTGGGGGGTAAACGGTAATGACTGGGGAAGGCACTGGCAAACCACCCCGTATTGAGTCTGCCATGAAAACGCTAGAGGGCGTCACCCCAAGGGTCAGACATGACTTGGTGCTTGCACAGGGGATACCTTTACCTTTACCTTTAAACTATACAATAAATGTTCAATGAACAGGATCAACAAAGGTAAACATTCTAATTAAAAGGGTTTTCTGAAACTATTTACTACCAAGTGAAAAAGCAAGTTTCCAGTAAAACCTTCTTTCTGTATCACACTCTTATTTTCACGCAAGTCAGCAGAATCCACTAGTATTAACAGCAAATGACTGAACACTATGTCCCAAGATCCATTGTCATGTATTGGGATTCAGTGGCGGACAAGTCAATGAAGAAAGGGTTTCTTGAAGACAAAATGAAAATGAAAATATCTGGCCTATCATATAATTCCAGTTAAAGGTAAAGGTATCCCCTGTGCAAGCACCAGGTCATGTCTGACCGTTGGGGTGACACCCTCTAGCGTTTTCATGGCAGACTCAATACGGGGTGGTTTGCCATTCCCTTCCCCAGTCATTACCGTTTCCCCCCCAGCAAGCTGGGTACTCATTTTACCAACCTCGGAAGGATGGAAGGCTGAGTCAACCCTGAGCCGGCTGCTGGGATCGAACTCCCAGCCTCATGGGCAGAGCTTTCAGACTGCATGCCTGTTGCATTACCACTCTGCGCCACAAGAGGCTCCTAATTCCAGTTAGGAAGCAGCAAAGAAACATTAAGGTGAACCTATATTGGGACTGACAATCAAATAAAAATCAATCATTAACATTCTGGAGGCTTTGAATCTAGCCCTCTCTCTGAGGCAAGTGATAGCGTTCCTGTCCAATTCTCCATATCTTCTCTGTAGGTTCATAGCAGGAGAAATGATGACAAAATATGGGAGACTTGCCACAGGCCACACAGTGAGGCTGGATCTAGGTGGAAATTTCAGATTGGACCACATGGATTTTGGAAACCATTTGGAATTAGTACCCATCAGAACACAACATGGTCAAACACAGTCAGTGTGACAGAACCAGAAAGAAATGCAGTGTTTGAACGAATAATTGCCTTTTGTGATTAAACTGTAATTACTTCCAGATTTTCTTGCTAATTGAAATAGATTTCCATTCAGAGGTCTTTGCAGGACAGAAACAAACTTTTTGATAATTAAAATTAAAGGATTCTTGGAAAAGTCAAAATCCTTCCTTCCCCACTTCCTTTATACTGGAATGAGTGCTGCACTATATTATGTAACATGTAATAATGTCACATCGTTGCATAATATAATATGATGTGACATGTAATAATTAGGGATGTTTTTGATTTGTTCATCCTTGCTGTTGTTGATCTGAAGATCCAAGGGATGCAAAATTAATCCTGAAAAGTGCCTCTGTGAAACCTTCTCTCTGGGAAGAGAAATAATTTGCAGTGTGGGGGGAGAATAGCCCCATTGTTCGTAGAAGAAGACCCGTGGGTGACCTTGAGGTAGTCAGTGTCCCTCTTGAGGCATTCTAAGGGGTGAAGTAAATGTGGGGGTGTTAGGGGTGCAACTCAGGTTGGAGAAATATCTGGAGAAATTGGGGGGGGGGGTGGAGCCTGGAGTGGGCAGGGTTTAGGTAGGGGGGAGACCTCAACAAGATACAGTGCTGTAGAGTCCACCATCCAAAGCAGCCATTTACTTCAAGGGAACTGATCTCTGTCATCTGGCCATCACTTGTAACACACCAGCTGATAATAGGTAACCCTGGGGATTCTGCATTCAGACCTCTGCACTCTAGTCCCCCTTTCTTTATAAGGCATTAAACCCTGTCTCTGTGAGCTGAGGCTGAGAGCAAGTATAGGGTACTCTTTCATAGAATCATAGAATAATAGAGTTGGAAGGGACCTCATGGGTCATCTAGTCCAACCCCCTGCACTATGCAGGACACTCACAACCCTATTGCTCATCCACTGTAACCCGCCACCCCCTTGAGCCTTCACAGAATCAGCCTCTCCATCAGATGGCTATCTAGCCTCTGTTTAAAAATTTTGAAAGATGGAGAACCCACCACCTCCCGAGGAAGCCTGTTCCACTGAGAAACCGCTCTGTCAGGAACTTCTTCTGGATGTTTAGATGAAATTTCTTTTGAATTAATTTCATTCCATTCATTCTGGTCTGTTCCTCTGGGGCAAGAGAGAACAATTCTGCTCCATCCTCTATATGACAGCCCTTCAAGTACTTGAAGATGGTTATCAAATCCCTTCTCAGTCATCTCCTCTCCAGGCTAAACAGACCAAGCTCCCCCAACCTTTCTTCATACGTCTTGGACTCCAAACCCCTCACCATCTTTGTTGCCCTCCTCTGGACACGCTCCAGTTTGTCTGTATCCCTCTTCAACGGGGGTGCCCAAAACTGAACACAGTACTCCAAGTGAGGCTGAACCAGAGCAGAGTAAAGTAAAAAAACCCAGATATTAATCCCCATTTAGAAAGCTTCATGAGTGATTTGGGCCCATCATCCTCTCTCTGCTTAACCTATCTCACAAAGTTGTTGCGAGGATAAATCAGAGTGGTAAAGGTAAAGGTATCCCCTGTGCAAGCACCGAGTCATGTCTGACCCTTGGGGTGACGCCCTCTAGCGTTTTCATGGCAGACTCAATACGGGGTGGTTTGCCAGTGCCTTCCCCAGTCACGACCGTTTACCCCCCAGCAAGCTGGGTACTCATTTTACCGACCTCGGAAGGATGGAAGGCTGAGTCAACCTTGAGCCGGCTGCTGGGATCGAACTCCCAACCTCATGAGCAAAGCTTTCAGGCGGCTGCCTTACCACTCTGCGCCACAAGAGGCTCTTAAAAATCAGAGTGGAGAGATCCATAAATACTATCCTTCTTGGAGGAAGGGTAGGAGACAAAACTTAATAGGGTTGATGACCTCCAAAATACTCTCCTGTCTTCGTTATTCTGGCAACTTCCTTACAGATTCCAAGTAGGATAGCCATTAAAAAGAGTAACTAAATAATTTCTCCAACTCCTCTGGAGCCTTGCAAAACAGGAAGCTTGAAGGTTGGTGATTTACGCTGCTCGGAATCAGGCTGGCTTTTAACAGCCTCTTTTTACAAGCACCTCGAGAAGGAACAGCCGGCTGTTGGGATGGAGTGCATGAACAATTCTTGCCCAATCCGATGGACTTTAGACAAAGACAGGTGGCTGAAGTCCAGGAAGCACGAGATGTATTCTAAGGTCATCCGAGAATCCTTTGGGGGACAGAAGGGACTTATTAAGATGGTTGACCTTCTGACTGCATGCATTCTGTTGCAGAATTTATCCTGGCTGGTGAAAGACCTCAGTTCGAGACACCCCAGCCAAGTTAGAGTTACAGGGTGTCAAACAACATGGAGCCAGCCACCTGCCCCAGTAAACAGCCCAAAAGCTCCTGGATACAATCCAGGTCAACAAAGATCAAGGTGGGGCATTAATGCTCTGCCATACTGAAATGAAGCACAGGTTTGGTAAAAGGGTATCTGAAATCTTCTCTTCAAAAGTGGATATGAGAACGAATGGTCTAAGTTGCAGCCAGTCTGGGTAGACAGCCATTTGAACATGGGGGTGTGACTCCATCATGGCGGGCAGCTGTCGGTAGAACCAGCCTGTATTTTCTTTCTTTTAGATGCATTTCAACCCTGCTTTTCTCTCTGAAAGGGAGCAAAAGTGGTTTACAGCATTCTCCTCTTCTCCATTTTGTCCATATCAGGTAAATTAGGCTGATAATGTATGACTGGCCCAAAGTCCCCAACAAACTTCCTTTGGTAGTCTGGAGATTTGAACCTGGGTCCTTTAGATCCTAGTCCAGCATTTTAACGGCTACACCAAGGGTGGCCAAACTGTGGCTCTCCAGATGTCCATGGACTACAATTCCCATGAGCCCTATGGGCTCATGGGGATTGTAGTCCATGGACATCTGGAGAGCCACAGTATGGCCATCCCTGTGCTACACCATGAGAGTAACTATTTTAAAAAACTGTATCTTTCCATTGCTGCAAGTTCTTAAGAATATTTCCTTTTAGAGCAACTCCAAACCAACTAGTGGTGCACTTCGTAAAATATGATGAACTTAGTAATAATAGAATCATAGAGTTGGAAGGGGCCATACAGGCCATCTAGTCCAACCCCCTGCTCAATGCAGGATCAGCCCAGAGCATCCTAAAGCATCCAAGAAAAGTGTGTATCCAACCTTTGCTTGAAGACTGCCAGTGAGGGGGAGCTCACCACCTCCTTAGGCAGCCTATTCCACTGCTGGACTACTCTGACTGTGAAAATTTTTTTCCTGATATCTAGCCCATATCATTGTACTTGTCGTTTAAACCCATTACTGCGTGTCCTCTCCTCTGCAGCCAATAAAAACCATTGTGGTAAAAATCCAATGGGGCCTAGAAAAGGTGGTGGTAGGAGCTGTGCTCTCTGGCAGGAAAGGGTGTGCAAGGCTCTGGGAAAGGATATCGTGATGTAGTTTTGTGAATGGAGGAGGGAGTGCTGAAAGAGATGCTTGTGAGGGAAGAGGCCAAGGCCAGGCTGAGGCTGCAGCAGTGAGGGCTGGTGGGAGTCCGGAGGGGTTAGGAAGTAAAGATACATGCGGCTTGGCTGCGTCTTAATGTTTTCAAACAATGTCCTTTCTTAAGTTTTCTTTTCGTTTATTTCATTCCAAGGATGTCAGCCAGAATGGTTTTCCAGATATAATCCGTTTTCTGCTCTCTTTTCCTCAGCGGCAAGTCCTGAATTGTAAACAGTCATATTTAATAAATCATCTTAAGTTTGGTTACAAGTAATATAATTCATCCATACTCATACCATACCTCTCTTCTTTTAGTACAATCCATCGCAGTATGCTTGTAGCCTATAAACACAAATACCAACGGTCAAACTAAAATATTGTAATATAAACCTCTAGCACATCTCTTATCATATATACAGTTGATTTATACTTTACCTCAGTACTTGCTCTGAGTTACCTGAGACCATCCTGCGTTTAACCTTTACGTCTTCCCTCCAGCAATGAGGCCAGCCACAGGAGGATTGTAAGTGAGAAAGGGCTTTTCTCCAGCTTCCCTGTCAGCCGACTATTAGGCTGAAGGGGAAAGCTCTCTGCCTTTACAGGTACCCCTTCAAAAGGTGTGCATGCATCCACAGATACCCCTGGAAGAGTAGCAGCGGTGCCTCTTCCTAAGCGCCACAGGGGAGGGGGGGGGGAGACACACACATTCCTGACCTCAATCCATTGGTATTAGAGGCTTCCATCAGAGAGCAGCAACCAGCGCCCCTCATCCAACATGGCTGCCAGAGTAGCACTTTAGAACTGGAGGGGACTGAAGCTCTGCCCCCATGTAAAAGAGACGGAAGCAGGCAGCCAGTCAGAACACGTGGAATTGCTAGGGGAACTCTGGGTAAAAAGTGAGTGTCAGCAACACATCTTAACACAGCCCACGGCGCCGCGGGCTCTGCGGACTAAATAAAGGCGTAAGGGCTTAGTGGGAGGAGTTAGGGCGGGCTCTGTCCGGGATGAGGAAGGGTGCCGATTGGCCCCTTCCTCCGGACAGACCATCGGCCCGGCCAATTCCCGCCCTGCCGATAAGGGAGCTTTGAACTGGGAATACCTGGATATTTTGGAGGGTGGAGCCTGAGGACAGCAGGGCTTAGGGGTGGAAGAGACTTCAGTGGGGTGTAATGCAATAGAATCTACCTTCCCAAACAGCCATTTGATCCAAATGAACTGATCTCTGTTACCTGGAGAATAGGTTGTAATCCCAGGAGACCTGCAGCCACTACCTGCAGGTTGGCAAACCTAAGGAAAGACCTGCCAGAACAGGAAGCAATGATAGCTATAACTCTAAAGCATCCAAAATGTGAGTTTTTTAGGGTACTTTGCCAATAAGCCTGAAGAAAAATAGTCTTAATGTATGGACACAGACAGCTGTAGCTTTCCCTGGTAAACAGTAATCTATTAAGCTTCTTCTTAAAGAGCAGGGTATTCCCCCCCCCCCAGGCAATTGGCAGTTCTATGTTCTCCTGTTGTTGCTGCCGCTGGAGAGACTTGACAAACTGCTGCCCTTTAGATTGGCAAAGGAAGAGAGGTATTGGTGTAACTTGGAAAATCTGTGTTGCGCCAAGCACCAATTTAATTTGCAGCACGTCTCATATTCCATCCTAGGGCTGACCCTGCAAAAGATAAGCAAGTTTTATTCTAGCTTCCATGGGCTTTATCAGATGCACACAGCAGGTCTTCCCTAGACAAGCATGCATGTGAGGTCAGAAATGGGGGAAAATATAAACAGCAATGCCAAAAGAGGCTCTTAGGGGTCTCTCCTGCACCACAGCGCCCTCCTCAAGAGGGCCAGCAGTGGAAGCACACCCTGTCTGGAAAAGCAGGAAAGCAGAGTGTAAACACCAATATTAAAATAAATGAAGTTGGTGCCTCCAGGCTGTCTGAACATCTTGCTTATACTGTGTCAGGAATCCATTCTCTCAGTACTCACCTGCCCCTGCCATATATTGCCTTGCAGACTTCTAGCCTGACCCTAAACATACAGACAGGCATTTCTCCTATCTCTGACTATGTAGCCTGTTAGCCGTAATTGTTGGAAACCTGTTTGTCTTTTGCTGCCCCAGCCTCATGTGCTAGCAACATAGAACCGTAGAGCTTTTGCATGAAAAGTGGGTCTGCTACTCTGGAACAGTCATCACAGAATCCTCCAGGCTTGTAGAAGCTCCTATAACTTGATACCTGCTGTGCTGTGAAATATAGAGCAAAATAGTATTCCTTTTCTTATAAGGAAGAAAAGGATCAGGGCGTAGGCTGCATGGGGCTTTTTACCCACTCCCAGCTCGAATAAATCCCTTCCGTCTACACTGAATTCGATTTCCATTTTGATTTGGGGTGCTTTAAATTTTCCCTCTGCAACATGCATGATTGATCCGGAGTGACCTTACCTTTCCCCCACAATATCCAGAAATGGATATAACCCTCGATATTTGAAAAATCGCCATCAGTAAGTGTGCAGATTTCTGCTTTTTGCGAATGAACTTCTTTCTCTTGGAGCAAAACAGTCTTCCTTGATTGGCCAGGGCATCAGTTCAAAGACTTTCTGATTCCCAGTTGCCAGGCTTGTCATAAAGTGACTGTGCTCCAGAAGCCCTAACTTCTCTCAGCAGAGATTTGCCCCTTGGATTTATTCCCCCTTCCTCTGCTGTCTCCAATCCTCTCCCCCCCCCCCGCGCCCGTTCAAGAAAAAAAAAGAGACTCCTGCTGTACTTGACTCCCATCCCCGCTCTGAGCTTCCCCAATCAAGTGCAGAACACTTTCTGTTTCAATTGGGGGGGGGGGGAGATAGAGGAAGACCCGAGTTCAAATCAGTCTGAATACAGCAGGATTCACAACAGAAAAAAACAAAGTAAGTGCAGAATCAGCCCAGGTCTTCCAAAGTGAGGACAGAAAACACCTCTCCCCCATTAGCTGTGTTAAAGGCTTAGCTACCTGCAAATGGATTTACTTTCACTACAGATTTGAGATTTGTGTTATGAAAACAGTCATAAGAGGATCAGATTGAAATTCCATAGTCCATCCATTATTCTGCAGAGGACACTAACAAGCCATCTTCCTTTTTCAACTGGAGTCCAGGACAATAAATCCTCTCTTCTCCATAACTAGGCTGCACCTTTTATGTCTATTTCCATTGGCCTCCCTCAATATACTTTGGATGTTACACAAAGAAATCCACGCAGTGCCATTTCCTCCTCTACTGAGAGGCTTTTGAAGAATCTCCTTAAATTAAATGTAAAGTGAAATCCAGCACGGAGGAAAATAAACCAGATTGTCTCTTGACTTATATAAAAAAAAGATGTGGTTTGACGGGTGTCCAAAAGCAGCCACATGGCAGTATTACTTATGACAAAAACATGTTCTGATATTCTGGATTTTTGCCTCCCCCCACCCCTAACAGAGACTTGATAGAAACAAAACAGAGAATAAACATCTGGGAGACTGAAAACATTCTGACAGGATCGGAATTCAGAGTCATGCCTAGATCCTTCAAAATGGGATTTTGCAATGGTGTAACGGCACAGCCGGTTTATCCATGTAGCATGTGCTATGGGCCCCACACTTCAGGGGTCCCACACAGTGCCTTTCCCCCACGGATCAAGGCTGCAGCCTTTCTCCTCTCCCCTCCCCTTTCCACTGCGGTGGCCCCCTGTCCCCAGTCTGGCTGCTCCCACCACAATTGTACTCTGCTAGGGCCCCATAAATCCTTAAACTGGCTCTGATGCTACGGGCCCCAAAATCCTTAAATCATTCCTGTGTGAAGAAGGGGTTGCGGTTTAGTGTATTAGTTTGTGTTCTTACTGCAGTGCAGAAGGCTTCAACTTCAGTTTCCAGCATTCTGTATCAGTGAGGCTAGGAAAAGTTGTCGTCTAACAGTTTGGAAAGCCATTGCCAGTCACAGCGTACAAGTCTCAGCTGGGTGGACCAAGGGTTTTATTATTTGTCGAGCAATTACTCGTGTGCCCGGGGAGGATCATGCAACACACAGTTTTGGTTTAACAAAACCACAGCGTGGCTTGAACAAACTTCTAATGCATTGCAGGGAAAAGGGGGGATAGAACCTGCTTCTTTGGGATGTCAGAGAATTACCATAGATCTGTTAGAACCTAGGTGCCCAGCCAATGGGATCCAAATGCAGTATGCCTCATTGTGATTTCCATTTGTCCCATGCCTATGCCTGGTGAACTGCTGAGGCACACCTTCTGAGAGTGGCCATGTTCAGTGTGGCTGGAGTCTTCAGGGACCTAGAACAGTCTGCTTCATGCCGTTTTAGGGCAAGCCCTGCCCCATCCCTGTTCTTAGAAATATCCATATCTAGCAGTTTCTGTTGTCCATTATATTTTGAGCCTTCCCTTTCTCTAAGGTTCCTAGATTTCCCCCTGTCATCCATGTTAGCCTCACAACAGCCCTGTGAGTTAGGCTTGATTAGAAAGAGATCCTGTAGGATCCAGACTGCCAAGGCAAGTGCCTCTTTTGCAATTTAATTTTTATTTGCTTATTTTTATATTTGGTAGTGGGCAGAAAGCAGACAGGGGAGAGAACAGAAGCAGCAGTGTGAAAGCAGACAGAGGATGCAAACAAGCAGAACCTTTGAAGATCATCTTTAACCGCTCCTGGCGGAGCGGAAGAAATAAAACAGTAAGGGCCCCGAGGGCAGGCCCTGTCCGGGATGAGGAAGGGTGCCGATAGACCCCTTCCCCTGGACTGACAAGCAGAGGGGCCGATCGGGAGGCGCGAAGCGCCCCCCGATTGGGCCCTCTGCTTGTCAGTCCAGCCCCAAACTGCCAATCAGCTATGCGCGGCTGCTGATTGGCTGTTTTCCCAGACTACAACCAATTGGGAGGCAAAGCGCCTCCCAACCCACCCTACCCCCCACCAGAGCTTACCTTCGCTCCAGCGGCCATTGCTCTGCTGGCCGCCGAGAGCGAAGGTATGCTCTCTGGCCCCCGCCTTCTAACCGACAACGTCTCCCCAGACCCCGGGGAGGCTGCTGGCCGTCTCGCTGAGCTGCCCAGCGCCTTCCCCAGGGCCTGGGGACCATTTTGAAGATCAGGGGGAAGGAAAAAAGCTCCCCAAGCCCCAGGGAAGACGATCCGTGGCTCCGTGATCCGCGGATCGCCTTCCCCGGGGCCTGGAGAGCTTTTTTCCAGATCGGGGGGGAAGGAAAAAAGCTCTCCAGGCCCCAGGGAAGGCGATCCACGGCTCGCAGCGCCGCGGATCGCCTTCCCTGGGGCTTGGGGAGCTTTTTTCCAGATCGGGGGCTGGGGGAAGAAAAAAGCTCCCCAGGCCCCTAGCGCCCGCTGAATTCTAGTTTCAGCAGGCTCTACTACTAGTTTAGAATAATTCAGGAAAAGGTAGCCCCCCTCCCCCACAAATATTATATTTGCAATTTCAGCTATCTTTTTTTTAAGTTATTATATTTTTAGGCCACCCCTCTCTAACGGTCGTCTTGGAGCGGCTAAAACAATTTAAAGTCTGTATATTTTCCCACCACTAATAACCACATCAGTCCATCCATCCATCCAGCTCAATGCTCTTTTGTCTGGTGGTGCCTCTCCAAGACCTGCGGTAGAGGAGGTCATTTCCCAGTAATTGGTACCTGAGACCCTTCAGAGGTCAAGATGCAGAAGACTGAGCATGGAATTTCCTACAGACAAGCTCTGAGCTACAGCATCACCACCACAGGAGAGAAAACAGGCAAAGAGGAGCTGTACTTTTAAGACCAGATTCAAGTTCAAAAAAGATGAGATGACAGAAGATCTATGCATTAAAAAAAATAAAATTGCAGTTGTATATAAGATTTGGATAAGTATCTGCAGCCCGAGATGTGGAAGAGGGGTGCATAACTCTTTTATCTTCTCTTCAGTTGCTTTCCTGAGCACCAGAGGTGCTGTTTTTCCTGTGCTGGGGAGCTCATATAGGCCCAATACAAGCCTAGTCTTCTGCTGTCCAAGGCATATGGGGCTCATTCTTTCAATGCTGTTTACATTTTTTTTAAAGCAATAAACTTTTGTCAAAATTTGACTCTGGTTTTATTAGTAATCAG
Source organism: Paroedura picta (assembly GCF_049243985.1). Lineage (NCBI taxonomy): Eukaryota > Metazoa > Chordata > Lepidosauria > Squamata > Gekkonidae > Paroedura > Paroedura picta. The sequence goes on along the minus strand of NC_135369.1, from coordinate 28,530,041 downwards.
AGCAATGCTCTTTTAGGTCTTTTGCTTTGAATTCCTGTTCTGGGCCACATTCTTCAGCTATTCTTCACAGCCGCAATGGCTAAAAACCTAGCTTTGTAGGAAGGAAAGCATGAAAGAAAGAGAAGAAAAACTGAAAGAAAGCAGACATTTTGTAGAGGGTGAGGCTGCCTACTAACAAGGGGCTTCAAAATTATGTCTGGAAACTTCAAGATATGCTCTTTGGTGTCCACCCATATTATAACCCATTTGGACACAATATTATTTTGTTGAGTCTGCTTTTTTTTTTCTTCATCAAGCTGTTATATAAATATAAATTCCTCATCAGGAATCAAAAGTTTGTGCAATATGTTTGGCTAATGGCCTGATCCCACAACTCAGTTAGGCTGAAGGTCCTTTGATTAATTTTAAACCAATTTGGATGAAACTATCCTAAGAATGTGACTTTTATGGGCAGGAAGCCAAATACTAAGTTTTCTTTTTAAAAGCATACTTTCGTATATTTGGGTAAAATTTCTTACAATCCCATCTTGGTGGCCCTGTGGATTTGGGCTTCCAGGCCTGTGTATTTTAACAATTAGAACATCAAACCAAGATTGAGGAAACATGGGTTCAAATCCCCACCCAGTCAAAAACTTCATTTAGGTGCCTTTGGGTCAGCATTCTTCCTACTCCTATTTGATCTCCCTCACAGTGTTATTGAGGGGAATGGACCACAGATTCTGCTTTGAAGTCCTTGGAAGGAAGAATGGAATAGATAACTTACGCTGTTTATGTTACATTTTACCAGAACTGAAGAGAAGAGCTGTTGTTTTATATTCTGCTTCTCACCATCCAAAGGCGCCCCAAAGCAGCCTACAAACACCTTTCCCTTCCTCTCCTCACAACAGACACTCTGTGAGATCAGTGAGGCTGAGAGAGTTCTGAGAGATCTACTGTGAGAAGAGGCATAAGAGAACTGCGACAAGCCCAAGGCTACTCAGCTGGCTGCATGCATAGGAGTGGGGAATCAGACCCGGTTCACCAGATTAGAACCCACCACTCTTAGCCACTATACCACACAGGCTCTTGAGTCACTTATTGTAACCGTTCTGAGTAGGGATGCGTCTGAAATTCTCCTCATCTGAATTTCTCCCTTTGTTCAAGAGTTGAGAATGCTGCTGCTGCTGCTGCTGAATTGAAGGATTCTGGGAATCAACAGTGACTGAGCATGATTGGGGAGTTGCTCTCCAAGCATTCACCTGCTCCCCCCTCCCTGGACCTCATACAGCTTCTTTGGCACCCCTGCTGATAACTGCTGTTCCAACCAAGCTTAGGTTTCCTATAGAGCTGGGCCAGTCCTGGCTTCTTGGGTGCCTTTCTTTCCTGGAGTCCAGACATTCTCCTTCTCTTTCCTGCTTGATTATCTTGTGGTCAAACACCTTTCCTCTCACTTTTTCCCTCCCTGGCAAAAACAGATGAGATCACTGGAACTAGCAGTCTGTTTGGGGGCTATTTGGGTTCTGCAATTCAGAGTCCAACCTGAAACTCCCTTTCCAAGAACGAGGTATTTATTTTGTTGTCTAGTGAAGCCTGTGTGGAGTTGGTCTAGCCCTGGGCTCCAGGCCCAAGCTTGAGCGCCAGGAATTCTTGATACCAGGTCTTGGCTTTGCCAGTGTGGTGTTACACAAGGCATTTGACATGCTTCCCATCCCTACCTCATCACTACAACCAGGCCTCCGTTTGCCAACTTCCCCGTGAAAAGAGTGCTTTTAAGTGCTCAGCTGAAACTTCTAGACTGTTGTTATTGCCAAAAAAATTACCTGGGCTTTGAATGCTGCCCCCTGAAGCTCTATTTTTTTTTTAATTCAAATTTTGGATATTAAACAAAGGCCCACAGTGCTGTAGTTTTGGGGAAAGGACTTGCACAGAATATGTAAGAAACTGTTTAAACAGTAGTGAAATAGGACTGGGAAGTTTTCCTGGGTTTCCCAGGCTGCACTGCTCCCTTGTTTCCCCAGGGCTTAGAAACTTACCCATATCTGTGACTTATAGGCTAGCTTGGGGACATAGCTGTTGCCCTTAATAGTCAGAAACCTTCACCCCCTTCTGCATAAACTATAGTGTATAGAACTGATTGATTTGCTTAGCACTTTGATGAAGAAGTTGATATAATGATTCAATTCAACATTGTGATTTTGAGAGAAACAGTGAGGTGAAGTGAACAGAGAGGCAGGCTTGGATGGGGAAGAGCTGGGTTCAAATCTCTGATTATGAGATGGTGACTATGGGCCAGTTACTCCCTCTTGGCCTAACCTACCTCCCAGAGTTGTTGTTCGTCAGGATAAAACGGAGGAGGAAGAAGTCGCATTGAGTCCTGATTGTGGAGAAAAGTAGATATTAGGTAAATAAATAAATTGGAAATAAAAGCTAAATAAATAAACTGGAAAGAATAATTAAGCCTGTTTAGGTCCTTAGAGAGACTAAAATGAGGAAAGAAGCAGGGGTGTTAATTCTTCTTTGGAATATATAATTTCTCCAAAACCGCGGACTCCTGTGAACTATGCATTGAGTAGGTTTGCTATTCAGGTTGACAATTTACATTATGTCCACGTGTGATTTTCCATCCCTTGATGAATGTAATTCAGGGAAAACTGTGGCTCAGTGGCAGAGCCTATGCCTTGTATGGAGAAGATCTCTGAGTCCCTGGCATCTCCGGCTAAAGAACTGTATGTAGCCAGTGTTAGACCTGGGATTCCCCCTGGGTACCATGTTGCTGTCCAGCAGCTTTCCTCTGGCCTCCCAAATATTTTTAGAAAATGGTCAGTGCCAGGTGGGCTTTTGTCCACCAGGACTTCTGATTAGCTATTGGAGATCTGATCAGCTGTGCCGATTTTATCAAGAGTCACTTGAGCAGCTGCAGCCACCACAGCACAAACTTCTTCATTGTGGTGCTGAAGGTCAATTGCTTATGCAAGAAAATAACATCCTCACTATAACAGGCATCCATATAAGCAAAACTTCTAACTGAAATGTTCAAGAGTTATTAGTAGAGGTATGTATAACCTGCTATGTATAACCTCACTCCTTGATGTTCTATGGCTGTTTAGGTCTCCTGTGGCAACCATTTTGGCTCATCACCCTCTTCAAACAGAGCAAAATAAATCATGACCCCTCTAGAGCAGTAATGGCAGGAGAAATACCTTAATGCTGTTTGCATTTGTTCATGGGGACACAACTTTAATTGGGGCCTACCTATACGAAACACAGGGAATTGTATATATGGCACATTCATTAAAAAAAAACAAAACCTCAATATGCATTTTGAGCTCTTTTATGGTTCGGGACCATGGGAGGGGGGGCTTTTAAACCTTTCTGCCATTTTCCCAGTCAACAGTGGCCACAGGGTAACACTTTTTGCCTCATTTTGTCACCGACTATACATATCTGTGTAGTTTTACAATAAGGTAAACAGCAGTCTCCCAGGGCCATTTTTCCACAAGGAAGTGGTGGGAGAGGGGAGGCTTAAAAGCAAATTCAAACCGGGTCCCTCGACTCCCAGTAGGTGAACCACACCAAAAAACAAGCTGGATGGTCCGTGCCTGGAACTCCCAGCGCACCATGTTGCTCGGCCCTCAGAGGGGCAAGGGAGATCTTCCTAAGACTTGTTTGTAGTCTTTGGGATTTAGCCATTGAGCGCAGGCAAAATAATCCGAGAGCCCTTTCAAAATAGTCTTTGTTGCCAAGCCTAAAAGGTTCATTTGGAAAAACAACACAAAGGGGAAAAGTGATTCCTCCAGCTGACTTAGTAGGGAGGTATGAGGGGAGGTTTTTTAAAAAATAAACACATTAATAGAACAGAACGTCCAAAACCACAATACAGCCTCGCGCAGGCCTTTCGAGATAATGATCTCCGTGTGAGTTCTCCCTGACAGGACTCGAGCTGGCTATCAACACTCCATTCTTTCCGTTCCAAGTTGGCACTGAACTCGCTGGCGGGTTCAGCCACGGCCTGTTTACAGATGACCCAACCAGCAGGGGGGAATCACACAAACATTGTCGCACTTAGGAGAGGCCTTTCATCAGAGCAGTGACCTGTTAAAGACAATGGTGGGCCCAGGGTTTGGATACCTGGACCACAGCTTTTCTCTGAATCAGACCGCAGGCACACTTTGTTGTCGATGACCCCCCCCCCCCAAAAAAAAAGTACATGCATTTTCTGTTTGCTGCTAAGAAATGGACAGTCAGATTATTTGCAGAGCATATATATGCACACAGTTGTCTTATACTAAATCAGACCTATTCAAGATCAGTATTGGCTATTCTTACCAGTGGGAGCTTTCTGTTGGCCACCTCACAGGGTGTCTGTTGTGGGGAGAGGAAAGGGAAGGAGACTGTAAGCCGCTTTGAGATGCCTTCAGGTAGAGAAAAAGCGGCATATAAGAACCAACTCTTCTTCTTCATATACTGCTGCATCATGTGCACTACAGGTCTTGCGTAGTCTGGCAGTTTCCAGGGCCTTCTATTGTTTCACACCACACGCTTCTAGTTCTTTTTAGCTGGATGGCAGGGACGGATCCTGAGACATTTTGCATGCAACGCAGATACTCTACCACTCTACCCCTCCAGTGTCTCCCAATATTCCACCCTCCTCCTCCTCCTCCTCCTCAGTGAGTCAAGGATCCTAGGGAATTTCACATTTCTCAGCCCCACAATATTTGGTTCACTTGTGCAAACTGTAGTTGTGATGGTTTGTTTGTAAAGCCATATTCTGTTTCTTCAGCCTGAATTTTTCTTATAAAACGTATACAGTTTTTAGTGTTTGTATAACCATGAAGCTTGCTTATGCCAGGTCAGAAGGTTGGTTCTTCTCACTCAGTCTCCTGTGTTCCGTGCATCCCCAACCAGACTGAACCAGTGGGTGATCTTGAAATTTTGAGTTCAGCCTGTGGGCACCACAACAAGATGACTGCCCTTGGGGGGATGGGTTCAGACATCAAAGGGCTGCTACAGGGATGGGACCCTTCACAAAACTGCTAGCAGGGTTTCCCAGTAGCCACATATACTCTGCTTAAGTTACGTAAACCAATGATGCTTCATTAAAAAGTAATACAAAGTATTTTGCAATGGTGGTGAAGGAGTGGTATTATTAATCAGATCTGGAGGATAGCCTGAGTGTGTTTGCAAATCATAAATTTCCTTAGGCTCCATGGTGTGGATTAAAACTGATGGATTGATAAGTAAAATTCTAGAGTTGTAGCCATGTAGGCCATGCAGCCCTAAAACCATTCTAAGATCATTGACTTCAGCTAGTTTAGGAATGAAAACGTCTTCACCAACCAAAATAATTTGCAGCTCTGAACAGATATCCCAGTCACACGAAGTAACGGACATCAGTATTGCAGGCAGAAGAAAGCCGCGCTGGGGGTGGGTAGGTGGGTCAAGCCTGTCAGAACATAAAATCACAATGGCCGTTTCCCTCAGTCAAGCCAAGTTCCGTCTGATCCAGTGTTAATAAGAAGCCACCAGATGCCCAACAGCGTATGAAGGTTTAGGTGATTGCCTTTGGATTCCATGCAGCTAGCATTCAGGGGTATACTGCTTTGATATGTGGAGGCTCCATTACATTACCACAGTTAGATCTGACCTCTATGTATTAAATCCTTAAAAAAAAATCTGAGTTGGGACTTATCAACAGTTTTTTTGATTCCAGTGATGGAATTCTGAATGTGCTGCCAGTTGATACGATTGAGCACTCTTGAACTCTAGCACCAGGAAAAGGGGAGAAAATGTCTCTGCCTCTGGGCTTCCTGTGCTGATCATAATTCTATAATTCTAATTTTCTTTCCCCCTCCATTGTCACTTGGAAAAGACTGTCATATTCTTCATTCTGTTGGTTTAGATTAGATTTTGGCTTCTGTTAAGAGATATTTTCATCTTCTATCCAGTGGCTTTGGTTTCCCCAATATAATTGCTACCTTAGCCCTGCTAATCATAATTCATAAGACGGGCACAGTATCATTAGTAAAAATAGGAGGCACACACATATGTACCCAGGATAGCTAACAGCCCTGTTGTGTACCCACCATCTATAGACAGGATCAGCCCTGGCTAGCACTTGGAAGGGCAACCTCCGAGGAATATCAGGGGCATGACCCCGGGGCAGGCCGTGGCAGACCACCCCCAATGTCTCTTTGCCTGCTATCAGACAGTCTTAGGACCTTCTGACTATATTATACACATGCCATACAATCCATCCATCCTTCACTTAATAAAAGCAGTCAGAATGCCATATTGAGCTTTGTCTATTTTAATGGGCCAGGAATCTGGGGACTAGGGGCTCTGGGGATGTCACCCATATAGTTGACTGACCTACTGACGTCTGTGATGGTTCATTGCTACCATTGCGGGTGGCCATAGGGCAGTAATTCAGCAGGTTCTAAGCCTGCATTCCTAAGAAGACTTTCTTGAGGAAAACACTGAGCAAAATAGAACGTACTTCTGAATAGACCTGTTTAGGATCGCTCCCTAAAGGAGCTAAGGAGATTCTATTTGTTGTTCATCGGACTTCATCTCCTGCCAGATTTGAGATCCACACACTCCTCCCCCCCGCCCAGACTGAAGATCCAACAGCCTGCTATTACCGTTATACATTGGGAGCTAGCGATTTCAGCTCCATTTTATGCCTGCCAAGTTTAGTTCTGTTTTGTGGAGTCAACTGAATTGAGCCATACGTTCCATTAATGGAGCAATAAGTGTTTTGACCCACCTTATTTCTCTTGACGTTCACTTGATACAATAATTTGACAAAACCTCAGTTTGGAATTAAGCTTTGGCTCCGAGTGAAAGCAGATCAGTTGCTAAAGTGGGCTAAGCCAGTTTCCAGATGGGTGAGAGAGCGAAGGCCAGGGATACATGCATATAGCCTGGGGTGCTTTGTTTCCTGAGAATTGCAACTTCCCAGTCATGTATCCAAACCATTATGATTCCCTAAAGAGTGCTATAATGCAAGCATCAAGTACAATCCCTCAAAAACTGACAACACCTTTGCAGGTTTGCAGGTGTCTGTCTTAGTGACTCTAGATTTCTACCCCAGTGCCTCCCTTTTTCTGCTGACCAAAGGCTGGACAATTAATTAATTAATTAATTATATACCGCTCTCCCTTGTGACTCCCTTGTGGTTTACATTGGAAACAACACAATATAATAAACGTCTTGAGTTGAATGAAGTTGGGGAGAAAGACACAAATTCTATATCGGGGTTGCCAACCCCCATCTGGAACACGTAGCAGACGGAACTCTCGGGAGAGATAACAGCAACACAACCACAGTACTGAGAGTACAAATTCAGTCACAAATATGAACACCATAATCAATAACACAAAAATGAGGTCCCATAAAAAGTGAAATATAAAGCCAGTTTGGTGTAGTGGTTAGGAGTGCGGACTTCTCATCTGGCATGCCGGGCTCGATTCTGCGCTCCCCCACGTGCAGCCAGCTGGGTGACCTTGGGCTCATCACGGCACTGATAAAACTGTTCTGACCAAGCAGTGATATCAGGGCTCTCTCAGCCTCACCCACCTCACAGGGTGTCTGTTGTGGGGAGAGGAAAGGGAAGGCGATTGTAGGCCACTTTGAGACTCCTTTGTGGAGACAAAGTATAAGAACCAACTCTTCTTCTTCTACCTCACAGGGTGTCTGTTGTGGGGAGAAGAAAGGGAAGGTAATTGGAAGCCGCTTTGAGACTCCTTCTGCTAGAGGAAAGCAGCATATAAGAACCAACTCTTCTTCTTCTAAATCCACATTTTGCTCTGTGGCATGACGGACAACTCAGTTAATTCAGTCTGCTTTGCATCTCTTTTTCAATCAGGCCCAGGAGAGCCAAATAGACCTCATGCTGATTCTGATGAACTGAAGCCTTGCACAAGAGACATATTACAGCATGCTCACAAGTCGTTTCCCTGGAATTACAGCTGATCCCCAGGGTACAGAAATCAGTTCTTCAGGAGAAAATGGAAGTTTTGCATATCATCCCATCCCTATTGAATTCCCTTTCTCACCCCAAGCTCCAGAGACTGCCCCCAAATCACCAGGAATTTCTCAAGCTAGAGTTGGCTATTGTACAAGACACTTACATCTTCAGATGCAAAGAAGGAAACTGAATGAAAGAGTGTGGATGGGAATGAGGATTGTGGAGTCAAGCTCCACCCCTTAACCCAGCCAAGATAATTTGAATATACCCTATATAATCACGTGGGGGTTGTCAACCCCTGGGCTGCGGCCCGGTACTTGGCCGCGAAAGCCTCGGCACGGGGCCGTCGGTGGCTGCGCCTGCCTCTAGTGGGGAGAGAAGCAGGCGTGGCAGCAATGCCGGCAGGCGCAAACGAACATGCGTGGAGCTGCCACGCATGCACATTTGCGGGCACTGTGCATGTGCGTTTGTGCCTGACGGCGGGGCACTATTGTGCATGCGCAGCAGCTCCGCACATGCACATTTGTGCGGATCTGCCGTGCATGCACAATAGTGCCCCGCCGTCGGGCACAAACGCACATGCATAGCAGCGCCACACAAACGTGCATGTGCGGAACTAATGCACATGTGCAGAGCTGCTGTGTGTGCATCGAGCCTGTCGGGAGAGGCGGGAAATAAATCTAACAATAACAACAACAACAATAACAATAATAATTTGCGTTTGCGCAGTGCCATCGCACATGTGTGGCACCCAGGCCACCCTCTCCCTCCACCCCCACACGTGGTCCCCAGCCTTTAGAAGGTTGGGGGCCGCTGTACTCGCGTATAAGCCTAGTTTTTCCGCACCTTTTTCACACTGAAAAAGCTTTCCTCAGTTTATATGCGGGTATATACGGTAAGTGAAATAAAAGCTTGCTCCAGCTAGCCAATCGTTGCTCTGGCAGCGTGTAGGACATCAACAGTTTGACTGAGGGACTCCGATCTTTTTTCCCCTTTTGCCTTCACTTCTTCCTCTTCTTAATCACTTCTTCCAAACTATTTGTTTGGTTTCTGTGGGTGAAAAGCAGGATACAAAAACCCACAGCTATTCATCCTCTTGACTTTTCTGTATTTGTCGGGGGGCAGGGTGAGGCAGTGATGTATTTGTTGGTGGGGGAGGCTGTGATGATGGAGCATTTCCCACCCTCGGTTTATATGCGAGTCAATAAGTTTGCCCAGATATTGTGGTAAAATTGGGTGCCTTGGCTTATATGCAAGTATATATGGATATGCCAAGAACCGTCTCATCTATGCCTCTCTCTGTGTAACTGGGAACTCTGGTTTATTTAAGGGGAACCAAAAGGGTTATGCCCAGTGTTTATACGCAGTAAATATGCTCAAATAAATACCTATAGACTGGGGCAGAGCTTGCCACCAGGATCCCACATTTCCCTTATACCTCTTTTGAACATCTGAAGAGAACTCTTGGTAAGAAGGGAGGCAGAATCCCCTCCCATTAAGAAAGTAATCTTAAAAGTGCTTAGTTCCTGTGATGGGTGGTGGTTTTGCATGTGCTCAGAGAAACTGAGGCAGAATTGTTGTAAACAGAAGATAGCAACTTTAGGTTACAGAAAAATCATGACAGCTGTCTTGGTTCTTCAGCAGATGGATGGCATTCTGACCTGCAATGTGAACCAGGAAATAAACAACTCCTTGTTTTATCTTTGGGATGCAAGGTGACCTATAGCTGATTAGGTTTGACCAACTTCTTCAGACAGAAAATTTTTTGTATAACAGCCTTCCAAAACAGGTTTTCTTCTCATTAAAAAAAAAGAAGGTTTCCCCTCCCTTCTTTCCGGTCATGTTCCCACTAAGACTTTCAACCATGTGAAATTCCAGCTCTACAAGCCTTGTGTCAGGGAAACGTGAGCCTGTTGGGACATTGCATTTAGGAGATAAAATGCAGTGACATTTTGAAAAAATATACACATTGCGTCAGAGATGTCCCCTTGCCTGGCCCCTGCCTTTGTTCACCAGCCTCCCTGCATCCTCATGCAACCCACCCATCCTACTTTGGCCTCTAGTGAAGGTGATGACAACAAGAGAAGCCAACCGTAACAGATGCATGTGCAAGTGACTCTGTGGCACTCTCACAGAGTGCAGGGCAAGGTTTTTGCAACACCTGCTAAGGAGACACAGTGTGGAACTGCCAAACAAGCTCATGTTTTCAGTTAAATATTGAAAGACAGAACTTATAGCAGTGAAGGACATCACACATGTTTTTGCTTTAAGTCCCCTGCCAGATAATGTTGCCTACTTTGGCTTTCATTGACTCTTTAACTTGTGCATATAGAATTAATCTCCAGTATTGTTAATATAGCTACCACTTTCCTACTGATTTTAGAAAAGACATTGAACCATCCACTGTTTGTTACATTTTCAAATGGAGGCTGCACATGACAGAGCTCTGGTTAGTTATGTGTCCTCAACCTGTGCCAGATGTAATGCAACAACATGTGGGTTGTGGGTTCTCCTAACTTAGAATCATAGAGTTGGAAGGGGCCATACAGGTTATCTAGTCCAACCCCCTGCTCAACGCAGGATCAGCCCAAAGCATCCTAAAGCATCCAAGAAAAGTGTGTATCCAACCTTTGCTTGAAGACTGCCAGTGAGGGGGAGCTCACCACCTCCTTAGGCAGCCTATTCCACTGCTAAACTACTCTGACTGTGAAAAACTTTTTTCTGATATCTAGCCTATATCGTTGTACTTGTAGTTTAAACCCATTACTCCTCTGCAGCCAGCAGAAACAGCATCCTGCCCTCCTCCAAGTGACAACCTTTCAAATACTTAAAGAGGGCTATCATGTCCCCTCTCAACCTCCTTTTCTCCAGGCTGAACATTCCCAAGTCCCTCAACCTATCTTCATAGGGCTTGGTCCCTTGGCCCCAGATCATCCTCGTCGCTCTTCTCTGTACCCTTTCAATTTTATCTACGTCCTTCTTGAAGTGAGGCCTCCAGAACTGCACATGGTAACTGCACTTGCAGCATATGCTGTATCTGGATCAACATGTTCTGTGTGGTACAGCCTTTCTCGACCTTTTTACCATTGAGAAACCCCAGAAGAGATGTCAACAGGCCACACCTTCCTGCCACATCCCTGGAAGACACCTTTCACCAGAAGTGACATCACCCGGACACTCCCTCCGGATGTGACATCACCAGGCCATTTCCACAACTCAGGAAGTGACAGTACAGATACATTTTCACATAGATTTGTGAACAGAACTATATCTGTACTCTGGGCTGGCTAAAAGTTTGCTCTTCGTCACAAAAGGGAGCCTGCAGTAGGAGCTTACAGAAATGGGGCCAGAGCAGGCCTATGCCGCTCCATTGCCCTCCTCCCATGCCAGAAACAAGTCCGGCGTAGGTCTATGCTGCTCTGTGTCTCCCCTCCCCACATACACACAGTTATGAGACTTAATGAAACTACTTACATCTGTGGACTCTAGTTGCTACCACGTGCCATGAGCCTTAGCCAGCAAGGATTTGTATACCTCCCCTTCCCACCATCTCCTGGTCCATTGGCCATTTTGGGACTGGAGGGGGGACTGACATAAACATGTAAGGTCATATCACTGAATAAGTTTTTAAAATTAAATATATATATATATATATATATATATATATATATATATATATATATGTGTGTGTGTGTGTGTGTGTGTGTGTGTGTGTGTGTGTGTGTGTGTGTGTCTGTGTGTCTGTGTGTCTGTGTGTGTGTGTCTGTGTATGTGTATGTGTATGTGTATGTGTATGTATATGTATATGTATATGTATATGTGTGTGTATATATGTATATGTGTGTATATGTATGTATGTATGTGTGTGTGTGTGTGTGTGTGTGTGTGTGTGTGTGTGTGTGTGTGTGTGTGTATGTATCTCGGGTTTCGGGAAATCCCAGAAGGATTTTGCTGATTGGATTGGGGTTAATTTATATATATATATATATATATATATTAACCCCAATTCAATCAGCAAAATCCTTCTGGGATTTCCCGAAACACGAGAATTTCACAAAACCCTTCTTGAAAAGCCTAGTGTAGCATGTGAGAGGCCGTGTCCAAAGCTTCCTTGCTGTTTTGTGTTATTTTCATTGGTCTTAATAAAAGGAATTACATGGGCTCTGTTTGTGGACTTTGTTTTGGACCATTGCAAATAACCGTAACTAATGGTGCTGATTGTTCATAAATAATTTGGAATTTGGACAGTGTAGCAGCCAAAGCAATGTATCGGCCAAGTTTGAGTAGGATACTAAATTATCTGAGATGGTGAAAACCAACTGCAGGAAGATCACCCTAAACTGGGTGAGCGGCTAGCCATGTGGCAAATGCAATTCAGTGTTAGTGTAAAGTGATGAACATTGGAACAAAAAGTCCTAACTTCATATGTTGAGGGGGTCTGAAGTGGCCAGGACTGAGACTGAAAGAGATCTTGACGTCGTAGTAGCCAACTCAATGAAAATGTTGACTCAGGATGTGGCTGCCCTGAAAAAGGCAAGCTCCATAATGGGGGTTATTAAGAAAGGAAATTAAGCCAATATTGTAATACAGTTGCATGAGTTATGGTGCAGCCTCCCCAGGAATACTACGTACAGTTCTCATTGCTGTATTTAAAAAAGGATATTGCAGGGGAGGGGGGAAGTACAGAAGAGGGCAACCAAAATTAAACTTGGTTAAAGGTGTCTCTAGACACAAGGTTGGTAAATTGTAAGCCTGCATCGGCAACAGCTTCCAGGCCAGCCTTCAAGCCAAATCCACCCCACCGCTAACACACACACCCATGCAAAACTAAAGTTTCCACACCAGAGGCTTTGCACTAGGTTGCAGGCTGGAGTTTGAGCCCAGGGCAGGTTGCCCCACCTCTTCTTGCTCCTGCACGGGGGAGCATTTGGCCCGGTCCATCTTGTCCACTCCGGATTTGCGTACCCGCACGGGAGCCAGGACAGCAAAGTTACCAGTGCGGAAATGGTCAAGATGTTGTTCATTCTGAACTGTAAGCAAATCATTGTGGTGACTCTATGAGATGCTCAATTTGACACTGAGTGGGCATTGCACACTAGGCTGAATGCCCATGTTTGCAGCATACGTAATCTGAGGCTGTCAGGTCGTTGGTCCATCTTCCTCAGCTTTTTCTGTGCTGAACAGCTGTGATCTTTAACAGCTCGGACAGCTGTTTACTACATCAGTTAACCTGAGATTCTTTATCTGGCAATGGCAGAGATTGAACCTGTGACCTTCTGAATGAAAGGCAAGCACACTATTGCTGGGCCATAACCCACTCTCCTTGAACAGAGTTTATGGGGCATGTGTGGGTGAACTCCACAGCAGACAGTACTCTGTCCTGTTTCTGTTTTGGCAATGGCATACTCACCCATCTCCCATGGCACAGCAGCAAATATAATGGTGCTATGAGAAATATAATGGGACCCGCTTGACCACTCAAGCCTGTGTCTCCTTTGTGGATGATATAAGTTCATGACTAACCCATGTGCCTTACTTAAAAGCAGCCTTCCCAATTCCTTAGTTTCTGCTCAGTGCAAAAGCTGTACAGCCAACCTGGCCAGAAAGCTCACATGTTGCTGGTGTTGTATTTATGTGTGTGTGTGTGTGTGTAAACGTGCGCGCACATAGATGAACATCCTCTATGCGCCCACCCCCTCTCTAATCTGAACCAAATGTGCTCCATTAATATCTGTAGCCTTTTCTATAAACAAGAGGTTGCATCACCAGCATCTCAAGGCCAGGCAGATTCTAATAATATTTTTGGTAATGACGATTTTATTATTGCTTGGTTGGGTTTGGCTTCCTGCCCAACTTACCCCTGGCTTGCTCAGGAGAACGGGCAGTAAATTAAAAACCCCTTGAAATTACTATTTTTTTTAAAAAAGAGAGAGAACGAAGGATGCAATTGTAACCAGGCTCTCTTTTGCTCTTGGTTCATTATCGGTCCGAGTCAAAACTGATTCTGAGTGTGGCTTACTTGTATGGGGGTGGGGATTTGGCCTGGAGAAGACAATGCCGAGTTTGCACTGAATGCCTCCAGCTGCAACAGGTTCTGGGCCTAGGTCTTCCAGCAGCCTGTCTGGACGCTTGCCCACCCCCACCCCAGCCCTTGTGTGCCACTAACCAGTATTTTGCTGAACTGGCCGTGGTGTCACACCCCAGTGTCTTTCAGACTAAGATTTTTGTGGTTCTTCCAAATCCTCCGCCTAGTTACAGTCCCAGCTGAGCTGGTGGGGCCAGCTGTTCAGCACACAACAGTGGTTGCTTAGAAACTGCAGGGTTCCTCCCAGTCCAAGCCAGTTTGAAAAATCTGAGTTAGAGCCTTGAAACCTGACATGCAGATTTCTAGCTATCTTATTCCCAGTCTCTCTCTCTCTCTCTTTCGCTCCCTTCCTTCCTTCCTTCCTTCCTTCCTTGCTTGCTTGCTTGCTTCCTTCCTTGCTTCCTTCCTTGCTTCCTTGCTTCCTTGCTTCCTTGCTTCCTTGCTTCCTTGCTTCCTTCCTTCCTTCCTTCCTTCCTTCCTATTAATGGTCTTCAATCTACCTCGAATGGCCAGACAGCAGCATGGGCTCCACTGGGATGCACACTTATTACAAGAAATCACATGATATAGTCCCATACTAGGAAGAGAGGGAGCCATAATAGTGAATGAACTCAGTGGTAAAGAGAGGGGTACTCCAGGTTGCATGAATAGGTTTTTTTTTGGGGGGGGGAGGGAGGCAGTCCAGGAAAGGAGGAAACTTGTCTTGCAGTTCCTCTCAGCAAGGAAAAGCTGGAGGTGTGATCCATGTGCACTAGTAACACAACTTTCCAGAAAGCAGAGCCTGAGGTTCAAGGACTACAACCTGAAGGGTGGAGGCTTTAAGCCAGACTTTCTCAACCTTTTTACTGCTGAGTAACCCCCAAAACATTCTTCAGGCTTCAAGAAACCCTGGAAATTATGTCAGCAGGCCTCGTGTCCCTGTCACACCCCCAGAAGTCACATATCACGGAAGGGGCATCACCCAGACACTCCAAAAGCACCCCCACCAAATAGGACATCTCCAGGCCACTCCCACAGGACAAGAAGTGACAGCACAGATATATTTTCAGATGACTGGTGAACAGAACCATATCTGCACTCTGGGCTGGCTACCAGTTTGCTCTTCTTCACCAGTGGGAACGTGAAGAAACAGGGCTGGGGCAGGCCTATGTCACTCTGGCACCCCCACACAACAGAAACAATTAAGTTAAAATGAGAGTACTTACATCTTTGAACTCCAGTTGCTACCACATGTAACAAGCCTTAGCTAGCAAGGATTTGTGTGGCTGGGGACCCTCCCCTTCCCACTCCTAAAGGTAAAGGTAAAGGTATCCCCTGTGCAAGCACCGGGTCATGTCTGACCCTTGGGGTGACGCCCTCTAGCGTTTTCATGGCAGACTCAATACGGGGTGGTTTGCCAGTGCCTTCCCCAGTCATTACCGTTTACCCCCCAGCAAGCTGGGTACTCATTTTACCGACCTCGGAAGGATGGAAGGCTGAGTCAACCCTGAGCCGGATGCTGGGATCGAACTCCCAGCCTCATGGGCAGAGCTTTCAGACTGCATGACTGCTGCCTTACCACTCTGCGCCACAAGAGGCTCTTCCCACCCCCTAAAGCCCATTATTAGCCATTGGGGAGTGGGGGTTTGAAAGTAATACATTTTGGAGTTTACTGACTTGAAATGGCCCATGGTGCTACTGTTTGTCCCACCAGGTTAGAATGAGTTGTCCTGAAGGTTGACAAGGGAAGCTCTACTTAACTGCCCTGGCAGTAATATATGAGATACATATAGCCTTCCCTTGCAGTAGGACATAAGAATGTAAGAAGCTGGATCTCCACAAGTCCAGCTGGATCTCCACAAGTCTACCATCTGCCATATACAGTATCCAACATTGCCAGGCAGGGGCTTCTGAGAAACAGCCCTCCCTCCATTGCTTGCATGGTCATCAGGATGTTCAGAGGTATATGTCTTCTGAGCATGGAATTTCTATTTAGCAGTCTTGGTTAATAGTTGGCAGAACTGTCCACCGTCCGCTTGTCCTGTTTAAAGCTATGTAAAGCCCTTCATTAACAGTGATGATTTTGACTTCAGCAGGTTTAGGAGGCAGCTTTGTTTTGGATGGCACAGGCCATAAAGATGATTTGTGAGATGATATGAAGCTATGCCTTTCCCCCATCCCCTCCAGGTAATTAGCTGCCACAGGGGACCAGGAAATATCTGATGCAGTGACGCCAGGCTGTCTGTTTCCCCTAGTAAAAGAAGGAACAACATGCAGTTCTGAGGGTTTTGGTGACAAGCCTGACATCCATACACATTATCTTTGGTTACTTGTGCTCATGGACACAAGCTCATAGCGTGCTTTGCCCAGTGTTTGCCTCTACAGCTGCAGAGCTTTTAGGCAATATTGTAAGAGTTTACTTTCTAGGTGGGCCTTTAGGAATCTTTTATAGTTTGCAGTCTGGGCTTTATGACAGAGGTTGAACATTACATTTTTGTACACAGCACTTGCGGTAAACGGTGCTATTTATTCTTGTTTTTATTGTGCGTTTCCGTTTCCGTTTGCATCCGCATTTCTTCTTTGCAAGCCACCTTTGTCTCGGTCTTAATTTGTCTGTGGGAGGAAAGCATGCTAGAAATGGGTAAATAAAAATAACTCAGGGCTATGAGCCTCAGAGTGTGGCTTCTCCTGCACGGCAGGAAGGCGGGGCGTTTGGAAGGCCAAACCAGCCCCAAGGAGTTTTGATGCCGGAGTGAGAAAATCCAGAGAATGCCTTTCTTCCTTGAAACAACATGAGCTACTAGCAGTAAAGAAATCTCATTGAAATGAATCGATGCCTCAGTTTGATCTTGCCAGCTTCCTGCTTGATTCTCCTCTTTACAGTAGCCCCAGTAATGATCTCTCACATTTTTGCAGCACCCTATTGCCAATAGTCTCAGGGCAGTGGTATGTGGTTCTCCCCTCCTTTATAAGAACCAACTCCTCCTCCTCCTCCCTCCTCCTCCTCCTCCTCCTCTCCTTCTTCTTCTTCTTCTTCTTCTTCTTCTCCCAACAATCCTTTAAGACCAAATAAGTTGTATTCAAGGTGTAAGCTTTCCTGTGCACAGCACATTTCATCAGACTATGAAATGGGAGTCACAAGGCCTCAATATAGAGGTAGACGGTGGGTCATGGATTAGTACACAGCATAATGAAGATGTTTACCAGATACAAGGAGCAGAGAGTTCTGCTACTTCAGATTAACAAGGCTCCCCAATTGAATCACCAAACAAACCTGTAAGACAGGGGTAGTCAACCTGTGGTCCTCCAGATGTCCATGGACTATAATTCCCATGGGAATTGTAGTCCATGAACATCTGGAAGACCACAGGTTGACTACCCCTGCTGTAAGAGATATTTAGCCAGGAGTGGTTTAACGAGTTGCTAGACCCTTAGCACCAGAGACAGGTTAAGGAATCACAGGGCCCTATCAGAGCACAGTTGCAGCAGGAGCAGCCAGACTGGAGCGGAGGGACCTCCCAAAGTAGAAAGGGATGTCACTCTGTGTGGCCTTAAAGAGAGAAAAATTGTGAAGAGAGAGGCTACAGCCCTGATCCAGGTGGGGAAGGCATTGCGTGGAGCCCCTGGGATAGTGGGACTCGTAGCAAGTGCTACGTGGATAAACCAGCCCTGTGTTTAGCTGAGAATGTGAGCTGGCATAGGTAAGTGGGGATTTGAACCCAGGACTTCCCAGTCCTCATCTAAGTCCAGGCGTTAGATGGCTAAGCAGCACTGCCTTCTTCATGACCTTTGCCCACAGAGATCCCATGATCCCCACCAAACCTTTTCATTGGTCCTTAGGGTTGACTCCTAGTGGCAGACTGGGGGAGGTAGAGGCGGGCAGAAGTGGCAAAGCCATGGCATTGGCCGCCTCCACGCCGCCTCAATTGTTGTGCACGTGTGCACGTGTGCGCTGCTGCCACCGCCACACCAGCCGCCACCTACAGTGACTTGGCTATATGACAACTGCCCCATATATTACACATATAAAGAAATTATTACTGAACATAACTTGTAGTCATATTTAAGGTGATCCTCCTTTTTTGTTTTGTTTTTTGATGCCATACCTGGAAAAGAACCTAGTCTTGCATTCGAGTAAAGTGCAGTGCTTTGCTTGTTGGAAGGAATGGGCTGGGCAAGGTCACTTACTCCTAACACAGACTTTGGAGGCTGAGGGGAGAGTAGTAGAGAGTTAAGGTAGGGGTCAATACGGCACTCTCTGACCTTTCCTTCGTCCATGCCTGCCGCTGTCCCTTCATTTCCCAGAATGCAAATCTCAGGGGCTCCTTCCTTCTCGTCACTTCTCTTTCTCTCCCTCTCATTAGGGCTTGACATGTCTTCTACAATCCCTCTCCATCCTATCTTAGACAGCTGGAAGCCTTTACTCTGCTTTTCCCACCCAGTACAGGGTTCGATTACAATACAGAACTTCTATTTCTCTTCTGAGTGACATGCCTAAGTGTAAATTTATTCCTCAAGCATCCAAACAATCGGATTCCACTGTTTCTCTACTCTAAGGAGTCTCAAAGCAGCCAGCAATTGCCTTCCCTTCCCTTTTCCCCAAGAGGACCTTGTGAAAGAGGTGGGGCTGAGAAAACTCTGAGAAAGAGAACCGCGGTGACAGGCCCGAGGTCACCCAGCAGGCTTCATGTGGAGGAGGAGTGGGGAATCAAACCTGGTTCTGCAGATCAGATGTCGCTGATCTTAACCACTGCATTGCAATGCTGAAAAAAACTGAGCACAACAATCAGGTGGATGAGGAGGCACAGTTTTGTTCTCCTTGCCTCTGTGCAGGTTTTGTTAAAAATAATAATTCCCACAACAAATCTCCCTCAAAGGGATGTTGTGAGAATAAAACAGAGGAGGGGCGAATGATTGTAAACTCTGTTCAGTCCCCACCGGTGAGAATGGCGGGGAAGAAATAAATTTGCATGGATCTTCTCCATCTGGCTTGAGCTTGAAAAAGACAAGTGTGTAAACCTAGTGTATAAAAGTGACTGACTCTGACTAACAAGGGGCACTTTCCTGAGAGATCTATGGCTCAAAGGCACATGGAACCAACAGGGACCTGTGCTGGAGGTTGACAGACAGGGTGCTAAAGAAAGTTGTGCCCCATCTGATCTCTCCAGGCCCTTTTGCTGACAGGAATTCCTCCAGAGGCTGGAATTAGCATTACAGCTGTTTCTGCATTGCCGGAGGGGTGGGGGGATGCCCTATTATCGCTTTAATAGATTCTTAATGAGATAATCTTTTCCAGGCAATGTGGTTTAGCTCCACACCGTGGAGAGTTTTAGCTGCCCACTCCGGTACACTAAACATTTTATTAAAGGCACAGGGCATTACTTTCCAGAAATGTTGGCATTTCTGGGCCTCTGGCTCACTAGAAACTGTCACATGTCAACCTGTGCACGTATGTATGATGGATAAGGTTGACATTGCATCAAAGACTAATGATATCACATTCTACTTTTAGACGTAACTTTGGACCCTCAGCAGTAAACAGTCCAAGCATTTCTCTTTCTCTTTGGGGACTTATTTCGATGTTAATACCATGCTTGCTGTGACACACACAGAGGGAACCTTTGGGGTCTCAGATCATAAAAGTGAGAAGAGCTTAGCAAGAGACGGTCTGTTAAAATTCTCTTGCTATTTAATCTCATTCTTTTTGTTTTCTTAGTCATTGAGAACTCCCGGGTGGGCACACAAGTGATCCTGCCAAGATCCAGTACCAGATTGCCTATAGACTTCATCTGGAGTGAATTATGGCCAAGAGGGCTGAGCCCCAGCCCCAAATTGCCAACCAGGAAAGCAAAACAGCACATTAAACAATTTGGAAGAGGGGGCTGAGGTGCTGTGCGACAGGATGGGCTGAATCTTAATAACATGAACGTTTTGCACAGATGGGCAGCTAACACACACACTCCCCACAAGCAATTTGCTCCTGGGTCAGGAAGTGGTTCTGATTAGTTCATCTCAGAAATAAGCCATGTTAGTCAGTGGATCTTACTTTCAGGAAGTTGTTAGGATTGTAGTCTTAATCTCACACCCACAGAATCAAACCAACAGAAGAAAGAAGACACCCCCAACAATAACTCTGAGCAATATTCTTATTTCCTCCTTCATTAGAATAGTGATACTTGAATTACATAAAATAAAAGGCCTTGATGTGGTTAATAAATATGTGCATAATTTTGCTCTGTAAATAGGCTTTTATAGGTTATGTGTTAATTTTAAATTATGATTCACTGTTTTTGTGACTGTTGCTGCAATTTTATTGTTCTGCTTTTTTATTACTGTTAAGCCACTTTTAAGATAGGAAAAGTGATATATAAATTTAAAAATACGTACATCCCTCAAGCTATAATAAAGATAAATTCAGGTGGGTAGCCATATCAGTCTGAAGGAGCAGAACAACATTTGAGTCCAATGGCACCTTTAGGACCCACAAAGATTTATTCAAGGTGTGAGCTTTCATGTGCAGGCACACTTCCTCAGACAATGAAATGATCCCTGGCAGGATTTGGGGCAGTTATGGAGTATATTTTATGGAGTATAATGCTATGGAGTCCACCCTTCAGAGCAGCCATTTTCTCCAGGGGAATGGATTTCTTTAATCTGGAGATGAGGTCTAATTTCAGGGGATCTCCAGGTCCCACCTGGGGACTGGCATCCATAAAACCCTTCTACCGTATGTGTGGCATAAGATGCTGCTATTAAAAAATCATTCTCGGGGTGTGTTGAAATCATAACAGGGCACAGGAGAGATGGGGCTCTCTAAGGCAGGGGTAGTCAACCTGTGGTCCTCCAGATGTCCATGGACTACAATTCCCATGAGCCCCTGCCAGCATTTGCTGGCAGGGGCTCATGGGAATTGTAGTCCATGGACATCTGGAGGACCACAGATTGACTACCCCTGTTCTAAAGGATGTTGGACCTTATCCATACTTCCCTACCTCGGCCCATCTTCTCTGTATGTTGTGCTTCTGATGTCTCCATTCTCTCTCTTCCAGTGTCTAAACCTCAGAGCTCTCCTGAAGACCTGAAAGTGCTAACAGGGAATATGAACCGATTAAACGAAAGCTTGCGGGACCTTCAGCTGAAAATTATCCCCCAGCCCATCAAAGTAGACTTCCTGGACCACATCTGGCGTCTTCAGGACCTCCTGCAGAACCACTCTGATTCTCTTCTGGCGATGACAGGCTCCCTTCAGAAACTGGAGGGGACTCTCAGGAGCTTGCAGGCACAAGCTGCTCAGACAGACAGAGTTATCGCTGGGCTGAGGGACAGCCTGAACCAGCAGAGCGACCTGGCACAGGTGGAGATCTACAGGCTTTCCGTGGAGGGCAACAGCAGTCTGCTGAGGCTGAAGCACCATGAAGTCTTGCTCAATGAGCTGGCCTCCCACGTGGAGACCATGAGTGACCAGCTGACCGAGGTGGGAGGGGAAGTGGGCACCATGAACAGGACTCTGTCCTATGACGTGGGCATCCACCACACCCGCATCCAGGACCTCCAGGTCCTAATCAGCAACGCCACAGAGGATGCCCGGCAGATGCGTCTTGTCCACATCACCATGGAGCAGCAACTCAAGCATGAGCTGGCCATCCTGAACAATGTGACTGAGGACCTGAGGCTCAAGGACTGGGAACACTCCATCGCCTTGAGGGACATCTCCACCATACAAGGTAGGGCTCACCAGATGTCCGAGAGGAGGCTTAAGTATTTGCATATTCAGTTCTGGAGATTGGCTATAATTCTAAGAGTGTTCTAGTCCATGCTGGCAATTGGCTACCCAGGTTAACATGTATGTTTTCTGCTCATGAATGCACATCATCTGCAAAGCCAGATGGTTGGCTTGCAATCTTTGGCTGGCAACATGGGGAGCCGTTGCTAGTATGATATTTTAGCTTCTTGTGTTTTGAAAACTCTTGCAGGAGAGTGGCCAAATAAGGTGGGAGATTTAACCAAGGTCATCTCTGGAGTTCATGTATCATGTGATCAGACCTGATTTCTTCTTCATCACAATGAATTTTTTCAACATGCATCAGAAAATGTGCCTGCTTCTTTTGCTTTTGAACATTGCAATGTTCACTAAATAAATAGTGACTGGCTGTTATTTATTAAAAAGGAAAGGAGCAAGTGCTTATTTACTTACTTAAGGATGCTTTTCTGCAACTGAGACCTTTTGCACTGGTCACACTTATTTAAGTGGCCTCCAAAGATATTCTGGAGTCTCCACCTTCTGGCGTTGCTGATGTGCTTCCACTATGCCCCTCACCAGCTACAGATTTATTATGTTTTCTCTCTGTGGAACTCCAAAGTTGGATCTCTTTTGCAGCTCTCAGTTGGTACTGCTGTGATTTGGGTTTTTTTTTAAAGGATTAACACAACTTCTTGTTTTATTTTAAATCATCCTTTGTCATACACAGTCACCAGCTGTAAGGTTGACCATCACCTCCAATAATTTGAGTTCACAAAATGTCACTAGATCCCAACACAAGCAAATGGTTTTGGAGACTGGGATCCAGAGCTGCTTTCCTGAGCTGGCTCCAACCTGGCTGAGCCTCAGGTCCCCCCTGGAGGGGCAGCCCCATAAAATCCTGCCTGGCCTCAACCATACAGGCCTGCAGGGAGCCGGGCATCTGACTCTCATTAAGCCCAGAGGCATGTGCGTCTTCTCGTTGGCCCTGCTGCCAGGGCTGTGGCTTGCCTTGCGCCAATCTTTTGTCACTCTTCTCTGAGCCAGCTGGACCAACTCCTTCCCCATTAAACATCCATAGTTTTTTAGGACTTCAGCAAAAGGGCATGAAAGGGATTATTTGAAAATGATTTCTGTGCGTAAAGTGTGTGTTTTCTTATTCTTTATTCTACACTGAGATGAGATTTCTTGGTATTGTGGCTCAGTTGGAAGGAGCAGAGCTGTAAGAGCCCCAATCTGATATCCCTATGAAAATTCACTAGAGAGAAAATTCACTGAGAAAATAATGTTCTCAGCCTAACCTGAGTCTTGTTAGGATTGCCAGCTTCCAGGTGGGGCGAGGAGGACTCCCAACATTACAGAGTCCAGGCTAGAGACAAATTTCCCTGAAGAAAATGGCTGCTTTGGAAGGGGAACTGCATGGCGTCATACCCTGATGAAGTCCCTCCACTCCATAAAACCCTCCCTCCCCAGGCCACATCCCCCAAATCTTCCACTAGTGCCAGAGCTGGCAATCCTATGTAGCTTAATTAGGGATGCCAGACCCACACTGGGACTGAGGGAATCCCTGCTTTGGCACCTCCCCCTCCATTAGGGGTTTAATAAAGTGGCAGGTTTTTATCAGTGTGTATGTGCATGTGTATGAGCCTCTTGTGGCGCTGAGTGGTAAGGCAGCCGACATGCTGTCTGAAGCTCTGACCATGAGGCTGGGAGTTCGATCCCAGCAGCCGGCTCAAGGTTGACTCAGCCTTCCATCCTTCTGAGGTCGGTAAAATGAGTACCCAGCTTGCTGGGGGTAAACGGTAATGACTGGGGAAGGCACTGGCAAACCACCCCGTATTGAGTCTGCCATGAAAACGCTAGAGGGCGTCACCCCAAGGGTCAGACGTGACTCGGTGCTTGCACAGGGGATACCTTTACCTTTTTATGTGCATTTCAGAGAGAAAAAGAATGAGCTGAAGGAAATGACAGTTGCAACATAATGTACAAGAACAGTAGTCGGTACACTTGGAAATAATCAGAGCAGTTGGATCCTAATGCATAGGGATGCCTTGGGAAACAAGGCCAGGAGAAAATTCAGCTTTTGGGGGGGAAGTATCCCCATATAATAAATGAGTATATGTCCTCCAACCATTAAGTGTAGATGGGTATGAAATGAAGTCCCTCAACACTTCTTTACATTTTACATTACAGGGCCTCCAGGACCAAAAGGGGATCAAGGCAATGAAGGAATAGAAGGTGAACCCGGGCCACCTGGCTTACCTGGATTGCAAGGTAACCTATATTGATCGAAAGCACCTGCTATCTGTTCACATGTACTGGATTGCAATGGAGGAATAGGGCTCCCTTTGTGTCTTATGGGGAGGGGCCATGGTTTAGTGGTACAGTACCTGCTTGGCATGTAGAAAGTCCCAGGTACAATCTCTGGCATCTCCAGTTAAAAGGATCAGGGAGTAGGTCTCATGAAAGACCTCTGTGTGAAACTCGATAGAACCGCTGCCAGTCTAAATAGCAGTACTGCCTTTGATGGACCAAGGGTCTCATTCAGTTAATAGGGCAGCTTCATATATTCCAGAAACATTAATGTTTCTTACCTAGTTAATGACAGCTGTGCACTGCAGACAGGATAGCCCTGTGGTTATCAGTGTTTTCAGCACTGAATATACGAAGTGCGGTATGAGTGGAGTGCCTTCCTCTTGAAACATCTGGCCCCGTGAACATTTACAGACATAGCATTTAAAGGTCAAGTGTATCCATGCTTCTCAAAGTGGGCCCAGGTTTTATACAATGGATGGTTGTGGGGTACACACAGTTTCAAGGAGGGATGGGATGCTGAGCTTTCCTTCTGCCCCCAACCGAAGCCTTGATGAGTTGAATGCTTCCTGGCAAAGGATGGCTGATGTTGCACACACTCAAGAAGACGGCCACATATATGCCCCCCTTGTCTCAGTCATGTTTGGGGAGCGGTGGAAGAGCTGCTGCTTCATATTAATTATAGTTCCCCATGATGGTTTGGAGGTGAGGAGAACTGTGATGCCCCCCTTTTTTGCCCCCTTAATGCCAGTGCTGGATGGACGGCTTCCCACCATGGAGCCTCCTATGAAGCAGGAGACTACACCAGAACCACAGATGGCGACCCGTTCTACATTTCTCCTTACAGAACAGATGTTTGGTGTTGGGTTGAGGGGGGGGCGTCTCTAGCTTTAAAAGTCTGAGGAACTCTGGGCATACATACATACACTGCCAATGCGGCTCAAGGCTGCCAGGTGGGGGATTGGGGGTAGAGCTGCCAGTTCGAGACTGGGAAACTCCTGAAGATTTGGGGATTGAGCTTGGCAAGGACAGGGGCGTCAGTGGGATACAAGGCCACAGAATCCACCCTCCAACACTTCCATTTCCTCCAGAGCAGGGGTAGTCAAACTGCGGCCCTCCAGATGTCCATGGACTACAATTCCCAGAAGCCCCTGCCAGCGAATGCTGGCAGGGGGCTTCTGGGAATTGTAGTCCATGGACATCTGGAGGGCCGCAGTTTGACTACCCCTGCTCCAGAGGATCTGATCTTTGTAGTCTAGAGATGAGCCTTAATTCCAGGGGATCCCCAGGTCTCACTTGGAGGCTAACATCCCAAGTGGTGTTGCAGGGAACATCGTGTTTAAGAAGTGTTCCATGTTTAATGGGTGATTTGTATGACTTTCTTCAAGAATACAAATGTTCTAGGAACATTCAACGTGGGCCTTTCAGTTACCTCTCCATACCCCGTGTCTTCCATCAGATCACCTGCCAGTTGCTCTTCATGGCTTTGCTTAAACGAAAGCACTGACCACAAAACACACAGCCCAGAGGCAGAGGCAGCAAAGGGTGAGCGTTAGGTGTGTGCCACATCTCCACCGCAGTGGCCTCAAGCGGAAAGAGAAAGTGGCTGTTCACGGGCTTCTCCGTAAGAAGGCTGGGGCTGGGAGTGTGCTGCCCCTAACCATGCTGGGATTGCAGCTTTTTCTATCCGGGCTGTGGAGGACCCTCTAAAGGCTTCAGGAAATGTTTTCCTCCTTCATTGAAACCAGTGTTTGCAAAGGGAAATCTAATTAAAGCACTAAAGGAAAACATGATTTTCTATCTAAGTGGAAGCTTATGCTATACAAATGTGAAACATTCTTGGCTGGAGGACCAAGGGCCATCGTTAACCATCTGCAATTGGCTAAAGATTCGTGTCCCAGCGGAACTGGGATTAGGGAACTCCTGGATTTGATTTCGACCAGCTAGGGACAACCAGTTGCCTTGGCGTGTAACAGCATTGCTCGCTTTGTTTGTTGTGCTGAAGGCCTGTTCCTTCTCTGTGCAGACAGTCTTTTGATTATCTAGTGTGTTTTCCCCAGTGGAAGAGGGCCCTGCATGTAAGATGAACATCCTCCTTAAAAACATTCTACACACACAGGCATTATTCCCGTACATATTATTATTATTATTATTATTATTATTATTATTATTATTATCATCATCATCATCATCATCATCATCATCATCATCATCATCATCATCATCTTTCGATTTATTGCCCGCCACTCCCTTACGGCTCGTGGCGGGTTACAACATTTTAAAACCCCCAATAAAATCCATTAAAAACCCTCAGCAACAATTACAATATAACATTATCGGTTAGCAAGCTAACCTGGCAAGATAGGCTAATCAACCTCCCCCTCCTACTACAAGCAGGTGGAGAGGGGATACTGATGGTACTAATCCCCAATCTCAATCCCGGGTCCCGGGTCCCTGGGGGGGGCATAGATGTTAGCCTCGTCCTCAACCGTAAACCTGGCGGAAGAGCTCCGTCTTGCAGGCCCTGCGGAATGATGGAAGTTCTCGCAGGGCCCGCAGCTCTCCCGGGAGCTCATTCCACCAGGTAGGGGCCAGGACCGAAAAGGCCCTGGCCCCGAAAAGGCCCTGGCCCTGGCCTATACTTGTGTGTGAATAGACTGGTACCCAAATGTAAAACAAACCTTTTTCCTGATGGCACACCTGGGAAAAACCCTAGTCTTCCTTTTGGATTATTGTGACCCGCCACGAGCCTACGGGGAGTGGCGGGAAATAAATCTAAATAACAACAACAACAACAACAACAACAACAACAACATGTTTTATGGATTGGATCTGTATTTTACATGTTTGTAAACCGCCGTGAGCCAGTTTGCTGAGAGTGGTGATCATATAAATCCAAATAATAAATAATACCAGGGGAGGCCCCCTCACCCTGCTTTGGTGACAGAAACAGACAGGAAGTCCTGTGGCAGCCATTTTGCAGTTGTGCCCACCACCCTTTGACAGGATTCCAGGAGTGCTCTCAGACTCAAAATCTGTGTTTAAACACATTCATACTTCATTCTTACAATTCTATGATATTGTGACAAAGCAGGTCCGCTTTTGCTTTACAAGCTCTGTTCTGCCTTGCCCACCCCGTTTTCTGGCTAGACGCCCCTCCTGGGGGGAATATATAAGCAAAAATGCCTCTTTTGGCAGGTCACTGCCACCACTGGTCATTAGACAGGACTTTCCTACTGAGAGGACCAGACTCCCAGCTTCTCTTCCCTTATACCAATGCCCAGCCTCTAGACCAGTGGTCCCCAGGCCCTGGTCCGGGGACCAGTCCCGGTCCATGGATTAGTCGTTACTGGTCTGCACCTCCTCTTCCTCCTCCTCCCCGGCTGCTGCCTCAGGGGCTGCCCTGCCACTCTGCTGCCGGCTCACGTTTGGTGCTCTCCAGTGGCCGCCATGGGTGGGGCTCCCCCTTGTCTTGGCACTGCACAGCTGCTGCTGGCAGCACCCCCCAGCGGGCGGCGAGATGTCAGGGACACCGGCGGGAAAGCAAGCGGAGCAGGGGCTCAGGCGGCAGCAATGTCCCTCGGCAAAAGACTACCCTCCCCACCCCGAGCCTCAGTAAAATTGTCAAGCATTGACCAGTCCCTGGTGATAAAAAGGTTGGGGAACACTGCTCTAGACCACCCACTGCCAGCTAGTGTTGAGCCAAAACAAGGGAGTGCATCTGGTGAACATTTTTGCCTCCTGTGAAACAACCCCCTATCCCTTACCCATTTCAACACCCTTTTTGAGAGACTGGCTGGTGTTTAAGAGAACCTCACTCACTGATTTGGTTCCAGGCACATTTCAAAGTTTTGGCTATTTCCTTTTGGTGCTCTGGGATGCTTGGTTCCCAGTGTTGCCAATGTTTGTCTAAAGAGAGCAGCCCTGAAAGACAGGCAAGGCCTTCTTCCAGGTTGCTTCTGAATTCCCGCACCCCCCACCCCCACCCATGGTTATTCAACTGGACCCTAGTTTGTGAAGCTTGAGGCATCAGAACCGCATCCCTACAATAGCAATCATTCACAAGTGACTTTTTTGGGCTCACAGGGAAATCCTGTGTGCAAAGTGATTGGGTTATAATGGGAACCGGTGAATCAGTTTACTTTCTTTAGGCTCAGTGCTGTTATATAGTTTGAAGCAGTGTCTCTTGTGGGGTCTCTGCAGGCAAAACTGGGACCATTAAGTTAGTCGGCAATGCCAAACAGCATTTCCCCACTGAAGACAGCAAAGCCGTTCTCTGTTTAGACTCTGCAGCCACACCGCTGGCCAACAAAAACGGTTTCAGTCTTTGCGTATAACAGAAGAACAATTCAGAACCTTCTACAGAGGCCAAATCGGCTTCTTCTGGCAGGGAATCCATTTTGCAGCAGGTCAGTCATCCGCTTCTGCACTTACAGAGCACTCAAGAAGGCCACACAGAATTCTGTCCCACCCTTGGCCCTTGCTATTGTAGGAACTTTGGAGGATCCTCCAGGTTCTCCAAAGAACTCATCACAGTGAATTCAATGGGTTTGTTTGCATGTAAAACAATTTTGGACCTGTAGGCCTTTGGGATTTGGACAAAACCTCTAGGATTTGGACAAAATGCTATGGTGAAACCATTGACCTTTGTTCAAATCCTAGACCAGGGGTAGTCAAACTATGGCCCTCCAGATGTCCATGGACTACAATTCCCAGGAGCCCCTACCAGAAATCTGGAGGGCTGCAGTTTGACTACCCCTGTCATAGACTGTCACACTGACATCATACTGGTTACAGGACGTCTCTTCTGGATAGATCGCATCACTTCTGTGGTTTCTTGAAGCCAGAAGAATATTTCAGACGTTCTCAATGGTAAAAATGTCAAGAAAGGCTGCCTTATCCTCACTCCAGCAGGCTTCTTAACATCCACCCCATAGTTTCTTTTCAGATATCATCAAAAGGCAGATGACCTTGATTCCCAACATTAACGCTTGCTAACTGTTCTTTGTAACTTGTTACCTTAGACTGCTGTTGTGCAACATCAACTATGTATGAATGTACCCAGATTTCCTGTGGGGTTTGTTGGAGCTTTAGTTTATGCATTAGTATTATTTTAACAGATTTCCAGTGGCTCTCAGTGGGGGCTGAGTGGGGCACATTCAGGTCCCATCAGAGAGTTTCTTTTTTCTTTAGCTTAATTTACACAGTCTTATTTTTCTGCACAACTGGGAGGTCCTTTACATATGTAGGAAGCCTTCCCTTAGCTTTGTGGGTGGCCCAGTTGTTCTGCTCTTGTGATTTGCGCAAGCAGACCCCTCCCAGTTTACTATTATGTGATGGCTTTTCAGTGAGTGCAGGTAGGGTTGCTAGGTCCCTGCTGGCCTCCAGCAGGAGATCCAGGTTGGGAGGGTCCTGGAAATTTGGGAAAGAAGCCTGGGGGCACAGGGAGCTCAGTGGTATACAATGCCATCAAGTCCCCCCTCCAAAACATCCATTTTCTCCAGCGGAACTGACCTTTGTAGTCTGGAGATGTGCTGTAATTCTGGGGGATCCCCAAGTCCTGCCTGGGGACACACAGTATATGAGACAGGAAAAGTAAAGGCTGTATTTCATCATAATCACCAACAATAATATTAAGAAAATCAATGAATATATTAAATATATACAGAAGAACAATATCCATTATTGCATCTGCTATGTTTATGTATTTATTTATGGAATAGTGCTTCATTAACTGAGGATTTCAGGAGGAATGTTATAGTTTCCCACACTGTTCGAAACAAATACTGTTTATGATTACATGTAGTTTGATGCATATCTGGATATTGCCTTCTTTCTATATGAATTTAATTATATGTATACACAATGGCTTTGCCTTCCCTTTTCCTACCTGGGGACTGGCATCTCTCAGGGCAGGGCAGTCAGATACAGCACCCAGCCAGTGAGACAGAGCCTCCAGCAGCTTAAAATGGTGTGGGAGAGAGGGGATTCAGGGAGGCAACAGGGCTCGGTGGCAGAGTGTCTGTCTGCCCATCCATCCGTTGGTCCATCCTACCAACCCATTCCATCCCATCCCAGCCCATCCCATCCAACCATCCATCCATCCATCCGTCCATCCATCCATCCCATCCATCCATCCCATCCTCCTATTTATATACCACCCTGTATAGTTCTATTTGGATTGGGTGTGCACTGTGACCAGTCTTTGCTTTTTATATTTTACTCCTCTTCCATCAGCAAATTCAAGATGCCTTCCAAGAAGTCTCCCATGAAAGTCAGAGCTCATTAAGTGCAGACAAGGTGTCACAAGCCTTCCAACCATGCCCTGGAGCTAGTAGCCATTCCTCCGGGCAGTGGACAACTGCCATGGCCTTGCCCGTTCACATTTTCAGCCGGGTTGTGTTGGGAGGAGATCTTGTGCGCCTGTGCTGCATCAGTCTGCCATCCACATCACCAAACTGTGTGCTGTCAAAACAAGGCAAAAAGTGTGCAAGAGAAGTCAGAGAGGTTAAAACAGCTGGAATTCCAAATTAGATTCAAATCCTGCCAGAATTCATTCTCTTCCGCTTAACTGTCTCCTGAGGGATGAAAGCATTCCCCTGAGATTGCCCCATTTCTTAACAGATCCACCCCAAAGAAGAATTCGCAAGTAACAGCAAGCAAGCTGAACATCTCATTCCCCTATATATCCATGGGTGAGGGGATTCTCCAAGAAACTGTCGTCCCTCCCGTACTTCAGAAAAGTTGACATAGATAGTTCTTCTGAGCGCACTGTCATGTAATGTTATGTTAACGTCATGTTGGAAAGATCACTAAACTATCCAGATCCCAGCTTGGGTTTTAAATGAACTGTTACCACTCAGGAAAAGAGGCCTCCGAGCCATTGCAGAAACCTCATTGGAAACATGTGCTGGGCATACTCCAAGATCTTGGCAAACAACAGATCAGGTTGTATTCTAGGCTAGGGAGGGGGAAAAACACCAGTCTGTAACTAGATAATGCCATGTTTTGGCTACCCCTTTCATGCCGAGGCAGGAATTATTTTCCCACTAAGAGGACAGTCAGGGTGCTCCCGTGTTTTGCAGTCCCCATTATTTTGACTTGAAAATTCCAATGTTACTTTTGTTCTTCAGTAGTGCAAACCATATATTTGCCATACATACAATTTTTGCATCTCTTGTATAAAAATCGCATTTAAATTATAAATAACGTATGCCATTCATCTGTTGGTGGTGCCTGGCCCTCGGGAGGTTTGCTTGGCCTTGACCTGGACTAGGGCCTTTTTGGTTCTGGCCTTGACCTGGTGGAATGAGCTCCTGGAAAGGCTGAGGGCCCTGCAGGAGCTTTTACAGTTCCATAGGGCCTGCAAGATGGAGCTCTTCTGCCAGGTCTTTGGTTGAGACCAGGGCGTGGAAGATCAGAGGGGTCCCCCAGGTTTGCTCAGTCATCTATGTAACTGGATTGTTGGTACTCCCCTAACTCTCCCCTGAGGCACGGGGGGGCAGGGGGCTATCGGACTGGGGAGGGGGGTGGGACTTTTTGCCACCGGGTTATTTTCTGTTGGGGAGATTGAGTATAGTTTTTAATTTTTAACTTTATATCTGCTGAGTTTTTATCTTATGCAACCTGCTGCAAGGTGGCTTTGCTGATAGTGGCGGGGAATAAATCCAATAATAATAGTAATAGTATAGTAATAATAATAGTAATAATAATATTATAATTATAAAATACATACATTTGGGACATCATTGGGGTAAAACAAGTGAAATGAAAAGGCTTTTGAAGGAAAGTGTCTAAAATTTAAAAAGAAATTTAAAAGAAGCACCTTCATATATCTCTCGGTAAGAACAGTAACTAGAAACAAAGCATATGAGGTCTGGTGATCGGAATCGTGTTCTCCTGGGAAAAGGTTAACATGATTCTTGTGAAATTAAATGTTCACCCGATGTTAATGAGGTGTGGAAGCATGCAGTAGCAATTTCTGGATATGCATTTTTGCATGGCCGATTTAGCTCCTACCAAGTGTTGACTTGTCTGTAGGTACCTAAAACTGCAGACTGGAGCTATACTGACATAAAATTCTGCAGTGTTGGGGGACAAATTTCTAGCCAGCTCCTGGAGGAGCTCAGGAGCCTAGGGTTGGTGGAGCTCAGGTGGGTGATAGAGGTGGTAGCAGCAGGGAGCTGTGTCAGGGCTCGGTGAGCAAGTGGAGGAGTCTCATAGGCCCCCATTTGGTTTTCCATAAAAGGGATTTACATGTAAGAATTATGTTTATACATATATGTTTCTAAAATGACAGTGGAATGTGTAATTTACAGGATATTGTGGAAACAGTCCTTGTAGGTTGAATCCTACCTTCTTTCTAAAATTTAGCAGAATGCATGCCAGATTTTAATTATTTATTTTTCAGAGTTATACCTTACTTTATGGAATATGGAAGCCCTGAAAACAGTTGGAGTAACTTTCTCCTTTGTCATAGATTCTTGAAATGCTGGAATCCTCTGGATTCTTCATATTTACAAAAGAACAATTTTTGTGTAGATGGCCAAAACAAAACAAAAAAATCCCCACCCTTTTGGTAACTAGCCTTCAAGGAATGTTATGCATCAGAGCCTCTGCAAGCCAATTAAGGTTTTCAGAATAAACTTTGCAATATGCCACGTGCATGTTAGGTATTATTAGAGTGTTCATAGAATTGTAAGGTTGGAAGGAACCTGATGGATCATATAGTGGGAGAGGACGATGTCTACTGGTATTATATTTCCAAACTAGGGACAAAGCCCATTGCGTTCCGGAATACAACAGGCGCTAGATTGGGGGGTGGGGAGTCGAAAAAACTCTTTGGATGGCCTCTCCCTCCCCCCAGGACCTGGAAAGGCTGCAGGCTGGAAGCCCTGGGAAGGGAACTCACCAGCAGGGGCAGCTCTCACACAGCAGGGATCTGCAGCCCCTGAGCCTCAGAGGGACTAGAAGGAGGAGGGAGTGGTTAGGGGTGGGGGATGTAAGGCAATTGGCTGGCTGCTGGACAGACAGACAAACTGGTTGGAGGAGGAGTCACTCAGGGGCGGGACAGCTGCCCTGAGTGGGTGTTAAGCCGTGAGTGGCACTTAAGCCATGAGACCAGCTCCTCCTCCAAGGCCTTACCAGAAATATTAAGTGGAACAGATGTCCAGAACTTTGAGGGCTATAACAGATCTTGATAACTGATGTCTCCTGAAACTATGGTGCCTCTGAACCAAGGCAGACTACCAAGGAATCCTGGTGTTGTTATAATTTGAAAACAAAGGTGTCAAACAAAGTCTGCAACAAACCAAGCCAAGTGGCCCCTGTGCCCGTCCACAACATGGCAAGGCCTGCTTATTCTTGGCTGCCAGTGACCCTGCAACATAGCAACCTTCTAACAATTAAGAAGACCATCCAGATTAGGGATTTCTAATGTCAGTTAAGAAAACAGGAAATCCAGCTGGCATGTCTGCTAGGCTGTTAACTTTTCTTCCCTTTTGACATATGCAGTTTCTTAAGCAACCAACCAACTCTTGATCTATACTGTTTTTCCCCCTCCTTCTTTTGAATCTAGGGTACCCTGGGGAAAGAGGACCTATGGGGCAACATGGTCCCAAGGGGGACCAAGGAGATGTGGGCCCACGAGGACTGCCTGGCTTCCGCGGAATGACAGGTAATATTGTTTCATTTTTAAAAAAAATATTGTTTTCATTTCTACCTGACATCCCATTTTAATGCTTTCTATAGCATGTATACCAGCGGTTCTCAACCCCTGGAATGTCATGCAACTGGCGGGGGGTGGGGGCAGCGTGCACATGTGCACAGGTGCGTGTGCACAACGATATGGAGGCGGTGTGGAGGCGGCCAGTGCCACCAGCAACCTTACAGAAGGGGCCAGGCAACTCCACTTGGGGTCGGGACCCCAAGGTTGAGAACCACTGATGTATGCAAACAGTGCCACCCACAGCAAAGCAACATCCTTCTAAGACTGTTGACTTCTGCATATAGAGGATGGGCTGTAGCTTGTGTTTTGCATACGGAAGGTCCCAAGTTGAGTCTCGGCATCTTCAGCTGAAAGTATCAGGTAGAAGCTGAGGCAGAAGACCTCTGCCAAAGACCCTGGAGATCTGCTGCCAGTCAGATTAGACAACAGTGACTTTGAATGGCCCACATTCAGAAGTGGTTTGCCATTGCCGCTTCTGCCAACCCTGCTGGATTCTGGTCATCTGACGAGGTTGAGCTAGCTTGGGCCATCGAGGTGAAGGCAGGCACAGAGTAGTCTGACCGTATCCACCATTTGCAGAGTAGAACTGGGGTGTGGGATGGGCATTGAGGAGGTGGGATTAATTCCCTCTTTAGTATGAAAGAGCTGCCCTTTTCACTCCCAAACTGGAATTAATGTCCTTTCTTCCCAAATGCACTACAGAAGGCCTGAGAAGTGACTTCACTGCAAGCATTTAGATGCCAGATGATGCCCTTTTCATTTGTTCAGCCTTCCCTCAGTGGAACGGTTAAAATTGACTGCTCTTGGCCTTCTGCTTGTTTTAAGATTTGACTGGGCTTCCCCCCCACACACCCCTCCCTTTTTAGCTGGCACATTATTTTAGATGTTTGTGTGTTGCCTTGGGTGTCTTTCTTTGGGATGGAAAAATTATAGTGTATAAATAAATAGAAGATTGTGTGGGTGGGGGAAACTCAGTGTTTCTTTGGCACTGGATCCTCATGTAACTCCCCATCCCCCCACCCCTGGACCAGAACTCTTCCCTTTCTATAAGTGAGACTTCATCGTGTCCTTACTTTCTAGCAAAACACTTTCCAGTTCTGGCTGGGTGGTATATCCAAGTGACTCTTGATCAAGGGAAGGCCTGTGTCAACTGGGATGGAAAATGGGCAGCCCTTTCTGTGCTTCCTGGCTGTCACTCAAAGGACTGCTGTTTTAGCCTACGGTGGCAAAGAGCTGTGTTGTTGTGATGGTTAGGCCTGTAGCTTCCTTGTCTTTGTGAGAAGAGGACCCCCCCCCCCAATTCCTGCTTTCCCAGCCTGGCCTGCTGCCAGCTAAACATTTGACAGGTGAGCAGTCCCAAGGCACAAGCTCAAGATTAAATTTCCTCTTTGGCCCCAGCCAGGCAATTCCCTTTCAGCTCTCTAGCCAATGAAACGCACATGTTTTCGGAGCCTGCGTGTTCGTGTGTGGTTGGCAGCAATCCACCAAGTCCTTGAGCTCTTTGTGTATAATAGGATGGTGGTAGGCTTCCCATTTGCCTAGGCCCAAATAGAAATTCCTTGCTTCCAGCCCCAAACTCTCATCCTTGAGGAATTGAAAATGGACTTACCATAGCAATTAGTAGAAATTCCTAGAAAGTCCCCTGAAAGTGACATCACATCCTCCACATTACCCTTCCCAGGCAAAGCCCCCTAAATCTCCTGGTAGTGCCGAGGCAGTGTTGGAAACTCTATGGGGTGGCAAGGGGATTGAATTCATGTTGGAAACTCTAGGTGGTGGCAGGGGGATTAATGGCCGGATCTTATTAGAACCCAAGAACTGCCTTGCTTGATCAGACAAAGGTTTATCCAGTCCATTATTCTATGGAAACCACAGAATTTTGGGCAAGTGCTAGGACACTATTCCCTGGACGACAGCATCACTTCCAGCTCACACTGGAATTTGTGTTACTGTGCCAGGGACATTGATTGTGATTCCCCCCCCCCCATTTTGCTCACCACTTTCCTTCTTCTGCCCATCTGAGCAGTGGTGGGTAGCAGAGGTGGAAGATATCCCACCATAAGTGGAAACCTGATAAGCCAGAGATATACCATGCAGAACAAAAAGAGGAAGAGTTGGTTCCTATATGCCACATTTCTCTAACAGAAGGAGTCTCAAAGTGGCTTATAGTCGCCTTCCCTTTGCTTTCCCCACAAAAGACACCCTGTGAGGTAGGAGGGTCTGAGAGAGCCCTGATATTACTGCTCAGTGAGAGCAGCTCTATCAGTGCTGTGACAAGCCCAAAGTCACCCATCTGGCTGCATGTGGAGGAGGAAAGGGGAATCGAACCCAGCTCACCAGATTAGAAGCCACCACTCCTAACCACTACACCAAGCTGACGTCAAGGTGAGAGGAAGAGGAGGGTAGAAAACTTGTGGATGAGGAAAATAGTAATAGTCACATTCCATTGTAATTAACAGTTTTAGAGAATAGGTAGTTGGAGTGTCCTTGGCCTTGTCTTGAATCCACTGTCTATGGGAACAGACTTTCAGGGTACATTTTGGCCACAGAGGGCATGAAAGACGCACTCCATGCATGGAAGCCTTTCCATCTGCAGAAACACTCCAATGACTCGATGCCATGACATTTTTTTTCTCCAGAAAGTTTTTGGGGATCGCTGCACAAAATGTTTTCGTTGCTTTTCGTCCTGCAGTCATCTTAAGCCGTTCCTCGTCCAATTAGCCTTATCTGCGGACCCAGAAATATTATCGGTGCAGATATTTTTAAAAGGGAAAGGTGGCACTCTTACTACTGCTGGGCCTGGGAAAATGAGGCTGGTTTGGCTCTCTTCCCAGACCCCAGGCCAATATAACCGGCATAATATTTCCTGATAGGCTCCCGCTGGAGCCATAAAACATCCAGAACAGCTGAATGCATTCATGGTATGGTTGCGTGTGCCAATTCGGGCTGCAGCTTTAATAACAGGAGTACGATTTCTGATTGGCAAAATCTTTTGGAAGGCAAAGCCAAGGAGGCAAATCGGCTTTTGGGTGTGGGTTGACCTTGCAGGTGTCGAATGAAACCTTACAAGTGTTCATGATGCTTATGGGGGAAAGCTTCAAAAGTCTTGAGTGGGGCCATTTCCTTCAGACCTTTTGGGCACACCCCATGTCAGGAACACATTTGTGCCTCCCCCTGTAGCCACATCTGAAGCCTGTGGATTGTCACCATTCCAGAGCAGAGGCACAGCTATATTCCAGCCCTGTAGCTCCCACTGATTTGTAGAACTGAGAGGTGCGTTATTCTTAAAAACCTTCTTTTCTTACACACAACAGAGTATTACTAACTGACTTACTAATGGCTCAGCATCAATTGTTATGCTTATTAAGGGGTTTTGATCGGTTTCATTGGGGTCTTTTGAATGTAACTCGCCACAAGTCTGTAGAAAGTGGCAGGATAGAAATCAAAAGCATAAATAAATAAATTTCATCCTAGCAGCATAGCAGGGGTTGCTCAGAAAAACAAAAGTGGTCCGCTCCCCGGAGAGATGTTGGCTTCCATGCAGATGATTTTTTCCCCTCCTTTTGCTCCCAAACAAGAACATTGTTCTAAGGGAGCATCTGAACAACATCATCCTCTAGTTACCCACTTTGCAGGATTTCCCTGCATCGGCGTACTCTGTATTTGCTAGGGTCTTTTTGGAAAGAACACTGGGCCAAACTAGACTTAATGTCATCCTTCTGGCTGCCATTTTAAACTGTTTCATAAAGGCTGTCAGGACGCACAGTGCTTTTGTCGTCATTCCATTCCCCCCCCCTCGCCACTGCCTTTTCAAGTGCCAGAACAGCTGGAGGGGCTGTTCTTCTATGATTCTATACTTGAGAAGATGCAGAGGGGTGGAACAGGAGTAGCCCAACCTACCACAATGCAGGCCCAATCTGAATCAGGCCTTTGTGGCATTTTAAAATCACTTA
Source organism: Paroedura picta (assembly GCF_049243985.1). Classification (NCBI taxonomy): domain Eukaryota; kingdom Metazoa; phylum Chordata; class Lepidosauria; order Squamata; family Gekkonidae; genus Paroedura; species Paroedura picta. The sequence continues at coordinate 28,492,298 of NC_135369.1, read as the reverse complement.
AACTCGGCAGTGGTGTCCCCAGGGTGGCCAACAGCACACCATCACATCCAGTAGGCTGACATCTGAATGGGAAGATGTGTTTTTGAAAGTCCTCTCCCATTGAATCGCAGAATCATAGAGTTGAGAGGGGCCACACAGGCCATCTAGTTCAACCCCCTGCTCAATGCAGGATCAGCCTAAACATCCAGGATAAGTATCTGTCCAGTCGCTACTTGAAGACTACCAGTGAGGGAAAGCTCACCACCTCCTGAGGCAGCCAATTCCACTCCTGAACTATTTTGAAACGTTTTTTTCCTAATATCTTGCTGATACTGTTCCAGATGTCATTTGAAGCCATAATTGCGGGTCCCGTTTTCTGCTACCAACAGGAACTTTTCCCTGCCCTCCTCCAAGTGACAACCTTTCAAATACTTAAAGAGGGCTATCATGTCCCCTCTCAGCCTCCTCTTCTCCAGGCTGAACATTCCCGGGTCCCTCAGCCTTTCCTCAGAGGGCTTGGTCCCCAGGCAGAATAGCAAGGCCTTACTGTGTGGAGGCAGCCTTCATTTATCTGCCTTTATGAATCTGTTGGAGGCAAGCATGCAGAGAGCTCAGAGACTGAAACCAGGAAGCAAGAAGTGAGAGAAGAGAGGAGAGATTCCCTTGACTTCCTGTTTCCATGTTCTACACTTCACCGCTCTTCATTTTGGATGCCACTTTGGAAAAAAAATACAGAGAGATTCCAAGCAGCCGTGGAGTCCTCAGAGCAAACCCTGTTCAAACATCTGTTCTGTTGCTATTGAAGTTGCTTGCATCCTCTTCTTTTCCACACACAGCAAGTACAAGATGCTTCAATTTGACTCTTGATGCATAACTCTTACTTTCCTCCCCAACTGGTCCTATTTCTATGACATGGAGAGAACGGAGAACGGAGCTTTGACTGAGTATCTCCTACATGCCTTCCCTCTCCTGGCACCATGTGTGAATGTCCTGGTGCATGTTGGGATAAGGCATTTCTGTGGGTTCATTGGCCTGTGAGAGGAGTAGAAGGAATAAATGGGTATATGCTGAATCAGGGTAGATGCTGGATACGAGTAGGTTCCGTCCACCAACATAGCAGTCCACTCAACACAGATCAAAGCAAACTCCTCAACTAAAACATTCACAGCAGAATTGGAAATTGTGGCTTGCCCCCTGTCATTCTGCTGAGCTAAATTTGAAGTCTTGCTCCAGCACAAGGAGCCTGCTTCCAACAGAAGGGACCCTTCTTGACCAGAGGGAGACTTCAAACTCAGTGAAACAGAACTGGGACTGGGGTTGCCATCAAGTTGCAGCTGACTTATAATGAGGGTTTTCTAGGTATGAGGTGTTCAAAGGCAGTTTGTTATTGCCTATCTCTTCATGGTGACCCTGGTATTCCTTGGTTATCTCCTGTCCAAATGCTAATCATAGCTGACCCTGCTTAGCACCTGAGAGCTGACTAGTCTGGCTTGTCCAGGTCACAAGCTGTTGTTTTCCCATCCAGATGGCAAGGCAGAATGAGGGTTTGGTTTATGCAAAGTTGTGTCCGCTTAATCCTCAGGAAAGTAGGATGGACATCAATTATTTTTATCTGTTTGGCACAAATCTTATGGCATCTTTTGCACCTAACATGTCCTAGACATGATATGTCAATGCAGAGGAAATATCCACAAAAGACAACTGTTTTCACTTGCCTCTGTCCATTACTGAGAGCTTCTGTGTTATGGACATATCTATACCTCAATCTCTGATTTAACACTAAATCCTTCTCTGTAGTAAACCTCTGAAAAATGCAGCTCTGGGAGGTGATCAGAGAACCCACAGTAACCTCACCAAAGTATAGTTCTTTGGGGGAAGCCAGAGTTTAAAACCCCAAATGATTGCTTGATTTGAAAACAGTTACAGTTACAGTCAATAAAATGTGAGTCCAATGGCACCTCTAAGACCAACAAAGATTTATTCAAAGTGTGAGCTTTTGTGTTCATGCACACTTCCTCAGACAATGGAACAGGAATCAGAAGAGTACAAATATAAAGAGAAAGAAGATGGTAGCTAGAGGCTTGCAGGTATATTTGTCAGTCAGTAGGTTTTCAGTATCAGGTGGTGTCTAGACATCCATTGTTTATTTTTACAGCAGTGTCCAGAAAATTTATTTATTGTGTAGGTTGGCTCATTGTCATGTGGATAGCAGGGTGAAAGTTATTGTATGCCTGGTGGAAAGTATTACAGTCAGTACATGTGAAGCAAAGAGGGCCACCCCATAACCATTTCAGCTCATGGAAGCGGCTCAAGAGGGAAGGCTGAAGCCCCTTTTCTCTCAGTGCTGCTCTCACAAACAGAAATCACCTCTGTAATTCCTAGATGTTACTAGGGATGGACAAGTAAGTTCAGATAAGGCAAAAAGGAACTGAATCAATGCTAACTCGGGTACTTTTCAGCTGTATCTGAGCTGCATCACCCACCCCTGTGCTTTAAATAGCCCAAATGGTCCAGCCTTATTTGAATTGCAGTTCACATGTGATTCGGCCATTCAGCAATTCGGCCATTCAGCATTACATCACATGTGATTCGGCCATTCAGCATTATAACCTATGCTGCCATTCAAATCAATGGGAATTCTTGCCTTTTCCCACTATAAGAAACAATGGAGGTCAGATGGGGGCCCTCTCTTTGGGTGCCTATAGAATTTGACCCCTTGGTCCAAACTTTTTGAAACCTGGAGGTTCCTTTGAGGAGAGGCTCATGGAATAGATGAAAAAGTGCTATAGGTTTTAGTGGGGCCAAATTGATTAAGTGGGACCAATTTGAATTGTCTGAATCTTAATAGGTATAGTGAACAATTTATTTTATTTGGGTGATTCAGATTCAGAACAAATCATATAATCATAGAGTTGGAAGAGGCCATACAGGCCATCTAGTTCAACGCCCTGCAGGATTAGCCTGAAGCAGCCAGGATAAGTATCTGCTTAAAGACTGCTTGAAGACTGCCAGTGAGAGGGAACTCGCTACTTCCTTAGGTAGCTGATTCTACTGCTGAACTACTGTAACTGAAAAATGTTTTCCTGATATCTAGCCGATATCATTCTACACGTAGTTTAAACCCATTACTACGGGTCCTATCCTCTGCTGCTAACAGGAAAAGAATCTTTTTTGGGCCAAATTTATATTTGGTGCACATCCCTAGATGTTACATGTACTGTCAGCCAGCCTGGGGGACCTCAGACCCAGTTTGGGTCTCATTAATGTTAGTTTGAGCCTTTAGGCTGGAGGGAGGTTTCAGGATTTGCTCAGTGGAGTGGGAGTACACAGTTACAAGCCAGGAAAAGAAGGTCTTTTATATCCCACAACCCAGGTAATTTAGAGCTTTTCAGATAAGATGTGGTGCCTTGAATGGTGAGTTTTAGCTTCCCTGGCTCAGTCATGAAGCTCACTGATTACTTTGGGTGAAATCGTTATCAGTTGCAGCCCTCTGCCCAGAGACTAGGAATATTACTGAATTAGCTCACATCCTGTGAGCATCAATTAGATGATTACTGTAAAGCGTTTTGCAGTTAATGATGATTAAAAAACAGTAATCACTTTCAAAGCTTTATCCCTGCAAAGACTTGCTGGCGTGCCCCGAGGATGTTAGAATGGAGTGTATTTTGTCTGTTCCCAGTCTAATCTTTCTTCAGGGAAGGGGACGGGGGATAAAACTTTCTGGAAATGAAAGAGCCCTCCAGACTGTGGACCCCCCTCTGCCAACACAAACAGAGACAAACAACATGGAGAGGCCAAGATAAATTTGAGTCATAAGGGGGGGGGAGGAATCCAGCCTCATGTTCAAGAAAGCATTTCCCAGGCTTGAGAATGAGATGCTGGACAGAGCAAAAGGGCCCAGGAGAGAAGGGTTTATGATCCAATTTCATGCCCAGTTCTAAAATAATCCATTGGGCAAATTGAACAAATGTAGCTTAAGACTACTTATTGGATAAGGGTGTTGAGAACTACAGTCTTAATGATGCATACTGCAGGGGGTTGGACTAGATGACCCAGGAGGCCCCTTCCAACTCTATGATTCTATGATTCTGTTCTTCCCTCCCTCAGATTATCTTCCTCCTCTGTACTTGCACAGTCAAGAAGGCTTGGTCCCCTTGATCCCATGATGGTTTTAGATACCCCTAGTGTAGGGTAAGGTGACCAGATTTAACATTGGTAAAGCGGGACACCATTGACCAGGGAGGGGGAGGGACCAGTAGAGGTCCCTGTGGGTCAGGTGGACTCTCCCAGGGAGTCTGAGAGTTTGCTCTTCTTGGTCCGACTGTGTCAGGCACAGAGGTGTGAGTGGAGGTTCCAGGGGATGATCGAAATCAACCCGATCCCATGGATAATCTGCTCCCAGAGCTGAGGCCGGGGGCAACCAAGCCGAGTGCACCAGAAGCATCACCTTCCTTGTTGATGAACTTCTTTCATCTTGAAACTGACTGGTAATATAATAGCCATTGAATGTTGTTTCCTACATCTCTAATATCTTGCAGGAACTTCAATTTCCCCTCATCATTCACCATATGGCCATAGGTTAAAAAAACCCTCTTTCTTTTTGTATTCATATCAAGATAATGGTGACATAAGCAGGGAATCTGGAGCACTCAGTATGTTCTTACAGCGCTAAATGCCTCTGTGGGACAATCTGACAGAGAGTCCCCAGACCAGAGCTGTTTCCCATCCCATTAAACTATTCAGACGAGCTGCTGGAAGATCAAAAGGCTACAATGTGGGAGGCTGGAGAGAGAGTTGGAGATGACTGGGGGGAGCCTAACAAGATGCAAATAGGGAGGGGTTTGGTGCAAGGGCAGTGCAAGCATGCTGGGTTTGCAGCCAGCAGGAAAGGGAAACAGAAGCCAGGAATCTGAGGGGGCAGAGGGAAGTGTTTCAGGTGAGAAGAGGGAAAGAAAGAGATCCACAGTTAAACATCCCAAAGGTTATATATTCCAAAGGTTGAGATGCAGAGGGTTGCCAGTGTGCTGTAGTGGTTAAGAACAGTGGCTTCTAATCTAGTGACCCAGGTTTGATTCTCTGCTCCTCCTCCACACGCAACCAGCTGGGTGACCTTGGGCTCGCCACAACACTGATAAAGCTGTTCTGACATGGCAGTGATATCAGGGCTCTCTCAGCCTCACCCACCTCACAGGGTGTCTGTTGTGGGAAAAGGAAGGGAAGGTGATTGTCTTCTCTGTATCATTACAATTTTATTACATGTGCTGCTGAAGCAAGCACAAGGGAAAGTGGTTGTAAGCCGCTTTGAAACTCCTTTAGGCATTGAAAAGCGGGATATAAAAACTCTTCTACTTCTGTTCTAGAAGGTATTGGGTGTTTGTGTACGTGAGTCAAACTCATAGAGCTGACCTATAGAGATTCACAGAGACAATGTAGTGTAGCAGTTAGTGTTTTGTACTAGGATGGTGGAGACCCTGCATTGAATTACCTTTCAGCCCTGATGGTGATTAGCTGGCTTTGGGCCAGTTATTCTCTCCTAACCTACCTCTCGTGACTGTCATATGCACCCAATTCTGGAGGAGGGCAGAGCTGTATATGCTGCCCTAGAGGTAACGTGAGATGTAAGTGAATGGGTAGACCTTAACTGACTTAGCAGGGGCAGCATTCACATAAGCACAGGAGACCTGAGCTAAGAGTGATTCACACATGCCAATGCAATGTTCTTAAATGAGGCAACGTTCACTGGGTGTGATGGACTAGGGTGTGTGAATTAGCCCTCACACCGTTCACTTTTTCAGACTAGCATGTGAATGGCCTTGCAGGCTGAAATATCCTGCATTTGGGAGGTTGCAGAAATCCCTTGGTTTGACACCTGCAAGCCATTGTTTGGTTCTGCAGGCTGCAACTGGTAACCATTAGACCCCATGCACACTTCTGTTGCCATAGGTAAGGTGCCGGATGTACTTTTATCATAACTTAGTCATATCCATTAAGGAGCTACTTTTTCATAATGCTGTCTAACCCCAGGTTTATATTTGGAAATATGCACATTTTCTGAATAATGCAAAAGAGTGGTTGTGTATGATTTAAATGATGTCTTTGAAAAGATCTTTGCATTTAGTTCCCACTGGACATATTCCAGTTAAATTTTAATAATGTTTCAAAAACATCTGACTTAGATTGATGAAGGAAAACATTAGCCAAATGAAATTCCAAAGTGTACTGAAACTTAACTGACCAACTTCTTCTAGAAGAAAAAGAGTTGGGTTTTATACCCTTTCACTGCCCAAAGGAGTCTCAAAGTGTCTTACAATCGCCTTCTTTTTCTTCTTCCCCACAACAGACACCCTGTGAGGTGGGTGAGGCTGAGAGAGCTCTGACAGGACTGCTCGGTCAGAATAGCACCATCAGTGCTGTGTCAAGCCCAAGGTCACCCAGCTGGCTACATGTGGAGGAGCGGGGAATCAAACCCAGCTCCCCCAGATTAGAAGCCACCACTTGTAACCACTGGCTCTGTGACCGGGGAGGGGAGGAATGTTTCTTAAATTCTTCTCTTCCTTTTTTTTTTTTTTTAAAGGTTTGCGGTCTTGTTACTGAAGGGAAAGTGATTAGGTATCTTCCATTTTTATCTGAATTTTCTGTATAGTATTGTGTATGATCCTGCAATTTGCCAGGTCTTTTGATCCCTTCAGTTCATTTGTGCTGCACCCCCCTCCCCTCTTGAGCCTCTTGTGGCGCAGAGTGGTAAGGCAGCTGACATGCTGTCTGAAGCTCTGACCATGAGGCTGGGAGTTCGATCACAGCAGCCGGCTCAAGGTTGACTCAGCCTTCCATCCTTCCGAGGTCGGTAAAATGAGTACCCAGCTTGCTGGGGGGTAAACGGTAATGACTGGGGAAGGCACTGGCAAACCACCCCGTATTGAGTCTGCCATGAAAACGCTAGAGGGCATCACCCCAAGGGTCAGACATGACTCGGTGCTTGCACAGGGGATACCTTTACCTTTACCTTTTTACCCCTCCCCTCATTATGATGCACTGAGTTAGACCCTGCAAAAAAAAGAAGAAAGAAACAAGAATGAAAGATGGTTGTATTCCAGTCCCTCTGGAATATTTTGCAGACGTGTTAGTAAAGCATCGCATAACATCTGGATGCAATCCCATGTGTGATCGCATTCGTCTTTTTGTGTGTGCACAGTATTTGATCAATGCACATGTACAGGTCAGCATTATAGAGTATGAGGAAAGATGCAAATAGAAAGAAGATCTGTGTGCTTTAATTCTGGGAATAACACAAATTTGTTTGTTTGTTTATTGCTTGCTTGTTACTCTCCAAAGACTCTTGGCAGCTTACAAGAATAAAACTTCATAGATTTATTTATTTATTTTATTAATTACAATTATGTACTGCCCTCCCCGGAGGCTCAGGGCAGTTTACATGGAACATAGGAACAATACAAATACATGGAAAACAGTAGAACAATAAATTTGTAACTAAAACATGTTGATGGGCCCATGAATGGTTGGTACAGTTTCATGGGAGGGGGGCTCAGGGGCCCAGTGGAAGAAGTGGGAACTAGTGGACCCCAACCCCTTTTGCAGGCCCTGCAGAATTGTTCTATATCCATTAGGGCCCTGATCTCCTCTGGGGGCTCATTCTACCAGGTGGAGGCCAAGACAGAGAAAGCTCTGGCGTAAAACCCAATAAAACCCAATAAACCCCCAACAAACCCTCCAAGATTGTCACCCAAAATACCCTCTACTTCTAGAGCGGACTAACCTAGGGGTGGGGCGAAGAGATATAAATGCCCAGCCTGAGGAGGGGCCCTATTGATTTTTTTAACCAGATTTGTCTAGTTAAAATAGAATTCAGAAACAAAACAGAGAGAAAGCAGAGCAAAATTTGGGAACAGCCGAGCAATGGAACATGAGAACTCATCTTAAGTCCGGCTAGTATTCGCAAGTAATTTTGGATGTCAGTAGGGCAGGGATGCAGATATTTCCTTATCAGGTACCAATAGCATTCAGCCAACTAAATTGTGAATTTTCTCCAAAAGATTCTCCTCACCCCCCTCTCTTAATCATATGGGTTGTGGAGCAGCGACAATGGTACAAACAAATTGTCAGCAGATGAATACAGCTACGGTGCACAGCCTGATTAAAGAGTAGATAAAGGTTTATTTAGGAACTAATGTACATGACAGAAAAGAGGAGAGACAGAGATAGGTTCCTGTGGCACTTCCAAGAAAAAAAGGGGAAATTTCCCTAAAGGTAGCCATCTGGAGATGGACAAGGAATGGCACTGAACAGGAAAGAAGGTGCTGACTTCACTTTCCTGTCTAATAGTTTTTGGTTCCCCTTAAAGGTCTTCTCTTACTATTATTTAATTTATATACTGCCCTCCAATGCAGCTCTTTGTACACCAGATGTTGCCTTTTACAACACTAGTAATGTGTTAGATTTATTAACAAGGCTGTAATGAGGACGATCAGGAAGGAGATGGATATACATGAGCCATGGGAGACACATTCCATAATGCTGAATCATTTCAGTAAGCATCATGGGAGAACTTCTCCTTTGCCTGGGGATCTGTGGTTTGGATTTTCTACCTAAATGTGATGGGCAACCCTATCGACCATTAGATGCCTAATTCTCCTGTGATTAAGAAGACTCAAGCAAATACAAACAAGCAGATGAGAAAGAGACAGATATAAGCGTTGGCTTATATCATTTTGGCAGCAGTGAACAGGAAATAGTTTGTGAAGTTAACAAACATGAGCTTTCCTCTCCCTAGACTGCTTTGGTTTCTGAGCCAAAAATTACCAGTGGATTATCGCATTTGCCCATCAGCATTTGCCCATTTGTCCTATTCAGCTTTCACCAACTGATATTGCCTTTCTATTTTCAGGTGAACGAGGCCCAAAGGGAGAGAAGGGAGATAGAGGAGGTACAGAAACAGGTAAAAGAGAAATCTCATTATGCTTAGTGGAAAAAATTAAGTTGTCCTCTGTCTAAGACTGCATTTGGGGGGGGGGGCAGGGCTAGCTACAATATCTTTAACTATTGCATGATAAATAAATAACAAATAAATCTTTACTTTTCTAGCCCGCCCTTCCCATGAGGTTCAGGGTAAGTAACATCAGTCAATAAATACATTGAACTTTAAAATCATATTTTATATTCAAAACATTTCAGTATCTGAACCCATATGTCAACTAATTAAGTATTGAGGAGGGTATCCTTTTGGGTCAGGTGTAATCTCCCTTGGTCTTTCAATGGCTATTTCCTTAGGGGCAGCCAGCCAATTAGATGTCGTGGATGGTATATTCCTGGTCTCAACCATAGGCCTGGTGGAATAGTTTTGTCTTGCAACCCCTATGCAACTAAGGTTAACATTCCAACAGACTGGGGCCAGGGCTGAAAAAGCCCTGTCCCTGGTGGAGGCCAGTCTCATTTCTTTGGGGCCAGGGGACCCTGAGCAGATGTCAATCCAACAAGGGGTCTGGTCCCTTGAAATGGTCCCTGCCAACCTGCTGTAGATGTTCTGGCCACAGACAGTTTCAGTCTCCAAAAAATAATTGCCAGCATAGTTGTAACCTATTGCTTTTTAAAGGCTGTGTCACTTGCATGTATCTAGTGAGACCTGTTTTAGGAGAGACTCTGCAGGGTGGGACTTTCCCACCTCTCCCTCCTGCTGCAGCCCCTGACCTACCTGCAGATTTGTTCCTGGGGTGGGGGGGCCTGTGGATGCTCAGGTGCTGCATACAAGGCAAACTAAGTGGCTGCAATGGGAATTGGCAGGAATCACTACATCCATTCCAAGGTTTTATTTTCATGTTATTTATTTTTGTACTTGTATACCACCCTTCCCCCATTTTCAGAAACAGGTAAGTCTGATGAAGTAGATGAGGAGGTGACAATCCTGTTTCGGATATGTGATATATGATATATAGGGACTGTTTATTGTGCAAACCAAGGCAGAAGAGGAGAGCAACCTATGGCCTAATACGTGTTATCAATACGTCACTTTTTAAAAGAAATAGCAAAAGTGTTTGTACATTTGGCCCATGTTCCTACTACCAGGAACATCCAGTGGTGGAAAGGGCTAGAGATATAGGCACCATTTAACGGTTACATATCTTACTTTTCTCCCAAGCAGGGACATACAATTTGAAACTTGGTGCTGAAGGCAGGGGAAGGCCTCCTGTGCCTCTGCAAATCCTTGTAGCATTGCTAGTTAAATGGTGTTGCCGCTTAAATACTACAAATCCCATGACACCGTGCAATCTTCATCAAATATGCCTGCACAGGGCCCCAACATATTGTCTCTGTAGCATGGGATTCGGAGTGTGCAGCGTGTGCACGTTAAAGTGGAAGTCTCCCCAGGATATTTAATCTAGAGGGCACAGCACAATTCTAGCCATGGTCCACACTTCCCCTGAGTCTGATGGCGAATGGGCAGCGGCAGCTGATTACCCTTGCCTGGCTATGGGGATAATTCATGCTGGGCTCTGGCTTTGACTAACCGGGGCTTGTATCAGCAGTGCGGTTCACTGTGAAGGAAGAGGCTGCCTCAGCGACAGTACGTGCCCCAGTCGGAAATACTATGACTGTTTTGGATCCTGCTGGTGGTGGGATCAATGCAGAATGAAAGGAATGTTTGTAGGCCATTCTAGAGTTAGCAACTGTGGCTATCAAGGTATGGTCTGCATGTCCTCTCCGCCCCCCCCATAGGAACCCTCTGTTCTTTCTCCATGGGGTCCCTTTGAGTTCCATCAACATGCAGTGAGAAGCCAGTGCATGGTTAGGGGGCATGGGGATGCCAGCAGGGCCGCACATCCCTTTTGTTTACGGTACTTCCTGTTGGCCTGTTGAGCCACAGAACCCTTAGCATTCTGCCTCTCAGGAATGAAAGATCCATTTGGAGCTGTGATGTATCTGACACATTCCAAGCCCCCGCATTCTGGAGGGTTCTAGATGAACAGGACAAGAAGCGGATTTATTCTGGGGGGTTTGGAGTAGCAGTTCTTTCGTTCTAGGCCATAAATCTCCTATTTCCCCAACGGACACATGGTACCAATTATCTGAGTCGATGATATCTTTGTGCAGCTGCAGGGACTTAAGGGCTTGTTTTCCTAAGCAATCATGTTTATTTCTTTTCCTTATATTTTCCCCTCTTGGTAAAGGGTTGGAGGGGGGTAATAGGCTCAATGAAAACAAATATGGGAGAGGAACAAAGGCCATGGGGAGCTGTTGGATCTCATGCAATGGGGAGGGGGAATGTGCCACCCCCCACCACCATACCACAGAGACTTTTCAAGGAGATGATCAAGGCAGGGTGGCCATGGCAGAACAAATTATTGCAAACCTCCAAGCATCAGACATCGTGTTTTCCTTCACGGAAGAGTAAGAAGACCTGTGTGAGGTCAGGAGACCTCTTGCAGCTGGCGTGTTCAAGATGAATTGTATTAGGCCTCAGTCCTAAACATACTTCCCTGCAACAGAGGAATAAAGAAAAAGGCATCCATTTGTCAGCAAGCCGTTGAGCTACAGACCAGATCAGTATCTTGTTTCCAGCTATGTCTGTGTCCATGGCTGCCTACAGAAGGATGGAAACCCACAAGAAGCCTGATTAGCTTAAGGACTAGGACTTGGGAGATGCAGGTTCAAATCTCCATTTAGCCCTTGCTGTTTGCTCAATGACTTGAATCAGTCACTTTCATGCAACTTAACTTGGGTTGCCAGCCTGCTGGTGGGGCCTGGAGATCTCCCAGATTTAGAAGTAATCTCCAGACAATAGAGATCAGGTCCCTTGGCGAAAAAGGCTGCCTTCCCCCTTCTACCTCCAGATCTCCAGGAATTTCCCAACCTGGAGCTGGCAACCCTAGACCTCACCTACTTTACAGGAATGTTGTGAAGCTCAAACACAAATGTGTGCGTAATGTATGCCAGATATAAACCATACAGAATTTTTTCCCCATTTGACTGGGGGGGAAAGGGCTGTGATTCTGAGTGGGAGGCACTCAATAAAATTAATGAGCAGCAAGCTTAGAACAGATAGAAAGGAGTACTTTACCCAAACGTGCAGAATTAATTACCGCAAAAAGTGATGGTGGCTACAAGCGTAGACAGTTACACGAGGGGACTGGATTATCATAAGGAGCTGAGGTCCATGCGTAGGTATGAACCACTAGGTATAGATGGAACATAATGTTTGGGGCAATAATGTGCAGTATTCTTGGTGATTGAGGGGCCAACAGTGGGAGGGCTTTGGGAGTTCTGGCCCCACTGATGGCCCCTGGGTTTTTGGCCACTGTATGACACAGAGCGTTGGACTGGATGAGTCATTGGCCTGATCCAACATAGCTTCTTTTATGTTCTTAAATGCAAGCTTAATCATATCCTGCCTGAGCTGACATTAGGTTGATGTTTATGCCCCATATTTACCACCCAAAGGTGTCTCGAAGCAGCTTACAATGGCCTTCTCTTCTTCTCCCCCCAACAGAGGTCGGTGGGACCGAGTGAGCTCTGACAGGGCTGCTCTGTGAGGACAGTTCTAACAGGACTGTGACTAGCCTAAGGTCAGCCGGCTGGCTGCATACGGAGGAGCAGAAAATCAAACTGGCTCGCCGGATTAGAAGCTGCTGCTCTTAACCAACACACCAAGCCGGTTACAGCTAAATATCAGAACCCATGCTGTTGCAGAAGAACCCTTGTTCAGTCTTAGGTGGTGGTGGAAAGTGCCCTCAAGTCCCATAGGGCAGGGGTAGTCAACCTGTGGTCCTCCAGATGTTCGTGGCCTACAATTCCCATGAGGAATTGTCCCATGGGAATTGTAGTCCATGAACATCTGGAGGACCACAGGTTGACTATTCCTGCCATAGGGTTTTCATGTAGTGTTTTCAAGGCAAGAGATGGCCGGAGGTGGTTTGCCAATTCCTGTCTGCATAGCAACCCTGGATATTGTTGGTTCAATATCCCATCCAGTATCCTGATCTTGTTGATCCAGTACCCCATCCAAATGCTATCCAGGGTCAACCATGCTTTGCTCCAAGATCTGATAAAGAATGGCCTACCTTGGCCATCCAGGTCAGGGTCAGTCTCCAGTATGACTGCTTTAAAAAAAATCTCATGTAGTAATGCTAGGGAAAATGATTGGCCTTAAGAACTACAAAATGCTGGCCTTGATAGATGAATGACTTGAGTGGCATGTATAAAACCTTGGTTCTTCTCTCTTCGCATTTGGATCCTGAAGACTGCTCAGAGACATTCCAGGGCAATTCTCTGGATGTGCTGTTCTTGTTTTTAAGAAGTAGCAGCAGAAAAGGTCTTTTTACTTTTGAAGCTAGAAAACCTGTGAGAAATCCATCGGTTCCAACTTTTCACAGAGGAGAACAGGGCTTGTGCCCCCCCCCCAAGTTGTCCCTACACCAGGTCCCCATCATAGCCATTAGACCTGATTTAAACATGATGCTGGCAAGGTAGCAGAGCTTCCCTTTGTGACATTCTATAGGCGCCGCTATTAATTTAAACTGTATAAAGCAGCAACATGCATTCAATTTATGTGCCAGAGCCCTTGCAGATATTGAACTCACACGTTCTAAGCAGGCATAGCTACATAGCTGCAAGTTGTATCACCATTTAAATCAGAGGCTGGGCTTGTGCCAGATCACACGGGGAAGCTATTGTGCCTTATAAGTGGTGTGTTTAAATGGGACACGTTGCCAAGAGCCAGCTTCAGGCATCTCCTTTGCAATAGCCTGTTATCTGTCTCTTTAAGAGCAGAAAGAGTGCTTGTTCCCTCGGTTAAATATATTTTTGAAAGATAAAGCTGTCCTTCAGTCTAGTTCAAAAAACATATACATATACGTATATATGTTGTTGTTGTTGTTGTTGTTAGGTGCGAAGTCGTGTCCAACCCATGGACAATACATACATACATACATACATACATACATACATACATACATACATACAACTCCCTCCCATTCAGGAAACCCTGAAGTTGGTTGAGAAAGCCTGTTCTAGAAATTCCAGGGAAAGAAGAGTGCACATCACAAACATCCTTTGAGGCCACACTAGATGCTAGGTCCACCATGAGTCAGGCTGGGACATCCTGCCCTGACTTGTGGACAGACTTACCTTGGGAAACCTAACTCTCCCAAATGTGCCAGAGCCCAATTCGGCTTGGGAGCATTGTAGGGGGGAGGAGTGGGGGTCCAGCTCCTGCGCTGTTTATGAGAGCCACAAGTGAGCTCTACATGCACATGGACCAGATTTAGATTGGGATTGTGCATGGAGGTTTGAGGGGTTTTAACATAACTCCTCCATGGTTTGAACAAATGTATTGAATTTTGTTGATTTTATTTCTTTAAATTTATAGGCCACCATCTCCGCTGTAGCAGACTCAAGGCAGTGAACAACATGTACTCGATAATACCATTTAAATCAAAGTAAAAAACATTCTTAAAGAAAACCTAGAAATTCCACCCACAGGCATAGGACACGAACCCTGGGTGGGGGCGCGATACAGGAGGGAGGCCAATCTGATGTTGATGTTGACCATTTTTCTGGCCTCAATGGTAGACCGGGTGGAAGAGCTCCGTTTTACAGGCCCTGTGGAACTCAGTGATCTCCGACAGGACCCTGGTGTTGTCTGGGGGCTCATTCCACCACGCATCGATCATAAGTCTCCCTCCTCTCTGCTGTTATTCACACGCACATAAAGAGCAGGAATTTAGCAACTGCATTTTCATGATTTATAAAATGAGATTTTGCAAGGGAGGCTTCCTTCTGTCAGGGGTTCAGTCCCCAAGAACTTCCTCCCAGTTGGGAAGGGAAAAAGAAGGTGACCCAGAAATGTGTTTCCTAACAAAGCAAATGTAACAGACTATTGCACTCATGGCCTCATACAATGAGCTTTACTCCCAAGATTCCAGCAAGTTTTTAAAATGAGATATGATGCTGCTCTCCATCCAGTTCCTATAAAAACATCCCTAATTAAGCACAGTTGGGACATAGGCTAATATTCTACTTAATTGCTCCACAAGTGGAAAAATTAATTCCCCCTTCTGGCCAACGAGTGCCATAGCATTGGGTGGACTGACAAGCCCCCTAACTTAATTAACTTAATTTTCAAAATCAGAATTACATCCCTCTTTCCCGTGCTCTGAGATGACTGCCAACAACCCTTCCTCACGTCACCAGAACAGCTCCCACCTGCCTTTTTGGACACAGGCCTAATTTTAAGATGATTCTATTTGGTCTTAGAGTTGAGGGTTTAGGGAGTAAAATTGGAGAATTTAGTATTTTAAAGCCCTTGAGCTGGAATTTAAACTGCATTTTAATGGAATCGTTTGTTGTTATTATCTGACTCAATTGCAACCTGCCCTGGAGGAAGAATATAATAGGATATAAATCACAGAAATACAACCCTACAAAATTCAGGTTTGAAGTGAGTAGCATATGGCTCCCAGTTGCATGAATCAACTCATAAGATGTGGTACATATGAGTGACATGGCTTAGACATGTGAGCTCTTGTCTATACGCGTTTATATATGCACGTGTGCTCAATTCATTGACCATTCTAAAACTGGCAATCTGGTCCGCTTTTATTGTTCAGAACGACCTACATCGCTCTTGGAATGCCCAACATCTGTACGTGTTTTGTTTACATAACATGTCCATTCTTTATTTGGTACATGCTGAACATTTTTTTTAAATCTCCACTGTTTTTGAAAAGCAGCACATCTGCAGCCTGAAATTGGATATGTAGCAGCAGAACATTCTCTATCTGCAGCCAAACTAAGCACGGCATAATTGTAGGCACTCGTGGGACTTTGGTTTTATATTGCCTGAATGTAGCCATAGAGCATATTGTACCTCGTAGTGAGAGTTTATTATGCCCATGCACAAAGCACATCTATTACTAATCACCACCCCACGCCACCATTCCAATAGCCTCAGGCTTCCAACAAAAGTGATTTTTTATAAAGGGCAATCTATTAGCAGTTGCTTATTTAACACTGACCAAAGCTTGGCTTTTGTTAGTTAAGTCTTTGGGTTGCCAGCTTTTGGTTGAGGAATTCCTGGAGATGTTTTGAACGAGAAAGAACATCAGCAGGGTATAAATGCCATAGAACAGGGGTAGTCAACCTGTGGTCCTCCAGATTTTCATGGACTACAATTCCCATGAGCCCCTGCCAGCGTTTTCTGGCAGGTTGACTGCCCCTGCTATAAGGCACAGAAATGTTTCCTTATATCTAAACTTTTTTTCAGTCAAGCTCTTCACAAATGGAGGGAAAAAATCCCCTAAAAATTGAATGCAAAACCCAAATCAAAATAGTAATGTAGAAGAATCTATGCTAAAAAAAATTGGCAAAAAACCCCCCTGCATGAACAAAATTTCCTCAAGTGACTTCTCAGATAGAGTCCATTTCAACCTGAGTATTTGTCAGGAATATTTATTTCTTTTCGTATCTCTGCTTCCCTATGAACAATCTGCACCTATATGAATGGTCTGTACTGTAAGGAAACACAAGCAGCAAAAAAACCAACTCAAGAGACACCAAGAAAGTGATTTCTATGAGTTCATAAATTAACCAAAAGTAGATAAAAGGGGAACCCAGTGAGGACTGAGCATGTTCTAAGAGGTGTGGAAGGTTGAGAACAGGTGAGAATCAGCAATAGGAAAAATGGAGGCAGATGTGCTATTGCCAGAATCATCTTAATTTCCTGTATTTGTAATAATAGATTAGTAAAATTTGAATGTAATAGTAGACTAAATTAGGTTCTATGGATTTATTGAGACTGTGTCTGAGTCTTTGTGCTTCACTGAATTTATGCCACAAACATTATACCAATATATTTATAATATTATGTATTATGATTTTAGTATTTATAAAGTGCCTTGAGGAATATTTAAAGTTTAAAGGTGGGAGATACATCCTGACCACAAATCAAATCTTGGAGATGCCTGGGATTGAACCTGGGACTCTCTTCGCTGAGAGCCAGCTTGGTATAGTGGCTAAGAGTGGTGACCTGAAATCTGGAGAAGTGGGTTTGATTTCCCGCTCCTCCACATGCAGTCAGGTGGGTAACCTTGGCCTGTCACAGTTCTCTTAGGGCTCTCTCAGCCCCTCACAGGGTGTCTGTTGCGGGGAGAGGAAGGGAAGGAGACTGTAAACTGCTTTGAGACTCTTTGGCTGGTAAAAAGCTGGATACAAAAAAACAGTTCTTTTTCTTCAAGCGAAGGATATGCTTTTCCACTGCGGCCACCTGTTATGTGGGAAGGCTGAAAACGATAAAACCACTGCCCACAATACCTTGTTCTCAGTTAGTGTTCATTTATGGAAAATTTCCATTCAGTAGAACAGGTGTAGTTGTTAACCATACCCAGAGGTAAAATTAGCTGTTGTTGCAGGTGAAATCATGCACCTGTCCACCGCTGACAGCTGAAGAACGTAATTATGAGTTTGGACTGAACCCTGGGCTTCCCCAAAGTTAGCAAACTTCCCCCAAATGCCCTTCTCAAATAGCTTCCATATGTCTCCTATTAAGCACCAGGAAGCAGAAATGTGATAGCCAAAGAGAACAAGGGGCGCCAGCTACCCCAACATGGACTGCTTCCACCTGGATGGTTCCCTCCACCTTTGCCTCCAAACTGGAAACCTTGTTTTGGAGCATCAACATGACATCCTCTATTTATTCTCTAATTGTTTTTCTCTACTTTGGTCTGATTTTTCCCAAATCTGGTTAGAGACAATCCTTTTTAGTCATTATCACAGCCCCAGCAAATGTATGATGTACATATTTATAAAATATCTCCTTATTTTATATCCCTCATTTTCAAGACAAAATGGGACAGGGGTGTAGTTAACAAATTCCCATCTTATTTATTCCACAGACAGTGTGAGACGGTTGTTCTAGTGCTGGAGTAGGAACTGGGATGGAGGGGCAAATACTCTTTCAGCCACTTCATTGTCTCTGTGACCTTTAGCCAGTTGCTCTCTCTGACCAATTGTTCATGGTGGCCGTTGTGCCAGGCCACCGCGGCTTCCCGAATACTCATGGGAGACAGATGACGGCAGCAGGGGGCCACAGGGATCCCACCTCAGGATGGTGGGATAGCAGGATACCTATACCACCATCATGGGGGTGTAGACATGCCCCATTCGGTTCCGCAGTACCGCAAAGCCAAACAGGGTGATTTGTGTCCCTTCAGGGATACTGTAGGTGTGGGGGAGAACTTCCTTTACGCACAGGCCTGGCCTGTCCCGGCTGGGCCTCTGCTGGCTGCCATGGCAAGACAGGGAACACAGAAGAATACGTGTTCCCTTGCTGAGGGCCATCTGAGGCCCTGATTCGGGCCAGGGCCGGGAAGGGGCTGGGATAGTGGCGATGTTGTGCGTACATGGGGATTAGCCCCGCTGCCGTGTTGCTGCCCGCCTGGCCTTTCTGCCCTCTGCATAATCAGTCTCTGACAGCATAACATCTCACACGGTTGTGGAGAGAGATAAGATGAAGGAGGAACAAACAGTGTTTCATTCCCTGAACTTCTTGGAAACAATGAAATTTTGGATTCTGCAAAGGAGAAGATGCACCCCTCGCCTCCCCTTTCCTTCTACCTTTGGTCACTCTTTAGTTCTGAGCCCATTGACTTACTGGACCCTGCCCTTAAACCTGACCAGAAGCATGCAGTAGGGCTACTCTAAAGCCTTTTTTCCAGGGGCCAGCCTTGCTTCCCAATCTGGCCCTGATAACAAGATTGTCTCGTGACCTGATCCATCGCTTGGTGCAATCCCAAGTGGTTGGCCTCAGTTAATCACAGAGAGAGGGGGAGTGATGTCCTTTTCTCTTGATTTTGTGCCGGAAATAACTTGGTCTGTTGCCTGGCGGATAAAATCTGCTTTGTTAAGGAAGAAATACTTTCCAGTTTACTGTGTGGACTTGGAGCTTTCTCCTCTCAGCAGTCTGTGGTAGAGTGGCAGGTGTTATTGTGAGCGTATACTCCAAAAATGTGGCTGTCTTTTCCACGGAATGAGGGGGTGCACCTGGAGAGAAGAAAGATCTCTTTTTTAATAATAGTATTTATTTAGTTCCCAAAGACCGTTTATGCACTGGGAACTTCAGTGCCCCAGCTTCCATACAGCAGCACAAATAGGGGGTGGATGAGGCATACTGGGCCAAATGCTCCCCCATGTGCATGCAGGAAGTGGGGCAACCTGCCACGACTAAAACTCCAGCCTGCAGCCTGGCATGAAACCTCTAGTGCATAAACAGTCAAAGTGGTTTACATAGTACAGCTAAGCAGCCCAGGAACATCTTAATTGATATCCACTCTGAAGCTTTCTCAACAGAGTTTCTTCTGCTCTTTTGATGCAGTAGATGTCCTTTCGATCTCTATAGAGGCCCCATCTGACCCAACTTAGGCTGTTGAAGGTATTCAGGGAAGGGGTGTCTTCTAGAGCCAGCTTGGTGTAGTGGTTAGGAGTGTGGACTTCTAATCTGGTGAGCTGGGTTTGATCTCCTGTTCCTACACATGCAGCCAGCCGGGTGACCTTGTGCTCGCCACCGCACTGATAAAGCTGTTCTGACTGAGCAGTAATATCTGGGCTCTCTCAGCCTCACCCACCTCACAGGGTGTCTGTTGTGGGGACAGGAAAGGGAAGGCGACTGTAAGCCGTTTTGAGACTCTTTTGGGTACAGAAAATTGGCATATAAGGACCAACTCTTCTTCTTATTGAGTTACCAATATTGGATTGGAGATGGAAAGGTCCTCAGCAGGGTATAATGCCACAAAGTCCATCCTCCAAAGCAGCCATTTTATCTAAGAGAACTGATCTGTATATGGTTTGGGCATTTTTGTAACTCCAGGAAATCTCTTGGTCTCACCTCCAAGTGGACAACTCTGTTATTGAGGCTGTTTCAGGAGGCCTGCAGATGAAGTCAACTTTCCCATTATCAAAGTATATTTCTCACTAGGCTGAGGTAAATAGTAAAGGTAAAAGGTAAAGGTATCCCCTGTGCAAGCACCGGGTCATGTCTGACCCTTGGGGTGACGCCCTCTAGCGTTTTCATGGCAGACTCAATATGGGGTGGTTTGCCAGTGCCTTCCCCAGTCATTACCATTTACCCCCCAGCAAGCTGGGTACTCATTTTACCAACCTCGGAAGGATGGAAGGCTGAGTCAACCTTGAGCCGGCTGCTGGGATCGAACTCCCAGCCTCATGGGCAGAGCTTCAGATAGCATGTCGCTGCCTTACCACTCTGCGCCACAAGAGACTCTGTGATAAATAGTAGGATGAGGTAAATAGGATTGCTAGGTCCCTTGGATCATTACTTTGCCTTTGTTCAGGTTCTTTGTGTTAATTACAAGGTCCCTTCAAGAAGCTAGCAGGGGATGGTGGGATTAGATCAGGAAGGAATGGAAAA
Source organism: Paroedura picta (assembly GCF_049243985.1). Lineage (NCBI taxonomy): Eukaryota > Metazoa > Chordata > Lepidosauria > Squamata > Gekkonidae > Paroedura > Paroedura picta. The sequence continues at coordinate 28,471,891 of NC_135369.1, read as the reverse complement.
AATAAATATAACATTCCTATATGACCTGGAAGTGATGGGGGGCATGATACTGGTTTTTCGGCAAAACTGTATGGTAAAATTAGCTTATACAATAGAATTTTGTTCAACATCTGGAGCAAGGGTGGCCAAATTGTGGTTCTTCAGATGTCCATGGAGTACAATTCCTATGAACCCCTGCCAGCATTATGCTGGCAGGGGCTTGTGGGAATTGTAGTCCATGGACATCTGGAGAGCTACAGTTTGCATCTTAAGTCTCCCTACATGCACACACACAAGGTAAAAAGATGTAAGCAGAAAGGAGAGGGTAAACCCAAAAGGTTGAGAACCAAGGGAAAAGAAGGCTGCAATATATGAATGAACCAGTTCACTTATACACACAAAAACACAACACCAGTATTTTAATTTGTAAATAAATGTGTACATACAATAAGAAAACACAAAGGGCCTGTGAAATAAAACACAATGCCAAATGCATTTCAGCACAAAGTCTTCATCAGTGGTTTATAACCATAACCAGCTTGGTCATATTTCACTCACACTGTGAAAAGCACAATTAATCACTAGAACTAGTAAGTAACAAAATTAAAAACTTGAAATGTATTATGGACTCCTTATACATCATCAGGCTCCAATTATTTCTACACATCTGGGTATCTTTGGTCCAATTAACAGCATCGATACACATGAGTTTCTCACCCGGCGAATATCAAATAACCTCACTAAAACTTCTGCCATAACATAGAACCATTCACCTCTATTACAGATTGTATTGGACACAGCTGGAAACTCAACTCCAACTGCCTTTCTGTAGCTCAAGAAGGCCAGGCCAGCCAAGAGTACAAGTCCTTCCAAAAAGCCAGCCTAGAAGGGGACTCTGCTTAGGATGCACAGAGCAGCTGGAAGTCTCCTCTAAGTTTGCTAAGCAGATGAAAGTTGGGACCCAAGTTCAAACCAGGAAAGGGGGACCTTCCACTCAGGATCCTGTGGAACTTCATGGGGCCCTGTTTGAGGAACGAAAGCTCTTTTCAACCAACTAAGCAAGGAATTATATTTATTTTATTTTAAACAGTGTGGAAGAAAGAGCAGGTTGTAGGAGACAGGCCCTTGTCCCACTTCCAATTAGGGCAGCCAACTCCAGGTTCAAAATTCCTATTTGGAGGCTGAGCTTAATGAGGGCAGGGGTCTCTCCAGTTGGATCTGCCAATCCTACGCCATCCATCCACTCCGGGTGGCCTGGGGGAAGGGACTAGCAACCCTAGGCAGGGTATGGGGAACTTTTATAAACACATAGTTTTTTCTGCTAGGAAAAGGGGGGATCCTCTGTGATCACTCAAAAAAGCTTATACTGTTTACCAAATGGGATAGCTTGCAGAATTGGTTGAGATTAAATAAATACTGGATGGATTCAGCTCACAGGCTGGTAATCTAATTTTCAGCACCAAGTGAAGATTTTTACTACTCTAGATGATGATCATTTTAATGATGTGGTTCCCCCCCACACACACATACACATCTTCCAATATGTTACAGCCCAGCTGTTTTATCCTGGAGTTCTGTTTATTTATTGTTATAGATGGCTTGCGTTTAATTAGTTTTTTTTAATAATTACTTTATTGCAGCTGGAATTCATGCAATTTGATTTGATCTTATCCAGGGATGGTTTTATTGAGTTTTGTTTCAAATGAACAATTTTATTACCTCATTTTTATGTTGTATTTTATTGATGGTTGGAAAGTGCTTTTGGGGGTTTTTAATTGAAAGCACAATTTATTCACTTATTAAATAGGTATGGTTCTCTTCTGTACATTAGGAGGCAGCTGGAAAGTTTAAGGCCTTACTTTAATTGCTTTATTATCATGGCTTTTAATAGTAATTTCTTCTGGCTGTATGTTTGATCACTTGTTAGTTTTCACTGTGTCATAAAAGAACTCTGGAGCTCCCACTGCACATCAAGTGGAGTAAAAATGCCTTAGAAATACAAATGTATATTTTATCTCAGGTGCTACGACAAAAACTTGTGGAGGTATCAGTTGGCAAATCTCATTCTCCATTTCAACCTTTACGTTTTACTTCTCTATTTTAAAAATGAGCTAATAGAATATTAGACAATCCATTATTCAAATTTGAGGCAGAACATACCCAGGAATAGAACTAGCATGGTATAGTGGTTAGGAATGGCATGGAATGCATAATCCCCCCCCCCCCAGTGTTCATTTACTTTAGATTTCATAGAAATTCATAGAATCATGGAGTTGGAAGGAACTATACAGGCCAGCTAGTCCAACCTCCTTCTCAAGGTTTTTGATAAGGTTCCCCATGATGTTCTGAAAGCTTTTGATAAGGTTCCCCATGATGTTCTGATGGATAAATTGAAGGACTGCAATCTGCATTTTCAGATAGGTGGATAGGGAATTGGTTAGAGTAGCGATCCCCAACCTGTGGGCTGCGGACCACATGTGGTCCTTCGACTAATTGGAGGTGGGCCCCGAAGGATGCCTCCCCCCCCCCCGTTAGAGAACCGCACTCAAAGAGTTGCTGTCAATGGTGTTTCATCAGACTGGAGGGAGGTAAGTAGCGGGGTACCTCAAGGCTCGGTTCTCGGTCTGGTACTTTTTAACATATTTATTAATGATCTAGATGAGGGGGTGGAGGGACTACTCATCAAGTTTGCAGATGACACCAAATTGGGAGGACTGGCAAATACTCCAGAAGATAGAGACAGAGTTCAACGAGATCTGAACACAATGGGAAAATGGGCAAATGAGAACAAGATGCAATTTAATAAAGAAAAGTGTAAAGTTCTGTATCTGGGTCAGAAAAATGAAAAGCATGCCTACTGGATGGGGGATACGCTTCTAGGTAACACTGTGTGTGAACGAGACCTTGGAGTACTTGTGGATTGTAAGCTAAACATGAGCAGGCAGTGTGATGCAGCGGTAAAAAAGGCAAATGCCATTTGGGGCTGTATCAACAGGGGCATCACATCAAAATCACAAGATGTCATAGTCCCACTGTATATGGCACTGGTCAGGCCACACCTGGAGTACTGTGTGCAGTTCTGGAGGCCTCACTTCAAGAAGGACATAGATAAAATTGAAAGGGTACAGAGGAGAGCGACGAGGATTATCTGGGGCCAAGGGACCAAGCCCTATGAAGATAGGTTGAGGGACTTGGGAATGTTCAGCCTGGAGAAAAGGAAGTTGAGAGGGGACATGATAGCCCTCTTTAAGTATTTGAAAGGTTGTCACTTGGAGGAGGGCAAGATGCTGTTTCTGTTGGCTGCAGAGGAGAGGACATGCAGTAATGGGTTTAAACTTCAAGTACAACGATATAGGCTAGATATCAGGAAAAAAATTTTCACAGTCAGAGTAGTTCAGCAGTGGAATAGGCTGCCTAAGGAGGTGGTGAGCTCCCCCTCACTGGCAGTCTTCAAGCAAAGGTTGGATACACACTTTTCTTGGATGCTTTAGGATGCTTAGGGCTGATCCTGCGTTGAGCAGGGGGTTGGACTAGATGGCCTGTGTGGCCCCTTCCAACTCTATGATTCTGTGATTCAATGTAGGATCTGCCTAAAGTATTCACAATACTTATCCAGTCTTGTTGTACTTATCCATGCTGAGTATTTTTCCCACCTCTTTTCTTTGCTAGTTTCCCTATTTTATTAATTTCTTTTAAGATACTTTTGTTCGCAGAGTTTCAATATGCTGAGAGAGGCGGGCACCAGGCAGTTTAAGGAATAAAATAGTTTTATTTATGAATAGAAACAACTATGTGTTGAGAGACAGAACTACCTAGCTAGCTGTTGCCTGCAGTCATTCTTTGTTTCAACAACTGTTCTGGAGGCAAGCAGAGGGGAAGAGTGCTCAAAAAGTAGGAAGTCTCTTGTTGACCAATCAGGACACAGGAGGAGATGACTTGAAAATCATCAGGAAGTTCATGTCCTGTCTATGCTGAATATATATCTCCTCCGATGCCCCCTGCAGGGCACTAGATTCTGCTCAGTCATGCACACCACAGATCTTGCCTATTCCAGCAATTTTACACCATCTGGATGAGCCTAGCTAGCTTGAACTCAGATCTTAGAGTCCAATCAGAGTCAGCCCTGTTTAGTACTTGGGTGAGGTGCCACTAAGAAAGTCCAGGGCAGCTGCATAAAGACAGGCCATGGCAAAATACCTCTGACCACCTCTTAACTTCCAAAATGGGGTTGCCATAAGTTGATGAGGGGAAGGGAAGCAAAAAAGTGCCAATTTTAACATTGATGCTCTTGTCTAAATTTGTGGTGCAAGCAGCATAGAACAAACAAGATCAGTTCCCCACACGTCTATCAGGATGTCTGTTAGGAGGCAGAAACACCTTGGAGAGTATGTGGTTTTAATTCCACCTGTTTTTATGTTCTTTTGTATGCTCCACACAGAACCTGCTGCAGCAGAAGCGATCATCCGGCTGGTGAATGGCTCGGGACCCCATGAGGGGCGAGTGGAAGTTTTCTACAACCGACTGTGGGGGACTGTTTGTGACGACGGCTGGGATAAGAAGGACGGGGATGTCGTGTGCCGGATGCTGGGCTTCCGGAGTGCTGCAGAGGTTTACAGGATGGCTGCCTTTGGGCAAGGTAAATAAAGATGTGGTCCACATTCTTGGAGCAATAGCCTTCCTAAATTGCCCATGGAATTGGTACCATGTGAGGAAAGATTCTACCACAATGCTTTGCCTGAACCAGAGAGACATCTTCCATGAGAGAGAGAGAGACATATCTAGGGGGATTAGATGCTTAGATTTTGCTAATGTGAAGAAAGATCCTCTTAAGCAGGGGTAGTCAAACTGCGGCCCTCCAGATGTCCATGGACTACAATTCCCAGGAACCCCCTGCCAGCGAATGCCGCAGTTTGACTACCCCTGCTCTTAAGGAATGGGAAGGCGACTGTAAGACACTTTGAGCCTCCTTCGGGTAGGGAAAAGCGGCATATAAGAACCAACTCTTCTTCTTCTTCTTCTTCTTCTTCTTCTTCTTCTTCTTCTTCTTCTTCTTCTTCTTCTTCTTCTTAACAGTGAAAGAGCTCTGGAGCCAGTCCATGAGAAATTACTGCCATTCGGTTGGAACTTTCTCAACGTTTCCATGAGTGGCAGGCAGGATATTTTTTCACAGTTTCCCCTTCTTGCAATCCTCTGGCTTCTCCCTCCTGCTGTTTCTGGGGATCTCCCATCTTCCAGGTGTAGCACTGGGGGGTTTTGAAGCACAACAGGAGGAGGGAGGTACAAAAGCTACACTCTGCTCTGGGAAATCCTTCAATCAATGGTAATTTTGGGAAGGATCCAAACCTATGATTCCAAGCATCCTTGTCCGTGGTCTTTTGTCTCACTGTTTCTTCTGACCAAGCAAGTTTTGCAAGTCTTTGAAGCCCTACAAAAATGGCAAATCTGTCACGAGATCAGTAGCACAGAGGCTTAAAGTGCATTATTAGAATCTCTCACGAATGCATTAAGTGGCCTCTGGCAAGTCTTTCTTTCAGCCCTGCCCCCAATTCCGATTAATAGACTCATAGAATCACAGAGTTGGAAGGATCCTCCAGGGTCATCTAGTCCAACCCCTTGCAGAGTGCAGGAAATTCACAACTACCTGCCCACAGGTAGTAATAATACAGACCTACCTGATAGGGTTCTCATAAAGATGACAACAGAATAATGGGCATGAAGTGATCCAGAATGTTGTTATAATACAGCCAATGTTAGCCAATGTTTCATCCAAATCTTTTCTAAATCCACAGCATTTACAGATCAGTTTTATATTGTTCGGAGAGGAATGGGGGGTCATTTTGGAGGCTGCAAACCAGTGACAAAATTCTGATTGTTTTTTGAATTAACAAAGATCAATGTTCTCATTCCCCCCATCAGTTACCCAGCCTAAGAGAAAGGAAGATTGAGGGGAATGTGAGCTTGATCAAGGTCTACTATCTAGTATTGGATTTCCTATGATAAGGTCATTAAGTTAGATTGAAGAAGCATGACAAGCATTTTCTGCCTGCTTGTTTGTTTGTTGTTTTCTTACCAGCACTCACACAATAACACCTGCTGCTCCCGCTGTTTGCTAAGCGTAGTGCATTCTGCTAACGTTAAGGAATTTGCCTACGTGCCTTTCCCCCCTCACCTTCTGCATGCAAAGCAGAGGCTCTTCCACCCAGCCACAGCCCCTTGAATGTTTTAAACATATGGTCACTCCTCTGCAGCTCTTCAGAACCAGACAGCAGACTGAATCATAGAGTTGGGACCTCCTGAGTCATCTAGTCCAACCCCCTGCACTATGCAGGACACTCACAACCCTATTGCTCATTCACTATTACCTGCCACCCCCTTGAGCCTTCACAGAATCAGCCTCTCCGTTAGATGGATATACAGCCTCTGTTGAAAAAAGATGGAGAACCCACCACCTCCTGTTCCGCTGACTAAATAAATATGCATCACCTGACTTCAATTCCAAATGGAACTGTTTGTTGCAGGGCTCATTCAAATGAAACATCTCAAACTTTCCTTCCTCAAATGTTCCTTCTGCACATGCTTTGAAATCTCCTCCTGATCTCTAATTGGGGCCATTCTGCACAACGGGCAATGTTGCTAAATCTGTGCGCTATGGAAAAGCGCTGCAATCAATAGCGGCAGGTCTCGGTAACACACACAGCCGTTTCTATTGAAAAAAAGGCTCTCCCACTAGCGCTGTTCTTGTAACGCACAAGTTTCCGGTCTTGTCAAAATCGCAACAGAGGAGGCGATATTTTTCCGTGCTTCCTCCCGCCCCTGGCCGTCAATCAAACAGAACAGCCAATTAACTGTTGTGTTCCTGCTTCCCTTTAAAAACTGTTTTTTAAAAACCTGAAAACACAATGCATATTTGTTCATTCAATGTATCAGAAAGTCCTTTTTCGTTGGCGTAGGAACAGGCACTTAATCGTTTACACGCTCTTAAAGTTAACCTCCCCCCCCCGTGCAATTTCTGGCAGTGTCGAACAGGGGGCTGTATTGTGCTTGGAAACTTTACAGACAATTGCTTGTGGAGGGATTTCTGCCAAAGAAGCATCGCTTATTCATTGCTTTTGCTGGTTTAAGGGGGGGGGAAATGACGATTGTGATGCCGGACGCTCGGATGCGAGAGCTGAGGGAGGGACATGCTTGCTACCACTATATTGAGAACGCACGTGTCTTTTTCGGATGTGTTGCAGGTTGTTCTCAAGAATCTAGAGTTTTTTTTAGGAGGAATCCACTTTTGTGGATTTCCTGAAAAGCGCTACAATGAAGCAATTTTTGTGGTAGTGTTGCAGGAGTGTTGCAGATTGTGCACGACGTCGTGCATAACACAAAAAAAATAGTGTTACACAATGGTAAGACTTCAGCAACATTAATGCTGTGCGGAATGGCCCTTGGTTTCCACGAATCCTGGAAGATTCAATCCCAGCTTTTCCTGGCTGTGACTGAAACATCATTATCCACTTCGTTGAGGGAGTCCTTCGACAGCCTTGAGGATGGAATCGGATTTATTGCTGGTGATTCACGAACTGGAAAGGATTAGGCCTGACTCATGACTCTCAGCTGGAGAATCGGGGAGGATTGGCATCTCAAAAGGAGGAAACATCTTTCCTTCTGCTTGTAAACTGAGCCGTCCCAAGTCAATGAGCAGTAACTCTTGACCCAGGAGGTCCCTTCCAACTCTATGAAGCTATGATTCTATTCTTACAAGACATCCCAAGATGTCCCTATAATTGGATCCTAAACTTGAGCTGCAGGGCTTGTTTATGCAGCCAAGCCATGCTCCATCACCACCCACAGATGCTCAAAACATTGTTTGGACAAGAAGGAATTCTTGGAATCCCCTCTGGTACAGCAACACAAGAACATTTCATAGGACCAGACTGTAATCTATGAAAGGATCCTGGATTTAGATAATGCTGCTTGTAGAATTACATGCATTGAAAAGCAAATAAATCCTGCACTAAGGTAACTGAAATTCTGCACCGATAGGCAAAACATTTGTGGCCTGATTAAATAAGGCAAATTAATCATATGTCCATCATTTTTAAGAATTTATTCTGCTTTTGCTCACAAAAGGACTGGGGATTGTGTCAGACAATGCACCCGTTAGAAGGATGCATGGATGAATAAGCAATCAGTAGCAACTAGCTATGGTAACTGAAGGGAGCCTGCATATCGAGAGGGAGGAAACCTCTGAATATCAGTACTTGCCTCAGGCTCTAAGCCAGTTTACCATCCAGGGTTGCCTCCTGACTGACTGCTGGACTAGAAGAACCACTAGTCTGATCCAGCAGGATTTTCCTGAAGTTCTTATGAAATCATATTCAGCCATTCTTGTTCACTTAGACATTCAAGGCTACCTTTACAACCACAAGGACAAGAAACTTACTTTTAAAAAAAGGGAATTAAGATGATCAGAAAACTGAAAATCACATTCTGCAAAAGGCATCTCATCGAAGTAGCGTGAGGAGCAGATCTTGGGAAAGACCCTTTCTGGGAGCTCTTCAGCATATCCCACCATTCAGAAAGCTGCACCTTAAGCTTGTAAGGTTTCCCCTTGCAAAGTGGCAGTACAAGTAAAACCACTCTTTCTAGATCCAATCAAGCCCATCCCCGTCCCTTGACTTTCCTTTGTCCTGCTCCGGTACAGACTACTGGTTGGCTCTCTTTTGGTTTATCGAATGTAGAGTGTAAAACATCTGGTCCAGTCATCTCTTTTATATTTTGTACAGAACCTAGTACACTGTGCTCAAATGCATGTTAATAATAGTGGGCAAAATCTAGGGAGAATTCCCTAGTGCAAACCTCACTCAGTTGATGGGCGTACTTCCAAGTGGATCATTTGCCAGCCGTCCTTCATTTCAGCTGGTCTTGTGCAGGATAATTTCCTGCTGGACTGAGCACAGTAGTAATATATACAATTAAACGTGTTTGTTTATAGAACATTTTCTTACAGAGAAATCACGATAATCTTTACATTAACTTTGGAAGGCAGACAAATAGTGTTATCCCCAATAAAACAAATAGGAACATAAGACCCTTCTCTCCTTCAGCTAGCAGAAGGCTTGTGAAATCATCTATGGTTGAGCTATTAGTCATGACACCCAAAGGGAACTTCCATTTTCAGAGGCAGTCGATTTCTGAATGCCGGTTGTTGGGGGGCAACAATAAGGGAGGAGGTTTGAAGTTTCTTCTTGAGGGTCTTCTGGGCCTCTGATTGGCCACCATGGAAAACAGGAGGCTGGATTAGACAGACTGTTGTTTTGATCTTTTCTCATCTTGAGCATGCCCTTTAAATTTTCTTACAAGTCTTATGCCCGCTGTCTTAATTGACCATGGAATAATTGATATAAGGAAAAATTCCCCATGTGCCATGAATATTAGCTTTAGCAAGATGTGAACTACCATAGAGAAATTCCACACCTCCTAACAAAGTTCTTTTCATGTCCTTCTAGGGTTGCAAGGTCCCTCTGGCCAGAGAGGGACGAGGGGGCAAGGTCAACAGCCCCAAGTTGGGCAACTGCAGGAGATGGGGGGGGGTGTCCTGGGGAGGAGAGGGACTTCAGTGAGATAAAGCACCCACTGTCTACCCTCCAACATGTTTACCCTCCGTAGCACCAATTTTCTCAAGGGGAAGTGATCACTCTAGTCTGGAAATGAGCAGTAATTCCAGCGGATAGCCAGGTCCCACCTGGAGGCTGGCACCCCTATGTCCTTCAGTCAACTACCAGTGTTTGCCTGAACAGTGGCCTTTCTATCAGACCCTTAGTTACAGGGGATATAGGAGGGCAATGCCCCTTTAGACAGCGCTGGTACCACTTCTCTAAAACCCCAAGTTTGTGTGTGTGTGTGAGTGACATTTTTTTCCTTGTGGAGAAATATGGTAGAAATGTGTGTCCCCCCCCCCCCCCATTGCCTGGGATGGAATGCGGGATGGAAGTCTCAAGGGAAACTCATTCTCACCTGCTTTTGTCCATGGGCCTTTCACTTCATTCTTGTTTGTTTCTCTCCTCTTTCAGGTGGGGAGACTATTGTGCAGACAATTTTAGAGTGACATTTATACCATTTTAGGGTTGCCTCCTGTTTTCAGTTGGGAATTTATTTCAAGAAGTTGGTGGAATCATGTGAGGGGGAGCTAGCAGCAGAAAAAAATAATACATAGTTTCACTCAGCCAGTTTTAAATCAGCAGGTACAAGTCACCTTACTTAGCTTGCCTGTGCATGAATGTATGTGTCCCTTTGAGCACATGCAGAGTGCTTTTGATTCACCAGTGAGTAACCCCTGGCCAAGTCCTGGCCTCCTCACTTCTCCCAAAACTGGCTGTCCTTCAGCAACTGAAGAAAGAAGGCTCAGACAGATTTAAGCTTCAGAGGAACCTCATAGTACAGAAGAGTCAATATTTCTGTGGTAAAGGCTGAAAGTCTTAGGGGGCATGATAAACTTCTTCAGCTTCACCAAAGAAGACAGAAATAAATTGCCTTTGAGAAACTCTAGATTAATATAAACCGAGAATTTCTGTCCTAAATTCCAGTTCTGCAAACTGTCCTGCACATATCGAGAGTTACTCCCAGCGCCACTTATGGCAATCGACATGGTTTTAGGGGGTGAATTATTAGGCTGTGAAGACCAATCTGCAGGCCAGTGCAATAGTGGAATCTCCACCATCTATATTATTGTGAATGTTCTGTTTTAGAAGCATCTCATATTGCTGGATGTGACATTATCCGAGGCCACTTTATGAGGCTGTGGTTTTATGATTAGGAAGTGTAAAAAAAAAACTATTTGGTAAGAGAAGATTACAGTGGACATTGCTATGAGATTACCTTTCTTTGGTCACTAGGGTTGCCAACCTCCAGGTGTGGCGTGGAGATCTCCTGTTCTTCTAGCTGCTCTCCAGCTGATACAGCAGTTCCCCTGGAGAACATGGCAGCCTTGGAGGGTGGACTCTATGGCATTAGACCCTGTTCCAACTCCCCAGAGACCCCACCTTCCCCAGGCTCCACCCCCCCAAATCTCCCCCAACTTAAAGCGGGCAACCCTACTAGTCAATTTGAGTACCTGGGATTTAAATCCAGTTTGTTTTAAATTACTAAATTAGGGGCATGATCCTTTGCACACTTTCCTGGCTCTTAATTCTGAGCAGACCTGCCCACGATTGCTTCCTAAGCAGCCTTTTTGCGTTTTGGACCACTTAACATTTTTGCTGTTTCAAGCTGCCGCGGTGGCCTTACTCTTATGTGCCCTTATCCTACAACATCTGACTGCTTGGGTTTCCTACAACCTGGAGGGAAAAAATCCTACCCCTTTAAAAGAGATTGTATACATGCAACCAGGCATAAGCAGCTTTTCATGGTGGAAGAAAGTAACATCCCCTGGTCAATAATCTTCTGCTAAGCCTCTTTTAAAGGGACAGGACTTTTTTTTTCTTAAGGCAGTTGCCAGCTTTATTGGCTATAGGTGTGCTTCAGCCTCCATTTATGCACAAACCAGATTTTTCCCAGTGGACCACACCAATATGTCATCCCAATGAGACTTTGACACTTCCCATACCTGCTTACTGCAGTCCTTAAAATGAATGAATATGTGTTTAGGGCTAGGCTTGGTGAAGAAAATTTGATGGCTCTTGGGTGATTTGTGACATCTCTTGTGGACAGTTTCTTTGTGCCCACATGGAAAGTGTCTTATAGTGACAGTGTTAGGATACAAACACTCCCAAGCAGGAGTATGAGTTATTATGGCTAATGGTACTATCCAATTCTTGTCTCAGGGACTGGGCGTATCTGGATGGATGATGTGGCCTGTAAAGGGACAGAGGACAGCCTGTTCCACTGCACCTTCAACACCTGGGGGAAAACAAACTGTGGACATGCCGAGGATGCAGGAGTGACATGCTTGGTGCCGTCATAAGAAAAGTTTGGCAACCAAAGGTGATCCATTGAGAAGGGAACTGTTGGATCCCGGAGACTGATCAAGACCGGCCGCCATCTTTCTTCCTTTCCAGGTGGTGGCCAAGTGGAGTAGTACCTCTCAGGGCTTGCTGTAGAGTCTACCGCAATCTGGTAACCCCTTCAGGATGAGGTTCCAGCCCTTCCTAAACGACATGGCTTCTTTTTCTCACATGTAGTCCAACGTTATGGGACGACGCAACCCTGAAAATGTCTGTCCCTGACAGAACTGCTAGAGTTATGCAGACTTTGAATACCCAGCTATGATCATCCCTTTATTGCAAGCAGCATACAATGCAACAAGCAGACCGACGCTACAGTTCCGCAAGGCTTGAAGACGCATGTGGCGGGGAACAGCTGAGCACCTAAGGGCTTAACCTATTTTCTTAGCGAGTTGTTGATTGTTGCTTTTTTTTTCATCCTAAAAATAAAAGGTGTGTTATTCTGTAATTATCTCTGTGATGGAAAGTTTCATGTTCCTTCTTAATGACCCTTATTAGATTTAACAGAACCTTTAAAGTCAATAGGTCCTTAGCATACTGAAGCAGGAATGTCAAAAGGCAAACTCAGTTGTATGATGACGTCCTTATTGCACAAGTGAATAGGCAGCTGACTGTGCTAGGGGCATCCTTTCAAACCCATACCCCTCAATGGATAAATGGGTTTAACTCGGTTTAGGATTGCAGTCTGAATCCCAGAACTCTGTGTATTCATAAGATTATTATTCAACTTTTCCTCCACAGCAATCAGGGTAGGCTCATACTCAACCAGTAAGCTGCATGAAAGAATGGAGATTTGAACCCAAGTGACTGAAGTCTTTACACTTTAACTACAGAGAAATCTTGGGTTCACATCCACCAAACCTCTATTGCAGGCTTTCTCAACCAGGGTTCTGGGAAACCCTGGGCTTCTTGATAGCCCTGGAAGGGTTTCCCAAATGGCCAACAATGTTCCTGCAGGGGGTGGGAAGGGGAGGGGCCTTAGATAGGTGTGCCCACAGCTATGCTTCCCAACCCTGTTCTGCATGATTGTGCTACTTCTTGGGTTTCTCAAAGCCTGGAGAATGTTTCAGGGGTTTCTCAGTGGTCAAAAAGTTGAGAAAAGCTACTCTATGGCAAACAGAATATAATTGCTACAGATGGGATTACATAATCCAGTCCCCAATCTTTTTCATCTGATGGGCAGTTTTGAAATAATAACAGAGGGAGGTGGATACAACCGCAAAATGGCTGCCACAGGAGACACAGCCACTCGCAAAATGGCTGCCACAGGATGTCAGAACCAACTACAAAGTGTCGGGGAGTGAAGTTATGCATAACTCTGAAAGTAGCTCTTCAGCATTTCGGACCACAGCTCTGTTTAACAGGATGCCTTTTAAAAGGAGCATTGTTTAAACACATTTCCGTGCATATACATCCACATGAACTACCTGATTGCAGAGAGTAGCCATTCGTCATAGATAATAGGATAAGTGGTTTGTAGTGGATTTTTATCCCGTCTGTCTCTTAGGTATAACATCCAGTCTTTTGCATTTGGTAAGAAATAGTATCAGCTTACGCCTGTGCAAATTTGTTCATGAGTCTGATGGATTTCCACTCCATGTGGCATGAGCTAGCTAAGAAACCCTCGTCCAGCTGTCTCTGTTTTAATTTTGCAGGCATCAAGCACACTTATGCAGAAGGGGAATGCCCCTCCTGGATTCTTCCTGGCTTTAGGTGAGCCTTTCTCTCAAGGGCCCAGACATTTTCAGCCTGCGCTGTTTCTTTTAACAATCTCAGTGGTCAGAGCCTACTGCATCTGATGTGTACAGTGAGAGAAAGATTCTGCTCATGTTTTGATTTTTTAAGAGTTACTAAAATATGCATTGCAATATATTACCAACACATCAAAAATATTGCTTAAAATAATCACGAACTAACCCATTAAAGCACCCACATTTTTAACAACACAAAGCCCATCAATAGGCAAAGTTGGGTGAAATAATCCAAAATTGGTTGAGATGATTCGATCTTTTCTGCATTTCACTGTTGCTGCTGTTTCCCAGGTGGTGTTGCTGCTTAGGACAAAAAGTTGCTGGGTGGTGGGGGTGGTGGTGAGTTTGCACCTACCTTCAAATCAGCCAGCCAGGAAAAGGATAGGGATGAAGGGGGAAGCACCCTCTCCTGCACACACCATGCATAGCACCACCTGACTCTAGCTCCAAGCATGATTCCCAGTTTTGTTCCTAGTTCTGTTTATTTATATATCTATAAAATCTATTCCCTGCCTTCCTGCTTTAAATTAATGGCCAAATCAGGATAAAGTCAGAGTTTATATCCCTACCAAACTGCAATAAAATAATTAAGCTACATACACCGTCATATAAGACAAATGTTAGACAGAATTACCAGTGCAAGCCAAAAACCAAAACTCCCCTCAGCACACAGATATAATTGCCAACAAGCCTGGAGAAAAACTGCCTTGTCTTTTTAACAAACATTCAGTATATGGAAATGGACAGCTAAAGTTTTTCATCACAAGGAGATCAACCTCTGATTGGGGTGGGTGGGAATCATTAAGTGTCTGTTAAATAGAGTGGGACACCCCCCCCCCCCCTACAGGCTGCTGGTAACCCTTAAAGGCCCTCTGGAACAAAACAGGTTTTCACATTGGAATGGGAGGCTGCCCTGCAAGAGGAGGTATCATTCAGTGGTACAACACCTGCTTTGTATACAGCAGGGACCTGGTTCAGTGCCCAGGATTTTCAGTTAAAAGGGTCTGAGGGCAGGTAATGTGAAAGACCTTTGCCTCAGAACCTGGATACCTCGTCCTAGACAGAATAGTTAGTACTGACCAGGATGGTTTTACACTATACAGCAGTTTCACGTGTTCCTCCTGGGGCTTCTGTGGTGATCTCCCTTGGTGGGAGCAGGTGGACCAACCTTCTCTGGTTCATAGCAAACAACCTACTATACTATGGGTCTCAGCAGACTTCATCCAATGAAAGGATGCCAGTCCCCAGGTGGGCTCTGGGCATTCCCTTGTTTTACAGCTCATCTCCAGGTGACAGAGACTAGTTCCCCTGGAGAAAATGGCTGCTTTGGAAGGTGGACTCCATAGAAGTATGCTCCACTGAGGTCCTGTCCCACCCCAAATCCCACCCATTCTCAGCTCCATTCTCAACATTTCCAGGCATTTCCCAACCCAGAACTGGCATGATGACCCTTGTCCCTGATTAAGAAGTGCTCATCTTTTCACTCTGAACAACAGAACAACATGTCCCCAGAATTTATGGATTATGCTATAGAATCACAGAATCGTAGTTGGAAGGAGACATACAGACCATCTAGTCCAACCCTTTGCTCAATGCATTATCAATAGTGGGAGTTGACCACAGGTAGAAGGGGTATGACTCCAGAGAATCAAAGGGCAAGGGAAGAGCAAGCAAGAGAGTCTGGGTGGAGGGGTGTGTGCTAATGATCCGAAAGCGGAGGACTCTGTTCCAGGCATAGATGGCAACATAGCAGAACAAGGTGCCAAGATAAGCGTGGGAGAACAAGATGACTGCAGTCAGAAGAGACTTGGGAGTCTGCAGTCCAGACATAAATTTTAATTCTGCACAATACCCCCCTCCCACATGACATCATCTATCAGGCCACCTTTATCTCATATCCAGCTATCCTTCCCTCCTTCTCATCGGTGGCTGCTCAGGGTCTCCGGTTCTGAATTGGGCAGATCGCTCTGGGTCTCGTAGTGGCTCCGGTGGCTGTGGTGGCTGTGGTGACTGTGGTGACACCGGCACTCCCCGTGATTCCGATGACCTCGATGGTGCTTGTCCGGATGATGCTTATGGCTGCGCCGGACTTTGTTGTCGGCAAAGGCAGCCCCTTGCATGGCTTCCGCTACTGCCATGGCTTTCCGGGCCTGGGAGCTGTCGTACTCAGCCTCAGCAGCCTGCTGGTAGGCCAGGGTAGCGATTTTCGAGACATAGGACAGCAGGTTGTCCTCTCGGGCCTGAGCTGCTTCTGCTGTTTCCTTGGCCTCCTCTGCCCTCTTCTGGGCCTCTAAGGTCTCCTTCTTGGCCTCAGCAGCCTCTATCTTAGCATGGGCCACCTCCAGCTTGGCCTGGATGGTTTCGGTAAGGGCCTTAGTAGTTTCTTTCCTAGATTCAGGATCCTTGTACCTCTGAAAAGAAGCAAGAAGGTGCTGGTTTAGAGAATTAATGCCTTGGGCACTGTAACCTACCCTTCCAGTTTGAGCCACCTGGGGGTCCCCTGGAATTATAGCTCATCTCCAGGCAACACAGATCAGTTCTCCTGGAGAAAATGACTCAATTGGAGGGTGGACTACATAGCATTATACTCCAGTGTTCCTCCCTGCCCCAAATTCTGTCCACTCTCAGCTCCATCCCCAAAGTCTCAAGATATTTCCCAGCCCCCACTGGACACCAAGTATCCTCCATCCCCAAGCACCATCACTGACCAGCTGCCTAGCAAGGTGACATACCAGGAGCAAGAGGGAGGTCCAGGCTACATCAGCGGTAATGTGGCAAAATCGCTTCCCATTGTGTACTGGAAGTGATGTCATCACATTGGCGACATCCTGGCAATTGTCTGGCATTTTGGAAACTCTAATTCCTTAGGAGGCTACACAAGTACATTTTTTCACAACTTCTTGTTGGTCTCTGTCTGTTTTCTAGGTCTGGGGTGTGACAGTCCGTGCAGTATGTATTAGACAAATTGCAAAACACCCACACCTGACTGAGGGAAGCAGTATCTTAACATACACTGGAAAACTTAGACTAAGGCAATGGCCCTGAAAGGTCATTAGCTGACTAACGATACAATGGGCTCACTGATTAATCAGTCAATTATATCACCCTCATCATATGAATAAAGTGCTGGGTTTGTAGACGCTGAATGCATGTATTTCAGGCAGGCCCCATCTTAGAAGAGAGTGTGAGAGAAGGAGGAATGCCCCTTCTCCGATGAGGCTGGACACCGAGGGCGTTTTGTAAGGACTCAGGTTTTGCTTCCTAATTCCCCCGTGTACCTTTTTTTAACAGAGCTAAAAAATTAAAAGAATTCATCTGTCGTCCTAGTAGTGAGGTCGCAAAAATCAAGAAAGTGATGTGAACTTTATTGGTTCAGCTGTCAGTCATTCTCGGTATCATATTAAGAGTTGCCAACCTCCTGGTGGGGCCTGGAGATCTTCCAGAATTACAACTGATCTCCAGATTGTGCAGATCAGCTCCTTTGGAGAAAATGGGTGCTTGGGAAAGCAGACTGTGTGATGTACCTTGCTGATGTCCCTACCCTCTCCAAATCCTCCCTCCCCAGGTTCCACCCTCCCCAGTTCTCCAGGAATTTCCCAACACACCTTAATCATATCCTTGCATTTTTACTACATGTGACTCTTCTTCTGGATTCGCTCTGTGATAACCAGTGCCTTCCAGAAACCACTGTGGAAGGTGCCAGCTATGGCACATAAACCCTTAGGGGGCAGAATGAATACATGTTGCAGAAGACTCAGGTGGTTACAAGAGCCAAGTTCACTCCCACCCCCCAAAATGACTGGGATATACTGTACATAGAATCTACATGCGAAGACATGTACATACATTAGACTGTCTACACACAATTGGGAATCGTGCATTTTCAAGTTTCCCAACTGTGCAAAAAGACTGGATGTTCCCATCTGCACTGGCTTCAGGCTTCTGTTCCAATGAAACAGCTGGGGGAGAAGCCTGCTCCTGTGATCTCTTCCACCTTCTACATTCTACTCCTTCAAACATCTGGACAGGGCTAAACCCTTGAAGGGTTGGACAGGGAGGCCAGGATTAGCTGGAAGTTAATGGTGGCAGAAAAATGAATGGGGAGATGGATCTCTCCCCAAATGTACATAATATGATAATGTATTAATTGAGGTGTCCCTACTATATACATAAATGCAAATGGACTTATTTTAGCCAGACAGGAAATCATATCTTTGGAGGGCAGCAAGCGCAAATACATGGCAATCCCTCTGTCAAAATAACTTCAAAGGGCATAAGGTATGCTTTGTGTGGAACTCAATAATTCTATTGGCTACAAGGTTGGCAGCTCTGGGTGGGAAAATACCTGAAGACTTTGGGAGTGGAGACTGGCGAGGGTAGCATTTAGGGAGGGGAGAAACCTCTGCAGGATAGAATGCCATGGAGTCCAACCTCCAAAGCAGCCATTTTCTCCAGAAGTGATCTCCATGTCTGGTGATCAGCTATAATTACAGGAGATCTCCAGGTCCCACCATGAGGTTGGCAAGCTCTATTACTCAGCAGAATCTGGGGAAGAAAATCACAAACATGGGTTCTACCAAGGTTCAGACCACTCACCAGCTGCTCCCTAACTTCCTTCAGGAAGGCTATTTCAGTCAAGAGAGACCCAATTTCAGTCAGAAGTTTCTCTTTAGACCTAGGCACAAGAGACGATATGAAATAGCCATCATTCCCAAAGAACCCGAGCAGCTAACACCAGCTGTGAGATTAACTTGGAGGCCAACAAATTCATTCTTTAATGTCTCTTCTACCTCTGGGATCATTTAGTCCAAGAGTGACTGGTCACAAAAAGATGTCAGGGCAAGCCAGTTTTAATTTAGGGTTTGAGCTATGGCACTTTGGAGAAATGTGTTTTTGCAGGAGAAAAGGCTCAAGACAGGGGTGATTTTTAATGGACAAGCAGCAGCGGCAGGAGGAATGCTGAAGTTTTTCCTGTCAGCAACTTTCCTGCTAGCAACTTTTCCATTCAGAAGAATGTTTGTTCTTGAAGTTGCTTTTTGCTGTCAAGTCACTAACTTAGGAAAGCCTGTGTCGTTTTCTAGGCAAGAGATATTCAAAGCAGGTTCGTCACTGCCCAACTCCATGTCACAATTCTGGTATCCCTTGGTGGTCTCACTTCCAAACTCTGACCAGGACTGACCCTACTTAGCTTCCGAGATCTAGTGAGATGGGGCTAGCCTGGTCTTTTCAGGACATCAATAACAGAAACAACCAGAAACAAGTGCACACTGTTCCATACATTACAGTTTTGGAACAATTTTATCTCAAAATTAACCACAATGTTTAATACAAAGCAGGAACTAAGTATACTGAAATATTATTATTATTATTATTATTATTATTATTATTATTATTATTATTATTATTATTATTATTATTATTACTGAAATTAGTATTTGTCTGTCTAGTAAAAGCCTCTAAACCAGTAGTTCTCAACCTGGGGATCGGGACCCCTTAGGGGGTCGAACAACCCTTTCACAGGGGTCGCGGCAGGGCAAGCAGCTTGGCCGGGGGGCACCATCCACACAACAGCCTTGCGGGGTAGATCGAGATAGAGCATTTGACTGTCTGGAGAGGTTGAAAAGAGCGAGATCGGCATGGTGGGACAAGAGGCAGAACTGAACTGAGAAACCCCAGAGGGGGAAAAAACAATTTATATACAATCATGAACAATGGATCTTCACTCCATTGGTTGGTTTTAGTTTAATTTTTGTGAAAGAACACTTGCGTAATTTTATGGCTGGGGGTCACCACAACATGAGGAACTGTATTAAAGGGTCATGGCATTAGGAAGGTTGAGGACCACTGCTCTAAACTGACACAACTGAACTACAGCTGCAAGAAGCATTTAATTCCACATAGGATCCTTGTGGGTTTTGTAGTTCAGAGTTCCAGATCAGGGTTGGCTGCCCCTCTGTGCCATCAGAGCCCATGCAGCCAATGATAGCAAGGATTACACCACCTCCTTAGGCCGAGGGAGGCTTCCTGTGAGATTAGCTAGTTGGATATCATGAGTGGCAGAGCAAGGAAACATCAGAGAAGAAGGCAGTTTTCTCTGACATTTTACTGATGGCTACTTTGTGGGAAAAATATACATTGAAAAAGTCTAACATTTCATTCCCTATCCATTGAGCCAAAGATAAAATAAGTAGGTACTGCTATTTCCATCCATTAATTATGGCCGGTACGCTATTGTCACTGACCTCTTGCAGTCATCTACGTGGTAATCTTTTTCTGGAAAGGAAAATGGTCCCATCAATCAAGAGTTGACCTGTTTGCCTGCATGCTGCCTGCAACTTGGACTAGATGGCTTCATGGCCTCTTCCAGTGCTACGATTCTAACTCTGAAGTGCCTCTGAACTCTCTTTACCATAAACGTGAAAGAAAACTGGACTCCTAGAGCTTCGGATAACTCCACATTGTCATAATTATTACCAGGACCTGGGAGACCCAGTTTGGAATCCCTGAGGAACCCTGGGCCAGTCGTCCTTAGTCAGCCTCACCTACTATACAAGCTTGGTGTTGTTGCTGTCAGAATAAAAGGAAGAGAGAATACTGTATACCACATTGAGCTCCTTGGAGACAGGGTGGTATCAAAATGTGACAAATGGATATGTTAAGTTAGAAAAGCACCTGCTTTTGCAAACGGAAGTGAGTATGTATTTGTGAATTTTCAAGTTAGCAGTTTTGGTTTTGGACAGGTTGTCTATAGTGTGAGTTCTGTTAGTTGAGCTGCTCTTTGCTTGAAATAAACTTTAAAATTTAGGAGAGAAAGAGAACAGGAAGAAGAATCTGTTGTTTTTTGTCCCCCACTTTTTACTACCCAGATGAGTCTCAAAGTGGCTTGCGATCACCTACACTTCCTCTCTCCACCACAGACATCCTGTGAGGTAGGTGGGGCTGAGAGAGCTCTGAGAGAACTGTGCCTGACACAAGGTCACACAGCTGGCTGCATGCAGAGGAGTGGAGAATCAAATCTGGTTCTCCAGATTAGAGGCTGCTACTCATAACCATTATACCAATCTGGCTGGAGGGTGTTTGAAGTTGGTAGATACAGATATGTAGCCATGTTTGTCTGAAGCAGAACAAAGTTTAAGTCCATTGGCACATTTAAGACCAACAAAGTAGAGCTGAAGGGGCAAAGGTTATAAGGAAGGTATCAGGATTGGGAAGTAAAGGACCAGAGGGCTCCTGTGCTTCCCAGCTTCATTGGTTATGTTACTCCCAATCCTCCTTTGTCTAGAAAAGAACCACGTAGTCAGTAAGGGATGATGAGCAATAAGAACAAAAATGCTTACCTTTGCTCTGCTGCTGCTTCAGAAAGAGTACCTGCAAAAGACGGTCAATGTCACAAAGAGCGTTCCTGTAAGATTACTGCAAGAGAATACCTGTGCTCAGGGAACACCAGCTCCTCAGTAGGATGGTCTGACCCAGATATAACTGCAGGACCTCGGTGGTGGGACCAGGGAGCAAAAGTCTAGGTGCCCATGTGATGCCATCTGCCCTACTCTGTCCTTGCACCTGGCAGTGAGGGAGCAGGCTGAAAATCATAGGAGGGGAAGAAAGAGATCACAAGAGCATGATGGGAACTTGGGCCATCTGACTGACATTTTCAGCATTTGGCAACACAGAGGGGCACCAGTGTGGCTGAGGAGACACTGTCATTCTATACAGTCACTTCCCCCCTTTCCTGTCTCATCTTCACCAATCTTTGGCTCACCTCACTTCCACTCAGATCTGGTTCAGCACCGTATGTATCATGAAACACATATTCAGGGGAAGCCTATGGATGCTTATTCAGAAGTAAATCCTGCTTTATTCCCAGGTGTGTGTGTGTGATTGCTAGGCTCAGCAACAAGGCCCATATTGTGCTTGTAGAACTATCCAAGTTCGATCTCAGTCTTGCCTAGAGAAAAGGACCTCAAGAAAGCCAATGCTGGAAAAGATGACACAAGACTCGGAGAAGGGGAAGGCAGGACTGGATCAATGGTTATGCTCACTATCTAGGAGAGGTATATATTCATTAGGAGGAAAAGAGAAGTCTCAAGTGATAATGGTTTTTCATAAGGTGTCATCAATATGCATGGCATGAATCCACACACCGAAAGGTCCTTCCTGCAAGGATAGGGTTCACAGTGCAGAGTTGGAAAACACCTGAAGATTTTGGGGGTGGAGCCTAGGGAGGGCGGGTTTTGGGGAGGAGAGGAACCTTTGCCATAGAATCCACTCTCCAAAGTAGCCATTTTCACCAGGGGGAGCTGATCTTGGTTGGATGGAAATCAGCAGGACTAGCAGAAAATCTCCATGTTCCACCTGAAGGTTGGCAACCCTATCCAACAACCTTACACTTTAAAATTCTACACAGGGGAGAAGAGAGAGAGCAGGGGGCGGGGAGAGAGAAGGAGTGTGGAAGTGTTTAAAGAGGGAAAGGTATGTATACAGTTGAGCTGTATGTTCCTTAAGCTTCATTCCAGAAATGAATGAGAAGTTAGCCGTTACGTTCATTAAAAAGAAATCTGTACAAACTTACAGCTGTTTTCAACTGTTGGTTTTCTAACAGCACCTTCTTCAACTGGAAGACAAGGGAGAAAATACAGTGTAGTCTGCTGAACCCCAGAATACTTCCCAGTTTATTTCGGCTTGTGTCTCTGTCTTCTTTGGGCTTTGTCTGAGCCCTGCCAATAAGACAGGCAGGTGATACAGAACCTACTATTACATCAGCTGTTAAGGTTCTTGCCAATTTGGGAACTCAGTTACTCTCTCTTGAAAATTGTCTCCAGGCCAAGTGATCTTTGTAGTCTGGAGATATGCTGTAATTCCAGGGGCTCCCCAGGTTCCACCTGGAAATTGGCAGCCCTGTTAGTCATTTCTTGCCTGAAAGCAGAAAAGATCGATTTCTCTTCTGTTTTATTAAACTTTCTGGCTTGATCACCTGAATTGGCACAGGTGACTTGGTAAGTGGCTATTTTTTACAAAGTGCTAAGGTGTACCTCTCCACTCATAGAACCAACCAGGGCTGCTGAGTGCCAGGCTGCATGTTACAAATTACATGAGCTCACAGTGGGGACTAGCATTCCTGCTAGGCTTGCCAGTTGGCAAGAAGCTTATTGGCAGGGTGGGGCTCTGGGGGAACAGAGGGGCAGAAATGGCATTTCATAACTCTGCAGCCCAACTTCTGGACTGAAGCAGTGTCACTATGTCACGTTGCCACAATATGGCAATGTCACTTTAGGACAGAAATGATGACATGGTAGATGTCTGGCTCCCCCCTCCAAATCCAGCTGCCAAATTTAACAGCAGCTGACAATGGGATGCAAGGATGCCTCCTGGCCACCAATGGGAGGTGGGGGGGGGGTAGAGTTGCCTGATCCAGGCTCGAAAACTCTTGGAGGTTTGGGGGTGGAGCCTGGGGAGGACAGGGGCCTCAGTGGAGTAGAATGCCATAGAGCAGGGGTAGTCAACCTGTGGTCCTCCAGATGTTCATGGACTACAATTCCCATGAGCCCCTGCCAGCAAATGCTGGCAGGGGCTCATGGGAATTGTAGTCCATGAACATCTGGAGGACTACAGGCTGACTACCCCTGCCATAGAGTCCACCCTCCAAAGCAGCCATTTTCTCTATGGGAACTGATCTCTGTAGTCTAGAGAAGAGCTGCAATTCTGTTGAACTTTTGCACTACACTGTTAAACTTTTGGACTTCAGTTTGAACTAACGTACTATACCTGTATGACTTCTGTTTTCACTAATTCTTTGTACCACACCTGTTGAACTTTGGTATACAGATATGTAAATTTACACATTTATTGCTTGCTTAATTATACTTTATATAATATTTTTTCACACTTTGGGAGGCATTAATATTTCATCTTAAGAGCCACTACTACACAGCTCTTTTTCCTTCCGAATCCCCCCCTTGGAAACTGGCATCCCTGGGTGGCATGCAACTGGTAAACAGCAACCCTATAAATGACATTGGTGCATTTCTGATAGCAGTTCTGTTTAGGAGTGCTGCAGAGACCCCGTTCTGATCAGAAAGGCAGCATGGGAGGGGGAACAGCTCCTGCCTCCCACCTGCACGGTTTTCCCAATCGGAAATGCCCTTGGGAGCATTATTTTCCCCATAATACGTATTTTGGGTCTCCAAGAGGACAAAAGTTCAGGGGCCATGGCTAAGCTGCAGAACCGAGAAAGGAATCTGCTGTCATACGATGTTTTGTTTTGGTCTGGAGAGAGATTGCTGCAGGAGAACAGTTGAGTGAAATGGACCAATGGGGTAAACTCAATAGAAGACAACTTGGTGGGACTTTAACCTAAGATTGCTATAGAAACAACAATACAAACATTATTACTTACCATGTTTTCCATTTTTGACACTTTTTCACTAGGAAAAAAATAATTCCAGTTGTTAAAATAAGGGTAGTAGAAAGGAACAGGTCTGCTTGCCTCCATGCTAAAGCAATTACGGAAACAGAAGGGTGGGACCCAGTGAAAAATACAGAATAGTAATTAAACCAAAAGACATTGGGACACCTATAAGGTGATACAAAATCGCTGACCTGACTTCCAACCCCTCTCTAGGCCTTGAAGTTCACTGGGTGATCCAGGGTCAGTAATTGTCTCTCTCCCTCTCTCAGCCTAATCCAAGGCTAAAATGCCCCAAAGAGAAACAAAGGAGCTATTGCATGCTCAATCAATGACTATCCCAGAAAGACGAAAACACTGCAGGAGCTCTAAGAAGCCTATTTGGATGAACAGAGAACTTCAAGAGGAACTAAGAAAGAAAAGGAAAATGTTCAGGAAATGGAGAGAAAGACAGAGCTCTAAAGAAGAGTACCTACAGGTTACTAGGCACTGTAGATCAATCATCAGAAAGGCCAAAGCTGAGAGTGAGCTAAGATTGGCCAGGGAAGCTCATTGTAACAAGAAAAGATTTTTCAGTTATGTGAGGAGCAAACGTAAAGTAAAGGAGGCAATAGGCCCACTGTTGGGTGCGGATGGACAAACTCTAACGGAAGATGCAGAGAAAGCAGAAAGGCTTAGTGCCTATTTTACATCTGTTTTTTCCCACAGGTCAAAGTGTTTAGGCACATCTAGAGATGGCCATAGCCAAAGGACAGTGTCTGGGTGGCAGGTTAACATGGATAGAGAGGTTGTCGAGAGGCATTTAGCTGCACTGGATGAGTTCAAATCCCCTGGTCCGGATGAAATGCACCCGAGAGTACTCAAAGAACTTTCCAGAGAACTTGCACAGGCCTTGTCCATCATCTTCGGAACCTCTTTAAGGACTGGAGATGTCCCGGAGGACTGGAAGAGAGCAAATGTTATTCCGATCTTCAAAAAAGGGAGGAAGGATGACCCGGGAAACTACAGACCAGTGAGTCTGATCTCTGTTGTGGGGAAGATAATGGAGCAGATATTAAAGGGAGCGATCTGCAAACATCTGGAGGATAATTTGGTGATCCAAGGAAGTCAGCATGGATTTGTCTCCAACAGGTCCTGCCAGACCAACCTGGTTTCCTTTTTTGACCAAGTAACAGGTTTGCTGGATTGGGGAAATTCGGTTGATGTCATTTACTTGGATTTTAGTAAAGCTTTTGACAAGGTTCCCCATGATGTTCTGATGGATAAATTGAAGGACTGCAATCTGGATTTTCAGATAGTCAGGTGGATAGGGAATTGGTTAGAGAACCGCACTCAAAGAGTTGTTGTCAATGGTGTTTCATCAGACTGGAGAGAGGTGAGTAGCGGGGTACCTCAGGGCTCGGTGCTTGGCCCGGTACTTTTTAACATATTTATTAATGATCTAGATGAGGGGGTGGAGGGACTACTCATCAAGTTTGCAGATGACACCAAATTGGGAAGACTGGCAAATACTCCGGAAGAGGGAGACAGAGTTCAACGAGATCTGAACACAATGGAAAAATGGGCAAATGAGAACAGGATGCAATTTAATAAAGATAAGTGTAAAGTTCTGCATCTGGGTCAGAAAAATGAAAAGCATGCCTACTGGATGGGGGATACGCTTCTAGGTAACACTGTGTGTGAACGAGACCTTGGAGTACTTGTGGATTGTAAACTAAACATGAGCAGGCAGTGTGATGCAGCGGTAAAAAAGGCAAATGCCATTTTGGGCTGTATCAACAGAGGCATCACATCAAAATTACAAGATGTCATAGTCCCATTGTATACGGCACTGGTCAGACCACACTTGGAGTACTGTGTGCAGTTCTGGAGGCCTCACTTCAAGAAGGACGTAGATAAAATTGAAAGGGTACAGAGGAGAGCGACGAAGATGATCTGGGGCCAAGGGACCAAGCCCTATGAAGATAGGTTGAGGGACTTGGAAATGTTCAGCCTGGAGAAAGGAGGTTGAGAGGGGACATGATAGCCCTCTTTAAGTATTTGAAAGGTTGTCACTTGGAGGAGGGCAGGATGCTGTTTCTGTTGGCTGCAGAGGAGAGGACACGCAGTAATGGGTTTAAACTTCAAGTACAACGATATAGGCTAGATATCAGGAAAATGTTTTTCACAGTCAGAGTAGTTCAGCAGTGGAATAGGCTGCCTAAGGAGGTGGTGAGCTCCCCCTCACTGGCAGTCTTCAAGCAAAGGTTGGATACACACTTTTCTTGGATGCTTTAGGATGCTTAGGGCTAATCCTGCGTTGAGCAGGGGGTTGGACTAGATGGCCTGTATGGCCCCTTCCAACTCTATGATTCTATGATTCTATGATTCTATTCTATGAAACCTATATATACCACCTGGAGTTGCTTGGAGAAGGGACGGGATCAAAATGGAAATGACTGGTTTTTATAACTGACAGGAAGATGGATGAGATTTGGGGCATCCCTGGAAAAGGATGGAAGCATGAGATGATTTACAAGGGTCTGTTGCTGTTCCATAAGCAGATGTGGTTTCAAGATTCAAATATATAGATGTGTGTGTATATACATATGTGTGTGTATATATATGTATATCTTGCAGGTGGAATCTGGGCATTGTCATCATTCTGGGAGATGGTTTCTATACACATTGGTGACTTTCCAGTTTTAATTCAAAATGGACAGCATTTGTAGCATTCATGTCTGAGGAAAGAAAAACTGGAAGGGTGGGGAGTGTTTATTGAAGCTCTGCAAAATGCAGTCGGAATTTGAGTAATAGCTGTAAAATCCAAATTGACATCCTAGTCAGAAATACAACAGATGCTCTAAAACCAAGCTCAATTCTGGGTAATGTTTGGGAGAGACTGGAAGCCTTCTGATTTGACATTCTGGCTCCTTGGTGTCTGGTTTTGTTTCCCAGACAGTGGGGGGGGGGAGGTAGCAGGGGCTGGAACAGCAAGGGGAGGATGAGACACAGAATAAGGAACATGACAGGAACTTTCTCCAATCAGAGGAATTCCCACTAAGCAGAATAATCCAAACAATCTGTGCCATTGGCTGCGTCCTCTCAATGAAATTTATTTATTTTATTATGATTTGATGATGTGCTAGCAAGGTCTCATGGGAACTGTAATCCATGGACATCTGGAGAGCCACTTTGGCCACCCCTGCTTTATAGACTGCCTCTCTCCACAATCGGGCTCATGGCAATTAATCTGCTTGGTGTAGTGGTTAGGAGTGTGGACTTCTAATCTGGCAAGCCAGGTTTGATTCTGCACTCCTCCTCCACATGCAGCCAGCTGGGTGACCTTGGCCTCGCCACAGCACTGATAAACTGTTCTGACTGAGCAGGAATATCAGGGCTCTCTCAGCCTCACCCACCTCACAGGGTGTCTGTTAAGAGGAGAGGAAAGCAAAAGTGATTGTAAACTGCTTGGAGATTCCTTCGGGTACAGAAAAGCGGCCTATGAGAACCAACTCTTCCTCTTTTTCTACAACATAGATTCAAACATTCATAGACAAATGTAAAATGACCTAACAATTAAAACTAACACACAAGCCCCTATCCCCCAGCCCACTGTCCCCAGCCATCTTCAGTCTGGCCTGCAGGATTGGCTGTCAGCCAGGAACACACGGAAAGGAGAGGCAGGAGGCCCTTGTGATGTTAGCCTGCCCCTGGATTCAACCATAGCCCTGGCAGAAGAGTGCTGTCTTACAGGCCCTGTGGATTTGTGAAGAGCTTTCTGGTTCTAGATAAGCCAAGGTCCTTGTTTTATCTTGCCCATAATATTCTGCCACCTGGCACTATGTGCATGCCAACTAGTACAGTGGTTAAAGTGCTAGAATAGTATTTGGGAAATCTGGGTGGAAATGCCAACCCTGTATGAAGTCCAGTGGGTTAGTCAGACTCTCTCAGCCTAACCTACCCCCCAACCCACCCCGAGTCATTCTTTTGGTGGCAAAATGTTTTTAGATAGACCTGCTCCAGTTGGTTCTCTATGGAATGACGTTATGACAACACGACCACAAAAGTAACAACACATTTATTAAGAAATTACTAGCAATTACTGGTGAGGACATAAATATAAATACTGCATAAAGTGCTTAAGGGAGTAAGCATTGAAGTTTCAAGGGGGTGGCAGGCACAGTGGATGAGTGATAGGGTTGTGAGCGTCCTGCATTGTGCAGTGGGTTGGACTAGATCAGGGGTAGTCAACCTGTGGTCCTCCAGATGTCCATGGACTACAATTCCCATGAGCCTCTGCCAGCATTTGCTGGCAGGGGCTCATGGGAATTGTAGTCCATGCGCATCTGGAGGACCACAGGTTGACTACCCCTGGACTAGATGACCCAGGAGGTCTCTTCCAACTCTATGATGCTATGATTCTATGAGTAATGGTGTAGAAATGCACTTGAGTGATAGGCATTCGTACCTGCTGCCAGCAAGGTTGAAAATTTTCTTCCTCCCATTCTACCAAAGGGGGTCCCTCCCTCTAGTTTGCCAAGGCATGGGCTGGCAGACTGCACAGTTGGAGGAACAAAGGAACTGAGGCTATGGCTTATGCATCCTCCTGCAGCAACAAAGGGCAACACTTTGCTTGTACCAGCAGGCAGGTTCCTACCTAAATTCTAGTTTTCCATCTATTTGCAACATTTATACCATGCTTTTCTCTGCATGGGGACCCCAAGCACCTCACAACATCATTGTCCCTTCTTCCATTGTATCCTCACAGTAACAACCCTGTGAAGTAGGCTAGACTGAGAGACTGACTGGCCCAAGGTCAGCCAGCAAGCTTTCATGGTAGAGTGGGGATTGTGTCTCCCTCATCTCAACAATTCAAAACATTACTCTTACCTGTCGGAGGTCTTCTCGCTTCCACTACAGGATTCTTGCTCTTTGCTTATATAGTCCAGGTCAGGTTTTGATCTCCTGTCCATTCTCTAGAGATAACAAGAAGGTATCAGTCACACAAAGGGTCGCTTGGCTTGTGAATTAAATCCCAGAACTCATGCTGTTTCTTGTTATCTTTTCATCTAGCCTAATAGACAAGTGGGACAGGATGCACTGGTTCCAGCAGGTGTCATGTAGAGGACTCTCACTGTGGCCAGCCTTGCCAGCTCTGGGTTGGTAAGAACCTGGAGACTTTGTGGATGGATCTGGGAATGGGCAGGATTTGGGGCAAGGAGGGACCTCAGTGGAGTATGTCATAGAGTCCACCCTCCCAAGCAGCCATTTGTCCAGGGGAATTGATCTCTTTAGCCTGGAGATGAGATATAATTCCAGGGGATCCCCAGATCTAACCTGGGGACTGACATCCCAAACTATGGCCTAAATGCCACTGCCTACCTCATGTAGGGATGCCAACTCTGACTTGTAAAATTGGTGAAGATTTGAGGGTGGAGCTCAGTGGGGGATGATGCCAATTCCTCTGCTCTCCAAAGCTGGGCTTCCATCCAGGGGAATTGATCTCTGTTGTTTGGGGAGCAGTTGTAATTTTGGGAGATGTTTGGGTCCTACCTGGAGGCTGGCAGCAGTTGCAATCAGAGAGTAGCTTTTCAAAAGTGTGGGGAGCAAATTTGCTCCAGTTAAGACCACGCATTTTTGTCCTAATTATGTGCATCTTGTGACAAATAAAATTGGCCTCATCATCATCCAGGTTCTGCGTGCATAAACTATAATCATCATCATTCGAAATAATAAAATGCATAGGTTTGCTGCCCCCACAGGTCCATCATGTCATGAAAAGAGAGAAAGGAGAAGAGTCTTGAAAGGAAGGCGGGGGGAGCTTCACGCCATCTGGGAGTGAGTAATTAAAGAATGCAAAAGGAGCTGGTGAAATGTGGATAGCAATTATATAACTGTAGTTCCTGTAAAATTAGAAATATCAAAATTATGGTTGTTATAATTAAACTAAAATGTTATAGTTAAATTACTATAAAACAATCACCATTAAATTATCCTCTGGCTTGTTTTATGTGGCAGCTTAATTTTCGTGCCGCTGTCGGCCTTAATGTATAGGTAGTTTCCAATCTCCAGATGGGGCCTAGAGATCTCCCAGAATCATCCAGATGATAGGGATCACTTCCACAGGAGAAAATGGCAGCTTTGGAAAGCAGACTGTATGGCCTCATGCTCTGCTGAGGTCTTCTTCATCCCTAGCCTTACTCCCCCACATCTTCATCGTCCCCCAAATTTGCAGGATTTTAACAACCCGGATCTTACAGGAACTTGTGTGTTTCAAACAATATTGGGTAGTTTCTCATTATCTTCTGGTGTCTACATTTTCAGGAGGAGGGACACAATTTTTGCTTCATTATCCCAGAAACCACTAGGGCATCCCAAAACTGGATTTGCACTCAGTACCAAGTAATCTTGTTAAATCTACAATGTCTAGGGTTGCCATCTGCCAGGTGGCTTCTGATCAGTTATCTCCAAATGACCAAAATCAGTTCCCCTGGAGAAAACGGCTGTTTAGGCATTCTAGGGCATTATTCTAGGGCACTGGCAGTCTTCAAGCAAAGGTTGGATACACACTTTTCTTGGATGCTTTAGGATGCTTAGGGCTGATCCTGCGTTGAGCAGGGGGTTGGACTAGATGGCCTGTATGGCCCCTTCCAACTCTATGATTCTATGATTCTATGATTATACCCTGCAGTGGTTTCTGGTCTTCATATTTATCATCATCAACATCATCAGCATTATTTTCCTGCTATACACTGCAGAGTCTGGTATTCTACCACCAGGTGCATGTAACACATGAGTCAAAGGACGTGTGATCATACCCACTGGGCACACCTCTGGCTACACACATGCAACTATGCATGCATTCAGTTGTGCAAAGCCTACACGTGCATGGGTCTCTGCATGTTTCCTTGAGCCATTGTGGTCAGTGGGAAAGGCAGATTAGTAATTTATATCAACATAAACATAAATACATAATAAATTGGGCTTGCTAGATGTTCAGCTATATATGTGGATGTCCAGGGGCAGGATGGGTCCCTGTAGACATTACACTCCCCACTGGACTAATAGTAATGCAACACACATACACAAACCCCAATCCTTCTTCTGGACATTCATTTTTTTCATATGGAAGGAGGTGGGTTTTTATCTCTCAGCATCTAGGATTTGATAGGCTATCAGGATAAAGAAATTAAAAGCCAAAGTTTATGAACACTTGAGATGTAGATTCACATGCTCCAAAATCCAATTTTTGTTCCAGCCTAGAACTAGAACACCTAGGAATATTTCAAGATTGGTGAGTAAAAAGCAGCTTTCTGGTTACAACTTACCACCAAACATAGTAATCGTAGCTCATGAGGTATTAATCAGCATTTTCAAAGACAGGACATAATTGGACCAAAATGACACACTTTTCATTTGTTTTCTATTTGTCAACGTTATTGACTTCTAAAAAGGATGTCGAAATCCTGGCCTCCCTGTTCAAAACAACAGCCAAATTTACACCAGAATCTAACATATAAATGCTCTTGCTATAATAAGGAAGTTGTTTGGAGCTTGTTTTGAGGAATCTATTCTGGATTTAAATGGTTTTATAGTATCATTTTATAGTTTTAAATATATTGTTCTGCCCTGAATATTATTTTTATTGTTGTTGTTATTAAAACTGACAGCATTTTAAATAGCAGAACAAGAATTAAAACTAAAATGAACCAGTCTGAACTATTTCAACTCCTCCTCCTCTGGTTCATACATATTTCCCTTCCTAATCTACTGGAAACATTAAGAGAAAGTGGTGAAGGAGGAAAGAAAAAGATCTGTCAGGGAGGGGAAAGGACTGGATCACAGTTTAAGGCAGTAGGGTAGTTGTTATACCCTTCTAGGTCCATTGACTTCCATGGTCTCAGTCAAAGCTGTACCTTCATTTAGGACCACACTGAGATGCTCTTACACCAGCAACTTTAAAAAGATCTGTTCCCAAGTTATTTAGCTAGTATTTAGCTATTATGACTGATCTCCAGATGACAGTTCTCCTGTAGAAAACTACTGCTTTGGTGGATGGACTCAGTTTCTTTCCAGAGTAAGATGGCTCCATCCTTGCCCTGAAAAAGACTTCATGCCGCTGAGTGGAGTGGTGGGATCCAGTCTTTTGCCACCGAAGCAGTTCTAGAAATCCATTCTCTAATGCCTTTTGGGAGGCCCACCCTGCAGGAATACTCATTAAACTTTCACCAGTGCCTAGTAGTCTAGGGTAGACTGGTCTGGCCTAGTCTGCAAGCCCATGACCTTGATATGTTCTGTTGAGGACATCTCACATATAGACAGAAACCAAAGATGAAGTTTTGTTTTATAATTCATGAGGTTATATGTATGCTTTGGACTTGGTGAAGGAGGCCCTTGTTGCAAATTTGTACCAGGCCCATAAAAGTCATGCTTGGACCCTGTCTAGCTGAAGGTGAAATTGGTGAGGACTGGCAGACCAAGGCCTCTCTGACTTCCTGCTTCCTGCCAGAATGTTGTAATTCAAGGGCACAGATGTACCAGATTAGTCTGTGGTGAATTACATGGCCAGCATCATTCATTGTCAGTGATCCCACACTTAAAGGCAGTGTGGTCTAAGCAATATCTCAGGGCTGACTTAATCTTAGCTGAAGATCGACTGAGGCATTTCTCCCCCTGAATTCCTGTGACGACTGAGGATTGTTGTTTTGGCTGGAATGCTACTCGATCCTGGCTTCTGTACTTCCTGAATTTGCCTTAGATAACTTCTGTGTTGCTGTTGGCACAAAGGGGATGGCAGCCAGCTTGTACCAGTTAGCCCCGGCTGAGTGTTTGTCTTTCTCCTGGGCAGGTGCTTACGATAGGGATGCTAGCCTCCAGGCGGGACCTGGGGATTTCCCAGAATTATCCGCAGAGCACAGAGATCAGTTTCCCTGGATAAAATGGATGTTTTGGAGGGTGTCCTAAGGCTTTGTACCTCACTGAGGCCCCTATCCTCCCCAGGCTCTGTTGGGATATGCAAGCTCTGCAGTGGGCATAACTGAGCAGAAAATAAAGGGTATTCTGCGAAAGGCACTGGAGGACGCATATATTTAACATAAACAGAATAGGAACTTCCTGATGGTTTTCAAATTATCTTCTCCAGTGTCCTGATAGGCTCAACAAGAGGCTTCCTGTTCGTATGAGCACCCTTCCCTCTTCTTGAAACTAAGAATGACTACAGACAAAGTGGGCTAGATAGTTCAGTCTTTTACTATACATAATTGTTTTTCTTCACAATAATGATTTAAAAAATTCTTTAGGCAATCTGGTGCTTTGCTCTCTCTGCACATTCAGACTCTACCAACCAGCTCCACCTTAAAATCGCCAAGAGTTTCCCAACTTGGATCTGGCAACCCTCCCCTTCCCTTAATGTAGGGTTACCGGTAGGGGGTGGGGCTGAACCTGGTAACCCTAGCTTAAGGCCCGGGTATGGCCAGAGAGGAGCATCTTCAGCAAGAAAGGGCAGTTGTAGGAGGATGGCTATTAGCTAGGATTGCCAGTTCCAGATTGAAAAACACCTGGAGATTTGAGAGGGGGTGGAGCCTGAGGAGGGCAGAGTTTGGGGAGGGATTTCAATGGGCTATAATGCCACAGCGTCCTTTTTCCAAAAAAAATGACCATTTTCTCCAGGCGAACTGATGTCTGTCACCTGGAGACCAAATGTAATTCCAGGAGACTGCCAGCCACCACCTGAATGTTGGCAATGGCAACCCTAGTGCCAGCTTGTAAGATCCAGCCTGAGTGCTTCACTTTGTCTCCAGCTGCAGGGATTTGGGCCTTTTGCCCTTAGATGGAGAGCTGCAGCCTGAAGCCAGAAGGAAGCTCTCATGGCAAAAGAGAGAGACACCCACAGACAAGAGCCAAAAACAGACTCCCCCGCCCTCCCGCTGTTCAATTGTTTTTGTATAGTTGCATTTTTGGTTTTAGCCCCTTTGGATCTTCATTTGAAAGGGCTGCCAACTCCAAGTTAGGAAATTCCTGGAGATGTGTTGTTGGAGCCTGAAGAGGGTGGGGCCTAGGGAGGAGAGAGACCTCAGTGGGTGTAGGGTCATATAGGCCACCATCCAAAGGAGCCATTATCCCCTGGGGAGCTCCATTGTCTGGAGATCAGCTGTTATTCCAGGTCCCCAGGCCCCATGTGGTGGTTGTTAACCAGGGCATTTGCGGAGAAAAGCAGAATGTCAATGAATGAATGCATAGAACAGCGGTTCCGATGTACCGAGTATATCAGGGCCAAAATGGGATTCAAGGCAATGTTGAATTTGGATGTACTGCCAGAGAATGTTCCCAAAGGGAGGATAGATTCTTGCAATTGGATTAATGTTTTAAAATTGGCATCTGTGTCAGTCGGCTGGCTTATTTATTTTCCTGTCCCTTCCCCAAGATCGCTTTGCCACCAATTTTCTCTTGAAGTTGAATATTCCTCCACAAAGGCAACATCTCATAGGAAGAGGGTTGAGAGACCTCACGGCAATAACAGTGAAGCAACATAATGGCAGGGATAGGGGGCATGGGATTGAGGGGGCTCAAGGTAGGTGCCCACGGCCACATGAATGCCTAGGGACAGGCTGAGATCGCATAGAACTGATTGGGGGGGGCATGGAAGAACTTCATTTTGAGCCCCCCTCCCCCAATTAACTTTGCTTCATGTTTTATAGTTGATCCCTGCAGTGTGAGCACTTTAGTAAGAGAATTCTTCTGGTTATCTGTCATTTATGTAATACTTTATTCTTCTGTCTATGTGAAACACTGTTTTCACTATCAGCAGTAACAGGGATTGCATAGCATATCTACAGCAGTTTTTACATCTAGTGGCAAAAGTTTACCAGCCTTTTTCCTTGTCTCACAGTATGTCTGTTTGATACAACAACTTCTTCATAAGAATGCAGTTTCTTAGTCTGACAGCTTGTCTTGACTGGAGCATCGAAACTGACAGACAGATGTTGGGGATTTCTTAGAATTGGAGGAGAGTTTACATTTGGTTTCTAAGGTGACAAATTGTTCTTGCCTGATTTTTCCCCTAGCACACAGCGTGAGAGATGATAAATCCTCTTAAATATGTGTTTAGCATTTCCCAAAGGAATGACCAAGAACTGTTTTCTATTATATTTGTTTTCAAGAATTCTAGAAAATGTACTTTCCTGTCATGATCTGGAAGAAGGCCTCTCATTTCAGAGGAAGGAGGTATTTATAATCTCTCAAGATGACTGGATAACTTTTTTGATATATGTGATTGTAATATGCAAGTTCTTTTTTCATTTCTGTATCTCCTTCACATCTTCACTTAGTTTCTCCTTCTCATCTTTAGTTTTCTTTAAAAAAATAATGATTAGATGGGTAAAACCAGAGATAACGCATACTCCAATTTCATATCCTGGGACTGGTCAATACAATAAAATCTGAGGGCCCTAACAGAGCTACCAATGTTTCACAGGGCCTGTTAAACAGAGCTCTTCTGCCAGGTCTTTGGTTGAGGCCAGGTCCTTTAAGATCACTGACTCCCTCCCCCTCAGGCTACGCTATGTCATCAGACAAAACCTTTGTGGACAACGGTGGGGAGGACTGGAGGGTTTTTTTCTGCCATCTGGGTTCTTGGGTTTAGGATTGGGGGTTTTATGGGATTTTATAGGGTTCAATTATGTAAGATGTCTTGAGTCCAAGAAGGAAGGCAGACTAGAAATTGAATGAATGAATGAACGAACGAACGAACAAAAAAACAAATTAGGCATCCAGGAAAGAGAACAACCTCATCCCAAACCAAACCTAGTCTTTCCAAAGGCAGGTTTTGTAGGGCCCCTGCAGGGGCTCATGGGAATTGTAGTCCACAAACATCTGGAGGACCACAGGTTGACTACTCCTGCTCTAGACTGTAATCAGGCAATGGGACTGACCTTCATAGAAGCAAGTATCTCCAACCTTCATGCTGTCTATAATAACCAACCTACAAGCTGAGGTTATGTGGGGGCCTTTGGACCTTATGTCAAATCTGTGGGTGAACAGTCTGAAAACATTTCCTCCCAAGTGTGCATACACATAAAAGCTTACACCTTGAATAAAACTTTGTTGGTCTTAAAGGTATCACTGGACTCAAACTTTGCTCTGCTGCTTTAGACCAACACAGACAACGACCTGAATCAAGTAATAGATCTTTCAATTTAGATGCCTTCATTTATATTGGAATTGCTAATTGGTGGGTTTGCCCTAATATCACATGACCAGTGTTGTGTATGTGGATCTACCGAGGACCGAGCTTGAGGTATGAGGCAGGATTCAGGCAGAACCAGTCAATGAGCTGCTAGGATTCCCATCTGCAAGATCCAATTGATTTAAATCAATCACATTTGATCTAGCCAATCGTGCATGGTCACAGGTGATTCTATTGTCCCTCTTCTCCCTTAGCTTCTCTTCAAATCTACCAAGAGCTGGCAACTCTTTCATGTCATTTTGGTTGGTCTGTATGAATTGTATTGCATACCTTTTGCCATTATTTTTTTCAAATTGGCACTTGTGCTTACATCAATTACAGATAAATAGTCTGAACTGGCACAAAAATTGTGCACACGTGCAATAAAAGAAATAAGAAACGTCCATAAATGACATCCAAAAATAAAAAGGCACAGAAACCAAAAAGGACATGTTCAGACATCCCTAATTAGAGCGCTATATCTAATATTGTGGTACATGGCACTTACTATACAACGGCAGCAGGAAAGGGAAGAGGAGGACTAGAGTGTTTGGAGGTACAATGAGGAAGGATAAATTACCTCACTTTTAAAAAATGCACAGAAGAACAACATTATTGTTAATAACCATTAATGGAATCATTATCATTAATAATCATTGTGTGAGTTCCAGGTAGGATGACCTTTCTAGGACTGTGTCCAGCACCCATGCACATAACTACATGCCCATGAGGAGACTGAAGGAAATAACCAATAGAAATGCTAGGAGCAGTGAAGGCAGTAAGAAAAGAGGAAGACCTAGCATGAGAGGAATTAATTCAGTAAAGGAAGCTATGGCCGTCAGTTGGCAAGACCTGAGTAAGATTATTAACAATAGGATGCCTTGGAGATCACTGATTCAGAGGGGTGTCATAAATCTGAAGTGATGTGATGGCACATACAATCCATATAAATATGGCTAATCAAAATTAGCACTTATACTAGGAATAATCATGAATGGCAATCAATGAAGGTGATTCAAGCTATGTTTAGGCATGCTCGTGACATGTCCATTTGCTAGTGTTGCCTGCTCTGGGTTGGGAAATTCCTGGAGATTTGGGGGATGGAGCATGGGGAGGGCAGGTTTTAGATAGGGGAGGAACCTCAGGGTGGGGTATGGCTTCATTGTCCAACTTCCAAGGCAGCCATTTTCTCCAGGGGAACTGGTATTTGGAGCCTGGAGATCAGTTGGAATTCTGGGAGATCTCCAGACACTGCCTGAAGGATGGCAAACCTATTACTTGCATGTACATATATATATTTGCATAACCCCTTCTGTACCAAGTTATAATTGAGGGTTCTTTTAAAAACACACATACACCCCACTTGCCTTGAAACTTGATTTGCTTTCCTTGACCGGGAGAGGCAAGTAGACTGGAGTGAAGAATGTGCAAGAGACAAAACATGGCTGCGAATTACAATTGCGGAGGCGGCGGTGATGGGAATGTGAAGTGCGGCAAAAGTTTTCATTGCTCCTGAAAGGTATCATTTAGCTTGACATCTTCACCCTCCCCTTAAGCTCTACGAAGCAGGAGCTGCAGGCATGGCAGTTGGTTTCCATAGCGACACCTCGGGGACCACTGAGACCCCAACATTCTACGGGTGGCTGGAGCAGCCACTGGACTGTCCCCCGAATAGGGATACCCCCTTAGCATTGGTGACAGAAAAGGAAAGAGAATGAGAACGAGAATGGGGAAGTAATCACAAAGGACACTTGTCAGCCAGAAGGCATTCGGTGGGCTAAATTAGATTTGCATTCTAGAAGATGAAATCTTTTTCCTGACAATTTGCTGCTGCCATTTAAATACGAAGAATGTCCCCATTTTTTAAGGTAGTTAAATAAACCTACGGGATTGGTTAAAAAGTATTAATGGATAAAAAGTGGAACATGTAGCAAGTGGCATAGCAAATTATAATAAAGCATGGCACTTTAAAGATGAATTTTTAATGGTGTAAGTTTTCATTGGTTAAAGATGACTTTCTGGGTTGGAGAAGTGGTTTTGGTTTGCAAAGATATAAATCCCAAAAATAAATAAAATGAATAAAAGGGTCTTTCTAAGATAGGCACAGCTTTACTATCTCTTCCCCCTCTTATAGATCCTTACAGTAGCCGGACAGGAAGGCCTGGAGGATCATTGTCCATAGGTCGCGATGGGTCGAACACGAGTTCGCATCTAACAACAACAACAGTAGCCTAGATGTGGGGTGGCAATTTTGGGCAGGAAAATGCTGTAGGGGGACAGTTCAACCTTCCATTCCCTGGCACTACGGTTTCAGATTGCTCTCCCCCACAGCTTTTTAAGTTCAAATAATATGTTTCAAATAATGCAGAATTCCAGTCACTGAGCTCAAAAATTAAATTTGGACCTTAATCTTTAAGATGAATGAGAGACATAAGAGTTGGAAGAAGCTTTGGAAGCCATATAGCTCAGCCTCCATCCCACTGAAGAGACACACAACTAGAGCACCGCTGGCAGATGGCTATCCAGTCACTGCATAAAGACCTCCAGTGATGGAGAGTCTACCATCTTCTGAAGAAATGTGTTCCACAAAGTCCTTCGCTGTATTACTTGAACAGATTAACACATTGACAATTCCACTGGAATAGAAAACTAGATTGACTTGGAAATTAGTCTGTGTGTAGGCAGGTTAGATTAATGAAATTCACTCCCTATAGGGCTGCCCTTGAAGGATGTTGATTGGCACACAGTGTAGCTGGAAATGTGCTTGCTGGGATGAGTTACAGAGAGCACATCTTGGTAGTCTTGAAATACCTGCAGCAGTTGCCAGTCTGCTTCTGGGCACAGTCCAAAATTCTGCTTATAACCTATAGAGCCTTATGTAGCTGGAGGCAAATGAATGAATGCCCTCTGAAGATTGGATTCAGAGGTTTCTG
Source organism: Paroedura picta (assembly GCF_049243985.1). Classification (NCBI taxonomy): domain Eukaryota; kingdom Metazoa; phylum Chordata; class Lepidosauria; order Squamata; family Gekkonidae; genus Paroedura; species Paroedura picta. Next base: position 28,432,631 of record NC_135369.1, on the reverse strand, counting down.
CCCCATTCCTCTCAAATGATGTGAGTGAAGCCCACAGGCAGGGCCTTCTATATTGTAGCTCTGCAGCTGTAGAATTCCCATCCCAAAGAAGTTAACACCAAGCTGGTTGAGTTTTAGGCAGAGGCACAAAACATTTTCATTTTAGTTACTGCCGGGGGGTGGGGTGGGGGGAGTGAGCTGCTTTTCACACTGCCCTTATGCTGAAAATTTCATGGAAGAAGAAGAAGAAGAGTTGGTTCTTATATGCCGCTTTTCCCTACCCGACGGAGGCTCAAAGTGGCTTACAGTCGCCTTCCCATTCCTCTCCCCACAACAGACACCCTGTCAGGTGGTGAGGCTGAGAGAGCACTGATATCACTGCCCGGTCAGAACAGTTTTATCAGTGCCATGGCGAGCCCAAGGTCACCCAGCTGGTTGCATGTGGGGGAGCGCAGAATTGAACCTGCCATGCCATATTAGAAGTCCGCACTCCTAACCACTACACCAAACCGCACGAGGAATTTGCCCCCAGGACAGTCTCTTATTGCTGCTTCTGCATGATGTTGTCAGCAACCCAGAGCCCTCAAGTGGCTGACACAAGTTTTCTCCAGATTTGCTCTGCAATGAGGAAAGTTGCAAAATCATGCTTTGCCACTTTTTGTTGGCTTCCAATTGGGGAGCAAGCGGGGAAAAGCCTGTGTGAAGGGAGAAATGCGCAAACGTCTCGGTAGCATTCTGCCTGACCTCGCACCCATCCTCCCCTCTTCTTTTCTGGATCAAACTTTTTTAAAAAATGGTGCGGTCGCTTTGTTGCAGGACCACAAAGCTATGTACCCTATGTAAAAACAAAATGTTCTACTCATTGTGCACTGTGATTTTGGGATTGGGCAGCCTGTTTGTGTTTTTTGGTGGTGGGGTATGAATGGGAAAATGGGGGGGGGGGAAGTGATGAAGTAGCCCACTCCATATCAGGTTAATGTCCAAGCTCTTTGTTTTAAAACTTTACTGTGAAAAATCACTCAATCATTGAGGTACAGTTACCATGACCAGCCTATCACAAATCCACCCGAACATAAAGAGAGACCATTACACCAAGAATCCCAAAAAGAGATCTAAGGAAGGAATGGGTTATTGTTGTGGCATGATCCCACAGCAACAAACAAGTGTAAGTTTTTTTTAATTGCTATTTTGTTGTGGCATTTCCCTATAGCAATGCAGAAGTGCACTTTAAAAAAAATTAAAAATTAATTTTGGGGCTCGGGGGGGGGGGGGGTGGACATTTGAACCTCCAAAACAACCATTGTGCAGAGATTGGTGCCTTGCAGAAATTGACAAATGGGGGAGCAGGAGGGAGAAGTTCAGGTTATTCTCACTTTCTGCCTTGTCGGGAGGCAAAAAGCAATGATGAGTCGGCAGGAACGAAAGGAGGGGTCTCCCGTCAGGAATTTTGCAAACGCGCAGCTTCCAACCACACGTTTGTGAGCAGGGGGTGGCACGAGTTTTACGCCTCTGTGTGGAATTGGGCATGGTCTTTCTGACACTGATTTCTTTTTTGGTGGTCATTCTGAGATTTTATTGCTGGCTTTAATTAAGACAGATCTAAGAAAGTTGGGAAAGAGATCACCTACTTGCTTTATTGATATTTTATTGATAATCTTTTGCCAATTCAGACTGATATTTTATTGTTATTAAAAACGGTTATGTTTTCTTTATAAACGATTGGCTTTTAATCTTTGTTACCTGTTTCAAGAGTAACTTTAAAGATATGATAGACAGATAGATAAACTCAATGAAACACACAGTGCCACTTTCAACAGCATTATCCTCTTCGGGACCAATCAACGTGAATGGACTTAGAAGGGTGTAATTCTTTGGGATTGCACTGCATACACAGTAACACATCTTGTCTTTCTATTTATTACAAATTTCAGCAGATTAAAATGACCAACACAATGTATGGATTTAACATGCACATATATAGAAGAAACTGAATGAACTGCAGGAGCGAAAGAATGAGAGAATAAAAAAGAATGGCAAATGAATCTACTACCAGAGACTGCCTCCAGTTCGGGTCTTGCCAAGAGCTTTTGGTTTAGGAGTTCAACAGCCCACAAAAACGGTTCTCCGTCTGAACACTCTAGTAGTCCAGTACTTGAGAAGGTGCTTGGCAACCTGTTCTAACTAGGCATGACATCATACATAACATCATAAGGCAATTCAGAGTGAGTGAATGTCTAGCAATTTCTGTGAATGGAATCAAAGGAAATCTAGGTGATTCATATCTGATCAGATGCCTTCTATTCAGGAGCACTTTTGAATACTCGAAAGGTTATTATTCCTTTATGCAATTTTCCCTAAACAGTGTTATTGAGAAATGAGATAAATTTGCAAGAGCAAAGCTGCTGGTAACTGTACACAATTTTGGTTCCTTTCAAAGTTACTTAACAGTGCCAACCTGAGCAGAGTTATACCTTTCTAAATTCATTGAAGGTTCTAACTCTGCTTAATATTACACTGAAAGAGAAGCAAAATCAGGTTTGTTAAAGGTCAATTTCAACTTGGTTGCAAATAGAACAGTGCATTTATCTAAATGTTTTTATTTAAAATATTTATACCTGCCTTATTTCCTCAAATTCACCTACTGGGTCCCAGTAAGAGTTGAGCTGAGGCTCTTGCAATTTCTATTTTTTAATGTTATTGTTATGATCATGTTAGGTTATTATTGTTATAATGTTATTACTGTTATTATTGTTATAATGTTATTACCATATGTTATCTATATCTTTTCCTGTTTCCTGTAAACTGCCCTGAGCCCTTGGGGAGGGTGGTATATAAACAAACAAACAAACAAACAAACAAACAAGAAATGCAACAAAAGGAAATAAATTTACTTCTCTTTATGTATTTGCTTTTTAAACAATGATATATTGTTTTAAATAATAATATATCCAGTGCCATTACATCCAAATTCAATATGTAATCTTGGCTCTGCCACCTCCTCACCAATCCATCTTATATCAGCAAAAAGTGCCCCCCATGCTATTTCTGGGGGAACAGGGAACCCCCCAGGGACAGCATGAGGAGTTCGAGGTATGCAGTGGAAGAGGGAATTAGCAAATTTTGCTCCCTTCTATTGTTGGAAATTTTTCATGTGATCAAATAGAAAATGGATCAATTCCCAGTCTTCTGTGACCTCTTTGTTGGGATCATAAGACCAGCAAGACCGGGCTGTAGCTTTTAATGCATGTGATAAAAATTAGGCATTAAAAAAAAACATTATATATTGGATATATAATACTTCTTATTGCATTGTTTTCTAATTCTGTAACCCAATGGGAAAGGTAGACTATAAATGAAGTAAATAAATACAATAGTCTGTGTGTCTACAAGCTGCACATTTACTCTAGAATACTTGGGTTAATGTCTGCTTCCTTACTTTGCACTGTGATTCCTGCAAACATTTATAAACGAAATACATGAAAAGTAAATTCTTGGCAAAACAGAGACCAGAATGTATTCCTTGTTGATCTAGTTACCATGATTTGGGGCAAATTTTTGGTGCCATTTTGAACTTTGTGTGATTTCAGGGAACAATCCCCCTTTATTCCTTTGTGTAATTTTTTAAAAATGTGGCTGTAATGCAAGTATTTGAAAGCTCTTGAGAGAAAAATGATTATTTTGAATGGATCTATGGCTACTGGTGTGGCATTATTATGATATATTGCATAGGGAAGTTTGGAGATGGTTAAATAAGAGATTTGGCTACCGAAATTAGGAGCAGACAATAAAAAATGGAATATAGCTGCATATAGCATAAAGGGGAATGAGAAACTGCTCTAGTGCTGGTGGTCAGCACAGTACAGTCCATTAGGGGTTACAAGAGCAGCAGAGTCAGTGTGTAAACATGCAATTAAGAAAGGACTGAGAACTGATCTTTAGGCAACAGAAGGGCAGGAAAAACGCAGTGAACGTCTTACAGGTGAAAAGGAAGGGTTACAAGGTTTAAGGCTAAGGGTTTCAAGGCTAAGGATTAATTTAACATCCACCATCACTAAGGAAAATAATATTAATTTGTTTTCAATACTTAATCTTTAAAAAAAATCTTATTTGAATATATCTATGTCTAATGAGCTACAAATAAGCTCCTCCCCATTTGCAGTGTTACACAGTAGCAGCACGAAATACATATATTTCCCTTTCCTTTATCGTTCAGATCCCAATAAAATCAATTTGATTTAACTCTGAAGAAATAAGGGGTCCCCAGCTCAGCCCAACCCAGCCCAGCCCAGCCCCCAAGAAGGAGACAGACAGGAAAAAGCAGCATTGAAAGTTTCATGGTGCAAAAGGATTTCTGGAGCATGCGCAGAAGGAGACTGACCAGGCTCGCGGCGCTGTTCTACGTGGTTGCTGCGGCAACCGAGGCAAGCAGACATGCGCGGAAGGATGCGAACCTAGCACCGCCTCGTCGCGTAGTCACGGCAACGGCGGCACCGGCCGGCGAGGCCTGTAGTGTTGGGGCGGGCCGCTGCGATGAGCTCCGCCGCGGTCGACGCTGGTGCTGAAGCCGAGCCAGAGGCAGAGGGGGCCGCCGGCAGTGGCGTCGCGGGAGGCGGAGGCGGTGTCCCCGTGCGCATCAAGGTGCCCAACTTGAATTCGGATGACCCGCAGGAGCGCATCGCCGCCCGCCGCATCCGCATCGCTGCCCGGCTCGAGGCCAAGCGCAGGTCCGTCCCATAGTCGTCTATGCGAGCGGGTCGCCGTGTTGGCCTGAAACAGAACACATGTAGAGGGCATCCAGCGGCACCTTTAAGACCAACCCAGTTTTGTTCTAGGTGCGAGCTTCCGTGTGCACGCACCCTTCCTCAGATGCAATGGCATGGCATGGAGTTCAGATTTACAGGTGGAGTGTGAGAGTAAATTAACGTTCAGCATAATGGAAATGGGTAGCAGGGTCCAGGAAACAGATTCTCGCGTTGTGGCATATTTCTTGTACGCCAAATGCTTCCCATGCAGTTCTGTCTCAAGTGAACACAAACAAATCCAAATGGCTAGTTCCCCCCCCCCCCTATTTATTGCTGGAATCTGTTAACCATTTTCATTGTGCTGTAGGTTAATTTGCTCTCACACTTTACCTATAAAATCAGAGTCCAGTAGCACCTTTAAGACCAACAAAGATTTATTCAAGGTGTGAGCTTACCTATAAGTTTGAACATTCTATATTCAAGTGGGTAGCCATGTTCTATATTGTAACTTGAGAAAGTGTGTGTGTGTCCGAAAGCTCATACCTTGAATGGCCGCTTCCAACCGCAGATTGTGCGTCCTCATCTTTCCTTTGGCTCCCTGTCCTCCCCAAATGCCACCTTTCCTAGGCATCAGCCTGTTCTCCAGGAGTTTCCCTAGCTGGAGTTGATAACCCTTCCCCTCCTTCATTCCTTCCTGGCCGCTAAGGACAGGCCATAGCCATTCTCCATCAGGACTGTTTAAAAAAAAAAAAACAGAACAGCTTTTCGTCTGAGACAGGAGTGTTTTCATTGAAAGAATAGGAGGCTGTTTTTCAGAACAGGGAAAAGTCCCGTTCATACTTCCCAGTTTAGTTGCTCTGCCAAGGAGCACAGCATTTCAGGGTTGTCCAATTTCTTCAGCCTGGGGCTGGATTTTCCTAACCAAGCAGAATTGGAGCCTCTAGCCATGGTGTCACTGCTCCCATCCCTTCTCCATACAAATTGGCTGTGTGTGGTTCTGCCTGGAAATTTTAATTTGGTTTCATACTACCTTAATTGTCAGGATTCCACCCCCCCCCCCTCACACACACACACAATAGTTCTTACTGGCAGTCCACATGACGGCATGGTCAAGCTGTTGTGTTCCATTATATTTTGTTGTGATAGGTGCATGCTGACCAAATGACCTTTGACATTAATGTGGCTTGCTGATGCTTAATGACGTTTGGAGACGACACTGCTCAGCTTGTGAAACACATGTTGACCTTTTGTTGTTTTTGTTTATTGCCTAATTTGATCATTAGCTGAAATCCAAACTGCAAGAGGCCCACTTATTTTGAGGCCATTTCTCTATAGACATTCGCTGTCTGTGGCAGTATCTGTGCAGCATTGATTCTGGGAATTCCTTGACATATTTCTAGTGTCTTGCAGGGTGGTTGTATTGAGTGTTTGCATGTTTCCCTTAGGGAGGCCCTTGGAGAAGATGCAGATGCAAAGAAGCTTGTGGAGGAAGAAAAGAGCAGGAGCTACAAACAAATAGAGGAGAGCAGACAGGTTAGGACTAAGCAGTAGATCAGTCTTTACCTTGCAGGGAAAGCATTGGAAGCAGTTCTTTGATTCAGTAGTTGAATGGGACTACCCTGGGATGAGATTTTAGAAGAAGAGTTGTGTTTTGTACCCCGCTTTTCACTACCTGAAGGAGTCTCAAATTTGCTTACAATTGCTTTCCTTTTCTCTCCCCACACCTGTCATCCTGAGAGAGCTCTGGCAGGATTGCTCTGTAAGAACTGCACTATCAGGACTTTGATGAGCTCAGTCACCCAGCTGGTTGCATGTGGAGGAGCAGGGAATCAATCCCAGGTCATGAAATGTAGTTCTAATTGGCATATGTTTAAAATCTTTTTCTTCCCTCTTCAGAATTCCATATTCCAATGCTTGAGCCAGAATTAGAAGCAGAAGCTTACAGGAAAGGGGCCTCCTCAAAACAGAAGTTCAGTGTCAGTTCAGCAGCTCTCTTCCTACAAGACTGTACTGTTGAGTGGCATGTCTGGCTATAATCCACTCCCATGACAGTCGGAGTTGCTTTGCTCTTCAGCAAGCCTAAGAACATAAGAGAAGCCATGATGGATCAGGCCAGAATGCAATTCAGTCCAACATTTTCACACAGTGGCCAAAAACCCAGGTGCCATTAGGAAGCCCACCAGCGGGGCCAGAACTTCAGAAGCCCTACCACTGTTGCCCCCTAAGCAAAAAGAATACAGATCAATCCCTGCTCCAGACATAGTGTTCCATATACCTTGTGGCTAAAAGCCTGATGGACCTCTTTTTCATATATTTGTCCAATCCCCTCTTGTAGCTGGCGGTGCTTATAGGCACCACCACTTCCTGTGGCAGTGAATTCCATTGGGTAAAGAAGCGCTTGCTCTTGCCTGTTCCAGGCCTACTGCTCATTAATTTCATTGAGTGCTCATCTTTAAACATCCCTCGGCGCCGTGGCCGCCGTGGACTAAATAAAATAATAAGGGCTGGTAGGGAGGAGTTAGGGCGGGACCCGTCTGGGATAAAAACTCGGAGGGGTCCAACCAGGAGCCGCAAAGCGGCTCCTGATTGGGCCCCTTCGAGTGCCACTCAAGGGCCAAGTGGCCACGTGCGCCTCCCTATTGGCCACTTGGCCTGCCCTGGACTGGCCGCCCAGATCCACCATTTTCCCACTTGCCGCCAGTGTGGATGCGTCTGCAGGAGGACCCGGCGCCGGCTCCTGTCGCTAGCGGCCCACCGCACCAATGCCCGACGCGGCTTATCCCTACTCCCCGACGATACAGCCGCCAACCGCATGTCCACGCACCCAGGAGGACCCGCCGCCGCCTATGGCCGCCAGCATCCCGCCTCGCTAAGCACCTCCCGATCCGCTCCCCTTCGACATCGGCCGCATCCGGCACATCGCCGCCATTTGCTGCCTCGCCGCAGCGAGGGAAGCTTGCCACCCGCACACAAGCCCCACAGGAGCCGAGAGTGCCGTGGCTGAGGCCTGCGCCCATCCCGAGAATGAGAAAGCCACAGGAGCCGCCACAATTATGATGCCCTTTACTACCTTGCTGGTAGGCTCCGGGACAGGGTGGTGGTGGTGTGGGCGGTGGCGGCTCGCAGGCTGCCCCACTGCACGACTCCATGGCGCCCCTGGGAGACGGAGAGCAGGACAGCCGCTCCCCCGAACTCACGAGCCCCGCTAGCGCCCACTGTATTTGGACTACAGCGGGCTTGATTACTAGTGAGTTCTAATATTGTGAGAAAGGGAGGAAAGTACTTCTTTCTCTCTCTTCTCGATCCCATGCATAATTTTGTAAACCACTATTATGTCACACCTCAGTCTTCATTTCTGCAAGCTAGAAAGCCCTAACCTCTTTGACCTTTCTTCATAGAGAAGGTGTTTCATTCCCTTCATTTTAGTTGCCCTCTCTGCACCTTTTCCAATGCTGTAGTATCTTTTTTGGTAGTGCCTAGAACTGGACACCGTATTCCAAACAAGGCCTCACCATACATTTCGACAGGGGCATTATGATACTGGCTGATTAGTTTTCAGTTCCTAGTAATTCTCAGCAGAGCATTTGCCTGTTTTATTGCAATTGCACAATGAGCTGAGATCTTGTGTCAGTCATCTATCATGATTCCAAGATCTCTTTCTTGGTCAGTTACCACCAGTTTGGACCCTGTCAATGTATATTTATAGTTAGGATTTTTAGCTCCATTATTTTGTGCTTGCCCACGTTGAATCTCTTTTGCCATGTTGATGCCAGTTTGGTGTAGTCATTAGTAGTGTAGACTTCATAATCTGGCATCTCCCCCACATGCAGCCAGGTGAGTGACCTTGGGCTCGCCATGGCACTGATAAAGTTATTCTGACCAAGCAGTGATATCAGGGCTCTCTCAGACTCACCCACCTCACAGGGTGTCTGTTGTGGGGAAAGGAAAGGGAAGGCGATTGTAAGCCGCTTTGAGACTCCTTTGGGCAGCAAAGGTGGCATATAAGAACCAACTCTTCTTCTTCACTTGTTCAGCCTTAACAGATCCTTCTGGAACACTCCTGGGTTCTTACCGTTCTGAACAACTTGGTGTCATCTGCAAACTTAAAATTATTCTGTTTAATATATATAGAGATCTGGAACTCTCTGTTACCTTGAGAGCAATTTGCTGACGTGATACTGTGAAGTGATATATTAAGCAATAATTTTGGTACCAAGCATAACACATATAATTAAAGAAAACAACCAATGAGGAAGGACTACTTGAGAAAAAGAGGTAACAAGCCTGGGTACCCATCCTGGCTGGCTTTGTTTGGATTTTTGTTTATTATATGGTTTTTGAGTGAAATATACCATATCAAGAGGCTTCGTGAGTTTCTTAGAATAAATTTGTTTATTGGACTGCCATTGTCAATTCTCTGTTCGGCTTAGATTTGGACCTTTGGCATATTCACAGTTTAGCAAGGCTGCAAGAACCACCTAGCTCTGACCAAGAGGAACTCTCTCTAGAACCCTTAACTTTGAAAGCATGTACATCTTTAAACTGTTGGTCAGTCCAGCAAAAGATAACTTCTCTATGATCTTATTTATATAGGAAGATGATTTCCTAACACGTTTCTGCATCCTTCATGTGCATACAGAGATTAGCCAAATTGCTGCTCGATGGCACACAGTTGGTGACAAACATTCAGGTGGCAGCAGATGCTCGGGAGGCACAGAGAAGGTCAGAGGAAGAAGAGCTGAGTCGGCAGAGGTAAGCAGTCAACCTGTCCAGAATTATTCTTTGATTTGACAAGTCAAAAGTAACAGGGGAGGGAAACGACATCAGTTGCTTTAATTTAATTGTTGTTTTAATTTGCTGGCTTGACAGGATGAATCGCAGCTCTCAGCATATGAACCTGCTTTATTAGTGTAGCTGTCCATGTGACTCCCACCTGTCCACTCTAATTGTCAGCCACTCTTCAGAATCTTAAAATTCAAGACTCTCTTCTGGTCCTGCTGCTTGAGATCCCTTTAACTGGAGATGTCAGTGGCTGAACATGGGAGAATCTGCCTGAAAGGCATGTGCCTGTCATCAAGCTAGTCCTCGTTAATCCAGGTGTTACAGAGCACTGTATGGTCATGTGCAATTTCTCTACATGGTATTTCTGTATCCCGAAGATCAGTTCTCATTCTGATGAGGCTTCCAACTTATGGACAACACTAAGGTGACCACTAAGGTAACATCGGTAAAGGACAACACTGAGGTGATCGGGGGGGGGGGGGGGGGTTCTTGATTAAAATTTGGCCTTTATGGAGCAACACAAATTTGCATAGAATGCATAGAACGCAAAAATAGTATTGTAAAATACATATATTAATTTTGACATAAGTACAATTTGCCAGGTACCCCCAGAAGTCCCTCCAAAAGTGGGACAATCTGGTCACCTTAAACTACACACCCTTTGGAATTTGAGGAATTTGAGGAATTGTAGCTGGTTTAGTGCTGTTATGCTAGAATGAACATTAAGGAAAAGGTATCGCAAGAAGGTGGTACCCATCAGTGTGTCAAAAATTGGGACTCTTCAGCAGTGTGCCATTCAGCTGGAGCTTTCATGTGTGGCATACTATTACCCTTGGTCCTTGGAAAGGTAACTGAAAGAAGAAACAGCTCTTTGCTAATCATTGGCTTACCATGCTCCCCAGTTCACAATGGCTTTATGCCGTTCTGAGTGAGAGCGTGGTTTAAAACTCACTGTAGAGGGCTTCATAGAGACCAATGCTTGCAGGGTTGAAAAGCTGGAAAATGAAGCCAGAGCCAACCAGGACAAGTTTGATGAGATCACTTCCAAGTGGGGCAATGCCAAGAAGAAGACCATCCCCCAAGACCTGTGGGAGGTGCTTAACCTGCAGCAGCAGCACTGTGCACTCCTGATTGAGGAGAAGAACAAGCTCATCAGTGAGTTGCAGCAGGTGAGGAGGAGGGGCCAAGGTGGCTCATTGTACAACTGAGGGCAGTGGCCCAATTGGGGAGGGGGAGAACTTGATGGAGCTTCCATACCAAGAAATGTGCTTCACTCAGAGAAAAGAAGATTAAGGGGGAGGTGCTGTAATCTTCCGGATCTGTCAAGTGAATTGCTAGGGAATAGTGTTTAAATCAGCAAATCTCTGTGTGATTCGCAGCATGGTGTCGTTCTATTCAGTATGTCCACTTGAATTTGATCCTTGTGGGACTTTTGCAGGGGACTGTCAACATGCCGTGATTTAATCACAACTATTGAATGACTGATGCGTAACATTTTTTGTGCCACCTTTCCACTCCGTTCTGGGTCTCCAAGGCGGTAATCAGTCAAAACCGTAAAACAGATTTTAAAATGAACATAAACAAGTGGAGTTCAGTACAATTCGCAATTCAACACATATCTAGTATTCAACCTATATCTTCTCAGGTTGACAACAAAACCTGGAAAAAATACGCGGTAAGAAATAGACATGTGTAAGGAGAAGAAAATTCAAATATGGCCAAATCAGTTTGGTGCTAAACCAAAAAAGGAACAAAACCCAACCTTAACAGATAGGAACTCAAAAGTTGAGCTGAACAATAAAAATAATGTAAAACTTGTTGGTTGTTTATTATGGTGCACAATTAAAAACAGAATAAAAACTTCTTAAAAACTATACCGAACTAACAGCACATAGAACCAAGGACCAAACGCGTTTCGACCCTTCCTTTATCCTTTTCCCTTTTTGGAGACAAATTCAGTACTCAGAGTGTAATCTCATGTGCATCAGAAAAAGCTTTACACAAATTTACACATTACAGATCCCACTCAACCACTGAGCTATACATTATAGAGAGTTCTATATTTCTATATAGAGTGTATTATTATAATCTTGACCACTGAGGAAGACCCGGAAGGGTCGAAACGCGTTTGGTCCTTGGTTCTATGTGCTGTTAGTTCGGTATAGTTTTTAAGAAGTTTTTATTCTGTTTTTAATTGTGCACCATAATAAACAACCAACAAGTTTTACATTATTTTTATTGTTCAGTTCAACTTTTGAGTTCAAATCAGTTTGGTGCCATTGATGCTCTGATCTCACCATAGGAAATAGTGTAGGTTGGATGGGGGCACCCAAGTGGTCCCCCTGGTCAAATCTTTTGGCATGTTGGGAGTTCTTTTGAGGAGAGGCTTCTGCAGCTACACAACAAGTTTGGTGCTTCTACCTCAAATTCTGCCCCCCTCCCCCAAGCTGTTGGGGGCAATTGAGTTTAAGAGTAATGTGTGAACAGATGCTGGCTTTTGCCTTCCAGGAGCTGAAGAGCAAAGATGACCAATATGTGAAGGACCTCAAGAAGCAGTCAGATGATGTTAATCTTCTGCTGGAGCGAATGGAGGAGCAGATCAAGAATGTTATGAAAAACTACCGCCGAGAGCTCTTGCAGATTGAGGTTCTGGAGTCAAGTGGCTGTTTAGTAGAAGGATGGGGGTGGGGCAGGGCTGCCTTGTTATATTTCTATATGATAAAAAGTGTGTCAAATGAAGAAAATAGAAGTGCCACAAAAGACAAATCCTGTACTTGGCCTCTTTTGATTTCTGCTCATTTAGTTAAATTTCTGTTCTGCCTTAAGCACCAGATATTGACCAGCAGGTTAAAAATACCAAAGAGCTTGAGAACACCCTCCCATAGCATGATGCAATGTACAGGTAAACCAAATCAGTCCCGTGCACAAAACGTAACACCACTATGTTAATATGTGAACATAAAAAAACAAGAAACAAATGTCACATAACAAGAACACAAAGCGCCAGGTAAACTGAAGCACTATGCCAAACACAGTGGCTCATAACCCTAAGTAGCACAGCCATATCTAACTCCCCCCGAAAAAGTTACCAGTCACATGAACCAGTAAAATAACACAGTCCAGTTGACAGCATCAATGCACAAGCGTGAGTGCCTTGCCGAGCTAATACCAAATAACTCAAGATGTGTCCTGCCCACCACAACTTAAATGCTTTCCCCCAGTCCAAAACTAGACCGATTTCTTAAAGCAAATCCTTCAGCAAACAAACAATCTAAGCAAACTTTGAAACTGCAGACAGCTCATCAGTTTCCTCCTTCAGGCCTTCAGTGCACCAAAGTTCACGGGGTAAAAATCCAAAATGGTTCGTTTCCTTCTAGAATCTGATCCAGCTGGAGTGTAAGAGCAGACACCTTTCCTATCACACCGAATCCTCATTGTTTATCTGAAAGTTTCAGGGTCATGAACCCTAGTGCCGAAAAGCACTGAGTTTGGCACTGTGCTTTATTTTACTTGGTACTGTGTGTTATCTTACTGTATGTGCACATTTGTCTCTTTGATTTGCTCACGTAGTAAAATACTGCTGTTAAAGTTTTGTGCACATCCTTGAATTGGTTGGGTTGGGTATTTCCCCCTTCCAACTGGGTTGGAATAGCTCCCTGCAGAACTCTGCGTATCAGGACATGTTGCTGAGAGGTTCTCTTCTCTAGCGCCACCCTCTGTCCATAGGGAAAGGATTGCAGCTGTTTTAAGGCTGTACCTCATTTCCCCGTGTCGGCTAGGCATTGGTCAAGCAACCCATGATCAATGGTGTTGAATGCTACTGTTAGATTTAACACCCACCTAGATCTGGCTGTGGAGATTGTTTGAGAGGGCAACCAGAACCATCTCCACCCACCCACCCTCCATGGCCAGGCTGGAAGCTGGACCGGAATGGATCAAGGAAACTGGAGCTGTTCAGCATACCCATAAAAACAGGGAGGAAGACAGGCTACTGCTTTAAATGGCTCATAATATAAAATCCCTGATACATAGAGGCAGACTGTGGCAAGAGAAATGTAGTTTGCTTGTATTCAGAGGTCCCCGGGGGGAGTCCCAATTTACAGTGGTAAAAGATCTGCTTGGCATGCAGAAGGTTCCAGGTTCAGCCCCTGGCATGTCCAGTGAGAAGAACCAGGCAGTGGGTCACAGGACATACTTCATCTTGAGACTCTGGAGAGCCACTGCCCATCACAGTAGCCAGTGCTGACCTTGATAGATGAGCAGTCTGTGTCCAATATATGGTTCAGGTGTTTAATTCTGCCATAGAGGCTTCACTAACTTCCCCTCCCTCATAAAGATAGATTCATGTGGGTAGCCATGTTGGCCTGAAGTAGCAGAACAAAATTTGGGTCCAGTAGCACTTTTAAGACCAAGAAAGGTTTGTTCAAGGTGTGAACTTTCATGTGTCCGAGGAAGTGTTGCCTGCACTTCAAAGCTCATGTCTTCAGTAAATTTTTATTGGTCTTAAAGCTGCTGTTGGTCTCCAGCTTTGTTGTTCCCCTCCCTCATTTGCAGAAGGCCTTTGAGCTGGAGCGGCGTGAACTCCTGACCAACAACAAGAAGAAATGGGAGCAAGCTATGCACGCCCTCAACCAGCAAGAGGTAAGGGGAAGGTAAACCACTTGCTCCCCTGGCTGGAAGGAGCTTCCTAAAAGTGTAAGTGCATCTCTGATTCAGCATTTAAGGACAAGGCCTTTGGCAGACGGGACAGCATTATATGCAGTGTTAAGATTAACCGGAACAATTTTCATGTGCTTTGTTTGCTTTGTTTAGTTTTCTTTTAGGTAACTAGTGGGAGGGGTGGGCAGTCTGGGACTGATGCATGTGACCAGGATCAGATTTCTGCCATAGTTGGGTGAGAACAAAGCAACCAGGCTTGGGCAAAACCCCGCATTTGGCCTGAGCCCTGACCATTGTGTGCCTCCTGCTTTTTGCACTAGCTGGAGTTCATGACCGCCCGGCTGAAGAAAGTGGAAGAGTATGAGTGGGAGCTGAACCGGCTGCGGGTGCAGGATGCCGAGGAATACAACGTTATCAAGATCAAGCTGGAGCATGACGTGCAGGTATTGCATGGGAATGGCCGCTCGGGAACCATGCACTGGTCATCTGCTTGCTTTTGGGAGCACTGTCCCACGGATGATGTGAAGGTGGTTGTGCCGCTTCTGCAGGAAGTCCTCCATGGAGTCTCCGTGATTCATTTGATTGGACGGCTCTCTAGCAGTTGTGAGGAAGCATTGACATTGCTGTAAAGTCTAGTAGTTAGGAATAGTTTCTCAGTGGTCCAGAGGATTTGTAGATCCCTTGGACTATTACTTGACACTGGAATGAGTAGCAGGAATGGTTGATGTTTTGCTTCTCATCTGGGGGATTTCATAGCCTTGGATCATCCCATGGATCCTACCCAAACTCTTGCCTTGGTTTTTTTATCTCTTGTCTCACCTTTCTAGTGTAGGTTATGACCAGGGCAGTGAAGACCTCACTGTGTGTTTTCGCCTGGGAGACATCACCGTGCCTTGCTCTGAATTTGCAGAACAGGTTTCCTCCTGAACTTCTGTTTTTGGTCGCTCCCATTTTTGCTGAGGCCAGGCGAGCCAGATATAAAATGTGTGGTCAGTGGGGGCAAGGCCAGTGGCAAATGTGGAGTCCTGCCTGCAGCTTAGTGAGTCTCTTCCTTTGGAATGCCAGATCCTAGAGCAACAGCTCCAGCAGATGAAAGCCACGTACCAGCTGAACCAAGAGAAGCTGGAGTACAACTTCCAGGTGCTGAAGAAGCGAGACGAGGAGAACACCATTATCAAGTCCCAACAGAAGCGGAAGCTCAATCGGTAAAGGAGTAGGATGGCATCCACCCCACCCCCAGTTCCCTCTGTGCTCCCTTTTGGGGTCCCTGGCCTGAAGACGGGATGTCCTGGATGGTGACTACAGTAAGAAACGGTAGCCGATCACTTCATGACACCTGGCAACTGGGTGATCAAGCTGTGCGTTCCACTCTCCCCCCTGGACTGCCAACCAGAAGCAGAGAGGGAGCCTAGGCTGAGATGTTGGATTAACTTCCTGGCTGGGTTGTACTTCCTTCCTTTTCCTTAGGATGACAGGATCGAGCAACCTGGGGTTGTCTCCAGCACAGTGGAAGTCTGGTTCTTTCTGACACTCCCGTTCCAGCTCTAACCACCCTCAAGCACTGGTTCACTTGGCCGCTCTCTCTGTTCCACCTTTGCCACTACAGCTCCCCTTGTCCTTCTTCAGGTTGCACGATGTGCTGAACAACTTGCGGCAGAAACTGGCCAAGCAGATCAAGCAGTACCGCGAGGAGAACCAGACGCTGATCGCTGACTACAAGCGCATCGTGGACCAGTACAAGGATCTGCAGAGGACCATGAGGTGTGGTGGCCCACTCTTTGGCAGGGAAGGAAGGGGTGCCTTGGCAGGAGAAAACGGTGCAAGCCCACTGTTGGATCCAACCAGCATTTTTAGTCGAACTCACCTACTCCCCCACCTTACCCCAGCCCTGTTCGCACATGCCTTTTATCCCCATGTGCCCCAGCTGTTTTGATGGCCAGAGGGGACTCTCTCTTCCCATTCCCTCCAGTGGAAAAAGCTGGTTGGATCTTCCCCAAGGGCACCTTGTATCTTGACGCCACAAGCCACTCCCAGGGCTCAGCCGTTCCTAGGGACAAGGCTGTCTATCTACGGCTTTGCTTCCAGCCGGATGAGAGAAGCTGCGTGCTGCAAAATCTCCCTTTTCTTTTCACGCAGGCACTTTGCCATCGTGGACGCCGAGCACTTCTTGGAGGTGTGGCTGATGAACGAGGAGGAGGCCAAGGGGCTGATCCGCAGAGCCCTGGATGCCGACCGGGTCATCGACCTGCAGCAGCTGGGGCTGCCCTGGGCGGAGCCGGATGGCTGGTTCCTGCACAACGTGGGGCCCATCATGCATCAAAAGAAGAAGAAATCGGCCACCGAGGTGGCCCACGAGGTGCTGCTGATGGAACGTAAGCAGTGGTTTCCTCACTTGGCCGGGGGCAGGGTCATTCTCTCCCCGAAGCTTTGCTGCAGGCCCTGCAAAGAGAAAACATGTAGTACAAGCCTAAATGTGCTTACTCAAAAGTACATTCCATTGACTTCAATGGGGCTTGCTCACTTTTAAGTGTGCTTAGGATTGCAGCTCTGCTCCCACTGTCACAATGAAGGTGTAATCATAGCTTTATTCCAAAGAGAACAGGGCAGTAATATATTGCCCCCTTTTTGTTATCTATTCATTGTTATGCCCTCCTCCACTGAGGGTCTCTGCGTGGTGAACAGAAGGTCTCCCCACTGCATTTGTCCTCCTAACCTTTTGAGGTAAATTGGGCTGACAGAGAATCCCCATCTGATCTGGGATTCCACTATAGTCTGTTAAACCATGTAAGACATGATGTCAGCTGAGATTGTTTGCTTAGTACTTGAAGAACTCTGATTCCCTGATCACAGGTTTTCCTTGGAGGAATCGCAAAAGAAGGCAAAGAACCAAAAGATCATTTCTTGGAAATGAAGGATAGAATTTGCCCTTTGTCCAAAAGACACAAAAGTGGAGATTCCCTGAGAGGCTGAATTCTCCTGTCAATCAATCCATATTTTTCTGCAGGAGAAACTTGTTGGCATTGTGCAGGGGTACATATATGCCCTGTTTCTTCTCCTCCTGTTGAATATAGGTAGGGGCAAAGATCCCTCTATGACACCGAAGCTCTTTCTCTTTACGATGGGAAGGTCTCCTCAGACCCTCTTCTGCCCACATCCTTTCAAGCATGACTGTGGTGAACTCCTTAAGAAATGCCCTTGGTTGTTTTTGTTTGTAAAGAATTTGTGCTGAGGAACTTGTCTTCCAAGCAGAAATTCTCATGCTCCTGCCTCATTGCTCTTTACTGTAGAAAGCGAACTATCACTGGTGTCTACCATTAAGTCAGAACCTGGCTGTCCAGAAGAGAAGGAAGGGACCTCCAAGGAGGGCATCCAAGACTCCGAAGGAGAGGTCAAGTACCACTGGTCCATCTCGCCAGCGACCGTCAAGCATGTTCTGGAGCTCCTGTGTGACGAGTCGGTGGGTTGAAGGTCCAGGGTCCATTGGTCCACCTTACTTCCTGGGTCTGAGGCCTTGCTTTGTTGTTGCTTCATGCCCTGCCCCCCCCCCCCCAATCTAACCCCGGGCCAAATGCACTAGTACAACATCGACCACCTGCTGTTTTCTGCCGTGACCACCAAGCAATTCTCTTTTCTCCCTGCCTTTCCAGGGCTTTGTGATAGAGAGCAAGCTGCGGGGGCTCCTCCAGCCTCTGGAGAAACATGACCGTACCCTCATGAAGCTGGACTCCATTTTCACGGTGAGGTCTGATTCTGTAATGGGAAGACCAAGATGGAGAGCAATAAAAAATCACAAGAGTCCAGTAGCACCTGAAAGACTAATGTCATTTGTGACAGGGTACAATGTTTTGTGAGTCACTGCTCGCTCGCCTCTTCAGATACAACGAGGATTTTACCTGTCACAAATTGTGTTAGTCTGTAATGTGCTATTGGATCCTTGCTTTTTTCTCCCAGAATGAGGTTATAGATCAGGGATCCGCAAGAGCTTCCTAGGGGCTCCCCAGCCCTTCCCCTGTATCCTGCTTTAATAGATTTAGCCACAAGGTATTCCCAGCATTGCTATGAAAGTACGGAATTGGCCACATCCATTGACCTGAGGGTGCTGTTCTTGCATAGTTACTGTGCCCAGGAAAGGGGCGGAGCCTGGAGGGCTATTCCGCCGTCAAACCTCCTCCTTTTTCTCCACCCGCACTCATCCTTGGGTGAGGTAGGGAGGCGTGGCCAGCTGACATCACTTCTAGCCCAATTCCATTGCTCCTTGAAGCTGAAAAATATTTTGGTGTTCAAAAGGCTGAAAAAGGCTGTTATAGATCCAAGGACAGATTCGGACGGAAGGGTCTCTAACTTCAAGATGGAAAACCAGGGGCTGTCAAGAGCATCCCTCAGGAAAGCTATTGGGTTGAGTTTTGTTGGGGATTGCCTGGCTTGATTCTGGCTCTCTTGCCTGGAGTGGCCGAGTCGCTCCACAGTTTCCAGCAAGACCCTTCCAGTCCTCTGAGCTGCTCTTTATTTCTGTAGAGTAAACCTATAACAGATGGTTGCCCCAGGTTCTGTCACTTATGAGCGGGCAGGACGGCTTATTTGTATCTTTTATTAATACATTTTTTTAAAGGAAAAGAAGGTAGATGGGGGAGGCATGGGCAGAGATGAGGAGAGAGCAGCAGAAAGACAGGTGTGGGTAGTAAAAATGAAAAAGTGGGACCCATGTAGCAGGTGTGTTTGTGTGTGTGTGGTGGTGGTGGTGGTGGTGGGGGGGGGGGGGTTAAAGGCGGTTCATGGCCTGGAAAGGATGAAGACAATGTCTCATGACACCCAGAGCTGGCACCAAACAGGAAGCTATGGCTGTCTGTGGTTTCCGTTCTGGACTGCAGTCTGGGGCTTCGTTAGGAAAAGGGCAAAGGCTCCTTTGTCCAGATGCAAAGACTGCCAAGAGAAGGGGCCAGGTTTGGCTTCCACTGTAAAGGTGTCTCTCAGTCAACATTGGTGGGCTGTGCAGCAGCACTGGATGCAGAGCTCCTAACAATTGGCAAGTCTCCCCCGCCCATCCATCCATTACCATTACTTGTCTGCATGTGTCCAGCACCCCTCTTTCACTGAGGTGGGTGCTCAGTTTGCCTCTCCCTCGCCAGCAAAGCTGTGGCTGGCTGGAAGATCGGTTGGTTTGTCCGAGGAATCCCACTGCAGTACACTTCCCGTGTTCTATCCATGGGCTTCCTGACATGGGGAAAGAGCTGGAAATGTCGCCGGTATACTCTGGTTTGACAAATGCCACCTTGCCGCATGATAAACGGAGACAGTAACAGCGAAGAGATGTGCTTGAGCATCTGCTTTGGTAATGGAGTAGACACCCATGGAAGTCTGAGCTTCCTGACTCCCACCTTTCCCAGTTGTTCTTCAGGAAGAAGCAGTGCAGAAGCTCACACATCTGCGTGCGGACAGGCGTTCACTCCCATCTGGGCTCTTGTCGCTGATGCAACTGACCTGCAGTCTTTCTCTGCTTCTTCCCAGGCCCTGTCAATTGATAATGATGATGACCTGTATTACATGGTGGACTTCTTCATGGATTACAAGGCTACGTTCTTGAACTCCCAGGAGGTAATGGGCTGTGTGCTGTGGGGAGAATTGCATTTAAGACAGGCCCAAAACAGTCCTCCTGCATGAACATTTTGTGGGCCAATTCTCTTAGAGAATTCATGAACAGGAAATGATGCGGGTTCGCCTGTTGCCAGTCTGTGTGACAATGCAAGTTGTGCTTCTTGCCATCACTGATAAAAGGTGTGAATTGATAACCCTTTCTCTGAGCTTTTGCTCGTTTCTCTTTACTCATTTCTCTCTGGGGCTGTTGATTGCCAACAGATGTTTGTCCAATCCTCTTTTGTAAATCTCGATAAGCCCCCTGAACTGCCTGGAGATCTTTGGCCAAACTGTGGCTCTCCAGAGGTGCTCTTGATAACTGTAATCCATGGACATTTGGAGAGCCAGTTTGGCACCTGAGGGGATCCTCATTGTCCCACAGGAGGCAGAGTTGATGGCAAGTGTGGATTCCGAAGAAGCGCCTCCAGATGCAGCGGCTGCCAGTGCAGAAGAGTCCTCTCCTGTTATGGAAGAGGAGGCCAAGGGCCTTGGGGGCTCAGCCGTGCACCCCTCCACTATATACATGCATCCCAACGACATCCTGAAGGCCCTCAGGGCTTTTGTGCAGGAGTTCAAGGAACCAAGGTAGGCCTGAACGGGGAGGAAATGTTGGTCAGGGATGCCCAGGGAGGGAAGGGAGTGTCAGAAGGGCAGGCAGGGCATGGGCCACAATGGAAGGAAGGAGCAATTATGGTCATGGTTCTGAACACCTGAGGAGCAGGAACAAGTGGGCGCTGCTTTCCTTCTCCACTAGTCCCAGGGGTTTGGGGAAGAAAAAAACAGGGAAAGAATGGAAACCGCCAGGAGTTCCTTAGAGGAAGAAGGGCATTATAAAAGTTGGATAAATAAAGGGGGAGAGCATTTTGATGAGGCACCAGGGTGTGAAACAGACACCGCATCTTCCTTTGCTGACCAGCTCTGGGATCGTTGAGATTGTGCTTCACATCCTGAGCTGCATTTCAAAAGTTTCCTTGCAAGGAGTGCCCTCCATTGATGACACCCGGACAAATGGCAGTTCCCTGTGATTTAGTTTTGGTAGCCTGAATCCACTTTTATCTACACTCGCAGTTATCAAGGGTGATGGAACCAAATCTGAGTCCAGGGGCACCATTGAGACCCACGAAGTTTTATTCAAGGTGTGAGCTTTGGTGTGCAGGCACACTTCCTCAGACAATGGAACAAGAATCATAAGAGTGCAGATATAAGGGTGATGGAAATAGCCTGGAGAGACAGAGTGTGGGACACTCTGGGAAAACCTCTGTTCAGGCTTATTGGGACAACTCGGGCCAATCGGCTTAACCTACCTTGCAGGGTTGTTGTGAGGTTCAAATGTTGGTGGGACCCCGGTGCTGCAATGACCTCTGGAGGAAGCTTGGGCTAAAAACGGAGTAGATCGATAGATGAGGTCCTGGACTTGCGATGTTGAGATGTGCAGCCTTGACACAACAGGAGGGTGACTTGGGTCCCGCCGATTCTCTTGATTTCCTGTCCAATCAGCTCCTCCCCTTTACCTTTAGGGGGAAGCACCCCTGCTTGAAGCATGTCCAAGAGGAGCGGGACAACTCCAAGGACTCTGAGTATTGGGAGGCTTTGGCCCACGTCGTCCCAGATGGAAAGCTGAAGCTGTGGGACGCACTGATACAAGCCCTGAAGAAATACGAGTAAGTGTTGGGACCCAGAGGCCCCTGCATCTGTATTTGCCCGGGACAATGAGGGGGGAACTGTGGAAACCTGCAAGGCAGTGGATCTCTCAGATTGTGTGGCTCCTTGTGTAAGATGTCTTAGCCTAGAGTGGCCTCCGCTGGTGAGATGAGAGAATACATGTTGCCTTTAAAAAGGAAGGGCTTCCTGTCCAAACCTGCCACGGGCCTACTTTTTTTGTAGCCACATATTGGTTTTGCTTTGCTAGTGTTCGAGCCTGATAGAATATACAGCAAGTAAGAGCCTGATAGAATATGCAGCAAATCAGTACAGTATTAGCTTTATTAAAATGTCCTCAGAAATAACTGTTCTACACGATTTGCAGAATTAAAGAAGTGTGGGAGCTTTTATTCCAGTCACTGAAACCTGAAACTGTAAATACAAATTTCTTTCCCCTGTGAAGCACAAGCCCATGGCTTCTAATGATGCCACCCCACAAATGGGTAAGATCAGCAACTGCCCAAGCCCAAGCCATTTTCTGTTGTGGCTCCCATCTTTCTGAGGAAGGCAGGAGCGCTCCCACCCTTTTGTCATTCTGCAACTACGTAAAACAGATGAGTCAAGAGAAGCATTCCTTCTAAGTCGTTTGCCCACCCTAACTCCTCCCACTAAGCCCTTACGGCTTTATTTAGTCCGCGGCACCCATGGCGCCGCGGGCTGTGTTAAGATGGAAGGGCATGAGAAATGGCAGATGGGGCACTGCCCCTTTTGGACCACCATGGCGATGGGCCTGGGACACAGGATCACAGGAGGGGCCAAGAACCTCTCTTGTCAGTGCTAGGCCAAATGCCCTTTTGACCATTCTTTCTCTCCCATCTGTCCAGCTACATTCTGACTCAGAGAGACAAACTGATCAGAGAGACTGATGGGCTGCAGAAGCAGAATGCAGAACTCCGGATGCTGCTCCATCAGTATCTGCATTCTCCAGTAAGTCAAGGGGTGGGTTCTCCAGTAAGTCAAGGGGTGGGTTCCCACTCTTGTGAACCGTGGCCCTTTCACAGGATGCATGCTTTAACTCTAAGCAGTGATAGTTTTGAATCTGGCAGCAGACATCTTTCTCACGTGAGATCATGAGAAAGGATTTCATCCAGTAATGGCTGTACCCACCAACACTGCAGCAGCCTGAGGGCAGAGAAAGATGGCTCTGGCCACACAGAGTTGGTCATCTGCACATTCTCTGGCTCTATGACAGGAGAGTTTCCATATTCCCACAACTACTTGGAAATCTGGGGAAGGAGGGGGTACTAAGTGTGAGAGCGGTTGACCCATTGTGTATCCACAACCTGCAGATGACTTGGTCTTTGCATAGTAAATGCTGCTAGATTGGAGGTTTCTAGCAGACACACCAGCCCTCCCCTCCCCGGTTTTGCATGCCACCTAACACTGGGCATATGCTGATCTGTGGATTTTGGGGAGGAGCTGGGGAAGAACCGACTCCTTCAGTGTGCCTTCTCTCCTTTCTGCAGGTCAACGCTGAGCTGCTGATCCCTCCCACCCACCTCTTGAACCTGCAGCCCAGTCCCCCGTGATCTTCCTCCGTGCAGGAGCAACAGGGCCGACGGCTTCCCCAGCAGCGTCATCTCTTCTTTGCCTGGCAGATGAGTGGGAGTGGTTCCAGGAAGCTTGCTGGGGTTACTTGCTTGGGTTTACTTCTGAAGTAGAGAAGAAGGGTTGCCGGAGGCTTCTCTGCTACCCTTGAGTGTTCATGCAGGCAATTTGCTGTCGATGAGCAGCCTTCTCTGCAATGAGCCACAGAACAGTGCCCTCTCTTGGCTTGACAGAGACCAGACGCAATAACTTTTCAGGAATGGGGTGGTGGTGGATTGAACTGGTTTTGCAAAAGCTGTGCTCTACACCCAAGCCCGGACTTGGAGGATCCACAGTCTTGCACATTCTACAGCTTTCAGAAAAACCAGCCTTGTGACCCCCCCCTTCCCAGTCCTCCAGAAATATTAACTGTAGGGCCAACCCTTTTCCCTGAAATCACCTGGTGCAGCCAGAGAGAAATTGGCAGTTCCTTGCACCCTCCCCTGGCCTTTTTCCTCTCCATCACTTGCTGCGGCAAGGTTCCAGGTGTGCTGCACAGCATGCGTGGACAGGAGGGAGTCGGACAGGGTGACAGAGAGAATGGGCAGGAGAAACTTTTATGTAAAAGTCTACTTTTGGTGTACTGAGGAAATCCTGACTAACTCGTCACAGCAGCTCAGGGTAGATCTGGAGCAGGTTGCTTAGAGGTTTCGGGACTGCGGGTGCATCTTCTGTGCCCTGTAATTCTAGTTGCTCCTCCTTGCTTGCCTGTGTATGTGTGCTCGAGGGAAGGGCTGTTTCTAAGGGAGAAGAAGCAAATAAAACGATTGACCAACTTTCTCATTTCTTGGTCTGATCTTTGCTGCCTCCTGAGAAGACAGCAGCATAGATTGGGGAAAGGGATGTGTGTTCACTTGCCCGTGTTTCTCATCTGCAGTTTCTCCCCCTCCCTTTTGTATCTTTAAAATGCCTCTGTGAAACAAAGTGAATAAAGTGCAAATTCCAGGCCCAGATATGGCACTGCATCACCATGGGGGCCAGAGATCTCCACTCCTTGGTCTCACATCCTTTGATTTAGCCCTGGCATCACAATCCTTTCCTTGCATTTTTCATTATATTTTGGGCTTCTTTTGGCGTCTCAGTCTTCATACAGTCCCTCCCCATAGAGCGGCAGGGGAGAAATCCAAATAATAGTAATTGTCTGGCGCTGTCCCTCTGACCAGCCAGCTAGCAAGCATCATACTTGCCCCATTTCAAATTCTACCTGGTGATCTTTGCCTATAGAAGGTTTGAACAGACAAGATCGATTTAGTATTGTTTTTTTTTTCAAAACTGACCACCCCAATGCCTTTGGAAAACCCATCAGAGGGGTATGAACAGCCAGTCATGAGAGATACACTGCTTCTGAAAGTGGAGGCTCCGTGTAGATATCTCGGCTAATATCCATTGATAACAGGCTATAATTAGATAATCCTCTGTAATCTCCTTCCTGCCCTAGCCTTTTTTCTTAAACTAATCACCGTCATGTGTCCTCATTGGAAAGGTGTTTTAACCCCTGTAGAATGGTTCAGTATTCTGCATGGGATGACGTCACAGATTTGCTTGGGAGCACTTTGAAGTGCATCCTGGGGGGAGGCATTTTAAGGATTTCAGGAATTAGCTCTTCCCTTTTCTCATCCTCCATAAAGAAAGCCGGACTCTGCTCCTTTCTGGTGATCTGTTTTTATTAAAGAACTTAAAGATTTCCTCTTACAGCAAATTCCAAAGTCCCGTTATTAACAACAGTGCACAGAGAATATCCCCACCCACCCCCACCAGAACCCTCCCCATAACCGGAGAGAAATAGGATCAATCTTGCACACACCAAGGAAAGAAGAAAGGAAAGCAGCCCTCAGGAAACACACCTCTCTCAGGTGTGTCCGAGCTGCAGGAGAAAGGAATTGTGCTGGTTTCTTGGAAAGACCTGCTGCCCTCCGTCTAACCCCTGGACTCCTGCCTCCATGTTGCCACTGCCCTGACTTCTCTCTCTTACTCCCAGAAGCCCCAGTGGGGGCTAGTCTTGTGCCCTGTGCTGTGGTGTCACATGAGCACTGCCCTCTAGGTCCAAATGCCCAGAAAGGCATAAAACTTCTTAACGGACAGCAAAGACGGATGGACTCATTGAGGAATCCCTGCCTTTGGTACTCTCACAGGGCAGGGACTGTGGACAAGATGCTTGCAGTCAAACCACCACAACATTCTTCAGCAATCTCAAATCTATCCCCCTTGCTGGTCTCCAGAGCACTGGGGGAGGGGTGGGGAGGGAGAGATTCATGTTCCTGTGAAATGGAACAATATAAACAGCACTCTGACAATGGGGATGGGGGTAGGGTGGTATCCTAATGCTCTCCCAAGAACAAGAAGGCACCATTGACCTGGCTCCCTTGATCCTTGATCTGCTTTTTCACCTGGAGTGCAACAAAACCAGTGGAATGAAGACCCTGTCAGATTCAGAGATTAGCAAGTCCTTCAGACCTCTATGGCCTTTGGGAATCTGCCTCATCTTGTACCAGTATCTGCTGGGGCATTGCTGCTGCCATGACATAACCACTCAAGCATTGCCCACTCTGCACTGGACAAAGTTTCCCACTCTCTCCCCCTTGCTGCTCTGGAGGCTTTATCAGCAGTCCCCTTCTCATGCCCTCCCAGTCCCTAGAGATCCTGAAGGAGATGAAGGGTTTGGGAATGGGGCCCCTGCTTGTCTCCTCCTGACCCACAGGCCATGAAAGGCAGCCACCTTCCAGGTTAGATGGACAGTCAACTGCTCATTGGGTTACATGCACCCTCCCGAAGTGGCTCACTGTCCCTTTTCCCAGGAAAGGTGGCCAAAAATGGGAACTGTCTCCATCGCAGCCTCGGAGCTGGAGAATCTGGATCCTCCCTCTGATCTATATTGCTGTGGTTCTCAACCAAATGTCCCGGTTCTCCCAGAGGAGGCTGGATCATCAAAGACCCTGTGTGAGAGGCCCATAAATAATTTTCAGCATTTATGAAAAAACGATTCCAAGTTGATTCAACTGCAGGTGGGGCAAGAGCTTGAGGCCAAGTGAGAGTGGCTCACCAAGGCCGCCTGGGAGTTCATGGCAGAAGCGGCCTTCAGACTGGGGACTTCCTGCTTTGCAGACAATCTCGGTCCATTGCAGTGCTTCTTCCCCTAGTGAACGATACCCTCTCATTGCCTGCTGCTGGAGAGCTGACTAGCCTCGTGCTTTGTGTCCATCACTGGAAGAAAAGGGGCCCTTTTCAGTGGGCAAGTGGAGCTCCAGGGCTGTGACGTTCAATTCTGTTTGGGTGAAAAGGAGCAGGGAACCAGGTGACAGGAACTGGGGAGGAGCACTGGGCGGACTTTCCCCACAGCAAAGGAAACAACATTGTCAGACAGCAAGTGGAGGCCCAACATCTTTTAACCAGTCGATTGTTTCAAACCTAGAGTGAACAGGAGATCTGGCCTTCAGGTTCCTGGTCCTCACAGAGGGATAAAGGGCCTCAACTATGTAAGTATACCACAAAGGGAAGATGGGACATGTCAAACTCACACAGAGCAGAAACGGTGGCCTGAGGCAGCCCCACCTTCACCATTGGCTCAGTGGTGGAGAATGCTCCAGCTAAGTCGCCTGTAGGAACAGACGGGAAAGGCCTCATAGGACAACTGATCTAAGAGACGCTCCAGCTTCAAGATTTAGCCTGGGGACTGAGAGGAATGCTTAAGGTCAGAATCCAGATTTAAGGGGCTGGCTGCTCCCCTCGCCCCCTCCCCAAGACAAAAGTTCAAAGTGAAATCAAATCTGAACTCTCTCTCTCTCTCCCGCCCCAATTCCCGAAAGGAAACAGAAGGAGGCCACAAAAGAGAATCACAAACGCGAGGCAGTGACCACGAACACTGGGAGATTGGGGCGGGGAACCTGGGCGGGGCAGTTGCCTCATGCCCCCAAAAGCTTCTTGACCATGTAGCCAGGCATGGAATAGAGGAAGAGGCCAACCATGATGACCAGCAGGAGGGCCAGAACGATCTTGATGATGAGCCATTTGTAACGAGTGCAGATGAGGTACTTGATAGACTTGAGTGGGTTCAGGAACCAGATAAAGGAAGTGTCCGGACGACTGCAGCAGGGGAAATAAAGAAGACAACACAAGCTTAGCCAGGACAAGGTGGATCTGTCTCCTTTAGGTCCCCATCTCTAACTCCTCCAACTACAGCCTTGCTTGAAAAACCAGGCAGGCACCTGCAGCTCAATTCAGAGCGAAGCTTGGTACTTTCCCACTGGTGCCGCTGGGCTGACTCCATAAACAAGCCAAGAAGCCTCTAAATGTCAATGGTTTTAGGCCAAGCCAGGCTCAGTTCCCTAGCTCTTGTCTGTGAGGTGCTTGACAATCCTGGCTGCCAGTCTGCCAAATCTGGATTGTCAATACATTACCTGATAACAGTTTGCTGTATTGTTTAGGCACCAATGAAGTCATGTGCAATTGGAGACCCTCTGACCCAGGATCCCATGCAAAGCTGTTGAGGCTCAGTCTGGGACCTCCTGGTTCAGAGGCAGAATACCTCTAAATGCCAGCAACAGCGGGAGGACCCTTGTGGTGGGGCTTTCTATCTAGGGGAATCTGATTGGCTACCATAGGAAGTAGGAGACCTTCACCATTGGCTCAGTGGTGGAGAATGCTCCAGCTAAGTCACCTATATAGGAACAGATAGGAGAGGCCTCATAGGACAGCTGATCTAAGAGACGCTCCAACTAGATGGATTGCTTTTGGGTCCTATCCAGCAGGGTGTTTCTTCTAGGGTGATAGGCCATCTTGGAGCATGCCCAGTTCTCAGGCTAGAGGCCCACCATTATCTGGCCTTTTCTCACCAAGATTCTTCCTTGCTTAGGGTTCTTATTGTGAATCAGGGCTTGCTATCAAATTCAGTTCAGTTCTTGAACTGTGAGAGGCAAGAGTGTCTCTGGGCATATGAAAAGCATCTTTCCCTTTTCACTGTGTAGCGACCCCTTACCCGGGCTTAAGGGGAAGAGAATTTAATCACATTAGGTCCACATGTGCTTCCCACCAGCAGCTTGGTTTGTATCATACAACTGCATCCCACGTGCACAGGACAGCCTCTAGCAATTCCCCTCCCATGAGATCAGTAATTTAAAATATGTCCTTGTATGTAAGAACTGCTATTGGCAGAAAAAGCATGCTTTGTAGTCAAAACTGTCCACTGCGGTCACAGCATCCAAGTTCGTATCATTATTTATTTGATGTTTAATCTTAACTTTCTTCTAAGGAGCTCAGAACTCCCCTTTACAACAAGGTGGTGAGGTAGATAAGGCCTAATCCTGCCTGGTACACATAGGTCTTACTGGTCCTAATACAACAGTCTAGTCATTGGCACTAACAGTTGATATAAGAGTCCAAGGGAATTCCTGTTATTCCTCTATAGCCCCCACCTCCCCATTCTCACCACCATTATTACTCTCCCCACCATCCCCGTGTAGTCCTATCGTGTGGCGTGAGGCAGGAGAAAAAAGTACCCTGGGCAAAGCACCAGGCCCCCTCAGGCCCCAAGGAGCTTCTTGACCAGGTAGCCGGGCATGGAGTAAAAGAAGAGGCCGACCATAAGGAGCAAGAGAACGAGGAGAAGAATTTTCAGCAGGAGCCAACGATACGTGTGCCAGATAAAGTAGCGGATAGACTTGAGAGGGTTCAGGAACCAGATGAAGCTGGTATCTGGGCGGCTGGGGCGGGAGAGCAGGGCGGGACGAGGAGAAGGAAGAGAGCCAGGAAGCGGAGGGAGGTGGGGAGAGAGAGACAGGAAGAGAGGAATGGTATCAATGGAGGCGGGAACGTTAACAGCAACCTCCAATTCCTGGCATATCTCCCCTCCCCAGACCTTCAGCTGCCAATATCAGTACACATCCCTGTTCAAGACAGGACCCCTTCCCCCTACAAAGTCCCCATTTGGGGTGTTTGCTTGGAGACAATCAAGAGTCACTTCCATCATTTCCCACCACTCACTTGGGTTTCTCCAATGGGTCGGGCTCGTTACGAGCCAGCCCGGCCGGGCTTTTCTCTGCTTCCTCAGCTGTCAGAAGGTGCAGCTCAGCTTCCACTTTCCCCTGCAGGGATTAGAAGGAATATCACTCTGGGAACAAGGCAGTTGACAGAAGCATGCAACGCCATGCTTTCCACCGGCACCAGGGCAGTTGCGCTACCAGCTGAAACCCCAAGGTCTGCTCAGCAGGCCATCTCTGGGGGATCTCCAAAGGTCAGGCAGGTGGCCCCAGGAAAGGCAGGCTTCTCAGCGGTGGCCTCCCACTGAAAGCACATCCTTCCCAGGCTAATCTAGAAGACCCTTTCAGGGTTATCTTTTCGGTACCAAGTTAAAAGCCTTTGATTTGAGAAGGCTTTTGAAAGCAGATTCGATTCTTTAATTGTTTTGTAAACCCAGTTTGCATTTGCAGTCATTGTTTCAAGTAACTTTGTCTTAAATTAATTTTGGACTTTTAAATTTGTATGCAACTTTGGGATTTCAAAAATAAAAATCAGTCAATATATTATCTAAACAAACGAACAGGGCAGATATCTCTCAGAAACCAGTAGAGTCAGACAAGAGGGAGGAGACTGTAGACAATCTGTAATCCCTGACCAATACCCACACGAAAAGAGAACGCGAAGGAATCTAGGATCAGACAAGAACAGCAGGGCAATCTGTCCACTGTTCCCTCTCTGATTGAACCACATACTCCAACCCAGGGGTAGTCAAACTGCGGCCCTCCAGATGTCCATGGACTACAATTCCCAGGAGCCCCTGCCAGCGAAAACTGGCAGGGGCTCCTGGGAATAGTAGTCCATGGACATCTGGAGGGCCGCAGTTTGACTACCCCTGCTCCAACCGATGGCAGATGTCTGGAATGAGCAAGAAAGACCTCAGATCAGTACCCTTGACTCTTTTGCTGGGGCCTCTCCATAGAATTCCCTCAGAAGGGCAATGCATTCGCTTAATTTATTTTTAAATGTGGCGTCAACTGAGTTTTAGAATATTAGAAGCATATGTATCATGTTAATCTGTGAGCAAAATGGAAATCTCACTGCACTGAAGCACCCACCCTATCTCCTCCCGACTATCTTAACACTTCTTGAGTATAGAAAGCTTTGGTGGCCGCTGATATTTACGTTGTTTTCTACCCTGGCATTGGCGGGAAGTAGAGTGGGAGGGTATGGATGAAGCTGCATTGCCCCTGCGACCAACATGGATGCCCCAAAGACTGTGCTGTGTTTCCATTTTGCTCCCCCCATTGCTGCTTTTCCTTTCATCCAACAAACCTTCCTGTTCTCCACATGCAGGGCAGGCTGGTATGTTTACTTCCCCCTTACCCTTTGCTCTTTAGACTAGCAAAACCTGCTTAGGTTAGGATTTCATAAAAGTCTGGATTTCTAGAACTGTTATTTAGTGTGTGTGTCAGTGCAGGCTCCTTCCAGTTGTTAGCTGATCCCCCATTCCATTCGCTTTCTTAATAAGCTTTCACCTTGGAATCTATGCCTGTTTATTCCCAAGACTCTGCATACCTCATATGAGGTATACTGTCTAAATCTTGGACCCTGGTATGCACTGGATAGAAGGTCCCAATTATCATTGCCCTGGGCGTATGTATTGATGTGCACCGAATACACATATTTACAAGAGTATGCCATTTGGGAACCATGTCCACCATGATAACGCTCATCTCCTCCATCCATCTTACACATGACCTTCTTTTCCTGTTGTCTTTTGCCTGGTCTCCTCTTCTAATGCCCCCTGAAAATTGTCCTTCGAGACCGTCCATGTACCCCACTTTGAAAGACCTTCCCCTAACTGCTTTGGTGCAGGGCATTGTTTTGTGGAGTTTACCACCCACTCTGGGCTCCATTCCCAAGCCACCTGACTCCAAGAAGACCCAGTCCTGTCATTGGACTCTACATTCTGGAGAGGAGAGGTCGAGCAGGAGTTTCCCAAACCTCACTGTACTCTGAGCGGAGAGAACAGCCCCCGTCCGCAGCTCCATTACCGTGATCTCAATTTCATCGTTCTCATCTCTCGCCAAGAAGGGCCACCAGCCCTTCACCCTCTTCTGCTTGAAGATGGAAATCATGGGCACTTCTGCCTCGCCAGTTCCCAACTCCATGCTGCATTGCTTGGCTGTCTTAGCGCCACGCGGGAAGCGGTTCAAGTCAAGCTCAATAGCTCCTGGAAGAGAGAAGACAGCGGTGTTTATAGGCCCTCTGGCAGGCAAGGTAAAGGTAAAGGTAAAGGTATCCCCTGTGCAAGCACTGAGTCATGTCTGACCCTTGGGGTGACGCCCTCTAGCGTTTTCTTGGCAGACTCAATATGGGGTGGTTTGCCAGTGCCTTCCCCAGTCATGACCGTTTACCCCCCAGCAAGCTAGCTGGGGACTCATTTTACCGACCTCGGAAGGATGGAAGGCTGAGTCAACCTTGAGCCGGCTGCTGGGATTGAACTCCCAGCCTCATGGGCAAAGCTTTCAGACAGCTGCCTTACCACTCTGCGCCACAAGAGGCTCTGCGCCACAAGAGGCAAGGCCGAAGCGGCAAAAGGGACTGGTGATGGCCCCGACATGCTTCATACCCGCAATCTCTTTTTTCCTTTCTCCCCCTTCCCATTCTTGCCTTGTCTCGGAATCAGCAGCAAATCTTGAGATACCTTATTCCGAGTCAGACCTCGGGTCTCTTTAGCTCAATATTTTCCTGTCTGACTGGCAGTAGCTCCCTTTCCTGCTATCAGACATCCTTTAACAGAAGATGCCAGAAACTGAAGCAGGGGCTTCCTTTGTGCAAGCCAGCCTTCCCCTCGAAAGGGGATGGTTGATTCATGTTTGTCTCCTGGGAAAGAAGGGTCCTGGTGACTAGTGGCTGCCAGTACAAGCACTCAAGCATCACGACTCCTGCTTCTTGATGTCCCTCTCCATTTCCATGGGAAAACAGAGCTGACTCCGCTGCTCATTCAGCAGCACAGCATGCTAATTTAGCTAGGGACAGCCTAGGACCTGAGCCAGGGTATGCATGTCCTTATTTCCTCTAAGCCAACACACACACCCCACAGCAGCAGCAGATCTTGCCCTAAGAGTGAGGGCAAGATGGGAAGTAGATTCAAGACAGACAAAAGGAAATACTTGACACAGGCGAAAGCAGAGATTGCAGTTGCTTCACTGCCCACCAATTTGTTCACAGAACCCCTTCAAAGCACATTTTTCAAATGCTGTTAGGACTCCATGACTTGGCCCTAGAACAGAAGATGTAACATTTCTCCAAACATGATGGGCAACTGGTGAGTCAAAGAATCTCAAGAACCAATGTGGTGTAGTGATTAAGAATGACAGCTTGTAATCTGGAGAGCCGATCATGCCTCCTCCACATGCAGCCAGCTGGGTGACCTTGGGCTAGTCACAGTTCTGTTAGAGCTGTTCCTTCAGAGAAATTCTGTCAGAGCTCTCAGCCCCCCCCCCCTCACAGGGTGTCTGTTGTGAGGAGAGGAAAGGAAAGGCCATTGTAATCCACTTTGAGACTCCTCCGAGTAGTGAAAAGCGGGATATAAAAACCAACCCTTCTTCTTCTACTCCAAACAACTGAGGAAATCAGGCTACAGGTGATTCCCTCTGTGGTCTTAAAACCTGTGCATTTGTGGTCTCCCACAGAGAGGTCCCTGTCCCGCTGAGACTCCGCTCTTGGGCAGCCACCTCCTCTCCCCCACCCCCACCCCCACCCCCACGTGCAGTGATCCACAGTCAACGTGTCCTTACGCACCGAGGAAGTCGTCAGCAGAAAAGTGGTCGGCATCCCACACCTGTAGCGTGAGTCGGGCCGGTATCTTGTACTCGGTCTCGTCCCAGGAGAACATAGACTCTTTCTTAGAGATGACGATCTTCTCCTCAGCTGCTAGATAGTCGAAAGGAAAGATATAGCGCCAGTTGAAGTTGCCCTCCCCTGTCAGGGAGTGGTAGTGGACGTCGGTGTCCTGCTTGTCTTCTTGCTGCCCCTTGAGCCACCTGTGCAGGAAAAGGCAGGGAAGAGCGTGGATAAGGAGACTGGGAAAGGCTGGCCAGATATTGCTGTGGCTGGGGAGGCTCATGCGCTCCGGCTCTGCCGTGGCACTGAAGAGGGAGGGGCAGCTGGGAAGGGTAATGGGACAATGCATGCAAATCTGGATGGTTGGTATTAGAAGGGAGGGGTCTTCCATCAGGTCTCATCACGTAAGGCAGAGAAGAGTGGTGGAGACCCCAAATAACATGAGGCGTTTGTGAGGGATGGGGAGGTTTCGCCAGCTCTACCCCAGTAGACTGTTCTTGGGCTATTGCTCTGATAATGTTCTACTAAATTATGAGGAATTTCGAGAAGCAGAATCTCTTTTTCTCTCTCTTTTTTGGGGGGTGGGGGTGAGGGTGCACAGACCAAGAAAAGCAAGGCCATGTGAATAGAAATCCTGTTCAAATTTTACCTATGGGTGTGCAACCCCCACCCCCATCCTGTATTTTTCAATTTGGGTCTATTGGAGTCCCAAATTTCAGGATTCTCAAAAAAAGAGCTGGATGCAGATACCCACTCTATCTTTGTATTTCTATTGTACCAGATGGATATAGTCTTTCCTGAGGGGCGTAAATCTCAGGGTTGCAGGCACTTGTATCCATAGGATTTCATTTTCCCCCCCAGGAAGAACTGCCTGTGGGAAGCTGGATCCCAACTGGATTGCAAAAGTCCACTCTTAACAGGTTTTTGCAGTTCTCCTGAGTGTGAACTGTGGTAGCTGGTCTGCATCAGCGAGATAACCACAGCTGCAGCATTGAAGATTTCGTGTTGTGGAGGGCTGAGCCTGAGCCAAAAGGTACAAGGTTGTCTTGTTGCCAGAAGAAGTGGGGATGAAAACCTTCTTCAGAAAGCAACTGTGGTTGTCTGCAGTTGTATATCTGAATCTGGCATCTGCTCAAGGAACAGTTAGGAGCAACTTAGTTTCTGATGCAGCTCTACTGACATTTAAAATCTGATTCAAAGGCAGAATGCCCCAAACAAAATGACTGGAGAGTGACAAATGCCACTTTCAGATCAGGGACTGGCTTAGAAGAAAGGCTGCATCTGTGACAGTGGTCATGGGCCTGGAAAACACAAGCTGTTGAGAACCCACCAAAATCCACCAATGGATCATATCACTCTTAGCATTCGATGGAGGGCCATGCCTGTCTCGCTCCAGCTGGGGCTTGGAGTACAGAGGGCCCTAACTTATTGCCTAGACTGCCCTTCCCTCCAAAACATGCAGCAGAAAAGCAAGCTGACTCCAGAGAAACACAGACAGATACACACAGCCACCATTCCCCAGCCGTGCCCCTGGTGCCAGGGGAAGGGGGAAAAGGGGTTTGCAGAAGGAGAGACCAATCCTTCACGCTGATGCCAACAGCATGCAAGAGAGGCAGTGAGAGGGCATTCCTCATTCACGGCGGGGAGAAGAAAACTGGACCCATATCAATTACCTGGTCAGATATCCATGCTACCTTTGCCCCAATGAGTGACCAACCAACCCTATCCCAGGCTAGCTCAAGCTGGATTGTCAGGACTGGTTCTAGTATATCATGAAGCTAGCCACCCTAGGTCTCTAGCTCATAGGCCCTCAATTTTGTTGAGCCTGTGGGCACTTCTGGAATTTTTGAGAATGGATCCAATCACAAAATACTGGGTGGTTGCAAGACAAGCATCTTCCTGCATTACAGGCAGCTTTCTGGACTGTTGCTCCTTGCCTCCTGGATTCTACCAGAGTTCCTCCTCTCCCTTTGAAGCAGAGAAAAAATAGGGCAGCCTATTGGCTTGAAGGAAGAAGGGAAAGGGCAACAGGAAGCCCTTTGACAGGTGTCATGGTGCCACACTGGGGAGGTTGGAACTGCTTGACCAGAACACTGTCTTCTAGCAGTGGAACCTCCACAGAATGACCAATTTGGAGCCTTATGCAGGGATGGAAGACTCCAAAAGAAGTTTGCTGGGTGACAAACAATATTTATTGACTGCCTTTCTTAGTCTGAGACACCTCCTAGCACTGGATTCTGCTAGTAGAGAACACACTCCAATTGTGTCTGAAGGCAGAAAGATCTTCCATGGAGAACTAAATGTGCAACACACTAATGTTCTTCCATTACTTTATTAGCTCCACTTGCATCAGCTGAAACTTGGGACCCAAAAGTTCCTGGTTTAGCCATCATAGTTCTTGTTTTAGGCTGAAGACTGGAGGAAGAAGGAACAAATTGTTCTCATTGGTTCCTTTTGACCTGACCTGGATATAAAACTTCACACTTGGCCTGGACACCATCCAGATTCAGGCCATACATATGTGGCTCCTAGTCTTGTTTTTAGGTCTCAGGTTCTGGGCTACTTTGAATCTGGTTTTTCAGTCTACCTTCCCTTGGCTGTGCCTCAGTTTTCTACTTTCGCTGAAGGTTTCTATCCTTCTGAAATTGATACCTTCACATCTTCACATGTGCATCTGCAGTAGGATTCCCTCAATGAAAGGAGAATTTCCTCCTCATGAACCCAAATGTCTGGCCTTACAAAAGTTATCTGTATGCAGCAATGGGAATCTGATGACTTTGCCATCAGCGCAACTCACTGAAGAAGTAGAAGACAAGTTGGTTTTTATACCCTACTTTTCACTACCTGGAGGAGTCTAGACACCCAGGGAGGTAGGTAGGGCTGAGAGGGCTCTGGGAGAACTGTTCTGTGAGAAAAGCTGTAACAGGACTGTGAATGGTCCAAATTCACCCAGCTGATTGCATGTATAGGAGTGGGGAATCAAACCCAGCTCTCCAAATGAGGAACCACCACTCTTCTTTAACCACAACACCACACTGGCTACCCAGGGTTCCTTTATTTATCCAGGGTGCTGGGAGGAACAGTTTCCACATTACGTAGCAACACACCCAGGTTCCCACTTAGAGAGCTTCAGCCACTTCTGTCTTAACTAACAAATGTTCCTACATGAGACGCGTCTTTCCAAACACCCATTTTCCTTGTCACTTTCCACATTTTCAGGTGTATACCTGAACCATCTGAGAGGTGCACCAAACTGTAATGGATTGCACCTTGGATAGATTGACAAGTCCTGGGATGGAGTAAACAAGGCTGCCCAGGTGGGTCATATCTGTAGTATTTTTAAAGAATTCCTTCTTAAAAAATAAATAAGTACATCCGAATGACAAAAATAATAGCTCTGTTCGCAAGGCACCCTGAATGCACATAAAATTCAGAGGCAGAGTGTGCTTGATATGCGTGCTGAGTAAATCTTATGCTCCATTCAATGCACAAACAGTTTAACGTGATTTAATCTCACATTTGCCCATGTCCTGATCCCATGTTGGCTCTTTCTTAAAAACAGATGTATGCATGTACATCACTGTAATGTGTGAACAAGGCTAAGGTCTGTATAGATGATCCTAAGAATACCACAGATCTCCTTAAACTCAGTATGGAAGGCAGCCGCTGTTGAAGACTTGCCATAAGCTATCGATTTGCTCCACCAGGTGCCCTTATGGGCAGTGAACAGTAATGGGCAAGCAAAGGATCTGAGGGTAACTGAGGGTAACTGCCCCGTGCATCCTCCTCCCCCACCAGACCAGACCTGCTCCAGGGAGGGGCCGTGCAATAGGTATCCGTTGTCAATTACCCCCTGACATAGATGTCTGACATCTTCTCTCCCGTCATGAAAGCATCATCTTCCAGGACCACCTCATCGGTGTTCCAAATAATTACCCGCAGCTCATACCTAGCCGCCGGCATGGCGCGGATAGAGGCACACAGCAGCAACAAAACAACACACAGAACAAAAGAAGGGGGCAGAATAGAAAAGCAAAGTGTCTGTTACTGACAGCCACAAGGAAAAGGAGATGCTCCATCCGTGAGATGCCCGCCCACTGCAAAGAGCACAGAGCCAGGCGGCCACACCACCACAAGAAGCTCAAACACAGAGAAGCCGGCCGGCCGGCTGGGTGGGCCGTACATACCCCCGGACAAAAATGTCACTGGATTTCTCGCCAGTGAAGTAATCATCGTCCTCCAGGATTACCTCATCAGTGTTCCACACTATCACTCTAAGCTCGTATCTGGCGGGGAGGAAGGGAGACAAGGGGTGAGCCTGAGGGGACAGTGGGCGGGGCTGCCTAAATCCGGCAAACGTTCCCCATTAAATGTGTACACATGGACACTCGCTCTCTCCTTTAGGGTCCTCAGCGAATAGCTGAGCCACTGGAATGGGGCTACTCTGCTCTGGCACAGCCATGCTTTCTTTACAGGCAGCGCATGGACATAGGAATGGGATGGGCAAAACCCAAGCATCGGGGTCCTCCTGAAGTGGCATAAGGATTTTTTGAAAAAATCACACACCTGTATGGTCCAAACTATCCTGATATTTCCTGGTCTTGAAAGCTAAGCAGGGTCGTCTTGGTTAGTACTTGGCTAGGAAAACAAAGGTTGCTATTCAGAGGAAGCCAACGGCAAGCCACCTCTGTTCAACTCTTGCCTTGGAAACTCTACAGGGTCGGCTGCAACACATTTCATCACCACCTGCTTCATTAAGTGCATTTTATTTTTGCCACCAATGAAGCCATTACATAGAGCTTTCCCCACTGGAATACCATGAGAGGATTTCTGCTGGTTCAGCAGATGGCATTCCAAGGTCTCCTCCATATATACAGGAAGACAGATTCAACAGCAAGTCCCCAGATCTGCTTTCAAAAATTAGGAAGGAGGGCTGCCTGGAAGCTGGCTCAGTATGCAAAAGAGCTGTGTGGGCTCAGTTTCCTAGAGCTTGTCCCCACCCTTTGCCTCCAGGTAGGGTCCCTTGCAGCTTTCGCTGCCTTTTGAAATTCAGCAAACTTTGAGGCTGAGGCCAAACCCTACTTTCTTATGAAGCTTGCTAGGTGCCCTCAGACCACACCCTCTGTCTCAGCCTAGCCTGCGTTATAGTATTCTTGTGATGACCAAGAGGAGGAGAGATCTATGTACACTTCCCAGACTCCCTTAAGAACAACCAAAAAGATATTAAATAGTCTGTAACACATGGAACAACCTTTAAGCAGTATCCCTATCAGTTGCTCTCCATTGTGGGGAAGAGAGCCTTTTCATTGTTTCATTCCTTTATTGTTCGGGGAAGTGTGCTTTCTATTGTGCTCTATGTTTCCCAAATGCCAAATTAATGTGAATTTCTCAAATTAATTCCAGAATTAAGCATGCATGGCTTCCTGTGTCTTTGTGTTTTTTCAGTGGATTTGCATGTTTTTCTGCCTCTGGGTCACTGATGAGCATACTTGAAAACAAACTTGATTGGTTTGCACGTAGGGGTGTGTCACTAGACACACAAGCATGTCAGTGGACTGCTGAAACACAGCTCATCATCTGGATACAAATCATCATGCCACGACACCTTCTCTGCAGATTCTGGCATACCTGTGCATGAGTAACTAGAAGGGTAAACAATTGTATCCAATTCAGGAATTTGAAAACAAAAGATAGCATGGAGAATCCCAAGTGGATCACTTTCAGGTGCAAACAAAGCCAGTTACCTGCCAAAATTCAGATGAGGAGATCTTTGAATGTATCCTTCCTCCACTGACATTTCAAAGAGAGACTAACCGGGAGCTATACTTACGCAGACCTAACCCCATCCTCCCTCTCATCCAGAGCTGGTTCTCAGACATATTTGGTAGCTTGAAGTCACCAGTGAGAAGAATCCTCCCCTGTACAAACTCCCTATATTTCAATTCGGGGGGAAGACTGCAGTGAGGTGTTATCCTGCATAAAAGTCTGAAAACTGAGTCAATCCAGGGGATTGGATCCAAACTAGCTTTTCTGCTCACACAAGGTCCTTCTGTCAAATAGCTCTGCCTCCCCTTCCCACTGATCTCACAAGAATCCTGCTCCTGAGGAACAGGAGAGCTTCAGGAATGCAGCAGGAAAAGGACTTGCTGGAAGTTCTCCCAATACCTTCTGTTAGAGGAAAATTTAGCCTGGATCCAATACAGTGAACTGCCCTCTCCAGGTGAATGAGAACATTTGCCAAATGATTGTCACCCCAATGGAATTACAGAGTTTTATTCTTACCAAGCCATAAAGTTCAGTGAAAATCCACTTCATTGGTTACCAGATTCCCAGACAGAAGTTGGGTCTTTGTAGAAATCTGACAATGGATGAAGTAGCCCTTGGAGGGTGATTTTCTTTTGCCTTGTCCTGAATTTGCTGCCCGTTTTGTCAAGTAACCTTGAGTTATGTTCTCCCTCTACTTCCTTTGCATTATACATCATCACATAGATCGCCATCATGTGCCCTTAGTTGTTTCTGACCCCCACTAAAAAGCCCCACAGGATTTTGCCTTCCCTTTTTACAAAAGCCCCATACCCATGATAAGGGCCTTTCCCCATCTATCCCTCCTCTCTGTCTTTGGTCCTTCCCACACCACCTGTCCTTCCCTCCCTCCTTTGTGCTCCTGGATGTTTTTCATAGATTCCCGCAAAACCCAACCATTTGGAGCTCCAGATGGAGTCCTCCCTCCCCCCTAGCAGAGCATTACTTCTTTGGCTTCCTTGGTGCGATGTCAATGGCTGGGCCCGGTGCTGGCATGTCCATGGGGAACATGTCTACCCATAACTCCAGTCGTCCCTGAAACAGTAGAAATACCTGATTAGTGGCTCCTGAGTGCCTTGAAGTCCTCCATGTTGGCTCCCCGCTTTTTGCCACTCAACATGTGGCCCCCTCAGTCAAGGAAGCTCTCTCCCACTGGAGCTGACACCATCTCTGGAGACCTTCTACATTCATTGGAAGAATGTTCTTCCAGAAGGTCTTTAGCTAGGTGTTGTTGGTTCTGTTTAAAATGCTGCTTTTGATAGTGACAATAATTCCTGTTTTTCTGTGCTTATAATGGCATTCTATGTTTTTTATTAATTATGAATGTATCTGAAATACACTGCAAACCTCTTTGAGTACCCTTTTGGTGCCAAAAAGGTCTAAAGAGCCATTTAATATCAAACTTATGGTTTGGTTCTCAACACTTCTCCAAACCATCCTTGTCACCTTAACAATGAAAAAGTTTCAGAGATTAAACATTTCTGAAGAGCCCTGTTGGATCTGGCCAAGTATCTATTTACTGCAGCATCCCATTTCCATCAAAGTCACGGTAGAATCTTCCAGCAAACCCAGAACTAGATCATGGAGACAAGAGGCTGCACCATTGCCCTCCAGCACCTAGTGTGGCCCCTGAAGTGGGAGGTTCCATTTAACTATGGTGACCAACAGAGCTACCCCCTTCCATATCTGTCGAGGTTAAAGGCTACCATCATGTCACGTGGGAGCATTTGAATCATGCTACTGAGGGCCAAGATGGCATGAAGAGTCTTGGGTGTGAAGGCTGGACTTGGCCAGATACCTGTTCAATGCCTGGCTTGTCAGGGTTGAGCAAGGGGCGTGTTTCCACATGCTCCGGCACAAGCTTGCAGCCCACACGGGGGATCTCTTCCCAGTGGTGCAACACTGTCAGTGCCAGATGCTCTTCTGTTTGCTTCTTCTGACCTGCAAGCACAAATTCCTTCTATGGAATCAAACTGGCTAGCGCAGTATTGTCTCTTCCAACTAGCAGCGTGTTCTCCTGAGTTTCAGACAAATAAAGGTCTTTCCCAGCACCTACCACCTGAGATCCATTAAGTGACGATGCCGTGAGCCTTCAGGGAGACCGGTATATAAATATAATAAATAAAATAAATAATAAACTGGGACCTTCCAAAGACAAAACTTATGCTCCAAAAATCAGCCACAGTCCCTCTCCAGGAGCACAGCAAAATGAAATACCTACTCAGCTAGTATTGTCTTTATGCAAAGCAGGAGAAGACTTGCTTCAGCCCAGAGTTCATGGTTACAGATGTGACTTTTGGAATGACAAAGTGCTGGTTATGAACATGGTATAATGGCAAGCAAGTTTCTGTGTTAAAATCAGTGGAAGAATTTATATTTAAGAATATCGAAGTGCATTCCCCTACATCTTCTTGTCTTTTCTGTTTAAATTTTTAAAATCATGGGTATTTAAAAAAAAAAAAAAACCTTCTGCCCAGCTCTCGTTTCTTTCTTTACATGCTCTACAGGGTCATGCATTATCTAATTGTCAATAATTCCCTGTATCCACAATGATGAAAGCCCCATCCTTACTGGTAGACTAAAATATCCCATCCCCTTTTTCAAAGTTTGTTAAATAACTTGTTTTTTTCTTGCCATTAAATTATGCCAAGCCTGAATGCGTTTGATTGCCAGCTCTGTAAATACTTTGATCCTCATTATGGAATAGAATGAATGTTGATTGAAATTTCTGGATTTAATTACCTCAGTTCAGGCTCTCTGTGTCATCTTTTCCTGTTATTGTTGTGATCATGTTAAAGTTATTGTTGTTATAATGTTATTATTATTATCACCTGTTACCATATGTTATCTGTAATTTTTTCCTGTTCCCTGTAAACCGCCCTGAGCCTTCGTGGAGGGTGGTATATAAATATAATACAAACAAATAAATAAAAATATAGTTTGTACACTGTTTGACTGAAGGGTCAGCATAAAAGAATGGCTTTTCCAAGAAACCTACATCTACTAATCAGTAAATATTTGAACAGACAAATTAATCAGCAACTGGTTGTTAAGTAGGCACATGCATTCGATTCACACAAACTGGAAAAAAACACAAATTAAATTGAATGCAGTTTCTTTGATCTGTTTCGGCTACCAGTGTAGCTGACCTGAATGAAAGTCATTTTTCCCAACTTTTATTCTGGCATATTCAGCTATAATCAAATGTCGCCCCCTCCCCCAAGATGAAGAAAGCAAAAGGGGTTGCTGAAATGGCTGCTGGTCATTTAAAATTAACTTGAGTCTGTCCATTAGCAGTTCAGTTTAAATGGCTGGCAGCCATCTAACCCCCACTTTCATTTTTCCCACTCCAAAGTAAGGGAAGTGAAAAGGACCTTTGGAATGGTTGTTCTTTTCACAGGATGAGTTGTTTGGCAGGCGTTTAAAATTGATCTTGTTCCTTTTTAATGCCTTGGAGCAGAAAAAATCCAGCTTTCCCCAATATTTTCTGAATCCCAATATCAGTATGGGAATATTGGGAAATATCAATATTTTTTGGGTTCAATATACCCGAATTTGAGAAATACGAGGTTGTTGGGATTTTTTTTGCACATGCCTGTAGTTAATATTTGTGTGTGAATCTGATGGTTTGGGCATAATTTAACAAAAGAAATAAGCTCTTGCTCAACTTTGAAAACAGAAGTTCCTCAGCAAATGCCTCAGTTGTGCCACTCACTTTGAGCCAAAGCCCACTTACCATTTTCATCCTCCAATTCTGTGGGGCCAGTGAAGACTCGGTTGACAACCTTCACTCTGCCACCAGGACCATAGTGGGGACCATCAAGTTTGCCTTCTTTACACAGCTTGGACAGGATTTGAGTGGGCTTTTGGGGGTCTCGCCAAATATTATAACCATGGCTGTGGGAAAATAAATAAGACAGTCAGAGAGTAGTTCTGGGCTACATAGTCCCTTAACTAGTCCATCATTCACCTCCTTCCAAGTCCTCATAGGCCAGAACATCTCAATCTCATATACTTCAATGGGGACATCAGCACCAGTTCAACAAAGGTTGTTGTCTTCTGAAGTGAACTTCACACAAGAGGCCCCCTACTCTACATTAAAGTTTACGGCTATTATAAGTATGAATCTGCTATGACAAATGGGCCATGGACAAAATCCAAAAGTAGATTTAAGTACATTTAAAGTACTGAACTGTGGTCTTTCATGTGTCCTGGGGGAGGTATTCCTGGCAGCCATCTTGGCTTCCTTCAGTCACAGAGAACTAAAATGGCCACCATAGATCAACTGCAAACATGCACAACAATCTAAGTACCATCAAATACAGCTTTATGCGTCAAGGACAGTTAGGTATTCTTACATGGAATAGGTACCAGAGACGCCACAAGTTGCCCTGTGCTTGCTGTAGTATCGATTCTCCAGGTCTATCTTTGTTTCACCAATCAGATCATCGGAGCCTACCAAATCCCAATCATAGATTGCCACTGTCAGCATAGATTCCATAGGAAATGTGGCCTCAATATCAAATGACCTGAATGTGAGGAGATAAAAAAATTGAGATTGTGACAGACCTT
This sequence comes from Paroedura picta, assembly GCF_049243985.1. NCBI lineage: Eukaryota > Metazoa > Chordata > Lepidosauria > Squamata > Gekkonidae > Paroedura > Paroedura picta. The sequence goes on along the minus strand of NC_135369.1, from coordinate 28,389,375 downwards.
GAACAGACTTGTGACTTGACTATTCTATGTGCTGAGGGAGAGCAAGTATACTGGTAGCAGACTGGGATTAAGAAACTCAGAAAAACTCAGAGAACACGTGTTCCTAGGAATGGATTAAAGCATGCAATCCAGATTTGACTACTGTGATTCACGCTATGTGGAACTGCCCTTGAAGAAAATTTGGAAATGTTAATTGGTCCAAAATACGGTAATCGCAGACCTTTTAGGGACTCAGTGCAGTGATCATATTAAGCCATTTTCATATGAGCTACACTGATTTCCAATCTGTTTCCAGACTAAATACACAAGGCACTGTTTTTGACCCTGAAACTCCTTAAATGATATCTTGTGAATGCCTGTCTCCATTTGTATTAGTATACAGAAAGAAAGAAAGAAAGAAAGAAAGAAAGAAAGAAAGAAAGAAAGAAAGAAAGAAAGAACCATGAAGCAACCTTGTATCATGTCAGGCCGTCGGTCCATTAGGGTCAGTATTATCTACTCAGACTGGCAGACTGTCGAGGGTCTGAGGTCACATCACCTAATAGCTCGGCCCTTATAACTGGGGATTGAACCTGAGATCTTCTGCATGCAAAGCAGAAGCTTTTCCATTGAGCTACAGCCCCTCCCATCTCTGTGGGTTCAGGTTTGGTCCAAAATGTTTTAGCATCTGAGGCTAAAAAAAGCAAAAACGGCATCCCTGCCTACCCTTGCCACTAAAACCCAACATGGTATATTCCCATAACGGGTAATTTGCTGCCATTTAAATTATACTCCTATGTGCATCCAGGCCCTGGTTGGGGTTTCTGTGCTATTCCACCACACAAACATCAGCAAGGTTCCCGTACTTTCCAAAGACCGGGTTCAGCTGCTTGGAGATGTAGTTCTCTTTGTCCTTGATGTCTGTCTTTCCCAGCTTGATGACAACATAGGGATCAGCTTTCCCATTGATGTCAGCAGGATGCAGATCAGTGGCCTGCAAAAGAAGCCCCACCGTCATTTAAGCCTCATTGCATGCCACATCCTATTAAAAGCAGAAAGGGTGATTCCCCAACCCTGGTGGAAGTTTGAAGCCACAACAAATCCTGCTCCTAAATATGGGTCACATGAAGAAGTATACACACTTTTCTTGGATGCTTTAGGATGTTTTGGGCTGATCCTGCGTTGAGCAGGGGGTTGGACTAGATGGCCTGTATGGCCCCTTCCAACTCTATGATTCTATGATTCTATCTCGTGTTGTCTGTTCTGGATCTGCTCCCCATCACTTTCAATGGGTGCCCAATTATTTGCTATCCAATTTCTCCACACCACACATAATTTTATAATCCTCTCTTAGTTGGTTTGGGTTTTTATGAAGTTGTACCATGGAAGATGCTGTCTGGGTTGGGTTCTCCTGATGACATTCCTGAAGAAAATTGGCCTTTTAAAAGCTTTTCTTCCTCCTGAAGAAAATGGTTCTGTAAAAGCTGCTTGTTTGATGTGGATCCCCCCAACATTTTAAGAAGGACTGTGGTCCCCTGTTCCTTCAGTGAATAAGAAGTTTCCTCTCCGCTCAGGGAAAAGAGGACCACAGTCCTTCACATCAGCAGTGAATACTGGGGGGGGGGGGGATCTCCCCACTTTAACCCAGACGAGAAACTTAACTTCAGATTTGGGGGGAGAACCCAAGCAGTGTTGCCCACTGCAGAAAGAACTGTGAGGAGAAAGATGCGTGGAAAGAGTATCTGACTTGCTCTCACCCTAACAACATAGACCCGGACCAGCACGTTGATGGGATCGTTGCTTGGGATTCCCTGGAACATGCCAAAATTGGGGTCATATCCAGCCTCCTTGGTGATATCGTCAGGGAGCGGCACTTTGTACACACACATAGAGCCCTGGGGGAAGGGAAGATGTTATAGTCTGGTTAGAAACAGAATCCAAGACTTGCTGAAATAAGTGGGTGTTATCTAAGTGCAACATCACTATGAAACACAGTTTTGCTGTTAGAATCTGTCATTCCATTGCTACCTCCTGCGAGGACACTGCTTGAGCAGAACGTGTTTGTCTTTTTCCTGTGATCAGAGCCAGCAAACTGGGGAGATAATCAGCCAGTAGAGACGCTAGCCTCCAGGTGGAGCCTGGGGAGCCCCCGGATTTACAGCCCACCTCCTGACTTAAAAATATCAGTTCCTCTGGAGACAATGGATATTTTGGAGGGTACACTCTAGGGTCATGGCATCCTACTGAGGTCCCTGTCCTCCCTAGACTTCACATTTTTGCTAATGCAGTGTTGGATGCAGACTGGTGCCGCAAATGGATGGGTGCTAAGAAATATGCTCTGTTTAGCATAACCTTGAAGTCTAATTTGCCTGGCCTTGGAATATTCACCTGGCCCCAGCCTGGTGGAATGAGCTCCCAGCAGAGCTAAAGGTCATTTCAAAACTGTAAAGGTTCTGCAGGTTCTGGAAGATTGTAACCGTTGATTGGTTGGAGAGTAACCGTGGGTTTTTACAACAATTGTGGATTTCTTGGTTTTGATAACCCTACTGTAAAGGTAAAGGTATCCCCTGTGCAAGCATCAGGTCATGTCTGACCCTTGGGGTGACGCCCTCTAGCGTTTTCTTGGCAGATTCAATACGGGGTGGTTTGCCAGTGCCTTCCCCAGTCATCACCGTTTACCCCCCAGCAAGCTGGGTACTCATTTTACCTACCTCGGAAGGATGGAAGGCTGAGTCGACCTTGAGCCGGCTGCTGGGATTGAACTCCCAGCCTCATGGGCAGACAGCTTCAGATTGCATTTCTGCTGCCTTATCACCCTGTGCCACAAGAGGCTCTTTTAACCCTACTGTAGGGAATTGTATATTAATGTCTTATGAGCTTTTGGAGTATATGTTGTTATTGTTGTAAACTGCCTTGAGATGACTCAGGAGAGGTGGGGTATAAATTGAATTATAAACAAATAAGAAAAATAAGTGCTGACCTGGTGACCCTTTCCACATTAGAGTTATGAGTTTAGGGCTCCAGGGCTAGTCTGAAGACATAGGGGGGCCGACCTGGAGATGATTCTGAGGGAGTGTTACTATTGCATGGGTCTAGGGATGCAGCCAGCCCTCTGAGGTAAACATATATGCATGTCTATGTAACCCTTTGTTCTTTGCACAGGTTCTAGACTCTAGTCCCCCTACATCCCTATTTATTCTTTTGCAGCAGTTAAAACAAAAACATAAAATGGTTTTCCAGTCTGGCATGTTTCTGGGTGATGCCATGCTAGCCAAAGGACCCTGTTAGAGGCCTATTGGGCCAGGCCATCAATAATGGCACCCAAGCACCCCGATTTCCTATTACCATTTCGTCTTTCTTCCAAAGCTACTCATCTAAGTGGCCTAAAACGCACCTTGAACCTGCCCACTATGCGCTCCTCATCAGCAGCATTGTCGTCATCGTCACCGATCTTCCCGCGCAGGAGATTGAAAGTATGCAGCCAGTCCTCGAAGTTGTCAAATTCCGTTTCCAGCTCTTTGGGATACACCTGAGATTGCAAAGAGCCTTGGGATGAGTTAAATGGAAGCGGCCCTGACCTGAGCGCAGCAACCTCCTACAAACACCCAGCTACTGGCAGTCTTCAAGCAAAGGTTGGATACACACTTTTCTTGGATGCTTTAGGATGCTTAGGGCTGATTCTGCGTTGAGCAGAGGGTTGGACTAGATGGCCTGTATGGCCCCTTCCTTGATTCTATGATTCTATGATTCTACCTAATACTTTGCCCTTCAACTACGGCTCATTAAGAGGAAGAGAGAATTGTCCTGCTGCATCCATCTCTTGTACAGCAATGCCTCTGATGTGCATGCAGTCCCCCTTCCTGCAAGCCCTATCTTGTTCATTCCAACAGAAGGGAGAGCTCCAGTCGTGGAGGGGACATATAGGCAGAGCTGCCAGGACCTTGATGAAGTGAATGGAACAACTCTGCAGCTCTATGTACATATTGGTGCTTGTATACTGATAGATATGTAGACTGCTGACGTGCATTGAAGCCAACACATTATGTGCTGGGGTTTAGGTCCCTGCTACAGGGCTACTGTGATCAACAGCAATGAGAGATCTGACCGGGGACCTTGGATCTTGCAGCAATGCAGAGTCAGTGCAGTATCATGGTTAACATGCTGGACCAGGGTTTCAAGTTGTCCTCAGTCAGGAAGCTCACTGAGTGTTCTTGGGTCAGTTGCTTTATCTGAGCCTAATGTATTTAGTAGAACAGTTATGGAGAGAACCAGGAATGTGACCCTGAGCTGCTTGCAGGAGGGACAGATAAGCTGCCAGAATTCTGGCACATACTGTCAATTTGCTCTCCTGTTTGCCCCACGAGTTGGCCAATAGAAGTACAGGGCCCAAACCCAGGAATATAGTCCAAATACCCAATTATACCTTCTGGGATTCAATGCACTTCAACACAGAGAGGATGGTGAGAAGGGGCAGCTCACCTTCATTTCATCGATCTTCAGCTTGTTCTTCTTCTCGGGCACTTCTGGTTGCTGAGGCTGCTGCTGCTGCTGCTGTTTCTTCTTCTTGTCCTCTTTGGGCATCTTGATTTTCTCCTTGGCCTTCCCTTGGCCCTTGGAGCCTTTCACAGGAGAGTCATCAAGTCTGATTTCTGAGCCCCAAACAAAGAGGCAGTGGGTGGCAGAAGGGAAGGTGAATGGTTGGAAGCAGGAAGCGGCAGCCAAGGTGACATGAGGTGGGAAACAGAACATGCAGCCATGATGTGCACGAAATCTGGGAGACAGCCACTAAAATTAAATTTTGTAGCTCAAAATTGACTCTTCTCCATCCATGAGACATCCATCTATGGGACAACCAGCATTTCACTGGCTAGCTCCTCATCCTTGCTGTTCATGTTACGATACAATCTTTGGACCTGATGTTTTATGGCTACGCTTCATGTATAAGAACGGCTCTAGTTTGGAAGTAAGAGCCATGTAGGGAATGGGCTTACACGGGTTGCATGAACAACTGGACACAGAAGGGATTTACTTGAGGGCACATTTGGACTTTGTTCCTACTCCGGGCTTATTGTACATACGCTCTTGCAGAAAGCAAACCACTTTCTATACCTGCCCACTGTTAAGGTTTCTTTGCCAATGGTGGGATGGATGCCAGGATGGTGACAGCAAAACAGGCATGGAGACAAGGAGAGAGTGATGCCACAATGCATGCCATAGAATATGGATATGTCCAGACTTTATAGCATTGGGTGGTTGTCAAAGGAAAATGAGAGAAAAAAGGAAGATCATGCATGTGATCATGCTCAAGATCGATGTAAACCGCCACAAGTCGGTTGATTCCGGGAGTGGCGGTCTAAAAAAATTGAAAATAAAAATAAAAACATAAATAAATACACCATGCAGAAGGTGCCATGGAAGGGGGTTCATAACTGCAACAACAGACTTCATCCCTTTTTTGCACATTTAGTAAAAGCTATCTCTTTTAGTCAAGGCTATGGTCTTCCCAGTTGCAATGTATGGCTGTGAAAGTTGGACCATAAGGAAGGCCGAGCGTCAAAGAATTGAGGCTTTTGAACTCTGGTGCTGGAGAAGACTCTTGCGAGTCCCTTGGACTGCAAGGCGAACAAACCGGTCAGTCCTAGAGGAGATCAGCCCTGCCTGCTCCTTAGAAGGCCAGATCCTGAAGATGAAACTCAAATACTTGGGCTACCTCATGAGAAGGAAGGACTCCCTGGAGAAGAGCCTAATGCTGGGAGCGATCGAGGGCAAAAGAAGAAGGGGGCGACAGAGAAGGAGGTGGCTGGATGGAGTCACTGAAGCAGTCGGTGCAAACTTAAATGGACTCCGGGGAATGGTAGAGGACAGGAAGGCCTGGAGGATCATTGTCCATGGGGTCGCGATGGGTCGGACACGACTTTGCACCTACTAACAACAACAATCTCTTGAAGATCAACAGGTTTCCTCTCTCCAAAGATGGCAATGAGAACCTTCCTTTGCATTTGCTATTTCTTACAGTCTCAAACTACACATCACACTGGGGATGCATGTTGGAATCCTCAGATATGCAACGGAGCTGCAAGAAGCAGTTCTGGGAGGGGGCAGTGTGGGTCAGAGATTCAGGCAGAAGGGAGGGTTAGCACTTTACCCACATGTCATTTGTATGACCTCAAATACCCCCCCCCTTAAATGCTGAGAGTGAAAAAGGACAGGCAGAGTTTGAGAGTTGTTCCCCCTTCCTGAAATTTAAACCTATTTGGATGGTCATTTCCAACTGGCAAAACAAGGCAGGAGGGAGATACACCCCATTTTCTGCAGCCCAGTCTATACTGGTTCGCCTACCCTCACCATTGCTTTTTGGAACTGGGTACCTCCCAAAGCTCAGGTGACAGATTCTTAATACTGGTTTTATGGTTTTTATGCTTTTATATATTGAGCTTTTATTCTTCTTGTAACCTGCCACAAGTCAACTCTGAGAGTGGCGGGTAAGAAATCTAATAAACAAACAAACGAGATTAGATACTGGACTTGTTTTTCATTACGGCATTTTTGGCCTTTTCTCAGGCCACTCAAAATGCTTGTTTAATGTGTATTGGAAATCCTCTACATGTTCCCATGTAGTCAAAATGTGGCCTTGGAAACACTGATTCACAAGAAAACAAGGGACCAGAAAGATCTGAAACTCAGAAGAGCTGCTGCCAGAGTAGACAACTCTGACCTTGAAAGACCAAGGCTCTGACTTAGTATAAAGCAGTTTGACGTGCTTAGTATAAAGCAGAGTACACATGCAATTTTTCTTAAAAGGTCAACATAGTTTGTTCCTTAGCTGCAACTCTCCTAGCTCTCAATGAAGGGTGCCATATTTAAGTCTGTGTCTTTAACTGCTGCAGGGCAGAGAAATTAAGGATGCTGCAGATGGGAAATGCTTCACTGGTTAATTTCTGCCTGTTTGGCTGCTATTAAGGGCAGAGATGCCCTCAGCACAGCTTCTCTGACATTCTTCATCGTACTCTCCCTAAAGTGGAATGAACCTCTGAGCTGGATGTCTCCTAGCCAATCCGCAATCACCATTGTTATCCATAAATTTACCCTCAGTCAGGTCCATTTCTTCCTTCTCCTCCGCCTCTGCTGCAGCTGCCTCCTGTTGCCGAAGATGCTGGAAAGAGAAAGGTTGCACAACAGGATAGGTGAATACAGCAGAGCCTTTAGAACCCTAGCAGCTGGACTACAGTCACACACTCCACCTTGGACTGCCCTTGAAGACAAGCTGAAAACTGGTCCAAAATGCTTCTGCTGAATTAAAATCAGGGGTTGCTAACAGGAAGACATATTGTATATTTTAAAGCAGCAACATAGGCTGACTGTTCAATTCATGTCCTTAAATCCATGTCTGCCTATGTGTGCCAACTACTGTCTTCTGGTTGTTACCATCTTGCCATCCATGAGAACCTGGTCCTGTTCTGTACTTGCTCCCTTCTTGTGGAAAGGCCCCGCAAAGGGGTGGAGCTCTTTGAATGTGCTATAAGGCAGTGCTATTCAAGAAGACTTTTACCATATTCAGTCATTTTTAATTTTTGAAACTGTACACGGCACTGAGCAACACAGGAAACAGAGGGAATATATATTTTTATAAACAAACAGAACATGGGAAGTCAGTATTGAGATGATACAGAAAGTCCTCCTGACCACATAATATGGGGGGGGGGGGAGATGACGCCTGCATGCAATTTATCTCACATGCCAGAAGGAATTTGGATTTATCCAACATCATACAAAAAATTAAAATGAAACCTCATACAAAATAACAGTGCAGAGTTTTGAAGTTCTTTGAACTGGAGCAGTGGTACTCAGTGGGTCAGGACCCCCGTGTGGCTCTTTGACACGCCACCTTTGGCTCTTCTGTGCACTAGTCTCTAATGTGGCACCTGCTTCATGTTTCAGTAATCTCATGCTCAGAGGCTTACTGGGTGCCAGTTCACTGTGCCCCCTGAAGCCACTGCTGCCTGAGGAACAGGTCAGCTGCAAGGCTCTGAGGTACAGGCATCATGCTAGCGATGGAAGGAAACATGGCTCTTCTGCTGAGAGGCTGCTGTGAAGGAGGCTCTCTGAGAGCCATGGACTGAGCACCTCTGTACTGGGGAAAGGTGCCATGCTTAGCTGCAGAAGACTGCAGAAGTGGGCTGAATCCTGTGGATGTTTTCCACTAAAAGGAGGGAATGCTGCTGGTGCAAGTAGCCATCCCCGGAAGGTGCAAGGGTCTTGCACTATACAAAAAAAACGCTTCTGTTTGAAGAGCAAAGCTGCCATGTCTAACCTGACTTTTTAAAAGAAAAAAATGTACAGCACCCTTTTGATAATTTTATTTATCTAATTATGGTAACCCCATGCTCACAGCCATGCTCAGTTTGCTGGTGACCACCCACCTCCTTCATTGTCTCTATGGAAGCAAAATATTTCGACCACCAGTCCAGCATGCTCTCGTCAGGCTCGTCGTCTTCAATTTCTTCTGCGCCTTTCTTCTTTTTCTTCTTTTTCTCTTTCTCTTCTTCTGACTGCAAAGGGAAGGACAATGGAGGTACACTAAGGGGTCTCGCACAGCCTAATTATATATCGTTCTCGGAATGTCTACCGGCAATGTTTGCAACCCTCCAAACACCCCAGGAGGAAGTTCCCAGAATTCTGTGCTGCTTTGACCCTTTCATGTCAAGAGGGCACCACCCTAGGATTGGCCCACTGGCCCATGCATCACTCGGATATAATCAGTGGACTGCCTCTGTTACTTGACCACTGTCAAACATTGTTGAAGAATTCATGAAGCTAACGCTATGACTATATATGCAGGAGTTTTCCTCTAGAAAAATCTAGAAAAATCATGTCATCATCCTCAAAGGTACCTCATTCTAGCTCATTGACCAAGCTCGAGAAACATGAATTTAGCCACAGAGGAGGACTTTAAAGGACTGGGAGCAGAAAGAAAAGTAATTATAACAGAGCCATGCCAAGCATGGCCAACACTTACCGGCTCCACCTTCACAACCGCATCAGAGTTCTGCCAATGGGGAGAGGAACAGAGAAGAACAAGCAATAGTTACAGAAAGGCAGGGAGACATCTCCATTATGTATTGCACATTCCAGTAGACAGATATGCACTTTGCTCAATCAAGGGGGAAAGCCACAGGTGCATTCCTCAGTGAACAAGAAGGAAATGGGAGGCCAAAGTCAACCCCGGAGGGCTCCCTCAAGCAGGGATGGGCTGGTGGTGCTGCTGATGGTTTATGCCACCATTCTGCCATAATGCTGGGATGATGCCTTTGGAGGAGCACCAAGTCCCAAGCTTCCAATTCATGCATATTATGCAGCAGAATGGGAAGAATGGATGCCATTAGGATTCTTTATCAGCAGGGATCTGCAACTTTTTAAAATTAAAGGCCTAACCTACATAAAAAATTCACAGCAGTAGATCAACTGGTAGCCAGTATAAGACAGCCCACCTCCATAACTGACAATAGGCAGTTTGACATCACTAACATCTGACACATTAATAATTGCAAACATTTTGGAGACAGCTTGATGCTGTTAGGAGCATGGACTTCTAATATGCCGAGCCGGGTTTGATCCCCCGCTCTGCTGTATGCAATTCTGACCAAGCAGTAATATCAGGGCTCTCTCAGCCTCACCCACCTCACAGGGTGTCTGTTGTGGGGAGAGGAAAGGGAAGGCAACTGTAAGACAACTTGAGACTCCTTCTGGTAGAGAAAAGCGGCATATAAGAACCAGCTCTTCTTCTTCAGCACTAATTGCTAAGAGTCCTTTGCTAGGAAGTGGCACATACAAGGTCTCACATCAAGTCATAAATATCTGCCAAAGCACCCTGTTGTTCTAAGTATAAAGCTCAGGTGAGCGTACCAAGGCATGTTTTGAAAAAGGAAGTTTTCTTTTTAAAAGAGCCATATTTGTTTCTATGCTAACAGTGCAATCCTACAAACACTTTCCTGGTCATAAGCCTTACTGAGTAACTTCAACAGGATTCTGAGATCTGCTTAGGATTCCTTCCTAACCCATGTTTGCAGATTGCAGACTCCTGCTTTAAAGCATAAGCAAGCAAAGGGCCCCTGACCCAGGCAACCTGCCCTGAAGCCTGAGAGTGGGGGTAGAAGCCCAAGGGGATATGAATAGGAAAGGACAGCACAACAGAAGAGAGAGATGAGCAAATGCAAGTGCAGGTAACATGGACTTGAGCTTTGCTGCAGCAAAGAGGACTGGGCCAGAGGAGGGTTAAGCATCACTTTCTGGGAAATATTAGAAGTTTGGTCAGGGCTTCCTTCTTTTGGGGAGGAGGGGCATGGGGTGGGGCTTCAAGTTTCAATATCTTGCAGGGGTTGCCTCCTAAATTGGGCTTCGCTTACCGCTTCCAACTTCACCATGGTCTCCATTTTCTTGATGGGAACCTCGGGCTCAACGTTGACCACAATTTCACCTGCAGGGCGAGAGGAGGGGCCTCCATTGGCCAGGGTTGCGTAGGCATTCAGGAGCTTGGCTGGACAGAGGACAGAGGAAGAGAGAAAGAGGCACAGTGTGCAGGCAGGATGGACAGACACAGAAGGCAAGAACCACTGGAGGGCAGAAGAGGGCCAGCAGGCTGGACAAAGCACTGACCCACTGAGGCAGAAAAGGAAAACTGATTGAAGAATGGAAGGAGAAAATACAGAAGAGCTCCAGCCTTCAAAGAGGTAATTCGATGGGAGTGAGAAGTCCATCAAAGTCCCCAAAACACAAGAACCTCTGCATTACAGAGAAATTTGAGTCCAATGGCACCTTTAAGACCCACCCCCGACCCCCAGCCCTGCTGTCGCATAAGTTGCTCCTGCTCTGCCTGGCTGGATACCTGCTGTGCTCCAGTGCTGAGCTTTCTTATCTGGAGGCCGATAGATGAACTTGCGCAAGGAGTTGACAGCATGGCTTCCCACCAGTGTGTACCGCCCAAAGGCGCGGCAGTCAACCACACGGATATTCAGGGGAGGGTGAAGGAGCTCATTTTCGGGCAGATCCTGCAAGACACCAAAAAAACAGATTGGGGGTGGAAGATTGTTGCCCCGAAAGGCAATTCTATTTATGTGTCTTTGCACTTTATGGAAGGCAGGCATGTATGTTGCCATGCCCTTAATTCAGCCTCATAGCCCTTTCATCATAGTCTCTCAGATTCTGACACTCCTGTACTGCAAGCACTACAATTTGGCATCTTTGTGTGATCATGTCCTTTTGCTCTTTCATCTAGTTTTATGCAGTCTTGGTTTTCATTTTATTCTTGTGCTTGTTTACTGGGTGATATCAAAGTGCTGGTAATAATAACAGTGACACAATGGGAGCAGGGTGGGTATATGGGTAGCAATTAGGCAGGGCCTGGAGATGCCCCAGAATTTCATCTCATCTCCAGGTGACAAACAAAAAACTCCATGAATCATAAGGTCGGAAGGCATCTCCAGGGTCATCTAGTCCAACCCGCTGCAGGATGAAGGTAATTCACAACTACCTGCCCACCTACAGTGACCCCAATTTCATACCCAGATGATGACCCCCTCCAAAAAAAACCCCCAATCCCTGGCCAGTCTGGCCTGGAGGAAATTTGCCTCCCGACCTCAATGTGGCAGTCACATCCCCCTGGGCATGCAAGAGACAAGACTGGACACAATCTCTTCCTGCCCACCCTCTTACAATTCTCCTAAATTCACAGAATCAGCCTCTCCATCAGATGGCTATCCAGCCTCTGCTTAAAAACTTCCAAAGAAGGAGAACCCACCATCTCTGAGGAAGCCTGTTCCACTGAGGAACTGCTCTAACTGCCAGGAACCTCTTCCAGATGTTTAGCCGAAAATTCTTTTGAATTAATTTTAACCCGTTGGTTCTGATCCGAGTCTCCGGGGCAAGAGAGAACAACTCTGCTCCATCCTCTATGTGACAGCCCTTCAAGTACTTGAAGATGGTCATCATATAACTTCTGTCTTCTATCCAGGCTAAACAGACTAAGCTCTCGCAACCTTTCCTCATATGTCTTGGTCTCCAAACCTCTCACCATTTTCACTGCCCTCCTCTGGACATGCTCCAGTTTCTCTACATTAAAGAAAATAGTTCCTTGGAGAGGGACACTATGGCGTTATACCCTCCTGAGTTCCCTCCCATTCTTTAACCTCACCCACCCAGCCCCAGGAATTTCCTAACCTGGAAATAGTAACCATTGGTATGAGGGAGGACGAGGTAAAGACTTGTGTCAACTCTTGTGTGTTTTCAGCAACATTACCCCTGCGTAGAGATGGAAGTGATGAGGAGACAGTGAGTTGGTGGTGCCGATGTTTCTCCTTTAACTTGCACATTGGGCCTAGACTATGAAACCTGGGAGATACTGCCTGACAAGGCTAGGAAACCATGACCATCAGCAAGGACACTTATATGGGCATTGCCTACCTCTCTCCTGAGGCCCATACTTACCACTTCAAACCACTTAACCAAGGTGCTGAAATTGGGGTTTTTCTTATAGTTCTGGATGAGGGATGACTGGACTCCCTTTCCAGCACATTCGATGTCCACTCGGGGCCGATCCACTTGGGCCAAATTCACGCGCTTCAGGTCTCTCAGTCCCCAGAACAAAATCTATGGAGAACAAGGATTGGATACCAAGAAGGGGATAAAGCCTCAATGTAGTCTTCTTGGGGATTCCCGGATTGGTTAATTAGAATAAGCTGTCTTACTTGCAAAGTTATGCTGCTGTGAGAAAGAAAACTCAAAAGGGGATGGGCTCCACACTCCTGTCACTAAAATTCTTTGGCTACCCCTGGCCAGACCAATTCTAGGTCCTTCTGCCAGTTTTTGTCTACTCTTAAAGCTATAAATCTGCCTTTGCAGCTGAACCCAAACATTGGAAGAAGGCAAGGGGGGCTCTGCTCTCTTTCATGGAGGTCTGAAGAACAAGGAAGCCCCAGATCCAGCATCCAACTGGTTTTCATTCTATAGGATATGTGGAAAGCAATCACTCCAAGGACTTGATAAAGGAGAAAGAATGCTATGGGATGAGCATTAAAAGAATGGAGAAGAACTTGGCACAGCTGAACTACAGAACAAGGATCACATGGAGCTCATACTATTCACCAAAGCCTATCTGAAAATTTACCTCCACTCTGTATTTGCTCAACACGGGACGGATGCCCAGAGGCACTGGCAGGATGGGGCCCCTGTCCAGGTCTGTAGGGCCATCAATAGGAGGCAGATCTGACTTCCCAGCTGGGCCAATCTGGAAGAGACAAAAAGAGCCATTGGAATCTCTTCCTTTAAGTAACATTCGCATCCCCCTTAATGCTTCCAACATGTTTCTTCATCTGTAGCCCCCATTCGATAGGCAAGCTTTCTTTTCATGCATTGGATCAGTAGTCAGTTGGGAGAGGGTGGGGTCTAGAATTCCTGTTTTTCCCCAAAAAGTCCCAAATTTTGCAAGCAGAAAACTGGGTTTATTCTCATCCCCATGCTTTATTTCTGGCTGCAGGGTTTGGAAAAATTGGTTCACTGGAGATTTGAAAAGACAGTGGAGAGAAGCCTGGTGCCCATCCTGGTTTCTGATCCTTTAGCACAGGGGTAGTCAACCTGTGGTCCTCCAGATGTCTATGGACTACAATTCCCATGAGCCCCTGCCAGTGTTTGCTGGCAGGAGTTCATGGGAATTGTAGTACATGGACATCTGGAGGACCACAGGTTGACTACCTCTGCTTTAGCAGACACTATGTGTTTTCTCATGCAACCAAATAAAATGAGAGAAACTTATTGTTGTTGCAAATCTCTTGACAATTCCAAGGTAGAAACTGTAGTCTATAAATTGTGCCCCAGTGGCAGCTGTGCAGTTTTCTAGAACCTTTGAGAAGATGAGCAAGTGGGGGGGGGGGGTGGAACATGCTGGTGAGTCCTTGGAGATGCCAGTATTTGGGGAGAGAAGAGGCAAGAATGAAGAGCAATGGACAGATATCCTGCTCTGAGTGGTGAACGCAGCAGTTCAGAAGGCTTTTTGTGTGCCAAGATGCCTGCAATTGTGAATGGCTTACAGGTGAAAACGAAAGGTGATTTAAAAGAGAGGGAGAGGACAAAAACCTGGCAGGATCCTTTTCATGCAGAGAGGAGAAAGAGAAACATGGGCTTTGAGAAAATCTGGGTGAGGCAATAGCTGCCTTGAGCCCTGTGGTGTTCAAGTTAAAGTTGGGCATATAAATATGTTAAATAAAAATGAATGGGTAATACTATAATCAAATAGGGTTGCCATCCTCCAGGGTGGGCTTGGAGATCCACCCGAATTAACACTGATCTCTGGACTACACAGATCAGTTTCCCCAGAGAAAAGGGCTGCTTTGGAGAGTGGATCCCATGGCATTAGGCCATGCTGAAGTATCCCAAATCCCACCCTTCTCAGCCCCCCCACCTCCCACAAAAAATCTCCAGGAATCTCCCCACCAGGAGTTGGCAATCCTATCAAATCAAGGTATCTTGCAGCTCATTCAAAGCATCAGTCTCTGTGCACAGCAAGGGGCAGTTCGAGGCCCTTGGGCCTGATGGCAGCCATGGCGGCACCTTGATCTGTGGCACACAAGGGTCAGTGACTGCCAGCAAAGCCCGCCTGATCTCTTCATCATCATATGGAAGCTGAGATCATGAGAGAGAGAGAGAGAGAGAGAGAGAGAGAGAGAGAGAGAGAGAGAGAGAGAGAGAGAGAGAGAACAAACAGGAAGAACACACAGGTTACTAAACAAACCACTTCCAAAGGCATGGAGATGTCAAAGCCCAGAAGAAAAAGACTTGGGTTTTATAGCTTGTTTTTCACGACCAGAAGGAGTCTGAAGTGGCTTCCAATCTCCTTCCCTTCCTCTCCCTGTGAGGTAGGTGAGGCTGAGAGATCTCTGTGAGCGCTGCACTGTCAGAACAGCTCTAACAGTTCTGTCAGGATTGTGGCCAGCCCAACCTAGCTGGCTGTTTTCAATGAGCGGGGCTGAGGAATGGGGTTGACAGATCCTCCCTGGCCACCAGTGGGGCATAGGGGGGTAGGGCAGCCAGCCAGATCTGGGTTGGGAAAGTCCAGGAGATTTGGGGATGGAGCCTGGGGAGGACCGTGGTGTACAATGCCCTAGAGTCCACCCCACCCCACCCCAAGGCATCCATTTTCTCCAGGAGAACTGGCCTTTGTAGTCTGGAGAGGAGCTTTATTTTCAGCAGGTCCTGCCGAGAGGCTCAGAACAACAAACAAGACACAAAAGAGTAGGAGTGTGCATTCCCAAAGGCTCTTCAAAACATATAGCATGTATTAATAAATAACAAATAACATTATGTAACACAAACAGTTATCAATAATAGCCCCAAAATCCTTCGTGTGAGGGAATTTAGACTGACAGAGACCGAGAGGCTCCATATCAGGCAGTGCACTTCAGAGCGACTGGAGATTTGAAACACGGATCCCTGGCCATAGTCTATGCACTGGCTCTTGCTGCGTCTCTTTCCCCTGCCAGGACTTTAATGTGTTGATCATCATCTGCTTACTCAGAGTAAAAGTGTCCAAAACCCCAAAAGACCGATTACCTTTTTAAGCAAAGAATTATCATACTGCCTACTTTGGAAGTTATGACACAGTTACTAATTTGCTACTATTTTACTTTTGCCTTATATCTTATGATCCTTGTTCCATTGTCTGAGGAAGGGTGCTTGCACTCGAAAGCTCACACCTTGAATAAATCTTTGTTGGGCTTAAAGGTGCTATTGCACTCAAATTTTGTTAAGATCAGCAGCTAGCATTAAAAACGAAACAAAACAAAAAACAGATGTGAAAAAAAATAACAACCAAGGAGATCAAGGAATAAAACCATTAAAAGCCTTCTAAGACAGAACAGTCTTAACCAGCTTCTGATAAGTCCAAACTGAGGGTCAGGGATAGGGTTGCCAACTCCAGTTTCATAAATAGCCAAAGGGAGCCTAAGGAGGGGGGGCTAGGGAAAGGAGGGAGTACAGCAAGAGATAAAAGGTAAAGGTAAAGGTATCCCCTGTGCAAGCACCGAGTCATGTCTGACCCTTGGGGTGACGCCCTCTAGCGTTTTCATGGCAGACTCAATACAGGGTGGTTTGCCAGTGCCTTCCCCAGTCATTACCGTTTACCCCCCAGCAAGCTGGGTACTCATTTTACCGACCTCGGAAGGATGGAAGGCTGAGTCAACCTTGAGCCGGCTGCTGGGATTGAACTCCCAGCCTCATGGGCAGACAGTTTCAGACAGCATTTCTGCTGCCTTACCACTCTGCGCCACAAGAGATAGAAACTACTATTAGTATCTGGAGATCAGTTGTAATCCCAGGAGCTCTCCAGACTCCACCTAGGGGCAGGGGTTTCCATAATTTGTTTTCTCCCCCCCCCTCCCCCAGACATGAAGCCCTTACCTGGAGCAACTCAAAGGCAGCCAGCAGGTCACCAGCAGTGGAATTCCCCCTGTAGATCTGGTAGTACTCCAGCTGGGGTGGGAAGCGGGGGGGACAGTACTCCTCATCTGACATCTTCACCACGGGCTTAGCAAATGTTCGGCCCATGAAGTCGGCCTTCCCCTGGAAGAGTACAGAGAGAGTGTGGGTCCACAACTATTTGGGATGCTGCTGAACCAGGACATCTGGATTTCTGCTGCCTGAGACTGGGTGGCCCTTTGGCTTAAGCCATGATGATGGGGATGGGTTGCTGTTGGAAAGGAACAGACTTCCTCACAAGGAAAACAAGGATGGAGGAGGAAGTTTCAGAGCCAAACAGGACAAAACAATTGAGGTTTCCAGGTGTCTTGTTTCACACAGCTGGATAAAACAGCTGAGGGAGAGGAGAGCAGGGTGGAAGTGCTGGAGAAGGATTCAGGACTATCACACTCGTCCAAACTGCTCCCTCCTCACGATATTGTGCAGATGTTCAGCAAGGGCTCCAATGTGGGTCAGCCACCAAAAAAATCTAGATTGGCTCCCAGTTCGAAACAAGGAGCTTCTGAAGACATTCCCTTATGGGGAAATTCCCACCAATGTTCTCTCAGGGATCTTAGTGCAGCTCAGGGTGGGCACTTAAGGACAGAACATATTTGAAAAAGAACAACTATGTCAACTTGCAGAGTAGGGATGGCCTTGCTTTCCATCTGTGGCCATCTCTTACCACTGTGTCTTGGTCATAGATCTCAATGACAATGATGGGAGGGTCATCCCGCATCTCGTGGACTTCTCCATACAATTCCACATTGTCAAACACCAGCAGCTGGTCCCAGGTAGGGCAAAGGGTTTCATTGAGGACCTGTGAAAAGATGACAGGAAATGACGAAGGATGTGCAGCCTTCTAGCCCCATGAGCCTTTTCTGCAAACCCTTTAATTAATTAATTAATTAGTGTAGTGTTTTATGAGCTGATGGAAAGGTTAATAGCTTATTAGCTTCATTTCTTACTAAATAGCTTTTGGTTCCATTTCCCATATAGGGGTTAGTTTGGGGCAGGGACTAAGCCTATATAAGAATCATAGAATCATAGAATCATAGAGTTGGAAGGCGCCGTAGAGGCCATCTAGTCCAACCCCCTGCTCAACGCAGGAGCCCAAAGTACCCTAAAGCATAAGGGCTGCTTTCAGTTCTGCTGTTGTTGGTTGTTCTGAATGTGAATTAATAAACACTTATGTTGGAGACATCGGAGTCTATATATTGCAGTTTGCTTGTTTATTTGTTATTTGATTTATTACTTGCCACTCCTGAACTAGCTGGGCTCATGGCGGGTTACAATAAAAGGTCCCACAATAAAACATAGAGCTCCCGGTCCCTTAAAATTAACAAGAACAGCACCCATCCAATCCCCAAGTCCCCATCCACCCCCAGACTTAACAGGCCCCCACCATATCCTGTGCCTGGGGGTGAGGGGATAAGCAAGGAGATAGCATGATCTTACAGCTATGGCAAGGAGGGACCCAATCTTACTTGCTCTGTCCTCAACCAAATACTTGGCAGATGTCGAGCTTGAAGCAGAAATTCCCAGGTTCACATGGACCATTTCTGCATGGAGGTGGACAGTGCATGCCACCTCCTGCTTGTAAAAGCATTAAAACCTGGAAACAGTGAGAGGCTAGGCAGGGGCAAATTCCTCATGCAGAAATGGTCATTGAATTCCCACCTCCTTCCCAATCCCTGGAGCAGTTTTACAACCATTTTTTGGAAAAGGGTTTTGTTTTATTTTCCCTTCAATACAGCAAATGATAAATGCACATTATGTTTTCATTTTATGTACACCCCAACAGAACATGGGGAGAAGGTCAAATCTGGATGATCAGTCCAGTTTTGAACAGAATAAAACAGATAACCTGTGAGGAAATTGTGAAGCGAAGAGGAAGGCATGTTCAGGTACCGTTTGTGCTTTAAATGAACTCTGAAAAGTCCCTTTCATTATTACAATTGCCTTCCTTCTTAATTCACAGTTTGCCACCCCAAAGATCGTGTTTCACAAGCAAGACATTCAGGCAAGGGTTGTCAAAGGCCAGCCCCTCATGGCCTCTCTCTTACCTCTGTGCACTGGCTCTGAGTGATAAAGAAAACCCTGGCAAAAGGATCGGACAGGCCACTGCTGTCTGCGGCAAACAAACTCCTGGCCTGGTACATGTGGACTCGCAGCTGGAAGACCTGCTTCTCTGTGGAAGAAGGAGAGCAGAGGAGAGACACGCAGCTGACCTGACTGAGGAAATGGCGGGTGGGCAGGGGGGAGGGGGAGATGACAGATTTCGGGTTGGGGGTGAGGCTTATTTGACAAGACCTTGCTTTCAGTCCCAAGGTTTGGCCTGAAGTGTGTGGGCTGTGGGCTCTTTGGTAATTTTGAACTCATACAACACATGCTGCCATAAAATGGCTGTCGAGGGGCAATGGACAAGCACAGCATGGCTGCCAGGGGGCTGTGGTGAGTTTAAAAAAATGTTTTTAGATCCTATGATGGAAGCAGCTGTGACTGAACAGCGTTCCCTGCAGATACAAAGGTGATATGTTGTGAATAGAGGTGCCAGGTCTCTCACTTCAGTGGGAAACTTTCAGTCCCCTGCTGGTCTTTCTCACCACCACTCACTAAGCAGTGGGAGAAGTGGAGGGGGGGGGAGTGGTATTGTGAGGATGTGATAATGTCATTCTGGCACAATTGCAAGTCATGATGCCACCAGCCATGCTCTAACGGCCAATTCGGTGGTTAAACCATGGCCATTTGGCTGAACGCTAGAGCACTGCAGGCAATGTGATGATGATGTCACTTCCAGCCATGCAGGAAATGATGGCATTTCATTGCCAGAGTCATCACTACATTGCCAGCAAGGTCTTCCACCCAAGTGGTAAGTCTCCTTGCCAGCCTCTTTCTGGCTAGTCTCCTCCTGAAGTTCCTCGTTCTCCAATAAGACAGAGGAAAACCAGGACTGACTTTTCGCTTTGGGGAAAAGATGCTTTGCAGTAGCAGGGAGTGGATGCCAGGACACACATCAGCAATCACCATGGTGTCACATACAGTCTGCAATTCCTTTGCCACTGAGTCATTTAAGGTGCTCACCCATCGTTCATCCCAAGGGGAAGAGGCCATGCACATGGTTCCTAGCTTCAGTCCCTGGCACCTCACATGTTAAAGAGACCTTAGATGCCTGGAAATGTCTTTCTCCACCTGATGCTCCAAAATCACTTTCAGCACTTCTGAAAGCTACCGGACATACCTGTCCAGGAGGCTATCACACCCATACATAGTAATGGAGAAAACTATAGCATAAGCTAGGGGTGGCCAACCTGTGGCTCTCCATATGTCCATGGACTACAATTCCCATGAGCCCCTGCTGCACGGCCGGGGCTCATGGGAACTGTAGTCCATGGACATATGGAGAGCCACAGGTTGGCCACCCCGACATAAGTCATCTTGGTCACCAGCAACACACCTTTTCTACCTCCTTCATGGTGGCCCTTCCCAGTCTCAATCTCCTGATTTCTTGGTTGATGGTTGAGGCAAGGAATAAAAAATCTTTTAACCAACCTCAAGAAGCTCAAGGTGGTTCTTCCCTCCTCTTTGCTACACGTCCACCAATGCTGCAAGGTCAATTAAACTGGGAGAGAGTGGCAATTTGAACCCAGCTCTCCTCAACCCTAGTCCAACACTGTTTCGCCACACAAACTCCCAAGTGAGGAGGAGATGCTCTTACTGTTGTAGAGGAGGCTGATGGGAGGGAAGAAAAGGATGCCTTGTCCTTTGGGCAGTTTCCTCTCCTCAAAGCCACAGGGGAGGCCGCTGAGGAATTCTTTCCGCTGCTTGTTGAGGCCTAGCCACAAGTAGATCTCCATTTTGGCCTGTACTGTCCAGCCAGCTGGCCCAAACCCCTTTTTGCCAGGTAACTGAGGGAAGAAAAGGCAAGAAAGAGAGAGCTTTTAATCGGTGCCACCCCGAGACCAAGACGTGTGGATTTTCTGGAGATGTATGCTGTGCTGGACGGTCTGTATGTGCATGTGTGAGGGTAATGCCCTCTAAGTCTGTCCCCAGAAGCTGCCATTTCTACCAGGGAAACTGATCTCTGCCAGGGGAGAGACATTGTAGTTTTGAGAGAGCTCTGGTATCCACCTGGAGGCTGGCAACCCTACACAATAGACAGCCATGCATATTGTGAGGACAGAATGGTATCTGGTATCTGCATAAGCACATCAAGGGTCAGGAAAGGTGGCCTGACAATATATCTTTGACCAAACTGCCTGATAACATCCCGGCTGGATTTCTGAGAGCATCGCCTTTTCACTCATGACTGGTATTGTGGTAGTTTGGTTCTGGTTACCTCATTAGATCATCTTAATTGTCCAGGCCTGGGATATCAGAGTTTCGTGACTACACCTGTGGGTTGCTTCTTTGTTTGTAAGCCTCCTTGCGGGCCTTACCCCTGTCTGTAAGGACCCTGTCTTTTGTACTCTGAATTGTGCACAAGGGTAAGATAATTTCCTAGAGAAGATAGAACACCTGGACTATGCTCATCTCACAGCCATAGAGGGGGACGAGAAACAGTTACAGCTTTTTCCTTTGGACTTTGTCAGATTGCTTTTTTTTTTACTTGACGTGCTACTTTATACTGTTGTAACCTTAAGCTAACTTTTAATACACTTTTCTGCAAATGCTAGGCTCCAGTGGGATTCTTTTGGCTCTCAGCATCCAGTGAAACCCATGGAAGGGGCAGTTTGATCTTAGGTTCCACCCTGGGGGTAAGAAAGGTGACCCAAACACCCTCACACAGACTGGGATAAGTAGTCTGAGAGGACTGGAATTAAAAAGAGGGAGACTTGGCCTGGTCCCAGTTTGATTTACCAAGTGAGGCAACAGTGGTGTCTTGTTTAGTATTATACAATGAATCTTGCTTGGAAATGGACTTGGGATTAATTTGCCAGTGTTTGAGTTCGGAAGCAAAAGCATTTCTGTAGTGGATCCTCACTAGCTGAATACTCTCCTGGTGCTGCCTGATCTCACTTTTAAGGGCCAGAGTTGAAGCCCAGCCAGATCTGACTGACCAGTTGCATCCATCTGATCCTCTCCCCTAAAGGTAAAGGTATCCCCTGTGCAAGCACCGAGTCATGTCTGACCCTTGGGGTGACGCCCTCTAGCATTTTCATGGCAGACTCAATAAGGGGTGGTTTGCCAGTGCCTTCCCCAGTCATTACCATTTACCCCCCAGCAGCAAGCTGGGTACTCATTTTACCGACCTCGGAAGGATGGAAGGCTGAGTCAACCTTGAGCCGGCTGCTGGGATTGAACTCCCAGCCTCATGGGCAAAGCTTTCAGACGGCTGCCTTACCACTCTGCGCCACAAGAGGCTCTCCCCTAGGACTAGTTTATTTGTACTCTTCTGCAATTGTTGTACTCTTGCAATTGTTGTACTCTTCTGCAAACTAGTCCCCTAGGACTAGTTTATTTGTACTCTTCTGCAATTGTTATTTTTGCATGCTGTTAGGTGTTTGGTGTGTGTGTGTATGTATGTTAAGTGCCATCATGTGGCTGCTAAATTATAGTGACCCTCTGAATTAATGACCTCCAAAATGCCTTGCCTTTAACAGCTTCAGGTCTTGCAAACTGATGGTTGCGGCATTCTTGACTGAGTCAATCCAACACCCACTGGCCCTTCCTCTTTTCCTTCTGCCTTCAGCATTTCCACATATTTCCAGTGTCTCTTGTCTTCTCTTAGTGTCACCAAAGTACAATAGCCTCAGTTTAGCTTTGGCCATTTTAGCTTTTTTAGCTCCTTATTGAGGGAGAGCTCAGCCTTGATTTGATCACGAACCCATTGATTTGGCTTTTGGGCAGTTCACAGTAGATGTAAAACTCTCCTCCAGCAATGCATTTCAAATGAATCAACTTTCTTCCAGACAGGTTTCTTCATTGTCCAGCTTTCATACCCATACATAGTAATGGAGAATACTATAGCATATGTCAGGGATGGTCAACCTGTGGCTCTCCAGATGTCCATGGACTACAATTCCCATGAGCCCCTGCCATGTGACAGGAGCTCATGGGAATTGTAGTCCCTGGACATCTGAAGAGCCACAGATTGGCCACCCTGGCATGGGTTATCTTGGTCACCAGCAACACACCTTTTCTAGCTCCTTCATGGTGGCCCTTCCCAGTCTCAGTCTCCTGATTTCTTGGTTGATGGTTGAGGCAAGGAACAGAAAATCTTTTAACCATCTTAATTTCTCCATTGCCAACTGTTTTAAGTAGCCTGAACTGACCTGGCTAGCCTGAGCTGGACTGAGCTTAGCTGCTAAGCAGGGTTGTCCTTGGTTGGATGGGAGACCAGCAAGAGAGTCCAGGGTTGCTACGCAGAGGGAGACAAATGGCAGACCACCTCTCCTCCTCTCTGGTCTTGAGTGCTTGCTAGAAGTCAGCTGTCCCTTGATGGCACTTAAGAATTAAGCGTTTCAATATTGGAAACTTGATTTTAGGACAAGGCAGTCAGCAGGCCATCATTCTGGTTGAATGAAATGTATCATTTCATGTTGCTCTATCAAGATACTGGGGAGGTTATAAAGCCAAGGGAGGGAAGGAGAGGGTTGGGGAGTTGCCATGTCTGCCTCATAGCCTGAGCACACTGACTGACCAGCAGCACCAGAGCATAAACCCTTGAGGTAGGGCTGCTGTCGGGCACATTGGTCAGAGCTCTGGTCAGAAGGAGCTCTAGTCAATGGCATCACTGATCCAGGTCGAAAGAAAGTTGCAGAGCTGTGCTGTGACTTGACCTGGCTTGAGTCAGTCCCTGCTTCTGAGACAAAACAAAGGAGCTTCCATGCTGAGCAAAACAGTCTGGTGTACTTCCATTCAGCATGCATGCCAGGTTGCCTCTCCTGTTCAGGATGCAGGGCTGCTATAGTATTGTTGCCTGCCCCGGAAGTCTTCAGCCAAGGGACAAGAGGCATTAACACGATTTTCCATATAAACAAGGGCCCTGGCTGCCAAGGGCACTGACCTCTGGGCTGAAGCATACTCATGTGCCCCTTTTGCAATGCACATTTCACCCCCTCCTTCCTCTCCCCCTGCTCCCTCCTCACTGATTGGACAACTACAGCCTTAGAGCGAGGGTCGGGGGGGAGGGTGGTTCAGTCACCTTGAGGAAGACAGTCTTCACTTTCCCGCAGTCTTTGCCCATTTCCTCATCCACAATAGAGTAGAGGATGTCCTTGGAGGGGATGCGGGCATAAGCAATGCGCTTGTTGTTGCTCATCATCCAGAGGAAGATGTCAGGGATGCTGTGCTGGGGCTGCAGACAGAGAGGTTGGGGCAGAGAGAGGTGGAACATACCACTTAGAGGCCACCATTGACCTGAGAACCAGCATGGTGTAGCAGTTACAGTGTCGGGCTACGGTTCGGAAGATCGAAGGTAGAATTCCTACTTAGCCCTGGAAGTTCTCTGGGTCACAGAGAACTTCAGTGCCTTGTGAGAATAACAGGGAAAAGGGGAGATGACGGTGTAAGCAATTCTATCAATTTGTTACAGTCTTAGACCAGCATAAAATTCAAAAAAGGGAAAGAAAACCAATATGTGAATGATATTAAAAGGATAAAGTTGTCAATGCAATTGACATCCTGATAGTCATTCCAGCAAATGCAATTAAACACGTAACTCAGCTGATAAGTGCTGTATTCATCGAAGCACTCTGTTTCCTGCAGACAAGGAAGCAGAATTTTGCAACAGAATATGAAATAATAACCTCTTTGTCTTCATGCAGGAATTTAGTCATGAGAGATTCGGTTATAGGAGAGTGCTTTTAAGTGTCTGAACGATGGCGTAAGCTACTTTGGGGCTGCCATTGGGAACAAAAGTAGAGCATAAATGCCAAAAATAAATAAGTAAACACAAGGCAGGCTTGAGAGGTATACAAGCATAGCCATTCATCACCTCATCTGCCAGGAATCGCAGTTTTTGTAGGAAGTTCTGTGACTGTTTCAGCTTCTCCCTGATGGTTGTTTTCTTCACCTGGGATCGCAAGGTCTTGGCTTGCTGGCCCATCGTCTCCTACAAAGCATCACCGGTGGGACAAGAAGGAGATGAGAGAGAGATAGAGAGAGACAGAGAGAAGGTAGAAAGGTGAGGTGTCAGCCAGGGAAAGTGAAGCGTTTTGGGGAAATAGAAGTTGTGGTGAGGTGTCTCTATCCCCCTGTCTACAAAATGGCAAGCCAGTTTGGGGTAATGGTTACAGTCTTGAATTAGGATCTGGGAGACTCAAGTTTGAACCCTCATTTTGCTGGGGAGTCCTGCTGGGTGACCTTGAACAACCTTACAGTATTGTTGTGAAGATACTATGGAAGAGGGGGCAATGAATTAAACCACGTTGGATCCCCATTGGGGAGAAAGGTGGGGCATAAATTAAATAAATAAACAAATAACATTTTAAAAATCAGGATTGTAGTACAACACGGGTAGAATTTACGTCAGTACCTGCTTTCCCCCACCCTGCAAGTATCTGCCCCTTCCGCTTTCATTTCAGTGCTACCAGTTGGACAAGCAGAGACACTCACCAGCTCCCTCATGCAAGATTTCAGCCTCTCTCGGTCCAGTCGCGTGCGAGAAGAGTGGTTCTGGTCTTTGTTGGCGAGGGTCACAAATCGCCTATAAAGAGAGAATTGGGCTTGATCAGGACTTAGTCCTGTTGGGAAGAAGACCGCAGGCATTGCGAACATGCATCTTGGCATGCAATTTTGTGGTTAGACTGCCCTCCCCCAGGGGCTTTCAGGTACAGGCAGCTGAGCTTCATGGGGGGGGGGGGGTCAGTCTCCTACTACAGGGGTCATTGGATGGCCTGGGGCAATGCCTTGTGCACATGGTGCCCACTCCCTGATCAGAAAATTCAGTGGCCTTTGGCTGGGGGTGACTGATGTCACATGGGTTTGCCAGTATTGCCCCACCATGGCTTGCCTGGTGGTCTTGGCTGGAGGTAGCTACTGCTGCATAGAGGTCTCTGGTTTGTCAGGTTTTGCTTGGCCTGGGTTCTGCCATGAACATTTCTGTGGACCTGGTCTCTGGTACCCCAAGCAGGGGGTTAGTTCAACTTGTCTGCCCAGCCCCCTTCCATGATGTCTTGGTGGCCTGGGGGAGCTTGCAACACCCAACTGCTTGCTGATTTTCTCCCTGGGGCCAGAGGAAGGGGATTGCCCCTCTGGCAGTGTGGGGCGTCTGTCCAGCACTGCATGACTGGCTAGGTATTTATTTAATTAATTTAATGGCTGCCCCACCCTGCATGGGTGGTACCCAAATCAGTGCCCGCTCCCTTTAAATCCCTATAATCCACTTGAGAAGGGATTTAAGGGAAGCAGGTAGGGCCCCTGTCATCATCAGCTGACTGCACAGGTGGGATGAGCATTTAAAGGGACTGGCCAGCAGAATGAACAGCTGACGATGACAGGTGCCTGACCTGCTCCCTTTAAATACCTCCCCAACTGGAGCTTGCTGAACAGCTGATGATGACAGGGCTCCTCCCCCTCCCTTTAAATTCCTTGTCTCTGGCTCAGCTTTATGATGTTGTGAATCTGCAGTGTTTCTCCCACCCAGAACATTGCCTTTCGGCCCACTCACAGGCACCCACTGCTCAGCTCCTCCAGAACCCCTCGGAGTCGGCGCTCAGGGTGCGGCTTCTCTGTCTTCATCATCTCATGTACGTCATTCAGACCCTCTTCCTGGAAGAGCAGAAAGAACTTTTCAGTAGGCCAATAAGCCAGATGCTGGGAAGACCCGCTGTGCCACAGAGGATCAGGCTGTATCTGAGGGCTGGACCTCTTCTATACTCACCAGCTTGTCAGCAATCTTGTCCATGATGTTTGCATTGTAGAGACGCCGCCTCTGGTCCTGCCACCAACTCTTGATGTAGATGCAAGGCTTCTTGTCAAAATATGGCAAGTGGAAATAATTCCTGAAGCAGTGGGAAGATGCAGATATTAGAAGTCATAGGAACAATGGAACAGTGGGGAACAGCTTTTACTTAATTGCAAGTGTAGGCTACAACAGTTCTCCCTCTCCTTGTTCCTCTCATTTCACCAGGACTATCTGAGCTCACTTGCCTGTCAGTGATCAAAGGCTTCATTGGCGGAGTAGTAGAGATGGAGACAAACTCCTCTTCCTCATTGCCTTCCTCATCGCTTGAGTTCTGTAGCAACTCGGATGCCTCCTCGTTGCCAGCCCCCCCTTCTTTCTTCTTCTTGATGACAGGCTTGGACATACCATCAATCTCGTTGCCATAATTTCCTGGGGAAAAAAAGATAATTATATGAATTTGGAGGCAATCTAGGGTTGGGCCACTAATGAAAAGTGGTTAATGAGGCTTATGAGCCTGATTGTTTGCCTTTTTCACTGAGCTGAGGCTCTTTGGGATCATTCTATCATCTTCCAATCAAGATGGCAGCCACCTTGGTTAGTTAACAAGGAACTAAAGTCACGGTTTCTCTTGCTTCTAGAAACTAATAGTGAGATTGTATAGCCTACTGGCAGCATGTGGGCATAAGGTAAAGGTATCCCCTGTGCAAGCACCGGGTCATGTCTGACCCTTGGGGTGACGCCCTCTAGCGTTTTCATGGCAGACTCAATATGGGGTGGTTTGCCAGTGCCTTCCCCAGTCATTACCATTTACCCCCCAGCAAGCTGGGTACTCATTTTACCGACCTTGGAAGGATGGAAGGCTGAGTCAACCTTGAGCCGGCTGCTGGAATCGAACTCCCAACCTCATGGACAGACAGCTTCAGACAGCATTTCTGCCGCTTACCACTCTGCGCCACAAGAGGCTCTTCGTGTGGGCATAAACAACTTGTAATTTAGATGATCACTTAGATTGATACTGCTCCGTCATATCTGACAGGAGAAAATCACCTTGTGAGGCGAGGCTTTGCTGTCATTTTTTACTCAAAAGAAACAGATTCATGGTATACAGAGGAATAAATCTCCACATGGGATACATTGACTGGAAATTTTAAATGACCATGGCCAATTCTTCATGAAGTAATTTTATCCGCTGCAAAACCATAATGTAATTGCAATGCAAAGGTGATATTTGGGTACATCAAGCTAGATTTGTTGACACTGAACCAACACACAAATGATACCGTGTAAGTACAAACCTATTGTGACCTCAAAGTTGATTGGCTTGTCTCCATTCTTTCTGTCAATCATGGTGGCTTCCAGGAAGGACCCAAAGAGAAAGAATTCCTCCATCTTGCCCGTGCAGTTCTGTGGGAAAAAATAAATCCACCAATTTTTCTGTCAGCTGGAACTGGAGGTAACAGGCCTTGGTTTCCTGTGCTTCAGACATTCTGGGAAGCCTCTTTATGGCTTTAGGCAAGTATGAAGCAACCCTCAACTGAGTAGCTTTCCAAGGTTAGGCAGACTGAGGTCCATCTCAACCCTAATACCGGAGATCTTTTATCACCTGTCAACAGTGGGAGTTAAGAGCCTAGTAAGATTAGGAAAGGGGTTCAGATTCTCATGCAGAGCTCTAATAAACAAGATGATGATTGCTCCGTCCATAACATGCAATTTGTATCATTGTACAGCCTCAGTTTGTTGAGAGCTATTCAGGAAAGGAAAATTTAATGAGACAACTTCTGCTTGGTTTTGATCCGTTACTAGTGTTTTGTAAGGAGACACAATGAAATTGGCAGATAGAAAGTTAAACCTCTCTTCCCAAGAGGGTCCCAAGACAAATCGAGGCTGTACAAATCTGTGATATGGATGGACTGGAACATGAAGTCTTCATCTCATCTGCCTGATCCCTCAGCTATGATGACTTTGAGTTGCTCATTGTCTGTAAGCCCTAACCATCTCAGAAGGTTAAATTATGAGGTTAAATTAGGGGAGGTACACAATCCTGAGCTCCTTGGAAGAAAGGTGGGATAAAAAAACATTAATAGCTATTAAGGAACTGAATAAAGAAAGGAACTGAATAAAGAAACTGAATAAGAAACTAAGACTGTGCAGGTCAAGACTGTGCTCCTAGTCATGAATGAAAGGAAGCTGACCTCAGATATCTAGATTCTGACTAGCAGAATTGGATGCTTTAAGGCAGTGGTCCCCAACCCCCGGTCCTGAGACCAGTACTGGTCCGTGGATCAGTTGGTACTGGGCCGCGGATCCTCCTCGTCCTCCTCCCTAGCTGATCCCTCGAGGGCTGCCCTGCCACTCTGCCACCAGATCACTTTTGGTGCTCTCTGGCAGCTGCCATGGCTGGGGCTCCCCCTTGGTGTGGCACTGCGCAGCTGCTGTTGGCAGCATCCCCCAGCAGGCGGCAGGAAATCAGGGGCACCGGCAGGAAAGCAAGTGGAGCAGGGGCTCAGGCGGCGGTGACGTCCCTCAGCAAAATACCCCCCCCCCCCAGGCCTCAGTAAAATTGCCAAGCATTGACCGGTCCTCGGTGATAAAAAGGTTGAGCCAAGGACTACTGCTTCAAGGCGGGGGTCATCATTTATCATATGGCATGTCTGTAATATCCTAAGATTGTCTGGATGCCAGGCAAGGCACATTAGGAGATGGTTTGCCATTCCCTGCCCCTGTGTCATGGCCCTAACATTCCTTGGAGGTCGCCCTTCCAAGGGCTAACCAGAGCTGACCCTGCTTAATTTTTGAGATATGATGGGATTGGGTTTGCCTGGACTATCCAGGTTGGGTTTACAGTGACTGCATAACATACAGGGTTAGAAAATACTTGATTTTGTGGGTGGAGCTAGGAGTGGGCAGTATTTGGGGTGGGGAGGGACTCAGTGAAGTATAATGCTTGGGAGTCTTTCCTCCAAAGCAGCCATTTTTTCCAAGGGAACTGATCTCTTCAGTCAGGAGATGAGCTATAATTCCAGCCCCCGGTCCCACCTGGGGACTGACTTCCCTAATAACATCCGCAGACTGCTACACAGGCCCAGGACCAACAGACCCCTACATAGTTGCTGAGTTGCAGAGAGGGCAAGCGACTTACATCGGCCACAGGTGTGGACTGTTCCAACTGAACTTCTGTGGAACTGGTAATCTCAGGGTTGCTGGTATCTAAGATCTCCACTGACAGGCCGATGAGTAGACGGGCACGGAAGGAAACTCCCTCTCCCAGACCTTCATTCAAGTCCTGGTGTTCATCCATTAAAGTGTAGTTGCGGGTGGAGCCATACATGTTCACCCAGGCAGGACCAAAGGTGGGCAGGAAGCCTTGCAGAGACAGTCAGAACAAAGAGAATTGGGCACGTACAGATGAGCCTGACATGGCTCTGAAAGGTTCAGGTCACTTATCCAAAGTGCAAGCAAAGTTTCTATGGCTTCCTAACTATGGGCCCTTTATCCACACAGCAACCCTATAGAATCATAGAATCATAGAGTTGGAAGGGGCCATGCAGGCCATCTAGTCCAACCCCCTGTTCAACGCAGGATCAGCCCTAAGCATCCTAAAGCATCCAAGAAAAGTGTGTATCCAACCTTTGCTTGAAGACTGCCAGTGAGGGGGAGCTCACCACCTCCTTAGGCAGCCTATTCCACTGCTGAACTACTCTGACTGTGAAAAATCATTTAAAATGGTTTGTTAAATATTTTTGATAAGATGAACATGTACAGAAATGCATGTATATCTTTACAATCAGTCTTAAATACATACAAAGAAGCAAGTCAAACACTAGATCTTGGGTCTTGACTCTTCACACATGCTTCCTTTGTTATCTGCGCTGTGAAAAAGATTTGAGTAGTATACATGCATTTCTGTACATGTTCAACTTATCAAAAATATTTAACAAACCATTTTAAATGATTGTTCTGGAAATTGAATATTGCTGCCAGGTCCCCCTACTCCCATCTCCTGCTTTTTGTTCCCTCTCCAGTGAGAGTGGGAGAATTTTTTTAAAATAAATTTTGATTGTGTTACATCCCTTCCAGGGGAAATCTGGAAGTGATGTTAGTCTGTTCTAGGATTCACCAGAAGTTCTATGGTAAAAACCATACAAGCCATGCCTAGATTCAAATGAGTAGCCGTGTTGGTCTGAAGTAGCACAATAAAATCAGAGTCCAGTAGCACCTTTAAGATCAACAAAGATTTATTCAAGGTGTGAGCTTTCGAGTGCAAGCACCCTTCGTCACACTATGATCTATGGCTATATATCACAGTCTGACGAAGGGTGCTTGCACTCGAAAGTTCACACCTTGAATAAATCTTTGTTGGTCTTAAAGGTGCTACTGGACTCTGAAGCCATGCCTAGAATAGAGATTTGGCGGTTTGATTTTTCCCATTATTATAATAGGAAAAAGAATTATTCAACCTGGAGGAAAGCTGACATCGGCTACTCTAAGGAGTAATATTAATACTTGTCATTCATATTTGGGATTCCTGCCACAGTCCTATAGGGCTGGCCAGTAATTTGATCCTGTTATTGCAGATGAGGAATTGAGGCAGACAGGCCCCTAGTAAGCCCAGGAGAGGGCTGACACTTGACCCAGAGACCTCCTATCATAGCTTGGTCTTCCAACTGCT
Source organism: Paroedura picta (assembly GCF_049243985.1). NCBI lineage: Eukaryota > Metazoa > Chordata > Lepidosauria > Squamata > Gekkonidae > Paroedura > Paroedura picta. The sequence continues at coordinate 28,358,377 of NC_135369.1, read as the reverse complement.
ATCCTGTACCAGACCTCTGAATGTAAATGACTGTTCTGGAATCAGACTCATTGCAGATCTGAAGAAAGCCAGAGACAGAACACTGGGTTTTCAGGGTGCTGACAGCAGGACAAGAAAGGTGTGCAGTACACCCATCCCACTACTGCTGCTTTGATATAGGTTTGGTGTATTTTTGCCAAACTTCAAGACTCTGCAAAACCTATTTCACCCAAGACATCTATAGGAGCAAAAGGGTGTTCTCCAAAGGCAACGAGGCCTTTAAAAGGTAAAGATATCCCCTGTGCAAGCACCGGGTCATGTCTGACCCTTGGGGTGACGCCCTCTAGCGTTTTCATGGCAGACTCAATACGGGGTGGTTTGCCAGTGCCTTCCCTAGTCATTACCGTTTACTCCCCCAGCAAGCTGGGTACTCATTTTCCCAACCTCTGATGGATGGAAGGCTGAGTCAACCTTGAGCCGGCTGCTGGGATCGAACTCCCAGCCTCATGGACAGAGCTTTCAGACAGCTGCCTTACCACTCTGCGCCTTTACATTTCCCCAAAACCTGTTTTCTATCTCCATCCTTGTACAATTTGAACTGGCTCTCATACCCAAGCGATGAAGGTAAACACCATTCACCTTGACCTCACCTTTGTCTCCTTCATTGGAGACCTTCCTCAGGTCGATAAAATGGGTCCCGATGGCTACATCATTAACCTTGTCAGAGTCACGGATCTGGACCTTGATCCGCTTGCAGAGTGGGGGGAACATCTCTGTGAAGACAACCTGCTCGTTCCATAGTGGCTCATAGCTGCTTTTCTGGACAGAGGTCTTCCCCTGAGTGAGAGAGGGAAGAAGATGGAAATAAAGGTGATTGAAGGCCATAACTGGACTCATCTAGACAGCCAGTTTGGTGTAGTGGTTAGGAGTGCGGACTTCTAATCTGGCATGCCACGTTTGATTCTGCACTCCCCCACATGCAGCCAGCTGGGTGACCTTGGGCTCGCCACGGCACTGATAAAACTGTTCTGACCGAGCAGTGATATCAGCGCTCTCTCAGCCTCACCCACCCCACAGGGTGTCTGTTGTGGGGAGAGGAATGGGAAGGCGACTGTAAGCCGCTTTGAGCCTCCTTCGGGTAGGGAAAAGCGGCATATAAGAACCAACTCTTCTTATTCTAGAGCAGGGGTAGTCAACCTGTGGTCCTCCAGATGTTCATGGACTACAATTCCCATGAGCCCCTGCCAGCACTTGCTGGCAGGGGCTCATGGGAATTGTAGTCCATGAACATCTGGAGGACCACAGGTTGACTACCTCTGATCTAGAGCACGACAAATGTACATGATTATAGGAGGGGCAGAGATGCAATCAGTCACTCAGATTTAAGCATTTGGAAGATAGCCACATTAATAAATATTATTAATATAATAATATAAATATTATATTAAAGGTAAAGGTAAAGGTAAAGGTATCCCCTGTGCAAGCACCGAGTCATGTCTGACCCTTGGGGTGACGCCCTCCAGCGTTTTCATGGCAGACTCAATACGGGGTGGTTTGCCAGTGCCTTCCCCAGTCATTACCGTTTACCCCCCAGCAAGCTGGGTACTCATTTTACCGACCTCGGAAGGATGGAAGGCTGAGTCAACCTTGAGCCGGCTGCTGGGATTGAACTCCCAACCTCATGGGCAAAGCTTTCAGACGGCTGCCTTACCACTCTGCGCCACAAGAGGCTCAATAATATTATATTATTAAATAAATAATTATAATATAAATAAATAAATATAATAAATAAATAAACTGCAGCAGAAGAGCTGGATTTGAATCAGCTGGCAACTTCAGGGCCAACAAGATTTCCTGGCCATGAGTTTTCAAATAGGATGAAGGGAGCTCTGTTGGTCTCTAAAGTGTTTCTGTCCTTGAATCTACGTGATATTATAACTTGGAAGGAATTATTTGGGTATTTCTGAAGCTGGAAGAAATCTTGTGGTTTTCCTCTGAAGATGAACTGGAAAGTAGAGGGGCCAAACATGCCAAACGAATGGGGAGATCATCGACATACTTCCCCAAACAAAATCTCAATCTACATCAGTTTGGCAAGGCTTAGAATACAGAGCGGTTCTGCCAGGCCTATGGCTGAGACTGAGGTAACACTGTTAATATCAGAAACTGCTGGTCTCTCTGCCTGAACCTGCCACACTGGAAACTTGTGCTGTAGCTGTGGATGTTTTCCCCAACACCACAAACAAAGTCACTTTTAATTATTTAATACTATATTTATCCTTTCAAAATGTTTACTTTAACATCTATTTATCTCTCCAATTTCTATACTGCCCTCTTGAACCAGTCTTCTGAGGGCAGTATACAACCTTTAACAGTATATATCGTTACAATATCATAGCGGTAAAATAACTTAAAAATTCAGTAACATAAAACCTTTTAAACCTTTTAAAACCTCAGTCCTAATCAGCAAGCACATGAGTGTAAAGCCCCATCGAGGGGTGGGGGGTGCAGGGTGAGAGAGGCCCAGCCAAAATGTACTACGGGCATTTCTGCTGACCTCAACGATAGGCTTGGCAGAAGAGCTCCATCTTGGAGGCCCTGTGGAAATTAGTGAGTTCTGTCAGGGCCGTGATCTCCTTCAGGAGCTCATTCCACCAAGCAGGGTCCAGGGCCCTGTGTGAACTGTTAATTTTGTGACTTTGATAGGGATTTGTTAATATTTTAAATGTGCAATCCATCCTGAGTTTCTGAAGACAGGGTAGAATAGAAATCCTGCAATTAATAAATAAATAAAAATAAAGAGTTATATATTTAGTAAAACATTTAATCATATCTCCCACCTCCAACAAAAAGACACCTCAGGTGGCCTATCAAAAAAGTCACAAAAGCAATCAATGATAAAAACTAGACCCAGACTCAAGTCTCCACTGTCCCATGAAAACACACTGGGTAACCTTTGACCAGTCATTCTCTCTTAGTCTAACCTACCATACAGTGTTCTTGTGAGGATAAAATAGAGGAGTGCCACTCTGAGCTCCTTTAGAGTAAGGGCAGGATAAAACATATTAAATCAATCAAATAATGAATCAAATGTTCATAACCTTTAGAAACAGCAATAAAAACGTCAGCTACCCAGTTATTAACAAAGAGCTCTCTTAAATGAAATCACTTTACACCGCTATCTAAAGGCCAGCAAAGAAGATCAATTCATAAGCAAGGCCACTCCACATGGTTCAGGCTATTGCTGAAAAAGCCCATCCGTGGGTTCCTCAGAGATGGGTCCCTCGTAATTAAGGGCTTTAAAGGAAAGGGCGACACTATCTTAGAATGCCACAATATATTTATATTTGTAGATTCTCAGTATCCCTGGAAAAAATTAAGCTGAATGGTTCCATGCTCACTAAAAATGCCAATGGTTTCATTAAGTAGATAAGAAAGATCTTTATGCAATACAAGATGGCGCTGCCCAGCTTCACCCTCCTACTCATGAGCGGTGTGTACCTTCTGTCCTGCAAACACCACTTGGACATAAGGGTCTACCAGATCTTTGTTTTCACCAATGAGGGCCTTCTTCACATTAGCCATGATGCTGGTATTCATACGTGGAAGACCCTCTGCCCGGTAGATCTTGATATAAAAGCGAGCCCACTGCCTTTCTGGAGGAACGCCATCTGGAAGAAGCAGGTTCCTGCAGCACAGGAATCAAGGAGAGGAACATGTTGGGCTGTGAGTTAGGGAGGGCTTGTATCCCAGGTGCAGAGGATCTGTTTGGCTTGCAGAAGATTATTTTTTTTAAGCCGGTTCGTGGCAGTTTACATAGCATTTAAAAGCCCCACATAAAAGCAATGCCCACAACAAACCAAAACCCAGATGGCGGTAAATTCACTCTCTGCAGAATACCCACTCCTCCAACCCACACATGCACAGCCCTCAACCCTCTTTCTCCAGTGAAAAGAAATAGGTGATATGAAAGATTTCTGCTTAAGATTCAGACTAAAGAACTCAGTTCCCTTGGAGAATATGGCTGGTTTGGAGGGTGGACTCTATGCCATTATACTACACTGAGGTCCCTCCCTGGCCCAAATCCTACCCCCTTCTGGCCCCACCCCAAAGTCTCCAGGTATTTCCCAACCAAGAGCTGGCATCCCTACTCAGTAGATGATCTTTATCAACCATGGGCCTATTTAGTATAGAGCAGCTTCATTTGTTCATGTGCTAAAGGCATTTTTTTACCACTGGGTCTAATTAACAATTAATAATAATTTTGAGAAAGAACAACTGTTCTGGACACTGAGGAAGAAACCGTTCCCAGAATCTGAATTTCAGTCTTGTTTTCTATGGCGATAGATTTTGTTCAGATTATGAGGGAGGAAGCCAACACAACCCTTCTGTTCCTCACCCCTCGATGTCATCCTCATCTGTCTCGTTAGCTTTGTGTGGTGTCTTGATGTTGTCCCCTTTGCCCACCACAGCGACATCAACTTTCAGGTAACCTTTCAGGCCCGCTGTGATGTCCTCTGGGTCTGACAAGATGGCCCACTTGTGGTAGAACTGATGCTCTGCAAGGAGACGAGAAGATATTAGGTCACCTGCTAGGTCACATGACTTGAGCATTTTGACAAGTCAGTTGATTAGCTAGAATCAGCTATTTTGTGACTGAGTTTAATGAATGCATTGCTACATTTTGATCTTCATACCATGGTATTAAAAGGTAAAGGTATCCCCTGTGCAAGCACCGGGTCATGTCTGACCCTTGTGGTGATGCCCTCTAGCATTTTCATGGCAGACTCAATACGGGGTGGCTTGCCAGTGCCTTTCCCAGTCATTACCGTTTACCCCCCAGCAAGCTGGGTACTCATTTTACCAACCTCGGAAGGATTGGAAGGCTGAATCAACCTTGAGCTGGCTGCTGGGATTGAGCTCCCAGCCTCATGGACAGGGCTTCTGACTGCATGTCTGCTGCCTTACCACTCTGCGCCACAAGAGGCTCTACCATGGCATAGTTTAATAATTTAAAAAGTTACCATGGTATAGTTTAATAATTTTTAAAAAATCATCCTTTGAATTATTAATTGTAAATTAATATTTGTGCTTCCCACAAAAGCAGTTAGTAAGCTTGTGGCACTCACAGTTATTCTGTCAGTTCTTAGTGTTTAGGCCATTGGTGATAACAAGAAGACATCGACCAGGAAAACAACATGAGAAGAAAATCTCCAAGACCAGTGCTGGCCAGTCCAAGGTGACCTGCTTGGGCTGGTCAGTGATAATGTGGGAATTGGAAATGGAGTTACCTTGTTTGAGGTCACAAAATATTAAGAACCATCCCTATGAGAACCAGTGTGGTGTAGCGTGATGGTGTAGTGTAGTGGTTTAGAGCTCGATATGGTGTAGTGGTTTAGAGATCAGTCAGAACAGCTTTATCAGGGCTGTGACAAGCCCAAGGTCACCCAGCTGGCTGCATGCGGAGGAGGAGCGCAGAATCAAATCCATCTCACCAGATTAGAAGTCGGTGCTCCTATCCACTACACCAAGCTGGCTCTTGGTAGCAAAGCTACTGTAAAGCCAACCAACGCAGTCTTAATATCAGCAAAGAAGGTTGCAGATTAAGTGATTGGATGCCTATTGGGTGTATTTAGCCATTGGATGAATCCAATGAAACTCAGCCAGCTGCTTATAATTTATCCATTAATTGGATGAATCAGAATCAAGTCATTTCAATTAAAATTAAGCAATTTTAATCCCATTGACAGCTCATTTCAATTACAGAGTCACTTCCAAGATGACATATCAAGAATGAAATATGGACATCAGCTGTTGATAGCCCATGCTCTTAAATCCAGATTCCCTGGGATGAATACCATAAATGCAGGGGAGGCATTAGGACAAGTTCACATTCTATATAAGAATCAGCATCTTGCGCTATATACGTACCAGGCTGGGAGTAAACAGTCCCTACATCCATTTTGAAAGAGCCCACCAAAGTTCCACTACGCAGCAGGTTCTTGGAGTGAATCACCTGCAGATTGACAAAAGGGGGGGGGGAGGATGTGAGTTATCATTAATGCTTAGAGGATCTCAGGTATTGTAAGGAGTGAGTCCTGGGTATGCAGTGGTTCGAGTTTTAAATTGCTCTGCTGTAGTCACATTCCATTTTTCCCAAATGTTGCCACAGTATACGTCAAATGAGGATGCACAGAGAGACCATTATTTTGTTACAGTGTTTGTTACAAAATTATCATCTCACTGTGCATTCCCACTTAAAGTATACTGTGGCCACCTTTGGGATAAATGGAATGTGACTACATTCAGAACAGAAACATCGGAGTGATAGGTCTAATGGCAAAAGGAATGGGGCAGCAGGTTATCCAGGACTATCAGTCCTAATTGGTCGTTCCCGGCCCTAGAGAAGCGCGCCTAGCCTCGACCAGGGCCAGGGCTTTTTCGGTCCTGGCCCCCACCTGGTGGAATGAGCTCCCGGAAGAGCTACAGGCCCTGCGGGATTTGTCAGCTTTCCACAGGGCCTGTAAAGTGGAGCTCTTCCACCAGGTTTATGGTTGAGGCTGGGGTCAACGAGGTAGAGCGTTGCCCCCTCCAGGGGTCTGAAGTATACATCACCTCCCCCCATTCTCTATTGCCTTGGTAGGTGGGAGTAGATTGTGATTGGCTGCTGCCATGTTATGTTATGATTTTTAATGTCTTTTAATGGATTTTTAATTGGGGTTTTTAAGACAACTGTCACCCGCCACGAGCCTACCCAGGGAGTGCCGGGAAATAAATCATCATCATCATCATCATCATCATCATCATCATCATCATCATCATCATCATCATCATCATCATCATCATCATGTGTGCCCTTACAATCTAAACCCTCGTCTAAACTAGACTAATCATACAAACAGAAAAAACTGACATTTTTGACCTTAGCATAATTTATGGATCGTTTTTGTTACTATTTGCGTAATTGATTCAGATTTTCCCAGTCATTAAAGAAAGCAGTAACGGAAACTTATGTCCAGTCACTGAAAATCTTGTTCTGTCCTGTCTTTAGCCCCTGAGTTGCTGGTTAGAGTCCTGCAGTTTGAAACTATCCTTTCAGCCACAAGGACTGGAAACACTTTAAACAAAAAAAGAAAGCTAAGGTTATCAGAAAGCACAGTTCTGCATCTAGTACTGCACTTCTAAGCATGGAATTACGGTAAACATGGGTACCCTACCCCCACCCCCCTTTCCCAAATCTTTATTGCTCCAGCATTTCTCTGTGTCATCTTCCACGAAGTAATAATTTTGAAATGGGTCACTGAAACACAAAGGAAAACAAAATTGAAATGCGTAATGAATCTTGCTCACTGATAATTTGATGATTTTGTCAAACATGACATCTGGGGGAACATGGAAGTCGAAGACAAAATACTGAAAAGAGAAAAATAGAGTTAGCATTAATTTTTTTGCGTGGCATGTGGAAAGATAAAATCCTAACCAAATCTCCACTCTTGTTATAAAGGAAATGAAAGCAACTGTAGATTAAGAGGATAGCAGCTGTAGATCTTCCAGCTGCTGAAACAAAAAGATGGTTAGAGAAAATCTAAATCTGCTTGACAAGACTGGGAAAGTATTTGGGGCAAAATAGTTGATTTGCTATCTGTCTGTCTGTCTGTCTGTCTGTCTGTCTGTCTGTCTGTCTGTCTGTCTGTCTGTCTATCTATCTATCTACCCATCCACCCATCCACCGATGAAAAAAGGAGATGGTGTGCCTTAGCTATGGCTCTGGCCATTGGCCCATCACATCCTTGATCTCTATCTCCTGCAATGAACCCCAGGACAAGGATGCATTGTGCAAGAAATGGAGCATGGATGAGGTGTGATTGACCCCCTCCTGTGTCAAATGCATTTAACAGATGGTGACTTAAACAGAGAAATCTGAAAGAGTGGGACAGGAGGTACTAAATAACAGGATAAGCAATGTTAGCCAATAAAAATGAAGACCACTAGGATATGCCTCCTACAGCCATGGCTCATGTCTGGCCAGGTGCCTATAAAGCCCACTCACCACAAGCACCTAGTGAGCCTAGGGTAATACGTGAATGGTACCCTGCATTTTGTTAGTGCTTCCCACAGTATGGACAGATCTCAGAAGGTGCTGAATGTGGACCTGTTTGGTGCAAGACAAACATGAGGTCCCCTACTATTTGTTCCCTCCTCCTAGGAGACATTTTTAAGCTTGTTCCTTGCCGAGGACATGATGAAAATGTGCAGAGGCCAATGCGTGGGCCAGCTGATTCTCCTTTATGGCTACTTCTCCTGCAGTAATGCTACCAGCTCCATGTGTAACACTAACCTAAGTCTGCTGAGGTCACATGTAGATTCAGGAAGGAGTTGATAGGCCAACGACCATCCAGCATGGACTCACCTCATCATCAATAGTCAAACTTTATTGCACTAGGCCATAGTAGGCCATCGCAAGATCAGATAACAATAAAATTGTTCAAAACAAACACAGATGATCACTTAACCAGAATAAAAATTACACTTAACGACTCACCTCATTGTAATAGGGGCAATTGGTCGATTCCTTCATGGAGGTGTATTTCTTCTCCTCCCCCACCTCCACGCATACCACCGGGTCCATGTTGAGCCCCACCAGCTGCCGAGCCTCAATGACAGTGATGCTAACCTATAATGGGAAGGAAACTTAGCCTACTTTTCCTGCATCCCCTATCCGCACTCAAGAAGTATAGAAGAGAAGAATGGAAGCCCCCTACCTGGTAATCCATGGGCCTTCCAGCACTGGGCTCCATTTTAATATCTGGCTTGGATCTTGAAAAGTGAATAATAAGGATGGTGATAACAAGTATTGATACAATATTCTTGAGCATTCAACACACTTCACATTGACTAGTCTCAGACGTAACACAAAGTTACGGTATATATTTATGTTTAGTTTGTGAAACCAGAATTCAGGTTACAGTCAGACACTGGGATTCTTGACAAATACTAGAGGAATTTCTTTCTCTCTCAGAGCCTGGGAGGCTGTTATAATGGAAGAAGCAAGGATTAAATCAAGGCAACTGCATTCAGACATCACAGAAATATTTAGTTGACTAACTTTGGTTAACAAGCAAGATCCCATTCTGGTCTGAGGGACTCTCTCAAGCCCTCGTTAATGGCCTCATTCAAGTAGGGTTTCATGTGATGGCTAAGCCATTCTCATTTAAACTGGATTGCTCCACATGCAGAGCGGCCACATGGTATGGGTTGGATCATGCCATTTGGATCACCTGACTCTATTTCTTATTGCAGCCTCTCGCCCACATGGCTTTTGTCCCCCTACATCCTATGATCTCCAGCATAACCTTTTTGGTGGTCAAAGGGACTCTCAACTCCCTTTTTCAGCAGTGGAAAAAGCTGGCTGAATCAAACCCCATGTTCCCTTCCTTTAAGGCATTGAGAGACATTTTTAAGGTTAACTCAAAAATTCTGTTTCCTTAGAGACTCATCAAAATCTGACCCTGGCTATCTTCTACATAAGACTTTATATTTCCTAAGTGGCTTCTGGTGGCCAGAAGGAAGAAACGAAAGTAAGTCAAAGCTGTTTTGATGCTTTAAACTTATCATACTGTCAGTTGTGCTAATCCTTTGGGATGGAGTGAGTCATACAGCATGTCAATAAAATAATCCTGGAAGTGAGAACTTGGTTCTGAAATCTGAGTCTTGGAACCTGACCCAGATGTGATGCCCTTTCCAGCCTTGTGATCTTCCTGGCATGGATTCCATTCTGGATGTGGCATCATTTCTTCTCCTTACCTCTTGTTAGAGACATTGGTGGTAACGGCTGTGACTGATGCCAGGGAGATGGTGTCTGGATCTAAGCCGCCTCCAAGCCGCATTGCTTTCCGGTCCAGGTCTTCGGCTTCCAGAACGGCTGGCTCATCTGCCAGAGGCAAAATCTCACCGTTAAGATTTCACCTGAATCCTGATACTCTACAGACTGGATCCGGCAAAGGTCTCCCAGCTCCCTGCTGGCACAAGGGCAAATTATGGATGCAAGGGAAGGCGTACCTTGCTTCCTGTGGTCATCCTTGCGTACCTTGCCGAGCTTCATGGCGGAAAAGACTCCTTTCCCAGCTCTGTAGGAACAGCATTATTATGGTTAATGTTATAATCCTACCCTTGAGAGGGGATGTATAGGCCAGCTAGTCCACCTCCCTTCTCTGTGCAGAAATCCAAAGGTAGGGCAAATGACAAATGGCCACCTCTTCCTTTACCCACCCATCCCCAATCATTGATCCCAGCTGTAAAGTTTAACAGTGAGGAAAGCCAAATAAAGGAAGTAGAAAGACAAGGATAGAGCAGGATAACATGCTGCTTCATGGTTTTGAAACACTGGATTGATTTTAATAGATTTTTATCCCAACCTTCCTCCAGAATGGGCCTTCGGGCAGCAAATGATATAGTGCCTTGAGCTCTTTATTAGGACCCCAGCATGTTACAAGAAGAATGGAACTGAACAGAAGAGACCAACAAAAAAGGTCCTCTTTTTCTTCTTTTGCCGTCAAGACTTCTACCAAGCCTGCACAAGTTTCAAGGCAAGAGACATTCAGAGGTGGTTTGCCATCCCCCCGTCCCAATACTAACCATGGTTGACTCTGCTTAGCTTCCCAGATCCAATGAGGTCAGCCAAGCCTGGATTATGACATTACATACCTTCAAGCTGCATATTCAGTTGATCCAAACACTCATTTCACTACAAATTGGAAAACTGCAGGGCATGAGGAAAGGGAACCAGCTGCCTGAATCCATCAAGCCAACTCCGTTTAAGGGACTGACATTTTTATAAAATCACAGAATTGGAAGGGGCCTGAAAGGTCATCTAATTCAGCCCCATGCACAATGCAGGAAATGGCATCAAGGGGGGGAGGGAAGTGTGGCCGGTGGCATGGCGCAGGCGCAAACACGCTTGCGCAAAACTGCCACGTGTGCACATTTGCGCCCCCCGCCAGGCGCAAAAATGCATGTGCGCCAGGTCCCCACATGTGCGTTTGTGCATGGTCACCCTCTCCCCCCACTCCTTGGCAACGGGACGCAACCTCAAAAAGGTTGCGGACCGCTGACCTAGAGAACAGGTATGATTCCACTCTCCCCCACATGCACCCAGCAGGGTCATCTTGGGCGAGTCACAGTTCTCTCAGAATCTTCTCAATCTGGCCTACCTCACAGGGTGGCTTTTAGAGGGAGAGGAAGGGTAGGCAATTGCAAGCCACTTTGAGACTCCTTCGGGTGGTGACAAGCAGGGTATAAAAAAACAGCCCTTCTTCTATTTAGTTATAAATATCCTATGTTCTCAATGATGACATTTCCTTGTATTGCACCATGAATTTTCACCATAAACCACCCTGAGCTGCAAAGGAGGGTGATATAGAAATGTAATAAAATAAAAATAATTAAATAAAAAATATTTCTGTAAATTTGTATTTTTGTATTTTAGAAATTATATTTATCAGTAATTTAAAGTTAAGATTCTTTATGTGTTAAAATTTATAAAATATTGAATTGTGTGTTTTACCCATGGTAACCTACCCTGAGCTCTCAAGAGATGGTGGGTTAAAAGCACAATAAATAAATAATTTGGAGAATGAAATCCAACTTCCAGAGAGCAGACATTTCTGGCCCTCATCAAAAAGGTTGTAGAGTCAGCTATAACTGACAGTTATGCAACATCTATAATCATTTCATAGAATCATAGAATCATAGAGTTGGAAGGGACCTCCAAGGTCATCTAGTCCAACCCCTTGCAGAATGCAGAAAATTCACAGCTACCTGCCCACCCACGGTGACTCCAATTTCATGTCCAGATGATGCCCCCCCCCAAAATAACCAGAATCCCCGGGTCTGGCCTGGAGGAAATTCAGATCCTGACCCCAAAGCAGCGATGGGCATCTTCCTGGACCCACAAAAAAGGGCCACAAGAGCCAAGCACCAACACAATCCCTTCTGCCCACCCACTTTCAATGTGCCTAAATTCACAGAATCAGCATATCTGAGAGGTGGCTCTCTAGCCACATTTTGCAGAATTCACTGCCACACGATATGATGATTGTTGCCAGATCACAGTCAAAGGCGTAGAAAGTTGATGGAAGGTACATCTTGCCAGTGGCTTTTAGCCATCCAGTCTAAATAGAGCCATCATATTTGGAGGCAGCATACCTGTGAGCACTGGACATGTTGGAAAGGAAAAAAAAGGAAGACTTTGGCTGCTATATCCTGATCAAAAGCCTTCCAGGTGCATCTAGCCACTGTGAGAAATGAGATGCCAAACTACACGGATTCTCTTCTAGATATATTAAGATGCTTGTTATAAATCATTGTTTATATAGTGAGTCATGTGAAATTTTACAGAACACAAGGCCAAAGAAGTCGACTGTCTGCCTCAAAGAAGTTAGAACCTAAATTCTGATACTTTCTTAGCCTACCTCGCAGGGTTATTGAGAGGTTTAAATACAGGAGTGTCATTTGTTCTCAGCTGCCTCCTTCCACATTCCTAGCCAAGAAACTGGCAAGTTTTCAGCCTTCTCAATTTTGTCTTTGTACAACTTGGCCTAAAAGTCCACCCCTACATATTTAGCCAATACATACATTTCAGCCTGTGGGGGGTTGCTGGAAACCTGCAGTTTTGCCCTCTGTGGTTTTGACATCTTTTCAGGGGAAGACACCTGCAAATACTTGGGGCTGTGTTTTTTCCTGTCCATTTCCCAGCCACATTCTCACGCCTCCTCCACTCCTTTTTGCACTAAATGCACAGAACACATTATAATCGCACCAGTATTTAAGTGCATGGTGACTGCTGCCTCAACCTTTTTGTGCTTCCTAATAAATGCCCCATCTGCCCTTAGGCCTTGAGTGTTGACAAGTGTTATACTTTTTAAAAATCTGAGCAGTTGGAATGTTCCTAAACATCCCATAGCAACCACTAAACCAATGGCTAGGAAGGTCTTGTTTTTATTAAATGATGCAGAACTCACACAGTCTATAGGTTTCAAATGCTGTGGCTTGCCTTTATCAGCTTATTTTTCTTTAATCTTTATTTCATTCTCACATTCTTCTCCCCCCTCCCCCCAATTTCTGAGGAAATGTCGTAAGGCCCCTAATTTTTTTCCTGCAAGTATATGCATTTCAGGTTTTAATTGGATGTGCAGGCCAACCACCATGTGCATTCCAGAAGTGCTACAATTCCACGAGAGGACTATACCACAAATGCTTATGAATGTCTGAAGTGTTTCTCTTCATAAACCCTCAAGCCCTATGGAGATACCTCCTCCTAGGCAACATCCTGGGCTGTTCCATGGCACATTAGATAGGGCAATCTGGCACAGTCCTGACCTGGACGGCCCAGGCTAGCCATATCTCATCAGCACTCTGACACTGAGCAGGGTTGGCTTGTGAGTGAGTGAGAGAGCACACGAATGAGATTCCACCAAGGAAGTTCAGGTTTGTTACACAGAGACAGGCAATGGTAAATCACCTTGCCCTGGAAACCCTACAGGGGCTCAATAAGTTGGCTATGATGTGACATGATCTTTCACTAGTTTGGCATATTCTAACTAAATAATTGAATTAAAGAGTCATTTTTTCCCATCTAATTTTGGGTTCTCCTTATCCAGGACTTGACACTTTGGGGTCTTAAGCATGGAGGAACTATGACCCCCAAGAGCAGCAATTATGTGATAAAATAAGCAGAAAGAAGAAACTCATTGTCATGCTAGCTCCTTCTGTATCCCATCAGGTTCCACCTCCCCCTCACTCCAGCCTCTGAGTAATGCAAAACTGGAAGCCACACCTCCTATTCCTGCCCTTGACCCAATTATAAGTTGTCACCAGTGTACCCCCCATCAGCACATGCATTCCAAAAATCAGTAGGATTCAGGTCATCACCTACCTGTCCCAAATCAGGCAAACTCTTTATGCGTGTCCTGAAGCTACCATTCCATCAGAGGAGAGGGGGTCTGAATGAGCAGGACCCCTCTTGGGATGGAAAGGGGGGTTTGGGGCTCCGTTGGTCGCTCCCACCCCGTTCCTTGTTGCTTGCGGCATTAAGCCAAGGCTCCATGGCCCCCCATTTCCCACTACTGCCAAAATACCGCCACAGAGGGGAACAGAATGGCGCAGATGGGCAGCCAGCAGCGGCGGTGGAGAACTGACACCGTCCCCTTCGTGAATATTGGATGAGAACATCTGAGAACAGCTAAGAATGCTCAGGACGACAACCATTGCAAGTGCCACTGGTGATGCGCATTCCCCAGGACACCCTGGATTGAGCACCCACAAAGAATGTCAGTGATTTGGTAACTCGTCTGAGAATCTGCTAGCTTGCTGGTCTCTGGGCTCCGTCTCTTCCTTTCTGGTTGCCCCCCGCCCTGGCACATGGAAGACATTCAGCCGGGGGACTTGCTTAACAGGGCAGAAACAGACTGCTGGATGCCTCGCCCCCTTGAGCTCCTGATGGACTCAAGCCACGGGTCTGATTACGGGCTGCCACTGAATTATTCAGAACTTAATCCGCCTTTCAAATAACTGGCTAGGCATTTTTAGGTGGGATTTCTTTTTCTTTTTTTTAAGGTGATTTCATCTCTGCCTGCTGAGAACAGGAACAGAGCTCAATGCAAAATCCTTTGGAACACATTCTTATGTTTTTATGAGTTGCCCTAATGGAAATCAAGGGCTGCAAAGCAGAAGGGGATCTTTGGGGGGGGGGGTCTATCTCCACTGCCCGGCTCCAATCTTTTTCTCTTGACCACGTGTGACATTACAAAGCTGGTTACACAGTATCTAGCTTGATACTGTCTCCTTGCCTTGGCTGCAGCTCTTTGAGGTATCATGCAGAGAAAGGTATGTTATAGGAGCTAAACCTGGGGATCGAACCTGGGGCCTTCTGTGTACAAGGCAGGAGCTTGATCAGTGAGCTACAAGCCATTCAGGGAAAAGTATATATAGAAGGGGACAGGAATCACTGGCCAGGCATCAATACAACCTTCTCTTGCTTTACACAGAGGGGCTGATGATAGAAGTAAAGTTGGTCTACAGCACCACTGCCCTCAGGTGGGCCCTGGAGATCTCCCGTAATTACAGAAGGATCTCTTGACTACAGACATTAGTTCCCCTATAGAAATTGACTGCTTAGGAGTATGCACTCTATGGCGTTAGACCCAGCAGAAGACAGAGATCCCTCCCCTCCCCAAACTCTGCCTTTCCTAGGCCATACGCCCAAATCTCCAGGAATTTCCCAAACCGGTGTTGGCAACCTTACAATGGAAGGAGGCTAGGGTTCACACCTCTCCATGCTTGGAAGTTTAACATGGGCACCCTGAAAGGCTGCCGCTTCAGGAATTTTCTGGCATTCCAGTTTGTTTGTAATTTGCATCCAATACCCTTAAAAAAAAACCTGGCTCTGCAAGTATTTGCAGCTAGGGATTGGCAATTCAGCTTGGATAGACCTGAAAATATTTGAATTAATGTTGATTCAAGTACTTTTGGGGCTTATCCATGTCCAATCCTTTTACTAATGCATGCTCCATCCCCAAAATCTCCAGGAATTTTCCAACCTGAAATTGGCAACCCCATACCATTAAGATCATGAGACCATCACTCAAAGAAGGATAGAAGGAGTCCAGAGTTTCAGACCAATAAAGCTAAAAACTGTGGAGCCTCAGATCACAGCATGAGGAAGTCACAATATATTAAACATGATAATGAAAACAATTAACGATGGCAAAGACTGTACAGATCACAGGACCCAGCTGAAAGCAAGGAAAGATTTTGTGGCCCAGACAAACTTGTTGAAGAATAAGCTTTGGTGGACAACAAGCCCCTTCCTCAAAGGTAAAAATTCATACAATCATTGAGTTGGAAGGGGCCATACATGCCACCTAGTCCAACCCCCTGCTCAACGCAAGATCAGCCTAAAAGCATCCATTATAAGTATCTTCCCAGCTGCTGCTTGAAGACTGCAGTGAGGGGGAGCTCACCACTTCCTAGGGCAGTCGATTCCGCTGCTGTACTGACTGTGAAAATTTTTTTCTGGATATCTAACTGATATCATTCTCCATGTAATTTGGATCCATGCCTGCGGGTCCTATCTTCTGCTGCTAACAGGAACCACTCCCTGCCCTCCTTCAAGTGACAACCTTTCAAACACTTAGAGAGCAATCACGTCTCCTCTCAATCTCCTCTTCTCCAGGCTGAACATTCCCAAGTCCTTCAGCCTTTCCTCATAGGGCTTGGTCCCCAGGCCCAAGATCATACTTGTTGCTCTCCTCTGAATCCTCTCTATTTTGTCCACAACCTTTTTGAAGTGAGGCCTCCAGATCTGCACACAGGACTCCGTGGGGTCTGACCAATGTGGTATACAGCAGGACTATGACATCTTGCAATTTTGATGTGATGCCTCTGTTGATACAGCCCAAGACTGCATTCACCTTCTTTACCACTGCATCACCTTGTCTACTCATACCCCAAGCCTGGTGGAATACCTGTATCTTGCAGGTGTTTTAAATCCCACAGGAGAGCATTCCACCAGACTGATAAGCCCTGGCTCTTGTTGAGGTCAGAAGTTTGGTTTCTCTGGGGCCAGAGATCTTGAGCAGGTTTTGCATGCTCAATCATAAATGTCTCTGAGGGGCATGGGAGATTAGGCAGTCCCACAGGTACAAAGCAGAATGGGGAGGGGGGAGGGAGGCATTTGGAACAGCTAGACTTCTATATGGGTGCACTGACTACAGCATATTATTATGCAAATCAGAGTGACTCATTATATTCTTTTAGAAGTCAAGTACAAAACTACAAAAAGGAGCAGGGGGTGGAGGAGGCGCTAGAGCTGAATAACCAGAGAAGAGGTGCTTTTGCCTTTACAAATCCAACTTGCAAAAAACATATTCTTCAAAACTTCAAAAAGGACTGAATGTGAAAGGGAAATGGGCTTCTGCTATGGCTTTATTAGTTGCAGATGACGGCTCATAAAAGCGTGAACACGTTTTATTAGACGAGCAGGCACACTCCAAATGATTGTTTTACTTTTCCTGTTCTATGTTACACTTTTTAAAAAGTTTGTTAAAATCCAGGGATATTGTAGGTAGCTGCTGGCATTTGGAGGGCTTTACTGAACAGCTAAGAACAGAGGGTATCTCTTTCATTGCAATCTCCATCAAAGCAGTGAGCTTGTCCAAGATCTACTCCTGCTTACAAGGCAGAAGGAAGGAGAAGCACGGGAAAGAGAGAGAGAGGGGAGGGGGAATAGAGAGAGAGAGAGAGAGAGAGAGAGAGAGAGAGAGAGAGAGAGAGAGAGAGAGAGAGAGAGAGAGAGATCACTGGCCAAGAAGAGGATGATCCAAACACCTACTTGTGATCTCCCTTTGTCTTCTCTTTGCCTTTGCTGGAATGGGTGAGCAACACAGGAAGGATTGAGTCCAGTTAAAAATGAAATAAAACATGCACATGAGTAATACAGAAGGTGCTTTATGACCCAAACATCAAATAAATGAAATGCTTCAGGAAGGTCAAATTTGAGCAAAATATATAGTCCCCTGCCTTCTAACAGCACCAATGCAACGGTCATCTTGAGACTAGATTACTGTAACTCATCTACGCAGGCCTGCCCTTGTCCCTAACCCGGAAATTATAACTCGTCCAAAATGCTGCCGCACGGTTCTATATTGGACTGGTGTTGCAGCAGCTGCACTGGTTCCCAGTAGAGTTCTGGCTTCACTTCAGGGTTTTAGTTCTTACCTTTAAGGCCATATGTGGTCTAGGCCTGGTGTATCTAAGGGACTACCTATTTGTATACGCCCCCCAGAGGGCACTCCACTTTGCAACAACTAACTGCTTGGTGATCCCCAGCCCAAAAGAGATTCAACTGGTGGAACAAGTTCCTAGAGAGCATCAGGGCCCTAACAGAACTAACACAGTTCCATAGGGCCTGCAAGATGGGGCTCTTCCGCTGGGCTTATGGTTGAGGCCAGGTCAGACATATAAATACACACATAATAACAGGCTTCCCCTGGTACAATTCAGCAGCTTTTGCTTACCCCAACAAGGAGTCCCATGTGGAGATATCACCAATTGTCTGCCTACATACTGAATTATGTATTTAACTTAATTGTTTTAACAATTTTAACTGTTGTGTATTTTAACCATGTTGTGCCGATAGGGGCGGTCTAGAAATTTCCACAAACACTAACAGTTCAGTCCTAAATACAGTTACACCCTTCTGTTGAATCCAAAAGGCTTCAAAGGGCGTGACTCTGTCTAGGATTGCACTGCAAAAGATGCTTCAAGGAACAAGGGTCCTTGCAGGCCCTGGATCTGATAACCCTCAAAGGCATCCTCCTTGAGATCAAGCTGATCAGCCCATTGTTGTGGTTGACAGGGATTAACAATGGTGGCTTCTGAAGCACGTGGGCCTTTGATCCTGAGTCTGACTTTGATCGATTGTAAACCACTGTGAGCCACTCCAGTGAACACGTCACAAGGTAGAAGTGCCCTTGACCAAGCATTAGAATCCACTCTGGGAAATGAGTCTCCTGGACCGCCAGCTGGTTACAAGAGCCACCGAGAGAGACAGAGAAGGCGCCCAAGTCTATGTGGATCCCATGGAGGCTCTGTAAACAGAGGTGATGCCTTTCCAAGAATGTCATAGGCACCAAACTGCCTCCATTTAACTTGAAATCTATTGCATGTGCCTTAAGATGTACTACTCACCCCCCCCCCATTATCTGGTTAGGGTTATCTCCTTTTCTGTGCTTCCAACATCCTCCAAAGTTTCACTGCTTGGATTTCTGTCTCACCCACAATTGCTCAAGGCACAGGAAATCTACTGGGCAGGGAAGCATCTACCATAATGATTCTAACAGGCAGCACGTCCCCGATTTAGATGGAGAAAGGATGCCTCAAACAACAACTTTCACTGGCTTATTTCTATTCATCCATACCTAATTCCTGGCTTGGTTGCTGGACAGGGCGGTGAGTTTGGAATGGGCTTTCTTAAACCAGCATCACCCCAATTCCCAGTCCTCATCCTAAACTTCCAAGCTCTTCTGGAAGGTTGCAAAACTGTAGCGTTTGACAAGGAGGACTAGCGACTTACGCTGAAAACTGGGCAAAACAGTGGAGGTGTGGAAAGAATCACAATACCTGAACGGCAAATGGAGGTGTTTTTTCTCTTTCCCCTTAGCTTTATCTCTAAAGGAACAAAGGTCAGATGAATCAGAAACAACAGTCAACTTCTACCTGCCTGCAACATCAAAACTGCCATGGATGGACTCTTCGGTACTCAAATGAGACTCAAGAATCAGCTGCAAGAGTCCATCTTCCACCTCCCCCACCTCATGCAGTCTCTGTTCTGAAAACCCACCACAAAGGCATGCATGGACACACACACACGCACACACACACACACACACACACACACACGCAGAGGCTGAAGGTAGAAAGAGCGGGTAGCCAACACAGCATTTCGAATGCCCTCTTGGCCAGAAGACATTTTTCAAAAAAGCTAAGAAGATGCACAAATTCTCTCCCCTGCCAAACAACATCATAGACTTCTTTGAGCCACATGAATCATGCAAATTAAGTAGATGGTACATAAATTTATCCTGCCATTTTTACTGCTTTGTATAATTTATTCTCCCCTTTTTAGTCAAGGGGGGAAAGCAAGCATGACTGAATACCTAGCATTCTTTTTTTTTTAATTATTGAGCAAGTTAAATGAGACAATACATAATTATTTGGTTTTCTTCTGTCTTGTTGTGACCTTAATGCAATGCTGTGTCCACCCCTGCTATCCATGCATTCCTAGCTCCCCCATCTAATGCTCGGGGCAAATGGAAAGAGCTGATTATGCTGGGTCTCCAATGATTAAAAACCTCCTAATCTCTGATGAGGGGTCTACAAATTCAATTACTGTGGTTTTGATAGGAGCATCTGATCCCTCCACCAGGTAACTTCAAGCTGGGCCTTTCCGCCCCAATTGCTTTGGGTTTCATAGCCACTCAGAGATCCTTTCAAAGTCATCATGACAGAGACAAGATGCTGTCCCTGGTCAGTGGTGAGGAGAAAGCTTCACTGGCCACCAAAGCCAGCCTGAATTTCTGGACCCCCGACCCTGGATATCCCTTGCAAAAGCATTAAATCCTTTATGCCACATCATATCATACCATGATCAGAACACCTGAGTGGGTCAGTAGCACATACCTGGAGTTTTCATGGTCATCGCTGTTAAACAAGGAAATGGGAGGAATCAAGTCATTAAGGCCAAGGGCACAATTCCCATCAGCCTACTTGCTTGCCGGACAACAGAATCCCAAGCCCAAACCCCACATGCACCAGAGATAATAGCCGCCTTCTCTGGACTGGTCAGCCTACAACCTACAGCAACTAACGTGCTGCTGCATCTTGGTGCTTGCATACAGAAGTAAGAGAAGAAGCCACGTCCTCTCCAGAAGCAGTTTGGTCAGGAGCAGAGTGGATCAAAGTGCCTGACATAATCCTCACTGAGATACATTGTGCAACGTCAGCATTCGGCGGATTGTGTCCATCAGTGCCTTCAGCTGTCAGCAACAAGATGGGAGGAGCTTCTGCTGACCCACCCTTTCCCTTTTCTTAAAGTTACAAGATCCTTATGGAATTTGGCAGCCAATAATGGCCATGCAGATAAGAGAGGTGGATAATCTCTGAAATACTGGGGTACCAAAGGGACATACTACAGTTCTAAATTGGAAACCTTTATTGCTCACTGTACAGGGGACTTTAAAGGAGAATCAGATTCATACAGAATAGCTATTCCTCATGATGGCTGAAATGGAACCTATGAAACGCAGTTGTGGAGGGGAAAGAAGCTGAATACTCCCTCTCACACACACTGTGGGAAAACAGGGTGTTGGGCCAGAGGGATCTTTGGTTCCATCCAGCCGGACTCTTTTATTATGTCTGGCTGCAGTTTAATCGGTGGTTGAAGAAGTGGGCATGCCTAGATACACTTTCCTCTTGAGTCTGGCTCATCATGTTCTGGTGCTAAGCCCTGCATTTGGACACCTGGGATTGGCTAGGGAGAAACAGAGTTGAAAAAATATTGCTTTGAAGTTTCCCAGTGGGACTTAATACCTGGCTATGGATTTGTAGCCGTCATGGGTCTTATTCTGGAGTCCAGGCAATTTGCTATGATAGATAATGGAAGAGAGGGGGGGAAAACACCCATGAAATATATGAAGTGAACATTCTGGCATGGTTGCAAAACACATTCAACTTTAGTCAAGTATACACTCAGACAGGACAGGAGGAGTCGTGGGCACCCCCACTGGGACTGGATACAATGCCACTCCTGTGAGGGCTTCAGGTCTTTGAGCTCATGCAAAGTCAGGCTGGAAAGTCCTTGCTTCCCTGCATCCTTTTAGATGTAAGTCCTGCTTGGTCCCCGTAAGGGGGCATTGTAGGTCAAACTCAGCACCATGGACAGTGCCTCCTGAAGGGGAAAGAATGACACCGGCCGAAGGCACAAAAAAGCCCTGCAACGTGAGGCAGGCACGGCCCAATTGTAAAGGAAGCATCAATAATGCACCCGGGCCAGATTGTATTCAGCTACAGAGCTACATCCCGCAGATTAATTTTTCAGAGTAAACAGCGATCAGGTAACATTTCTCAGCATTGACTTTCTCCCTGACCAGGAATACAAAGCAAGCTGGCCTGTCCAGGCAGTGCCCTAAGCACTGAACAAGGGGAAGGAGGCTAGCAAGCACCACTCCTGTGAGGCTTGGCATAAATATTTAAAGGATATTGGTGTCAGCAGCAGACTAGCTGTCCCAGCCCTATAAAATGATCTCCTGGAAAAGGCCTCCTCAGCAGGTTCCTTCAGATGGATGGAAGTCTGCAGGAGCATTTGATCTAATCCGGGGAGCCAGGCTTAATTCCTCATTCCTCCTCCACATGCAGCCAGGTTGAGTGACCTTTGGCCATAGTTCTCTCAGAGCTCTCTCAGCCCCACGTACCTCACTGGCTGGCTGTTGTGGGGAAAGGAAGGGAAGGCAATTATAAGCCACTCTGAGACTATTTGGGCAGTGAAAAGTGGGGTACAACCCCCACCCCATCTCCTCCTCTTCTACTTTCACTGCATCTTGTGAATTGGCTCTCTTCAATGAAGACCTGTTTTAGTGACTGCTTTCCCTTTTCCTTGCAAGGGTAGCGGGGGGGGGGGGAGGGTAATGTCCTTGCTAAGAGGAAACATGCATTTGTAGGACATTTATGAATTTCTGAGATGGATCTGGATTTCACAGGGCATGATTGGGTGCCTAACAAATTTGATCCTAAAAGGAGTTACTCCAGCCCAAGGCCACTGATTTCAGGTTGTGAAGTAGCCTTGTGATGGAGATCAAGGTTATATTATCTGCATATAACAGGCCACACTCTGGACTGGATAGCCTTTATTTACATTAACATTAAAAAGCAAAAGGGCTAGTACATGCCCCTGCTCTACCCCTTCTCTAACTGGAATTTCTTTGGTTAAAGAACCCAAGATTCCCACCCTCATTCTAGCATGAGTGAATGAGTGAAGTCCATGCAATCAAAGGCCAAGCCCAAAAGAAACAAAGTCCCCAAATGAGACACTTTCTTCTCCTTTGCTGTCAGATCTAATTCTTTCCGAAGCCTCTTATCCTGGGATCTCAACCTAATGAGCTGCAGCATCCTATTTTCTTCTTTTCTGCATCGTGTCAGCTTCATGTGTTTAATTAGTTTTTTTTCCTGAAAAGTTGACATACTTGGTCAAGCCAGCTGTTATTGGGGCAAGATGGCAGCCTTAGTGGTAAGCAAAGGTCTATTGTTGGTAAGCAAAGGTTTGAGCAAGCTAATTATCTTGTTGCAGCGTTCTATGGAATCCCTATCAGACTGCAAAAGGGCCGAGCAATGAGATCTCAGGTCACTGCTCATCAAGACTTGGGCTATTTTATCTTGCAGCTGTGCTGACTACTTGAGCCTTCTGCTACCCAAATCCCCAATTTCCCCAGAATGTTATGGCTATTGGCACACTGGAATTGGGAGTGGCCCCCTGAAATAGGTATTCCTGTAAGGATGCAAGTTGCTTTGCAGGGTGGGTGAAATGCAGTATAATAAATTATCTTCCCTATGATCCTTTCTATGCTTGCTCATACTCCACAACACACTATATTTACCCTTCATAGTCTTCTCCATCTTCTCCCAAGCTGGTCCATGAGCATATGCAAACACAGAAATGAAGTTAAAACAAATGTCTTTTCTGGATAAAGGCAAAATAACATGGATCTTTGGAGTTCAGTTAACATGGTTGGCTCTTAACCAATATGAAAGAAATGCCCACTGGATGTCAGTCCAGGACTGGAGTTGGCTGTCCAGGGATTACCAGCATGACACCCAGTTCATCCAGTGAATGGTCATTGGGACAGGGTGGCCATGTTGTCTGTTTAGCCATGCCTGCCCAACTTCCCAGGAAATGACTGTGAGGCCTAAGTAGAACGCAGGTCTGTTTGGAAAGAAGATCAGCCCACCTGCTTGTGAAATGGATTGGGTTTATAGCATTATAGTGCTCTAGCAACTGCCAATCTTTTTAGAAGCCCACTAAAAGCCCTCCAGTGGTACAGCAGGGAAACCGGTGAGTGCTAAGGGCTGATGGAAGAAAAATACTGCCAATACCATGGACAGTCTTTTGAAAATGGTTAGCTTCTATCCAGACAGGGCTTTCACAAAAACCATTGTAACAAAAGATTGGGAGAGAGTTGACAGAGGGATCGGATGACTGGAGCACAATGAGAACATCTTCTTGTGTGGATGCTCACCAAGCACTCCAGTATGGATGTTGAATGCCAATGCGGAGACAAACCCCACAATGAGGGAGTAGACCTGGACAGCCCCCACCTGGCCACAACCTTGAATCAATCTGGTTATGTGTCAGCAAACTCAGAACCACATTCAGGCATGCAAATGAACATGCAAGCAGCCCTTGACAATTGCGTGTCCAGGATAACCTACACTTTTACAAGAATCACAGCCCGTTCCTGTAAGGTACCCCACCCCCACCAGCTGCTTCCGTGTTACAGAGCACACCTTGCCCTTCCCACAGCTGGCTCCTTTTGCAGCTAGGAGGAGCATCCCAAGAGTCAGGGCCTGGGCCTGCCCCAATCATCCACTCCAGCCTTCAGAAGGAAAATCAACAGTGCCAGATAAGCAGATGTAGGCCAACTGGCAGCACAGGTGGAATTAGGATTCTTGGCTGTAGCAGGAAGTAATTGGGCACTAATGATAAGATACAACATGATGGAGACACATTTTCTAGTTAGCAGATTGTTGATAAATGCCATCTCCAACTGGTAACTAAAGATGTTGGCCTTGGTTGTGTGGATGTTCCAGTTGCTTGTGTCTGCTTATGAATTCTGAATTCTGGCACCCTCACTGAGATCCCTTCCGAAATGCTCAGCATGCCCAGCCCAGGGTCTCTGTCAATCTGCCACCCTAGCTGGGAACATGAATGGACTGACCATGTTGACAAAACACAGAAGCCCCCTTCACGGGCGATCCCCTGATCTGCCTGAGCCCTGCTGCGCCTTTGACTGATCCTTTTTGTTCCAGGGTCGGTTGTTTTTCCTCCCAGTGGGAGAGAAAATTAGCTGACTAATGAGACATCTTTTCAAAAGATGTTGGAAACAGACAGCAAATGAGTCTTTAATGAAGTCTGCAGGAGCCGCAAAACCTCCCCGGAATTCCTGGCAGACTGTCTCTCTGGTTTCTTTCCTGGACAGAAGAGCCATAAGGAGCTCAGCTAGCAGGACCAAATGCAGAAGCATGTGGGGCAGGGGTGGGGGAATCCTGCCATGTTCAGCTGCACCAGGTAAAATAATCATACTTCCTTTTTCTATTGTTTTCTGAGTACTGCATCATAATCCTCACCAAACCAGCCACCATTGTTACTTTTGCATTAAAGGTGAGAACTAGTGGAGGATTGCAGAAGGTCAGTGAGTCACTTTGTAGGAGAGGGCGAGATTTGAACAGGGAACGTTTTAGTTCACAGATCAGTCACGAACCACATGGCGTTTCACAGAACTCCATGGCCTTTCATCACAGACATCCTTTTCAGGAAGCCTTACAGGTCAAGAAACAGGTGTTGAGGAGAGATCGATGATCCCAAGAGGATGCAAGCCAAAAGAAGAATCACATATGGCAGTCCAATAAGAAATTTATTATGCAAATATTTAGACCAGGGGTAGTCAAACTGCGGCCCGCCAGATGTCCATGGACTACAATTCCCAGGAGCCCCTGCCAGCATTCCGGCAGGGGCTCCTGGGAATTGTAGTCCATGGACATCTGGAGGGCCGCAGTTTGACTACCCCTGATTTAGACAATATATATGTAATGTTCAAAAGAAATCATCAATGACTCAGTCAAGCCAGAATGTTTATCTAGGTTTGTACTTTCTTTTCGGAAAAACATTCTTCAGTGGCTGAACATTATGAACATTACATATATGAACATTACATAAATATTGTCTAAATATTTTCATAATAAGTTGTTTATTGGACTGCCATTGGCGATAGGTCAAGAAACAGGCCAATCACCAGCTAGTCCGCTGCACCAGCCAGCCTGTATCCACCATGAAAAAGGGAAGGATTATTCTCCTAATGGAAGGAATCAAGAGGGCGCTGGGCAAAGCATCCCTTTTGTGATTTTATTATAAAAAGAAAACCAGGTTAAGCAGCTTTAAGAAGAAGAAGAGTGGGTTTTAATACCCCATTTTTCACTGCCCAGACTCAAAGCAGCTTATAATTGCCTTCCCTTCCTCTCCCCACGACAGACAGATGCCTTGTGAGGTAGGTGAGGCTGAGAGAACTCTGGTGCGATTGTTCAGTCCTATCAGCACTGTGATAACCCCAAGGTCACCGAGCTGGCTGCATGTGGAGGAGGACCAGGGAATCAAACCCAGCTTGCCAAATTAGAAGCTGCCACTCTTAACCACCGCACCAAACTGGAACTTACATGGATTAAAACAAGGCAGCAATCTCTTGAAGGAAATCTGTTTTCAAGGTCTCTGGGCGGGATAACCTCGCCCACCCTTTTGCGTGCAAGAATCAGTCTGTGTTCTCAAAACATCTTTGCAATGCTTGGAAAAGCACAGGTGTGTCTCGGCAAGGTGGACTTCATAAAGGTGCCTTCTACCCTCAGATATTTGTTCTTAAGAATGCTGGCAAAGTTCATGCAGCTGAGGGAGTCTGTCATGGTCCAATCGGAACATTGTCCTATGGCCAAGGAGGGGCTAAGAAAGCCTGGCTCTGAGGCCTCCCCTCCACCCAAAGCAGTCCTGCGTAAAAGTTGTATCTGAGCAAAAGGAAGGTGGAAACCATCTTCAGCCACCAGACGTGAAAAAACAGTGTAGGGAGGCAGATTTTCAGCTCAAAAATGACCGGAGAAAAAGAGTCAAAAACCCGCTCCCCGTTCAGACATCCACCACTCAGACACATCCTGGCAGGGTCTCAGCCCCTTACCCCCTGTGCAACAGGAGCTGTTGGTGCAGCATGACCACCAGTGGAGCCCCTGTCCATTGGCCGGGGGCAGGCAGAAAGAATAACTATCTTCTCCGTATGTAAATGCTGGCGTATAAAAGCTCAGGCGCCATGTGGCTCCCAGCCTGCCTTCTGCACATGCCGGTGGGGGTTATTCTGAAGGGCTGATAACAGATTGCAGAGCCATTTGTTCTCCTCTCTTTCTCTCGTTTGTGTTTAGCCAAAGGAACAAAAACACTCCTGGCTTTTAAATCTGTGCTGGACCTGCTGCTGTGGAGGCAATGAATGCAACAAAGAGCGGGGGGGGGGGGGCGATCGGCAGTGCTGAGAGTGTGTCCTGCCAGCCTGCAAATTGGCTCTCGAGAAGGCAGACTGGGAGTGGAAACAGGCAAGCTGCAAAGCCAGGTCCTTCTTTCGATCTGTCACCAATCCTCAGCAGCTCTACCAGAGCCTTGGTGGCTGCTTGGCATAGATCTTTCATTGGCAGTGGTCACTGGCATCAGTTTGACAAGTGTGCTTTCTCATGCTGCTGCCAGATTTCTGGAGGGAGCTATAGGTGAGGGGACTCCCACAGTTTGTGCTGCTGCGTTATGTGGCCCTTGCAGTGCTGCCTTCTAGCCTCCCAAGGCATTTCCCCTTCTCTGTCTGCTTTTTTCTTTTCTTTTTTTGTGCGTGAAAATTTAGTTTTATTTAGAATGAAATCAGGTTAATAAAGAGACAAAGCAATAAATAAAATAAGAATACAGAAAGAATTAAATGTAACATATTACTATCTATACAAAAAAAAATAAATAAGATGTCATAGACCCCCAGGGCCAGAAGCCATGATGTTCCAGTGACAGTCAGATGGAGAAAAAATGCCCTGGCCCCTTTAGCAGAGGTGATGGGACATCCCTTTGTGTCCCCAAATGATGCAAGTGCTTTACATATTCTCCAGACTGAGATTAGGAGGAGACAGGGAGAACTATGCAAAGAATTTGAGGAGGAGGAGAAGGGGGTGGTGGTGGTAATCAAGATGCTTATCCATCTTTCTTTTATTGCAGTGTGTCATTTATAAGAGTTCCAAAATTGTTATGGACAATTGCTTTTTTTCTTTACTGTTTGTCTTTTTCCTTGTTGAAAAAAAATTAAATGCAAAAAAAGCTTCAAGTGTTTGTTTTTTGCCAGCATGGTATAGTGGTTAAGTGCAGAGGCTTTTAATCTGGAGAGCCAGCTTTGATTCTTCACTCCTTCACATGGAGTCAGCTGGGTGATCTTGGGTAGTCACAGTCCTGTTAGAGCTGTTCTCGCAGAGCAATTCTTTCAGAGCTCGCTCAGCCTCACCTACACCACAGGTGTCTGTTGTGAGAAGAAGGCAAGCCCAGAGCCGCAAAGAAATGGGTGGTATAGAAATCTAATAAATAAATAAATAAATAAATTGTAAACCGCTTTGAGATTCCTTCAGATAATGAAAAGCAGGGTATAAAAATCAACTGTTCTCCTAAAGCCGCTGTTAAAGTGACAAGGTTTTTGTTTTTCTCCAGGTGGTTGGCAACCCAAAGGTAACTTCTGATATTCCCATGTTGCTTTTTTACTATCTGTTTTAACCTGATGTTTGCTTGAAATTATATTTTTTTGTTATTGCATTACATGTTATATAGTATTCTAGGACTGGTATTGTTATTCTTATTACTATTGTTGTATTTCTACTTGACACAAAAATTGAGTTTGATGTTTTGTTCTTTACGTTCCATATGAACGTAACTCAGCCTCATTCATTACAAATGTGATGGATGGATGGATGGATGGAGGGAGGGAGGGAGGGAGGGAGGGAGGGACGGTGCACAACTCTGGGAGCCGTTTTGAGCATCTTTGTATGGAGAGATCAGCCAATTACCCTATCACAAAACCTAATTATTATACTGGAAGGAAAAGTTGGGAAGACCAATTATCATCCCTTCACTAGGACCAAGAAAACCATGTGTTCCTTCTTCATCCCCTCATGCTTTTTAAATCATGGTTGTCAACAGTCTCAAAAGACAGGCAGTGGTTGATGGTCTGGTGGTAAAGAAAAGATTGCAACCTTCTAATTGATCGCACAGTTATTAGAAAAGGACTTCAGTTCTGCATATTGGTCTGACTGTTTCTGACCCTTGGCTCTTATCAAGAGAGCAGTATGTTCCTCTCCAGAATGTAGCTTCCCCATGAGTCAGAGGAGGGAATGTTTTGAGCAGGGTCAAGCTGGTCTTATCTTGTGTGCCAAGGCCAGAAGGCATGAGTAAGCCATTACAACATGTAAACCTTGGGGGCTGGAATGGATGCCAGGCAAGGACCTGGATTCCTTTCGGCAGTTCCTGGAAGGCTGGAGTAAGGGCTGTAGGGTGTTCCCAGGAGGAGGAGTGGGGAGGTAGAGACCCCAGGCTATTGGCTCATCCTGCAGGGGGCATCATCTCCCCCAGCCTCCAAGGAAAGGTGTTTAACACGATGTAATCCTATTGTTCTCTGCGCAGATCTGAGAACTCTCCTGTGCCTATATTTCTTCTGCAGTAAAAATATAAAAATGGTTTTTCTCTCAGTGTGATTAATTGGGGACTGGGCAAAAGAACCCTAATCAGGCTGCTTGGCTATCATGGTGAGAGGATCCCAGGTAAGATAACTTTACAGGGGCCCTTGAGTGCAGCATTGCAGCATTGCCATGGTAACAGCTCCATCCTGGAATGCAGCCCTATTGTTCAGGAGTACAATGGGATTCTCCACCTTGGTCTTCCTGGCATCTCTCCCATTGTTGACAGCCAGCCAGGAGGAAAATCTGCTGCAAATAGTTTGGATGGGCAGACAAACATCCAAGGCAAGGAACTGCAGGAAGGTACTAACAAACATAGTGAACTATCTCAGACTTGGGTTTGTAGCTGCTTCTGGGACATCTTAAAATGCTTGTTAGAAGCCGTAGCAGGGCACATTCTGACACATATCAGCCAGGGACCAATTGCTCTAGAACTGGCTTTCTGAAACCCCTGGAATTTCTTGCAGCCCTTGCACATATATATCTGTGTTTGTGTGTGTGTGTGTTAAACATTTATTGGGTGATATTGGGCGATATGACCATATTTATTGGGCGATATGACCATATATAGTCAGGTCAATCTACTCCCTGCTCCCAGAATGGCCAATGGTGGGCCTGGAGGGAGTGGAAGAGGAGGAATTCCAAGTGGGGAGGGTCACAGCTCTGCTTCCCAACCATATTCAACATGATCACGACACTCCTGGGGTTTCTCAAAGCCTGAAGAATGTTTCAGGGGTTTCTCAAGGGTTTCTCATGTTCAAGGGGTATCTCAAAAAGTTGAGAAAGGCTGCTCAAGAACGATTCACCATTAAGGCTCTGTTGCCATGAGATGGGCTATTATACAGCCCCACACCTCCAAACTAGCCCATCACTGTTGGAGTCCATCAAGGAAGTCCATCACCAGCATGCCTGCATACCAACACCACACTCCACACTCTTTGCAGGAGTTTACACAAATCAGTTCTGGACAGAGAAATCTCACTGTGTGGTGAAAGGACCCCGTAATCATTCCACATTCTCATAAACCTGTATGGTGAATGCTGGCATAGTGGGTTCCCCCCCACCCACCCACCAAAGGGATGTATTTCTTCTTTTATTGGGCTAGTTTGCACTTGTGGAAACACAGAAAACCAAGAATAATTCCAGGGGTTCCTTCTCTCAGCAAGATTTCTCTACAAGAACGGCTGGTGTAAATATTCTGCTTGGTCCAGCACAATAATCCACACTGCAGGCCCAGGCAGGCAGGAATGAGCCAGGCTGCATACCTCGCGTTGAGGGAGCCTTGGCTGATGGTGTCTCCCTCGCCCAGAAGTTCATCATCACTGTGGTAATACATTTCGTCTTCTTCCTGCCTGCAAGAGCGAGTGGCAAAACAAATAACGTGACCCTTTGCGACTTTCAGTGGGCTGTTTGCGAGTGTGGCAGGGGCAGCAGAAGCAGAGCAAGTGGCATCTGAAAGACTAATGACATTTGTGATCGGGTAGGAGCTTTTGTGAGTCACGGCTAACTCCTTCAGAAGGTGAGGGTGAGCAGCAGTAAAAGGAGCAAGAATCATGGCATGCCTAAACATTAAGTTACCCAGGGAACTGTCCTCTGATGAAACCTTGTATAAGAGATCTGGACTACCCACAATTCAAAAAACGGGCTGTCGAACACTCCCAGACTATCACATATGTGCATGGGACTCATGAAGTTTCAGTTAACACAAATCTAACCTCTCTATTCTATGTTTTCTGCTCTCCTAACCGGGGTGGCCCAGGCTAGCCCAAGCTAAACGAGGTCAAATCCAAAAATACAGACCGCATTGGCTTGGCCATGTCTGTGAAATGAACACCAGCAGACTGCCTCATAAACTCCTCTGGCGAGAAGGCCCAACTGACTGGAAGATCCAAGGGCTGGCGCCAAAGAAAACGTGGCTTAAACAGATTGAGGAAGACCTTAGAAGTCAGTGATTGACTATCCACATGGCCAAAACTACTGCCACCAATCGCCAAGAGCGGAAACATATTATAAACAAAGCAAAAAATACAGTGGCACCTACAGCAGCATGTTGGCTAATAGGACAACCTGCTCCACCAATCACTAGCTAAAGGATAAAAAGAAGGAAGAAGCAAGATGGGTTCTTAGATGGGAGACACCAAAGGAGTCCAAGGTTGCTACACAGAAGCAAGCAAGAGCAAATGACCTCTGTTCATCTCTTGCCTTAAAAGCCGTATGTGGTTGACCCATCAGCTACGATATGACAGTGCCTTCCACCATTCTCGGCTTTACATTTCTCAAGAGCCACTTGTTTAACTTTTTTGCTGGCCCCTTTCAGAATTGTGAAATCAGCTCAAGTTTATTTGTACTTATTTTAGGCATTGATACACTGTGCTCTCAGCAAGACAAATCAGTTCTCGGGGTGGCCCAGACCATAATCCTCAGAAGTCAGGACGTCTAGTTGGAATACAGATTGCTTCCATGGCAATCCTGGGAATGGCAACTCTTCACAAGGTTTCTGCGTGGTCTAGGGGCTTCCCAAGGGTTCAGGGCAAAAGTGGCTTTGTAAATCAACAAAAATAAAAAAAGACATTTCCCTACCATAACAACCTAATAAGGACCTAACAGTTTCAGGAAATCAACCCTCTGAAATTTTAAAAGAGTCCCGGAAGGAGAGTATTTAGGTTAAGGTGCCCATACATCCCGCTTTTTGCGGGACAATCACACCTTCTAAAAAAATGTCCTGCACCCTGGGGCTTTAAAAAAAATCCTGCCTGGCCCCGCAATGCTGCTCGGAGCCAGCGGAGCACGCACAGGGCCACGCTGTATGGCCATTACACACTATACAGCGAATAAGTTCCAATGAATTCAATAGGACCCACTTACCCACAGTGGGTTGCTGAAATCAGGCACCGGCCCTTTAAGAAGCTGCTGCAGAGCCAAGTTCCTGTTTCCCTGCAAGCGAGCCGCTCTAGGAGTAGCGCGACCAATGGTTTGCATGAGTTCACGCTCCAGGGAGGCGGCCTCTGAGGCTGCACGAATTGGGTGGCTGGTTGAGGCATTTTGCTTTTTGCACGGGTTTGGCCTCACTCGGTACCTGGAGCCTGGGAAAAGCCAAAGTGGCGCCGCTGGACGAGTCCCTTCCGTGGAAACCAAAAAGCGGAGCATGCCGAGCTTCGCGGCCAGGCTGACTGTGAGTGGCCGGAGCCGGTGGGCTGGGGAAGCAGCTACTGGGTAGAGGTCCTGCGGGAAATGTCTGGTGGTGCTTGCGTTGGCTGGGGCTCTGGTCCATTGAAGTCAATGGGAGCCAGATGCACGAGAACCAGATGGTTGAACAAGGGGGGCTGTTTCTCGGATGATCCTTTTGCCTTGCAGGGACATGCTCAGGGTGTTCTAGTCAGCCAGAAGGGTCACACAAGCAACATTGCCAACTTCCAGGTGGAGCCTGGAGATTACAAGGGATCTGCAGACGACAGAAATCATCACCCCTCGAGAAAATTGCCACTTTGGAAAGAGGCGGCCGCTCTACCCCTTGGCCCCTCTATCGTCCTCGGCAGCGGTCCACCAGGAGGCAGTGTGCTGTTTCCATCCCAGATTGGAAGTGGCGGCACCCACTTTGGCCAGCCCCCCCTCCCTCCGGACACCAAAGTGTCCTGCTTTACCAATGTTATAATCTGGTCACTTTAATTTAGGTGTGCATGAGGGGAATTACCAAACTATTCCTCTCCTTCAGCTCATGAACCATCAGCTTATCTAAAAAGTTTACTCCATGAGGAATGGATCATGTTGGGGCTGTTTTCACACTTTTCTGACTTGTCATCCAGCCCATATGAATGGATGGGAGAGGAGCCATGGAGTGAGCAGAGATGAGCCAGCCAAACCAAATGCCCAAGTTGTGCAAAAACTGAGCCAGTTCACATGTGACGATCATATTAGCACCTCCCCCATCCTTATGCACACTATAAAACAGGCAGGGGTGTGTAATGAGTAATGTTGTCGTTAGGTGCGAAGTCGTGTCCGACCCATCGTGACCCCATGGACAATGATCCCCCAGGCCTTCCCGTCCTCTACCCCAGAGTAGTCATATTCACAAGCAGGCTACGATGGACTATGATCCCTTTCCAGGCCATGTAGGAATTTTTGTCATGTTCAGCTGGCACAAGCTCTGGGCTTTGGACCCGTGAACAGCATAAGTCCACTCTAAGAGGAGAGTCCCCTGAAGGGGGGGGGGTCTATGATTTACGAAGGTCCAAACCTTATTATGGGGTTCAGAACTTTCAAAATCTTCTTGGTCTGTTCAGTTGAACTTAACAAATAAATCACAAATAAGGATGAAGAATGAACTTCAGACTTCTGGAGAGGGAATATCTGCAGGTGAAAAGGCTCTAACAATCCTTCCCCCAGAATGCTAACTCTGCAAATGCCAAAGGAAACGTGACTTTTGTTGAACAACAAAATTTGAGTCCAACAGCACCTTTAAGACCAACGATTTATTCAAGGTGTGAGCTTTCAAGTGCAGGCACCCTTCCTCAGACACAGGAAAGCTCACACCTTGAATAAATCTTTGTTGGTCTTTAAACTGCTATTTTCTTGTCTACTTCAGACCCACACAGCAACCTCCTTGAATCATGACTTCTGTTGGACTTTTTTTGGATCATCAACAAGCCACTAGAGGGCATCATATACAAAAGTAGCTCATGCAGTCTTAGCAGGCAACTGCTATTGCTGGACATTGGGCAGTACCTCTGAAACAGATTTTGGGGCAGGAGACACAAAGGGACTCCAGAAACACAACTATACTAACATAACTCTTGTACCTTGCACCAGATCTTGGATCCGCTAGCCTCTGTGCTCCAGATTTGGCCATCTCCCAAGATCCTCCTGCATGGATCATCTAATTGCTGTCCAACAAGGAATGCCTCCTGAGCCCACTGCCCCCAACCCCCCCCCCCTTGCTGGTGCCACCATCCCCTCCTCTCTCAACCACCCACAGCCAAAGCCGACAAGATTCCTCAGTCCCCATACTGTGGCAAGCTGGGCAGCCCCCAGTAGGGTATCTTAAACTCTTGTATCTCTTGCAAGTTTGGAATGTCCTGTTCAGCATGTGCAGCTTGCTTGGCTCCTTGCTGGGGCGGCAACAAGGGGGAAGTAGTGGCAGAGGCTGTGTTAATTACTCTGCCAACAAATTGCCGTGACCCCAGCAGTTCCTGCAGAAGAGTCAGTGGTGTTTACTACTGTGCATCTCAGTGTAGCCAAGCCGAGCCAGGATCTGTCCCCCACCCTAAATGAACCCCCTACTCCCCTAGAATGTGGAGATCAAGAGGAACGACACAGTAGCTTTGCCAGATGCTGCACGGGATTCTGGGACCTGATCAAACTGGTGCACAATCTCCATTTAAGCCTAATGAGGCACTCCTGTTTAGAGTAGTAGCAGGAATTGTAATATATCGATTGAAGAACTTGTAACATATAGATTGAAGTACTTTGAGCTAGTTTCATACAGCAAACTGGACCTTTACTGCAGCTTTGCCAGGTCTCCAGGAGGGTCATCACTCCAAGGTCCACAATAAGGAAAGCTGTACTTTTCTTCTTACTTACTCCGCAGTCCAGATACACAGAGGAACATCCCAACAGAGAACAGACACCAATTCTGCTTTATTTGGCTGCATCTAATATGGCTGCCCTCCTCTCCAAAGGACAAAATAGACTGGAATCAGGAAAACAATTTGAGGAACAGTCAAAGGAACTGAGGGTGTTTGGCTGGAGAAGAGAAAATTGAGACGAGTCATGACTGCGCTCGTCAAATACATGGAGGGCTGGCAAATGGAAGAGGGCAAAGACTTGGGGGCTTTTCACACCGGGATCTTTGTTGCAAATTGGTCACTGAACGAAAAATCGCCATTTAAAATAGTGGAATTCGTCGTTATGCATACCTGCCTTTGTAGTGGAATCCAGTTGCGTTTTGTAGCGTTTCCCGCAGCTTCCGGTCTCGGCAGAAAAGGAAGCGCTATTTCCAAGCTCGTCCCGCCCCTGGCCGTCAAGCAGCCAATGGGCAGCCGTTAGCATGCTCCCAAACAGCCCCTTTCCCTTTAAGAAAGGTTTTTTTAAAAAAAAACAGACCCATTGTAACAAATCTGTGTAGATTCGTTGCAACGGAGAGACCCATCCAGCTGCCTAATGTGAGCTGTCGTTTGATCGTATGATCGTTGCCACGCTGCCTCGAGTGATAAAAAAAAAATCCCCCCCCCCTCACGGGCCCGATTTTCGGCTGAATTAATGTGTAAAAAATAAAGGGACTTTATTTCAGCAAACGGGCTTTTATGTGGTTTGTGCTTAGTGACTAAAGGTGAAGGACTGAAGCCAGGGAAGCCTCTAAACAGAAAGAGGCTCGCTGGTGCGTTTATCCCCGCTCGCTTGGAGAAAAAAAAATGGTGATCGCTTCGCCGGAAGTTTGGAGGACAGGCTCAGGAGGAGGGACTTTGAAGAAACCGCAACAATGTTAACGCACAGGTCTTTATCGCTAGTGTTGCAGATTGTTTGCAAGAGTGTAGCGCTTTCCGGAGGGTGAATCCACTTTTTGGGATTCCCCTCAAAGCGCTACAACGAAGCGCTTTTTGCTGATCGGTTTCAGGAGTGTTGCAGATTGTCTACGACGTCGTGCGTTATGGCAAATCAATAGCGTTTCCAATTAGCAACCATTGTGCGATTTTGAAGCCGTGCAAAAAGCCCCTTGTTTTCTGCTGCTCCAGGGTGCAAGACTTGCGCTTAAGTAAGAGGAAGATATAGGGAAATCTTCCTATGGTAAGAGCAGCTGGACAATGGATCCAGTTACCTGGGGAAGGTGGAGGATGGACTCCCCCTCCTCAGAAACTAAATATGGGGGAAAAGTGTGACGCAGCTGTAAATGTGATCGGTGAATGTGATCTTGGGCTGTATCAACAGAGGCATCACATCAAAATCACAAGATGTCATAGTCCTGCTGTATATCACATTGGTCACACCCCACCTGGAGTACTGTGTGCAGTTCTGGAGGCCCCACTTCAAAAAGGACATGGACAAAATTGAGAGGGTATAGAGGAGAGTGATGACAATGATCCAGGGCCTGGGACCAAGCCCTACGAGGAAAGACTTAGGGACTTGGGAATGTTCAGCCTGGAGAAGAAGAGTTTGAGAGGGGACATAATTGCTCTCTTTAAGTATTTGAAAGGTTATTACTTAGAGGAGGGCAGGGAAAGGTTCCTGTTGGCAGCAGAGGAGAGGACCCGCAGTAAATGGTTTAAACTACATGTAGAACGATACCGGCTAGATATCAGGAAAAAAACTTTCACTGTCAGAGTGGTTCAGCAGTGGAATAGGCTGCCTAAGGAAATGGTGAGCTCCCCCTCACTGGCAGTCTTCAAGCAGCGGCTGGATACTTATCCTGGCTGCTTTAGGCTGATCCTGCACTGAGCAGGGGGGTGATGGCCTGTATGTCCCCTTCCAACTCTAGGATTCTATGATTCTGTCAGGGATGGTCACCTTTTGGATTTGCTGCATTGAACAGAAGACTGGACTGGAATTCTTATAGCTCTAGGATTCCTGGCAAATGAAATATTTACTTAGCTCCATGCCCAACAATCTGGCTTCCACGTATGTAAACTACCAACTAAGTGTGCTAGATTTCTGCCATCTTCAGTATTGTGTGGAGTCAGACAATACTTGTGCAGGACCTAAAATTAACTTAAACCCTACCCGTCCAGTTCTTTACCCAGACACCCCTACCTGGAGGAATCCAGGAGAGGGGGGATAACTGCTGCTTAAGGTTGGTTGCTGGGTAACTTCAATACAGCATGTGGTCTGAAATCATCTCCACATAGGGAGTTGACTGTGAATATACTCCGTGGTTTGCCTAACAGAGGTGAGTAGTTGTCTCCCTGTCTCTCTGTCCTTCCCAGTAGAATGTGCAGCCAGGGCTTTGGGCTAAGGAAGTGCAGGGAGCCCCATGCTTCTAAAAGGCTGGATTAATGCCCAGCAGTATCGGAGCCCTTCCCTGTCTTACCAGTCAGCCAACACACAAGTTCCGATATACTTCTGGGTCTCCACTGATCTGGATGGCCCAGGCTCATTTGATCTCTTCAACTATTGGAAGCTAAGCAGGGTCAGCCCCGGTTCATACTTGATGGACAGACCACCCATGAGGTCCAGAGGCGCTATGCAGAAGCAGACAATGGCCAACTACCTCTGTGCATTTCTGGCCTTGAAAACCCCTTGAGGGGTCACTTCACACCTTCTGGTTCCATAACTCAAAAGCAGAAAGAGAGCAGGTGAGCCCAATGGCCAGTTGCCGGAAAAACACCCAACATGGTTACATGCTGCAAGTAGGAAAGGGTTGTGCAGGAAGAAGCAAAGTTACCTCCGGAGAGCCCTCTCTGCAGCACTGGCCTTGCTGGGGGACTGCCTGTGACTGGGAAGCAGAACGTCCTCTGCCTGTGCATTGGGACTCTCCAAGAATTCCTCATCATTCCAAGCCCCGACGGTGCCATCCATGGCCTGGTACCTGATCTCGATGGAGACACTGGTCTGAAAAACAAACACAGCCAAGAGCATGTTTATTCAAGCGATTCCATTTATCACCTATCACACCTTAAGGGGCAACAGACCCTCAGATGACAAAGATCGGGGGTGGTTCCATCCAGATGTTCATGGACTACAGTTACCATGAGCCCCTGCCAGCACCTGACAGGGATGGAACCCTTGTCATTTCATCCTTCTGATCTCTAGCCAACAAATGTCCAACTTCTTGCCAACAAATGTCCAGTCTTCACTGGCAGTCTTCAAGCAAAGGTTGGATACACACTTTTCTTGGATCCTTTAGGATGCTTTGGGCTGATCCTGCGTTGAGCAGGGGGTTGGACTAGATGGCCTGTATGGCCCCTTCCAACTCTATGATTCTATGATTCTTCCAGATCATCCTAAACTTTTCCTAGAAGATCGAGAGATACTGGGGACAAATCAGATACAAACTACAAAGAGATCTGTGACCTCATTAGGTTGATAAATTCTTCAAACATATTCTTCAAGCTTTTCAAAAATGCTAATAGATGTTACAGGAGAGCTTGATTTAGATTAGGACTGGGGGGCAGAGGGGGTGGAGATGTTTTCTCCCCCCCCCCATTGGTGTTTTTGCTGATCACCCCCTGTATATTGTTATTAGCCTCTAGAGCAGGGGTGTTCAACCCCCGGTCCACAGCCCGATATCGGGCCGCTAAGGCCATGGTACCGGACCGCCAGCGGCCGTGCCTGCCTCCCCCCCCCGCAGTGAGAGGGGGGGAAGAGGCAGGCGCAGCCTCTGGCACGCCAGCAACGCTGGCGAAAACGCGCACGTGCGACTGTTCTGCGCATGCGCGTTAGCACCACCTAGTGGCGAAAACGCGCATGTGCGGCAACTGCGCGTGCGTGTTTACGTACAGCTGCTGTGGCCGGGCCGCCGGCTCTCTCCCACCCTCGGAGGCAGTCCCAGACTACAAGAAGGTTGGGGACCGCTACTCTAGAGTAGCGATCCCCAACCTGTGGGCCGCGGACCACATGTGGTCCTTCAACTAACTGGAGGTGGGCCCCGAAGGACGCCTTCTCTCCCCCCCCCCTGGCCCTTTACTTCATCCCCCCCCCAGCCCTTTACAACACACTTCATTGTTGTGGCTTGTCTGTATCTTATTTTGAAGGGATGTTTAAACATTACCATAGTGATCAGAGAGCGTTAGGACAGTGGTTGAGAGTAGAGGAGTAAACTACCCCCCCACCGGGCCTCAGTAAAAGGCGTTGAGTGGTCCCCAGCGTTGAGTGGTCCCCGGTGATAAAAAGGATGGGGACCACTGCTCTAGAGGATAAATATAGGCAATAAATGGTCCTCATTTTGAAGGTTAATAATAGTGCAGGGACAACTAGATTCAAGTCCAGTAGCGCCTATTCTCTATTACAAGATTTTGGGGTCTATAAGCTTTTGAACGTCATCGCGGTCTTCATCAGATACAAGTAGGAGTGGAAATTAGGGATGTACAATTCAATCTGGATTGGCTGGAAAAGTACCCAAATCAACCATGATTCAGGTACGAGTCTGCTGAATCCAGTTCCAATCGCCATTCCCCAATAAGTTTAAATGGCCAAATCTGCCTTGTCTGAATTGCTGAATTGTGATTCAGCACAATTCATTGATCTGGACAAGCAACTATTTAAACTTTAAAGAGAAAGAAAAAGGGAATAAAGTTCCCATTTTTGTCTTTTCTGTGCTCTGGGGCGGGGGGAGTGAGACAGAGGCACTTGCAATGTGGCAGCAGGAGCCTCTCCTCAAAAAGATTGGACCAGGGGTCCAGCTCCAGGGACACCCAAAGAGAGTGCCCCATCTCTAGTATCTCTAGAAATGGGACAGTAGCCTTGATGGTCTTTGGAGATTAGCCAGTCCCCCGGAGGTAGAAGAAGAAGAAGAGTTGATTTTTATATGCCACTTCTCTCTACCCGAAGGAGACTCAAAGCGGCTTACAATCGCCTTCCCTTTCCTCACCCTGTAAGGTGGGTGAGGCTGAGAGAGCCCTGAGAGCTCAGTCAGAACAGCTTTATCAGTGCCATGGCGAGCCCAAGGTCACCCAGCTGGCTGCATGTGGGGGAGCGCAGAATCGAACTCATCATGCCAGATTAGAAGTCCACACTCCTAACCACTACACCAAACTGGCACTCTACAGGTCTCCAAGAATTACAACTGATCTGTAGATGACTACAGAGGTCACTTCCCCTGGAGAAAATGGCTGCTTTGGAGATGAACTCTGTGGCATTGTATCTTGCTGATATCCACCCCCTGCCCAAATTCCATCCTCCACAGGCCCTAGCCCCAAATCTCCTGGAATTTCTAAGCCCAGAGGTGACAACCTTATTGGGGTGTCTAGTTCCAACTGGCCTTTTTCTCTGTTCATATGTTTGACAAACTCTCTCCCCACCCCAACTTCTGTTATTAACATTCTCCTTTCGTGGCTCAGATTAAACGCAGGGCATGTGAGCTGAAGCATTAATAGGAAAGGAAAAAGCAAGAGTGGAATTCTGCTAACCTGCCTTCCTTTCTTTGGGTGGTTACCATGGCTACCGCATAGGGGAGCAAGGATATGTTGGCTTTATGCACACATTTGCTATACCACTGTGTGTGGAGGGCTGCCAGATTGCAAGAGTGGTGGTCAATTGCTAAAAGCCTCTGTTGCAGAAACAAAGCCACAGAGGTCATTACTATGAGGAAATTTCTAGTCCTCATGGAGAAAAAAATTTGTAAGCGTGAGAAACCTCTTGCCGACTGCCTCTAATCTCTGTGGCTCTGGCTACTCAATATAACAAAGAGAATGGTAGCTCCTTTGAATTAATCTGGATACCCCCTTGGTTGGTTGGTTGGTTGGTTGGTTGGTTGGTTGAGTTCATTGGCCTTGATGGGTTTGGGTTTAATTAATTGCCCATCCAGGTAGGTGCCTACTTAGGGCTGCCAACCTCCAGGTGGTACAGAAAACAATGAAGCAGCTTGTTCAGCATTAATACCAAAATCATAAAGAAACTTTAACAGGGGCAGAGGAAAATATCTTGAAAGCAATTGCTACCAGATGGTGCTTTGGTGAGGACTACAAATAATTTTTTTTAAGGAAAATACAAGAATCATCTTTTTTCATTGATTTACTGTTTACATTTATTGTACTTTATTATTCCAGGTGGTGGCTGGAGATCTCCTGGGATTACAACTGACCACCCGGCAGCAGAGATCAGTTCCTCTGGAGAAAATGGCTGCTTTGGAAAGTGGACTTTGTGGCATTATATTAAGGTGACCAGATTGTCCCACTTTTGGAGGGACATCTGAAGGCACCTGGCAAATTGTACTTATGTTGGAAATAAAAAAAATATATATTACAATACTATTTTTGCATTATGTGAAAATTTGTATTGCTCACATAGACCATATTTCTAATCAAGAACCCCCTTCCCCCGGGTAATGGTGTCCCGCTTTACCAATGTTAAAATCTGGTCACCTTACATTATATCCCATTGAGGTCCCACCCCTCCCCAAACCCCATCCTCCCAAGAAGAAGAAGAAGAAGAAGAGTTGGTTCTTATATGCCGCTTCTCTCTACCCGAAGGAGGCTCAAAGCAGCTTACAGTCATCTTCCCTTTCCTCTCCCCACAACAGACACCCTGTGAGGCGGGTGAGGCTGAGAGAGCTCTGATATCACTTCTTGTTTAGAACAGCTTTCTTAGATCACCAAGCTGGCTGGATGTGGAGGAGGAGCAGAGAATCAAACCCAGCTCGCCAGATTAGAAGTCTGCACTTCCTAACCACTACACCAAGCTGGCTCTCTCCCTAGGCTCCACCCCTAAAACCAGCTTGGTGTAGTGGTTAGGGCTTCTAATCTGGTGATTCTGGTTTGATCCCCCACTCCTCCCCCAGATACAGCCAGCTGGGTGACCTTGGGCTTGCCACAGCACTGAGAAAACTGTTCTGAGAAAACTGAGTGAGCAGTGATATCAGGCTCTCTCAGCCTCACCCACCTCACAGGGCGTCTGTCGTGGGGAGAGGAAAGGGAAGGCAAATATAAGCCACTTTGAGGCTCCTTTGGGTAGAGAAAAGCAGCATATAAAAACCAACTCTTCTTCTTCCTCTCCTCCTCCTGGTATTTCCCAACCCAGAAAGAGTACCTCACGGGATATGTCCAAGGGCACAGCAGAGCCTCATGCACTCAAGCAGAGCAACTGGATCAAATTACCTTACAACTTGCTTAAACTGAGGCTTGCCTTCCTGGATCAATCTGTAGGTACAAGTTTTATGACTCTGGCTCCCCAATTTCAACAAGTCCTTGGGCCAAAGGTAGAGTTGCTAGCTCTGTGTTGCAACATTCCTGGAGATTTGGGATAGAGCCTGGGGAGGGGAGGGACATAGACTCCACCCTCCAAAGCAGCCATTTCCCTCAGGGGAACTGATCACCATCATTTGGAGAACTTTGGGTCTTAACTGGGGATTGGCAAACCTAGCCAAGGCTTCAGTCCTCTGCAAAAGCAAACTGACTCCAGGCAGCAGATGGTGAGGCATACTCCACACACAAGACCTGCCAGCAAGCAGCTGCCAGCCCACAGTTGAGTTGACCTTTTAGGTTAGATGGGAGAATAGCCCAATTGCCCAGAAAAATCAGCTGAGCTTAAGAACCCCCTCCTCCTGCTTCTTGAGATGCACTTACCTGAATGACAGAATTGTTGTCATCTATTAGTGTGTCCATCACCTCCAGCTGCCCTTCTTCCACCACCTTCTGCAGGACCATCCGGAATGTCCCAATGAGTCTAGGAAGCAAGGAGGAAAGGTTGCCGTGAGGACCTCAAGAAAGGTGGATTGCGTGCCACCTGCCATAGGTAACCTTCAATAATAATAATAGAGAAAATCTCCCTTTGCGGGGGGGGGGGGCAAAGTCACATAGAGATGCACAACTTTATAAAGGACTGGGAGCTTTCCGCACGATGCAGAGGCTATAGCAGGGAAAGGGGAAAAGTGAGCATAACAGGGGAGGAAACCATTATGTTTGGGGTTTCACGTATAACTCAGCCCTGAATGCCAGAGGAGGGCAGAGTTTACAGAGGGGAATGCCAAAGAGTCCATGTTCATTTTCTTCAGGGGATTGATTTCTGTCACCTGGAGATTAGCTGTAATCCCAGGAGATCTCTAGCCATCACCTGGCGGTTGGCAACTAGAAAGCCAACAAGACTGCAAAGAGAAGAAACTGGTCCTTTCCCCATTTTTGAGTCCATCTTTACTTGCATGCAGGTTTTTGCAGAAAGGAGTGTTTAAAAAAGGAATTCAGTCCCTGCAGTCTTCTACCTTTACTGAGTTTGGTCACTTCACTCTCCTGTGGGGGTGAACCAGGCCTCAGCCTTAACACTTGTTCTGAGATGCGGTTCAACCACATAACTACACACTTGGCAGCTGAAGTCAGCTCCTCCTTTACAAGATGCGGGAGGGATTGTCACATCCCAGGCTGTCCATCCGACGAGAACCCAAGATACGAGCGGCATTCTCCCCTGCAGCCTGCCTTTATTGGCAATTAGAGATAATGACATGCCGCTTCTGACAGCAGCATCAATTTTTGGACACTGGGTCAGAACCCTTGTGGCCCTCCCCGGGAAGCAGGAGTCAGCAGGAAGAGCTACATCCCTCATTAGAGCCTCTCCTTGTGTTCCATGCACAGCCTTTGTAACTGTTGGCCGATTCTCAAGGCAGATTCTTTATGAGAGGTCACCTGGGGAGGGGGGGGGGCTCACAGTCACTGGAAATGGGTTCCCAGATACCTGTTTGGCAGAAAGGGGAAGGGGAGGCTGCTACAGTGAAAGATGTGAGGGAGGGACCGTACGAGACCACTTGCTTAATGCGCATATTGTGAGATGGGCCTTCTACCCTTCCTTCTAGGACCTTATTATTGTTGTTGTTGTTGTTTTACGATTTATTGACTGCCACTCTCAGCACGCTGGCTCGTGGCAGGTTACATAAAAAATTCAATGCAATAAATATGATCCCCCAATAAAACACCCATTAAAACCCTATAAAATTACAAAAATACAAAACCATATGGCGGACATAATAACAGTCTATCTTAACTCTACTAACAGCTAGGGGAGGAGTATGACAACCAACCATGTCAATGGATGGACTGGCATGGGAGCATAATATCTTCCAGGGGGAAGGTCCCATCTGATCTACCAACACTGGCCTCATCCATAGACATTGTGCAGGCCCTGCAGAAAGCTGAAAGCTCTCCCAGTGCCTACAGCTCCTCTCTGAGCTCATTCCACCAGGCAGGGGCCAGGACTGAAAAGGCCCTGGTCAAGGCCAGGTGTACTTCTCTGGGGCCAGGAATGACCAGAAAGTTGGAACCCGCAGAGCACAAAGCCCTGCAGGAGGAATAGGGTGACAAGCGGTCCCTCAGATAAGTGGGTCCCTCAGATAAGGGCCTTAAAGGTCAAAACCAAAACCTTGAACCTGATCCGGGCCACTGGTAGCCAATGCAGCTGCCATACACAATTCCCCCTTCTCACAACAGCCCTGTGAGGTAGGTTAGCTTGAGAGTGTGCCTAGCAAGCGTCTGTGGCAGAATGGGATCAAAACCTGTATCTTCCAGAGCCTAGTTCAGGTTTCCCAACCATGGTACCACAGTACCATAATTTCTACCCTTATTTGGGCAGGTTGATTTACCACCTCCCAAAGTAGCCAGTGTTGGGTTTGGAAGGGGTGGGAAGGGGAAGGGCCCCAGCCATTTAACCCTTTGCCAGCTGAGGCTCCTCTCGCTTCTGGAGGCATGGCAGTGAGATGTGGCCTGTTGACATCACTTCCTGGAACCTTGAAGCCTGAAAAATATTTCAACGGTACCTCCATGTTCTACCTCTACCACACTATTCTGACTCTATAGCTGTAGTTAACTACAAGTCAATTTCATGCCTCTATAAATTTCCAGGGAGCAGACTCGTAACAGCAGATTCTA
Source organism: Paroedura picta (assembly GCF_049243985.1). Classification (NCBI taxonomy): domain Eukaryota; kingdom Metazoa; phylum Chordata; class Lepidosauria; order Squamata; family Gekkonidae; genus Paroedura; species Paroedura picta. The sequence goes on along the minus strand of NC_135369.1, from coordinate 28,313,801 downwards.
GCAAGAATGAAAAATAGACAGCCTGACTGAACTGCTTCTGGTATTAAAGGCCTGAATGCTCGCTAAATGTGAGTTGTTTAATCTTGACAATGTGAGGGCTCCAGTTTACACACATTCTGAGGCACCACATTCTGGACTCTGTCCTCAGTGAGGCAGAGTCACCAAGGAGAGCGGATTCAGGGGGAAGTTCTCAAGGGCCTTGCTGACCTAGTGTAGGGGTCAAGGTGCCACTTTAGTACCATAAATTCTGAGGCCCCTTAAATGGCAGCGAATCCCTAACTTTCATTCTGACCTACCTCATAAGTTTTGGAGGATAAAATGGAGGCATATGTAGTGTTCTGAACACTGGCTCAAAACTTCTTGCAGTAAATGTGATGGATGGAAAGGCAGGGCTCAATGGTAGAACATGCAGAAGTTCCCAGTCTAGTCCAACCCCCTGCATTGTTCAAGGGGTTGGACTAGATGACTCTGGAGGTCCCTTCCAACTGTAGGATTCTATGATTCTAAATGCTCTACCTCACAAGATGGTAGTAAAGATAAAATCAAAGAGCCACTTTAGATCCTATTGAGTGGAAAAGTGGTATATAAATGAAGTGAACAAATATTGTACCCTTCCTATTTTTACAATAGTAATTAGGCCATGTGGGAACTCAACCCAGCAATGAAACCTTATGTGGCCATCCACCAACACAGAGAGATCTCTCAAAACCCAGGGAATTGCTAATTGCTGCTGTGGGATGGTAGGTGAATTTCCTCCAGGCCAGGCTGGATTCTGAAGGTTTTTGGTGGAGGGATCACTTGGGCATGAAATTGGGGTCCTGGAAGGTGGGCAGGTAGTTGTGAGTTCCTGCAGTGTGCGGGGGGGCTGGACTACATGACCCTGGAGATCCCTTCCAACTCTGTGATTCTATGATTCTCTGAATGTAGCCTTCGTATTGCAAATGTGAAACAACTTTGGAAAGCTGAACTCAGGCAGAACATTTGTAGGAACTTAGAGGAAATTCCTCAGGATGGAGGGGGGTACTTGCAAGAGGTATATTTGGAGGCACCCGCTGAGACAGAATAGCGGCAAGAACTCAGAGGCACCTGAAAAGGTTTCTAATAATAATAGGGTAAGTTCTCTCATGGGTTCCATGCCTCTCCACGGCGTACCCATTCGGATGACAGTGTTCAACCGGCTTGTTAGATGTCTAGTGTGACATGTAGCCAATTAAAAATGAACGGCTCATGTTTGTGGGTTTTCATTCCACCACCTGTGCTATGAATAATACAGCAGCCGCCTGGATACTCTTGCAACCGTGGTTCTTCCGCCTTTTAGAAAAGACACTCTCTCTCTCCACCTCGCTGTCATTGCATAAGTTTGCTGGTTTCCACCACTTCTAATTTGACAGGTATTTAGCACCAGGAGGGCGCTATTATTTGATAGGGGTGGGAAGAGGCATCAAGTCGTAGCTGAGTTGTGCCACCTCCAGATTTTGAAGGCAAGAGATGTTCAGAGGGACTTTGCTATCGCTAGCCCCTGTGTCATCCCCCATCCAAGCACTGGCCCAAACCCAACCTGCTGAGCTTCCATGATCTGATGAGATCAGACTACCCTGGACCAACCAGGCCCGGACTGCACTGTTATTCACTTACCATGGCAGCCTGGAGAGTTGGACCCGATTCTCCTAGATCCGATCCAGTTCAATATTCCCACCACTTCACTACATTGGCTCTAGGAGAATACATGGTCTGACATTCTCCCTGTCCACAGACACAGAACGAGAGAGAAGAGGCAGGGGAGGGCTTGATAGGCCCCTCTTAAGGGAAGGGCAATAAAGAAGAAGAGTTGGCTTTTATACTCTGCTTTTCCCCACCTTAAGGGGTCTCAAAGCAGCATACAAAGGCCTTCCTTTCCTCTCCCCACAACAGGCACCTTGTGAAGTTGGTGGGGCTGAGAGAGTTCTGAGAGAACTGTGACTAGTCCAAGGTCACCCAGCTGGCTTCATGTGGAGGAGGCGTGGAGAATCAAACCCAGGTCTCCAGGGTCAAGTCCATTGCTCTTAACCACAACACCATGTGGGCTCTCAGAGAGGGCAATTGCCTGAGGGCTCAAACATATAATTGTATAGTATAAGTATATATGAAAATCTAAGGGGAAGGGGGCGTAACAATTGCAAGCAACATTTCCTCTTTTATTCTTTGCTATTCCTCCTGATCAGTTTGAGCCTCATGTATGTGAGTCATTTAAACTGAAAGAAAAAGGATATGAAGTTTTCAATAGCAGTTATACTGTAAAAATAGCTGGGTATATGCACAGATGGGAGAAGTATCAATCTGTTTTCACTGCTGTCTTTTCCAGATTAATTTGAATGCTGTATTAAATCTGAATTTTGTATTAAAGTGAAAATCTTAAATAAGAGATGAGAAAGAATGCTCAATATTGGTTGGTATTTAGTGGTAAAAGATGGAGGTTTTAAACAGAAGGGATAAGTATCTGGGGACATAATTCCCCCCCCCCTTTTTATATTTCTTCTTTCTCGACTTTATTTTTGACAAATAGTGAGTAGTTTGTTAGTAAGCTATAATAATGGGGAAGATATTATTAGATAACCTGCCTGTCAGAAACAACCACTAGATGTCGCATGTTTAATATAAGGTTTCTTGTGTATGGAATGCCTAACGCAATGATATAAATTCCATAACATTATTTTACGTTACAAGATTCCAGGAGCAGGGCAAATATAAGAGGTATATAGCAGGTATTATACATCACACCATATATATATATATGCAATATATCAGTATTTTAAGAATCCTAATGAAGATGGCATGGTATCTCTCATTATCAAAAATATCAGCTCAACTTTCTATTAGATATATTTTCTTCTCTTTCTCAACCACTATGCGCTTTCATCATGTATGGGGGATTGTTAGGATGTTCCTGTCCCCCCCCCTTCTTTCTTATATTTTTCTTAGTGACAAGATCTTATTGGAACCATTATTAAGGTATAAGAACAATGGATACCGATGAAGAGTGCAGAAAACATCAGCAAATATTATACAGCAAACAATATTATTATGTGAGCTTTAGAAATGTTATAGATGATGTATTTTATGCTCTTTTCTTTTCCAAATAATTCTAGATATTAACATTCTAGCCACTTCACTACATTGGCTCTAGGAGCAGTTGAGAATATAAGGTGTGACATTCTCCTGGTCCACAAACACAGGGCAAGAGAGAAAATGCAGGGGAGGGCTTCATGTAGAACAGCTCTTCATGTAGAACCGTTTTGCAGGTTGAGGACCGCCTCCAGGGGTGGGGGAGAGCCGGCGACTCGGACGCCATGCACAGGCGGCAGCTGCGTGCAAATGCTTAGGTGCAGTTGCCGCGCATGCACGTTTGCACCAGCAGGGACACAAACGCACATGCGCAGAGTTACCACGTAAACGCGCTTGTGCAGCAGCTCTGTGCATGCATGTTTGCGTCTACTGGTGAGCCAGTGGCCGCACCTGCCTCTTCCCACCCCCCTCTCGCAGCGAGAAGCTAGCCAGGCCGCTTTGGCGGCCGCTTCGCTCGCGGCCCGGTACTGGGCTGCGGACCGGGGGTCAACGACCCCTGATGTAGAATAATGGGGAATCAAACCCAGTTCTCCTGAGTAGAGTCTACTTTCTTAACCAAAACACCATGCCAGCTCTCAGGAAAAGCAATTGCCTGAGGGCTCAGATACAGAGCATCTGTACTGATAATGCAAAATGCTTTTTCTGCTCAGACTGGCAACAGCTCTACAGTGTCTCAAGGACTCAACATCTACCTTCATGCCTTAAACTGGAGATGCCAGAGATTGAATTTAGAACTTTGGCATATGTGCTGTGCCCTAGTGGTAATCATTGTGAATGTTCATTGGCCTAGACTGACTCATTTCAAAACTCCAGGCTTGCCCCCACACTCCACTGACCAGGTCATCGATTTCAGCAGTCGGATTTGCTTCTCTTGTCCTGTTGCATGGCCTGCCCATTTAATTAACATCTGCTCTGTTCCTTCTCCTACAGAAGCAGATCAATAACCTAGGGCCATATTTTTGCTACAGATTATGGAGTCCAGGATTTCTCAGTGGCTTAGCTCAAGATCCTGAAAGGCATCATTGTGATTCTTTTCGCAAGATCCCCGAATTTGAGGTACTGAAAGGAAGAAGGATCTTATTTGCAAAATCAGTTACCACAGACAACAGATTGTCAGGTGCAAGCAGTCTACCCCTGATGCAAGAGGCTCTTATAAGGAGAAGCCTCCTAATTTTGAGGGAACTAGTCCGTGGAATGGTTTTGCAACCTGGGATCCAACCCATTGACTGCAAAATTGCCCCCCCCCATGTTGATCTGTTTAAGATTGCCACCTCCGGGTTGGGAAATACCTGGAGATCTGGGGGGGGGGAGGGGGTGTAGAGCCTGGGACAGGCAGGATTTGGGGAGAGGCAGGACCTCAGCATGATATGTCATAGAGGCAATGCTTTTCTCCAGTGGGGGCTGATCTTTGTCATCCAGAGATCAAATGCAACAGCGCGAGATCTCCAAGTGCTATGCTAGCGTAGTCATTCATTTTGTGTTTGAAATGTGGAATTTCCCCATGCTTTTGGTTGTTCAGGCAATGCCTTCTAACACCTGAGAAGATTATCTCAGGGTTGGGAGACCAGTGCTGAGGACTGTGAACTGGAGGAACTGGAGTTATGGAGGTGAAAGGGTGAAATTGCTCCTCCGTCTTCCGTTAAGTGCTGCTCCACTAGGGAAAGGGGTTCATTTGATCTAGAAATGCCAGCATCCATGCAAGACCTGGGATTCCCCGGAATTACAGCTCATCTCCAGACTACAGAGATCAGTTCCCTGGGATAAAATGGAGGCTTTGGAGGGTACATTATATGGCATTGTACCCCACTGAGTTTCCTGCCCTCCCCAGGCTCCATCCCCAAATCTCCAGGAGTTTCCGAACCTGGATCTGGCAGCCCTAACCCCCATCCCCTGCCAGTGGCCCAGGGGGACCTGGCAACCTGAGTCTGATCCCCTCCCTCCAGCCTACAAATCCTTTGGTGAATCCTCGAGAGATCTGTAGGAACAGGAAGGAATGGGAGGAATGGGATTATGCCTTCCATTTATGAATGGTTGGATACAGCCCAGTAGTCCCTGTTTCTGTCCCCATCCACCTGTTTTCACAACAAACTATTATTTATTTTACCGTATATACTCACATATAAGCCAACCCGCATATAATCTGGGCTCTCTCACTTACAAAAAGAAAAACTTTTTTCTTCATAGGTTGGGAATGCGGGTTTCATTCCCTGCTCCCCCACAGGCAGCCAGCTGGGCGACCTTGGGCTCGCCACGGCACTGATAAAGCTGTTCTGACTGAGCAGTAACATCAGGGCTCTCTCAGCCTCACCCACCGCACAGGGGGTCTGTTGTGGGGAGAGGAAAGGGAAGGAGATTGTAAACTGCTTTGAGACTCCTTTGGGGAGAGAAAAGCGGCATATAAGAACCGAATCTTCTTCTTCATAACATAACATTACAATCCTGCTGTACTAAATCGTTATGTCCTATATTAGATGGGTTTTGAAAAGCTCACATGTCTTTTGCTTTTCATTTGAGACTTTACAAAAGATGGCACAAAGACAGGGGAGAGAGAGATGGAAGGGGAGGGCTTTGCAGAAACATTCAGCCCATGGGGTCTTTCTGCATCTTAAGCAAAGGGCTGGGGCTCAGCAGAGGCAGAGAAGTCAGACTATCCATCTTCCCCCACTCTGTATTGGCTGTTACTTTGGGCTCCCCTTCCTTCCTGCCTCTTGGCCATTCTCTTGCTTAAAAGATGGACTTCTCCTTTTTTATTTGCTTGTATTCCTTTTGAAAGCAAGATGGTAAATGATGATATTCTTTTAGAACTGATAGAAGACATGATTAACTTCTTGTTTCTGGGTAATGCTGTCAAATAGTGGGAAGCAAAAATGGCAGAGATGCCTTTGTCTGAACCGTAGGAAGCTGCCAACTCCCCCTGCCCCATCCAGGTCTGCAAAAAGCTGAGTCGTGAAACTAAGCCCCAGAGATTTGGGACAATCTGCCTTGTAATTCCAACACAGATAGGGAGAGGTGTGTGTGTGGGGGGGAGAGATTGGCTGGGGGCTGTCCTTTAGCTTTCGTGTGCAGGGCTGCAGCCTCCTGTGGCTGCCAAAAATGAAGAGCAATCTGGTTTTTTTGCACAGCTGTTCTGCACCACGATTAGAAATCAATGGGATTTTGATTAGGTGAGCCGGAGTTTACACAGCCAGGCAAGCAGAAACGCCTTCTGGAAGTTCCACCCCTTGGCTGAGATGGGAAAGCAGCACAAGCTTCTGTCAGTTAGCCAGGCAGACAGGATGGTCAGGAATGCCTTTGCTGTTATAGTCTAATCCCATTAAGGAGTCGAATACCAATGAATTGACAAAGGGCTTCAGGGCCAGAGTAAACTGTTGTAGGTATTCCAGTGGTCTGGTCGTTTTAGTCCCCGACGTTTTGCCAGTAACTGTGGCTGGCATCTTCAGAGGTAGGACACGACAAAATGGGAATTTCTCCATGCCAAAGCCTAAAACTACCAGACCACAACCACACAGCCCAGAAAACTCACAACAGCCAGAATTTAGTGCTGCATTCAGGGTTTCCCCTTCCTTTGGCTTCTCCTCAGAACAGCCCTGTCAGGTAGGCTAGATGAAGAGAATGAGCTTCCTGGCAGAGTTTGAACCAGGGATACTTGGGTACCCTCCAGTTTGGCTTGCATTCTGTTCACCAGCTGAGAACAGGGCACCGATTTTTCATCGAGAAGTTTGGCAGTTTGCTAACAATCTGAGCCAGTTCATGGGATTAATTTTCACATAAACTGTACAGCCCAATCTACAGTGTTTCATGCCTGTGCATTGTGACATTATGAGTCCTACTTTGTCCCCAGCACACAGATCCACCATTCAGCTGCCAGTCACATCACATCGGAAATGATGATGACAAAAGAGTTTCCCAAAAGTCTTTCTGTTTGGAGTTCATTTAAGCTTGTGTTGCTGATGTATTTATCTGAATGCACATTTTTACATAGCTTTATGGGAGGCCAAGTTCCCCCCTTCTATCTTTTAATCACCTGACCTGACCTTCCAGGATCCTGGGTAGAAGTCAATGAATGGCCCGGAATCCAGAAGCACAACAGATTGCTTGTGTTTCGATTTGCTATGTCCCCAAATATCTTTTCATATGATTCCCTCCTCAAATGCCACAAAATCCCTGGCATTTCCCCCTCCACAGGAAATTGAATTGGCAAAGGCCTCTCTGAATAAGGGCTGCCAACCTCCAGGTAGGACAGAAGAAAACCATAGATTTCTCGTGAACAACAAGAAGTCAAAAATTGAAATCAAAATGGCACAAATGTATTAAAGTGAAGGGGGTTCCAGGTATTCTTATCCTGCTTTCTGTATCTTCATCAGAGATTGCCCATCAATATCCGAACAGAGTATCACGGTTAACACATTTCACTTAGAAAATGAGTCAATAACATGTATCACTGGCTGTTTTGGAGGGTGGATATGGCATTATACATGCCAAGGTCCCTGTCCTCCCACCCACCCCCAGGTTCCACCCCCAAATCTCCAGGAATACCCCAGCCTGGAGTTGGCATCTCTGTTTTGACCTGAGCTCTTTCTGGGAAGCTCAAGTGAAACTACACGCTTCTTACTCTCCCCCCTCCCTTTTCCTCCCCCCCCCCAAACCAGCTTGAGCTGAGGATGCCTGAAAGAAAATGAATTATTACAAGCTGCCTTGACTCACTCCATCACACACGGGCTTCTACCACATCCCTCTATGACTGGGAAAGCAACAACTGAGCAGGATGAAATATTCAGGAGTTCTTTACACACTGCTGGAGCTCCAAGGCATTCGTAATCCACGCAAACCTCCCCCTCCTCTGAGGAGAGAGACACACTCCCCATATAGCCTTCCGGATGCAGGCAAGACAGCTCTTGCTCCTAGATTTGGATTGGATGTCTAAAGTAGTTGTGTGCGTGTGTGTCTGTGTATAGGGCCTGGGGCCATGATTAGCTCTCCACCCCCCATGCCACTGCTGAAATGGCTCTTCTGGGATGCTTTCCACACCTGACTTGAGTATAATTTCAGAGGGTAGCCGTGTTAGTCTGCAGGGGAGCAGCAAACTTGGAGTCCAGGAGTACCTTGGAGATCAAGAAGACTTTCCGGATAAGGACTTTTGCAAGTCAAAGCTCCCTGTGTCAGATACTAAGAGAGGTCTGACACTCAAAATTCCATACTGCAAGAATCTTGTTGCTCTCTGTGGTGTTCTTGGACTCCAGGTTAGCTGTTCTGACTCAATATAAGGCAGCTTCAAGGGCTCATCATGTCCCCACAGGTTATTTATTGCCTCCTCCCTGAAGCTGTTTTCACACTAATCTAATAATGCCCATTCCGTGCGCTTTAGTGAGCGTTCGCAACCACATTTCCCAGTGGAAAAACCCACTTACAAACCATCGCTAAAGTGCATTCAAAGTGCATAATCTAAATTTGGATGGAAACAGACAGTGGTCCTTGCCCCCACCCCCACCAGTTGTTTGGGTGGCTTGGTGGAGATCCAGCTATGCCTATACTGGAAATATAAATGCCATGCATGCTGTGGACTGCTGATTCATTCATGCACAAGTAACAGGAAAATAATAAACGATATGATGCTAATGCTGAGGCTCAAAACCTGGCAAGTATTTCACTGCAGCAGTTACTTCTCTCCAGAGGTTTCCCCTTGCAGAACTGCCGTGCTGCCCTACATTTAAAGAGGAACAGAGAAGCACTCTGTTGTTGTTACTAATAACTTGCACTCGGTAGTAGCCCCCACATTTCTTTTTGCAGGATAAGCAACTTCTCAGCTACCCAAGGAGATTCAGAATGGGGATTGTTATGTATGTTTATAATTTTAAAGGAGACAAGACGTACCAAAGGGAGAAACTATATCTGCATAGTTTGGTTAAGTTGGAGGAGAATGTCGCCTAGCATAAAAGTGTCAATTAATAGGGGAAGGATGAGCAGGAAAAGGTGGGACTTAGGGGCAGTTCTATCAATAACTGTGAAGGAAATAGTCCCCCTGGCCAATGGCACCAGAGGACAGAGAGCCAATCAGGGGCCAGGTGAGTCCTCGATCTGACCGGGTTGAGATGACTTATTAGCTGAGTAGGACAACTGGGTCTTCCTGGGGTTCCAGCAGAGTCCTGGGCTGACCAACAGCCTGCTTGCACACCAGTCATTTGTCCACCATTGTTTACATCACAATTGCTCCTTACTACCCCAAACTGGGGCTTTCTTCCAGGAAAGTGTCCATAGGATTGTAGCTTATACCACAGTTGACAGAAGAAGAGCTGGACCTTTTGTACCCCAATTTCTGCTACCCAAAGAAGTCTCCAAGCGGCTAACAATCCCCTACCCCTTTTCTCTCCCCACAACAGACAACCTGTGAAGTAGGAAAGGCTGAGAGAACTCTTGAGAGAATTGTGACTGGCTCAAGGTCACCCAGCAGGCTGCATGTGGAGGAACGGGGAATCAAGTCCTGCTCTCCTGCTCTTAACTGTTTGCTGCTAATTGAAGTGCACTTGAAGAATCAACGTGGTCAGCACAGTCCAAATTTCCACCCCAGTACCCCCCCCCACACACACACACACACTTCAGATACTAGAATGCCATAGATGTTAGCAATTTCCTACTCCTGGAGTGAAAGTCACACAGCTGCTATTTCAGACAACAGCTCAGTGGAAGAGCCTCTGCTCTGTGTGCAGAAGGCCCCAGATTTAAAAGGATCAAGCGATAGGTGATGTGAAAGATTCTGGAAAACCGGTGCCAGAGAAGCTGTCTGTAGGTCGCATGACACTCATAGCCACCATATTGGGAACCAATCTCCACTCAGTCCCAGAGCTTGCTGGGTGGTCCTGTCCCTCTCTTTTAACCTACCTGTGGCAGGCTACCTGGGAGGGATGACAGCACTGAGTCGGGAAATACCTGGAGACTTTGGGGGCGGAGCTGGGAGAGAGAGGGATTTGGAGTGTGGAGGGCCCCCAGTGGAGTCTAATGCTACGGAGTCCACCCTCCCAAGCAGCCATTTTCTCCAGGGGAACTGATCCCTGATGTCTGGAGATCCCCTAGAATTCCAGGGGATCCCCCAGTCCCACCTGGGAACTGGCATCCCTACTCCCCAGCAATGAACTGCCTGGCAATCCAGGACAAGCCATTGGACCCAGAAGCAAGGCTCACTTGGGGGAAGCAGAGTTGGACTAAGGTAACATTGCCAACCTCTGGGTGATGGCTGGAGATCTCCTGAGATTACAACTGATCTCCTGGTGACAGAGATCGGCTTACCTGGAGAAAATGGCTACTTTGTGGGACTATATCATACTGAAGTCCCTCCCCTTGCCAAACTCACCGTCCCCAGGCTCCATCCCCAAAGTCTCCAGGAGTTTCCCAGCCCTAGACCAGGGACAGAAGGGTGTCTACCCCCAGGAAGCTCTGAAGGGGTGGAGAACAATGGCTCTGTGGGCCCAGGGGCTTTAAGGCAGGGCAGGGCAGGGCTGCAGACAGCAGGGCTGACTAAGAAGCTTAGCTCAAGGGCCAGGGAGGAACATGGGACTGTAAAGAGGAGGAAGAGAAAATGGGAGAAGGGTGACAGGAGGAGGCGGAGAAGGGAAAGAAGGAGGCAGGTTGCAATTTCAGGGCTCTCCTCCTGTGTAATGCCGAGCGAGCCTGACATGAGTGAAGTTAACCACACCTGAAGGCCCATGGGTGATGTAGTGAATAAAGGACTGAATACCAAATAAAGTATTGATGTATGGAATAAAGTGACCTGCATAAGGAAATAGTTCCAAGGCTGGTGATTTCAAGGCTCCCATAGACTCCAGGTGTACTGAGCCAACTTGGTGTAGGGGTTCAGAGCAGCAGCCTCTAATCCAGAGAACTGGGTTTGATTCCCCGTTCCTCCACATGTAATCAATCGTGCTAGCTTGATAAGTTGATAGGTAAGTATAAGCACCTCCTGATATATCCAGGCTGGTACCATGCAAAATGTATAGATTGGCCAAAGAGAGCAATTTTAGAAGTTTGAGGCCAAATTCGTTGACAATCCTGTCCTTTGAAGAACGATCCAAGAGATAGGCATGGGTGGCTATCTGAGTACTCTTATTACCTCCTACATCAACTGCCCCGAGCCTATTGGTTCATCATCAGATTGCATGGCTTGCATGCAGCCAACTGGGTGACTTAGGCTAGTCACAGTTCTCTTAGAGCGCTTCTCACAGAGCGATTCTCTCAGAGCTCTCTCAGCCCCACCTACCGCACAGGGTGTCTGTTGTGCTTGTTAGTTGCTTTGGGACTCCTTCAGATAGTGAGAACCGTGAAATCAAAAAACAGCTCTTCTTCTTCCCTTCAGGCATGAAAATCTTTCTTCGGAGCTTCTTATTTCTTGTCTTCATCTATCCAATTTGATTAAAAAAAAAAACTTTTTCCGTGTAGTGCTTTTTAGTTTAACCAGCAGCTTCTTATGCTGGGAATGTCTGCTGCTTTTGCCGGAGCCAAGAGGCCAACGAAACCTACTGCTTTAATTAACCTTCCTTTCCGATGACCCACTGAGACAGCGGCATCCGAAAACAGCGGCTCTACATCATTAAATGGTGTGTGTGTGGTTAATGAGCAACATGATCACAGCTCTGCCTTGGAAAAGGATGCTTCAAGGCATCAGAGTTAGGTTGCTCACAGGGGCTATGCTGCCCAGAGAGAAAGCACAATATGGAGAAATTCTTCTGGGTCCAAAGTAGCGCCTTTGACTGCCCCTCTAGCTCCCAATCCAGCCTGTTTGCTTCCCTTCGGTTTATAGGCAGTCAGAGGAATCAAATACAGATTGGGAGGCATGGGGCTGGTGATGCTGGGTTAACAAGGAAAGCATATCTGATTTTTGCAGCAAATCTCCCCACCCCACCCCACCCCATGTGCTGCCCTGCTGATCAGGTAGCTTGTCCTTAGAGCCTACAGGCTGCCCTGTCCCCTTGAAGGCATCTTCAGCCTGGTTGACCTGAGATCTCATGACATTGCTGGATGAGATTGTGTTGTACAATTCTACTGGCTGTAATGTCTGTGCGAGTTTGTGCTCTTTTGGGGGAGGGTTTAATCCCCCTTTATTCTCTTTGGGATTTTTTGGAAACCTGGATATTTCTGCCCAAACTTGTAGTTTCATCTTCCCTCTCTGAATTTTTTGCTTGGCATAGTGGTTAAGAGTGGTGGCCCCTAATCTGGAGAGCCAAGTTTGATTCCCCACTCCTCCACATGCAGCCAGCTGGGTGACTTTGGGCTGTCCACAGTTCTTTCAGAGCTCTCTCAGCCCCACCTGCCTCACAGGGTGTCTGGTGTGGGGAGAGGAAGGGAAGATGATTGTAAGCCACTTTGAGACTCCTTGGCCTGAGATCTCCAGATGGGAATACAGTCATACGAAAAAAAAATATATGAAAATAAAGGCTTATGCACTCTTTTCTTGCAGGGCAGAAATAAAATCAAACCGGGGATATTCAAATCAGACCGTGCTGTTTTTAAAATCCAGTCTCATCACCAATTGAGATTCTTGTAGTCTGGTGTTTTACTGATGTGCCGATGCTGTCCAGTGCGTTGTGTCCATGCACTGTCCAGGTAGAGCATAGGAGACATCTTCAATGAATGGGGAATACTGAAAGTTGTGGTAAATTGCCCATGCCGTACACAAAATTCAGGGAATGAGCAGCAGAACTATAGAGGATACCTAATGCACCGTTTTGGCTTGAGCGACAAGACTCATTAATCTGGAGCATCAAAATTCAGCAAGCGATTTAGAGGAGGAGAATTTTGCAGGCATCCTCTAGCCCGTGATGAGCTTCTGCAAAGCTCCAAAAGCCATTTTGCAACCCACCTTTCAATGCAAGTTTGCCTGGAATTATTCTAGGAGATAAATTCTCAGGCCAAAGGGTGGCATGGATTGGCCATCATTATTTTCTACGAGACTCATTATACAGCTGAACGGACGAGACGCTTGCTGAACTTTACAGAAACTCGTGCCAGAACAAATCTTGTCCCAGAAATGCTGGGCTCGAAGGCAACATGCTGCCAGGTAATCGGTTTCCTCAGAAAGCTTTACCTACAGGATGGCAGTTCTACTGCTGCTGTCCATGCAGTCTCCAAGGGGAACATGTCATCTGCTCTGTTGAATAATGCCCTTGTCTGCAGCTCCCAGTGGTGTGCCTAGGGTTGCCAGCTCCAGGTTGGGAAACTCCTGGAGATTTGAGTGTGGAGCCTGGGCAGGACAAGGACTTCAGGGGTGTGCAGCAGCGCCATAGGGTCCACCCTCCAGAGCATCCCTTTTCTCTAGGGGAGCTGATGAGCTGTGATTACAGAGGATCCCCAGTTCACACCTGGAGGATGGCATCCATGGATGCTTGGGTGGGTAAGCCTTCCAAAGGATTGGGTCGATCACATTCTAATTATTACATTACCAAAAATCAGGAGAGGGCTGTAAAATGAGAGAGAGAGAGAGAGAGATGATGGATGGATGCATGGATGGATGCATGGATGGATGCATGGATGCATGGAATCAGAATCTCAGGCCAAGATCATATTGCAAGCTAATTAGCCACAAACGGATCAGTGGCTGAAGCATGAGGTATGCAGCCTCCATAACAAAGCCATACAATGGAGCCTCAGGGGTGGCTCCATCAATAATTCAGGCCCAGGCGAGAATCAAGTGTCACTCCTTTATCTGAGATACTATCTGGTAAACAAATAGCCCAGTTCCTTACCAAGCACCTGTGAGCTGTTCAGTGGACAGTAAGAAGCACACTCCCTAACTAGTCCATCATCTCTCAGCCTGAACACCTAAGACACATGCAGACCCTTCCAGATTCCCATCTTGAGCACGCTATATTTGCATGATGGGTGCCTGCCAGAATGGGCAAACAATACTAACATCCAGTTATCTTCCTTCCAGAGGGCTACAGATGAAAGTTTTCAGACATCATGATAAACTGAGGTTTATGAACTTGGGTACCTTGTGATGTCTGAATGCAAACACACCAAAATATTGGGACATGTTGGTTGGCACGAAGTTGGGATCTCAAAGTAGGATTCGTACTTGTTTTTTTAGCCACTGTCATTAACTGTGATCTGTTGTGAAGTCAAAATTTACGAACCATACTTAGTCTAGCAACAAAATCATTGTTGTCCTTCATATCTGCCTAGCTACAGAGAGCGAGCTTGGTGTAGTGGTTAAGAACTTGGTGTAGTGGTTAACTGGGAGAGCTGGGCTTGATCCCCAACTCCTCCACATGCAGCCAGCTGGGTAACCTTGGACTAGTCACAGTCCTGTGACAGCTGTTCTCTGAGTTTCTCTCAGAGCTCACTTAGCCCCACATAACACACAGGGTGTCTCTTGTAAGGAGAGGAAGGGAAGGTGATTGTAAGCCGCTTTGAGACCCCTTCGGGTAGTGAAAAATGGAGTATAAAAGCCAACTCTTCTTCTTCCTCTTCTACAAAGTGGCAGCAAGAGGGTGGAGCCAAACAACCATTAAAAAAATGTATTGTTATCTGTTCGTGTTCACCTTGCTTTCATTGCACTCTGATTCATTTTACTTCTTTTATTTCTTTCATGCCATGTATGTACAATGATGCAGAAAGAATGCTGAAAATTATGTCAATGAAAAAATTTGGCATAAAGAAATGGGAAATTGGTGTTTAAACTGGGAAGGCGCTGTGGCTCACTGGCAGGGCCTCTGCTTTGTACAGAGATTCAACCCCTGGAATCTCCAGTTAAAAGTCTCAAGTAGTAGATGATGTGAAGACCTCCAGCTGATATTCTGGAGAACTACTGCCAGTCAGAGTAGACAATACTGACCTTAGGAGTCAGACAAAATGATTTACTTCAGGGAAGTGTCATATGTTCGGTGGCAGAGCCTCTGCTTTGCATGCAGAAGGTTCCAGGTTCAATCCTCAGCATCTCCAAAGGATCAAGTTGGAGGTGATCTTAAAGACCCTACCCCCACCCCACCGAGATCCTGAAGAGCTTCTGCCAGGCAGAGTAAACAATAGTGACCTTGATAGACTCTGTTTGAGGTAGTTTCATGAGTTCAACAGTTTGCAGGTTAGTTTCTTATCATTGGAAACTCCCTTCACGCTGGTTTGTGTTGCAGCTCTCTGCCTCTTACTCCTTAAGACCGGTAATTATGCTGAAACCTCTCTTCCACTCTATTTTTCCCTATACGACTGCTTGCTAGTGTGCTAGATATATTTTCATTAAAAGAGCCATGGCAAAAAAATTAAGAATGGCTGCTCTAGCCCATATTGCAAGAGACAGCAATTGCCTTAGATCAGGGGTGGCCGAACTCTGGCTCTCCAGATGCCACATGCTGGCAGGAGCTCATGGTAATTGCAATCCATGGCCAGCCACAATTTGGCCACCCCTACCCTAGATGGATATTGAGAGATCTTGTTTTTTTTTTTTGGCAGGATTTATCCTGCTGGTGCTGAGTGCTGAACAGTTCGGCTCTCATCTGGAGTCATGCCCAGCCAAAAGGTGGGCTGGAAATGGCTTTGAAGCTTCTTGCCAACTCCTCTGCACCATCAATGTACCACAGCCCAGTTACCTGCATGATGGGATATACAACTTCTTCTCTTCACAGGCAGGTCCTGAGGGCCAAAACCTTCATTCTGACTTCTCATGGTCCCATGTGGAACACCCAAGAAACTCTGAGGTTGGAAATATCGGAATGGTGCTAGGAAGCTTGTTTTCCTTGCTTCTGCCCCAAGCTTTGTTGGTTTGAGTGGGTTCTTTTAAGATGAGAGGCAGAGTTGTTGCTGTGCAACGTGTCTGACTTATAGACAAATTTCAACGGGGGAGAAAAGATGTTTTCATTGATGTCTGCTGTTCAGGCTTTCTGGATGAAGAAACCTTCCACCTAATTTTGCTCCTCCAACTAAAGGTCATTCTTTCATTATGCTGAAGACTAAATAGACTAAATAGGCAATGTTTAGTTTGGAAACGAGTGGGTTAGAAGAAAACTTTATATAGTCAACTTCAGGTTTTCTGACTTGTGCTTGTCATCTGTAAGCTTTCTTTTTTTCACCTTACTGAATCTTTCCCTACAATGACAGAATTTTCTGAAGTGCATCTAATAAAGGGAATCTGACCTTCAATGTCCACACTTGTTTGAAGTGTGTAGAAGATTAAATAACAGCTTTTTAGAAAATGGCACCCTTGTTGGCCGGTGATCGCTGTTTTGTTATACTAAGAATTCAGAATGATGTTTAGTCAATGTTTGTAAATTAGGAGGCGGACAGGAGCTCCAGGCTACATTCAGCTAGATGGAAATGCTGGGTTTCTGACAGGTGTAAAACAATGGAATGTGATTTAGCAGAACAGCCAAATCTGGATTCTGGAAGAAAGAGGGATAAAGAAGGGCTTCTTGAACACTAAAGAATCTCAAAAGAACCAAACAGTGGCAGGTTGTGCATCCATAAACAGAGAAGTTGAATTAAATAACTACTCTAAGTAATTGGGGTATTCTTGGTAAACCTTTGGAAGCCAGAAGCAGATTTTAATGACCTTTCCAGATTTTTGCATGTTACAGTTGCAGCCTGGACTGAACAGGGTGTCTGTTGTAGGGAAAGGGAAGTATGACTGATCTCCAGACCTTACTGATCAATTCCCCTGGAGGAAATGGCAGCTTTGGAGGTAAACTCTATGACATTACATCCCTAATGAGTTTCCTTTCCTCCCCACACTCCATCTTTCCAAGATTCTACCCCCAAATCCCCAGAATTTTTTTTTCAATCCGGGGTTGACTACCCTGTGTCTTCACACTTTCTAATCTTTCTCCACATGTTTACTGTTCCCTGCCTCTTGCTCCCATCCTCCACCTTCCTACTTCTTTGCATTTTCTTTCTGAACTTCCCTCATCACAATTCCAAATGATTGGATTTTTAAAAACCTAATGCATCTTGAAAACTTGACCTAGATAGTCCAGGCTGACCCAAACTCATCAGATCTCACAAGACAAGCAGGGTTGGCACTGCATAGTGTTTGAAGGACAGACCACCTAAGAATACCAAGGTCACGATGCAGAAGCAGGCAATGCAAGCAACTTCTGGACATCTCTTGCCTCGAAAATGCTGTGGGGTCACCATAAGATAGCTGCAACTTGACGGCACTTTCTGCCACCATCTTGAAAAACAACATGCAATGTATGCAGACTCCCTTGATTATAGTAGGTCTAGCTACCTTTGCCTAGAATTTCTCCCCTGGGAACCTAAATAAGCTAGGCAAAACATGGACCACTGAATTTAAAGTAAAACAAGAACTCAGCTGCTCCACAAACACACACACACACAAAACCTGCAAAGGTGACCTGCTAGATCTAAGAAAAGATTCTTGGTCAGAATTGATGTACTAAATTAGAGTGGACAACTGAGAAAGCAGTGAAAAACAGAAGACTACATGGAACCATGTTTGCATTTGGACAGCGATCTTTCCCTTGGGAAGTCATTACTTGATGTTCATAAAATTGACAACAGAATTGTGTTGTTGGCCTTCATTGATTCTTGGTTCCTGTGCTTTTGGAAATTGTTGTACACTAAGTTTATGCATATAGTACATTTTGTCCTGCCCTCCCTCAAAGCAACCAGTTAAAAAAAAAAGCACACAGAAAAGGTGGAAGAGGAGGTGGAGAGGGCTTGGCTTTGAGAAACATTAGAGGAGGAGAGTGGCACTCTGGTAAAAAATATCTGGATGAAGATAAGGGAGGGAAAACAAAGAGTGTAGTGGATGCCATACGCTACAGACAGCCTGACCACAGTGAGAACATGGGTTCTGCCTTCCTTGAGCAGCTTAATAGAATATCTAAACAACTGCTAACAGTATCAATGTAATATATAAAAAACCATCATTTCATATTCAACACACAAATACAATCAAACAATGAATGTGTAGTTAAAATGACAAGTACAAATAACATTAAAAAACTTTTGTGTGTGTTGAATATGAATTTATGGTTTTTTATGTATAAATTTGCATTGATACTTTTAGCATCTACAAATATTATTGGCCTTATATACATAGTTGATTTTTGCTTTGTATGTTTTTTGGGGGGGGGTGTATTTTCACTGTGTACCATTGTTGAGACAGTGATAGAATATCTGAGCAACAGATCCTTTTAATTCTGGGTGACTTCAATTTCCCCGATCCATGCTGGGACACCAACTCTGCCAAGCATCCAGAGCCATGCTGGCACATTCCTTGTCCTGACAAACAGTGCAGTTTGGTACAGTGCTTAGAGTGTCAGACAAAGACCGGCATTTAAATCCCTACTCAGTACTTTTTGTTTGTTTGTTTTATAGCATTTATAGTCCTCCTTTCTCAAGGAGACTCAAGGTGGTTCATAAAGTTCACTAGATGACTCTCTCTCAAGCTACCTTGTCTCACAGGGTTCCTGTGAAATGAAAGAAGGGAGAAAAATGTGTGGACTCTGAGCTTTTTGGAAGAAATGTGGGATAAACATTCACTGGACAGATAGTTTTAGGACAATGATTCTCCCAGATACCTGCTGATGATTTATTGTGTTTTCACACAAAAACCATACAACAGGTGAAGGAGCTGCCCTACCTGAGACCACTCACCTGCTCCAGCCTGCTATGGGCTACTACTAAGGTCTTTCCTAGCCTTCCTACCTGGATGCTTTCAACTGGTCTGGAGATGCCACAGATACTAATGCTGGCAGGTTGTACATGTGGAGCTTTCCTCTTAGGGCTGAGCGATGGATTCTCATATGGAAGAGAGATGACGGGAGAGCTGCAGGTCATGACCCTGAGGGGTTTGATCCTCCATGTCCCTGGCATTCAAAATTAAATTAACTTGGAGGGAAGAGAAGATTCTTCTTGTGCTGTTTCAATGCCTGGAGTGAATGCAATTAATGCAACCGGCTAATATCATCAGTAGCATCCCTGCTGTGCAAGCCCCAGCTCAGTGAAAGATGGACTTTAATAACTTTGTGTGTCTTCATTTTAGCTTTGAGCGTAATTACATTGCAGTTAAAGATCCCCAAGGGACTGACTTAGCTGCAGTGTGCCTCACCCTGGCCATTTCTCCAGTTGTCATTCGAACTAAATTCCCAATTAAATTTAACAACAACAAAAAAGACTGAGTAAGAGGAAAGAGTGAGCTGGTTCCAGAGACGCAAAGATGGGATCAAAAAACAGTTCCAACGATACCTTTTACTAGATGACTGATAAGCAAAGAACACAACAGGTCAAAGGGATACTTTTCAAGTTAAGCTGCACACAAAATGTTGCAAGTAAAGGAATTAGGTTCTGTCAAAATGGAATATTTCTTTAATATCAGTCCAAAGTGACCCTTATGAACATGTGAAAATGGCCAGAAAATGGCTTGTAACACAGCATTGTCTGCTTCATCTGGCAGGGTCTCTTTGGGGCATCCACCAAAAATTAGGTATTTTGCCAAAACCACTGATATCTTTTAATTGCAAATAGCCGGAACTGGGGATCATTTGCTTTTGAAGCAGGCCATCTACCAGGAAGCCGTATCCTCTTCTTAGAGAGCCAGTTTGGTGTAGTGGTTAGGAGTGTGGACTTCTAATCTGGCATGCCAGGTTCGATTCTGCACTCCCCCACATGCAACCAGCTGGGTGACCTTGGGCTCGCCATGGCACTGATAAAACTGTTCTGACCGAGCAGTGATATCAGCGCTCTCTCAGCCTCACCCACCCCACAGGGTGTCTGTTGTGGCGAGAGGAATGGGAAGGCGACTGTAAGCCACTTTGAGCCTCCTTCGGGTAGGGAAAAGCGGCATATAAGAACCAACTCTTCTTCTTCTTCTTCTTACTCAAGTTTAATCAAAAGAGATTCAAGAATTATGCTGGCAGTGCCCAAGCATATCTCCACCATATTTCCCTTCAGGAAACAAAGGTTCTTTATTTGCTGCTCAAGATCATTAGATCAAAGACTCTTGAAGGAAAGGAAAGAAAACTGTATTGCTTCCTTCAGATCTGTGCATGTTCACCTGGAAAGTAATCTGCTAAAGTTTCGATATCCTCCAACAGCATCAAGTAAAAATTTTGTTAACCAGTCTGCTTAGTTTACTGCCATGGGGAAAGGTGGGGAAAGGTGGCTCAGTGGTAGAGCATCTGCTTGGCATGCAGAAGGTCCTGGGTTCAATCCCAGGTGTCTTCAGCAAAAAGGATCCAGTGGTCACTGATATGGAAGTCCTTTCCCTGAGACCCTGGAAGACTCCAGGTGCTGCCAGTCTAAGTAGACAATACTGACCTTGATGAACCAACTTCCTCTGCAGGGCACTGCAACAGTGACCACTGGGCTCCAAGAGAGGTTGGTTTCCCACCCTTCATACAACGGACATGCAGGAGTTGTGACCAGACAAGCAAATGTAGAAATCATTCTCTGACTATTTGAAAATGCATAGGTGAAGCCCAATTCCATAATAGATTGATGGTGGGTTGTGACTCAGAGCAGAATGCCAAATTTCAAGTTATGCTTCTGGCACAGATTGCAATTTTTCTGCCCCATCCATTGGTTCTGTTTCCCATGTGGCTTTCTACCTCTGCCAGATGATCTCCTTTAAGGGGTCAATGGGAGGCAGAGTACCCAGCTCTCACCTCCAGAGTTTCGGTGGTTCCTCTTGACCTCATCATCTTCATCCCTTCCACTATCTCATTAAAGACAAACCCAAACCCCAGCACATGCTCCTAGGATGCATACTTCCAATATCTTTCAAAGAAAAATACAAACAGATGGTTTCCCTTGGGCTGGGTGAGGGGAAATGCTAAATTTATATAATTTACATACACTGAAGTAAGCAAAACTGACCTGATCCTGTCACAGGTGAAGTGGACCCTGCATGAACATACTCTTCAGTCCACCTGCTGCCTCTTTGAAATGGAGGGACAATTTCATGGACCCAGGGAAGTTCGTCTATCAACAACTAGAACTAGGGTTTTCTCAGTCTTGGCACCTACCTGGTGGAATGAGCTCCTAGAGAACATCAGGGCTCTGCCAGAACTAAAACAATTCTGTGGGGCCTGAAAAAAGGAGCTCTTCCACTAGGCATTTAGTCAAGACAAGTCAATAAGCCACCAACCGTCAACCAAAAGCCCGATAAACTGCACTAACAGAAAATGGAACCACAGTACAGACAGACCAAACTGTTGTTTATTGGGTACTGTTTGTTGTAGTACACTGTTTGATACACGTTTTTCATTGTTAAATAAGTTTAATATTTGAATGGTCATTGCACTGTATTGCTTATGAAAGTTAAGATGTAAACCGCCCTGAGCTGAAAGGGAGGGTGGTGAAGGAAGGAAGGAAGGAAGGAAGGAAGGAAGGAAGGAAGGAAGGAAGGAAGGAAGGAAGGAAGGAAGGAAGGAAGGAAGGAAGGAAGGAGAGAGACAGAGGGAGAAAGAGGAAGGAAGGAAGGAAGGAAGGAAGGAAGGAAGGAAGGAAGGAAGGAAGGAAGGAAGGAAGGAAGGAAGGAAGGAAAGGAAGGAAGGAAGGAAGGAAAGGAAGGAAAGGAAGGAAAGGAAGGAAAGGAAGGAAGGAAGGAAGGAAGGAAGGAAGGAAGGAAGGAAGGAAGGAAGGAAGGAAGGAAGGAAGGAAGGAAGGAGAGCAGTGTGGGTTTTGAGGAGGCTAGAGAGAGTAGTTGTGGCTGGTAGGGAATCAGATGGGATAAGACAGAGCTGTCCTGCTGGATTTATGGTTGAGGCCTAGGAACAACTTTCTAGTTTGCTGCCCCCCCTTGTCTATAGCCCATCTGACTAAAGACTATCTGAATGAACTTTATCACTCCTCCCCCTCTCTTTCACTTGGGCAAGGCGATGGCTTGAAACTGGTTTAATTATTTTATATTTATTTTATTTTAAAAAACAAAACCCTAATAGTCTATGTTTAATTTTTTTATGTATTTCAATCCTTTTGTAAGCCACCCTGAGCTTTCAAGGAAAGGGGGGGATAAATTTAAAAAATGAATAAATAAGAATTGCCTACTCTGAATAAAAGTGGCTTCCATCCACATCATTTACTGCCAGATCCTTTTAACTGGAGACACCCGGGATTGAACCCAGGCTGGGACCTTCTGCATGGCAAGCAGATGCTCTACCACTGAGCCACTTTCAAAAGGGCCCTAAAGGAGTCATTCGTGATGATGAGCCAATCCTCAGTGAAAGAACCTTCATCATCTTGGGTCAAGAGATCAGAGGCAAAGAAGAGTGGATTGAAAAGACGCAGACGCTAGACTTGATAGAGGCCATCGGGAATCACACTGGAGAAATCAGGACAAGCACGGTTGCAAGAGCATTGCTTGCTGTCTGCAACATACTGCTGATTTGCATGTGTGAATGGAATACTGCTTCTCTACAGCAACTTTCTTCTGCTAGAGTTCAGCAAACCAAGCTATTGCATAAAAGAATCCGAAAATATCATTTTCTACGTCCATATCTGAAATTCAGATTTTACCATGCTCTCAATGACATCCATGCCTCAGAACTACAATATTTCTAGTACTTGGGATTTTGTCTTAAACATCCTCAGCAGAATCCTAAATGCAAGGTGCTTCAGAATTCTTATGGGAGAAGGAATTGAGGTCTTCCAAAAAGAGCATCCTTATGTTTATAGTGGAAAAATCATACTCTCATTCAAGCAGCACTGTTGGGGCTATGCAGTTTCCCCACCCACTCCCAGGACATGAATGAATTGTTGTGTGGACCACACTCATGTAATCGGCACACACACAATAGTTCCTGGGGCAAGCGATACCTGTCCCTTCCCCTCTGTTCATACCATTTTCTGAGTATTTGCCATACTGTTTTTGCTGAGGTTAATTTAAGCCATTTATCAAGTGCCATGGAACTCCAAACAGGAATTCTAGAAGTCAGGCATGGGTTTGTTGACACCTGTTGGTCAGAGAAGGAACAGCAGGCAATTCAAGTTGGGATACCAATTCCATAGACTGGAATCAATCAGGTCATGGACATCTGGTGGCCTAAGACAGCCAGTCTTGTGCCACTGGTTGCTATGGAGTCCCAGGGCCTGCTGTTTTTGGACAACTTGATCTGAAGGAAGCCACCAGGTTAATGCTGTGTGCTTCCCAGGCTACATAACCCCCTGCCAGTCTTTTCCTACTTCTTTTGTGGAAAGGAGATGTCCAAACAAGACCACACACCACAATGTCAAGACATAAGAATGGATGCTGAAAAGTATTCACATTTCATGGAAACAATTCCCAAAAAGCGAATGGCTGAAGAAAGAGAATGTATCAACTGTGTAGTATATCGCTCACCTGTTGGAGAAGACCTTACTGTAGTTGAACACCTGAATTTCCAACATCTCGTTAACATCAATACTGCTGGCAATTGGCCACCGAAATGTCTGTGAGAAAATATCATAAGAAAATGTGAGGAAATTTTGCCTCAGCCATGCAGCATATGGGCCTAACTCATAAACACCATAGGTTTCAAATATTTTTGGGCCACCCTACCCAACTAGAATAAGCCACTACACAAGTCTAAAATTAAATGTCCTCTTCAAAACTTGACATCCTTCTTCATAAAGCAAAAAATTAGCTGTCACAATTAGTACACAAAGTGTGCAAAATCTGATGTAATCATGAAGTAAAAAAAGAAGCAGTGTGCTATAGTGGCCAGTGTTAGATTGGGATCTGTGCAAATAGCTTCTCCCCATGAAACTCAAATCCAGCATGGTAGTGTTTAGTGTCTGGGAGACCCCAGGTTGGAATCCCCTTTCTCCCATGAAAACTTGCCAGGTTACCTCAGGTCAGTGACACACCCTCAGCATAATCTACCATTCTACCTCACAAGGTTTTGGGGAGTAGAAAAGGATGTGAGCAGTTTTGGTTCCCCAATGAGAAGAAATGTCGACTATAAATAAAGTATTTATTTATTTATTGGATTTATATCCTACCTCTCACGACTTCTATCTGGTGTCCTTGAGACTGTATCTCAGCTCAAACTACCTACCTCACAGAGTTCTTGTGTGGGTTGGGGGGGGGGTTTACACATTGTAGGCTAATAAATAAGCAGGATGTTTTACCCACTCCATAGTGACTTTGAATGCTGAACTAAACATGGTATAAATACCTTCACTTGGATAAAGTCAGTAGAGCTACAAAGCAGAATGTCAATGAGTATTATTTGTGCATTTGTATTTTCAATACAGTACACTAACTAAAGCAATTGTATTTAAACAGGTCAGTCACTTGCTATGTTCAGCACCTGCTTCATTTTAGTTTCGAAAACTGCATTGTGCTTTCATTCTATTCATTATCATTCCCACTTGCATTGAGTATTACATTCGTTTTAATTTCTATTGGTTTAAATGGGAAAGTTTAAAAGTCCATTTCATATCTTCTGCTCCTTTTGACCTCTCCCTGAACTTCTTCCGGGGCAAGATCTGCTTGACTTTGCTAGTTGGAAAGCTCCAATGTCAACACCTGACATTCTAGAATGCTTTCACCTGACTGTTAGGCTCCAAGGTAGTGAAAACTGTTCTCTCCACTCACTTTTGTTATCCTAATATAGAATAAATAAAGTGTTTCCAGATAATTTGCCAACTGTTTTAGAAAAAGAATACCCTAGGCTTAGCCCTGGGTTGCAGGGTGGAGTTTGAGCCAGGGCAGGTCGCCCCGCCTCTTTCTGCTCCCATGTGGGGGAGCATTTGGCCGGCTGTACCTCGTCCACCCCAGATTTGTGCTCTTGCATGGGAGTCAGGGCAGCAAAGTTCCCAGTGTGGAAACGATCTGGAAGTGAACGCTGGCAGGGGCTCATGGGAATTGTAGTCCATGGACATCTGGAGGGCCGCAGTTTGACTACCCTTGGTCTAGTCCATGCAACACTCAGATCTAACAAGTGAGAAATGGGCATTTCTGAGGGATACTCATGATGGATTCAGAAGATGAAAGCAGACACTGTGGCTCTCTTTGTTCTTTCATCCTGGTAACATCTAATAAAACACATAATTGCCCTAAGGATTCCCATGCTGGATCAGATTTTGGACATTATCATGTTCTAACCTAGGTCCTGGTTTCCACCAATAGCCATCAGATGTTCCAAGTAAGTAAACAAGCAGAGCTAGAGGTGGGCTTGATGTACGTGTATTTATGAGATTGCCTTCTTCACACACCTCCCCCCCCAGGGAGTAATGATATTTCTTTATGTACAGTCCAAGTTATCCTTTTAATGTTTCTTGAAACAAATATGGTACACACTTGTTCTGGTTAAAACACATAGCCCCAGTTACATTATCACAGGGGTAGTCAAACTGCGGCCCTCCAGATGTCCATGGACTACAATTCCCAGGAGCCCCTGCCAGCAAATGCACAGCCACAACCCAGCCCAGGCCATAGGGGCTGCTCAGCACTGCATGGCTGTGCTTCCTCTTGCTCGTTGCCAGGCCATCTGCTGGGAGACAAGACTGCAAATGGAAAGTGACAGTCCAGCCACTTCTTTGGCCCCACAGGGATCACCATGATACCCTCATAGCCCAACTGGGAGCAGCTGATTGCAGGAAAGCAAGGAAGTTAACCCAGTTTGGTGGGAGCGAATTATTCCCACATGTAGGCAGAACACTGCAGACGGTCTGCATGCTATTTTGATCCTGGCGACAGGATTAATGGCTCTTAGAATTCTAGGCTCTGCAAGGAAGACTTTTTAAAATCATTATTATCCTACTGCACCATGAGTAGCCCTTTACATAATTTCACAACTATAGCAGTTGCACAAACTGCAAACTAAATTGCAGCAAGGAACAGGTCTACGGGAGGAGAAAACAGGAGGAAGAGACAAGAGGAGCAAGGGATGAATGTGAACATATTTACAGTCCTTGAAGCATATTTACAGTCCTAAGGAGGTGGTGAGCTCCCCCTCACTAGCAGTCTTCAAGCAAAGGTTGGATACACACTTTTCTTGGATGCTTTAGGATGCTTAGGGCTGATCCTGCGTTGAGCAGGGGGTTGGACTAGATGGCCTGTATGGCCTCTTCCAACTCTATGATTCTATGATTCTAAGCACAAGGATTAAAGGGTTAAGCAAAACCTCCTAATTTTAATTTGCCCCAGATCCTCTAAGAGAAGTTCAGATCTCTGCTCTGCATCCTGTGTGGGAGGGATTCATGGATCTAGCCCACCAGGACTCCTCTCACCCTACCTGTCTGCACTGCCATGTTGTGGTGGCAGCAAACCCGTCTATCCCAGAGTGTCATTTGCAGAGAGGATGTCTTGGTGGGCTGGGCTGGCGACACTCTTCGAGCTTCAAGCTGCTTGCTCAGACCCAGGGCATCAAACTAGATCTCCCCAAGTCAAGACGTGCTGATCAGTGCCTTCCAGAAACAGAAGCCTCACATTCAGGAGGGGAGCAACTGGACTCATTTCTATAAAATGAGTGTATGGATGCCACTGTTGTTTATTTGTCTCATTCTGGATGTAGGGATTATTTTTCTCCCAGCACTAGTTTAAGGCTTGGAGGCTACAAAATGTGGAGCTCCTTGTCCTGACCTTTCTGTATTGCAGAAGACAATGGGGCAATTATTTCTATCGCTGCCGGGACTTTGAAAAGCAATATGGCATAAGCAATAACCTCACCATGAAGTGACTGTAAAATGATATTTCCTGTAACCACCAGGAGTCCAGAGGCACCTTAAAGATTTTTATGGAAGAAGTTTTTGTGGGCAGGCACCCACTTAGACAGCTGCATGAAGTTATGACCGAGGAGACCATGGATGGCTTTCTCGTAACATGATATCTATTAAGTTAATGTTCTCCCCTACAATTGCTGTTGCAGTTGGTTCCTTTTTGCCTGTGAAAGTCCATGGCTGTACCTCTTGATTCTCAGGCACTTTGGACTTCACTGCTTCCTTAGAATCACAGAGTTGGAAGGTAGCTCCAAGGTAATCTAGTCCAACCCCTGCAGAATGCAGGAAACTCACAACTACCTGCCCATCCACAGTGACCTCAACTCCACTCCCAGATGATGCCCCGCCCCAAACCCGGAATCCCTGGTCAGTCTGGCCCGGAAGAAATTTGTTCCTTGATCCCAAAGTGGTGATTGGCATTTCCCTGGGCATGCAAGAAAGAGCCACAAGAGCCAAGCACTAACACAGTCCCTTCTGCGCACCTACTCACCATCTGCCTAATTTCACAGAATAGGCTGTTTGCTTTGAGAATAGAGATGGTTTGAGGGAGAAACAAGTGAGCACTAGGTAACCCACATTGGGGGCACCTTGGCACCCCCAGGCATCCTGCTGGGATAACTGGATTATTCTAACTGGTGGTATACCACCAGAGCCTCAGACAGCACTTTCCCAATGTTGACTAATGGAGGCTGAATCTGAGACCTTCTCCATGGTAAAACATCTTCTCCAACAATGGGTTACAGCCTTTCCTGATATGATCCTACTTTGCACTGAATCAATGCAACCTTGACCAGAAACCATGGGTTGAAATGAATTCAAAAGAATTTTCAGCTAAACATCCGGAAGACGTTCCTGATAGAGTGGTTCCTCAGTGGAACAGGTTTGCTCAGGAGGTGGTGGGTTCTCCTTCTTTGGAGGTTTTTAAGCAGAGGCTAGACAGTCATCTGACAGAAATGCTGATTTTATGAACTTAGGCAGAGTGTGAGTGGGTGGGCAGGAAGGGATGTGCCAGTGTTTGCCTCTTGTGACCCTTCCTTGCATACCCAGGGAATTGTTGAATGCCGCTGTGGGACGGTAGGTGAATTTCCCCCAGGCCAGGCTGGATTCTAGAGATTTTTGGTCGGGGGATCACTGGGGCATGAAATTGGGATCACTGTGGGTGGGCAGATAATTGTGAGTTCCTGCAGGGGGTTGGACTAGATGACCCTAAAGGTCTCTTCCTACTCTATGATTCTATGAGTCACATGACTGTCCATTTAACTCTGTATTATTGTCTCTGACTGGTAAAGGTGCCTCCGGGGTTGTTCTCAACACCTGACCCAGAACTTCTTTAACAAGATACTAGGGACTGAGCCTGAGACATTTTGATGCAAAGCAGATGGTCCATCAATGAGCAGGAATGGTGGGCTTTTAATTGCTTCTTAATTGCTTCTTAATAGTTCCTGCTTTTGTGGAGTTTGTTTCTGATTATGATTTAATTGATGATAAGCTTCTTCAACCATGCTCTACATACGTGGCAAAGAAATTGCCTGAACAAACCCTCAAGAGGGTAGATTACGCAAAGGCAGAAACAGAGGCAGACAGAAAAAATGTAACCCCAGACAGAAAAAGTATCTTTAATTATTATTAATCCGCTCCTGCGGAGTGGATTAAATAAAGGAGTAAGGGCTGTTGGGGAGGAGTTAGGGCGGGACCCGTCCGGGATAAAAACTCGGAGAGGGCCACTCAGGGGCCAAGTGGCCAATTGGCCCGCCCCGGACTCCGTGCCCACATTCCATCCCCATATGGTTCGCTGGCCGGAAAGGAGCAGGGCGTGTGCGTCTTCGACGTGGCCACCCTGCTCCTATCCTGCCAACGAACCATTGCCCTTCCCTCCCCATTTCGACTCCCCGCGGCCTCGACGAACAAAGACTCCCCTCGCCATGGCCCCGCCACCCTACTGCCTCGCCGAATGCTGGCCCCTCCAGGAACACACCAAGCCCCTTCCCCCCATCTTGCGGCCTTCCCCACAACCGCTAAGGCCACGCCTCGACCCGGCAAGACTGCCGTGGCTGAAGGCCTCCCCCCGAGCTCCGCGCCTGCACCCCCCTAGCCGTGCCATGCTACATCGACGGGCGCCGACCAATGCCTCCGCCCACAGCTCCCGCCTGTACCGCCGCAGCCGCGCCAACACACATGGATGCCGGAGACACATGGACGCCTCCGCCCCTGAACCGCTCCACCGCCGACCCAATCCGCCATGCCCGGAATGCGAACGGACCGCTACCCGCCTAGCCTCTCCCACGCCGAGCCGCTCCGCCGCCCAGACGAACTGCCGCGACCGCAATGACCAGCGCTCGCTGCCTGCGCTCTCCTGCATTGTGCCCGCCCGCAGGACCCTGTCGCTCCCCCAAGGATGGTGGCCTCACCCCCCCATGCCGCCGACCTCCTCACAGCCGCCCCGCTATGCTGCCAGACACAGCACATGGCCGCAAGCCTCCTGGATCGCCGCAGTCGCCCTGACGCGCCGCAGGTACCACTCACGCTCCCTCCCAGCATGGCGCCGGTGAGTCTCCCCCGCTCGCGACCCCAGCATCTAACACCTAGCGCCTGCTGTATTCAGCCTACAGCAGGCTTAATTTCTAGTAAGAGGATAATTCCCTAACCTGCTCTAGTTTACCTTGCCAAAGTACAAGCCCCGGTTATCTCCTATGGGGCTCTGCCCTGCCTTCACCACTCTCATCCCAAGCACATTTGTGAAATGAGGTCTCACAGACTTTGACTGAATTGTACTATGAAATCAGGTTTGCAGCATAATAAGTAAGACCAGAACTACTTTTGCAGGACTGAGAAAAAATAGAGACTAGAACTGTCAGCTAATTGTTCCTAAAGCGGATAACCGAGGAACCATTACGGCAAAGTATCTTACTCTTTGCACCAACTCGGCATTGCTAGGTAATATGCCTCTTGCAGAAAGGGCTGCCTTCCCATTTTCAAACTGCTTTCTTGCATTTGAAAACAATACCCTAGCAGGATCTCAGACAAACCTGTTGTCATGCTGGACCAGGTACTCTGCGGCCCACATCACAAGTAGTCATCTAAATACTCATGGGAAGCTCATGGACTTGTGGGCTTCATACTTTGCCCAGACAACTGTTCTAAGGTATGTTTTTTTTAATGCTTGTGGACTGCTGGAAATCTATGAAGCATCCTTTTTGAAGACCTTGGCACTTGAATGCAAAGCCATGCTGAGCCAAGCCCTGACCTGGAAGGCCCAGTCTGATCTCATCAAGCTTGGTACAGGGTCCAAAGAAAGCAATGGCAAACCATCTCGGTCTACTTCTTGCCTAGAAAACCCTGGCTGAGACTTGATGGCACCTTCCTTCACCACTAAGTCAAGAGGGGCAATTACATTTTTAGAAGCCATTCGCACAGCCAGCCAGATGAAGTGATGGCTTCAGACCTGGGAGACAGAAACCTTGTGCTCACCTCCATTCTTGTGCTCTGCCGACCACCACTCACCTAAGAGTCTCTGCAGCCGGCATCTTTAAAGGCTGCGCGCACCCCTTAAGGCATCCCAAATTCTCACGAGAGTTTGGGAAGCTCTACTGGACAGGCCTGGCTTTTTCTGCAGCCTTAAAAGAGGCCTGGAGAACACGGAAGGAAGGAGCATTAGGAGCTTCTGGCCCTGGAGTGGGGAAAATGAGAAGCATGGGCAACAGATGAGGGCACAGAGAAAGAGGCACTGGGAGGGGGGGGCAGCCTCAAGAAGGACATGTAGTCAAGCCACTCCTTCGACTGGCAGCCAATTGTGGCCATCTTTTGTTACAAAAGAATGAAGTGGAAAAGTACATGTGGTGACAGATGGGTGGGAAACAACCACTGTACTTTGGTGGCGGGGAACACAGGACAAATGGAAAGACAGTCTAATTTCTCTACAGCTTATTTTAAGCTTCTGTTAGTTCTCACATAATGTGTGGCTGAGAAGGTGGACAGCATTTGAGGCACCTAATTGAACAGCTTGGGGGACAGATCAACAAAACACTGGAAGCAACCGCTTGCAAATAATCAAGCCGTTTTCTGCTCGCAGGGCCGGTAGATGAGTTTCTAAGTGAGAATGTGGAGAACATAATTATTTGTTTTTGTTTTTTTCTCTCCCTGTTCACAAGGCTGTGTGCAATCTAGACTGGAGGGAGAAAAATGGAATTCTGCAACCTGTGTAAACAATGCACAGAATTCCCCCTCCTTTACATATTTTTATATACAGAGAATAATAATAATAATAATAATAATAATAATAATAATAATAATAATAATAATAATAATAATAAGAAGAAGAAGAAGAAGAAGAAGAAGAAGAAGAAGAAGAAGAAGAAGAAGAAGATGTGGTTCTTATATGCCACGAAGCAGGGTCAAAGCAGCTTACATTCGCCTTCCCTTTCCTCTCCCCACAACAGACACCCTGTGAGGTGGGTGAGGCTGAGAGAGCCCTGATATCACTGCTCGGTCAGAACAGCTTTATCATTGCCGTGGCAAGCCCAAGGTCACCCAGCTGACTGCATGTAGGGGAGTGCAGAATCGAACCCAGCATGCCAGATTAGAAGTCCACACTCCTACACACTACACCAAACTGGCTCTATAGCCCTTCATCATTCCTAACTGTATCAGCCCCATAGGTGGAACTGCTTGTTGGTGGTTCTCCGGGAATAAGAATGGCCACAGAGTAAGATCGATTCTGTTGGATGCTTTATTTGGGATAGGAAAGAGTGAGTGAAAACTCTTTAGGATGCTTTGGGCTGATCCTGCGTTGAGCAGGGGGTTGAACTAGATGGCCTGTATGGCCCCTTCCAACTCTATGATTCCGTGATTCTGTGTAAACCCACAAAGCAATCACAGAAGGCTTATGGAGGTGCAGGGCCAGTTACAAGATGGCTGCTTGTGGGGCAGCATTTGTTCCTTGCTTTGAATAAGAAATGTTGTTCAGTTTCCAGTGTTTCCTGCATAGGCACAGAAGAAGCTGCCAAGCATTAAATCAACTAACCTGTCCGTATGGTCAAGCTGAGGCCACACTGCCCAGGATGAGGTCAGTGTTTTGCCAGTCAGTCAGCTGGCAGCCAGGATGCTTGCCTAGTCTGTCACCTGCATGGAGCAGCCCCAAACTCCCTGTTCTTTTTCCATATCCACTGAATACACTTTAGATTTCATCCCAGAGATAAAAGCAATGGCCACTAAGGGGTATATGAGCCAGCACTGCATTGAGGATTACTGCGGTAGACAAATCCCCTTAAGGCTAGCCTTCCTTGATTACTTGGTAGTGGTTCCAATTTGCAGGTAGACTGGACTGCCTCCTGGAAATTGAAATAGTTAAGGAAACTTTAAGGTGTGCTTGCTCTGGAGAAGCCTCCAGCTTATTCAGGATCACAAACACAATATCAGAATATGCAAGAATCGTAAAGATTCTAATATGCCAGAATTTCACGCTGAAATTAGCCATGTGCATTAAAACTGTTGTTTGTCTGTGCCTTCCACTGATCATTTTCATGCATGCTTACTTAAGTGTTTTCAGAGCCAATGGGCTAAGGGACCTGGGAGGTTGAGAAAGGACATGATTGCTGTGTTTAACTATGTAAAAGGTTGTCACTTAGAGGAGGGCAGGGAATGGTTCCTGTTGGCAGCAGAGGATAAGACCTGCAGTAATGAGTTTAAACTACAGTACCAGATAAATACCAGGGAAAGAATGTTCGCAGAGTAGTTCAGCAGTGGAATCGGCTGCCTAAGGAGGTGGGGAGCTCCCCCTCTCTCTAAGCAGCAGATACTCAGCATGGATGCTTTAAGCTGATCCTGCATTGAGCAGGGGGTTCGGCTAGATTATGATTCTATGATTCTAATGGGAAATGGAAAATCTTAGTCAGAAAAGATTAGGCTAAGGGGCTCATTTATTTTAAGGCTGCATGCATTTATTCTGATAGAGGCTGGCATGGTAGGAGACTGTTAAGGAAGGACTCTGCTTTCAACTCTGAGATATAGCTTCTGTTTAACAGATAGTGAAGTTTTCTTACACTTTGATCAATACTTTATTTTTTAAAAACCCTGTCGTCATGCCCCCAGAATTTGACATAGCTAATGTTAATTCGGCAACAGGATC
The DNA here is from genome assembly GCF_049243985.1 of Paroedura picta. Classification (NCBI taxonomy): domain Eukaryota; kingdom Metazoa; phylum Chordata; class Lepidosauria; order Squamata; family Gekkonidae; genus Paroedura; species Paroedura picta. The sequence goes on along the minus strand of NC_135369.1, from coordinate 28,280,929 downwards.
GGGAGCTGCTTCTCCTAACCCTCTCCCTCTCCCTCTCCCTCTCTCTGCAAGATATCACTTTCCTCAGTGTATCTGCTGAGCTTGCAAGTTGCAAGATAAGTGAAAAAGTGGAGCAACAATTAAGGAGGCAAGTTGGCTCAGGCTTCGATCTTCTTTTCTTTCTGTTTGCTGGTTTTCTGAAACTGCAGTCAAGAACTAAAAGTTGAGTGCATGCCATTGTCAAGTGTCTGTCAAGTGTCTATAAATCTCTCATCCCAAAAACAATTGGCCTTCCTCAGATACTCCATATCTACAGATACATATCGTACAACATCAGTCCTCGGATATTTAATATCTTAGAGGTGAAATCAGCTCTCCGGTTTCCATGATCTTACAAGAAGAGCGACTGCCACTGTTAGGGCATTCAAAATGCATCAGGGAGACCCTAATTCAAATCTGGCAAATACATGCTGGAATGCACAAGATATGCATAATGGAGCAGTATATAAAGGGTGTCCTGCAGGGGCCATTGGAGGAGATGTACATTTAGCATGGGTAGAATAGCAACCTCCTGAGGATTTTCAAATTATTTCCTCCAGTGTCCTAATTGGCTCATCAGGACACTTCCTGGTTTTTTTTAGCATACTTCCTCCCTGCTTGCCTCCAGAACAGTTGTTGAACAGAAGAAGAACTGCAGTTAGAATCATTTGTGAGGTCCCTCTCTCTTTCCGTACATAGTTGTTACTCTTCTGAACAAAAACTATTTTACTCTTCAAGCAGCCCGGTGCTTCCATCACTCTGCATATTCAAACTCTGCCAACAATACAAAGCCAATTTGAGGCAAAGCTCTGCACACACTTCCAGACAGCAATAACACCCCCCAAGTCATTTTAGCACATATTATACAAGCACTGAACAGTCCAGTCCAGCCCCCATGCAAAAGGAACAAGAAGTGCGTTGTCTCCTATTTTTAATACGATGGTGGACGAAGGGTGCTTGCACTCGAAAGCTCACGCCTTGAATAAATCTTTCTTGGTCTTAATGGTGCTACTGGACTCTAATTTCATATTTTTGGTAGTTGTTTGATCCTCTGTATATCCCCTGCAGAAGCTGATGTGAAACAGGCTGAGCTCCTGGGTCCCATTGGGAGTTACATACATATGTTGTGATTGGTTGTGAGGAGACAATATGTAATCTTGCACTCCTGTGACTTTTTGAAATGTTGTGTGTATTATGAAATTTTGTATAATTTTTCTGACTTCTTCACATATCATATGATCCTTTGACGATCCACAGAGTATACTGTATTTGACAATAGTTTTGTAGAGTTTGTATATTGTTATTAAAATTGTCTGTATACTTTTTCAATTTGCATAATATTTTTTTGTATTTGAGGTTTCTTTGTGGTTCGTTTATTTATCCAATAAAGTTACCCTAGCAGGTCTGTTATTCTTCAATCCTCCTTTAGTAGCAATACCACCCATCTAAAACACAAGACAGATGGAGCAGTAAATCTCGCATCAGGAACTTATATAGGCAATTGTACAATAGTCATAATAAATTAAAAGGAGAAGAAGGAATAGACTGCAGGCAAAATAATCAGCTTTGGTCATCCTGAGGGAACAAACAGCTTTCAGAGGCAATTACAGTCCTTCAAAGCTATTTACAAGTTGTTCATTAATTATTGCAATGTGGCAGCTTCCGTTTTATGCTCAATTCATTGATTGAGATATGAGAAGCTGCCACATTATTGGATGAGATTTCCATTGATTTTGGCAGGGGCAGGAAGACTGCGTTTGCAGCTAGACAGCAACACACAAATCTAACAAAGAAAATCTGAAGCATCATATATATAAATTGTCTGAAACTCAAGCATGCTGTTTGGGAAATAAAAATGTCAAATGAGACAGATCTGCAAGCAGTCTGCATATTTACACCATGTGGGCTTACCCTTCTTTATATATTCATGGCAGGGACAGAGTTGGGGCTGTGCTGTAGGGGGGCTCGCTGGAAGGGGAGCACTTTTGTCCACAAAATGGACTCAAGAGCATTTTGCCACACAGGCTATCCAAAGATAGATACAATATTACATGTTCTAAAATTTTACCCTTTTTTTCATGCCTGAGATGTGAAAACGTGAACACATTTTAAATGACTTTTTCCCTACATGTTGCAGATTTTTTGCTAAACATAAAATCCTCCTACCTTTTAGGCTTTTCTTGGAGGCATGATTCTCCAACCTACTTATTGTTCTGGTTGCCATTTCCAGAGTCAGTCTGACCTTGAACACTGCAAAGTCCCTTCTGGGTCAAGGAGAGCTAATAGCTAGCCTCGGAGTATAACATCACTCCAAACCTGAGAACTACACAAGGAGCAATTCAAAGGATTCTTGCCTGCAAATCAGCCCAGCTGAGTAGACTTCAGTGGGGTTCTGAGCAGCCCTGCTTCGGAGGGCACTGTAACTAGCCTAGGGAATGTTTGTACCACAGTGGTTACACAGAGGAGAAGAAGAGCTGGTTTTTTACACCCTGTACCCAGCTTGCTGCTGGGGGGTAAACGGTAATGACTGGGGAAGGCACTGGCAAACCACCCCGTATTGAGTCTGCCATGAAAACGCTAGAGGGCGTCACCCCAAGGGTCAGACATGACTCGGTGCTTGCACAGGACCCATTATGCACGGGGGTTTTAGCGCACATTCGGGGTGGAATGGCGGCGACTAAAATCACGGATAACGCACGGAGCCGGCTGCAACCGGCTGCAGCTTCGGTGCATGCCGCCAAAAAAGCCGCGTCAGTGAAACGCGGAAGAAAGCGCAGCTTCCGGGTGACCAGGGTGCAACCAGAAGCGGCGCCCGGATCGGCGCGTGCATAATCGGTTACTCTGGGTTTTGCCGCCGTCGCGCCCCGCCCCGTGTATAACCGGTATGTGTCGCGTCTTCCCCCTCCGCGTTTTCCATGTGACCCGAAATCGCCGTTTCGGCGGCCGTGCATAATGGGCCCAGGGGATACCTTTACCTTTACCTTATTTCAAAGTGGCTCAAAATCACCTTCCCTTCCCCTCCCTACAACAAACAGTGAGGTAGGTGAGGCTCTGACAGAGAACTGTGACTGGCTCAAGGTCACCTAACTGGCTACATGTGGAGGAGTAGGGAATTGAACCCAGCTCTCCAAGTTAGAGGCTGCTCTCTTTAACCACAACAACCAACCTGGCTTTTCGTGTAGCAATGCTCAGAAATCATGCATTCTAGGATCTAGCCTGTACAGCCCATATCATCTCTAGTAGTCAGGCTGGCATGGTGTCCAAGCCTTGGGTCTCAAAATTTGAGGCTATACATGTTGCTGATTGCATTTGAGCCATGGTTGCCAACTCCCTGGAGAAAAAAAATCCAGTCCTTTTAAAAGGTAAAGGTATCCCCTGTGCAAGCACTGAGTCATGTCTGACCCTTGGGGTGACGCCCTCCAGCGTTTTCATGGCAGACTCAATACGGGGTGGTTTGCCTGTGCCTTCCCCAGTCACTACCGTTTACCCTCCAGCAATCTGGGTACTCATTTTACCGACCTCGGAAGGTTGGAAGGCTGAGTCGACCTTGAGCCGGCTGCTGCGATCGAACACCCAGCCTCACGGTCAGAGCTTCAGACTGGATGTCTGCTGCCTTACCACTCTGAGCCACAAGAGGCTCTCCAGTCCTTTTATAAGAGGTTTAATAGGATATTATTTACCAGATTAAGTTATTTACCTCCAGACCATGCAAAGCTCCAGCTATGCATTCCCACACATTTAGCCTCTATTGAAAGGACGGGAGATTGTCCTCTGGGGTTGTTGGCAACTGTCTCCATAATGCTTTAATTCATTATCATTTTAAAACATTGGTTTTTTTCCCCCATGAGATTTTGTCCTCTTGAAAGCCTGCGGAAGCTGGAAAGATGACCCAGCTTGCTGGAGGGTAAACGGTAATGACTGGGGAAGGCACAGGCAAACCACCCCGTATTGAGTCTGCCATGAAAACGCTAGAGGGCGTCATCCCAAGGGTCAGACATGACTCGGTGCTTGCACAGGGGAAACCTTTACCTTTTAAAAGGACTAAATAATGTCAGTGAAAGCTAGAAGTTGACACAGTTCTTTAAAATTCTTTTATCACAACAGATCAAAAACATCCATCAGGATCCGGCTTCTCAACGGCAGCCGTATTCTGTTAGCATAGGTTTAATATAAAAAAGTGACCTTTCTGTGTTTCCTATTGCAAACATGAGACAGGAGAACAAGACCTTTAAAGGCTAGGGGCTCTGCAGGACGCCTTATGGCTTGCACTAGAAGAGAGAATTCAGGGCCAAATGCTTTGAGGGGGCAAGGGTAGAGAGAGTTCCCTTCGACTGTTGTGGAATGGTAGTTCACAGCAAGCAGCTCTTTCACCTCCCTCCGGTCCTGTAGAGATAACAGCCCTTACCTACATTATTAGATTGTTATTGTTGTAAACAAAAAGTACCAGCAGCCAGATTCTCAGCCATTGCGTGGAAACATCCCACATAATGGCCGGAGTGATGGCTGGTGTGTCCGGGTGCCAGGCCCTGGCTGCCACGCCACCTCTGCCGCTGCCTCCTCCACCCATCCATGTTCTCCTAAGGGCAGGGGTGGGCAGGCAGTGGTGGCACAGCAAACAAGGCTGGACTCTGGGGCTTGCCAGCTGCTACCACTCATCCTCCGAGGCCACCCGCGCTCTCCTGAGGGCACAGGCAGCCTCAGAGGACAGGCAACAGAAGCCACCCCCACTCTCCATCTACTGGCATGGTCCCAGGAGTCGGGACTGCAGACGTCATGTCCGTAGACTTCCGTTTGAGGGGCGCACCAGTAGATGTTTCCACATCAATTATAGTAAGGCAACACATGTTGCATGGAGGTGGAAAGCACTGCCAAGTCACAGCCAATGTCCAGCAACCTAGTAAGAGACATGTGGATCAGGTCAGTGATACATGACCTGTGTATTTGCTATTTCCTTCCAGCCTGAAGAACCAGATTCCAGATGTAACAGCACTCTCTTCCTAGAGAGGGGCCAACAAGAGCCCTTATGATTTAAAAAAGGGTTCAAGATATTTATGTTAGTCCAAATACCAAACAAGACTCCCAAAGTAACCTTGGGGTTGCCTGGCAACCAGCAGGAAGCTGGGGAGCAGATAAGCAGATGAACAGAGTGAGCTGCTGTAGATTTGTAAAATTTGAAAGAGGCCATACAAGCCATCTAGTCCAACCCCCTGCTCAGTACAGCATCAACCTAAAACATCCTTGACGTGTTCCGCCAGCTGCTGCTTGAAGACTGCCAGATTCATTCAAGATTTCACTCATCCCTTTGTTCTAGACCGCCAGATTCATTCATGAGGCCAGCTTAAGTTCCTTCCTCTTGAAAAAAAAAAAAAGCTACTCTGAGAACCTTGTAGTACAACCACAGAAAGGAACTGCACAGAGAGCAGCCCGTAAAATCTGGCTCCATTTTCTTCAGAACCAAGAATCCACAGGTGCAAAGCACTTCAAATATGTGGGTGGGGCTGAGGAAAGGCCTAAACCTGTGCCATCATTTACCTCAGTATCCCCCTGCCTGAAAGCTCAACCAAATCATAGAAACCGGAAACCGCCTTGCTAATCACAGGAAGCATCTTACAAAGGATCACTTTTACTGGCTGTACAGCCAGGAAGGGGAGGGCTCTGCAGCTACTGCAGGGCATACGGTTTGCCCCCTCAGGTCACCTTTTCCCCCAGAGGGTGCCAACAATAAAAATCCACCAAGGTGGGTGGGTATTATTATTAGTGTTGCCAGCTCTGAGTGGGAAAATATCTTGAGATCAGGGTAGGGTGGGGTGGGGGCAGAACCTGGGTGGGGCAAGGTTTGGGGATGAGAAGGACTTCAGCAGATGGGGGATGGGAAGGACTGCCACAGAGCAGGTTTGGCCAAACTGTGGCTCTCCTGACACCCATGGACAGCAATTCCCATGATCCCCTGCCAGCCTATGTAGTCCACAGGAAACTGGAGAGCCCCAGTTTGGCCACCTCTGCCACAGAGTCCACGTTTCAAAGCAGCCATGTTTCCTCCTGGAGTACTGACTTGTATTCCCTGGAGAGCAACTGTAATAGGAGGAGATCTCCAGGCCCCACCAGAAACTTGGCGACTCTATTGTCCCTACACTGCCAAAGGAAGCTGAAAGAACTGCTTGCTCTCAGATCTTCATTAATTTCCTAGTTAGATTTGACAACCCTGTCCAGATCTTGCAGTTGGGAAAATTCACTCACATGAACTTGGTTCTGTATCCTACAGCTATGAAGACAGTCACCTCAAAATGGGGCAGCTTCCAGAGAACACCTAACTACAGAAGCAGACCTGGTAGCTGCACTGCTATTGCTGTGGTTCAGATGGCCATTCCTTATGTCTCCCAAGGGGGATGCTGAAGTTTATGGCACAGCATGAATCTCTCTTCCCTGTTATGTAAGGAAATCACAGTCTGACGAAGAGTGCTTGCACTCGACAGCTCACGCCCTGAATAAATCTTTGTTGGTCTGAAAGGTGCTACTGGACTCTGATTTTATTGTGCTACTTCAAACCAACATGGCTTCCCACTTGAATCTAGAGTGGGTTGTAAGCCCTGCAATTTCTGAGAAAAAAATATAGCCCAAGATCAAAGCAAGAACTGCTTTTTCTCTGCAGTCGAGTGCTGTTATGATGAGCCCAAGATGTTTCAAAGCCATGGCCCTGCGCATTCAAGCCCTCCCCATACACCAAAGGAAACCATAATAATCCGAGTGGGCTGTGTCCTTGTATCTCTTTGAGCCCAAAATTAGGATCTATCAAGCATAAATGGTATTCCGAATGGGAGCATAGGATCTGACACTTGCTGTGAGGTTTGGGGAGTGACCTCTTTTCTTCAAACAAAAGTGGGAAGGGGGAAGTATTTTGCAGGACTGTCCACTCCTGGTCTGGAAATCCCTAGAGATTTGGGGTGTGGAACCTGAGAAGGGCAGGGCTTGGGGAGGGGAAGGACTTTAGTGGGGTACAATGCCATAGAGTCTGCCCTTCCAAAGCAGCCAGTTTTTTCTGAGGCTTTATCAACTGGAGACAGAGGAGATCTTCAGCCAACACTTGGAGGTTGGCAACTCTTTATTTTGCCATGTCAGGGAGCTACTGTGTGTCGCCCGTTATTTGCTCCACACTCAACCCCAGTGATCCTAGGGGCACCAGACAGATTTGGGTTGGGCCCAACGAGGAGGTACGGATCTGAACTGCACCAAACCACGTGAGGAGCTATGCCTGTTGCTTCCACACCTACCACTAATGGCCAGGGAAAAAATGCTCCCTAGAGCAGGGGCATTTGCTGGCAGGGGCTCCTGGGAATTGTAGTCCATGAACATCTGGAGGACCACAGGTTGACCACCTCTGCCCTAGAGTGCTGCCAACATCTTTCCAGCTTGCCTTGGACCTGGGCAGCAACAGCACTGCTCTGGGAAGCAATGGTGGGCATTGGCTGTGCCCATGCCATGCTCAACCGGCTCAAGCAGCACTGGCTGTGACTCTGGAATCTGTCTCGGACTCAAGCAGCAGTCTAGACCCTGCAGGTCACATGAGGGGTTGTGGCTTCGTGGTCAAGCACCTGCTTTGCATGCAGAAAGCCCCAGGCTAAATCTTTTGCATCTACGGCTAAAATAAGATGAGAAGCACCAGGTTGGAAAATACCTGGAGGTTATGCAGGTAGAGACCAAAGAGGGTGGGGCTTGGGAAGGGGAGGACTCCAGTAGGATATCATGTCATAGGGTCCATCTTCCAAAGCAACCATTTTCTCCAGGTGAACTCATCTCTATCACTTAGAGTTTAACTATAATCCTGAGAGATCTCTAGCTACCACCTGGAGGTTGGCAACCCTAAATTAAAAATTCAGGTAGGAGGTGACATGAAAGATCTCAGCCTCAGAGCCTGGAGAGCTGCTGCCAGCCACAGTAGGCAATGCTGACCTTGACAGACCCAGGGTCGAGCCAGGGCTGGTTTATCCATGTAGCATGGAGCTAGGGGTCCCTCACTTCCAGAGGCCCCCACAGTTACCTCTCCCTCATGGATCAGGGCCATAGCCTCTCTCCTCCCCCCTTTTAGGACACTTGAAGTGACACTTCTTTCCACTGTGTGGGGTCCCTCTGCCCCCAGTCTGGCACCAAAATGTTACTCCATTAGGGCCCCATGAATCCTTAAACTGGTGCTACAGTCTCCGCAAATCCTTAAGCCACGCCTTGATCTAGCTCAGTATAAGGAATCTTCTTCCAAACTGTATTGAAAGTTGGGGCACATCTGTGGTGGTTACAAACTAGCCTGGAGTCTCCGGATCGGCTCTGGGCTGAAAAGGGAGCCTGCTACAGTTCCCCCTCCCCAGCCCTCCTCTGAGCCAGCAGCAACAACAGACCCCGGCACACCTCGAGCATCCAGAAGACCAATCCTAAATGTTTGCCTGTCTGCGTCCCGTGGGTTCCAAGAGAGTAGAGCTATTTCTAGAAAGCAAATGACATTTGCGGCAACTCAGAGCGGGGGCGGAGAAGAGGGGAGCCCCCCGGCCGATGCCAGCAGCCCCAGCAGTTTTTAACCACTTGGCAAGCTGCGATATGCAGGAGGCTGTTATGTAAGCTTTGCAGCACCAGAGGTTTATGTAACAATAGAGGGGAAAGCAGTGTGCAGAGGGGGACCGGGAGAGAGCAGCTTTGTGTGCAGCCGCTGAGGAACTAAGGAGCAGAGTTCCCAGGTGGGGAACAGAGTTCCTGGGTGGCAGCAGGGTTGCATGGCGAGGGGACTCTGTTTTGAATGTTAGGGTTCAAGCCTCAGGTATGAGAAGGAATATATATTTTTTTAATTCCATGGAGGATGTGCAAAGCATTTTCTTCTTTGCCTGGTGTAACTGCAGCGTGCCTACATACACCCCACCAGGTTTCCAATGCAATCCTTATAATCATCAGTAGACTTAGTCTGGAGCAACTGTACTTAGAACTGATACGAACCTAAGAAGCGTCACTGTCATGACCTCCTAAGTCCATTGAAATCAGTGCATTCAGAATAGTATGTTAAGCCTTGTGCCATGTTGGTGTTATCTCAATGTTTGGATACTTGCTGGCAGCAGGATTCCTTTTGCGCCCCAAAGAAGAATATCAATTTTCTCTGTCAGTTCTATTAAACAAGGACCAGGACGGGCTCAATTACTATAGTCCTCCATCATCCCTTTGCCTAATTAGTCCGGCTCAGAGATGGTGCTAAGCTTTGAGGCACGATGTTGTGCTTTCTGAGCAATGTGGTGCTTTTGGGATTTCCCTGCAGTCATCTCTCAGGCAGACTGTGCTGGAGAACAGATGGAGCTGCCTTCTACTGAGTCAGACCTTGTCTTTGTTGGTCAGTATTGTCTGTCTGAAAAGAGCCTCTTGTGGCATAGAGCGGTAAGGCAGCACACATGCAGTCTGAAAGCTCTGCCCATGAGGCTGGGAGTTCAGTCCCAGCGGCTGGCTCAAGGTTGACTCAGCCTTCCATCCTTCCGAGGTAAAATGAGGACCCAGCTTGCTTGCTGGGGGGTAAACGGTAATGACTGGGGAAGGCACTGGCAAACCACTCTGTATTGAGTCTGCCATGAAAACGCTGGAGGGCGTCACCCCAAGGGTCAGACATGACCCGGTGCTTGCACAGGGGATACCTTTACCTTTTAACTTTATTGCCTGTCTGACGGGCAGCTGCTCTCCAGGGTCTTTCACATCAACCAGTCCTTTTACCGGGAGATTCTGGGCACTAGACTGGAGATCTTCCACATGCGGAGCAGATGCTCCACCACTGCATGGGAGTGGCAGGCTACAAATTGCATGAATAAATAAAAATAAATAAGTAACAACCTGTCTCCTCCACTGAGGTACATCTTTCTTCCACCGTTCCATGAACTGATTTTTCTGCCTGTTATTCAATACCTATCTATATCCCATACTCCCAGCATTACTCTGAAGACAGCTTCCAATCAAGTAAAACAAATAAAAGAATCAACATCAACAAAAAGAATCTAAAGCAATAATCCAAACAACACAGACCTCAACCAGGGTAGCAAAGAGATGGCTGGAGTGACCAAGTACATGGTACTTGGTTCCAATGGCCATAGACAGATAGGATGTAATTAACATGGTGACTCAGGGGACTGGAGTCTATGGACTGGGACTGGGAGGCATTCACAATCACAGATCTTTTCCCCAGCCTCCTGAGATTACCAAAAAGCTGGTAAACCCTCCCCATGTTATTTCCCCTGGAAGGAAAACCGACCAGTACTGATGAGGTATCTGTGTTTTTCTTTTTCCCCATGAGGCAAATAGCAGGCCCTAAAAATGGCGCTGAAATGCACTTGATGTAGAGCTTACTCTCTGATGGGTGGTTGGTTCCAACAATCCATCAGGGGATGCTATTGGCAGTCAGGGATTTTCACTGGTTTTGTTCGTCTCCCCACAGTAGTCCTTTCCAACCCAAGAAACTCTCCCTGGGCATTCTGGTAATGGAAGAAGGGATCAGAGTTCCTTATGGAGAAAATATCCTGAGGCATGGTGGGCTGCTATGAAAAAGAAGACTTAGGCTATATTGACTGTGCTTGCACTGCCCTGATGGAGCATCTTGCATTGATAGAATCTCTGCCACTGGACAGGCAAGGAGGGATCATGTTGCAAAATACTAGGGATGCCAGTGCCCAGGTGGGAGCTGGGGATCCCTCAGTTTTACAGCTGATCTCCAGGTGACAGAGATCAGTTCCCAAGGAAAAAATGGCTGCTTTGGAGGGTGGACTCCATAACATTATACTTCATCCCAACTTCTACCTTCCCCATCCCAAATCCTATCCACCCAGCTCCACCCCCAAAGTCTCCTGATATCTTCCAATTCAGAGCTGACAACCCTACCTAAAGCCCCCTTTTTATAGATCCACCCCCATGACCTCATTGCATTTTGTCTGGTAACTGTGTCACTTTTGGAGAGGGGTATCTCAGGAGTCGCCTAAGAGAAAGGATGCTGTCACATCCACAGTTTGTATGATCCAACCCTGATTTTGTTCAAAACTTTGTATTTTGCTTTTATCACGCAGAAACATGAGGAAAAGCACGTACAAAAAACCCAGATCCACAGACTCAAAAAGATCCCCCAAATCCGAAATGTTGACCAGTGAGAAAAACGATGGATGAAGTCACTGTAAATTCAACTAAAAATAGATGTGCTATGCGGCGGCTGTGAAACATGAATTTCATTATCAATTAACGTTAATAACACAGAAAATGTCAGCCAGAGCCATCCTTTCAATGGGTAATCCAGCACCATATGAATAAGTACCACGCAGCGGTCATAGGAGCCCTCTGCTGCCTTCTTCTGTCTGAGTACTAATAATATTTTATTAGTTTATTATAATATGATGATATATAATTATAATGGCTTAATTTTTCAAGACAAATGTTTCCTTCCCTTAGCACCCTTTAGAAACCAATGATCTAATAACAAGAGACCATAAGGTTTTGATTTGCTTGACATGCATTAGTGCCTACGAGACCTAGGGATCCATAACCTTATTGAATTTATGGGTAGTTCCGTCATTTTACACAAGTCCCGACGCATTTCGCCTTACAGCGCCACATGCTACGTTTAGCTATTATACTCCCTCAAGAGATTCCTTTATAAAGTTGAAGTTGGTCCTTTAATATAAAAACTATTGTCCCTTGAAAAAGCTGTAAGGCGAAACACATCGGGACTTGTGTGAAATTATAAAGAATAAAAAATTACTCAAGGTAGAAGACTCTATATAAGTCCAATTTGGATATTTTATTCCCATATTGGTTCCCCAGTGCATATATATTTCTCTATATTTGTTTCTCCACTGGGACCCCCCCTTCCCATTTCTTTATTTTTTCATCCCTGCTCCATGGCATTATTTCCACTGAGTTCCCTTCCTTTCTCAGACTCCATTCCCAAATCTCTAGGAATTTTCCAGACTGGAGTGGGCACCCTATGCTGAGGAAATCACAAAATGGCTGCCATGGGGTACTAGGCCAGTCAAAAAACGTCAGAAGGTTACAAGTCAAGCATCTTCCTACAACACAGCCAGCAGTACCTCAATGAGTGCTCTCTGCAGACCCAACAACATGGTTCTTTGTGCTTCTGGATCGCTGCAGTCCGCTGTCTAAAATGTCTGCAGACCTTCCAGTAGTGCTGCTTCTTCCTCTGTCCTTTTTTGGTCTAGTACTATAGTGCTCAACTTAGAGCAGTTAAAAAAAAAAAACACCCACTAACTGTAAGAAAGACCGCATGGCGAAAAAGAGTGCAGGGGGTGGGTGGAAAGCAGCACTGTTTGAACTGACCAGAGCAATTCAGAGACAGCTCATTCACGGAATAAAATTCATTATGAAACTCCTGTCTCTGTATCACTTTACTCAGAATCAGGTTTAGACCGATAATGTGAAAGGGGCCTCAGACTGCAGCTGTGCTCCTTCCCAAAACCCTCTCTTTTGGTTCCTGCTTCAGACATTCCATTCTTACCTCATCAAATGGGGCTTCATCCTCACAGTTCTCAAGCACTCTGGTGTAGAAGGAGAGGCCTGCAGAGCCCAAAGAGAGAGATGCTGTTAGTTGGTGCAGAAACACACAACTCAGATGGAGTTGGCAATGAGCTTGAGGAACAAAGAGGTTTTTCGCACAAGTTCTGGGTTGTGGAGAACTCGTTGACAAACAAGAAGGAAAGGAAGAGGTGATTTTTAAAAGCTTGTACTTAGAAGAAACAGAATACAGAAACGATTATTCAACAGATGCCAAAGCGAGAACTAGAATACAATTTGACACATCAATAATGTAGATAAAGGCTGGCAAAAAAGAAAAAAGAAAATTTGTTAGTCACTATCTTAAGAAATGCATAAAATAAAATAAGAAATAACATTAAGTATAAATCAGAGAGTCTGCTCCCCAAAAACCTTGTTTGGTCTCAACAATTCCATCCGAAATATGGGAAGCCCGCTATGTTGTACTCTGCTCTGGAGTTGAACATCCCTCAGTCAATGGATATCGACGATGAAGTAAATCTGCCTGGCTGGCCACAAGATGGCCCAGCAGAAATAAGGAAGCTGATAGGAAGCTTGAAATCAGATAAAGCTCCTGGCTATGACCTAGTACCCCCTGATTTAATAAAGAGAAACATTGATTGGTGGACACCAGTACTACCCAAGCTCTTTACAGTAAATCAGGGAGTGACCAAATTTAGAAATACCCTTGTCACCTCAAATACTAAAGTAATAATAGGAGCAATAGCAATAATTATGGTGGTGGAAACTGCCAGTCAAGTCACAGCTGACTTGTTTCAGCCCTCAGGGTTTTCAAGGCAAGAGACGTTTAGAGGTGGTTTGCCACGGCCAGCCTCTGTGCCATGGCTCCGGTGTGCCTTGGGAGTCACCCATCCAAGTGGAAGTTCAGAACTGACCCGGCTTAGCTTCTGAGATCTTATAACAAACTACTGCATTTTATAGAATCATAGAGTTGGAAGGGGCCATACAGGCCATCTAGTCCAACCCCCTGCTCAATGCAGGATCAGCCCAAAGCATCCTAAAGCATCCAAGAAAAGTGTGTATCCAACCTTTGCTTGAAGACTGCCAGAGAGGGGGAGCTCACCACCTCCTTAAGCAGCCTATTCCACTGCTGAACTACTCTGACTGTGAATGTTTTTTTCCTGATATCTAGCCTATATGGTTTTACTTGTAGTTTAAACCCATTACTGTGTGTCCTTTCCTCTGCAGCCAACGGAAACAGCATCCTGCCCTCCTCCAAGTGACAACCTTTCAAATACTTAAAGAGGGCTATCATGTCCCCTCTCAACCTCCTTTTCTCCAGGCTGAACATTTCCAAGTCCCTCAACCTATCTTCATAGGGCTTATCCTCTTGAAACAACAGGTTGCAGACCAATCATATAGACATAACTTTTGATATTTATTCAAAGTAAAGATCTCTTTCTTTTCTTATTGCAGAGACCTAAGCCCAAGATGATTCTTCTGAACCAAACGCCCTGTCTCGTCCCAACGTTTCACCTACCCCCTTCTCAAAGGAGAACATGGGGGGGGGGGGGGGCTAGGAATTCCTCAAGGATAAGTTCCATTGAAAAATAAATTTCAAGTACACTGTTAATATTTTCAGTAGCTGTAATCTTTTCTTTTTTACTGGGAGCTGCCACAAACAATGCTATTTCATACCCTTATTCTGCTATGAAATCGTGTCGCTTATGTGGCAGCTCCCATTAAAAAGAAAAGATTAAAAGTATTGAAAATATTAATAGAGTATGCTTGAAAATTTCAACTGAACTTATCCTTGAGGAATTTCTAAGACCCTTTGGAGATTGTTTGACACCCCCCCCCCACACACACACACATACACACATTCTCCCTTGAAAAAGCGGTAGGCAAGAGTTGTTTTGTTATCTGTTGTCTAAAAAAGATAAAATTCATTAGTTTGTTATAAGTGCTGGGTTTTGTTTATACTTTATGCCATTTATGGTGGGCGGTGGGCTCTGATTGTTTTCCTGTGTGGTGTCAACTCCCGTTTCCCTCTTTGTTGTTATTTAGCTTCTGATCAAGCTAGCCTGGTTTATCCAAGATGATGATATCTGGTTTAAAAAATCCTCATTCGGCTACAGCTGATTATGAGCAAACCATCTAGCAGGGATGGCTCACTTCTTTAGCCTGTGGCACAGATCCTCCCAAGTTACTGTTCCCCTGCCCCTACATCCAAACTGCTCACCTGGCAATGTCTCCTACCTAGGAGAATGGCTGCCTAGTGCTCAGCATTCTTGAGATGATCCCCCACCTCCATACCATTTTTTAAAACTGCTCTGATAACAAAAGCCAGCCAGTGACGCTTTCTGCGGCTGAGCTGTGCTCACAAGGCAGGCTAATGATTTGAAGATTCCGTTTCTCCACATCTGTGGGGACTCCTCAGCGAGATTTTAGAGAACGAGCCCCAGTGGAACCCACTTACCAACATCTCCTCTCTGAGCTATTTGATCAGACCCAATGGCTAGAAATACTTCAAAGTCTGGGCGCCTGAGAGCAGGAAGGGGGGGACCCTGCCAGTCGGAAAACCTTCGGAGGCAGCCTTATGATAAATTAAGACTGTCAGAGGCACCATGGGGAGGACCTGGGTGTGCAGATAAATCTACATGCTCTTTTATTATTATATCACCAAACCTTCTCTTTGCAGCTGGGAAAGAAAAAGTAATTAAAATGCTAACGTTTCAAATTAAACCTCTTGGAAAGGTAACAGGCTTTGATGGATAGTATTTGTCTCCAGTTAAAGAGGTGTGTTTTCTTATTTTAATCATGTCAAGCATGCCTCATTTTTAAGGTTTCCAGCTCTGGGTTGGGAGATTCTTAGGGCCATTCCGCACTCGTTCAAAATTGCACAATGGTTGCAAATTAAAATCGCTACCGATTTGCTGTTATGCACAGCGTCGTTGACAATCTGCCACACTCCTGAAACCAATCCACAAAAAGCGCTTCGTTGTAGCGCTTTCAGGGAAATCCCAAAAAGTGGATTCACCCTCCGGAAAGCGCTACACTCTTGCAACCAATCTGCAACACTAGCGGGAAAGTTCTGTGCATTACCATTGTTGCGGTTTCTGCAAAGTCCCTCCCCCTGGCTCTCTCCTCTGATCTTCTGGTGAAGCGATCGCCATTTTTTTTTCTCGGAGCGAGCAGAGATCAACGCACCGGTGAGCCTTCGTTTACCCAGGGAGGCTTCCCCGGCTGAAGTCCCTCCCCAGTGCTGTTTTAAGTCACCAAGCACCACACAGCCCCGTTTGCTGGTTTATTTTCCCTTTATTTTTCACTCTATTTTCGGCCGAAAATCGCGCCCGTGCAGGGGGGGGGCATTATTTTTTTTTTCACTCGGGGGGTGCGTGGCAACGATGAAACGGCAGCTCAAACACCACCTGCTAGCTAGATGGGTCTCTCTGTTGCAACTAATCAACGCAGATTCGTTGCAATGTGTGTTTGTGTGTATTTTTATTTAAACCTTCCTTAAAGGGAAAGGAGCATTTTGGGAGCATGATAACAGCCGCCCATTGGCTGCTTGACGGCCAGGGGCGGGACAAAGCTCGGCAATATCGCTTCCGGCTAGCGATTTTTGCCGAGACCGGAAACCTGTGGGAAACGATAGAAACGCAACTAGATTCCACTACAAAGCCAGGTATGCATAACGACGAATTCCACTATTTAAAATGGCGTTTTTTCGTTCCGCAACCAATTTGCTACATAGATCCTGGTGTGGAATGGCCCTTAGATGTTTGGAGGTGAGGTCTGGGGAGGGTGCAATTTGGAAGGGCCAGGGCCTCAATGTGGTATAATGTCATAGCTTTCATTCTTCAAAGCAGGCGTTTTCTCCAGGGGAACGGATCTCTGTGATCAGGAGGTCACTTGCAATTCCCGAAGAACTCCAGTCCCCACCTGGAGGTTGCAAGGTGAGAAGAGAATCGACAAAGGCAGTCCAATAAACAATGTATTCCAAACCAGTGGTCCCCAACCTTTCTGAGGTTGGGGACCGGCAGGGCATTGGGGCGCGGCCCGCGGCCCGCGCGGGCCACGCCCACGCATCGGCCGCGCCCGCGGGCCGCGCCCGCGCATCGGGCCGCACCCGCGGGCCGCGCCCCGCATCGGGCCGCGCCCACGAGCCGCGCCTGCACAACGGGCCGCGCCCGCGGGCCGCGCCCCTGCATCGGGCCGCGCCCGCGAGCCGCGCCCGCACATTGGGCCGCGCCCGGGCCGCGCCCGCGAGCCGCGCCCGCATGGGCGCGGCCCGGCCCCGATTCCCTCTCCCCGCCCTCCCGCAGTCAGAAGCTTCCCGGCCGCAACCTTGCGGCCTGGGAAGTTTTTTACTGCGGGGGGGGGAGGGGCGGGGAGAGGGAGCCGCGGCCCGGCGCCATGGCCTTCGCGGCCCGGCACCGGGCCGCGGCCCGCAGGTTGGGGACCACTGTTCCAAACGTCACAAAAACAGAAGTGTGATCTATTTTAACCAGAATCAAATAAATCCGCCAGAACGGGTACCTAGGCTTCCTCAATGGCTGTTTTCTCATATATTACACATCACGATTGGTTCCAAAACCATTCTATGAATTTATAATCTCAAAGTATCACATTGACAAATTGCTCTCAAAGTAACAGAGAGTTCAGCATCTCCTTCTAAAGCGGCCTCACTGGACTGCCCCTGTCTATTCTCTTCTCGCCTTGTATCCTGCTTGAATCGTCGGTCTTTCTCCGGCCCCACCTGGAGATCGGCAACCTCCACGTACACTGCCATGCATGAAAAACCTCTGCAGGGTTAGTCTATGACTAGTTAGCTTTAGATAGTGTGAATCTTACAACAGTGGTTCTTAGTGCCTGTCTTGGGTTTCTTCCCTTTTACAAATTTTAAGCAATGCAAAAGGATAGTTGGACATTTATTTTTTTCAGATTAAGAACCAGCTTCTTCACTTATACTCTTTGGCCCAATCTGCAATTCTCCTGTGTGACCAGCCAATGACAATGAGGCAAGGAAACCTGAATACAACTTTCATTCAAACATACTTTCGGTGATATTGTTAGATTCAAAAGGTACGTGGAGGTCTTCACTGCAAAGATACAAGACTCTTTCCAGTTTTGATTTAATAGTTGAGCAGAAAGCTGTTTTTTTTCTTCTTCTGCATATGCTGGACTTCTACCTTTCATTTCTCACTTTACCATTCACAGTACAAAATTTCCCCCAGCCATTTTGGGCTGCAGTGGGAAAGAGGAGGGGAGAAAATTGCTTTCTGCTCATGAAAATTCTTCCACCAACGGAAACACTTGTGGGTTCAGAGTGAGAGAGGGTAACTGGTCCAAATTTGTCCAGTGAGTTTTAGAGCTAAAGTGGAATTTGAATGGTCTCACAGGTCCTAGCTCAACAACTACACACTGTGGTTCTCCTCAGCTTGCTATAGATGATAACTTTGGCCTATACATGCCCACCAACTAGGGATAAGCAATTCTACTCAGATAAACTGAAAACTACCCAAATCAATGATAGTTCAGGTACCTTTTCGGTTTATTTGCACCAAACCACCAATTCCATGCATTCAAAAAGTCTAAATCAAGCTGGCTGACTAATAATTTGGCAATTTGGCCACAATTTGGCCAACTGACTCAGAACACCTGCTGGTCCCCCCGCCCTCGGACGCCCTCCCATGACTGGAAAAAAAATTGATCTCCCAAAGTTGTTGTTATCATAGAATCATAGAGTTGGAAGGGGCCATACAGGCCATCTAGTCCAACCCCCTGCTCAACGCAGGATCAGCCCTAAGCATCCTAAAGCATCCAAGAAAAAGTGTGTATCCAACCTTTGCTTGAAGACTGCCAGTGAGGCAGTCTTATCTTTAAACCCGCCCCGCGGCACAGCGCGCCGCGGAATAAATAAAGGAGTAAGGGCTCTTGGGGAGGAGTTAGGGCGGGACCCATCCGGGATAAAAACTCAGAGAGCCACTCAGGGGCCAAGTGGCCAATTGGCCCGCCCCGGACTCCGCACCCACACTCTGTCCCCATATGGTTCGTTGCCAGGAAGACGCGGCCGCCCTGCTCCTTTCCTGCCAACGAACCATCGCCCTTCCCTCCCCATTCCAACTCCCCGCCATGGCCCCGCCGCCCTGCTGCCTCGAATGCTGGCCCCACCAGAAACACGCCCGGCACACGGACTACCCCCCAACCAAGCTGGCCGCCAACCTCGCCACTCTGCCAACACCCTCCGCCCCCGCCTCAGCCACCGTGCGGGCTTCCCACCCCGCCGCTGCCCGCCCGCAGCTGCCGCCGCCCGGCCCTTCCCAGGTGAACACTTTCCTCGCCGACCTTTCAGCCCACCGCCGCGATGCCGACCTGACCAATGGCTGCCTCCCCACCCTCCGCCCCCGCCTCAGCCGCCGCGCTCCCTTCCAGCCATGCCAACGACCGCCCACCCCCGCTGCTGCCCGGCCCTTCCCAGCCCAGGACTTGCCATGCCGCCCTTCGAGGCCACGACGCCGCCCTGACCAACAGCTGCCTCCCAAGACGAGGTTGAAGATAACGCCGGCGACAGGACTCCACACCAGCGCCGCGCCTGCCCCGTAGCCCGAAGCACTGTGCCTAGGCCGCGGCCGCCGCGCCGCTACACGTGGCTGCCCGCCGCTGACGGCCTCACCATCCATCCACTGTCGCTCCGGAGCCGCCGCCCGACAACGCTGGTAGGACGCCTTACTTCTTTCTACCCCCGGCCACGCTGAAGCCTTCCCGCTTCAGAGGGGGGCCTTTCTAGCGCCCATTTTATTTCTTGATAAAATGGGCTTTCAATCTAGTTATAAATGTTCCATAGATTATTAAGACGATTATTGAAAATTATACGATGTATTGTGAACTGTTATAATCTTTATTGGAAGTTGTATGATGTTACAGACTGTATAATGTTCCATGTAAAGTTATACAATGTTAAACCACTCAGAGCTGCAAAGAATGGGTGGTATAAAAATCCAAATGAATGAATGAATGAATGAATGAATGAATGAATGAATGAATGAATGAATGAATGAATGAATGAATGAATGTGTCACCCCTCCTGCTTACACAGGCAGTGCCTGAGGAAGTGGGTGAGGAGTGAGCATGCCAAACAGCTGATAATGGCCCTTCCCAGCTGGAGAGGGATTTAAAGAGAGGGGTGGGTCACCTGTCATTATCAGCTGTTTGGCCCACTACTCTTCCTTTAAATGCTCACCCCATCTCTGCAGGCAAATCTGGCTGTGAAGGTGGGGAGTGCATTTAAAGGGAATGGCTGGCTGCCTAAATCCCTCCCCACATTAATAGGCAAAGCTGCTTGCAAACGTGGGGGGAGCATTTAAAGGGAGCAAGTAGCTGCCTAATTGCTGATAATGACAGCTGCATGACCTGCGCCCTTTAAAATTTCCCTCAAGCTGAGGAAGGATTTAAAGGGAGCAGTTGGGCCAACTGTCATTTTCAAGTGTTCAGCCTGCCAGCCGCTCTTTTTAAATGCTTGCCCCACCTTTGTGGGCACCTTTGCTCATATAGGTGGGGGGTCGGTTTTAAAGGGGAGGTGGCTGCCTAACAGCTGATAATGACAGTCACATCACCTGTCACCTTTACATTTGTCCCCAAGGTTTGTCTGAGGTGGGGAAATAAGGAAGAGATGGGGGGCAAGGACATGGGGGCATGTAGGCATCACATAGCTCTAGGAATCGCCAGAAACTCTGTGGTGAAACATTCCTCTATTATCAGCCCATGATCCATTTGCCCATCTTTTCTGCCCATCTCACCCTTCTTTCCCTTGCTGCTTTTGGCAGCAGTTCCTCTGGGAAAGAATTCTACACCAGGTTCAGCCTTTTCCCTCCCTCCTCCTACATGTAAATCAAGCAACAATTTAATGCAGTTCTTCCCACTTGAAATGCGTAGTTAAACCTGCCACCTTTTGCTCTAACTCTTCCCAGGGTCCTTTTCTTGCTATAATGAGATTTATTCCACTGACTGAACACCCACCCACAGGGAGACCATGCTCTGAACTTGTACAGGAAGGCAAAAATGCCTAGACAAGCAAGCATGAAACTTTCCTGATTACTGCTTTGGAGTTTCCCCATGACTCCTCATAATCACACTTATGTACTTCATTCATGATACCAATAAAACTACCTGGGCTGATTCTGCACTTACTTTGTTTATTCCGTTGTGGATCCTGCTGAATTCAGATTGATTTGAACTCGGGTCTTCCTCTATCCCCCTCCCCCCCCCGCATTGAAGCAGAAAGTGTACTGCATGTGATTAGGGAAGCTCAGAAGGGGGGAGGAACCAAGTGCAGCAGGAGCCTCTTTTTTTCTTGAATGGGAGGGGGAGGATTGGAGACAGCAGAGGAGGGAGAATAAATCCAAGAGGCAATCTCTGCCGAGAGAAGTTAGGGCTTCTGAAGCTTCATCTTTAAGGGGAGCCTTGCAACCTGGGAATCATGACATGGTGCCCTGGCCAATCAGGGCTTTTCTACAGCATTGGATGCTTAGCAGTAAGTTATTTCAGGGAAAACAGACAGCAGCACACTTACTGATGGCTATTTTTTCAAATAGAGAGGGTTATATCCACTCCAGGATATTGCAGGGAAAAGGTATGGTCACTCTGGATCAATCATGCTTGTTGCAGATGAAAAATTTAAATTACCCAAAATCAAAATGGAAATCATATTCAGTGTAGATGGCAGGGATTGAATCAACCCGAGATTGGAATAAAAGCTCCATGAAGATTCAGCCCTGGTGATCACAGACCTATTGGGTGCCAAACAGTCCCTTTTGCACCTTGACCTGATCAAGGTCTTCCAACCTGGTGCCAAGAGGAAGTGCTGGCATAGATATGCTAAAAGGTATGGGTGGGGATTCCAACCTCCATTTGGGGTTTGGAGATCTCCTGAGATCATGACTGATCTCCAGACTACATGGACTGATTCCCCTGTAGAAAATATCTGCTTTAGATGATGAACTCTATAGCATTGCCTCCTTCCGAAGTCCTTCCCATCCTAAACACCCTCTTCAGGCTCCACCCCTAAATCACCATGTATTTCCCAAATCAGAGCTGTACCCCTTCCTATGTTATTTACCCTAGAAGGAAAGCAGACCGGTACTAAGGTACCTGTGGTTTTCTTTTTTTCCCATGAGGCAAATGGCAGGCCCAGGGAGGTATCCAGTTTAATAAAGATGGTGCTGAAATGCACTGGATGTAGTGCTTTCTCTCATGTAGGTGCGTCCAACAATCCATCAGTGGATGCTGATGACAGTCACGGAACTTCACTGATTTTGTTCCACTCATCACAGTAAAAGGTAAAGGTAAAGGTATCCCCTGTGCAAGCACCGAGTCATGTCTGACCCTTGGGGTGACGCCCTCTAGCGTTTTCATGGCAGACTCAATACGGGGTGGTTTGCCAGTGCCTTCCCCAGTCATGACCGTTTACCCCCCAGCAAGCTGGGTACTCATTTTACCTGCCTCGGAAGGATGGAAGGCTGAGTCAACCTTGAGCCGGCTGCTGGGATTGAACTCTCAACCTCATGGGCAAAGCTTTCAGGCAGCTGCCTTACCACTCTGCGCCACAAGAGGCTCTTACTCCTCACAGTAGTCCTTTCCAACCCCAGAAACTGTCCCTGGGAATTCTGGTAATGAAGAAGGGATCAAGTCTTCGCCACAATCTCCAGACCAGCAGAGCTATGCTGCCCTGTGACTCTGGGAATAAACTTTTCAAGGATTGCAAAGGACCATGGAAGGAAGGAGGAAAACACTGTGATTCTTGCATTCCATGCACAACCTCACATGTACAGTTATTCAAGATATTCCCTTTCAGTGCTGGTTTTTTGATCCCCACATGGACAATACACTTGAATTTTTCAATGATGCATAATTGGAAGGGATTGCAAAGGATAGACTACAGAATTCCTAATGGCCTCAGTAAATCAGAGAAGGGATGTTAATAATAAAAAGGAATGCAATAAGGCCTTTGCAGACCCAGGGATCAGGAAGCTCTACTCTGCAGCTGACGGCCTGAACAGCCCAGGAGATTCTGCGGTGGGGCTGAACTGTCATTCAGAAATAATGAGTATGACTTCCGAATGTAGAGATTTCTCCAGATGCTCTTCAAACTCAGAGGTAGGGAAATTTAAAAACTATTTATGGTTAAGATGATGGATTGCTCAGGGACATAGAAATAATTCACTACAAGAATACAAGGATCTGGCATTTGTCACCCATGGAGAACCTCTGCAGAACCACTACAACCCAGAAGCCACCACCGCAACCAAGAAGTACAGATCTGCTTTGAAAACGGACATACTTTACTTGATATGAAAGCTCAAGAAGGAGCAATTGGCAGACATTATAACAGGTAAGAATGGCATTTTTAAAATGTCTCCACTGTCTCCCCATCAGAAGTGTTGGGTTTAAAACCTTGGACAGCTTGGGATGGACCACATTCCACTCAAATCGCATACAAATCTATCTGCATCTTAAGGTCCTCCTTGCAGAACCTGTGTGTAGGTCAAAAGGAAGAAGAAGAAAAGAAGAAGAAAAGAAGAAGAAGAAGAAGTTTTATACCCTGTTTTTCACTCCTAAAGGATTCTCAAAGTGGTTAAGATCACCTTCCCTTCCTCTCCCTATAACAGACACCTCACAGCTGGGAGACCTCTGAGAGAACTGTGACTGGCCCAAGGTCATCCAGTTGGCTGCATGTGGAGGAGGAGTAGGGAATCAAACGTGGTTCTCCAGATTAGAGGCCACTGCTCTTAACCACTATCCCAGACTGCCTGGAGAAGGTAATATTTAACTCTTTCCCCTGTGCAGTTTCCAAATTTGAACTGCTATAAGGCCCACAGGGGAAAATGTGGCTCCAGCTTTGGTTGTTGTTGTTGTTAGGTGCAAAGTCGTGTCCGACCCATCGCGACCCTGTGGACAATGATCCTCCAGGCCTTCCTGTCCTCCACCATTCGGAGTCCATTTAAGTTTGTACCTACTGCTTCAGTGACTCCATCCAGCCACCTTATTCTCTGTCGTCCCCTTCTTCTTTTGCCCTCGATCGCTCCCAGCATTAGGCTCTTCTCCAGGGAGTCCTTCCTTCTCATGAGGTGGCCAAAGTATTTGAGTTTCATCTTCAGGATCTGGCCTTCTAAGGAGCAGGCAGTGCTGATCTCTAGGACTGACCGGTTTGTTCGCCTTGCAGTCCAAGGGACTCGCAAGAGTCTTCTCCAGCACCAGAGTTCAAAAGCCTCAATTCTTTGACGCTCGGCCTTCCTTATGGTCCAACTTTCACAGACATACATTGCAACTGGGAATACCATAGCCTTGACTAAACGCACTTTTGTTGGCAGGGTGATGTCTCTGCTTTTTAGGATGCTGTCTAGATTTGCCATAGCTTTCCTCCCCAGGAGCAAGCGTCTTTTAATTTCTCCAGCTTTGGAGAACACCTCAATTGGGAGAAAGGTACAAATGGTAAAAGATAACCCTTTCCCTTTCCCAATTTCACTTTCCCAGTCTGAAATACACACTCACGCCTGAATACAAGCACACGTATTCACACGTTGATCTAACATTGATTTTTGTTTTTGCTAACAGGACTCTTGAAAAATCAAATTTAACTAGGCTCTTGGTTTTTTATTTACTGCCTGCCTTTCTTGTTGAGACTCAAGACAGCTTACACACTGTAAAAAAACGCAACCAGGCAGCATGGCCATCCATTTTCTCTCTTTAAACACACCCCATGCAGTCACAAGAATGATTTGTTTGCAAATGAAGACAAGGGACATTTTCCAGTGGTTTTTGTCATTGCCTATTTGGTGATATTCAGAATGGAAGCTGGCCAGGTAGTTCCTGTTGCTTTTTGCTCACAATTTACTGGCTTGCTAGGATAAAGCATGCTCCAGGGTCACGCATCATTTAAAATCAGCAACATTTTGAGCATATGTCACTTCTGCACTCATGGAGGCCTTCATCAGTCATTAGAAGAATTGTCAGATTGGAGCATGCTCAGAATTTTCTGGGTCAAACAACAGTTTGTAGGGGTAGGCAGTGGAGAACAGAGGAAAATCTTTGTGAACCAAGTTAGAATACTGGATGGACACAAATACATCCATTTTGGGAGTCATTAGGCATAGTAGGCAAAGCCGAAAAACCAAAGAAATCAGTTTCTTCCACGCTGCCACCCAATCCTCCCCAATAGGATCAAAAGCAAGAAAAGTATCTTGAACGGCCCTTAGCTGACTCACCTGCAACACAAGGAAGGATCCTGATAATCTCTTGGTAGAGTTGCCAATTCCAGATTGGGAAATTCCTGAAGTTTTTTGTGTAAAGACTGGGAAAGGTAACATTTGGAGAGGGACCTCAGTGGGGTTTCACAGAGTACATCATCCAAAGCAACCACTTTTTCTCCAGAGGGACGCATCTCTGTAGTCTGGAGATGAATGATAATTCCGGATCTCCAGGCCCCATCTGGAAGTTGTCAACCCTACCTCTTATCTTATGCCCTGTAGCTACTGCAGGCAGCAAAATGTCTTTGCTCTGCCCTGCATGTCATCCTTAAGGTCCCTTGCAGCTGCAGGAAGCAGGCCAGATGTTTTCACACAAGCTGCATCCTGAGGCGAGCCGGGAGACTCCCCACCTCACCCCAAGAGTCTGCTGAGCTGATCTCCAGTTCCCTAGCCTGCTTGCAAGGGACACATGGGTGCGGCAACCAACCTGGCAGACAAGCCAAGAGAAACTGTGACGCAAGTGAGAGGGCCTATAAATAGATGGACCTCATGGGAAGGAAAAGCAAGAACTGTTGGGCCTAATAGAGAAGCTGCGAGTATAGAGGAAAGTGCAGACAAGATAATTCTGGGAAACAGGAGGGATGGGAGCGAGAGTCATCACAGCAGGGTACATTCTGTGGTTATCCCATCCCTCTGCCACTTGATCCTCACAACAGTTTCTAACCTGGAAAGCTGGATTTGATTCCCTACTCCTCCACATGCAGCCCACTCGGTGACCTTGGGATAGTCACAGTCCTATTAGAGCTGTTATCACAGAGCAGTTTGTCTCAGAGCTCTCTTAGCCACACCTACTTCAAAGGGTGTCTGTTGTGGGGAGAGGAAGGGAAGGCGATTGTAAGCCGCTTTGAGACTCCTTTGGGTAGTGAAAAGTGGGGTATAAAAACTAAGTCTTCTACTTCTTCACCATCAAGTCCCTTCTGACTTATAGCAACCCTATGAATTCCTGACTTTTGAAACATCCTATCATTAACTCCATTGATCAGGTCTCACAACTAGAAGGCCATGCCTTCGTTGACTAAGCCAGCCCATCTCATGTCAGGTCTTCTCTTTTCCTACTGCCTTCAACATTCCTTAGCCTTATTGTCTTTGCTTTCAGTTTATTTCAGTTTATTGTTATTGTTGCAACCATAGGCCATAACATCCCAGCATATGCATCAACATGTAACAGTGGGCCACAACCAAAGGGTTAAAATGTTTTTTACATAGCAGGAATTTTAGAAGTTTAAAACTTAGATGGGAAGATGTCATTGCAACAAAAAATCCATAAAACGACACAGAACTACAATTGAGCTAGAATTCTTGCAGAATTAAGAGACACTAATTTCTTCCTTATATTGATAAAAAGATAAATGTAGCCACTTTGATGGTAACAAAAGGACTAGCATCAGCCAATAAAAAATTAATACATTCCTCATCTGAGCCAGAAAAATTTACAAGAAGATAGTTCAGCAGTTTGTTTCGACCGGATCCATATAGAAAATAGTGTATAATATCCTCCACCTGATTAAGACCATTAAGGTTATAAGCGTTATTCCATAGGTATTTTTTGAAAACTATTTTGTACATACTCTGATGGCATCATTTAAAAATGTACACTAGTAAATGCCTTTCTTGATGCAACATTCGAAAGGTCAGCTAAGTCCCTGGATAAGAATGCGTTTTTCTTAATCCAAGGATACCATCGAGAAGATTTAGATAGTCAGACCATGCCGATATCACAAAGGGCATCTTTTTCAAAAAGCCAATTAGGAATTTTGCTTGAGTCCCCCAAAGAGGGCAAGGAGTATAATTGCAGGATAGGGGACAGCAAATTGGACACCTGATTCCCTTCCTTGTAGTCCCCAAAACAATATTTTGCCAAATGGTCTTTGAAAATGCTGTCAAGTTTCTTACAATCTTATAATATTCTAATAGTTTCAAGTGGGCTGTTGTTGTAATAGGGGGTAGTTCAACTTCTAAACTAGTGTGCAGCTGACAAGATTTCTTTTAAGAAGTTGTTCTGAATTATTTCAAGCGGGTTAAACATTTTCTCATTCCACCCCCAAATTCCAGTCCCATGCAAAACCTGGGTGATATCTTTGCTCGGGAATACTTTAAGGACTGGGGCTATTAGCTGGCCCCCCCCTTTGAAAAGAAGAATTTTAAGATCGCTTCCAATGTACAAAAGGCAGTTGATAAGGTGGCCTGAAGATGTTCCTGCCAAGACAGAAACCAATGAAATATTATGCCTAGTTATTTAAAGCAGGGGCATTGTTCTATTTCACCAGCATTAATAGCCCATCTGGGCTTGAATCTATTATTACCGGACTACAATTCTGGCTTTGTTATAATAACTCTGAATTCCTCTCCATCAACAGTAATCGACCAAACTAGCATCCTTCTGAGCCCAAATTTGATAAAAGACATGATTGTCATATCATCTGACTGAACATTTCTGACCTGCCAATGAAGGTAGGGTGGGGGGAATTCTGAGACTGCAAGACCTGGATGCCTGTCCCCAGCTAGGACCTGGAGATCCCTTGGAGTTATAGCTCATCTCCAGATGATAGAAATGGAGAAAATGGCTGCTTTGAAGGGTGAACTCAACAGTATTATACTCCACTCCCTCCTCACCCCAAATTCCCCCCCCCACTCCTGGCTCCACCTCCAAAGTCTCTACGTATTTTCCAACTCAGAGCTAGCAACTGTGCCTGGACAAAATCATTGATATAAAATTAAACATGAAAATTTCTGTGTTTGGCAGTGAGTTTTCTCTTCAAAACCTTCTGTATTCTGCCATTTCTCCTTCTCACTCACTCAACTGATTACAATATACATCTGCTGCACATTTCAATTAAGGTGAAGGTTTAACTAAATCCATCTGTGCAAGAAGCCCAAGGGGTGGCTAATCTGTGGCTTTCCAGATGTCCATGGACTACAATTCCCATGAGCCCCTGACAGCATGATGCTAGCAGGGGCTCATGGGAATTGTAGTCCATGGACATCTGGGGAGCCACAGTTTGACCACCCACGGGTGCTTGGATAAGGTGCCCATTTATCCCGCATCTCGCAGGACAATCGCGCTTTTTGGAAAAAGGTCCCATGTCCCGGAACTTTTTTAAAGAGTCCTGCCTGGCTGCAGGCAGCCTCACAAGTTGCTTGAACCAGCCTGGCTTTGGGCAGTGGTGATGGCGGCAGCGAGCAGGACCCATGGGTGCTTTCCCTGCTGGCCAGGCAGGACAGCGGGCGGCTGAGCAGGATGTCCACCATGGAGCAACAGCAACAGTGCCCCAGGTAAGGCCCACAACGGACCCCGGTCAAGCCCTCCTCCTCTGAGACAGGCCCCGCCCCCTTCTGTCACTGCCCCCCCCACTGCCGCCACCGCCGAGCAAGAGCCTCCCCCTCCCCCTGCTGCCCCTCCCACCGCCCCCAGTGTCCCGCTTTAGCTCCCTCACTATCTGGTCACCTTATGCTTCTCCCTCCGTCACCATTGCGCTTCATGCCAGAATGAGACTCCCTTCCTCCAGTCCTAACCTGGCATTCTAACACTGCATCCCACTATCAAAGTTTTAGTTCCTGTTTTGTTCTGCCTCAGAGTGGGGAGGCAGCTGAACTGTATGCTCTTCTCTATGTTGGGTCTGGTATAGTGTAATGCTAAGTGACTGCAAATCAGGAAGTCCCCTGCTTGTATTTCGCCTCTGCCTTGAGCTCATTAGATGGCCTTGAACAAGCCATTATTTCCACCCGGCTGCACCGTGTACATACATTTGAAAGCACAAAACGCAAGCCTTTAGACCTTAAAACTCTTCTGTTTAGATATTCAAAACACTGTACACAAGTAGATGTTAAAGACAATGCTGTAGCTGGATTCTAGTGGCTAGCCGTGTTGGTCTGAAGTAGCACAACAAAATTTGAGTCAGGTAGCACCTTTAAGACCAAGAAAGATTTATTCAAGGCGTGAGATTTCGAGTGCACGCATACTTCCTCAGACAATGGAACAGGGATCATAAGAGTACAGCTATCCGGAAAAAATAAATTAGTAGCAAATTAGTAAATGGTATCATAATGTTCAAAATATACAATATGATAATCTTTTGCTAGAAAAGCAGTCTTTTAGGTTCAAGCAGCTGGCCTGCCTTTACACAGAGCCAGGTTTTTACAAGACAGAAGAAACACAAAGGAGCACCTCTGGGCAGGGAGTTATCTAGGCTTTGTGCCATGATTGGACAAGCCCACTTCCTCTGAACAAATGCAGTCTTGACAAACTGGCAGTCTTCAAGCAGCAGCTGGACAGATACTTGTCCTGGATGCTTTAGGCTGATCTTGCATTGAGCAGGGGGTTGTACTAGATGGCCCATATAACCCGTTCCAACTCTAGGATTCTATTATTCTAACTTAGGAGGTTTCTTAGAGAGAGGGAGCAAGTGGGTACAAGTGGTTATGGTTGAAACTTTCAAGAAATAGAAAGAAAGTGGTTAGGGGATTAGCCTATGAGAATGAAGTAAAATAGTATGGGGGGAATGGCAGAGAAGGTGGAGAAAGAAGAATCATTGTAATTTCCCCTTCTTTACTTCCGCATCACACTGTTTGTGCATATTTAGCTTACAGTCTGCAAGTACCCCAAGATCTCGTTCATACACACTGCTACCCAGAAGTGTCTCTCCCATCCAGTGTGCAGGAGGGATGAGAACTGGCAGTGGAGGGATCTGGGAGAGCCAGGTTGAGACCCCCCCCACTCCTGAGCCAATAACCTGTCATCTGGGTTAGCAATCCCCAACCTGTGGACTGCGAACCACATGTGGTCCGTTGACTAATTGGAGGTGGGCCCCAAAGGATGCCTTCTCCCCCCACCCCCGGCCCTTTACAACACACTTCGGGTGTCCTTGTCTCCCATCACTCCCAGATGGGACTATCTCGTTGCAGAGAAACAAGCTCAGGGTTCCCATTGATTTGTCATTGTCATGAGTTAAAATTTCCATGAAAATAAAATGTTCCTTATGTCCATTGTTGTGGCGTGTCTGTATCTTATTTTGAAGGGATGTTTAAACATTACCATAGTGATCAGAGAGCGTTAGGGCAGTGGCTGAGAGTAGAGGAGTAAACTACCCCCCCCCCCACTGGGCCTCAGTAAAATTGTCAAGCGTTGAATGGTCCCCGGTGATAAAAAGGTTGGGGACCACTGATCTGGGTGACTCGGGCCAGTTGCTCAGCCTGCCCTAGACCCCTTCCCAGGGTTAATTTTGGTTGTGGAGTGGGGCACTGGAGGGAGAAGTCTGGTTTGCCTCCTTGAAATTCTCAGAGGTAGGATGGGGGAAGAGAGAAAACAGAAAGCCAGTAAAAGGTAAAGGTAAAGGTATCCCCTGTGCAAGCACCGAGTCATGTCTGACCCTTGGGGTGACGCCCTCTAGCGTTTTCATGGCAGACTCAATACGGGGTGGTTTGCCAGTGCCTTCCCCAGTCATTACCGTTTACCCCCCAGCAAGCTGGGTACTCATTTTACCGACCTCGGAAGGATGGAAGGCTGAGTCAACCTTGAGCCGGCTGCTGGGATTGAACTCCCAACCTCATGGGCAAAGCTTTTAGGCGGCTGCCTTACCACTCTGCGCCACCAGAGACAGATCTTAACCCTCCTTGGCTGCTGAAGGGCAGAGGGGGTGCTGAAAAACTACCTTATTTACTTGCAAGGAAGAAGAACTGTCTCCTAAAAGGGCTATATATACAAGAAGTAACACGTTTATATGCAAATGTAAGATACCATCCATTTCATAGCATCCCTTGGGGGGGGGGGGAAATAGTCTTACATATGATTAAATACATTTAATGTGGCTTTGAGGATTCCTCAGTAAATCAATTGCTTTCACTCCTCCGAGTCAGTTCCTTTGTGTGTTTTGATTTTAAAAAGAATATTATGAATTAGATTTGCCCGAGTCATCTATAAACTTTACATCTCTGGCATTTGGCATTACATTTTATGGCACCCGTGACCCAGCCAGCCCAAATAACTTTCATGCCAGATCTGGCCCTCAGAGCAAATGAATTTGGCACCTTGGCTCTAGATAATTAGTGGGTTCCAGTTTTGTCTCTCTTTCAACTAGGGAAGGATGAAAGTGAAAACAGATTTAGGCCATTCTCTCAGGCATGCAGAGGTAATAAAGTATCGCTTCAGATCTGTTTCTTTAAGGGGGGGAGTGGTCAAAGATGGGGTGGGAAGAGATTGGGGTTAGGTAAAGCTGGCCTGGCACCCACAGCTCAAGGGCTGAGAGCTGCCCATAAAGAGCTGGGTTCTATTTCAGGTGTGACATTAATATTTAGAACCTAACAGCTTGGAATCCAGCTCCAGAGACCAGCAAATCCATCTTCAGAGCCACCCTGTGCAGAAGAGAATAACCACTGATCCTTGCCAGTAGGGAAAGGGGTATCTGTCACAGTGCTTAGCAGCGTGTCTTTATCATAACTCTGCCAATCAATATTTGTTCCCTTCGCACTGACAATGAACAAGCATTGCCAAGGGGGCCAAAGAAAGAAAAACTACAAAGGATAGGTTCATGTCAACACTGTTACAGGGGGACTGTTTTCCTAAAATGCTGAACTGCTTAGATCAGCAGCACGATGACTACATGAAGTCGCTCTTTCCTTGATAAGAAGGGCAATAGCTCAAGGACAACTCATTTTCTCTGTAAAATCAGAGTCCAGTAGCACCTTTAAGACCAACAAAGATTTCTTCAAGGCGTGAGCTTTCAAATGCAAGCATTCTTCGTCAGAGTATGAACTGACCATCATGACAGTAGGAATATATAAGCCACTTTCTCTGCACATTGAAGGTCCCTGGTTCAATTTCTAGTACCTCTAGTTACAAGGATGTCAGGCAGCAGCTGTTAGGAAAAACCTTTCACTACCTGAGAAACTGAAGAGCCAATGCCAGTTAGAATAGACAGCGCTGGCCCCAATGGACCAGTACTCTGATTCACCACATTTTTATGCTCCTACTACTTATTTCAGGAGTACGGACCAAATATAATAGCCATTCAGTATTTCATCTTCAGTAAGCATGATCGGAAACCCAGGTTAGGGGGTGCTAGAAACTTATGAAACTTGGCATCCTGAACATCTGCATGTAGAGGGTGTTCCACAGTCAAGGTGCTACAGCAGAGAAGGCCCAGCCCTTGTGGCCAGACTGTGCTTCAGAAGGTGGTGGAGACATCTGGAGCAGAGTCATCCACAAAGGTGTCCTGGGGGCAGAACAAGAGGAGATACTGGGAATTCTGGGTATGGAGTACAGTTTTAAACAGATGACATGTGTGTAGAATCAGGACTCAGGGAGAAAGGTGTTGAAGCCTTTCTCCTCATGCCATTTCCCCAGCCCACAGGGCTACTAGTAGCCTTATAAGGACAAATAGCTAGGTCCTGTAAAGGGGGCAAGTAGAATCCTGCAAGGGTTGCTTTGGGGGTAGAGGATGACAAGAGGGGGAAAGGTTTCCCCTGCCCACTTTAATTATGTCCTGATCTCATTTGTTGGTAATTGGAAAGGGTAAAAAAAGCTGTAAGCCAGTCAGTGATAAGATAAGGTGACCAGATTGTCCCACTTTAGGAGGGGCATCTGGGGGCACCTGGCAAATTGTACTTACGTTGAAAATTTAAAAATATATACTACAATACTATTTTTGCATTCTATGCATTCTATTAAACTTTTTGTTGCTCCATATGGACCAAATTTTTAATCAAGAACACCCCCGGTCAATGGTGTCCCGCTTTACCAATGTTAAAATCTGGTCAGCTCAAGATAAGAGATGGCTTCTGACTGTTCCTATTGATTATCCATTTAGATGGGATGTGAGATTAGTTTGTTGTTGTTGTTATTATGTGCGAAGTCGTGTCCGACCCATCGCGACCCCATGGACAATGATCCTCCAGGCCTTCCTGTCCTCTACCATTCCCCGGAGTCCATTTAAGCTTGAACCTACTGCTTCAGTGACTCCATCCAGCCACCTCATTCTCTGTCGTCCCCTTCTTCTTTTGCCCTCGATCGCTCCCAGCATTAGGCTCTTCTCCAGGGAGTCCTTCCTTCTCATGAGGTGGCCAAAGTATTTGAGTTTCATCTTCAGGATCTGGCCTTCTAAAGAGCAGTCAGGGCTGATCTCCTCTAGGACTGGGATTAGTTTAGGATGAGTTTTTTCGCCGCAACTTCTTGGTCTGATAGGCCTTTTTATCTGTTTTTACTGTGGATTTTGGGGGGGGGTGATTTTATGTGATTGTAACCCACCTTGAGCCTCCGGGGGGGAAGGTGGGAAATAAATAAATAAATAAAATAATAATTCCCCACTTCTCTACCTGGAAAATCCCCTCCCTTTGTTCAGTGTTGGAATATGCAAGATCAGTAGTGGGTCTGAATTAATAGTGTAAAAATTCCTACAGAAGGCAAGGAAGGAGATGGGTATCTAATCTAGTTAGTTTAGAAACTTCCAGAATGTTTTTTCAAATAAGTTCTTCCTCTGTCCTGTGGCTCAGTTGGAGACTTCCTGCTGTTTTGCATACACTTCCCTCTGCTTGCTCTCTCGAACTCTCCTCTCTCTTTCTATAGAAAGTTGTTTCTCTTCTAAATAAAACTATTTTATTCCTTTAATCAGCTTGATGCTTTGCACCTTTTGGCATATTTAAACCATGCTAGCATTTATGCAGGGGTAGTCAAACTGCGGCCCTCCAGATGTCCATTGACTACAATTCCCATGAGCTCCTGCCAGCATTTGCTGGCGAATGCTGGCAGGAGCTCATGGGAATTGTAGTCAATGGACATCTGGAAGGCCGCAGTTTGACTACCCCTGTGGGTCTGACTACAGTCTTGACCTTAATGAAGATACATTCCTCTGGCTGAGCTCTCAAAACACACTGGAGTTCACACAATGGAATAATGCATTTGTCTCATGCTCTTGTTTGATTTGGGGGGGGGGGGAGTGTTAGTGGGACATTCCCCTGTCATGTGTTTTCATTACACAATTCTAGAATGACTGAGCTGACATTCCAAACAATGGACTCTAAACTAGAGAATTGGGTTTGCAGCCATCTAGTTGTCCTTGGGCTATTCACAGTTCTTAGCTACCCACCTACCTCGCAGGGTGTCTGTTGTGGGCAGAAGAAGGGAAAGGTGTTTGTAAGGTGTTTGTAAGCTGCTTTGGGTCTCCTTCGGGGAGAGAAAAGCAGGATGCAAAAAAAAAAACCCAGTTCTTCTTCTTTACAACTTGGCATTCTATAATATTTCATGGTTGATTGTTATCAATTGTCAAAATGCTATGATACTTAGTGATACCAGAAAATGATGGCATTTGACAGATGATGTGCAGGACTATTTCACGGTATTTGACAGCTCATAACATTTCACATTTGATGTCTGCCAAAATCAAAATAATCTGGCAATGCAACCAGTTATAAAGCATATTCCAATATTTTATTCTCAACTCCAAATGCAAGATTTCTTTCTGCCACATTTTCAAATATCTGCCAAAAATTTATTTCAAAACTAGTATCTCTACAGTCAGGAGACATTGACATTCAGGACTCCTTGGACCCTAGCAATCGTATTTTCTCCTCCGTGGATCGGAAACGCAGATTGTATTGCAAGGAAAAGATTCTGATACGTAGCAATTCCTTTGCCAGCCCATGAGACTGGCACAAGCATAGGCTGAAGCAATTTATTAGCTCTGAAGTAGAGAACAAGCTGCTACGGTGTTCTCTGTGTATGGATAATCCATCCTAAACAGAACAGCTTCTGAGCCCCTATTAATACCTTTGCTAGGCTCGGTTGCCCCTGTTCTAGAATGATGTATTACGATTAAGAGGCATGCAGCAAAAAATGAGATTGGCTCCATTGGTCTCAATCGATATGAAATTAAGCTCCATCACCGCCTCTTTAGCATCCCTGTCTGCTCTGCTCCCTGACCCACAATCTCACGATAACTATCGCTTGCTGAGTGATCCACTCATTTCCTGCCATCAGCACTAACCCCTCTTGGTGTTTGGTCCTCTTTGAGGAATACCATTCCTTCGGGTATCCTCTTTGTCTCTTCCATCCATGCTTATATTTCTAGTTTTCAACCCGTTGCCTGCTCTGCCCTTCTCCTTGGGGGCCCTTTTGCCTCTTTGCTCCTAAGTTCCCCAGTCTTTAGCTTCCCATCTTATTCATCAGCTCAGCTCTATGTGCAATTCTTCTGTGATCCAAAGTGACTTCTCGTGTTCCTAACAGAAGCCATGCTGTTTGTCATCACTTTGTTGCCAACAATTTCCCACCAAACAGATGCAGTGCCTACGAATGTTTCACAATATTTAAGGTACAAACAACAGTGCCGTGGATCCTACCACTCCTTGCATGGGACATGGAATTTCCTGTGTCCCTCTCTGATGGATACCGCACGGAGAATGCAAAGCCACACTGCTGCCTGGTTTTCAGTCTGGGGCAAGTCGCCCTGATTCTCCCCCCTCCCACACAGGAGCCTTTGGCCCACTCCCCTCCCGTCCATCCTGGATTTTCACTACCACATGAGGTACCCGATGGATAGGAAGTGGAAACTTCCTGTCACTCATTTTAACTCATCAATCATTGCATGGTGAGAACTCCCCAATCAACTTCCAGTGCCACTTGAGCGTCCTCAACTCCAAGTCCGAAATAAGAATAATTAAAAAATACCAGGATTGCGTTGTAACACAAAACCGTCACAACACACACACAGGGATTATTAAAATGGGCTGCCTTATCATGTAATTCCCCTCCCCCCTCCACAACACACAAACAATCCCTGATCTCACTAAAACCAAGAAAAAATAAACACGTTTTTTTTTTTTTTTGCTATTTTATTACTTTGGAATCAAGGTGTGATACAATTGGACTTAAAAAAAGTTTCGAGGATAGATAACAGAAGTGGCGCTCGGGGAGGGGAGGAGCAAAGCCTTGACTAGGGATTGCCTGGATTTTCCACTTCCTCACAGCCCTACTCCGACTTACACCTTGTTGAGTCCTGCAGCAAAAGCTGGCCAACTGACGGCCAGAATAGCACCATGCCTGAGACTATTAGGAAGCGAGAATTAGCCCCACAACAAGACAAGTACTGAACCACTGCAAATTCCTCATGCAGAAGAGGTCTCTGTCACTTTTCTGACCACAGGAAAGATCATCTCCAGGGTCATGGGCCCCATGGGTGTGAGGGCAGCTCTCCTGGAGAAAAAGGCTGCTTTATAAATTGGTCTGTATGGCCTTATACCCTGCTGAAGGCCCTCCCCTCCCCTCCCCTCCCCAAGCCCTGCCTTTCCCAGGTACCTCCCCAATCTATTTGAATTTCCCAACCCATAGCTGGTCATTCAAGGTGCTGCTCTACGGAAAGGAGTCTGTTTCTGTGATGTTCAGCAAGTCTTTTCAGAGATACTAAAATCCAAAGCTGTTCCAATCCAGGTTCTACTCACGTCTTAAAACAGGTTGGCTAGCTAGAGGAACTGCTGTATTGAGCTCTGTGAGGTGTTCCTTCCTTCCTTTACCCTGACTTCAGTTACTATATAGTTATTAAAGAGGCCCTCAGCATCTTCCTGGATGACTGCACCATCGTTCAATGGCAAGAAGGATGAGCTCCAAACTCATTCATCCTCTCCTTTGCCGCTTCCCCCTACCTCACCCACCTAGTCCTCTGTACAAATCCCGTGACCCCAGGAATGGTATTTCTAAGCGTCAGCATGATTCTTGCATGATTCCGACCCCCCCCCCCCCCCGTCCCTTAAATGTTGTATCTGGAGAATGGAAACTGGGATTCTGCCCTCCTTACATATGTCTACATCTGTGTGTGTTCACACTGCCGTCACGGGCTACATCCATCATGACATATGCATCCTTTAAGCGAGCCCTCCAGAACTATCTTTTGTTTCTCCTTCCAGGCATACACAAGAGGGCACTCACTTGGTCCTCGTGTTTTGTGTTCATAGCCTCTCAGCATATATATTAGTGTTCTTCGTTAGTAGGCATTCTCCCAGGTTGGGAGGTGCCAGAGTCTCGTCCATGTTGTCTCCTGAGGAGGTGAACTGAAAGCAGGAGGACTGGTAAACCCACATCACATTGAGCCTCAGAAACATCATTGCCTATGTAGACCTCTCCCTTTGTAGCTTGCTATTGTCATACATGACCTATTCATATACTGTACACATTCATTTCAACTATCTTTGTCAAAACCAGTTTCCAAGACATTTTGCCACCCCAAAGCCCAGTATTGTGTGCAACCCAAGATCCTTGTCAGTGTCTGGGAGCAGAACCCAGAGCGGTCATAGAATAACATCCCAGCATCCTCTGCAACATTGCAAGAGCTTCTTGGTATACACGGTTTAGACAGCACAGTACAGAAATTTTGTTAGCTGCTGTCCATTAAAAAGCAAAATGCTAGAGGCAGCTTGTGACATGGTAAGGCAAATATCGATAGCTGAAATCTGACAGAACCAAACAATTACACGGCAGAGAACACAATGTAAGCAGCCTGTGAAATTTCCTATTAAAATAGCAAGTGAGAAAAGAACACATCAAAAGGGGACAAAATGAAATTAAGGCAAAATATAATGGGCCTGAAGTTCTTAGCCAGACCAGTTACAGGTAAATTTGCCAACAGACATGGAGAAGTATGTCCCATTCTTTTAACAGAGGCTTAATATATTATTTACCTCCACACCAGGAAAGTTTCCACTGCTTATTTCTACACATTGTACATTAGTAAATATTGATTTAATTCCTTATAGGGAATTTGGGAAGGGCATGGTTATCGATAAAGATCAGGAGAAATATTATCATACTGGAAAATTGTTCCAGAAAAATTGAGACAATATTCTCAATATTTAACAATAAGGATAAGCATGCCCTTCAAGACTCTCCCTTGCACTGAAAATGTGGGTGGGAGGAAGATAAAGTACCCAAATTAATCAGTGGAACATGAACCTTTTATGTGTTAATGCACAATTATTTTTAAAGGGTGTACCTGCACTTGGAAGACATAAGAGTAAGTAAGAAGTCATGTTTGATCAGGCCAATGGCCCATTCAGTCCAACAGACTATTTCACACAATGACCAAAACCCAGGTGCCATCAGAAGGTTCACTAGCAGAGCCAGAATTCCAGAAGGCCTGCACTGTCGCCTCTCAAGCACTAGAAGCCAAGACTACCCCACAGCTGGTTGGTGGAACACCTACCCCTTAAACTTTAAAGAGGCATTGTTTCAGTGGAGGTAAACCTGACATACTCTGACCTATATGGCCCAAGGCTAGCTTGATTTTCTCAGATCTTGAAAGCTAAACAGACCCCATTGAAAGTGGTGAATACAAGGAAATCTAAAGAAGGAACTATTGAATGTATTAGTCTACAATATATGGTTGATCATGAAAGAAAAACGAAAAATTGGCAAAGTCTTCAACAGGAGGGAAAATCTGTGGACTGGTTAACATACATGCAATAGGTGTCGAAATTGAGAGAAGAAGTGAAAGACTTTCGTGGAAAGAACAAACTGAATGTGAAGTTCTGATCACTTAGGATAAGCTACATCTTAGGCAGGATATACAAACTTCTCCTTACCTATGAGACTGAAGAAGAGCACATTAAAAAATGTATGGTGAAATGGATGCAGATCCTTAGAGAACCAATTATGATTGAGGACCAGGAACACTTATGGTGTAGAACTATAAAATTAACCAAATGTCAGGCACTTCAAGAAAACTGGTATAAAATGATTTATAGATGGTATCTAACACCTAAAAATTATACCTGGCAAAATTATACAGAAGAACTATACAAGATCGAGCTTAACATCCCTGATGACCACAATGGGGTAGTTACTGACCTGGAGCCAGACATCCTGGAATGTGAAGTCAAATGGGCCTTAGGAAGTCTGAGCAACAATAAAGCTAGTGGTGGTGACAGCATTCCAGTTGAACTATTCAAAATCATAAAGGATGATGCAGTAAAAGTGCTACACTCAATATGCCAGCAAATTTGGAAAACTCAACAATGGCCACAGGATTGGAAAAGGTCAGTTTACATTCCAATCCCAAAGAAGGGCAATGCCAAAGAATGTTCAAACTACCGCACTATTGCACTCATTTCTCATGCTAGCAAAGTTATGCTCAAAATCCTACAAGCTAGGCTCCAACAATATGTGGACCGAGAACTTCCAGAAGTACAGGCAGGATTTCGAAGAGGCAGAGGAACTAGAGATCAAATTGCCAACATACGCTGGATCATGGAGAAAGCTAGGGAGTTCCAGAAGAACATCTACTTCTGCTTCATTGACTATGCTAAAGCCTTTGATTGTGTGGAGCACAACAAATTGTGGCAAGTTCTTAAAGAGATGGGAATACCAGAGCATCTTATTTGTCTCTTGAGAAATTTATATGCAGGTCAAGAAGCAACAGTGAGAACTGAACATGGAATCACTGATTGGTTCAAAACTGAGAAAGGAGTTCGGCAAGGCTGTATACTGTCGCCTTGCCTATTTAACTTGTATGCGGAGCACATCATGAGAAAGGAGGGATTAGAGGAGTCACAAATTGGGATCAAGATTGCAGGGAGAAATATCAACAACCTCAGATATGCAGATGATACCACTCTAATGGCAGAAAGTGAAGAGGAACTAAAGAGCCTGTTGATGCGGGTGAAGGAGGAGAGTGCAAAAGTTGGCTTGAAACTCAACATCAAGAAAACAAAGAAGAAGAAGAAGAAGAGTTGGTTCTTATATGCCGCTTTTCCCTATCCGAAGGAGGCTCAAAGCGGCTTACAGTCGCCTTCCCATTCCTCTCTCCACAACAGACACCCTGTGGGGTGGGTGAGGCTGAGAGAGCCCTGATATCACTGCTCGGTCAGAACAGTTTTATCAGTGCTGTGGCGAGCCCAAGGTCACCCAGCTGGTTGCATGTGGGGGAGCGCAGAATCAAACCTGGCATGCCAGATTAGAAGTCCACACTCCTAACCACTACACCAAACTGGCACCAAGATCATGGCATCCAGCCCTCTCAATTCCTGGCAAATAGATGGGGAAGAAATGGAGATAGTGACAGATTTTATTTTCCTGGGCTCCAAGATCACTGCAGATGGGGACTGCAGCAAAGAAATTAAAAGACGCTTGCTCCTGGGGAGGAAAGCTATGGCAAATCTAGACAGCATCCTAAAAAGTAGAGACATCACCCTGCCAACAAAAGTGTGTTTAGTCAAGGCTATGGTCTTCCCAGTTGCAATGTATGGCTGTGAAAGTTGGACCATAAGGAAGGCCGAGCGTCAAAGAATTGAGGCTTTTGAACTCTGGTGCTGGAGAAGACTCTTGCGAGTCCCTTGGACTGCAAGGCAAACAAACCGGTCAGTCCTAGAGGAGATCAGCCCTGACTGCTCTTTAGAAGGCCAGATCCTGAAGATGGAACTCAAATACTTTGGCCACCTCATGAGAAGGAAGGACTCCCTGGAGAAGAGCCTAATGCTGGGAGTGATCGAGGGCAAAAGAAGGGGACGACAGAGAATGAGGTGGATGGATGGAATCACTGAAGCAGTAGGTGCAAACTTAAATGGACTCCGGGGAATGGTAGAGGA
The DNA here is from genome assembly GCF_049243985.1 of Paroedura picta. Lineage (NCBI taxonomy): Eukaryota > Metazoa > Chordata > Lepidosauria > Squamata > Gekkonidae > Paroedura > Paroedura picta. The sequence goes on along the minus strand of NC_135369.1, from coordinate 28,240,544 downwards.
CAGGAAGGCCTGGAGGATCATTGTCCATGGGGTCGCGATGGGTCGGACACGACTTCGCACATAACAACAAAACACCTAAAGCTATAAGTAAAATGTCTAACCAAACAGATGGTGGAAATATCAAGAGACGGTTGGATCCTTTTTCCATATGTGGTAGAATTGTATAATGGTTAAAAAATTCTAGATAAAAGTACATGAAAAATTGCAAATTCTATTTAATTGAAAATTTCCACTTGAACCTAAAAATATGCTGTTAAGTGTTTTTCCTACAGGCCTTGGTAAAGAAGAAGCAGAATTTTTTTCATGCAACAACAGTGGCGAGACTTATCATAGCTGTCCAATGGAAAGAACAATATGAGCCTCAGATGTATCTATGGTGCGAGAAACTCAAGAGAACTTGCTGCGATGGCTACACTAACACACAATTAATCAGAGAGCAGTGGAAGAATTTCAAAGGCACTGGGATGAATTTTTAAAACGCAAGTTAATTAGGTTATCTTTCCGTCTTTCTTCCTGTACTTTATGTTAATTGAAAAAAAAATTTTTTTAATTTAAAAAGAAAGCTAAGCAGAGACCACTGTAGTTAGTACTTGGGTGAGAGACCCCCCCAAGGAAATCTAGCATCCTTGTGCAGATATTTGGAAATTTCAGACCTGGGAACATTCTGCACTCACCATTTTTGATGTAGAACATCTACTAGTGGGCATGAACATGCCTCCCGCCTTCCTGCCACCCCCTGGCCCTTCTTCCTGGGTTGCACAGAAATACACCAATTTAAGAAGAAATGGGAAGTCTCTGGTAGTTGTTAGAAATTCTGGTTAGTGAGCTCCTTCAGCCCCCAGGATCTAGCAAACACAGATAGACTGCTTCGAGACGTAAGTTCCATATAGTGATTCTGTCTACTAACACTGATATATCTCTCCTCCTGAAATGGCCCTGTCTCCTTTGAAAGCCGTCTACAGCCCGAGCCTGATGAGATGTTAAATGATCCATGGCTGGATCTTCCCAGCATTTTAAAAACAGACATTAAAGCCTTGGGCGAGGTGGGGGGACAATTCAGATCAAGGCTGCAGCATAAGACAAGAAAGAGTCCAACCCCTCCCACCCTGTGCAGACCCACTGAATGAAAGCTGACCTTCCTCATTGATGCTCCTAGCCAAGAAAGAGGGGAGAGAGCCTTGCTGTCTTTTAATCCACTTATTTACTAAAATATTCTATCTTGCCTTTGCTCGTGCCTCAAGCCAGCTTACAAACTGAAATTTAAAACACACAAGGAACTCCCAAACGACCTTCCTCCTAAAGGCTAATAACAGCTAAGGGAGGGAGTAGTTTTGTTTGGCAAAACCACACTGGCTGGAAAGGGTTAAACCCTTCTCTCTTGCTGAATCCCCTCCCCTCCCCAGCTGGCATTTCTATTATTAAAATTACTGGGAAGATGGATTCGGAGATCTCCCAGTGGTTTGTCTTGTTTGCCCCCAAGCCAATGGCCATAAGCATACCCTGTACTGAATTCTCTAAATTAAATTGTGCATTGTGTGAAGAAGTACTTTTTTTGTCTGCCCTAAATTTATTACTCATATATCTTATTGGCTGATCTCCAATGGTATGAGACAAAGAGAAGCATTTCACACCATTCATACATTTTTTTAAAGCCCTGCTTAGCCCAGGGCCAGACTAGATGTGGCCCAGCAGAGGACTGAATAGCAAAATTTGGTGGCCTGCCACTTAAAGCAGTGGAGGGGAACAGGGGAGGGGAACATGGGATCTTTCACCGGTTCCCTTCTAGCTACATGACCTTTGAAATTCACCTCCCTCGGTGCTTTCCCTCCTGCCAGATATGGGTTGAATCCAACTTTTCTGCTGATTCTGCACTTACTTTGTTTATTCCATTGTGGATCCTGCTGAATTCAGATTGATTGGAACTCAGGTCTTCCTCTACCCCCCCCCCCCCACTGAAACAGAAAAGTGTTCTGCATGTGATTAGGGAAGCTCAGAAGGGGGGCCCAAGCACAGCAGGAGCCTCTTTCTTTCTTTTCTTGAAGAGAGGGGGGGGGAAGGATTGGAGACAGCAGAGGAGGGGGGATAAATCCAAGAGGCAAATCTCTGCCGAGAGAAAAGTTAGAGCTTCCTGGATCTTCTGCTGAGAGAAGTTAGGGCTTCCTGGCACACTGGCCAATCAGGGTTTTCCTACAGCGTTGGAGGCTTGGCAGCAAGTTATTTCGGGGAAGGCAGACAGCAGCACACTTACTCATGCCGATTTTTCAAATATCAAAGGTTATATCCACTCCAGGATATTGTGGGGGAAAGGTAGGGTCACTCTGGATCAATCATGCTTGTTGCCGATGAAAAATTTAAATTGCCCCAAATCAAAATGGGAATCGCATTCAGAGTAGACAGCAGGGATTGAATCAACCTGGGATTGGAATAAGAACTCCATGCAGATTCAGCCAAGGAGAGGTCTCTCTGACCATCCCAAAAAACCTATGCTAAGAATTATGGGTCCTGCATGTATGAACACTATATGTGATAGGGCCTTGTAGTATGAATTGTGAGGGATTGAGTGAGAGAGCTGGCTGCATCCAACCCTATGTGTAGAACTGAATGACTGCAGGGTAAATACATATGTCTGTAGGCTCATTTGCCCTAACTTGTCTGGTCCAGCGTAGCCCGATCTTGGCAGATGGGCATCCAGCAAAGTAGTCCAGGGTCACTATGCAGAGGAAACTACCTCTGCTCATCTCTTGCCTTGAAAACCCCATGGGGTTGGCATAAGTTGGCTGCAACTTAATACCACTTCAGACAGTTCAGCAGTGGAATTGGATGCCTATGGAAATGGTGAACTCCCTTCACTGGTGGTCCTTAAGCAGCACCTGGATGGGTAATTAACATGGATGCTTTAGGCTGATCCTGCATTGAGTATGGTGCCTGCCAACTCTATGATTCTTCTATGATTGTGTGATTCTCAACGCACGTACACATGTTGGATCCTTTAGAACAGTGGTTCTCAGCCTGGGGGTCGGGACCCCTTTGGGGTCGAACAACCCTTTCACAGGATCACGGCAGGGCAAGCAGCTTGGCTGGGGGGGTGCCATCCACACAACAGCCTTGCGGGGTAGATTGAGATACAGCGTTCGCCTGTCTGGAGAAGTGGAAAAGAGCAAGATTGGCATGGCAGAACAAGAGTCAGAATTAAACTGAGAAACGCTGGGGAAAAAAAACAATTTATATACGATCATGAACAATGGATCTTCACGCCATTGGTCAGTTTTGGTTTAATTTCTGTGAAAGAACACTTGCATAATGTTATGGTTGGTGGTCACCACAACATGAGGAACTGTATTAAAGTTCTTAAACTGCATTAGGAAGGTTGAGAACCACTGCTTTAGAAGTTGTGTTACTGACTGCATACCCAAGTACATTTTATCTCACCACTGCTAGGCGGTGTGCATGGCTCTCGCTCTCTCTGTGTCCTTCTTTCCTCACAACAACACTCCTGTGAGACAGGTTAAGCCAAAGCAATAGGATGGACCCAGGCTCACCCAGCAAGCTTCATGAATGGGGCTTAGGACCAACCAATTGAGTTGAGCGCTCTAACCACTATGCCGCACTGGGTCTCTGCCCTGCTTCTCCTCCCACCCCCAGAGCACATCTGAGTTTATTGTTCAATGGACATAGGCCTTACAAAAATGAATACAACCATGATTAAAACGATACGCAATAGCCACTCCAGATGTTAAATAATGGCAACCAGGGAAGCCAGAAAAGCAATATAGCAACATCCAATTCATAGGAATCCCTCCAGGGTTTACTATATTTCTATCAACATTCTTCAGTCTCAATTTCGATCTGGCTACTGCAAAGCTAACAACCCTGTATGTGAATTACAGTGCAATCCTAAACAGAGTCAAACTCTTAGAATCACAGAATCATAGAATTGGAAGGGCCCTCCAGGAACTCGCAACTACCTGCCCAACCAAAGTGACCCCAATTTCATGCCCAAGTGATTCCCCACCACCACCAAAAATCTCTAGAATCCAGCCTGGCCTGGAGGAGAATCACCTACCATCCTGCAGCACCAATTAGCTATTTCCTGTAAGGAAGGGCCACAAGAGATAAGCACTGGCACATCCCTTCCTGCCCACCCACTGACAAGCTTCCAAACCCATTGAAATTAATGGTTCTAGGAGGGTTATCTCTTCTCTGTCAAACTGGACCGATACTTCTCTTAATTCCACAGAAGAAATATAACGTGGTCCCAAAACATTTCTTCTCACGTTCAGCATATACGGTAAAGCAGAATACATACTATTATAGGTTTTATAAACCCCATATTCTCTGACTTGCAAAAGGTTTTCAATAAAGTCTCCCATCCGAGGCTGCTGAGTGAATTTACCTGTGAGATAACCCAACCTAGATAGCCGAGGCAAGCCCAATCCCATCAGATCTCAGGAGCTAAGCAGGGTCGGCCTTGGCTAGCACTTGGAAGGGCAACCTCCAAGGAACACCAGGGTTGTGACACAGGGGCAGGCAGTAGCCACTCCAGGAGTCTCCAAGTAAGGCCACATTGTTTTTTTTCAGTTCATGACTTCAACCCTTGAAAATGCATGATGTAATAATAAAAAGAGAAAGCCTCTGGCTGTATGCAGAGTGTCTCTTAGCTTCATGAATACCTGAAACCATGAGAAAAGGCTCTCAGTCGTTTCTGACCTAGGCACAAGAGCCTGTGGAGTATAATGCTGTATAGCCAGCTTCATGGAGGATAGGTCCGTCAAGGATTACTTGCCAAGATGATTAAAGAGAACCTCCACTTTCACAGGCAGTAAACTTCTGAAAGTCACTATGGGGAGAAAGCATCAGGGGAAGGCCTTGACTTCCATGTCCTGTTTGCTGGCCCTCCAGGATGATTAGTAGACCACACTGTGAATCAAGATGCTGGACTAGATGGACCACCAGTCGGATCCAGCAGGGCTCTTCTTATGTTGTTAAATTCTAGTGCTTACAGTGTTGATCACAAAGCCTGGAGATTTGGATTTAGATTCCTACTGTGCCACTGGGTAACCTTGGGAAGGTCGTTTGGTCAGCCTGATCTACCTCAGAATGTGCTGCTCGGAGCTCCTTGGCGGAAAGAGGGAATTGAAATGTGATAGCCAGATGAGCCCCAGCAGCTATCAAGAAATAAATATTCTCCTACACCCCTCTGCACCTCAGAAGCGGCTGCAGTGTACACACTGAGCTGACAAAAGGAGCATTGACTCTTGAAAGCTTGAACCCCCAAAATCTTGTTGGCCTCTGAGGTACTGCTAGACTTGAATCTAGCTGTGGCACTGAGCTTTGAGTTTAATACCAGTAGAAGTTATAGAAGCCTCTTATCACTAAATTATATGCAAGAACTTTCTGAGAAAAGCAGCCTCAAGCTCAGTGTTACAGAAAGGGAAGCAATGTAATCTGACAGTGGCAGATGTGTGAAGTAAGAGGATCAAGGTCTTTCTGACAGGTTCGAGTGCTGACTATGCCATCCTAAACAAAGCTAAAAAAGGTAAAGGTAAAGGTATCCCCTGTGCAAGCACCAAGTCATGTCTGACCCTTGGGGTGACGCCCTCTAGCGTTTTCATGACAGACAATACAGGTTGGTTTGCCATTCCCTTCCCCAGTCATTACCGTTTACCTCCAGCAAGCTGGGTACTCATTTTACCGACCTCGGAAGGATGGAAGGCTGAGTCAACCTTGAGCCGGCTGCTGGGATCGAACTCCCAGCCTCATGGGCAGACAGCTTCAGACAGCATGTCTGCTGCCTTACCATTCTGCACCCTTCTAAACCCACTGACTTCAATAGATTGAGAAGGGCACAATGATGCTGAGGATAGCACTGTGAAAAAAAAATTTAAAGGAGATTCTTTTGGTTGTCTTTCTCTCACCTAAAAGGAGACCAGAACCACACACTTCCCACAATTCTGATTTACAAGAATGAAATTCTGCATCAGATCTATTGGATGTCTTAGTCTTAAATTGCATGTCTCTCAGGGGGCCAATCCCACAAGACATAATGCGTACGCAAGCTCTGCTGAAACACAGCCTCCATTCATTCCAACACGGCTTCGGCAGAATACCTTCTCTACTGAAGTGTACCTAGAATTTGTAGCCAGAACTAAAATATACTTTATGAGGCCAACATAGAAAGGAAGAATTTCCCTATGCCCACCCCAAGCACAAAAGCCTGCTTCTGTTTTTAAAGCTTCCAGAAAGAACTCAATACATTTAAAAACAAAAACTCAACAGCAGCAAAAAGGTATCAGAAAAATCCTCTATAGCCACAATTTAATTAGCATCACTTTAGGTTTCGGTTATTTTTGGTTTTAGAGAATTCATGAGCCTTTGTTGCTCTTGCTGTTAAGAATCAAGAGATGGAGAGACAGAAGTCTGGTGAGTTGTGAGAACTTTGGACCAAAAGCCAACCTGGGATCAGAGATGAGGGGGCTGAGCCAGCAGTCTTAGAGACAGCACAGAAGTTCCCCTAGGAGTGCAAAGGATGTTTTGATAACACACACCACTCAGATAACACACAACTCTTTCCAAGCAAAGAAATGTAAGAACGTCAGGGTCAAAGAAGATGACATACAGAGTGACCCATGACTCTGTTTAGGGAAAAATATACAGTTGTCTTTAATTGTGAAACTCACTGCCACAAGATGCAGAAATCGTTTCCTGACACAACCCATCATTAATTTGTGGAACTCACTGCCACTAGATGATTGCACTGGTGTAGATGGCTTGTAAAGGAGAATTGGACTATCTCCCATGAAATTATATGTTACATTTCCTTCCGTGTTCATTTAAAAGAGGTTGCTTTTTCAAAGAGGAGAGGAGGTATGAGAAGAGAGCATCCTTTAAATCTTTCCCTCTCAACTGGAGGTGCCAGGGACTGAACCTGAGACTTCTGCATGCCAAGCAGATGCCCTATCTCTGAGCCACAGCCCCTTCAAGCAGCAACATAGGCATGGGCCTCCTTAACCCCTTCTTGTCCCATGCCAAGTGCATTGCAGGCCCTGGCAGACTTCTCACGCATCTCACGGGGCCATCCTAGGCAGAGTTAGACCCTTCAAAGCCTGCTGACCTTAATGAAGAAAAAAAGGGGGGTGATTTTCCTTGGCGCAGCGGTTGGCATTGGTTCATGCCCAGCTGCACGTGGCTTGGTTCATCAACAAGAGTGTACCACAAGTGCACAAACTGGAGAGCACGGCTGCCAACTATCCAAAGGAAGAGGGAAAATTCTATCATAGAGGCTTAGTGGGATATTCTGTTATCAGCTAATGTTATCTACCTCTGTGCTGTGAAAAACTTCTGCTGCCCGTTCTCCACTCATTAAGCTCCATTAGAGCCTCTTGTGGTGCAGAGTGGTAAGGCAGCAGACATGCAGTCAAGCTCTGCCCATGAGGCTGGGAGTTCGATCCCAGCAGCCGGCTCAAGGTTGACTCAGCCTTCCATCCTTCCGAGGTCGGTAAAATGAATACCCAGCTTCCTGGGGGGGGGGGGTAAACAGTAATGACTGGGGAAGGCACTGGCAAACCACCCCGTATTGAGTCTGCCATGAAAACGCTAGAGGGCGTCACCCCAAGGGTCAGACATGACCCGGTGCTTGCACAGGGAATACCTTTACCTTTAAAAGCGCAAGACATCTTAGAAGGGCGTCAGCCACTCTTGCCTCCATCCGCAGTCATAAAGCAGGTTTTACTGGAAGCCAAAGGCTCCCTGAGATTGCATCCCATTAAGCTTTTTGCAGCTATAAACATACAGAGTCAGAGCATTTTTCTACTAAGTTCGGTATTGTTTACGCTGCAAGGCAGCAGCCCTCCAGGGTCTCAGGCAGAGCTCTTTGGTGTCACTCACCACCTGATCCTCTTTTTAGCTGGAGATGCTTGGGATTGAACCTGGAACCTTCTGCATATAGACCAGATGCTCTGCTGCTGAGCCACGGAGCAGGGAACAGAGTCTGCTCTCACATAATAACCGCCTTGAAGCTTTAAGGAAAGTTGCTTTGAGCACTGTCCGAAAATCAAGATGATTCATTTGGGTCTCACCACAGAGGAGGCAAAACTGGGTTTTCTCTCCTTGCCCTACATTTTTTAGCCTCCACCCACCTTTCCCTTTCCCATTCCCCTGGGGTGTTTTGCAAAGGATTTCTCCACAGGAGCGACAATATTCATGCGCCTACTAGCAACATGCCAATGGATGCGTATGTACATTTGTGCTCGGTTGTATGAACTGTAGCAGTTTTATGGGGCTGACATAAGAACGGGGGCCACAATTTAGGAAAGGTGCTCTGAACACCCAAAGATCCTGTACAAATCCTTGCATCTGCAACACACCAAAGAGGACATTGGAGCAACTTGTGCTTTTCCAAGGCATGAAATATGACAGACACATCGCAGAGTACATAGGTGAGGTAGAGGCTCCTTACCTCCCCAGAGCAGAGGTTTTGTCTCCCCACCCCCCTACCCCATTAGAAACAAATCTGAAAGAGTTCCAGGAGATGCTATTGGGATCTTTGGGGAAGCCCTTCTTTCTCCCCGGAGACTCCGGTAACTTCCCTGCAGGGGTCAAATAGTGCCCCCCAAGGTCATTTCAAATTGGGAACTGTAGCATTGGGAGAGGGGAGAAGGGGAAGTCTCCTCTCCATGAGCCAGCCTGTGAGGCGCTCTTTAACCAGAGAGAGCCGGGCTTGATTCCCCACACCTCCACATGCATCCAGTGGGGTGACCTTGGGCTGGTTACAATTCTGTTAGAGCTGTTCTCACAAGAGCAGTACTGTCAGAGCTCTCTCAGCCCCATCTACCCCACAGGATGTCTGTTGGGGAAGAGGAAGGGAAGGCAATTGTAAGGCTCTTTGAGTAAGGCTCTTTGAGTAGCTCTTCGGGTAGTGAAACCTGGGGTATAAAATCCAACTCTTCTTCTCTGCGGGTGACCCAGTCCCAATCTGAGTCCAAACTCAACCGAAGGGAGCCTCTGCCTGGCAGGACGGAGGAGAATCCAGAGCTCAGGTCCGGCAGTTCCGCAGGGAGGTGACTCTGGAACCGGGGGATCAACAGGCTCCCCTCCCCGGGGGCAAGCGCGGCTGCCGTGCAGGGCTGCGAGGCGAGGGCAGTACCTGCGCTCAGAAAGTGTCAGGTGGGGACGGAGCCGGTCTGAAGGGGTCCGCTTTACACGTGCGGCCGCAGTCCTGGGAGCTTCCGGATTGCACCCATTCAGGGAGGCTTTTTCAGGAAGCTACAGAAGCTGTCATCCCGCACCCCCACGCCCAGCATCCATTTTATTATTATCATCATCATCATCATCATCATCATCATCTCATCGCCAACTTGCCAAGCAGCCTTGTGACTCCACCTGCACACCTGGGCTGGCGCCGGGCACATCCCGCATCCGGCTCCTGAGTCTGACCTGCACGCTTCCAGCCGCAGAGAGCGAGCGAGTCCTCCGGAGAGGAACTTCTCTCCCCACCACCCACCACCCACCACCCACCGGCCGCGTACCTCGGAAGGCCACTTTGGCGATGCGGTCGCCTTTGCCTCGCAGGTCGGTGACGGTCTTCAGGTGCACGAGCAGGGCCATGGCGCGGCGGCGGCGGCGGGACCCAGCCCGGCGCCCTTCAGAGCTCGGCCGTCCGCGTCCCCTCCCGGCGGAGCCCTCTGGCCACGGCCGGCATCGCCGCTCCCGCCGCTGCCCGCCCGGCTCGCCTGCCTCTCAATTATTCAGCAGCAGCGGCAGCAGCAGCGCGTCGCCTTGGCGCAGCAAGCACGGTGGGAAGGGAGGACCGCGGCGGGGCTGGGGCTGGGACTGGGGCTGCCTGCGCCCCCGCCCGGCACCCCCGCTCCCGGCCAGCCTCAAGCGCAGCGGGGACCATCCCGCGCCGCCCGCTCCCCTCGGGCTGCAGCCGGAGCCGCAGCAGCTGCTGCCGCCCAGGAAGGGGGGGAGGGAGAGGGGGACACTCCAGCAGCCCCTCGGGGTTGGGGTTGGGGCTGGGGGAGAGATTCGGCCGAGATGAGCCGGGATTCTTCTGCCCGCCACACCACCAGCCCCGGGGGAGGCCGAGCGCCTGACGCTGAAACGGCACGCTGGGCACTGGTCGTGCCAGGTTTACGCGCGCGGCCCCCTCCTCTTCCTCCGGCGAGAACTTCAGCGTAGCCCACCTCGTCGATTTCTATGGGGATTCCCCCAGCCCCCTTCGGCTGGCTTCGAATTTCTCTCCAGTCGGATCAAGGGCTGAAGGGCCAGCAGGTTCAGCATCTGGCTTCCAAAGGTCACAGCCAGTAAAACCTACAACCAGAGCATGAATGCAACCCCCCCCACACACACACACACACAAACCCAACAAACAAAGGGGCAATGGCTTAGTGGAGGGGCAATGGCTCCGTAGCAAAGTATCTGCTGGGAATGTAGAAGGTGCCAGCTCCAGTCCCCAGAATCTCCAGTGAAAATGGCCAGGCAGGAGGTGATGTCAAAGACCCCAGGCTGAGTAGACAATACTGACCTGGAGGGTCCAAGGCTCTGATTGGGTATAAGGCAGCTCCAAAGCTTTCCAAGTTTTGTGTTTCGTCTTGGTGTACGTGCTGTGGCTTTGGTTTTCAGAGCTCTACTGCCTCTCTGTGTGGAGGTTCCATTTTAATTGTTGTGGCTGGCTATTATTTCTCTAGCTGTTTTTAATATGTTCATATGTTTTCATACATTCAAAACAAATTCATATCATATTCAGAAGCAATTCATTTCTTCTCTGTCCTTATAACAGTCGAGAGATTTCAGAAGAGGCCCCTCCCTTTTTTTCTGGCAGGCCTCTGGAACATTTGCAGCAGAGAGTTCGAGTACACCTGTTGCAAATTATGCAGCTATAGGATTCCTGGCAGGAAAAAAAAGGTGGCACACTTTCATATGCAAGATTTCTTGAAACCACAGCAGCCTTGGCTGAACATGCAAGAGAAGAGTGCAGGTGCCACTCCATAATACACAATCTGTATCTTACATCCTGCTGCTTACTGGAAGAACTCTAACTTGGAGAGCTGGATTTCATTCCCCACTCCTCCTCCACAGGCAGCCAGCTGTGTAACCTTGGGCCAATTACAGTTTCTTTCAGAGCTTGCTCAGCCATACCCATTTCACAGGGTGTCTGTTATGGAGAGAGGAAGGGTAGGCAATTATAAGCTGCTTTCAGACTCCTTTCGGTAGTTAAAGTATGGTATAAAAAAACAGCTCTTCTCTTCCTTCTCCTCAACCCCTGAAGGTAAGTTGTTCTGAGAAATGCTGATGGGTCCAGGGTCACCCAGCTATGTTGTAAGCACTCAGGACAGGCAGATTTCAAACGGATGGCTTCCTGATTTAGAACACCAAGGCAAAATTAGGCTCAAGGAGATATTGGTTAGTCCAGTAATTCAGCATGGGCCGTGTCCTATACAGAAGGGATGATTCAGTGGGGGCATTCAGAACTTCTGGGTTGCAAATGGATATTTGAGACGAAGGCTAAGGTGACCAGATTGTCCCACTTTTGGAGGGACATCCGAGGGCACCTGGCAAATTGTACTTATGTTGAAATTAAAATACATGTTGTTGTTAGGTGTGAAATCGTGTCTGACCCATCACGACCCCATGGACAATGATCCTCCAGGCCTTGCTGTCCTCTACCATTCCCCGGAGTCCATTTAAGTTCGGACCGACTGCTTCAGTGACTCCATCCAGCCGCCTCATTCTCTGTTGTCCCCTTCTTCTTTTGCCCTCGATCACTCCCAGCATTAGGCTCTTCTCTAGGGAGTCCTTCCTTCTCATGAATATATATATTACAATACTATTTTTGCGTTCTATGAAAAAAATTGTTGCTCCATATAGACCAATTTTTTAATCAAGAAACACCCCCCCCCCCCCCCAGTCAATGGTGTCTCACTTTACCAATGTTAAAATCTGGTCACCTTATTTTAGGCAGTCCTGTCTCTCTGCATGCAATGGTTTCTGGAGAAGTTTGTAAAAACACACTGCCCTGAGGATATTGGGTTGTCAAATGGCTTGGGGTGGAGAATCCTGCCTCTTTAATAGAAGTTTAATAAGAATTTATTTAGCAGGTGATATTTACCTCCATGCATAAAAAGACCCAGCTGCCAAATTCTGAACAGGAAGCTTCTGTTATAAAGTGGCAAAGGATTTTTCTCCAGACCACGTGGCAACCCTATGAGGATGGATTTCTTCCACAAGCCCCTGAAAGGGTGGCACACAGCAAACATGATGGAGTCAGTTTGATGCCATCAGGCAGGATATGCTTGAGATCCATATATCTCATATGATGATGGCTGAATTACTGTTTTTGTCTCATCTTTTAATTTGTGCTTTGAGGGACGTTCACTTGTGAGGTGATGGTAGCCGGTTAAAGGTTAAAAACTGCTGGATAGTCCAGACCAGGGGTAGTCAAACTGTAGCCCTCCAGATGTCCATGGACTACAATTCCCAGGATACCCCTGCCAGCGAAAGCTGGCAGGGGGCTCCTGGGAATTGTAGTCCATGGACATCTGGAGGGCCGCAGTTTGACTACCCCTGGTCCAGACTATCTTCTCAGGTTGTCTTACTGATCCTTTAAATTTGCTTACTGACAGTCCACCGTTCTTGCTTCTACTAATGAAGAGTGGTGAAAAATCAAAACAATGCAATAAAAAGCATGTAAGGCTGTAGTCCAAGGAACACTTTTCTGGGAGTAAGCCCTAGTGAATCAAATGGGACTTGCCTCTAGGTAGAAGTACCTAGGATTTAGGATTGCAAAATTCAAAAGCCAGAAAACCAAAGCAATACATACAATAAACTGCTGCAATAAACTAGCATCCTGTTTTCTTTATTGAAGCATCCTCCTCACAATTCCATTTTACTACAGCTATTTCCAAGGAAGCCTGGCAGGCAGACATTAAATCTATGCAGCCTTTCCCTTGCTTCTGCCCTTGCATCAGAAGTTTCCTTAGCTTGATTCTTCCATGACAAACTGCTGTTTGAGGTACAGAAGCAAAGCCAGTAAAAGAGGAGACAACTCTCTCTGTAACACCCTATAAACTAGTTTGCCACAAAACAGAAAACAGCATTAATTGAACCAGATGTCAGAATGGGTCGCCCACATCCTCTGTGCCATCCACAAACTCATGGGAGACAGATTAAGCAGGGGAAAGCCTTCCCTTTGAGCATCTCCACACAGAAATCTGTTTGACTTCTACAACTGGAGCTACGGGAAGCAGAAGACCCAAGGTTGTCAACTGCCTGGAGGGGAGAAAAATGTCTCTTTAAGAGAAGCCAGGTGAGGTTATTCAACTAGGTGCCATGAAAAGTTCTAGATGCCCATTTCTACACTTTAAGCCTTCTTTAAAAGAACATTTCTTCCCCAGGCCTGTCAGCAACCCTAAAAAGAACCACGCCAGGGAGGGTATGGGGGAGTGTGACAGGTTTATTTAGATGCAGTTTTTTGCCCTAAAGTCATTAAATTTAATAAAATAAGAGCTGCTTTGGGCAGCAATATTGAAAATAAAGCAATACTGAAAATAAAGATTAAGAGAAAGATCTAAACCACAGGGGGGCAAGAGTATATAACAATAGAACTTTACAAAATGTAATTCAGTTTTAATTAATTAATTAATTAATTATATTTATATACCGCCCTCCCTGGAGGCTCAGGGCGGTTTACATTGAACTTATGAACCATACATGAAACAATCTGCATTAATAATCAAACAATAATATTAACAACAGTTAACCATTTATTTCCCAATGGGGAAATATTTAAGTCCAATACCACCACCAAGTAATTTCTGTCTCATTTTCATGATGGAAAATGCATTACAAATATTCAATCTCCCACTGTCTCTCATACATATATCTGTTTCTCAAGTGTGGCTCCCTTCTGTGGATATCTAAATCTGTAGTCTGGGGCCACATTGATGCTAAACAGATTTTCCTGCAAACTTAGGCGACCTACCAGGTTTGCAGAAAATCTGAAAACTACAACAACAACAAAATACATTGGAGGGTTTAAGTCCCCCACTCCCAAACAGATTTGTTTACACATGTAAAGACAATGCATATACCTCCTTTAAGAGGTTGCAATGACAGCAATGGGGGGAGTGACCAATAGCTGTGGCAGCACCAGTAATGACTGTGTTATTTTTTTTTGGGGGGGGGGACCTGGCAGTATAGGTCAAGGGTCACAGTGGGACCAGCAACAATTTTGGGCAATGGCAGTCCCCATGTTGGCAGTGGGGGATGAGAGGGAAAAGCTGCAGTGGAGCAAAGCTGGATATTGTGCTAGGTCCACAGGTGTTGGAGATGAGGGTAGCCTTGGCAGCCCTGGAGAAGACAGCAGGCTTGGTAGTGAAGGCTTGGAGGCATGCAGGCCTACCAATGGTTGCAGCAATGGGGAGGGGAAGCCATGGCAGCCCCAGCATTGGCAACAGCAGTGGGTCAGGGGAGAAGCTGTGTCAGGCTGAAACTAGGAATCATGCTAGGACTGTAGGAGTAGTTGCTGATGAAGTAGGAGAAGCCATGGTGGCCCTGAGGTTGGCAGCAGCGATTTGGGCAGGAAGACATTTCAACAGCGGATGCCGGGAAGCTGGGCCAGGTGCCCATTGACAATGGTCACAGTTAAGACAGAGAGAAGGATTCCAACCTCGTACATATTTCAGGTCACCCTTGTATATTTGAATTTCTAAATTATCAAGTTCACTCCAATATGTTAAGCTCAAGCAACCAACTCTAGTTTGGCTGGCCAGCTGATTTGAATGCCCTCCCAGTTCCTCCCCCCAAAAAAGCTCTGAAATGCTAATTACAATGAACAATTTTCTATGAACCCAATTAGCTGTATATTATCTGGAAAAAGATGACCTTTCCCTTTAAGAGATGTTGTTTACCTGGTGGTGTTATTTACCTCCATGCCATGAAAAGCTTCAACAACCCATTTGATGGTGGTGATGGAAAGTGCCATCAAGTCACAGCTGTCTTATGGCAGCATCCCCAAGGCAAAACATGTCCAGAAGTGCTTGGCCATTGCCTGCCTCTGCATAGCAGCCCTGGACTTCCTTGGAGGTCTCCCATCCAGGAAGAACCAGGGCCAACCCTGCTTAGCTTCTGAGATCAGATGAGATTGGGCCACCTGAGCTCTCCATATCAGGGCCTACTTAAAGCTTTTGTTAAAGGGACAAGGCACTTTTCTCCAGTCACATTGGCTTCCACTTATGCTTTGCAGTGTGGTTTTAGTTCTATGCCCTAGAAAAACTCAACAAGAAGCACCCTGGTGAGAATCTAGGTGGTGACTCCTCCCTGTAAGCTTCTGATGTTGGCCAGAGAAACGCTTTGTATTTTGAGATGCTTTGTCAGTTCTAATTGCCCAGGTTCCATTCCTAGTTCTCTCTGCTTGAAAGAAAAGGCCTTTCTCTGGCTGGAGAGTTGTGAGCTATTGCTGAGCTAGATACACTAACGTCTTGACTCATCAGAAAGCAACTCATCAGAAAGCAACGTCATAGACTATAGGTTTTCAGAGCACCTTGAGGCAAGAAGCACTAAGCTAAAGGGCCAGCCAACTAATGCAAGCATCCAAAGGTAAAGAAGTCTGGTCAAAAACAGCATCACAATACATATTAAAGCTTCAGTGTCTTAATTGTCCAATTGTAACCTTTTATTAGTTCAAATGAATCAAGATCAAGCTATACAAGATCAAGAATCCAGAATCCAGATATTAATCCCCGTTTTCTAAGCACACACTTTTCTTCAGTAGCTTGTTCCTCTGTATAAAAAACGCACAACAGTATAAATCTCATCATCAGGGCCGGATTTTCCTATAGGCTAACTAGGCTTCAGCCTCGGGCCTCAAGATCAAGAGGGGCCTATATTCCACATTTTTTATAAAGGTTAGTACCTATCACAACATGTTTCATTTAACATATCTGTACACCGCCCGTGGCGCCACAGGCGCCACGGACTAAATAAATCAGTAAGCCCTCCTGGGGCGGGCTGTGTCTGGGATGAGGAAGGGTCCGGATTATACCTTTCCTCATGACAGACAATTGGAGGGACCAATTGGCAGGCGCGAAGCGCCTGCCGATTGGTCCCTCCGATTCCCAGGCGCAGCCACTGTGAGCCGCGCACAGCGCGGCTCGCAGTTGCTCCCAGCCTGACGCGGTAAGAGGCGCTTTGCGCCTCTCGCCGCGTCAGGCCGCCGCCCGAGGGAACCCCCGGCAGTCACGCGGCTGCCGGGGGCTCCCTGCCCGGTGGCCTGACGCGGCGAGAGGCGCCCCACGAGGGAGCTCCCGGCAGTCGCACGGAGCGCGGCTGCCGGGGGCTCCCTGCCCGTCAAGCCGCCGCCCGAGGGAGCCCCCGCCAGCCAGCCTGCACGCCGCTGGCAGGGACTCCCCTTTAAAAATCTTCGGAAGACCCCGACCTTTGGCGCCTTTGGAACGCCCCGACGGATTCAAAGATGGACGCCAACAGCCCGCAGAGCGCCCGAGGATGCCCCACCGCCGCCGCCCGCCCTCTCTAAGGTGAGCTTCCTTGCCCCACGCTGCCCTGTCCCTCCCTATCCCCCAGATTCTAGCGCCCATTGTATTTTCGTTACAATGGGCTCTTTTACTAGTTGATATATATCACAGTAATGATATCTTTTATTATCTCTCATGTAATTTACAAACTTAAAAATGGGAGGTGAAAGGGCCACATAAATTGAATAGCCTAGGGTCTCTTTTCATGTACTGTATTTGCCGGCGTATAAGACGACTGGGCGTATAAGACGACCCCCCCAACATTTCCACTCAAAATATAGAGTTTGTTACATTACATTACAGTACCTGTCATTGTCACCATTGTACGGCCGCAGCGCAACCGCAGAGCCTCTGGCCCGCCCCTGCATCTCCCTGTAACTGGCACTAGTGAGCAAGTGCGCATGTGCGAGCTCTGCATAGACAAGGGGCGGGCCAGAGCACCGCTGCTTCCCGCCAAGCAGAACGGGCCAGTCACGCCAAAAAGGCTGGCACCCCAGTCTTGCTGCTGATGCTCGCTGTAGCCATGCTGATGACCCGCCTCGGCCATGCTGGATACCTCGCAATACTGGATGGTATGTAGAATGAGATGGGTGAGCATGGGGAGGCCATTATGGGCACCTGGCGGGCATCAGGAGGCCACTATGGGCTGTTATGTCTATCCCAACTGAAGTGCACCTGGCGTATAGGACGACCCCCCCCCCACTTGGAGGCATGTTTTTCAGGGGGGGGAAGTAGTCTTATACGCCAGCAAATACTGTAAATCCGGCCCTGCTCATCATATGCGGTCAGTCTTCTTTTTTGTTTCAGCTAATGCAAGCATGCCGGCAACAACTGAGAAGAACAAAGATTCTTTGCTCATTGCAAGGCCCAAAATTCTGAACTGGGAGCTGTGTTAGTCTGCTACAGCACAATACAGTACAAAACAATACAAATCTTGTGGCACCTTGCAGATTTATTATGATATAAACTTTCATGGACTAGAGCCCAGTGCACTTAAATGCAGGAATAGTCATGCCATAATAAACATCTTGCTTTATTGCAACTGCAAAGTGTTTGGGAGAGCTAACCTACTGTGTTGTGGTTCACATCAGAGGTGTACAACTTGTTAGGCCTACAGTACAGTGATCAGAGAACTGACTTTTGAGAAAAGGAATCTGAACAACTAAGCCAAATTGAGGAGGCCAGAGATGAAGTTCTAGAGTCAGGCCTACTGGGGAAATTAAAAATTCCAGGTACTGATGGCATACACTTGAGAGCTCTTAAAATGTCAGACAGTTGATCTACTAACCTGTGTCTTTAGCTTGTCACTAAATTCAGCTGCTGTACCATAACACTGGAGAACTTCAAATATTATAAAGGTAAAGGTATCCCCTGTGCAAGCACCAAGTCTGACCCTTGGAGTGCCGCCCTCTAGCGTTTTCATGGCAGAATCCATGCAGGGTGGTTTGCCAGTGCCTTCCCCAGTCATTACCATTTACCCCCTAGCAAGCTGGGTACTCATTTTACCGACCTCGGAAGGATGGAAGGCTGAACAAACCTTGAGGCTGAGTCAAATATTATACCCATTTTTAAAAAGGGATTCGGTGGTGAACCAGGAAACCATAGGCCAGTGTAAAAATAGTAGAAACTGCAATGGAAGATAGAATTGTTAGGCACATAACGGAACAAAGGTGACTGAAGGAAAATCAGTGTGGTTTCTGCAAAGGGGTGTCCTGCCTCACCAACCTTTTGGAGTTCTTTGAGATAGTGAACAAGCATGTATACAACGGTGACCTGGTAGACATGATATACGGGACTTTCAAAAGGCCTTTGATAAATAAGTTCACCAGAGACCCCTGTGGAGAAGCACAGAGTATTCGTTGATTAGGGGGTTGGAGCTGAAGAGTGTGGGACTTTTCAGTTTACAAGAGAGACTACTAACTAGGAGCACATGATCGAGTTTTATAAAATTATGGAAGAGTTGGAGAAAGTTGTCAAGAGAAATTTTTCTGCCTCTCCCAAAATACTAGAACTCAAGGGCGTACAATGAAACTGATGGGCAGCAGGTTCAGGATGGACAAAAGGAAAAACTATTTCTTTACTCAGAGAATGAATAAGTTGTGGAATTTGCCACCAGGTGATGTAGATAAGGCATGGGAATAAACAACTCTAAAAGGGGATTAGATAGATTCATGGAGGATAGGTCTATCAGTACCTACTACCCATGGTGGCTGCGGGAAACCACATTCAGAGGCTTACTGCCAGTTAGCCAGGAGGCAGCATAAGGGGAAGGCCTTGGCCTCTATGTCTTATTGCAGATTGTCCGAGGAACTGGTTGGCCACTGTGTGAGACGGAATGCTGAACTAGGTGGCTTATTGGTCTGATCCAGCAGGACTGCTCTTATGTTAATAATTCTCAATTCTTTAATATCCTGCAATATAGCCTTTTCATCCCATGACTTCTCTATTTCTATGGAAATTATAGCAGTGTGATGCTTCTTCTTGATCCAAGCCTGCTTTTCCCTCTTTCTGGGAGTATCCTTCCTTTCCTATTAAGCAAGTTGGGGGTGTTCTGGAAGGTTTCTCTACTTGTGCTGTGTTGAAATCTACAGTGACATGCATGGGAGTATGCTGGCTCTCGGTGTGGCAGCAAAGGTGCGTAGGCACTGCTCAGGCATCAGTCTGGGTGAACGCAAAATTGGTTAATTAAGGGGAAAATGACACCCAGTGCAGTTGGGCTTCCTCCCAGACCTTGATGAAAGTGGGGGAGAGAAAGGTAGCTCCTCTTTGTTGCTGTGGCTCCTCACTTGGTTGTCTGAACGAGAAAGCAAGCAGTTGTTCCCTCCTGCCTCTCCTCTCCCTCTGGCAGGCAGCTGTTACTGCCTCTAGAAGTCATCATCACTGTTTGTTCAAGAAGAAGAGCTGGATTTTACACCCCGCTTTTCACTACCTGAAGGAGTATCAAAGCAGCTTACTATCCACTTCCCTTCCTCTCCCCACAAAAGACATCCTGTGAGGTAGGTGGAGCTGAGAGAGCTCTGACAGAACTGTGACATTTGCTGAGGCCTGGGGTCCAGAGGGGGTATTGTGAGCTTTAAGCCCTTTCTTGACTTTCAGGAGATTGTGCACATGGGGTGGGAGTCAACTAGGGAAGGGCGCTGCCTACATGCAGAGTTTGGTCTGATAATGTTTTGGTCCTAATTTTTAGCTATGGTTCGTGAAGATTTCATCACATAATCTTCTTAGCAAATGTCAACTAGACTTAAATATTCCACCCTATACCTTATCTCTCCCCCCTCCCCCCCCCAAGAATTTAGCTGCCTTGTGCCAGTGTGGGAGGCAGGTTGCCCATTCACACAGAGTCAAATAATACTTCCCACTCCCTGCTCAGACGTGAGGATGAAATGTATGTAACTTGTCAAGCAACACGGAGCACATAAGACTCCTCTTTTTAAAGAAGAAAAGCCGTTGTGGGTTATCGGGACAAAACATGCCTTGAGTTTGGCTCCTGAAAGATAGCTGGTCTCACATTGTTTCTCCCTGATGGAGACCAGCAGGTATCTCTTTGCAGCTGCTCAGGCAACTCTCCTGCTCTGCCTTCTACATTCATAATTCACTGAAAATTAAAACCTGCCGTGATAACAGCCAAGCGTTGTCAGTTAAGATGCCATCTTTGGCTTGCAAACCTTGGACTGCAAAGTCTGCATTGCAAAGGGGTGAGGTGTGCAGTTATTTCACAATAAAAATAAATGAGAAATAAAACAGAGACGCCTACATTCTTTCTAAATGCTAGGAAGAGTGGAGCTTGCGGAAGATCTCAGCACATGATCGAATTACAGTCTCTTATCCAGACAAACGGGTGCAGGACCAACAATGATGACAGATTTCATGGTTATCTTATAAGCCCAAACTTACAAAATGTGAGACTAGAAGGGACGTGACAGCCCAGGAGATTTCATGGTTTTTACCAACAAGGTACTTTTGCCATTCCACCTTGTCTTCCAAAGAACCTCTGGCTCCTTGCAGTGGATTCTGGCACCTATCTGGCACACCCCATCTGTTCACATATGACTGTGCCTGACCTGGTTTGCTTCACCATCAATCCTTTTGAATGGAGAGGACACCTCTACAAATTCCTCCGCAACATCGCTCAGGGACAGATTGCCAGTGGTGGCCAAAACAAGAGGCATGGAGGAGTGGGTAAGTAAAGTGGTTCTTCTGAATTGCAGTATGTTTGTTTGGTTCTGTTCTTAATAAGATCAATCACATTTCCCAAAGCTTTTGTGCTATTGTTGAAGAACCCTCGATAGTGTTCCAAGGATTCCTTGCGACACAGTGACTTAAAAGCATGCACTGAAGAAAACAAAATGGGGGGGGGAGGAACGGAATCAGGAGGAGGGCTGGAGTTGTGAGAGAAGAGGGGACATACCCACTAGCACAATAGGATAAGATTGGTAGAGGTGGGTAAACGGTAAATGCCTTCTGACACCAACTAGATATAATCAAGTCCATGAAAGAACCTTATGGCTACACAAACCTATTTAGGGCTAAACCTCACCACATTCAGTGAGGCCTGCTCCCACAAAACATATTAAACATTTTTCCAAAGTAATCTAATCCAACACCTGCACCAGAGAGCACCTTTACACAAGGGAGACTTGATGGATGGGCCTACAAGTAATTAGGAATTCATCCACATCATGTGACTGGAAAGCCACCAGGAGAGCAAACTGGCAGCTGTTCGAGGGCCTACAGCAGCCAAGTTGAATGATGCAGGAGCCCCTGCATTGTTTGACACTGAAATCAAGAGAATGAATGAACTTGGAATGGGATGCTGAGAACAACAACAGAGGATGAAGAGAGGCAGTTGCTACTGTTAAGTAGTCCCCACTTCCTGGAATGGTCAGGGAGGAAAGCTACTCTTTCTGGTTTCCTTATAACATTTATTCCTTAACAGATATGCCTGAACAACTGTCGGAAGCAAGTTGACATTTGTACAGCAGGCACCAGATCTGCTAACGCCGGAATCTGATTCCCAGAAAGAGCTTTGAATCCCAAGTTTGTTTATTGTTATACTGTGTTGTGTTTGGTTGCAATTGTTGGTTATTGATGTACATGTTCTACAGACTGTTTTATGTATGGTTCTCTGTTATAATGTAAACTGCCCTGAGCCTCCGGGGAGGGCGGTATAGAAGTATGATAAATAAATAAAATAAATAAATAAAATAAATAAAGTGCTTCACCTTTGGCCAACACACTGCACCAAATCCTGCCTCCCTCAGGCCCATTATGTATGGCCGCCGAAACGGCGATTTCAGGTCACATGGAAAACGCGGAGGGGGAAGACGCGATGCACACCAGTTATGCACAGGGCGGGGCGCGATGGCGGCAAAATCCAGAGTAACTGATTATGCACGCGGCGATCCCGGCGCCACTTCTGATTGCGCCCCGGTCACCCGGAAGCTGCGCTTTCTTCCGCGTTTCGCAAACGCGGCTTTTTCGGCGGCATGCACCAAAGCTGTGGCCGGTTGCAGCCCGCACCGTGCGTTATCAGTGATTTTAGTCGCCGCCATTCCACCCCGAACGTGCACTAAAACCCCCGTGCATAATGGGTCTCAGTCTCAACCCACATGACAAAAGCGGTGCCAAACTGCTTCTTACCCTGTACCTTCGCTATCCTTAGGCCCATACCATGATACATTTCTTCATGAGTCAGGTCACCGTTCTCCCAACCCGACTTGCATTTCCTGTAGTCAGATGGCAGCAGTAGCAAACGAATTTGCCCAAGTGATGGTGGGCCTGATTCCAATTAGGAGCGCAGCATGGGGGAAGGAGCGACTTGAACCTTCGCCTGTCCAGTTTTCCCGAGATGAAACAACCTTGGAGGGGCATTATCTACCCTATTCTGCAGCACAATGCAGCTCTCAGGGCAGAAGCCTCCCATCTTTTCCAGCCTGCAGGCACATTTGGAATTCAGACTCAGCATGGTGGGCACAGCCAGAAAATGGCAGCCAGAGGAGGAGGAACCAGTCACAAAATTGCTGCTATATCTTCCCTTCAGTCACACAGTGAAAATCCTTGTGCTGTGGGGGCAGTTGCTTCCAAGGCAACATTTCTTTTAAATGGTGGGCACCAGGAAATATATTGGCAGGCACCATGGCACTCAGAGGGTTCTACACTGGGGACCCATCTTAGAATGTCACATTCCAAAGTCAGGGAGAACAGAGATTTCCAGACTATCAGGGAACACTCTAGCCATGGAAGGCTGTTCAAGTTCTTTTTGCTAAAGTTCCTGTCCATTCATCACCAGTTGGCCATTCAAAGTGATCAAGGCCTGCTTGTTTTACTGGAGTATATTTGGCTATCTGGAAATCCCGCCTTCTTCCATATTTTCTTTGACATTTCCTACTACAAACAGCTGTTGGAGTTAAAATGAGCTCAGAGCTGTGCTCTTGGAGTGTCAACCATTAAAATCCTCTCCTCCAGCTAATTAATTGACTGAAGTTCAGTCAAACTATAAAACCAACACAAATCATTAACTGGTTACAAAGGAGTGAGTGAGTATGAAGAAACAGATTTGCAGGCCGCATTCATTTGGGTTCCCGGGAGATTAGAAATCCTTGAGGCTTGTCTCTGCTAAGTGACATCACCTCTTTCCCTCCCTCTTGAAGGTTACTAGAAAATAAGGTGGGTAGTAAAACATACAGTGCAACCCAATGGTATAGTCTTGAAGGTCAAAAACAAAACCTTGAACTGCAAACTGGCAACCAGTGAAGTTGTTTCAGCACGGGCTGGATATGGGCCCTCCAAGATGTCCCAGTGAGAACCATCGCGGCCATATTCTGTACCAGTTGCAATTTCCAGGTCAGAGACAAGGGTAGGCCTACGTAGAGTGAGTTACAGAAGTCTAATCTGGAAGTGACAGTATTGGGATGGGAGGTGGTGTGATATAACCAAATCCTGTCACATCTGGGAAGCGAAGCAGGGTCAATACTTGGAAGAGATGCCACCAGAGGAAGCCAGGGGCATGGCAAACCACCTCTGCTTCTTACTTGCCTTGAAAAACCCTGGCTGGGGTTGCCATAAATCAACTGCAACGATGGCATTTTAAACACTCATCTGTCAATACCACACAAAGGCCTCTTAGGTTTCATCCTTACCATCCAAATCCTCTCTGGTCCCGTTCCCACTCTAACTGCCCAGTCTCATACCCTGGTGCAACCCAGCCTGTGACTTTGCTCCTCCAGTTTCTCAGCCTCAACTGCCTAAAAATAATCTCAAATTACTCCATCTTCCAAGCTGGGAAATCACAAAGAGGTCTGTACAATTATGGTATAATTCACCTTCTAAAGCTTCAGATGCTAGCTTGACACAGAGACATACATCTCCTTTGAAGTGAGAAAGAAACTTTGCAGAGTAGGGGTGGCCAAAATGTGGCTCTCCAGATGGCAAGGGCTCATGGTAATTGTAGTCCATAGATATCTGGATAGCCACAGTTTGGCCACCCCTGTTCTAGGGGTTTTGGTCCAGAAAACCAATTATGCCTGGGCAGCTGTAAGAGAAAAAACCTTGACTGTGTTTTGAAAGTGATGGATGTGACACTTTGTGGTTAAGTGCCTGTTACCTTTTGGCCATCAGAAAATACCACAATAGGGAAATGATTGTGGCTGTTACAGAGACGCACCCAAACCTTTAGGCGCATCAGATCTTGCAAAAGATCAGCTGTCACTTTCTCCTGAGATGTCTCAGCAAATGATTTTTGTGCACATTCAATCACTTTAGATTAGACCAGAAGAATTTTCTCTTCTTGACATTTAGGCCAGTGACCCTGAAGTCTTATGTACGAGATTATTATGTGTGAGAGACTTGACTGTTTACTCAGTAAACATGTTTTCTCTGAAATGCACTTGCTCCCTGTGCATCAGGAGTTGACAGATGGACAGGGGAATAACTCACAGAGTTGATCTCCTCAACTCCACATTGCCTCTTGGGTGTTTCTTGGCCTCCCAGTCTCTCTTGTTCTGATGAAACAAAAGAGAGTCACACCAGGGCAGGAGAAGAGCAGAATGGATCCACTTACAGTAGCTTGGAAAATCAGCCCTAACTGGGTCACAATGGGTCATTTAATGCGTAACCACTAGGGCCTTTGATGTAACTGGGTAGCGCCTCTCAAGTTCTACTGCAAGTCGCTAATTCGGCTAATGCTGAAAATTAACCCTTTCCCAAATTGCTGCCTTGTGTGATCCATGATTTGTGGCTGGAGACGAGGATGCTTGGAAAGCATTGGGGAGATGCTGAAGAGTGAAAAGACTGAAACTAGGAGTCTGTGCCAATCATGTACGCTGTCACTGAAATAAACAGATGAGTGCTACTTGGCATTTGTGTAACAGGTTTCAGAACACAGTAAAGCTACACTACAGAACGAAGAATATCTGAAGCTGTCATCTATTTACCTCCTCTTTTCCCTGCAAGGAGATCAGGGCAATGCTCATGGTTCTTCTTTATTCCATGTTATTCTCACAATAACCTTACAAGGTGAGTTAGGCTGAAAGCAAGCAAGTGACCCAACACCAACTAGCAAGATGAAGAGTGTTTGGACTCAAGTCTCCTAGGCTGTAGTCCAGCACTCTAACCACAACATCCATTGGTTCTGTACTGACGGAAATAATTGGTCCATCTACTGAATCAGCCCACTGGCCCATTCTGATCGGCAACAACTCTCCCTAAGTTCTAGTCATGGATTTTTCTCCTTTGAATTGAAAAATAGATATGGCCACAAAAAGAAGTCTGCACGCTGCTACTGAGCTATAGCCCCTTCTCTTGTACAGCTGGACGTTTGGGAGATCAGTGCTATAGCGGTAGTAGCAGAAAGACATTCCCTTCTGACGACTCAACCAATGGTATCTTTGGTATCCTTAACCACTACACCAAGCTGGAAAACAGATTCCAGGCATTTCAAGGCTGTCTATAATCCCTAAGTCAGATTGTAGCAGCTTTGTTTAACAGGAGACATTTTCTTGCTTGCCTTCAGCCACATAGTGAATATCCTTATTCTGTGGCAGCATCAGCTACTCAAGCAATTTTTTAAACTCTGTATGCACAATCAAATCTCCAGTGGCCAATCAGAAACCCTGCTATGCAAAAACTACATCTAGCCCTGCCCACATTCTAAAAACATTTGGCAGGAGCCAGGGAAAGTGTTGGAGGACACAATAGTATCTTGTGAGTTGGAGAAAGGAATTAGCTGAAAGGTAGTCATGGCAATGTGAAGATTTGAATTCAAATCTTCCTAACACTAGTCCGGCATTCTATCCACTACACAACACTAGCATAAGCATAGAAATTAATCTTTGGGCAAAGTATAAGAACCAAGACTGCCTATCATGGTTTCAAATTGCGATGCTATTAGTGGTGGGAAAAGTGATATAATTAAGAAATGGAAGGAATGTCAGCGGCCCTTCTAACTCACAGAATGGTACCCAAAGAAACACCAAAAGATGCATTATTAGGGGGCACCATGAAGTCTTACACCAGTTTGGTGTAGTGGTTAGGAGTGCGGACTTCTAATCTGGCATGCCGGGTTCGATTCTGCACTCCCCCACATGCAACCAGCTGGGTGACCTTGGGCTCGCCACGGCACTGATAAAACTGTTCTGACAGGGCAGTGATATCAGGGCTCTCTCAGCCTCACCCACCCCACAGGGTGTCTGTTGTGGGGAGAGGAATGGGAAGGCAACTGTAAGCCGCTTTGAGCCTCCTTCGGGTAGGGAAAAGCGGCATATAAGAACCAACTCTTCTTCTTCTTCTTCTTAATGAGACCAGAAAAGCAGATGTTCTAAACTGTCCCCCCCCTGATAAGCCATTAAAAAAAATAACCATCGCCTACCTGCCTAAGGAGAGCAAAGCACACTTCTGAATAAAAATTATTTATTCCTGCGTGACAAAGTACCGTTGTTTGCAGAGGCACCTTATGTAAAAATCAATTGTACGATGGAGGCGGAAGAGCAATTTCATTTTTCACTCCCTCACAGATCATCTTAAATGAGCCCATTCTCGCCCAAACAACCCGGCATTTCTGATCATCTAATTCTGCTTTAGAAAGAAACACAATTCTTCTCAGTGAAATTCATGACACCCACCTGATGCTACCTATTCAATTTTAACCATGTGGAAGAAGTCTAGTTCTGTTAAGACAGTGGTTCTTAACCTTCCTTTAATACGGTTCCTCATGTTGTGGTGACCCCCAACCATAAAATTATGCAAGTGTCCTTTCACAGAAATTAAACCCAAACTGACCACTGGTGTGAAGATCCATTGTTCATGATTGTATATAAATTGTTTTTTTCCCAGGGTTTCTCAGTTCAGTTCTGCCTCTTGTTCCACCGACCTGTCCCCCCTGGAGCACCTGGTGCTGCACTGGAGACACTGCTGGAGTGGCTGGCAGCCAAGTGCAGGTGCCTGCAGGAGGAGCGGCAACAGCAGCAGCGACCCCCCCCCTCGGCCAAGCTGCTCACACTGCCTAAACTCATGTGAAAGGGTCGTTTGACCCCCCAAAGTGGTCCCGACCCCCAGGTTGAGAACCACTGTGCTAAGAGGTGGTTGAGCATTTAAACCAGCTTAAGTTTTCAGTAAATACAGAATTCTGCAAGGCTGTACCCAAACACTGCCAGATTTTGGTTTCAGCCACAATAATCCTTGCTTCATTGATGAGATTCCATGACCCCTAAGACCATTCTGTCTTCTGACTTCAGGGAAGGTCATAGCGCTGGCAGAGGGGCAGGAGTCTATATACAGGGTGAAATCTATTGGGAAGTTTCATTAATACTGTGCAATAGCCCTACATTAGAGCACAGGAAACTTAGCCAAAAGGAGCGGGTCACACATTGACCCGCTCCATTGTGGTGGGGCAAAAATAGCCGCTGTTCCCTGTGTATGTACGGGGGAGTGGCTCCCCCAGCGCACACTGGTTATGCTGATGCAATGGTCCCACGCATACAATACGGGACAGAAGCGTGGCAGCACTCCACTGCTGCTGCGGTGGGGATCAGGGGCATGGAGCCCCCACTGCACGATGGTGGGGAGCAGCATGCTGCTCTCCCACCATGATGGGGGTGGGGGGACGCCTCTGTCAGCTCCGCAGAGTTGTCAGGGGCAAGAGGCATTCCTGCAGGGACGCCATAGGTCAGGGGAGCAGCCGGGCTGAAAGCCCAGCTCCTCCGGTTATGCACAGGTCTAGGCTGACCTAGCCCTCACCTCCGCCGGCTCCCAGCTTGCGGAAAAATCTGCATTTTCTTAATGCGGATCTTCTGAGGGCTTGGGTCAGGCCATGGCTCGGATGGCGGTGATGTCATGCATAATTGGGGATTTTCCCTGAAGCCCTGTTGCCGCCATCACAGGCATTCCGGCCCATGCATAGTCAGTCATTGTTGTACATAAATTGACAGGTGCCATTTCATATCTGGTTTTGGATTTAAAGTCAACCTGCTTTGGGACTCAGATTTCTGAATCCCTGTCCTTATCTTTAAGTGCCTGACGGGTACAATGTGCCACTGTAACTGGAAATGTACTGACTGTAAATAAGCCAGCATTGGGTGCTGGTTCAAATACTGGACTAGGACTCAGGTTCATATCCGTGCTCTGCCATGGAAACTTACTAGGTAACCTAAATGAGGGTTGCCAATTCCAGCTGGGAAATTCCAGGAGATATGGGAGGGCATTGCCTCAGGAGGGGACAGAGTTCAGCGGGGGATGTGAAGTCACTCTAAGACTTCCGTTTCTCCTGAACTCTGTGATATAGCATAGTGTTCCTCCTCCAAAATAGACATTTCCTCCAGAGGAAGTGATGTCATCTGGTGATCAGTTGTAATTTTGGGAGAACTTGAGACCCCACTTTGAAATTGGTATCCCTGGTGACCTTGGACCCTGTCTCTCAGCCCAGCCTACTTCACACAAGACTGTTGCTGTGGAGATAAAACAGAGGAGAGGAGACTGCTGCTGTAAACTGCTTTAGGTCCCCATTAGGGAGAAGAGTAAGGTATTATTATCTAAACAGGTAAATCATTTTTTTGTTTGGGTTCCATTTTCTTCCAAGCTTATGTGCAGCTACTGTCTCTGATGATTTATATCATCATTGCAAACTGCTTACTGGCTTTAAAAATACAAAGCAAAAACATAGCAGTGAGGGCTCAACTCTACTGCAAGTCCCAGACCATTTTGGTGGAATTCAACAAAAGAAACATGAAAAAGAAAAAGTAGTGGAGCGCCTTTTTGCAATAAATATTTTTTATGGCCTGCAACCTGATATATGAGAATCATGCAAACCCAACCAAGATTGCTAATCACACAGATAAGGGTTGTCAATCAACTCACATTTTACCAGTCCAAGCAGTGGAAACCTTACAATGTTAAGTAACAATGGTGCTCAAATTCTGTAAGACAACAACAACAGTAACAGTAACAGTAACAGTAATATTTAATAGGCTTATATTCCACCACTCTCCAAAGACTCGTGGCAGTTTACAGCATAAAACCCCCATAATAAAATCCATTATATGCAGGCTCTAAAACCCCCTACAACCACAAAGATCGGCGGCTGAAAATATTCCCTATGCTCCGAGCAGACCTCCCTAGAGGTGGGGGGAGGGATGTAGATGTAATATGTCAACCTGAGGAGGGGGCATGATATTCCTAGCACTGGCACTGACCTCATCCAAAGACCTGGCAGAAGAGCTCTGTTTTGCAGACCTTGCAGAACTGTGACAGCTACGTCAGGGAACTCTCCTAGGAGCTCATTCCACCATATAGGCCCTCCAATACTCCAGCTTGCCAGATTCTGCAAGGCTCCACCTATAACTTGCCAGACTCTGCAAGATCACATGCATAATTTGTCGTAGTCTGGTTCTGCCCACTACCTGCACAAACCAGGAAGTCCTCCAAATGCCCACAAGGGAACTAAAACACAAGAATCAAAAACTGCATGATATGTGAAACAATTGCCTTCACCTGCATAGCAACCCTACTCTTCTTCGGAGGTCTCCCATCCAACTACTAATTGCAGCCAACCCAGCTTACGTCCCAAGCTCAGGCTACACTAAGCTATTCAGGCTGATTAAACCCAAACAAATATATGACAGAAGGTAATGCTGAATAACCTAAAACAAGCCCCCAAATCATATTATATGTGGTGCACATGCAAAAGAACAATCACATATAAATATAATATTTAGATAGCTTATACAAATGTTTGATGAGAAGGACGTAGCTGGACTCCCTCAGAAACACTGACCAAGCAGTGGAGCATCTTTCTGCAATAAATATTTTACACTGTCAGCTACCGGATACGTTCCATGACAGAGTAAGATAAGAGATGTAAAACACACCTTTGTCTCTTTTCCTAGTTGCCCTGCTAAGACATTTACCTGTTTTTATGCCCCATCGCCCCAATTTATCTTGAAGCTTCCATGTCCCAGGAAGGTACCTTTCTCAGCTACAGAACGATGTGAGCATAAAATGTCTTTAAACTGTGGATCTGTCTTCCCAACATAGACCAATGCAGGCACAATAGCTGAGTTTAAAGATTCTCTGTTGCTCTCCCTTGGCATTTCTTTGTTAAGAAATTATGACTTCTTCACATCCTATAAAAGCATAAGCAGGGCTATACAGGGCAATCAGCATCAAGCTAGATATAATCATAGAATCATAGAGTTGGAAGGGGCCATACAGGCCATCTAGTCCAACCCCCTGTCAGGAGATGTGTGACTAGATTATCCAGAAGATATTTCAGGTTATATCAAAAGCAGATGCAGTCCCAATTTGAATTGGGTCCATAGTGCAGTGGGAGAGGGGGTTTGCCCCTTTGCTCCCTGTGCTGTTTTCCCAATCTCAGCCAAGCCTCCAGCATTGTTCTACTGTGTAGGAAGCATACAGACAAAAGAGTTGGGGGTAGGATGGGTTAAATCACAGAATGGAGGCCCAGGTCACAGAGGTCGCCCACTCAGTATTTTTCTACCTACGCCAAGCAAGGCTACTAGCACCCTACCTGTCCTCAGATTGCCTAGCCAGTCATTCATGCAATGGTCACCTCCAGACTGGACTTCGGTAACTCACTCTACGCAGACCTGCCCTTCTCTTTGACCCAGAAACTGCAGCTGGTACAAAATCCAGCTGCTAGGGTCCTCATAGGGACAGCTTTTAGGGTCCAAATCCAGCCTGTTGCAGCTCAAATCAGGTTCAAGGTTCTGGTATTAACCTTTCAGGCCATCTGCAGCCTGGGGCACACATATCTGTGGGACCGCTGAGCTCCCTATGCCCCCCATAGGGTATTGCGCTCTGCAGGTGCAAATCTGTTGGAGATCCCATGGAAGGTTTGCCTGGCCTCAACCAGGGCCAAGGTCTTTTTGATCCTGGCTCCGACCTGGTGGAATGAACTTCCAGGAGAACAGACAGCCCTGACAAAACTAGCCCACTTCTGCAGGGCCTGTAAGACAGGTACAAGCCCCCGGCCCTTTACAACACACTTCGGGTGTCATTGTCTCCCATCACTCCCAGATGGGACTATCTCGTTGAAGAGAAACAAGATCAGGGTTCCCATTGATTTGTCATTGTCATGAGTTAAAATTTCCATGAAAATAAAATGTTCCTTATGTTCATTGTTGTGGCGTGTCTGTATCTGTATCTGTATCTGTATCGATCAGAGAGCCTTAGGGCAGTAGTTGAGAGTAGTTGAGTAAACTACCCCCCCACACCGGGCCTCAGTAAAATTGTCAAGCGTTGAGTGGTCCCCGGTGATAAAAAGGTTGGGGACCACTGTCCTACATCATATACAATCTGACCTCTGGTCATTTTTAAAATCAATTTTTTAAAAAGTCTTTGGCACACATGCCTTGTATATAGGCCCATTTCATTGTACAGCAGTGGTGGGTAAGGATGTATGCCCTGAGTACTCCCACTTTTCTTTTGCTTTCCCCACCTAACATGCAAGAGGGAAACAGAGAGTACCGAAATGAAAGCACTGGAAGAGAAATGTCAGGGAGTTATCATGGGACAATGGGGAAAGGAAGCCTGATGACAGCTATGATTGTTGAAGCAGCAGCTTATCCCAGCATCTCAAATTAGAAATGGTACCAAGAGGGCAGTTCCAAGATTTATCTGGGTAGTGAACTAGCAAGGACCTACTTTCAGCATCCAGGTAAACAGCACGGTATTTTTTTATTTATTTATACTAGACTCTGGTTCTAAAGAGCTTAGGATAGCCAGATGTGGCACCCTGCAGATCTCCCCGCTAGAAAACTTGAAAGGATCAATCCTGCTTAATTTCTTCAGCAGAGCAGTGTCATGTCAGACTATTTTCAGGGCCAAGTGTAATGTGTAATGAAGTGTAACACTTATGATGAGCAGTGCATAATTATAAATTATCCAAGTACATGTAGAGAGAGTTAGACATCTCTATAATTAATAGAGATTATTATAATTAATAATATAACTAAACTACTTTTCGGTGGAAGGAAAAGACTGTATAACACTGATGCCGGTATTCTTTCCCTAAACAACAAATGATATATAATAGAGAGGCTGGCCAATCACAAAAGCAGTAAAACCAGGCCACCCACAGGTAAGGGTCTTTACATACTCAGGGGACTCCTCAGGTTTTAGAGTTGCTAGTTCTGGAAGATGAAATACCTGGAGATTTTGGGGGTGGTGCCTGGGGAGGCCAAGGTTTAGGGAGGGGAGGGACCACAGCAGGGTACATAACAACATACTTGCTCAACATGGAGGATACAGGACATCACCTTGAAGTAGCTACATTCTATACTCCAAGGTTGGGGACAAAGGGTAGCACTAGGGAAGAGAACCTCCCAGGGGTATGCCCTTACTTGTGAAGTCCCACAGGGAGCAATTCTATCCCTAATGTTATTTAACATCTATCTCTCACCTAGATAGTCGGGATTTTTGGACTATGTGGATGACACCCAGCTGAATCTGTTAATGGATGGTCATCCATCTACACCTCTGAGTGTATTGACCAGCTGCCTAGAGGCAGTGGCAGATTAGTTCAAGTGGAGCTGGCTGAAGCGGAATCCAGATAAGACAAAGATCCTCTGGTAAGGTTGGACTGTCCCAGATGAGGCACTATAACTTTCAGCTCTTGATAGGGTTCAGTTGATAACTTTGGCCACCATCAAGAGCCTAGACATTATCCTGGACTCCACACTATCTATGGAGGTCATGAACACTGCCTGTCATGCATTTTATCATCTATGCCAAGCACAGCAGCTAGCACCCTATCTTTCAACATTTGACCTGACCACTGTGATCCATACTATGGTCACCTCCAGACTGGACTATTGGAAGTTGTTCTATGCAGGGCTGCCATATAGCTGCTCGCCTCCACCCACATAACTCCAGAAAAAGGGCCAGAGCTGGCCTATGCCATATACACAGTGGTTAAGTTAAGTTAAAATGAGAGTACGCTTACTGCTCTGGACTCCAGTCTCTACTATGTTCAATGAGCATTGGCCAGCAAGGTTTCATATGGCTGGGGCTAGAGCTTAGTGGGGAGCTTTGCCAGAAATGTACTGCTAGAAAATTGGGAGCAGGGGATTTCTTATAAGGGTAATAATGATCCATAGAGGAGAGCTATACATAGAGGAGAGGAGAGCTATCCATAGAGGAGAGCTATACATATGCTCTGTGTATCCATAGAGGAGAGCTATACATATCCATAGAGGAGAGTTATATATAAGTTTACCATGGCATATGCTGTAGAAAATACAGTTTTGTGTAGTGGTTAGGAGTGCGGACTTGTAATCTGGCATGCCAGGTTCGATTCTGCGCTCCCCCACATGCAACCAGCTGGGTAACCTTGGGCTCGCCACGGCACTGATAAAACTGTTCTGACCGGGCAGTGATATCAGGGCTCTCTCAGCCTCACCCACCCCACAGGGTGTCTGTTGTGGGGGGAGGAATGGGAAGGCGACTGTAAGCCGCTTTGAGCCTCCTTCGGGTAGGGAAAAGCGGCATATAAGAACCAACTCTTCTTCTTCTTCTTCTTCTAAATGACACACCTGGGCTTGAAGGCAAGGGTTTTGTGGCCTGTATTATTTCTATCACACTCCTGCAGGAACATGTACTCCTGTTTTCTCCACTTTGTTATTCACGTGGCCACAAAACACTTTGTTATTCACGTGTCATTAAATTAACAAAACGCTACTGGGAAGACTATCTGTCTCCACTTTCCAAGCACCAGTTAAACAGACTTGCACATGTATTCATGGAACAGCCAGTGGCACAGTTTCTCAGCATTTTTTCTCACACAGCAAGCTTCTCTAAGCCATTTCATATGACAGAGATGCCAGCGATGAAGGTTTTAAGTAAACCTGGGGCACTTCAGGCTCATGGTGAGGGTCATTCAACTGCTTGGAATAAACATCATTGTTGTTGTTGTTAGGTGCAAAGTCGTGTCTGACCCATCGCGAACCCATTGACAGGGAACATATGTAATAAGAAGTGCATACATCTGTTTAAGAAAGTCCTAACATGTTCACCTTAAAAATAAAAATACGTCCCAGTTTCTGCGTAAATTAAGTGTATAAATTGTATGTTCAGTCATATATACATTGAAAAAGAGCTTTTTTTTGTACCCCACTTTTTGGTACCTGACGGAGTCTCAAACTGACTTACCTACTCTTCCTCTCCTTACAACAGTTACCCTGAGAGGCTGAGAGAGCTCTGAGAGAACTTTGATGGTCCCAAGGTAACCCATTGGTGAATGAAACCCATTCTCCAGATTACAGTCTGATGGTCTTAACCATACCAAACTAGCTCTCATTGGATCTAATGTGATGATTAGTAGTTTGCATACAAAGAAAAATCACATGAATGCTGATTATACACAGCCATGTGTACACACATGTATTTATAAGAAAGTGTGTGTTTAGCTTAAAAATAAAACTAGGAACTAGTTCCTAGATAAATGCGGCGGTTTAAATCCTGCATTCAACCGTATGTGCACTGAACAAAACATATGCATGTTGTTTGTAATAAGTACAGTATTTGCTGGCGTATAAGACTACTTTTCCCCCCTGAAAAACATGCCTCCAAGTGGGGGGGGGGTCGTCCTATACGCCAGGTGCACTTCAGTTGGGATAGACATAGCTGCCCATAGTGGCCCATAGTACTGTAATGTAATGTAACAAACTCTATATTTTGAGTGGAAATGTTGGGGGGTCATCTTATACGCCCAGTCGTCTTATATGCTGGCAAATACGATATAAAGGGCAACTGTGTACCCATATTGCATCTTGCTTTACATTCTGACCATGGAAACTTTGTCCTGATCATTTTGACCTTGGAAACTTTGTCCTGATCAGGGAAGCTAAGGCTAAGCTGTGATCTGGGTTGACCTTGGACAACTACAAAGCTTCTAATAAAACCCAGAAGAAACATGTTTTGTAATCACAATTAGTAGTGGCACAATAAAATCTTTATTTGTATTAACAAATGTGGATGTGCCAAGAAGCAATTACACAACTGCCTCCCCACACACGGAACCTTTGCTGCCATTCAGTCATCAGAGGACCTGTTTTGTTTTCACACACCCCTGAGTGATGATGTCCAAAACTGCAATTCAGGTGGCCAATACTAAAAAAAAATCCTAGCTCAACGAAACTTTTGTATCTCCCCAACACTGTAACTTATCACTCTGTCGGATATGCAATGTCGAAAAGCGCGCAGCTCAAATCTCAGGAGCTCACCGAGTAACTAAAACAGGCGAGAGGGGGGTGCGTCTTTCCCAAGGCTGGCCAGGTGAAGGGCGGGCCGGCGGGCGACGCCGCACCGAGGGCCCAGGCCCGTGCAGGGGCAGCTCCTTCAGGCCCATTCGGAATCGGCGTCCATCGTGGTTGCTAAGGCAACTCGACCGGCATGGGAGGCAAGAAAGCGGCGGAGAAAGCGACGAGCCAAGGCGAAGGGCCGGCCGGAGAGGCACGCTGGGAGCGGCTTTTCTCGAAAGGCCTGTAGCCCCTGGGGAGCGCCTGCAGCGTTACGGCCCCAGTCCTCCATGCGCTTCCCCTCAAGTTCTCTTGGACACGGTGGGATTGACTGTTGAGCCTGTGGGGCCTTCGGTGTAACACTCGGCGTGTTCCTAACCGCAGGGCTGGGCGTCGTTAGGCAATGGGGCCAGCCGCGCTTCCCCGGCCCGCCTGGGTAGGCCTTCCGCGTTGCTATGGCGACGGGTTTTGTGACTGCCGCTACTCCGAGGTGCCGCCGGGCGGCCGGACCAAGCTTCACTAGCTCCGTCGTCGCCGGACTCCGGAGCCATGGCCTCGCGCAGCGCCGGGACGCTCCTGACTCAAAACAACGCGGTCTACGTGCCGCCGGGGCTCATGCCGGGGTGGGCTCTCAGCCTCACCTACCTCTCAGGGGGTCTGTGGTGGGGTGAGGAAAGGGAAAGCAATTGGAAGCCGCTTTGAGACTCCTTCGGGGAGAGAAAAGCGGCATATAAGGTTTTCTTGAAGAAAACCTGCGGGGGACTGTCTGGCGAGGCAGTGGCTGGTTGGGGTTGGCCGCTGTAGGGTTCCTGTGCCCTTAGAAATGGCCCACCATGCAGGGGCAGTTCATTAGGTTCGCCCTTGGCCCCTGTCTTCCTGTTTGTATGGGCTTTACCTGCTGCATTTCTGCCTGGTCTGCCTGCAGAAAAGGCGTGGCCACCTTTGAGGTATTGCATGCTGGAACAAGAACCAGAGCTTGTAAAGGTGGCCCTGCACCCAGACTGTGTTCCAGACCTTCTTAGGTCTGTCTGTCCTCTTGCTACCCCTCAGGGTTACTATATTGGGAAAGTTATCATTGTGATTTTTAATTGTAAGGTGTTTTGAGTGGGACTCTGAAGTGGCATCAAAATATTTTCATCTAACTCATGCTGAACTGAATCTAGTGAAAGCACACTATTTCACCATTTCTTAATCTAAGTATCAGTTATCAGAGCTGGATTATCCTATTAACATATTTTGCTTCCTTTGTATCACATTTTTCTCCTTAGTGGGTGTTCAAAGAAGCCCACCTCATTCGCTCCTTCATTTTATCCTCACAACAACCCTGTGAGTTGGATTAGTGTGAGAATGTGTGAATGGTTCAAGGTCACCCAACTAGATTCTGTGACAGAGTGGGGATTTGAACATGGGTCTCCGAGATACTAATTCATCTGTCTGATTACTGCACCATCCTGGCTGTTGATGCTGAATGATATCTAATTGTATTGTCTGTTTAATCAGGCGGTCTGTTTATATTCATATTTGTCCAGAAGTAGAGAAATAAAGCTTTTGGTTTTATTATACATAGATAATATTTTCATCAGAAGCATTCCTTGCCTTTAGTTCTGCATCTGCAAAACTGGAATAATAATAATTTTCCTCATACGTTTGTTGTGGAGACAAAGGAGATACTGATTACAAAGCCCCTGTATTCCTTAGAAGTACTAAAGAACAAATTAAAAATAATGCATATCATTTGGATCTCTTCTTTCCAAGTTTCATGCTCTTGTGTTTCTTCACTCCAGGTACCATGGGCATGTCCCCAATGTGGCGTATTCCTTTGGTGATACATATGGCAATACCACTATGAAATATTTCCAGGATTCCCGCAATGCTGCCATGAAAACCAGCTGCAGTCCCTACAGCAAGGGGGGCCAGTTTCCCACCCTCTTCTCGCCTGACCCAGACTTAGTAATTGGGGCAAGGGCGAGAGGCTGGGATAGGTGGCTGCATATTCCTAACTATTCTCGCTACAATCTGGATTTTAATCGCTCAGCAGAGCTAAAAGAGTTTTACAAGGTAAGGATAGCTTTGTGGAAACAGCCATACATAACTAGAGTTGTGAACGAATGGCAATTAGTTGTAATGCCCCATTTGTAATTATCTATTGCTATACAATGTTTGTACAGAACACCTAACTAGCACAGCTGTTTCTCAAAAAGTGTATAGTCAGCTGGTTTATGCGCTAAGCAAATCAGGCAGTCAAGCTTTTTCCTCAGTGGGGCCATTTCTTATTGCAAGAATGTGTGTGGTGTGTGTGTATTGGGAGAGAGGGAAAGCCCTCATTTTTTTCTTGATAAGCCAGCTTTCTACATGCAGGGATTAGTTTGTTTATTTTTATCATGGCGAAGCACTCAAATACATGTGCACTCTGGGGTGGTACAACCCACATTTATTTAAGACATTTATAAACCTGCCTTTCTTCCAGAAAACTGGTACCCAAGATAGGTTACAATAATAAACCTTAATACATCATAAAAATAAAAAGAACTGTTTAAATAGCCAGCTTTACAAGTTGAATCTGCTGATTCTATGAATTATCCATAAGGCAGACAGGAGAAGTGGGAGGTCTTGCTCACAGCGTGGTTGGGATGGAGTGGCTGGAGCTGCCTGAGGCTCCCTACCTTAGAGTAGTTAATTAGAAGAATGATAGAGAACCCCAGTGAATAACAAATGTTAACTTAACCACAGACAACTATAAATGAATTCTAGGCACTGCTGGGCACTGAAAGTTCCTTTCACTCTTAAGTCTTCTATTAGTTGCTCCTGTAGGTCGGTTTTGCTGAATGTTGACACCTGTGTTCTTTCTCCTCTCTCAGCCCCCTGTATCCTCTGCACTTTATAATAGTAGTCCATATGAAGAAACACTGTTGGTTTCTTGTAGAAATACACCCAAAGCAAAGGAAACCAAAAGGCAAAAAGTTGTGTCTTCTTGAAATTTATTAAATGCAATCCTGAATAATTTTGCAACCAGAACAGGGGCACAATTGAAGAAGTGACCCCTTTACTAAAGAGCTGTTGCCTATGTGATATCCTGTACCTGTACTGGTGATATTATATGATGTTGTATTAAGACTATAATTGCAACCACTTTATAATACTAGGCATTATAATAGGAAGTATGAGGTTTTCTGTCTTCAGTGAACTCTTCCACATTGACATGGTTGTGCACATTTGCCTTGAAAACTCTTTGCAGAGGATTCCGGTGTTGGGTGTTTCCTAGAGTAGTGGTCCCCAACCTTTTTCATGCTGGGGACCAGCATCAAAATGGAGGCCGTGCATGGTGCGCTTGTGCGAAAGTGCAGCGAAAGTGCCACGATTGCGCGTTTTTGGCAGTTCATGTGCGATGCGCGGCCCTGCTTCCCTTCCCCCCTCCAGTAAGAAGCTTGCGGCCTGGTAAGTTTCTTACTGCGGGGGGGGGGTGAGGAGAGGGAGCCGTGGCCCAGTGCTAGGGCCGGGCCATGGCCCGGTTGTTGGGGACCACCGTCCTAGAGTACACATATGAGTGCAAGCTAAGGCTATTGAATGTCCATTTCACTCAATTTAGAGAGAGTGCACTAGCACAGTGCAAATTTTCCTAGGGAAGGTTAGAGTTACTGGATAAGTTATCCATTATACAAGCACTATTATTCTTGAGCTGTGAACAGATTTATTGCTGATCCTTTGATAGATTCTCAAAGAATGCCTGGAAAACACTCGGCTATATGACTCCTTAGGATTCTTCTGGTGTCCTTTGGGATTGGACCCAGATTCCATCTAGTCTTTCATTCTGCTTTCAACTGTGGGCTGTCAAGTGCCTCCTGGAAACCCACAAGCAAGGTGTTCCCATTCAGCCTCTCCGATCTCTTTGTTCTCAGCATGTGTGGTGTGTCTGTGGCTTCAGAATAATTAGAGCAGTAACAGAAGGGATGCTCTTGAGCACATTTGTGAGCGCTAGGATGTGTGGGTGTGTTGTAGGAGTGTGGGGCTTTGTGCACAAATGGCTGTGTCTGCTGGTGATTCGTGCTGCCTTGTTGAATCCAGACGCCGGCCCTCCACTAGATCCTGCTGCGCTGAGCTTGGCTGAATGTTCCGCTTTGCAAAACTAGAGAGAGGGTTGCGTGTGTGTGCATCTCCTTTTCCAATTTACCGTGAGTCCGCACCAGTTACGTGAGCTATAAATAATTAGCAGTGGGCTGCCAAAATTAATGAGTTGAGAACAGACACTGTTTATTCAGATCGTCCTCTTATTTATTAGTGCTAATGGGATGGGGGATGGTCAAGGAAGCTTTTATAAAAGCGCTTTTTGAAGTTTCCCTAAGAGGATGCCAGTGACCTTTGTGAATGGATTCTCTATCCACGCAGTTTACAGGTCAATTGCCAAGCTTCTAGGGGAAGTGCACACTATATGCAGATATGTTATTGAAGCCCTCCCTTTAAAAACAAATGAAAGAGTAACCGTTAGAGTAGTGGTTCCCAAACTTTGTCAGGCTGCCGTCCCCCTACCCCCCCACACACACATACGAAAACACACCTCTTTCCTGGTGTTAGGTTTACTGCACATTCAAAACACAGTATCTTGCCTACAGTTCTTTCTTTCCTCCTTTTTTGCTGTGCAGTGCCTGTATTTTATTCTGGAAAAAATATATATACATTCTTTGTAAAAGTCATTTGTAAAAGTCACTTTGGGTCCTCACTGAGGAGAAAGACAGGGAAGAAAGAGAGAAAAGCAAGCAATGGAAAATCCCATGGCCAGGAGCACTCAGGAGAAGGCTGTTCCAGCCTCCTAAAGATAGATACTTGTGGAACGGTTGCCAGCCCTGGGTTAAGCATGTTCCCGGAGATCTGGAGTGGAGCCTGAGAAGGACAGAGTCCGAGGAGGGGGAGAAGCTCAACAGGAATATGATCCTATCCTGTCCACTATTGCTTTCTTCAGTAAGCGAAGCAGGGTTGGCCCTGGTCAGCATAGGGATGACAGACCACCAAGGAAGTCCAGGGTCGCTACTACCAAGAGGCAGGCAATGGCAAGCCACCTTGCAATGTCTCTCTCTAGGAAAAGGAAGCTGCAGCAGGAAGAGTCAGACCACTGTCCGCCTACTGCCCCCAAATTCCTCACACACACCCAAATTCCTCACTGCTGCCATGGATCCTGCCACCCTGGTGGGGGGAGCATACCCCCACACACACTTTGGGAACTCCTACTTTAGAGGTTGCAATTTTGAGTAAAAGACGGATCAAAATAATGGGATGGGTGCTTAACTCTTTCCCTACCAGCTGTTTTCCCAGTCAAAACATGTGACTACCAACAGTATTGATTTCTGCCTTCTCTGCTCCCCTTCTGGCTCAGCCCCATCTGTGTGTAGGCTTTATGTGATGACAGGGTTTTTTTACACTTCTGGGGAACTGGAATGTTCAGACACATTCTATAACACCTCAGCAGCTGAACCACTGGCAAGGGTGGGAAAATTATACTGGGTGCCATCTCTAGTGACCATGCTGTTCTCATCCTGTGTGAGAAGGAAAGCACCTGACCACTTTGCATTTCCCCTATAGCTTTCCCAAATGCATCGAGAGTATTACAGAGACAAGACCGGGACAGTGCATCAGAACCAGTATTTTGTGCTGCCTGTGAAGGAGAAGGACAAGTACCCTCACCCCCTTGATCTGTGAGTCTTGTGGGCGAATGCTGAGCGGTCGGCGTCAACTTCTTGTTTGGTTACAAAACCCTGTTTGAGACTCAGCTGATTTTCTCATAGAAACAGATTATGAATTCATCCTAACAAACAAAAAGGGGGGAGGGGTAGAAATAGGCCTACAACATTAAGCAGAAGTAATTCTTTCCTTCCTACACTATTTTCAGAGTATCAGTTGCTGTAATTGCAGTGGTTCTCAACCTTCCTAATGCCGCAACCCTTTAATATGGTTCCTGATATTGAGGTGACCGCCAGCCATAAAATTATGTAAGTGTTCTTTCCCAGAAATTAAACCGAAACAGACCAATGGCATGAAGGTCCATTCTTCATGATTGTATATAAATTGTTTCCCCCCCGGGGTTTCTCAGTTCAGTTCTGCCTCTTGGCACACCATGCTGATCTCACTCTTTTCCACTGCTCCAGACAGACAAACACTCTATCTCGATCTACCCTGCAAGGCTGTTGTATGGATGGCGCCCCCGCCCGGCCAAGCTGCTTGCCCTGCCACGACCCTTATGAAAGGGTCATTCGACCCCCAAAGGGGTCCCAACCCCCAGGTTGAGAACCACTGCTGTATTGTGTCCTTCCTCCCTCCCCTCTACCACTCAGGACAAAATGACAGGTACTTGGATGGTATTTGCATGTTTCTGTTTTCATGCAGTGGAAAGCAACCTGGGGGTGAGGAGGTAGGGAACTGAGCATGAAAACAGGAAGGAGATGGGGAGGCTGTTTTTACCGTTTCTTTAGAAGGATGGAAGAAGACCTGTTTGTAGCTCATATCCAGTTTTGCTGGGGTTGCCTGCTGGCCTGGAAAAAAAAATCCCTGTCCTTTTAATAGAGGCTTTCTGGGATCTTATTTATCAGATGATGTTGTTCATCTCCAAAAGCTCCAACTTTTCCACCCATTAACAGAGGACATTTCCCCCCAGGCAATCCTGCAAACCTGTGCTGGCCCTGCAGACTGATCCTGTTTGTTGAGATCAGCTATTCGTTTCCATAAGACACTGGGCACTTCTTCACACTGCCTAGCTATTGTTAACCTCATTGACACTGCTTTTGTTACATGAATAAGGGGTCAACTGAGGTTGGGACTATGGCATGGGAGGAAGAGAAGGACTACCTTCCCCTCTAAATGGCCCGGGGGCAGGGGGAGGTGTTCTTTGCTGCCTTACTAAGCACCGCACATGCAAACATTCTGTACATGTGCACCTGTCTGACAGATCAAAGAATGCCATCCTTGTTCCATTTTGGCTAAGCTTTGGAAAATGGCGTGGAGGCAGGGGAGACCCTCCCCCCCCCCATGGCCCCTAGCCAGCTACACAGGAGTTGCCACCAGGACAGGCAGCTATTTTATGACAGGCAACTTAAGTAAAATAGAGTGTATTGTTTGGCCCTCAGACTTAAAGTTTGCAGGCTGACTTCCAGTCAGTCAATACATCTCAGCCTAATTTCACAAGGTTCTTGTGAGGCTCATGTGATAGTGGGGGACAGAGAACCATATGCACTACCCAGAAAACTTTGAGAAAGAACAGTATATGTAACAAATAAAATAGTGAACACACAAGTATTCCTTACAGATTGTGTTTATTTAATTAATAAATGTGGCTTGGCAAGGTGTTGTGAGCAACTAAGATTATTTTTTTCCCCATGAAATCATTTATGTCAGCTGCATAGTGGTTTTCAAGGTAAGAGATGTTCAAAGGTAATTTTCCATTGTCTGCCCCTGTGTAGCAACCCTACACTTTCTTAGTGGTCTCTCATCCAAATACTAACCAGGGCTAACCCTGCTTAGCTTCCAAGATATGATGCAATCAGGCTAACCTGAATTAAGGGGGTGGGAGATGTAAGGAAGAAAGCAGCAAGGAGGGGAAGGGTTAAACCTCCTTCTGCTTCATTGTTGCCTCTCCTGCAAGTCCCTCCAAATGCCTCTTTGCAGCTGTGAAGCCAAGATTGTTAATAATATGTGGTTCCAACCAAAGATCACTCAAGGTAATAGGTAATATGCGTAGTCAATAGAAGGTTACTGCATCGCACACATTAGACACTTTGCTGAGGATACATCTTTCTTGTTTGTATTTGTGAAGGGTTGTTCTCTGGGGTTGTTGCTTGTGTCCTTTGTACTTCTGTATGTAATTGAATATGTAACTTGAAAACTAACCTGTGTAATTCTCAAAGAATGCTAGAGTCTGTGTATCATGTCTCTCCTTTGCTATCCAGTGCTTATTTCTCTAGTGATGGATTGCTTTGAATAAAATTTGCCATGCTTTACTTGCAGCACTTGAGGTTCTTGTGTGTCCTTTCATAAGTAGGGCAACTTGAAAATGTTTGACAGCAAGAATGCGCCATATCGATACCACTAAGGGTGGGGGCCCTCTTCTTGGATCGGTTTGACTAAGCATGGACACGAGGGATTTTGTTTTCTTGCTGTCCTGGGATTCAGGCATTTCTTGAAAAGCATGCTGTAGAGTTTGTTTGTTTGTTTGTTTATTCATATTTATATACTGCCCTCCCCGAAGGCTCAGGACAGTTTACACAAAACTGAAACTATACATAGAACCATACATACAATAACTATAACATTCATATTATTAACTGATACAACCGGTAATAGTATAACATAAACAATAGTAAATCAAACAGGTCCAGGGATCTTAGTGGGTTTCTGGAGGGGAGGAATAGAAGGGGGCAGGGGCCCTGTAGATGTTGCTTGGTTGTGTCCGGCCTCAACCAAATGCCTGGTGATAGAGCTCCCTTTTGCAGGCCCTGCAGAACTGTTTTAGTTCTGTCAGGCCCTGATCTCCTCTGGGAGCTCGTTCCACCAGGTGGTGGCCAGGACATAGAAGGCTCTGGCCCGGGTTGAGGCCAGGCAAACCTCTTTAGGGCCAGGGACCATTAGCCAGTTGCTGGTGGTGGAGCGTAAAGCTCTTTTGGGGGCATAGGCAGGGAGGCGGTCCCTCAAGTACACTGGGCCCTGACCGCGTATGGCCTTGAAGGTGATTACCAGAACCTTTAACCTGATCCGGAATTCAACTGGCAACCATTGCAATTGATGTAGGATGAGGTTTCTTTACTGCTCTATGTTTTCACAGCCATAGAGCAGTAAAGAAACCTCCAGGAAACACTGAGCCTGAGGGGCTCTTTATATGATAAAAAAAACACCACTGAGGAGGAAAACAACTTTGAAAATGGGCTATTGAAAGAGAAAAATGCTTGTGTTTATCCGGAACCCGTTTTGGCTTATGTTTGCACATCATAGATACGAAGACAATATCTACAAAATAAATTGGAAGAATTATAACCAAAAAGATTACATTTGTGTACCAGCCAATTGGTTGAATTTTTCTAGCTTAGGGCTGCTGTGATCGCATAGATCGTTTATGCACTGGGAACTTCACTGTCCCAGCTCCTGTGGAGGAGTACAAATTGGAGGCGGATGAGGTACACCAGGCCAAATGCTCCCCCATGTGGGTGCAGGTGGGGCAACCTCTAAACTCCAGCCTGCAGCCCAGCATGAAACCTCCAGTGCATAAACGGTCATAGTGTTGCAGCTTGCTGATCCGTGTTAGGTTGCTGGTCTCTTTCTGGCAGAGATCCTGTTCCTTTATCAGCTGTGGGTCTGAAGGAAATGCATCAGGCAAAGCTTTTTCCCTTGCTTTGCCATTCAGCTGTTCTAAGACCGGCCAGAAATTAGCACCAGTAATCCTTTGCCTCTCAGTTATTCCATACTACAACAAACTGACTTGATGATGCTTGTGAAGGAAAGCTGAGCCAATGCAGCAAGGCCTTTTCTGGCAGTAAAAAAGAAAAATAGATGTGCCTGTTCAG
Organism: Paroedura picta; assembly: GCF_049243985.1. Classification (NCBI taxonomy): domain Eukaryota; kingdom Metazoa; phylum Chordata; class Lepidosauria; order Squamata; family Gekkonidae; genus Paroedura; species Paroedura picta. The sequence goes on along the minus strand of NC_135369.1, from coordinate 28,195,733 downwards.
GGCAGTTAAATAATGCATGCTATGTTGCCTGTCATTCCAAAGCGTCTTTTAATGGTGCCGTCTCCGGGGCATGTTGGCATTAATCATGAATGATCAGCGCTCAGAAGCATTTTCTAGGGCACGGTGCTCTGCCACAGACTGTAGTTACCTTTCTAGATTCCTGCTGGCAGGAAGCAAAGCTGTGTGTTTTTGCTCCTCTGTGTTCAAGGAAGGCAGCGTGTCTCTGCTTTTGCATCTGATAGATGATGCATTCTTTTCTCCCCATGCTGTCTTGGGAACAGTGGCTCAGCTGCTGAGCAATGGCCAGGAACCAAAAGAGGGTTGGAGGCCAAATACAGTTGGGAGAGCACCAGGAAAGCATTTACACATTGATGCATAATGCGGAGCAAGTGAAGAGGAGAAAGTAAAACTTTTCTTATAATGTGAGAACTCAGGGAAGCAGATACAAAACCAAGGAAGGAAGGAAGAAGTCTGAAACATAGTGTGTAATTAATTTCTGGGACTTTGACTCAATGGACTCCTTTGCATACAGGAGGTCCCAGTTTCAAACCTTCCTATCTCCAGTTATTTATTTTGTAAGTCACTTCTGACAGGTTCATGGAGAGGCAACTTAAAATGTTCTAAAAGGATCAGGTAGTAAGTCATTTGAAAGATCTCTGCTGAAAACTCTGGAGAACCACTGCCTGGCAGGGTAGACATAGACCTTGATGGACCAAGGGTCTGATTGGTATAAGGGAGTTTCATACGCATCCATTGGCTTGGATGGTTTTCAAATGGCCTGGACAAATTCACAGAAAAGGGTAGTTCTAACAGCTGTGGCAGGAAAATGAAAACCTCCATGTGCAATGGCAGTATACTTCTGAAGACCACTTAGTGGGGGCATACATTGGGGGTGTCTGGTGCCTTCATGCTCTGTTTGTGGGCTGTCTAGAAATGTTTGATTGGTCACTGTTGGAAGATGATGGTGAACCATTAGGAACCATATGGGCAAAGTGCTGAGTGAACTCAGAGTTAAGGTCAAAGTGGACTAAAGCACATACATCGTTGCTCCCCACTCTGGTTGGTCTGCTTGGGAGTTAGAGGGTGTTTTTGGCCTGCCATTCTTGGAGGGTTAGTGGGGATTTACTGGGGGTTTATTATCTTATGAATGTTTTTTATTGTAAGCCACCACGAGTCTTTGGAGAGATGGCAGGGTATACATCCAACCATAAATAAATAAATAAAATAACTTTTGTCTTGGTTAAGGTGCAGGAGTGGGAATGTGCAACAGGACCAGAGGGTGCACAATGAAGGGGAAACTTTGTTCTTCTCATGATCTTATATTATGATGTGACTCATAAGATAAATCCGTACTGAATCAGACCACTGGTCCCTCACGGTCAGTACTGCTTACTCCAGTTTTTTTCAATCTTTTGACCATGGAGGAGCCCCTGAAATAATTTTTCAGACTTTGAGGAGCCCCGGAAGTGATGTCAGCTGGCCACACACTCACACCATGCCATGCCCTTGAAAGTGACATCACTAACAGCTTAGTGTAGTGGTTAGGAGTGCTGACTTCTAATCTGGCATGCTGGGTTCGATTCTGCACTCCCCCACATGCAGCCAGCTGGGTGACCTTGGGCTTGCCACAGCACTGGTAGAACTGTTCTAATGGAGCAGTAATATCAGGGCTCTCTCAGCCCCACCTACCTCACAGGGTGTCTGTTTTGGGGAAAGGGAAGGGAAGGCGATTGTAAGCCCCTTTGAGAAAAGTGGCATATAAGATCCAGCTCTTCTTGTTCTACCCACACCCTTAGCCCTCCTTTTGCTCCTTTCCCCCGCCTTTACTACTACTATGGCTGCTCTGCCTCATGTAGGCTGGAAAGAAGAGTAGGAGCTGAGAAGACAGCCTGGACCTTCTCATACCACACCATTTCAGAACTCCCACGGACCCCTGGCTGAGAATCCCTGGTCTACTCAAACTGGAAGTAACTCTTCAGAGTCTCAGACAGAGGCCCTTCATGTCACCTTACTGCCTGATCCTTTTAACTGGAGATGTCAGGGACTGAACCTGGGGACTTTTGTGTGCAAATGAGAGGCTTTTCCACTGAGCCACAACCCCTTCTCATGAATCAAACCTGAGTCAAGCCATTGGATTATCTAACACAATACCATTTATGTAGATTGTCAGCATCTTCCCAAAGTCTTTCCTAGCCCTATTGACTGAAATACTTCAATGAAAGACTCCAGAAACAAAACATAGGACCTTCTGTCTATGACATCTAATCTGTAGAGCTACAGAGGCTTCCTATGGGGCAAGATGAAAGGTGGTGAGATGCACCCTATTTAATTTCCCTTGGAATGATTTAAATGAAGAGCCTCTTGTGGCGCAGAATGGTAAGCAGCAGAAATGCTGTCTGAAGCACAAGATGTCATAGTCCCATGAGGTTGGGAGTTCGATCCCAGCAGCCGGCTCAAGGTTGACTCAGCCTTCCATCCTTCCGAGGTCGGTAAAATGAGTACCCAGCTTGCTGTGGGGTAAACGGTAATGACTGGGGAAGGCTCTGGCAAACCACCCCGTATTGAGTCTGCAAGAAAACACTGGAGGGCGTCACCCCAAGGGTCAGACATGACCCTGTGCTTGCACAGGGGATACCTTTACCTTTATCTATTTCAATGAAGTTTTCTTCAAGGCCAGAGGATACATTTTGCCTTTCTATGTCAAGAATGAGAGCCCATTAGAAACATCCTTTTGCAGTGCACTAATTTTCTTGCGGCTCATTTTGGTTTTAGCGTGAAAGTTAATTTTGTGGGCAGTTGAGCCAGTCTTGCAGTGGGACAGTTGGATATGATAGTGGTGTGATTTTATGAAATAGAGTGGGAGTAGGAATTGTGCTGGAAACACCTTCCGGCAGCTGCTGGTCTGTCACGAAGGCGAAAATGTATTAACAGGAAAAAGAGCTGACACGTAATCCACTCTTAGCCATCAGAGCTGATAGGTAGGATATTGTTTGTGAAGTTCTTTGAACACTGTATAAATTCTCTGTAATGCTTTGAACTATACCAGCTTGGTGTAGTGGTTAAGAGCAGTGGCCTCTTACCTGGAGAACTGGGTTAGATTCCTCACTCTTCCACATGGAGCCAGCTGGGTGACCTTGGTCCAGTCATAGTTCTGTTAGAGATGTTCTCACAGAGCAGTTCTGTCAGAGCCTTCTCACCTTCATCTATCTCACAGGATGTCTGTTGTGGGGAGAGGAAGGGAAGAAGATAGTAAACCACTTTGTGACTCCTTCAGGTAGTGAAAAGCGGATTAAAATATATATTCACTTTTCTTCTTTAGCTTGGTTTTGGATTTTGTCACGGAGCACTATGTCTACCTTCATCTTTAACAGATAATGAGAGAGAAAACAGCCCACAGAGACTAAGTAGTTCTTACTAACTCTTTATTTACTTCATTTATATCCCTCTTTTCTTCTATATGGGTGCCAAAGTGGCTTACAAAGTTCTCCTTTATTACATCCTCTCAACAGCCCTAAAACTTGGGTTGAGAGTATGTGTGACCCAAGATTACCCAGTAAGGTTCCGGGTGCAGTAGGGATTCAGATCTCCCAGACCCTAGTCCAACACTTTCATAATTACATGATAAAGGATCTAGGAGTCTTAGTAGACCATACATTGAACATGAGTCAGCAGTGTGACTCAGTGGCTAAAAAAGCAAATGGGATTTTGGGCTGTATCAAACGGGGTATCCTGTCCAGATCACGGGAGGTGATGGTACTGCTTTACTCTGCTCTGGTTTGGCCTCACTTGGAGTACTGTGTTCAGTTTTGGGCACCCCAGTTGAAGAGGGATGTTGACAAACTGGAACCCACTGAAACTATAACAACCCACAGCTTATTAAATATCCCGCTTATAGATGGAACACACAAATCCCATTAAACCTTGAAGAGGAAAGGAAACATGTTGAAGTCCTTATGTTTATCTATGATGGAGATTGATTTAGTTGATGCATTAAATCAAGCGTCCACTTGTGGATTGTAAACTAAACATGAGCAGGCAGTGTGATGCAGCAGTAAAAAAGGCGAATGCCATTTTGGGCTATATCAACAGGGGCATCACATCAAAATAACAAGATGTCATAGTCCCATTGTATACGGCACTAGTCAGACCACACCTGGAGTACTGTGTGCAGTTCTGGAGGCCTCACTTCAAGAAGGACGTAGATAAAATTGAAAGGGTACAGAGGAGAGCTACGAAGATGATCTGGGGCCAAGGGACCAAGCCCTATGAAGATAGGTTGAGGGACTTGGGAATGTTCAGCCTGGAGAAAAGGAGGTTGAGAGGGGACATGATAGCCCTCTTTAAGTATTTGAAAGGTTGTCACTTGGAGGAGGGCAGGATGCTGTTTCCGTTGGCTGCAGAGGAGAGGACACGCAGTAATGGGTTTAAACTACAAGTACAACGATGTAGTACAAGTACAAGTTCAACGATGCCTCTTGTGGCGCAGAGAGGTAAGGCAGCAGATATGCAGTCTGAAGCTCTGCCCATCAGGCTGGGAGTTTGATCCCAGCATCCGGCTCAAGGTTGACTCAGCCTTCCATCCTTCCGAGGTCGGTAAAATGAGTACCCAGCTTGCTGGGGGGTAAACAGTAATGACTGGGGAAGGCACTGGCAACTCACCCTATATTGAGTCTGCCATGAAAACGCTAGAGGGCGTCACCCCAAGGTTCAGACATGACTCGGTGCTTGCACAGGGGATACCTTTACCTTTACCTTACAACGATATAGGCTAGATGTCAGGGAAAAATTTTTCACAGCCAGAGTAGTTCAGCAGTGGAATAGGCTGCCTAAGGAGGTGGTGAACTCCCCCTCACTGGCAGTCTTCAAGCAAAGGTTGGATACACACTTTTCTTGGATGCTTTAGGATGCTTAGGGCTGATCCTGCGTTGAGCAGGGGGTTGAACTAGATGGCCTGTATGGCCCCTTCCAACTCTATGATTCTATGAGCAAGAAAAGTTGGATGGCAATTTTGGTTTTTTTTCTTTCCTTTTTTTGTTTTAATCAATTTTAAGGCTATTCAAAGCAAAATGGTGTTGTTACCTTCTAAGGTTCTTTTTCTTCCAGTTCAGGTGTTTTCTCTTGGGGGGGCTAAATACTGATATACATAAAGTAGACCATAGCAAAATTCAAAACCAAAACCAAAACAAAATCCATGCAATATCTTTTAGGTAAAACCAGCCAGAATAAAACAGTGGTCCAGCTTTCGAGTTGGTGTGCAACGGTGTGGGTCTGCATTTCATGATTGCCCTCTGCTGGAAGAAAATAGCAGTTGCCACAACAATAAAGTGGGAAAATGCAAGCTGATTGTAAAGCAGGACACCAAGCGAGCAAGCAAACAAACAAAGGAAAAAGAAATTATTCCATGGCACAAGCTCCTGTGTGTGCAGCACTTATGCATCCGCATGCCTTCTGTCTGAGTCCTAGATTTATTTTGTATATGTATCTGTAAATGCACACAGGAATCCTCTAGGCCAGCCTTCTTCAAACTTATTTACCATTGAGAAACCTCTGCAATATTGTCCAGGCTTTGAGAAACCGCAGAAGTGGCATGATTGTGCCCCAAAAGGTTGGGAAGCATAGCTATGTACATGCCCCCCGGGGGCACCTCCCCTTCCCACACCATCTAGGCCTATTTATTTATTTGTTTGTTTGTTTGTTTGTTTATTTATTTATATACCGCCCTCCCCCGAGGCTCAGGGCGGTTTACATAAGAACATAAGAACAGTACATGAAACAGACTATAACATGTGAGTAACCATACAATAATAATAACTAATAGTTGTAACCATATAACAATATAAACGCATAAACAATATAAACAATGCAACAGTGCAACAGGTCCAGAGTATACTGGCCATTTGGGGTTGGAGGTGGGTGGATCAACATGGACCATATATGGTCGTATCACCTGATAAATTTCAACAATTTTTTAACAAATATATAAAAAGTTAACTCCCACCCAATCAGGAAACCCTTCCAGGACCATCAAGAAACCCCAGTTTCATGGAACCCTGGTTCAGTAAGCCTGCTGTAGGCTCTGGTCTGTATAGAAGCCTGCATGGATAGCTGCTTTCCACAGTGTCACATATAAATGTCTCATACTTCCTTTTCCAGTTTCATTTCTTCCTTTTCCCTCTGCCTGAAACACAGTTTTCTTTTCGACTGACTCGCATGAAGCTGCCTTGTGCTGAACCAGCCCATCAGTCCATCAAGGTTTTGTCTAATCAGACTGTCAGGGGCTCTCCAGGGCCTCAGACTAAGATCTTTCAGACCACTTCCTACCTGATCCTTCTATAGGGAGATGTGGGGGACGTGCCAAGGAGACGATCTGCTCAGCGAATGGGGTTTCTGCATGCCCAGAGTATGCCAGACTGATCCCCCTTCCCTCAGGCTTTGGCTTAGTGATCTTTGCAGCATCTCTAATTGCAGCTATCAAATGGTGAAATTGTTCTCTGGGCCCTGGAAGAACAGCTTCCACTTAGAGAAAACAGCACTGATCTGCAGAGACCAACAGCCAGACGTTTCAAGGCATCCGCATAAGCTGAATGAGTGTCCCCGAATGATGTCCTGCATGTTTGAAATGAGAATTGGTAGCAATTCTGCCACCACACTGAGCCTTCAATCAAGCTAGCACTTTGTTTATCCGCTTTGAAGTCAATAGAGACGCTGGTTTCTTTTAAGCCTTAGCCCAATTCATTCTTTACTTCTTGTCTCGGATGCAAGAGCGAAGCAGGACTAAGCAGCAAAACTTTTAAAAGCTCAAAACCGCCTTCCCGCAGGCCAAATCGAGGAGTCTGAAATGGTGCAGAACGTATGCTCAGCACGCGCATGCACGAACACCGAATCCCTCCATTTGTCTTGTGTTTAGTCATCCACCCGAAGACACATAGAGAGATTGCTCATCTTCCAAAGTCTACTCTAGAGCATTTCTAACCAGGTCAGCTTTTGTGTCTTCAGCGCTCTGGGCTAGCTACAGCTGGGCAAGTTATGAATTATATTTATTTAAAATATTCACATCATCCCTTATCTCTGCAAGGCAGCTAACAAAACAGCAGAAGGTGCTGGGTGCAGATATCACATGTGTTCAACTAAGTCAAAACCGATGCAGAATGAAAATGCTGAATAACCCAAAAGATTCCTTTTCTAGCCAGTGCAGAAGAAACTCAGAATAACTCCAAGTGTCCAGGGCCCTGTTCCCTGAGAGTAAGCTCCACTGAACACAGCAGGTCTTGTTTGCACCCTGCAGAGGCTCTGACGGCATGTTAAGTTAGAACAATTGGGGCCATGAGGAAGGCATTGTCTTTTTGTTGAAAATTATCTTTTCAAAACTGCCTTCTGGAGGGTCATCTAAAGAGAAGCTGTTTTTAATACCCTGCTTTTCACTATGCAAAGGAGTCCCAAAGTAGCTTTCAAACGCCATTCCCTTCCTTTCCCCATAAGACACTTTGTGAAGTAAATGGAGCTGAGAGAGCTCTAAGAAAACTGTGAGAACATCTCTGAGAGAACTGTGACTGGCCCAACGCCAGCAGCTGCTGCATGTGCAGGAGGAGTAGGGAATCAAATCCGGTTCTCCATGCGGACCCTCCTGCTCTTTGTTATTCAGGTACTATTCTGGAGTTGGATTAGGGCCTTCAGAACCCGTTCCAACTCAGAGGTCTCGAAAAGCTCAGCTTGCAAGATGCTAAATCTGCCTTGATCTGGACTATTCCCCCTCCACTAAACTACGGTGATGAGCAATTAAGAGTATGCAGACAACTTTGTACAGCTAAAAGATCTTTGAAATGATTTACAGCAAGCATTTTCCCTCCCAAAGACTAGAAGAAATGAATCTTCTATATTCAGAACATCAGTTCCCATGTGCAGGATAAAACAAACCACCCAGGAAATTGCCCGATTTCATGTTCCCAATTATGCTGCAGAACTTCTCCGCTGTCTGTTTGCCAGGAGCCTGTTTGCCAGGATTACACCTTCTGTCTGCGGTGCCTGCTTTTCTTTCAGAGTGCCTGACCCTGACTTTCCCCCTCTGCTTGGATTCTCTTGTGAGCCTGGAGCATTCATGCTTGAAGCAGAGTCAGGAAACTAATTTCCAAAAAAAAATAATAAAAAGACCCCTGAAAACAGCCAAACATCTGTTGGCTCTATCTTTAAATCAGTATGGAAAGAACTGTTTGGCTTTTATGGGCACCTTGGCAAGGAATTTGGAAAAGGTGGGAAGTGAAGAACACTGCATAGCTCTGTACGGTGTATGATATCATTTCTGCTTTCCAAACATGAGCCTTAAAAATGAAATTTAGCTTTTTACGATTTTGATTGCCTTTAAAATTTTTGGTTTTATGCAGGCTTGTGCAGTGAAGCGTGGTATGAATGAAATGCATAGAATCAAATTGTTCAGCCTTTTTTGTAATAATAGAACTTGCAGGCAACCTGTGAAGTCAAAGGCTGGTAGATTCAGGACTTCGCTCAGTGCAAAAACAAACCACCTGGGAAACTGCCCAATTTCATGTTCCCAATTATGCTGCAGAACCTCTGCGCTGTCTAGACTCCATTGGGAGCCGGTTGGCAGGATTACACCTTTTGTAATTGCTGATATACTTAATTGTCATTTTACTGTTTTTATTGTGAGCCACCTTGAACAAGCTGTTGCCGGGAGAGGCAGGGTATAAATGTAAAAATAATTATAATTTCTAGGACTCAGCAAATGGAGTGGTAGCTGCTGGTGATTACTTTTTACGCAGATGGGACAAGGTCATGGCAGTGAGATCCAGCAATAGTTGCAGCAAAGTTGGCTGAATGCAGCTTTTATATTCAAAGGCAATATGTCATTACTATCAGCAAGGCGGGGCAAGGAGAGGGAGGTTTTGGCTTTTCTCCCTCTGCTATTGGGCCTTCCAAGGATATCAGGTTGGCTATTACAGGAAAAAGGATGCAGGAACTAGAGAGACCATTGTTCCAATTCAGAAGAGATCTTGTGTTCTTGGAGTCTTAAATGCTGTGTTAAGTGCTTTAGCTGATGTTGATGATACATTCTTAAATCGACAAATATAATTATGTATTGGTAGTCCTAGAGTTGCCAGACTCCAGGTGGGGGGCTGGAGTTCTCCCAGATTTACAGCTTATCTCCAGATTGCAGAGACTAGTTTCCCTGGAGAAAATGGTTGCTTTGGAAGGTGGACTCTTTGGTGTGTCCTGCTGAGGCCTCTCCTTTTCCCCAAACCCCATTCTCTCCAGGCTTCCTTCCCAAATCTCCTGGAACTTCACAACCTGGAGTTGGAAAGCCTTTTGCTCTATGCCTGTGAGTTGGCAACCCTGAGACCCATTCTGACATTATGAGAGAGAATGAATTGCAAATCAAGAGCCATTTTAAAATAGTATGGTCCCTATAATCCTCAAGAATTTATGTATTTAATTGACTTATAAGTGGGACAGACTGGTAAGGCAGCAGACATGCAGTCTGAAGCTCTGCCCATGAGGCTGGGAGTTCGATCCCAGCAGCTGGCTCAGGGTTGACTCAGCCTTCCATCCTTCCGAGGTCGGTAAAATGAGTACCCGGCTTGCTGCTGGGGGGTAAACGGTAATAACTGGGGAAGGCACTGGCAAACCATCCCGTATTGAGTCTGCCATGAAAATGCTAGAGGGCATCACCCCAAGGGTCAGACATGACCCGGTGCTTGCACAGGGGATACCTTTACCTTTTTAAGGCCGTCCTTCTCAACACAGCCATCGGGTGGTGTACAACAATGCAGAGGAGACCAGCTCTTGGAGTTTCCACCTTTATTCTATACTGCTGCAATTACATCTCTGGGAGGAGCCAACAGCCTCGATGTGACCCTTTTCTCCATTCTGTGCTTGTTTCCCTCCTTTAGCCCGCCTCTGAGTGCCAAAACCTTGTGGCATCTCCACCGGGTGTCTCCGGAGAACCTGCGGACCTACCAGACATTCCCTTCTGGGAAGAGGGTGACCTCGCAGGAGAGAGAGGTCCGAGACAGCTATTTCGAATACAGAGCCTGAGCCTATGGGAGAAAAGCTGGAGTAGAAGGAAGAAAGATTTGAGAGTGGGGTGCCATAAAAGCCAGTGGATCAAGATGGGAATCCGCGTTAGTCTGTCTGTAGCAGTAAAAAAGGGGAAGGCTCCAGGAGCACCTTAAAGACTACTAAAATTTGTGGCAGGGTAGGAGCTTTTGTGAGTCACTGCTCACTTCTTCAGAGACGTGAATGAACCACATTCTAGCTGTCTCTGAAGAAGTGAACTCTCGGGAAAGCTCATACCATGCCACACGTTTTGTTAGCATGTAAGATAAAAGCTGAGAGTTTTTTCTTCACTGTATCTCTAACTCTGTTGCTCAGCAATATCTAAATTAAGCTTGAGACAACAGGAACAATACCAGAGGGGAGGCAGTCCTGTGAATAAATGTTCCCCGTTAGCAGCCAGACACCCTCTTCTCATTGAGGGACAAATTATCACTAGAAAACCATAAATGCTCTTCAATATCATCTCCAAATGGAATACATTGCCTGGCCCCAGAAAGACACAAAAATTGGTATCAGCCAGAGACAAGCCTGGACATGTAGTTTAGAAGTGTGAAAAAGAATGGCCAGGTAGCTAACAACCTCCTTCCCATCCTAGAGAGACACATAGTTTAGAACAATGAGTCTCCCAAGAACTTATGGATTAATTTCATCAACACCCAGCTTCCCTTCCCCTTCCGCATTTACCCTAAGTAAGCAATAATTAATGCTATTCACCAAACTTGAGAGCTTTTCCGATGCCAGTGCTCACAGGGTCATTAAGCACCATTTATACCTATAGTCCACTTCAAGTAAACCCTACAGGTTTCTCACAGATCATTGTCTACCTCAGGAAAACCCGTTATTATTGGGGGACTAATGCATCAGCTTGCCCCAGGGAGTATTTTGCCCTATAAATTATCTGTCTGGGTCAGATCTTGGTGTAGTGGTTAGGAGTGCGGACTTCTAATCTGGCGAGCTGGGTTTGATTCCATGCTCCCCCACATGCAGCCAGCTGGGTGACCTTGGGCTCGCTACAGCACTGATAAAGCTGTTCTGACTGAGCAGTAATATCAGGGCTCTCTCAGCCTCACCCACCTTGCAGGGTGTCTGTTGTGGGGAGAGGAAAGGGAAGGTGAGTGTAAGCCACTTTGAGACTCCTCCTTGTAGAGGAAAGCGGCATATAAGAACCAAATCTTCTTCTTTTCTGTTCATGAAACATTGGCCTTTTGCTGCTGCCTCTGCAGACCACTTTCTTCAAGTCATAATTATAGCCTTCCCTGAAATTGCTTTTCCCCTCTCCTCTCTGATTTTCTCTTAGTTAGCCTTGTATGTGTTATCAGTATGTTTGTATGTCTGCTTTGTCCTTTTATTTATCTTTTTATTAAAAGAATATTTCCAGTTGTACATCAGCCTGACTTATTTTGAGTGTTCTCTTGAAGGAAGAATTCCCATAAACATAGGTGCAGAATCCCAGTTACGCCCTTTCACTTTGTCTCCTTTAAACTAATTCCCCTCCAACCAATTGGGAGTCTGCCTTTTGGGGTAATACTGCCCAATCTTCCATTTGCTCCATGCCGTCCTCAAATTCAACTTTTATACTTTTCTCCATTCTGCTGTATCTACTTTCTCACCCACACAAGCCACACTACCACTGCCAATAAAATCAGAGTCCAGCAACACTGATTTGGAGCTCAGAGACTGGAGATCTTGTGTCTTGATATCTCCATGAAATGTAGATTGCAGGCTCCCTTTGCCTCAGGCCCATGCAGGAAAGAGAGAGGGGATTTAAGCCTTCAACCTCCATTAGGTTACTTTTGCTCTTTGAAACTTGATCCCATACTCCGCTACCAGCATTTGAAAAGAGAAAAGAGATGGTTTCACCTCATCTGTGTGAGTTGCTTTTGGGGAAGATGGCTCAGCCTGGCTCCTTCTGAGCTAAACTTATGAATGGGTTCACTGTGCATGTGCAGGAGTTTCTCGCTAACACCATCGCGTTCAGCTAAATGTGTTCTGTGAGAAGTGTGGTTCCAGCAATGTGTAAGCATGGAGAAAATTAGCTTGCTTCAGATTGCACGAGCATAAGCACCATGGCTGCGGTGACACATCACCATTTAAATACAGTTTTAACAAAACAACAACACGGAGGCAGAGCAATTCAGTATGCAACATGTTACTCTTTTAATCATCTATAACTCCACCTTTCTGCCCAATGGGGATTCAAGGCAGCTTGCATCATTCTCCTCTCCCCCATTTCATTCTCACAGCACCCCTGTGTTTTGCATCATTTTATTAGTTTTTGAAACTGCACTAGTAGAATAGCTTATGCTACATTTTGCCCAGGCAGACAAGACAGCAGGGATAGACAGCACATTCACTCAGCCAAACAGGAAAGAACAATTTTAGTGCTTCTGCTTGGATTCATTCAGCACCTTGTATGATCTGGAGTTTGGATTTTTTACCGTAGGTAGAGGGGCCTCTGGGCACCAATCGGTATAAATATACGTCCAGACATTCCCGCAAACAATGTGCTCTGCAAACAGTATGGTGTAATAGGAAAGAGTCTTGGAGTGGGGTCTGGGAGACCCAGGTTCAAATCCCCACTTTTGCCATGAAAGCTAGCGGGGTGACCACGGGCCAGTCACATGTTCTCAGCTGGCCTACCTCACAGGTAGAGAGAGAACAATGGAGGTGGGGAGAACAAGGTTGTAAAATGTCTCATGCTTGCCCCATAAAACAAACAATTCTCTATGGTGCACATGGAATGGAAAGGAAGGAGAACCAGAGATCCAGTCTGCCCAAGCAGTTTTGTCATGTGAAGAATTCAGAGTTGTGGCTGAGATGTTAGCAAACATATGGATGAAAGACAAACCAGAGAGGCCAGTGTTCAGACCCCTAATCAATCAGGGAAGCTCCCTGGCTGTACTTGGGCCAGGCACTCTTTCTTACCATAATCTACCTCATGGGATTTTGTTAATCCAGTGTACCAGACAGGGGCTTGCCAATGATACTCTGTCTATGCTATGGAGCTGCAACTTCCCTTTCAAAAAACACCATTTCTAGAAGACTCAGTGGACAGACTGAAACCATGTTCAGGGTTTGCTAGAGCTCTCTGGTGATAGGAGGGAAGGCCAGATTGCTAGACAAGAAAAGCTGGTTTTATTCTCCATTTTTCACTACTTGAAGGAGTCCTCAAGCAGTTTTCCCTTCCTCTCCCACCCCCAACAGACACCATGTGAGGTAGGTGGGGCTGAGAAAGCTCTAATAGAACTGATCTGCAAGAACAGCCCTAAGAGAACTGTGACCAGCCCAAGGACTCCCAGCTGGGTCCATATAGAGGAGTGAGGAATGAAACCCCATTCTCCAGATTAGAGTCCAACTTTGTGAACCATTAAACCACCCTGGCTTGATGAACTTTCCCTTATAGGAAACAAAATTCAAGACCTGTAGCACTTTACTGACCAAAGAAATTTTTCTGGGTTATAAGTTAGTCTTTCTCAACTTTTTTATGGTTGAGAAACCCCTGAAACATTCTTCAAGCTTTGAGAAACCCCAGAAGTGGTGCAATCGTGCAGAATATAGTTGGGGAGCATAGCTGTGTACATGCCCATGTGGGGCCCCTCCCCTTCCCACCCTGTTTTGGAGGGAGGGGGTGGGTCGACATGGCTATACTTGGTCACATCACCAGATAAATGTTTAACAAATTGTAAAAAAATATATTTAAAATACTTAACTCCCACCCATTCAGGAAACCCTTCCAGGGCCATCAAGAAAGCCTGGTATAAGCTTTCATAAGTCAGAGCTCACGTTACCAGATCCTGTTCATCATGGCTTGTTTGCCCAAGTAATCCAGGATTCCTCATTCCAGAGAAACCTTTTCTAAAATACTCTTCCTGTCTGCTTCTGCCAAATTATTTTAGCCTGCTGCATGAGGAATTAATAGGTAGAGGACCAGAAGTGGATGGTGAATTTAATTATTGTTGAGATCCTACAATTCCAGGAAGATGGCCACACTCATGTTTTCCTTGGTAAAATAATACTGAAAATGTTCTAATAGTAAAGCAAATATGCTGCCCATGTCCCTATGTTTCCCCCTCTCCCCCACCCAGTCTTGCTCAATCTTTATTTTAAACTGGTACAGTAAAAGCTGGTGCAATGTAGTTTTGAAGGCAAGGATGGGAATTTTTCAGGTTAAGAGCAAACCTGGGTCTCTGCCCACTTTTGAGGGCTCCTGATTGGATGCTGGCTGTTCTTGCTCCCAGTGCCTCCATGTGGGCATCCACCTCCCTTGGCTTTTCAGTGGCCACCAAGTTGGTCAGTGGCCACCAATGTGCATAAGACTTGTTAGCAAACAGGGAGTGGGGCGGGGCTCAGCCACCCACTATGACCGTTCCTTATGGAAATGACAACCAGGCACCTGGAAGGTCTTTCCCCCTTTATTCTGAAACTTCTATATCTGCTGGAAAATACATAGATTTGTCAGCTGGAGGCCTCATTCAAAATCCCTGTGGAGACTGGTGGGAAATTGGGTGTTGTTATGGTCACTCACAAATGGCATGTGTCTTGTATGCTGCCGTCCTCCTCCCCTTTCATCAGAAGTCGATCCTAAAGGAGCTAAGAGCAGAGGTCCATTAGATTCCTGGGTTAGAACCCCAGGGACTGGCCAAAACCCAAGAGGCAAAAGCATCTTATTTAAACTGGCTTTGGGCTGATCAGTGATTGTCTATGAGTGGGGCTTTGGAAGGGGCTCCCACTTGAGCAAACCAGTTTCATCTCCTGTTAAGACAACCCGATTTCCTCTTGAGGCAGAAGTGAGCCATGCAACTTTATGGAGGAATCTACAAAGAAGGCCTCCAGAATTCCTGTACTTGAAAAGCTCCCTCTCATAAACATGAAACTCTGAGGCTAAAAGAATGGGGGATTCCAGGCCTCAGGTGTGCTTTGTAGGACAACAGGCAAAGCCTGGCCCCCTAGACATCAGTTCTTACTTTAGGAAGTCCGGGCATAGATTCGTGGCATATTCAAACTCTGCCACAGAGAGCATTTTGTCATTATCCAAGTCAGCATCCTCCATAACCTATTTGGAATAGAAAAGGATGCATTAATCCACCCCAATGAACCCTCTCTGATCATACTGACACAGGGCAACACGAGAAGGCCATATGAGAAACCTTTGGGCACTGAACTAGGCATGTAAATTGGAAACTTCTGCTAGTTTACATTGGCCTTTTCCACTGAAGCATGATTTTAGTAGCTCATATGCAGCCGTCTGTCCCTCCCATCCCATGCACTGGCCCTCTCAGAACTTGCCACTGCAACAGACTGCTTCCTTGAAGTCTCTGGGGAAATCCTAAAAGAATGGGGCTGCTAGGGGGATACGCACACGGTTGGCCATGGACGCAATCACTTCCTCTCTGATGTTTTCACTGTTGAGCAATCGACGGATGACATTCTGAAGGTCTTCCTCATCAATGAAGCCATCTCCGTTGAAGTCTGGTGGGGAATTGCATCATAGAGGGACGGAGTGGGATTCAGGAGGGTGCATGGCAAATGTGCAGCCCAGCTAGCCCCCAAACCCAGCCAAACCCATTAGGAATTACCATTTAGCATCAAACCAAAGATCTGTCTAAGAGCCTCTTGTGGCGCAGAGTGGTAAGGCAGCAGACATGCAGTCTGAAAGCTCTGCTCATGAGGCTGGGAGTTAGATCCCAGCAGCCGGCTCAGGGTTGACTCAGCCTTCCATCCTTCCGAGGTCGGTAAAATGAGTACCCAGCTTGCTGGGGGGTAAACGGTAATGACTGGGGAAGGCACTGGCAAACCACCCCGTATTGAGTCCGCCATGAAAATGCTAGAGGGTGTCACCCCAGGGGACAGATATGACTTGGTGCTTGCACAGGGGATACCTTTACTTTTACAAAGATCTGTCTACCCTCCTCCTCCTCCTCAGTGGGAGTCCACAAGGAGGCTGTAGAGCTGGCAACCATTCCCCTTTGTTCCTCACCATCACCGGGTAGTCCAAAGTATCCTGCTTCATCTTAAAAGGTTGCATTTTGAATGTTGCATCCTTTCCATTTGGACCCCCTGATTTTAGATTTCCCTACACACTTGCACCAGTTGAACCAGTAATTCTTTAATCTCCTGTTCTTTCCCACCAGGTTCTCCACGGTAAAAGGCACAGCATTCTCAACACGATTTGTGCTTCAGTTAATTGGTTTTGCATTCTACATGCACAGTAGAATCATAGAATCCTAGAGTTGGATGGGACCTCCAGGGTCATCTAGTCGTACCTCCTGCACAATGCAGGGGGCATGTCTAACTACTGTACATACACTTACAACAAAACTTGATGGGAAAATTAGGTGAATAATAGATTCCACTGTCACAATTGTGTTATAGGAGGGGCTGTGGATAATATGATAACTGGGAGGGGTGGCATAAGCATTCAAATAGATAAATAAAACAAGCAGAAGGGTAGATGGTGAAAAACGCTGCCAGGGACCAGAGCTAGTGGGAGAGGAGGTGGTGGTGGTAGCCAGAAGCTTCCAGTCTCACCTCCCTTTCTTCATCCAAAGATCTCCTCTTTGGACTTAAGCAAGTGAGCTTCCCTTTTCCTTCAGTTAAGGTTGACTTTGGGGCTCTGAGCCTTAAAAAAAAGACATGCTGGTGCCAATCTCATCAAGTCTGCGTGTCCCTATGCTTTCTGATGGTGCCTGCTGAGCCAATGGCTGTCTCCCGACTTCTACAGCACTGCTGTTTCTTGGGTCCTGCCCTGAGAAACACAGTTGAGGGGAACATCGTACCGTATATCCGGAAAGCATATTCGATCTTAAGGACGGGACATGCCAGGTCGCTGAAGACAGACGCCATCCCGAGGACGTCCTCGAACGTGAAGTAGCCGTCTGTGGAGAACACCTTGCAGATTCTGTCCCTGAATGGGTTGAGCTGAGTGGGAAGAGGAGAGTGCGGAGATAATAATTTCTCACTTCCTGACAACAGGGGATTCCCCCCCCCCCCGCTTCTCTCCAATGAGGCTATGCTTTTCTTGATAGACTCAGACACACATGCCCACTTGAATGAGGTGGCGCAGTTGTTCCTGAAAAGCCCGTCTCTCATGATATAATGTGACGGCTGCTGGCCGACCATTCTCAATGTGAGAAAAGCAAAATCTGTCTGCTATTCTGAACCCCATGGAGGAAGGGCAGGAGTTTATTTTTATTTTTAAAATGAGAAGCGATTCCTTCATTAGGCGGGGTAGTGCAGGCTTACAAATATATTTTAAATAAGTGTCAAATAATAAAGAAAATATATTTGGCAACGGTTCTTGCATTGCTTCCCCTTCATTCTGTTTTCAGGGCTCATTGTGGCACACCTCCTGAGGTTATGGTAATGTGTGACCCTAACAAATGGAGGCCTTTGTGAAGTCTGCACAATACAAAATGTGGATGAATTCCCCACCCCATACAGATAAGGGATCATAATGCATTGATACAGACATTCTAACTGGGGTAGTTTTTACATTCCCATTATAAACACTCATCCATCTATTTATTTCCTGCTGCTATCGGGGAACCCTCTCGTGGTGGGTTGCAATTATGGAGCATAAAACCCACAATCATAAAAACATAACCCCCCCCCCAAATTAAAACGCACAATTACTAACAACCTCTCCCCACCGACCCTCTCGTACCCGGCGCCTCAAGGGTGATCTCACGTGCCTGTCCCAGATGAACTTACATATATAAATATTTAGATAGGTGGATATATGGAGGGCCCCACTGCACATAGACCCCCCCACTGAACATTATGCAGAGACCTGTCTAGGCTAAAGGAGCTTTAGGACACCACAGTGTTAGCAGAGAATCGGCAAGAGCGACACTTCTCCTGCTTCCAAGTTTCTTCACAATTTCCCTCTTCCGCCACAGGATGGCAGTGGGACCTCAAGCTAATGCCCAATTTGCTCACACAAAAAAAGATACTGCATTTTCAATAAAGGTAATTGGCTCATGCTTGAAGCAGGTTCTCTTTCCCTGTTTATATAGTGTCCTTTCTAAAGCAGCAGTTGATTAACGCATTTTAAATTTGAAAGAATGGATTCCTGATAAATCTTGTTAAGCAAAGAGGTTTTCAATGACCGGGAGGGCCTGTGATTCTCCAGGGCATCATGATAATGTCTAAGACTGAAAATATGAATCTCTCTCTCTGTCTCTCTCTCTCTGTCTCTCTCATGTACACACACACACACACAAATCACAAACCAGGGAGAAATTCCCCTGCACAATGCCCGACCAAAATGAAACCGAGGTGTTCAGGGAGCACCTAGCTTCCATTCATTTAAATGAGGCTAGGAGTCGAAACTTCTCTTTGGACTGGAAATTCGTCTCTCAGTGAAGTAATTAAGTAACAACAGAGTCCACTCTACCATGAGGCAAAATCATCTGGACTTTCTGAATCTGAAGAAGAATAGAATGGCATACCCAAAGAAGTGATTATTGTAATGCCTGAAGACGTTTTTGCTTGCTCATTGATCCTTGAATTAAGTTCAGTCTGATCTTCATTGTGCCAAAGGCCTAACTCTTCATCAGTATAACAAAAATCTGAATTCAGGTGGGTGACCATGTTGGTGTGAAGCAGCTGAGCAAAGTTAGAGACCAGTGGGTTAAAAAATCTGAATGAAAAGCAAGCCAATTCCCACCAATTCCTCCCTATTTTTAAAAATAAAATGAGTGGGTTCATCTAATCTTAGAAGCCAAAGAAATGTAAGATTTGGGAGTGCTGAATCCCCTGTGGCCTAGTCCCTCCCCCAAGGCCCTTTCCTCAGGGGCCCCAACACTAGCAGAGAAACTTGCAGAGAGGAAATGTGCTCATTTACCACATCTGTTCTTCTAAGGAAGCTCAGAATGGTGTTTTATAGAAGAAGTACCCCCCCTTTTTTATATGGGGTAGATTAAGCAACAAATAAAATTGCTTGATTTGAAAATGTGTTGAAGGAGAGTTTTACAGATACCATTGTAGACTACCAAAAAGACAGCTCCGGGGGTTCTAGGTGAAACCAAGCCTGAACTCTCCCTAGAAGCTAAAATGACCAAACTGGATGTACTATATTTCAATCACATATAAGGATTGCCAGAAAAGACAATAATGCTAGGAAGAGATGAAGACAGAAAGATGACCCAGTCTGAGATGGATTGGCTCTACAAGGGAAGCCTGGACCTCAGACCGAAAGATCTGAGCATAACTGTTAATGAGGGGACATTTTGGAGGTCATTAATTCATAGGATCACCCTGAGTTAGAAATTACTTGTTAACGCACACAGGTTAGGCAGAGAGAGAATGACTAGATCAAGGTGACCCTTTGAGCTTCCTATCTTGGGAATAGGCATAATTGTCTGAAGATGTCTGTGAATGTGTTAACATATTCAGGGTAGGGAAGGAAACATCTGCTAGGTTCAATCCCCAGAATCTCAACCTAAAAGGACCAGGCAGCAGGTGAAGTGAAAGACCTCTGACTGAGCCACTGGAGAACCACTGCCACTCTGAGTAGATAATACTGATCTGGATGGATCATAAGTCCGATTCATGTGCCCATGTTCACAGGTATTATCTGGTCAGTGATGGCAAGTTGCATTGTCTCACACATAACCCCTTTTTTCATCCAAAAAGAAGGTAGCCAAATGTTTTCTGAGTCATCCATTACAGCATGCCTGTCCTGAAGTCTCCATATAAATGTTTTCCCCTGGGGTCAGCATATAAGACACACAATAGACAATAGACACACTCCTCCATTGCCTTTTGGTCACTAAGACTCATGCACAGATTCAAAGATGTTACTTGCTCTACTGCCAGCTGGGTGACCTTGGGCCCTCTACAGTTCTATCAGAGCTCTCTCAGCCTCATCTACCTCATAGAATCCCTGTTGTGGGGAGGGGAAGGGTAGGTGATTGTAAGCTGCTTTGAGAATCCTTTGGGTAGTAAAAGTAGGTTACAAAAAACAGCTTTTTTTCTACAAGGGCCTGAGGGCATTGGGTAAAACAAACTGCCATAAGGGCTGCTCTTGAATAGGAAAATGTCAGCTCTGTGACAGCCAGTGTGATATAGCAGCTAAGAATGTGTCTGCCTAGGATCTGGAAGACCCAGGCCTGAATCTCTGCTTATGCCATGGAACCTCGCAGGGTGACCTGACCCACCTCACAGGGTTGTTGTGAGGATAAAATGGAGAAGAGGTGAAGAATGTAAGCCACTCTGGGTCACCATTGTGGAGAAAGGCAGGGTACACATGAAGTAAAATACATAAATAAATAAAGAAGCTCTTTTTTTAGAAGTCTGCATAGTGAGATCATGTTCTATAACCCGGTGCCACCTTGAATGCTGGGTTTTTTCATGTGGTCAGTTAAGTGGTCCATTTATTAATTTCATCAAACGTCAGTCATATTTATATCCCATCTTTCCTCCACAGAGGGCACATGGGCACATTATTTTTATGTCACCCACCCACTCTGTTCTCTCCAGTGATGACTCTGTGGCTTATTTATTATTTCATTTCTAACCTGCCCTTCCCTGAAAGCCCAGGGCGGGTAACAACATATGAAACATAAAGGCTCCACAAATTGAAGATGAAAATCTTAAACATTACATTACTTAAAATACATATAAATGTCACAAAAAGGCACTGTGACTTGCCTGGTGCTTGGTGCCATTTCTCAGGTGGCGATTTGTTGGTCCTGCAGACCTCACCATTGTCCTCCCCTCCCCCCGGAATAATCATATTGTGAGGCAGTTGAGGCTGACAGAGAGTGACTGACCCAAGGTCACCCAGTGTGTTTCCAGGAGATTGTAACCTGGTCTTGTCAGATCCCCATTGACTTTCTCAGTGAACACACCTGGCATGAGCAGCAAAAACAGTGTATTGAGGTAGTGATATGAAACTCATGAAGAAGAAGAGTTGCAGGACTGCCCCAAAGCCAGCCTCACCAGTAATCTCGCTCCCTCTCCCATGGTTCCATCTTCCCCAATGAAGACTGCTAACTGGACTACACAAAAGAACAAAGGATATTCATCATATGCAGAGCCACAGAGACAATCAGACTTTCCCAGGCCTGGCAGGCTCCCCCACCAATGTACAGATGACAATACAATGACAGTAGGCACCAACAGGTGGCTATTGATATCATATTGATCCCCGACAAATGACAATACCAGATGTTCACGGCAGGAAGCTGATGAACAGAGAGATACCTGACAGGTCTCCCAGATCTGAGTCCAGAACTATAAGCACTACACTGGCTCCCACATAGTCTATAAATATTGTCAGATATTCTGTGGAGTAAAAAATGCTCTTGTGTAAACAAAACAGCAGCCTGAATTTCCTTTGTGAGCCAGCTTGGTGTAGTGGTTAGGAGTGTGGGCTTCTAATCTGGTGAGCCGGGCTTGATTCTGCACTCCCCCACATGTAGCCAGCTGGGTGACCTTGGGCTCACCATAGCACTGATAAAGCTGTCCTGATGGAACAGTAATATTAGGGCTCTTTCAGCCTCACCCACCTCACAGGGTGTCTGTTGTGGGGAGAGGAAAGGGAAAGGCAATTGTAAGCTGCTTTGAGACTCCTTCTGGTAGAGAAAAGCAGCGTATAAGAACCAACTCTTCTTCTTGTTGGAAGACATGGGTCATTTGGCAGCCTTGGCAATAAGTAAGGTCCCTTACTCCTTAGCCCTGGAAGTCTCCCCAGTCTTACATGTACCCCCTAACTTAGCATCTGGCACCATCTGGCCTGTGAGCCTCTCAGCTGAGCCACATTCCCTAATTTGCCCAACGGTTTTTGCATCCCTCCTAAATTGATCCACCTCCAGATTTTTCAAAACACAGAACATGATATGGAAGTTTCCATGTGAAGAATGAGATCTTGGTTTCAGAACAGGAGCCCTACTGTGTGTTAGTTGTCTTTTTCTAAACAGGTTGTCTTTTTCTAAACCTGTGGTTGCTGGTGCCTCCCAAAAGCACAATAAACACCACTGTCCTGCCCAGCCCCACCCACTCACAATTCCCCCTTAATCAGGATGGATGTTTCAAAGTCACTGGCACTCTGATCATACTCAAATGATCTTGGACACTCACACTGAGCTACTGCAATTATGCGCTGAAAGGGATAACAGAGTGGCAATTGATTTAAAGCGAATGTTCCCTTATAAATAGGTTTAAGAACATCTGAACTTAAAAATAATTGTTCAACTTGTATGTTTCTGAGGCTAAAATATGCCCAGATATCCGATGCTGGCATAGGGTTAAAGAACAGCTCAGACCAGCCTGATCACGCTGGATCTTGGAAGCTAAGCAAGGCCAGCACTGCTTAGTACTAGGGTGGGAGACCACCAAGGGATACTGGGGCCGTGACATGGAGGCAGGCAATGGCAAGCCACCTCTAAACGTCTTGTGCCCTGAAAACCCTACAGTGTTGCCATAAGTCAGCTGCCTTATAAAAAGTCAAAGCATTGGTCCATCTCCATTAGCACACAGGATTGAGTGGTAGGTGATGTTCAAGATCTGTGCTTAAAACCCCGGAAAGCTCCTGCCAGTCAGACTAGACAACCCTGGCCTGAATAGACCAAGGGTCTGACTCAGTATAAAGCAGCTTCATGTGTTCATGCCGAGGGGAGGGGCATGCAGAAGGTCCCAGGTTCACTTCCTGCTGTGATGTCTCCCGTTAAAAGGATCAGGTAGTCAGTGATGTGAAGCAGGGGTAGTCAACCTGTGGTCCTCCAGATGTCCATGGACTACAATTCCCATGTGCCCCTGCCAGCGTTTGCTGGCAGGGGCTCATGGGAATTGTAGTCCATGGACATCTGGAGGACCACAGGTTGACTACCCTTGAAGGACTCCTGCCCAAGACCCTGGAGCTGCTCTGAGTCAGATTAAAACCAATGATCTCACTCACTGGAAGGCAGCTTCGTGTATTTAAGTGTACACAAAGGAAGGAACATTGGCTCCTTTCTTCAAAAAAGGAACACAGAGATTTTGCCGACTCAGAATTCCAGTGACGTGCAAGCCTGTCAAAGTCCACCACGGTTACCCTTTTAGGAGGCAAGGGAGGACGTTTGCCCTCAGGCTGGTGTTCATGACTTAATTTTATGAGAGATAATTTGATGTGGATTCTGATGCTGATAGTCTGATGTTATTCTGTCATGCCTGATTCATCATGGCATGTCCTAAGTAGCTGAAAAGATTTTTCATCGTTTCTCTGAGGTCTCCTTTTTGGGGAAGGAAGGATGACAAGTTACAAGTCTAAAAGCACGCATGGGTGGTTTGGCTTTGTTTTTTAAGAAACCCGTCCTCTAAAATAAGGTACAACCAAGCTGACTGACTCAGGATTTCAGAAATTATGTAAGGCGTTTACTTAAACATCATGTAGTGAGGTATTTATAGCCCACTTCTCACAACATCTCCCCCTTTATTTTACCCTCGCAACAACAGCCTTGCAAGTTCGCCTAGGCTTTCAGGGTGTAACTAGGGGTGCCAACCTCAAGCAAGGGTGGGGGCTAGGGTTGCTAGCACCAGGTTGGGAAATTCCTGGAGATTTGAGGGTGGAGCCTCAGTGGGGTACAATGCCCTCTACCCTCCAAGGGAACTGATTTCTGTCCTCTGGAGATGACCTGGCATCCTAAGCATAACTGGCCTGAGGTCTCCCAATCAGCTTCCATGGCAGGGCTGGGGCTTTGGTCCTCCCCAGTCTTAGTCCAACACCAACCAATATGCAATGGTGACCCATATGGAAAAGGCCAGTGCGGTCATTTTGTTTTTGTTTCATCTCCGATGTTGACATCCTCACAGCTTTGTTTTGCCTGATTCTGCTTTCGGTCATTGCAGATTCTCCGGATTATTTTATCTCACACCGTTTTTACATGATACAAAAAAGACTGGAAGATTTGCCAGTCTGATATGGGGTGAAATTCCGTGTGAGGCAAGAGCAACAGCTTTTGCAAATGAAGACATGCAGGTGCATTTCTCTCAGAGAAGGGACTTAGTGGGAATAGGAACAATCGAATCAAACAATACCACTTTCCAAACTGAGTGTCAGCCCTGCACCTCCACAAACACCAATGCCCACCACAACTACATATAAGAATACTGATACTGCTGCAACCTCTTGAGAAACAGATCTCATTGTGTCTCTATTCCTCTCTCTGCAGATGGCAGTCTCCCATCATGACAAAGACTTTATCTGGCCCAACATGTCTTAAGGCCCGCCCAAACCCAAATCCATTTATGTCATCAGTTCAGCCTCTGCCCACCTCATAGAATCCTAGAATCCTAGAGTTGGAAGGGGCCATACAGGCCATCTAGTCCAACCCCCTGCTCAGTGCAGGATCAGCCTAAAGCATACAGGATAGATATCTGTATGGCTGCTGCTTGAAGATAGTCAGGGGGTGCTCACCACCTCTTTAGGCAGTCGATTCCATTGCTGAACTACTCTGAATGTGAAAATATCTCCACTCTGCTATGGAAAGTTGCTGGATGATCATAGGCCAGTCATCCTCTCATGGTCTAACCTACCTCAGGAGGTTTTTGCTGCTAGGATAAGATAGTGAGGGAAAGAACAAGGTTGCAAGTTGCTTTGACTCTCCACTGGAAAGAAAAGCTGGGCAAAAATATCCAAATAAAGAAGAGGGCAAATATTCTATTGTGTGTAAGAAAGCAAGTCAAAACTGACCAAAATATGGGGAAGAGAGGCCTTCACCAGGGCTTCAGTGCTGCAGAAAAACTTGTGAAGATGAATTCGGGCTATAGCCTCAGATATAAAGGAAAGTTTCCTTGGATTTGCTGTATCTCCTCTCTCCAGTAGCAGTTTCACAGATGAAAACAGAGATACTTGTACACTTCCCAACATCTGTTCTGTTCTCTAATAAACACACACACACATACAGAGAGAGAGAGAGAGAGAGAGAACCCTATTTCTATACCTACCCTTAAAAATTGCAATTTGAACTTTGTATTTTACAAGGGCAAAGATTTTAGCCTTGCTACTCTGTGGGCATATCCTGTCAGGAAGTTACCTTATGCAAAAACAAATTGGGAGTTTTGAGGAGAAAGTGAGCAGTAGGGACATATGGTCATGACATAGCCAACACTGGGGCCAGGGAACAGAAGAACATCCTCTTCATAAATAGGATTGCTAACGGACCAGCAGAAAAATACCCCACCCCTCTACACTCACACGCACAAAACTTACTTGACCTTAGCCAAAAGGCCGAGAAGCAATCCCCACCCCCTCTAAATGAGGCCTAATGTGTGTAAAAGTGAGCACTTGAAGTTTCTCACAGAATGGAGGTAAATAATATCACCTGGTAAATAACATGCCGTTAATCCTCCATTAACAGACTAGGACTTTTTCTCCAGATCTATGGGCAACCCTGTCTACTCTGATTGGGCAGAGGTAATTCACATCGTCTACAACCTAATATTTTTAACTGGAGACGGATTGAAGCTGGGCCCTTCTCTATGCAAAGCACAGATTGTACAACTCAGCTACTGATTCATAGCCCCTTCCTAAGGAGAATGAGAAAAGTTCCTGCTAAATAAAGGAAATCTTCTTTATGTAACCAGGGGATAAGTCCTGTTGAAGGTCAACCTTCCCAATGAAAAAGAGACTTAAGCACCTCAAGCCTTCCAAATGTGATATTTTGTTCCTGTGATAGGAGAATGGAACCTTCAAGAGAGGAAATGGGCCCGACCCAGACACCTTCCCCCCCCCCCGTGTGCATGATGGTTTCATAAGGGGGGGGGGGTGTAGAGAAAAGAGACAGAAATATTTTTCTCTCCCATTACACTACAATCTGTGGCTCACAGACCAATTATGCACGGGGCAGAAAGACCAGGCTGATGGCAACAGGGCAGTGGAGCTAATCCCCACATACACATGATGTTGCTGCCACCCCAGCCCCCTCCTGGCCCTGGCCCGAATCAGGGCCTTGGATGGCCCACGGCAAGGCAACATGGATTCTTCTGCATCCCCTCTCTTGCCACGGCAGCCAGCAGAGCCCCAGTCAGGGCAGACCCTGCAGGGACACAAAACACCCTGTTTGGCTTCATGGTACTACAGAGCAGAACGGAGCATGTCTATACCTCCACGATGGTGGCATAGTGGCATGCAGCTATCCCACCATTCTATGGTGGCATCCCCATGCCCCCTGCTGCCGCCACCACCATGAGGTGCAGCAGACCTTTCTCGCCCCGGAGTTGTGCATGCTCACGAGCAATTCTGGGGCAGTCTGTGTGTGCCAGGGGGATTTTGTCCCCCATGCATACTCGGGCATGCCCTGCCACTAGGAACTGACAGTGGCCCGGTGCAGCTGCCACTATGCATCATTGGTCACACAAAGAATAAAACAGCAGAGTCATAGTACAACCGAAAGGCCTGAGCCCAAGCACTGAGGAAAGAAAGTACATTTTGCATAATTAATATACAGCATTATCTCTGTGATTTGCTAGCTTAAGTGGTTTTTAAAGGGGGTTACACATAGGACTGGAGGAGATCTAGCCAAGGCTGTTAGCTAAACAGAGCTTCATTGTACTCGTGCACCTTACCTTTAAGTATTAATTGCTGGGGCAAACAGCGGGGAACAGGTGGCTGAGCATGGCTGGAAACAGGAGGCTGGACTCAATGGCACCACAGGCCTGATCCAGCAATGTCTTCACATTCATGTGTATTTTTGCGTGAAAACTCGCCACTTCCTCCCCTCCCACCACCCTTTGATCTTCCCGCCAGTTTTGATCTAGCAGCCACAGCTGTGTAAAACAACAGGGCATTTCCCGTCAGCCAGCAACAAGTCTGAACTGTGTAAAAGCTAGCTTGAGAAAGTCCTGCATGGGGAGTGGGGTGGGGGAGGCCAGTCTCTCCCTTTTGGGGGGGGCCACCCAAACCAATTTTTTCTTCTGTGCAAGCATATTTTTCAATCTCAACAGAGAAATCAAGCTCAATAGGAAGGAGTTCACCCCCCCAAAAAAAAATTAAAAGAGGGTAGGGGGGATTGCTACTACCCAAATGCTGAGAAGTTGTTCCGTGCAGCTCTAGTACAAAAGCCCCCATCATTATGCAACACAGGGACATAATTGCTTCGTTCCTGATCATTTAGATGGATTCATCACAGAGTTATGTGCATAAGGACTGCACGGGAAGATGTGCTGAAGGCCTCAATTGCCCTGCAATGACGTTTCCCTTCTTGTGGTGGCTGAAGGATTAAAGCACTTGGAAAGATTGTACTAAGCTTCCAGAGTCAGCCTTCAGGGATGAACGGGGTATAGGCATGCATGGATCCATTTCATTGCATTTTATCCTCATTCATGTAAAGCTATCTTCCATTTTGCTTTTGCCATTTTATTAGCAAAATGTGTGCACACATCATACTGTATTTCTCTGTTATTTCCATAGTCCGTAGCATTGCTATGTACGATCTATGTATAATGTTCATGGGGGGGGGGGGGAATGCATATATTTTAGGTGAAAACTTTGGTGTGAAGGAATAGCATGAAATCATGAGCTTGCTTCACACAAAGAGAGATGCAGTATTGTCATAAGGACTTTCAGATGGCAGCAGCAGAGGCAAGAAAGCTCAAAATATGGGAAGCAGCAGGCCCCCAGCTTGGGCTTCAGATGACAAATCATTATTCCTTAGCCCTACCAGTTACTCTCACCACTTTTCTGAACAGATACTATCATGCATAATCATTAATATTACTATCCAATCAAGATAGCCCAGGTAAGCTCAATCCTGGCAGATCTCAAAAGCTAATTGGGGTTGGCCCTGGCTGACACTTGGAAGGGCAACCTCCAAGCAGTACCACGGCCATGTCCCAGGGGCAGGCAATGGCCCAAACCTCTCAACATCTCTTGCCTGGCAGCTGGACAATCTTAGGATCTCCTGGCTATATTAGACACAAATCCTATGAGAGAGAGAGAGAGAGAGAGAGAGAGAGAGAGAGATTATAGAGATAGATAAATTATATATGATAGAGAGGGATGATAGAAAGAGAGATGGATGGATAGATGATAGAGATTATATATATATATATATATATATATATATATATATATATATATATATATATATATATGATAAAGAGAGAGATGATAGAGATGGATTGACAGACAGACAGACAGACGAAAATGAGCACCTAGGAGAACTCTGAGAATTTCAGAAATTATGTAAGCCATTTACTTAAACATCATGTAGTGAGGTATATATAGCCCACTTCTCACAACATCTGCCCCTTTATTTTACCCTCGCAACAACAGCCTTGCAAGTTCGGCCAGGCTTCCAGGGTGTAACTAGGGGTGCCAGCCTCAAGCAAGGGTGGGGGTTAAGGTTGCTAGCACCAGGTTGGGAAATTCCTGGAGGGTAGAGCCTCAGTGGGGTACAATGCCATAGAGTCCACCCTCTGCCCTCCAAGGGAACTGATTTCTGTCCTCTGGAGATGACCTGGCATTCAAACCATACAGTCTGAAGCAAATGCTAGACTGCCAACCACACCCTGATGACATCACACAGGAAGTGATGTGATAGCATTGGAAGTATTACACTTTATATACTTCGACAGCCCTGCAAGGTAGGGTATAGAATTTGATCCTTTTAATGCACTTGGGGTAGGGGGCCAAGGGGGCCTGAGAACGACTTGCCAAACTCAAAGCAGAGGTGAGATTAGAAGCAAAATCTTCCTCGATCGCAGAGCCATCTCTCAGGCACTATATGGCTGTGCTAAGGGAACTCTCCTTACTGTATGCAACAGCTCTGTCCAGTGATGGCCCTAAGAGTCTTGCTTCTTCAAAACAGGTGTGTGATTTATTTATTTATAGTCTTTCTATCCTGGGGGTTTCCCAAAGTGAGAGATGATGATACTATTGAATCCTCTATGCCAGGGGTAGTAAACCTGTGGTCCTCCAGATGTCCATGGACTAAAATTCCCATGAGCCCCTGCCAGCATTTGCTGGCAGGGGCTTACGGGAATTGTAGTCCATGGACATCTGGAGGACCACAGGTTGACTACCCCTGCTCTATGCAATATGTAGAACTATTCCATTAAAGTGTGGCATCGGTACCATTGCTGGTGTTGTTAGGAGGCATATGAAAACAATTCCAACAGGTTTTCATCTTCCTTTTTTAAAATAAAAAAATGGAACTGACTTTGAGACCTCATGAATTTCTCCTCTACATTGGAAGTTCTGTCCTGACTGCTGGGGGATGGGGCGGAGGCAGAACACCACGGAGCAGCTGAAGCAATATGTAGGCTGCACTTCTGGTCCTCCTCTGTTGCAGGTGTATCGCCTGAGATGGCCAGAAGCTTCTGTATCAGGAGAAGGAGACTGAGAAAACTCTGAGCTAGCTGAAGAAGATCTGGACATCTTCTGTTTCTGTGGGGGAGGACGCATCTTTTTGTTGGCTGAAGAAGCAGAGCTGGTTTTCAGTACCAGAAGGAGTCCCAAAGTGGCTTACAATCACTTTCCCTTCCTCTCCCCACAATAGATATCCAGTGAGGTAGACGGGGCTGAGAGAGCTCTAAGAGAATTGTGACTGGCCCAAGGTCACCCAGCTGGCTATAATACAGCATTTGGGGCCGTCAAACAGATGGATGGACAGACGATAGATACATGGATGGATGGATGGATGGATGGATGGATGGATGGATGGATGGATGGATGGATGGATGGATGGATGGATGGATGTTAGACAGACAGACAGACACAAACAAGTATGCAAAAAAGGTCATGTCATTTCAGTGGAGCTGGTGCAGGAGAATCTCCCACTGGATGGTGTCTTTGCATGCCTGCAGTTCATCCCCAAGTGTTTCATCCCACCCACTGTTAACCCACCCACTGCACAGCTGCATAGCCAACTATGAGCAGGAAAAGAGGCCAAGAACAGGCCACAAGGAGTTTGGCAGTGACTGACTTTCATCCTCTTTATCCTCTTCGCCCCCAGCACAACTTTGAGGAGCGATTTGTGGCCAAGAGAGACTCACAAGCCCCACCCTCTGAGAGCCCAGAAGTGTTGAAATGCAGCCCCTGTCGGGAGAATTTAAAAAGCTGTTTTCCAAGGCACACTCTGTTTCCCATATGCCGACACAGTAGCTCTTGATGCATTTGATCAGTGTAAAATTTTGCATTTTGTATTCCAAGGAAATGTCTTTGCCTGCAGGGAAATTCTTCATTTCTGCACAGACAGAAAGGCTGGGTGAAATAGTTACAAAAAAGGACCTTGAAATCATAACTCTTTGTGCTTTTTGTTTGCAGTGGGGAGGGAGGACAAAGGAACAGAGTGGAAGGGGCTGCAAAAAAGCCAGAGTAGCTTGGGAAGAAAATGTAATTCATACCCATCCCCAAAAGACTAAAACGCCAAATAAAAAAATTAAAGACACGTATTACAGAACTACTGTACACCAAGTCAGGCCATTAGATCAGCTTGCTTTGCGATTTGTCATTGACTGGCAGTGACTCTCCAAGGCAGGGGTAGTCAAACTGTGGCCCTCCAGATGTCCATGGACTACAATTCCCATGAGCCCCTGCCAGCGTTCGCTGGCAGGGGCTTATGGGAATTGTAGTCCATGGACATCTGGAGGACCACAGGTTGACTACCCCTGCTCTATGCAATATGTAGAACTACTCCATTAAAGTGTGGCATCGGTACCATTGCTGGTGTTGTTGGCAGGGGCTCATGGGAATTGTAGTCCATGGACATCTGGAGGGCCGCAGTTTGACTACCCCTGCTCCAAGGCTTCCCTTCCCTGTCATTTAGGTTTGTATTACTTGAGATGGTAAGGACTGAACCTGGGATCTACCCGCAGAAGGCTATGCCCAGCATGGTCCTTTACCACTCAAGCACAGACCCAGCTAGCCAAATGTGGGATGTTCTCCTTTCCCCCAGGGAGCCAAGTCTGACCACAGCATGGGCCAGACTGTGAGCTTGTGGACTGCTGCTGAGAAAGGCCTGGAGGAGCCTGGCCTTGAGTTGGAGCTGTCCAGCGTCAGAAAGCGGTTTCCTGAAGCCAAGAATTAGGTGAAGAATGGAATCTTCAGTACCTGGGAGAACTCCCAGTGAAGACAGGTGATGGTTCAGAAAAGCCCAGCTGGGCTCCAGACAATGGGTGCTAGACTACTGAATATTCAAATACCAAAACTCAGCTAAGGGCATAAAAGAGATTTAAAAGAGAACTCCAGTTTGTAGCCCTGCCCTCAGAATTGGAATCGCACAGAGGTGGAAAAGCCCACAAAGGGCCATCCAGTCCAGCCCCCCAGCTTCCTGGGAGCCAGCTTGGTGAAGTGGTTAAACAGTGGCAGTCTCTAATTGGGAGAGCTGAGTTTGATTCCCTGCTCCTCCACATGCAGCCAGCACGGTCACCTTGGGGCAGTCACAGTCCTGTTAGAGCTGTTCTCACAAAGCAGTTCTGTCAGAGTTCTTTCAACCCCACATACCTCACAGGATGCCTGTTGTGGCGAGAGGGAAGATTATTGTAAGTCACTTTGAGACTCTTTCAATTAGTAAAAGTTGGGTTATAAAAATCCACTGTTCTTTTTCTTCTTAAAAATCACACACTCCTGAAAGGCACTCATCCAACCTCCTCCTAAAAACTTCCAGTGAAGGAGACTCCACCCCCCAGCATACCCCATCTACAAATAGTCCTCACCATCAGAAAACACTTTCTAATATTTAAGTGGAATCTCCTTTCCCGTAATTTGAACCTATTGCTCCTAGTCATTGTCTCTAAAGTGTAGTAAACAAATTGGCCCCCTCTTCAACATGTTTACCTTTTGTGCAATTAAATACAGCTGTCCTGTCACTCCTTGCCCTCCTCTTCTCCCAGGTACACATACCCATCTCTCTCAATGACCCTTTACGCATGGCGGCAGCTACTCCACGCTGCAACTGTGCTGTTGCAGCGGGGAAGGATGCCCCGGCGTTCCCCATGTACTCATGGGAGTGGGGCATGCAGGGCTGCCCCGGTGTAGCGCGAGGACATGTGCGTTGCACTGGAGCCAGGAGGTCCAGGACGCTGCCGGCCACAGTAAGTGGCAGCGGCCTGGGGGGGAGGTGGGGAGGGGCCGGGGGGGGGAGTAGGGGGGCTGGGCCCCCTCCATACGCTATGCGGGGGCAGGTGGCTGCCCCTGCCGGCTCCGCGGAGCCCACAGGGGCGTGCGGTGTCCCTATAGGGACACCGTAGGTCGGGGCCGGGCAGGCCGAAAGGCCCAGCACTGTCCATTATGCACAGTGCTGGCCTGCCTTAGCCCCTACTGCTGCCAGGCGTATCCAGGAAGCTGTGGAAGTTCCCGCATTTGCATAACACAGGCGTTCCATAGCTCTGGGCTGGGACATGCCCACGCTGGCAGCAGCAGCAAGCATTATTGGGGATTTCCCCCGGAGCCCTGCCACTGCCAGCGCGGGCATTCTGCCCCATGCAGAATGGGTCTATGTCTCCTCAAAAGACATGGCTTCCAACCCATCAACCATCCTAGTCACCCTTCTCTGAACATGTTCCAACTTGTCAATATTCTTCTTGAACGGCGGCACCCAGAACTGGACACAATACTCCAAATGAGGTGCAACCAATGTGGAATAGGGAGGAAGTATAACTTCCCTTGGTCCATATGCTATACTGTTAGAATGCAACCCTTTGGCATCACTGAATACCTCCCAAGTGCCTGTGGTTGGTTAGGCCTAAGAATAGAATAAGGGGGATGTGGTAGAGCTATAGGTCCTTCATCTGTACCAGAGGAGCCTCAGCCCCTGGTTGTAGGGGCACAGTTTAATTGGAAGTCCTCCTTGGCCAGCATGATTCTCGCTCACATAAACAGGTGAAGCTGCCTTATACTGAATCAGTCTTATCTGTTCCAACTGGTAGCGGCTCTCCAAGATCTCAAACATAAGTTTTTCACCTCACCTATTACCTTATCCTTTCCACTGGAGATACTGGGGGCTGGACCTAGGAGCTTCTGCTGTCAAGCTGCTGATCTACCACTGAGCCATGGCCCCTCAGATTGTGCTTTGGGAATAGAGGCCTAGGAGGCAATTTCTTGCTGATACAATTCTTGGTCTCAGAGTCATTTCCCAAGAATCTGAGAACTACGACATGACTTAAAAGTGCTCAGGGTCACGGAAGCACTCATCGTGGGACTCCTGCCACCATGAGGTAATTAAGCGGTAACCCCCTACCCCACCACATGCAAAGAACAAAAGCCTAACGTGCGTTTTTTGCTCAGGCTCACATAAAAGGCTGCCTCAATTGCTCCCGCCCCCTCCACGCTCTTGAATGGTGAAGCAGCGTTTTACAGATGACTTTTTAATAAAAGCCACAAGCTGGTTATCTATTTGTGTTTGTTGACACAGCTCGTGAATGTCAAGAGGCGAGGCTGAAAATAGCCGGCTTCCGCAACACAGGCTAATTAGGGAGGGAGCCTGCAGTACAAGAGCATAGAGCGCTTTGCAGTCGGGTCCTGCCAGGGAAACGGCAGCCCGTCTGCCTCGGCAAGGAAGAGGCAGTTTTGCCACTGAGCTCTGGCACAGTGAAGGGGCACAGGGGGAGTCTGGCAAGCAGCCAGAGGGTAGCAGGGCAGGCCTCTGCAGAAACACTCGTGTTTTGGGGCTTTGCTGGCCTCTGATGACTTCATGGGTTTTCAAAGCAAGAGACATTCAGAGGTGGTCTGCCATTGCCTGCCTCTGCGTCACAACCTTGGCATTCCTTAGCGGTCTCCCAACCAAATGCTGGCCAGGGCTGGAATCCAGATGGGAGCCACTCTGCAGTGGGTTGCAATGTAAGTTCGCCACAGGGCAATCATTTGAAATCCAGCCCTTCATCCAGCTGTTTTTTTTTTTTTCTGGAAAGATCTAGGAACCATCTTGGTGTTATTATGAATTAATAAGTTGATTAAATTTAGGAGAGGAAGAAATTATAGCTTTGTTTCCTCACCACCCCCAATCCCCTTGGTGGAATAAGCTCCTGGACGAGAACCGGGATCTATCAGAGCTGACACAGCACCACAGGGCCTGTAGAATGGACCTCTTCAGCCAAACATTTGATTGAGGCCAGTGAACGAGTCTTAGAATATCTACTGCCCCCCCCATTGGAAAGACCCTTATCAGAAATGCCCAAAGAAGAATTCTCTGGAGAGATGTAGTCAAATGATGATAGGACAGCTGCTATCAGACATGGTTCGAAATAATCCTAATATGTTTTTTTTAATTGATAAAGTTTTAACCAGAATGTTTATTTATGTATTTTATACCTGATGTACACCACCTTGAGCCAAATTTGGGGGTGGGGGTGGTATATAAATTTAATAAATAATAATAATATCCTTCACATATGGGAATATTGTATGTTTTCTAATATACCCATGAAACTGCCTGACATTGAATCAGACCCTTGGTCCATCAAGGTGAGTATCGTCAACTCAGACTGGCAGCAACTGTCCAGGAAAGATTAAACTAATTTAATAAATATTTGTTGTGCTAAAAGTACATTCCTGAAAGGCTCAGAGTTTTGAGACCTTTTGTCCGGCTGTGTGAATTCTTGTAAGCCTGATTGTTGTCACTAAGGAAGGATTTACAAACTTTAGCTAGTAACTGATGCAAGTTGGATATTGGAGCAGCATTATTTGATTCTCTGACTTCTGTTTGTGAGAAAGATGATGATTAAAGTTACTTCACGGCCAATCATCTGCTTTAAAGATTTATGATCCTGGCTGCCTTCACAGGATCCTTGTGACTTTGACTACTGACTATGATTTACCATGTACTCCCCTTTTTTGTGTGTCTTAAAGGTCAAACCAGGAACTTGGAATTGGGCCCAAAAGTGGATTGATAGCCAATGAAGTCTCAGCTGCAGCCATGCCCATGGGACCCCAAGCAGCTCAGGATAGCAACCCAGTGCTCACTCACACAGAGAACCAGCTTGGTGTAGTGGTTAAGAGCGGCAGCTTCTAATCTGGAGAACCAAGTTCAGTTCCCCGCTCCTCCACAGGCAGCTAGCTGAGTAACCCTGAGCCAATCACAGTGCTGTTAGAGCTGTTCTCACAGCGTGGATCTGTCAGAGTTCTCTCATCCCCACCTACCTCACAGGGTGTCTCCTGCGGGGAGAGGAAGGGAAAGTGATTGTAAGTCGCTTTGAGACTCCTTCGGGTAGAGAAAAGTGGAGTATAAAAACCAACTATTCTATTTTGATTCCGTTTGATTGCCTCAAAAGGGGATCAAAAGGGACAATATTAAAGCTGTCCTTTCTGTCTATTTGCCACCATTGTTTATTCAGTTATACATTTTCTTATCCTTTGTCCAATGTCACTAAACTATGGGTCTACGTGAGGTGACTGTGGAGATGTGAGAAAGTCCACCGAAACACCCAAACCGACTGCAGGATAAAATCATGCCTTATTTGAAACCACTGGCTCAGCTTCCACAGGGGGGGAGAAAATGTCACCTTGTATTAGCCAAGCACCCGGCTGAATGAGCTTCCCTTTTGTCGCTCCGGAATCCTTTAAGCCAGGCGGTTTCCTGACCCTCTGCCTGCAGAATTTCTAAATAAGGATCATTTGAATGTTTTTGGCCACCGCTAAGAAAGGATGCTGTCAGAGAGAGAAATGATAGTGCACCAGGGTGTCGAACACCAGCCTGGATGATTAATTTCCCCCTGCAAAGGCTGCCTTGCAAGCAGAGCCAAGCTGGGTTAGGAAAGAGATTTTCAACATTTGTGCCGTTGGGCCAGCCGCACAGTGTCAGATTGGAGCCTTTGAGCCACGCTATCGGAATGCCACCGGCGTCGGGTGGAAAACATGGGATTCAAGAGGGGTGTGTGAGATGGGAAATGAGGGTCACTGTGAAGCTGATAGATTTGATTCTTCACCATAGATGCTATGGTAGTAGACGCTGGTAATGAGGAAGATAAAAGCATTGCTCAAAGGATAAAAAAATCAGAGTTCTAAAGCAAAGTACATGAACACACAATGCTGTCTTCTATTGACTCAGACCATTGGTCCATCAAGGTTAGTATTGTCTACTGAGGTCGACTTTGGCTCACCAGGGTGTCAGGATGAGGCCTCCCATGTCACCCTTGGCGGTGGTGGAAAGTGCCATCAAATCTTGGCTGACCACAAGGCAAGAGACATTCAGAAGAGGTTTGCCTTTTTCTGTCTCTAAATAATCCTGAACTTCCTTGGTGGTCTCCCATGAAAGAATTAACCAAGGCTGCCCCTGCTTAACTTCTGAGATCCAATGAGATTGAGCTGCTCTGGGCCATCCAGGTCAAGGCCAACGCACCTGTCACGGGAGGTATTTTTCCTGCTTTACCACCAGAGGATTCAGCCTAGCAAATAGCAATGCTGGAACGAACCAAAGCCTTTAAAAGCACCAGCAGAATCAGCAGCATGAGAAAATCAACAGCTGGTTAAAAGCCAACTTTATCAGCAGTCCCTCTTAGAAAAAGTAGATAACAGAAGAAAGAACCCACCCTAGGCTGTAATAAACATTCTTTAAAGAAGAGATAAGACATTTCTATTTATTTTTATTGTTAAATTGTTTAAATGTTTATTACAGCCTAGGGTAGGTTCTTTCTTCTGTTATCATATTCATTTCGAACCGTCCTCTTTTCGTGGTGTCCTCTTAGAAGAAGTGGCAGAGCATTTGAAAACACACCTGTGCAGCCACACCCATACCCAAGAGCAACCCAACTGCTGGTAACAAAAGCATGACGCTGACCCTGAAAACTTGGGATGCTCAGCATCATGGACATTCCACCACAAGTGGGGCTGCTTCTCTGGCCAGCCTTCCTGAAGTAGCTTCTGAGGTGGCACAATGGGGCGGGGTGCTAATGAACCCCAGGTCCTCAGTTCAGGGCCTCATCTCCCCTGCCCCAGCCATCAGCTGCTGTTCAGGTCCACCAGGGAGAGGTACAACAAGGGACAACAAGACAGCTGACAAAATGTACTGGTTGAAGTGTTGAACTAGCACAATTACCATGTCCATGGACTACAATTCCCATGAGCCCTTGCCAGCATCTGGAGAGCCACAGTTTGGCCTCCCCTGGACTAGGCTCAGGAAGAACCAGGTTCAAATTCTCACTCTGCCATAGAAACTTGCCAGTTGCATGCTGTCAGTCTAACCTACTTTACAAGGTTCTTGTGAGGATAAAATTAAGGAGAGAAGAACAATGCAAGTTACTTTGGACCCCCATTGGGGCGAATGAACCAATTAAATATAAACTATGTTAAATTACCCTGGCCCTGTAGTGGAGACGGCATAGCAGAGGAGATGCTTCCCCTGGGGCCCCCACACCTTTCTGCAGTAGGTGAGGAATTTCTACCTTCTCAAGTCCCTGCTGACAGGTTGATGGAAGGGGTGGAGAGAGGGTCTTTCTACCACTCCCTGGAGACATTTTTAAATGGATCTTCTCCCCTCCCTCCCCCATCCTGACCCTGCAATGCGTTTGGTGGCTTGTTTTGATTACTGCCAAACACCGCCCCTTGCCCTGTGCTATGTAAATACCCTTAATTAAATGTGTAAAAAATGTAAACATGCTTGCCGTAATCTAAATTGACAGAGTAGCTAAATATATTTATTGCTGGGCTTTTTAATTAAACCCTCCAGTACTCGACTCTTTCAACATGATGCGCACATGCTCACTCTGCCTTCTCTCCCAAATCTTCCACAATATTCGTTGTCAACCACAACGGCATCTTCTGCTTCCTCCTCGGGGCAGGAATGAACATTCCCTTTAGTGTAAATGAAGGCTCACATAATGTGGGATAGCTTGAGGGAAGTTAAAGTACATCTTCTGACACTGCAGGAAAGTTCCTAATCTTGCAGGGTCCTCCAAATGAGCAGCCCACATTTCTCTACGCCGAGGTCTAGCCTGTTCCTTCTCGTTGTAGGTTGCTGCTGCCTCATCTCCATCCCAGAAGGCTAAAAGCACAGCCTGATGCCGACTCTGCTCAGCACCATTTCATCTCTTTGGACCTGCCTGGAATTCCATGCAGGATGCAGAACACATGGCTTAAGATCAGGGGCTGATACCCTCCTCCCTGTGTGTGTGGAAGGCTTCTGGCATTTCCCTAGATTCTTCCTCTTTCCAGCCCATACAATGATCATTCCTGGAGTGGTAGGATCCAGGCAGGGGATCAGCCATGAAGTTCAGTGGTCTAGAGTTAGGGAGACCCATGGTGGAAAGCAGGGGGAGTCAAACTGCGGCCCTCCAGATGTCCATGGACTGCAATTCCCATGAGCCCCTGCCAGCAAATGCAGCTTGACTACCCCTGGTGGAAAGTGTTGTCAAGTCACAGCCAACCTAAGGGGACTTCATGGGGGTTTCAAGGTGAGAAGCATTCAGAGGTGGTTTGCCATTGCCTGTCTGCACATTACGATCATGGTATTCCTTGGAGGTCTCCCATCCATTTACTACCCAGGGCTGATCCTGCTTAGCTTCTGAGATCTGGTAAGATGAGGCTGGCCTAGGCCATCGAGGCTGGAGCCAGGGAATGAAAACTGACCCCATTCCTCAGTTGAATGGCACTTGCTAAAGAGGAAGGAAGAGGGAATACATTCCACATTCCAGCCCCACCCTCACCCTATGCCACTGTTCCTCCTTGTGGGTCCCACAATGCTAAGTTCACCTGGGGAATAATCTGTTTAGGAGATAGAAGGTGCTGCAAAAACAGGGAGGCAGATGGGGGAAATAAGGTATTCTGCAAAAAGAGCAATCCGATTCTGCCCATTGTTTTTCTATTCCTTGCCCATTTTTGTTAAACCTGAACTCAGATGAAGGATTCTGCAGATCTTGAAAGCTGACAGACATTTCTGCTTTGGGTTGGTCGCAGTGTCCACTAGCCTGTCCCAGGGAAAGCATGGTGGAAGCACATTGTGGTCGCCTAGCAACTGCAGGATACTAGGGACTAGGTACTCTGTACTATAGCTGATAGCACTTTATTTTTTAAAAATCATCTTAAAAACAAACCTGTAGAGATCCTTTCTGCATACATTAATTTAAGGAAGACAAATGAAAGTACCAAGGAATGAATTAATGCCATTACACACTGCCAGACAGCTCTGCAACAGCTGTAGATTACCCTTAGCATGCTTCAGTTCCAATTCTGCCAGTTCAACTAGATTCTTCCGGAATGCAGCAACTAGTTTTAAGGTCTATGAGTTCTTGCTTTGCTGATTCAGATATTTTTTTCAAATTTCTGACAACAAATCTGCTGAGTAGTTTCAGCTTGCAGGACATCTTTGTTTTTTGCTCTTGCTTTGTCTAGTGCCTTGTTGGCATTTTCATAATCCACTATTGACCTAGATCTTCTGTAAAGAAGGTCCTTTGCAGATTGAGATTCTGTTAAGTAATACTTTAGAAGATCTGAAAGTTTAAGGTCTTCTTCAGCAGACATTCGTGCTTCTATTTTCCTTGTTTTGTCAAACTATTCCGACACTTTCAGAAAAAAATTGCATATATCGGTGGAATCCTGTGTTCCCAGTGTGTATAGCGATGAGCCAATTCTATTGCAGTCATCTGCAACATTTTTGTGTGATCTTGTCATTTTATCAGATTTAATAGAGGAATCTTTCACACGATTGAGGTACTCAACAAGGAATGTTCTTTCATGTTCAAAGGAGTCATCTACATCCTTTACTCCTGAAACAATGACACCATCAGCAGATTTAACCATGTTTTTTAAAAAGTCTTCTAGTTTCTCTTTCTTGTTTTTTTCCACGAACACTCAGATCCTGATTACATTCCAAGAAGACATGGAAATTTAAGTCCTTTCTCAAAATAGGATGTGCTGCTACACGACACAAGAAAACTTCATGCATGGCTACTGTCTTCTTGAATCTTGCCAAATATTCAGCTTCTAGCTCTTGCTTCATCTTCGTGAATTCATCCTTGGTCATTGATCCTTTTCCTTCACCAAGCTTCTGCAATTTCTCTCTTGAGGCATCAAAATCAGGCCTGGGTGGTGCTGGTGGGATGATATAGCCTGCATAATCTTCATTATCCACAAAGGAATCATGAAGCCAAATACATTCTTCATGTTGTCAAACAACTGAAAATTCATTTTGCTTGAAATTAGGTAAAGAACTCTTTGTATGGATGGTAAATTTAACTTTGACTCTTTCGCTAAGGGCATCTGAAATGTCCACTTGCAAGGCAGAATCAGTTTGCAGATCTACATTGACTGGTCTAAGGCCTCGGTCTTCCTCGGAAAGGAAATCTGGGCCGTCGTCTGAGCCTTCCATCATGGCTCGAATGCCATTACACTGCATTTAACTGCATCAGTTTCTCTTCCAGTGTAGTTTAGAGTCTCAAAGGGCAGAGGGTAGGGAGGGGAAACTGGCAGATCCAGAGAGAGATTAAACAGAGTCAGAAATGCTTCCCATTAAAATCAGTGAGGAGAATGCAATAAGGAATATAACATCATAAAAATGAACAGAGCTTTTGAAATCAAGCTTGTGGTGTGCCTCGGGTCAGCCAGTCTACTTAGCCTGTAAGCAGCTCTCTGCGGTCTCAAGTTGAATGTTTATACACTGGAGGTTTCATGCCAGTCTGCAGGCTGGAGTTTTAGTCGTGGCAGGTTGCCCTCACTTCTTCCTGCACCGACACGGGGGAGCATTTGGCCCAGCACACCTCATCTGCCCCTGATTTGTGCTCCTGCATGGGAGCTGGGGCAGTGAAGTTCCCAGTGCGTAAATGGTCCTTGAGGTCTTTCACATTGGAATTAGTCTACAAGTTAAGGCAAACATACGAATGTATTTGCTTTCCTTTTGAAGTTCCAATTATAAAGATTACATAAAGTTTGCTCCAAAATTTCTAGGAAATGCTTAGTTATTTGAAAAAAAAAAGTTAAGATGCTTGATAACATTATGTGGAATAACCATGACAATGCTTCATATAGTCTGGAATTATTCAGGTGAGCTTATGCTTTAATAGGGGAGGGGGGAAATAGGAGCTTGTTTATGTGTCCTTTGTAAACCGATTTTCTCATCAAGTTATAAATGCCAATTTAAAGTCATGAAAATAAACAGCAGAAGTCAGCTCTTTTAATGGAAGGTTGAATCCTGATTTATGTATCTCCATTTAACACTGCCAGGAGGTCTTTCACATCGCCTACTGTCTGAGCCTTTTAGTTGAAGACAGTGGGAATTGTACATGAAAACTACTGCTTGCAAAACAGGTGCCACAACCCTCTAGCATTGTCCCTGAATTGCTCGCTACTTGAACAAAGGGAGGTATCATGATGTCATTTTACTGGCAGGCTTCCAGACTTACCTTTAACTGTGGCCAGGTGCACACTTTCTCCACTGTGAGTTTCTCTTTTCTATAATCCTTTCCTTGGGGACATGAATTGCAGAAAGCTTCATGGATGCTGTAAAGGGGAGGGGGGTGGCAGGTTGTCAGCCGGGTTGTTTTTCCTAAATCATTAAGCCTACTTCTAATGCAAGGCTGTTTTCTCTCCATTTAACTATTTTCATTTTTTTAATTGGCGCAGTGGGTTTCAGAGACAACCCTTTGGACCAGGAGTTTTGAATACCAGATTAATGTCATTGTGCCAGGCCAAGTCCTGAAACTGGCTTGTTAGGAACTAGCAAGTGAATCCTGGCAAATCCACCAGATTTTACCCTGAATATATAAATGTATGCATCTATATCTTACTCTTGTAATATGGGGTCTGGTTAGTGCCTAGATGGAAGACCTTCTTTGAGCTCTATGAAGGAAAAAGGGATTATTGTTGTTGTTATATTGGATTTATATCTTGCCATTCACAGCAAGCCATCTCATGGCGGGTTACATGATAAACCCCCACATAAAACGCACAATATTCCCATTAAAATATCCCCATTAAATCCCAGTGGCAAAACTATCTCCCATCCCTACAGCCAATAGCGGCTGTGTCTCAGTGCACCAAAGGGATGACACATTCCGACAACCACCGACCGTGATGATGTAGCCTGGTGGCAGTATCTTCCATCTGATCTTCCATGCCCTGACCTCAACTTTAGACCTGGTGGAAGAGCTCCATCTGGCAAGCCCTGCAGAACACAGAAAGTTCCCGCAGGGCCCTCTGCTCTTCCGACAGCTCATTCTACCACGTTTGGGCCAAGGATAAAAAATGAGCAGGCACTCCTTAAGGAAACTTCACTGATGTTGCTGATTTATGAAAGTGTTGGAAAACAAACTTGGACCAAATTATTTTGCTAGTTCTGACCACAGTCAAAAGCAGCTTGAATAGCCCCTTGTTGCTGGAGCTTATCAGACACTGGAAGCTAAGCAGGGTGGGCACTAAGTTTGGTGGGAGGCCTGGTAGCAATCCTTCCAAGTTTGGTGGCACGCTTGACCTTCAACAAAGGAAGGTCAGGTTTGCTATACAGAAGAAGGCCATGACAAACCTCTGCTCGCCTCCAGCCTTGAGTGATAGCATACAACGACCGTGGCTTTGGAATCCAGTCTCCTAGATGAACACATGATGCTGCCATACGCTATACCAGCCCACTGGTCTGTCCAGGACAGTGTTGTCTCCTCCAAGCAGCCATGGTTCTTCAGAGTCAGTGTTAGAGGTCTTCCACATCCCCTGCTACGCAATCGTTTTCCCATTAGAGAGGCCAGGGACTGAACCTGGGACTTTCGGTATGTGAAGCACCAGTGTTGGAGCCTAAGTGCTCTTTCCTGCATAGTCACAAAAATATTTTCCATGGTCTTTCCCCCTAAATATCAACCGCCTGCTGTCGCTCACTCCTCTTTTGGTTTCTGGGTCCATACGTTTTCATACTTTTCCCAAAGGTTGTCTCCTACTAATTGTGCTAACAATTTATTTAAAAGAAAGGTGCAATTAGATTTCTTGTTCTTGAGATTATATTTTGTAGGGTGTTGGACAAAGGCTGGCAAAGATTCCATCTGAAGGCACTTGTGGCAGTGTTGCTACAGCCAAGCAGATCTGGGGGCTGCTCTGGACATAGACTGGAGATCTCCAAATATGAGGCTGGAGTCACAACACTGGCCAGCTGGGTGAAGCAGTTAAGAGTGACAGCTTCTAATCTGGTGAGCCTGCTCCTCCCCATGCAGCCAGCTGGGTGACCTTGGGTTAGTCACAGCCCTGATAGTTCTGTTCTCACAGAGCAGTCCTATTAGAGCTCTCTCAGCCCCACATACCTCACTGGGTATCTGTTGTGGAGAGAGGAAGGGAAGTCACTTTGATACTCCTTAGGGTAGTGAAAAGCAGGGTATAAAAAACAACTCTTCTTCAATAGAACCTGTTTGTCTTGGGGAGCTTGTGTAAGACTCAGAGCTTGGGCCCCCAAATATATGTCTGGGTCACAACACTAGTCAATAGATTTTGTTTGTCTTTTGTAGGGAGTTCATATAAGGCTCAAAGCCTTGGCCAACTACAGCTGCTTCCCCATGGGGATTTTCCTCTAGTGGAACACAACATGCCCCCATTTGGAGGGGGGCTTGCACATGATGTCATGCTCTTTCCAGTCGCCATGCTTGGGACTCCATGGACTTTCCCTTTTAA
Source organism: Paroedura picta (assembly GCF_049243985.1). Taxonomy (NCBI): domain Eukaryota; kingdom Metazoa; phylum Chordata; class Lepidosauria; order Squamata; family Gekkonidae; genus Paroedura; species Paroedura picta. The sequence continues at coordinate 28,152,172 of NC_135369.1, read as the reverse complement.
TACTGCCCACAGCCAGCCAGGGGAAGGGACTGCAGGTAATCTCCATCGCCAAAATGGCAGTGCAATTCTCATGCCCCTCACCCTATTAGTGGGCTTTTTAGTTCACAGCAAACCACCATGCTCTGAACACTTTCATCAAGATATGAAGCATGGGGTAGGGATGGGGGTGCCAGGCTGCACAGGGCCTGGTAAAATTGTGGCTATGCTGGCACTGCTGCACCAATGCAACGGACAGGCAGGGATCGCAGTGAGTTGTGTCGAAAGGGCTAACAGCCTCAGGTAGGATTTACATTCTCCTACAACTGTGAAAATGGCTGCTGGAAGAAATATGCCTGTTGAGCTCCCTCTCCTCCCCAAATGCCACCCTCATTATGCTGGAGTTGGCAACCTTCTGTGTGGAAGCTTTTCCCACCCCTTAGTAGATGCAGCCTATATGACACGGGAAGAGCCTGTGCGTAAAGATGAGGACCAGAGGCTGAGGGGAAATAGATATCAGAGATGGACTTACCGTAGGATTTCCCCCTTAGTGAGAAATGTTAGCACCTGTAGGAATGAAAGCGGCATTAATTTATTTACTGATGTTATTTACAGTATGCCTTTCTCACTAAGACCAAAAGCAAATTACATAATTTAAGTCAGTGCAATCAACCGATGGAACATCCAATAAGTAGTACAATAGGAATACGGCGACATCTAGGCCAATTTTAATTGGCGAGTCTTTGGTATTATGACATACAGGTTGACATACAGGTGTATTTGGGGGTCTCTTTTTTCCTGATGCCATTGTATTTGGTCAATTCAGAATAACAAAGAAAATGCATTAAAAGTTTTCCTTCTAATCCTTAATACAGGAGTTGGGGGAGGCGTTGTTATTAAACTGTCTACCATCTGAAATTTCTTTTTGTTCCATTCCAAGTAAAATACCTTGAGGACTTCATAATATACAGACTTTATTTTAATCAGTGAATCAGCCAAAGAATAAATTTAAAGGCTTGAATTAAGTAGCTCTGAGTCACCTTGTTGGGCCATAAGAAAATCTGACACAAATTTGGAGACTTTTTTGGGAGAATTTTGAGGGGCTTTAGTCTGACAATATTCATAAAACGTCCCAGTGGGGTCTTTAACTTTTTTATTGATTTAAAACATTTTTATCTCGCCTTTCCAATAGCTCAGATGTTCGTATATCTCTAGTTAAGATGAGGGGTGGGGAGATAGAGCTGATCCAAAATTACCCTTACACATCTTCAGGTTGTCAGGAAGATTGAGACAAGCATCCATTTTCTTGTTGCCATGGAGACGGCAGGCAGTCTCCATGGCAGGATCCCCAGTGATCTGGAAATGTACCCTCAATTTGGGTTAGGAGGAGACTATGCTTCAGCCTAGTCTACTAATTTCAGCCTTATCCATTCCAGGTAAGCGTGCCATCCCATTGAGATAGGACAAGTGAAGCTAGGCTTCACATCACTTGGTGGAGAGATAAAAGGAGCTTTGAGGAGGTACTGTGACTAGGTTTATGTGTAGAAGGTCTTGTGTTCAGTCTCCAGTGTCCTCAGTAAATGGAGGAAGACTTTTTCCTCCCTGAGATCCTGGAGAGCTGCTGGTGGTCAAAGTAGGAGACAGTGACCTAGAGGGGCCAAAGATATGTCTCCAACAGGGACATCTTCTTGTGTACATTATTATTAAGGCTATAGATTATATCTGCCTGCAAGTGATGCTGAATGGTTAAGAGTGTAGAATGGGTAGGGCCTGGATGCCTCCTGACCTGGTATTCTTCCAGCTCCTCTTTCTTTAGGGACACACTTGAGCACTGGCCCATTCTCTTGCCTGGAATCTCAACAGCCAGAAGAAGAATGGAACAAAATCACTGGTAACTCTTGGCAACCAGATAACACAGCCCCATTCCAGGCATCATCCAGGTTTCATAGGCTCTGAAAGGAGTCTCTTCTTAAAGGCCCCATAACAACTGCAAAATCTGAGGAGAGATGGAGTGTTTTTTTAATGCAAGCAGGAGAGAGGCCTAGAATCAGAAGTACTTCAGAAAGTATATTAAATCGCCTTGGAATGCATATAAATGTATTATATTGCGGAAAATGAATGAGAACAAGTTTGGAATATAAAGTTATAAGGAAAATAGATTTTGAACAAAAATATATTTATTTTTAGTGAGACAAACAATAGCCCGAGGTCAACTAGTGAGTTTCACAGCAGGGAGGGGATTTGGCCCCCGGGAATTCAGGGACTAGACCTCAACTCTAATCCCTGCACCCTACTGTCTCTCCTTTTGCTGATCTGATTCAAATGGTTCTCATTGGATGCTATGTAGCCTGACTGAGGTCTCCAGGGCCTGGAGTCCAGGCTGGCCTCAAAAATGCACTTGGGTACAATGCAGGAGCAACTCTGCCAAGAATTAAGGGGACAAGAAAGGAACAGAATAAGGGAAATCTTTCAAAGAAACCCTTTAATAGATTCCTCAGGCCAAAAGTTAGTGGGATCCATTCTTTTGGAGCCAGTAGAGGTTTTGTGGGCAATTTTTGCTTTCCAGGGCAAGGGAAGAACACGCTGGGTGACCTCTGTGTCCCCAGCCTCCCCCATCTCCAGACTTTAAATTGAACTCATTATAAAGCAATCCATTGCTCTTTGATGTAGGGCATCATCTGATTTTGCAATTATGTACTTAATCCAAAGGCATAAAAAGTGATACAGAAGGGCTTTATGATAAAAGCTATGATAACACCCCATACTGAGCCAGTGTTGTTGCCATTATGTGAAGTACAATCAGTTGCCTGGTAGCACAGGATGATGATGGAGGGGAAGGTCTTTCAGGAGAAATTGCAATCAATACTGGAATGTTTGCTGTGCAGAAAAAACTCCAGGCCAGTTGGAAAGCTGCAATTTCAAAGGGTTCTACTATCAGTAGGAAAAAGGAGGTGCAAGACTCTAAACCGGCAGCCTAGATGTATTATAAGTTAATAAATAATATGCAGGAAATGATTGCTTTCACGATGTGAGGAAGTGAGCAGTTGGGGCTCCGAGGGAACTGGGACTGACGCTATTTCTTTTGTTCCTAAAGGATCTGGAACTAGGGGTTGATCAGTATAATGGCCAAGTTTGCAGATGATACTAAATCATTCCAGTGTGGGCAAAGTATTCAAAGAGGAGCCGAGCATCTAGAGTCTTTAAAAAAATAAAATAGTTTTATTATGAAAAGAAACAACTGTGTGTGTGTGCGTGGGTGTGTGTGTGTGTGAGAGAGAGAGAGAGAAAGAGAGAGAGAGAGTCTTAGCAAACTGGCTAATGGTTGTTCTGTGTTCATTCTGTTCAGGAGGCAAGCAGGGAGAAAGTGTGCTCAAAGGAGCAGGGAATCTCCAAATCACACAATCCGGACATAGGAGGAGACTATTTGAAAAATATCAGGAAGTTCCTAATCTAACAATGCTAAATATACATCTCATCTGATGCCCCCTATAGGATATTCTTCATTTGCTTTTGTATCATGCACAATATAAATCTTGTATATTCCAACATCCAGAAAGTGAGAATTAAAGAGTGCAAAAATCTCCCAAAATATCTCACCAGACAGGTTGAGTGAGTGAAAATAAAGCAAATGAGGATCAATATTGCTTGTTTAACTTTATTGATATCCCACATTTCTCCCAAATGGGAGAAAAGATTTATCAGGAAATCTTTCTCTCCCTTAACACCAGAACTAGCAGGCACCCCGATCATTTGATGGCTGGTAGATTCTGGACAAAAAAAAAAAAAGAATAATTTATGTGGACAATTCACTGCCATAGGCAGGAAGTACTGAGGGCTGCTGGTTTAATTGGCCCTTAAAGGGAATTCAATAAATCAATGGAGGATAGGCTATTATGACTAAATAGAACCTCCGTGTTCAGAGGCAGTCACTTTCTCATGTACTGGGACAGCAAAAAAGGGAGAGGTCTTGGGGCCTCTGTGCCCTGCTTGCTGAGCCTTCAGGGGCGTCCGGTTGGCCAGAGTGTGAAGCAGGAGGTGGATCCCACTGGTTTGCTCCTGCAGAGCTGCTCTCATATTCTGACATCCATAAACCCCAATCCTCACAGAATTTAATCTCAAATTTGAGGCAATTTAAGAGGCATGTCTAATCCACAATGGGTTTCTACTGGGTCAGTCACATTAGATCAGCCCAACTGAACACAGACCGCATTCTCACAGGTATTCCTTGAGGGAAGTGTTCTTTTGGGGTTGATCTGACATGTGCCCTGCAGTGAAAAACTCCCCAGAGAGAGACGGCAGAGGATTTCTTTTATTTATTTACTTACTTACTTACTTTATTTATAGCTTGCACATCTCACTGAGACTCGGTGCAGATTACATGGTGCAGAACAAGGCGATTCAACAGCGGGAGAGATCTCACAAGCAATGCAATAGAACAAGGGGAGACAGAAATTAGAGACTACTATCCAAAGCAGTATCACACCTGAGCCCTCTTCATATGTTACAGAAAATGCATGTTCATCCTGCATGCACATGCATACACCTGTTAGTGAAATTAGCCAGCCTGAATTCAATTTGCAATGGAAACTGGGGACCAGGACACACCTGGTTTTAGTCACTCACTCAGCCGTACGGCAGCAGAATGTAACAGAACAATTAGTCAACATACAGAGGGAAAAAATTAATTTGTACATGGTGTGATGTTCTCTTTTGCTTGCAAGTCAGGGATCAGGTACTCATTCAGGGTCCCAAGAGTAGGTCCGTGCAGCAGAGGTGGGTATGCTCAAAGCATCCATTGATCCGCAAGAAGATAATAGGGATGGGAGGAAATGGTGTTAGAACAAAGGACCTCATGCCGTCCACAATTCTAACAGACAAACAATTCACTGAACAGAGACTCCTTCCAACTCTATGATTCTATGATTCAATAAAAAGAAGAGTTGATTCTTATAGGCCTCTTTTCTCTACCTGAAGGATTCTCAAAGTGGCTTATATTCGCCTTCCCTTTTCTCTCCCCACAACAGACCCCTTGTGAGGTAGAAGAAGAAGAGTTGGTTTTTATATGCCACTTTCCTCTACCCAAAGGAGTCTCAGAGCGGTTTACAGTCGCCTTTCCTCTCCTCTCCCTACAACAGACACCCTGTGAGGGAGCTGAGGCTGAGAGAGCCCTGATATCGCTGCTCAGTCATACCTGCTTTATCAGTGCTGCGGGGAGCCCAAGGTCACCCAGCTGGATTCATGTGAGAGAGCGTGAAATCAAACCTGGCTCTCCAGTTTAGAAGTCAGTGCTCCTAACCACTACACCAAGCTGGTGTACTACACCAAGTAAATTCACATTTAGAATTTATTGTAAATTTCATGAAATGTTGGAATGTATTCTTTAGTTGTTACAACCCACCTTGAGCTCTCAGGGAATGGCAGGCTAAAACTGAAAATAAATAAGCACTTATTCCCTTTCTCCAAGAGCTGCCAAAGACTGGTGAGGCAGGACTTCCTTTTGCCGATTTCCCCTCAGCAGATCTTGTCCCTTTGCATGCCCAACCATTCTAGCTTCTTCCAAATTGCCTGGGAGAGGCTTTAGGCTGACTGGCATGTAATGTCCTGTTTCCCCTCTGAACCTCTTATTAAAAATTGGGGTAATATTTGCCATTCCTCAGTCTTCTGCTGACTGTGAATTCCAATTTGCATCAACTTTTCGAGGCCTCGGGCATAGTGTTATAAGCCGCTGTCAGGGTCCGCCGGGTCTTTGCCACGCTTCGGGTCCGCCACGTTGTTCGGTGAGGGAGACCCGGGACTAGAAGGCTTTATCTGTAGGAAACAGCGTCTCAGAATGGAGTCGGTATTCTCTCTCCCGCTCCTGGGTTCAGGGTAGTTCCGTCACTACGCCTCCAACCCCATCTCCTCATTGACGCTTCCTTAAGTAGCCTCTCTAGCCCCTGTCTCCACCCTCCGGGCTTCTCAGGCGGACCTCGCCCTTCCGGGACTCCGCGTCTCTCCGCCACCGCCCCGCCCTGGGTTTCTCCCTTGCTCTCCCCGCTTGTACTGACTGCCCCTGTGCTACCGTTTCCCCCACCCCTGGTGAACTGATTCCCCACATCACTTTATGTAAGTTTCGTATCCAAAGAGGGTCTGCCGGGATCTCTTCCTCTGGATCTTCCTTTCTTAGGTTTCCGCTCCTGTCAGCAGGCTCCTTCTCCGGACCCCCCGCGCTGCCCAAACTAGTCGTCCTCGACATCACCCCCCCCTCGGGTAGGGCGTCGTGGTCCTCGAAGACCCTGGAAAGATAATCAGCGTTGGTGTTACGAGCTCCAGCTCGGTGACGGATCGCAAAGTCAAAGGGCAACAATGATAAATACCATCGCAATAGTCGAGGATTCTGATCCTTCGCCCGATATAACCACAACAACGGGGCATGGTCCGTAACAAGTTGGAAGGTGTTACCTGAGAGATAGTATTGGAGAGCTCCCACCGCCCATTTGATAGCTAAAGCTTCCCTTTCGATCGCGGAGTATTTCTGTTCCGCGGGGGATAATTTCCTGCTCAGAAATAAGATAGGTACTTCACCATCCAGGGTCTCTTGGGTGAGAACGGCTCCGAGGCCCGAACCCGACGCGTCCGTCTGCACTATAAATGGCTTCTGGAAGTCGGGGTTATGCAAAGGTGTGGCATCAGCTAACTGTTTACGTAAGTCTTCAAATGCCTGTAGTCTGGTTGATGTCCATTCAATCAGGTTAGGTTGACCTTTACGTAAACAATCGGTTAAGGCACTGGCTCGGGTTGAAAAATGGGGAATAAACTTGCCATAATAACCTATCATGCCTAAAAATCTCTTAAGATGCTTTTTTGTGCTAGGGCGTGGCAGTTGTTGAATCTGTGTTATTTTGTCCGGTACGGGTCTCAGGATTCCCTTCCCTACAATGTAGCCTAAGTACTGCAACTCCTGAAACCCAATACGACTTTTCTTCGGATTTACTCGAAGACCAGCTTGCTGTAAAGCCTCTAGGACTCTCTCTAAATGTTCCAAATGTGTGGTCCAATCCGGGCTGCATATCAAAATGTCATCGATATAAGCGCACGCAAAAGTTCCACAATTGGCCAAAGCCCGATCCACCAGCCGCTGAAAGGTAGCTGCTGCTCCATGGAGCCCGAAAGGCATCATCCGGAACTGAAAGAGTCCTTGCGGAGTGGCGAATGCCGTTTTCTCCTTATCTTCCGGGGCCACAGGGACCTGCCAGTATCCTTTTGTCAGATCCAAAGCGGACAAATATCTGGCCTCCCCTAGTTGTTCAATTAGGATCTCAGCCCTGGGCATCGGATAGGCGTCAAATTGTGCAACTTGGTTTACCTCTCTGAAGTCCACGCAGAATCTTGTACTGCCATCAGGTTTGGGGACGAGCACAATAGGGCTCCTCCAGGGGCTCTGAGAAGGCTCAATCACCCCCATCCGGAGCATGTCTTCAACCTCAGATTGTACTATCGGCCACTGCTTCCGGGGTATAGGTCTCCAGGGGGCCCGTACGGTTACCCCCTCAGGCGTCCGAATTCTGTGTGTAGCTAGGTGCGTTCGTCCTGGCACGTTACTAAACACATCTTTCCATTTCTGGACTACTATCTGAGCTTCCTGAACCTGCCGGGGATCCAGCGTGATATCTATTACGGGTAGTGAATTTGGAGCGGAGTTAGTCCAGGGCCCGGCACCATCTGATAACTCTCCCGGATTCTCTGCGAGATGGACTTGATCTGGTTGTCTCTCATACCAGTGTTTCAAACTATTAACATGTAACGGTCTTCTATTACGGGGGTGTGGGCCACACTGTACCTCACATGTCACAGGACCCAATATCTTCGTGATCGTATACGGTCCTCTCCAATAGTCTCCCGCGGACGTCCCCAAGCTGTCTCTGTGTACTAACACTTCCTCCCCCACTGTAAAAGTTCGCGGCTTCGCCCCCCTGTCATATCTCTGCTTTTGAGCCGTCTGGGCTTTGAGCAGATTGTCTTTGGCTCGTTGCCGTATCTCGTGTAGTCGCTGCCTCAACTGACTGACATAGTCCTTGGGTTCTCGGCCCGGGGACCTCTCTGTGGGAGCCCATTGATCTTCTACCACCTCCAAAATACCTCGGGGGTTGCGGCCGTACAGCAACTCAAATGGTGAGAAGCCCATAGAAGCTTGTGGGGTTTCTCGGATGGCAAACAAAAGCGGATCTAAATACAGATCCCACGTTCCGGCCTTTTGATAGGCGAGCCGCCGTAACATGCCTTTTATCGTCCCATTCATCCGCTCCACCAGCCCGTCGGTTTGAGGATGATGAACTGACGTGAAGATCTGTTGTATCCCAAGGGTCTGGCACACTCTCCGCATAAGTTGGGCTGTGAACGGGGAACCCCGATCTGTCAGGATTTCACGCGGTAATCCTACTTGAGAAAACAAGCGCATTAAAGTGCGAGCCACCCCGGCACTGCGCATAGTCTTCAAAGGCACCGCTTCAGGGTACCGGGTGGCATAGTCTACTATCACTAACAGGTACCGATTACCTCTTGGCGTCCGCGGCAGAGGTCCCACGAAATCCATTGCGATCCGTTCAAACGGAACCTGGATGACTGGCAACGGATGCAGAGGAGCCTTTGGGGCCCCCCGATTTGAAGTTCGTTGGCAGATGTCACATGATCTACAATAATCCCGGACATCACTCGACACTGCTGTCCAGAAAAATCGCTGTAGAACTCTGAGCAGTGTACCCCGAGAGCCTTGATGCCCTGCCCAGTTATGTTCGTGGGCACTCTCCAATACCTCTCTCCGGTATGCTAAGGGAACCAACAACTGTCTTCTCTCCACCCCCCGATCTTTCTGTAACCGATACCATACCCCTTGTTCCACTATCACCCTTGGATACCTTTCTGCTCGTCTACTATCTCTTACCTGGCCGTCTTGTACAGCCATCGCCTGTCTGAGGTCTTCTAAAGCTGGATCGTGATTCTGAGCTTCCACAAAATCCGGATCTCTGGCCCAGATTTGTTGCACGTCCGTCTCCGAATTATCTGACCCGTGCATGCCTCCCTCACCTTCTTCTTCACTGTCCTCTTCCTGAGGGTGGAGGGCAGGTTGAAGCCTCCTTGATCCCTGCCCGGAAGGTCCCTCTCCAGGATCCTCTCCCTCCTGGGCGATGCAGGTCTCCTTGGGACTATGTGCGAGACTTCTCACCAGCAGCCGCTGGAAATCCGGAGCATCCCTCCCGAACAGCAGGTCATAGGGTAATTTAGATACCTGGGCCAATTCTATAGTTTGCTCCTTTCCCAAGTAGTGCAAGGTCATCCACCGAATGGGGCATTTCTCCAGGTGCCCATGGAAACAGGCCACTCTTGTCCATCTATGTATGGGAATCCCTTCTGGTACTAGGTCCTTGCGAATCATAGAAACTGAGCTGCCACTATCCAGTAAGGCTTGGCGCAGCACCCCCTCCAAGGCTACCGGCACTATCAGGGCTGCGGGTTTCACCAGACTCTTTGTTGTCGCTGCCTGCAAGGTTTCACCCCATCCTAGATCACATTCCATGAGGGGGCATTCCTTACGGAAATGCCCCCACTGCCCGCATGTATAACAAGGACCTCTAGAGGGACCCGGGGTTAAGGGAAGAGGAGACATGGACATTTCTCGTCCCCTCCCACTCTCCAGTCCTGGCTTCCGGGCTCGCCCTTCCATACTGGCACAGCGTCCGTCACTCGAGCCCACACTTCCTCGGCCCGGGGCCCCGGTCTTCACTCTACCCCGAGTGGCAAACTCAACTCCTCTGTTGGGAACCCCGTCCCGCAAGTGCCCTCCTGGTCTATTCCCTTCTCGCGGGGTACTCCTTTGATCGGCCGCCACAATATTCTCCAAATACTCCGTGGCCTCCTTTAGAGTAAGAGGCTTCCAGCAAGCTACCCAATGTCTTATTCGGGAAGGAAGTATGGTTAGTAATTGTTCCATTACTACAGCCTCCACAATTCTCCTACCCTCTTCCGTGGTGGGCAACAGCCACCGAGACGCTAGGTCCCGAAGCCTTGTTACTAGCGTTCTGGGTCGTTCAGTGACTTGATAGGTCACAGCCCTGAACTTCTGTCGTTGAGTCTCAGGTGTGATTTGATATCTATCCAATATAGCCGATTTCAAGGCTTCATAGGAGGCAGCATCTTCGCGGCTTAACGCTTTCATTGCGGCCTGAGCCTCTCCAATCAGATAAGGACCCAACACAAAGGGCCATTGTTCTTTCGGCCACTTCGCTGCCTCCGCAGTCCTCTCAAAAGCTTCTAAAAAAGCTTCAATGTCATCCTCTCCCGACATTTTAGTTAAAGAAAAGGTTGGAGGTTTGGGCAATGGGGCCATACCAGCTGCACCTGGGGCGATACTGCCTGCTGGCGGAGCTAAGGTAGTTATAGCTTGATGGAATCTCTGCATTAAAGCCTCCTGTGCTTCTTGGTTTTGTCTAGTTATTCGTTCCATTACCTGAGTCTGGTGCTCGGTCATCCAACGCCCGAAAGCCTCAAAGTCCATTCCAGGGCGAGTACCTTGCGTGCCCTGTTCCATGGCTGCGTCTGTACTTTCTGCCCCTCCCCCAGGAGTTTCTACTGCCTTCGTAAGGTGCCCCCTTCCTGCAGCCTCCCGTGCCGGGGCTTGAAACGTCGCCGGTCGTAATAGGGAGCCAGGAGTTGCAAATGAATGCCTGGGGGGAATGCGTGGAATTACTGGAACAAGCCGAGGCAAACCCCCGGGAATCCCCGTACGGGCCACCAATTTGTCAGGGTCCGCCGGGTCTTTGCCACGCTTCGGGTCCGCCACGTTGTTCGGTGAGGGAGACCCGGGACTAGAAGGCTTTATCTGTAGGAAACAGCGTCTCAGAATGGAGTCGGTATTCTCTCTCCCGCTCCTGGGTTCAGGGTAGTTCCGTCACTACGCCTCCAACCCCATCTCCTCATTGACGCTTCCTTAAGTAGCCTCTCTAGCCCCTGTCTCCACCCTCCGGGCTTCTCAGGCGGACCTCGCCCTTCCGGGACTCCGCGTCTCTCCGCCACCGCCCCGCCCTGGGTTTCTCCCTTGCTCTCCCCGCTTGTACTGACTGCCCCTGTGCTACCGTTTCCCCCACCCCTGGTGAACTGATTCCCCACATCACTTTATGTAAGTTTCGTATCCAAAGAGGGTCTGCCGGGATCTCTTCCTCTGGATCTTCCTTTCTTAGGTTTCCGCTCCTGTCAGCAGGCTCCTTCTCCGGACCCCCCGCGCTGCCCAAACTAGTCGTCCTCGACAGCCGCAAAGTGGAATTCTCTCAGAATTACAATGAACCCAGTGATCATTTCCCCCGGAGGCAACAGCAGCTTCAGAAAGCTGGCTCTATGCCCACTATAGAGTCCAGGAGAAACAGAAGCCCTCTTGAGTGACATCCAGGGTTACCAGTTCTGGGTTGGGAAATATTTGCAGATGTTGGGGATGGAGTTGGGGCGAGGAGGGGCCTCAATGAAATATAATGATATGGAATCCACCCTTCAGAGCAGCCATTTTCTCCAGAGGAACTGATCACTTTAGTCTGGAGAGGAGCTATAATTCCCCAGGTCCCACCTGGGGATGGCGTCCTTAGACATCATATCCCCCATGACCTCTCACTCCTCCCAAACCTTTGCACTACCCATCATGCCCAGTGCTCCCCAAATCTCCAGGGATTTCCCAAGCAGCGATGGCAACCCTACAGAGGCTGAGATTATTTACCGGAGATTTCTCTATCAGAAAATGCAGAGGGGATGCAGTCTAGGGAAGCAGCGTTTGCAAAGTTTGGGCTCTGCCACCAAGCTATTGTACCTCCCCACCATTTTAGCTAGGGTGGATTTAGAGTGAAGACAAGATTGCCTGCCTAGGGTGTAGGCTCTGACATCACTCCCTGCATTTGGACATTGAGGTGGCCATCTCTTGGGGGCCTAAGTGTGGGCAAAGATAGCAGAAGAGTCCTGTAGAAATCTCACCGTTATGAGCCTCACTTTGAAAACTTCTCATTATTGGGGTCTTACTCTGCTGTGGATAGCCCCTTGGAGAGGGTGCAGGTGATGACATCACTTTTGGCGTCAGGGTCTTCCGGCCAATCAGTAGCCGTGTGTACAGCTTGCATGGTGCTGCAGTGGCTCTGGCAGCTCTTTGGCAACCTCCAGTTGACTTACAGTAAAGGCTCTGTGCTCTGACCCTATCTCAGCAGACCTCGGAAGCGGACCTCAGAAGTCATGATGAACAGGCAGGCAGTGGCAAACCACCTCTGCCTATCTCTTGCCTTGCGAACCCCACGAGGGGTTGCCTTAAGCCAGCTGTGACTTGGTGGCACTGTCTTCCACTACCAGATCCATTCCCACTTCAGTGAATCCTTCGAGCAAAGAGCAGTTCCGCAGGTTCAGGCCTTTGGTGAGCTGGATCTGGGAGTCTGAAATGCCATACAGGTGTGTCCCTGAGAGCCAGTTTGGTGTAATGGTCAGGAGTGCGGACTTCTAATCTGGCATGCCAGGTTCGATTCTGCGCTCCCCCACATGCAACCAGCTGGGTGACCTTGGGCTAGCCACGGCACTGATAAAGACTGTTCTGACTGAGCAGTGATATCAGGGCTCTCTCAGCCACCCACCCCACAGGGTGTCTGTTGTGGGGAGAGGAAGGGAAGGTGACTGTAAGCCGCTTTGAGCCTCCTTCGGGTAGGGAAAAACGGCATATAAGAACCAACTCTTCTTCTTCTTCTTCTTCTTCTTCTTCTTCTTCTTCTTCTTCTTCTTCTTCTTCTTCTTCTTCTTCTTCTTCTTCTTCTTCTTCTTCTTCTTCTTCTTTGGCCTGACTGTCAAGGGAAGGGAGTTTTGAGGCTGTGCATCTGGAACTGCAGAAAATGAGAAGGGTTTAGAAGGATGTGAAACATATGAGAATGGGTCTATCAGTTGGCCAGGCAAATTACTCACTATGTGCCTGACAAAGCATTCTATCATGAACAAAAGCCTGCCTACTTGGGTACCACATAAGATGGTCCATTTATAAGCATCATGTTAACAACGGTGATAGATACATGTCTGTGTCCTTGCATGAGGGAAGTTATGGGCATAAAGTACCCCATGTTCATGCAGGAGTCTGGCTGGTGTGGATTAGGGGACTCCGTACAAGTCTGGTGACTCTTGGGATGTGGATTTTCTTCAAAGGACATCATATGCACCAGCTTTGGTTCCAGCAAATAGAGAAATGCAATGCAAGCAGTTTATGCCTTGCATTACCAATTCCACCCCCCCCCCCTCTTTTTTTGCTTTTACCTCTTTGGTGTATGTTAAAATAAGATATTAAGCCTTTTCTAAAAACCAGGTCCCAGAGGAGGGGCACTGTGTGGTCTCTGGATTTCTTGGCTGCTGCTTTCCAGCTGAGCTAACATATGGTCTTCATAGATAATTCAGAGTTTAACCACATTAGTGCATCTAAAAATAAACTCCCCCAGCATCTTGCAGTTCTGTTCAGCAAGGTCCAAGCCAACTGCAATGCAGGCTGGTGGGCTCTGGCTTCATTTGAAGCACCGTGGTGGCCTGGTTTGTTAAGAGAAGGGAAGTTTTTATCAACCACTCTCTCCCTACACACAATGGTTGCTGGATGCCCTTTGAGGGCTAAAGAAGCAGAGCAGGTCGGTGAGCTAACTCACATAGCTTTGGAAACAAAACAGCCCACTGGTGGCTTTCCTCTCCCCATCACAACAAGCTAGCCGATCTCACCAAATCTCAGACACTAAGGAGGATCAGTCCTGACTAGTATTTGGATCGGAGATCTCCAAGGACTGTCACAGTCATGATGCAGAAGCAGGCAACTATAAACCACCTCTGGATGCCTCTTGCCTTGAAGACCCCATGGGGTTGCCATAAGTCAGCTGTGACTTGATGGCCCAAAAAAATCACAACACCCCAGTGAGGAAGGGTTGACTGAAACAGAGGGGCTGGCTGAATTGGAACCCAGCTTTCTCCTTGGTTGTTGGCAGGGAGTGAATTTCCTTGGTTCTATTCTGTCAACACTTACCTGCTCATCAGTGTTCGGTTCCCCTAGCCTTTCTTTCTGAAAAAAAAATCTCCCCAGCATTTCCCCTCCAAAATACATCTTCTAATGTCTTTGCTCAACACGGCATTCTGTCTGTGCTTGGCAGAATAAATGCTAGAGTCATATTGTTTTCCTGAAAAGATGCATTCGGAATACGTATTTGACTTCGTCATTCTGTAGGCAGCAAAATGAGGGGAGCCCAAAGAAAGGCAGTCGGAGGCCATTCGGGCAATGAGACGTATTGCACTCAGTGGTGGGATGAGCAACTGCACATAAGCAGCTCTCTGGAGCAGAGCAAGAACCATCCCCGCATCAGTAATTGAATTAAGCTTCCTAATAAAGCTACTTGCAATTTCCCTAATGCCTCTCCAGACGCTGTAATGCTATTATCCCAAACTGAGCATCATTGAAACAGCTTATTTAAACCTTCTTTAGTTGCACTGCAGGAAGCATCAACCACCCAGCAGGAAAACCGGAAGGAGGGAGGAACCCTGGGGCTGCAGCCATGCACCACTGGGCATTGCACCAAAGCCATGGCTTGCAACTGTGCTCCAACTGGACTGCTAGGCCAATCCCAATGATTTGTGGCTGTAATACAGCAGCTCCTTCTTCACCAGAGGCAGTGTAGGTACTGAAGCAGTGGGATGGAGGTCTTGTAGCTGGCTGCCCCTATTCCTCAGGATTTGCATTTTGGGAATTTGCATGGTTTTTATTGTTATTATTTTTGCCATCAAGTCACAACTGACTTATGGCAAACTTGTAGGGGTTTCAAGGCCAGGGATGCTCAGAGATGGTTGGCTATTTCCTGCCTCCCTGTCCTGACCCTGGTCTTTCCTGGTGGCCTCACTTCCAAATACTGGCCAGGGACAATGCTGCTTAGCTTCCAAGATGGAAAAAACCAGGCTACTGTGGGCTAACCAGGACAGGGCATGATCTTGAGCAATGGAGTTAAAGTGATTTACAGGGAGCAGGCTTTAATGCACAGGAACTCCCCCCTCCTCTGTACTTTCAATGACCATATTCTTTGCCCACCCTGAGACTCAGGCTTAAAACAGGGAAGGTGTTTGGGAATCTTCGTGATTCTTTTTAACACTCAAGTCTGAAGATACACTGCTCTGATTTGGATCAGGGCACACAGGCATGATGAGGGGGGTCGAACTTTTTCTATTCCCACCCATTTTTTACACATCAAAATTGCCTCCCTGAACAATTATTAAGCTTGTAAAAGCAAACGATTGGGGGATTTTGGAGACTAAGAAAAGCTTCGTTGGTGGTCATTCTGGCTAGTGAAGCCTTGTGGCGTGAAAGGGTTAACCTCCTACCTGCTCCCTGCAGGGCTCTGATCAAGACCATGTACCACTTTGAACTGACCACTGGCAGATCTACAATCTCTGGCTTATCTAGTCTGGCCCTTGGGGCAGGGAATGAGGTTGTTTTGCACCTAGCTATCCCTATCTTGTGGTGCAGAGTGGTAAGGCAGCCGTCTGAAAGCTTTGCCCATGAGGCTGGGAGTTCGATCCCAGCAGCTGGCTCGAGGTTGACTCAGCCTTCCATCCTTCCGAGGTCGGTAAAATGAGTACCCAGCTTGCTTGCTGGGGGGTAAATGGTAATGACTGGGAAAGGCACTAGCAAACCACCCCATATTGAGTCTGCCATGAAAACGCTAGAGGGCGTCACCCCAAGGGTCAGACATGACCCGGTGCTTGCACAGGGGATACCTTTACCTTTACCTTTTTATCCCTATCAAATAGGCAGCAACAAAGGAACAGCTAGTAGGAATGATTTCTGGTGGAGGCAGAGGAAGGAAAGGTGATTGTAAGCTGCTTTGAGACTCCTTCAAGTAGTGAAAAGCGGGGTATAAAAACCCAGCTCTGCTGCTGCTCCTGCTGCTGCTGCTGAAGACAGTTGCCCAACAGAGGAATGGGGAACTGTCCAGCCACAGGAGGTCCTGAATGAGTGGAAGGCGGTTGTTCCAGAGAAGGGCAGTTCTTGTAATCTTTGTATATGTTTCGCATTTCTTGTATGTGGGGAAAGTGTGTAGGAGAGCATTGAGAGCCAGCTTGGTTTGTGGTTAGGAGTATGGACTTCTAATCTGGTGAGCAAGGTTCGATTCCCTGCTCCTCCCCCACATGCAGCCGACTGAGTGACCTTGGGCCGCCACAGCCCTGAGAAAGCTGTTCTGGCTGAGCAGTGATATCAGGGCTCTCTCAGCCTCACTTCCCTAACAGGGTGTCTGTTGTGGGGAGAGGAAAGGGAAGGTGACTGTAAGCCATTTTGAGACTCCATCTGGTAGAGAAAAGCGGCATATAAGAACCAATTTTTCTTCTTCGTCTCCTTCATTGAGCCTACTGGCTGCTAGATGAATTCAGAGTCCAATAAGCTGAACCAAACCCCAGCCCATAAGGAACCTAACCCGGCTATTTTAAGTGACCCTGCAGAGGCCTTGGAACAGCCCCAGTCAGCAATCTCTTCACTGCATGAGGAAGAATTTTTTTTGCTCATGCCATGTCCTGGATTGGGAAGGGGGTAGCTCTCTCGAGGGCTGGACTAAGTGAACTCTGGGTTGCCTCGGATTGTATTCATCCCATGCTGTCATAATCTGACCCCGCTTGCTATAGATGCACATTCTTCTTCCGGCCTGATGCTTTTCTTCCAGATTCGGTCTGAATTTCTCTTACGCAGATATGATAGTGATGCAGTGGCAGCATCACAGCGCCTGCTTTCCAAGCCCAAACTACAAGACTCCTTGAATGGCAAGACAGCCAGGCCTGGGAGCTATTGCAAAGTTCATTGCGAACAGGAAGTGATCCAGAACAGGTGGGATGACTGTACTATGCTCTGGGCATCAGCTCGAAGAGGATGCTTCATAAGCCAAATGATCACTGGTCTCTGGAAAACAAAGGTTGGTGTGTGTGTGTGTGTGGGGGGGGTAACCTTCCCAGCTCTCCTTGAATCACTGTTTCCCAGGGAGTTTGAACATGAAGGGCCATTGTTCCCGTTTCCCAGAAAACACTTCTCCCACACTCCCCAAAATTCTTAGCCTTAAGCAAGTTGCTTCCCTAAAACCCTGCTTTGCTTCTCAACCTTCCTTCGAGAAGTGGCAGAGTTTGGATTCATGTTAGAGAAATAGATACTACCTTTTACTGTTATTTTATTTATGTATGAAAGTTGTTTACTGCCCCTCCCAGCATAGTTGGCTCGGGCTGTTTCCAACATTCCATATAGAATAGTACAGCTTGTTCATAAAAATACACTGCAATGAAATGACTTCACTTCAAAGCCTAAAATTGTTAATTTGGTTAAAACAATCCAAGCAATCAGACCAGCTGCTAGCTGATGCTGTTCCTCAGTGCTGTCAGGGTAGTTCTCAGATTTCAGGATCTCGGGGCAGGGGGAATATTCACATGGAGGTGGGACCCTAAGTGATGCTATCGCTGGATTTCATTGGCCTCAACCGAAAGCCTGGTGGAAGAGCTCCGCTTTGCAGGTGCCGCAGAACTGAGTCAGTTCCAACAGGGCCCTCCTCAATTCCAGGACCTCATTCCACCTGATTGAGGCCTGTTGGAAATGGCTGAGCACAATGCTCTTTGTGGGGTATGGTCACAATCTGTACACCGCCCGTGGCGCCACGGGCGCCACGGACTAAATAAAACAGTAAGCCCTCCTGAGGCGGGCTGTGTCCGGGATGAGGAAGGGTCCGGATTGGACCCTTCCTCATGACAGACAATCGGAGGGACCAATTGGCAGGCGCGAAGCGCCTGCCGATTGGTCCCTCCGATTCCCAGGCGCAGCAACTGCGAGCCGCGCGCAGCGCGGCTCGCAGTTGCTCCCGGCCTGACGCGGCGAGAGGCGCGAAGCGCCTCTCGCTGCGTCAGGCCGCCACCCGAGGGAGCCCCCGGCAGTCGCGCGGAGCGCGCCTGCCGGGGGCTCCCTGCCCGTCAACCCGCACGTCAAGATGCCGCCCGTGAAGCCGCCGCCCGTGAAGCCGCCGCCCGTCAAGCCGCCGCCCGTCAAGCCGCCGCCCGTGAAGCCGCCCTGCCCGTGAAGCCGCGGCCCGAGGGAGTCCCTGCCAGCGGCGCGCAGGCCGGCTTGCGGGGGCTCCCTGCCCGGCGGTCTGACGCGGTGAGAGGCGCGAAGCGCCTCTCGCCGCGTCAGAACACCGGGCAGGGAGCCCCCGCAAGCCGGCCTGCGCGCCGCTGGCAGGGACTCCCTCGGGCCGCGGCTTCACGGGCAGGGCGGCTTCACGGGCGCTCCAAAAAAGAAGCATCAGCGGCACCGCTTGCCAGCCCTCCGACCAGCCTCTTGCCTTCGCCGCCGATGGACGCCGCTGCCAAATGCCTCCGCGGCGGGGAGGACGCGCAGACCCGCGATTGGACCCTGAGGAGGGCCTACGACTTGCTTCGTGACCCGCGGCTGAATAAGGTGTGGGGTCGGAGGGTAAGGTGCCCCGGCCGCAGGGGGAGGAGGGGCTCCTTCGCGCTGGCCATGCTCCGCCGGGGGCTGCCCCCAGGGCCGCTGTCCTCAGAAGGGGATCCCACAGGCCTCCCTGGGACGGGACGCTGAACAGCAAGTGCCATTTAGGGGCTGCGGCATAAAAACTCTGCCCAGAAGTTCCCCTCTTCCCGCTGACAGCGAGCCGGCCGCCATTTTCTGCCTCGGCTCCGCCCCACCTCGCTCTGAAAGGAGAAAGCCACCAACAAAACAAGCGTTGCATGCCTCGCCTACCAGTGCGCACCCTGGCTGAGCTCGTGGTGAAGCGCCGGTCCGGTCTGCCCCCCACCGCACCCCCACTTGGCACCCCACAACCCCGGCAGCCACGCGAATGGAGCCTGGCAGGCAGCCCGTGATCCACCAGCTGATCAGCCCTGTCCCACGTGCGCGTCCTTCCCGGGGTCTGTCCCCGTCCCTTAGCGCGCCTGACCTTGAACACGATCCCCTCAGGGCGAGCAGCGGCTTGGCACTGAGCAGTCCCTTATGCTTCGCACGGGGGCCTGGCGCTGCTGGCAGGGACTCCCCTTTAAAAATCTTCGGAAGACCCCGAACTTTGCCACCTTCAGAACACCCCGACGGATTCAAAGATGGCCGCCAACGGCCCTCAGACCGCCCGAGGATGCCCCGCCGCCGCCGCCCGCCCTCTCGAAGGTGAGCTTCCTTGCCCCGCGCTGCCCTATCCCTCCCTATCCCCCAGATTCTAGCGCCCATTGTATTTTTGTTACAATGGGCTCTTTTACTAGTAGTCACATAATACACTGGGCCTAGACCACGTATGGCCTTAAAGGTTAATACCAAGACCTTGAAATGGATCCAGAATTCAATTGGGAGCCAGTGCAGTTGCCTCTAGGCTGGTCAGATGTGGGCCCTTCAAGGTGTTCTCATGCGGACTCATGCACCAATTGTAATTTCCAGATCAGGGCCAAGGGTAGGCCCACATAGAGTGAGTTACAGAAGTCTAATCTGGAGGTGATCATCACTTGGATCACTGTGGCCAAGTGGCCAGGTAGGGTGCTAGCTTTGTCTGGTGGAGAAGGGAAAGTACAAGTTGAGCTATCTTTGAGACCTGGAACCCCAGTGTAAAGATCACACCCAGATTCCTAGCAGATTGTTCAGCCAACAGTTACACACCATCTAAGCAGGGCAATCGGGCTTCCTTTCTTTCCTACCTATCCATGGGACCTCCATCTTGGACTCTGCTTGAGCCAAACTGTCCCCACTTCCAAACAACTGGCAAATGTTTCAGGGGGGAGTCCATCTATCTGTCCATTAGGAGGTACAGCTGGGTACCATCAGCACATTGGTGACACCCAAGCCCAAACCCCTGAACAGCTGAGCTAGAGGGCACAAAAAGGTGTTAAATAAAGTAGGAGAGAGAACCGTGCCCTACGGAACTCCACAAGGGAGCTTGGCATCATCACGATTGATTCTCTTCCACTGCAACTCTCTGTCCATGGCCCTGGAGAAAGAAGATTAGCCACTGAAGGGCTGTCCCCTTTATTTCAGTGTCAGCAAGCAGTAATCAAGAAGCTCATGATCTACCATGTCAAATGCTGCCATGAAGTTGAGCAACACGAGCAGCACCATCCTGACCTGATCCAGCATTCATAGGAGGTCATCTATCAGGGTGACCAAAGAATCTCCACCCTATAGCCAGGACAGAAACCAGACTGGAGTGGGCCAAAGACCTAAGCTTCCTTATGTCACAATTTGGTCTGCAGTTGCATTCCAGCAGATCAGGGCCAAGACCAAAAAGGTCCTTGCCCCAGTTGAGTCCAGTCTCACCCCCTTTGGGCTGGCAACCCTAAGCAGAATTTGGTCCACTGATCTCAACGTTCTAACCCAACTACCGACCCCAACAATTCAAAACTCACAAAAAAGGTCTGACCTGGACCCTTTCTTTCAAGAAAGTTTACTTGGTGAGACCCTTCCACTATCTTCCACTATTTGTGTCCCTACAGTGGCACTCCACAAGTGGAACACCCTTCTCAGACTTACCTTCCTGTCTTCTTCCGGGAAGCATGAGGAAACCCTCTGCTTTGCAATTCCAGGTGGGCCTGTAGCAGTCCAGTAGTATTTCAGAGTCTACTGAAATTTATTACAGCACAAGTTTTGGTGAGCTCTGACTCCCAAAAGCACATGTCACAACAGCAGCTATTCGTCTTCAAGGTGTCACTGGGCTCCCATTTTATACATCATGTTGCCTTGGCCATTGTTTAATTGTTGCCTCCGGTTTTGTCTCGGAAGCTGTTGCTTTTGCTACTTGTCAGGGGCATTGGCAGAGAATGCAACCTCGCCTCCCCACTCTTTGAAGGAAAAATGTCCTGTCGTCTTATCTGTAACCAGTGCTGGTGGCGGTCTGTCTAATCTTCTTACAGGAACAAAGTGAATCCAACAGCACAAGAACACCATTGAATAGCTTGTGCCCCTCCAATGAAGATTTGCATTTCTTCTTTAAACGTTTTTGTTAGCTTGCATTGATTTTCATGTTGATTGATGCAGTTATGCTACATTTTTGTATGCCACTGGTTAAAATGTTTTTAGTGTGTGTGAATTTGAGGAAACTGCATCATTACATGGATTCAGGGGCTGCTGCCCACCAAGCAGCTCTAGGCTGCTGATTAGGGTGCCAGAGGGCAGGGGGTGCCAGGGGCAACCCAGCACCTCTGCCCCAGTTGGCATCTGGCTAGGTGGCATCTGGAGCTTTACCCCCAAGCCAGCTGGCTCAGGGTTCCCTTGTCTGCCAATGAGGTGGGAGAGAATTGGGGAGGAATTGTATTGGAACCTGGAAATAATGGGTGACGCTCTAGGAACCCTCAAATCTTTAAGCCGTTACCATAGAGATTTCAGAGATTCCTAGTGTGTCACCCAATTTACCTAACCACATTGGCAGGCAAATGAAGCCAGATTTACCCAGCCAGTTATAACTTATATACCTTGGCTGCTGTTCCTTGGAAAAATTTAGTATGGCTGATGGGTTCTGGTGAATGAGCCGTCAAGTGGCAACCAGCAGGAAACTAGGGATGGCTACTGGCAGCAGTGGGGTGTCACTTCCAGAAAAAAACCAAAAGTGACATCACATTTCTGTAAAAGTATAGAGTTTTCAATGATACCTAGAGTGGACAGGCTGTTGGCTTGATGGACCTTTTTTAAAATTTATTCTCCCACTACTGCTCTGAGCAGTGACTGGGCACAGGAGCTGGGGTGGGTGGGGGACGGGTGTCTAGCAAGTATGATTAGGTGAGGCAGAATTTTAGTCTGATCAAAAAGTCCTCTTGCACAACTCATGATTCCTCCCATTATAAGCCTTAATATGAATGAACAAGGCCCCAATGTAGCGCTTCTGCCACACCTGCTCAAACATCACACACGTTACCCATTGAAAATGAAGAAAATCCCTCTGGCAGCTGTCAAGCAGAAGGGCTGCTAACAAAAGCAGGACCCACCCCCCAGTGAGACTTCTCTGCATTCACTGAGTGATGGTACATGCCTAAACAGGGCTATACTCTTCTAACTCCATTGAAGTCAATGGGCTTAGAAGCATGTAATTGTTCTAAGGATGGCACTGAAAAGGCATCCAAGCCCTGTAGCATCAGAATCACACCTCCAGGATAAAACGTTAATTTGCCTGAATTTGATCCCAGTTGTTCTGCAAGCTGTGTGTGTGGGTGGACTTACACGGGTGCCGAAAGAAGTTCCATCTTTTAGACGGGAGAAACATTGTTCGGGTAAGATGATTCAAGTCTCACTGATTCTGGAAAATTGGCAATCATTTATGTTTGTGCATCCACACATTGCTGGATATTGTGCTATTGCCGCACCATAACAGTTGTTCACAGCTGGACACTCCTATCTCACAGGAAGATCCAGTTATAAAGGATTGTTATCGCTCAGTAATAGCACAATTAGCTCACGATAGATCGGTGCCACCATGCTGGGTCTAACTAAGAAAACCAGCATACTCACAAAGGGGCTTTGACTCTCAAAAGCTCATATCCCTCCCCCCCACACACACACATGCACACATTTTATTGGTCACTAAGATGTTCCAGGACTTGAAACTAGTAGTATAATCACAGTTACCGTATCTATAATAAGAGTCCATTGAATGGCTAAATCAATGTAAGACATTTTTAAACAGGGTTTCTTTCTCTTTCCTTGCAGGGAAGGACTGTGGCTCAGTGGCAGAGCATCTGCCTGGCATATACAATGACCCAGGTTCAATCCCCAGGATCTCCCATTAAAGCATCAGGTGGTAGATGATGTGAAAGAGCTCTGCCTGAAATCCTGGAGAGATGCTGCTGGTCAAAGTAGACATTGACTTGGGCTTCTTCAATGTTTGTGTGTGTTATCCATTATGCCTATTCTTTGCATTAACTATTTATGAAATAAAGCACCCTGTTAATTGACATTAAATCTTTGGCCTGGAGAAGGTGCTATAAAGTTTAATGTCCCATGCACACTCCTGTTGCAAAGCTGGACATGGTTCAGCCAGGCCAGACTCAAACACCCTCAAACAGAATGTATGTAGCATAATTATTGAAAAGAAATGGAATGCCTTTTTTAAAATCCTTTCCATGGGAAAAATCCCATCGGGAGAGAAGTGGAACATGCTCTTCTAATTATCAGCCCTTCACATTTGACAAAAGGAAAAATAAACACATGGACAAAATGCATCAGAGATGCCTGTCAGCAGAGAGGCCCCAGGGTTAGATCCTGGTGGTTGCTTGTTTTGTGATAACTCAGTGGTTTTAAAATGTCTCCCTGCTCTCAGGACCTCTATGTCCTTCTTCTTTCCCACCCGACCACAGCTCACCTCCCAGCCCCTCAGGACTCCTTTGTTCCAGGACCATTCCCGCCAAGCAGCTGTCCCAGTTCCTCTGTCAAGGGAGTATTATTATAATCCCATCATGCAAGTTCCAAAATAGCCAGCGTGACCATTGGTGAAAATCACAGTTGTGGGAATATCAACTGTTTCCACTGATGTGCTAAATTCTGATGTGGGAACAAAGACATTCCAGTCCAGAAGGCAGGGCATGGTTAGAAGCAGAGTTCCGCTCCAGAATCTGTGACATTGTGAAGGAAAAAGTGTCTTTGAGCATTGATAGACTGGCACTCTTTCAACTCTAAACAATCATAGATAAGTCCTTGGAAAGGGTGTTTCAGTTGTCTACCATCAGAAGAAGGTACCTTCATGAGAAGAGGCCTTTGTGAAAGAAAGTGGTGGCTTAGGTTGAACATATGAAAGAGAAGCTGCAGTCTTCGTCGTAAAGAACACCTGAATAAGAACCTCAAGAACACAGCATAAAAGTATAAAAGTATAAGAGATGCTCACCTGAGTTGGACTTGTGGTCCATCCTATCCAGCATCCTGACTAACACAATGGCCAAACATCGACTGCAGAGGGCCAACCACGGGGCACAGAGACCAAGCAAGGGCTTCCCCTGATGTTGCCTCCAGGCACTGTTGTTCAAAGGTTTACTGCCTCTGAATGGCTACAGGACCTCTCCTCCCTGAATCTGATTGATCCTCTCTTAAAACTGTCTGTGCTCATGGCCTTCACTGCATCATCTGCCGGTGCACTGCACACTTTCAACTGGCAGTGGTGTTATAATAGATATGAGCACATTAGCTTATTTTGAGTAGAATTATTAATAACTAGTAAGCAAGCCCGCTGTAAAATAAATACAGCAGGCGCTGGGCATGGGAGCCCCCGGCAGTCGCGCGGAGCTTCCTTGGCTGGGGGCTCCCTTGGCCGGCGGCCTGACGCCTCTTGCTGCGTCAGGCTGCCGGGAAAGGAGCAACTGCGAGCCGCGCTGCGCACGGCTCGCAGTTGCTCCAGCGGGGTCTCGGAGGGACCAATCGGCAGGCACCTGGCGCCTGCCGATTGGTCCCTCCAGTAGTCTGTCCAGAGGAAAGGGCCAATCGGCACCCTTCCTCATCACGGACACATCCCACCTCCCAAGCCCTTACCCTTTTATTTAGTCTGTGGGTGCCGCGGGCTGTGTAAAGATGATTAGAGTAGAACATCAACAAAAATGACACTACGCAGATTCAGGGAGGAGAGGTCCATCAGAAGATATGAGGGAGCGTGTTGAGAGGGCAGATATGTAATGTACATAATTATCAATACTCTGGTCACAGGTTCACCTGTTCCCATGGTCTTGCCATAAGTTGTACCATGTTCATATGTGATATGTTTACCTGTTCCCTGCTTTCATGTTTCAGTAATTTCCCACAGACCAGGGGCTCAAGGGCCTCTTCTCTGCCCAGAGCTTGTTTTGAAATATCTGACCTCAAAGATGCGTAATTCAGGAATGCTTTATAGAATTTAGGCCCAGCATATGCTTTGTATGGGAAAACCTGCTTGGGAGTTATATGCTTGATATGTTGTTTAGCTGGCAAGAATTCGGAGTGGGGGAGAAATCGCAGGGGAAGCATAAAGGTATGCTTGTAAGCCGGCTCTTTAGTTCCAGCAAGGAAACACCTTGCTCTCTGTGCATTATGTTCTTCAATAAGGAGATTTCTGTCCCCAAGGGTCTGCTTATTGAGAATTCGACAGAAGCCTGACAATAATGCAGACCTGGAAATCTTTTTAGCAGATTTTGTAGCAGACCTGGAAATCTTTTTAAAACCACAATTTGGATATTGATTTGATAAAATGACATGAATATTTGTTTGAATGCAAAAGATTTATTGTGTAGATTCCCCCCGCCCCAGATCAGCGATTGTTTCCTAACTAGATTATTGACTCCCATAAATGAAGTTAAGCCAAAATAAATATTGCCAATCAGGTCTGCAAAATACACCTTTTCCACCAGATTTTTGATTGGGGCCAGTGAAATAGTAACATCGACTGAACCAGAAAGAAGCCCCCTGAATATACTCTAGTTTCAGAAGGACAGACAATACCTGGAATTAATTGTTGTTTCAAACCTATTTTAATTGTGTTTTTTTAATTTGAATTAATGAACTGTTTTCATTATTACGTGAATGTGTTACGAACAATATGCTGAACACCTCCCTGAGCCGGTCGGCTGGGAGCGCAGTATATAAATCAAACCAATAAATAAATCATGCCAGTTACGGCCAAAGGTTGATTGCTTCTGTAAGAGGATTGCTGGGTATCCATTAAAAATCAGACATCTGGTACATATTTGTTTACTCCGAAACTCTGCTGGCGTCCGGATAGAGAAAGTAAAGTCAGGCTGGGTTTGGTGCCAGTGGCAGGCGGGAGGCTTTTCCGAATCCCACGAGACAAAACCTTCATGTCGAAAGAAAAGGTCAAAAAAATATAACCACTGCCATTAAAATTAAGAGAGGAGAATTTGGTTAAAGCAAAGAGGGGATAATGAGAAACAGACATAAGTGAACTTGGAAACCCAACTTTATTTTGTTTCTAAAATGAACATAAAAGAGCAATATAAATATGCTTTGGCATGAGAAAGAGAGAGAGTCTTTGTCCAGGAGTCATTCATTCAGTTCTTCCCGCTCTCGCCCTGCTGGCCACTTCTAAGAGCGGGGTAAAACAACAACAACATAAGAATGAAACGCGTCCAAATTGATTTTTTTTAAAGTCCCAATTTTTCTACAAGGCCTTTATTCGCAAGACATTTTTTTTTCTATACTGATAGAGATACGGTGGCGGGGGGGGGGGCAGTGCTCGTCTGTAATTTCACTTATAATAAATAGTTCTTTTAAATGCATCTAACCGTTATGTACACATTGTCAAGTATCAGGTGAGTTTCAATCTTCGCCTGTTTTAAAAATTGCAAAATGTGGGTCTGGTGGGGGGTTTATGGCCCAAACCAACCCGGGGGCCTCTTTGATTCACCCCAATAAGTGAGCTGCTTGCACAATCAGGAGGAAACCTTTATTGGGCCGAGGTTCGCCTTGTACAGCAGGGGATCAAGTCTCTCCCTGCCCTGCTAAATTCTTACCCTGCAGCAGTGATATTTTCCACTCAGGCACAAAGCAGAGCTTGTTTTCTTTATTTTGAAACATCTGCAAGACAACATGCAAAGGAAACTATCCCGGCTCTTTGGCCAGAGAGGGACTTAACCATGGATTGTGAGTCAGAATTCAGACGAGCAAACTTCACTCTTGCATTCAATAAGCCCTGACTCTTTCCAATGAAACCTTTCCCATTCATTCAGGTTCAATACAGACTCTTGTTCCCTACCTCCCGCCACCCCAGGGTCCAGTTTTATTTTTCTGCAAACCATGTGTTGGTAACCTTGGCCAGTCCTTGATGCTTCCATGCTCCGCTTGTCCATCAGATCACTGGAGCATCTGCCCAACAGGGTAGACTTGCAGGGATTCTGAGCACACAGCGAGCACTTCACTCCTCCGCCCCTTTGGCCTATGTCTGTTGCTCCCACGCCCTCTTTCTCCCCCTGCCTTACTTCATGGTCTCACCTTCAGGCATCACTTCCACCCAACCAGCCAGCAAATGGCTTTCCTGGGCCCAGTCCGCACACAATAGATAATCCACTTTCAAAGCACTTTATAAGTAGATTTTCCTGTTCTGCACAGGAAAATCCAGCTGTCAAAGCACATTGAAAGTGCATTATCCTATGTGTGCAGAATGGGACCTGGGTACTGAATGAGGAACTAAGCATTGAGATTGTTAACCTAAAAGCTACTGGGGAACGACAGATCATTGCCTCTGTTCGCCACATGCCACTTGCTCATTCTGAAAGGTCAAGCTGTTGATTTCCCTCTACCTCCCCTGCCCTCAATGGTAGCGCCCTCGTCCTCACCAGTAGTCAATCCCTGAGAATTTTTCCGTGTGTTCATGGGTAAAAATGAATGGCTGTAACATGAGGACACAATATTGAATGTATTACTTTCCCAGGTGACCTCCCAAATGTTTATAGTAAAATCCTTTCTGATGGGCTGGTTGCGCATAACCTGAAGTAGCCCAGGCTCTCATCAGATCTCAGGAGCTGCAGAGGATCAACCTGGGTCAGTGTTTGAATAGGAGATCACCAAGGAAGGCCAGGGTTGCTACAGGTTCACCATGCTGGCTGCAAGTTGGCAGCGCTTGACACTGTTAAGTTTGCTTTTGAGGTTTCTTGTCCTAAAATTACCACCCATTCCTCTGATTCTAATCTCTGGTTGTGTTGAACAGACAGAGGTCAAAGCACCCTGTGCTTAAAGAAAATTAAAGAGCCCCTGGAAAGCCAGGGACCCTTGACCTGCCTTTGTTGCAGCTAGTAGTGCATTTAAAAAGCATGGAAATTATGCTAGATGTGCAGAAGCTGGTGAAGTTAGGAATCCACTAGAAACAAGCAAGAGAAAGCAAACCCAGCAAAACAAATTACCAGCAAGTGTCTTTACACAGAACTTCTTCCAGCCAAAGCAACCTCCCCTAAGGAGTCTTCTCCAGGGTGAAGAAGCATTTTGCTTGGTGAAAGGCTGTTTCAGCTGGAGGAGACTTCTCACTTTGCTTAGCTGGATATAGTAAGATAAATGCCATTCTTGCTCCAACCCTATCCTAGGCTGCCTTCTGAACAGCCGTAAATCCCACAACATGAATCAGATTGTGTGTGTGGCACTCTCAAAAATTAATGGGGTTGAATGCATTGGGAGCCGTCTTTCTCCAACTGTTGGCAGCTTAAGTTTAGCTCTGCAAAGGAGCTCATGGGTCCATGTGCTAAAGATAATCACCACCCTTCACAATGGCCATAGGGGCAAGATGGCTGTAGGTGGCTTCAATAAGGATTTTAAAAAATCCATCATCTGTTAGCATTGTTCCAACAAGATTCTTCTAGGTAGCTCACATCATTATACTCATCAAAGAGGAGAAATCACAGAACTCTGCAAAACAGGATGGTGAAGGCATCAGGTGCCTTGTGGGTTATACCAGAAAACACCTTGCCACAAACTCAAATGAGCCCTACAAGATCTCAGTTTGCTGTAGGATCATGTGGCATTGATTGGAGGAATCTTAAGGAGCTAATTGCTTGGTGGGTACATAATGTTGAGATGTAGCAGAGAAAATATAGGTGGTGTTGGGAAAGGGGGGCATATAGACCAACCAAACTTTCTGCAGTCCTCTCTCCTTCCCAATGAAGCAGTAAATGTTTGCTTAAAAAAAAAAAACTGACCCAAAACAAAGGCACAAGATATTGGTCAAAGAGAGCTGGTAGATGTACCAGGGTAGGAAAAAGCAAATATATCTACATGTCTGTGAAAGTTCTTGCCATTGAGAGTTGACCATACTCTTAGTCTAGTTCCATTATCCAGGCAATCCAGTAGGGTGTGCACAGCACCCTATGAACACTGGTCAGATCTTACTACAGAGTGTAAACAAAGGGGTAGGAGGGGTAAGCCTAGAAGATGACTTCAGACCTTCAGGCCAGCAATCTTTGGGTTTCAGGACATTTCCTGGCTGGGGCAAACAGTAGGCAGCTCCCCACTTTCTTGTCTACTGAAGCAAATGCTGGTTGTGTGAATTGGCCTTTGAAGCTCTCATTTTGGATTTGGTACATGGTCATAGTGGCTACTGCAGTTTCGAAGAAGTTGTCATTTGGCAAATACTGTATGAAGGCAACACAGTCTACCATAAGTGACAGCAGAAAAGCTTCTTCTGGTCCAGGGAGCAGCCCTGACCTTCCATAGGGCAAGGGGATGCTGCTTGACCAGCTCTGGCCCATGGCTCACAATTCCTTGCTGTAGTTCCTCCATCTGGCCAGAGGTGGCAATTTTTAAATCTCAGTCTAACAAAACTATGCAAGTTCCACCATCTTGAGATCCAGTATAAAGTGGGAAATAAGTTGAGCAGATACTGGTTATGGAACATTTCCTGTGCCTTGTGTTCTGTCCTTAATGGTAGGCATCAAAATAAGGAGGCAGCATAGTTTGAAATAGCAGCACAGTTTATTAAGTGCAGTTTCTTCTCTGCCTGGAGCTGCAGTAACAACTTACTTTCTCCCTATGGCTCCTGATAGCAAGTCCTGGAGTGACCTACAGCAGTCTAAAACACCAGCCTGGATGAAAGTAACAGAGCTATCAAAACATCACACTTGACAGACAAAATCATTTTCAACTCAGATGTGAAAGGAACCATCAAGGGAAGGCTCTGGCAAGAAGTATGATGTGTCTGCTTTGAAGGAGGACAGGAATTCTAATAAAATCTTGCTGAAATATGGAACACTTCTGCTGGCAGAAGCCCAGGTGGCACCTAATATAGGGGAGGACTTTAAGTGAGAAAGGTTGTTTGCAACAGTGCACAATTTTTCAGCATGTATTTGTGCTATTGCTATGTCTGCTAGA
The DNA here is from genome assembly GCF_049243985.1 of Paroedura picta. NCBI lineage: Eukaryota > Metazoa > Chordata > Lepidosauria > Squamata > Gekkonidae > Paroedura > Paroedura picta. Next base: position 28,122,369 of record NC_135369.1, on the reverse strand, counting down.
TTGCTGTTTCTTTGTGTATGGCAAGTAAAAGAATAATTTTGCGTGTATGATGCCTCAAAAATGCTCCTTTGCTGAATGAAGGTGTGGTGGATCTGACCTTTTTAAGAACTACTCCTGAGTAGCCTCTGAAGAAAAAGTCAGAAATCCTGTGTGAATGTCTTTATGAGCAACCCCCATGAAACACAGGGATAATTCCAAGAGAGCTTAGGCAACGTGAGGCAGCATGGTCATAGAAAAGAAACATAAGGGACAATCAATGAGTTGATGTGTAAAAGCAAGCACGAATACCCAAAGTGTTTTGAGTTATTTGGGCAATTTAAAAAATTTAACTAAAAAGAAATCCAGTGTGACATTTTATCAGTTGATCTACAAATCACAAGAATTGGGAAATATCAGAATAATATCAATTTTTATCATGGCTTGGGGGGGGGGAAGAGAGACATTATGTTAATTATGTTTCTAAGAATGGATTGTTAAATCACTAAATTTCCAATACATATGGGACCCAGGTTATGCTGAATGTTAATGATCACTTTCTTTTGTAGCCATTCACTGCTGGGATTCTACCCTCTCTTCCCCTGCTTTCACACTCTTTGTTTTGGCCTGGTTAGGGTTCTTCTCTTCTTCTGCTTCTAGGTAACCATGAATCATGATGTTACACAGCCTCTCTGATTTGGCTATGTGGGATGGTAGATGAGTTTCCTTCAGGCCAGGCTGGATTCTGGAGATTTTTGGTGGAGGGATCACTTGGGCATGAAACTGGGGTTATTGTGGGTGGGCAGGTAGTTGTGAGTTCCTGCATTGTACAGGGGATTGGACTAGATGACCCTGGAGGTACCTACCAGCTCTATGATTCTATGACAACAGTGATGGCAAACAAAGCTAATTGAGGGTGAGGGTACATGGAGAGAGATAGCACTGGACTAGTCACATGGGTGATCCCAGTCAGGGCATTTAGTACTCTTATTCTGCACATTAACCTATTTTTGCATTCCCTTAAAATGGGAACTGGGAGACACTCTTCCCCACTGACAACATCTGAGAAAAGCACCCAGTTTTTGACTCAGCAATAGCTCGGCAATAGCTGTTTTCAAGTGAAAGTTTAGATTACCTGTGGATGTAGTGAGGAAACAAAGAAAAAAGTTCTCAACAAGCCTTTCAGTAGTTGATAATATAGGATATATCTGTTTCTGCAAATGGCCAGTTAAATACACTGGATGATTTTTTGTTTCCATAGACCTTTGGGATAGTTCCTTCTGCTTCCTAAATGCATAGTTTCCAGGTCAAACTACATAATACGTATTTTTGGAAAGTTAGATCCGAGGTACCCAGATCCAACTTGCTTTCCCTATGGCAGGGAACATCATTTCCCCTGCTGCAGGGAACATTATTTTGAAAATTAGTGAGAACCCAGTTCAGCTCAGATCTCAATTTCAAAGAAATTGTCATTTGACAAAGACTGTATGAAGGCAAAAATTCATAGATCAGCAAAAATTCATAATGACAGCAAGAAACACTTTTCTGGCATTGACCTTTCATAGGGCCTTTCATAGATTTATAGGGGCTTCTGCCTTCTTCCCTACTCCATTTTCTTGGGCTGAAATGGCTCTGGGGTGAGTTATCTCCCCACTTTCGGATCAGCAAGTCAGGTCTCAAGAGCCCAAACCTGACTCTCCCAAAACTATCATGTAGTTTGGTCCATGTTGCAAGACAAGAATGATCACAGACCACTTTACCGTCTTTCTTAAATGTCAAGGCAGGTTAGGATTATCTCCGCTATCACCATATTTCATAGCCGTATCCGACAAATGATTGGTTCTCCTCATATTTTTAGAACCACCATATCTGAATGCTTACCACAGACTATTTCATACTGTTTATAGCAAGAAACCCAGAACTGGTCCTGTGTATTCGTGGGTTGGTGTGTGACGGATTGCACTTTTAAGAATCTTAGATGTTCTGTATAAACAGCCGAAGGACTGTGAAGAGTTAATTCTTCACAGAAACTGAGAGCCTTGAGTAACAGGCTTCTCCAAGCAATCTGATTGGTTAGTATTAGCTGAGCAAAGATAGACTTGAGAGCTGAATGCTGAGGGAAAAGTCAGTCATATTTCTGCTTTGAGTATTAACAGTCTGATTTTAGCCCTAGCTGAGACGAGTCAATCATTGACCGTTTCGGAATTCAACCCTGACTGAGAGGATTTAACACAGACAGGAGAACTGGGGAAGTGGCAAGAGTAGGTAGTTAGATTGAGACCCCATTCATGCAAAAAAGGGAGTAAATCTTCTTGTGAGTCAGTTAAAAACTCAAGACCAGTACTGGTGTTTCACGGGAAGGGATTTGGGTACTGGAAAGAGTGCACCAGCCTTCCTGAAACCAAACGAGGATACTCAAAGAAAGTGTACTGAAGTGTTTGAAGAAAACAGTAGGAGGAAAAGCCTCTTCATATTTCTCATTGGCCTGAAACATAAGAACTAAAGTCTGTGCATGTACTGGTTTTACCTTAGAAATTTCAACCCCTGATTTCACATGATCTTTCCCCTCTATGTTAAAGTATTTTGTTATTTTTGAATTTCAAGATGTCTCGTCATTTAAGTTGCTCCCGAATCTTCCTTCAGGTTCCTGGGCTGAGCCAACAGCCAAAATATTGTACAGAGGAGGGGAGTGACAGCTAGAGTTCTTCAGCAAAGAAGAAAATACATTACTAGGGTGTCTCAGTCAGTAAAGGGAAAGAAAAACAGAGGGAAACTCTTGCCTTTGAAGGAAAGAAGTGGACAGGGCCCTCAGAGGGTGCCTTAGCTGTTTCCATCTCTCCAATACTGTCTATTGTCTTGGATCTGGAGAGTGCTCTCCATGAGAAGTCTCTACTACAGAGCATGCTTCCATTCTTCTGCTAAAACTTCCATTTTTGCAAGGGCCCACTGAAAACCATTCCTCATCCATGAACTGGAGGCTTAGAGGAGAAAGAATGTTCCACGACAGACACTAGCTTGCATGGAACTCATTCAAAGGATCCAAGGCATTGCGATTCCCAAGCAATTGTCTGTCATATTCACTCTGTGGTGTTTGTGACAACTCCATGCCTTGGTCCAGGTCCAGTGTTTTAGACTCTGCTGGTTAAGTACATGCTAATCCATTCCTGGACTAAACGAAATTCTACAAATGACTTTAGTTGTAATTCTAGGCATAGGCTATCTAAAATGCAGTGTTTTAAACCTATGCCATCTCCTGATTCTCATCCATAAGACTCCTTTCACAGTTTTAAGTATACAAATTCCAGCACAGAAATAGTGAATGTCTGCAAAATCCAAGATGCAAAAAGCCCACAAAATCAGTCTTGGGATAGCTAAATGGCAGCTCCAACCCCAAGCACATATTGTGTATGCGTGAGTGTGAGTGTGAGTATGAAGTTTCATCAATCCATTTCCAACTTATTGAGACCCTATGAATCAATTACTTTGAAAACATCCTATCATTTACTTCCTTGCCTCAGGGCTTGCATATGGAGGGCCATCCGTGACATTCTTGATTGAAACAATCCACCTCATCTTGGCTCTTCCTCTTTTCCTGCTGCCTTCCACTTTTCCTAGCATTATTGTCTTTTCCAATGACTCTTGTCTTCTAATAATGTGACCCAAGTATGAGAGCCTCAGTTTAGCCTTTTTTGGCTTCTAATAGTTTAGTTTAGATTTGTTGTAAAGCCCACATATTTTTGGCAGTACACAGAATCTATAAAACTCTTCTCTAACACCACATGTCAAAGGAATCCACTTGCTTTGTGTCAGTTTTCTTCATTGTTCAACTAATGGGGAGTAGTATGGCATAAAGTATCTTGATCTTTGATGCCAGCAACACAGTCTTACCCTTAAGACTCTTAAGAATCTGCCCTTCCCAGTCTCATTCTACTTTTGAGCTTTTGGTTGCAGTCTTCCTTTCAGCTGATAATAGAGACAAGGGATACAAAATCTTTTATCAATTTCAGTTTCTTGCATCTGTTAGCTGTAGTATTTCGTCTGAGTTAGCATTTAGCCTGTCTTAGGCTTCCATGATCAGCCCTGGAATAAGTGAATGTAGAATGTAGAAAGCTTTGAGCAGGCAAAAAGAGTCCTCGCACATCTGAGGTTTGATGTTAAGGTATGGAAGAAAGCTTGAACCCTGGCAGCCTACTTTCACCTGTTAAAATTAAGTCCTGGTTAAACTGCATTGCAGAGATTATCCTCTGCCCTTCCTTACTCACAGGAAACACAGGGAGTGGCTTTTTCTACCTTGCAATCCTTACTTCCTTACTCACAGGGAGTGGCTTATTCTACCTTGCAATCCATGACCGCTTACCAACTGTGACTGTTTGTCAACACAGAATGCGCGGTACCATGCAGACAGTAATATGGTTGTTTAATGCATATAGGAGGGTGACAATGCAATCCTAAGAAGAGTCACACCGTTCTAATCCACTGGAAGTCAGCCGGTTCAGAAGGGTGCAGTTCTGTTTAGGATATCACCGTAAGAGATACTGGCACTTTGTCGACATGGCTGGATCGGAGGCTGCGTCGGTTGTAATTTCTAATTGTGTTGGGCTGTGAGTTGCACGTCTTGCATCGTTTGGTCACCCTTTCCTCCACCTCCTTGCTGCTTGGCCATCCCTGCCCCAGCCCTATGGCCCAATGAGGCATCCTGGAGTCTCCGTCTGCCACTCAGCCAGCCATGCATTTTTTTCTCTGCTTTGTGTACGTGACAACGGGCGAGTTGCCTCCGCCACGGCAGCCAGGGTCATGTGTGTGTGTGTGTGGGGGGGGGGGAAGCTTTAGCCTAAGACGGTCTTAGCCTGATTTGCTTGTTGATGCATGAGCCAGTTTTAGCCAGGGAGCCTGGCTATCCTGAGTGCTCCCTCTCCCTCTCTCTCTCTCTCACGCTCTCTCTCTCTGTGCTTTCTTTCTGCTTCCCTACCTTCTGTGTTGCTCCGTGTGCCAAAGTTAGCAGGATAGAAGGGAAATGAAAGGGTGTTTTGAAGCCAGCTAACGCTCTTAGCTTTGAAGCAAGCAACCATAACCGTTGATCAAGGGGCGGCAGGGAGGGGGAGAAGTCAGTGGAACTTGCTTAGGGGAGCCAAGGACTAAGGAGCCAAGGTGAAAGGAAATTGCCCAGCCAGGTTAAGCGTTCTGCGTGAGATTTTTAGTCCCTCATTTCCTCTGCTCCTCTCCCAGCTCAACCCACAGGCCAACTGAAGTTTTCATGTTGCCTTGCCCGAACCATAACAACCTATGGTCAGGCAAGGTGGTCACTGGCAGTCTTCAAGCAAAGGTTGGATACACACTTTTCTTGGATGCTTTAGGATGCTTTGGGCTGATCCTGCGTTGAGCAGGGGTTTAGACTAGATGGCCTGTATGGCCCCTTCCAACTCTATGATTCTGTGATTCTGTGATTCTAAGGTCTACCTTCCTCTGCCTTGTGAGTCAGCACAGCTTCTCTTTCTGACATTGTCTGCAGCACATGACTGGCCTGCTCTGCAAGATTCGCAGGTTGCCCTCCTTGAAATCATAGCCCATGAACATCAGTATGGAAGGAAATGTCTTTCGCTCCGGGGCACTGTCCTGCTTCCCTCAACACAGACCAAGGAAAGGCAAGTTCACGCAGCCACTGGAGCAGATGCTCCTTTTGTGACGAATCTCCAGATTATTTCAGTCTGTCTCTGGATTATGAGTCATGGTGGTCTTTAAAGGTTGATGGAGCTGACATTTGAAGGTGTTTCCAAACCGTGACACTGTTTTTTCGTGGTGAAGTGGGACCTGTTCAGAATAAGGGGGGCATCCAAGTGATATGATAGACAGCTTGCTCTTTGGAGGACTTCACTTAATGACATCTCCAGCAAGGGGTGGGGGGTGGGGGAGGAATCTTTCCTGGGTAAGAAAGGCCTCAAAGTTGAAGTACATAAGTACATGAAAAGATTGGGGGCAACTTCCATACCTACGGAGGGGAGGATCCCCACCCACTCATGATATGACGAAGCTCAGAGAAGGGGCCCTCACCCTTGTTAACCTTGTGGGGACTGAAGAGGTTTTGGAGAATGGGTGTCATCACAAAGTGGCTGCCATGAGAGCCAATTGCAAAATTATGGGTGTTCTGTGATGGAGGTAGCTATTTCTTCACGAGTGCTTCCTGAAGACATGACACCAATGATGCCTGCCCTCTTCGGTACCACCCAACCCAATGAAACAGAAGAACAACAGGACTGGCTCTTTGCTTTGGAGAGGTGGTACCTGGGGGAGAAACAAGGGAATGCCAGGAACTTGGTCTGCAGGTACCATGTTAGGAGTCACTGGCTTAGAGGCACAATGACAGAACCCTTGTCTGCCCGCCGGTAATCCCAGATTCAAGCCCTCCAATTAGAAGGATCTCCCATGACTAGCCTTGGGAAGACTCTTGTTTGCAAGAGAGCTGCTGCCAGACGGAGTTGACAATACTGAGTCCCATGGGCCCACAGTCCATCATGGTGTAAAATTTTATGATTTTACACCCTGCTCTGTAATCAGAGTCCCTCCAAAAGTGGCTTACAATGAAAGTTTATCACAATTTTTTTGCTGAGAGGTACAAACTCATTGATTTGATGTCCCTCTCCCAATCTCTACGATAAATTCCACCCATTATTGCCCCATTGGGGAGACTGGTGGAATATTGGGAAGATGGAGCTATCAGTTGGTAGATATGATAGCGACCATTCACATGAGTACATGCAACTGCCTTGTACTGAATCAGAGCATTTGTCTATCACAGTCAACATTGTCTCCTACGGCTGGCAGCAGTTCCCTAGAGTCTCAGAAATCTTTCACCTTACCCATCACTCGATCCTCCTTTAAGCTGGAGAGGCTGGGAATTGAACCTGGGATCTTCTCAATGCCAAGCAAACATTCTATCACTGAGCCACAGCCTGTCCCCCAAGAGGTTAACCCTCCACTCTCATTCCTGCCTTCCAGTTTCTGGTGGCTTTTAACAACTGGGCTCTAAGTGTCCTTGCACTGGAGGTGCCCCACTGCAAGAGCACTGCCAGCTTTCCTCAGGAGAGACCCAGGAGGTTTTAAGGCCTGCCAGAACACTGACAGTCTAAGTTTTCAATATACAGGCAAAGATGCTGTTTGAAATGGGACCGTTCTGCAAAAGCTGCATCCTTCGGTTCTTCTAAGGATGTGCATCAACTCTTGGGAGAGAACCAAATGGAAGATTCCATCCCCCAGCAAGAATACTAGCAGTGACTGTGTGAATTAATCCAGAGGTCATGGATTGATAAAGGTTAACACTGGGGAGGTGTTTAATCGAGGTGGCTTTCTAACACAAGTCACTGGCCAAGGTCAACTCGTTGGAGGTTTAGGTCTACCAAAGTTTGTCTCAGATTTCTCTCAGACAAGCAGAATGCACCCCTGGCTAACCCTCACCTGCTTTGCATGGGTTTTATGGCTCCTCCTCACTCAGAAAATCCCCAGTGCAGTTGAAAATATGTTCTGCCCTTATGTCACATCAGACTCCTCTGGCTTGACAGTGTGCAGATGCCACATCAGGACAATGTGATGAACCCTTAACATTCAAAAGCAGCCACTGAAGCTGCGTTAAGTTGGGGAAAGACAGATTTGAGCAGGAAGGGCACTCTCAATTTGAACCTCTGCAGATGGCACAAAGCAGGAGAGAGAGACCGAGGGAGGGGTAGAATCTTGAGTCCCACTGACTAGGTTTGGGGAGTGTTCGAGTGTTCCAGCGTGAAATTTTCGGTAATGGACCCGCATGCACAAAAGGACCGAGGATAGGCCCATCCATACGTGTAGCATATGGACACCCTCACAAAAGCACGTACACAATCAGGGCTGCTTTGTACACTTGAGTACCCTGAAACCTATTCCTGAGTGAAAGATCCATAACAGCAGTGTCATATGTGAAGAGAACACAGTCATCGCAATGCAACTTTTGCTAAGCAGAAACCCAGCCTCTTACCTTAAATAACCTGCATCTATAGACCGGTGGGCAGTTCCTACCAGATGCCACTTGCACATGTCCTGTCCCCAGGAACAGATTCCGCACCCTCCGAAAGATGCACATGAGACCCAGCTACATACCAGGGAAGATCAGCTCAGAGGGCATTTTGGGGACCTAGAGATTGGAGTGGGAAGGTGCTGTGTTAATGTCTCCCCCCTCCCCCCCCAAGACACACACATGCAGTTTTAATGGACTGGGATGGGAAGAAGGGCCCCACCCTTCCGTCAGTCCTCAGAGGTATACGTCTAGATGCAAACACTCCGCTCCTGAGAGAACCCCGCCCACAACCCCGCCCTACGCAGTCCTCCCAGGAGGGTGCAAAATTTTATTTTCAAGTTTTCACATTTTTGTGGAGTTGCTGCAGAAAGAAAGTTTAGAAGTTTAAGCAACCTAAACAGTGTGGGGAGGGGAAACGTTCCCTGCCAGGGGAGAACAGGCTCATTCGGTGTACCCACCAGAGGGGTAACCCCCATTCCCCCCACCCATCTAGGTCCACATGGGAACCCCATTGAAACCACCCCTGGCTCCCTCCGTAGAGACCTGGGCAGCTCCGTGCTCTGCTGCGTCGCCCAGGATGGCCAGCTCATTGCCACCTGCCTATTTACTTCCTTTCACGGTACACACCCAAGTCGCATGCTTTTTCTTCCCCTGCATCAATAGCATCAGTATAAAGTCCAGGTTTGGTTGTCATTTAATTTGTCTGTCTCCACTGATTTCCTTCCTTGCTCTGTAGTTAAGGATCGTCTTTAAGCAGTTCCTCAGTTTCACACAGAGCTGCGGCGCTTCATGAGTCCTTGGAAAGCCGACAAGCTATGAAGTCCCGTGGAAACAGAGCTTATGGCTGAGCGCTGCGCATTGCAGAAGCATCTGTTGGACGGCGTCTCAGGGTAGTGGCCGGGCGAGGAGTGGCTCTGTTCCATGCAGGTGTCTGAGGTGGAGAGGTCTCTGGGGATGATCATAGGGATAGAGTACTGCAGCTTCTCCCGGCTCTTGTACCAGAGGCAGGAGCACATGGACTGGAAGTGGAGAACCTCGGCGTAGACATTCCGGAACCCCCCTCGGCCACCGCCGCTCCCCCCGCCCATGCCACCCCCGAGCGCGGCAGCGGTCGAGGAAGCCGTCGTGTCCGTGGTGTGGACGCTGCTGGCCTGCCCGTTGCGATTGAGCAGGGCCCGGTGCTCAGCGTCCCGCTTTTCGTCCTCGGCGTTCATGGTCATGAAGCGGAGCACCACCAGGTTGAGGAAGGCCCCAATGACGGTCAGCCCAGTCAAGATGTAAATAAAGCTGAAGGCCACATACTGGGGCTTGGTCTGGAGGGCGTGCTCCTTCTGAAGGGCCACGTAGTCCCCAAAGCCGATGGTGGTGAGGGTGATGAAGCAGTAATAGTAGGCCTGGAAGAAGGTCCATCGCTCGTAGTAGGAGAACGCCGCGGCTCCGATGCAAAGGGTGCTAATGCAGGAGAAGAACCCGATGGTGACCATGTTGGCCATGGACACTTCGGGACGCCTCATGCCAAGGCACTTCTTGATATGGTGGAGGAGGTATCTCACAAAAGTGTTGATCCTCTCACCCAAGCTCTGGAACATTACCAGGGTAAGGGGGATTCCCAGCAGGGCATAGAACATACAGAAGACTTTCCCACCATCGGTGCTGGGGGCTGCATGGCCGTACCCTAGGGAAGAAAGACACAAAGCACAAGCAACCTGGTCAGTACCACTGGAGAGAGAATCGGGATTATCTGAACACTGAGGAAGGAGCCTCCCCTCCGGGCTTGATAGCTGGCAGGTGCCGCTTCCTCCTCATTCATAAGGGCGGCTTGGACAGCACGGAGAGGAGTCACTGCTGGATGGCCACTGTGGCCTGCAAGTTCAGTGGGGTGGCAATCGGTGCCGAGGTCCTCCTCTTCTGGTCCACGTGCTCCTGCTTTTGGTACAAGAGCCAGGAGAAGCTACAAACGCTCCTTCCCTATGATGCTATCCCACAAAACCCAGTCCGCACACCCTGGACACACACAGAGCCACACCATGAAGCCTGCAGGCCAGAGCTGCCTCCACCTGACCCATCGCAAGATGTCTGGCCCAAGGGGGTGAGGGCCAATCAGGGTGCAGAATGCAGGGAACCCAGAATGCAGAAAATTGTAGGACAACTGCAGAGGGAACAGGGGGCAGGAGGGATCACCGGAGCAGATAGGGGGAGGTTATCGGCAGAAACAGGGTGGGGTGGTTTGGATGCAGGTAAGAAGGCCTGCAAGTCTGGACAGCTGTGTGTGGTGCAGCTATGCTGAGGGCCACTGGTATGATCGGGGCTCTCTTTCCCGACAGCCAAGCCCACCCTAATGCTCTTCCCCCTCCCCTGACTCAGAGTGTTGGTTATTTGGGAATTGGAGGTCAACATCCTGTCCCCACCCTTGAGTGAAGGGATGTGTGGATCATGTTTTCCATGGACTTTGTATGGCACACTTTTCATCCCCAGTGTTTGAGGGATGCTTCACATTCATACTCCAAAGGATACATGGACATCTTCTCAATCAGTTCCCTGTAGAAGCCTCAGCCATCTCCCTTCCAATGGCCAGAGAGCCAGCTCAGAGTCTCTTCCACCACCCCACCCTCCCTTTTGCTCAGTCAGAAAGCCAGGTTTGCTTCCCCGCTCCTCCACATGCAGCCAGCTGGGTGACCTTGGGCTCATCACAGTCCTGGTAGGGCTGGCCTCACAGAGCAGTTCTTTCAGAGTTCTCTCAGCCTCACCTACCTCACAGGGTGTCTGCTGTGGGGAGAGGAAAGGGAGGCAACTGTAAGCTGCTTTAGGGGTCCAGTGGGTAGTGAAAAGCAGAGTATAAAAACTCTTCTTCTTCTTCTCTGGGTGGGAGGAATCTTGGTGTAGTCCTAGGATTTCCTCACATCCCTCAAAGGTAGGCACCGGTATTTCCCAGGTAGAGAGTAATAGACCTTTGCTGGACGGGGGGAGGGGAGTGGGTTATATATTTATTATCACCATTGTGATATTGTGTTTTAATTACATTTTAATGGGTTTTTATGGGATTTTATTGTTCTTATGAACCTTTGTAAACCGCTGCGAAACTTTTGAGAGCGGCAGTATATAAATAGATAAATAAATAAATAAATCACTCCCTCCCCTGGGGGGGGAAGCCACATGAGTAGAAGGTGGGATCTGTGCAGCACCCAGCGGCCTTAGCGAGGTTGATGCATCCAACATATTCCAGGAAATGTTATCAGCCACTGTTGCAGGGCATCCCATAAAAAATGAACAAGTGTTTTATGCAAATGTCATCCTTTCATGCTCCCGGATTGCTCAACCATTGTTTGTTGAGATGACACCTGGAAAGCCAGCCCACTGCAGACTGTCCTGTGTTACCCAGTAACTTCTGAGCTGGATGTACAGATCTGGTGGAAAGAACCTTGTGCCGCACTCCCCCAAAGTATGATCTTATTTTTAGAGGCCTCCTGGAATTATAACCCATCTCCAGGGATCAGCTCCCCTTGGAGGACAGGGCAGCTCTGTGGCCATGAAACTCTTGCTGAGCTCCTCCCCCCCCCACCTGCACCAGCCCCCCCCCCCCAAGGAATCTTGCAAGCCGGAGTTGGCATCCTTATGTCCAGCCGAGATCCCAGCCCAACAGGCTTTCATTCATCAAGGTACAGTAGAAGTACAACATGCTCTAAGCACCATCCGTGATCACAAGTCCCTGCAATTCAGATTAAAGCTAGTACAAAGCACCATACTCAGTGCCACCAAGTGCCAATTGAAACCGTTACTACCATTACAGAAAAAAAGTCATAAGGAAGAAGTGGGAAAGGAATCCTATGCAAGGAAGCAACCACCCAGAAGGCCCTTCATCAACACCTGCTTGCCTTCCCAGTGCAGAGAGGGGCACTCTGACAAATACCATCCTTGGTGGAGCCAGGGGCATGCAGAAGCCATCTGTGTTAGATTCAGTGTCCTCAGAGAACTATCTGCCAGGTCTCCCAGGGGAAGCCTCCCCCAACAAAAAGGGGCCCTGGAGATGCTTGCAAGCTGATAGTGCTTCATCAGGCAATGAAGTGGAAGTTCCCAGATCACACACACACACACACACACACACATTTCCCCCAACATTGAACCCAAATGACTGATGCCGTTATGAACTTAGTTTGCCATTTCTGTCAGGCCCTTGTATCTGGAAGACATCTTCATTAGGTGGCCCACCAACCTCTGCTTATATATGTGGTCCTGTAACTTCCAATTCATTGTCCGAGGAAGCGTGCAGTGCACACAGAAGCTTGCATCTTGAATACAACTTTGTTGGTCTTAAAGGTCCCGTTGAGCTCAGAGACGATGAAATAGCCCCGCATTCCACTAGGGGGCGGTAGCATGTCTTGATGAGTCCCCAAAGGCCATGGCAGCTCCTGACCCCTTTCGCGGCAGACGATTAGAAATGTGCTTGTCAAAAGATCTCGGCAACCATGAAAATGAAAAGAGGAGGTCGGATCAGCTTTAAACCTGCCCAGCAGCTACAACGCGTAATTACAGATGGTTTTAATGCCTAAGAGGATAATGTGACCTCAGAGAGAAAGCAGGGAAAAGCAGAAAGGGGATGGGATGGGGGGAGGGTAGCCTGTGCAGTCCAGGTGGAAGAGTCTGAGCACATGATGGGCCTAATAACAGGGTTGCCAATTGCGGGTTGAGAAATTCCTGGAGATTAAGGGTGGAACCTGGGGAGAAAGGGTTTGAGGAGGGAGGGACGTCAATTAGTAGGATTCCCAGCCTCCAGGCACAGCCTGAAAATCTCCTGGAGTTACAGCTGATCTCCAGGCTGTATCTTGGAATATGCAAGATCTGTAGTGTGCATGGCTCAAGAGGAGGAGGAGGAGTTGGTTCTTATATGCCGCTTTTCTCTACCCGAAGGAGGTTCAAAGCAGCCTACAATTGCCTACCCTTTCCTCTCCCCACCACAGACACCCTGTGAGGTGGGTGAGGCTGAGAGCCCTGATATCACTGCTCGGTCAGAACAGCTTTATCAGTGCCGTGGCAAGCCTAAGTTCACCCAGCTGGCTGCATGCAGAGGAACGAGAATCAAACCCAGCTCGCCATATTAGAAGTCCACACCCCCTGCAGGGGGCATCAGAGGAGATGTGTAGTTAGCATATTTAGATCAGGAACTTCCTGGTATTTTTCAAATAATCTCCTGTATAGTGCAGGGGGTTGGACTAGATGACCCAGGAGGTCCCTTCCAACTCTATGATTCTATGATGCTATGATTCCTCCTGTGTCCTAATCAGCTCCATTGGAGACTTCCTGCTCCTTTGACTACATTTCCTCCCTATTTGCCCTTAGATGAAGAATAGCTGTTAGACAGCTGGGATTCTCTCTCTCTCTCTCCAAATTTTTTTCAATTCTCAATAAAACTATTTATTCTTTAAGCAGTCAGTGCTTTGCCCTTTGCATATTTAAACACTATCAGCACTGAAGAGTACCGTTCCCCTGGAGAACCTGCTTTTGGAGGGTGTCCTGTATGAAGTCCCGCTCCTCCCCAAGCTCTGCCCTCTCCAGAAATCTCCCCAACCGGAAGTTGGCAACACTGTGAGATACGATATGGAGTCCACCCTCCAAAGCAGCCTTTTTCTCCAGGGGACTAGTTAGAACCCGGACTAGCTTTAATCTCTGTTGCCTGGAGATCAACTGTAATTCCAAGAGATAACCAGCATGGTATATTGACTAGGAGCCTCTAATCTGGAATACTGGGTTTGATTCCCCGATCCTCCTCATCCAGCCAGTCGGGTGACCCTGGGCTAGTCACAGTTCTAGTCACAGTTCTCTCAGAGCTCTCTCAACCCAGCCTAGCTCTTAAGGTGTCTGTGGTGGGGAGAAGAAGGGAAGGCAACTGGAATATTGAGGGAAGGCATCCTCACTGAGTTACTATAATGGCATGGGGGACCACCAGCAGAGGACTGCTAGGGAGGGACAAGTGCAAACCATTGGGAAGTCCCAAGCCAAGCACTCTCCCATGATAGGCCAAGCTGTTTCTGCATGGACGTTCCCTGCAGACCGAAAGGTGGCACCTCCGGGGATCCTCTGAACCACCTCCTGTTCCACTGAGATGGAAGCAAGCCAGGTTTGGTCCTTTGCATTGAGGGAAAAACGTATCGGGGAAGACTAGGCATCAGGAAACGCATAAGTGAGCAGTGCCATGGTGCCCACGGGTGCTGTGTTGGGGATTGTTGCCCATTCAGAAGGTGGCTGGAAAGATATTTCTATTGCCTTCTCGACCAGTCCCCCTGTGTGGCATTCTGAACACTTTGGAGGGAAGGTAGGATACAAATGTGACAGACTAGAGCAGGGGTAGTCAAACTGCGGCCCTCCAGATGTCCATGGACTACAATTCCCAAGAGCCCCCTGCCAGCGAATGCTGGCAGGGGGCTCATGGGAATTGTAGTCCGTGGACATCTGGAGGGCCGCAGTTTGACTACCCCTGGACTAAAGGATCCCATCCTCCCTCGTTCATTCTTCACATTATTATCCTCATCGTGAAAGGATTATATTCAAAGAGGTGGGCTGATCTGGGAACAATCTGCGACTGATTCTCCACCATGTGCATTCATTTATTTATACACACCCCTTTCTGTGAAATTCCACTAATCTTAATATAATCCTTTTAACTGGCCTCCCATTCCGATTTCCTACAGATGTTTCATCTGAGCAAAAGCATTCGCAGGTCCGTTGTCCGCTGTGGTCTTCCCACCCCACTGCCCCTCCCTCCAGCCCACTCCGAGCGATGCAAATTCTTCCAGAAGATTTCAAGATGCCCAAGACACTTTCACCTGACTTTGAGCCTTCAAAATGCACCTCGTCATTCTATTGTTATTTAAGCGCCATTCGGGATGGTCTTTAATATATTAATTCTGGGCCTTTCCCTTCCCAAGGAATTTGAGCAGGCTGCCAGGTTTAAAGGGCAAATTAGTTATTGAAGGTTTTTTTAAAAAAAATCCCATAGATTAACACCTTTAGTATGAATGCCTTCAGTGTGGATTATGAGTATCTGCAGGGGTAGTCAAACTGCGGCCCTCCAGATGTCCATGCACTACAATTCCCATGAGCCCCTGCCAGCAGTGCCATGGGAATTGTAGTCCATGGACATCTGGAGGGCCGCAGTTTGACTACCCCTGTTCTCGGGACTTGGGAAAGTTCATCCCGGCAAAGAGAAGGTTGAGATGGGACGTGATTGCTCTCTTTAAATACTTGAAAGTTTGTCACTTGAAGGAGAGCAGGGAGCAGTTCCTGTTGGCAGCAGAGGATAGAAGCCACAGTGATGGGTTTAAATTATGTTCAGAATAGCTAGATATCAGGTGGGAAATGTTTACAGTCAAGAGTAGTTCAGCAGTGGAATGGGCTGCCTAAGGAGGTGGTGAGCTCCCCCTCACTGGCAGTCTTCAAACAAAGGTTGGATACACACTTTTCTTGGATGCTTTAGGATGCTTTAGGCTGATCCTGCGTTGAGCAGAGGGTTGGACTAGATGGCCTGGATGACCCCTTCCAACTCTATGATTCTAGATTCTATGGATTTCTATGATTACTTGCTCTGAAGCAGTCTCCTAATCAATGTGGCACACATCAACAGATCCAGGGTCACTCCCTGGAAGATTGCATTCTGTCAAAGAGAGCTTTGACTCCCCAAAGCTTATACCTCTAAGGTCTTCTTGGTCTCTTAGTTCTACTGGACTTGGATCTAGCTGTTCCACTGCAGACCAAAACTATGCTCTCACCGAGACGCCCCCTTAACACACCGGCCCTAGAAGAACAACTTCAGCAGTGGAGATGATGTGACATTTACTGGGAAGTGATTCAGAGCATGTGCAGAGCGCAGGCAGCCTGGCCTCTGGGCAGAGGGAGAGTGTCTGCTGCCCTTCCTTTCCTGGCCAATAAATCCTGGGTGGTATCATTCGGAAAGGTCAGCCCAGCCTCAAGCCTCTCCTTTCGCAGCAGTCTCTTTGTCCTCCCGTGAACCCAACTGTGCAGTGCAGATGCAGACAGGAGGGGGGGAGGGGGGAGGGGGGAAGAGGGGGGCTGGCTCCAGCCTGCATCTTATTAGGGAAGGATGGACAGCCTCACACAGCCTATGGGAGGAAGCCTTCTGCCAGATGTGCTTTAACCAAGCACAGAACCCCCCCCCCTTGCAATTCCCACATTAAGAATAAGGGGGTGGCCTGTAATTACTGGACAGCAAGGGGGCCCAGAGAAGGGAGAGGAGGCCAAATGAAGCCCCCCTCTCCAGCCCCACAGGCAGCCAGCTTGACCTCACTCAGCCCCCTGTCTTCAGGGAGTCCCATCGAGTTTGCTTAAGTGTAGCAAGCGGAGATGGCTTTTCACTTGGCAAAGAACAGGCGCATCGAGAAAGAGAGAAAGCTATAAAAAGAAAAAAGGGGCTGGCAGGCATGGGCTGCATCCCCCTTCTTGGTCTCTGACTCAGCATCAGCCCCGCAACCGCCTCCCCCGCCCCCGCCCCTGCCACAGCGACTCAAGCCCAGAGCTAGAGATGCCCCTAAATGTGAGACGAAGTCAAATTTGAAGCAGGCTCCCAGCCAGGCAGGAAGAAAAATTAGTCTGAGGAATTTGGACCGAAAAGATTCCCCCCCCCCCCGAATTTAACCCTGTAAACTCTTCTGATGGGTGGATGGCCGTGAAAACCTCCAACAATTCAAAAAGGTTGTGGTGGTAATCACCACCACCACCACCCCAAAAAAAAGTCCAAACATTTGCCAAGGCAGTGTTGGAAACCCTTCTCTTATAAATATTCATACTACACACATCTACACTGTGCTAGAGGACCATCCAGAAGTTACAGAATGCTGCTACCAGAATATTGACTGCAGCAGCTTGTAGGGACCGTATCACTCTAGTCTTTCCCCTGCACACTGGCTCCAATTTCCTTCCAGGCCAAATTCAAGGTGTTGATATTGGCCTTCCAAGCCCTTGGGGCCAGCACACCTTACAGACTGCTTCCTGCCATACCAACCTGCTTGACCACCCTGGTCATCTTTAGAGGCCCTGAGATGTGAGGCTACATGGGTGGCAACCCAATAAGGGGTTTTCTGTCATGGTGCCAGCATTTGGAATTCCTTTCTCTGCCAACAAGCAAATACTTCCTTGTTCCATTTGGCACTCACTCATGTTTTATGACCAAGGAAGACCAGCTGGAAGCTGCAGCTGGTCCAGAACATGGCCTGTATATCCATGGAGTGCAAGGAGCTCGTGCTATGGGCCCTGCACTTCCAGGGGTGCCACACGGTGCCTTTCCCCACGGATCAGGCCTGTAGTCTGTCTCCTCGCTCCTTTCCCCGCAACCTTTTCTGACACAAGGATGTTAAGACAGCGACATCAACATGCCGGGGCAGGAATGAAGATGGCTGCATTGCATAAGCCCAGCCCTAAGAAGGTAGAGCCGAGTGTCCCGGCAGGAATTAAGAGCGTAGCTTCATTCATACACTGTCTGCATTGCCTAGGAGAGAAGAAGGAGCCTGCTTCATCCACCTCTGTCCAAGCCCAGTCCCTTTCTTGCCCACTGCTGCCTCACCACCACTGCTGCTCCTTCTTCCATGCCCTGAGCTCCTCAGGTGGTAGTTGAGGTGGGAAACTTCTCCTTAGAGGACCATTGCTAGTCAGAGTGGACCTTGATAAGCCAATAATCTGACTGGCTATAAGGCAGCTTTGTGTGTTCTTCAGTCTTAGCCCCACTGCCTGAAGGCATCATCACTGATGAAAGCCAAGCATCAAAGCTATTGCAGTTCTTCCACAGGAGAAAGGACTGCTGGAGGTTGCTTAGGATAATACTGGGGAAGGAGGGTGATGGTGGTGGTGGTGGTGGTGGTAAAGGTATCCCCTGTGCAAGCACCGAGTCATGTCTGACCCTTGGGGTGACGCCCATCTAGTGTTTTCTTGGAAGACTCAACACGGGGTGGTTTGCCAGTGCCTTCCCCAGTCATTACCATTTACCCCCCAACAAGCTGGGTACTCATTTTACCGACCTCGGAAGGATGGAAGGCTGAGTCAAACTTGAGCCGGCTGCTGGGATTGAACTCCCAGCCTCATGGGCAGAGCTTCAGACAGCATGTCAGGTGCCTTACCACTCTGCGCCACAAGAGGCTCTTGTAATTATTATTAATAATAATAATAATAAATAAATATTAACGATTATTATTACTATTACTACTAATAATAATACTGGTAGTAATGTTAATGATAACAACAATAAGAGATGAAGCTTCTAGGGAGAAATTGCTGCTAAAGAGAATAATAAATTCTATACCACCCTCCCAAAGGATGGCTCAGAGCATAATTAACATAATTAAAACGTAAAATACAAAATATATCAATCATAAAAATTAATTTAAATAAAATTTTGCAAATTGTCACAAACATTAATAAAATTAAGTGGCTGTCCAGTCAGTTTATTCCAGATCCCCCTGGGGGCTCTGCTTTGGCCATTTTTAATGGGGAGTTCCCATCAGGGTTTGACAGATGTTAATACAGTCCAGAACAGCCCTATTTTGTACGATGTTTCCAAAGACTGCTTGGAAGAAGAAGAAGAAGAAGAAGTAGAAGAAGAAGAAGAAGAAGAAGAAGAAGAAGAAAGGCACTCCATAAATGTGGAAGAAATGTTGATCTGACACCTGCTGGAAGCAGATCTGTGTGCCTCCACTGGGATTAACTTTCTCTTCTCCCTTAATCCCTCTTGGTTTAATAGACTTTCAGGATGCAACCAGACTGGAGAAGAGGGCAAAGCCCACATGGATTGTTCTTTCAGTTTCTTGCCCTTTCAGAGCATAACCAAACAATTATGGGCTACAGTAGAAGAGCTGGGTTCAAGTCCTACAGCATCTTAGAGGCCAACAAGATTTGGGGGGCATAAGCTTCTAATACATTTTAGATCTTCCTGTTTCGCACAGGAAAATCCAGCTGCAAAATCACATTGAAAGTACATTATTCAACATTCAGGTGTTTGTTGAAGGTATCTTGGAAGTTCTTGCCCCAAAACTCTTATTGGTCCCTAGAAAGCTACTGGACTTGAACCCATCTCTTACCAGGCCCCATAGGCATCTTACTAGGGGAGGAGAAACACCCATGCCCAACTCTGCCTCTGTCAAAACCAGTGACCACCATCACTGGTACGATTGCCAGCTCTGGGTTGAGAAACATCTGGAGACTTTTGGGGTGGAGCCAGGAGTGCATAATGCTGTGGAGTCCCACCTCCAAGGCAACCATATTCTCCTGGGGAACTGATCTCTGTCACCTGGAGATGAGTTGCAATCCACGACGAAGTGGAGAAGGAGGTGAAACCCTTGTCTCTGCCAAAGCTGTTATGACTTCTGGACATTGTATTCACCCACTTCCTAGATGCATGCAATGGCTCTGGGCCTGTGGGCCTCACAAAGGAACTGACACCTGTGAGGGACCTCCATGTGGCTCGTGGTCACCTGCCTTCCGTTGGGCCAGGGGTTTGCCGAGCTGTTTAAAGGCATAAAGTTTGTATGCATCTTACCAAGCTGGGCCTCTCTGGAGATGGAGTGGCTGTTTCAGGCCTCTGGACTCCCCCCTCCCTCAGGAAGGAGAGGATCAGGGTATCACGCTCCGCTCCTCCCCCACGAGTCTAGGGAGCAAGGCCTGGCCGGCTGCATCCAGCTGTCCCGAAACCTGATCGGAATCTGACACAGAAGTTGTTATGCCCTGGACTGGGGGGTGGGGGTGAGGCCAAGATTGCCAATATGTGAAAGAGATTTAAATAGCTTTTGATATATTCCACGGGGACTGCCCAGAACATCTGGGGAGCTGCTCGCTTGCCAAGACAAACAAATGCCTCCCTTTCCCCACCTTTGATTCCACCCACCCCCCACTTCATAAAACAGGCAAGATTGTGGAGCCTTCATCTATAAGTATTTGCGCACATCACTTCAGCCACGGGGTCCTTAACCTTCCCTTGCTCCATCAATCAAAAGGTTGCATTTCCTTTCTCAGAAAGCACGGCCCGGATTCTCCCTGTCCCCCCATCCCTTTCCCCACCCTCATCCCTGGCTTATGTCTTCCCACCCTACACTCCGCTCGCCCTTGAGCTGCTTTCTAGTAGTTGCCAGCTTCTCTCCTGAAGTTCACACGCAAACCCACATAAATATCTAAGAGGATGATCCACAAAGCAGTTCCCATGATAGAAACCTGGCTTTCATCTCGTGGAAGGGCATGTTTCTTTCTAAACTTCATGGGGGAATCTCTGCATGGCTCCTTGTTATTCCCTCACAGGGTCCTGCAACATTTCTCCAGTCCTTGCTCCAGCACTAGCAACCCCTGGGAGATGCAGGAGGGCAGAGTGTGGACCATTGGCATTATGCAGAGATTTGGATGCCACTTCTGGTGCAAACACGAAAGTGATGCCATGGCACACAAGTGGCCTCTAGAGTTCACCCAAATCTTAGAGCAGGATCTTGACTTAGTGGCATTCATTCCTCTGTTGCACCAGAAGGGGCCATGTGATGCTGGCCCCACACTGGTTCCCCTCCAAACTTGTCTCATGCTGCTTCGCCAAACGGCAACAAGGAGTGACAGGGCCTGGGGCAGGCTAGTAAGAGACCTCCCTGTCTGGGAGGCTGTTTTACATGGGGCAACAACTGAAAAAGACAGAGCTCATGCTGTTGTGAAATGTATCTTAGACAAAAAGATGAACTGGTTTTTACACCCTGCTTTTCACTGCCCAAAGGAGTCCCAAAGCGGTTTACAATCACCTTCCCTTCCTCTCCCCACAACGGGCACCTTGTGAGGCCAGTGGTGCTGAGAGAGCTCTGAGAGACCTGGGGATGGGACCCGGGGATCCCCAGGAATTATAGCTCATCTATAGACTAACCCGGTCAGCTACCCTCAAGAAAATGGCTGTTTTGGAGGGTGGACTCCATAGCATTAGACTCCCTGAGGTCCAAATCCTGCTCACTTCTGGCACCACCACCAAAGGCTCCAGGTATTTCCCAACCCAGAGCTGGCAACCCTAGAGAGAACGGTGACTGGCCCAAAGTCACCCAGCTGGCTGCAAGTGGAGGAACGGGGAGTCAAACCCAATTAGAGATTGCTGCTCTTTAACCACTGTATCATGCTGGCTTTCGGGGTACCTCCCCGGAGGTGCTAACAATGGACCCAACTGGGAAGCAAGAAGCAGTCGCACAGGAACCTGCCAAGACAGTTGCTCCATCAGATCTGTGGGACCCAGGGCATGAAGGGCTGTGCAGGCCTGCACCACCCCCTGGAATTGTGCCTGGAAACCCATCAGAAACCTCAGAGGCCTCAGGGGAGGACTCAGACAGCGTTGTTGGGGTTTTGATGCATGGCATAGCCGTCCCAGCCGTCTGGGCTGCCCTCCTCCGGCAGTTGCACAAAGGCTTTAAACAACATCCGGGCTGCAGAAGAACTGTGGCCGCCTACCGGCTCCGTATACAATAATTTTGTTCCTTGCTGGGGGGTGGAGGAACCCTTGTCTGACTCCACCCTGCCTATGTGAGCTGGGAAGAGGTCAATGTTTCCCCTTGTAACACTAAACACTGCCGTGGCCAAGTGACCTTCTGCGGGCATCCATGGAGAGTTACGGAATAAACAGATGATAATCCGTCTGGCCGGGCCTCCATCGGAGAGGAAGACGTCCCTGCCAAGGGCAGCTGCAGCCAACTATGCCCTCCCTCCTCCCTCCTCCCTCCCGCTGTTGCCACGGAAGATAAGAGTCTAGCCAGGGAATCTAGATTTATGAAAGGAGCCTGCTGGCAGAGGAGGATGTCAGGCCTCAGCTGCTGCCTTTTAACAAGCCAGCGTCTAACCCTACCGGCTTCGGGAGACGGCGGCTGCTCCTACTAATGTTCCTGCTGATGGCTTGCAAATTCCACTGGGGCAGCTGAGTGAGTCCCTTGAGACAAAGCCGGAGGAGGAAAAAGGCTGGTGACTCTGGCAAAGGCATGGCAGGTTTCCTGGGCTAGAGCCTACTTCCTCAGGTGCAGGGCACGAAATGCCAGCTTGCACGCCAAGGGGGAAACAAATGGCAAGCTTCTGCCTTCAAAGGGCCAGAGTTATAAGGTGACATTTCTGTGCCAAACCTGGAGGAAGCATCCATGACAAGCACAGAGGGGTGGCTCAGAGGTGTCCATTGTGCGTGTCGGCTGCCGTCAAGCCTCAGCTGATTTATGGTGACCCCAGCAGGAGGCTTTCAAGGGAAGTGAGAAAGTGCTTTGTCATTGCCTTTCTCTGCAGAGTCCTTCTTGACTTCCACGCACTGACCCTTCTTGGCTTCCCGGATCTGACAAGTTCAGGCTATTCCATGCCGCTTTCCGTCCCAGATGAATCTATTAAGCATCCCCAGTTAATAAGGTTTTAGCCTATCGTCGGTTCTAATTCAGCACACTCAGCAGCGATTCCCTGCTCACATATAGCTGGCGCCTAAAAACAAACACAGAGAGGGGGCCTGGGGGGTCATAGGAAACAGTAACTTTGCTGAAGCAAGCCCAGAGGGGAGACCTGCATTCAGCCGTGGCCTGGACTCTGTGATACTGGAGGTCCCTTTCAACCCAGTCAGGCGAGAATTTGACTGGGAGTGAGTCTTCCTGAGATCCTCACCCAGGGAGCATGGGGCAATGAGTTTCTGAACCAGAAGGGAGCTTGTAGATGATGGGGCTGGTCAGCAGAGCAAAGAGCACAGCCAAGGTGCACAACTTGATTCAAGTGTAAATAAAGGTTCATTTAGGAACTAAGAAAGAGAGGGAGGCCCAATAAGAAGTAGGACATTGCCCTAAGAGTAGCCATCTGGAGACAGACAAAGAATGACACTTACAAGGAGAGAAGAAGCTGACCTCATTGTCCTATCTAGTGCTTTTCTTGCTGGCCCCTCCTGCAGGATCTTCTATATGCACCAGATGGTGCCTTTCCCGATAGGGTTAACACCTTCCTTAGGCTCATTGTTCTCTGGAGCCTGCTGCACTTTTCTCTTCAAACTGGCTCCCAGGCTTGCCAACTACCTGGAGATTTCTAGGTGGTCCTTGGTGATTTCAAGGTGGGGGAGATTTCAAGGTGGGGGAGTGGGGTTTAAAGAGGAGAAGGGTCTTGCCGCCCACTTTCCAAAGCAGCAATTCTCTTGTGGAGAAATGGAATAAGTGTGTTAAGCAAGAAATAAGTGGCCCATGCAGTCTGGAGATCAGGATTACTTACAAGATATCATCATTACCACCACCACCCCACCTTCAGGCTGCCAGTCTTAGTTCTTCCTGGAAGACAGCTGGATAGGGAAAAAGGAAAGGCCAGGGAAGGACTCAGTTTAGCTCCGGTGTTGATCAAAAATCCTGACCCTCTTTGGTCTTTCCCCCCAATAACCCTCCTCAAGACACAGAGAATCATCCGTTCTTTCTCGCATTTTCCCTTAGCATCACTTTCTCACATCTTGCCTGGTTGAGGGTGGGGGGCTCTCTTGAGGCAGTTCTGACCCCCAAGGACTGAATAGGGATATGGGATTCTTATCTCCCTGTAGATGCTAATTTTCTGCCTTTGAGCACTTCCCCTCTGCTCTAAACAAACTGATAAGCATGTGCATTCTACCTCTGCTTCCTCCTTCTCTGCAATACCCTTCCCACATTCTGACAGGAATATAAGGACTCAGGGGTCTTCATTCCTGCTTGTATATGATGAAGGGAGCTTTGACTTTTGAAAGCTGATTCTAGAAGGAAAAAAATTGTTGGTCTCTGCCTCCCTGCCAGAAATCACAATCAAATAATTGCTCTCAGTGGTCCCTTCCAGGGTACTGATGCTATCTCTGTGTGGGAAGGTAAACAAACCGGGATCAGAAGAAGAAGAGTTGGTTCTTAAAGGCCACTTTTCTGTACCCAAAGGAGGCTCAAAACATCTTACAGTCATCTTCCCTTTCCTCTCCCCACAACAGACAGACACCCTGTGGGGTGGGTGAGGCTGAGAGAGTCCTGATGTTACTGCTCGGTCAGAACAGCTTTATCAGTGCTGTGGCGAGGCCAAGGTCATCCAGCTGGCTGCATGTGGGGGAGTGCAGAATCAAACCGGGCATGCCAGATTAGAAGTCCACACTCCTAACCACTACACCAAGCTGGCTCTTGACAGGCCAAAGAACCAGAAACAAACACTTGCTATGAATTATTTTTCTAAAAAGCTGTGTTTGATCACGAACACAACTATGTTGCAGATGGTCCTTACATATTCATTTATAAATAATATATTAATTGGAAGAAGAATAAGGATACCCCAAAAGATGTGATCCTGCAAAGAAAATGTAGTAAGATCCTAGTCTTGGATGGGCAGATGGAAGTCTTAGCCTTGTGTTGCTGCAGAAAAGCCTCTGCAATAACTTGTAGATAAACAGACTAATAAACTTCAGTCAAGCAGACGACGAGCATTGAGATGTAAGCCTGTTTTGTAGTTCATCTTCCCTCAGAAGTTATTCTTACAATGTCTTCCTCAGAAGTTATCTCCCTATTATTTATAACCAAGGGCTTATATAGGAAGCAAGCTAGTCCTTGAGTCTTTTATTTCTCTGGTACGCAGCCCTCAGTTCTAACAATAGCCAGCAAGACCCTGTCATAGTCTTGACTCCTGCTGAACGTAGGTTATTCATGCTAATCAGACCCATCTCTAGTTCCGAATGGTGGACCCTCGAGGGCTAAACAGGGACATGAGCTTCCTATCTCACAACAGATCCAGTTTAGCAGCCATATCTCCGAACTGTTCTGGTTGGATGATGTCCCTGTCAGGTATCTATCTGTTGAATCATTCCCTCCATGGCCTGCTCCTCCTCCTGCCCTGGGTGACTAAAAGCAGGCACGCACCAGAAAACCTGTCAGATCAAACATTTCCAGTGACTGGAAAGTATTACAATTGAATATATTGCCGTAACTGTGCTAAATAATGGATGTGGTTCATGTTTTGATTCATTACTATTTCACAGCCTGTCCCTACTGGGGACTTTTTTATGGCAGCAGCGAAAAAGGCAAACTCCGTTTTAGGAGTAATTAGGGAAGGGATTGAACATCAATCAGCCAATAGTCTAATGCCCCTGAATAGATCTGTGGAGCAGCTCCTTCGGAATAAGGCGTATAGCAGGTCGGGTCGCTGGATCTCAAACAAAGACATCACACAGCTGGGGAAAGTACCGATGACCAGGATGACGAGGGAGCTGAAGTGCCTTCCCAGTGAGGGGAGGCTAAAGAATCTGGGATTTTTCACTTTAGAAAAGAGATAACTAAGGCGAGACGTAGTAGAGGTT
The DNA here is from genome assembly GCF_049243985.1 of Paroedura picta. Lineage (NCBI taxonomy): Eukaryota > Metazoa > Chordata > Lepidosauria > Squamata > Gekkonidae > Paroedura > Paroedura picta. The sequence continues at coordinate 28,097,065 of NC_135369.1, read as the reverse complement.
CATAAAATTATGCATGGGTGGAGACAGCTGACAAAGGGCCCTTCCACACATGTGAAATAATGCAGTGTCGATCCACTTCGGCAACTATTTGCTAATGGATTTTGCCGTTTTGCACAGTTAAACCCAGTTGCAATGTGCGTTGAAAGAGAATTCAAAGGGGATAGGGAGAAAGAGCCCAAAGAGGACCTTCTCTCCCATGCCCAAAGCACTAGATCAGGAGGGCATCCAATGAAGCGGATGGAGGAAAGGAGCTACTCTTTGCCCTGAGAGTGATTAAATTGTGGAATAGTGCCCTCTCTAGCTCTTCCTCTCTCTAACCTTACCATGCTTGGGAGGGTTCCCAGAGAAGCTAGCTGAAGTTGGATACTCTCTAGTGGTTTTTAACATTTTATTTTGTTTGATTAATTAACATATTTACACTATGCTTTCCCTTTTGGCTCAAGGAAGCTTGTGGGGGAAAGGGCTGCCAGGTCACATTTGTTTTAGAGTGATCCTGCAGGGTTTCCTGCTCTTGCCTGCTTCCACATCGTGCCCTGGTCTTCCTTGGTGGTCCCCCATCCAAATAATAGCCAGGGCCAATTTTGCTTAGATGCTGAGATCGGCCTAGCCTGAACTATCCAGGTCAGAGCCACAGCAGAAACTTAAGAGATACAAAGAACACTGTTTGTTGTGAGTTTTCTAGGCTGTGTGGCCAAGATCTGACAGTTTTAGTCCCTCCCTAACATTTTGCCAGGAACTGTGGCTGGCCTATTCAGAGGTAGGACACGGCAAGATAGGAATCTCTTTGTGCCAAAGTGTGGAGTGTGTGAACAGTTGCTGGGTATTTTATTTACTTCTTTGGGGGGGGGGGGATAACGCATGACATTCCTTTGTTATCTGGGAATCTCCCAGGAGATGTACTGGAACTAGGAAGCACTTTTCCTGGGTCTGAATAGAGTTGTTTAGCAAGTCCATTAGGAATTATTTTTCCTATGTCTGGGTAGAGTTCATTAGAAAGTACAAAGAACAGTCAAATCCTCTCTACTTCCCCTTCCCAAGAAAATGCCTACAGCTTTTTCTTTTCATCACATCACTGATGACTTATGGCAACCCCATAGGGTTTGCAAGAGAAGAGACTAACAGAGGTGATTTGCTATTTCCTTCACCTGCACAGCAACCCTGGTATTCCTTGGAGGTCTCCCATCCAAATACCATCCAGGACGGACCCTTCTTAGAGCTTCCAAGATCTGATGAGATCAGGCCAGCTGAAGAGTTGCTTCTTATATGCCACTTTTCTCTCTCCGAAGGAGTCTCAAAGTGGCTTACAGTCGCCTTCCCTTTCCTCTCCCCACAGCAGACACCCTGTGAGATAGGGAAGGCTGAGAGAGCCCTGATATTTCTGCTCGGTCAGAAAAGCTCTATCAGTGCCATGGAGAACCCCAGGTCACTCAGCTGGTCGCATGTGGAGGAGCTGGAAATCAAACCTGGCTCTCCAGATTAGGAGTCTGCACTCCTAACAACTATACCAAGCTGGCTCTTAAATAGTTGGATCACACTGTGCTGGGGCACTATTAAGTTCCAGAATTTCTTAAGTCCCCTTGGAACAGTTTTAAATAAATAAATGACAACAGGAGAGACAATTGTCAGTATTTTCAGTTGGCATCCGAGCCCCTTTGCCCAGCTGATTTCTGGGGCCTTCTGGGGGAAGCCAGTGATGTCCAGCAAAGGCTGGCCAAGCAGAAGGCCAAGTGGCTGGAGGCAGCTCTGTCTGCTTCTGCAGGCTTCTCTGGAGTGGGAATCCGCCTGGCTGCGACTTAAACACATGGGCCCGTCTCCTCTGCCGATCCCTTATTAATAGCATATGCTCTATTTTCTTCCTCTGAGTTGTGAGATTTCAGTGCCACTTTGAGGGTAAACAGCTCTGTGCCAAGCACATTAACAAAGGGCGACAGTTGGGGACAAGGACCAGAGGAAAATAAAGGCAGCTCCGCTTATTTGAGAAAATAATAGGAATGTCAGAAATGTGAGGTCAGTGGACTCATCCGGGAATGGGCAGACTGTCGCAATCAACTGATCGCGCGCAGCCTCTGCCCCAGCATTTATCTCTATTGGATTAAAATGTCGAGAACAAAATGCACAGTGCTTTGACAGGCTCAAGTTATTGTGTAAGGCCAGCAAAACACCCGGGCATGCCATTTAGAAAGGGCTGCCGTCCCTCCGCTCTGTATCTGAGACCATATCGGATGATTACTCCAGGGATTTCGGAGAATGAAAATAGAGAAGCCCGTCTATTTCAAGCCAACTCGCTGCTTCTAAACATCGGGACTCTTGCTGTAAACAGAAATCAATGGGACTTTGGTGGTCCCTTAAAGACTCACCATTTTTTATTCCGGCATAGGCTTTCACTAGCCAGAAACCCACTTAGTCTGATGTGTGTAAATTGCTCTCCTTTCCTAAGCCATTCCATCTTACCAGGGACCCTGGGAAAATGTGATGTCACCTCCTAAGCCAATCGAATCTATCACGGAAACACGAACAGCCTAACCCTGCTCACAGCGGCCATTTTCCACCCACACTCCCAGCATCCCATCCTATCACATCACTGATTTGTTCACAGGTTTGAATTAGCAGTATTTGGGTTTTGCACAGCCGACAGCATTCCACAAGGTAGCGGTCCAGACAGGTGGCTGGCGGCACACGAATTACTACCATTTATTCCGTTCCTGTGACTGTGTGTGGCTCAGGGTCCTGCAACCATGATCCTCCTTTATACTGAGTCAGACCTTAATTACTACCATCTTTTGCAGGGACCCCTGCTACTGGCAAAGGGTTCAGGCAAAGGGCAGCCCTTGACCCATGAGATGCAGGTGGGAGTTGCTGCTGCCATCAGAAAGTGCCCAAGCCGAGGTCTGTCACAAGTGCTGCTCCCATGGCTAAGTTTGCTGCCCAGGCCCCAGCTGGGGGAGGAGCAAGCAGCCACAGCTGCCCTCCACTGAAGCTTGCCATGGGCAGGCTTCCCTCAGCATGGGACATGGGCCGGTTGACCCTATTGCCCACGGGTTAATACCACCTGACCAGACTATTGATCTGTCAGGGGCCTATTCCGCACACAAGAAGGAGAAGGAGAAGGAGAAGGAGAAGGAGAAGGAGAAGGAGAAGGAGAAGGAGAAGGAGAAGGAGAAGGAGAAGGAGAAGGAGAAGGAGAAGGAGAAGGAGAAGGAGAAGGAGAAGGAGAAGGAGAAGGAGAAGGAGAAGGAGAAGGAGAAGGAGAAGGAGAAGGAGAAGGAGAAGAGTTGGCTCTTATATGCCACTTTTCTCTACCCAAAGGAGTCTCAAAGCAGCTTACAGTCTCCTTCCCTTTCCTCTCCCCACAACAGACAACCTGTGAGGTAGGTGAGGCTGAGAGAACCCTGATATCACTGCTTGGTCAGAACAGTTATATCAGTGCCGTGGTGAGCCCAAGGTTCTGCTAAGGAGCAAGTTTGAGGTCCGAGGCAGGATTGAAGCAGGAAATGTAACTGACCAATGCACTGCTAGATCCCTTCTGCAGGATCCAGTCAGCTTAAACCGAAACTGACCAATGGTGCCCACTGGTGGGAAGAGCCATTGTTTGCTATTGTATATAAATTGGGGTTTCTCAGCTGCTTATCCGTTCAGTTTTGCCTCTTGTGCCACAATGCTGACATCCTAAAAAAGAGCTTATTGAACTCCCCGTGGTCCTGGCTTCCTTCAAACCGGCAGATTTAACAGAAAGATAAGCATTAAAAAAATAGCCACTGTGGAGGAAGCTGTCAGTATTTATTCATTTATTTATTATATTTATATACCGCCCTCCCCGGAGGTTCAGGGAAGAAGAGTTGTTATATCTTAGCAGGGTATAATATCAGAATCCACCCTCCAAAGTGACAATTTGCTCCAGTGGGATTCACCTCTCTAGTATGGAGATCTATAATCTGTTCTTCATCATCTGGAGATCTGTGTTCGTTCTTGGAGATCTCCAGGTGCCCCCTTGAAGTTAAAAACCCTAAATCACCCTCAGAGCACAGAGAGGATGAGAGGAAGATCTAGGAGCACATGAGAAAAGCTCTGGGGATCTTTCTAGAGAGCTGGACCAGTTGCAAAAGTCGACTCTTATCGTCATCCCTTAATGCTCATGCAGGGGCATGGGGAACTGGACTCGTACGTTAACATCGTGTGCGTTAGTTCCTTGGGGAAATGAGCACCTCCTCTCCTGCCAGCTTTCTGTCTTTCTAATCCAAACAACATCCTTTGCAAAACTGCATGTAATCCCAAGCGAGAGAGTCCAAGATGAGAGAGATAGGCTTTCTCTGAAGTGAGACGTGGCTATTTAGCTGCCAAAGGAAAGATCAACTTCTTGTTGATTTAGTCCCCTGGGAAAGAGTGTCCAATCAAGGGACTTTATCCCTTAGTAAAAGAGTCATGGTAAGCCAGAGGAAGAAAGGATTTGGACGAGACAATCATCTTCGTGTCAGGGATGCAGATGGAGGAGATCTGAGTTCGATCCCCGGGTTGTGCCAGAGATTCCTTGTATGGTCTTGGCAGGGCATCCCACTGGCAACCCAATGACAACTGTTTGGCATCAGAGTTCAGCACTGGCTTCCAGTGTCCAAAGTCAGCTATCCAATAAAAGCCAAGGTCCTTCCATCAGAGGGCATGACCTCCTCCAACATGTAGTGTTGCCAGCTCTGGGTTGGGAAATCCCTAGAGATTGCGGGTGAGGCTTAGGGAGGAGAAGGATTTCAGCATGGTGCTATGCCAGAGACCCCACCTTCCGAAGCAGCCATTTTCTCCAGGGAGAATTGACCTCTATCACCTGGAGACCAGGTGTAATTCCAGGGGATCTCCAGCCATCACCTGGAGGCTTGGCAGGACAACCCAATGTGGACCCTGGAACCTCTTTTCTGTAGAAATTAAGTCTCAGGTGCTCCTCGGAACTCCCTCTCCGTTTCCTGCCTCTCCTCCCCTCTCCGTTTCCTGCTGGCCTACCTCACTTTACCCATCCATGTCTCCCGACTACATCCCACAAGTGCCCTGCCGCTCTTTCACCCGAACATCCAAGGCCTGTCAGGTCACATCTGTCACCCGTTCCTCCCCACCCACCCCAATATCTCCCCTGCGCGGCTGGGAAGGCCTTATCCCTCTGCCAGAGCCGATGGTGTCATGGAAAATGCTGCACCCAGCCAAAGGGAGTGTTTGTGCTGACAGAATCAGGCAATTTTTTCTTATTTTTGTATTGGCCTCAGGCCAGGCCCATTCCATGCTGGAGTGGCGCCAAGCCCTTCACAGCAGAGGATCAAGGCAAGCGGCTCTCTCTGCCCTCCGCCCACCCAGGCCAGGAAGAGAATGTTGTTGCTCCCCCTCCCCAAACACACACACACACACACACAGACCACGTCATCCCTCCCCACCCTCAGCCGGCCGCCTGCTTTGGTCAGCCAGAGGCAGGGGAGGACTGTGGAGGGACAAAGGCAAAAGGAAACAGTCTGGATAGCCCCGGCCAGCCTGATCTCATCAGATTTCGGAAGCTAAGCAGGCTTGGCCAGGCTAGAATTTGGACGGGAGACCATGAAGGAAGGCCAGGGTCACTACAATGAGGCAAGCAATGGCAAACTACCTGGGGATTCTCAGTTTGCATTAAAACTTGGGGGGGGGTCCCTAATCGGGGGGGTTCCCTAATCAGCGTTAGAAACAGTCTAAAACAGGGGTAGACAGCCTGTGGTCTACCAGATGTCCATGGACTACAATCCCCATGAGCCCCTGCCAGCAAATGCTGGCAGGGGCTCATGGGAATTGTAGTCCATGAACATCTGGAAGACCACAGGTTGACTACCCCTGGTCCAAAACATTAAAGCAATCTACTCAAAAAGTATTAATCAAATAAAAGCATTACTCTCTTTAGATGCAGCTCTAGCCCATATTTTCATGGATACTAAAGCCAAGAGTGGTACCCAGTCGGAGACAAAAGACTCAACATCTGAGCACTGCTTCTCAGAGAGGAAGAATTTAAACCCATTAAAAACACTGAGAGAAATTTGGTTCTGGGTTCTATACAGAGAGGACAGGATAAATAAGTCCACAGATGGAAAGACGAGAACTCATGAGTATTCGGGAGTAACATCCAGCTAGCAAAGCCGTCGGCATGGTTTGAAACCGAACGGAAGAAATTGCTGTTCTGAGGTTAACCTGGTAGGAGGCTTTAACTTAGTCCTTTTAATCCGTTTGAACCACGGGGAGAAGTTTGACTGGGAAATTGACTGCCTGTCTGTTGCCGCATCACATTTCAGCAGCCAGGTGAGAATCTCAAAACTATCCATGGTGTCCTTCGATATGCAGCAGCGGTGGAAGCTGGGATCACAGTAGGCGATCTCAGTAGCATCATTTTGCAGCAGCATCCCATCGCATTGCTGGCCAAGTCAATCGATGGTGTCATTGCCCCGCTTTCTCCAAAATCGCATCAAGGGTAAGTGAACACAGGGCCTAATCGAGGGCAAGCCAAGTTGTGCCCACATCAGGGGTACTTCTGGGGAGAACTAGAATTCTCCTTTAAAAAAAATTGGAATAGATTTCAGTTTTGAGATCATGCAATCTTTCCAAACCCCACACCGCTCTGCCCTGTATACAAGATAAGGGACAGCCTTACTTTGATATAGTTTGTGTAATAAAATTTCAGAGTAGCACCCCTTGATCTTAAAACTGTAGTTCTGGTTATTTCCAGGATAAAATATGTCTGAAGATTATTCCAAGATATTTGAATGCCTCTGGTCCACATGTACGTGACAAGTGTCAGGAGTGGTGGCTAATAAGTGCCAGCACAAATAAATAAAATAAGGCCTTTTCCTAAAAACTATTACTTTGTTTTTTTAATATCATTGATCTTTAAGGCCTCTTCTTTCCAAAAATCACCTGATTTGTGTCCCAGCCTTCTAAGGCCCCTGCATGTAAGGGAGACCAGAACCATATCATTAGTGAATGACTAATATTTGCTGAGAGCTTAGAGAGAAACAAACTTGAATCCAGACAACTTTGGGATTATGTCATTTAGATATAAATTAAAGAGTGGGAGGGGGGCCAAGACACACCCGTTTTCCCCCTCCAGAAATTGGAATTTCCTTGGTGGCCCAACTCTTGATAGCATACCACAGCTAGATTGGGGGCCATACTAATCTTCTTTTAGTACATGTGCCACCAAAGCAAGCACTAGTTATTCACTGTGATGTTACCAGGTCCCAGGTTCAGGTCTTGGGATGCTAAGAACTGCCTGCCTTGGGTCAGAGTCACCTCAGAGAAAGGGGACCATGGAGGGGGAGCAGCTGTCAGGAATATGGAAGCCCAAACAGAGCCATTGGAGTAAGCATAGAAGTCTGACAATACAAGGAACCCTCTTTTCCTCTCTTGCTTGTACTTCCCACTGGTATTGAACAGAATTTGCAAAGGGAGGCTTGGCTTGCATTCCATCCTGGGGAAGATCTAAGCCAGGGGTAGTCAAACTGCGGCCCTCCAGATGTCCATGGACTACAATTCCTATGAGCCCCTGCCAGCATTTGCTCATGGGAATTGTAGTCCATGGACATCTGGAGGGCCGCAGTTTACTACCCTTGATCTAAGTCATATACTTCCAGAGAGACTGGGGGGTGGGGTGGGGGAATGAGTTCCCAGCCTTTCCAGGAAGGTATAACCACACTACAACAGGAGTGTCCTTAGGGAAAGTATCTCAGGAACTGAGTCCTACAAAGCATCATATTTCACAGCCGGAAAAGATGTGTGGTCGTCCATTTATCTCAGTGTTTACCCTCTGAGGAATTCATGCATTGTAAGCGGATCTTCTCTCCTTCATTCTATCCTCTCAAAAACCCTGTGGAAATGTTATACTAAGAATGAAGATGACTGGGCCGAAGCCTCATCATATTGGGTTGCCAGCTCTAGACTGGGAAAGTCCAGGAGATTTGGGTGCATAGCCTGTGAGAGGTGGGGTTTAGGGAGGAGAGGGACCACATTGGGATACCAGAAGAGGAGTCCACTCCCCAGCACAGCCATTTGCTACAGGGGAAACTAGCTTTGCTCTCTGTAGGTCAGTTGTAATTCCAGAATATTTCCAGGGCCCACCTGGATATTTACAACCCTCCATGATGAGTTTCATAGCTAAGCAGAGATCTCAGGTTCACATGTAGCCTCTGTCATGAAGCTCCCCCAACCTCTCTTTCTCAGCCCCATAGCAGTAATGAATAAGCTGCCATCATATCCCAACTGCCTCATGGCTGACCCATCCATGGTGGTGTTTTCAAGGCAAGAGGTGAGCAGAGGAGGTTTACTGCTGCCTTGCTCCACACCTCATCCTCAGTCTTCCTCGGTGTCTCCACTCCAAGCACTACTGACTTTGCTGCTTTGCTCCTAAGCCCCAATGATTCTGGCTGCTTAGACAGCAAGATGGGGACAGTCTTAGACAGCTGTTGTGAGGAGGGTGACAACGGAAAATAGGCAAACTAGTGGTACCGAATATAGGGACATTTCTAGACTTATGGGTGGAGATCAAGGGAATTCAGCAGCGAAATGATGCCATAGGATTCATTCTCTAAAGCTGCCATTTCCTCCAGAAGAACAGATCTCAGTATTCAGTAATTTTGGGAGAACTCCAGCATCCACCTTGAGGTTGGCAACCTTAATGGCAACTTTGGCAATCCCTAAATGTGCTTTGTTTTATGTCTGGGGCTACCGTATCATGTACGCTTGACCACTGATGAAGGCCATCTGTCCAAAATGTATTTGGTCAGGGTCATCCGCCATCTGCGGCTTGGGCCCAGCCTATCTGAGGGACCGCTTATCTCCTAATGTCCCTGCAGGGCTCTCCGCTTTCCGGGTACTAATCTACTGGTAGTCCCTGGCCCTAAGGAAGCACACCTAGCCTCAATGCAGATCAGGGTCTTTTCAGTCCAGGCCCCAACCTGACGCAATGAGCTCCCAGGACAGCTGAGGGCCCTGATGGAGTTACCAGAGTTCCACAGAGCCTGTAAAACCTGGCCTCTTCCTCCAGGTCTTTGCTTGAGGTCAGGGCTAGGAACAATGGGACTTCTCCTCAAGCTACATGGCAACATCTAGGATACTCCACCCAGGGGGGGGGATTATGCCCCCAATCCTGTTTTATCTTTTTTGCTCATGTTCTGTTTATTGTTATGGGATGGGGGTTTTATGATATTTTATGGGGGGGGGTTGTTTATTGTAACCCACCACTAATCTCCAGAGAGTGGCAAAGGTAAAGGTAAGCCCTGTACAAGCACCAGGTCATGTCTGACCCTTGGGGTGACACCCTCTAGCATTTTCTTGGCAGACTCAATACGGGGTGGTTTGCCAGTGCCTTCCCCAGTCATTACCCTTTTACCCCCCAGCAAGCTGGGTACTCAGTTTACCAACCTCGGAAGGATGGAAGGCTGAGTCAACCCTGAGCCGGCTGCTGGGAACAAACTCCCAGCCTCATGGGCAGAGCTTCAGACTGCATGTCTGCTGCCTTACCACTCTGTACCACAAGAAGCTCATATATGTGTATGTGTATATACACACACATATACACATACACACACGTGTTTGTGTATAAAATATTATTTTATAATTTTACTTTGCATGTGATGTTATTATTTAGGCTTGAAATTGATTTTGATCACCTTGCAATAAATACATGGAAATACATTTGAGCATTTTTCAATTTCTCCATGTTGCCACTGTACTATTAAGCTGTTTATTTGTATTTTTAAACCTTTTTGGTTCTTGGCTCTTTGGGGAATACTAGCTGTCAGGAATTGTTTAGTGTTAGCAGATTTCCTATTCTAAATGCCATCTTCTTGTTTAAATGGAGGCCATCATGTCACAAATTTTAAAAGTCTACCTGGAAAGAAAAGCATTGGTGGAGAGACCAAGTGCTCCAGACCGGGCAGAGCACTGTGGGCCCTACCAGGCCTAACGATGCAGCTCTCAGTGGTCTCCTGCACACAAAGCATAGCTGTGTAGAAGAGAACATTTCAGCCAAATCCAGATTTTTCTTATGCAGGACCGCACCATTTTAAAAGTGTGAAAGGAGCGTGGACCAGGTCTTCCTTTGGCCCTGACCCTCTAACCATGAACGTGCCTTTGGATCCAGCCAACACCTGCTCATCCCCCCCCCCAACTGAAATCTTTCCCCTCCCTTGAAATCCTCAACAGGACTCACACTCCGAAGAAACTGCAGAGCAGTGCTTATAGGCACCAGACCCCCCTGGCATGCCATGAGTCTCCTTGAACAATGAAGCCACCATGAAGGATAATCAGATGCATCTTCCCCTCTATGCCAGTTGCAGCAGAGAGGTAGTAGATGTCAACAGTCTGCTCCTCACCTGCCATATTTACCACACTGGAGAGCATTGAGTCCATCACCAAGGCTGTGCTAGAATTCTCTAATGTAAGCCCTACTACAGCTAGCAAGCATGGTGATGCTCGCTGAGTGGACCCTGATACGGGACCCACCCACCCCCATAAGCCTGTGTGTGTACCTCTTAACTTCAGCCTAGCATACTTCCAAAGTACCTGAGCTGTAAAATTCCTTAGGCATTCCCACACAGGAACAGAAAAGAAGAAAAAAAAGCCGCCTGTTTTGGCAATAGGTCTACTCAGAGTCAGTCTTATCAAGCACCTCCCTGCTTAAGACTCCAAAAGTATCTCAAGAATTAGTACTAATCATCATTGCAATTCATGGCAGGCAATTACCCACACCACAAACCCATCAATGCAGTTCCCATTAGCCGACTTATGGCAGGAGACTTCCAGGTAATTGTGGCCCTTCTCAGCCAATGGCCACCTGATCAGCAGGCATGTGTAACTGGGACCAAATTGTGTGTGGGGGAGAGGAGGGGGGAGCATGATTGTTCTGAGGAGGAATATTAAGAGCCACATCTACTTACAGGAAGTTCTGGTTGTAGCATTCCCACTGATTCCTACAACTCCCCGTGTCACTTCTGGGCACCTCTAGGAATTGGAGAGCCTCTTGTGGCACAGAGTGGTAAGGCAGCAGTCATGCAGTCTGAAAGCTCTGCCCATGAGGCTGGGAGTTCGATCCCAGCAGCCGGCTGAGGGTTGACTCAGCCTCCCATCCTTCCGAAGTTGGGAAAATGAGTACCCAGCTTGCTGGGGGGTAAACGGTAATGCCTGTGGAAGGCACTGGCAAACCGCCCCGTATTGAGTCTGCCATGAAAACACTAGAGGGCGTCACCCCAAGGGTCAGACATGACCCGGTGCTTGCACAGGGGATACCTTTCCCTTTAGGAATTGTCAGGCATTCTACAATCACACCCTCCCACCTAGCACCCATCAGCCACCCCTGACTCAGCTATCAGCCACATCCAATCTCTTGTCATATTTGTAAATTATTGAGTCCTGGAAAATGCCTCGAGCAATTTTGATGACAGAATACCAGCATTTTGATGAACTGCATACCATATGAATGTTAAGAATGACATAGATGTCCTTTTTTAATCAGTCAAAACCTATGCCCCAATTAGCTGAAGTGGCAGGAAAGAACACTTTACAGAAAGGTACAGCTTTTCACCTCTGTTCCATCTCTTCTCTCTCTGCTCTGTGGCCCTTTCTATATAAATCCTTCCCCCCTCCATCGTCTCCAGCCATTAAGCAATTTATCTATGTAGTTTAAAGGGGAAACTCTGGCAGGAAGCAGGGAATGGATCATCTCTTGAAGGATATGGTTCCTTCTCCAAACCCTCAGTTATCAGTTGTCTTTTGCAAGGCACCAGAGTGCTGACACCTATTCAATTTAGGATCCAGATAAGCAGGATAGACATGTCAGGGAGATGGAAAAATCCCTGACTGTAAAAACAATTAGGCCCTGGAAAATGCTGCTCATGCATGTTTTGAAGCCTCGTCTTCAAGAGGGATTAAAGAACAGACAGAGCACATAATCCACAAGCAATTTTCTGGGTAGGCCTGCCAGCTCCCTCCTGGCAACCAGCAGGGGATGGGGGATTGGCCAGAAGCAGCAGAGAGGCCCAGATGAGGCCACCAGCCACGTGGCTGCATCCCTTCCGAAGGGCACCGGAAGTGACGTCAATGTGCTGTGACATTGTAACGACACTCTGGTATTTGGGGGGGGGGGGGAAACTCTATGGTAGAAATGGCTTCTACCCTAGAAATTTTGCTTAAATATCAACACGTTGCACAGTGTCACTGACAGGATAATGTAACTTCTGGTAGATGCTAGAAATGGCATCACAACATTGTCAGCAACAGAGGCTGAGCCTCCCTCCCCCTCCTGGTAAGTCCCCAGCCAGGGGACTTGGTAAGTCCCCAGCCAGGCAGTGTTCCACATGCCCCATATTCATGAACACCCATGAAAACGTTATACTTTGAGTCTCTTGGTATTTCTTACTCTGGCTGGCAGCTGCACTTCAGGGTCTCTGATAGCAGTCATTCACATCACCCACCACTTGATCCTTTTCACTAGAGATTGAACCTGGCGCCATCTGAATACAAAGCAGAAGCTTTTCCAGTGAGCCACGTCCCTTTCCCCTTTGGATGAGCGCTCACCCAAAGTTCAAAAGGACATACAACATAATTAAGATGCGATGGAATGGAATATGCAATCACATCAAAGTGGTGTGGCAAATTTTTTTTGTCCTGGTCCTACAGTCCTAGAATTTTAGAGGCACCCAATAAAGTTGAAGGGCAGGAGACTCAGGATGGACAAAGAAGACTTCTTCACACATTGAAAACTTGTGGCGTCAAAAGGAAGATGGCTTTGATTCACAGGGGAAGGCAAAACTATTGATGGCATCTCCATTATCAGAGACAGCCTACATCTGAATGCCAGCTAGTGGCTTATAAAAGGCGGGCAAGGACTATTGTCCTCATGCCTTGCTTGTAGGATCCAGTATGGCATGTGGTTGCAATGAAAGCAGAATTACGCCCTTCTAAACCCATTGATTTCAATGAATTGATAAGGATACAAGCAGCACTTGCAGGGAACATATCAAATTCTCTTGTACCCCCTACTGAAAGGCCCCATACCTTATCTTGGTTCCTTCCCTTCTTTTCAGCCACCAGCAAACCAACACTAATCTGCCCCCATCTTCAACTTTCTCTTCTTCCCTCCCCCTGGCAGCCTCTCTACAGGAAAAGTCTAGCCAAATTTTGTGGTCGCCACCAGTATTGGGGCAGGCCTTGTTGCATGGTGGCCACTGCCACTGGGGAGGGTCACACTGGCTCCTGTGGCCACTGTCATTGCCAGGCCAGGCCAGGCCAAGTTATTTGGTGGTTATGTTCATTCCCAGACCTGGCCTAGTTGCAGACAGCATGTTGGGCCAGGCTCAATTGTCCAGTTGCCACCACTTGTTAGCTAGTCCTTGGCTTGCCCAGGCTTGGCCAGTTGCACAGCATTCAGTCCACTATGAAGGGCCACTAATGTCCTTTAGCTTTTCAAAAATGCTGGTGCCCCAGCTGATGGGACATTTCATGTTCAGGGAACACTCAGCAGTGACATCATATTATTCTAGGAATTGTCAGAAGCTGCAGTTTTACCAGAGTATTTCTGGCCATTCCTAGAACAGTGAGACATCACTTCTGTTTTCCTGGAAATATGGCTATCCACCTCCAGGTGGTGACTGGAAATTTCCTGAGATTACAACAGATTTCCAGGTGAGAGATATCAGCAGCCATGAAGAAAATTATCATTTTGGAGGGAGAATCCTATGGTATTGTACCCTGTTGAGGTCAAGAGAGCCAGCTTGGTATAGTAGTTAGCGACGCGGACTTCTAATCTGGTGAGCTGGGTTTGATTCCCCGCTCCTCCTTCACATGCAGCCCTGATAAAGCTGTTCTGATCGAGCAGTAATATCAGGGCTCTCTCAGCCCATTGTGGGGCAAGGAAAGGGAAGGTGAATGTAAGCCGCTTTGAGACTCCTTCAGGTAGAGAAAAGCGACATATAAGAACCAACTCTTCTTCTTCTTCTTCTTCTTCTTCTTCTTCTTCTTCTTCTTCTTCTTCTTCTTCTTCTTCTTCTTCTTCTTCTTCTTCATCTTCTTCTTCTTCTTCTTCTTCTTCTTCTTCTTCTTCTTCTCCCTTCCTCAATCCCCACCCTATGTAGGCTACATCCCCAAAATCTCCAGGTATTTTCCAACCTGGAGCTGGCAACTCAATTCAGCTTTGGCTTCTCTGATGGCAAACTGACCTACTGTGTCTAGTAACCTGCAGATACTCGTTTTTAGAAGAAGAGTTGGTTATTATATGCCGCTTTTCTCTACTCGAAGGAGTGGCTTACAATCAAAGAGGCTTACAATCGCCTTCCCTTTTCTCTCCCCACAACAGACACCCTGTGAGGTGGGTGAGGCTGAGAGAGCCCTGATATCAATGCCCAGTAAGAACAGTTTTATCAGTGCCGTGGCGAGCCCAAGGTCACCCAGCTGGCTGCATGTGGGGGAGTGTAGAATCGAATCCAGCATGCCAGATTAGAAGTCCGCACTCCTAACCACTACACCAAACTGGCTCTCTATTTGTTAGTTCAAATAAGTGGGGCCTTTTTCTACTGTTTCTGTTTTATTCTTTTCCTAATGAACTAACATGATCGATGAGATCTGAGTTTTCCTTTATCAGTGTAAACAAAACAGCGTGCAATGCCATTCTTCTCCATATCATAGCAAAATATTATTCTACCCAGTAATTTTCAGCCTTTGCATGGGCTTATCAACAGCATGTGCTATATTGGGATGGGAGAGCAATCAGCAGAGAGCCACTCCATAGTGCTCGAAATTGACCTCTGAGGTCAGGTTTTGAAAAATTCATCACTCCGCCTTGATTTAGGTGCAGTTTGTAATCTTGAGCAAGCTGCAATAGCTTTGTCTGTTGTAATGCTCAGCAGTCTTAAGAGAGATTTATTTACTCCATTCACTCCCCAACCTGGACTCAAACTGGTTTCCATTGTTCTCCTTGCTTCCAGTTTATTCCAAAATGACTCTACACATAAGTGTTCTGTTCTTGATGGCTTTTGTCCAGCAACACAATGGATTCTAAGTCCCATCCTCACCATGGATCAATACTTCAAAAAAAAAATACAAGTCTTGAAGCCAGAAGAGAAAGAAAAATGTTTTAGGGGCACTGCAGGCCACTGTAATGGTTGTGGTGAGAGAAGAAAGTATCTGTAATCCTGGCCTGGGTGTAATCTCTCCACTGGGGGGGGGGGGGGGGGCTGGCAACCTTAGAATAAGGCTGTCCCATTTCCCTGTCCCCAAAGCTCCTGACTTTAGCCTGGATACTTCGTAAGACCTACGGTTGCTAACAGCCCTGGAGGAAAATGTCCTGTCCCTTTAACAGAGGCTTAACGTGTGGAAATGGGCCTTGGAAGCTTTTCCTGGCATGGAGGTGAATAGCCACACTTGTTTAATGTCATCCCATTAAGCCTCTATTATAGGCATGGAATTTTTTTTCCAGCAGGCAGTTAGCAGCCTTAGAAGAGGCCCTCACATATGTGGAATGCCCTTCACCGGGTACCAGTCAAGGCCTGCTTATTTGCCCAGGCTGCTGTAATTTGCTAATTTGGTGCTGGTCTTCCTGTGCTGCTTTAAAATCAAGACTTGTGTGCATGAGAGTTTTAGGTCTTCTCTAAGCTGAACTTTCTGCCGCTGTTTTTAATGTTTTAACCGTGCTGGTTGATGTTTGATGCAGTTTTTGCTGGGGGGTTTTAGTATTCATTTAAAACTTTTAGATTCCACCTTTCTAAATCCATTGGAGTTCAACACTAACCAGGTTTTAACATTGGTAAAGCGGGACATCATTGACTGGGGGGGGGGGGTTCTTGATTAAAAATCTGGTTTATATGGAGCAACAAAAAGTTTCATAGAATGCAAAAATAGTATTGTAATATATATTTTTTAAATTTCAACATAAGTACAATTTGCCAGGTACCTCCAGCTGTCCCTCCAAAAGTGGGACAATCTGGTCATCTTGTACAACACCCGCAATCAGAATACGCAATAAAACAATGCAGGCCAGGCAGTTATATTGTACAATGTAACTGTATGTCTTTCCCTGGAAACCTGGCTCCCACAAATGCGATATATTAATATTTTGAATAAGTGAACAAAATATGGGACAAGATGATCCAGGATTTACGTTTTTGTTGCTTGGTTGCACCCTTCTGGCCTCACAAATGTTAGCCAAAGTTAGACTGACAGTGAGAAGGTTATTAATATCACATCTGGCCTTGACTTTGCTCAGTCAGGACACACAATGCACATACTCATCTCCTGCACACACATACACACACAGAGCTGTCCTGGCTCCCTGCAGTGCTGGATTTGGCGTGGAGTTTTCACAGGTTGCAACTGTCGGACGTGCGGATGACATGGTGAACACCCAGATGCGAAGGCCAGGATCACATTCTTCAGAGGAGAGGATTAGAGCCTTCGTGATGACCTTAGCAGGACAGCCTCAGAGCAAGACAATGAAATCCAGTAAGCAAGTGGAAACTTATAACAGTGCCAAGGAAGGGCAAGGCTAGAGGCACGGAACCCCAGAGAGAGAGCAACACAACACAGAGGATGAAGCAAGACCATGGGGAAACCATTTCCATGTGTAGGGTAGAAACTGGGGAACTGATGCCGGTCAGAGAACACAGTATGGAGTTAATTGGACTCTTCTTCTGGTTCTTGGGGAGGCAGCCTCAAATGAGCATACTGATGTCCACTATGATGCTGGAAAGGACCTACAAGTTACAGCTTGACTTATGGTAATCCCATAAGGCTTCCAAGCCAAGAGACATACAGAGGTGGTTTGTCATTGCCTGTCTCCATGTCATAGCCCTGGTGTGCCTTGGAGGTCTCCCAGCCAAATAGTGTGCATGGTAGAAAATGAATGGCACACCTACATACAGCCAGAAATGTAAGAAAACCAAGGATCCATCTAACGTTTTGTTTCCCCAAAGCATCCCAGACTGTTTTTGGGGAGCAGCTCAGCAAGGGCTCAGTTGACTTTAGGAATGGAATTGCCATGAATTATCCACACTGTATGAGCCTCTTGTGGCGCTGAGTGGTAAGGCAGCAGACATGCAGTCAAGCTCTGCCCATGAGGCTGGGAGTTTGATCCCAGCAGCTGGCTCAAGGTTGACTCAGCCTTCCATCCTTTGGAGGTTGGTAAAATGAGTACCCAGCTTGCTGG
This sequence comes from Paroedura picta, assembly GCF_049243985.1. NCBI lineage: Eukaryota > Metazoa > Chordata > Lepidosauria > Squamata > Gekkonidae > Paroedura > Paroedura picta. Next base: position 28,079,886 of record NC_135369.1, on the reverse strand, counting down.
GGGGTAAATGGTAATGACTGGGGGAGGCACTGGCAAACCACCCCCTATTGAGTCTGCCATGAAAACACTGGAGGGCGTCACCCCAAGGGTCAGACATGACTCGGTGCTTGCACAGGGGATACCTTTACCTTTTATCCACACTTTTAATAGAGAACCTGGACCATATCACCGTTTTGGGTGTTGTCTGCCTATCTTTTAAAAATCTGATTTGCCTAGGGTTTTTTTTTCCCCCTCTTCAAACTCAGTTAGAATGCACTGCTATCCTGTGTTGAATGCCAAAAGGGCATTGAGGCCAAACTACCTTCCCTTTAAAATTTTCTTCTCCTCCATTTCTTATTGAGATGCAACCAAAAATGGCAGAATGCCTTCACCTTCACTGGGAAAAAAGTACCAGGAAACAACAATGTGACCCTAAGGACTCTGGAGTTCATTCCCCTTAAAGAAGGACAAACAGAAGAAGGATCCTCAAATCAAACTAGCTAGTTTCAGGTCCGGAGCCATGTTAATCTGAAGCAGTATAACAAAATTTGAGTCCAGTGGCACCTTTAAGACCATTAAACTTCAAGGTAGAAGAAGAAGAAGAAGAAGAAGAAGAAGAAGAAGAAGAAGAAGAAGAAGAAGAAGAAGAAGAAGAAGAAGAAGAAGAAGAAGAAGAAGAAGAAGAAGAGTTGGTTCTTATATGCCGCTTTACCCTACCCGAAGGAGGCTCAAAGCAGCTTACAGTCGCCTTCCCTTTCCTCTCCCCACAACAGACACCCTGTGAGGTGGGTGAGGCTGAGAGAGCCCTAATATCACTGCTCAGTCAGAACAGTTTTATCAGTGCCGTGGTGAGCCCAAGGTCACCCAGCTGGCTGCATGTGGGGGAGCGCAGAATCGAACCTGGCATGCCAGATTAACACTACACCACTACACCAAACTGGCTCTGTATGCTTTCATGTGCAAGCACACTTTTTCATATATATAGATAGACATAGAAGATGCCTATCTGAAGAAATGTTCTTGCACATGAAAGCTTTTCTGTTCCACATAATATATTTCTTATAAGGCCTTGGAGGAAGAGAGTGTCTCATGGATTAAGTGCCACTCAGTGCTTAACACCCACTCAGGGCAGCTGTCACGCCCCTCAGTGCCTCCTACTCCAACTGGCTTGCCTGTCTGTCCAGCAGCCAGCCAATCGCCTTTCATCCCCCCCCCACCCCTGACCACCCCCTCCTCCTTCCACTTCCCTCCAAGGCTCAGAGGCTGCAGATCCCTGCAGTGAGTCCCCTGCCCTGCGGAGGGGGGGCTCCAGCCTGCAGCCTTTCCAGGTCCTGGGGGGAGGGAGAGGCCATCTGCAGAATTCTTCCACCCCACCCCACCAATCTAGCACCCGTTGTATTCCTGAATGCAAGGGGCTTGGCCCCTGGTATCCTGAATAAAAGTTTGTTGGTCCTCTGGACCTGAACTTTGTTTAGCAAGCTTGTGAAATTCAACCACATCTTTAATTTTATGACCAATGAAACTAAGGAAGTGTTTGACACCTCCGTGAAGATGCTCAGAGAGATAATCCCACACTTTAAAGTTGGGCGTGATTATCACTATGCTGAACACACCTGGTCCTAAATTTGACCTTTGACTGAAATTGCCTGTGCAAAGTAAAACTCAAGACTATCTGTGATTGTAAATCAGCCTTCGGAGACCTCTTCCAAAGACACTAAAAGATCCTAAGGTGACAAGGCAAAGTGGGCTATGTCTTTATTGGTTCAGTGGTAGATCACATGTTTCCTATGTGGAAGGGATCTCTGGTACCTCTAGTAAAAGAATCTGTTCCAGAAAGAAACTTTCGTCTGCCTGAGACTTTGGGGGACTGTTACCAGGCAGAGAAGATGGTATGGAGCTCATGGTCTGATGCATGGGGAGGCAATTGCGTATGATCATGCGGTCGACAAAGAACTGAGTATCTCCTTGGTGGTGGACAGGACTTTCAAGTCGACTTTCAGCAACCCCATCAAGTTTTCAAGGCAAGAGACATTATAGCCACAGTTTGGCCACCTCTGTCCTAATCTAACATTCTGATCGCTACACACCCTGTCTTTTGAAACAGCTTCCCCAGTAAGGACCAAAGATGTGCTGTTCTTATACCTTTAAGGAAAAGATACAAAAAGGAGCCTCTTCCAAAAAGATTCCATCCTAGCCCTGTGATATGACAAACCACCTTCTCACAATAGCATTTTTCTGGTAGACTCATGTTAAATCATGTTTAATTGCCTTTGGCATTGCATTTCCTGGCAGTCGCCTTGAGCCATGGAGAAATAAGATGCAAAAGTCCTCAGTCAATTAAAAAGACCAAATTTCCTGAGCATTTCAGTGGCTTTTATTTGCTGGTGTTTAATACGTGCTGCTACCTTGAAATGAGAGTGCTATAAAGCCAAGCAAACACACCATGCAGATCCTTGGCTTACAGCAGGACACTTTTTCCCCCTCTTGGGTTCAGTTTACATTCCCAAAGAACGGGACGACACATTTATGGCCTCATCTGGTTGACTTGCCCTCTTACTTGGCAGGACAGAGGAGCAATAAACACACAGGCTGGGGCACCTGTTGTCTTTTAATAATGAGGCCCTCACAGGCCACCAGAGAGAGCCTTTCCTTGCGTTTGGAAGCCAGAGAGGGAAGCCTACTCTCTCTTAGGCAGCTCTCCCACCAGGCCCATTTCCCACCTGCCCGTTTTTTCAGTCCCTGCGACTGTGACACAAACTCACATACCAGAAGCACATGCGACAGGCCCAGTCTTCTCAAATCACACACCTGCCATTTTGTATGAATAGAGCCACACACACATACCCCAGCTTTGATTCACATTACTCAGAATTTTCCAAGCTGTAACAAGGGCTGCCCTGGGCACTTGAAGCCGAAGGGTGCAGAAAAAGGATATCACAACTAAAATTAACACACCGCTTGCCCTTCATTTGCTCAGTCCACCAAACAGGAAAAAAGTTCACAGAGATGTGCTAGGGTTGGTTGTCTCAGCTGCCGTGCTTTTCTCTCTAGCCTTTCCTCCTCACCCATTGGCTCCCCAGCACGGCTCCCAAAGGTGAGCATGTCCTGATTCATATAACGCGGATTGACACCTGATGCACTGCCACCTGAGCCTGTGGCAGTCCGATGAATGCTGCTGACTGATGCACACCGCTGAGCACGCAGGCACAAAAGGAGCTCGCACACTTTCTGCTAGCTGGCTTTAAATATTTTATGTGTCTCGGTACTGCTGCCTGGGAATAGTAGTTAAATCCATAAGTTCTGACGATGCACCAACAGGATTAAGGCCACTTATTGCACAAGCATAAAAAGGCTGGTTTTAATTAATGCGCAACCTGCCCTGGGGCATATGGAATCATGCTAGCTGGTAATTGAGTGTGTGCTCTCAGTTCCCTCCTGGGGCCACAATCACTCAATTATTAGAAGAAGAAGAACATATCATAGAGTTGCAACTCATTCAACAATCCATAGAACATCCCAGACAAGAGGCAAGCTGAAGTGCTAAGCTAGTGCCTTCCTCCTCATAGCAACCCCAGTCTTCCTCGGTGCCCTCCCATCCAAATACCTGTTACGCCTGATGCTGCTTAGCTCCCAGTTTGGGATATTCCTGGATATTTGAGGCAGAGCCCGAGGAAGACAGGGGCTTGGAAATGGGTGGGACCTCTGCAAGGTTATAATGCCATATAGAGTCTACCCTCCAAGGCAATCATTTTTTCAGGGGAACCGACCTCTGTTGTCTAGAGATCAATTGTAATTATTGATCAGGTTGCCAGATCTCCTGTTCTGGGTGGTGGTCACCTGGTTTTAGGACCCACCTCCCTCCCAGGAACTCCCCACCAACCCCTTCCAAACTGGAAGTATGCTGCAAATTAACATGAGCCTCTTGTGGCACAGAGTGGTAAGGCAGCAGAAATGCTGTCTGAAGCTCTGCCCATGAGGCTGGGAGTTCAATCCCAACAGCCAGCTGAAGGTTGACTCAGCCTTCCATCCTTCTGAGGTCGGTAAAATGAGTACCCAGCTTGCTGGGGGGTAAAATGGTAATGACTGGGGAAGGCACTGGCAAACCACCCCGTATTGAGTCTGCCATGAAAACGCTGGAGGGCGTCACCCCAAGGGTCAGACATGACTCAGTGCTTGCACAGGAGATACCTTTACCTTTAACATGACTTGGAAGTTATGTCAACGTGTCGGCAATGATGGGGAGCAATACTGCCATAGAGTTTTTTCTCAAAAGCCAGAGCATCACCCCCTGACATCACTGATGTGTTGACATAATTTCCAGGTGATGTCATCATGTTGCATCAATTTTCAGTGCTCCTTCCCCCTCCCAGAATGCCCCCCCCCAAAATTCTCTGCTGGCAGCTATGCAGAACCTGGCAACCCTAAGTCTGGGAGATCTCCAGACCTCAGTTGCCGGACGGCAACCTCAGGCTAAACTGGAGTATTCCAGCTGCTCAAATCATTAATTCATATCATATTCCTAACAAATTAACGGTTAATATGTTTGTCTACATGCGAGGCCTTAGAGGTAAGATATTCAGAGGTTTTTCACAGTGCCACTAAGGTCTTGAAAGATCTGGCTTTGGGGGATCAAGTAGCTTAGATTGATTTAAGTGTCTTAAATTACATTACAAAGGATCTGACATCTCATGCAAAGCTTTGGTTTCCACCCTTTCAGAACCCGCTTGCTGTTAGATCACTTTGCAAAATGCTTGCCTCCACAAGAAGCTAATTAAAACAAGAACCTGAACGGTGGGATCATTTTAATTGGTTTGCAAACAAACCGATGCGCTTTGCAATGCTCTGCTTGGATCTAAGTAGCATCTCATCTCCTCAGAACATTTTTCCTTTAATTGCCAAGAACATTGCTCAAAAACAAAGGTGATAAAACTCAACACACAATTGGCCTCTGTCACGTGCACCAGCACATGCCTTGGAAGCATCTGGTGAGGTGGCCTTGTGAAGAAATAGGTCTGGGTGGGGCCACTGCCTAGATGGGATCAGGGGGGCCACCGCTGAAGAAGAAGAGTTGGTTCTTACATACCACTTTTCTCCACCCGAAGGAGTCTTAAAGTGGCTTACGGTCGCCTTCCCTTTCCTCTCCCCACAGCAGACACCCTGTGAGAGAAGTGAGGCTGAGAGAGAGCTGATATCACTGCTTGGTCAGTGCGGTGGCGAGCCCAAGGTCACCCAGCTGGCTGCATGTGGGGGAGGAGCGGGGAATCAAACCCGGCTTTCCAGATTAGAATTCGGCACTCCTAACTACTACACCAAGCTGGCTCTCTTCTTAGGCATCTTCTGCCATCAGCAGGGCAATAAAAATGGAATAGAAATGTAATAAAAGAAAGAACAAATTGAGAGATCACTTGGGGGAGAAGGAAGATCAATTTAGAGTTCTCTGGTCTGGCACTGCAGCAACCCTTCTGTACTGTTGTGTGCACCATGGTCATATGCATCATAATATCCTTTCCAGAAAAACCTAGAAGCGATGTTGAATCATTCTAGGAATCACCAACACTCTATGGTTTCACTGAGTTTCCCCAGAAGTGACATCATGGAGCACATGATGCCACAGGCCCCAGGTTCCTTCCATCCAAGCTCCCACCGGTTGCCAGGCACAGCCTGGCCTCCCGGATCAGTTTGATCACAATCTGATTTCTTCTTTGCAAACTGGGAAAGCCAGAAACTCTAGGGAGCAGCTCCACTCTAGAAATACGAGTCTGAGGGAAACAAGTATGGCAAAGTCCATTATCAGGAGAGTAAAGAATTGGCTATGTATATTTCACACATCATTTGTGGCCCTTGTCTGAAACTATTCCAGACTCTATGCTCAAGTCCAGATGGTGGCAGGGTATTTATTTATTTGTTAGATTTCTTACCTGTCGCTATCAAAGGAATCATTCATACCAATAAAGGTACTCTGCCTCATCAAAGAAATTGTCTCATGGCAAATTACAATCAAAGATAAAAATCCCACAGAGTTAAAAATGCTCCGTCAGCAAGGAAATAAAAACCATCCCAGGTTCCTAGCACAGGGTGAGATGTTGAGTTGCATCCCAGCCAAGTCAGGCAAGTGCGCATCCTGGCCTCCCCCTTCCTTCCCAGCCACAGGACCTCCATCTTGGAGGGGGTGAGTTTCAGGCAAGCAGTCCAGCAATGGCTTCCAAACAACTGGCAGCCGTCCATGAGGAGACAGAGCTGGGCGTCATCTGCATAGTGGTGACAACCCAGCCCAAAATTACAGACTAGCTGGGCCAGAAGGCGCATGAAGATGTTAAAGAGTGTGGGGGAGAGGGTGGCCACTGAGGAGCCCCACATGGGAGGGGGAAAGGGTGCAACAACAGCCTCCCCAACCCCCCCCCCCTCTGCAGGTTGCATCTCCAAAGCCTCCTGGTTTTTCCCATCCCAGAACTGGCAACCCAAGTTGTTGCCGCAGAACACAATTTTATCCAATTCACAGTCAAATAACAACTCTTCAGTAAGTGATGCCTTGATTCTTTGCCCACAGAGATCTGCCAATTCTTACGGGGAAAAGAAGGGCTATCACACCCTGTGCCAGGAAGGCTGTCAAATTTCCACTCTCCTAATCAGAGGGGGAGTTCACTTTAAATCAAAGAATTAATTGCCAGGACTGATCCTGTCCATATGGCAAAACAGCAAGCAATCGCCATGTTTGAAATTCTTCTCATGTGGGGTTTGCAAGGTCTTTTTCTCTCAAATTCTCTGTAGCATACAGTTCAAGCCCTACGCTGTGGGTTCTTGTATGCTGAAGATCACACAGCTTTAGATAGGATCCCCTTCTTGCGCTTGCAGGCACATTTTGATTTCTGATACCGTAAGGTGGGCACAGCAACAAAATAGCTGCCATAGGAGGTGGAGCCAGCCACAAAATAATTGCCATAGCTTAACTTCAGTAACACAGCACAGAACCTTGTGCTGTGGTAGGAGCTGCTGCCAAAGGGACCTTTTAAAAGGGTACGGAAAAGTTGGGTCTAACAAAATAACTTTTCTTCCCTTCTTCTTCAGGGAAACTGGTCACTTTTGCCTGAAAATTAGTTCTAATTCCAGGAGATCTCCAGGTCCTGCCTGGAGGCTGGCAACCCAAACTCTGACTGGCAATAGCTGTCAGGCTGAGGTCTTTCACCTCACCTGCTTCCTGTTTCTTTTAAACAGAGACACCTGGGACCTTCTGGGTGTTAAGCAGATGCCTGGTGCCTTTGACCTTTTTGCAGCCCCCCAACAGCTTCCCTGTCATGTAAGGCAGGGGTAGTCAACCTGTGGTCCTCCAGATGTCCATGGACTACAATTCCCATGAGCCCCTGCCAGCAAACGCTGGCAGGGGCTCATGGGAATTGTAGTCCATGGACATCTGGAGGACCACAGGTTGACTACCCCTGATGTAAGGAGTTCATAGTCTGAGGAAGCGTGCTTGCACTCGAAAGCTCACGCCCTGAATAAATCTTTGTTGGTCTTAAAGTTGCCACTGGACTCTGATTTTATTGTGTATCTTCCAGGTGTCTGTGATCCAAGGGCTGCAACAGCCTTCTCTGCAACCTTCCAAAAAGGGGTCCTCCCAGTTCGCTTGCTACAGCTGGATTCAGGCGGGTCCTGGCAACCTATGTCCAGCCATTTCTGACATACCATCTTTGCCAGGGGGAGTTAGGAAACTCCTCCGTTTCCAAGCACGGTTCCCTTTTCAGTCTTCGTGTTTAGCAAACATTAATCACTGCACTCCCCCGGGAGGTCAATTGGCAAATATTTTCTCTCTCGCTCTCTCTTGTGCGGACGCAATTCATCAAATAAAAATATGACGGGGTGCTTAGGAGGAGCTTAGCAACTGCCCCAGCGTGCAATTTTCTGCACAAACAAGAGCAAATCCTCAGAGTTAGCAAATGTCAAATACTTTCTATCTCTCCCTCTCTCTCTCTCTCTCTTCTGATGATTCTTTTCTTTTTGAAAAAAAAAATAGCAACGTATATTGCAGTAATAACTTGGCAAATCAAAATCAAAGACAAGGAACCGGCCACGGATGGCTAAATGCACTGATTTGTTGAAAGGCTGGATTAGAGAATCCTGGAATTATAGACTTCAAAGGAACCCATTAGTTCAACTCTCTGCTACGAGGCATGATGTCCTCTTCTGTATGAACAGGTCAAGCACGCAGTCTAGAGCTTCTGTATGCTGTTGAAAGAGAGACCCCAGCACAGCATCTAGAGTCCGTTGTCCCGTGCAAGAGAAGAATCATCAATCAATAATAGTAATAATAAGAGTTGGTTCTTATATGCCACTTTTCTCTACCAGAAGGAGGTTCAAAGCGGCTTCCATTTGCCTTCCCTTTCCTCTCCCCAAAACAGACCCCCAGTGAGGGAGTTGAGGCTGAGAGAGCCCTGATATCACTGCTCGGTCATACCTGCTTTATCAGTGCTGTGGGGAGCCCAAGGTCATCCAGCTGGCTGCATGTGGGGGAGCGTGGAATCGAACCCGGCTCGCCAGATTAGAAGTCCACACTCCTAACCACTACACCAAGCTGACAGAATCATACCTAATAATATACAGGTCATGAGAAGAAAGTTGGACTCCAGTAGCAATTGGATAGTCTCGAAATCAAACTTTGTCCTAGTGCTTCAGACCTATAGTAATTATTATTTATTCAATTTAGAGGCCACCTTATTTTGAACCTCAAGATGGGTTACATAAAAGCCTACCCCATTAAAACCCCCTCCCCAAACCGACAACCCCAATCAAGCATCAAGATAGGAAAGTCTTTCCTCTCCCCGCCCTCTCCAGGCAACCGTCAGAGGGGATTGGCTCAATGTCATAGCGTAGCCTGAGGGGGCCCCGTGATCTCAAGGACCCAACCTTAACCAAAGACCTGGCGGAAGAGCTACACATCTGCTCACCTGAAACTCTGGCTCTGGCTCTGACCCGTCAATGTGTGTTTACTTATTTGTACATTCCTTTATTAACTTCATTTATAGCCCACCCTTCTATCTGGTGGGGCAGTAGGGACCCGATGCAACTCACATAGTTTTACCCTCCGTTTTACCATAAAACATCTCTGTAAGGTAGGTTTGTCTGAGAAGGCATGGCTATGGTTGCCAACCTCCAGAGGGTGGCTGGAGCTCTCATAGAGATCCCTAGAAGGGATCTCCAGGGACCTCTTCCACTATTACAACTCATCTCCAGATAACAGAGATCAGTTCCTCTGGAGCAGGGGTAGTCAAACTGCGGCCCTCCAGATGACCATGGACTACAATTCCCATGAGCCCCTGCCAGCAAATGCTGGCAGGAGCTCATGGGAATTGTAGTCCATAGACATCTGGAGGGCCACAGTTTGACTACCCCTGCTCTGAAGAAAATGGCTGCTTTGGAAGGTGGACTTGATGGTATTCTACGCCACTGAAGTCCCTCCCCTCCCTAAGCCCCTCCCCTTTTAGTCTCCACCCCCCAAGATCTCTAGATATTTCCTAACCAGGAGCTGGCAACTTTAGGTGTGACTGGTCCAAAGTTACACAGCAAGCTTCCAGGGCAAAGCAGGGATTCAGGGCTGGGTCTCCAGATGCTAGTCCAGCACTCTTAACCCTTGTATTGCACTAGCTTCTTTGGGGTGCCCCTCTCCACACACTGAATGTCTGGAGAGGGTTTAAGAGGTCTGAGTTCAAATGTCAAACAAGCTACATCCACACTAGGTGTGTTCTGAGCTAAAAGGGAGCCGACGTAGGTGCCTCACCCAAACAGAGACCAGTTCTTGGCTTTAGTTTAGAAGAACTCATTCTGAATTATTCCTGGGGGCGGTGCCAGAATCTACCTTCTACCAACTCAGACGAGGGGTATATTCCCTTCAGCCTCGCTGGAAATGGCTCCTTGGGATATCAGCTAGGGTTCTTTCACCATTTTTTCCCTTTTCACTGGAAACTCGGGGGATTGAACCAGGGGCTTTCTGCTTGCCTAGCAGCTGCCCTCCTGCAGAGCCACAGTCCCTCTCATGCCTCCACTCACTTTTCAGAGCTGTGCTTGGAGAGATCAGGGGTGCTGCTGCAGCCTCTGCACCAACCACCAAGGAAGTTTCTGCACAGATCTGGGATGGGTCAGCATGGGTCAGCAAAGCACTCTGCCTTTAAGGACTGCCTAGGAATTAGGAACAAAGGCAAAAGATAATTCCAGTACTGCTTAGCTGCATCTGCGCCAATAAATGCCAAATGGCTCTAGCTATATTTAGCTAATAACTCTCTCTATACTGAGCTTTCCTCCCATCTGCTGTGACACACCTGGAGGCTTGATCTTTACAGCAGTTCGGGGAGGGAGGCACATGAAAGCACTGGGGAGGGGAGGGGAAGGGGTGAGGAAAGGCGCCTCCTCTCCCAATTCTGCTGCAGACTTACAGGGAAGGGCCATTCTACCACTGCAAGCTGGCAGACCTAGTGGCAGGCTTAAGATGTGGGAGTGTCGCCATTCCTTTTGGCAAGGCTCCTGCCTCTGTTTTGACCAAAGGCATGGCAAGGAGAGCATCAGCGGTGACATTCTCACTACTTCTGGCTGTATTTTTAATTATTTATATTATGTGACTTATATCCTGCTTTCCTCCCCAATGGGGAAATCCAAAGCAGCTTATCACAGTCTCACATCCTATCCTTGCAAACAAAAGCCAGCTTGGGGTTATTGTTATTGTTAATAGCAGCAGCCTCTAATCTGGAGACCCAGGTTGCATTCCCCACTCCTCCTCCCCACGCAACCAGCTGGGTGACCTTGGGCTAGTCACAGTCCTATTAGAGCTGTTCTCACAGAGCAACCCTGTCAGAGCTCGCTCAGCCCCACTGTTGTGTCTGTGGTGGGGAGAAGAAGGGGGAAACGATTGCAAGCAGACCGACACAGCTACCCTCTGAAAAAGATCCTCTAACCACTAGGGAAGGAGTGGCCAAATGGTGGCTCTCCAGATGTCCATGGGGCTCATGGGAATTGTAGTCCATGGGCATCTGGAGAGCCACCATTTGGCTACCCCTGCTTATGCTATGCTAGTGTTGACCTTATCTGCTGAAATCTTGCCGGTTGCCCAGAAGTATGAAAACACAGGCGGAGCCCATCTGGACAAAAGATGATGGGGTACAGCCCAGTCTGGTCAGATCTCAGAAGCTAAGCAGGGTCGGCCCTGGTTAGTCTTTGAATGGGAGACCACCAAGGCATGTCTGAGCCTCTGGACATCTCTTGCCTTGAAAACCCTGAAGGGTTGCCAAAAGTCAGCTGCAACTCGGTGGAAACGGGCAAACAACCAACGGATCCCGCGGTCTTCAGCATCTGCAGAGGACCGGTTCAGCCGGTGTGACCTTCGGGATGCAGGCAAACGGCACCTGCGCCCTCGCTGATCCTCTGCCGAGCTCACTCCGCTGCCATCCACGATGCGCCGCTTGCACAAGCCTGCTTCCCACCAGGAATGATTCAATGAATGATTCATTGGCAAAGCCAGCGCCTCAACGAGAGCCAGACAACTCCAGCCACTCCAGCACAGAAGTCCTTTGATAAATATTTAATCAGACCCATAAATCGAGCAGCCGTGGGAGGCCCGGTGCGCTAAAAATACTCCGTTTTGCCCACTTAGCCCCCGACGGATGCCACGCCTGCCTCTCAGTGGGGGGTGACGCTTACCTATTCTCAGCCTTCCCTACTCACTTTTCAGGAGAGGGTCTGTAGCGAGGCCTTCTCCGTTTGAGGCTGGGTCTCTAGAAGCAGCGCCAGTCTCAGGATCTGGTAAACGGTAGCTCTCTAGCCAGCCAGGGGTGACCTCATTGGGCCAGCCCTGGCCCATTTCGCTGCTGACTTGACAGGGGTGTGGCTTTGGTGGGGAAAGATACACACAGGATTTGTTTGCCGCAAGATGGCCGCTAGTTGAGATGACTTTGGAGAAAAAACACTTCGTAACTTCTCACTAGGAATGGAGTCTCCATATTCTGAGGCAGTCTATCTCTGCCCCAGATGTAGGGAATGAACAGCAGAGGAACAACCAAGTTGGCCACTGTTGGAAACTGCGGGGGGGGGGGTTCTAGCATTGTCTTACAAATCAATTTGAGCGTCAGAAACCCAAACAGGACCCAAGGTCTTGATCTGATTCAGATTCAGCAAGCCTGTACTGGATTACTTAATTTATTTTAACCTATGTATTAGAGTTGTTAGCCACTTTTCTAAACGTTTCAAAGGTAATAATTACAACATAATTATGCAGTTTAAACCCATCACTGCAGGTCCTTTCCTCTGCTGCCTACAGGAACTACTCCCTGCTCTCCTCCAAGTGACAACCTTTCACATACTTAAAGAGATCATGTCCCCTCTCAACCTCCTCTTCTCCAGGCTGAACATTCCCAAGTCCCTCAGCCTTTCCTCATAGGGCTTGGTCCCCAATTACCCACATACAAACACCTTTCTCTCCTGCCCCTTTACACAATCTGAATGATGTGTCTAAGGTTTAATTTACGAGAACCAGTCACTAAAAAAAAAAAAAAGAACCACAGACATGAGGATAGTTAAATAGCCTCCATAAGGCTATTTCCGATGACTCAGAGTTCCGACGACTCAGAATTGGAACTCTACAGCCTACAGATACCAAATGCCTTTCCCCCAGGAGCTAGGGTTGCCAGCCAGCTTGGGAAATTCCTGGAGAGGTTGAAGTTTGGGGTGAAGAGACAGGTAAGCAGGGGTGTGCAGCTATGGAGACCACCCTCGGAAACTGCCATTTTCCCCAAGGGAACTGATCTTGGTACCTGGAGATCAGTTCTAATCCCTGGAGATCACCTGGAGATGACTGACCATATAAACTGTAAATGTTCTAATTCCCATGAGCTGGACAGATCATGTCAAACCATCATAAAATTCATGAGGAAACTACAGGCCAGTAAGTCTGACCTGCAGGGAAGATAATGGAGTGGATTTTAAAGGGGGTGATCTGCAATCATCTGGAGAACAATTTGTTGATCCAGGGAAGTCCTCACAGATTTGTCTCCAACAGGTCCTGTCAGACCAACCTGGTTTCCTTCTTTGACTGCATGACGGGCTTAGCAGATTGTGGAAACTCAGTGGATGCTGCTAACCTGGATTTCAGTAAGGCTTTGGACAAGGTTCTCCATGATGGTTAAACTAGAGAATAATGGACTGGATTTTTGGATGGTTAGGTGGCTAGGCAGCTGGCTAGAAAACCTCACCCAAAGAGTCAATGGTATTTTATCAGAGTGGAGGGAGGTGAATAGCTGAACGCCCCAGGGCTTGATACTGGGTGTGGTACTTTTCAACATTTTTATCAATGATCTGGATGAGGGGGTAGGGGGACTCCTCATTCAATTTGTAGAGGACACCAAACTGGGTGTTGTAGCAAACACCCCCTAAGATAGAGATCGAGTTAGACTCATCTGTGACCATTCAAAGGATCTTGGCACACACTTGTTAAGATTTTGCAGTGCAGCTCCCCGTTACTCCTTCCCTTTCCTTCTCTGGTGTCTCCCTCACCCATTTCCTTCGTTGCCTCAACCCAGCCCTTGCTATGGGTCATATCAGACAGGGCATAGATCCTCTCCCCTTCCTAGAGGCATGAAATGCAGAGATGCCAAGACTGGAGGCGGGGTGTGTGCTCTACTAGTTTAAGTTCTGTCAGTTGCATGGCTGTTCAAAAGAGCCCATCCAGAAAGGAACGTACCATGTCCACCCCCCCACCCCCCCCACCCCACACACACACACATTTGCAAGAGAGACTGGGAAGATACCAACAGGGAAGTATCAGGGTAGGGAAGGGCCATCATGCAGCTGTTCCACTTGGCCCTGGTTTGGCAGTTAGGAAAAAGGTCACCCAGCCGATCATTTTCCATTTGGGCAGAGAAAGAGAGAGAGAGAGAGAGAGAGAGAGAGAGAGAGAGAGAGAGAGAGAGAGAGAGAGAGAGAGAGAGAGAGAGAGAGAGCACACATGGTGGTTGCATTGCTCAGCGCCTGCTCAGACACTCTGTTCTGCCTTGCCGTTCTGTAGCTGATTCATAAATTATGATGAATGTTATTAATGAACACAGGAGTTATAATTAACAGCAACGCAGGCTGTTTCCTTTGGTGTATTTCAAGGCTGGCATTTTCGTTGGGTGCCTTTCCTTCCTTCCACAAGGCTGGCTCTTGTATAATTAGGAACTGTTCCGCACTTTCACACACACACACACACAGGGTTGCCTACAGGCCTGGCCAGGAGGGGGTGGGATGCCCTGTCCCTTTAATATAGAGGCTTTGTGGCGGAGAGTGGTAAAGCAGCAGACATGTAGTCTGAAAGCTCTGCCCATGAGGCTGGGAGTTCAATCACAGCAGCCAGCTCAAGGTTGACTCAGCCTTCCATCCTTCCGAGGTTGGTAAAATGAGTACCCAGCTTGCTGGGGGGTAAACGGTAATGACTGGGGAAGGCACTGGCAAACCACCCCGTATTGAGTCTGCCATGAAAACGCTAGAGGGCATCACCCCATGGGTCAGACATGACCTGGTGCTTGCACAGGGGATACCTTTACCTTTTTGATGGAATGTTATTTGCCAGGTGATATTATCTGCTCTTGTGCCATGGAAAGGTTCACCTGCCCATTTCCACATGCTAAGCCTCTTTTGAAAGGACAGGACAAGTCTGCCTTGCTCAGAGAGCTTCGGACAGAGAGGGGTCTTCATTCCTGAAAGAGGTCCATGATTGAACCTGGAACTCACTGGGTGCTAAGCCTGTGTTCTCATTAAGCCAGGCCCGCTCTCATCTTCTGTTGCTCTGCCTAGCTCTGTCTTGTCTCCTCTGGCGGGCAGCAGCCTCTTGGGCAGAAAAGGCTCTTCCCCCACTTGCAACACCTCCATTGACAGCATCTGAACTTAGGGCCTCTTGCATGCAAAGTTGGTGCTCCACTTCTGGAGGAAATGACTGCTTTGGAGGGTGGGATCTTTGGCATTAAACCAAGTTCAGGTCTTCTCCCTCCCCAGCCCCCTCCTGAGTTCACTTCCATATCTCCAGGAATTTCCCAACCAGAGTTGGCACCCCATCTATTGCTGAGATATAGCTGCTAGCCAGGACAATATGTGGGCCTTGTCTTCTATCAAAGACCTACATGTTCCTTCTCTCTCCTGGATATGTCCCCAGTGGGTGTGGTCACACAGTTGTTCCATGAGCTCCAGGTGAACACCAGATTCAGCCTGGGACTGGGATACATTGGGAAAAGGGCCTGGAATCTTCCACAAGGACTGCTGTCTGATCTGAAAAGACCCTGGAGAACTGCTGTCTGCTCCACCCTGGAAACTGACATAGCAGTCCGTATGCAGCTCCCTTTATGGCGGACAGTGGCTCTTGGTGCCATCTTGGTTTGGAAAATGGCAACAGGCCAGTTTCAGGAGGGTCTTAGCAGCTTCTCCTTGCTCATCAAGGTCTCAACTTGAATTGTGCTGCTGGGGAGCTCTCAGGACCCGACCCCAGGGACAGACCTGGGGGAAACAGAATGTATAGCTAGGCCCTGTGTCAGGCAGCCATGAAGACCAAGAAAGGTCAGATCAGGCCCAAGAGCTTTTGTGGGCAAGTGGCCATCCTGGCAGTGAGCCACATACCAAACACCACTTGCAAATATACACCGAAATGCTAGAGAGAACCTCTCCTTTCCCCAGCTGGAATAAGAGCACAGCCACGCGGTTGAAAGCGGCTGAATAAGAAATGGCGGCTCCTTCATGGGGTTTTCCAAGCAAGGGATGCCCAGAGGTCATTTGCCTTTCTCTGCATAGCAGCTCAGGTGGTTTCCCTCGGTGGTCTCCTATCCATGTACACCCTGCTTGTTACACTCGCCTGGGCAGTCCTAACTTGAATGACCGAGGCTGCTTTCACACATGTTGGATTATGCACTTTCAGTACAATTGAATGGGCATTTGCAACTGAATTTTCTGGGTGAGAGAGAAAAATCCACCAGCAAATGCTCGTTAAAGTGCATTGAAAGTGTATTATTCAACCTGTGTGAAAGTGGCCATAAATCCATTAGAGCCTGATATGGCTCTGCAGCCTTCTTCTATCAGGCACAACTACAAATATTTCTGCTTCTGCAGCTGGATGCTCAGTATGTGATCCTGCATACTCTGCAGAAGCTCCCATTCATTTCAGAGGGAACACAGTTCATCTGTAGATTAACTATGTGCAGGATTGTGTCTTTAATCTCTGCTTCCCTAGGATAACGCTTGTACTTATATACTGGGTATCATCATAAGTCAGTGGCCATAGTTTCCAGAGCACATGAACCTGAAGTATTTCAGAGAAATGCAGAGCTGGGGTTGCCAGCCTCCAAGTGGGACCTGGAGATCCCCCAGAATTACAGTTCAGCTCATTTTCAGATGACAGAGAACTGTTTCCCCGGAGAAAATGGTTGCTTTGGGGGTGCCCTTGTACCCCACGGAAGCCCTTGTCCACCCCAGGCTCCATCCCCAGCTATCCAGGAGTTTCCCAACCTGGATCTCCCAACCCTACCCTCCATCCCCTGCAGGGCACTGGACATGCAGCTCTATCATTCTGCACAGAACGCCAGTTAGTCCGACCCTATCTTCCTGTAATGTGTGTCCATTACAATGCAAAGGTTTTTTAGGGACCCTCCTATTGCTCATCTTTATTCTTCCACCATCTGCATAGTGTCAACGCAAGCCACAGTCACCCTAGCAGGCGCCCTGTGCCAATGAGAAAGACTTCCAAAAGAGCACAACGTGCTTTCCTGAAGCCTAGGCGGGTTTCCTTGCCCACTCTATATACCCAGATCCTTCTCTCCTATTTAGGGAGGGGGCAGCCGAAGTCAACGAGTCTTCAGAAGGGACGGCGCACAAGCAAGCCGCTTCTGACTGAGTACGGAGCCGCAGCTAGTCTCTCCTGGATGCAGTTCAAGTTGAGGTCCTTCTTGACGTCAGAGGCCTTAATAGCTCCACCGTGAAGAGGAAATCTGCTTATGAAGGGGCACAGGGAGAGAACGTAGGCACCTGGACTGGCAGGAGGGAAGGGGGCAAAGCAGAGCAGGTACTCCCCGGGCAGCCGAAGGGGGAGTCCGCATAGAGAAATGGAGGGAGGGGGACTGGAAGGTCTCTGCAGAAACGGAGAGGGGATGCGTTTGTAGCTGAAACTAAAATTCAGATTTAAAAAAATAGAGGGCTTGTTTTCCATTATCCAGACAGTGGAGAGAGGTATTTTCTAATGCAAATCTGAAATCACAGAATGTTGATGAAGATTTCCCCCTCTCCCCACCCCCTTCCGTTTTGCCCTTTGACTGATTATAAAGTTCTAAAGTCATTAACTTGTTTTTGTTCTTTAATGGGAAGATCAGCCTACAATGTGATAACTGCCTTGCTGGTCATTTAAGAATGGACTCGCTTAGCCTTTGAATTTGGGTCATGACCATCTCTGGGAAGATTAGCTAGGAGATGTACCCTCATCCTCATAGATTTGTTTTCTTGAGCACCTGCAGGGCTGAGGCAATTTGGACAAAACACTAGCAAGGCTGTGCAGGAAGGTCTGTGATCTAAGCAAGAAAAGGCACAGAGAAGAAACAAGTCAAGAGGCAGTGCTGTGGCTCAGTGAAGAAACAAAAGTTTTGCATGCAAAAGGCCTCAGGCTCAACCCCAGGTATTTCCATTTTAAAGGGTCAAGAAGCACATAAGGTGAAGAGTTGGTTTTTATACTCCGCTTTTCACTGCCTGAAGGAGTCTTAAGGTGGCTTACAATCACCTGCCCTTCCTCTCCTCATAACAGACACCCAGTGTGGTAGGTGGGGCTGAGAGAACTTGGACAGAACTGCTCTGTAAGAACAGCTCTGACAGGATTGTGACTAGCCTGAAGTCACCCAGCTGGCTGCACGTGGAGGAGCAGGGAATCAAACCCGGCTTGCCAGGTTAGAAGCCCTTGCTCTTAACCATCACACCAAGCTGTGTTTGTAAGGTTGCTTATATACTGGGATTATTGCAAAAAGGTCTTTATTTCATTAAAACATATTTCCCTAAAAATGTGGTAAATAACAAAGGGTAGAGAAGAATTTTGGATGAGTTAAAAGGGCAATTTTACTGATATTATTGCAAATGAAAATTGAGTGAATATCTGGGGAGAAATAAAAAGCCGAGGAAAAGGTCCTGCTGAATTTATGAGGTTTACAGATGCACGAAATAGTATAATCACTCAGCAGGGGAAAAGCAGTGGGCAAACAGGAGGAGAAAGTAGTCACGGCAGAAACTGATCAGAATTCATGTTTTTAAGAAATAAGAACCCGTTTTCTGGAGGGAACAAGCCAAGAAACATCATAAAAGCCAGCTGAAGACTGGCTTTCGAGAGTCAGCAGTCCAGACTCCAGCTGAAGCCCCCCCCCATGTCCAAATTATCCCAGAGACTACAATAACAACAATAGAGCAAAGTGGGAAAAATTTTTTTTTAATGTTAAGGGAATAGCCTAGATCTTTGGGGAAGTCATGAAGCCCTGAAGCACAGAAAGAAAACATGAAAGAAGGATAAGAAAGATAAAACTGGGATCAGGAAGAGAACAAAACTAGAAGAATCCGTGCTCACTGCCACTGAGGGTGTCAAGGGATGCTGACTTGGAACGCACAATGTTGTTAATAAATAAACCCAACCGAG
Source organism: Paroedura picta (assembly GCF_049243985.1). Lineage (NCBI taxonomy): Eukaryota > Metazoa > Chordata > Lepidosauria > Squamata > Gekkonidae > Paroedura > Paroedura picta. The sequence continues at coordinate 28,061,252 of NC_135369.1, read as the reverse complement.
TAGAAGGAGGAAGCAAAAATAACCTCATCCACTGTAGCACAGAGGCGTGATATGAACATCCAGTGGCATATAGATGCAGGAGGATTAAAAATGGCAAGGAGGAGGGGACCAGGGGGACCATCAACAGATGCAGTTTACTCAGTTTGTCCATTTTGAGCAGGGGTCCAATGTCCCATTAGGTCCTCTCTCTGGCTGTAAATCTCTAAAGCCCTTCACTGCTCTGGAGATCATGGCCGCTTCTAATCTTTCCTCGTAACCCTAGCAAGAGGGGCAGGATTTAGGCACTGCCCAAGCCCAGGGATGTGGCCAGTGATGGGCAGTTGCAGCTGCCTACCACACTGTACCAGTTGAGTTAGCACCACTGCCAGTGCTGGTGTCCCTGCTGGGGCTGGAGGCAGAGCTAAAATCAGGCCAGGGGAGGGGGATTTCTGGCAGGGGTCCCTGGAACTGTGATTAAGGGACGCTCTCCATTCGACCTGCCATTTTTAAAATGTGGAACTGGACTCTGAACCCACCCACCCCATGTCACGTGCTTTGACTGAATGCAATTCAATGCTTGTTTCCATATGCAGGCTGTCGACATGTGCAAAGGATCACTGGAGTCCTGTAAACATGTTTCGGCTTATAACATGAGGTTAGGAAAGAGCGACTATGAATTCCCCTGAAAAACAAAGCCAGGAACCAATAACAGGGACAATCTGGGGTTGATACTGTGTATTCAGCCATACACAAGTTGACCTGACCAGATAGCCCAGGCAAGCTCGATTCTGGCAGATCTCAGAAGCTAACCAGGGTTGGCCCTGGCCAGTACTTGAAAGGGTGACCTCCAAGGAATACCAGGGCCAGGTCCCTGGGGCAGGCAGTGGCAGACCACCTCCCGACACCTCTTGTCTGACAGCCAGACAGTCCTAGGATCTCCTACCTATATTACACACATGCCATAAGATAGATAAACAAATAAATAACCACATGAAGATGACATAAGATTAGTCAATATGCATGCAAAGAATTGTGCCCACAATACACAGATTATGCAGTCCTTCACCATGACATATCTCCAGAGCTAAGATGAATGGCTGAAAAAGACATCTGTGACAATCCAAAAGATCTTGCCACACACTTGTTAAGATTCGGTACTCCCTTGGACTCCTTGGACTCAGTAAATTCGAGATTCCTTATTGATGTGCCATTTCCTTTTTCCTTGGACTGTATTATGGCCACAAAATCCATACACTTTTGGTGCACCCATAAATCATCATCGCATGAGAATTACATATACTGTGTATCTGTCCCACTTATATTTCTGGTAAGGGCTTGGAGGAGCATGTCTCATAGCTTAAGTGCCACTCAGCGCTTAACACCCACTCAGGGCAGCTGTCCTGCCTCTGAGTGCCTCCTCCTCCAGTTGGCTTGCTTGTCTGTCTGTCCAGCGGCCAGCCAATCACCTTCCATCCCCCACCCCTGACCACCCCCTCCTCCTTCCACTTCCCTCTGAGGCTTGGAGGCTGCAGATCCCTGCTGCATGAGAGCTGCCCCTGCTGATGAGTTCCCTAACAGCTGCCTGCAGCCTTTCCCGGTCCTGGAGGGAGGGGGAGGCCGTCCACTGTGTTCTTCCACCCCACCCCACCCCACCCCCCTAATCTAGCACCCCTTGTATTCCTCAATGCAACAGACCTGGCCCCTAGTATAAATATAAATATCATATAAATTGCTTTCTGAATAGCCCTGCGTGCCCTCATGCCAGTTCAGTGCGGTAGTCCAAGAGCTGGAGTAAGATCTGTGAAACCCCAGTTCAAATCCCCACATGTGCCCCTGAAGCTCACTGGTGGACCAGGGGCCAGTCCAGTCTACCTCTTTCAGTCCAGTCTACCTCACAGGGTGATCGTTGTCAGGATAAAATGGAGATGAGAACAACGTTGTAAGTTGTTTTGGGGTTCTCTTTTGGGAGAGGAGGGGGATAGAAACATGTAAACAACATGCACCCTACAAACAAAGTAAATGCACCCTACGGGGAAATCTACAAGACCATCCACAGAAAGGGATGAACAGAGGCTGCGGGCAGGGATCTAAATAAAACAGGGCATATTTGCTCATTTCTTTTCGATGCCTTCCTCTTGAGTTGGGCTCAAGTCCGAAGGCTAGGCTAACTTGCCAGAAATGCTCATGGTATCCTTGGGCCCGCATTGACTGACAGACTGTCAGCTCTGCTGCATCTGCAATATAGCCTGGGCTTCCTAGATGTCACCAGGAGGGCAAAGGAAAGTTGCCGGGCAGGAAAGCGAAGGCTTTTTCGGGAGGCAGAGTCCTGTTGCATCACGGCAGGAAGCTTCTTGGGGAAGGGGGAGCCATTGTTCTTGTTTATTTTCCCATACAAATGTGTAGCGGCTTCTAGAACTTCTGGAAAAGGTGATGCAGGGCAGAAGAGCCAGGCTCCTGCGCCTTGACAGACCTTGTCATGCAACGTACTGCTGATTTATGGAAGGCGTTGCTGTGGGCTTCCAAAAGGGATCGGATGAATTCACGGAGAAGCCCATCAGAAGTTAACATCCTAAGTGGAGCTGCAGCCTTCTAAGCCCATTGGTTTTGGGGCTACTGATATCCATTAATAACTATTTCCCTATAGTTTTCTAGCCATGAGGTTGTTAGGGCAAGGCATACTTTTAAAAATAAATAGCAGGTTTGGGTCAAAGGCTGAAGGTCCCACGTGCAATCTCCAAGGTTTTCCAAAGGACTGGGCACCAGGTAGCAGATAACAGCCCCGGACAGCCCAGGCTGGCCCCATCAGACCTCAGAAGTTAAGCAGAGCCAGCCTTGGATGGAAGACCATCAAGGAATATCCGGGTTGTGACACAGAGACAGACAATGGCAAACCACCTCTGAATGCCTCTTGCCTGGAAATCCCTGCAGGGTCACCATAAATCAGCTGTGGCTTGATGGCCAAAGGGGGGGAAACAAGGTCATATGAGAGTTCTCTACAGAGAAAGATAGATCATTGGCTTTGCTCAGGAAGGAAGGAAGGAAGGAAGGAAGGAAGGAAGGAAGGAAGGAAGGAAGGAAGGAAGGAAGGAAGGAAGGAAGGAAGGAAGGAAGGAAGGAAGGAAGGAAGGAAGGATAAAGTGAATGCTGGGAGGAAGGAAGGCAGGAAGGGAGGGGGAGGTTCTGCAAAAGAGAAACCATGACATCCAGATGTTAGATTTTGTACTGATCTGCTTTGTTTTCCAGATCTCTGTAGTACAACTGAGAAAAAGCCTCTGACATTCTTCAAGCCAATCTGCTAGCACTATTACCAGTACAAACCCTCAACCCTCACCCTGCAGATCTGAGATGCTCTTCAGCTGGCAGTCCTATCATTAAAACTCCTACACAGGGATGACCCAAAACAGGCACCCAAAGAACAAGAAATGTATCAATTCTAGCTTTCATGCCCTTGTGATGGTTTGTCAGCATTAAGCCTACCCATCCCAACCCAGGCAGCAGAAAATGTGTGTGTGTGTGTGTTTTGGGAGGGTAGTCATTATCTGAAGAAGAAGAGTTGGTTCTTCTACCTTGCTTTTCACTTCCCAAAAAGTTCTCAAAGGGGCTTCCAATCGCCTTCCAATCGCCACAGACACCCTGTGGGGTGGGTGAGGCTGAGAGAGCCCTGATATTACTGCTTGATCAGAACAGCTTTATCAGGGCTGTGGGGAGCCCAAGATCACCCAGCTGGCTGCATGTGGAGAAACGGGGAATCCAACCCAGATTGCCAAATTAGAGGCTACCACTCTTAACCAGTACCCCACGTTGGCTCTTTCTTTTTACGTCTACTGCTGGTGGTAGATCCTCCATTGAGATATGCTATGAATTATGGCATCTGTGCTCAGAGGATGCATTGGGGGATGTTTCCTTCCTCAACTCAAAAGGAATCCCAGCATCATGTGTGCTCACAAACAAACCAGGGCCTCATTATTTCTCATCCTCCCAGCTCTGCATAGAGGCCTTGACTGCTTTGAATCTCCCCGCCATGAGTGATGTTTTTCAAAGATCAGCCCTCCTCCTCTGTGCAGGGTGAGGGGCTACGCTGCAGCTGCCTAGCAGGCAGGGCTGTTCTGTGCCAGCTCAGCAGTGAGGAACAGTGTTGTTGTGGGTGGCTGTATCCTCAAGGTTCTCAGACAGACTGGGCCATGTAGCCCTTTGTCTGCAAAAGCTCTGGTTTTTGGGATACATGAAGCTGCCTTATACTGGATGAGGACTTTGGTCCATTAAGGTGAGTATTGTCTACTCAGGTGGCTCTCCAGGGTCTCATCATCTGCCACCTTCCAGCTGGAGATGCCAGGGATTGAACTTGGGACCTTCTGCATGTCAAGCAGATGTTCTGCCACTGAGCCATAGCCCCTCCCAAGTCAGATCATATTGGTTGTTGTGGGTTTTCCAGGCTGTGTGTCTGCGGTTTGGCTGCTTTAGTTCCTGATGTTTTGCCAGTGACTGCAGCTAGCCTCTTCAGAGGTAGGACTCGGCAAGATGGGAATTTCTCCATGCCAATATCCCATCTTGCCAAGTCCTACCTCTGAAGATGCCAGCTACAGTTACTGGCGAAACATCATAGATTAAAACTACCAGACCATGGCCACACAGCCTGGAAACCCCACAGCAACCAGTTAACTTCAGCTGTGAAAGCCAGATCATATTCCTGGTGCCAACTCATGGCTGTATTTGTGTGCTGCCCATTATCCTACATTGGTCTGGATGGAAAGTTCCGGATGGAATAACATTCATTCATGCAGTCATTACAGAATCACAGAATCATAGAGTCAGAAAGGGCCATGCAGGCCATCTAGTCCAACCCCCTGCTCAACACAGGATCAGCCCTAAGCATCCTAAAGCAAACATTTATCTCTCGATTTCTCGATAAGCAAGTCAGTCTCCATAGCTAACATAGAATTCAGTTAGATAAATTGACTATTGATTTGACTGTGCCTAGCTAACTATGAATTACATTTTAAAGAGTCCATGAGATTAGCGGGCTAGAAAGGTAGACCAGCTAATAATTACAGCAACATTTAGATAGATAGAAATTTTATTACGGTTTGCACCAGACATATAACAGAGGGAATTTTACAATGCATCCCAGATAAAACATGATGTTAATAAAATGTATCGTGGATTTTTAAAACTAGAGAAGAAATAGCTTTGAGCCTGAAACACGATCCTCATATTTCATTTTTCATGGTGGACCCTGCCAGTTCCATGAACTCTACATACTATTGAACAAAATTTAGCAACAGGTTTTGTGATTTTGGGGGATTCATCAGACAGTAATTTATTGATAATGTCTGTGTTATGTGTTACAGTTTGTCCTAACTTTTGCTTTACAAAGGGATGGATGAACTCAGCTCGGCCCTTTGCATAGAATACAGCAATATATATATTTGAACTCCAAAAAGGCATTAACCCAGCAAATTGTACTATAGAGAATACAAGGAATTATTCTAATAAGAGATATGAACATGGTCATCATTACAGGTGGGTCGCCATGTCAGTCGGCAATAGGAGAACAAGACACAAGTCTTGTAACATCTTAGAGACCCTCAAGATTTCCAAGATAGCAGCCTTCAAGGAGCTGATGATGCCCAGAGAAGGGAGCTTTAACTTGAAAGCTTCAATCCTGGAAATCATGTTTATCTGTAAGGTGCTACTGGACTCAAGTCACCATGACAGTAACTCATGGAATCCCAAAGGCAACATCCACTCATTCCAGAATATTCACTTCTTTATTTGGGCTACGCGCTTACCTCCACTCAGTGAAGACTCAAACCAGCTTGCAATGTCAAACAGCAACAACAGCTAACAGAAAACCAATGCCTACCCCCAATATTTAAGCCCAGGTTCCTTTGCAACAGACCTACCTGCCATCATTGATGGGTTGAAGAGGAGGCGGCAATAATCCTTGATGACAAAAGGCGCTCTCTTTTCAAATGGATTGATCATATTGGTATCTTGGCCTGCCGTTAAGGATCTCAGACCCCTCTTTCTCCTTCCCTTCCTTTTATCCTTGCAATGATCCTGTATTGTAGCTTAGGCAGAGAGTGACGGACCTGGCCCAAGGTGAGCTTCCATGTCACCTGGATGATTTGAACCGGAGTCTCCTGGGCAGACACGCTAGCTCAGGGGTAGTCAAACTGCGGCCCTCCATATGTCCATGGACTACAATTCCCATGAGCCCCTGAGTATTTCATGGACATCTGGAGGGCCGCAATTTGACTACCCCAGCTGCTAACCTACCTTTATTCTTGCTTAAACTTAGATATCACTTTTCTGTCACACAAGGACCTTAAAGGTGCTCCACAATAAAGTGACCCTTTCAAACCAATAGCATGAAAGTCAATCAATCAACAAGAAATGGCAGGAGACAGCTATACACAACTGCAGAAGATGAGGAGGCAGGGACCTGGTGAGGAGACTGCTTGAAGACCACAAAAACCATCCTGAGCTTTCTTTTAAGAAGTGCAAAGCTAAACAGCCAACAAACTGAAGCTGCATAAGAACATGAGAAGTGCCTTGCTGGATCAGGTCAGTCGTCTGCCTAACCCAGGAGACCAAGGCCTTTCTCTGAGGTTGGCCCCTAATACTGGTGTTCAGAGCTTTACTGCCTCTGAGCATGCCCTTGGCCTTTAGTCACCTTGACCACTAGCCATTGATGGACCCCACAAATCTGTCACATTTCATTTTAAAGCCATCTGTGCACAGGGCCATCGCTACATCCACTTAGGGTTGGCAGGGGATTGTGGGGTGGGGTGGCCAGATCCAGGCTAAGAAATGCCTAGAAGTTTGGGGGTGGAGCCTTGGGGAGGAGAGGAGAGGGACCTCACTGTGAGTACCATGCCATAGCGTTCACCCTCCAAAGCCTCCATTTTTTCCAGGGGAATTAATCCCTGTAGTTTCATGATGATCTGTAATTCTAGGGGTTCTCCAGCTCCCACCTGGAGGCAGGCACCTTTACATCCACTGTCAGTGAATTCCACAATGTGATTACTCGGTGAGTAAATAAGCATCTCCTTTTGACTATCCTGCATCTATTGCCCTTAAATTTCATTGAGTTCCAGCATTAGAACAGCATTTTAATTTGGGGCGTCCCCTTCCTGATCGGCCATTCTGGAGGCTACCAGCCTTTTGAACACTCACCCTGTAGTGTGTCCTTGAACTATCTCCGTAGGAGGAACATATTTAGGGAGAATTCAGCTTGAACTGGACACACACCGGAGAGCTCTTTGTTCATTTTGGGACTGTCGTAAGTAAATTGCTACGATTATCTTGGAATTGTCTAGAGCTGCAATATTGTTTAGAACTGATTTTCATATGAAAGCTACTGACACTCTGGCTTCTAAAAGCTCTCATCTGGTTAAGTATCTGTTTCCCTCCCCTTCTCTTCTGGAGAAATATTGAGCCTTGCCGTGTCTCGGTAGGCCAGAGCTAAATAATCCCTCTGGAACCCATGCCTGGGACCTGCACATCTGAGATGCTTATGCATATGTCCCCTGACACAGGCACTGAGGTGACAAAGGCACGGATATGGCACTCCCCAAATGAATTCTGCCTTCTATTCTATCCCCATTTTTGTGGTCTGCTTGGGTCTGCACAGTCGGGTTGCCAGCTCTGGGCTGGAAAAAATCTGGAGACTTTGGGGGTGGAGCCTGGAGAGGGTGGGGGAGGGGAAGGACTTTAATGCCCCACAGTCCACCTTCTAAGCAGCCGTTCTCTCCAGGGGAACTCATCCCTGTTGCCCGGACATGAACTGTAATTTTGGGGGATCCCCAGGTCCCACCTGGAGGCTGGTATCTCCACTGCAAAACCAGGGGTTGCCAAGAAATTAAACTTAGTTCAGTTATTCTCAAACTTTTTTTGAAATGTGGCTCCCTTCTCAACCAGCCCTACTCTCCCACTCTACTTCCAAGCCACAAGCAGACACCTCTTCAGTGTGAGAATGCCCACAATCTTTCCTCACCGGTCTGGGTATGGAGAGCCATTGGTCTGTAATGTGTAAGGCAGCTATGCAGATGGGGCGCTCACTTGACACGGGCAGGCGTTAGGCCAGATAGAGAAGGAAGCAGGAGAAGCTACCCTAGCCAGAAGCTCCTCCCTTTCTGTGGTTTCCATCCTGGGCCTTATTTCCATTTCATGGCTTATTGTATCCTGCCATTTCCCGGGCCTAACAGCTGGGGAGGCAATACTGCTGAATCTCCACTAGCAGAACAGAAGTGCCCCGATTTTTCCCTGCTAAGGGATCCTTCCCTCGATCCTGGGATTTCCCAGAGTCTTCTCCAAAGGGAAAGGACAGTGGATCACAAGAGAATTCCTCTGGCCACACCTACATTCTTTCCCTCATTCCTTGGCAGCCATAAGGGGTAGAAACTTGGGAGGTTTTAATGGAAAGCAGAGATTCCCAGGGAGCTGAATGCCACACCGAATTCCACATTCTCTCTTTTTGGCAGAATCTCGGCATGTGTGCAGCCCTCTCACAGGAAGGATCTCACTCACTCGAGAGCCTGCTGTCTTGAGCCTACTGAGACCTGAGTTATCATAGGATTCAGACTGGTTTTGACATCAGCGGAGTGACAGGACAGGGAAGAGCTGTCAGTGGAAGGTTGTGGAGAACTGGGGGGGGGGGCAACAGAATGTGGCTGTGAGAGTCAAGGGAGGGAAGAAGAAAGAGCCTGGAAGGTTCATTTCCGGCACACTGCAGGAAGTCCTTACGGAAATTAAAAGAACACCTGACACCATAGGGAAGGGACTTGTATTCTTTTTTCCAGGGATCCAGGCTCCAAGCAGGACTTGGGCATCTCCTGGAATGACAGCTCATCTCCAACCTACAGAGATCGGTTCCCCTGGAGCAAAGGGATGCTTTGGAGGGTGGACTGAATGGCCTTGTACCCCATGGAGGTCCCTGTCCTCCCCAGGCTCCATCCCCAATTCTCCAGGAGTTTCCTCCTCCCCCCCCCCCCATATACACCAATGGCCAACAATCCTACCAAGGGTTGCCACCTTTCCAGCTTTTCTGCAGGCTCTGCTCCTGCATCTTTAGTGGTAGACAATGCCAGCAAGTCACAGCCAGCTGATGGCAACTACATGGGGTTTTCAAGGCAAGGGACCTTCAGAGGTGGGTTGCTCCTGTCTGCCTATGCATGGCAACCGTGGATTTCCTGAGAGGTCTCCCACCCAACTACTGGGAACAGCTAACCCTGCTTAGCTTCCAGGATCAGGCTAGCCTAGTCCATTTGGGTCCTGTGTCTTTACCAGTAGCCTAACAAGCAGAAATTCACCAGGTGAAGCATTTCCCTAAATGGCATTTTTGCTTTACCAAGAACAATGCTGCCTAGTTCATGTCTGCATGCCAGGCTGCTACTAACCATGAAAAGGCATTGTTATCCCATCAAGAAGCCTTTGTGAAAAGTTTTTTAAACCAGGCAAAAACAGGAGGAAATGTAGAAGAGGAAGAGTTGATTCTTATATGCCCATTTTCTCTACCAGAAGGAGCCTCAAAGCAGCTTACATTCGCCTTCCCTTTCCTCTACCCACAACAGACACCCTGTGAGGTAGAAGAAGAAGAGAAAGAAGAGTTGGTTCTTATATGTCGCTTTTCTCTACTTGCAGGATTCTCAAAGCAGCTTACAGTCGCCTTCCCTTTCCTCTCCCAACAACAGACACCCCGTGAGGTGGGTGAGGCTGAGAGAGCCCTGATATCACTGCTCGATAAGAGCAGCTTTATCAGTGCCGTGACGAGCCCAAAGTCACCCAGCTGGCTGCATGTGGAGGAGTGCAGAATTGAACCTGGCTTGCCAGATTAGAAGTCCGCACTCTTAACCACGACACCAAGCTGGTGCCGTGATTAAGAATGTTAGCATCGGGGGAACACAAGTTGAAATCCCCAGTTGGTCACCCAGCTGGCTGCATGTGGAGGAGAGTGAAATCAAACCCAGCACTGCAATTGCACAGGCTCATGTCCTGTCAGTTCATTTCCATTGATTCGACAGGACATACATTTCCAGGGGTAACTTTTTGTTTTCCATCCAATTAGGATGGACATTTCAGTGACTGGGTAGACCATGAGATCTTGCCTTCCAAACGTCTGGCACTTAGAAGAAATGGACCTCATTTTGCTCCCAATTACAGGAAGAACAATTCTGCATCTAATTTTTTCCCCAGGCCACTGGGATGAAATTTTCAAGGGCCTTCTCTGCCAAGTTTTAGGGAGGCAGAATGAAAAGGTCTTTCTTGTTAAACAAATTTAAATTCTTCTTTCTACCCTGGGTGCCAGGAGGCATTCCAAGAAAACAGATGCAGATAAGCATTTCACATTCCAAGAAAGGCAGGTGAAAGTAATGTCAGAGGAGGGAGGGAGCATGTACAGTATTTGCTGGCGTATAAGACTACTTTTCCCCCCTGAAAAACATGCCTCCAAGTGGGGGGGTCGTCCTATATGCCAGGTGCACTTCAGTTGGGATAGACATAGCTGCCCATAGTGGCCGATAGTACTGTATTTTGAGTGGAAATGTTGGGGGGTCGTCTTATACACCAGCAAATACGATAGTTGGCAAGCCAGTGTTCCAGGGTGGGCTCTGGAAGGCAGGTGCTGAGAGGTGTGTAGCACTCCAAGAACACAGCACTGGCACTCAGCAGCTCTGGGACAGGTATACTTTGACAAACACCTCAGCTGCTCTGCAGAAACTGTAACAACATGTTACAGAGAACATATACACTCCCAATCTCTCCACAAGAGAGTCTTTGGCAAGGGCATATAGAAATGGTGGCTCTGATGCCACTTGTAGATAATCTCAAAGGCTGTCCCCGGGTTGCTAAATCAATGGAATCACAATGCTCAGATATCTGCTGACTGCACCAAGCGTGCACAAGAGTCGGTTTGATGTAGTGGTTAGGAGTGCGGACTTCTAATCTGGCAAGCCAGGTTTGATTCTGCCCTCCCCCACATACAGCCCGCTGGGTGACCTTGGGCTCGCCGCGGTACTGATACAACTGTTCTAACCGAGCAGTAATATCGGGGCTTTCTCTGCCTCACCTACCTCACAGGGTTTATGTTGTGGAGTGAGGAAAGGGAACCTGATTGGAAGCCACTTTGAGACTCCTTCTGGTAAAAAAAAAAGCGGCATATAAGAACCAACTCTTCTCCTTCTATCTTCTTCTATCATTATCCTTGGTGGCAAGATCTATATGTCTCTGCTGGTTGGACAGTGCCCCTGTTACTCCCATCATCTAGTGATTCGCTCTCTCCCCTTCCCACTGCCCTGGCCAGACTATGAAAAAGAATCAAGGAGATCAACGTTTTCTGATTGCTTCCAATTTAGGTATAATACAAGATTGAACATCAGGGAGCCATGTTTATTTGTTTTTGTTTGTAGGGAGGGGGGTTAAGGCACATCCCTAGAAGGGAAGATGTATCATGGAAATGCAGCTGCAGGGAATGGGAATGACTACAGTAATTCAGGATAGGATCCTTTAAGACTGCCAGATTCAGAAGGAATAGGGAAAAATCACAAATTGGCTGGCAGAAATTGCATATAGGAAACGCGGGGGGGGGGTGAGAAGTAAAAAGGGAGATTATGTCTTCAGAGGTAGTTTTGAGCAAGTTACGTTCTTAGACCCCATTTATTCTGTGAGGCAGCCTGCTGTGCAGAACAGGTGTGAAAGTGAATTATAGGGACTGTGGAGCACTGGATATACCTATGCTACAAGTCTATACCAGTTTTCCTCTTATTTAATAGCCAGGGTTCTCAACCAGGTGCCCCAGGAAACTGGGTTATGAGTTAAGAGTCTCGAGGAATTAATTCTTAGCACTTTTGAAAAACTTCTTTGCCTCTGGGGAGGGAAACAGTGTCCATCAAACCATTTTGAACCCAGTTTACATGTGCAGTACAGTTGGGCCTGTAAAGCAGCCCTAGAAACTATAATCACAAATAAGCCACAGGATGCAATTTGACCCCCGCCAGCTCTAGGTCACCTTTGACTGGTGTTTCTAGGTCACTGGTGTTTCTCAGCCAATGAGGGCACAGTAAGTTGAGCAACTGGAAGGTCTCTGGGGCAACATATTTTAGCAGCTCTGACGGACACCAAGGCCCTTGGACTGCTAGACCCTGCTTGTCTGCCCTGGTGCCTCAGACAGTGGATGTTGACACGTAGCTCGAAGTTCATCATCTAAGGGGAGATTTCCTGTGTCATCAAAGAATGAGATCAGGAAATGGTTTTGGAGATAAGCGTGGCCCTGTGAGCAAAGCCAAGGATAATTTCGAGCAAACGGCAGAGCAGAGTTTCACAGTCAAGGCCGGCGCACGGATACCAGAGATAGCGAACATTCTGTGTCGCGCATGGGGAGGGGTGGCTTTGTGGCTGGCCAGCCCCAATGGGCTGTTCACTCTTCAGAGACATTGCTGGAATGGCCAACCAGCTTTGCCCACCAAGTCTTTGGAGCTGCAGTGTTTTAAGGGTTGGTCAACCGGAGAGGAGATGTCCAAGACTGCATGACTCTTCCCTTTCTTGATTGGACCACTCATTCCCACCAAGCCCCATGCAGCCTTCCAAAGATGCCTCCAATGCTGTCTTGTACAGAGTGGCATCCCTCTAAGCCTTTTTTGGATGCAGAAGACTCTAACTCTGCTAGGATGCCACTAGCAATCCTGGGTCTCTTTTAACTGACGATGGAAGGGGTTGAATGCTGGCCTATACCAAACGTCTGCTTTACCACCAAGTTATCGGGGCTCCCTTTCAAGATCCCTTGCAAGATTTGTAGAGGATGCTGGGAGATGATTCTGAAATCCTTCAAAAATTGCACAGAATAATTGCAGTGGACCAGTGGGCAGAGTTGATGTCTTTGGCTGAGTCTGTCCCTGACACATGGGAGGAGAGTCCACCAGAGAAGACTCACAAGGGACTTCCCTTCTCTGTCACTTGACCAGGGTCATTTGGACTGGCAGCTGTTCTCTGGGAACAAAACAGGGCCTTTCCCAACACCTGTTGTCTGAGATCCTTAATGGTGGAGATGCCAGGCAGGACCGAATCTAGAACTTTCAGAATCCAAAGCATGTGCAGGCCCTCCCACCTGACACCACGGCAATCTCCAGGCATAATTATGTTTCACTTTGGCTTTTGGTTTACACAGCCCATGATCATCAACAGTAGATCAGATTCACAGAAATGAGTGATGGAAGTGCCTGTGTGACTCTTTCCACGGTAATAATCTAGTTCAGCACATGTAGGATTTAAGGGAAACTTTCCGGCTCCAAGACGACAGCTCAGATCTTGCTTTTCTGACCGGCCCATCTGGGTTAAAATGACAAAAACCCTCTTGCAGGGCCTTCCCTTATAGTAGCAACGGTGCATTTAAATGGCTGGATTTCTTCAAATGAACTCGGACCCTATTTGTCACATCCCAGTGCAACACTCCCAGCTGCAAATGTGGCTCAATGCTCATGACATTTTGCTATGGGAATCTAGTTATTGTTTTTGACCCCAGATTTGACCTAGGAATTATGCATCTGCTTTTGTAGGCATCAGTCCACGGCGTGTAGCTCCCCTTCCACCAGCAGCTCTTTCTTTTTTTCTTAAGGATGAAGCTCTGAGCTTGGCTCCCCGACCCTTTCTCCCAGCTGCTAGACTGCCAAAGCTAGCTCTTCGTCCACTCTTCCCTCCCCCACCCCTCCATAATCCCACCTAATCTCTCTTCACATTTTGCTTTCAAATCCAGCCTCCTTCCGCTTCCCTGGATTAAATTCCCTGGACCAATTTTGTGTGCGAGGATTTCAGCGGGGCTCGAACCGGCACACTCCGTGAGTGTGAGCTACGGAAGGACAAGCAAGGCTGTGAGGAAAAACCATGGAGCCAGTAGCACACAGATGAAGGAGGCGGGGAGAGGCTTAAATAAAAAGACCTCCTTGCTTCTGACTCTTGCACACTCTTCGCTTGGGGCTGTGGCAGAGGGACAGAGCATCTCCACGATTGCAGAAGGTCCCTACCCCAGCATCACCAGCTAAAAAGGCTCAGGCATTCAAAGATGCAAAAGACCTCGAGAGCCACCTCTGCCATTATGGGTGGACGATGCTGAGCTTGGTAGACTAAAGGTTTGACTCATAGAATCCTAGAGTTGGAAGGGGCCATACAGGCCATCTAGCCCAACCCCCTGCTCAACGCAGCCTGAAGCATCCAGGATAAGCAGCCTCTGCTTGAAGACAGCCAGTGACTCTGTCTAAGGCAGCTTCATGTGTCCGTGTGCACAGCTGTTACTCACTGCAATGAGTCTTGCACCAGGAAACTTCCCACTGGGAATGCATGGCAGCTGACAAAGTATCTCTTTGACAGGTTCCCCTCTGGAAGGAGCTTGTAAATGATGCATCCAAACAGGTGAGATGGACATGGACAGAATTCCTAGCAACTCATGAGCGAAACTTTCATGGGCACACAGCATCCACTGGAAGATGCTTTCTCCCATCCTTTCCTGGTTTTGTCTTTCAAAGTGGTCCTCCCCGCACTGCTTTTAGCCTCTGAAGGGGGAAAGGCATGTGATCAGCCCTTTGCCTGTCCTTGGAGGCTGAGAGCAGCATGGGGCGATTTCAGCTGGGGAGGTCAGTTCCAAGCAGTAAAGCCACACGGGGAGGCTGAACGAGCCCTCCTTCCCTCCCTTCCTCCCTCCCCTTCCTGTTCCCAATTGGACCATGTAGGGGCTTCTAGTATTCTTTCCAAAGTGCAGGCAGGGTCTGATCACAGATCCCCAAGCATCTCACCATTCCACACAGGGGAGGTGATAGATTGGGGTGGGGAAGAACAGGCAGGGACAAACAGGAAGAAGATCTGCCTTGCATTTGCTGGGATATGTGACATCTGCAGTGTGCATGATTCAACATATATGAAGAATCATATAATAGAATATAATAAATAAATATAATAAATAAATAATATAATAAATAAAATAAATAAATAAGAATATCCTACGGGGGAGACATCAGAGGAGATGTGTATCTACCATAGATAGCAGGGGAGAAATTCACAGAGTAGGTGAGCAGTGGAAACAGCTGCCTAAGTAGGTGGTGAGCTCCCTCTCATTGTCAGTCTTCAAGCAGATACTTATGGCTGCTTTAGGCTGATCCTGCATTGAGCAGGGGATTGGACTAGATGGCCTGTATGGCCCCTTCCAACTCTATGATTCTAGAATTCTATAGTTAGATGAGGAACTTCCTGGTATTTTTCAAGTAGTTTCCTCCTGTGTCTTGATTAGCTTATTGGAGACTTCCTGCTCCTTTGAACCAGCTTGGAGAGCCAGCTTGGTGTAGTGGTTAGGAGCGTGGACTTATAACCTGGCTAGCCAGGTTTGATTCTGCGCTCCTCCTCCACACGCAGCCAGCTGGGTGACCTTGGGCCCGCCACAGCACTAATAAAGCTGTTCTGACCAAGAAGTAATATCAGAGCTCTCTCAGCCTCACCTACCTTACAGTGTATCTGTTGTGGGGAGAGGATAGGGAAGGCGATTGTAAGCTGCTTTGAGACTCCTTCTGGTACAGCAAAGCAGCATATAAGTACCAACTCTTCTTCTATATTTCCTCCCTGCTTGCCTCCAGTCCAGTCCAGACAGGACAACAGAATAGTTAGTCAGTTAGGAATCTCTCTCTTCTTTCTATACAAAGTTTGTTTCTCTTCTTAATAAAACTATTTTGTACTTTTAAGCGGTCTGATGCTTCACATCTCTTTGCAAATTTAAACTCTGCCAACAGGCTTGGTTTTATTAGAAAATGCAAAATAGGGTTGCCTGAACCTAGAAACATTAGGCTCTTTTAAGGTTACCAATCTTAAACACCAATTTCTTCTTCCCTCCATTTTTGTTTCAGTGAGAATGGACTGGATTTTACCTGATGAATTACGTTTTCCCATTTTATACCTGTCCCCCTTAGCATTTCTCCCCAGTAGATAGCAATGAGTAGATTGTACACTAGTGCAGAGGTCCCCAACCTTTCTGTGGTCAGGGACCGCTTCCGGGGGTGAGGAGAGAGCCAACGGCCCGGGAGCCACGCACGCACAGCAGCTGTGCACAAACGTGTATGCGCAGTTGCCACGCATGTGCGTTTTCGCCACCAGGGTGCGCTAATGCGCATGCGCAGCAACTGGCATGCATGTTTGCGTCGCCAGTGTGCCGACGGCCGTGCCTGCCTCTTCCCCTCCCTCTTGCAGCGAGAAGCTAGCCGGGCCTGCCGAGCTTCTCGCTGTGGGGGGGGGGGAGGCAGGAGTGGCTGCCGGTGGCCCGGTAGCATGGCCTTCGCAGACCGATACCAGGCTGCGGACCGGGGGTTGACAACCCCCATGCTAGTGGACCTCCTGATGACACCTTGGCTTTGGCCACTGTGTGACCCAGCGTCCTGGACTGGACAGGCCATTGCCCTGATCTAATTTATCTTCTTTTAGGCTGGGATAACCCAAGGGTTTGATCCAGTGTAAGGAGCTTCATGGTAGCTCCCACATTCTGGAACGACCTGCCTGATTCTATCCAGAAGGCCCCCACATTTCCAATCCTTATGTCCAATATGTAAAACAGGAATGTTCAGGATGTCCTTCTTATACCTGGATCAGAACTAGCATAGAAATGATCCACTCAAGAGTTTGCCCACTGAGCTATAGTTTATGTTATGGATCACATCTATCATTATTATTTAATTTATTACCCACCACTCCCAAGCAGGCTCATGACCGGCTACAGAATGTTCAGGTAAAAACTCCCATTAAAATAAACAGAAAAGTACCAATGCTGTAAAACCAACAGTCCACAACATGGCGGAAAACCCCCAATCCCTACCCCTACCTCTAGAGCAGGGGTAGTCAACCTGTGGTCCTCCAGATGTTCATGGACTACAATTCCCATGAGCCCCTGCCAGCAAATGACTCGCACAAATGCTGACAGGGGCTCATGGGAATTGTAGTCCATGCACATCTGGAGGACCACAGGTTGACTACCCCTGCTCTAGAGGGAGGAGGAAGGAGAGACAAAATAATCAGAGTTGGAGCTTGACATCAGGGGGGCCCATTGATTTTCCCCCACGGCCCTAGCCTCAACTGTAGACCTGGCGGAAGAGCTCCATTTTACAGGCCCTGCGGAATGCTGAAAGGTCTCACAGGCCCTTCTTCCGGGAGTTCATTCCACCTGCTTGGGGCCAGGACCGAAAAGGCCCTGGCCCTGGTTGAGGCCAGGCATGCTTCTTTGGGGCCAGGAACAACCAGTAGATTCTTACCAGCAGAGCGTAAGGCCCAACCCTAAAGGGGCTCCTATCTCTGTCATCCTTTCTTCAGCTAGTATGTCAAACTTTGGACAAATTTGTTGTCTTAGATGGGGCGGGGGGCTGTCTCCACTTTGCCCTTGGGAGTATCCTTGACAGGTGGCATCGGCATGGTACATTACGAGAAGGCCATGGAAAACAGTCTTCCGGGTCATAAAGGTTCAGTGTGATCCTATGCTCATCTGACCTTTAGGATGCTTTAGGAGGCTTTTAGGAGGCTTTGGGCTGATCCTGCGTTGAGCAGGGGGTTGGACTAGATGGCCTGTATGGCCCCTTCGAACTCTAGGATTCTATGGTTCTATGACCTCCTAAAAACTTCTAACAAAGAAGACTCCACCACCCTCTGATGCAACATATTCCATCATTGAACAGCCCTCACCATCAGAAAATGTCTTCTAATATTTAAGTGGAACCTCCTTTCCAGTAATTTTGACCCATTGCTCCTAGCCCTTGTCTCTAAAGCAGCAATAAGCAAGCTGGCCCCCTCTTCAACATGTCTACCTTTTACGGAGTTAAACACAGCTACTCTATCACTCCTTTCCCTTCTCTCCTCCAAGCTACACATGGCCCAACTCTCGCAACTTCTCCTTGTCAACCATGGATCCCAGCCCCTCAAGCATGCCAGTCACCCTTCTCCGAACATGTTCCAACGTCAATATCCTTCTTGAACTGCAACACCCAGAACTAGACACGTTATTCCAAATGAGGTCAATGTGGAATAAAGTTTTCTTAGGATTGTACTGTTGAATTGGGCAATGTCCGTAATAGAGCTGGAGCAGTAGAAAACCTCAAGAGTCCAGGAGCACCTTAAAGACAAGCCAAATTTGTGGCAGGGCATGAGCTTTCGTGAGTCACTCCTCACTTCTTCAGAGCTGGAACACGAACTCCTCTCTCTCAAAACCATTCCTAATCTTTATCTGCCATACAGCAGACATTAAATATAATTTATGCACACTTGCTTATTTTTAGAAGATCCCTCAGGTTGCATGCGTCATCCCGAAACTCAAGAATGTCAGGAAAGCGGTTGGAAACTCTTCCCTTTTTCCTCTTCAAGGAATGATCAGATGCCAGATAAAGAGGTAAGAAGGGGAAGGGAGGGGAGAGTATAAGGAGAAAACAGGTGGATTCCAGGAAGGAGGGATAGGCTGCCAAACTTGCTCAAAGGCCTTCAGAGCTACAACCAGCGTGAAGCTGCCTTCTACTGGCCCATCAAAGTCAGCATTGTCTACTCAGACCAGCAGTGGCTCTCCAGGGCCTTTCTCCTTGCCTCCCACCCTAGCCTTTTGACTGGAGATGCTGGGGATTGAACCTGGGACCTTCTGCATGCCAAGCAGATGCTCTGAAGTTTTAAAAAATGAAGGCTCACACTTGCAGAAAGCTCAGTTCTGCACCAGAGCAAGCCAGTGGGTGAACCTCATGTCCCATAAATGGGCTGGACCTCTAAGCCGCAGCCTTTCCCCTCTCCCTTGCTGCCACCACAGAGACTTGTGCTCTGCATGCATGCTGTGAACTAATGCAGCAGAAAAAAATCAAATAAGTGCTCATAAACAGCTTAAATCTTATTCAGATGGGAGACTGAATAAGACATAGTTTGCAGACATCCTTCTGAAATTAAACGTGTATCTTAGCTGCCCATTCTGCAGGTGTTGGATCCTGTACTTTCAATGCACTTTCAAAGTAGATTCTCCTGTTCCATACAGGAAAATCCGACTGCAAAAGCACATTGAAAGCGCATTAGCCAACATGTGTGGAATGGTTATCGTCATTCCAGCAGGGAGTTTCCTGCTTGTCCATTTGGGCTGCATGAGCAGCACAGAGAATATACAGAGACACTGCAATGCTGTGGCCACCCTCCTTCCACCATCCACCTTGCAAAAGAAATGACTGGGACAGTTCCAGTCCCCTTCCCCATCCTTCCCCATCCTTCCCAATGAGGTTTGGCCATCCAAAGGGATAATGGCACACAGAAGGCAACAAACTACACAGCCCAGTAGACAAAAGGCAAGAATCGAACCGGAGAAACCAAGGGCCAAGTCCCCAGATAGCCACAGCCTGGTGGACCAAGTCACATTCTCTGTCTTTTAAGAGTCGTTCATGTGATCATTCCAGCATAGGACAAGCAGGGGCAGCTTCCCCTGTGGGTGCAGCACTGGTCCATTCTTCAGGATCCCAACTGAGAAAGAGAGTGGATCGAGAGAACTTCTCCAATTCTCAAAATAACAGAACTCGAGGATTGTTGGAGAAAGTGACTCCGTATGCCTGGATATTGGAGGTCACCCCATCACCGTGGGTGGGTATAAGTGCTGTCTCTTTGCCTGGGGATGTCTCTCTCTTTGTCTCCACCTGGGAGCTGCCCTCTTGGACCCCTCCTCTCTCCCTGTCCTTTGTTCTCTCCAGTCT
The DNA here is from genome assembly GCF_049243985.1 of Paroedura picta. Classification (NCBI taxonomy): domain Eukaryota; kingdom Metazoa; phylum Chordata; class Lepidosauria; order Squamata; family Gekkonidae; genus Paroedura; species Paroedura picta. The sequence goes on along the minus strand of NC_135369.1, from coordinate 28,041,558 downwards.
CAGCATGGTTCTGCACAGAGTCACCCATCACTACAGGTCTCTCCTGCATGAAAGATTTCCCTCGGCCTTCCATAAGCACAATGATGGATTTAGCTGGCTGCTTGTGATAGCGAAAGAACTCTTTAGATTAGGCTCCTGCCTTTCCTTTCAGTGGCAGCCTGAATGTGAACTGAATCTACTTGAATAATTCTAAGTAACATTTTGTAATATATTTCTTGGGAGATTTGTTTTCTGCACTCCGTATCACGCTTCGGTGACTGGGCCAAACCCTGCGGTATTCGCCGAACATCCCCAAAAAGAATGGCATTGTTGGCAGCAAATTCAGGACAGACAAAAGGTGATTACTCAACAGGTGATTTAAAGATAGGGTATAGTAATACACACAAGCATAGACAGCTTCAAAAGGGGACCAGATAAATTCTGCAGGACAACTCTGTCAGTGGCTACTAGCCATGGTGCTTGAAGGGAACCTCCACATTCAGAGGCACTAATCCTCTGAATTCCAGGGGCAATGCTGGGGAAGACCTTTACCTCTGTGCCCCATCACCAGAGGAGCCGGTTGGCTAATTTGGGAGACAGGGTGCGGGATTAGATATACCACTGGTCTGATCAGGCAGAGTTCTTATGATAAAAAATAAGTAGAGTTGGTTTTTATACCCCACTTTTCACTGTCCAAAGGAGTCTCAGAGAGGCTTACCACTGCCTTCCCTTCCTACAACAGACACCCTGTGAGGTAGGCAGGGCCGAGAGAGCTCTGACAGAACTGCTCTGTGAGAACAGCTCTAACAGGACTGTGACTAGCCCTAGGTCACCCAGCTGGCCACATGTGGACGAGTGCAGAATCAAACCCAGCTCTCCAGATTGGGCGTCACCATCGCTCGTAACCACTTCACCAAGCCGGCTCGCCTATAAAGTACCTCGGATATATTATCTCTCCCACCGTGAGCCTCTGGTTGTTCTGCAGGTTGGTCTCTCCTCTGCTTGAGCACACCACGAGAAGGAAGGAGGAGGGCCCTTGGAAGAAAGCCTGGAATGTCATCCCCAGTGAGGCTCAGAGGATATGAAGCCTGCCTTTCCTGGAAGACCCACCACTATTGTGCCAGCTTCCAAGGCCTGGGTTGCTCTTGCAGCTGATTCTCTTTTATTTCCTGTTGTTGTTGTTGTTTTTTTCACTTGTTTGCTTTGTATTCCTATCAATGGGGTGTTGCATTAGAAACCGTGCCAGATTTTAAGAAGGCAGGGTATAAAAATAGGATCAGGAAATATGTTGTGGGAAAGGAGCAGCAACGGCCTACTTTGAAACCTGTTATGAGCATGGACAAAGAGGGTGGCCATAAAGGGTCAGGCAAATGCCCAAAGCAAAGGTAATCTCCTCACCCAAGGAGGGCAAACGCTGAACCAGACGAGCTGCAGAGAAGAGCTTTCAAGAGCGGAAGCCTTGAGCAATGATTTGGAAGCCCTGCAGGCAGTTTGGGTCTTGTCTGGCCTCTGTGGGTCTCTAGCCAGGATTCCACTCTTGTTATATAGCAACAGAGACATAAATCAGGAATTAATCTGATTGCAAGCAAGAGTTGGGAGCTTAAACTGATCTCTTCCTCTGCACATCCAACTGCACCCAATTGTATTTTGTTTGCCCTTTAAAAAAAATGCTCTATTTGTATCTGGCTTCGTATGCTGTAAACAGAGATGTATAATTTCTAGGCGAAGAAATCTCTCTGTCCTCATTTAGACTAGATTTGCTGAAGGAGAAGAGTAAAATGTTTTTGGAGTGTTTACACTATGTGCAATGTGATCCTTGCTGTGTTTTGCTCATGGGGGGGGGGAGAGATCCTATTGAGTTCAACAGGACTGACTCCTGGGGAACCATATACAGCCTAACTAACAAAGCCTCATATCTGGGACTCAGCATTCCTCCACAGAATTGAACCCCGTTGATTTTAGCATGGATGCAAGAAAGCAATCCTGATTAGGGCTGATCCTGTGTTGGGCAGGGGGTTGGACTAGATGGCCTGTATGGCCCCTTCCAACTCTAGGATTCTGTGATTCTAGATCAATGCTGTTTGGAAATTAAGGTCTTTCTCACTTTAGAAACAGAGACAGTGTTTTGTAGACAAATTCCTTTCCCATTTCCCCCCAGGATTTCTAAGTTTTACTAGGAAATATAAACTTTTCAATTCCCAGGGTTCTCAGACCACTTGGTAAAAGCGACGCTGGTCCTTCTAAGTCATAAAAGACAGAAACGCTAAATAAACTTTCTGGAACTGAAGTTGTCCAGTGACAGGGGTTTAATTTCGGAGTGTGCCAGTCTTTCAGCTGCCCCTTCTCTGCCTCCATTCCCTATCCGTAAACTAGAAACTGCAACAAGCATCTAAACAGCTGTTGTTGTGAAGATCAAATTCGGAAGCATCATTACCTGCCTATTCAGAGACTAGCATAGAGGACAGAGATCTAAATACAGACAAACATAAGACGTTCCCCCCATGCACTTGATATATATATAAAAAGATATATTCTCTGTACTAACAGAGAAGAACCCTTTTAAACTGACCCAGCCAAAAAGGGGGGTTCCTATTTCAGTGATCTCACAGAGGGGACTCACACCCCTCCCTGTTTTCCATTTGTTGCTACTGGCACTTGCTGGAATCCTACGCATTGCAGTCATAGTAAAGCACCCCCTCCCCTCCCTTATTCACGTGTTTGGAAATGGGGGGGGGGAGAGAGATGATGCTGGGGCTTTCCTCACAAATAAGGGACAAATTGCCTCTGGAGGTGGTTCCATTGTATCCTGAATCAGATGGAAGGTGGTCCCTGGGCATCTGGATCACTTGATGGGGAGTTGGTGGAGGGGCTTCCATTCATCCCCCCCCCCCCATCACTGCCACCTGCACGAGAATCTTGCCTAGGCAAGATCATGGCTTTTATTCCAGTTTTTTTTTTAAATCTCTTTTTCTCTCCTTCACTTTCCTGTGCTTCCTGACGATCACCAACATAAATTTTTTTAAGTGGCCATGCATCTACTAATGGGGATGGGGTGGGTTGGAAACGTAGTGCTACTTTATAACTCTTGATAGGATTTTATCCAAAACAGAGGTCTTTAAAGAGTAGGGAATGAATCACTTTGGTTTATCTCCAAGAGGCATTATTTCCCCTCCTTCGCTTGCAGATTTGCTAGGTCTTTCAACCCCCTCCCCAAAAGGGAATTCACACGCGCATGCACACACCCCTTACTTTTCCTAATAATTCCTTAGCACCTTCTCTAACGATTTCGTTAAAAATGACCCGGTGCCTCTTCTGGAATGGGGTCCCGTCTCCCTTCGGCTCCTTCAAAGGCAGCCACCAAAGTCGCTTATTGTCCGGGGGAGAGGGCGGAGGGGAGAGGAGGGGTCTGCTTTCCGTGAGAGGCCCTTTGTCTCTATTGTTCCCTGGGCTTTAGCATTCATTCCAAGCTCTCCCCCTCCCCAGCCCACTGAGCAGCCGGGAAAGGAGGAAATCCAAGACTTCCCTGCAAATGGGCTCGCGTGAATCAGACTGCGGGTCCGCGGGAAGGTCTGGGCGCCGCTTGGAACGTGACCGGGACCCCACATTCGCTTTCAAGGGAAAGAAAGGAGCCGGGTTGGCTGGGGGGGGGGTCGCTTTGGCTCCAGCGGGCGCCGGACCGATGCGGAGCTGCTGTGTGTTTCTCCCGCTCTCCCTTGTGGAATACTCTTGGGTGCCCCCCTCCTCGCCAGCTGGGAGTGCCTGGGTTGCACCCAGCCGAACTGGCAATTCCCACCGATCGCCCCTTCTCGCTACGGACCCCTCCCCTCCCCCGGTCTCCTGCCGGTCATGCCGCAGGGTCTCCCATCCCGCTGGAGCAGCGCTCGGCGGACATCGGTGGCCTGCCCCGGGAAGGAAGGAAGGAAGGAAGGAAGGAAGGAAGGAAGGAAGGAAGGAAGGAAGGAAGGAAGGAAGGAAGGAAGGCAGGCAGGCAGGCAGGCAGGCAGGCAGGCAGGCAGGCGCCTGGAAGTGCTGTCCCGCGTGGCCCAAGGGCCGTCGAGTCCCTCCGGGTGCGGAGAGCAGCAGGTGGCGGCGCGGGGCGCTTGAAGCAGACCCCCTCCAGGGGCCTTTGCGGGGACCGTCCGTCGGGCTTGGTCTGGGGCGGCCGGGGGGGGGGGCGTGGGGGGGACGGAGGCGCGGCGGGCGGCTCTTACCGATGGTGGTGATGACGGTGATGGCGAAGTAGAAGGAGCCGGCGAACTTCCACTGGACGCCGGCCTTGTGGGGCTTGAGCTGGAGGACCACCCCCTCGAGTTCGTAGTAGTTGTCCTCGGAGAGGTTGTACTTGCTCTTCAGCTCGCTCTGCTTCTGCTCCAGCTTCTGCCGCTCGGCCGTCTCCTCCTCGGACTCGAGCGCGTCGAAGACGGCGGCGCCCACCAGCAGGTAGGTGAAGGTGCAGATGATGAGGGCCAGGGTGCGCACGTTCTGCCGCTTCATGGTCCCGCCGGCCGGGCGCAGGCGGCGCGGGAGACGAGGCGGCGGCGGCAGCGGCGGCCGGAGCAGCAGCGAGGAGCGGCGCGGGGCTGCCGGGGAGCCCCGCGGGAGGCGCGGGCGGCGCGGGCTGGGGCCGGGGCTGGGGCCGGGGTCGGGGCCGGGGCTGGTGCTGACGCGGCGGCTGGAGGAGACGGGGAGGTTGCCTGGCTCATGGCTGCTGCTGAGGCTCCCGCGGCAGCTGTGCTGTGCTGTGCTGGGCAAGGCGGGCGGGCGGGCGGGCGGCCGCTGGTGCGCCGGCGGGGGAGGGAGGGCGGGACGGCCGCCGCGGAGCTGTCCCTTCAGCACCACCCCCAGGACAGCCCCGCCCGGGCGTCGCTCGCTTCCTTCGCAGGCCTTATAAGGGGCGGGGCGAGGGAGGGGAGCCAGGCCGCCCACCCCGGGGGCTCACGCGCTGGAGCTTGCCGGAGGTCCCCGGGTCCCTCGGGGCGGCGGTGCCGAGCTCCCGAAAGGCGAAGAGGCAGCTCCCGGAGAAGAACTTGGGACTGGAGTCCCAAAGGGGAAGAGACTCAGCAAACTTGGCTGAAGTTCCCAAGAACGGGATCTTTGGCAGCTCCCGTTAAAAGGGTCTCCGTTAGCAAGTCTGACGGGGGGGGGGGGAGGAGGTGAGGACTCCAAGCTGAGTAACTAGAGAGAGCATGGACTATAGTCCTGGGGATGTGCACTTCAATCGCCACCTTGCCAAGAAACTCACTGGTTGACCCTGGGCCGGCCATTCTCTCTCAGCCTAACCTGTTGTGGAGGTTAAAATGGGGGGAGAACCATGATTGCTGCTCTGAGAGCCTGGGGAGGGGGTGTAATAGGTGGACTAATGATACAAGGCAGCTTCATATAATGCATACTTCTGCACCAAATCATACATGTGCACCAGAAGCAAACTAGCAAGTGTCCTATCATGTGTTCAGCTATGCTCAACTCTGTCCATTCCAAAGCTCCTGCACAAAGTAGGAATGCTACAGTCCCTTTGCCCTACTGCAGCTGGGTTTTAACAATAAGAACCTCATAGGCAGAGGATCAATCCAGCCAATTAACTGAAAAACTTTAAAGACACAACTAGCCATGGAAGTAGAAATCCAGCAGGGAACGATGGCTCTTCAGGGTATTTCAGTGCATTCCTGTCTTTGAAGACATGAGTCCTTTCCCTTGAGGAGCAAAGTTGCTGATGTAGAGAATCTGAGAGTGCTACTTGGACAAGACTTTCAGGAACTTGGTGGAGTCATCCCGCCCCCGTACAAACAGCGACAGTGATGTCATTGACAGTGATGGCCAAATTATTCAGCATATTTTTTGGCAAATTGAATATAGGTTCCTTGCCAAATTAAAAAAAAGACAAAGTATGGTTTCGTTTGGCCCTGAGGATTCTGCAACAGGAGGCTAAAGGGGAAGAAAGTAAACTATTAGAATGGACCAATTACTCAGAGGATTAGCAGATACTGGCCGTGCCATCCTGAGCACCCATCAGAGCCCACCTACTTCACTGGAGTGTGAAGGACAGAACACTGCTTAGAATGGCACAGAAAATAACCTTGAAAACGTGAGGGAATTAAAATCCTTTGCAGAATTGCAATACACCAAAAAATGGTCTGGAGAAAGTGAATTCATTTTACTTTTGTTTCTCCAATTAAAATTCAAATTAGGGACATTGAAAAATGAAGATTGGAGCCAGCAAATTCGAGCTGCAGGGACTTGCTTTCTTCAGTCTAAGTGTTCATGCGAGTCAGATTTTCGGATTTTCTCCTTCTTCCTCCCCACTGCTTCAGGAATAGTCACCCCTAGTCCTCTGATCCCAATCACAGTGACAGACAAAATCTGCTAATCATCCCCTGAGTGGCTCCTCCCCCACCCCACCAAAGACAGAAGAACTCATGGTGGCTATTAAACTCTGATGCCTCTCATGTTCTTGGAAAGTCTGCACTGGGATGTAGGTGGGATGTTTTAAGATTAATCCACTGTGTAGGACATTTCCAGAGACAGAGAGACTTTCTGGTCTTCTATCACTGGTGCCAAATGAGAAATAGTGTATATTTATGTAACAAACTTTGAGTCTTGTGGCACCTTTAAATCCAACAAAGTTTTATTCAAGTTATAAGCCCTTTTTCAGGTACCTGAAGCTCATACCTTGAATAAAACATTGATGGTTTTAAAGGTGCCAGTGGATTCAAACTCCATCCAGCAGCTTTAGACCAGCACAGCTGCCCACCTGAATGTCTACTTGCGCAAACTTCTTGTCTGATATAATGACACATCCTTGAATTCTGCCCAAGACAGGGGCATAAATCTGGTGCTTTTGTTCAGGGTGGAGAGCTGCCACCCAGTGAAGGGTCAGGCTGATGGAGCATGTCATCAACCTGAGGAATGAAATAGCACATTCCAGAGGCAGAGCAAGGGAAGATAAGAATTTCAGGACCAAGGACAGGTCACAAGGACCTCTCCAGAACAAGATTCAAGTGGGTAGCCCTGTTGGTCTGAAGCAGCAGAACAAATTTAGAGTCCAGCAGTACCTTTAAGACCAACAACGTTTTAGTCAAGAGATGAGTTTTCGTGTGCACACACACTCCCTCAAATACACAAAAGCTCATACCTTGAATAAAACTTTGTTGGTTTTAAAGGTGGCGCTGGACTCTAAATTTGTTCTCCAGAACAAGGTTCCCTTGGGTGTTGTTCCTCTGATATTTTATTTAAAATGTGCATGCCACTGAAATATGGCCTCAGGAAGATAAGTGTGGCTGTGGATTGGTGGCAGAGCATCAGCTTGGCATGCAGTCGTTCCAAGGTTCAGTCCCTGGTACCTCCAGTTAAAAAGATCCGGCAGCAGATGATGTGAAAGATCTCTGCTAGAGACCTTAGAGCAGGGGTCAGCAAACACTGCCATTGGCTCATGGGAATTGTAGTCCATGGACATCTGGAGGACCACAGGTTGACCACCCCTGCCTTAGAGAGCTGCTGCCAATGCTGACTTTGATGGACAAGGGTCTATTTTCAGTATAAAGCATTTCCTGTATTTATGTTGCTAGAGAAAATCAGTTTCCAGTTAAAATAGTAGTGCTCTAGATTGTAGGTGTGGTGGTAAATCTAATTTCCCTCCACCATTCTGGGCACAGCAATGGTGAAGGCAGAATGCCAACAGCTGAAAGAACTTCATGAAAAGTAATCAGTATTCAAATGTGTCAGAAGGGAGACACTTTGAGGGGTAAGTGATGAAGAAAGTGTAGATCCTTAATGGAGGGTAATTTTCTTCCTCTATCTGTAGAAATGCCTGCTGGAGAGTTTCCCAGCAGTTTTCAGTTTAGATAGTCAGGGGAAATTGTGTCCACCAATTTCTTAAGGTCTTCCTGACACAGGTATCAAACACATTCCTAGCCAAACTGACTATGTGGGAATTCACCTCCTTCCTCCATGCCTGCCTCCTCAGTACAAGCCACAACCTGGGCTGAGGGGTTGGCCACCCTGCAAGAGCCACCATGAAGATATCCATGGCCAAGCAGTTCTCCATGAAATGGGCATAAATTTAGAATCATGCCTCCTGGACTTCCTCTCTTCCATGTAGAACATCAAGGGCACAGGTTCTCCTACATTCTGGCACCTCATAGAATCCTAGAGTTGGAAGGGGCCATGCAGGCCATCTAGTCCAATCCTTGCTCAATGCAGGATCAGCCTAAAGCAGCCATGACAAGTATCTGTCCAGCTGCTGCTTAAAGACTGCTAGTGAGGGGGAACTCATCACCCCTTAGGCAGCCAATTCCACTGCTGGACTACTCTGTGAAAAGTTTTTTTCCTGATATCTGGTACCATTCTACATGTAGTTTAAAGCCATAACTGAGGGCCCTATCTTCTGCCGCCAACAGGAACAACTCCCTGTCCTCTTCCAAGTGACAACCTTTCATATAACTAAAGAGAACAATCAAGTCCCCTCTCAACCTCCTCTTCTCCAGACTGAGCATTCCCAAGTCCTTTCCTGATAGGGCTTGCCCCCCAGGCTTCAGATCATCCTCATTGCTCTTCTCTGCATCTTATCAATTTTGTCCACATCCTTTCTGAAGTGAGGCCTCCAAAAGCCTTACTGAAATCCAGGTAAACTACGAACTGAGTTTCCGTGATCTTATAAGCCCGTCATACAGTCTAAGAAGGAAATCAGATTGGTTTGGCAGGACCTGTTGGAGACAAATCCATACTGACTTGCCTGAATCAACAAATTGTCTTTCAGATGTTTGCAGATCACCCCCTTTAAGATCTGCTCCATTATCTTCCCTGCAATTGGAGTTAGACTCACTGGCTGTAGTTTTCTGGGTCATCTCTCCTCCCTTTTTTGAAGATTGGGATAATGTTTGCTCTCATCCAGTCTTATTGCACCTCTCCAACCCTCCAAGAAGTCCTAAAGATGATGGACAAAGGTTCCACAAGCTCTCTCAGTAAGCACTCTTGGGTGCACACCATCTGACCCAGAGGAGAGAAGAGGAATAGAAGAGGACCACTTTCTGCATATGTGGTGGAAGTGTATGAATATATAAAATGCTGGAAACTGTGATTACTAAATTTTACAGGGGTTATTACCTGATAAATTTCCCATGTAAACAAATTACTGCTTGCAGTTTTATGTATTTTATTGTATTTTATTATTATTTATATTGTATGTTTCCTTGAGTTCCCATGAGGTAGAATGGGAGCTAACAGAGTTAAAATTCTAAGCAGAATTACATCCCTGTAAGTCCACAGAAGTCAATGGGCACAGAAGGATATAACTCTGTTCAGGATTGCACCATCACCAAATTTTTATTTTAGTAGCTGAGTCCAAAACAAGAAGAAAGCAAAAAAGGAATATGCTAGTGACAGAAACAAGGCTCCTGAAAACTTGGGTAATGCAGCCTTAAGAAAGACATGTCCTTCCATCTCCATTGAAGTCAATGGGTTTAAGGTGTAATTCTTGCTTGTCAGATGTGTAATTCTGCTAAGGATTGCACTGTTGTTTTATAATCTTTGGTAGATGATGTGTAAAAACACTACAAGATCGTATGTGCCATCTGAGAGACAGAAGGTTTTACACTTATTTGTGGATAGGTGGCAAGTCTTTCTTGTTAATTGTAAACAGAGAAATGCTTTGGGCACAGTAATTCTGCAGGCTGTCTCCATGTGATTTCTGATGAGTTCAAAGGGGAATATTCCAAGAAGGAAGGAAGGGGGTGGCATAAAAGCATTGCATCAAAGACAAGGAATAATTTATTGAGAGTTTATTGGTTTAATTTGTTATATTCATTTTTATGATGGGGTCTTTGAAACAGATTTAATAACTATATTATGAAAGTATTTTCAGAAAGATAGCTAGAGTCTGGTAACAGAGACCTAGAGGCAACCTAATGTACATGGTATAGACCTTCCTTTATAAAGTCCAACCAAGGGGCATTCAGAAGGGCATGTACTGAATGATTAATGCTGTTCAGCAGTTGCAAAGTGTTGGCCTTGGCTTAAGGAGTCTTGGCCTTGACTATACGTTTGAGCTGTGAGGTACACTGGGAGATCTTGGAACAGTCATTTGCTCTCATAGAGTCATAGAATCATAGAATCACAGAATCATAAAGTTGGAAGGGGCCATACAGGCCATCTAGCCCAACCCCCTGCTCTACGCAGGATCAGCCCTAAGCATCCTAAAGCATCCTAAAGAGTCAGTGTAAGAGGAAACATGGTATAATATATACCATGTATATCACCTAAAGTTGCTTGGATGAAGGGAAATACCATCATCACTATCTTTATTCTTAAAATCCGCTCTTCTCTTGAGGCTCACGGCAGGTAACATCAACAGTAAAAGATAATAAATAACATGAAAACTTGAAAGTACACATTAAATTTAATTAGTTAAGACATCGTGCAGTTATCCCATCCTTCTGTCAATTGATGCCAATTGATACAGCCATTGAGGAGGGGTTCTTTCTTCAGGTAGATGGATAAGCTCTTCATATTCTATCAAGTGTTTCCCCAGGAAGGTCAGCAGTTTGATGTCACTGAGTGTTATATTTCCAGCCTCAACCGTGGGCTGGCGGAATCGCTGTCTTACAGGCCCCGTGGAACTGATTAACGTCCAGTAGGGTAGCGATCCCCAACCTGTGGGCCGCGGACCACATGTGGTCCTTCAACTAATTAGAGGTGGGCCCCGAAGGACGCCTTCTCCCCCCCCCCCAGCCCTTTACAACACACTTCATTGTTGTGGTGTGTCTGTATTTTATTTTGTAGGGATGTTTAAACATTACCATAGCGATCAGAGAGCGCTAGAGCAGTGGTTGAGAGTAGAGGAGTAAACTACCCCCCCCCCACTGGGCTTCAGTAAAAGGCATTGAGTGGTCCCCGGTGAGTGGTCCTTGGCGTTGAGTGGTCCCCGGTGAAAAAAAGGTTGGGGACCACTGCAGTAGGGCATTCTACCAGACCAGGGCCAGGGCGGAAAAAGTCTTGGTTCGAGGCCAGTCTCACCTCTTTGGGGCCAGGGGCCCTAAGCAGATTTTGGTCTGCCAGCCATAGTGCTCTTTGATGGACATAATGGGAGGAGTGGTTTCACATATACAACATTCACAGGCCGTTTAGGGCTTTGAATGAATAAATGGCTTTGAAATCCCCTCCTTTTAGAGTACAGTCCTATTAAGAGTTACTACAGTCTAAGCCAATTGATGTCAGTAGAGTAATTCTGAACAGGGCTGCATTGCTAGAGGCTTAGAAATAATGGATAACCTTTCTGTCTTGGCAAGCTTTTTATGACTGATGAAGTGCAAAATCTATCCGTCTGTCTGTCTCGGAGATTGGCAAATTTTGATTCTGCATTTCTAAATGTTACCACCTAATGCTGAGCAAAACTACCCAAAGAAAAACCAAAAAATCCCACATAAATATTCAAATGCACAGAGGATATTATTCATTGACTGCTTATGCTATAGGCCTTTCTTCTTCCTCATTAAAACTGATTGCTCTACACGGCTCTTCTTCTTCTCTGACAATGTTGGACACAGTCATTTGCTGCAGAAATTGACTCATGACTGATAAACCGGAGTCATGTAGCACCTTAAAGCCTAATAATCTTTCATTCTAAAATAAGCTTTCATGGAGTCCACTTCTCCAGATGCAATGAGACTAGACATGATTTCTCATTCAGGTGTGGATTGGGAAAAATCTTTACTGGGAAAAATCCTGGTAGGCTATTGCTTTGAGCCCTGCTGACATCCAAGATGGTGCTGGCAAGGGTGAGCATGATGGAATCTTGTTTTGCCTTTGCCAAAACCCTGTTCTCACAAGTGTTTGCCATTTCCATGGGATTCCTGGCTTTTGCCTATTACCATTTGCATCTGCCTGCCATATATACTGTATCTGCCTGCAGTGCCTTTTGATCTCTTGTTATCCATTGTAGAAGGTGTGAAAGTAGTTAGTTGAGTGCCTCTGACATTCCAACTCTTAAGCCATTTGATGATATAGGAACACACTATCTTCTCCCAACCTTGAGAAGATGCGACTCCCATGGAACTAGCTTTCATTTTTGGCACACTTGGAGGGGAGAAGGCATCTGGAAAGTTTTACACCCAAACCGGTGCCCAGGAGGATTCACATGGGACAAAAGTAGATCAGGGTCAACGGTTCCCAGAGGTGTCAGCAAAGACCTAGAGATGCTTGCATCATTGTTCTTTCAGTAAAGATATTTTACTTCAACAAATCTGCTTATTGGAAGGAATTGATTGGACTCTGATAACCTTATTGGCCAGGATATGGTGGATCGAGTGAGGAGAAAATTGTACCCCCCTCCCCGCTTCACCCTGTGAGGTGGTACAGAGATATATTGGCACCCAGCTTACCAAGTTGTTAATAGCCAGACCTTTCCTCACTCTTGAGGGGCAGTCAGAAACTTAAGAGCCCTTCTACTACACCTCTTAATATCACTTAGTAATGCGTTGTCTGGCAGAAATGGACTTTGGAATACATGGCTGCTGTATCTATATACAAAGGTAGGTCTACTCCCAAGCAACCATGACCACCAGCCAGATACCAAGTTTCCATGCCTTCTCTGGATTCTTTAAATTAGATTAGTGACATGACTAGGGGCTGATTAACTGTTTGCTTTCTCTCTTCACCCAAAGCCAGAATGCATATACTTGGAACAACAAGATGACCAATAAGGTGTTACTAATTCCATCAACTCCCAATCTTTCCTTCCCTGTCACACCTGAAATTTCAATTAGCAACAACTAAAAGCATGCCATTTCCCTTCCTGAAATCCAGGGGTCATCAAGAAACATTTATATCTCTGGTTCTATCCCTGTAGAAGAATCAGTTATTGTTTTAGGTTCCTGGGAAACTTCTAAGATTCTCCCTTGGGCTTTGTCCTAACTCCAGAAAGACCTATCACTAACCTTCCAGAGTCTTTGTTAAACAACAGAATCGCCTCAATCATATTGTTTTAGGGGCTAGTATTCCAAATCTTTGCTCCTAAAACAATCTTAGCCCTAGGTTACAATTCTCTCTCTCTCTCATGTGTGTGTGTGCGCGCACACATGTGTATGTGTTCTGATGCCCTCCATACACTGCCTTCTTTAATGTCGACTACTTTTCTTCTCCAAGATGCTGGTCATCTTTATTAATTTCATTGACAACTTCTCCAAGTCATGATGATAGCTATAATTTCCCCCTATTCCCTTTTTAAAATTCTTGTTGAACCCTACTTTCCTTAGTTTAAATTCTTGTATGTGTGTTTCATTTGCTTTGGTGTGCAAGTTTGTAAATTACTTTTGAATTATTTCTTAATAAAAACTACTTTCCAGTATCTTTTTAGTCTTAAAGGCTCTTCAGTATTCCTACTTATTTTGCTGCAATAGACCTACACAAGCTACTCCTCTGGAATTATTCTCAAGGTTTTGAACTGCATTTGCCTTGGTATGTTGGAGGCTACTCCTCTCTAACACACACATGCACAGAAAAACAATTGCAAACCACTAGAGCATGTATGAAGAATCACTGTGGCAGAATTCTTGTCCCTGAGTCTCAATCAAAAGGAACCATGGGCAGTGCTCTTTCATTAAGGTGACCAGATTTTAACATTGGTAAAGCAAGACACCATTGACCGGGGGGGGGGGGGCGTTTCTTGATTAAAATTTGGTCTATATGGAGCAACAAAAATTTTCATAGAATACATAGAACACAAAAATAGTATTGTAATATATATATATATATTTAATTTCAATATAAGTACAATTTGCAAGGTGATTCTATTGTGATTCTACAGGTGATTCTACAGATTTTCCTAAACAATTAAGATAGTTGGGGGGTACTTGGGGACTATAAGCTAAATGAGCAGAGATGGTTAGAGTAGTCACTGTGAGAGTAGGTCAGAAGTGGAAAAGACTGCCTAAGGAGGTGGTGAGCTCCCCCTCACTGGCAGTCTTTAAGCAGCGGCTGGACAGATACTTATCCTGGATGCCTTAGACTAGTCCTGCATTGAGCAGGGAGTTGGACTAGATGGATGACCCCTTCCAACTCTATGATTCTAAGCTTCTATTATTCTATTTGGACACTTCCAACTTCAGCCAACTAAGACATATTGACATTTTAACAATGATGTAACACCTTTACTGAGCAAACAATAATGAAACACAGAGATGGTCTTAGAGGTGTGTAGGGCCTAAGGTGATTAGATATCTTCCTCACTAAATATCTTTTCCCATTTTTGCTGGCATCCATGGATAGTCATAGGACAGACAGACAGTTTCTTCCTTAAGAAGATTATTTGTAATCATTGCTGAATTCCAATTTTTTCTGGTAAAATTCTAGTCAATTGTCTTTAGTAATTGATCAAATCTTATAATAAATTGCAGTATTTGCTAGGGAAGAATTGCACTGAGCCCTGACCTGGATAGCCCAAGCTAGCCTGATCTCTTCAGATCTTGAAAGCTAAGCAGAGTCCACAGTTTGCTAGTTTCATTGTTTTTGGTTTTCATTGGTTAGGGCTTCTCACCCCTTTCCATAGTGATCCCACACTATTAAGAAATGGGATGGGACTAGACAGTGATTGTGATGCTATGACGGCCCTAGACAGCCCATGAGATTTGGCCGCATACCAATGCCACAGGATGCAAATGAACCTCTTGCCCTGGTCACACGGCTTGTCCTAGCCAATCAGGAACAGATAGCACTGTTACCTGAATACTTTTGTCCCTATTGCAAAAATAATTGAATCACGGGCACATTTTGGTATTGATGATTCATGAAAATGGACATCCCTTTCAAATTAACCCTACAAAGGAATCACTTTTACCTTTCTTTCAGCCATCTGCCAGGATGTGTTCATGAGGACAATCTAGAAAATGCCTTGGAGAAATTAATTCTTTTCCGGATTTCTTTAGCATGTAGGTTCATTACCTCACAGCAAATGCAGACACATTAATGAATGGCATTATCCCAAGCAAAATGGCATTATCCCAAGCAAAACCTCACAGGGAATAAAGAATATTTTTATTTCTCTCCAGAAACCCTTGCTGGAAAGAAGCAATTTTAATATTTCCTTTTCTACTGGAAGCCTGCCAAGATCAGCGTGCCTGACTGCCACATCACTACTTACCTTCTCTGTACATACATAAATAATCTCCCTTCCCTCCAACATGTCACTGTGGTGGGGTTGATAAATGATGGCGTTGTTCCCTTGAAACTTTGGTTCAGATTGTTTTGTACTATTCCCTCGAGATCTGCTATACAAATGTGCAATATTTTTGTTTTCATTTCATCATTTCTTGTTGGGTCATAAGCTCCACTGACAATTCTTATGATCATTATGAAACAAGTCCATCTTTTCCCCTGCCCAGGTTTGATTAATTTCACGGGGATTATATCCCCTAACCCTATGTCATGTCAAAGTGATGAGGAAAAGGACCCCGATTTTATAAGTAATTAAAAACTGCTATGTTTTAAAGAGATGGCTGGATGGAGTCATAGAAGCAGTCAGTGTGAACTTAAATGGGGAATGGTAGAGGACAGGAAGGCCCGGGGGATCATTGTCCATGGGGTCGCAATGGGTCGGACACCTGAAGCACCTAACAACAACAACATTTTAAAGATGTTGTAACAGCTGGGGCAGAGGACTACTACTCCAATTACCATGGAAGATGGAGAAGACCTACAAGGGGACTGGTGCATGGAAGAGGCAGAGCGTTAGCACCCTTGGCATACAGGCAGCATTACAGAGCAGCGGGAGCCATTTGGCTGCCCTGGGTAGGCAGATCTAGTTACACAGCAGAGAGTGACTTGCAACCGGCAACCCAAAGAAGAAGGCAGAAAGGGACCGTCCCAAAGCTGCTACTGAGTCACCCTTGATTGCTGGAAACACTGTGGGAAAGAACAATTTTCTCCCTTTGCAACATCTGTTTGAATTTTGTAACTGGAAAGCCTTGGCATAGGTTTCACATTTCCCAGTACTCTCTCCCTGCTTCTGACCTCCTTGAAGTCCTTATTTATTTACTTCTATAGTTCTCGAGTTTGCCTGTGGAAAGCCATTGCTTTGCTTTGCTTTTTAGATCATGCAAACAAAGCAAACAGCCTTCTGATCCAGAGGAATTAACTTTCATTTTCTTTTTAAATAAATGAATCCATCTCTATTTAGCAATCAAGCTTAGTAGTTCAATGATCAGTTTTGGAATTGTCTGTTATCTTGCTGGCAGCATTAAGCTTACTATTATTAATACATTCTTTGAAAAATGCCTGATTGAACCCCAGAAAGAACTCTGTTCAAAATAAGCTATTTTGTAGTTGTTAGGTGCGAAGTCATGTCCGACCCATCGCGACCCCATGGACAATGATCCTCCAGGTCTCTCTGTCCTCTACCATTCCCTGGAGTCCAGTTAAGCTCGCAAGTCCAAAGTCAAATTTTCCAATTTCTATCTAATCTCTAAGTGAGATTCTCTAACAGGTAGAGGAAAATTTTGAGTCAAGTTTCCAAAGAACTCTGACCCTTCTTTAAATTTAAGAGTTAAAATATAGTACAGTATTTAGACTGTCAGGCAGGGGGCCCCTTTGGGATTGTGACACAGTGTGGTGAGCTCAGGCACAAAATGACTCCACAAAATGGCTACCACAGGAGGCTCAGGCAGCCACAAAATGGCTGCCACACCTTCGGTCACACAGTGGGGATTATTGGGCTGTGGTGTTAGATGCTGCCAAAGCAATATTTAAAAAAACCTGCACAGCCAATCAAGTCTGTAGGGGCCAATCCGAACCCTTGATAAGCAAAAGCCCCACCAGGCCCCAACATTTTCTAAAAACACTTGGAGAGCACAAGAAAAAGGTTCAAATCCCCACTCTGCCATGGAAACCTACTGGATGACCTTGGGCAGGTCACTTTTTCTCACATTCTGTAAAGATAACATGGAGATGGGGAGAAACACTGTAAGCCATGTTGGATCTCCCTTTGGGGAGAAAAGCTGGGTACAAATATCTAAATAAATAAACAAACAAACAAACAAATAAATAAATAAATAAATAAATAAATATGTTGTTGGCTCTAAATAGATCTGTTATCAGACCGAGAAGTGGAGCCTGAAAAGTGCCCAGTAATCTTCTCTGACTCACCCTTTCCTTTCCTTTCTAGCAAACCAAGAGACGAATGTCCACCACTGAACCCAGAGAAGAGGAATTTGAATCTAATTTGCACCAAGTGTCCAAAGCTAGCTTGTCGTTTCAAGTTTTCATTGTGGTCCTCTCACGTTTTTAAAAAAAATGTTTCCTTGGCCACAAACCTTTCCCATTTGTGCCATTGTAACAGTGCTCCTATGACACATCCTCAGGAACTAGGGGTCTGAGATCTTCTTGAGTTGTCTCACCTGCAATGAATCAAAGAAAACCAAACAATTCTGCATGAGGCTCCCTTTGAATTTAGGACACCGTCTGCTGGGAAGTTCCCCCGGGCAGCTTCTTTTCGTTTCCATGAGGCTGGCTCAAGAAAACTTTTTGCCAGACTGCACCACAGAAAGGCCAAGAGACCTCTGGAAGCCACAAAATCGCAGGCAAGGTGTGGGCTCAGAGCACAGGGCATCTGTTGTTGCCTTCTGCAGCATCTGCAGCACCCAGACCTTAATTTGTAACATAGTTAAAAGCAACAAAATGGAGATTTGATTAAAGCAACATCTGGTGCCTGTTTGCTTAAATGCTCAGGAGTCATTGATCACAGTACAGCTTGCTGCCCTTGGCCGGGGGAGAGGCCTAAACAAGGGACAGGGAAAAAGCAAGTTGACGATAAATGAAAGACTTATTTGCACATTGCTGGCACATGAATTGTTAGCTCTCCTCAAAACTGACACGCTCAATTTCCAGGCAGCATGAAGAGTAATTGTGGCTCAGGGATTTAAAAAGCCAGCAAACTAGGCAAGCTTGGGTTCAAATCCTTGGTTTTCTGTGAAGCTCACGGAGTGATCATGCTGTCTTTGACTTGCAGGGTTGTTTTTAGGAAAGCACAAGGCAAGAGAGAACAATATCTGCAGCGCTGAATTTCCTGAAGGAACGACAACTGGATGAACATACATGACCCCCCTCCCACCCAAATTCCTACCTACAATTCAGCACAGGGCAGCAAAGGAGGGAGGGGCAGAGATGGCCAAAGAAGGGAAGTTCCACCCAAATGCAAGTGCTTGTCCCCTACACCAGCCATTCCCAACCCTTTTTGGGCCTTTTAGGGGATCTTCTCAGGTTCCAGGGCCTTCTGGATCCAACCCAACACAAAAAGATAGACAGAAAATCATTTATTATTGAACACCACGAAAACTTGAACTTTCCGACATACTGGAAAAACCTTTTAAGAGACAGTATGGAATAAAAGTTTAGAACAAAAGAAATATTTGTGTCCATTTGTTTTCTTCAATGAATTAATTCAAGCACAAAAAAAGGAATGGATTAGATTAATTCTTTATCTTTCCCTTGATGAAGGGAACTTTTGAAGAACAATGCCATACATGATGAAATGGGCATTTCATCGGTTCAGTTACCAGAGCCCTCCCAGAAACCCTCTGGGTTCCCCTTCTCACATTTTTCAGTCTGTGGACACCTTCAAATGTGCCAGTCCCCCCCCCCCCTGAAGAGCCATATGGCCCTCATTGAGAATGGCTGTCCTACACAATTCAGAACTAAGGATCAACAGCAGATGAGGGATTGTACCAATTAATTTGTGGGGAGTATTCTAAAGACAGACAGACAGAGAGAGAGGTCAATGCATATTGTACCTTATCTATAGAGGCCACCTGTCCTGTGAGTTCATCTCCATCACTGAATGAAAGCCCTATTTTGCTTAACACCCATTTTGTTGTTTGCCCAAACAGAGTCCACCCACTTCCCAAGAGAATATGCAACCAGCTGGCTTTGGCAGCTGTCGGTCAGCCCCCTTCCGTGTGTTGAGCCAAGGCAATTTTCCAGTGGGTTTACTGTCCAATGCCAAGCACTCTGTTTGGCCGAAGCTCCCATGTCATCTGCCTGAAAATCCCCTGAGGCCAGAGGTCTTGGCATTTCCTCCAAGGTTCTTTGGTTCAGCATTGGACTGGCATTCATTTAAAGGCTCAATTTCCTTGCCTGACTTCCTTCTTTCCATGTTAATTCATCTCCTAAATAGCCCCTGCTCTTCCTCCATGAGTCCTCCTTCCATGCTCTAGAACAGTGACATTCACTCAGCAGTTCTGGAACCATGTGCAGCTCCTAGACATGCCACCTGTGGCTCCTCGGAACAGTCTAGTGATCTCTCTCAGCTGCTACCCCTCATGCCGAGGAAAGAGCAGGAAGGCAGAGAGAGATGGAGCTGAGTTTCAACAATAGTGGGGAGAGACAATTCCACCTGCACAGAGGTACTCTGGAGGTTCAAACAAAAGGTTATAGTTATTAATTCATTCATTCATACATTTGTGTTTGTTTACTGGATTTGTTTCCCGCCGTTATCAGAACCATCTTGCACTGGGTTACAATCATGGAGCATAAAACCCACATAAAATTAATAATTAATAAATAAAATTAATAAAAACCCTAGCAGCATAAACTCTCCTTCTACCCCACCCACCAAGCCTCACATCCCTAGTGCTTCAATGGTGGTCTCAGATGCCTAACACAGATGAATTGAGTATATGGGTGTATGGAGGGGCCCTCTGATCTTCCATGCCCTGGCCTCAGCCAAAGACCATTAGTGGTGGTCAGATCATCTTTCAAGGATGTTGGACCACCATTCCCAACCTTGTCATAATCCTTTGGGGAACTCCAGGTTCTCTTAGAACACTTCAGGTTTGCAATCCATTGTTGTAGCATGGGTGTTCAAACTGTGGCTCTCTAGATGTCTGGAAATTCCAATGAGCCCCTGCCAGCATACTGGTAGGGACTCATGGTAATTGTAGTCTGTGGACATCCGTAGAGCCACAGTTTGGCCACCACTGCTGTAGAATATGATGTGCACAAAGGTGACAAGGACAGGATGGTTGGGGGGAATCAACCAGTAGATTCTCTCAGCCTCACCTCTCTCACAGGGTGTCTGTTGTGGGGAGAGAAAAGGGAAGGCGACTTTAAGCCACTTTGAGACTCCTTCGGATAGAGAAAAGCAGCATGTAAGAACCATCTCTTCTTCTTCATCAACAGTAGAGAAATAATGATATGTAAGACTGCCTTATTTCAACTGGAATCTGACGTGATAGGGAGCTATAAGACAGTCTACTTAAGCCATTTTTTATTTGGATGACCTCTGTCCTTTCCATTCCTTCATTTGATAATGGTTACTTTGACAGGGAATGCAGAATGCTTTTTTAAAAAAACCTAGCAAAGTGGTTGAGGATTGTTAGGAAAGATAATGCAGAGTGTAGGGTAAGACAGCTGAGAAGAGTTAAATCACAATATAAAAGGCTACTAAATGGGAAAAACAACATGCTAAGTGTTCTTGGAATGATCTACAGCAGGCTGTGAAGGAAAGGGAGGCAACCCAATTTTGGAATTTGGTATCCCTGGGCATAAAGGGAGCATCACCAGCATATAGAATCACAGATACAGGAATCTGCTTGGTACTCCAATTATTCAGGCAGGTTTAGATTCTCTTACTGGGATCACTCAACAACTTCTGCAATTCAGGGGAGAATAGGGGATGTTTTTAGCTTACCAGCATGGCCACCAATCACAGAAGGTGAGATCAGATCGCTGATATCATCACTGAAGGCTGTCCTCTGGTGAAGACATTCATAGAATCATAGAGTTGGAAGGGGCCATACAGGCCATCTAGTCCAACCCCCTGCTCAACGCAGGATCAGCCCTAAGCATCCTAAAGCATCCAAGAAAAGTGTGTATCCAACCTTTGCTTGGACTGCCAGTGAGGGGGAGTTCACCACATCCTTAGGCAGCCTAATCCTCTGCTGAATTACTCTCACTGTGAAAAATTTTTTCCTGATATCTAGCCTATATCGTTGTACTTGTAGTTTAAACCCATTACTGCATGTCCTCTCCTCTGCAGCCAACAGAAACAGCATCCTGCCCTCCTCCAAGTGACAACCTTTCAAATACTTAAAGAGGGCTATCATGTCCCCTCTCAATCTCCTTTTCTCCAGGCTGAACATTCCCAAGTCCCTCAACCTATCTTCATAGAGCTTGGTCCAGAATGTTTCAAAACGTTCATAAGCTGGTGGTCCACACTTCTAGTTAAAGTATTTACCCGAATCAATCGAATACGTGATCTTCCAGAAGGGTGGACAACTAGCAGAACTGTACCTACCTACATAAAGGGTGATAAGGGCGACCCACATAACTACCGCCCAATAAGTCTCATAAATGTAGCATCGAAGTGTAGTCGAAATGTAGCATAAACTGGAGGAATGGATAGAAGATAACAGTGTCATCCGCAAACATCAAATTGGATTGAGCAGCACTGTCAAAACACTATACTATTTAGCTACCTCTGCTATTAATAGACATAAATGGGCCCTTTATGTGACGTATGTAGACCTTGCATTGGTGTTTGATTCAATAGACAGGGCCAGATTATGGCTGAAATTGTTAAAGCAAAATGTAGATAAAGGCCTTGTCTATCTTATAAGGCAACTCTATCTAAAAACATCTGTCAAAGTCAAGGTGGGTCTGAATAAACCCTGAGATTTGGCTGATTCTCATGGATTCTCATCTTTGGCTGATTCTCATTCTCCCAAGATAGCAGTGTTGATGTACATGTGGAAACCTGGAGGTCAATTATCTCATCCATTGCATCTTAACATGTCCACTATATGGTAAGCCAAGGAAGACGTTTATTTTAAGCGTAATTCCAGATGCGCTCGTAATGTCCGAGCAGGATAAATGTCTGAGCAGGATAAATTCTAAAATATTTTTATTGTCCGGTGCTGATTCATGTAACAGACTGGCTCTTTATGCCCTTACAGCCAGGAAAATTAAAGCCATAATGGCTATGAAAAAATGGTAGCATAAGGCTTTTGTGGCACAGAGTGGTAAGGCAGCCAAATGCTGTCTGAAGCTCTGACCATGGGGCTGGGAGTTCGATCCCAACAGCCGGCTCAAGGTTGACTCAGGGCCATTTCGCACGGCTTCAAAGTAGCAGAATGGTTGCTATTTGGAAACGCTACTAATTTGCCATAACCCACGACGTCGTAGACAATCTGCAACAATCCTGAAACCAATCAGCAAAAAGCGCTTCGTTGTGGCGCTTTCAGGGGAATCCAGAAAAGTGGATTCACCCTCCGGATAGCGATACACTCCTGCAACCAATCTGCAACAGTAGCGCTAAAGACCTGTGTGTTACCATTGTTGCTGGTTCTTCAAAGTCCCTCCCCCTGGCTCTCTCCTCCAAACTTCCGGCGAAGCGATCGCCATTTTTTTTTCTCCGAGCGAGCGGGGATAAACGCACCGGCGAGCCTCTTTCTGTTTAGAGGCTTCCCTGGCTTCAGTCCTTCACCTTTAGTCACTAAGCACAAACCACTTAAAAGCCCGTTTGCTGAAATAAAGTCCCTTTATTTTTTACAAATAAATTCAGCCGAAAATCGGGACCGTGAGGGGGGGGGATTTTTTTTTTATCACTCGAGGCAGCGTGCAAACGATCATACAATCAAACGACAGCTCACATTAGGCAGCTGGATGGGTCTCTCCGTAGCAACGAATCTACCTAGATTCGTTGCTATGGGTCTGTTTTTTTTTTTAAAAAACCTTTCTTAAAGGGAAAGGGGCTGTTTGGGAGCATGCTAACGGCTGCCCATTGGCTGCTTGACGGCCAGGGGCGGGACGAGCTTGGCAATAGCGCTTCCTTTCTAGCGATTTCTGCCGAGACCGGAAGCCTGTGGGAAACGCTAAAAAACGCAACTGATTCCACTACAAAGGCAGGTATGCATAACGACGAATTCCACTATTTTAAATGGCGATTTTTCATTCCGCAAACAATTTGCAACAAAGATCCCTGTGCGAAAAGGCCCTCAGCCTTCCATCCTTCCGAGGTCAGTAAAATGAGTACCCAGCTTGCGGGGGGGCGGGGTAAAACAGTAATGACTGGGGAAGGGAATGGCAAACCACCCTACATTGAGTCTGCCAAGAAAATGCTAGAGGGCGTCACCCCAAGGGTCAGACATGACTCGGTGCTTGCACAGGGGATACCTTTACCTTTATTTTCTGTTATGATATTTTTAGCTGAACGTTTTTTTTTATTTTTTGGCTATTTCATATAATCATAGAGTTGGAAGGGATCTCCAGGGTCATCTAGTCCAACACCCTGCACGATGCACTTACTCACAACTACCTGCCCACCCACAGTTACCCCAATTTCATGCCCAAGGGATCCTCTACCACCACCAAAAATCTCCAGAATCCAGCCTGGCCTGGAGGAAATTCACCTACCATCCCACAGCAGCCTTTAGCAATTCCCTGAGTATGCAAGGAGGGATCAAACACTGGCACATCCCTTTCTGCCCACCTACTCACAATCTGCCTAAGTTTGTAAAATCAGCCTCTCTGTCAGCCTCTGCTTTAAAACTTCTAAAGAAAGAGAACTCACCACCTCCTCAGGAATCCTATTCCATTGAGGAACCGATCTAACTGTCAGGAACTTCTTCCGGATGTTTAGCTGAAAATTCTTTTGAATTAATTTAAACCCATTGGTGCTGGTCCGACCCTCTGGGGCAACAGAAAACAGCTTTGCTCCATCTTCTATATGACAGTCCCTCAAGTATTTGAAGATTGACCTTTGGCCAATACAATAAAATATATCTATCACATGGAAGAGTGGGATTTCAACAGGTGAAGCTTTGCACAGGGATGCTGGAACACCTGTCGGTTTGGCTCATGTCTGCTGTGTTTTAATAGCTGCAGTTTATTTCATTGCTGCTGTTTAGAAGGTCATCCCACCAGGGAGGCTGAAGACTGTTGCTGGGCAAATTAGAACCTTCTACACTGAAAGGGAAAACCAAGCAGGAGAGGATAAAAAAGATAGAAAATGTAGAGCAGGGGCTGAAAGAAGGTCAGAAGAATATAACCTTTGTTATGAAGCATGCCTTATGTTGTTTCCTTGTCTGGATCACCCAACTGAAATGTCCTGTGCACCAGCTGAAAGCAACTCGATCCACACCTGTATTCAAGTGGTTCTGTGCCCGGACCAACAGACCCAGCGATCAGCTCGCATGTCAGAGTCAAATAAAGTATGCTTGATTGGCAAATGCATTTTAAATGAGATTCGTGGCATTCCTGGCTTTCCTCCACTTGCATCTACTGAACTGCCTTCTTCTACACAAGCCCTGAAGATACTGAAGTGTTGCTCTCCTCCTTTGCCTCAGTGGCCCATTGCTCCTGACCCAGATGGCCTGGACTAGGCCAGCCTCTCCGAAGCAAAGCAGGGTCATCCCATGTTAGTATTTTGATCGGAGACCACCAAGGGATATCAGGATCCCTTGCAGAAGAGGGCAATAACTAATCACCGCTGAGTACCTTTTGCTTTGCAAGCCCTCTAAAGTTGTTGTAAATCGGCTGTGACTGGACAGAACCTTACACACACACATTGCCCCACAAAATCCGCTGAGGAGCTGTGGGACAAACATCCAGGGATTATTTTAGAGCATGGCAAACGGCCTCATCAAAAATAGCACCTGCTGCTTCGCCACACAGCTGACCAGAAATCTATTATAGCTTCATTGATGGCAGTAGATTGAGGGCTGGAGTGGGGTCCTGGTTAGACCACCAGATTAGAAAACACAAATCCCCACTCAGCATGAAGCTCAACAGGGGAATTTGGGTCTGCCCCTCTTTCTCAACCGAGCCTTCCTCTTAAGTTTGTTGTGTAGGCTAAAGGAGGTGGGGGGAGTCATGTGTGCGGCCCTGATCCCCTTTCAAGAAGGCTGGCATAAAATGTGAGACTGTCGAAAGGTGCATGGCTGCCCTACATATCTGCAGGCAATTTGACATAAGAGTTACCTCCCTGCCTTTCTTTTTCAGCTCCCAGCACACCACCAAACAGGGAGAGGTGTCATCCCCTCTTCCCCTCCAGGAATTTCCTTGTCAAAAGCAATCCTGCCTTTCAGCAGCTCATAGTGGGCTTTGCTATCTTTTCACTGCTTCAAAGGAATAACTCCAGTCACCTCTGGCCCAGGACACAGGGAGAGGAACAGCTGTTACTGGTTTTTACTGGCCTGTGATTTGTTTTGTATCTTGCTTCCAGCCAGTTTTTGATTTTACATTTATAGTGCTGGGTTTTGCTACTGGATTAGTTCATGCTGATCTTTTTAACCAATTGATAACATGCTGTGTTATCGCCTTCACCTTTAATTGTGCCGTATTTATTTTTTATTTTTTTTATTTATTTATTCGATTTTTAGCCCGCCACTCCCGAAAGGCTTGTGGCAGGTTACAACATTTAAAAACCCCAATAAAAATTTCCCTAAAAACCATATAAATTGCACAATACCCATACAAAAATCCAAGATACAATTTGGCATTAAAACAGCTAAAAATCCCCCCTAACCAAGACCTCCAGGGAAAGATATGGGAGAATAGATCTCCAGCTGTCAATAAGATGTTAAAAGAAAGAAGGAAGGGGGGGGGGGGTCCAGTTCTTCCTTAGTGTACCGGCCTCAACCATAGACCTGGCGGAAGAGCTCCGTCTTGCAGGCCCAGCGGAATGATGAAAGCTCGTGCACAGGCCGCAGCTCTTCCGGGAGCTCATTCCAGCCGGTAGGGGCCAGGACTGAAAAGGCCCTGGCCCTGGTCGAGGCCAAGCGTGCTTCCCTGAGGCTGGGTATGACCAAAAAATTTGCTTCCGCAGAGCATAATGCTCTGCAGGGGGGCATAGGGCGAAAGGCAGTCCCTGAGGTATGTGGGACCCAGACCGCGAAGGGCCTTAAAGGTAAGTACCAGAACCCTGAACCGGATCCGGGCAGTAATCGTTAGCCAATGCAGCTGCCTCAGCACAGGCTGGATATGGGCCCTCTCCTCCAGAGCAATATGCTAAGAGATTGGGGAAAACATTTCAAATCAAAGGGATGCTGGCGAAGAAAGGAGAGCACAGAAGCCAAGCTGGTGGGAGAGGCTAACATTTCCCATCTTGATTTTATATGGCCAGTTGAGTAATTCACTGTGATTCATTCAGGCACTACCAGAGCTCCTGATAAGGTGGCCAACTTTTTAATTGTCCCTCTAGCTCAGGACCTCCAGCCTGGTCGCCAGGGGCACTGGGGCACTTGCTGACCTCTTTCCTGGGGCAGCTAAGAGTTTTTAGAAAGTGGGTAGGGCCAGATGAGGATTTTCCCCAGAAAAGCTTCTGATTGGCTACTGGAGATTTGATTGACTGTGCAGATTTGTTGAAAGTTGCCTTGGCAGCAGCTGCCACTACAGCACAAGATGCTTCCTGGTACCGCTGAAGGTGGGTTGCAGTGGCCCTATTGGGGCTCCACTCACCAAACTGGGGTAGCATTTCAAAGGAGCCCACAGGCTCAATAAGGTTGGGGATCTGTACTTTAAGGCTAGTTGCATCCGCAGGCCATTATCAGGCTGTGTTCTTTAACTCTGGGCCAAGAGAAGCTTCACAAGCTAATTTCTACTCACTTAACTGGTGGTAAAGAGAGGGGATATTTTCTCCAAGTCAGGTGGCAATCCAAGGTCCAGAATAGCTGCTCTTAGGGCCGCAGCTGGACAACATTCAAAATAAAGACTGAAGTGTGATTTCTATAAAGGGGACATATTATGTGCCTTACTGGAAGATAGCAAAGTACCCCCCACTATTTCCTCTTTTCCTTCCCTGAAAGCTCCCTCCTCCCCTGGAGACAGTTTCATACATGCAACCTCTTTTCTTGATTCCTTCTGTCCTTCTCGCCCACCAGCCAACTGATCTCCCTCCTTCCCTCTCCCTTGCAGTCCCTGTCCAATGGGGCTCAAGGACATGAGCGGGGCTAGAAGAAGGTAAAGAAACAATTGCACTATCTGTCCCTGGAAACTTTAGCTAGATAATAAAATGTTAGGAAGCCTGCACTTCAGGCAGGTCTGCGGTCAACACTGCCTTTGTCAAAGTCATGGGTCATTTTTAGTGCCCATGCCCATGTCTATGAAAGAGAGAGAGACAGAGAGAGGGCTCAGCTGTTTTTTTTTTTGTACCCCACTTTTCACTGCCTGAAGGAGCCTCAGAAATCGCCTTCCCTTCCTTTCCCCACAACAGACACCCAGTGATGTAGGTGGGGCTGAGAGAGCTCTGAGAGATCTGTGATTGGCCGCACGTATAGGAGTGGGGAATCAAACTCAGCTCTCCAGATTGGAGGCCACCGCTCTTAACCACGCTGGCTCTCCTAGAAGAGGTCTTTTTGGGCTTTCTGGTAAGGATGCAAGGCAGAGTTGCTCCCAAAAGCTTTGGAGGCAGCCTGTGTCCAGGCAAGTGGGGGGGGGGATGACGATTTTCCTAATAGGGCAGCTGTTTCTAGATTGGTTTTTAATACACTTTTAATGCATTGCATGTCTGTTGTTTTCATGCTTATATTAAACAGAGTTTTATATGGTTACACCCCTTGGGGTGCTGAAGAGTTCAGGAGAAATAGATGTGTATAAATATTCAAAATACATTTCATCTGTGGGGCCTCCCCCCCCCCCCAAAAGAAAGAAAGAAAGAAATGAATCCAAGAATTGCCAGTCTGTCCAAAGGAGAGTTGCTTGCCAGGGACAGCTGCGTGATCTTTCGGGCAGGTATCGCCCCCTCCCCAATATAAGGCAAACGGGCTCCTTCTAGCTCCATCTGTTTTTCTGGCATCCCTGGACGGAGAGGCTCTGTGGTCTCTGATCTCCCTAAGGGGGTCAGTTCCTGCCTCCCCAAACAGCTTTCGCATTGTTCCTGGGCTTGCCACCTGTTACATGTCTAAATATAGGCCCCGGCTGGCAATTATTGCTTTTTATTGGCAGGCTCTGACCTGCCCAGCTCACATTTCCTCTGGAAAACTGGAACACAAAACAGGCTGAGAATCGTCTAACCTTTGCCAGCATCCTGGCCACAAGAGAAGCAGCTGGCAAAGGCTGAGAGAGCAAAAATATCCACTTGGACTCGGCAGTCCCAGTGTCCTGGACGGCTCCCAAATTGCAGCTAAACAAGTCCAGGCCAGTTCCAGGCAGGGGTGGAAGGCTGTAAAAGAGACCACCTGTTGTCGGGAGAGAATGCTTTGGCCCCCGGGGTACTGGCCACAGACTGAGTGAGATGGATGGGGGCCCTCCCTGAATGGGGTCCCAGTGCCCCTGGGGTGGCTGTCATGGCCGACCTGGGTGAAGTCGATACTCAAGATCAAGAATTCAAATGGCACCACCCGAATAACTCTCAGGGCGAATCTGGCGACAGCCAGGGGCCTTTCATCATCTGATATCAGACAAAACACAAGCAGGAGACTGCCCAACAGGTTTCGCTCTCTTCCCATTTCCTCAGGATTTGAAGGCCATCCAGGTTTCTAAATCTGTCCTCGTGGTATGCAGTTTGTGATGGCGTTTTGTGCTGTTCTGCTCATGCAACCTCACCTTTATGGCTCCTTCTGAAACTGGAACGCTGAGCGTTGCCCCCCAGAACTGGCTCCAAGTAGTGGACCAAGCTAAGCCTGCAACAACTCTGTACAAGGAAAGGGAAATTCTCCCCTGCCTTGGGAGTCTCAAAGCGGCTTACAATCCCCTTCCTTTTCCTCTCTCCATAAGAGACACCCTGTGAGGGGGGGGTGAGGCTGAGAGAGCCCTGATATTACTGCTCTGTGGCGAGCCCAAGGTCACCCAGCTGGCTGCACATGGAGGAGGAGTGGGGAATCAAACCCGGCTCACCAGATTAGAAGTCTGCGCTCCTAACCACTACACCAAGATGGCTCTCAATCAATGTGGTAGAAGGCTGTTCCTATGTCTGTGGATCGAGTTGTTATGGATTGTCCATAATTTCATTAACATGTAACAATATGAATAATTTCCTATAATATTCTGTTGTTAAGCCATCAGGGCCTTTCCTGATTTCATTGTCAGAATTGCATCATTAACATCTTGTAATGTTACTCTTTGATTTAGGATGCATCCATGTTCCATAGAAAATAATTTTACAGGACTATTTCTTAGTTATTCCATCTCAGGCTTGATCTTTTAAATGATATATATTTTTAAAATATTCTGTAGGGCGGGTTTGAATTTCCTTATCAGACTGACACTGCATTAGACAAGTTATAAAGTTCTTCAAAGATTTTTTCCGGAGTCTATACACCAGCCATCTTCCTGGTTTATCTGAATTTTCAAAGGTTTTTTGCCTTAAAAAGTCTAATTTTTCCTCATTTCTTCTGTTTCTAATAATTCTCTTTTGAGTCTGAGAGCCTTTATTTGGATCCACAATTGCTCTGTAGGATTATTATTATTATTATTATTATTATTATTATTATTATTATTATTATTATTATTATTATTATTATTATTATATTTGTTATTAGATTTGTTATTGTTTTATTTTCTGTAACCCGCCACAAGCAGGCTTTGCCAAGAGTGGCGGGTTACAGAAAATAAAACAATATAATCTCCTAAAACCCCTGGTCCATTCCGCACAAGTTTAATGTAGCAGGAGTGTGGCAAATTGTAATCACTACTAATATGCAGTTATGCACGATGTCGTACACTATCTGCCACACTCCTGAAACAGTCCCACTAGAAGCGCTTCGTTGTATCGCTTCCAGGGAAATCCCAAAAAGTGGATTCACCCACTGGAAAGCGCTACACTCTTGCAAACAATCTGCAACAGTTTCGAAAAAGTTCTGTGCGTTACCATTGTTGCGGTTTCAGCAAAGTCCCTCCCCCTGACTCTCTCCTCTGAACTTCCGGCCAAGCGATCGCCATTTTTTTTCTCGGAGCAAGCAGAAAGCAACGAGCCAGCGAGCCTTCATTCATCCAGCGAGGCTTCTCCGGCTGCAGTCCCTCCACAGAGCTGCTTCAAAGCTCCCCTCAAGTCACCCAGCACAACACAGCCCCATTTGCAAGTTCCCTTTATTTTCGCCCAAAAATCGCGCCCGTGCACGGGGGGCGGGATTTTTTTTTAACTCGGGGGAGCGTGGCAACGATGAAATGGCAGCTCACATGCCAGCTGCCAGCTATATGGGTCTCTATGTTAGGAGGAAGCAAGGAATCAAGGAATCAAGGCATATTCGTTGCAACGTGTGTTTTTTCTTTTTTAAAAAAACTGTTATTAAAGGGAAAGAGGCTTTTCCGGAGCATGGTAACAACCGCCCATTGGCTGCTCGTTTGATTGACGCCCAGGGGCGGGACAAAGCAAGGAAAAAATCGCTTCCTTTCTAGCGATTTTTGGTAAGACCGGAGACCTGTGGGAAACAATTGAAACGCAACTGGATTCCACTACAAAGGCAGGCGTTACGCCAAATTCCACTATTTTAAATTACGTTTTTTCTTTCCGTAATCAATTTGCCACATTGATCCTGGTGTGGAATGGGCCCCTATTTTCCCTTAAAACCAGCAATAAAAATAAACTACCAACAACAGGCGGTAACCTACCCACTTACCCCACTGGGAAATCAGGGGAGAGGATGGCCACCACTGATGACATATGGTGGAATACTCCTCCTCTGGGGAGGCCCATAGATCTTCTCTTCGCCCTGGCTTCAACTGTAAGCCTGGTGGAAGAGTTTCGTTTTCAGGGCCCTGCAGAAAGGGTTTTCTGGGCCCTTTTTTTGGTGTTGATCTTCCGACTCCCGGAGTTGGGAAAGAATCTCTTTTAGCTCCTTTCTCCTCTTATTCTTCACAAAGGGGTTGTTTCCCTTGAACAAAGTCTTTGCTGGATTCCCAGATTGTCGAGGTCTCCACATTTGGGGTATTATTGATTTGGTAAAACTCTTGAAGATCCGTTTGACATGGCCCCTGGGCCAATGGATTTCATGATTCAGAGGCAGAAGGCCTGTGATTGTCAGATGTTGGCGCAGTCAGTGGGTGAGGGCTGCTCTTTAGGGCCCTGCTGGTGGGCTTCCACTGGTGGCCACTGCTGGAAACAGGAAGCTGGACTAGCTGAGCCACTGCTCTGATCAAACACAGCTGCTGTTCTGTTCTTTTATCAGTAAGACCTTATCCACAATCTGCCCTGTACTAATATGCTTAACCTGTGGCAGAAACCTGCAAAGGAAAGGTTCCAAAAGAGATGTAAAGCTTTCCTGTATGTGCTTTCTTTTATTGACCTAGTCTTGTGTGGTTTTGTCACGCTCTTCACATGAGAGTCCGACATGTGATAAGCCCTCCCTTTAACAATAGAAGAGGAGATAGTTTTTATACCTTGTTTTTATCTACCCAAAGGAGTCTCAAAGTGGCTTACAATCACCTTCCCCTCCTCTCTCCACAACAGGCACCCTGTTAGGTAGGTGGGGCTGAGAGACCTCTGAGAGAGCTCTGGCCCAAGGTCATGTAAAGGAGTGTGAAATCAAAACTCATTCTTCAGATATCTGCAACTCTTAACCACTACACCACTACACCTTCCTGACTGTGGACCTTGACTGCTGGCCACCCAGGTAGGACTGTTCTAGGGTTGCCAGCTCTGAGCTGGGACATTCCTGGAGATTTGGGGATACAGCCTTGGAAGCTGAAGGAAATTCCTAAAGGGAAAGGCCTCAGGGTCTGGGGGAGAGTCCCAGTCTTCTTAACGCCTGAGGAAAGAAAGGGCAAGGCTACTGCAGATGACTGGAACTCCAGATGCATAACTGGAGATCCAAAGAGCAGCTGCACAGGTCAAGGTTGGGTCTGATATGGAGAAGTCCATCTGTTGTGGAAAAAGTTTCATTGATTACAGTGGGGTTTGCTTACAAGGATTACACCTAAGTTAAAATATTTAAAACTATATTTCTTCCATGAAGAGAAGGAGCTATTTAGCATACCACACACACAAATAAAGCTAACTTCTCATGTTGCCAGCATTTTATTTTATTTTATTTTATTTTATTTTATTTTATTTTATTTTATTTTATTTTATTTTATTTTATTTTATTTTATTTTATTTTATTTTATTATGCCATGCACACTATAAACAAGTGAGAGCTTTTTTAGAGGATGTTTATAGAGTTCTGTGGGCAGGGTGATGTCACTTCCTGGGGTTGTGGCAGGGAGGTGGGGCCAGCCAACCTAACTTCTGGTTCCTTGAAGCCTGAAAAATATTTTCAAATGTTTTCAAATATTTCAGTGGTACTTCCACAGTCAAAAGGTTGAAAATGGCAGCTTTAGGGCATTACATCCCAGAGGGATGCCATCACTTCCACAAACTGGGCTCTCCCCAGGCTCCACCCCCTAGGCCACCCTAGGATCAAGGCACTATTGGGCAGAACTGGACTGGTATCTGGCCAATGGGACAACACTAGGGCCGCCAACTTCTCTACACACATACACTCACACTCCAGACTACAGAGATCAGTTCCACCCCTGGAGGAAAAGATGGCAGCTTCAGAAGACAGACTCTATGATTTGTCATCCCTGTAAAACGTTCTCCCCCAGACCCCAGCGTCCCCAAGCCCCACTCCCCAAATCCTGGGATTTCAGAGCAGCCAACCCTACCCCTCTTCCCAGCATTCGCCCTTAGCTACTGAACCATCTACCCACCCTTGTGAACACAATGGGAGTAGGTGGACACCTAGGGGCAGGAATTTCCTGGCTGTCCTTCAGATGGGCTCTGAGAAAGGTCTTTTTTAACCTGCATTGCTTTGTTCGTGGGATGTGGAAAATGAAATAGTCTTGGTCTATGTGGCTAGTTAGGCCATAACTTGCTCTATGCGGGCCTGCCCCTGGCTCAGCTGGTACAAATTGCAGCTGCTAGGGTCCTCACTGGGACACCATGGATGGCACATATCCAGCCTGTGCTGAGGCAGCAGCATTGGCTGCCAGTTGAGTACTGGATAAGGTTCAAGATATTGGTTTTGACCTTTTAAGGCCATATACTGTCTGGGCCCTGTGTACTTGAGGGAGCATGTAACTCCTTATACCCTGCATATGTTGTTCCATTTGGCAACGGCAAAAAGACTGGAGGCCCCTGGGCCACGTGAAGTCTGCCTGGCCTTGACCAGGGCCAGACATTTTCAGCCCTGGCCCTTGCCTGGTGGAAGGGGGTTCTAGAACATCTGTGGGCCCTGCAGGAGTTGTCAGAATTCCACAGGGCCTGCCAGATGGAGCTCTTCCGCCAGGCCTTTCACTGAGGCCAGGAGGTAGAAGAACAAGGAAGATCTAGCCCCTTCTCTCATACGCTGTTTTACCATCTTCCTGGGCATACAGTTGTGGGGGTGAGGTGGGATGAGGTTATCTGGTGGTCTGATATAGGGGCTGGGGAATGTGGGAGGAGGGGTTAGACATGTTCTTTATGACTGTCATGATCCACCATGAGCCAGCTGTGCTGGGAATGGTGGAATATAAATAAATAAATAGCAAGGGAAGGAAGGAATGGCATGAATGTTTGGTTGCCAACCTTCCAGTGCTGGTTGGAGATCTCCTGGGATTCCAGCTGATCTCTAGGAGACAGAGGTCAGTTCCCCTGGAGAAAGTGGCTGGTTTGGAAAGTAGGATATAGCATCATTATCATTATTTATTAAATTTCTATACTGCCCTCCCAATATGGCCATATACCCTATTGAAGCCTCCCCAAACTCCACCCTCCTCAGGCTCTATACCTTCCTCCACAAAGTCACCCAGTAGTTCCCAATCCAGACCTGGCAACCATATACAAGTTACTGTAACAGAGGCAGGACCAGTGGGTGAGCACCTCAAAACATCTAATTATGCCCAAGCTAGGCCACTATTGGCTTGTGCCTCTGGATGAGTGGGGGAGGGGACTCCTTTGGTGCTGTCATCTTCAGCCAAGCTCTTTAGATCTTGGAAGTACACAGTGGGAGAGGGAGCTGAGGATTAGCAGCTCTTGGCACCTTCTGACATGAAGGCTCAGAACAGCAAAGCCATCAGTGACCACTGAACAAGTTTGTCACCCTGGTAGAGTTTCACCCCAGTGCTGGCCTGGCCTGGTAGCCAACAGCCTGACACACTCAAGGGAAAGTTTGGAGGACACTACACCAAACTGGCTCAAACCCATAGTCCATCCAGTCCAGCATCCTGTCTCACTCCTCTGGATGGCCAACAACAGGGCGTAGAGGCTGAGGCCTTCCCCTGATGTTGCCTCCTGACTGTGGGATTCAGAGGATTGGTGCCTATGAATGTGGAGGTTCCCCTCAGTCACCTTGGAGAGTAACCACTGACAGACATATCCTCCTGTTTTCAAGCTATTTATTCCTGCAGCCATGACTACATATTCTGGCAGCCAATTCCAAATTTTAATCACACTCTGTATCCCTCCTGAACCTGTTGCCCACCAGCTTCCCTGTGTGCCTCTGAGTTCTAGTATTTTGGGAGAAGGAGAAAAAGTTCTGTTTTTCAAATCTCTCCACCCCATGCATAACTGTATAAACCTACATCCCCCCCCCCAGGTGTCTCTTCACAAAACTGAAAGAGATTCTTTGGCCTTTCCTCAAAGAGAAGGTGCCCCAAACCCCCTAAATGTCTTGGTTGCCCTCCTCTGTTTTTTTTTTCCAGCTCTGCAATCTCTACTTCTTGCATATTGGGTTGGGTAGGGAACTACTTACAACTTGTGCAAATGATGGGGGGGATGATTCCCCTTTCTGGTTTCACTCCCCTCCCATTAGTTTCATAAGTCCCTCTGACTTTCTGGAGCAGTTTTTCAGAGGGGGGGGCACTACAGGATAGATCCCTTGACCTAGATAGCCCAGGCATACCCGATCCTGTCAGATCTCAGCAGCCAAGCAGGAATAACCCTGGCTAGAATTTGGATGGGAGACCTCCAAGGACTTGGATGGTACTTCCTCCAAGGAACACTAGGGGCCGTGATGCAGAGGCAGGCATTGACGGACAACCTCCCAGTGCCCCTTGCCTGGCTGCCAGACAATCCTCAGATCTCCTGCCTGCATTGCACAAGCCACTGGATAAATAGTCAACAAAAGGGAGAAGCAGCAAGACTTCCTTACACAAATCCATTTTGTTTACAGTTCAACAAGATGAAGCCCCCCCCCTTTGGGTGCCCTCTGGGTGTCCCTTTGATTGCTAGTGCTATTGTTTTCTAGCACTGGGCTTTGTACCATCAATGGCCCCCTCCTAGCCCACGTGATTAGATATTGGTAGGCGGGTTGGGTTAAGTTTTGCCATCTGTGGGTTTTTTGTTTATTGTGTATTGTTGGATGTCCTGTTTTTGATGGGGTTTTATCTGGGTTTTATGATGTAACCTGCCATGAGCCAGCTTCTGGAGTGGCGGGGAATAAATCACATCATCATCATCATCATCATCATCTTCAAAACAGATTCACACATACCTGAAATGCACAGGGAACAGGAGAAACAGCAGAATGTAAACTGAGTGGTTTCATTTGTTTTAAACACATTGCTGAGCAAAGTATGAGAGTAAATGCTTATGTCCATGTGTGTCCTGTATGTTTCAGGGTTGTTTTGTACAAGGCAAGTGTGGCTTATATTAAGGAAAAGAAATCTTGGATGGTTTTTGCTGTTCGGTGCCAATCCAATTCTCAGCAAATGCATTGAATAAGAGGGAAAATAACCCATAATGAACCTCAGAACTTCAAATCCATAACAGCTACAGATCATCTTTAACATTTCAATTTGTAGCACTTTGAGACAATAATTGGCTTTTATGTACCCACATTTTCGTTTCAGACACGATCAGGAGTAATGAATGCCCAGGCAGCGGCGACTCAGGGGACCGCAAATTGAACACTGGAATCTGCCTTACACTGTGATGGACTTCCACCAGCTCTGTATTTTCTTGTCTAATTGGCAGTGGCTCTTCAGGGTCTCAGCAGAAAATGTTGTTATCTGAAAGGTCAGCAGTAGGGCATAGAGACCAAGATGACCGTGTGATGTTGCCTGGCTCTGGGATTCAGAGATCTTGTGCCTCTGAAGGCAGAGGTTCCCCTCAGTCACTATAACTAGAAGCCATTAAAAGATCTATCCTCCAGGACAGGGATCCTCAACCTGTGGTCCTCCAGATGTTCATGGACTACAATTCCCATGAATTGTAGTCCATGAACATGGAATTGTAGTCCATGAACATCTGGAGGACCACAGGTTGAGGATCCTGCTCCAGGAATCTGTCACGGACATTTTTAAAGTCATAACTGCATCCTCTGGTAGCAAATTCCACATTTTAATCACTCTCTGCGTAAAGTGGAAATAGACTGCTGAACCTACTGCCCATCAGCTGCATTGAGTGCACTTAAATTCTAGTATCTTGGGGAAAGGAGGAAAATGTCCTTGTCAACTCCACCCCATGCATAATTTTACAAACCTCCATCTTATCCTCCCCAGCTGTCCTAGTCATTCTATTTCATTTTCCTTGCAGTCTCATGGCACTTGGAGGTAGGGGTGCCAGTCTGCAGGTGGGACCAGGGGATCCCCCAGTTTTACAGCTCATCTCCAGGAAACAGAGATCAGTTCCCCTGCTTTGGAGGGGGGGTTCCATAGTATTAGACTCCATTGACATCCCTCCCCACCCCAAAACCTGCCCACTCCCAGCTCCACCCCCAAAGTTTCCAGGTATTTCCCAACCCAGAGCTGGCAACCCATCTTAGAGGTATTGGTTTAGATCTTTATACTGCCACAAGGGAAACCCAAGGCGGCTTGCAACATTTTTCTCCCCCACCCCCAACTTTTTATCCTCACAACATCACCCCTGCAAGGTAGGTGAGTCTGAGATGTGCGTTCGGAGAAACCGTTTCAAAGAGTTCTTGTGTTGCTTTGCACACTTTCGGATGAAACAAGAAGAATCAGAACATCAACAGCACTTGTGAATTCATTACTGGGAGGACAGCAGAGCAGAGGGTATAGTCTGGCATGGCGTTTGATTTGCCTTTCAAGATCTTTATCCCACCTTCCCTCCAATGAGCTCAAGGATGCATCCGTGGCCCTCCCCTCCTCCATATCATCCTCACAACAACTTACTGAAGTCATTTAGGCAGAGAGAAAGAGAGAGAGAAAGTCCCATGATCGCTGAATGAGTTTCACAGCTGAGCGGAGATTCGAACCCAAGTCTCCCAGTTCTTAGACTGTCACTTTAACCGCTACATGACCCTGGCTCTCAGGTTTGTGTATGGAGAGTATTACAGGTGGGACTACAAAAAAGGTTGACTCCAAGGATGACTCCTTAGCTACAGCATGCATTTCCAGGTCTGTAAATACAAACTCTGGGTCTGCATCTGGAGTTTGATTCACTACCTTCACCTTCTTAGTTTATAACCTACTTTGTAAGCACCAACAGGCTGTAAATCCCCAGAGACAGCTACTTTCCCCTCTATTTTCAGGAGAGTAGATCTCCTCTCCACCCCACCCCCTCAGGTTCCACTGAACCAACACCTTTCAAAGCCTTGTAAAGTTTCGCTGCCACCATGTGTTCGAAACATAATTTTCAAAGAAACTTGTATGCAAACCGTCTACCAAGTGAAGACAAGGCTTCTGGAGAGGGGACTCTACCGCATCACATCCCTGCTGGGCTCAGACTCTGCGTGCCAGCATTACGCCAGCCTCAGCAACAGAGCTGCGTCATTGCTGCGTCTCTCCTGGTCTGATCAGAACAAAGCATGTCCAGACTGGAAGGGATGCCGAGGGCTGAGTGCACATTAAACGAGTGGAATGGAGGAGCACTTTAAATTTTAGGCATTTTTATTGTATTTTGGACTATAAGGAAGGCCGAGCGTCAAAGAATTGAGGCTTTTGAACTCTGGTGCTGGAGAAGACTCTTGTGAGTCCCTCGGACTGCAAGGCGAACAAACCGGTCAGTCCTAGAGGAGATCAGCCCTGACTGCTCCTTAGAAGGCCAGATCCTGAAGATGAAACTCAAATACTTTGGCCACCTCATGAGAAGGAAGGACTCCCTGGAGAAGAGCCTAATGCTGGGAGCGATCGAGGGCAAAAGAAGAAGGGGACGACAGAGAAGGAGGTGGCTGGATGGAGTTACTGAAGCACTCGGTGCGAGCTTAAATGGACTCCGGGGAATGGTAGAGGACAGGAAGGCCTGGAGGATCATTGTCCATGAGGTCACGATGGGCCGGACACCTGAAGCACCTAACAACTACAAAATAGCTTATTTTGAACAGAGTTCTTTCTGGGGTTCATGACAGGCACTTTTCAAAGAATGTATTAATAATAGTAAACTTAATGCTGCCAGCAAGATAACAGACAATTCCAAAACTGATCATTGAACTACTAAGCTTGATTGCTAAATAGCAATGGGTTCATTTATTTAAAAAAGAAAATGAAAGTTAATTCCTCTGGATCAGAAGGCTGTTTGCTTTGTTTGCATGATCTAAAAAGCAAAGCAAAGCAGTGGCTTTCCACAGGCAAACTCGAGAACTATAGAACCTAACAACAACAACAAATTGTATTTTTAAATGTTTTATTGACATGATTTTAAATGCGTTCATTGTTGTCAACCGCCCTGAGCTTGTTTGTGGGGAGAGGTGGTCTAGAAATTTATTATTATTAATAATAATACCATCATCTTCAAAAGCAGCTGAGGCTGCTAAGGGCAGTTTAGCTGGACAGTGTGCTGACCCAGATGGCCCAGGCTGGATCCATCTCAACAGATCTCAGAAGCTAAGTGGGGTCAGCCCGAAGTGGTCTGGGACCCTCATACCTGTGAGATCGCCTTCTTCCTTATGTTCCCCAGAGGAGCATAAGATCAAGCCAGCAGAATCTGCTCCAGGATGTCAAATCGGCCTTGACAGGATGACATGTGTGACGTGACTGAGAAATCGGGCTGCCAGTTCTAGTTTGTGAAACCCCTGGAGATTTGGGGGAATTGCCAGGAGAGGGCAGGGCTTGGGGAGGAGCCTTAGTAGGGTATGATCCTCAGAGACCACCCTCCAAAGCACTGTAGTTTTCATGATTTTGTTATGTTTACAAGAATAATTTTGTTTATGATGAACTGGCCTCCCATAATGCTTGTCTACAATAGAGTTCTGGATGGTTGTAGCTTACTATCCTAATATGCTTTATTGAGTCTTTACCACTGGGGAAGAATTTCCTGAAAACAATGAAAGAATCTGGAGAGCACTCTGGTTGGACCTGGCTGGACTGGAAAATAATAATGGTTTGTTTGGTTATTACAATTTATGTTGTGTGCTTAGCAACTTACTGGGCCAGTGATATTTTTGGTTGTATCCCATCTGGAGATTGGCTGCCCTACCTGGAAATGAGGTTATTGTGTCAAGGGATACTTTAGCATTCTGGGGTTTAACTGTAGAGTTTTGGGTGACTGCTACAGTGGCTGTATGTTGATGTCACCATTGCATCACCTGTGATATCTTCTACAAGCCCATGCCCCACCAGGTAAGTCACCTTCTGGCTACTAGCCTTAGCTGGCACCCCTACTTGACACTGCTGACCTTATCAACAAAGTAGGGCAGATCATTTTTGTAGGCATGCAGCAGCAGTGATGAAAGAGATGGCCAGGTGGCACAACAGGAGAGAGACAGAATTTGAAAGGTTGGGATACAAGGAAAATATAGCAGGGGACAGATGAATGGGCACTCTCTAGAGAAGTAGGGGGTTGGCCTCTCACGAGTCCTCTCAAGTCCCCCTCTTATATATAATGGCAGTACAGAACACCACTGAAAAATTGTACTGGGTGCAATTTATTGCTGTTTGTAGCAGTTGCCCTTTCTGAAATAAGAAATCTGGAAAAGTTGAAATTCAGAAACTTCTTGCGTGCCATTTTTCTCAGCACAATGACGCCACACTGAAATAAAAGATAACTTATTTCAAAGGCTTCAGAACCATTTTAAAAAAGACGAGAAGAGCCCTGCTAGATCAGACCAGAGACCCATCTAAACCAGCATCCTGCATCCAATGCAAGCTAAGCAGATGTTGCTGGGAAAGTCAGTAAGACTGGCCTGAAGGCCCACGATTGGTCCCTGGGAACTGTTAGCAAAGAGATACACTGCCTCTTAACCTGGATGTCCTGTTTGGCTATTGTGCCATTAAGTATAAGTTCTACGTGTTATTTAACAGCACTGAAAACCTCAAGCTGTATAAATATTATGCTGCAATTGGTCATCCATCATTCTGTTGTTTTTCTATTCCATTGTATTTTGCACATTGTATTGATTTTCAACTCTCTGCACTTCAACTCTCTGCTCACCCTCTGCTTATATATATGGGCTGGTAATTCCCATTTCATTGTGTCTGAGAAAATGTGCCTGCACATGAAAGCTTACACCTTGAATGATAGTTGGTCTTAAAGGTGTCGCTGGACGCAAACTTTATCTTTAACTAGGGGCCAAGCCTATTGCATTCAGGAATACAACAGGCGCTAGGTTAGGAGGGCGGAGTGGAAGAACTCTGAGGACAGCCTCTCTCGTCCCCCAGGAACTGGAAAGGCTGAAGACAGCTGTTAGGAAACTCACCTGCAGAGGCAGCTCTCATGCAGCACGGATCTGCAGCCCCCAAGCCTCAGAGGAAAGTGGAAGCAGGTGGGTGTGTTCAGGGGTGGAGGACGGAAGGTGATTGGCTGGCCACTGGACAGACAAGAAAACTGATTGGAGGAAGAGGCACTCAGGGGCGGGACAGCTGGCTGAGTAGGTGTTAAGCACTGAGTGGCACGTAAGCCATGAGACACGTTCCTCCTCCAAGGCCTTACCAGAAATATATTATGTGGAATTGATAATGCTTTCCATCAATTTATCTGGAACAGATGTTAAGCTAGCCAGTCTGTAATTTCCAAGATCCCCTCTGAATCCTTTTTTTTTTTTTTATGGGTGTTACATTGGTTACTCTCCAGTCCTCTGATCTTGGGCTGATCTTGGGAACATATTGCACATTTCAGAAGACCAACCATTTCTCATTTCAGTTCTTTAAGAACTCTAGGATAAATATACCATCTAGTCTGAAGATTTGTTACTTCACAGTTTGTCTATCAGTTCTAGAACTTCCTCTCTTCTCACCACTGTTTGCCTAAGCTTCACATCCTCCCCTCCTGAAAACATCCATTTAGGAACAGAGATCAGACTTGTATCTTCAA
The DNA here is from genome assembly GCF_049243985.1 of Paroedura picta. Taxonomy (NCBI): domain Eukaryota; kingdom Metazoa; phylum Chordata; class Lepidosauria; order Squamata; family Gekkonidae; genus Paroedura; species Paroedura picta. Next base: position 28,000,496 of record NC_135369.1, on the reverse strand, counting down.
CAGTCCAGGGTGAAGACAGGTGAGAAGACTTCATGTAGCTTCTCAGCAATCACCTTATCCAGTGATCCCCAACCTGTGGGCCTTGGACCACATGTGGTCCTTCGACTAATTGGAGGTGGGCCCCGAAGGACGCCTTCTCCTCCCCCCAGCCCTTTACTTCATTCCCCCCCCCCAGCCCTTTACAACACACTTCATTGTTGTGGCGTGTCTGTATCTTATTTTGAAGGGATGTTTAAACATTACCATAGCGATCAGAGAGTGTTAGGGCAGTGGTTGAGAGTAGAGGAGTAAACTACCCCCCCCACCGGGCCTCAGTAAAAGGCATTGAGTGGTCCCCGGCATTGAGTGGTCCCCAGTGATAAAAAGGTTGGGGACCACTGACCTTATCAACCTTTAGTGATCCTTTCATTCACTGTCATCCCGCAGTCCAACTGATTCCCTAGCTGGTTTCCTGCCCCTAATATATTTGAATTATTTTTTTATTGTTGGCCTTTAGGCTTTTAGCAATGCAATCCTCAAAATCCTTTTTGCATCCCTAATTGTCTGTTTGCATTTCCACTTGGATAACGAGGGCAACGCATAATAGCTTCCACTTTGAAGCTTTGTTCTAATGGAATTGATACAGCAAGAGCAATGGAGGCAGGAACAGGAGAACGGTTGCAAGCAAACTTGCAAATCTTTATTTGCTTGATTTTTATCCCACCCTTCCTCCAAGCAGCTCGGAATGGCACAAACAGTCCCTTCCCAATTTAGTCTTATCCACTGAAACTAATTTGGCTATCTAGCTCCAAATCACCCATTTAGCTTCATGTCCAAGATCCTACTCCAGTTTTCGAACCACTTAGAATCATAAAATCATAGAATCATAGAATCATAGAGTTGGAAAGGGCCATACAGGCCATCTAGTCCAACCCCCTGCTCTATGCAGGATCAGCCCTAAGCATCCTAAAGCATCCAAGAAGAGTGTGTATCCAACCTTTGCTTGAAGACTGCCACTTGGGAGGATATGGAGGAGCACAGGGAAGTGGACTTCAACATTACCACAATATGTTTGTTAAAAAGAGAGGTGAGACGAGAGAAAGTACTGAATGCTCAGAACATTGGATGGCATTGCCCTTGTGGATAACAACCATGTGCTTCTACTCCAAGCTTGAATGTCTGCTTTCACTCTGGGGAAGAGCCAGGAGATGCCTTCACAGAGTGTTTCACAGAAGCATTCCACGAAAAGAAAAAGATGAAAGGCTGAATTGTTACTACACAAACTTCCTTTCTGACATTTTCTCAACCTCCAGATCTGAACAACTGCTGGCCTTTGACGACACCTCCTGTACAAAGCAGCTTTATCCTGTACATCTGTGGGATTGAGAGTCTAAGGGATGCTGTAAAGTGTCAGCACAGGATTCATTGGGAGCCAGAGTCTTCTGCCTGTCATTACCAAGCACTAAATCCTGGGTTCCAAATGAACTAGATGCAGCTACCAAGGAGAGACAAAAGATCTTTAGGACCTAGGAGAGCTCCTGTGGAAGGCTGATGTTGCTCTGGGCTTAACTGAGCACCCAAATAGCACAGCAAATTGCCAAGTGCCCCAGCCATGCCCTTTATCTGAGGTTATGTGGGAATTTAAAGGTCCTGGCATGGAGCCGTGAACTCTGGTATTGCTGGGCAGGCTCCAGTTTTGCCCTTTGCATTCTCTGTTAGAAGGTGCAGAGTCAGATTCCTCTCTTGAGAAGCCAAAACTCTTCGCCTGAAGCCTCTAGACAGGCACAAGCAGCTCTTTCCCAAACTCGGCTAAACTGGGCCTGGAAATGATGCTTGCATCTTCATTGTCATCACCATTATAAATTGCATTTGCTCTCTGCCCTGTCTCTGAGGATTCAGGGCAGATTACATTACAAGTAAAATTACATATAAAAATAGGATATATCAGGGGTAGTCAAACTGCGGCCCTCCAGATGTCAATGGACTACAATTCCCATGAGCCCCTGCCAGCGTTCTCTGGCAGGGGCTCATGGGAAATGTAGTCCATGGACATCTGGAGGGCCGCAGTTTGACTACCCCTGTGATATATAATACAGATTACATATACAGATAATTTTTTAAGATCAGATTCATAAATTCAATAGATTTTAAATTCTTAAAATGAAATTGAAATCAGCCAATTGCCTAATTCGCTCTGTTGGGTGGGAAGAAGAGAAGGGGAGGGAGGGAGGGCCTTGGTTGGGGCCAATCCCACAATGTCACAATCCGAAGCATCCAGCAACTGGGGCATAACAGCTTTGTGAGGAAGAGAGAGTCTCTTGGAAGACTTGGTCAGCCACCTTGAAGCCCTTGGCATTTCCAGGCACGGAGTCTAAAGGACAACTCAGCCATCATCTGCACTCCAAGGACTAGGCCGAAAAAGGTATTCTGCCAGCTTGGACAACCATGTCTTCAGACCTGAGGCATACTCCACTAATGCCACCGAAGATGTTGAATTCCTCTTGAATTCTGTGCTGCTTCCCTGGCCATTAAAAAAAAATGTTTTGCTACCTTGATGACAGCTTGGATTGCTTCTCCCATCTGGTTAGGCCAGCCCAGGAGACACAATTTTGATGGAGTTGTTGACATGGAATCATCATCCTCTCCATCTCCATCTATTTTTATAACTCAGGTTGCTCCATCCTAGCTTGGAAAAATTTCTAGCCAGATGCCGTTTGATTTAAATAACTTAACAAGGTTATTTCTGATAACTGGAGGGAATGTGCTGACTTCTGCTCTCTTGCAGGAACCAGGGCAAGAGAAGGGGTTTGTGTTGCCCTTTGACCTTCAGCGCTATAAATGCATGTGCCGCTGGCACGCGTCTATTCCGACTGTCTGCCACCATCACCGAGGATCTGCATTAATGTCTCTTAGGATGCTGCCCAGAGGCAGTGGCCCCGTCATCAGAACCCAGTGCGGAATGTGGCCTCTTGTCAAAAGGCACTCGGTTTTTACAATTTAAAAAACCCTGGCTTTAAAAAGGACTAGGCTCATTAAAGGTCCAGTTTCTTTGCCATATCTGTTTCATGGCAAAGGTGCAAATGATGTGGCCTGAGACCCATGAATCTGAGGGACCCTGGCCCCAAAGACATCCACCTGCCCTTGACCAGAGCCAGGGCCTTTTAAGTCCTGGCTCTGGCTTGATGGAATGAGCTGCTGGCTGAGACTAGAGCCGTGATGAGCTATCACAGTTCCACAGGGCCTGCAAGATGGCACTCTTGCACCAGACCTATGGTTGAGGCACAGTGACTTAACATGGGCCTCCTTCCATCGTTCTCAGCATTTGCTGGCAGGGGCTCATGGGAATTGTAGTCCATGAACATTTGGAGGACCACAGGTTAACTACCCCTGGTCTAGGGTTCTCCCAGATGTACAATAGATCACCAGACTACAGAGATCCATCTCCTTGAAGGAATGGCAGCTTTAGAGGTCAAGCTTTATGGCAGGGGTGGCCAAACTGCAGTTCTCGGCAGTGGCTCATGGTAATTATAGTCCATAGGCATCTGGAGCACCATAATTTGGCCACCCCTGCAAGGCATCACATCCCTGCTGAGTTTTCTGCCCTCCCTGAGTACCAGCCCCAAATCTCCAGTGGTTTCCAAGCCAAACAGCGGATATGTACACCAGTAAAGACTATGTGAAATCTATTTTCCCCCTCCCTTTAGTACAGAAAGAGTTCCATGTGCCTTGTGCTGCTCAGATACTACATTTCTTAACTTTGGGCTTCCCAAATGAACCCGTTGTGTCTGTCTGCTAAGCCTTTATTACTGTGTTGCTCAGAGAACAATAAATAATACATGTCAGACCTTCCATTCTGGAGGGAACATCTGAGGAGCGAGTTTCAAGGCATTCCTCCGCTCTTGCCTGCTAAATCTAATATAAGAAATCTGATTCCACCAGCCAGGGCCTGAGTGCCACAAGGACAGTTCCCGTGCCAGGAAAAGGAGCACCTTTGATTTCATTAGGCCATCTGGAAAGCAGGAAAGTGCATGCCTTAGAAAAACAAACAAACTCTCAGACTTGGGGAGGCACTGAATGGTTACCAGCCTCCAGGTAGGGTCCTCAGCTCTGGGTTGGAAAATACCTGGTGGAGGTGGAGCCAGGAGTGAGCAGGATTGGGGGCAGGGAGAGATGTCAATGAAGTTTAATCCTATGGAGTCCAAAGCAGCCCTTTTCTCCAGGGGAACTGATCCCTTTAGACAGGAGATGAACTATAATTCCAGGGGATCCCCAGGTACCACATGGTGACTGGCATCCCTACCTGCAGGTGGGGCCTGGAGATCTCCAGAAATCACAACTGATCTCTCCAGAAATCAGCTCCCAGGAGAAAATGTCTGCTTTTGAGGCTGGGTTCTATGAAATTACATCTTGCTGAGGTCCCTCTCCTCCTCAAATCCTACCACCCTCTGATCCACTCCTGAATCTGCAGGAATTACCCGGTGTGGAGTAGGTCACCCTAGAAAGCAGCCATGCCTAGGCCTGCCTTGGCCTAATAGCTCAGGAGCAGGTCTCAGCATCCATTTCATTATAGGTCTTGCGGAGTCACTTGAAGAAAACACGTTTGTTCCAGAAGTTCTTCGGGGAAGCTCAATTACTTTGTAATGTTGCTAATTTGTAATTAACTTCCTAAGAAGGTGGTGAGTTCCCCCTCACTGCAGTCTCCAAGCAGTGGCTGGATAGATACTTATCCTGTATGCTTCAGGATGATCCTGCGTTGAGCAGGGGGTTGGACTAGGTAGCCTGGATGGCTCCTTCCAACTCTAGGATTCAATCAATCAATATTTATTTACGGTCATTCAGACCAAAATTAAAATAAGGTAAAGGTAAAGGTATCCCCTGTGCAAGCACCGAGTCATGTCTGACCCTTGGGGTGACGCCCTCTAGCGTTTTCATGGCAGACTCAATACAGGGTGGTTTGCCAGTGCCTTCCCCAGTCATGACCGTTTACCCCCCAGCAAGCTGGGTACTCATTTTACCGACCTCGGAAGGATGGAAGGCTGAGTCAACCTTGAGCCGGCTGCTGGGATTGAACTCCCAGCCTTATGGGCAAAGCTTTCAGACGGCTGCCTTACCACTCTGCGCCACAAGAGGCTCTTATAAAAAAATTTAATTATCAAAATTAAAATACATGCAATTAAAAACTAAGACAATTTAAAAAGAGAAAAAACAGTAATGGTATTATAATTTTTTTTAAAGATCTGGCGACATAAAAACTTTGTTAGATTGAATATTTAAGACAGTTTAAAGTTGCCAGTGACAATTGGCTCTTTGTACTTCTGAATTTGGATCAGAGAGAAATTTTCTGAGCCACATACATAGTACGATATTTCATGGCGGCAGTGCAAAATTTAGCTGTTCAGAGAGTTATTTGCCTGCTTTTGTCTTGAGGCAGCAGCTTGACTTTCTCCTTTGGGGAAGATCTTGGGTAGGCGTTCAAAATTGGCTGAATAAAGTTACATCTGATGGCATCATAAATGGGGCAGAACAGAAGCATAACTCTATGATTCTTTGATTTTAATTGTTGGCTTTGTATGCTTTAATCTGGTATTGTACTTCATGTTTGAGTTGTCTTGTGGCCTTGTAATCAGAAAAAAAATCTAATTGTAATCAGAAAAAAATCTAACCAAATGGCTGAGAAAAAAATCAGAATCAGAATAAATTGTAATTAAATGAATATTGCAAAGGTTCTGCAAACAGACTTACCACAGCTGGCAAACTACCCATTGCCCACTCTCCCAGCCCAAGAAAATGTGAAGGGATGACATTGCAGTAATGGCACTTCCAGAAACCACATCTATTATACTCTAGGGGCCATTCCGCACAAGGACCAATGTTGCCAATTGCTTTCACAAAGCGGAAATGCTATTTTAAATAGTGGAATCTCGGCGTTCCGCATACCTGCACTTGTAGTGGAATCCAGTAGTGTTTCATTCGTTCCCCACAGGTTTCCGGTCTCTCAGGAATCACTAGAAAGGAAGCGATTTTTTTCTGTGCTTGTTCCCGCCCCTGGCCGTCAATCAAATGGAACAGCCAATGGGCGGTTGTTATCATACTCCCGGAAAGCCCCTTTCCCTTTAAGCACAGTTTAAAAAACACACACACATGTTACAACGAATATGCCTTGATTCTTCGCAACGTAGAGACCCATGTAGCTGGTGTGTGAGCTGGCAATTCATCATTACCATGCTCCCCCGAGTGAAAACCTCCCCCCCCCACGGGGGCGATTTTTGGCCGAAATTAAAGGGAACTGGCGAACAGGGGGCTGTGTTGTGCTTGGGGACTTAGGGGAGCTTTAAAGCACTTCTGTGGAGGGACTGTAGCCAGAGAAGCCTCGCTGGGTGAATGAAGCCTTGCTGGTTCATTGCTTTCCCCGCTTCGAGGGGAAAAAAATGGCGATCGCTTGGCCGGAAGTTCGGAGGAGAGAGCCAGGGGAAGGGACTTTGTTGCAACCACTACATTGAGAACACACGTGTCTTTTTCGCAAGTGTTACAGGTTGTTGGCAAGAGTGTAGCGATTTTCTGAGGGTGAATCCACTTTTCCCGATTCCCCGGAAATCGCTACAAAAAAGCGATTTTGGCGCTAGTGTTGCAGGAGTGTGGCAGATTGCTCACAACGTCATGGGGAACGTAGTTTTAGTGGCAAAAACAAAATGCAAGACTAGTGCTATATTAAAGTCGTGCGGAATGGCCCTAGGAATCTCCCCAGTCTCTATAGAGACTATACTATACTTTGCTATAGAGCAAGGTTTCTCAACAGCCGTAGAAGGGTTTCCCGAATGGGTGGGAGTTAATTAATTTGTTATATATTTTTTTTATTTGCTAAACATTTATCGGGTGATATGACTATATATGGTCATGTTGACCTTCCCCCCAAATGGTCAATGATGGGCCTGGAGGGGGCGGGGGAAGGAGAGAGGTCTCAGGTGGGTGTGTACCCAGCTCTGCTTCCCAACCATATTCCGCACGATCACACCACTTCTGGGGGTTCTCAAAGCCTGAAGAATGTTTCAGAGAAGCTTGGGGTCAACTTGTAATCTGGCAAGTTTGATTCCTCGCTCCCCCACATGCAGCCAGCTGGGTGACCTTGGGCTTGGCACATCACTGATAGAGCTCCTCTGACCAACCAGTAATATCAGGGCTCTCTCAGCCACACCCACCTCACAGGGTGTCTGTTGTGGGGAGAGGAAAGGGAAGGTGATTGTAACCTACTTTGAGACTCCTTCTGGTAGAGAAAAGTGCCATATAAGAACCAACTCTTCTTCCTCTTCTTCTTCTACCTCACAGGGTATATGTTGTGGGGAGAGGAAGGGAAGGGGATTGTCGGCTTTGAGACTCCTTCTGGTAGAGAAAAGCGGCATATAAGAACCAACTCTTCTTCTTCAATGGTTAAAAGTTGAGAAAGGCTGCTATAAAGATTGCAAGAATTCCTAGTGCATCACAGAGGACGGAGGGTGACATCACTCCTGAGGGATCCCCCCCCAAATGATGTTCCTGCTTCAGTGACACACTCCCTGCCCCTATGCTTTGCCCTTGAAAAATGACCATATCTGCATACATTATCTCAGCAATTCTTCCATCAGCCCTCCTAGGTAGACCATTATTATTTTACACATATGAAACACCAGAGTGGACTGGCTGTGAGACTGCCAGGTGGCCTAGCCCCAGCTATGGAATTCATGCCGGAGATGAGGCCTCAGCCAAGGAGTCACTCCCCCTTTCTGTACCAGCTGCCCTCCTCAATACGTAGAAGGTATCTCCTGATAAGCTCAGAGATGGGAGCCTCCCTAGAAAAGGAATGCTCCCTTGGCACGTCAATACACTTACAGGCAGCTTGCGGGGATAATCTGTGGGTGGCACAGATCTAGAAGGAGAAGAAGAAGAAGGAGGAGGAGGAGGAGGAGGAGGAGGAGGAGGAGGAGGAGGAGGAGGAGGAGGAGGAGGAGGAGGAGGAGAAGGAGAAGGAGAAGGAGAAGGAGAAGGAGAAGGAGAAGGAGAAGGAGAAGGAGAAGGAGAAGGAGAAGGAGAGGAAGAAGTGTTAGTTCTTATATGCCGCTTTTCTCTACCCGAAGGAGGCTCAAAGCGGCTTGCAGTCGCCTTCCCTTTCCTCTCCCCACAACAGACACCCTGTGAGGGAGGTAAGGCTGAGAGAGCCCGGATATTACTGCTTGGTCAGAACAGCTTGATCAGTGCCGTGGCGAGCCCAGGGTCATCCAGATGGCTGCATGTGGGGGAGTGCAGAATCAAACCCGGCATGCCAGATTAGAAGTCCACACTCCTAACCACTACACCGCACTCCAAACCACTACACAGACACCCTGTGGGGTGGGTGAGGCTGAGAGAGCCCTGATATCGCTGCTCGGTCACAACAGCTTTATCAGTGCCGTGGAGAGCCCAAGGTCACCCAGCTGGCTGCATGTGGGGGAGCGCAGAATCAAACCCGGCATGCCAGATTAGAAGTCCACACTCCTAACCACTACACCAAACTGGCTCTCTAGCAGCCTATGTGTCGTATGACCGAACACAGCACAAGCACAGAGTGGGATCACACATTCTAGGTCTGCCAACTTCTGCTTGGGAAAGTTCTGGAGATCTGGGGGGCAGACCCTGAGCAGGGTGCAGTTCAGCAGGGGAGGGAGCTTAACAGAGACATGCAGCCACAGAGACGAGGCTACCATTTCCTCCAGGGAACTGATCTCTGCAGAGATCCAGAACTCCAGGCCCCCCCCTGGAGATTGGCATCCATAACACATGCAGTAGTTTACCATCACATGTTCAGCAACCCAGGGCAAAGAAATCCAATTATATCCATTGGGCTTCCCCCAGAAGAGATATAAAGTTTTCCAGGGGTCACATGCAAGGAGCAGGACCTCAGCCATGCCGAAGTGCCACCTATAGCAGGGGTAGTCAACCTGTGGTCCTCCAGATGTTCATGGACTACAATTCCCATGAGCCCCTGCCAGAAACTGCTGGCAGGGGCTCATGGGAATTGTAGTCCATGAACATCTGGAGGACCACCGGTCGACTACCTCTGACTTATAGCACAATTAGTGTCATGATGCTACGGGGATGGGAAATGTCCCAACATTTAGTCTTCCAAGCATGTGGTTGCCCGGCTCCTGGAAATACAACACATTATACTGCATCTCCGTTGAGCTCTTTCCCTGTCCTTCCCAAACTCTGCCCTTCTCAGGCACCATTTGCAAACCTCCAGGAATATCCCAAACTGGAGTTGGTAACCCTGCAAGCACCCCTGGACAGGAGACTGCCTACTCCTCCATTTGCTGCTCTGGACATCCAAATGTGAAGCTGAGTTCACCCAGCCTGGCCTCAGCTGTTTTTCTGGAAAGTTTCCTGTGCTCCTAACAGCTGCCTGGCAAGCAGAAATCCAACAGGTGCGGTGTTTCTGAGAAAGCAGGTGCTTTGCACCTCGGTGTCTTCCATCAGCCACAAGGCCTGCTGCTTCCCAGATGGTCTAATGAAATCAAAGGGGACGCTTGTTGTTATGTTGCAAGAAAACTGGCTCAAACTGGTTTTGATGTTTGGCCTTTAGATGCATAAATAATGATGTGCACACATATAAAATACACACACACACACATACACACACTCTCTTAATCTGCTTTAAGCCACTGTGGACAGGGGGAAAGGCAAGATGTAAATAATTTGAAAGCAAATAAAAAGTAAGCCAAGGGCTTCTCTTTGCCTTAAACGGAGTGCACTTTATTCAGAAGTCTCACCCCCACCTCCACCTCCACTCCTTTACATGTATGCTTTATACTGTAGGCCAGGGGTAGTCAACCTGTGGTCCTCCAGATTTTCATGGACTACAATTCCCATGAGCCCCTGCCAGCAAACGCTGGCAGGGGCTCATGGGAATTTTAGTCCATGGACATCTGGAGGACCACAAGTTGACTACCCCTGCTGGAGGCTATAAATACACAAATACATAAAAATGAAAGGATCATTATTTACCTTGAACACACACACACACACAATTGCTTTATGCTGAATCAGACCTCAAGGCCAATATTAACTCTGCTTGCTGGCAGTGGCTGTTGTGTGTAATAAAATCAGAGTCCGGTAGCACCTTTAAGACCCACAAAGATTTATTCAAGGCATGAGCTTTCGAGTGCAAGACTAAGTCTGAGGAAGAGTGCTTGCACTCGAAAGCTCACGCCTTGAATAAATCTTTGTTGGTCTTAAAGGTACTACTGGACTCTGATTTTATTGTGCTGCTTCAGACCAACATGGCCACTCATTGGAAACTGTGTGTGTAACCAGTACACATTTTGGCATTTGTCTGCTGGATATATTTCTGACGAACCTGGAAAATGCAGAAAATAAATTGATGCTTATTGCATGACCATTGCTTACTACACTGTCAGTTTCTTTGCTTCTCGGCCAATTTGCAATATTGACAGGTCGTCCTCCATTTACGCAACCTCCAGGTGGGGCCTGGAGATCTCTCAGGGTTACAACTGGTCTCCAGACTGCAGAGGTCAGTCCCCTGGATAAAACAGCTGACTTGGAAGGTGGATTCTCTACGGCAGGGGCAGTCAAACTGCGGCCCTCCAGATCTCCATGGACTACAATTCCCATGAGCCCCTGCCAGCATTCGCTGGCAGGGGCTCATGGGAATTATAGTCCATGGACATATGGAGGGCCGCAATTTGACTACCCCTGCTCTATGGCATTATACCCCACTGAGCTCCCTCCCCAGGCTCCACCCCCAAATCTCCAGGAATTTTCCAGTCCAAAGTTGGCCACCCTCAGCCATCCATCTATTATGGAGCCCTGTATTTCACTGCCTTATGAGGCCAATCAAGCGAGATGTCTGGGAGCATTCAGGGAATGAATGTCAGGTTAACACCTCTGTCCGTCTTGACTTCCGTGGGAGGTGTGATTTTTCTCAGCTATTTCCCTTTCCTCCTTCGCTGGACCATCGCAGGCCAACCGACGCTGTCTGAAGAGGGGTCACTCTTGAGACAGGCGAAGGAGCGCCGTGGCAACGTCACCGCAGCCTTCTGCACTGGAGTGCTAAAAATAGCTGCAGCCAGGGCTGCCGTGGGGGGGACTTATGGCCGCTTGCAAACGGACGCCGTGTGCCAGCAGATGACGTTGTTTGCCGCTGGCTGATGGGTTCAGGATGAGGCCCCGTCATGAGAAGACAGCCTTATGCTTTTGCAAAAGAGGTTCTTTCCGGCCCAGGCTCGGTACAGCCAGTGCAGCTGCTCAAACGAACTATGGTCCAGGGTGTTTGCATCACAAGTGGGGAGACGGGTGCCTTTGTGCAGCAGTGATGTGCAATGGGTTGGACAGAAACCAGAACGGCAGCTGAAAGGTATAAAAAGTCTATTTGGCCCCACGAAGGATTGGGCCCCTCTGCCTCCCTTTCTCGGTCCCCTCAACCTTGGGATCCCTCGCTTCTTATGTTCTTATAGAAAAGGGGAATACTGGGGCGGGGGGGAGACAGGATGGAGGTTTATAAAATTATGCATGGGCTAGAGAGGCCTGAGGAAGAGACATTTCTATCCCTTTCCCAAAATACTGGAACTGGAGGGCATCCAATGAAGCCGACGGGCAGTAGGTTCAGGACAGACCAAAAGAAGTGCTACTTTACACAGAGTGATTAAAATCACAGAGGGATTAGAATCCGTGGCCAGAGGATGTCATGATGGATACAGGAATAAACAGCTTTCAAAGGGCATGAGATAGAGCCAGGGAGGACAGGCCTGTCAGTGGCTACTAGCCTTGATGATGGAGGAGAACCTCCACATACTAACCCTTTGAATTCTAGAGCCAGGAGGCAATATCAGGGGGAGGTCTCAGCCTCTATGCCCTGTTGCTGGCTGTCCAGGGGAACTGGCTGGCCCCTGTGTGAGTCAGGATGCTGGGCTAGATGGACCTTCTGTCTGATCTAAGGGATTTTCTTATATCCTTCTAAAGTGGATCCCTAGAGTTAGTCAGTAGGTGATTACCAAGCCAGACCTGGGTTCAGAAGAGAAGATACAAAGCTCTTTCTCCCAAATCAGACCATTGGCCCATTGAGCCAGCTATAATCTCTGACTGGCTGCAGTTATCTAGAAAAAGAGAAAAGAAAACATTACCTGCTCTCTCCTTCAGTGTATATTGCTGCTGGATCAGGCCAATAATCTGTATAGTCCAACCTCCTGCTTCCCACTAAGGCCCCCTGGAAAATCAGAGCCTCCCTCTGCTGCCCCCTCTGGTAACTGGAATTCTCAGACATACTGCCTCTGGACATGGAGGTTCTGTTTAACCGTCATGATCAACAACCACCTGACAGAGCGGTTTCTCAGTGGAGCAGGCTTCCTCGGGAGGTGGTGGGTTCTCCATCTTTGGAAATTTTTAAACAGAGACTAGATAACCATCTGACAGAGAGGCTGATTCTGTGAAGGCAAAGGGGTGGCAAAATAGATGAGCGATTGGGATGTGAGTATCCTGCATAGTGCAGGGGGTTGGACTAGATGACCCATGAGGTCCCTTCCAACTCTATGATTCTATGATTCTATGATTGTATGTTTCTATGACCAATCTTCCATGTATTTGTCAAATTCCCTCTTTTACAACCAACTGTGGCAACAGCCATCAATGCATCTCCTTTCCCAGAAAGATTCTCTAACTGGCAATGCCAGGGCAGGAGCAAAGCTGGCAAAACCGGCTGGTTCCGTGCTGGCGGTGTCATTCCCCACCGCTTGTAGCCACATTGGCTGCCAATTAGCCCTCATCACTCAGCCCGGTGCTGAAGGATTAGCTGTGTCATGTGAGCCAAGGGGATTAACCGCCTGTGTACATAATCAAAGTCCATTTATACTTGCAGAAAAGGGGTCGGAGGCAGAGATCAAACTAGCGCTGCTTGTGAGCAGCTGGCAGGGCCCCAGCTGCTCAGAGGGCAGCCTTTGCCCAAAATAATATTCCTTTGACTGAGAAACCTGGCTTTGCTCTGGACTGGGAGGCTGTCTTATTCTCTCCAGCAGAATCTCATGGAGTTCTTCTTCACCCTCCCTGCTTTTATCTGAGGCTCTTTCTCCTCTGCAGAGCTCATGAGTCGCACATTAGGCAAATCTTCTCAAGTTCCAGCCACAGCTGAGATTAGCTAGAAACTGTGAAGGTTCCTGGTTCTTAATTTGCACACCTCACATAGATTAAAAACTACACCACAAGAGGCGCCTAGGGAGAGTTCTCGCATAGTGTGAAGGATAGCTCAGAGGCCCTTTTCTTGGACAATTTAATGAAAAGGTGGAAGATACCCTAAGTAGGGGTATCTCAGGTAGCTTCGGGTAGGATACCTCCTTCAGGGGGCCAACATAAATCAATTATGAGAACTCTCTGGTAATTATTTGTGGATTGGCAGCCACATTCTACTCAGAGGCAAGGGCTTTTTGGTTGTAGCACCTTGATTCATGAGGTTCCTTTCCCTCAAGCCTTTGCTTGGCTTCTAGTTCATTGATGGTTAGGTGTCGTGTTGGTGGTAGAAGGTACTGTCAAGTCATAGCCGACTTCTGAAGACTCCATAAAGTTTCCAGGGCTAGAGATGCTTGGAGGTAGAAGAAGAAGAAGAAGAAGAGTTGGTTCTTATATGCCGCTTTTCCCTACCCGAAAGAGGCTCAAAGTGGCTTACAGTCGCCTTCCCATTCCTCTCCCCACAACAGACACCCTGTGGGGTGGGTGAGGCTGAGAGAGCCCTGACATTCCTGCTCGGTCAGAACAGTTTTATCAGTTCCGTGGCGAGCCCAAGGTCACCCAGCTGGTTGCATGTGGGGGAGTGCAGAATCGAACCCGGCATGCCAGATTAGAAGTCCGCACTCCTAACCACTACACCAAACTTGCCATTACCAGCCTCTGCATCTCAACTCTAGAGTTCCTTGGTGGTCCCCCATCCAAAAGCTAGAAAGGGTCCTCCCTGCTTAGCTTCCAAGATCTGAGACCATTAAGCTAGCCCTGGCTATCCAGGACAGGCTGCCTCCCATAGGACATGAAAATGAAAATGTCATAATAACGTTGTAAAGTCATAAGAAAATATATATAGTCAGCTGCAACATCCTAGATCCTAAACATTGCTCGTTCTCTAAGCTGCCCCAGATTTTGTTCTAAAAGTATTCATTTGAAGGTCAAAGCCAGAATCAAACCTGGGACTCCTTGCATGCACAGCAGTTGCTCTGTCACTCAGCCCCAGCCCAGCCCCTCGCACCGTAAATTCCATCCTTGTGCTAAAAATCTGCATGCAAAGTTGAAGTCTACTGGAGGAGGTGGAGTGCCCTAGTGAGGAATTTCTACCTTGTTCATTTTTAAAATCCAATGAATATAAATAGTCCTTGCTTTGGGTTGCAGAGGACTTGGGAAAACTTCCCAGTCCTGGATAGATGAGTTCCTTGTCACCTCATTAGTCTTGGCCATTAGCAAGAGGAAGGGAGACAAGGATTTTGATTTCCTCTGGACAAATTGCCTCTGGATGCCAGAAGTAATGGATGGGCTTTGGCTGCCAGCTGCCTTAGTAAGCAGAGCTCACCCTTGTTCCCCTTCAGGCTCATTACGTGTATGGGTGTGTGTGTGGGGGGGGGGTCTGATTACAACTCACCCAACTCAGCTTGCTTTCATTTATTAAGAAGAAGAAGAGGAGGAGGAGTTGGTTCTTATATGCCGCTTTTCTTTACTCAAAGGAGTCTCAAAGCAGTTTCCAATCACCTTCCCTTTCCTTTCCCTACAACAGGGACTCAGTGAGGTAGAAGAAGAAGACGAAGAAGAGTTGGTTCTCATACACCACTTTTCTCTCCCTAAAGGAGTCTCAAAGCGGCTTACAATCACCTTCCCTTTCCTCTCCCCACAACAGACACCCTGCGTTGTAGGTGAGGCTGAGAGAGCCCTGATATTCCTGCTCAGTTAGAACAGCTTGATCAGTGCTGTGGTGAGCCCAGGGTCACCCAGCTGGCTGCATGTTGGGGAGGAGCGGGGAATCAAACCCAGCTCACCAGATTGGAAGTTGGTGCTCCTAACCTTTACACCAAGGGCTTCCAAGTTGCCACTGAACATTTCCTAGAGCACCATATGACATCTGGATGTGATGCTGCCCCAAAGCATGATGCTTTTCTCCTTAGACCCTGCCCCCAAAAGCTGGAGAGGTGGGATTCACCCTCTAAAAATAGTACAGTGCTTCAGAGGACCCAGCAGAATGCCACATCTAACTTCGATCCCATCCAGACGCAGCATTCTGTGAAACAGCACATGAACTGTCCCCACATCATCGGATGGCAGACTTGATGTTCCTGGAAGCTACCTGGTCCTTTGAGAAAGTCTTGGGAGCAGCCGGTCACCAAACGAGGCCATTATCTATCCACTTCTTTTTTTTAAAAAACCAACCCTGCAGGAAAATGATGTGGCCGAGATAAAGAAGGCCCAGATGGCTTTTGCTGGAAAAGATCTGCCTCCCCATAGATGCAGGTGATGCCTTTTTGTTTCTCCTGCTGGATTTGATTTGCTGCTTTTGCCATCCCACCATGTTGAGATGTTTGGCGGCCTCAGACTCAAGGGGTTGTCGTCAGATAGCATCCACCTGGGACCTGTTCTGGGGGGTTCCACAGGGCACAATCCTGTGCTGTTGAACCTGTCCATGAAGCCCTGCGGAAAAATCATTTGTAGCTGTGTGTATGGGGGGGGGGTGACTGTCACCACTATGCTGACAACATCCAGCTCTAGATCTTCTTCTCCAAACCTCCTGTTGATGCAGGAGAGGTCCTGATGAATCAGTGGCTCAGAGAACGGCTAAGAGAGGATAAACTGAACCTCAACCCAAGACAGAAGTCGTGCTGGTTGGGGAGGTGGAAATCTTGAGGGATCCTGCACTTCCCATGTTCAGCTGGCCCTTGAGGACTTGGGTAGAAGCCGAGGGGTTGTGCTGGATCCAGTAGTACAGCTGGAGAAGCAAGCTAACCCAGCAGCAAAAAGGTTTCCCTTCCACTCAGTTGGCCTCTCTGACCGCCTTGACCCACTGAAGCGATTTATTTATAGATTCTTTTACCCAGCCATTCCCCAGTGGGCGGCATTACAACAAGATTAAAAACACAGTAATTCAATATACTATTTGTTTTAAAAACTAGTTTCAATTTTAAAGTACAAGCAATCCAGTGATAACCATCGATGGCCACCTCTTCTTGCATAGAGCATTATGATGGAGTGCTGACCGGGGCCGTGAGCAGTGTTTGGAGCGGTACCTGCGGGTGGGCTTTGGAACAGGGAGGCCAACAGCTTCTTGATGTTATCATTCTGGGCTCAACCATAGGTCTGGCGGAACATCTGTCTTTCCGGGCCGGCGGAACTGGCTAGGCACTCTGGAATGCACTCTGCTGCAACATTCCCTCTAAAAGTCAGCTCAGAGTCCCCAGCTGGTGCAGAAGGTTACTAGCAGGAGCTGAGCAGAGCATTCTGCAGCCACTCCCATTCTGCAGCCACTCCATTGGCTGCCTATTAGTTGCTGAGATCAGTTCAAGCTCCTGGTTACTGTACACAAGGCCCTTCATGGCTGTGCATGGGGGGAGGGGGGCACCATCAAGCTGCTCCCAACTCATTGGCGATCCTATGAATTATCATTCTCCAAAATGTCTTGTTTTTAAAAGTCTTGCAAACTGAGTGCCGTGGCTTCCTTGATTGACTAAACCAATCACATGTTGTTGGTGCTTCCTCTCTTCCTCCTGCCTTCATTTTTTCCTAGCATTATTGTCTTTTCCACTGATTCTTGTCTTTTCAAAATGGGACCAAAGTACAACAATTTAGTCATTTTAGTTTCCAGGGAGAAATCACGGCTTTGGACTCACCCTCCCATTAGGATGGCAAAAGGGGTAATAGGGGTGGTTTTATAATGGACCATTTCAGGAAGATGCTTTAATAAAGGGAAAGGGACCGTGGACTGTGATGCTCTATATACTATTGCTGCTTGTGTTATCTCACTATGTCGTTTCTGCATTGTTTAACACAGGGGTAGTCAAACTGCAGCTCTCCAGATGTCCATGGACTACAATTCCCATGAGTCCCTGCCAGCATTCACTGGCAGGGGCTCATGGGAATTGTAGTCCATGGATATCTGGAGGGCAATAACGATGTTTCGTTTCAGATTTCTGATTGGTCTCAGAACTCTACAATCCTTATCCTATTACATTGCTTATTGGATGCCCCGTCCTGTTGACCGCAGTGACTTACACTGTGTAATCCGCTTTTAGTTTTGATGAGAAAGCAGGAGTATAAATAACCAAAACAGATAAATAGGTGTGCCGCCTCCTCCTCCTCTTCCTCCTCCACATGAAAGAGAAAGAGAAGAGCAGCTGCTGCAGGTCTCTTTAAAGGGCAGAATGAGAAAAGGATTGTGGACAGCAGCACTGGGGGAGGGGTGGGGAGCGGTTTGGAATGGCTAGGAGAGTAAGTGGTCACTCCTGAGTGACCTCCGACCCT
Organism: Paroedura picta; assembly: GCF_049243985.1. Classification (NCBI taxonomy): domain Eukaryota; kingdom Metazoa; phylum Chordata; class Lepidosauria; order Squamata; family Gekkonidae; genus Paroedura; species Paroedura picta. Next base: position 27,983,021 of record NC_135369.1, on the reverse strand, counting down.
CCCCTGCCTTAAATGGTTTAACAGTGAACAGAGCACCATCATGTGCCAAAAGTTTTAATTTATTTGCTTGTTATGAATTTGGTATTCCTGACAGCAGGGTCTGGGTTTGTAATGAGCAATCGTCTGCTGATGGAAGAGCAACAAAATCGGAAATCTCAGCAATGTCAGAGCAGGAAGCAGAAAGATTCGGTGGAGTTTTAAAGTTCTCCATTCCGTCCCTTCCAAAATCCAATAATGTCCATCACTCAGCCGCCATCTGTTGAAAGTGGTGCCCCATAAACGGTTCCTGCTTGAATATTTTAAAAGCCACAAACGTGTTTACACAACGGTTGTCAACATGCACTTGTCCCCTTCTGCTTCTTGTTAAGAGTTCAGCAGTAGCACAAGGCCTAATCTTTCGCTGTGATTACACGGATGTGCTATGCTGCCGCATGCATCTCTGCTGAGGGCAAGCACGCGGCACACCAGATGCATTTCTATAGGGCTGGTTGCTCAAGCGAATGAGCACAGACGGTGAGGAGCAAACAGAACTTTTAAGAAGTCCGGTCCCTGAATCTGCTCTTCAGACTGGGAGTTCAGTCCTAAGCCCTGCCAGGCACTGAGGGAGTTTTGCAGGTCAGAGTTGTGCTGCTGAGCCAGAAGAAAGGTGACCAGGAAGTTCCAGTTGAAATGATAGACCAGAATCCACCTGGCTTGGGGGAGGGAAACACTGTGGTTTAGAGGTGGGGCATCTCCTTTTCATGCAGAGGTTTCAGTCCTTGGCATATCATCCTACAGCATCCCACGGATTGGAAAAGACAGAAAAAAAGATAAAAACTGATTCAGTTTAAGGTGGCTTCCTATGTTCAGGTCCTGTTGGCTGATGTGACACTCCCAGATCTGTTGCAGTATTTCCACCTGTGCAGCATGGTTAAAGATGCCTTTTGTTAAATCTGTGAGTTCAGAGACCACACGGGTAGTTCATTTCAGCTCTTTATTGGCCCAAGTAAAATACACTGAACTGTTCCCTAACCGTACCCAATATATATATATATATATAGAAGAAGAAGAAGAAGAAGAAGAAGAAGAAGAAGAAGAAGAAGAAGAGTTGCTTCTTATATGCCACTTTTCCCTACCCGAAGGAGACTCAAAGCGGCTTACAATCTCCTTCCCCTTCTTCTCCCCAGAACAGACACCCTGTGAGGTGGGTGAGGCTGAGAGAGCCCTGATATCACTGCTTGATCAGAACAGTTTTATCAGTGTCATGGAGAGCCCAAGGTCACCCAGCTGGCTGCATGTTGGGGAGCGCCAGATTAGAAGTCCTCACTCCTAACCACTACACCAAACTGGCTCTAACCACTACACCAAACAAAAAGATCTCTCTGCCCAGTAACCTCATTGGTCCTAAGCGGAGACCTCTCATTGGTTGTTAATTCTGGTGTCTCATTGGTTGCAAAACAGCTGTAATCCTTGTTTCCCATTGGCTATTTTTACGATCCCAGCACAGATCTCAAGCTCTGGTTGTCTGAGGAACTGCATACACAACAACTTTGCACCTCAGACTACCAGCATGTGCCCTGCTTAGGGTTGCCAGATCCCACCGGCCTCCAGAAGGGATGGGGGGATAGAGCTGCCAGATCCAGCATAGGGAACTCCTGGAGATTTGGGGTCTGGGGAGAACAAGAAAAATGCCAAAGAGTCGATCCTCCAAAACATCCATTCTCTCCAGGGGATCTGACCTCTGTAGTTTGGAGATTAGCTGTAGTTTGTGTGGGGGGGGGATCGCTAGATCCCACCGGGAGGTTGGCATCCCTAAGCCCTGAATGAAAACTTCCTGCCTAAACTACATATCCACACTTGGTCCCCAGTGCTTGAGACCAATAATGAAAAAGAAATTTTCCCTGGTTGAACCTGATTAACAACCCATTCACTCCAGATTTATAAGCTGAATTGTTCACAGTGTGATGCTATTGAATATGTGTAAAAAAATTGTGTCCTGTGGCAAGATAACACTTAACAGTATGACTCTATGATGATTTGGATCCCATCAAGATTTCTATAAGCTTGGTGGAGGGACAATTGTCACTGATTCCTCCCTCTGCTATTCAAGACCTCCACTGAGCTTTTGGGGATTACCAGAGTGTCCCAAAATATGTGTCTCTGCAGCATCACCATATCACTTTTTCAGTCCAATTCTTCTTGCCAGTCCCATTGGTTCTCCTGGTCCCCATAGATGGAGCCGTGCCAAAGTCAAGGACTTTGGGGTGAAGCCACTGCCACCTACCCCACATGCACACCTATGTGCCTCCCTTGCCACTTGCCCATGTGTCCTCCTGCTGCCTGCTCATTTGTCGGCCCTGTGTCACCTACACCAGGGGCATTTGCTGGCAGGGGCTCATGGGAATTGTAGTCCATGAACATCTGGAGGACCACAGGTTGACCACCTCTGACCTACACTACCCCTGACTGCATGATACATCTATTGCATGCATTACAATTGAATGGTCTCCTGCTTCCCCTCTGACCGTTGTGTCAGTTGGCTTAATCTCATGAGATGGAGATCTGTTTTGTTATTAGCGTTTGTTATCTCAAAGTACAGACCATGTGAGCTGCTTGTTTGGAAACCAGGTGTTCCCATCTCTGTGTCTCCGACACAATACATGGATGATGTTCTGAGCACACCTGTCTTCCCTTCTGTATGATCTGAAATGCAGGAACTTCAGTGTGTACCCTAATCCTGACCCAAAGGTAAAATGGTATATTGTAAGCTGCACGTGCCTCCCAGCATGCCAGGGATACGGTACATTGAGTGGTGGGAGAGCTTGCTGGCAGATAGGGAAAGAGAAGTTGCGGGGCACACAATTAAGAATGTAAGAGCCCTGCCGGATCAGACCAGTGATCTACCTAGCCCAGCATACTCTCCCACAGTGGCCAACCAGTTCCTCTGGAGGACCAGCAATAGAGCCTAGAAGCCGAGGCCTTCGCCTGATGTTGCCTTCTGGCTCTGGGATTCAGAGGCTTTGCAATGTGGAGGTTCCCCTCAGTCATCATGACTAGTAGCCACTGATAGACTTATCCTCCATGAATCATTGATTGACTTAACCTGCATAAATCCAAAATCCAATCAAGAACCTCCCAGTATCCCCTGCGTTCATTCCTCCTTGCCTGAGCTTGCCTAGAAATACTTCCAGGTCAGTCCTAGGTCTTTGGTCTGAGCAACTGTACACCTACTTTTGAGCTATGGCTCCTATTCCCTGTTTCCCCTGTCCTTTCCCATTTCATGGACAGACTGCTTCCTTCTCTTTATTCTTCCTAACTTTTGGTGCTGGTTGCTGGGTTCGTACCACTTGGCTGCAACTACTCCTCATGACTTTAGCTCCTGTTGTCCAAATAAGTGGTCCATTTGGCTTATTGGCTTCCCTGTTTTGGGTTTAGGGTTGCCAGGTCTCCTTGGCCTCTGGAGGGAGATGGGAGATAGGGTTGCCAGCTCCACATTGAGAAACTCCTGGAGATTTGGGAAAGAAGCCTGGTGCAATGCCCTGGAGTCCTCCCTCCAAAGCAGCCATCTTCTCAGTGGAACTGATCTCTGTAGTCTGGAGATGAACTGTAATCTGCAGGGGACCCCCAAGTCCCCATTGGAGGCCAGCATCCCTGTTTGGATCTCTCAGCATTTTCTGTCTCAGTCTACCCACCTCTATCCCAATCCAGTTAGATTTGCATTCGGCTCCTATGTAGCTAGCTGTCTACAAACCAGCACTGATAAGAGACTGAAATTCCCTTTGATTATGCCAATTTGCTAGATCCACAACCAAGTCAGCTGCAGAGCTGATGCCGCAGTCCATATATCTTCACAGCAGCATGCAAAATTACAGACACTGCCCCACTGGGTCAAGAGGAGCCATTCCTTGGCCTTATGCTGTGGCTGAAATGTTCACAGTAGGAGAGCTAGGGAATTACCAGTGGGAGAACCAATGTTAACACAGAAATGTGTAATAGGCATTGCAGTTTCCTGATGATTTTGCCCCTTTTTTGAGTCTGGGGGTATTGGCTCTTTTGCAAAGTAATGCATCAGCCTATCAAAGTGAGGTGAGGAATCTTTCGATCTAAGAACTGCTTTCGGTACTCACAAGACTGGCGCTCATTCCAGCTGAATGATTTGTAATCACGGGGGTCCTTGCTGTGTCCACGGCAAGGCCGCTTCTAACAGGATGGATGCTGCACAGTCTCTCCGTTAAGGGACTGCTCTCCATCCTCTAAGGAAGCAGGCAGATTGCGATGGCTAGAGGGCATCTCAGCTCAAAATCCCACAAGTGCAGTATATTATTTTGACAAGCAGAGAGATTCAGCAGTTCCTTGCACTTCACTTAACGCAGAATGACTCCCGTTAGCAATTTCTGAGTTTGGACCCATGCACAGATGGCTCAGGTCAAACATTGCATGAAACCGTGGTTTAATTAAATAAACAATGGAGCTTTTCAGCTGCTACGTCCAGGCATACCAGCAGCTTCCCAAAGGTGTACAGATCCTACCAATACATGTGATTACCACGTTGTCTGAAATACGTGTATTTTTGCATGTAGTTTGGCGTATGCAACTTACCTCTGCCTTTTTCAAGGTTTGGATTTGCGCAGTAGAAGAGAAAGGTTGAAAATTTATATCCTGAAAACCTTGTTGGTCTCAAAGGTGCCATTGGACACCAGCCTAGCAGAATAATGTTGCAACTCTTGTTCAGGTAATATAAGGACATGCATATTGGAAGGGCTGTGGGTAGAACTGGAGGAGACCATGAAGGGCCATCCCAGTCCAACCCCCCCCCCACCACCACCACCACCACCTACTTGAAAACTTGAAAACACACACTCCTGATTCCAATCTCCTCCTAAAATTTCCAACAAAGGAAACTCCACCAACCTTCAAAGCATCATTTATTTATTTATTACATTTATATACCGCCCTCCCCTGAGGCTCAGGGCGCTTCACATAAAACATAAAGAACAGGAACGTTACAGGGAATTTGGTAACCATAAGTAACAATCAAACAATAATAAACAGTGGGAACAGTAAATTTATAACCACAACATACAAATGGACCCATCGTTGGTCGATTCAAGCATTGGATTTCATGGGAGGAAGGCTTAGAAGCCATGAGGAAGATGTTGGTTCTGTTCAACCTCAACCAAATGCCTGGCGGACGAGCTCCCTTTTGCAGGCCCAGCAGAACTGTTCTAGGTCCGTTAGGGCCCTGATCTCCTCTCGGAGCTCATTCCACCAGGTAGGGGCCAGGATAGAGAAAACTCTGACCCTGGTTGAGGTCAAGAGAGCTTCCTTGGGGCTAGGTATCACCAACCAGTTGGAGGTGGAGAAGCATTGGGACTAGGTATCACCAACCAGTTGGAGGAGAGGCTCTTTGGGGGGGGGGGGGTAGGCAGAGAGGCATCCCCTGAGGTACACTGGGCCCAGACCATGTATGGCCTTAAAGGGGATTACAAGAACCTTAGGTCTGATCCAGAATTTAACTGGTAACCAACGCAGTTGCAGAATGGGCCAAATGTGGGACCTCCATGGTGTTGCTGTGAGGTTCCTGGCCACAGCATTCTGGGTCAGCTGTAGTTTCTGGATCAAGGTTTTGGGGAGGTCCGCATAGAGCAAGTTGCAGAAGTCCAGTCTGGAGGTGACCGTCACATGGATCACTGTGGCTAGCTGTTCCGGGGCCAAGTCAGGCTTGGCGAAGGGGGCAGGAAGGCAGCCGCATTACTTTCATGACCTGAGCCTCCAGTGAAAGGGAGGCATCGAGAATCATTCCCAGGTTTCTGGCAGAATCAGCCACTGATAACTGCACTCCATCCAGGTTGGGTAGGCACGCTTCCTCGGTTGACCCCTTCCTGCCCAGCCACAGGTCCTCTGTCATTGAAAGGTTGAGCCACGTTATCGCCGCTTCCAGACAGCTGGCTAATAATTCTGGGGGAGAATCAGGGCGGCCATCCATCAGGAGGAAGAGCTGGGTGTCATAAGCATATTGGTGACAGCCCAGCCTGGACTTCCACACCAGTTGGGCAAGAGGGAACATGAAGACATTCAATAGGATCAGAGAGAGGACGGCTCCCTGAGGGATTCTGCATGCAAGCTGGTGACAGCTTGAGGATCTCTCTCCTACTGCTACCCTCTGTCCGCGATCCTGGAGAAAGGAGATCAGCCACTGAAGAGCTGTCCCCCATATGCCAGAATTGGTGAGGTGGTGAGCCAGGAGTTCATGTGTGCTGAATGCTGCTGAGAAGTCTGGTAACAAAAGCAGCAGCGACCTGCCCAGGTCCATCTGGCAACGGAGGTCATCCATCAGGGTGACCAGCGCTGTTTCTACCACATGGCCAGGCTGGAAACCTAACCAGGATGGGTCTAAGACTGAAGCTCCTTCCAGGCATGCTGACAGCCCTTTCAAGCATCTTTCCCAGAAATGCTAAGTGCGAGACGGGACAATAGTTGTTGGGCTCTCATGTATCCAAATATGGTTTTTTTAACAACAGCTGGACCACTGTCTCTTTTAGTCCCTCTGGGAATTCTCCCATTGAGAGGGAGAGGTTGATTATCTCCCAGAGGGGGGGCACCGAGTCTTATATCAGTTGTTTTTAGTAGCCACAATGGACTGGGGGGCAGGTGGTTGGCTTCACTGCCCTTAGTATCCTGTCCACTTCAGTCAGCAAGAGTCATCTAAAGTTACTCAGTGTTCTCTCCAAAGACAGCCAAGGAACCTCTGGTTCACATTCTGTATCTAAGGTTGGAGGGAGATCATGGTGGAGTGTCGAAAGTTTGTCTGCAAAATGACTCGCAAATGCCTCACAGCTGATATCCGATGGGTGGCGGTGTCTGAATCGGCCGTTCCAGGTCGATGCAACCAGCGCTGCGCCGCGCCGCAGGGAGGAGGGGAGGTGCAGGCGCCAGTGCATAACTCCAGACACACACACGGGAGCGGCACTGGCTGCGTTGGCCTATAATAGCCGATTTGGACACCGCCACGCACGACCCTAGCCTCAGCCATCCTAGTCACCCTTCTCTGGACATGTTCCAACTTGTCAATATCCTTCTTGAACTGTGGCACCCAGAACTGGACACGATATTCCAAATGAGGTCTAACCATGCACCCACAAGAGATGTTTGCCCAGAACACTTGGCTTGTAATAATCTGAAAAGGACTAAAAATACAATTGTCTTAATGCTGGCCACTCCCCCAAAATATGTTAACTGAAGGTCCATCAAATCAGGATCAAAAATTGGTTAATTAATGGTAACCTCGTTATCTCACAATGCCTTCCCAGGGAACAGAGAGAAGGAAAGGAAATGGGAATCTGACAATGTGAACCGTAATTTGAGTGATTGCCTATATATCTAAGGCAGTGTTGATTCACATGATAAAACCTCCTGTGAGGGCTTTTGGCCTGATGTGTGTTATGAGTTCCATGCCTCCCAGATACCTGTGGTGGAGGCAAGTCACATGACCTAAATTTGTTCCCTGTGTGGGAAGCATGGAATTCCCAGCATACATTTGACTTAAAAACCTTGTGGACTTAGTATTGTGTGAATTGGCCCTCATCTAATGTTGCACTATAGTATTGCCCATAATTATTGAGAAAACTCCCCCCACCCCTCCTCAAACAGCAGCCAATAAGCCTGCCTTTTTGAGGGAGAAAATTGCACAAAGAATGGTTTAAAACCCTTTTTCTCCCCAGAAAAAGTTCCCCTGAAGTGGTTTTTTCCCCTGCTGAGGATAATTTCGAGGTATCTGTAATGCACGGTATTGTGGTTCTGAAGCAGAGATACCCAGGACTAAACATGAGGGTTTTTTGCATGCAAATTACATGCTCTACCACTGAGCTATGACTTCCTCAGCCCTAATTTTGCTGGAGGTGTGTGGTTTTTTTTCTGGACTCCTTTGGGAATCCTGTTTGCTCTCTTCTGCTGGAGAGAATTTCTCATGAAATGAAGTTGATAGATGCATCACTCGGAACAGAGGAAGTTGATGGAATGAAAGCTGATCCCTACTTTGTGTCATCTTGGATTTCTCAGTTCCGTGTCCAAATCTTGCCTTTTAAAGCCTACGCATCAAACCATCTCTCCCTCCCTCCTTCACTCCCTTACTGTCCTGGAGGATAGACTGCCTACATTTCAAGCAAAAAAGAACAGGATTGTCCAAAATAGGTGTCATGGAAAATCTCCAGGTATCTGTTCATCTCGAGTACACGCATTAGCTGCTCTGAACTGGCAAATCAAATTACTTGGGATGCCTGTTTCCTGGACCGGGGAGAGGTGCAGAGATAAAAAGAATTGGATGTTCCATTAATGAACGAGCAGCGGCCACATGCGCTGATTAATTATGACAGGGCAACGGAACCGCCTTCCCGAATTATAAACAGCCCCGGACATCAAGGCCAAGGCAAAGCTTTTAAGTCTAATTCTCAAACATGAGAAAACAGGTGCACAGCAGCAGCCCTAGTTGAAATCACCCAGGAATCTGGAGTGGATGGGAATCGTTTCTCTTTCAGAACAACAAACAAGTTCTGAAAACACCAGACCTTGTTAATCACATACAAATGGGGGGAAATCAAAGACAGTTGGCTGTACTGATCACAGGGCCCCTATGATACTTTAGGATGCTTTAGGATGCTTAGGGCTGATCCTGCATTGAGCAGGGGGTTGGACTAGATGGCCTGTATGGCCCCTTCCAACTCTATGATTCTGTGATTCTATACCATTCTAGAGTACACTCACTAGTGTAGGAGGTGGTGGGCATAGGATTGCCATTTGCCCACAGGCAGCAGGCAATCCCCTGCACTTGATCCTCCATTCTTGATAATGTGAGGACCAGGTAAAGAAATGGGAGTGATGGCATTCATGTGGTGCTCTAGGAATTATTCTGAGTTACTCTGGTCTTTATCACAGAAATTAGGAGACATTCCTAGAGTATCACCTGGGACTGACATCACTTCCTCCTGAAACTCCACACTCCCCTTTTATGGATCCCAATCTCCCTGTATTTGCCAGCCCGGAGTTTGGAACCCTAAATGGACAGGACAACAAAGGAGGGTTCCCTTTACCCAAGTGAACAGAATACAAAAGAGAGAGAGCCTCAGATCTCAAGAGTGTGGTTATCATATTAGTCACACTGCTTGGATCCCCAATCCTGCAGGATTTTAGGACCTAAGTAAATATTTTTCCCCAGGATGTGCCCTGGTTGGATAGAGATATGTGTTGTGATGTTTTGCATTTCCCAGACATGCACAGGCCCAATTTAGATTGGGACTATAGTGTACACAGAGAGGAATGCTGATACCTCCTCCATGCTGAACTGAAACTGTCCTAGGGTGATAGTTGTCCCATTGGTGCTGCATGTGTTCTAGTAAACTAGAGATTACATTCATATAGAGGAGCAAATAGTTCCCTTAGGGCAGGGGTAGTCAACCTGTGGTCCTCCAGATGTACATGGACTACAATTCCCATGAGTCCTGCTAGCATTTTCTGGCAAGGGCTCATGGGAATTGTAGTCCATGAACATCTGGAGGACCACAGGTTGACTACCCCTACCTTAGGGTCATTTCAGGTCAGGAAATGGCACAAGGGCCACCCCCCACCCCCAATGCCCCTATGTAACACATAGTTAAGCCTTAGTTCAGACTCAGCATCTTGATAGGGTCACAAAGCAGGATCAGGTTCTGCACAACCAGATGTGGTTCAGTAAAAATGGCGGAGAGACCAGAGCACAAGGCAGCAAGGCAATCAGTCCAATGCTGCCCCTGCCTCAGAATTCCATCAGCATAGAACGTACCAGACTCCTCAGGCATCCCAGAACCCGGTTTCTAAAGGGGGACTTCCCCCAGTCTCTCACCAGTTGCCTCTCTGTAGGCTGTCTAGGATAAAGTCAATGTGTTTCATCTGGCCGACCAGTTTCAAGAGCTCCGTGTAAAATGGCAAATTAATCCCATGAAATTATTGCTGTCATTAATCAGCAAGCTCTACTATGAATAGCTAATATGCCAGAAAGCCAGGTCTCCTCTAGTGATCCCATTATACTGTCTGTGTCTGCGCCATCAAAACTGCTAATTGTTGTGGTTGGGAACAGCTGGGCAAGATCACTCTGGAACAGCCACACCCTTTATGGTCCCAAAGCCAATATTCCAAGGGGGCAGAGGGACACCACAAGCCATTCTTTGATTTGTTTGTTCTCCTGTGGCTTTATTCTTTCTCTGCAACCAGACCCAACAAGTCAGGACCCATGCTGGGTCACACCCAGGATCCATCTAGTCCAATATGCAGAGACACATAAGCCAAAGAGTAATTAAGAAGAAGAAGAGTTGGTTTTTATTACCTGCTTTTTACTGCCTGTTTGGTGTAGTGGTTAGGAGTGCGGATTTCTAATCCGGCATGCCAGGTTCGATTCTGCGCTCCCCCACATGCAGCCAGTTGGGTGATCTTGGGCTCAACACAGCACTGATAAAACTGTTCTGACCGGGCAGCGATATCAGGGCTCTCTCAGCCTCACCAACCCCACAGGGTTATGGGGAGAGGAAGGGAAGGGTGCTTTGAGCCTCCTTTGGGTAGGGAAAAGCAACATATAAGAACCAACTCTTCTTCTTCTTCTTCTTCTTCTTCTTCTTCTTCTTCTTCTTCTTCTTCTTCTTCTTCTTCTTCTTCTGGAGGAGTCTCAAAGTGGTGTCTCCCTGCCCCCTTGAGATATTTACTTTGGGACCCTAAAGGGTGGCTATTCCAGAGTGATCTTGCCCACCCACCTTCCCTTTCCTCTCCCCACAGCAGACAACCTGTGAGGTAGGCGAGTCTGAGAATGTGACTGAAGTGCTCGGTCAGAACAGCACTATTAAGGCTCTGACCAAAGTCACCCAGCTGCCTGCATGTGGGAGAGCAAGGACACAAACCAGATTATAAGCCACCGCTCTTAACCACTACACACTGCCACAGGAAGCGGGGGCAACTACAAGCAGAGACAGCTTCAAGAGGGGATTGGATAAACAGAGGAAGAAGAGGTCCATCAGTGGCTATTAGCCACAAGGTGTAGATGGCAGGGGCTCATAGGAATTGTAGTCCATGGACATCTGGAGGACCACAGGTTGACTACCCCTGTATTAGGGTACCTACTTCCGCTTTATTTGTCTGTTCCCCTTTCCAAGCTGTCTAAGGTCATGGAAGGTCATGGCCATCACAACATGCTGTAGCAGTGAGTGATGTAATTTAACTATACATTGTACAAATAGATGCTTCCTGTTGTCTCTCCTGAATCTATGCCCATTAATTTCACAAGTTCTAGTATCATGGGAGGAAAAAGTTCTCTCTGTTTCCTTTCCTCACTCCAAGCAGAAATATATACACCTTTATAAGGTAAACCTACATGAAAAAACAGGCAAAGATACACATTTCAAGGATAGCACAAACTTCTTAATTCTATGCTTTTTCAGAAGGTTAATGTAGAACAGTGATTCTCAACTTTCCTAATGCCGCGACCCTTTAATACAATTCCTCATGTTGTGGTGACCCCCAACCATAAAATTATGCAAGTGTTCTTTCACAGAAATTAAACCAAAAATTGACCAATGGCATGAAGATCCATTGTTCATGATTGTATAAAAAATGTTTTTTTTCCTGGGGTTTCTCAGTTCTGCCTCTTGTCCCACCTTGCCTATCTCGCTCTTTTCCACTGCTCCAGACAGATGAACGCTCTATCTTGATCTACACTGCAAGGCTGTTCTGTAGATGGCACACACCCCAGCCAAGCTGCTTGCCCTGCCATGATTCCTGTAAAAGGGTCATTCGACCTCCAAAGGGGTCCCGACCCCCAGGTTGAGAACCACTGATGTAGAAGATGGGATGGGGGGGGGGGACTTGCATTGGAAACTCAGTGAAGCAGAGGTGTGCTTGATCCATCTTCTCTCTACAGCAGGGGTAGTCAACCTGTGGTCCTCCAGATGTTCATGGACTACAATTCCCATGAGGCCCTGCCAGCAAACGCTGGTAGGGGCTCATGGGAATTGTAGTCCATGAACATCTGGAGGACCACAGGTTGACTGCCCCTGCTCTACAGCTTCTCTCTCCAGGCTGTTTAAAATATTTTCTTCTTCTTCTTCTTCACAACTGGCTTCTGAAAACAGAAGCCAAATGGATCATGGAGAAAGTGGCTGGAAGAGTGTGGAGCAGCATCAGCAAAGCAGAGACAGCAGGCATGAGTAGGGTTAAGCTTCCTTTCCCTCCACATCCATTTCTATAGTATTTCTATACTACAGTTGCCACCTCTGGGTTGGGAAATACCAGGAGATTTGGGGAGGGGAAGGATCTCAACAGGGTATAATACCATAGAGCCCACCCTCCAAAGGAGCCAGTTTCTCTAAGGGAACTGAATTGGATCATCTGGAGACACTTGTAAGGCAGGAGACTCAACCCTGGAAAAACCCCGGCTAAAACCAAATCTAGATAGAATCATAGAATCATAGAGTTGGAAGGGACCTCCTGTGTCATCTAGTCCAACCCCCTGCACTATGCAGGACACTCACATCCCAATCGCTCATCTACTGTAACCTGCCATCCCTTTGCCTTCACAGAATCAGCCTCTCTGTCAGATGGTTATCTAGTCTCTGTTTAAAAATTTCCAAAGATGGAGAACCCACCACCTCCCAAGGAAGCCTGCTCCACTGAGAAACCACTCTGTCAGGTGGTTGTTGATCATGAATGTTCAACAGAACCTCCATTTCCAGCAACAGTATGCCTGAGAATTCCAGTTACCAGAGGGGGGCAGCAGAGGGAGGCCCTGATTTCCAAGGCAGATATGGGGTCTTAGTGGGAAACAGGAGGTTGGACTATACAGATTATTGGCCTGATCCAGCAGCAATTTACTCTGAAGGAGAGAGCAGATGGCTATCTAGCTTCTGTTTAAAAATTTCCAAAGATGGAGAACCCACCACCTCCCGAGGAAGCCTGTTCCACTGAGGAACCACTCTAACTGTCAGGAACTTCTTCCGGATGTTTAGACGGAATTTCTTTTGAATTAATAGATAAATTATTATTAGATAAATAGAAACAATCTATTATTAGAGCTCAAAAATATTTAAAAGCCATGACAGACTATCTCCTGTATTGGGCACGCATGAAACATCTCAGTGTGTACCCCACAAATGCCAGTGAGTTCAGACCTCATGCGTTTCAATCATAATGATTTTCCTCAGTATATAACATACAGTTATATATAACATTTTTTCCACTTTACTTCTTTAATTTGATATGGTTAGTTTTGGTCCTGCAAAGTATTCATATCCTCAGCCAGCAAATATTTCCTATTCCTCCGCTGGGTACTAGAAAATCCTGCTGTCTGCTTCTCTGCAAAAAGGACCAAACTGAGAAGTGAGCGATGACTTCTTCGCATAGTTCCTGCTCTGACAGTCTAACCACTCTGTTGTGCTGGCTTTCTGAAGACAAATCGTGTTTTCTCTGCTGCTTTTATTAGCTGCTAATTTTTGCTGCTGTTTTGCCGTATCTGAGATGTGTTTTCAGTCCTCGGTAATTAAAGATCAACAGTGAGCTCCCTCAAGCGTTTTTTAATGGACGGGGCAGCTAATGAATATTTTAATATTCTAACTAAATATGGAAATACCTTTGGTCTCCCTCTGTTTGATTTTCCAAAGACTCCGTCTGGCTTCTGATTGTGTTTTAAACAGAAAAGGGTTTAACGGGGTCCTCTACCAGATATGACCCCAGAACTGAGTCCATAAACCCATTCACCCCCCCCCCACATGTCCCTGTTTTCCCCTTTCCTGTACCTTTTCTGCAAACAGGTAACATGTGACCAAGGAAGCTGTGGGAGAAGAAGGGAGATCAGAGTCTCTGTGTGCGTCAGACTCCCTTTGCTCGCACTTGGGATTAGAAGGGATTTAGATACTTTTGATTAAAATAAAGTCATCTCCGGCCAGCATAAATGGCCAAGCCACTCCCGATAAGCAAAAGCTAGTCATGGGCCTGATTCTGGAAGGGTCTGAGACCTAAGAAACTAACCCAAAGGAAAGGAATAGATAAGCTATTTAGTAGCCAGTGTAGTGGTTAAGAGCAGCACCCTCTTATCTGGAGAGCTGGCTTTGACTCCCCTCTCCTCCCCCACATGTGCCCAGCTGGGTGACCTTGGGCTAGTCACAGTCCTGTTGCTCTTGCAGTGCAGTTTCTCTCAGAGCTTTCTCAGCCCCACCTACCTCACAGGGTGTCTGTTGTGAGGAGAGGAAGGGAAAGATGTTTGTAAGCCGCTATGAGACTCCTTCGGGTAGTGAAAAGCAGGGTATTTGAAAAAAACATCCACTCTTCTTCTTCTTCTCAATCTGATGTGTTTAATCTGGATCACCCTGATTTTCTGAGTTCCCTTTTCTCTCCTGAATCAAGAGCCCTTGCAGCGGCTTCCTTAAAAACATCCATCCCTTTCAAGTGGAGAGGGGTAGGGTCGGAGGATTTTTCCTTTCCCACCCACAGAAAGGGGCCACCCTCTCAGAAGCAGGAAAACAAATCATTGTCAGGTAACTTTTGCCAAGAGGTGGTCTGCCAAAGCCAAGCAAAGAAACTTTGCAAGACCGCTCCTCTGCATTCAGGTAAATTGTTCAAAACTTTGCCAAGTTGCCAAGCAGAGCATTTCTCAACTCCTCAGCGAAAAAGGGCACTGCTCAGCCTGGCTTTCTAGTCGCAGAAAGGGCTGCCAAGTCACTGCCAACTTTTGGCAACCCCTCAGGCAGATTTCAAGGCAAGAGATGTTCAGAGGTAGTTTGCCATTATGCCTCTGCATCATGACCCTGGACTTTCTCGGAAGTCTCCCATCCAAAGACTCGCCAGGGTCGACCCTGCTTAGCATCCAAGATCGGACAAGATGGGACCAACCTTCTAGTTCAGGTCAAAGGACTTGAAAGAAGACTGTGAGTTACTTTCCCCATCAAGCAAGAGCTGGGTTGGAGATGCCTCCCTTGGACTGATGGCAAGAAGAAGAAGAAGAAGAAGAAGAAGAAGAAGAAGAAGAAGAAGAAGAAGAAGAAGAAGAAGAAGAAGAAGAAGAAGAAGAAGAAAGCAGCTTACATTCACCTTCCCCTTTCTCTTCCCACAACAGACACCCTGTGGGGTGGGTGAGGCTGAGAGAGCCTTCATATCACTGCCCGATCAGAACACCTTTATCAGTGCTGTAGCAAGCCCAAGGTCACCCAGCTGGCTGCATGTGGATGAGGAGAGCAGATTCAAACCCGGCTCGCCATATTAGAAGTCTGCACTCCTAACCACTACACCAAGCTGTGTTTTATGCTGTTGTATTGTTAGCAGTGGCGTCTTGTTTTCGTGTTTTCATTCTTGTCTCTAATTTGCCTTGGGAATCACTTGTATTAAGAGTGTAGATCAGATATGCTTGTTCCAAGAACGTACATTAATCACCCCCACCCCACCCCCCAGAATATGAAGAATGTGCGGGTACGGAACTACGGCTAAATGGGTTGTCAGGCTGGTCTAAGGAGGAACCGTGAAAGAGATTAGGGGTCATTTGGCACAGGTTTAGAAAATAATGCAAGCAGAAGAGCAACTAGAGAGAACTTTTTCTCCTGCCCCCATAATACTAGAATTTGAGGTCACTCAAAGAAACAGATGGGCAGTGTATTCAGAACAGGGGAAAAAAAGAAAGTAAAGAAAACATAACATTAGCCAGGCTGCATCGGGCCAATGTTCACTCTGCTCCAGCATCCTCTTCTGTACTGTGGCCAAACACATTACTGAAGTCATGCTGGTGCTTCCTAAAATGGGTTTATTCCTCTATGTGCTGAATTCGTTCTATCTTTAGAGCCAACATGGTGTGGCGGTTAAGAGTGGCAGCCTCTAATCTGGAAAGCTGGGTTTGATTCCCCACTCCTCCACATGCAGCCAGCTGGGTAACCTGGAGCTACTCACCATCCTATTAGAGCTCACAGGGCAGTTCCGTTAGAGCTCTCTCAGCCCCACCTACCTCACAGGGTGTCTGTTGTGGAAAGAGGAAGAGAAGGCGACTGAGACCCCTTCAGGTAGTGAAAAGCAGGGTATAAAAAGCAACTCTTCTTCTAAGTCATCATTGCCACCAATTTATCTAGGGCAGTTGTTACAATAACTGGCCTGTAACAAAAGAGGGGCATAATTCACCTGTGGAACTCACTCCCACTGGATGGATGGCTACTAATTTGGATGTCTTTGAAGGACAAAGTTTCAGGGCTATGGCTTCATCAGTGCTTACTTGCCAAGGGAACCTCCACAATACAGAGGCAGCAAACCTCTGAATGCCCGTGCTGAGAGGCAGCCCACGGAAAGGCCTTTCCCTCTGTGGGGCCAAGGGAGAAAGGCCTTTCAGGCGGCTCTTTGGCCACTGAATGCTGGACTGGATGGCCCATTCATGTGATCCAGCTGGATTCTTCTATAGGGGTCAAATGTATTTATTTTATTTATTTAGATTAAAATTTTTATACTGCCACTCATGACAAGCCACCTCATGGCAGTTTACAGAATAAAACAATAAGAATACAATATAAACACACTATATAAAATACAATATAAAAACCCTTAACAATACAGATCAGAATAAAGTGGAAAAATAGAAAAATAGATGACGGCATAATACTTCCTTAAAACGTCTTAAACCAATAACTGTTCCAGTCAAGAGCCTGAATAAGTGACCATATCAATCCAGGGGGCTGAATTGATTACAAAATAGGGTAGGATCCACTGGATGACAACTCCGGTCATCGTCCTGGCCTCAACCAAATGCCTGGGGGAAGAGCGCCGTTTTGCAGGCCCTGCAGAACCCAGCAAGTTCCGCCAGGGCCCTCAGCTCTTCCGGGAACTCATTCCACCAGATAGGGGCCAAAAAGACTCTGGCCCTGGTGAAGGCCAGGCAAATATCCCAGAGAGCCAGGACAACCAGCAAATCCGTACCCACAGAGCAAAGAGCTCTGCAGGGGGCATAAGCAGATAAGTGGTCCCTCGGGTACGTGGGACCCAGGTCACGTTTAGACTTAAGGGTCAAAACCAAAACCTTGAACTTGATCAGGAAACAAAGTGGTAACCAGTGCAGCTGCCTCAGCATCGGCTGAATATGGGTCCTCCAAATCCTTTCCTTTCCCACCCCTTAATCACTGGGTGTCACCCACTATATTTGGCGGCAGCGGTAACCTTGCAAAAATCCCCCCTCTCTCTGTATCTCATTACAATTTATAGCTTGTGAAGTCTTTATTCTACTAAGTGGCATGCGAAGAATAAAAGAGACTAGTCCTGCCAGAATGGCTTAAAACCTAATAGACAAAACACCAAAGGAAGGTGGAGTGGGTGAGGAGAAAGGGAAAGAAGCAGATACTTGTATTGCAGGTGCTTTTTAGAAGCTCAGAGTAAAGAATATTCTCTTTAGCTATACCCAACAGCCCTATGGCAGGGGTAGTCAAACTGCGGCCCTCCAGATGTTCATGGACTACAATTCCCAGGAGCCCCTGCCAGCAAATGCTGGCAGGGGCTCCTGGGAATTGTAGTCCATGGACATCTGGAGGGCCGCAGTTTGACTACCCCTGCCCTATGGTATCAGCTTTTACTGGGCCTAATATTGGATGGTGATCAATAATTTCCTATTGAGAAGCCTTTGGTGACTGGTGGCTACTCAGAACCCTTGAGGGTCGTCTCACATGCATCCCGGCTTAGTTTGGGGCCCATGGTTGCCATAGTTTCAGCTTCCATGTGAACAGAAGAGAGAAGCCCCTTAGGAGCAGGCTTGGAAAAGTTTGCTAAGAAAGTCATGGCTGGCTGAGGCCGCTTGGAGGGAAACATAACACTGTTATGGAAACTCATGCTGCCTGCCTACCATCTGCCCGACCTGTAAATTTGTAAATAAAATCTGTGAGGCCACCTCACTGCGAGGCAAGCAGCCTGAGGACAACGAACTTCATCAAGAACACAGCTCCCTCCAGGCTACTGGGCCTCTTGGCCATTCTCACCTTCAGCTTCCCTGAGTTCTTCCACATTCTTTTGCAAACTTGTGGAACTTGGGATGCCAGTCTCCAGCCGGGCCCTGATCCCCCGAAATCGCAGCTCATCTCTAGATTATGGAGCTCACTTTATGGATGCTTTGGAGGTGGACGCCGAGGCATTGCATCCCACTGAGGTCTCTGTCGTCCCCAGGCTCCATCCCCAAATCTCCTGGAGTTTCCCAACCTGGATCTGGCATCCCTCCCCCCCGTTCCCTGCTGGGGGCCAAGGGAGAACCTGGCAACCCCGTGTGCAACAGATCAAACTTTGTGTGCCAAGCACGGGAGGTGAGCCTCAGCAGGGGAACCTTTCACCATGAGTTTGAGCCTCACTAAAGCACTGTTCGAATGGATTCCTTCCCCAGATCAGAATATTGCACCGACTCAACAAATTAGCAGGGCATGTGCCTGCCCAGGGTCTGAGGCAGGGGTAGTCAAACTGCGGCCCTCCAGATGTCCATGGACTACAATTCCCAGGAGCCCCTGCCAGCGAACGCTGGCAGGGGCTCCTGGGAATTGTAGTCCATGGACATCTGGAGGGCCGCAGTTTGACTACCCCTGGTCTGAGGCAACCTCGATTCGGTCTCTTTACACCATCTCTTCAACTGGCTAGCTGGATGGGCGTGACCTCTCTGGTGCCTGGCTATCCACATTCTCATTTAGCACCAGCTTTGAAGCCAACATTCCACTGTGGGTTCTCGCTTCGTTTTTGGCCACTCAGTGAAGAAATTGTAAAAGGTCCCTCTCCCCTCTCCCCCCCCCCCAACCCATCCCAACATATCTTGCTGGCTAGACCAGGAGCTGATCTTATCATCTTGTTATTTTCCACTGGTCCTAAATCTCTGGCCTGCGTTTGTCTTTGCATCTCGGATGAAGGATTATGAAAAATGAAGTCATTCTCTGCGTCACCAAAGAAGGAGACAGTGACAGAGCCTGGAGGGCGTGGCTCGAGATAATGGCAGGGCAGAGAAACTGTGTGAAGTCGGGCCAGGGCCAATATCACTCCTCTCAGCTGGACCCATCTGTTACAGGATTATCGAATAGCAGGGCAAGTCAGGACCTCTTTATAGGGGCACCACTCTGCCTCCCTTACCTATTAGCAGAGGCATCTCCAAAGCACCCATGTGGACAGCCAAGGGACTTCCTCTGAGCCACAGTTCAGCCTCTGGGTCCTGTTCTCAGTGCCAGGGCTCTGTACTAGAACCTGTGAAGCCATTGTTCAGAAAGCAATGACTGTGGGCATTTGCAAAAGGTATTTGCGGTAGGCCTGGTGCCCAGTCTCTAGCGGTGAGGGAACAGAGATCTCCGGTCGAATGGCTGAGGGCCCCAACACATCTCTGTTTAGCAATTAAATCCACATTAAAATATATTTAACCGTTACCACCTGCAGTTAACCTAACCCACCGAGCAAACATGTTCTCCACTGATGCTCACTTGGCTGCCCAGATGAAATGCCGCCATTTTGACTTTCTTCAACAGGAGAGCCACCCCTCAACCAGTTTAGAATTCGAGGGAGGGGAACATGTGCTCGACTGGCAAGCCCCAGAAGCCCCAATGAAGCAAGATTTTGGAACTCCATTTGTACAAAACACAAAACACAGGCAGTTACTGTATTTACGCAAATAAAAGAGGACTTTCAATATAAGACTCTCACCTCAAAAAAAGTTATACAAAAGGCTTTTTTTAGTCTTCAATGCAACGGTAACTGGCACACACATTTAAGATGACCCTCCTCCCTTTTCTTGAAGGCAAGCCTGGAAAAACACCTCGTCTTGCATCTGAATAAATGCTATAGTGAGGTGTAATGGCTAGAGCAGGGGTAGTCAAACTGCGGCCCTCCAGATGTCCATGAACTACAATTCCCAGGAGCCCCCTGCCAGCATTCGCTGGCAGGGGGCTCCTGGGAATTGTAGTTCATGGACATCTGGAGGGCCGCAGTTTGACTACCCCTGCTCTAGCCAGCATTCGCTGGCAGGGGGCTCCTGGGAATTGTAGTTCATGGACATCTGGAGGGCCGCAGTTTGACTACCCCTGGGCTAGAGCCTTAGCTTGGCCCTGAAGCTCTCTAGGCAATTTTGTGCCTGTCACTCTCTCTCAGTCTAACCTTCCTTGCAGGGTTGACGTGAGGACAGAACAGGAAGGGGGGTGGGATCACTGTATGCTACACAATACGTTTCCTAATAAGTGAGGCACGAATTCCCCCACAGCCGGCTGCTGCAGGGAACAGCATTTAAAAGTCTGTGGGGGCCAATTTCTGCTTAGGATCACAGTGCAGGGGGAAGGGCTTCTGCCTCGCCTCCCAGCACCGTTTTCCCAACCTGAAATGGCAATCAGCTTCAGATGGGGCAGATTTGGCCCAGGAAAGCAGGCAGGCAGAAGGTAGGAACCCGTGCCCTCTAGGCCCTGCAGACTTTGAACTATCATTCCCGCAAACTGCAGCACGGCTATGAGGAAGGCAATTCACGCCCAGTGATTGTTAGAAGCCTGGTGCAGAGCCCCAACTTGTTAGAAGCCTGGTGCAGAGCCCAGTCCCTGGAGTTCACTGAGCACAGGGGGAGCGGAAATGGGTGTGAGCACGCTCTTGTCCCACTGCTTGCTTCCATGTGGTCATCTGCTTGACTGCATGGGTGACAGGATGGAGGAAGGGGCTGGACACACTCTATCTCCCTCACCGTGATCTGCAAAGCTGGTTTTGCAGGGTGCTGATCTCAGGGAGGGAAAGTATGCATGGCCACTTCCTCCATCCGGTCACCCCTTTAGATTAGTGATCCCCAACCTGTGGGCCGCAGACCACATGTGGTCCTTCAACTAATTGGAGGTGGGCCCCGAAGGATGCCTTCTCCCCCCCCCCAGCCCTTTACTTCATCCCCCCCAGCCCTTTACAACACACTTCATTGTTGTGGCGTGTCTGTATCTTATTTTGAAGGGATGTTTAAACATTACCATAGCGATCAGAGAGCACTAGGGCAGTGGTTGAGAGTAAAGGAGTAAACTACCCCCCACACACACACCGGGCCTCAGTAAAAGGCATTGAGTGGTCCCCGGTGAGTGGTCCCCGGTGTTGAGTGGTCGCCGGTGATAAAAACGTTGGGGACCACTGCTTTAGATGACCCGGCACTCTGCACGGAGGCAGGCAGTAGAATCAGCACCCTTGCTGCATCCTGTGCCCCAGGATGTTGTATTGTGTGGGGAAGGTGGGATAAAAATACCGAATAGACAGAGACCTTCTGACCTCTAAGTGAATGAGCACCTGCTTTCCAGGCATTCACTCCTCCATGTCTGTTGCAACAAGGGATGGCAAGGAGTGTTGCCAACCTCCAGGAGAGGCCTGGAGTTCTCCTGGAATTACCACCACAGAGTTCACTTCCCCTGGAGGAAAAGGCAGCCTCAGAAGGGACACAGGATGGTTTCCCATCCTTTTGGAACTCCCTCCCCTCTCCAGGTTCCAGCCCTGGATCTCCAAGAAATGGCCAACCCAGGGAGGGCAAACCCAGATGCCTTGCACGTGTGAATGGGGCAATCCCAGTCCCCATCCGCCCACACCCAACATTTTGCAGTGGAAGGGGTTCACACATTCAGCAGCAAGGGGTCAAGCAAGTGTGGAAGGATCTGCATGAATGAACTGACCTCTCAAGGTGCAAGCAAAACAGAAAGGAAGCTTCGTGCAGTTCTCCTGATGGGAACCGTCCCAACAAAAGACGTTTGTGTTAATTCCTTGCTCTCTGCTTTTCTGTGGAGAACTGATTCACACGAGTCAAGTGGGGAGGCATACTGCGGCCATCTCACCACTGCATGCCACTGCGCATGGAATTTGCCTCCACCCATGTTACATTTTCACAACTCAAACTGCTATCAGAAATATTCGTCAAGGGGGTAGGGAAACGGTGAGGCCTTCAGAGGGCCAATGCAACATGGACACAACTACCAGCAGCAGCCTCCATCGAACCTGTTGGACTGGAGCCTTTCATCATGGTCGTGTGACTGTTCAACCTGCTGCCTTTTGTTCAAGTTGCAATTTCTAAAAGGAATTAATGCATCAAGAGGAGAAGGAGGATCTAAAGTCACTTTTCTGGGGGGCGGGGAGAGGCTACAGCATTTAGAGTTTGGAGGGTTTTTCTAGTTTAAGTGTGGCCATGATTGGGACTTCTGCATATCAGAGAGGGCAGTTCAGGACTTCAGTTTTTCTCCTTCTCCCAAAGTGCTAGAACCAAAGAGCCAAGGCCTGACCTGCTTGTGAGTTCTATAGAGCAGGGGTAGTCAAACTGTGCTGGCAGGGGTTCATGGGAATTGTAGTCCATGAACATCTGGAGGACCACAGGTTGACTACCCCTGCTCTAGAGCATCTGGATGAAGAGGGAAAACATGTTTTAAATATATACTAAATGAATGAGTTACATGGAGGATGACTCCAGCTCCCACCTGGAGGATGGCAACCCTATCTGGATGGCCATTGTCAGAAACGGGAAGGAATACCTTGGACCTGGGTCTGATCCAGGCAGACTATTCTTGTGCTTTTCAGATTAAAGCCGAGCAGGGCCTTGAACAGTGTGTACCCAACATCTCAAGCTCTCCGACCCTGAAGGGTCTCTCTGTCCTAGACGGGAGAAAAATAGCGGGCTGCTGTGCATTCTCCTCCCACCCCCAAGAAATGGCACAACAGACCCCTCATGGTGTTCATGGTGTGACCAGTCATTTATTTGTCTCTCCTGCTGTTTCTGCGTTTGCAGGGTTAAAATAAAGAAACCCAAATCTGCCTAGCCAGAGAACAAAAATGAGCCTATACCCAATTCATCACCATCATTCTTTTCTGCTGCCTTCAGCATTCCACAGGGGGAAGCAGCCATATTAGTCGGAGGTTTGGAAGCACGGTCCGTGGTTACTTGGTGGGAGAGAGCATGCACTCTGCATATGCTCAGGGGCATGCTCCTATTATCGTCCTCCAGTTTGGTGGAGTAGTTAGGAGTGCGGACTTCTAATCTGGCATGCCGGGTTCAATTCTGCACTCCCCCACATGCAGCCAGCTGGGTGACCTTGGGCTAGCCACGGCACTGATAAAACTGTTCTGACTGGGCAGTGATATCAGGGCTCTTTCAGCCTCACCCACCTCACAGGGTGTCTCTTGTGGGGAGAGGAAAGGGAAGGTGACCGTAAGCCGCTTTGAGCCTCCTTCGGGTAAGGAAAAGCGGCATATAAGAACCAGCTCTTCTTCTTCTTCTTTGAGCACCTCAGAGCCAAGTTCGAGGCTGAGTCCTCCCTCCTGTTGCACCTGCACTGGCCATGGCTGTCCAATCCCCTGTTTAAGACCAGGGCTTCTGCTGAGAGGTGAGTGCCCAGTGCCTGTCATCTGTAGTGGGACATACAGGGTTAACCTGGGCCCCCCTGAGCACCGGCATGCAGCCCTCGCTCTCCAAGCTGCAGAGACAAGGCGTGTTTGAAAATAGCCTTGGCAAAGGCCTTTTAGTGTTTTTCCATCTTTTTCCCCCTCCCATCCTGGCCTCCCACGGGTCATGGCCCAGGGAGGCTGACTGCTGGATGGAAAAACCATTTATCTCCAGGCTGAGCCCTTGATGGTTGGCGGCGGGGGGAGAGTAAGACAGCAGCAAGCACTTGGCCGCTTGCAGCTTGGCTGGAAAACTCCACTCCAGGTGCAAAGGCAGACACATCAGCCAAGGATGCCTCACTGGGGCTCAGCAGACCTCTCTAGATGGGGGGTCCTTCTGGCAGGACGAATGAGCCTGAGCAGGGAGCCAAGAGCCTGGAGTGACGGATGGTCCGGAGACATGGCTCCAACAGTGAGACTCTGCAGGCAGGGCCCGAGGATCACCCTGCTAGGAGGCTCAGAGGTCTGCTTTGTCAAACCACAGGCTGCCAGGAGAGGCCTACAAAAGCACATGACAAAATGGGGGTGCCAACTTCCAGGTAAGGTCTGAAGAGCTGCCGGAATTACAGCCAGATCAGTTCCCCTGGAGGAAAACGGCAGTTTTGGAGGAGTGCTCTATGGAACAATGCCCCACCCTGCCTTTCCCGGGCTCCACCCCCCCCCCCAAATCCCTGGGAATTTCCTAACCCAGAGTTGGCAACCCTGACAAATCCCCTGGCTTCCTGTAGTGCATAGCTGGCAGGCCTCATTCGGCGCTTAGGTGTACATCTGACAGGTCTGATAAAACAATTAGGCAGATTCAAGGGAGTAGCCGTGTTGGTCTGAAGTAGCAAAACAAAAATAGGGTCCAGTTGTACCTTTAAGATCAACAAAGATTTATTCAAGGTGTGAGTTTCGAATAAGTCATTTGCATAATGACTTAATAAGTCATTAAGTCCTTTGGATATTATGACACAGTCTACTAATGTGCCATAATTTGCTTTGGCTTTATATCTCCACCGTTATGATGGTTGTTCATTTAGTCTGAGGAAGAGTGCATGCACTCAAAAGCTCACGCCTTGAATAAATCTTTGTTGGTCTAAAGCAGGGGTAGTCAAACTGCGGCCCTCCAGATGTCCATGGACTACAATTCCCAGGAGCCCTTGCCAGCATTCGCTGGCAGGGGCTCCTGGGAATTGTAGTCCATGGACATCTGGAGGACTGCAGTTTGACTACCCCTGCTTTACAGCATCTCTTCAACTGGCTAGCTGGCTGGGTGTGACCTCCCTGGTGCCTGGCTATCCACATTCTCATTTAGCACCGGCTTTGTGAAGCCCTCCCGAAGCCAACATTCCACTGTGGGCTCTCTCTTCGCTTTGGCCACTCAGTGAAGAAATTGTAAAAGGTTCCCCTCCCCTCTCCCCTCCCCCCCCCCACCCCCATCCCAACGTATCTTGCTGGCTGGACCAGGAGCTGATCTTATCATCTTGTTATTTTCCACTGGCCCTAAATCTCTGGCCTGCGTGTGTTTGTCTTTGCATCTCGGATGAAGGATTATGAAAAATGAAGTCATTCTCCGCGTCACCAAAGAAGGAGACAGTGACGGGGCCTGGAGGGCGTGGCTCGAGATAATGGCAGGGCAGAGAAACTGTGTGAAGTCGGGCCAAGGCCAATATCACTCGTCTCAGCTGGACCCATCTGTTACAGGATTATCGAATAGCAGGGCAAGTCAGGACCTCTTTATAGGGGCACCACATCTGGAGGGCCGCAGTTTGACTACCCCTGGTCTAAAGGACTCTATTTTGATTAGGCAGGTAGTCCTGGATCTGCACTATTAGTACCAGTCTCATCCCCAGAAGCGGAGCCCCCTGTGCTTTCCAGGGCACCGAGGCAGGATACACAGACCTTTCACCCACCTGTTGTGGCCAAAGAAGGAAGCAGGCAGAGGGACTGGAGGAGCCAAGGCTGTTCATATCTTCCCCTCAGTGTCACAAAGCTCTTAATGCCTGGCTATAAAACAAAGCCTCGGAATTGCAGCCACCTAGCGGTGGGAAACCACCTGCAAAATAGACTCTTGTCGGCCCCTAAGGCACTTACACACAGTTGTGTGTCCTGGGTGTAAACTGCACGGAGCTTTTATTCCAACCCCAGATCGATTCGGTCCCTGCCCTCTACACAGAATGTGATTTCCGTTTGGATTTGGGGCGATTTTAATTTTCCTTCTGCAGCAAGAAGGATTGATCCGGAGTGACCCTACCTTTATCGTACGATATCTTAGAGTGCTTTTAATGGTCAATGTATTTTAAAATCTGGATTGGGAAACCAAGCTTCTTGGTAGAGAACCTCTGATAGGCCACACCTGGTCATGTGATGCTGTTAGGAAGTGGGTTTTTCCCCACACCATAATGGGCATATAGGGGTGGGGCTTTTCCTGCCCAGCCTGTAGACCAGCCTTTCTCAGCTTCTTTACTATTGAGGAATCCCTGAAACATTCTACGGGCTTTGAGAAAGCCCAGCAATGGCATGATCCTGCAGAATATGGTTGGGAAGCAGAGCTGTGGACATGCCCAACTAAGGACCCTCCACTTCCCACCCCCTCCAAGCCCATCATTGGCCATTTTAGGAGGGGGGGCAGGTTAACAGGAACATATATAGTCATATCACATGATAAATACTTAACAAATTTATATATATAGGAAACTAATATATAATTAGTTTCCACTCATTTGGGAAACCCTTGATGGGCTGTCAAGAAGCCCCAGGGTTTCATGAAACCCGGGTTGAGAAAGCCTGCTGTGGAATGTCCTTGCTGGGGAATTTTTTCTGGTCTCCTCCCTCCCTCCTTTCTTTCCTGAGCCCAGTATCTTATTTTGAAAGATGTTCAAGCAATGGTGGTGAATTTGCAGGAACTGATTTGGCTCTGCTATTTACATTGCTACTCAGATGAATATTTGATACGGCTATTTTTGTTGTGCATTGCTGTTTGGTCGTGCTTATTTTTTAAATTGATTTTAGGACTTTTGTTTTTAGCTCTTTGCTTACGTTTTCCTTTAATCCCCCTAGAACACTATCTATTTAGTGACAAGGGTACAAATATTTTCCATAAATAAATATAATTGCTCTAAATAGTTTACCTGAACAGGCTATTGAACTGGCACCAGCGGACATGATGAAGGGCACAAACCCCATGCTATTTTTAGCATCTCACATTCTCCTTAAAATTGTGACGATGGCACAGGAACCCCAGTGTGAGTTAGTGAGACCAAGTGGGGACAGAATGGAAAAAAATCCTTTCCCTGTGCAGCCCTGATCTGATTTGGGACCAAGCATGTATATAGGCTGAGTTTTTCCAACAGGATTAAAATCCACCTCTGTTGCCTCAGTTGCCAGAGCATATACTTGGACAACTGTGATATTTATTGGCTTGGCACAAATGCGAATCATCATGATTCAATCACTGACTGCCAAGAAGTTTTCCACTGCTCGAGAAAAAAATTTGCTTGCCATGAAAACCTCACCATCCCTTTTTTTGTGGTGTTGTGTCCTGACTCGTAGATGGCAAAATCCTCCCAATAAAAGAAACCGTTGTCTGTGCAATGTAATTCACTGGTGCCAAGGAGGGCGACATTCAACTTGACTATTCCTCGTTTCGACAATTTCCAATTTTCCTTGAATCAGTCCTCTAACATTCCAAGTTGCTATTCAGCGCATCTTTGCAAAGTACAGACCATTGGCATCAGCAGCAGCCGGGGTTCCTGCTGGATTTGCCCCAAGCATGTCATAAAATCCAGGGCTACTTGCAGCAGGTTCTTGCTCTTCTCCAGTTACTCGTTGGTCACCCTCTGGCCTGAGGGTCTCACCCCTGGGCACCATATCAAAATTGTTTGAGAACTGTACCATGGGGTTTTCTTAGCAAACTTTTTACAAGGTAGGTTGCCAGGGATTTCCTTAACCCTCCCCATTTTCCCAGCTTAGGACCAGAATGCCCAGGCGTGTATGGCAAAATATTAGCAAATAATAAATCAAAGGCTAGACAAACTAACAATATAACAATTGATCAGAGGTTCTCCAAATTGAGCAGCCACTTTTAATCTAAATATGTAAATGGTCCAGTTTGTAGACTCAATGATTTAAGCAAGGATGTAGACCACCCATGAAGTTGGGATAACAGGTAGGATCAAGAAACAAGCTACGGAGGTTTATTGGTTGAGAGGTGGGGGGTTGTACCGTTAGTTGCACTGAGAAAGTGACAGTGTCTCTTCTGTGACCGGATTGGCTTCCACCCAGAAACATTGAATCCTATTGAAAGGTTTGAATTTTAGGGGACTGGAGGGTAGAAAGGACTCCAAATATGGGCAGGATTAACCATGTCCAAAAAGACTGAGGGATACAAGAAGTGTCAACCTGTGGTGATTTGGTTATCTGCCCAGAATATCAGTTTGGCCTGGTATAACAAGGCACTAGATGTAACCCATGTCCTTTTGTTTTAATATTTTCATCAAACAATTTAGGGTGTAGGCCTAGGAGTCAAAGGTCATTAGCATAGGCAGTTGGTTGAGTTGCTCACGTATTATTAGCTGCAGAAACCCCCTCCACAGTCAATTGGCCTTGCAGGAGAAAGGAGAAGACCCAGAGCTTGGCTAGGGGGAAACTGCTAATTCCCTTTCAGGCATGTGGTGTTACAATCAAACATGAAATCATTGGCTGGCAAAGTACTTACAGAGGGTTTCTCAATTACTGCCTCTTTCAGTTTTTCTCAACTTTTTTACCATTGAGAAACCCCAGAAGTGGGATCTCCAGGTCCCAGCTGGAGGCTAGCATCCCTGCCAGTGTTCAGGGGTGCCAGCCTCCAGGTGGGACCTGGAAAACCCCCAGAGTGAAAGCTCTTCTCCAGACTGCAGAGATCATTCCCCCTGGAGGAAACGGCTGCTTAGAACGGGGGGCTCTCTGTAGTACTTTGCCAGTGTTCAGGGGTGCCAGCCTCCAGGGAACACGAACACTCTCCCTTCTCAAGTTGTAAGCCTTATTAACCACACAATCACCTCACCATGTAAGAAATACCTGAGCATCTCCCTCCTTGGATTGCTCTGAGAAGCCATTGGCCAAAAGGTCCAAATTTAAGAGGGGGGGATCCCATAACAGTCAATACGCAAGTCAAAACAACTTACAACATCCTCCTGCAACAGCTCCTCCTGCCTGTGCTCTAGCTACATCTCTTAAAGGCGATGGCAATTTGTACCGCTTTGTGTACTTGTTAAGAGCAGTGGCCTCTAATGTGACAGAGCTAGATTTGATTCTCTGCTGCTCTACAATACCAGGTGACCTTGCGCTAACTGGGTGACCTTGCACTATCCACAGTCCTGTTAGAAACTATTCTTACAGAGCAGTTTCTCTCAGAGCTTACTCAGCGTCACCTATGTCACAGGGTGGCTGTTGTGGAGAGAAGAAGAGAAGGCTCTGATAAGCCACTCTGAGACTCCTTCAGGCAGTGAAAAGCAGGGTATAAAAACTAACTCTTCTCCTACTGGAAGGTGCTCCTGGGAAAGTGTCTCCCCCCTCCACATGTCCCCATGTCCTCAAGGTGATTCTGTGCCCTGTCTACAGTTTCCGCATCTTCCATGCCATTGGTCTCAAATTTGCTTTGTTGTGATGATCTTGGAAAAATTGCAGCAAGGCCACGGTAGTATCCTTACAGAAAGGGAAAGTCTACATCTTCCCAGTCCCACCCACAGCAGCATTATTTTCCCTGCTGCAATTGCCTGTGTTGGTTAACCCTAAAGTATTCCTCTCTTCTCAGATTGCAAATTGCAAACCTCTCGTGACTTACTCATAAGTAAACATTCCCAGGGCAGATGGTTTTCCTGGCTGCCCTGGGTCCCAGAGTGCTGGCAGGGGGCTGTTTATGGGCCTCCCACAGCCCACCCCCCTCCAGAACGTCCACAAAGGCTGTGTCATGAGGTAGCTCCCCTCCATGTCCTCCGAGTTGAAAGAGGCCAGGGCAACTTACTGGCAACATGGCATGCTCTGAGGCCAAGTCCTCTTCCCCCTAGCAAGGCTCTAAAACTGGCAGGAAATTGGAGGTGGAGAGTTCAACCCTTATTAGCCTTTTCTGGCTGAGATCTCCTTCATAATTTGGGCTAAACTACCTGTGCAGGCTATTCCTAGCTGAGGGCAATGCCTTACTCATTCCCAGGCCGAAAATGGTTATTTATATATATATTGCACAAGCCTAGCGCAGGCTATTAAAAGCTACAAACAGTATTTCCCAGAGAGGATGTAGCAAATCCATTCTTAAAGGATTCTATTCAATTTTATTTCTGTGCTTTCCCCTGATTTGAATATTCCTTGACTTTTTTTCATCTGTTCTTGTATAACTGCCTGGCTTTCTATAGGAACAAATCTGGGAAGAACGTTACAAGTGGTAGATATGCCTCAACTTCAACAGAAGTCTTCTACTGTGGCAAATCGGCATAGATCACAACTGCACTGCAGTATTGCCATCTGCTGGCAAACTGAACCATCGCACCCACCAGACCTTTGTATTTCAGAGTCTGGTCCAGCCAAGCCTAATCTATCAGGGCCACAGCAAGCGGGCACTCTGTGCAAATTGGCCCTCTTGCCTGTCCACTGCCTATGAAAATTTCATACTACTCAACCTCTAAATCAAATAGAACCAAACAGTTTCTTTCCCTGCTCCAAAGCCAATCATTAAACACTAAATCACAGGGCTATACTGAGATGGCCATTCTCATTGATACCTAGTCATAGAATCATAGAATCATAGTATCTTAACACAGCCCCCGGCACCCATGATAAAGCCGTAAGGACTTAGGGGGAGGAGTTAGGGCGGGCTCTGTCCGGGATGAGGAAGGGTGCCAATTGGCCCCTTCCTCCGGACAGACCATCGGCCGGACCAATCGGCAGGCGCAAAGCGCCTGCCGTTTGGCCCAGCCTATTCCTGCCCTGCCGACGAGGGAGCAACTGCGAGCCGCGCAGAGCGCGGCTCGCAGTTGCTCCCTTACCGACGGCCTGATGCGTCGGGAGGCGCGAAGCCAGGATGGGCCAGGATGGAGGCGGTCTGGCCAGCCCTCTCCCACCTGACCCATGTCTACTTTTCATGCCCGCCAATGAGCGTCCAGAGCGAGCGGGCATTTTCTCATGTGAGCAGTACCGTCTGTGAGTATCACTCCCACCTGGTGCCCGAAAGAGTCCAGCAATTGGTCTTCCTCAAGGTCGGCTTGCTGGCTCTTGGCCATCCAAAACTATTCTTGGAGGAGAATTGCTGTGACTGCATCTGCTCTGTTCTGGGTGGCGGGGTTGAAAAGCGCTCGGCCAAGGTAAAAATTCAGACAGAAGCAGTGCCCTGGCCAATCTAAATTGCCCCCCCCCACACCACACACAGAAAATCTGCAATCACCAGAGGGCCAGAGATTAAATCTGGGTCCCTCAGTCATGCCACCCATGTGGAAAACTTTTCCCAGTCCCAAGTGAGCCTTAGAGCTCATCTTAAACCCAAGAAGTAACTGAGCATTTCTCAGAGGGTGCCCAGGAGAAGTTTGTTGTTGTACACGCGCTGATTTGTCTTTTTGATGCCAGGGCTGTTCTCCCAGAGCAGCTCTGTCAGGGCTCTCTCAGGATGTAGCCTGAGTAGAGCAGGTGAAGTTGTGGTGGTTTAAGGCGGTGGCCTGTGACAGGTAGGTTGTTGGATTCCCCACCAGTGTTCACTGCGCCATATGTGGAATCTGGGGGGGATTTGTCTTTTTGCTGCCAAGGCTGTTCTCCCAGAACAGCTCTGTCAGGGCTCTCTCAGGATGTGGCCTGAGTAGAGCAGTTGGATTTGTGGTGGTTGAAGGCAGTGGCCTAAGTTGAGGAAGGGAAAGGTGACTGGAAGCTGCTTTGAGACACCTTTGGGTTGTGAAAAGCAAGGGCCATTACGCACTCTCCAAAATAGCACAATGGTTACAAATTGAAATCGCTACAGTTTTTGCCATTATGCACAACGTCGTTGACAATCTGCAACACTCCTGAAACCGATCCGCAAAAAAACACTTCATTGTAGCGCTTTCAGGGAAATCCCAAAAAGTTGATTCACCCTCCGGAAAGCGCTACGCTCTTGCAACCAATCAGCAACACTAGTGAAAAAGTTCTGTGCATTACCATTGTTGCGGTTTCTGCAAAGTCCCGCCCCCTAGCTCTCTCCTCTGATCTTCCAGCGAAGTGATCGCCATTTTTTTTTCTCCGAGCGAGCCTGTCGTGGCAGACTAGGTTTGATGGCTTCAGGCAGCTCTCTTCATCTGAAGTGGACAAAATGCTAGGTTCAGTGAGGGTGACCCTGTGCTCCCTTGATCCCTGTTCGTCTTGGCTGTTCAGATCGAGCGACCGACCAATAGGTGATCCCCTGAGAAAGATTGTCAACCTCTCCCTTTCTTTGGGAGAGTTTCCTTGGGGGTTAAAGGAGGCAGGGGTGAGTCCTCTGCTGAAGAAACCATTGTCGGATACGAAGGACACTGCCAACTACCACCCAGTGTCACATCTTGCATTCCTGGGCAAGGTGGTTGAGAGGGCTGCCGCGGACCAGCTCCTGGCGTTTCTGGAGGGTCTTCTGCTCTGAATCCATTCCAGTCTAGCTTCCATCCTGGCCATGGGGTACAGGCCGTACTGGTCGCCTTGATGGATGACCTTCAGCACCAGCTGGACTGAGGTGGGTCAGTTATTCTCGTGTTATTAGATCTATCAGTTGCATTTGATGTGGTCAATCACAAGCTTTTGGTTCACCATCTTGCTAAAACAGGGATAGGAGGTGTGGCCTTAAAATGGCTGACCTCCTTCCTTAAGAACAGGTCGCAGAGGGTGGCAATGGGGGAGAGGTTGTTGGATCCCTATGCACTCCCTTGTGGGGTGCCTCAGGGGGTGATACTCTCCCTGACACTATTTAACTATACACTCAAAAGAGCATTATGCTCCGCCACTACCAACTGGCTGGTGATCCCTGGCCCCAAACAAGCACATCGATCCTCAATGAGGGCCAGAGCATTTTCCGTCCTGGCCTCCACCTGGTGGAACAAGCTCCCTGAAGAGATCAGGGCCCTGCCCAAATTCCCACAGTTCCATAGGGCCTGCAAAAGGGAGTTCCTCCACCAGGCATTTGCCTGAGACCGACCACAAGTCCCTCTTAGACATCCCCTCCATGGCCTGAACCAGTCTGACCTCTCTAGGGGGTTTAGCTAAATTTCTGTTCTTGTTATATTGTTGTTGTTTGATCACTGAAGTTGTGTTGTTTAGAACCACTGTTGGATTGTTATTGTTGTATTTGACTATGTTATATGTTGATTTGTTCCATGTATCCCCCTGTGATGTTGTATGTAAACTGCCCTGAGTCATATGGAACGGTGGTATAAAGGTATCCCCTGTGCAAGCACCGGGTCATGTCTGACCCTTGGGGTGATGCCCTGTAGCGTTTTCATGGCAGACTCAATATGGGGTGGTTTGCCAGTGCCTTCCCCAGTCATTACCGTTTACCCCCCAGCAAACTGGGTACTCATTTTACCGACCTCGGAAGGATGGAAGGCTGAGTCAACCTTGAGCCGGCTGCTGGGACTGAACTCTCAGCCTTATGGGCAGAGCTTCAGACTGCATGCCTGCTGCCTTGCCACTCTGCGCCACAAGAGGCCCTTGGAATGACGGTATAGAAATCATCAAATAAATACATAAATAAATAATATCTATATGCGCCCTGTGGCCCAGCTGGTCCATAGTTATGGGCTAGGGTACCATCAGTATGTTGATGATACCCAGCTCTATCTCCTAATGGATGGACGGATCTCCCCCAGATACATTTGTCAGTCGTTTGGAAGCAGTGGCTGGATGGATCGGGAAGAGTCGCCTGAAACTCAGTCCCTCCAAAATGGAGATCCTGGGGCTCGGGAGAAGAGGGCAGGAGTCGGAAGTGCGATTAGCCTGTCTGGATGGTGTGCAACTGACATCTGCACTGTTGGCCAGGAATTTGGGGGTGATCTTTGATGCCTCACTTACCAAAGACGGTATTTTTCCATCTGCACCAGGCATGGCTACTAGCGCCCTACCTGTCCTCGGAACACCTGGCTACAGTGATCCATGCAACAGTCACTTCCAGGCTAGACTTCTGTAACTCGCTCTACATGGGCCTAACCTTGGCTTTTATCCAGAAATTACAGCTGGTACAGAATACAGCTGCTAAGGTCCTCACTAGATCATATTGGAGGACCTATTTCCAGCCTCTGCTGAATCAACTGCATTGATTGCCAGTCTGTTTCCGGATCAAGTTCTTGCTTTTGACCTTTAACGCTATAGG
This sequence comes from Paroedura picta, assembly GCF_049243985.1. NCBI lineage: Eukaryota > Metazoa > Chordata > Lepidosauria > Squamata > Gekkonidae > Paroedura > Paroedura picta. The sequence continues at coordinate 27,949,324 of NC_135369.1, read as the reverse complement.
CTTGAGTCCTACCTACCTGCGGGACTGCTTACCTCATTATGGCCCCCGCAGGGCACTTCGCTCTGCGTGTATGAATCTGCTGATGGTCACAGGAGGCCCAGGAAGCATGCCTAACCTCAACCAGGGTCAGGGCCTTTTCAGTCCTGGCCCCTACCTGGTGGAATGAGCTCCCTGAAGAGCTGCAGGCCCTGTTGGAGCTCTCAAGGTTCCACAGGGCCTGCAAAATGGAGCTCTTCCACCAGGCATTTGGTTGAAGCTTGGGGCGATATGTACCAAGGATTTTTATGTTATCATGGTTTTATATATATGCTGTAAACTGCTGTGAGCCAGTCTGCTGGGAGCGACTGTCTAGAAATCAAATTATAAATAAAATAAATAAAAATAAATCTCAGCATTTGTTTTGTGAGAAAACAGCCTGATCTCCTACACTGTCCAATTGCTGGGCGGCAACACACTAAGCCATCAAGTGCAATGCTGCATTCCCAATGATGCAGACAGCACACCACAGCCTGCTGGTACGCCAACTGCTTCATTGCCATAACTAGTGACTACTGAGAACTGTGACTCCCCTCTAGTCTCTCTCAGCCTCACCTACCCCACAGGGTGTCTGTTGTGGGGAGAGGAAAGGGAAGGTGATTGTAAACTGCTTTGAGACTCTTTCGGGTAGAGAAAAGCAGCATATAAGAACCAACTCTTCTTCTTCTTCAGCGCCCTTGACTCTGCCAACGATGGTCAATGTTGCACCAGCCCCAGCAGAACATCCACTGTCTTCACCTCCACCATTGGCCCCAATGGCAGCGCCACAAGATTTACCCATGGCTCCCATGCCCGAACTCAGACTTTGTCCATCACTTGGTATGTGCTTAGCTTAGGGGAGAGGGGTGTTATGTATGTGGAAATTCTGTGCAATGGGACAGTATGTTAATGAAGGCTTGAAAGCCAGCCAATTGCCAACTAACTGAAACTTTACCCAATCCTTGGGCCCCATTAAGGGCCAACCAGGATCCTCCATTAAGAGTCAATCAGGTTCTTTGGTAGGCTGCCTGAATGTATATAAGTTCCATGAGTTCTAGTATTTGTTTTTCGGTGTTTGGAGTTGTGCTGGAGTCAATAAGAGCTGTTATTCTGAAGAACTTCATAGTCTGTGTTTACCGAACCAGCAGACACTTCAGATATTATCAGATCACTGAAACACAACAAAGCACCAGGGCCTGAATTAAATGAATTTTCTGTTGCTTTAGTAGAGGAGCCATTAGTATGTCTGTATGTTTCACTACAGAAAGATGAGATCAGCAGGAGTTCATGGGTAGAGTTCTGTATCCCAAAGAAGGAAAAGTTTTAAATTGAACTATACTATATAGCTATTTCGAGCCTCTTGTGGCGCAGAGTGGTAAGGCAGCTGTCTGAAAGCTTTGCCCATGAGGCTGGGAGTTCAATCCCAGCAGCCAGCTCAAGGTTGACTCAGCCTTCCATCCTTCTGAGGTCGGTAAAATGAGTACCCAGCTTGCTGGGGGGTAAACAGTAATGACTGGGGAAGGCACTGGCAAACCACCCCGTATTGAGTCTGCCATGAAAACGCTAGAGGGCGTCACCCCAAGGGTCAGACATGACTCGGTGCTTGCACAGGGGATACCTTTACCTTTACCTTTTATATAGCTATTTCAGCCAAGAAACTCAATAGCTTTTGAGGCATGGTGATAAAGTGTTGAACTAGGATCTAGGATCCGCAGGTTCAAATCCCCACTCTTTCATGTAAGCTTACTGGATTACCTTGAGCCAATCACGTACTCTCAGTTTAACCTATCTCCGGATAGGCTGTGAGAATAAAATGGAGGAAAGGAAGATGCTGTAAGACACTTTGGGGGGGAAAGGTGGGATATAAATAATGTAGATAAATAAAATCAGATCAAACAAGACTTATAAAAGGACGAAAACTATTTTGGAAGACAAGGTGAGTAATCTTCTAAATCTGTAAATGTTTAATAAGACAAATTGTTACCATGTAGAAAATCATAGGCCAGGGTCAGAACAAAAGTCCCCATCAGCACCATGCTCTAGGACCTGCTTCCCTGGAAGGACCCACCAGTCCAATACAGTGCCAGTCAGGCCAATCAGGCCCACATATGATAGGTGATCAAAAATATTTTAATTTTGAGGACACTTACTTTGCAAAAGAAAAAAATTTCAAACATTTTCATTATGCCATACCTCTTGGGTGTTTAGCAGCAGCAGAGCTAGTGGGTCTTTCAGATGCCATTGTCTGCCTATAGAAATAAAATAGATGCAATTAATTATTGTTACAGATTCTAGTTGACCATTTTGCTAAAAAGTTAATTTGAAGAAATTATTACCTTATATGAATTCAATAGATAGTAAATAGCCTAGGAATTAACAGAAAATAACTAATAAACCATATATTTTCCAAAACAATAGGTGCCCCACTATAAGATTGGCCCCCAGCTCAGCCACGAATGGCCCTCCCTTGTAGCTTAGTCCCTATTGGGAGGGAGACCTTGGCCAGGAAGGGCAGATAAGGAGTCAGCTTTCCACGCCCAACTTCCTGTTGATCTCGGGACTTGCTGGGTGGAAGCGGAGTTGGCCCCAGTGATTAGCTCAGCCCTGGAGGGGGGGAGGAGAAGCACAGCCATCCCCAGTGAGTTGCCCTGGTGTAGAAGTTGGGGGAGGGGCAAGCAGAGCCAGTTCCAGTGAGATGCTCTGGTTTAGAAGTTGTGGGGAGGGGAGAAGCAGAACCTGCCACAGTGAGTAGCTTTGGAGTGTAATTGGGGGCGGGGAGCAGAGCCAGCCCAAGTGAGTTGTTCTGATTTAGGAGTGTAATTGGGGGCAGGGAAGCAGAGCCGGACACAGTGAGTTGCTCCCAAGCAGCCCTTTTCTCTGGGGTGGGGGAAATGATCTCTGCAGTCTGATGAAGACCTGTCATTCCAGGGGAACCCAAGGTCCCACCCTGGAGGCTGGCATCCCTGGACCTCTGTGGGGCACAAGGCTGCATTCCCCCCTCCCAAGCAGCCCTTTTCTCCAGGGGAATTGATCTCTGTTGAACTTCAATTCCAGGAGGTCTCTAGGCCGCAACTGGAGGTTGGTGACCCCTGGGTGGGAGAAGAAGTATAGGCTGCCCACCCTCCCTCCTAGCTGTTTTCTCCAGAAGAACTGGTATCTGGAGAACAGTTGTTATTCCTGAAGATTTCCAAACCCCCACATAGAGTTTGGCAACCCAGCTGGCTGCACATGAAGGAGGAGTGGGGGATCAAACTGGGCTCTTGATATTAGAGTCTCCTACTGTTTAATCACTTCCAACATGCTGGATCTCAAGATTCAGTGGGAAACGGGGCGAGGGGAGAGTCAAGTCAGGAAAGCCACAGTGTAGGCATGTGTGCTAGCACCCGTTGTATTCCTGGGTACAACAGGCCTTGCCCCTAGTAAGGAATAATTTTCTTTATGGTTTGTAACTAGTGTGGATGAACACATACTAAGAAAACACAGTTCAAGGTTCTATGGTGACTTGTGAAACTAACCAGAAGCAGCCTCACAGAGAACAAATTGGTCTGGGAAGTAGATGACAGCCCTCAAAACTACTAGACCAGGCTTTCTCAACCAGAATTTTCTAAAATCCTGGGGTTTCTAGATAACCCTGGAAGGGTTTCCCAAATTGGTGGGAGTTATTTAATTTTTTAACATATTTTTATATTTGTTCAATACTTATCAGGTGATATGACCATATATGGTCATATCAGCCTCCCCCTAAATGGCTAATGAGGGACCTTGGGGGAGTGGAAAGGGAAGGGGCCCCATGTGGGTGTGTCCACAGCTCTGCTTCCCAACCATATTCTGCATGATTGCACCACTTCTGAGGTTTCTCGAAGCCTGAAGAATGTTTCAGGAGTTTCTCGACGGTAAAAAGTTGAAAAAGGCTGTCTGGTTAAACTAGAGAGACAGAGGAAGGAGAAGAAACAGATAGCTGGATACTCCCAAGGACAACTCCAATAGGAGTGCAATGGGGAGGGGGTTGCACATAACATTGTTGAGCCAAAATCATTCCTAATTAGAAACGAAACTTGCACATCAAAACAATGAATTTAAAAGAATTGCCACTAAACGAATGACCAAGAACCAAAGATACATCACTTTTGAACAGGGAGCACTCTTTTGGAAAGAAGCATTTCACCATAGGATAAGGCTTGTCTTAGGAACTCCCAATCATTTGTAACTGCCCCCTGCACCACCCTGCAGTTATTGTGTAGGTGGTGCCCACCAACCTTCGTTAAAGTTTAACAAGTGCACAAAAGTTCAACACTGTTGAGGAATCCTAAATGATGCATTTAGGTCTGCAGCAGTGATGTTCGTAATCTATTTGGCACCCGGTGTGGGCAGGCAGGTAGGGCTTAGTGACACGGGATGGGTGGGTGCAGCTAGTGTCATTCAAACAAAGCACTTGGAAAGGTTCCAGCTCTGAAACAGAGTTTCCAACTCCCTACCATGCCACGCCCTGCCCACTCCTACCTTCCTCCAGCATCACTGCCCAATGCTTCTACTGCTGTCACTCCAGCCCACCATGGCTGGCTGATCAGGTGCTGGAGACCTGCCTGCTGCTGCAACTTTATGACTCCTCTCCCGGCTGCAGAGGGCGCATTTGCTCAGCTGCGTCCCCTGGCTACCTCCATTTTACTATGCCCTGCCCAACATCCTGGCTCAGGTTCTGCAGCTGTGTTCCCCTCCCTCCATCAACTGGTGCTCAGCTCACCTACACCACTAGTATTCAGGTCTGTTGTTGGATTTATTTCCTGGAATGGATTTGACTATCCCTTTTAAAATCTTAAGTAATAAGTGGTAAAACTTTTTTATGGCAACTAATTTGTAATTACAGGTAGGCATGCACTGGCAAATGCCCGATTTGGGGGCAATGCTTTAAGAATTTCTCCTAATCTTTAGAGATGAGGGGTAATTCTGTTGCTTTAGTAGAGGATACACAGCACAGAAGGAGCCCTATATTAAAACAAATATTTTAAAAAAGCAATACCAAGAAAATCAACAATAAACATGTACAGATCTCTTGTGTGTTCCTTTTACTTCAGTTTCTTGCAAAGTCTTCAAATAAGAAGATGCAAACAATATTCACAGTTCACAAACTCAGAGTAAAAGTCAGCTCATTCATAAGTTGTAGAGTTTTCAAATAATAAGGTGCGAGCAATCTTCACAGTTCACAAGCTCAGTTTAAATTGCCAGACAAACTGTTTAACACCCAGTTTCAGAAGAATTCCCTTCATCAGCTTATGAAAATTAGTCACTGTTTTTCCTATGCAGGAAACATAGGAAAAATGTTCAAGCAACAAGCTTGAACAGGCTCAAACTCTGTCTAAGATTAAATGAACAGTTATAGACCTGCAGACAGCCCATCAAATTGGCAAATAGAGTAAGAGCCACAATACCAGTTAACCACAAAATCCCAAAGAGCGACATAATTAATTCCATTTTACAAGGTACTCTGGTTATCTGGTCAATGAAAAAATCCTAGCATATTTCAAGTGCAAGCATTCTTCCTCAGACTATCAACCTGACAAAGAAACTTGCACAGATATGGTCAGTTCTCTTCCCAGAAAGACTCATCTGACCCTTCTGTTATTTACGTCTGCCAGCAAGTGAAGACTTCTTTATTTCAGTGATCCATCCCTCAGTGATCCATCCCTCTTGCCTGATGTTTTAATTGTTTTAAAAGTTTTAATTGCTTAATTTCTTTGTACATTTTAAACTCTGGTTTTAATGGGTTTAATGATGAGTTACTGTTGATATGGTTGTTTTGGTGGGTTTTAAAATGAGATTTTTTAAATGGATGCTTTAATTTGTCAGCCATCTTGATGGCATGGTGAGGGTAGAAAGGTGGGATATAAATTTGGTAAAATAAATTTTAAACATTAAAATTTGTAAGGGAAGATATCAGAAGGCAATAGTGACTGTAAAGAAAAACTAAACCCTGCTTAACAGGGTGTTGGGGAGTAGCAAGATATCCCTACTTGAAAGAGTGAATTTCTGTGATGATTTCTTTGTTTTTCTCTGGCTGCCCCACCCAGTCATTTGTAAATGCTGGCCCAGCCTATGGAATAGAGGTGAGAGATTAAAATCCTTCTTTTGTCCTAATTTGATAATGGCACACAAGAGACTGATGGTAAATCAAACTAAAAACTGTTTTATTTCACCTTTAGATTTAGATTTAGGATTTACGAGGGAAACAGGCAACAGGAATTAGATAACTTTGTATAAAAATAAACACCATAAAAATTGTCACAAACAAGTAACTGTTTCTTTTCTTCAGACAGCTCTTTAAAACTTTAGAGATGTCTTGGCAATCTCTGCTTGCATAAACAAGCATAAGCTTCCAGATCTAAGAGAACAGGAAATTTAGCAGACACCAGAAAGACACTAAAGTTGGTAAAGGCAGGCACATTCACACAAGTCCAAATTCCCTTCCTTATCCACCGCCTAGGTATCATGCCTGTCTTCCCTCAGTTTTGATAGGAATGGGTTATTCAATCCCACCTCCCTGACTCAGGATCCTTCTTGATCCTCTCACAGTTCACTTCACTCTCTCGGAGTTAACTGACAACTCCCAACTGCCACTTCCTAACTGACTCTCTCAGCTGAAGAATTCCATTTGAATCCCCTGTCACTCAAGGTCCTCAGATCAGATTAAAGTCTGTACCTTCTGCCACAGTTTCCCTCGTGCTCATTTGAACAGGGCTGGATATCGCTCAATTACCAAAGCTGAGAATGATTGCATGCCTTTTTCGTGCCCACTGTTGCTTTCACGGTATGGGCAGCTTTTCCTAACTTTATGAAACCCACCAATCTCTTTTTTTTAATTTAAATATCAAAACTATTCAAATTCTGCAGTAATACTGGGGAACAGCAATAAAACTTGGCCGTGTTTTTTGTTAACCAAGCTTTGATTTTCATCACTTCAAGAAAAAAATACAATGAAATGATGAAGCAGGAGAGGAGAAAGGAAGACAGAAATAACTAGAATTCACTGCAGTTGGTGCAAGAGGTTTTAGAATGAAAGAGAGAGAAATGTTTGTCTTTTCCTGAGATGTGTCCAATTCCAGGGGCCATTCCGCACCAGGATCTATGTGGCAAATTGGTTGCGGGACAAAAAAACGGCATTTTAAATAGTGGAATTTGTCGTTATGCATACCTGGCTTTATAGTGGAATCCAGTTGCGTTTCTATAGTTTCCCACAGGTTTCCGGCCTCGGCAAAAATCGCTAGCCAGGAAGCGATATTGCCGAGCTCGTCCCGCCCCTGGCCGTCAAGCAGCCAATGGGCGGCCGTTATCATGATCCCAAAAAGCCCCTTTCCCTTTAAGGAAGTTTTTAAAAACACACACACACACACACGTTGCAACGAATCTGCATTGATTCGTTGCTACGGAGAGACCCATCTAGGTAGCAGGTGGTGTATGAGCTGCCATTTCATCGTTGCCACGCTCCCCCCGAGTGAAAAAAAAATAACCCCCCCCCGACACGGGCGCGATTTTCGGCCGAAAATACAGTAAAAAATAAAGGGAAAATAAACCAGCAAACGGGGCTGTGTGTTGTTTCATGCTTAGTGACTTAAAACAGCTCTGCAGCCAGGGAAGCCTCGCTGGGTAAACGAAGGCTTGCCGGTGCGTTGATCTCCACTCGCTTGGAGAGAAAAAAATGGCAATCGCTTTGCCGGAAGATCAGAGGAGAGAGCTAGGGGGCGGGACTTTGCAGAAACCGCAACAATGGTAACGCACAGAACTTTCCCGCTAGTGTTGCTGATTGGTTGCAAGAGTGTAGCGCTTTCCAGAGGGTGAATCCACTTTTTGGGATTTCCCTGAAAGCGCTACAACGAAGCGCTTTTTGCGGATCGGTTTCAGGAGTGTTGCAGATTGTCAGCGACGTTGTGCATAATGGCAAAACTGTAGCAATTTCAATTTGTAACCATTGTGCTATTTTGGACGAGTGCAGAATGGCCCTGGGTTTAAAATGATCGCCCATGAGCTGTAAGTGTAGACCTCAGTAGGTGGATTACTTAATAGATCATGTTTGCACCCCACACTTCCCTGAAGGGCACTGAATTTTTTAAAAAATTAACCCTTGCCTTCAAAGAGGAATATGGGGGTTAGCCCATAATCCAGACTGTCATCACTGAACAAAAATTGAATACATAAATACAGACTAAAATCCTCCACCTCAAACTTCTCCTGAGCAAGCCCCACTGAAAATGGGAAGGCATCTGCTAACAATTTCATTGGGGGAAAAGTGGCTTAGGCTCAATACAGACTTTGTGCAGTAAATAATTCATTTTGTGCACAAAAAGAAAAGTGTTCAGGCATATACAAATGTAATAAACAAACGAGAGAGATCCTCTGCAATTAAAGCTCACAAATAATCCCCTACCTATGAAAAAATTACATACTCACAGATGGTTCCCAAATGAATTTGGAGAAGATCTTCAATTGTAGAGTCTCTCTGATACCCTCAGATGATTCAGAGGTTGTTCATTAGGATCTCAAACTTATAAAGTGAAAGAAATTCTGAAAAAAACTTCCTCAATAGGCTTTGAACCAATCCAAGCAAGCAAAGTCAAGCCTTACTTGCTTGCCTTGCCCCTATCTGTTTTTAACTTTCATTTCTGCTGTTTCATTTCCAGGAAGGGTGCAATTTTTGAATTGACTAATCAACAAGGGTTGAAATATGAGCAACAAAATAAATTCAAGAATCAAAAAGTCTTGAGTTTAGAATTGGGGTTAAGATTGATCAATGTTATATGTTAACCAACCGATATTTTAAAAACTGATATTTTCCAAAATGTAAGACGTGGAGTATAACACTGTGCATGATTAACATAAAATCTAACCAGTAAAGTATTCTAACATTAAGACCAATTTAGGCAGCTTGAACTGGGGCAGAGGATAGGAATTTTAGCTGAAGTTGCTACAACTATGTGATCAACACAAGAAAATAAATGGTTAAAACAAACCAGCAGACTTTTTCAGTGTGCCAGTGACTTACAAAAGTACTACAATCCACAGAGGAAGCCATCTGGAAGTGGAATTCCTACTAAAAGTCCTACTGAACATAAGAAAAGGTCTTACATAAGAAAAGGTCAAAGAGTAAGTGGCATTGTGCTGTATATAAGGAGAGGGCTTACCTGTCAAGATATACTAGAAAAGGAGAGTGGCATTCCAGTGGAAAGCATCCAGGTAGAGATAAGGGAGGGAAAAACAAAGAATATAGTGGTTGACATCTGCTACAAACCACCTGATCAGGGTGAGGACTTGGATGCTGTCCTCTTTGAGCGGCTTGATAGAATATCCAGGCAACAGAACCTTATAATTATGGGTGACTTCGATTTCCTTAACGTGTGCTGGGAAACAAACTCTGCTAAGCATCCAGAGACAGGCAACCTTCTGTCCTGTCTGGCTGTCAAGTTCATTTATCAAATAGTAGAAGAACCTTGGCCATATTCAACTTAATACAGACCACCAGACAGGAGTTGGTGTATGAGGTGAAGGTGATGGGGAAAATAATGGAGCAGATATTAAAGGGGGTGATCTGCAAACATCGGGAGGACAACTTGGTGATCCAGGGAAGTCACCATGGATATGTCTCCAATGGGTCTTGCCAGAATAGTCTGGTTTCCTCTTTGGCCAAGTGACAGGCTTACTAGATCATGGAAGTTGATGCTGTTTACATAAGTCTTTTGACAAGGTTCCCCAAGATGTTCTGATGGGGAAACTTGGAGGCTGGAGGCTGGTTAGGTAGATAGGGAGATGGTTAGAAAACCATATCAAAAGAGTAGTTGTCAACAGTGTTTCATCAGATTGAAGGGAAGTGAACAGTGGAGTGCCACAGGATCTGGCACTTTTCAACATTTTCATCAATGATCTGGAGGAGGGGGTGGAGGGTCTACTTACATTTGCTGGTGACACCAAATTGACTTGTCACTTTCCACATCCATCATGATGGACAAGAGGATCATTCAACAAGGCTTACCAGGTACTCCAGTTTTCTGATTTGTGGAGAGGCAAGCTTGGAAAGGAATGGTTACATCAGAGCACATGGAATTCGGTAGGAGGCAGATCTGCAAGGTGGCGAAATCATTGTTGGACTATCTACCCCCCCCCCCCCAGATATCAGTTTTGATTAGCCAGCATTGTTTTGCAAGGACAACATGTACTTGTCAGACTGGGGGTTGTACAATGGGCTTCACAATTTTCGCCATGCTTTGTACTGTTATCTGCAAGTCTGAGTGTTGGTGAGAGCACTGGAAAAGTCCCCCCCACACACACACTTTGTGGCAGTTGTGGTGCATCGGGTGGATCCATAATGGGGGGAAGCTTAACCTGTGTACCAGATTCCCCCATTTTAGGGCACCTCCATAAGAGGCTGTCGATGTTGAGCTACAGTGCAATCTCTGTAGGGGCAGGGATTGGTTGCCTGGCTCACATTGCTGGTTGGCAGGTCAGGCTCCTAGTAGAGGCTAATGCCCATTGGAACCTCCACCTGCCTGCTCCTTCCAAGGATTGGACCTGGGTGTTAGCACATGTAGATTTTATGCACCTCCAGGTCTAGCTGTTGGAGCTAGGGCTTCCTTGCAGTCCTCTGGCCGCAAGATTACTAGATCCTTCCATGCGTCTTTGATGCTCATTTGCACGATAATAAAGCTGTGGCCAATTCTTTGCCAAAAATCTAAGATGATGAAGAAGTAGAATTGGTTCTTATATGCTGCTGGGGCCAGATAGGGAACTAGGAGCCTCACTTGGCACAGGTGGATAAATATCAATTGGGCTACTCTGGTGATCTGCGCCTCCATAGACAGGAAGTTGTCAAAGATCACCCCAAGATTCCTGGCCAATGGCAAGATTGCACCTCATTGAGGCAAGGGAGACACACTGCCTGACCAGACCATTTCCAACCCAGCCACAGGTCCTCTGTCTTGGAAGGATTGCATTAAAGGCAACTCAGCTTGAGCCAAACCATCACTGCTTCCAAACATTTGGCAAATGTTATTAGGGGGGGGGGGAGTCAGGCCAGCCATCCATTAGGAGAAAGAGATGTCATCTGCATATTGGTGACAACCCTGCCTGTAACTCTGGATCAGCTGGACCAGAGGGCGCACAAAGACGAACAACGTAGAGGAGAGAATCACACCCTGAGGTAGTCCTCATAGGAGTTTATAAGGGCGTGACATACCCTCTCCCACTGCCACCCTCTGTGTCCAATTCTGGAGAAAAGAGATCAGCCACTTCGGAGCTGTTCCATGAATCCTGGTTCTGGTGAGGCAGTGGGCTAACTCGTGGTCAACCACATCAAACACGATTGACAGATCTAACATCATGAGAAGAGCCGACGTACCTCTATCAGCTCCTAACATACTGGGCATAGTCTAGTTTTCAGGCAAGATCCTGCTATTATCAGTTCTACTGATTTCCAAGAAATTATTCAGATCCTTTGGCAACTACTGAAGTGGGCTTTGGCACACAATTGTTATACTGCAGTCCTGAAGCTGGCACAAGACTCCTGTTGGGTTTTACCAGAATCTCAGAGATATTTTAATCCTCTGGAGTTGCAAAAACGTCTCATCATTGACTTAGGCTATAATTACTGGACAGCTGAGGCTATGAATACTAGACAGCTCACAGGCACATATATCAAATCCCTTGCAGGAAAAAGGATATATAACTCATACTTGCAAGCTATCATAATACATCACAATGAGTCAGCATTTTCACTGAGCTTTCTCACTCACTCAAAGTAGCCATGGGTGTGGCACTTTCATATTCATGTCAGGACAAGGTACAGCCTAGTATTACTATACATATTTTTAATCGTCTGTCTTGCGGCCTTAACTGGAACAGTACAGCAAAGGTTTCATCGTTCCTTACCACTTCTAAGAGGCAGTGTGATATAGCATTAGGAGTGTCAGACTAAGATGTGGGAGACTCAGGTCTGAATCTCTGCTATGAGTGCTATGGGTGCTTGCTGGGTAACGTTGGGCCACTCATACACTTCCAGCCCTGGGTATTCTGCTATGGGTGCTTGCTGGGTAACGTTGGGCCACTCATACACTCCCAGCCCAATTTACCTTACAGGGTTGTTGTGAGAATAAAATAGAGGAGATTAAATAAAGAATAACACTAGAATCTGACAGAGAACTTAACCAAACGCAGTTCCATTTTGTGTGCCTTAAAATGTCTGTATGTCCTAAATTCTTGAACTCTGCCTGAATTCTGCTAATGTCATAAATGTTGCTGGTATCATAAGGAGATGTCAAATTAAGAATGTAACAGACCTGTTTGAAGTTGAGTTCATGCTGTACTCCAGATAAACAAATGCTTGGTGATGTCTGTCCCAAGCCTAGCCTCAGAGAGAAGATATAGGAGTTAGACTATGAAGACATAATGAACAATAGTTGCTTACCATTGAGTAAGTGCTTGTTATCTTTAGAGTTAGTGGCCATTTCTAATTAACTTCTAAAATGTGCATTAAATAAATATTACTGGTAAACATAGTAAATGTTAATGAAAACATGGGGAAATATGTACTGAATAGGTCACGGGATAATGAGATGAAAGATGACATTATATAATGCAGCATGGTATGCCTGTTAGAACTTTGAAGACTTACTTTCAGCACTACAGTTCTCTGTAGTTAGAAATACTTAATAAATTATTTTCTGCTGAAGTCCACTGTCTCTGTTTGAATTCCTTTTTGGAACTCTCCAAAAATTTCCCAATCAAATCCCATGCAGAATTACTCCAGACACATCCCTTTGGAGCCACTTCAAACTCTGTAAGAATAGAATCTGAAGTGAGTCCAAAGATCTTGGAGATGTTTCTGTAGTAACAATTGTATTTAAAGACTTATTCACTGATTTCCTTGATATATAATGAGGAGATTCCCAGATATACACTGTTGTCACAAAGACTGCTTATGCTAGTACGGACATGAATTTTGTTTTACTACAGCAGACCTGAAGAAACTTGATTTAATTTTACATGCATTTACAAGTCCTGAGTTCTAAGCCGATACACATGCACCAATCGCCACCTAGCAAAACTGAGGAAGTTGCTGGCTTGCAGGGGGGGGGAAAGCCGAGGAGAGAGAGAGAAACTCTTTTAGATGCCTGACTTAAATAAAGCCAGGTAGAAACCAAGTACAAAACAAAACAAAACAATTTTTCCCAGTCCAAGTTGTGATTATTTAATCAGTAAAAATTTAAGCAATGAACATGTTTGAACATATTCAACTTTGAGGATGTTCCCATTACAATAGAATATTTGAGTCATAGTAATGTTCCTTTTTATAAAAAGCAGAGGATTATATCTAAAAAGTGATCATAATACAACTGCATACCAGAAGACCCAAAGATGAGCACCTCCTCTGCTGCCCTCCAGCTCATGAGTCATCCTTGCAAGGCAAGCTGCAGAGATATTTGCTCTTCACATTGCAAAGAATTCAAGTAGATGACAGCACAGCAGGCTTACATCTTGCAGAAGTTTTTCTCTTTTCAGACGAACTTGTCTCCTAAAGCAGTTTATTATAATTAAAATCCAACAAACATTGGCAATCTAACATTACCATTACATCCACCAAAGTTTCACACCCCCTATTTTATTAGCCTTCCTTCCTGGACATGGAACCCTATTTATTGATTGATTTTTTTCATTTATAGCATGCCCTCTTCCCCCCCCCCCCCCCCAGCATGTAGGCTCAGGGCAGATTCCAGCTTTGTTTATAAAGTATACATAATAGAATTCTACACACATTAAAACTTTAAACCCATATTTAAAACAGTCATATTAGTCATATCAGCTGTATAGCCAAAATGTTTCATTTAAGTGAATTTGGGCGTTGGAGGGGAGGGATATAGAGGGAGCCCAAATGATGTTTAATCAGTGTTGTCTTGCTGTTCACTGGCCCCAACCAAATGCCTGGCAGTAGAGTTCCATCTTACAGGCCCCTGTAGAACTGACCCAGTTCCATCAGGGCCCTGAGCTCTTCTGGGAGCTAATACCACCAGGTCGGGGCCAGGACTTTAAAGGCCCTGCCCCTGGTTGATGCCTGATGTGCTTCTTTTGGGTCAGTGATCACCAGTCTGTTCATATTGGACAACCTTAATGGGATTTCCAGTATATCAACATGCAAGGAAGGGAACAAATAAATCTTCCTAGACTAGAAAACTAGAGACAATTCTTACATGCCACAGGCAATTGGGTGGGTACCTGTAATATCAGATATAGGGAGGGGAGCAGGAAAGTATCCTGAGAATCCTCCCCGGATTCTCTCTTCTGTACTCCCAAACATAACCATTGTCAAAGCTTTGCAGCCAGTGCTCTGTTTCTAAGGGGAAAGTGGTACCACTTCTTAGACACGGCCCAAGACATGCAGACATGTTGTCCAAAGCAGAAGTCTACATAATGCCTCCTTCTGACCAAAAATATAACTCACGCAATTTCTCAGGGATATATTCAAATGGGAAGCTATGTTGGTCTGAAGTAGCACAATAAAATCAGAGTCCAGTAGTACCTTTAAGACCAACAAAGATTTACTCAAAGCGTGAGTTTTCAAGTGCAAGCACTCTTCCTCAGACTAATAATAAATCTTTGTTGGTCTTAGATGCTACTGGACTCTGATTTTATTGTACGATTTCTCAGATTAGCTGACACAGTACCAGAGGCGGTCATACTCACTCCTGACTTTCTTGACAGTCACTCCACATGAACTAGAGTCAGTTTGGGGGTGCTTCTTCTGTATGCCTTCACTCCCTCTGCATTTTCACAGATGTGGAATCAGTTTGATTTCTTTCACGTATGCCCTGAACAATCAGGATTTTCGAGGGAGGGCACTGCTGTCATCATCAATAGTTTCACAGCATACACCCTTTTTTTAAAGGCCCCTAAAACATAAATATATGTTTATACTGTATGCTGTCGCCTTGCCTATTTAACTTGTATGCAGAGCACATCATGAGAAAGGTGGGATTAGAGGAGTCACAAATTGGGATCAAGATTGCAGGGAGAAATATCAACAACCTCAGATATGCAGATGATACCACTCTAATGGCAGAAAGTGAAGAGGAACTAAAGAGCCTGTTGATGCGGGTGAAGGAGGAGAGTGCAACGGTTGGCTTGAAACTCAACATCAAGAAAACAAAGATCATGGCATCTGGCCCTCTCAATTCCTGGCAAATAGATGGGAAAGATATGGAGATAGTGACAGATTTTATTTTCCTGGGCTCCAAGATCACTGCAGATGGGGACTGCAGCAAAGAAATTAAAAGACGCTTGCTCCTGGGGAGGAAAGCAATGGCAAATCTAGACAGCATCCTAAAAAGCAGAGACATCACCCTGCCAACAAAAGTGCGTTTAGTCAAGGCTATGGTGTTCCCAGTTGCGATGTATGGCTGTGAAAGTTGGACCATAAGGAAGGCCGAGCGTCAAAGAATTGAGGCTTTTGAACTCTGGTGCTGGAGAAGACTCTTGCAAGTCCCTTGGACTGCAAGGCAAACAAACCGGTCAGTCCTAGAGGAGATCAGCCTTGACTGCTCCTTAGAAGGACAAATCCTGAAGATGAAACTGAAATACTTTGGTCACCTCATGAGAAGGAAGGATTCCCTGGAGAAGAGCCTAATGCTGGGAGCGATTGAGGGCAAAAGAAGAAGGGGACGACAGAGAATGAGGTGGCTGGATGGATTAACTGAAGCAGTAGGTACAAACTTAAATGGACTCCGGGGAATGGTAGAGGACAGGAAGGCCTGGAGGATCATTGTCCATGGGGTCGCGATGGGTCGGATATGACTTTGCACCTAACAACAAAACATAAATACCCTCCCCTTCAAGGATCGCTGCCTTGTCGTGGCAAGGGGGCTTGCGTAGCTCAGTGAAGCTATGAGCTATGCCGTGCAGGGCCACCCAAGATGGACAGATCATAGCAGAGAGCTCTGACAAAAGGTGATCCACTGGAGAAGAAAATGGCAAACCACTCCAGTATCTTTGCCATGAAAACTCTATGGACAGGTTCAAAAGGCAAAATGATATGACGCCAGAAGATAAGCCCCTCAGGTCAAAAGGTGTCCAATAAGCTACTGGGGATGAGCAGACGGCTAGTACGAGTAGCGCCAGAATGAATGAAGTGACTGGGCCAAAGCTGAAAGGACGCTCAGTTGTGGAGGTAACTGGAGGTGAAAAGACAGTCCGATGCTATAAAGGCTTTAATTCCATAGGAACCTGGAACATCAGATCCATGAATCAAGGCAAGCTCGACATGGTTAAACAAGAGATGACAAGACTGAACATCGACATTTTAGGAATCAGTGAACTAAAATGGATAGGAATGGGTGAATTTAATTCAGATGACCATCAGGTATACTACTGTGGACAAGAATATCACAGAAGAAATGGAGTAGCTGTTGTGTTGTGTGTTGTCACCCGGTTTATCGATTAATAATATTCATGTTATTATATGTATGGTTTCATGTATGGTTTCAGTTATATGTAAACCGCTCTGAGCCTTCGGGGAGGGCAGTATAAAAATATGAATAAATAAAATAAATAACCAATAAGAGAGTAGGAAAAGCAGTCTTGGGATACAATCCCCAAAATGACAGAATGATCTCAGTTTGAATTCATGGCAAACCATTCAACATCACAGTAATCCAGGTCTATGCCCCAACCACTGCTGCTGAAGAGGATGAAGTTGACCAGTTCTATGAAGCCCTACAACACCTTCTAGAAGCAACGCCAAAAATGATGTGCTTATCATCATGGGGGACTGGAATGCTAACGTAGGAAGCCAAAAGATAACCAGGATTACAGGCAAGTTTGGCCTTGGAGTACAAAATGAAGCAGGGCACAGACTGGTAGAATTTTGTGCTAGTAGAATTTTGTCAAGAGAATACAATGGTCATAGCAAACACTCTTTTCCAACAACCCAAGAGACAACTCTACACATGGACATCACCAGACGATCAACACAGAAATCAGATTGACTATGGGCTCTGTAGCCAAAGATGGAGAAATTCGATACAATCAATAAAAAAAAAAGACCAGGAGCTGATTGTGGTTCAGATCATCAGCTTCTTGTTGTAAAATTTAGGCTTAAATTGAAGAAAGTAGGAAAAAGCACTAGGCCACTCAGGTATGAACTAAATCATATCCCCGACGAATATACAGTAGAAGTGACAAATAGATTTAAGGAATTAGATCTGCTAGACAGAGTGCCTGAAGAACTATGGACGGAGGTTCGCAACATTGTACAAGAGGTAGCAACTAAAACCATCCCAAAGAAAAAGAAATGCAAGAAATCAAAATGACTGTCTGAGGAAGCTTTACAAATAGCTAAGGAGAGAAGGGAAGTGAAAGGCAAGGGAGAAAGAGAAAGATACACCCAATTGAATGCAGAATTCCAGAGAATAGCTAGAAGAGATAAGAATGCCTTCTTAAATGAACAGTGCAAACAAATAGAAGAAAACAATAGAATGGGGAGGACCAGAGATCTTTTCAAGAAAATTGGAGATATGAAGAGAACGTTTCATGCAAAGATGGATATGATAAAGGACCAAAGTTATAGGGACTTCACAGAAGCAGATTTTAAAAAGGTGGCAAAATTATACAGAGGAACTATACAAGAGCGAGCTTAACATCCCTGATAACCACAATGGGGTAGTCACTGACCTGGAGCCAGACATCCTATAATGTGAAGTCAAATGGGCCTTAGGAAGTCTGAGCAACAATAAAGCTAGTGGTGGTGACAGCATTCCAGTTGAACTATTCAAAATTTTAAAAGACGATGCAGTAAAAGTGCTACACTCAATATGCCAGCAAATTTGGAAAACTCAACAATGGCCACAGGATTGGAAAAGGTCAGTTTACATTCCAATCCCAAAGAAGGGCAATGCCAATGAATGTTCAAACTACTGCACCATAGCACTCATTTCTCATGCTGGCAAAGTTATGCTGAAAATCCTACAAGCTAGGCTCCAGCAATATGTGGACCGAGAACTTCCAGAAGTACATGCAGGATTTCAAAGAGGCAGAGGAACTAGAGATCAAATTGCCAACATACGCTGGATCATGGAGAAAGCTAGGGAGTTCCCGAAAAATATCTACTTCTACTTCATTGACTATGCTAAATCCTTTGATTGTGTGGAGCACAACAAATTGTGGCAAGTTCTTAAAGAGATGGGAATACCAGAGCATCTTTTTTTGTCTCTTGAGAAACCTATATGCAGGTCAAGAAGCAACAGTGAGATCCGGGCATGGAATCACTGGTTCAAAATTGTGAAAGGAGTTCGACAAGGCTGTATACTGTCGCCTTGCCTATTTAACTTGTATGCGGAGCACATCATGAGAAAGGCAGGGTTAGATGTCACAAATTAGGATCAAGATTGCAGGGAGAAATATCAACAACCTCAGATATGCAGATGATACCACTCTAATGGCAGAAAGTGAAGAGGAACTAAAGTTGGACCATAAGGAAGGCCAAGCATCAAAGAACTGAGGCTTTTGAACTCTTGTGCTGGAGAAGACTCTTGCGAGTCCCTTGGACTGCAAGGCGAACAAACCGGTCTGTCCTAGAGGAGATCAGCCCTGACTGCTCTTTAGAAGGCCAGATCCTGCAGATGAAACTCAAATACTTTGGCCACCTCATGAGAAGGAAGGACTCCCTGGAGAAGAGCCGAATGCTGAGAGCGATTGAGGGCAAAAGAAGGGGACGACAGAGAATGAGGTGGCTGGATGGAGTCACTGAAGCAGTGGGTGTGAACTTAAATGGACTCCGGGGAATAGTAGAGGACAGGAAGGCCTGGAGGATCATTGTCCATGGAGTCGTGATGGGACGGACATGACTTCGCACCTAACAACAACAAAAAACATAAGTATATAAATATATCATTGTGCCAATAGGTTAAGCATTTTCACTGAATTCTCAGCTTCAATTTTTTTTGTTTTAAAAAAGGTCTCCAGTGCCTTCCCTTGCAGAGATATGCCTGTTTCCTTATATCAAAAAATGAAAGAGGAGGAGAGGCAGCAGTTTGACAAGGATGACAGTCCAGTCATTGAAAAGTAGGCTAGAGGTAAGTGGGAGTGGGTGAGGCAAATAAAACTGGCAGAAACACACATGGTAAAGGGCAACTCAAAATCAGCTTCCAGAAACAGATTGGGGTAAAAGTGGTCTCAAAAGATCTGGGGGGGGGGGGGGACAACAAAGCTGAAGTGAAAACTAAAGGCACAAAAATATATGCAGAAATCAGCAGATAAACTGAAGAAGTATGAGGCCAGAACTCAAAAGTGAAGCAGAAAAGCCCTAGAGCTGGGAGATGTTCACCTTAGTTAAGACAGCTTTTAAGGCAGAGACCAGAACTAGACTGCTTGAATAATTCACTCTTCATCTGGGAACTTGATCATTACAATCCCTTCTGGCCTCCCTGACTAGTCCAGGATTCCTCCTATCCATTCTCCCTCCAAAATCCAACTGACCATTTTGTCCCTCGGCTGGTGGTGACAGTTAAACTGCCATTTCTGTTCAGAGTTCCATTCACCTTTTGAATCTGATTGGTGAGCTCTGACCAGGGAGAACCAAGGGCAGAACCTTCTCCTGCCCATCACTGGAGGAAACTCTGCAGGGATGTGATGCCAACAGAAACTACTCCAGAGCCAGTTTGGTGCAGTGGTTAGGAGTGTGGACTTCTAATCTGGCATGCCGGGTTCGATTCTGCGCTCCCCCACATGCAACCAGCTGGGTGACCTTGGGCTCGCCACGGCACTGATAAAACTGTCCTGACCGGGCAGTGATATCAGGGCTCTCTCAGCGTCACCCACCTCACAGGGTGTCTGTTGTGGGGAGAGGAATAGGAAGGCGACTGTAAGCCGCTCTGAGCCTCCTTCGGGTAGGGAAAAGCGGCATATAAGAACCAACTCTTCTTCTTCTTCTTCTTCTTCTTCTTCTTCTTCTTCTTTCTTCTTCTTCTTCTATGACACTGCCAATTTCTCCCAGGGACCTGATCTCTGTCCCCTAGAGCAGTGCTCCCCAACCTTTTTATCACCAGGGACCACTGAATGCTTGACAATTTTACTGAGGCCCGGTGGGGGGGGGGGGTAGTTTACTCCTCTACTCTCAACCACTGCCCTAACGCTCTCTGACTCTGGTCACTATGGTTATGTTTAAACATCCCTTCAAAATAAGATACAGACACGCCACAACAATGAATATAAGGAACATTTTATTTTCATGGAAATTTTAACTCATGACAATGACAAATCAATGGGAACCCTGAGCTTGTTTCGCTGCAACAAGAGACAATGACACCCGAAGTATGTTGTAAATGGCCGGGGGGGGGGGGGAGAGAAGGCGTCCTTTGCGGCCCACATCCAATGAGTCGAAGGACCACATGTGGTCCACGGCCCACAGGTTGGAGATCACTAACCTAGAGCAGTGGTCCCCCACCCCCGCTCCGGGGACCGGTACCAGTCCATGGAGCAGTCGGTACCGGGCCGCTGCTTCTCCTCTTCCTCCTCCCCAGCTGCTGCCGGTGGCAATGTCCCTTGGCAAAAGACTACCCCCCCCCCCCCCCGGGCCTCAGTAAAATTGTCAAGCGTTGACCGGTCCCTGGTGATAAAAAAGTTGGGGACCACTGCCCTAGAGATTAGTGTACTTCTAGGGAACCTAAAGCCCCACTTGAAGGTTGAACAGAAGGATTGACTTTTGGCTGTGCAATAAAGTCACTTTATTCAAAGAGTGTATGTATATTTCTTTTTTCATAATGAACATATCTTTAAACTGCTCCTGCGGAGCGGATTAAATAATCGGTTAAGGGCACCTAAGGAGGGCCCTGTCCGTGATGAGGAAGGGTGCCGATAGGCCCCTTCCTCATGACTGACAATCGGAGGGCCGAATCGGCAGGCACTTCGCTTCGCGCCTGTCAATTGGGCCCTCAGATTGTCAGTCCGGCGGCAAGGGACCAATTGCAAGCCGCGCTGTGCGTGGCTCGCGATTGGTCCCTTGCCGCCGGACTGAGGAATCGGGAGGCTCGCGAAGGCTGCCACCCACCCCGGGAAGGGTCTGACGGCCGCTAGCGCCCGCTGCATTTCAAGTGCAGTGGGCTTGATTACTAGTTATCCCATAAAGCACAAAAAAAAGGAGTACGGCAGAACGAGGTCCCGGATCTTACTCTCATTTTAAAAAGTCAAACTTTCCTCAGTGGCTAACTCCCTAAGTTGTAATATCATTTTTTTAAATAAAATTGTATTTGTCATGAATGCAAAACAAGGTCACAATTTACCATCTGGATTAAAGTATAAGATCATTGATTCTGTATACATCACAGAAATATATAGTGCAATTAAAGTATCACTTTGGCCAATGGCTCCCAAATATTTGTATTGGAGAGTCTTGTGCAGTAATGTGTTCATCACAGGATCTCAAGCACATCATCTAAATGTCCCCATTAAAAAGCATATTGTCCCATGGAACAGGTGCATCACAGGTGTAGCTAATCAACTTGCTCTTAAAGGGCACAACTGTTTAATTCATTTATACATGAATGTTGTAATTATAGAAAACAGGATAAGTCCCAGGATGTATTCAAGCCATCAAGCATTGTAGTATCCATAGAAAAACATAGAAGCACTCTCATTGTAATAACCTTTGGTTAATGTTCATTCTCTGGTATGGTCTCACCAATATTTGTTCAATGCCGAAGGATAAATCATCCAGTGAATTATTATTAATTTATTTATTTATTATATTTAGAATTAGATGTTTCCCAATGGACCACTAACAGTGCTTCCTTGATACCATTTCAAATTCTTATTTTTTAGTATTTTTCTTTTATTAAATTTTGTAAAACAATACAAAAAGATAGAAAGCGGATATAAAATCCCCCAAAGGGGTGTGAATATGGATCCTTAACACTGTGATTTACTGCTGCTTATCTAAAAAGTCTTCTGTATAATAATGCCATTTTTCTTGAACTTCTGGTGGTGTTCTTCTGTTGACTCGACTGGTTAATCTGGCCATTTTTGAAAGTTCCACCAGTTTGTCAAACCAATCCAGTAATGACAGTACCGGTGAGACTTTCCACATTTTTGCCAGAGTCATTCTTGCTGCTATTGTAGTGTGAAAAAAGAAGACCTCCACTTGATGTGGTAGATTCTCTGGCCAAACACTTAACAACTCTGCTTTCATGGGGAACTTAATTCTCCAATACAGAATGAAGTTTTGCCCAAAATTTATAGATTTTGCTACACCTCCACCACATGTGGAAAAAGGAACCAGTTTTAACCTTGCATTTCCAACAAATATCATTATGATTGTTTGCAATTTTGCTTATAACCTAAGGAGTAATATACCAACGACAAACCATTTCAAATTTTTGATCAATGTTCCATTCAAGTAGAAGTCTGTTAATTCTGTATACATCTCACTGTACTACATTATAAAAATAATTAAAATAGTGGAAATAATATACCTTAAAAGTATCACTTCAGCCAATAACTCCCAAATTATCTGTTTTGGAGAATCCTGTGCAGTAATGTCACAGGATCTCAAACAAGTCATCTACGTGTCCCTGCCAACCTCCAGATGGTGGATGGAAAACTACTATTACAACTGATCCCCAGGTGACAGAGATCAGTTCACCTGGAGAAAATGGCCACTTTGAAAGGTGAACTCTGTGGCATTGCACACCACTACACCTGGCCTCAGAATACCTAGCCACTGTGATTCATGTAATGTCACCTCCTGCAGAAGCACATAGGGTGAAAAAGCAATCATGATATCCCATAGTTGGTACTCGGACATTGCTCAAAGTTTTTTATCCTTGTTAATTTCATAGTCTGCATAAAATAAGCAGATTAATTTTGGATCTTTGATGCTAAAAAACAAAACAAAAACATCCCACAACAGTGCTGCCTGCTGTACAGTTTTACACATAGGGAGTGCTCTGGGACTCCAAAAGGTGTTCTCTGTGTGGCTGGAAGAAGTCTCAGAGAGTGTGCCAGGGGCTGGTAGTAGGGGTCTTTTTCTGGGGGGTCGGGGGAGTGCATGTAAAAACAGCACCTCTGGATTTCTTCCCTCTACACTCAGGGCCATTCCGCACCAGGATCTATGTGGCAAATTGGTTGCGGGACAAAAAAACGGCATTTTAAATAGTGGAATTCGTCATTATGCATACCTGCCTTTGTAGTGGAATCCAGTTGTGTTTCTATCGTTTCCCACAGGTTTCCGGTCTCTGCAAAAATCGCTAGCCAGGAAGCGATATTGCCAAGCTCATCCCGCCCCTGGCTGTCAAGCAGCCAATGGGCGGCCGTTATCATAATCCCAAAAAGCCCCTTTCCCTTTAAGGAAGTTAAAGGGAACGAATCTGCGTTGCAACGAATCTGCGTTGATTCGTTGCAATGGAGAGACCCATCTAGGTAGCAGGTGGTGTTTGAGCTGCCGTTTCATCGTTGCCACACACACACCCAGTGAAAAAAAATAAATAACCCCCCCCCCCGCCCCCGGGCACGGGCGCGATTTTCGGCTGAAAATACAGTAAAAAATAAAGGGAAAATAAACCAGCAAACGGGGCTGTGTGTTGTTTCATGTTTAGTGACTTAAAACAGATCTGCAGCCAGGGAAGCCTCGCTGGGTAAACAAAGGCTCACCAGTGCATTTATCTCCGCTCGCTCGGAGAAAAAAAAATGGTGAGAGAGCTAGGGAGCGGGACTTTGCAGAAACCGCAACAATGGTAAGGCACAGAACTTTTTTGCTAGTGTTGCTGATTGGTTGCAAGAGTGTAGCGCTTTCCGGAGGGTGAATCCACTTTTTGGGATTTCCCTGAAAGAGCTACAACGAAGCGTTTTTTGCGGATTGGTTTCAGGTGTGTTGCAGATTGTCAACGACGTTGTAATATCATTTTTTAAAATAAAATTGTATTTGTCATGAATGCAAAACAAGGTCACAATTTACCATCTGCATTAAAGTATAAGACCATTGATTCTGTATACATCACACAAATATATAGTGCAAATAAAGTATCACTTTGGCCAATGGCTCCCAAATATTTGTATTGGAGAGCCTTGTGCAGTAATGTGTTCATCACAGGATCTCAAGCACATCATCTAAATGTCCCCATTAAAAAGCATATTGTCCCATGGAACAGGTGCATCACAGGTGTAGCTAATCAACTTGCTCTTAAAGGGCACAACTGTTTAATTCATTTATACATGAATGTTGTCAGAAAATACTGTGCGCTCATTGGCTGGGGCACCTGTACCCTCAGTACTACTCTTGACCCTACTCCAGAAATTACAGCTGGTCCAAAATGCAGTTGGCCAGGTTTTCTTACAAACACCGTGGAGAGCCCACATAAGACCTGCTTAACAAATCCATTAACAAATCCATTCTAATTCACCCACTCTGTTTAAAATTGGTACCCAAGATTACCCCTCTTTGAACCGTGGCTGAGCTGACCCGGCACCGCAAACATCCTAGTTTACCACTAGGACAGTGAAAATATAAGGCCTAAGGAACCCAGGTGCTGAACAGCAGACATAAATCACCAGGTTTTCCCCACCATGAAGAACGGGGAGAGAGCCGCACAGGTTGAACTTCTGCCTGTCATTACGCAGGCGTCACAGCATTGTTTCTCTGCGCAAAGCAAGAAATAAATTCCCATGTGGTCTGGATTTCCGCAACCCACAGCCGTGCAAACCAGGCATCTTGGACGAGGACCCGAAACAAAAACCACGCGCTCTTCTTAGCAGCGGTTCCCAAGCCGGATTTGGGAGTCACCGTCTGGGGTCAGCTGACCGGCTTCAGTCATGTGACCGCGTCTTTCCTTTGCCTGGGAGGAAAAACCGTGAGCCGTGGCTGAGCCGGGTGGTGGTCGTTGCAGAGGGCTGGCCTGAGCATGGCCTGGACCAAGTACCAGTTTTTCCTGGCTGGCCTGATGCTCATCACGGGCTCCATCAACACCCTTTCGGCTAAGTAAGTCGAGGAGGGGAATTGCGGGGCCATTTCTAAGGGGGGGGGGGGTTAGTTCCAAAGGTTCGTTTCGTTTCAATGGGCACCTGTAGGAGAAACCTCCCTTCCTGGTTGGCATGGGGTAGAAGAGCCTTGAAGCCCTGCAAAGTGGGGGGCAAGCGGGCACAGGTGAGGGAGCTGGTGAATGGTCTCTCGTGGGATTGGGGATCATTGCAGACCACTTTCCTAGCATTTTGGAGCGGGGAGAGAATGCAGCAATGCTAAACTCAATCCCAGAATCTTCTCGTGGTCGTCAGTAAAACCAACATATTTAGTGGGATTCCAGCGGCACCCTTAAGAGCAACAAAGCATGGCATTAGCTACGATGGGCCGGGGCCAAGCGGTCACTGAATTGAGTGGGGAGGAAAAATAGCTGCTCAGAATACCGATGTCTTCCTGCTTCTTTTTACCCCGTTCATTTGCTGTTGGCCTAGGGAGGAGGAATTAGATCTGGGGGGGAATTGGGGGTGGCATCTCAGCTTCAGGCCTTCCTGGGGAATTTAGAGAACAATGTCCCTCTTCATTTGGTCGCTGTTATATCTTCATTTGGGGGCTGGTATTTGTTATCCTCTTGGTCCTTGCTTGCTCTTCTAATTGTGCATTAAGTCTTTTGCAAATATGGGAGCAGCTGCAGAGGAAATCTCTGGACTGGGATCTGAAAACTGATATTTGTTGTTGTTGTTAATTAGATTTGTATACGGCCCTCCGGCATAGCAGCTCAGGGTGCTGAACATCATAATTAAAACACACAAAATACAAAAAATATATTGATAATAAAAATTAATTACAATAATATTCTGTAATCTACAACCAATGATAAAACATTTAAAACTGAAGTTAGGCAGCTGTCCAGTCAGTTTATTTCAATTCGCCCCCAGATGTTATCCTTCGGGCACCTCTGTGGGGAGTTCTGATCATCACCAGTAGGTGTTAACAGTTTACTTGGCCCCAACCAAAAGCTTGGCAGAAGAGCTCCATATTGCAGGCTCTGCAGAACTGTGTCAGCTCTGACAGGGCCTGGACCTCATCCAGGAGCTCATTCCACCAAGTAGGGGCAGAACAGAAAATGTCCTAGTCCTGGTTGAGGCCAGACATACTTCCCTAGGGTCAGGGATCGCTAACTGGTTGAAACTGTCTGAGCATAATGCTCTTCAGGGGGCATAGGCAGAGAGCTAAGCCAGGCTGAGACTGCATATGGCCTTAAAGGTGAGAACCCAAACCTTAAACCTGATCCCAAATTAAACTGGGAACCAGTGTAAGTTGCTGAAGCACAGAATTTTATCTGCATGGTATTTTGGACAGAGTGTATAATCCATGAGGTCTATTAATGTTTGAAAACTAAAAATCCAAGCTTCTAGACCTCATTGTCATAGAGGTGCTCAAAACATGCAAAAAAGGCACCAGAGTTTAGGAAGCGGGGCTTCTATTTCTTAAACGCCTTCTCCTGTGATCCTTGGATCTGTTCCTTCTATCCACAGGTGTGTCTTCAATGCAGGTGAAAAGTGAACACAAAGGTGGTACTTGTGGGGCTGCAGAAATGAATCTTTTGAACCCTAGGGCAATGTTGATCTTTCCATCCCTTCAAACACAACTCTGAGTCAACTTAGTTTTCTCTTGGCTCCTTCTTACAAAATCCAGGGCTGACTAAGCAGATATCCTGACATCTGCATTGTCAGTGGCATTTCAGATGAGGTCATTCGTGTCCTAAAATTCTGCTGACTTGGCTGAAAAGATGCTAACACAGCTGTCTTTAGAACTTTTTGCCTGCTTTGTGTGCCACAGTGTACTTTGTGTAACTGTGACACGGCTCCTTGAGTACGAGAGATAAGTCAGCCCTATCAATGGACTGTCTAGACTAGAAGAACCGGTCTCAACCATTTTGCCATTGAAAACCCCTTGAAACATTCCTCAGACTTTGAGAAACGCCAGAAGTGGCGTGATCCTGCAGAATATGGTTGGGAAGCAGAGCTGTGGGTTGGGAAGGGGAGAGGCCACCCTTGGCCTCTCCCCTTCCCACTCCCTCCAGGCCCATCATTGTCCATTGGGGGGGTCAACATGACTATATATGGTCATGTTGTTGTTGTTATGTGCGAAGTCGTGTCCGACCCATCGCGACCCCATGGACAATGATCCTCCAGGCCTTCCTGTCCTCTACCATTCCCCGGAGTCCATTTAAGTTTGCACCTACTGCTTCAGTGACTCCATCCAGCCACCTCATTCTCTGTCGCCCCCTTCTTCTTTTGCCCTCGATCGCTCCCAGCATTAGGCTCTTCTCCAGGGAGTCCTTCCTTCTCATGAGGTGGCCAAAATATTTGAGTTTCATCTTCAGGATCTGGCCTTCTAAAGAGCAGTCAGGGCTGATCTCCTCTAGGACTGACCGGTTTGTTCGCCTTGCAGTCCAAGGGACTCGCAAGAGTCTTCTCCAGCACCAGAGTTCAAAAGCCTCAATTCTTTGACGCTCGGCCTTCCTTATGGTCCAACTTTCGCAGCCATACATTGCAACTGGGAAGACCATAGCCTTGACTAAACGCACTTTTGTTGGCAGGGTGATGTCTCTGCTTTTTAGGATGCTGTCTAGATTTGCCATAGCTTTCCTCCCCAGGAGCAAGCGTCTTTTAATTTCTTTGCTGCAGTCCCCATCTGCAGTGATCTTGGAGCCCAGGAAAATAAAATCTGTCACTATCTCCATTTCTTCCCCTTCTATTTGCCAGGAATTGAGAGGGCCGGATGCCATGATCTTTGTTTTCTTGATGTTGAGTTTCAAGCCAACTTTTGCACTCTCCTCCTTCACCCGCATCAACAGGATATATGGTCATATTACCTGATAAATGTTTAAAAACACATATATGGTCATATTACCTGATAAATGTTTAAAATTAATTAACCCACCCATTCAGGAAAACCTGGCCTAGAGTTTCCTGTGTAACAGTGTTCCCTCTGTGTACAGGAAATCCTTCTCCCTGCCCTTTGGTTTTCTATGTGGGGGCAGCTCTCCTTGTATGGAGGGGCACTAAGTCATGAACACCCTCCACTTCTAGTCTGTGGTAGCACAATCAAATGCAAGTTGCCTGCTTCATCGGCTTTTTGTGAGATCTAGGCCAATAAAACTAGGACTCCTACTAGCATAAATAATAGTGCCTGATTTCCTTCCCCCTTTTGCTCTGCATGTCTAGAATATTCGTTTATTTATTTATTACATTTGTATGCCGGCGTCCCCTGTAGGCTATGATACCCCTCTGTCTTTCCCATCCCGCCTGTCTTGCCTTAATCTTCATTCGTAGTGAAAGTGAGTTCATGGAAGTGTCCATGTAGATCCCTTGTGACTATTGACTGTTCCATGTCTCCCCTCCCACTGTTTTCTTGGCCGTTGTTGAAGTTCAGACTGCAAGCTATTTGGAGCAGAGATCTAATTTTTTCCTCTTAGTCGAAGAAGAAGAGTTGGTTTTCATACCGTCCTTTTCTCTACCCAAAGGAGTCTCAGAGTGGCTTACAATTGCCTTCCTTTCCTCTCCCCACAACAGACACCCTGTGAGGTGGGTGAGGCTGAGGGAGCCCTGATATTACTGCTCAGTCAGAACAGCTTTATCAGGGCTGTGATGAGCCTAAAGTCACCCAGCTGGCTGCATGTGGAGGAGCGGGGAATCAGACCCAGCTCATCAGGTTAGAAGCTGCCTCTCTTAACCCCTACTACACCAAGTTGCTCCAGGTAACTAGTAGTGAAATTCTAAGCATTTCTACTCAGAATCCCACTGACATCAACTCAACTGGGCTTACTTCCAGGAAAGACTTTAAAATGCAACTTTAAAGTATAATTCTAAGAACAATTGTATTCATTTATTCATTAGTTAAATTAGTATCCCACTTCCCCTCTGAAGAGAACCCAAAGAACTTTGTGTTGTTCTTGTCTCTTCCCTTTTTTTCCTCATGGCACTTGTGTGAGGTAGATCAGGCTGAGAGTATGACTGGCCCAGAGACACCCAGCAAGCTTCCCTGGCAGTGCGGATTTGAACCTGGATCTCCCAGATCCTAGTCCAACACAACACTAACAGTTCTCCCATCCCTCTTTCAGACCTTCCTTGCATCCTGCTTCGGCCTGTAATTCTGTAGATGAAAATATCAGACAGATTCAGCATTGACTGGAGTTACACTTTTCCCCCCAGCCAAGATGACTTGAGCCGTCTCTGTTGTCTGTCCTGTTAGGTGAAGTGGCAAGCCTTCTCTCGAAACATGACAGTTTTGGCAGAAATTAGTGGCAGCCCCGACATCTGATCTATGGGAGATGCAGCTCTCGTGATTTGCTCATTGTTACACTGAGGTTTCTGGTTACACGAACCAAAGAGGGCCTTGGCCTCGTGTCAGCTGGAAGACTTTGCATTGCATTTACTGCTGAGCATCGGAGTCAAGTCCAGACTGAAAGGCTGCAAAACAAAACATTAATTGAAAGGATGAGCAGTGTTAAGACAATCTGCCAACAGGGTTGTAACTAAAATGCAAAATGTAAGGGCCTCCCCACTCAGACTTATAAAGGACCATGAAGTTTCTAGGCTGCCCCCTTCACTCTCTTGGGTCTGAAAAACACAATGGAAGAAGACAAGTGGATAACTGGATTCTTTGGGAGATACCAAGTTCCATCCTTGTGAAGTGGGTTTCTGCATGACTGGGACTACAGGACCTATGGAATATAAGGGATGCTCCTTTATTTCAGGTGGGCTGACAAGCTGAGTGCCCCAGGCTGCAATGGCACAGAGCAACACAACTTTGAGCATCCCTTCGTCCAGGTAAGGGCATTTCCGCACTCTGCATCAGCATCACTGTGACATCAGGCCTCCAGCCTACCTAGTCTTAATATCTGAGTATCTTCCTGTACCTAGACCAGGGGTAGTCAAACTGCAGCCCTCCAGATGTCCATGGACTACAATTCCCAGGAGCCCCTGCCAGCGAATGCTGGCAGGGGCTCCTGGGAATTGTAGTCCATGGACATCTGGAGGGCCGCAGTTTGACTACCCCTGGCCTAGACTGAAGACTCTTTCGATAGCCTCCCCCAACTCTTATTCTCGACCTTCAAAATTCTGACTGCAGATGTGCTTATTTTTTACGTTACATTTGCTTAATTTGGAAAACCAAAGGTCAGGATTCGATGAAGTGGTCCAGCCTTAAGTGCAAAGCTTTGAAGATCTGGAATGATAATAGTGCCACTGAACAGTGGCAGCCAGTTCTCCCCAAACGCCTTGAGCCCCATCTCCTTTTGTGTTAGATATTAAGGGCTGGGCATATGTGGGGTGGATTGTGACTTGGGGGAGAGGAGCATGTGTGCATGCAAGAGGACTTGTTCCCTCTTCCTACCACTTATATGGGGTGTATGCCACCACCCAAGCTCTTCCCTTTCCTAACAGAGGGTGGGGTCTCTGTGCATTTGGGATGTGTGCCCATCTAGTTCTTGTTCGCTGTCCAACCTAGCCTAGCCATGAGGTTCTAGCCTATGTATGAAAGAAGCATCCAGGCATGAAGCCCTTTGAACACAATCTGAGCTCTTAAAAGAGAAATATTTACTATAACAACATTGGACTCTGGAGCCCAAGTATGTCACAGCAGTACCGTGTATTGCAGAATTTAAAAAATATATATGAATCCTAGAATCATAGGATCATAGAGTTGGAAGGGGCCATACAGGCCATGTAGTCCAACCCCCTGCTCAATGCAGGATGAGGCTTATCTAAGCTATATAGTAACAAGACCCACTGGTCTAGAAATACTTCATTCTGTCCTTTCCACTGTTCTCGGGCCTGATTTGAGCGTTCCTGACTGGTGGTCCAAGTCTTTTAACTCTTCCTATCCTAGAAAATTGGGGTTCTGTTTGCCATTTCATGAGTTTGGGCCACTCTGCATCTTTTTCTGCAGTCTGCTCAGGGTGCGGGTCTCAAACCTTTGTGGCCCAACTCGGGACATACAACTGTCCACATTGCCTCTTCCTGGCCATTGTGCAACTGGTGAACTCCATGTGGGAAACTTTTCATCGCTCAGCCAGCAGCTTAAACTGTTTCTAGCTCCACTTCCTAAGATTTGGGGTCTCCTGGGTGTAAGGCAAGGCATCTCATTGAAAAGCCTCAAGCCCCAAAATACTGCAGCGTCTTGGAGACACTGGCTGGAAAACTTTCACGTGGTCCCTGCAGTCATGAGAGCTAACGACTTAATTCTTTCTCAGTACTGGAGCTGAGAGTGCTGTGAATCGGGAGCAGTACCTGTGGGTTTGGGGAGGTGGGTGAACTTGGCTCTTTGGAGACTGGATACCACACTGCACTTGACCCGGTTCAGCCTGTCAGCACTTCTGCCAGTTCTCTCAAGGACTAGATGAGATACCCAGCCATGTCCTGTGATCCTTGGCAGAGACTTTTTGGTGACTTTAAGGGCCTCCCTCTTTAACAGGGAGCCAAGTGGGTCAGATATACCCCAGTGTGTCTTAACGGCTTTTTTTATGATCCAGGAATTAATAACCCACCTTGGTTGTGTTCCAGGCAGTGGGCATGTTCCTGGGGGAGTTCTCCTGCCTGGCTGCTTTCTACCTCCTGCTCTGCCATGACCGGCGGAGGCCAGAGCCCACCATGGCACCGCCTCAGTCCTTTAATCCACTTCTTTTCCTGCCCCCGGCACTCTGTGACATGACGGGGACCAGCCTGATGTATGTGGGTAAGTGAGGGGCTTGTCTTGATGAAAGAAACGGAATACTCCTCTTCCCACTCTGTGTCCCTTTTTTTTTTTTTAAGAGAAGAAATGTAGCTTTTCTGTGTCTTGCATTTCTGTCCTGAGCCTCTGAGGAGCTCAGGGCAGTGTATGCAGTTCTTACCAAGTCCATTGTGTCCTCAAAACAACCTTGTGAGGTAGGTTAAGCCCAGTCATCCAGGGAACTTTGAGGCTTAGTGGGGGTTTGAAACCAGGCCCACAAGCTGCAGCTCTGACAAGAAATTCCAGACCAGGGGTAGTCAAACTGCGGCCCTCCAGATGTCCATGGACTACAATTCCCAGGATCCCTTGCCAGCATTCGCCAGCGAATGCTGGCAAGGGCTCCTGGGAATTGTAGTCCATGGACATCTGGAGGGCCGCAGTTTGACTACCCCTGTTCCAGACCATTAATCCCATTCAGGATTTCCACGCCATGCCTCAGCACAGAAAAATACATAGAGGATGTGATTGGATTATTATTGTTGGATTACCCACCTTTCACATTCCCTGCAGCCCAAATCCTTGAGTTTTCAGGATTTCCCCCCTTCCCCGGCATGAAAGTTCAGATTTTTCAAGAGTCCATTTCAAAGTCTGTATTCCCTCTGTACAGTCACAGTTCCGTCATTTCCTAGGGACATGTGATGCAAACGGTCCCAATTTGCCAAACGAAATTCCTCCTCCACTTATTGTACCCCTCTTTTCCCCACATCCAGCTCTGAACATGACCAGTGCCTCCAGCTTCCAGATGCTGCGGGGGGCTGTGATCATCTTCACGGGGCTGCTCTCAGTGGCTTTTCTCAGGCGGAAGCTGGCACTGAGCCAATGGCTGGGCATCCTGGTGACCATCCTTGGGCTGGTTGTGGTCGGCCTGGCGGATCTGCTGAACAACGACAATGACAAGAAGCACAAGCTGAGTGAAGTCATCACAGGTACCAAGGGTGGGCAGGGTCATGTCCTACAATGTGTGTTCCCTTTTGGACCCAGGCCCCTTCTCTTCCTTCCAGGATTTACCTCCCCATCCTCTTTCAAGCCTCTGCCAAAGGAAGCTCCTCTGTACAGCCCTTGCCCTCTTCCCACCTTCTCCTCTTCCTCACAAATTTCCGTCCCAGTGAAATAATTCAGAAGTCCAACCTGCCTGGCTTCTGAAACCCCAGATAAATTGGATGCAGCTTTTAGTTGGCTTACTTCTGCTTTGGGTATGTTGTTTATCAATCCAAATTCTCAAGATGCTGCAGAAAACACACCATGTAGTTGTATATCTTGGTTTGAATACCATTTTGTGTGTAACAGAATTTTATTGTATGGCTTGGGAAAATTGGTGGCTGGTGGCCATGGGGACTGTGAGGAAGTCTCTACATTCAGAGGTAGACATCTTTGAATACCGGTGCTGGCGGGAAGGCATTAGTCTGATCCAGTACAGCTCTTATGATACTGTTTCAAAGTCAGTGGTCCACTAAAGCTGCAGTTCAGCAAGAGCAGGTATAAATCATCTTGGGGCTGACCTTGAAATGGGCTTCCAAGAGGTGAATGGACCACAGCCCAAGAACCATCTCTGAGAAGAGCTCCATATTTGGTCTCCATGTGCTGATTTGGTACATGGGTGGTATCTCTTGAGAGATTGCATTTGTAGCAAAGTCTGAAGACCATGAGGAAGCACTTCTGATATTTCTAAAAATAGATTCTAGCATTGTTCCCTTGTCTCATACCATTGAAACTTGAACAGTAAAATTGATTACTCATAAATTCAAGCACAGACACACTTGTTTGTCCAAAACTTAAAGCGACTAATGGAATTCACTACCCGAAGGGCCATGATAGCCAGTGATGTAGGTGGCTTTTAAAGATGTGAGCACACTTATGGGAGAGGGGAGCCATGTCTTGACTGCAGGTAGCAACCAGTTTCACATTTCTTCTAGTGTCAAAATCCTCAAGCAAGGACACTGTAATGCCATGAAAGGGCCAGAGGGCTAGAAAACGACAGATCTTGTCAGACAGCCGTAACTACCGAGACCGCTTCAGAGCTATGGCACCCCTGGTTTCTTATGCCTATTGCAGGGAATACCTCAATCTTTAAAACATAGAGAGATTCTGTCTCACTGAATGGGTGAAGGTGGGATGAGATTTGAGGGGAGTGAATTTCATTGCCTCTAAGAACTCAGTTATTTTGTGTGTGTTTTCTACAAGTGTTGGTCAGTAGTCAGTACAATTCAGGTGACAATGCTGCTTCCAGTTACATCGGATACCTACAGGCAACCTGTGGTTTCCTTCTGAAATGACCAACCTGCCTCCTTCCTGCAGGTGACCTGCTCATCATCGTGGCTCAGGTGATCGTGGCCATCCAGATGGTGTTGGAAGAGAAGTTTGTCTACAAGCATGATGTTCACCCTTTGCGGGCCGTTGGCACTGAAGGTAGGCCAGGGAAGGAGTATCAGAGAGATCCAAGGAGCAGGCCTGCTAGTTACTGTGTCAGAGTTTCTGTCCTTGTCTTTTCTAATCATTTATTAAATATTTGGTCCCAAGTGAAACTTTGAAGATTTGTGGAGTATCTGAATCTCTTCAGTTTCCATGAACAAGACGGGGGAAAGGGTGACTGCTGTGTTGCAGAACAGTGTCTTGTTTATGAGGGACTGTGAGGAGAGACAGCTTGGTGTTGTGGTTAAGAGCGGCAGCCTCTAATCTGGAAAACTGGGCTTGATTCCCCACTCCTCCTCCACGGGCAGCCAGCTCAGTTGGCAGCTTGGGCCAGTCCCAGTTCTCTCAGGGCGCTCTCAGCCTCACCTCCGTCACAGGGTGCCTGTTGTGGGGAGAGGAAGGGAAGGTGAATGTAAGCCACTTTGAGACTCCTTTGAGTAGAGAAAAGCAGGCTACAAAAAGCCCAGCTCTCCTCTTCTTCCGTCTCTTTCTCCATTGTCCTTAAAATACCATCTTCTTTTGAAATTTCACGTTTACGAAACCGTTTGTGCATTTAAACAGTTGGTCGACTGCTAGCAAGCCTCAGTCTGCTAGCACAGGGGTAGTCAACCTGTGGTCCGCCATATGTTCATGGACTACAATTCCCATGAGCCCCTGCCAGCAAATGCAAATGCTGGCAGGGGCTCATGGGAATTGTAGTCCATGAACATATGGAGGACCACAGGTTGACTACCCCTGCGCTAGCAGCATTAATGTGGACCAAGCCCAGGTTCTCCACAAGCGTTGGCTCCTCCCTCTTCTTCTCTTCAGGTTTCTTCGGATTCGTCATCCTTTCCCTGCTCTTGGTGCCCATGTACTACATCCCAGGGGGCAGCTTCAGTGGCAACCCGCGAGAAGTGCTGGAAGATGCCATTGACGCCTTCTGCCAGATCGGCCACGTCCCGCTCATTGTCGTGGCCCTGCTGGGCAACATCGGCAGCATCGCCTTTTTCAACTTTGCCGGCATCAGCGTCACCAAGGAGATCAGCGCCACCACCCGGATGGTGCTCGACAGCTTGCGCACCGTGGTCGTTTGGGCGGTCAGCTTAGCTGTCGGCTGGGAGATCTTCCACGGACTACAGATCCTGGGCTTCATCATCCTCCTGGTCGGAGCTGCTCTCTATAACGGCCTACACCGGCCCCTCCTTGCCCGCCTGCCCTGGAGGAGGGCACCAGCGGATGCCCCTGGCACAGATGCAGATAGAGAGGGCCTCTTGGCTGCAGACGGGGCTTCTGTTAATGGAGACAGCTGATAGCCCAGGAACCCTTACGGCGCTGGAACTTTGCTGGACTTTTGTCAAGTGGATTAGCCAGTATTGCTGGGCCACAGCTTGGAATTTCAACAGGCCATGGGATGGATTTGGTATTCTTGGATATGCCTTGCTTTGGATCTAAGTTTCAATCTGGTGGTGTCCCTGCATCATCCAGCCATTGCGTTCAGTCTGGTGGGAGGAGCCAAACGAAAGTGCTTTGCAGTTTCTTTAGCTAGCAAAGGCAGTGCCTCTGCTTCTTAGCAATCCAGAAGTCGATAGAGGCAAGCTTTTTGTGTTTCTAGGTAAGGTTAGGGTGGTTGCTTCTATCTCCTTGGTCACCCATCTGGAGTCATGGCTCCTAGGCAGAGGTCCATTTGTTTAGTGTGGGTCAGTCTCTTCCATAAGTCTTTGTATTCTCCCCCCACCCCATGTAATGTCAGGCATTGAATTCTTTAATAGTCCTTTCACATAAAGATTACCATGTGTTTTCATTTTGTTTTTTGCCAAACTTAATCTGTCCTCCTGTTATCTCACCAGAAGATACCCATGCAGTATTCCTGTAGATGTTAATTTGTGACAATGATCTCTCTTCTGCAGGAGCATTTTTCCTGCAATCCTCATTGATGCAACAAAGCAAATTCCACGGCTGTAACTTCACAGCCCTGCTGCTTTCTCAAATCCTTGCTCACCTGCAAGCTTCTTCTTTAGTCTGTTCCTCTTGGCAGAAGATTCCTGAAAAGGGATGGAGAACCGGCTTTTAGGTCCCAGCTCCCATGAAGAAGGAAGCAGCTGTGCCAGTCAGGCTCCAGATTTAAAATGAGACCATACTTCAGAGTCTACATTTGGGCCTTTCAACACTTTCACCAATGACACACTGAGCACTCCCGCACAATTTAAGAAAGGCATCACAGTTTCTTCTGCCGCCTTGACCTGTGGACCTCAAGATGCTGCTGCTTCAGCTGGGGGCCTTGTGTGGTCAGCTATGAGGAGCCTTTTATCCTTAGAGATCCTCCATTTGCAAATGGGAGTGAATACCAGAGACCACTACAAGGAACCAAAGAGCAGTCTGGTGTCTGCTCTTTAATTTGTTTGTTTTGAAAGGTCAGAAGTAAAGGTCTCAGGCTGCAGGGCTGAAAGAGTCCTGAAGGGATAGAGGCTTGAATGCAGGTTGGGCCCTTGAAATTCAGCCTCACAGTGGTTCCTTGCCATCTAATATGGCTGGGGTGGGCAGAGTTTATTCCTCAAATAAGGCAGCTGTTCAACTCCACTTTGATGCCATCAGCACCTCTTCCTACAAACTTTGGTAGCAGAAAAGAGTAAGAGTCCAGTCATACCTTAAAGACTAACAAAATGTACTAAATTTATGAGCGGTGACTCTCAAAAGCTCCTACTCTGCCACGAATTGTGTTAGTCTTTATAAGGCGCTACTGGACACTTACTCTTCTCTACTGCTACAGACAGATTAATGCGGCTGCCGATACTGATCGACAAACTGTGGTGTTTTCCCTGACGGTTACACACAATTTTGGCAGCAAGCCCCAGTTTAAGGGAGGGATCCTGACAAGCTGGTCCCTCTTGCATGTTAGGAGGCCTCTCTCCTTTCAGTTGGGGAGTCTCCGCTGGGCAGGGAAGGCTCCTTGTATTGTTCTCAGTGCATCCAGAATGAAGCCATAGAAGCAGCTGAGTGAATGTAGACAGTGAAGTTCTTACCTTTGATAAGTGATTTTGTTTGAGGAAAGGGGCTGGGAGGGATTTTTTGGTTTGTCTGTTTAGTGCTGACCACTACTGATCCTATCAGGGTCCATCTTTTTGTAACCAATGAACACAGCCTGAATGGAGGTCTGTCCTTCTAGATCAAGGTGTACTTTTCACACAAATATTTGTCCACAGGGCTCTTCTTGATTCTCTTTGGGACTTTGTAAGAAGGCAGCTGGCGTAGAAGGGGAGGGGGAGGGAAAAGGTGGGTTATTGTACTATGGAGAATGCCCTTCCTGACAGCTCAGGGCGGTCTACGTTGAAAGTGCGTCATCATCAAAATTAAAGCATCACACGATTAAACATTGAAATAAAAAAAGATTAAATTAAAAATTTAATTCAATGTAAAAGTCGCCTCTTCTTCCAAAATTAAAACTCATTGAAGGGGGAGGGCTATTCAATTCTTACAGAATTCCGTGTGTTTGGTGGATTTTCATAGTCCCATTCAGGGTTTCTTGATCAGGGTTTCATGAAATCCTGGGGTTTGTTGGTGGCCCTGGAAGGGTTTCCTGAATGGTTGAGAATTAATTTTTATAGATATTTTTTACATTTTGTACATATTTATTCCGTAATATGACCATGTATGGTCATGCTGACCCAGCCACCTCTCCCAAAATGGCCAATCATAAGCCTAGAGGGGGTGGGAAGGGGAGGGGCCCTGGGTGAGTGTGTATACAGCCATGTTTCCCAACCATATTCTGCACCATCCCACCACTTCTGAGGTTTCTCGAAGCCTGGAGAATATTGCAGGAGATTCTCAGTGGTACAAAAAGGCTGGTCCAGTCCTGGAAACTTTAAGCTGATCTAATGTTGCAGGCTTTCGAATTATGGTGTTGGAGACGAATACCATTGGCAGCCAAAGTTACCAACAAGACAGTTTTAGAGAGGAACAAACCAACTATGCCATTAGAAGGCAAGATATTACGCCTAAGGCTTCACTTACTTTGGACACATCATGCGATCAGACTCGCTAGGAAAATCATTAATGCTCGGCATGGTTAGCAGCAAAAGGAAATGTGGTCACCAAAGGATCCGCTGGCTCAACACGATCAAAGCCGACAGAAATGACCATCAACCAACTAAAAGAAGCAGTCAGAGACAGGCACATGGCGGAGACTTTCCTATAGAATCAGAGTCCAGTAGCACCTTTAAGACCAACAAAAATTTATTCAAGGCGTGAGCTTTCGAGTGCAAGCACTCTTCATCAGACTATGATCTTCTTACATGACAGGAAATATATAGCAACAATCAGTTCTGTTACATCTGTGTGACAACCAGATACAGCCAATGATAATGCTGGTATAGAGATCAAAGGCTACCAGCAACATTTTGGTTTCTCTTTGTAAAGTACACTGAATTCTAGGGGATTGATGGACTGTTTTGACAAAGGATTATCATTGGCTGTATCTGGTTGTCACACAGATGTAACAGAACTGATTATTGCTATACTAGAAATTAACATGATGGGAAAGCCTTTCTCTGCCTGAGTCCCTGAAGAGCTGCTGCCAGTCTGAGAAGACAGTGATGACTTTGATAGACCAATGGTCTAATTCAGAGTATGGGATCTCCGTGATTTGCCTGCAGGAGCCTCAGTGTCCTGTTTTCAGACGTCACGTTTTCTTGGAGATGGCCACTCACCTCTGAGACCAGGTCCTTTTCCCTTTTTGATGCGGAACATCTACTTGTGCGCTCCCTCAAGCAGAAGTCTACGGACATGACATCCGTAGTCCCAGCCCCAGGGACCGTGACAGTAGATAGACCACGTCAGCAGCGCTAGAGCAGAGGTAGTCAACCTGTGGTCCTCCAGATGTCCATGGACTACAATTCCCAGGAGCCCTTGCCAGCATTTGCTGGCAGGGGCTCATGGGAAATGTAGTCCATGGACATCTGGAGGACCACAGGTTGACTACCCCTGCACTAGAGCACTGAGGTGCACTCATTGCTTTGGTGACATCACTGCCACTGCCAATCTTCTGAGGCCGCACCCACCCTCCGAAGAGTAGGGCCAGCCTTGGGGGACCGGTGGGGGCGGAGCCAACACAGCGTAACATGCCAGCATGTAAGGAGAAGGGGTGGGGAGGGGGCAGGGAGCAAGGATTCACGCCTCTTATGTGGATGTTCCACATAAGGGACGAGGATCCTTGTTGGTTGATTTATTTGTGGTATTAATACGTCCCTTGACTGAACAGGAGAAGAGGGTTGGGAGTCAGGACCTATTGGTCCAGCACTTATTTTTCTTAGGCAACCTGGGATTTCTAACTTTAGAGCCAGAAACCTATTCCAGAGTTAAGGTCATAAAAGAAGAATTCTGGTTTATGATACTCTGAATGGAATCTAGAAGAAAGAGTGGGAAGTGGCTGAATTGAAGTGGCAGCTATGCAGACAGGAGATGCTAGCAGAGTGAATAGCAAGGCCAGATGATGAAGGGCGTGTAAATTCATGCCCTGGCAAAGGATTTATGCAGTATACACAGTTGCCAACTCCAGGTTTACAAAACCCTGGGCGTCTGCAGGTAGTGCCTGTCCTTTGGTGACCATTTTGTGACATCCCGGGGACTACTCTAGAGCCAACGCGGGGAAAGGGGGTGTCAATGGACACTAGGGGGCAGAGAGGGACGCTGTGAGCCGATCACTGACCCTCTGTGCCGCTTTCGGTTTCATTTTGCATTGCGGTGAAAGATGGAACTGAAAGCAAAGGGAAGCGCAAAGGAGGGGGGGAGAAGGGGTCAAATGCTTCCCTAGCCTGCAGGGCCAGAGCTGAGGGGATCTGCCGTCGGGCAGAAAGGAGGGCAACCGGGCTGTTCCTCGGAGGGGTCTCCTTGGCGTCTCTCCTCCCGCCAGGCTCGGGGCTTGGAGCCGGCAGCCGATCTCAGCGCGGGGAGACGTCGAGGGGAGCCCAGCGGCAGGCAGGGAGGAGGATCCGGCGCCGCAGCGTGGCCAGACTGCGATCCCAGAGCTGCGCCCCACTGGCAGGCCTCCCCTCTGCCCGGCAGCGGCGCCCATCAGCCACCTGTGAACGGGAACGGCGAGCTGGCCCTGAAAGACACGTCCGCTCCCGGAGGAGCCCGCGGGAGCAGAGCGCGATCCACTGGTCCGGGAAGAAATTCTTTCCTTTCTCGACTGTTGGGAACCTCCCCGCCCGTTAATGGTGAGCCAGTTGCAACTTTGAAGACGTGCTGGGGCGCTAGCCCCTTTCAAAACCACACTGTCTGGGCCCGAAACAAATTTAGCGTCCAGGGGCACCTTGAAGACCAACAAAGTTTTATTCTGAGCCCTGGTGTGCGGCTGTGTGGAGGGAAGGGGTGTGTTTTATTGACCTTGCAAGCCCCTTCCACCACGCAGGTGAGGACTTCCGGGTCCATCCCTGGCACTTAGGACCGGGGAGGAGGGGCTAACGTGCTGAATACCTTTCCCTTCCACTTTGAGGGTCTAATAATGACTTTCTGTCAGCAGAACAATTTTTATCTGTCCGGAAAGATTCTAAGGAAAATTGGGAACGGCTCAGTGAGATGGCTGGGGAAGTTTTGCATTCACGGGACATCCGTTTCAGGTGGGATAGCCTGTTGATTTGCAGTAGAGGAGCAAGATTTGACACCAGTAGCTTCTGTTGGTCTTTCAGGTGCCCAAGTCAAAGCTCTGCTGTCTGACAAAGGGGGCTTTGTCTCTTGGAAGTTTATGACCTTGAAAACGTGTTGGTCTTTCACAGTCTGTGGATGAAAAACTGCCCCCATTTCTCATTTCATCCTGCTCAAATGTGATTTCGAATGCCGTGTTTTGGATCTGTGGCAGCCCCGCCCAGTGGCTCCCAAAGTGTAGAGTGCAAATGAAAACAAACAGTTCCCATTTCCAGGAGGCTGAAGTTGGTTCCCAATTCCTTATTTGAATCGTGGCTATTCATGATCTATTCTAGAATTCAAGCAAAAACACTGAGGACAGTTTGAAATCTCTGAACCCCAGAATAAGATTTGGACCACCATAAATCATACACCCCCACATTCAGGGGACTATTTCCTAGATCAAAGTCCATAGGCTATTTCCTAATCCAAAGTGCTGTTCTTGTACCAGCTGCTCCAAAGTGGGGTGCCCCTACAACAATCACTCAAGCAGGTATTGGAGCCAGGCTGCACACTAAAAAAAAAAAATCTTTGGACTTCCCAAAATGACATACACCCCACAGTCCAGAGGCTGTCCCCTGCAGTGGTGCCTGGTCCAAACAGCAGCTCTGGCACCACAAGCATCTTTTTGGAGTACCACTCAGAGGCCTGTATTTCAAAGAAGATGTGAAGAAGGAACTGAAATGATTGCATGATCCCTGCATCACAAAGTAAGGTTTGGGCCACCATGAGCCATACGCCCCTACATTTAGGTCACTCTCCAAGGGGACCTAAGCTGTTTTCTAGTTCAAAGCCCAGTTTTTGTGCCATATGCTCCAAAGTGGGGTGTCCTGAAATGAACCTCTTGAGGTGCCTTTTCCTTTCCTACTCTGTGCATTTCTGAGATTAGGTTGACTGGAAAACTAAAATGAAAAATAAATGGGTTGCTTAAGCATCTGTCTCAAAAGTCATATATGTCTTTCAAATAAGGCCTCTTCACCAACTTCCCCTGATTTGAAGTAAATCAAGAGAATGTCAAGTTTAACTTTTCCAAAAAGGCAGAATAATTTTGGTTTATAGAGGTGTGTATCAAAGAGGGATTTTTTTTAAAGTTGTGTGCCATTTTTTAGAAATTGGGAAGCAACTGTGGGTTTATAACCTTCCCCCCTTTACCTTTATCTCAACAGAGTGAAGCCCAGCCAGGTGAAGGAGGAATCCTTTCCCCATATGCTAGTTTCTTTAGTGAGAATGAGGGGGATTTTTTAAGGTTTATTTATTATACAGTCAAATCACTGATAACAGGCAGTTTTGTCTCTCCTTGTGTTTTTGTAAACTACATTGAATTCAGGAGACTGATTGGCTGTTTTGACAAAGGATTATCATTGGCTGCATTTGGTTGTGTGACACAGTCTAATGATGTAACAGAATTGATTTTTGTTATATATTCCCTGTCATGTAAGGAGTTCATAGTCTGATGAAGAGTGCTTGCACTCGAAAGCTCACTCCCTGAATAAATCTTTGTTGATCTCAAAGGTGCTACTGGACTCTGATTTTATTAGTCAAAGACCAGCAAGTCATAAAATTGAACAAGAATGAGGGGGGGAAGGAGGAAGTTCTCTGGGTGCCACTTGATTTGTGGGGTCTGACATGAATAATTTCTTGATGTTCCAGTCACCCAGTGTGCAATGCATATCTGGGTCTGACGCTGCAGCAAGGGAATCCTCATGCACATACAAGTGTTTTTGCTGTTTATCTCTCTCTCACACACACAGATTTCCTCATGGTATAGATCAGAGGTCCCCAACCTTGAACCCACATAAATAGGGGCAGAAGGAACTTGAGAACAGGTGGGAGGACTTTCAAATGACTGATCATA
The DNA here is from genome assembly GCF_049243985.1 of Paroedura picta. Lineage (NCBI taxonomy): Eukaryota > Metazoa > Chordata > Lepidosauria > Squamata > Gekkonidae > Paroedura > Paroedura picta. The sequence goes on along the minus strand of NC_135369.1, from coordinate 27,906,638 downwards.
TAATTTTATACATGAGAGTTTATTTGCTGCTGCTGCTGCTGCTGCTGCTGCTGTTTGAGTGATGAAATCAGTTTAGAACTTGATTGTTTTCAATTTGTATTATTACTATGAACCAGTGGCTTCAGTAACTGTGAAAGAGTAACCAGGGAACACCTTGTATCACAAATAGTGACTAACATGCAGTTTCATCTGCAGATGTTCAGAGACATGTTTGCTGTTCTCCAGAAGCAACGTCAGGAGGCACAACAGAGGCGTCAGGAGACACTACAGAGGCATCAGCAGTTCCTACATGCGCAGGTGATCAACCAGGTTGCTGAAAAACCAGAGGATACAACTCCCCAAGTACCATTTCCACAGCTTGCAGGTAGGTGTCAAAGCATCCAAAAGGGATCAGTAAGGGTCATAGAATCAGAGAGTTGGAAGGGGCCTCCAGGGCCATCTAGTCCAACCCCCTGCACAATGCAGGACACTCACAACTACCTACCTACCTACAGAGACCCTGATTTCATGCTCAAGTGATCCTCTCCACCCTCCACCAAAAATCTCCAGAATCCATCCTGGCTTGGAGGAAAGTCACCTACCATCCCACAGTGGCAATCAGCAATTCCCTGGGTATGCAAGGGGGAAAGCTACAATCAAGACATGGGGGGGGGGGAATCAGGCATCTTTCGTCACTGGAGTCTTGTTGGAAAATTAAAACGGGACTCGAGTCCAGCCAAAAGCCCACCTGCCAGACTCAGCCAGCAGCCTGTGGCACTTGTCTTTTTTTTACCTTTATATTAAAGGTAAAGGTAAAGGTATCCCCTGTGCAAGCACCGGGTCATGTCTGACCCTTGGGGTGACGCCCTCTAGTGTTTTCATGGCAGACTCAATTTCCATCTTCGGAAATTTTTAATCAGAGGCCATCTGAAGGAGAGGCTGATTCTGTAAAGGGGTGGCAGGTTAGAATGGATGAGCGATGGGTTGTGGGTGTCCTGCATAGTGCAGGGGTTTGGACTAGATGACCCAGCATATCCCTTCCAATTCTATGATTCTGTTCTATGATCCTAGTGTCACCATGGCTGACACCAGGTCCAAGCCTTGCAAGGAGCTAGATTTCTCCACATGGACATTGAAGTCCCCCAGGATCAGTTCCTCTGGAGAAAATGGCTGTGTTGAAGGGGAGGGGAGAAACTCTATGGCATTATAACATGCTGGAGTCCCTCCCTTCCCCAAAACTTGCCCTTCTCAAGTTCTACCCCCCAAATATCCAGGTATATCACCACCCAGAGCTGGCAACCCATTATCCCATCAGGGATAAGCTGCTTTTTTTTTTGCTAGTGAGTGGGTGAATTAAGAAATAGCCAGCCTAGAACATTGTCATAGCTCTTACTGATGAAGGTGAAATGTTTTCTCTTTGTCTGACACATACCTTGTTTGAGTCAGGATTCCTGTGCAGGCAACAGAACACCTGCATGTGTCGTACCTGTGCACAAGCCACTTACAGTTGGGCTTTGGAGCCTCAGGAGGAATGGAAACAGCCAAGACCAAACCATTTAAAGATACAGCTATTGTAGCCTCTCTTATTTTATTTTATTGTGCTATAGTTCCTCATCACCTTATCTTCCTCTACCCCAGCCTTCTCTGTTCAAGTCCAGGTCAGAGGGATGACAGGTGGCTGTGAGAAGCAGTTCCTAGGCGATTTGACTAAGCTCTTGGTTGATCATGGCATCTCGCTGCAGGTGAAGGATGATAAAGAGAATTCGGAGCACCTCCTGTTACTCTTCTGTCCCATAGCTACCTACGTAACTGCTGACATAAGCAATGCTCTTGAGGAACTTGGTGGTAAGTAGCTCCGTCAAGTTGGCCATCTGACCTGCAAGTAAACCCAACCCAAGTAGGAATCCAGGTCACCTGAAAGATTTTGTTCTCATCATTCAGGTCTTCTCACATGGCCTGACACTCACCCGGCATAGCCCGCTGGTTCATTCTTTGCTGTTTTCTTATGTGGACCCCTCTATCAGACATCTGCATGTCGAATGACCCAAAAACTAAACCCTCTTGCAGCATCTCATTTCTTCTCTGTGTTTGGTTAGTTTAATACTGTGGATTTGTTAGGAACTTTCATTTTGTTTTTCAATTTAAAAATCCTTTTTATTAATTTCCAAGTCTGCTTCTGCCTAAGAATTCAGGCTAGATCCTCCCGTTATATTCACAGGTGGGATATTCTTGCTCGATACCACCCCTCACAAACCGTGGTCCACTAGAATTTCTAGTTCTGCCATCATAAATTCAGGAGACAGGTCTATTTCAGATAACAATCATTCATGTTTTGTAGAAGGAGACCATAGTTATATTTCTGCTTCTGCCTTCAGGTGTCCGGAATGTCCTTGTGGTTGCTCTCCATCATAAACCAAAGGAGAACACTAATTTTGTTGTTGACAAAAATGTACAAGTTCATCATCCCGCCCTGGTGGCCACCGTGCATGCCCGATACTCCATGCAAGATGGATTCTACCTATGCCAGGCCAATGAAGAGGCCGTGGCTTCTGTGGCAGCTGCCATCGGGCAGTTTAAGTGTATGGAAAACTGAGCTTTTTCATACATTCATGATTTTGGTCATGTCTGTTCATGCTGTTCCACACATTTTTATGTAGCTTCATGATCTCTGTAAGGTTCAGTTAGTATTTTCAAAAAGTCAGGACCGCATCTGAACCTAACCGTTCATTGGTGTCATTGAAGAAATAGCAGATGTATTGCACTTTAATTGTGAACACGTGTTGTTTTTATCCTCATAGTGTTGCTTTGAGAATTTAACGAGAGTTGCCAAGATGTGTTCTTTGATGCCCAGCAAGCTGGCTGCCACAAGAAGAAGAGTTAGTTCTTATATGCCGCTTTTCTCTCCCTGAAAGTCTCAAATCGGCTTACAGCCGCCTTCCCTTTCCTCTCCCCACAACAGACACCCTGTGAGGGAGGAGAGGCTGAGAGAACCCTGATATCACTGCTCGATCAGAACAGCTTTTATCAGTGCCGTGGTGAGCCCAAAGTCACCCAGCTGGCTTCATGTGAGGGAGTGCAGAATCAAACCCGGCATGCCAGATTAGAAGTCCATACTCCTAACCACTACACCAAACAGAGGCGTCTTCCACACTGCAACTGTGATCTGTTTTTATTCTCACCTCCTATCATAGCACATTTTAGGCAACTGGCCCACGGTGCTGGTTTTCATGCGTAACTTCCCTATATGTCCACTCTGCCTTTCTATACCTAACTGTTCATTTTGATTCGAGTGGGTAGCCATGTTGGTCTGAAGTAGCACAACAAAATTAGAGTCCAAGAGCACCTTTAAGACCAACAAAGATTTATTCAAGGCGTGAGCTTTCAAATAAATCTTTGTTGGTCTTATAGGTGCTCTTGGACTCTAATTTTATTGTTCATTTTGAGGCATTTTTCCTCTCTCAGGGTTTGTTTGTTGTGTGTATGTGTGTGTCAGGGTGGATAGGTATGCCTGTTCTGTTGGAATGAGCCACTCAAAATGCCTTGTCATTGAGGGACGCCACTTCACTCTAAGTGTGTGTAACTATCTCCTTGAATATCCCTCTCTCTGTCTTAGCCTGGGAGCTGTCCTCTGATTCATCCTCTGTGTGTTGTTGTTCACATTCTGCACACCACTTCTCATGGAATTCACAGGTCTCTCCTGTAAAGACAGTGCCCCATACACACAATGCTGGATTAGCTGGCCATCTGTGATGATGAAAATACTCTTTAGCAGCAGTAGTCAACCTGTGGTCCTCCAGATGTTCATGGACTACAATTCCCATGAGCCCCTGCAAGCAAACACTGGCAGGGGCTCATGGGAATTGTAGTCCATGAACATCTGGAGAACCACAGGTTGACTACCCCTGCTCTTTAGGTTAGGAATCTCTCTCTCTCTCTCTCCATTCTAATACAACCTGCATGTGAACTGAATCTACTGGAATGTAAGTTTTTACCTTTTTTGCAATATACTTCTTTGGAAATTTATTTACTGTGTTTCTGATCTCCCTTCCATGAGTGGGCAAACTCTGTTGTATGAACCAAGTATCTCCATAGTTTTGGTGGTATGATCTATTGAATGCACTCTATGTGCACATGTGCTGTAGCACTGTGCTGCTTAATGCCCCCAAACCTCACCAGCAAATCACACCTTGTGTACATGACTGGCCTTTGGTTAGTCAGTGTTCTGCATCTGACTGGTTGTTTTGATCGGCTGTGCTGTTCTTCTCTGTTTGAATGACAAAAGGTAGCGAAGAATTCAGCATAGCTGGGAACATGGCCTAGCTAAGGGCATGTTGATCTGGAAGGTTATCATGGAGGTTCCTCAAGAAGAAGAAGAAGAGTGAGTTCTTATAGGCTGCTTTTCTCTACCTGAAGGAGTCTCAAAGCGGCTTACAGTCGCCTTCCCTTTCCTCTCTCCACAACAAACACCCTGTGGGGTGGGTGAGGCTGAGAGAGCCCTGATATCACTGCTTGGTCAGAAAAGCTTTATCAGTGCTATGGCGAGCCCAAGGCCACCCAGCTGGCTGCATGTGGAGGAGGATTAGGGAATCAAACCCAGCTCACCAGATTAGAAGTCTGCACTCCTAACCACTACACCATGCTGGCTCTAAGCACCCTTCCCCTGTTTCATTCTCCCATTCTGTTCATAAATAATTTTGTCACGATTGAAGTTATTTTTATTGTGCACAGATTTGTTTCACAGAAAGTGTGGGATGGGCAGTAATGGGTTAAACTGAGGCTAATTCTGCTTTAGAAACACCTGCCCACCAAGAAATCATCATTAATGCCAAAAAGTGTTTTTGTTGCTGCATTCTGAATTGTGAATCATTGATTTTGAAGATTTCAGTAGACTCCTCATCCTTTTTTGCAAAAAATAATAAATGACACACATACTCATTTGCAGTCTGTACTTTTCTTGATTACATCATTTTCGATAAGTACAGCTCACCCCGTAATTCCTCTATTACATGGCTCTTGTTCTGGCATGTACCATTTTCCATCCTAACTTGTTCCTGTATCTGTGTCTGCATAGTGAGGACACACAACAGGCATCTCACAAAGTGAGTTCCAACTAATACTGATACTAAATCAATCTCATTCCAGCTAATACTAAAATCAAAATTTGTCCATCCTTAAAATGCCCACAGGGTTTTGCTGGAGCCATCTAATATTGCTACCTCTATGGAATGATTTCCAGTGTTTGGTTTACCCAGAACAAACCTTCAGGGGAAAGAAATACAAATTTATTTATAATAAGTTTCGCTATCGCCCCTCTTGGCATTACCGTCTTAGGACGGTTCATATCATTTTATAAATAAATAATAGATAAATAACCTAAAACAATTAAAGATCTGAGTTTCTGCATCAACCTCCCCCCCCCCATCTGATTCAGGGGTGGGTTATTTTTGGGGAGAATTCAAGTGGGAGCCAGGGCAGTTGCCTAAGAATAGGCTGAACATAAGCCCTCCCACGGCCCATGCTGCTGCATTCTGGACCAGTTGCAGTTTCCAGGTCAAGGACAAAGGTAGGCCTGGGAAGAGCAAGTTAACAGAAGTCTAAACTGGAGGTGACCATCGCATGGATCACTGTGGCTAGGTGTACTGGAGCCAGGCAGGGTACTAGTAGCTTCGTCTGGCCAAAAGGAGGGCCAGCTGAGCTACTTTAGTGACCTAAGCCTCCAAGAAGGAATCAAGAATCATGCCTAAATTACTAGCTGTTAGTGCAGCCATAAACTCTACACCATCTAGGCAAAGTAAGAGTGCCTCCTGGCCCTTTCCTACCCAACCTCAGGATGTCCAGCTTGGAGGGGTTGAGTTTCAGATGGCTACTAATTTGCAGTTCCGCAAGACATTGCACACAATCTGCCACACTCCTGAAACAGTCCCGCAAAAAGCAATTCGTTGTAGTGCTTAAAGGGAAATCGGGAAAAGTGGATTCACCCTCCGAAAAGCGCTACTCTCTTGCAAACAATCTGCAACACTAGCGAAAAAGACCTGTGCGTTCCCATTGTTGCGGTTCCAGCAAAGTCCCTCCCCTTGGCTCTCTCCTCCGAACTTCCAGCGTAGCAATCGCCATTTTTTTTTCTCGGAGCGAGCAGAAAGCAACGATCCAGCGAGCCTTCATTCACCCAGCGAGGCTTCACCGGCTACAGTCCCTCCACAGAAGTGCTTTAAAGCTCCCCTAAGTCCCCAACCAAGCACAACACAACCCCGTTTGCCAGTTCCCTTAATTTTCGGCCGAAAATCGTGCCCGTGCATGGGGGGGGGATTTTTCTTTTCACTTGGGGGACTGTGGTAACGATGAATCGTCAGCTCACGCACCAGCTGCCAGCTAAATGGGGCTCTCCGTTGCAATGAATTAACGCATATTCGTTGCAACATGTTTTTTTTTAACTTAAAGGGAAAGGGACTCTCCCGAAGCATGATACCAACTGCCCATTGGCTGTTCGTTTGACTGACGGCCAGGGGCGGGACAAAGCACAGGAAAAATCGCTTCCTGTCTAGTGAGTTTTGCAAGACCGGAAACCTGTGGGAAACGAATGAAACGCTACTGGATTCCACTAAAAAAGCAGGTATGCATAACGCCGAGATTGCACTTTTAAAAATAGCATTTCCACTTTGTGGGACCAATTGACAGCATTGGTCCTTGTGCGGAAACACCCCAAATATCTGGACCAGCCATTTAAAAATGTTAAAGAGGGTGACAAAATTGCACCTTGCAGAACTCCACAAGAGACAAACCCTGTCAAAGAAGCCTTGAAAGACGTCAAATACAAAGGTAAAGGCGACTGCCCCCTGAATCCAGTGTGTTCAGTGCCCATTCCAGAATGAATTGGTGGCTTCTTTGCACTTCTGTGGCCCAAGAGCGGGAGGGGAGCTGTAGGCATTCTGTCACGGCAGCTCCTTCAGGGTGGCCCTTCTCCCTGGAAACCGCAACTTCTGCTAGTTCCTGCATTTTTATACCATCCTTTCTCCAAGGCGCAGTCTAGAAACCATGTATTTGTGCCCACTTTACCGTGCACCACCCCGTGTGGCTTTAACATCTGTTGGAAACAGAATTCCAGGGGCTGTGGAGAAGTAAGCCCAGAACGAGTTCCAGCTTTCCATGACGTAGGAACCTTGAAAAGTGAGGCAGGGGGTCCAAGGAAATGGAGGAGGAGAAGAGGGGGTTGCAGGTGTGTCTGCTGTGTCCATATGTCAGTATTGTTTGGACCAGCTATGGGGAGTCTGTCTGGGAAGTAAGGAAGAATCTATCATGCAGGGCTGAGGGGTGGGGTGGATCTGTCCCTTGGCCAGATGGGTCTGGCAGAGGCCAGATGAGGGCAAGCACCACTGAGGTGCCGTGGAAGGAAACCAATTGCCAGCTATGCTTGTGTGTTCATCTCTGAGGCAGGCTTTTGGGCGTTCTGCCAAAGCTCGAAATAGCTTAACCTCCAGGGTATCTTGCTTATGGGGGCGGGGGGGGGGGTCTTTGCACCTGCTCAAAGACATGCCAAGTTAGTTCCCAGGAGGCGGCCAATCGCCTGGGACAGTCAGGGAGGGGATGGACAAGGAGCCCATGAATATTTCGGGGTTCGCGACGCTGGAAGCCGCCCATGGGGCGGGAGAGCCCGGTAGGATCCCGGGTGGGGCTCCTCCCCGCGGGTTTCTTTTTCTCCTTCCCGTGGCATTTGCCGTGGAAGGCGGGCCCAGCTCGGGAGAGCAAAGTCCCCATCGGGCGCCCATCGGGTCTGGGAAGAGCAGCGCGAAGAGGATTCGCACTCCGGAGATCCAGCCGGCGAACAGATCGTACCAACCTCCCCGCCCCTCCCCCATTGGAGCCGTAGGGGAAGCTGGAGCCACTGTAGGGTCTTCTTGCCGGCGGAAGCGATCCCAGCATGCACCTTTAAGACCGACAAAGTTTTATTCAAGGTGTGAGCTTTCGTTTGTAGGATAGCCTTTTTGTCACTTCATCCTTCCTGTCAGGGGTGCGGAGTTTTCATAGGCTTCAGGAGAGAAAGGCCTCTGCATGTTCTCCGAGTCAGCAGGGGAAGAACTTTGCCCATCGCCAGAGACCTGCAGACGGTGCCTGACTTCTGCACACCAACAGGGGCAGCCGAGCCCAGCGACAGACGGATCTTTCCCGGGTTAGCGAGGCAACAGGGGTGGGGCGCAAAACGGATTCGACGGCCGCTAGGGGGCAGCGGGAGCGCTCAGAGCCGACCACGGACGGACCCGCCGGGTTGCTTTCGGTTTCCTTTCGCATTGCGATGAAAGATGCCACCGAAGGAAAAGGAGGCCGCAAAAAGAGAGACTAGCAAGGCGGAGGGTCACATGTGGGGCTTCCCTGGGCAGCCTCAGCTTGCAGGGCCGGAGCTGAGGGGATCTGCCGTCGGGCAGAAAGGAGGGCAACCGGGCTGTCCCTCGGAGGGGTCTCCTAGGCGTCTCTCCTCCCACCAGGCTCGGGGCTTGGAGCCGGCAGCCGATCTCAGCGCGGGGAGACGTCGAGGGAAGCCCAGCGGCAGGCAGGGAGGAGGATCCGGCGCCGCAGCGTGTCCAGACTGCGATCCCAGAGCTGCGCCCCACTGGCAGGGCTCCCCTCTGCCCGGCAGCGGCGCCCATCGGCCACCTGGGAACGGGAACGGCGAGCCGGCCCTGAAAGACACATCCGCTCCCGGAGAATCCGAGGCGGGTCCGGAGTCTCGGAGCATGATTTTCTGGCCCTTGAGCAAATTGTCGCTCTTCTCGAGTGCCGGGAAGGCGTCTGCGGAGAGTCCCGGGAGCCCGCCGCCGCAGGTGAGAGTGAGCCTGGCGCAACTCTGAAGAAGCGCTGGGGCTCCAGCCCCTTTCAAAGCTAAGCAGTGGTGTGTTTGGGGGGGAGGGGTGCGTTTTATGGACCCTCCGAGCCCGTTCTAGGGCTGGGTCCCAGCCAGGCAGGTGAGGAGTTCCGGGTCCATCCCTGGGACTTATGACCGGGGAGGGGGGGGATTAACATGTGCTGAATACCTTTCCCTTTCCCTTTCAGGGTGTAATAATGACTCTGTCAGCGGAACAATTTTTTCTGTCCAGAAAGTTTCTACAGAACGGTGTAGGGCTGGGGAAGTTGATTTGCAGTAGAGGAGCAAGATTTGACTCCAGCAGCGTCTGAAAGACCATCAGAAGTTCCCAAGAGTCAAAGCTCTGCTGTCTGACAAAGGGGGCTTTGTCTCTCGAAAGTTTATGACCTTGAAAACTTGCTGGTCTTTCAGGGTCTGTGGATTCCAAACTGCTCCCATTTCTCATTTCATCCTGCCCGAATGTGATTTCGAATGCCGTGTTTTGGCTCTGTGGCAGCCCCGCCCAGTGGTTCCCAAAGTGCAGAGTGAAGTGAAACTGGATTCAGACAGCTCCCTTCCCCGCAGAGGCCTTCTGAGAATGTGCATGTGCTTCCAAGAAGAGTTGCCCTACCGCTAAGTCTGGACACAATACAAAAGGGGCCTGGCCTCCCAGCGGTGCCTCTGGGCCTGTGTATCTGTTCCTCTTCCAGGTCAGCATGCTCAAATGAAGCCTTCAACTTGTGGTCAGTCTTTCATGCCACTTTTAATGCACTTTATTATTTGTTGCAGCACCTGAAGCAAGGCAAGGCAAAGCCCAAAAGCAATTTGATCCCAGAGACAGATGAGAGCCTATCAAAAACCAACCCACTGGAGGTGAGACTGAAGATAAAGACACCTTAGAAGTAAAGGTTCACAGGCCCAAATCCTTATTTGACCATGAAGCAGTCCTTCTTTCCATCTCCCCTACATCAAGGGTGATCCAACAGATAATATGGGAGAGAAAGACTCATGGAATCTGCCACTTGAAAACTTGCTGGTCTTTCAGGGTCTGTGGATTCCAAACTGCTCCCATTTCTCATTTCATCCTGCCCGAATGTGATTTCGAATGCCGTCTTTTGGATCGGTGGCAGCCCCGCCCAGTGGCTCCCAAAGTGTAGAGTGCAAATGAAAATAGGCCCAAACAGTTCCCTTTTCCAGGAGGCTGAAGTTGGTTCCCAGTTCCTTATTTGAATCGTGGCCATTCATGATCTATTCTAGAATTCAAGCAAAAACACTGAGGACAGTTTGAAATCTCTGAACCCCAGAATAAGATTTGGACCACCATAAATCATACACCCCCACATTCAGGGGACTATTTCCTAGATCAAAGTCCATAGGCTATTTCCTAATCCAAAGTGCTGTTCTTGTACCAGCTGTTCCAAAGTGGAGTGCCCCTACAACAATCACTCAAGCAGGTATTGGAGCCAGGCTGCACACTAAAAAAAAAAATCTTTGGACTTCCCAAAATGACATACACCCCACACTCCATATGCTAACTGGACAGATAACAACAGAATGTAAGCCAGTGCATATCCGAAAGGGAAAAAATTCCCAACAATAAATACTATACACTAAAATCAGGCAAATCAGTCACAAACAACGGGCAGACAACGACTCACAGCATGGAAAGATTAAAATTGTTAGATTATTGCATTCTAGAATTTTTTAAAATTCATTTACTTTCCTTATTTATACTTCATTTCTTCAGAGTGGGGACCCAAAGCAGCTTACATTGTTCTCCTCTCTTTCATTTTATTATCATTACAAACCTGTGGGCTTCCACTGTAATATAGCATAAGAGTTCTAATAAACATGGCGATTAAAACGGACAAAAACGGAGAACCATAGAAAAAGAATAAGTATCAGACATGACAGATCATAAATAAATTCACAAAATAGAAGTAGAAAATTAGGAAACATGAGAATCTTGTATCTGAGCTACTTTCTCAGGAGCCCTGGTTCCTCCTTTGAGGGTTTTCCCATAATGCTCTGTGCTTTGGGATAATCCCATTTCCCGCTTGTGATGGTTGATAATTTTTTTCTCTCTTGTAGGTTCTGAGGAATTCCTCACACCCCCTGTCCTCACAATTCCTCCAGGCCATAGAGGGGCCCTTCCAAATCGTGAATGACTTGCTGGATGAGAATCAGCAACTTCAGAAGGAACTGAGTGAGGTCAAGTTGTTTCAGCAGGAGCTGCAGAAGTGGCGAAGCAGCAAGGGGATCTCAGCACATCACCTGGTGGCTGAGAATCAGAGGCTCCGGCAGGAGCTGCAGGAACTGAAGAATGCCCAGGAGGCCCTCTTAATTGAAAATCAGGAACTCCGACTGGCACTTTGGAAGAGGCCTGAACCTGAGAGCGAGACAAAAGCCAAAGAAGTGCCAGTTCCACAGATTAGAGGTATCTATCGGAGCATCTAGAGGGGGGTGATAGTCAAGGAACAGAGACATAGATTTTAGTAAAGGTTATTCCTCTCTGAACCTTTTTTGGAAAATTGGGGTGGGGGGAAATTAAATCAGGCCAGCAGCATGTCTGCCCGGCTTGGCTGGTGGCAGTGGGGCTTTCTTACCTCCCTGTCTTAATATCACAGGCTGCTGGCAAAGTGGTTCTTAAACGGTGTCCTAAATTTAGAACTTAAAAGAAATCCAATTCTAGAGCCATAAAAGCTTGGAATTCTAAAAGCAGAATAAATCATGCACATGTGCTCAAATCTTAACCAGAATAGTCCCAGAGTTTCTGGTTTACAGAAACAGATTTTTGGACCCCTGTCTTAACTTTTGCAGATGTTGTTTTGCACACTTTCAGTTGCACCAGGCAAGCCCCTGACAGGCTTGTAATATGTCAGGGATTGACAATAGGTTTGCCAGATGCTCTCTCTATATATATTGCTAACAGCTAATGAAGGATCACAGGGAACAAACTGAGAGGGGAGATAGTGTTGTATGACATCATGCCAAACTCTACAATGATATCTCCAGGTCTAGAAATGTTCCCTATCTCTGTTTTTTACCATAGAGTTTGGGGGAAATCATAGAATGTTGCAGATGACATCACTTCCTATTGCACAATGCCTCCCCCAAGGTGTCAGTGATGAGCTGGAGATCTCTGAAGAAGGCCTTAGGCCTTGGTTAGAAAGTGACAGGCTGGTGACTCTTACTCAGCCCCTCCTCTATGCTGAATATTCTGACTTCCAAATCAAATCCCCCCAACTGTGAACAGAAGTGGACCAGGAGCTGCTGCTTGCTAATGGTGCCACAACCCTGAACTTCCAAGCAGCCAAGTTCAGATCCTTTAACCTGGAAGGGCACTGCAATATGGGGGAGTGTGTTAATAGCTGGGGCAAGACAGTTAACTACTTCCTGTGAAGCCCAGAAGCAATCACAGATCCTGAGTCAACTGTCCAGCAGCAGTCATTATACAACCAGGATGGAAGCATTTCCAAGGCCAGGGGATGAGCTGGCATGGCAGAGTGAGGGATTCAGTGATAAAACGGGAGATGGGCGGTGAGTGCTGTATGCCTCCATGACCTCTTTGCAAGAACGACACCTATGAACAGCTGGAGGTTCAACTCAAAGACATGTTTATGGTTAAGCATAGGTGTTATGGTGAGTGGTGACTGTTATTCTGGAATGGGCATTGGTGGAGATTGGATTATTTATTTACTTTATGGCATGTGTGCAGTATAACCAGGAGATCCTAGGATTGTCTGGCAAGCAGGCAAGAGACATTCAGAGGTGGTTTCCCCTTGCTTGCCTCTGTGTCATGACCTCTAGTGCTCCTTGGTGGTCTCCCATCCACATACTAATGAGGGCCATCCCTGCTTAGCTTCCAAGATGGTCAGGGCTGTATTGGTGTTTAGTTATTGGAGTTCACTTGATACCAAACATATATACAAAGGTCTGTTGTGTTAGTCATGTGTATTTCTGACCCAAAAGAAAACTCCTATGGCCGTTTTGCAGGGGGGTTGCTGGGCATTTGAAATGGGCTAAAGTCCTATAGGAGGTGGTGAAGGTGAGGTGAGACTTTTTTGGGGACATTGATGGAGTTGGTCCCTTTCCTCCACCTTTTCTCCTGCCCCAGCCTTCCCTGTGCAGGTCCAGAGAAGTGGGGAGACAGGTGGTTGTGAGAAGCAATTTGTGCATGATGTGGCTAGGATCCTGAATGGCCACCAGGTCTCACTCCAGGTGCAGGAGTATCAAGAGGGTTTGGAGCACCTTCAGCTGCTGTTTTCTCCCATAACCAGCCGTCAAGACGCTGATATCGACAATGCTCTCTATGGACTCAAAAGTAAGTAGGTCTTTTAAGGTCTGTGGGCTCAAGGCAGGCCCATGCAACGGCCTGGGAATGCTCGTAACAATTGGCCTCCTCTCTTGGCTTCTCAGTGGCTTCCTTTGATCATGTTGGCATCGGATGCAAGCTCCACAGTAGCCCAACTTTTTGCAACCTCCCCTTCCCTCCCAGGAGCTATTGTTTCTGATGAGGCACAGGGGAACTTGCATAAGACTCCCAGGGTCATTATTCCCAGCTCATCAGCTATTTTGTTTGCTCAAAGGGCCTAACTGCATGAAAGACGGTCATCGGAATGCTCTACAAGGAACCGTCAATCAGATATTTGCTTGCTGGCAAATTAATTCTTAGGAATCTCAGGCCAGGTGCAGATTCGAAGTGGATCCTGTGGGAAACCTTCCCTGCTATGCTGTTTTCCAAACCTGAAACAGCACCAGGGAATGCTATTGACCCCATTAGGGAAACCTATGTCTCTGGCATCAGTATGCCAGAGCCCCTTTGGGCAAAGAGACATATGGAGCCGTTTCAGTTTACAGAAATTATTGGGTGGGGGAGACACTGGTTTCTTCTTTTTTGCCATGGTTCCAATCTGTGCCCCATGTAGCTGAGAATTAGATTTCCAGTGCAGATCTTGCAAACATCCATAAATCATGCAGACGCAGAGAAAAAATGTACAGGTTAGAGCTCATGCTAAAGGCTATTCTGTGGTGGTGGTGGCAGAGAAACGATTTTTCTCCACCATGAGTGTTGTCAAAGTCTGACAGGTGCTTGGGGGCTTATTCCAGGTACTCCAGCCTACAGGATTAGGTGGACTGCTCTGCACCCAGCTGTGATCTTTGTTGCTAAACCCTTTGCAGATAAAGTATCTTCACATTAACAGTAACAAGTTCAGTCGTTCCCAGGGTGTTCATTTGTCCAATAGAGCAGGATACCCATCAGCATGGACAGGAATCTGCTTGTACAATCCTTGCCCCTGAGAAATGCCTATGGACCCAAGAGTGTTGAATAACTACCATCTAGTCTCAAATGTACCATTTTTTAACAAGGTGATTGAATGATTCCTAAGATCATATGGTATCTCCGTCATCCTGTCTCAGACAGTGGCCAACCAGTTCCTCCAGAGGCCCAACAGCAGGGCATAGAGGCCACCTGACTGGGATTCAGAGACTTGGTGCCCCTAAATGTGGAGGTTCCCCTCAGCCACCACGGCTAGACATTGTTCCCTCTTGTGAATCAAATATGACATTGTTGGACTTTAAGGGTAACTTTCCATTGACCTGAATGTTGAACATAATAGCATTGCAGTCACTGTTCCCAGTTGGTGTAACAACCTCTGAATTTTTCACTAACTCTTGAGATCTGTTCAGAACCAAGGCCAAGATCACTACCCCTCTGGTTGACTCTGTGATCTGTTGTTCTTGAGCACATGTTTACCCAGTCAATGTGAGGATAGTTGAAGCTTCCCAGTATAACAAGATTATCTGCTGTAGTCACCTCCCTTACTTCCCCATCACACTAAGTTTTTTAAAATTTTTGAGTGGGTGAAGGGTGATCCAGGAGATGTTGTTTCCTTAGACTTCCAGAAAGCTTTTGATAAAAGTTCTACATCAAAGACTCCCAAGTAAATTCAGCAGGTCCTCTCGTGAATTAAAAATTGGTTAATTAATAGGGAACAGAGAGTGAGTATAAATGGACAGCTTTTACATTGGAAAGTGATAAGCAAGTGTACCATAGGGGCTGTGGTCTGCAGTGGTAGTCTGGTGCGTTTTCACTTGTTAATGATTTGGAGTTGGGAGTAAGCAATGAAGTGGGTAAGTTTGTGGGTGACACCAAATTGTTCAGGGTGGTGAGAACCAGAAAGGACTGTGAGGTGCTTCAGAGGGATCTGATTTCAATGCTAGCATGTTTTAATGTTTGATATGCGGCACCTTGGGATCACTGTTTGGGTGGAAAGCTGTCATAAAAATATTTTAAATGAAGGGATGAGTATGTTAGGTATCTCACCACCAAAGCACTGTGGCCAGTCATTTCAGTCAGTGTTCTGCTCAGATCCCTCTTAAGACCACCTCTTGCCTGCGTCTAAATGTTTGTTGTTTTGACTTTCATTTCAGGTACGCAAAAGACCCTTCTGGTTGTTTTCCATCACCAGGCAAAGAGCAGCACTAAATTCTTTGCTGACCTCAAGTCACAAGTCCAGCACCCGGCCCTGGTGGGCACTGTGCATGCCTACTTCTCCATGCAAGATGGGTTCTACCATTGCCAGATCAATCAGGATGCCGTGGAGGCTGTGGCAGCTATCATCATGCAGCATATACAAGATGGCTGAGGGGAGACTGCACAGCTTTTGGTGCGCTGCCTTATTGACTTTAATCTGCTTTTTTGATGTTTGTACTGTTTGAGTTGTTACTTGCTTCAGAGATCACCGTAGAAAGGCACAATGTCCAACTCGGAAAGACCCATTAAACAGATATCATGTGAAAGATCGTTGCTTTAGGATGCTTTGGGCTGATCCTACGTTGAGCAGGGGGTTGGACTAGATGACCTCTATGGAACCCTTCCAACTCTATGATTCTAAGATCTGAAAAGTGTTTTTCAAGCATTTTGGAAGCTTACTGGAATAAGTGTAGAGAATAGTTTGGTTTACCATTTCAGGGGATTTGCCAGAGACGCTGGTGGGCTGCAGAGGTTCCTTAGTCCTAGATCCAGAGGATACATGAACTCCTTATGTCCTATTACTCCATCTGAGGAATTTTAAATCTGCTGGCCAAAACTGTACCAGAATTGGGATTCTAATCCACACCTCCCTGAGGTTATAAATATGCAAACTCCATTCTACAATATGCAAATATGCAAACTCCAAGTCTAGCAACAACATTGTACAACGCCAGGCTTAAATCTTTTATTTCAGATGTGGGTCAGCAAAGACCCAGCAGCAAAATTAGGGCGGGCGACACAGTGTGTGAACTACAAGTGCAAACAGATGGGACTTGGTGGGCGCAGCTCTGCTGTGGCAGCTACGAGGCAGGAAGGCAGGAACGGCAGAAGGCTATGGCTTCTTTCTCTCCCTTGTCGTGGCCAAAGATTCAAGTGCCAGGAACAGCTACAGCCTGGGGGAAAGAAGGAAAACAGCTTTAGAAGGGGGGATTTCCTGGTATGGACCTATGGGGGAAAACACATATCTTTCTTAACACTGTGTGATTTAGGCTTGCCAGCAAGAGGCTGGAACATTCCTGGAGATTTTGTGGATGCAGCCTTGGGAAGGCAGCATTTAGGGTGTAATACCATAGAGTCCATCTTGGAATCATAGAATCATAGGAAGGGGCCATGTAGGGCATCTAGTCCAACCCCCTGCTCAACGCAGGATCAGCCCAAAGCTGATCTTCCAAAGAAGCAGTTTTCACCAGAGGACCTAATCACTGCCACCTAGAGATAAGATGTAATTCCAGGAGATGTCCAGGCCCTACCTGGAGGTTGGCAATCCAAGTGATTCTATGGAGCACAGGTCTTTGGTAGACACTGTTCCAGATCACAAGCAGAGATTGGAACAGAGAGCAGAGAGAGAACTTTTGCCTTTGTGGTTCTCAGCATAGAGATAAAATATCTGGAACCCGGCATGTGAGGAGGTGCCCTTCTTGCTGCACCATGTAACCGGAGCAAAAAGCCAGGGACACAATCTGTGTAATCCCTTTCATAAGAACCAGCCCAATGGCACCTAACAGGATGCAGAACCATTAATCAGGCCAGAAGGGAAAATAAAAGGAGGGATGGAAAGCATTTTGTTTAGGCCATGATTTTAAGGCCTTTTCTTGGCAGGAAGTGGTGGAAACATCTGGACATGTTCCATGGACCAGTAAATCTGCACCTAGACAGCAAGCTGGGCTTCACATGACTGCCGGCTCCTCCAGACAAAACAATCCATCCACACAGAAAACAAACATCAGGGTTCAGTGGAAGCTGCTTCCCCGGCATACCAGTTTCTCTAGGATGTTCCATGTTTCACTCAGCCATGCACACCCCTCCCAGCCATCTGAAATGGCACAGTCCAGACTTCAGCTGCCCATCGCAGTGAGAACTAAGCCACAGCTGTACATGGGCCTCCCCTCAAGATCAAGTCAACTCCAATTGGTCCAGAATGCTGCTGCTCGAGTAATAGCAGGAGCTAGAGCGAGCACGCATATTCTGCAGATGCTCCATTGGCTGCCCATTTTTTACCAGGCTCTATTTCAGGGAGAGTCAGCTTGGTGTAGCAATTAAGAGCAGCAACGTCTAATCCGAAGAGCTAGGTTTGATTCCTCATTCCTCCAAATACAGCCAGCTACAGTTTCTCTCTGAGCTCTCTCAGCTCCACCTACCTCACAGGGTGTCTGTTGTGAGGAGAGAGTAGGCGATTGTAAGCTGCTTTGAGACTCCGTTGGGTAGTAACAAAAGAGGGTACCAAAAATAGCTCGTCTTGGTCTGTGGGACTCTCTCTCCCCCTAAGCTCTGCCACAACAACTTTGCTCATGTCAGCAGGGGCTTTTCCAGTTGCCAATGAGCAAAATCAATCAATCCATCTATTTCTGTAACCCGGCTGAAAAAATCAGCTGCCCTTACATGTGCTTTCTCCATTGTGGCTCCCATCTTATGGACTGGCCTGCCCTAGAAGGTTAGGAAAACTCCCAGTCTCCTGGCTTTCCTCAAACTGTGCCAGCCTGAACGATTCAAGGGGGTTTTCTACACAGGTAATAGGGTTGCACTATGCAAAATGGTATTGCAGACTGGCTTGGAGAAATGATTAAAGACTGGCCTACACGGCTACATACAGCTTGTTGTGAGTAGGACTCTCAAATCTTGCACTGCTTAATGTATCATGTTAAAACATTTTGCTATATTTCAGTTCTTTCCGATGGTTCCAGATTTCTGCAATGTGCTGGCTGCTGGATGTCCCATTTTGATAACGAATCCCTCTCAGAGCTGCACTCACACTTCATTGTCCTTGAAACGGTGCAGCGCCTTTTCTGCCACTATTTCCATGAACCTGGGGTCCTCCCAAGGAATTTTTGCTGGCACGGTCAGGTGCTGAGGCTCCGAGTCAAAGAGCCGGATGGTCACCTCTGTGTCAGATGGTCTGGACGGGTCCTCTGGATTGGAGGATCTGGAAAGAACCTTCAGGGGAGGAAAACCATTGGCTGTTAAAGACAAGCCATTTATCCGGGAAAACCAATGCCACTAGAGGGACAAGCATCGCCTCTCCTGACTGTATCAAGAGGGTGGGGCAACACAAAGAGCAGGTTACAACACAAAGAGCAAGTTATGCTGAACAGAAACAACCTAAGGGCTTTCCAGCAGAACCACCCATATAAGGCACATGCTTAAGTTCACTTCCCAGCCTCTAAAAACAAGAAAAATATGTTCATGTTTGTTCACACCCTACATGAGGGGTGGCCAAATTGTGGCTCAACCTGGAGCTCATAGTAATTGTAGTCCATGGACATCTGGAGAGCCATCCCTTCCCTACACAGTGCAAACGCAAAACTGGTGGTGGAATGTGCTGTGAAGTTGCAACCAACTCATGACAACCCTTGTAGGGTTTTTTCCAAGGCAAGGGAGGAACAGATGTGGGTTGCTTACCCGTGCATAAGCAACCTTGGATTTCCTTTGGGGTCTGCCCTCCAAGTACTGAGCAGGCCGACCCTTCTTAGTTTCTGAGATGTGGCAAGATCTGGCTAACCTGGGCCATCAAGATCCAGGCAAAGACACAATTACAAGCACAGGATTGAGAAGTCCAAGAACACCATTTTCCTTTTATGGGTAGTGTCTTCTATGGTCCCAGCCCATTCTTATGGAAATTCTCATTTGCATTGGTTAAAATAGTAGAGTCTCAGAGTGACAACTGCCATTAATTTTCACATGGAGACTAATCATATGTGGCTCTTCAGATCTTATTCCCCCTTACAAAAAGGGCACCTCATGTGAGGAACAGAAAGAGTGGGTGGAAACCACGGCTGCTAATGCTATCAGCTTTTCCCAGCCTGCAGCTCTAGAATCAAACACCAGGATATAAATATTGCCTGGACCTTACTAGATGCAAGATAAAAAATGAGGTGGGGAATCAAGAATAAAATTTAACTGAAATCCTGGCTTGAAATCCCTTCCCCATGTTATTCATCATACTGACATCTCTCCAAATGCTTTAAACTGAACTACATGTATTTCCCCTCTGCTACCACAGTTTTCTAGAGTTGTTTTAGACCACAGATCATAGAATCATAGAATAATAGAGTTGGAAGGGACCTCATGAGTCATCTAGTCTAACCCCCTGCACTATTCAGGACACTCACATTCCTATCACTCATCTACTGTAACCTGCCACCCCCTTGAACCTTCACAGAATCAGCCTCTCTGTCAGATGGCTATCCAGCCTCTGTTTAAAAATTTCCAAAGATGGAGAACCCACCACCTCCCGAGGAAGCCTGTTCCACTGAGAAACCGCTCTAACTGTCAGGAATTTCTTAAAGTATATTTCTAATAAAGTATATTTCTAATGTTACCCTATAGCTTTATTAACTCAGGGTGTTTTTTTAAATTTAGGGACTAACTGTGGCTCAGTGAAATAGCTTCTGTTTTGCATGCAGAAGGTCCCAGGTTCAATCCCTAGCATCTCTAGTTAAAAGGGACCAAATGCTCCAAGTGAATTATTTGGTGCAGGACATTACAATTCTCCTGTATGGTAGCTTGCAAATATTATTATCCCTATATGCGGCAGCTTTTTATCTGGTTCCCCGCTCCTCCTCCACATGCGGCCAGCTGGGTGACCTTGGGCTCGCCACAGCACTGATAAAGCTGTTCTGACCGGGCAGTGATATCAGGGCTCTCTCAGCCTCACCCACCTCACAGGGTGTCCGTGGTGGGGAGAGGAAAGGAAGGTGATGGTAAGCTGCTTTGAGACTCCTTCAGGTATAGAAAAGCGGCATATAAGTATCAACTCTTCCTCTCCTTCTAAAAGTTGGAGAGTCTTGCTTGCCTGGGGCCACTTGGCACTTACCCACCATGTTCAATAGGACAGCTTTCAGATTCCATTCCAGCATGAGAGCATAACAGTATGAGAGCATACAGTGGTAGATCTCTAGTCCGATTCTGTCTTAGTACCAAACCAGCTTTTCCCCACATTATCAGGATGCTTTCTAAAACATGTGCCAAAAAAGAACATCTGCATTCTTGACCCCTCCCCAACCTCAGCCATACACTGAAAGAAGCACAGCATGCAGATCAGTGTAAAGACAACCGTCCACACACACACACAAATCTACACTGTGTTGACTCACCGTGGTGACCTGCAAAGGCCTGTCATTCTTGGTGATGTTGGCTAGGCGAGAGACCCAACTAAACTGGGAGCTGAACTGGTCAAGAAGTCTTGTGGTATTGAACATTTCCTCCTGAAAGGTCTTGAAGAGATTGTCGTACACCCGGCTGAACTGTTCAGCCCTCCGCAGGGCGTCCTCAAAGTGCTTTCTGAGCTGGCTCTGATTTGGATCGGTCTCGGAGCAATCTGTGTGGCGTGGAGAGGATAAAGAGAGAGTGGCCTTGGAAACAGTCTCAAAGCAGGACTAGATTTGGGTCCAGGAGCACCTTAGATACCAACAAGATTTTCAGAGCATTACGCTGCTACAGCAGCAAGACTCTTAACAGAGAAAGATTGGAAACAAGACTTGCCCGGTTTGAATATATGGTTGGATAAGGTTGGAGAATTTGCCACAATGGCTAAATTAACAGATCTATTGGACAGAAGACCTTTGGAAGAATTCTATGACCACTGGGACTAGTATTTAAAGTTTTTGAACAGGGGTAGTCAAACTGCGGCCCTCCAGATGTCCGTGGACTGCAATTCCCAGGAGCCCCTGCCAGCGAATGCTGGCAGGGGCTCCTGGGAATTGTAGTCCACGGACATCTGGAGGGCCACAGTTTGACTACCCCTGGTTTTGAATAAGTAACCTTATTGATGATGTAGGTTATTGTAAAGGAGAGAGGACTTTTGTTTTATGCAATTTATGTAATGCATATTTTTCTTTAAGGATAGATTCAAATGAGTAGCCGTGTTGGTCTGAAGTAGCACAATAAAATCAGAGTCCAGTAGCACCTATAAGACTGTGACACAGTTTACTAATGTAACAGGATTAACTCTTGCTTATATATTCCTACTGTTATGATGGTCAGTTCTTAGTCTGACGAAGGGTGCTTGCACTTGAAAGCTCACGCCTTGAATAAATCTTTGTTGGTCTTAAAGGTGCTGCTGGACTCTGATTTTATATTTTTCTTCGTCTTCTTTTTTTCTTACGATAAAAACTTTAAAAAAAGTTTTTCAGATCATAAGCTTTCCACAGTCAAAGCTCCCATTGGATGAGAGGAGCACTGACTCTCAACAGGTTCTACCTGTGAAATAACGTTGATCTCTTAAAGTGCTCCTGGACTTACCGTAAGTCTGTTTCTTCTACTGCAGACCAACATAGCCACCCTCTGGAACTAATCCGGGGTCCCCGGCCCCAAAGAAGTAAAACTGGGCTCAGCCAGGGCCAGAGTAGAACAGTCTCCCAAGTGAGTTCACAGCCCTCCGGGACTTGGACCAGTTCCAGAGGGCTTGTAAGTAGGCTTGTGCGATTCGGCCGCTTCGGCACTTAGAGAAAGACAGAACGAGTTGTTGCATCTGCAATCCCCAACATTTAACAGGTGTGTAGAACAGGGGTTTTTGACAGGTGCCCCTTTTCCTACAGCAAAGCACAATGCCTTCTCAGACTCACCCACATCCAAGATTGCCTGACATTTCTCACACTTCTCCTTCATCTTCAAGCAGCCTGAGGAATTTCGACGGATCTCACGGCACACCATGCGGCTGTTGCTGAAATTGCGGGGCTCTGGAAGGGGTAAGGGAGCGTCACTAGAATGCTCACGGCCTCCAGCCCTCCCAGATATAATTAAGTCACTGGGCTCAGTGGTAAAGTTTGATCCTGGGATTTGAATGAGTTGCTTCGTTCAAGCCCCCAGAGTTACGTTTCAGCCTGCATGGCTATGATAGAACTAGAACCTCCATGTTCAGTGGAAGTGTACCTGTGAGTTCCAAGTGCTGGGGATTAGTAACAAGGCCTATTGCCTTCCTGCCCTGCTTGTCAGCTTCCTGGGGCCATCTAGTGGCAAATGGTGAAAACACGATGGTAGACTAGAAGGCCCTTCAAGGATAAACCCTGGTTCTGTGTAGTTTAACAATTAAATGCTTTAGGCTGATCCTGCATTGACCAGGAGGTTGTACTAGATGGCCTGTATGACCCCTTCAAACTCTTACGATTCTAGAATGTAGGAAGCACTTCCTGAGAGGTCACATCTGGAATAAAAGCAGGTGTTTTTTAAATTCCATATTTTGGCATTACACAATTGGGAGTCAGGAAAAGCCTTGAATAAACTCACACCTGCATTACAAACTCACTAGTTGGACTTGTGCAAGTTGCTGTCAGACACCTGCCAGCATGGTAACAATACCGGCCTACCTTGCAAGGTTGATGTACGGACAACTTACAACTCTGTAAGGTAGGTCAAGCGGAGAGTATGTGCCTGGCCCAAGGTCACCCACGGAGCTTCCACAAGCGGAGATTTGAATCAGAGTCTCCCAGACCCAAGTATGACATTCTTAACCACTATATAACTTTTTCAATTTTCTGCAAAGTAAAGGCTCTCTACCCGACTGGCAACACTTCATTCAGTCTTAAAAATAATCATGCTAGTAGTATGGCAGGGCCTACAGAAATTATGCAAAGGGAATGCCCCTACCCTTTCCCCCAGTGGGCTAACTTTCCCCACAGAGCAAATGCCTATGCATCAAGCTCTAACATTCCAGTAAGAATTTCCAAACCCCACAGAGGCGGTAGACAGGTGTAGAATAGTGGTTATGGGTGCCAGACTGTGTTTGGGGAGACTCATGAAGCTGTTGGGGTGACTTTGGGCCTGTCGTTCTCTCCAAGCCTGACCTATCTCACAGGGCTGCTGTGAGGACAAAAATGGAGATGGGGAGAACCACATCCACACAGCTTAGAGCAAGGGTGGAATTGAAAACCCAAAACATGAAGAAAAGGTAAAGCAGGACACTCAAACGGTTAAGACAAGCTCAGCTCAGAACACACAGGGTTACTCAACCAGGCCACCTGGTCATCAAGATTGCTACTGTTCACTCTGCCAGTGGCACTCCTGGGTCTCACTGGCCACTTGGTCTTTTCAACTGGAGCACCTGGGACCTTCTGCATACTGGGAAGATGCCCCACATCTGAGCCAGAGCCCCTCCCCTGCTCCTTACCTGTTGGGAATCCACCCAGCCAGCTTTCGTGGTTTCCTCCCAGCCACGGATTGGTCTCAAAATTGTCAAAAAATGGCTGGAAAAGCTGAGAGAAGTCATGAGTGGGGGAAAAATGTCTTGGAAAGAGAGAGCGGACGTTTCTGGCAGCCCTGGACCTGGTGAAAGGGAAGCCAAAGTTACGGAAAGGATCCAAGATCCTATCAAAGATGTCGAAGGAGGGCGAGAAGTGCTCAGAGGCCAGCCTGCTCTCTTGGAAGAGGTCGTCCACACCATCGGCCACCATGCTGTAGCGCTCCTCCAGGTCGTGCAGCCTCCGGCCTTGCTCCTCGGTCTCATCCATCAAAGAATCAACACGTTCTCCGTTCACCCAGATGGAGAAAGGAGAGGAGTGGTTTAGGAATTCCTCCAGCTGTAGAAAACAAGGCCAGGCTCTTAGCATCAAAACAGAGTATCACAGGAGTCCACCCTGCCACACAACACGGCTCTCAGTAAAGGAGTATTGTCCTATCCCTCAAGCCAGCACACTCATCCAGACATAAAAAAGGGTTTCCTACTCAGAGCTTACAGTAGGTTTCCTTGCACTCTTATCTTTGCCAGTTCTCTCCACCCCATATATATAATTTTATAAATCTCTATCATGCCTCCCTCTTAATCATATCTTTTCTAAAGTGAAAAGCCGCAGACTCTAAGGAAGGTGCTCCAACCCCTAATTATCTTGTTTGCAACCTCCACACTTTGCATACCACTGGGTTCGACACACCAAAGGGATCTGGGGATTAATGAGCTCTTACTTGGGGATTTTATTGTACTGGGCCATTATGTAACCCGCTACAAGCTGGCGTGCCGAGAGTGGTCATAATCAGAATCATAATCACAACAATAAAAACAATAGCAACAATAGCAACATTAACAACAATAATAACAACAACAACAAAAGTGTGATCCAAACCCAGCACCCATCTAGCGGCATCTTCAGGCACCTCTCACTGTCCAGCTTACCTGCCTGCCGACCAGGCCGGCCCCACTGTGGCATGTCCTGGAGTAAAATCTCATGCAGGTCTGCTTCAGGCATGGCTTGCACTCTTCCCAAAGGGCCAGCATGGTCTCATTGCAGACCTCCTGTTTTGAGGTCAGCTGTTGCTCGGTCTCCTTGGCAAGGAAGAGGGCCTCCTACAGAAAAGCACCAAGAAGTCAGTTCTTCCCAGAGGAGTCACATGGCCTTCATGGGCAAGACCAAACCAGAGTTGGGGGACAGTGTCCTTCCTTTAACAAGGAAAGCCCACAGCTGACCACAGTTGGGAGGGTCCCATGTAAGTTTCCCCCACTGTTTAAAGCTGGGAGAAGCCTAAAGAACATCAGAGAGGGATTATCCTGAACATTAACAAAAAGCGAGTCCAATGCTCTTGTGGATAGATAGAAGGAGCCCTCAATAAACAAGGCACTCAAACTTTAACAGGAGGAGTTAGAAGCAACACCTGTAGCACAATGCATATGTTGTCTGCTGCCCTGAGTCCACGTTTGGCAGAGAGGGTGGATTACAAATTTAAATAAATAAATTAAAAAAAATAAAAAATCAAGGCTTCATTGGAGAAGCCATATATCCTGCTGTTACCTAGCACAGTAGCAGTGTAGAACCGTGGTATAGTAGTTAAGGGCAGCGGATCCAGTGTGGCAAACCAGAACTGATTCCCATATGAAGCCTGCTGGGTGATCACAGGCCAGTTTGAGAATTTTCTCAGAGCCTTCTCAGCCTCACCCACCTCACAGAGTGTCTCTTGTGGGGAGAGGAAGGGAAGGGCTCTGAGACTCCTTCAGATAGAGTAAAGTTCTGCTTCTACCCTTGTTATGTACAAGAAGAAGCTTATCCAGTGTGTGTACTGAGATTACTAACTAGGCAGACACTTTGAAGAGGAAACTAACTTGGCTCCCCAGCCTGTGGGACCCAATTCAAACACAGACCTCTTTCTTCTTCTTTGTGTCTTCCAAAGTGTTCAGCATCTGCTCATGGTCTTTCTTTGTTTCATCCATGAGGATTTTCATCTGCTTCACTCCGCTGATAGCGTTCTCCACCTCCTTGTCAATGAACTTACTCCCCGTTTCAGACATTTCTGGGGAAGGGAAAAGGGAAGACGTTGTCTTAATCATCTCAACAGTTTATTGGTCTAGGAACTACTTCATACAATACAAGGTTCCTATGCCAAAGGCATTCCAGTGCAGAAATGGTACCAAAAGGCTATTAATAATGAACACAAGGTGTGCTGTCCATCCCCTTCGGTAATTTCTACTTTATAGCAGTGTATATCTCCTGACTAGTGCTGGAAACTGAATAGGTCCTTCAGGGGCAGCCCCAGATTTGGGAAGGACCCTTAACAAGCTTCTATCCAGTGACCACCCCAAAAAGGTCTATACTACACATTACAGTCTGGGTCCCCAGACCTTACTGACACCAATTGTCAGATTCAGAAGGGCTGGTTTTCCAGGTGCTTTGAGCCCCAATCTAGATCAGATCCAGGGCGTCACCCTTCCCCCATGTTCTTTTCTCCCTATCCTAAACAGTCCAGGTAGGGCATCACGTGCTACATGAGCAACCCCTAACGGGGCCAAGAATCCCACCTCCAGGATTTTGAAGAACATTAGTTTGGCAAATTGGAAGGAACCAAAAGCTGCTTCAATAATTTCTCCTTGATGTCTTTGTAACAGTTAAAGAATTTAACCAAATTGGCTCGTTTGCATTTTACCAAAACCTCCGCACACGTGTCTTTGATGGCTAAATGAGATGAGACTTTGAGACAGCAGTGGATATATTTCATAGTTGAAGTGATCTGCTAAAGATCATATCTGGGGCTACCCATATACAGCTTTGTGGCCGCTCAGCTACCATGGCAGTGAGAGAGTGCTGGAGAACCAGATAGTCCAGGGCTTGGGGGAGGGGGAGGGGGGAATAATGCATTCAAACACAGAAACAAACGGCTACCCCTGCTTTCTCCTTGCACACAGAAGTCAACTCACTGTTTGAACTCCTCTCTTGAAGGAACCTACCTCTGCAGATGCCAGACTAAGACTGTTTACACCAGGGGTAGTCAAACTGCGGCCCTCCAGATGTCCGAATGCTGGCAGGGGCTCATGGGAATTGTAGTCCATGGACATCTGGAGGACCGCAGTTTGACTACCCCTGGTTTACGCACTGGGAACTTCACTGCCCCAGCTCCCGGGCAGGAGCACAAATTGGGGACAGATGAGGCGCACCAGGCCAAATGCTCCCTTGTGTGGGTGCAGGAAGAGGTGGGGCAACCTGCCACAACTAAAACTCCAGCCTGCAGCCCGGCATGAAACCTCCAGTGCATAAACGGCTTAAGAGATGCACACGTGAGAGAAGGCATTAGACTTTGGAGCTCAACATTTAAGAAGCCTGCTAAGACCCACACTTCCTGGCTTTTAGAAGCATGAGCAAAACAATCCTTTTCCCTCTGGCACCTGGCAATGCCTGATTCTCTATTTCATCAGATCATAGATGGATGTTCCTTCTGATTTCTTCTGGCTGCTGAGGGATTTGGTTATGGAGCATGATTCCTAATTTCTTTTGGCGTCTGCTTTTCTGGGCTCTGTGTTTTAAGTGTTTCCCTTGTACTGCTTGCTATTTTAAGGGACATCTAATCAAAAAGCAGGGCCAAGAATTCTGAAAGCAAATATACGAATGAAGCCCTCTGACCATTCCCAAGCTGTGCCAAAGTCACTAAAGGGCTTTACAAGGCTCTTAACAAGAGAGCGGTTATTCTCTGTCCAGCTTACTGGATTGCCAGTCCTGCTGCACAATGTGGCAAAGTCTGCAGACTATTGTGACTCGTCAAGCAAAACTTCCCGCTGATGGGCCACAAGCTGCCAGTGAGTCACTGTTCTGGGAAGGTGTCCGGTTGGGAAACAGTGCTGAAGCGAGGGCCACCAGCACATCTGGCAAACGCCGGCACTTTGTGGTCAAGCAAAGGAGATTGTTTGCATCTCTTACAGACCCAGGATGAGTCTAAGCAAGCGGCCCTCCCCACTAATTCCACCAAGTTTCCATGACTAAAATAAAGCTGGAAGAGGATGCAAAACCTCAGTAGCCAGAATCTGATCTGCTTGCAGCTCAAAAACTCTCCAGCCCCCCTTTGAGGCACACCCTTTTATTATCTGACATTCTGATGTTGTTGTTAGTTGCGAAGTCATGTCCAACCCATTGCAACCCCATGAACAATGATCCTCCAGGCCTTCCTGTCCTCTAACATTTCAGGTCCCTACACAGCAGTGAGCAACCCACTGTGCCTTCAACCATAAATGGAGAGCAGCACCCACCCTTCCTCCCCCCATCCGCTACTTACGCTGCAGTTTGTCGGGAGGAACAAGGCAAAATCCCCCCTCAAAGGAAAGGAGAAGCCCCAGCAGGGGGAGCAGGAAAGTGGATGTCATCTTGCCTCCAGAAAGAATTCCCGGAGTCCTGCAGGGAAAAACAACAACAGAAAAATGGGACAACCCAACCAAATATGGTGGAATTAGAACAAGCCTTTGCTTGAGGAGAGGGCTGCCCCCATTGTTTGGCTCCTCTTCCAAGCAGCTGAATACTGCACAGCCCATTTCCCTTGGGGAATGCATAGGAGAGATCCTGGAGCCCAGATAGAAATCCATTTCCCTACCTAGTTCTGGGTGGCCATCAGCCACTACAAGCAGAACTCGGCTCATCAGGTTCTTTCTACCAGGCTCCTGTCTCCACAGGTCAAGAGAGTTCTTGCAGGGTCCCCACCCCTTTTGAGCCTTTGGAATGCTGGCCCAGCGTGGCAGGGGCAGCCACAAGGCACAGCCAGCCACAAAATGGCTGCCACGGCTGACTTCCAGTCGAACAGTGAACAACTCTGTGCTGTCATGGCAGCTGCTGCTGAAGCAACATTTTAAAAATCTCCACAGCCCATCAAAACTCCCAAGGCCAATAAGGAGACTTGCAGGGTGAATGACCCACCTGGCCCCACGCACTTTCTAGAAACACTTGGCGGTGGAAGGAAGGGTGTTGGCAGAGATCATGGTCCCCACAAGCAGCACACTGGGACATCAGATGTAGAAGGAGGAGGAGGAGTTGGTTCTTATATGCCGCTTTTCTCTACTCAAAGCGGCTTACAATCGCCTTCCCTTTCCTCTCCCCACAACAGACACCCTGTGAGGTGGGTGAGGCTGAGAGAGCCCTGATATCACTGCTGATACCACTGATATCAGAACAGCTTGATCAGTGCTGTGGTGAGCCCAAGGTTACCCAGCTGGCTGCATGTGGGGGAGCGCAGATTCAAACCTGGCTCACCAGATTAGAAGTCTGCCCTCCTGACCACTACACCAAGCTGGCTCTCTGTAGAACTTCATATGTTCATAGTGCAAACGGAAAATCCAAACCAGCCAGAATATTAATTCAAGTTGCAAATGCCGCTCTCGCTTTCTGTTTCCTATTACAAAACAGCTGCTTCGGATGCATATCGGGAAGGGCTCCAAGTAAAAACGCAGGCATAGTTGAAACCTGTTTGTGCATAACCTGGTTTGGCTCTTGAAACAAAACTGGGTTCGTTGGAACCAGGAGCTCAACATCGCAGCACAGGACCCCCTTTTTGTGGTGGGGGGAGAGTCAAAACCTCTGCCTTGCAACAACAGGAGAGGCCATTCTACACACACACATTGGCTCTTGAAAGGGTTTGGGAGGCTTCCTCCCACACTGGCTACAGACCAAGATCCAAAATCAGGAATAGCTGAGCAAAAGCCAGCCGTCCAGCCGTGATGCCAAAATCCACAAACAGTCGGGTAAACGAGCATGTTCAATCATCCCCAAAATCATTTTGCAAGTGACTAATGAAGAGACATGGGCCAGGGCTGGTCCAAGTTTTGGGGAGCCTTGGGCAGAGAGCTTTCAGGGCCCTCCACTCTGGGCCTTCCTTCCACCCCATCCTTCTTTCCCACCGTCCTGCCTGTGTGTCCTTCCTTCCCCTGGCCACCACCACCAATATTCACCACCGCCTGGACTGCTCATAGCCCAGAACCCCAACAGACTGGCCATGGGAGCATCTGGGAGCACTAGCAAGTGAGTGGGTCGGGTAGGGTCACATTAGTAGGCCCTGCCAGAAGTCCTGGGAGCTGCCCACCCCCCAGGTTTACTGATGCCAGCCCCGGGACACAGCTAGCGAGAAGGGCCCTGGCCAGCCTCCCTCACCTGCACAGTACAAGGCATTTGCAAGCTCGGGCTCACCTGGGAGTGGGGAGGATGGTGTGCCAAAGTTTGATTCCTGGTGACCCCTCTTTTGGACAGTTTAGGGGAAGGAGCTGTGTGACAGCTGTCACTCACACTAGAGGTAAGTAACCAGACAAATAGTCCTTGCAGGGGAGGTCTTAATTGACCAAGAATACTGTCACCTTTGTTATTACCAAGCTGCAGGTGGGGGGATAGTTAAGGCTGTGCCAGACAACCTGGATGCTTTTACATAAGATATCAGGAGGGGGGGTTACAGCACTGCTACCCCCCTGGCACTGTTTATTGCACGCATTTCTTGGGTTTACGGCACCGTTTCCTAATTTTGTAATCCAGTATTAATGCAATGTGTTGCACAACTTATGCTGTGCTTATTGCATTGCTTAATTTTTTTTAAGTCCACTCAGAAAGGAGAAATAAAGGGCATTTCAAAGTGTACTTCTTATACCGTTAAGCCCCATAGGACACTGGATCCCCATAGATGTCATTAAGCCGAGCCAATAAGAACGGTGATCAAAGAAAGGAAGACTGAATTAATGTGCCTGTTCCCGCATCAGAAATACCAGCTGCATTGAGCCCTGGAGATCCGCAACTTTAAGCCAGACTGTTCCAAGTCAAACTTCCTTTAGGAAAAACCAAGAGGAGGAAAGAGTTTTCAGAAGAGTTGGTTTAAACCCCGCCTTTCACCCAGAGGAGTCTCAAAGTAGCTTACAATCCCCTTCCCTTCTTCTCCCCACAACAGACATCCTGTGAGGTGGGTGAGGCTGGGGTTTCTTGACAGTCTTGGAAGGGTTTCCTGAATGGATGAGAGTTAATGAACATGAATCAGTGGTGGCTAAAAAGGCAAATGGGATTTTGGGCTGTATCAAATGGAGTATCGTGTCCAGATCACGGGAGGTGATGGTACCGCTTTACTCTGCTCTGGTTCGGCCTCACTTGGAGTACTGTGTTAAGTTTTGAGCACTCCAGTTTAAGAGGGATGTAGACAAACTGGAGCGCAACAAAGGAGGGCAACAAAGGTCCAGAGGAGGGCAACAAAGATGGTGAGGGGTTTGGAGACCAAAACGTATGAAGAAAGGTTGGGGGAGCTTGGTCTGTTTAATCTGGAGAGGAGACGACTGAGAGGGGATCTGATAACCATCTTCAAGTATTTAAAAGGCTGCCATATAGAGGATGGAGCAGAGTTGTTCTCTCTTGCCCCGGAGGGAAGGACCAGAACCAATGGGATGAAATTAACGCAAAAGAAATTCCATCTAAACATCCAGAAGAAGTTCCTGACAGTTAGAGCAGTTTCTCAGTGGAACAGGCTTCCTCGGGAGGTGGTGGGTTCTCCATCTTTGGAAATTTAAACAGAGGCTAGATAGCCATCTGACAGAGAGGCTGATTCTGTGAAGGCAAAGGGGTGGCAGGTTACAGTGGATGAGCGATAGGGTTGTGAGTGTCCTGCATAGTGCAGGGGGTTGGACTACATGACCGATGAGGTCCCTTCCAACTCTAGTATTCTATGATTCTATAATGTTTTATATACAGTGATGTCAACACCCCCTCCCACCAATAAAATGATGGTCCTAGAGTGAATGGGAAGAGGAGGGGCCCTGGGTGGGCATGTCACGGCTATGCTTCCATATCATATTCTGCATGATTGCTCTACTTCTGGTATTTCTTGAATCCTGAAGAATGTTTGCAGGGTTTCTCAAAGGTAAAAAAGTTGAGAAAAGCTGCACTAGAGGAGCATCATCTAGACAGCAGAAGGTGGGACACATGCCAATATGTGGGGGGATGTGTGTGCATAGAATATGCATTTTTCCAGTGAGTGTGTGTGCAAATACACACAGGGATAACACACCCTAAGCAGAAGTCTCACTTTAAGGAATTTTATCTGGCTTGAATCCCAATTAATATTTTACATTGCAGATCACCACGAGGCAAGCTAAAGGTTAAGAGTCGCAAGATTAAATGTCACAAGCAAATATTATTGTAAAATATAAACCGCATAGTGACTGCATGAAAAAGTTATCTGGCAAGGGCCATGCCCTCCTCCAGAACTCAGCCGTGAGAGAAACAAAGGAAGTCAAGCTGGACCAAGATAAACATTGCCCAGGGAAAGAACTATGGCTGGGATCAGTGCATGTGCTCTGCAGGCAGAGGATCTCCAGTTCCCAGCAGGTCCAGCTGAAAGAGCTTTGCCTTAAGCCTGGGAGTCAAAAGAAGAAAATACTAGGCTATAGAGACCAAAGAGTAGGACTCAGCTTCATGCCTTTTGCAGTCTCTCTCTCTCTCTCTCTCACTTAACTGTGCAGTCACTTCTGCTGGCTATTTCTCTTCTCTATAGATTAATTATAATTAAGTGCTGTCACCTGTTTACCAACTGACAGTAACCCTTCATGGGGCTTCCGAGACAGGAAGTAAATCGAGGTGGTTTGCCATTGTCTGCATTGCACCCTGGGTCTTCCTTGCTGGTCTCCCATCCGCAGCCAACCCTACTTAGCTTCCAAGATCTAAGAGGCTCAGGTTAGTCAAGGCTGCAGTCAGAGGATCTCTGCAGTCAGGGGATCTCTTGAAGAGTCATTCTCTTGCTCTCCACGTCAGCTTCAGTCCTTCGTTTTTAAAGTGCTCCATCTTTTGACTCCCCATTCTATAGCTGCCTTCCTCGCGCCCAGGGCTGGCCCAAGATGCTTTGCTGCTCTGCCCGGGGATGATCCAGCAGCCACATCCTCTTGTCACTTTGCAAAGGATTCTGGGACACACATCCAGGACTCAAAGCAGCCTAGAACCGGCTTGGGAAAAACACGCTCTCTAGTACCAAGCAGAGTGTAACCAACACAGACGTCACTCTGGAAAGCGGTCCAGCCAAAAGGCAGGCCAGCGTCTGTTTTGTATCCCTTCATTCTCCGGGCCCAGTGAAGTATCCACTGACTCAACAGAAGCCGAAGGACACAGAAAGGAGGCTGCGGAAAGCCAGCAAAGCTGCCTGGAAACATGCCCTTCTGCCTAGCCTGGACAACAAAAGAGACGTGGAGATGCTGGAACCCACTCAAGGGTTCCTGGAGATAAGGCGCTAGAGGGGGATGAGGTCAAGATTGTTCCTGTTTGTGTGAAAAGCGTGGGAGTGTTTGCACTGCTCTCCCCCCCAAACATGCTCTTCAATGCTTCTTAGGTTTGAACCTCAGGCACACCCCCTTCCCTTTCACACCTTCCAGCATTGGCAGATTAAGGCCTTCACTAGAAGCTCTGTGGTTTTCCTTCAGTCCCTGTCTTCAGAGGCTACTGTTTACCTTGGGGAAGTCAACTGGCCAGCAAATCTTGAGCATACAAAGCTGCCTTGTACCAGCTATTAATCTATCCAGCCCAGAATTATCAGCAGCTCTCTGCAGTCTCAAACTGGACGTTCTTTCCTTCAGAAACAAGATTTCAGGGAGCATTTGCTGCTGCAGAAGGAGAGGAGGCAGGAGAGCCGCACCCCATGGGTGGAAATCCAGGTATCCATGGAACAGTCTAGGATCCAGTTGGGTCAAGACTTTAGTGTAGGCAGGACTTGCTGCCCAAAAACGAAGCAAAACCCTTGCACAACCTTGTGGTATAGTGTCACAGCACAGCTGTAGGCATGGCACTAGGCAAACCTTCTAGCCTTTGCCGTGCAGTTTGTGGCAAGGGATTAGCCACAGGAAAGCCACTTTGCTTGGGGAAGAAGAATATATATTTTTGCAAAACTCATCTGGCCAATATAAATGCTGCCTTTCTTCCTACATAAGGCAACCAAGGCAGCTCATAATCCATACAAAACATACAAAATGATATTAAGATTACCACAAAACAAATATAAACCATATAAGAGAACAATCAGTTGTCAGTTCAGTCAGTCTCTGATAGGCCCTCGGGAATGTTCAGCTTCTTCCAGGAGGTCTAGAAGAGTAGTTACCAAATTTTTTCAGGCTGCCGCCCTGCTGGCTGGCTGACACACTCACACAGTGTTAGGTCTACTGCACAATCAAAATACACTATCTTGCCTGGACTTCGTTTTTGGTTATTGTGCAGCAGCCATAATTTTTCCCCAGACTAAAATATATCTTTGTAAAAGTCATTGGTGAAAGCTACTTTGGGTTCTTATTGGGGAGAGATAGAGAGAAGCAAGCAACAGAAAATCCCATGGCTAGAAGCAAGCAGGAGAAGGCTTTTCCAGTCACCTCCCCCCCCCCCAAAAAAAACATGGCTGCCAAATCTGGGTTAAGAAACTCCTGGAGATCTGGAGTGGAGCCTGGAAAGGACACAGTTGGAGGAGGGGAAGGAGTTCAGCAGGAATAGGATCCATTCAGCTGCCATTTTGTTCAGGAAGTTATGCAGGGTTGACCCTGGGGAGACCACCAAAGAAGTCCTGGGTCGCTACTGCCCAGATGCAGGCAATGGCAAGCCCCAAAATTCCTCACCACCACCACCACCCACATTGCCTCAAGATTTCTCACCACTCCTAGGGGGGTGTACTGACTACTTTGGGAGCCCCTAGTCCAGAAGGACCTTATCAATCCCACTGGCACAAAGGGTTCCATAACTGGGAAAGGGCAACAACCCTCCAATTCTCTCCTCCAAGAACCTCTGAGTGTTACGTAGAAGGTGCAGGTTCCTCTGAGAAGAACTCATTCAAAGGACCTTAAAACTCAGGCAAGTTGGTTTGGGTATATGTGCTGGAGGAATGGTATGAATGCCCTGACCTGGATAACCAGGCTAACCTGCTCTGATCCTGCCAAGCAGGACCCTGGTTAAAACTTGGATGGGAGACTCCAAGGAGATCCAGGTTCACTACACAGGGGCGGGTAATGGCAAGCCACCTCTCAATATCTCTTGCCCTGGAAACCCCACAGGGCTGCCAGTCAACTGTGACTTGATAGGGGGAAAAAGTGACATGAACCCATACAGAGCCTTCCTAGCTATTTTATAACAGAGCAAGCATCTTAATCTGATCTCCTTGTAAACACCAAAAATTTGCTAACAATTTCTGCCAGGTTAGGCAGGGCTCATAGACCTTCTGGAAAACAAACCTTTTGCCACAGGCATTCCAAACAAAGAACATGCAGTGTACACTAATAATAAGCAGGGTCCCACATTCCATAAGCATGTGTCAGACCAATTTTCTGTACTCCCAGACTTTAGCATCTTTTTCTTCCTGCTCTTTGAGCTCTCATGCGCATCAGCTATCTGGGGCAAATCTAGTTCAAAGCAAGATCAAAGAAAACGGAGATTTATTACAGATTGTTCCAGCTTCGAGCCCTTGTTATATAGAAATAGGTCCCAGTATTCCCTGGCCTTTCAAATTGCTTCACAATTCTTGTTATCAAGGCCTCATTCGCCCATTCATACTCCACTGCAATGTTTACTACCATCGGTCAATACTGCCCTACTGTTGACACGTGACACACTGTTTGCCCTCTGCCATACAGAATAAGTGGACTCAAGGCTGATACCAAGGCCTTTCTCTCCTGCAGACCTGGCAGCCAGCATCCTTCAGCCAAAGGTGGTCACAGGGACATTGCAGAGATAAAACTGCTGATCTCATCAGGACGCCTGATGCTTCCAGTTAGAGAGAAGAGTCGTTTTTTGGTACCCTGCTTTTTCCTACCCAAAGGAGTCTCAAAGCGGCTTACAATCGCCTACCCTTCCTCTCCCCACAACAGACACCCTGGGAGGTAGGCAAGGCTGGGAGAGCTCTGAGAGAACTGTGACTGCTTCCTGGTCACCTAGCTGGCTGCACGTGGAGGACTGAGAGATAAAACCGGGTTCTCCAGATTAGAGGCTGCCACTCTTAACCACTACCCCAAGCTAGGATTCAGTCATGATCACAGGTTCCGTTTAACACTGCAGGCAGTAATTTAGCTGAGCATTCCTAAGAGCCAGTTTATCACCTGTTACAGCCATTATGCTTGGTCAGTGTATGTTCCAGGGTCAGACGAGGGTTTGGGAAATCCAGGTTCATGTCATGGAAGCTTGCTGCATGACTTTGGGCCAGGCACACCCCCTCTTGCCTATCCTACCTCACAGGGTTGTTTTGAGGGTACACTGGAGGAGAGCAGAATGCTATGTTTGGGTCCCCACTGGGGTAAAAGGTCAGATGTAAATAAACAAATAAATAATGGATCACTAACCCTTTCAGTGTCACCTACTTCACAGGACTGTTGAGAGAATAAAAAGGGAAAGCAAGACAGGTGTTGTCAGCCACCCTGTGAGTTCCTTGGAGAAAGTGTGTGTGACGGGGGTGAATTTGCTTGCACTCCGCTGCCTTTTAACCTGACTGTCTTCAAATTATTGATTTCCCCCATCTTATTACATACACTTTCCAAATTAAGCCCGGCATTGGAAGAAGAAGATTGACACCCTTAAGTTTACACACACAAACACAGCCATGAATCTGGGAGCCTCTCTTTCCGTGTCGCTGCAACAGACTAGCACAGCTATTGCTCTGGAATTTGTTGCAATTCTCATTGCCGGATCCCCCACGGATTCTCCCATGCAGGGCCTGAAAAGCCAGGTTTTCACTGGATTTGTCTGCAAGGAGAGAGGATGGCTTCCATTTCTGCCAGATATACAGAGATAATACATAAGATTAACAATCCTACAGGCGGCATCCAGCCCCCTCTAGAACCCGAAAGCCAGTCTGAAGGCAGTGGGGCCTGATGGCATCAACCGCCCATGCCCCTATTTGTGTCCAGACCACTTCATCCCACAGGCAGAGCATCTGATTACAGGAAGAGGCTGGCGTTTGAGCACCCACCACCCCCACCCCCACCCCTGTCCAGCACGGGGGCCAATGAAGCACTCCAGGCAAAGGGAATCCATCGGCACCGGGAAGCTCGGCTGGCAGGCAGGGAAAGCAGAAGCCAGGATCCCAACCAACCAGGCAGCCGCCCTTTCACCCCTTAGCTGGCGGCCAGCCCCACACCCCTCCCCTCTCCTCCCCTCCCGAAGCTTAGGGGCAGCAGAGAGATCTCGGCTCGGGGTGCCACGTGCTTCAGGCCGACTCCTGCATCTGGGGAGGAAGAAGCCCACTGCGGGTAGCCACTGCGCCGCACAGCCCCCATCGCCGTTTCCCGAGCCTGAGCCTCGTGCAAAGAGGTCCCTCCGGTCTTCTCCAGCCCAGGGTGGATCGGGGCCACCTCCCCCCCCCCCCCCCTCCGCGCGCTCCTTCTCCAGCACGCCCAATGCGAAGGGCGCAGCCAGGTGTTCTTCACCGACCCACGCGCTCCCCGCAAGGGCCGGATGCCCGACGGCAAAAGACCGGCTAAGGCGCTCCTCGGGAGGATCCCGGTCCAGCGCCACGGCATCTCCAGCCCCGAAGGGAGCGGACAGCGGGGTCCGCGTTTCCCCGGCCTTCCCCGCCCCACAGCCCTCCCTTCCCGCGGGAAAGAACTGCGTCATGCCTGCCCCACTTTGCGCTCCGTTCTTTCGCGGGAACGCGCCCCAAGGCAGCGCTCCCTGGCGCATCCCTCGCGAGGATCCCTGGCGGCAGGAGGGGCCTGAAACGCCCCGCGCTTAGAGGCGCTCGCCAAGACCACCCAGCGGGGCTGCGCTCCCCCGTCCGGCAAGGACGCCTTCGCCTCCACCCACCTGCGCGCTGCTCCGCTCCTTCTTGGCCGCCCGGACGAGCCTTGGCGCAGCGGCCACCGAGCGCCCTTTATAGGCGGGCTCCTCCTCCGCCTTCCCCTCCGCCGCCCCCGAACTCGAGCGCCGGCGAACGAAAGGTCTGGAAAGCGGCCGAAGGGCCAGCCAGGGGCCAGACGCGCCGACAGGGGGCGCCCTTGCTCCACCGCTGCTGGCGCTTCTCTCTCCGCCCCCCTCCCTCCCTCTCTCCCCGGGGTCGACCAAGCGAGGTGCAGCGCCTCTCCGGGGCCCGGCCCAGGGCGCGACTTGGCGGGCTCCCCTCGCGGCCGGCGCTGCTCCTTCCCGAGAGCCGGGCGGGCAGAATCCAGCGGGTCGTTTGGAAGGGGCCGCCACGGGCCGCAGCAGGCCTGGGTGGAAGGGCCCTGGCAAGCCGCCACCCTTTCCCCGCCACGCTTCCCCATCGGTAAAATATGCCGGTGCGGTCCGTTGTGACCGTGCCAAAAACCTCCTGACAGCAGCCCTGCAAGCTGAGCCTGGGTTTTCTTTGTGGAGGCAGCAGGGAGCAAGCAGGAATGGCCTTATACAAAATTAAAGATGCACCAATGAATTGGCCAAGATTTTCACGGCCAGAGTCGTGCGGCTGCTGTGGGTATTCCAGGCTGTGTGTCTGTGGTCTGGTAGCCTTAGTCCGTGGCATTTGGCCAGTCACCGTGGCTGGCATCTTCAGAGGTAGGACCCACCAAGACCAGGTTTCATTTATACCCAGAAACTGAACTCCTTGGGGAGGGGGGGTTGGGGGGGGGCACTGGACACCTATTCAGTTCCCACAACTGTTTATTCCTTTACCATCTGTATGTCTAATGTCTTCCACTCGTACTTGTATTTATTGCCTGGTAACATATACACCCTTGTTCTTATTGACCCTACCGACACAAAACATTTAAGGAAAGCTGTTTGAAAGGTAAGCGTACAATTGCACATCCTAGCCCCTCAGTGCCTGCTTGCACCCAGAGCTGAGCATATGGACCTTGGGGCTACCCCTGAGCTCAAACTTCTGTTTGTTAACTCTTGTATTGGTATGCTGATGGAGGGCCATCAGCTTGATTCAGGTCACTGTCTCAATCCTATCTCAGCCCAGTTAATTATGCATCTGAACTCTAGCTGAGCCTTCCTGGCAATTAACTCCCCTCCTCCCTCCTTTCTCTACCAGAGAAATTGCCATTCCATTATGTCTGAAGAAGTGGGCTTGCATACAAAAGTTTATAACTTGAATAAAACTTTGTTGGTCATAAAGGTATCCCTGGACTCAAACTTTGTTCCATGCCGAAGAGTGATTCCCACAGTGCTGTGTCCTTCTGAAGATGGACTAAAGTTACTAGTGAAGCACCAAGTACTGCAACTAACAGGCCACAACAGCAAATGAAACACACACAACTCCATGAGTAGATCTTAGGTGAGATAATTGAACCCAGGTCTTATCCCATGTATATTTTTAGTATTTAAATTACCTGCGTACCATGTGGCTTGCAAATGGAGTTGAATCTCAAGACTTCCCCTTTCAAGAATTAGGTTTTTGTCCTCTTCCCCCCCCCCCTTTCCAGCCACCCCCTTTCTCCAAGGAGCTTATAACAGTTTATGGTTCTCTCTGCCATTTTATCCCCACAACAATCCAGTGTGAAGCAGCCAGGCTGAGAAAGAAAGAACAGCTCGGCCAAGGTCACTCACCTCTGAAGTTTCATGGCAGAACAGAAATATGGGAGTCTCCCCAGTCCTAGGGCCTTATACCAAGAGCTCCCACTGAGTTTACCACTGAAGGGAGAGATTTGTACCCACTTTTGCCTAAAGCCTTCCCAGTCCTATGTGACACACTAACCTTGTCTATTTTATCAAGGAAGATTAAGATCTTGTATTGGATGATAGCTATGTTAAAGGGGGGGGGGGCAACTTGTTTACCTCAGCTTTAGAGATAAGGACTACTTAGAGATAAGGACTACTTTAGAGATAAGGACTACTTCCCATACTTGGCCTCAAAGCATGGGAAGGGAAGTTCCACAGAGATGGAGCAGGATGCATGCCTCCGAGGGTGGTAGAATCTCCTTTGTTGGAAGTTTTTAGAAGGAGATTGGATGAGCACCTGTCAGTAGTGAGTGATTTTTAAGTCCCTGAGTGTGTGGGGCTGGACTGGATGGCCCTCGGTGGTCTCTTATAGCTTTGTGGTTCTGATTCTGAATTAGTTTGGACTCCCAAAAGCTTAAGCTGAAGGGCGTTTTCTTAGTCTTTAAGGTGCCCCTAGAGTTTTCATAGGTAAGGCTTACGTACCCTTTAAGCTGTTCTTGCTCTGGATCTGGTAACACATCTAGGGAAGTGGACTCCAGCTCCCCCAAGCTTCTGCCCAGTTGCCCTGTAGGGTGCACAAGAACTCTTGCGTTGTCCTTGCTGCTACAGTGAAATGTGGGGAACCTAGCATCAAACTCACCGGCAAAGTCATGGTGGTGGGATGTCAAGAGGTGAGAAAGAAGAAAATTCTCCTTCTCCCAGAATACTAGAAGTTGAGGGCTTCCAATTAAGCTTGAGGGCAGTAGATCCAAGAAGGAATACTTAAAGAAGTATACAGAGTGATGATGGTGATGACGAAGAAGAAGAAGAAGAGTTGGTTCTTATATGCCGCTTTTCTCTACCCGAAGGAGGCTCAAAGCGGCTTACAGTCGCCTTCCCTTTCCTTTCTCCACAACAGACACCCTGTGAGGTGGGTGAGGCTGAGAGAGCCCTGATATCACTGCTCGGTCAGAACAGCTTTATCAGGGCCTATGGTGAGCCCAAGGTCACCCAGCTGGTTGCATGTGGGGGAGCACAGAATCGAACCTGGCTCGCCAGATTAGAAGTCTGCAATCCTACCCATTACACCAAACTGAAAAATGTGGAGTTTACTGCTAGAGGATGTGGAGATTTGCGCAGGAATAGACAGCTTGAAAAGGGGATTAGATTCATGGAGGTCTATCAGTGGCTATTGACCATTCTAATTGAGGAGAACCTCCACTTTGAGAGGCACTAAACCTCTGAACTCCACCGCCAGGAAGCAACGGAGGAAGGTCTCCATCTCAATACCCTGTTGTTGGCCTTGCAGAGGAATCGGTTGGACTCTGTATGAAACCACATGCTAGATGGACCACTGGTCTGATCCAGCAGGATGCTTCTTATGATCTTACAAGTTCGCCATCATTTTATTTATTTATTTAGATTTCTATACTGCCCTTCCATACTGCTCTGGGCATTTTAAAGCAACATGAGCCCATGGTGCAGAGTTCAACCCCCCCCCCCCCACACACACACACATATACACCCTGCATCTTTTCAAGAGCCAAAATAATGGCGGGCTGATCATTGTTAATGTGAAAAGAGAAAACTGCACAATCTTTATGCAAAGAGCTTTTCATGCCAATCTCTCTTAAGTGGTTTTTCACTAAGTAAGCATTCAGACGTCACAACAAAATATAAATAAACCAGGATTAGTGCAGGAGTGCTGTTTGTGGCCTTGTTCCTACACTTGAATCTCTGCCCACCCCCTCCCCTGCTTCTCATGCCGAGCACAATTAAGGATTCTTGGTTTTGAAATAAGCTCAGCTCCCTGTAGTGTATGAATGCAGGCATCCGGCTGAATTGCCTCTGTCACAGGGAACCAGAGTTAGCTTCACACCAGGAATCCTTAGTTACACTCCCTGGAAAAAAGGGAGAGGGCCGGAGCAGTGCATTATGTGAGCTCCAACAAGACACCGTGTTTGTGCACATGCTTCAGCTAAATCGGAGCATTTGAATGAATGCCTATCAGCATGTTACTGGGGAAGAATGTGAAGCCGATGTAACGTAGAAAAGAGGTGTTTTGTAAACAGGGGTGGGGAGGGGATGTGTGGCTCAGTGGAAGAGCTTTTGCTCGGCGCACAGGGGGTCTCGGGTTCAATCCCTGTCAGCTCCAGTTAAAAAAGGCCAGGCAGAAGGGGATGGGAAAGACCTCTGCCTGAGACCCTGGAGAGCTGCTGCCAGTTTGAGTAGACAATCCTGACCCTGATGGGCCAATGGCTTGTGTCAGTGTGAGGCTGTTTCATGTGTGTTCATCTTCACTAAACCAATTTTAGTTGGTGATTTGTGGAACTAGCTGTGCAGCACAATCCTATATTGGTTAAATTATCAATAAATCTCTTTGAGTTCAGCAAGACTCCATAAGACTACAAGGGCTGTGAGGCAGCATCCATTTGGCAAGCAGAAGGTCCCCAGTTCAGTCCCTGGTTTCTCCAGCTAAAATAAGCTGACCAGGCGTCCTGATTCTGGCTCCCACTCTTCTGGTTTTTTGCACACTCCGCAAAATTGAATTATTCAGGAGGGCTTTTCTGTGCAGGCAACAGAGTCACACTGTGCTAAATGTTTCACAGATATACTTGGATAAATTATTAGGGGTTGTGGTCTGTACTGAAACGAGGATCCTGGGGTGTAATTTTTGGATCATTTAATGAACCATGTTAATATGCTTGCTTTTAGTTCCCTTTTTAGACTTCTGGTTGGTTTTCAACCCGAATTCCTATCGCATTGTTGACTGAATGACCCATCCTGTCAATTCTATTGACTGGCTGTTGTAATCTGCCGTCAGTCCAAGTGAATGTTTCATAAGTAGTATGGCACAAGTGAAAACGATATGGCAGCTTCATGCATTCGTGTGACTGCAGGCTGGAACAAGATGAGGCTTTCGG
Source organism: Paroedura picta (assembly GCF_049243985.1). Classification (NCBI taxonomy): domain Eukaryota; kingdom Metazoa; phylum Chordata; class Lepidosauria; order Squamata; family Gekkonidae; genus Paroedura; species Paroedura picta. Next base: position 27,864,611 of record NC_135369.1, on the reverse strand, counting down.
TTAACTCACCAGTCTGGCATTTTGTCTTTGCTCCTAAAGCAATATCTCCGCTGAGCATTGAGACGCCTGCTCAGCTAAATCTCTGTGTTCACATTCACAGGAGAATCCCCCATGTTGACCATGGGCCTGGTTAACCAGCGGGGGAGAAAGTGTGGAGGGAACATCTTTTGCTACATTTCAAGATTTGGCCTCCTTTCTGGAAGAGAGTAGAAGAAATATTACTTTAATAAAAATTCAGTGATGTTATCGCAAAGAGAGATACCTCAACCCTTGTGATTTACTTGTTCAAACTTAATTCTACTCCAGAAGCAGTCTGTTTAAAACTGGTATTATTTAAAAGCAGCACAAAAAACCTCCCAAACTGTCTTGCTTCTTGGTGGCAACATGGCAGTTTTTGAATAACACAGGTCTCTTCAGCAGGAGTAGAATGGAATGGCAAGGGAAGTTAGGGGACAATTGGATATTTCTTGGCAGGCTTATAGCCTGGGTGGCAGGCTGTCCTCTGGGAAGGAAATAACATTTTTCAGCTTACAATTTTTCCATGCAAACTTGCTAGCAAAATGAATGTCCCTTCCTTCCCTTCCTCCAGCTTTTGCCCGCCGTTGTGCGTTCATTGCATGGAAAGAGCAAAGGAGATGGGAAGTTCCATCCCACCAGGAACATGCTCCAGAGTTCTCTGCATTTAGGTGATCCTCATCAATGCTGCCGTTTACAGGCCATGTCTGTTGCCTTGCAGAACAAAGGAGAAGACAATGTGTTAATTAGGGACACATTCCAGAAGTGTAGCTGTGTCGGGCCTGCTGGTGCAAAACCACAAAGAACCCCCTGGGGGCCTTTAGGAGGAGTCCATTCATTCCAGGAGGATGCGCAAGAAAATCTGTGAGAAGAGAGTCTTGTCACTCCTTGCAGACTAGGGCTTTGGATCCTGTGCATGCTCTCCTAGGAGGACCATCCACACTGTTACTCCAGCAGAAGCTTCCATCTGACAGGACCCCTTCACCAGTCGCATGCTGCGGTCTCCCAAGCCGGTAGGTGTAGGTTCTCCATGGTTGTTGCTTGTGGCATGGAAACAGAAGGAAAAGCCTTTGTCTCACGGTTCTCCTTTGTCCCTGTTTGTTTCTTGTCAACCTTTGGGTGGGCAGATAGTTGTGAGTGTCCTGCATAGTTCAGGGGGTTGGACTAGGTGACCTTGGAGATCCCTTCCAACTCTATGGTTCTATGAAACTCTGTTCTAGAGGGACATCATCTTGGCCGGATCCAGCAGGGCAATTTTTTAGAGCCACTCCTGACAGCAGGCTAGGCCCTGCCTTGACAAATGCATGGGGTTGTGTTAATTAGGCTGACTCCTTGCTGCTGTATTTGGTTCAAGTCACAGAATAATGCACAAAACACTTACCCTTTCTGATTTGTGCTATTTTGGTTGCTTTTAATGAAAGGCTTTTGGGGGAGGGGGTTCTCTTTTGTCCCTTCTTGTTCTGCAGCCACTGTGTTCTGCAGAAACTGGAGTGCAGGGAAAGACTGGTCATTTAAATTAACAATTGCTTGCCGGTCCCTTGTGTAGTAGAGGGGACCCCTGGCAGCCAGGAGAAAGCAGAGTCCCTGTAGCGCTCCGTCTTGGGGTGTTGCAGGGGCCAATCAGCCTGACTCCTGAGCCTTTCCAAGTCACCCCTCGCCTTTTGTGGCAGAAACTCTGATTGCTCGATATGACAAGGGGACAGGGAAGAAGGTGTTGAGTCAGCCGGGGGCAGAGGCATTCCTGTGGTCGAAGACACGCCTCCGTTTCCCCTGGATCGTAGTACTTCTACCACCAGAGGGCAGCAGACAGTTGCTTTCCACCGTTGGAACTAGCAAAGCGTGAGAACAAGCACTTTTCCTGGCCCTTCAGCCCCCCTCCAGTCACTGCCCACTCTAGGCTGCGATGCTGCATGATGGGCCCCAGAGAACCTGGCATGGAGGCTTCTGGCCATATGGATGACAACCTGCCTCCATACATTTTCCTCCTAGTTCCTTGCACTCCAGCCCCATCCTAATCTTTCTGCCAGGCTTTAGAAGAATCAAAAACTTCTATGGGGGAAGGGGGGGCATAGCTCAGTGACAGAACATCTCCTTGGCATGCAAGAAGTTCTAGGCTCAGTTGCCTCAGCTTCTCCAGAGAAAAGCTGTCAGCCAGAAAGGGATGGGAAAGCTGTCAGCCTGAGACCCGTAGAGCCTCTGCCAGTCTGAGCAGACAATTCTGACCGTGATGGACCAGTGGTTTCATGCGTATCATCGACCGTGCCCTCTTTCTCTGGACTTGTTTTCTGTGTATCCTAGGTTGCCATTTTTTACCCCAGAATGCTTTGTGTTGGTCCAGTTGGCAGGAAACATCAAACAGAGGCCTTTCCATAGACCACAGGCTGTAAGCCAAGGTCCACCTCACCTGATCAACCAGGGAAGCTCCAGCCTGGAGCTGGATGAGAAGCAATCTGACATAGGTGGAGGGATACAATTGTCCCTCCCCTAGACTTGTGATTCCAAAGACATCTACTAAGAAATGTGTGTGTGTGGGGGGGTCATTTGAAATGCGGTGTTGGAGGGGAGTTTTATGGACACCATGGACTGCCGAAAAAGACAAATGAATGGGCTGTAGATCAACTCACGCCTGAACTCCCCCCTAAAAGCTTAAATGGCTAAACTGAGGCCGTATAAGAAGACAAGGGTCCCTGGAATAGGGAAAGTGTAAGGTAGCAGGAAAAGAGGAAGAGCCAGGATGAGATGGATTAATGGGACCAAGGGAGCCCTGGCCCTCCGTTTGTAAGACCTGAGCAAGGCTGTCAACAACAGGATGTTTGGGAGGTATTAATTAATAGGGTCATCATAAACCAGGAGTGATGTGGCAGCACTGAACACACAGGAGAAAAAATACTCTGCAAGAATACCTGCCACCTTCCCCGTCCTCAGGGTTAGTCAGCTATCTTTTTAAAAAGACCGTGTTCTCAGACTGTTCCAAAAGGCTGCGCCTGAGTGCCCAGCAACATTTTAAGTGACGTGGTGTGGTTGGCTTTTGAACTGGTTATTTGGATTGTGATCAGAGAACTAAGGATCCTCTTGTTGTCATACTGCAAATTTCATGGTTTCAGGAAGTACCCATGATGAAAAATGCCACCCCCATTTATGCATGGTGTGTGTTTGTCTAAGCATGCTTACACATATTCGTGGATGGTTTGGGCCCCTCGTTAAGTGAGTGGAAGGATTTTGTCCCGATCCCACAAGAGCACTCCTCTGCTAGGGAATCAGGGGCAAGGGGACATTTTTCCTCATCCTCACGGCAGCTTGCAGTACGTTTTGTTGGAAGGTCTCCTGAGCTTCAGTACATTATTTTCCAGGCATGTGGGGCCTGGAGGTGGGATGCTATTGGAGGGGTAAGGCAGGGGAAGATCTACTTGGATAAGACCCCTTCGGCTCTCAGAAGTGTGTATCCAAATCCAATACACACATGCTTGATGAGTGATTGAGACAATACTTGGCTTGTAAGGTGGCTGGCTGAGAAGGACCCTCTCCTCGAAATATGACTTGGCTTTGGGTTCGAAACCACCTTCAGCCAAGTCAAGCAGGACAGTCAAGTGGGAGGGAGAAGGGAGGGCTGCAGCACAGTGAGAAAGCACCTGTTTTGCACACAGAGAGCTCCACATTCAATCCCCCGCTCCTCTAGTTAACAGCAGTGGGTGATGGGAAAGATCTCAACCCTAGGGAGATGCTGCAGGTCACGTGAGACAATATTGACCTTGATAGACTAACCACAATGGGATTGACTTGGTATAAAGCAATTCCAACACAGGCTGGTCTCCCCCCTCCCCCCACCCTAAGATTTGGTAATGTCTCTAACCTACCATACAGAGGAATAGAGTTTTCAGCAGAATGCTGCAGATGCAAATGGACCACTCCTTACTAGGTTGGTGGCTCAGAATGGCCAGTTGATATCCGCTGTTGTTAGGAGAGCCCTGCCCTGGAGAGCCCTGACTAGCCCAATCCCATCAGACCCTGGAAGATAAGCAAGGTCAGCCCCAGCCCCCTTGGGTTTTGAAGGCAAGAGGCATCCAGAGGTGGTTTTCCATTGCCTGCCTCTGCACAGCGACCCAGCTTCCTTGTTGGCCTCCTGTCCAAAGCCACCTCTGGATGCCTCTTGCCTTCAAAACCCAAGGGGGCTTCAGGGGGTCAGCACTTCCTGCCAGCACCATTCTTAGGAGAGGACGGCCATAGAGTGCTCATTGGAGGTTGGGGAAGATGACCTTCCAGCAAAGGAGAAAGGAACGGGATGCATGGGGGGCAGAACACTGGCAGTCTTCAAGCAAAGGTTGGATACACACTTTTCTTGGATGCTTTAGGATGCTTTGGGCTGATCCTGCATTGAGCAGGGAGTTGGACTAGATGGCCTGTATGGCCCCTTCCAACTCTATGATTCTAAGAAAGAGAGCTGATTGGAGCATCTTGGGATACAGGATCTCACCTTACTTCCACAGGGACTTGTAAGGTTGTACGTAATCACATCTTACTGAAATACCATAAATCTAAGTCTACAGTTGTCCAGAGACCCAGCTCAAGTCCAGGAAACAACTGCTCAGCCAGTGGCGAGTACATACTCCTCTATTTTGCAATCACTATTATGTGGGGTAAGTCGCACTTATTCCCAGGTTACAGATGACCAACTGAGACTGAGCCACTGGCACTGAGTAGCCCATGACTTCACCTCTCTCTCCGTGGGTGTGGGTGTGTCCCCACTTAGCACACTGGTCACTGCGGAGAAAACTGGACCACAAATCCACGCCCAGTTAAATCCCACTCCCTGCTTGGCCGGCCCCTACAAACAACTGGCTTACCCTGCGGTTACGTGCTCCGAGAGGTACGTTCCCAGTCACTAAATACTTGTTTGTGTTCCCTTGCGGTGACCTGCTGCCCGAAGCCTCCCGGTGAACCAAGAACGGAGGGCAGAATAACATTTGCACAGGCACACCAGCCATCCTCTCCCCCAACGGTTGTACCCCTGCTGAGCACATCTGAACATCTCTTCGGATGCTGCATCCTCTCGGGGGCAGGGGTGGAGAGGACCCTGCGTATCTGCGGCATCTCTTCATTTCCGAAATGTCGATGTGCGGATCTGAGCTCCAGGGCCCTGCTTCCCCACAGGCCTCCCACTCCTCCGGCCACGCTGCTCTCACAACCTGCCTGCTGCTTCCCCACCCCTCCTCTCTTCCTTTCCCTGTTCGCTATGGGTAAAAAGGACATTTGTTAGCAATTAGGGTTGGAGGGAGGGAGCAGCGCATATCTCGGCAAGCCTCCAAATGCTCCGTGCCTCGCAGCCCTCCCCACCCCCAGACCGGGGGCAGCAGCCATGGGAGGGGAGACTTCGGCGGGAGACGGCCGGCACTCCGTGAAGCCACTTGCCCTGTTTTGAAATTTCAAGGAAGTTTGTCTGGGCTCCGGCCCAAAACCCAGAGAGTGAAAGAAGGGAGTGTGGCCGGCAGCGTGCTGTCTGCACACTGAAGAAGAAGACCAGTTGGGAAACTCCAGCAAGACAGTAAGGGATGCCCAGCCGGAGGGCGGACGCCGCTGCTGCCTTCCCGGGGCAGTGACGGGGTGAGTAGGGGCAGCGGCAGCAAAGCCCTGTGCATCCCTCAATGCAACGCTCCCAAACATTATTTCCGCAGTGCTCTACAGAGCTGTGAAGTCCATTCTCCAGACTGCTGGGAGGTGGAGCGTTGGGGGGGGGGGAGAGCCGTCTCGTGCTTCAGAGCCATGATGTTCATTTCTCTGAGCTGTGTCTACTGCATTCGTTGCAGCCGTGATGTTGTGGAATGTAGAGCCCCCCTTTGAGATCCATCCTTCACGATAAGAGACATCTGGCTGAGTTAGCGCCTGGCTTGGAGGCCTGCTCCGGCGAGGGTCCAGCCTCCACCCTGTCCCTTGTTTGTTTCACTAGAGGCGCCCTGGACTTGGCCACTGGACTCCTCGGCAAGGGGATAATGAAAGGTGAGTTCTGTTTCAGGTGGGAGGGCGGGCAAGGGTGCCTTCTGGCAAGAGCGATGCAAGGGTAGTCATCCAGGATCGGACCGAGAGATTATGTCCAGGGCAGCTGCAGCGTTGTAAAGGAAACTGGGAAGTGGCTGCCAGAGCCCGTGCTGTTGGACTGTCCCCCAAAATATAGCTGTTCCAGGGGATTCAGTACATGAGTCTGCCCTCAAGTAGTAAAATGTTAACATGGACTGCCCAAAGGGGAGAAGGGGTTGTGAGTTCTAGGACCAAGGTAGGACTGGAACACAGCTCTTCCAAACAATGATCTTCTATTGTTCGGAGATATATAGGTGTTTTGTTTTGTTTATAAAAATATTTTTCTCGGTCTGTTTTCAAACGTGCCGTGCTGTTGGTGTGCACGCATTAAAAACATGTGAGTGCATCAGGTTCTGGCACTGTGTTACTACCAAGTCTCAGAATCTATCCGTGGTGGGATGCAAAAACACCGATTCTAGTGTTGGCAGCTCCCAGTTGGGAAATATCTGGAGATTTTCAGGGTGGAGCATGAGGAGGGCAGGGTTTGGGCAGGAGAGCTATCGAGTGCACCTTCCAAAGCAGGTTTTCTCCAGGTGAGTGGATCTCTCTGTTGCCCAGAGATCACTTCTAATCCCAGGAGACCTCCAGCCACCAACTGGAGGTTGGCAAGCCTAGCCAATTCACTTGCATCTGTTGACCTTCCCGTGCTTTCACAAGGCATGTGTGCTTTCTGCTTTAGGAGAACCAGTGCAGGTTGTGTTTTGGGGGACGTGCTGTCACATTGGCGGTGGAGCTCTCCAACGTAAGAGGGGCCAGGTAGTAGGAAACAGGAAGCCGTGGGCCTCAGTTTGCAAGACTGAACAAGGCTGTTGGCGATCTGGTCCTTCGTTCAGAGGGCCGCTGTCAGTCGGAAGTGACTTGGCAGTACTTCTCACACGTGGGTAGAAGGTGATGAGAAAGACCCCTGGAAGAGATCGTCCTGACCAGTGGCCTTGATATAAGGCAGCTTCACGTGTAAGTGATACAGACCTTCACAGTTTTCACCTGCGATCTTCATTCTGTTTTGCATTGATGAAAGGATTTGACCCTCGGTCTTCCGGATCCAGTTTTAATTCCCTAACGGATTCCCCCTCTTTCTGCGTAGGAATTTGTATCCAGAACACATGGGCGTATGAACCATGGGACAGAGCAGGATGCATGGCCAGGGTGGTGTGTCTCTATGGGCAAAATCCAGCAGGAAGTTCTCTGGTGGAATGCCCTCTTTGAAACGAATGGAGGAGGCATGCAAATAACTAAGTGCCCGGCTGGATCTGGCCAGAGGTCCATCTGGTCTAGCATCCTGGTTCCAAAAACGTTCAGCCAGATTTCTCTGGGAAGTTTACAAGCAAGGCAAAAGTGCAACAGCCTTCCCCAGCTGTTTGGGCCCAGAGATGAAGCCAGAGGTATATTGCCTCTGCCTCTGGAGGTTCCCTTTAGCTGTCACAAACCATAGCATTCATGAACAACTTCCCATGAGATTTGCACAAGAAAACTTCCTACAGTTAGCCTTCCTGTTTTAGAAGAAGAAGAAGAAGAGTTTGGTCTTATATGCCGCTTTTCCCTACCCGAAGGAGGCTTAAAGCAGCTTACAGTCGCCTTCCCTTTCCTCTCCCCACAACAGACACCCTGTGGGGTGGGTGAGGCTGAGAGAGCCCTGATATCACTGCTCGGTCAGAACAGTTTTATCAGTGCCCTGGCGAGCCCAAGGTCACCCAGCTGGCTGCATGTGGGGGAGCGCAGAATCGAACCCGGCATGCCAGATTAGAAGTCTGCACTCCTAACCACTACACCAAAACTGGCTTTTACCTTTGTGTGTTGGAATTTGGCTGAAATCTTTGGCTGCCTCAGGCTACCGCACACAGTTCTGGACTGGATTGCACCTTTGCATGATCCCAAAGTTGCACCCAGTGTTTTCTGCCCCAGAACCCTTGGGCATGCCACCAAATAGTATAGCACCTCCACTGTGGGCAGCAAAATGTCTCAAGAACCTGACAGGTACAGAAACATGCAGTCTTGGTTGCAAGGAATGTTGGGCTTTGAAGTTCCCATTTGAAAGATTATGCCCCGGTGGCTCACTGTCCTGTGGACTATGCGTTCTCCCAATACCAAACAAGAATATCCATTTCCCTTCCTCAAATGCTGGAGAGAAATGCATAGTGGGTGTGGGCAGGGGGAGGGTGAAGGGCTGGATAAGACAGCAAGGGACGAGTGTCAGGGTTCGGAGGAACCGGAGATCCTACAGGCTGGGAAGGAAATGGGAGAAAAAGGACTGGCAGGGAAGGGGAGAGTGTGGGGCTAACAGGAGTACCACCGACCCCTCTGGGGAGCAGCCAGGGAGAACAGTGGTGCTGGTGGCAGAGCCCTTGAGCTCACAGCCCTCCGGGAACGTCCCCCTCCGTCCCCTTCCTGGCCTGACTTTAAAGATCACAACCGAGTCTCAGATTTCAGAGAGAACCCATTTCCATGAAAACAAATAAAAAGTTTTCCAGCGTGTAAAAACCCATCATTTAGCACCAGCGCTCCCCGTGGTGGGCCTGAGACTATGGGGTGTGGGAAATGGATATTCCCAGCTCTGATGTTTTTGGGACTCTGTGTTATTGGTGGCTTTCCGCAGGAAAAAGCAGAAGACCCGCTGAAATCTTCTCTTGGCCCAGAAAGTTCCTGGATCAGATGGGTGCTTTATTCCACCCCCACCCCCACCCCCCTCAAGTTAAGGATTACAGCAGTGAGCTGATTCCACAGCCAGCCGGGGCAAATGGCTCCCCTCCCAGATCAAGAGGCAGAAATCCATTCCTTTCCCTTCACCCTCCGCTGTTTGTTTGGTCCCATCCAGGAGTTTGTTGTCAGCTATGGGGTCTACTCCACAAAGTCTGATTGACCAGCAGTTTCAGGGGCTTTGGGATTACAGCAGTTTTGGATGCTCCGGAGAAAGCAGAGGTTGGTTTGGATTCTGAAAGCTTCTCAGTTCCCCTCCTTGCAGGGCTCCTGTGATTACAGGGCCACAGTCCGCTGCTGTACACAAAGGCCTCCGAAGGAAGGTCTGCCTCCTGGATGATTGCTAGTTAGCTCCCCAGCATCCATAAATACTCGATGCAAAATGCCGTTTCCTTTAATTCCAGGTTGGGGCCAAGTAATAAGAGCAGACGTGAACCTTGCAAAGTGCAATAAAGATGCATGACGAAGTTGGGGGAGACCTTCCTGCTCTGCCTTGAAGTCACGACACGCACTGAACAGGCGATAGAGTGGAAACATGCTGACTAATGCAACTCTGTCATGCCACAGGAGGTTCAGGCAGAGGCTGGACTGGAGCACTTGAGCTTTGGTTTCTCTGTTTTGAGACAGTTCCACACTTGGGGGGGGGGCTGTGCAGAAAGTGCTCATTGCCACACAACCTGCTCATGTGCACTTCCAGCATCAGTATACTTCACCACCAGCTGGCTCACCTGTTAGGGTTGCCAGGTCCTCCCCCCTCCTCCCGGCCACTGGTGGGGGGTGAGGAACAGGGTTCCCAGTTCCAGGTTGGGAAACTGATGTCTGTACTCTGAAGAGGAGCTGTAATTCCAGGGGATCCCCAGGTCCCACCTGTAGGCTGGCATCCCTATCAGTTGCCTACCCTCCCAATGCATTAATGCTTTTTGTCCGGTGGTGCTGGGAGCACAGGCCGTGGGAGCGTTCATCAGTAGGTGTGTGGAAGAGGGGCATGCTGGTGGGTGGCAGGGGGAAACAGCCCTGGGCTCTGCCAGAACATCTGAGCCCTATCAGCTGACCCCCTGTGGTTGATTTTGCTGTTGGCCCTAGATGTCCAACTAGATGGACATCTAAAGCCCCTTTTCGCCCTGGAGTTCCACGAAATGCATGATGTTTGTGCAGGATAATTTTTAGCACTGGGCATAATTTTCCCCATCTTTGCATGCCTTTTCTCTTTAGCCATTTATCTTGTTTGCTTGGCTCCTCATCCGGCAGTTCAGGGGGGCTGCAAAGAGTAGCTAAATCCCTTCAAAGTGCAGGGCGGGTTTTGCTGCTGAAGTGCTCTGTCCTGTGAAATGCCAGGAACAGGACTGATTCTTCATGAGGCTTCAGCTGATGTGGATGGACTGCCCAGGTGCGCATGAGAGGACTGCTTGCGTGTCATGAGAATGAACGACCCAAGGGCAGGCTCCTACGAGCTGTCAAAGAAGCCATCCATAGAGGATCTTGATGACTGTCTTTCTGCACAGCTCACTACCTGCAAAGGTGCCCTATACAGAGTCAGGCCATTCAGGTCCACAAAATCTAATCTGGTCTGTTCTCATTGACAGCAGCTGTAGAAAAGGTAATTGGAGGTAATTGGAGATGCCAGGGATTGAACCTAGGATCTTCTACAAGCCAAGCAAATGCCCTACTATCGAGCCATGCCCCCACCCATATACATCTATGTCTCTTTGGGGGGAGGTGTAAGAGCAGTCTCCCATTTTAATTCAGGAGCAAAACTGAGCATTAATGTATCTTGCACAGTTAGCGCCTTGGATTATCGCAAGTTTGGGAATGACTGGTATTGGTTCTTGTGGTCTCTCTGGGCCCAGGCAGAGGAATCAGGTTTGCAGGTATCCCTTCCTAAAATAATATCTTTTAATGGAAGGTTGTGCAAGTGTCAGTGTTTCACAGAAATCTTCATCAAACTGAACAAGGAAAGAATAACAAGGGACATTTCCTTCTGCAGAGTTTAATGAGATCTCTAATCTGAAGTGCTAGCTCTAATCTGGAGAGCCAAGTTTGATTGTCCATTCCTCCACATACAGCCAGCCAGTCACAGTTCTCTCAGAGCTGTTATCACAAAGCAGTTCTGTCAGAGCTCTCTCCTACCTCCCAGGGTGTCGGTTGTGGGGAAAGGAAGGGAAGGCAGTTATAATCCACTTTGAGACTCCTTTGGGTAGTGTATACAAATCTTCTTCTAATCTTAGACACTCCCACACATACCCCTCCAATGTGCCCTATTTTTGCCATTCTCACCTGGCAATCACAATCTCTTCAGAGGGTAAATATTTGTGTCACTCAGACTGCCGTTTTCCTGCTTTGGAAAATATCTTGAACCTGGATGCCCTCCCCCCCCCCCCTCACAGCCTCTGTAGTTTATGTAAAGGGAACTGGGAGTTTTATAAGCTGTTGATCTAAGGAAACCTCTCTGATGCCGAAACACACACAAGGCTCTTTGCATACCTGTTTGTAGTTCTGATCTAATCCCACATGAAAAGCTGGGCTGCTGCGAAATGGGAGGCCATCTGCACCTAGGAAAACATCGCTCTGAAAGGCAGAGTCAGCCCGGCTCTGGAAAACATGCCTCGTTTATGAATGAGGTTGCCCAAGTTCAGCATGTCAAAACACTCTTGTGCCCTGCTGGCAGCTGCTGGTGCTTCGGTCAGCATTGTAAGGATGGGTGAAGAATGGATGGGTTCTCCTTTTGAGCAGGGGAAAGGGGGCTGGCGGTTGTAGGATGTGGGGAGAAATACCTACATCAGGAGCCTCTTTGCCTATGGCCAGTGTGCTAAGATCAAAAGATGGAAGCCTACTTCAAAAACCTCCTCTACTTTAAGGTGAGACTGGCAAGGGTTTTTTTTTTTAAAGCAGGGCCTATTCAGTGGTGGCATCCCAGCATTTTAGAACTCCCTTCCCAAGGCTAGCTGGGCTTTTAGTTTTAAAAGGGTCGTGAAGGACTTCTTAGGACCAGGAGGTTTTTGGTCCGGATATGTAACTGGTAATGGAGATTTTCTTAAAAACAAATGAGGATGTAGTTCACCAATGATCCTTTATTTTATTGAAGATATCTGATTTTAGCTCTGTTTGGTTTTGTTATGCAAAGTATTCTTTGTTTTTGTGTGTATATATTACGCTACCCCCGAGGGCTTTGTGGAGCCATGTGGCCGGATAAAGGCTCTAAAACAAAATAAATAAAGGAATGGAAGTTATTAACAGCCCTGCTCTGAAGGATTGGAATCTAGCCCCCTTCCCCCTTCCCTATAATTAGGAGTCTAGGAGCAAATCCAGCATACGTTCCCTCAATGACTCCAATGCCTTCTCTCTCTCTTGCTGGCTCTCTCATCTCTAACTGGCTCATTTCAAGTACTGTGTACAGTTCTGGTCATTGTATCTCAAAAAGGACACTGCAGAGCTAGAAAAAGTACTGAAGAGGGCAGCCAAGATGATGAGGAAATTGGATCACCTTCCTTAGGAAGGAAGGCTGGAGTCTTCTCAGCTTAGAAAAGAGGAGACATGATTTGTTGTTGTTGGGTGCAAAGTCGTGTCCGACCCATCGCAACCCCATGGACTATGATCCTCCAGGCCTTCCTGTCCTCTACTATTCCCCGGAGTCCATTTAAGTTTGCACCGACTGCTTCAGTGACTCCATCCAGCCACCTCATTCTCTGTCGTCCCCTTCTTCTTTTGCCCTCGATCGCTCCCAGCATTAGGCTCTTCTCCAGGGAATCCTTCCTTCTCATGAGGTGGCCAAAGTATTTGAGTTTCCTCTTCAGGATCTGACAAGAGTTTTATAAAATTATGCATGGGGTGGAGAAGTTGACAAAGAGACATTTTCTTCCTCCCAAAATACCAGATTGTGAGGGTGTCCAATGAAGCTGATGGGCATTGAAGATGGACAAAAGGGATTGAAGATGGACAAAAGGGAATCAATACTTCTCTACACAGAGAGTGATTGAAACGTGGAATTTGCTGCCAGAGGGTGTACTGATGGCAAGAGGAAGAGATGGCTTTAAAAAGGGGGGTTAGATAGATTTGTGGAGGATAGGTCTATCAGTGGCTACTAGCCATGGTGACTGAGAATGAACTTGCACATGGTGACTGAGAATGAGCTGGGTTCGATTCTGCACTCCCCCACATGTAACCAGCTGGGTGAACTTGGGTTTTCCACAGCACTGATAAAGCTGTTTTGACCAAGCAGTAATATCAGGGCTCTCTGAGCCTCACCCACCTCCCAGGGTGTGGGGAGAGGAAAGGACAGGCAATTGAAAGCCACTTTGAGACTCCTTCGAGTAGAGAAAAGTGGCATATAAGAACCAACTCTTCTTCTTCTTCTAGTGAAATCTGCATAACTGGGTTCACCCTGAGGTTGAAGAACCCGCTGTGACAACTCCTGAAATTTGTCTGTCTTCACCCCTTGATGGCCCAGGTCCCTGCCAGGGCTGTGATTCTTTTGTCAGTGTGCCCGGGTTGTGGCTGGCAAGGAAATCCCTGGTGTGGCCCGATCTCTTAAACTAACCACAGTGTCCGAAAAATGTGGATGTCTCATAGAGAAAAAAGAAGATCCATCCTTCTTGGCCATCCTCTGCTTCCCAATACTCCTGGCCAGGAGTCTGAAAGTAAACTGGGCCAATAAATAAAAATTAATTACCACAATGAATTCAAAATGCCCCAAAGCACCATTGTCACTATCCAGCTCTGTTAAAATGATTTATGCAGTTTTAAAATGAAAAAAAAAAATCAGTAATACAACTATCCAGGACAACACAAATACTGCAAAAAAATGAAAAACGAAAAGGATGTTTTGCAATGAAAACAACATGAAATCATGTGCAGCAATTAAGAGGGCAGGAAACTTGAAAGCATGTATTAAAATTAACATAGTTATGGACCCGTTCACCCCTGCATTTCTTCTTCTCATCCCTACTGCATCTCACTCTTTTTCATGTTTTCGTACTTTTGGTACCCTGCTGGGCAGAGCCTGGGATGTTCCATGTACTTTTTTATTTGGCTCCTGTCCCTTTAAAGCAGCGTTTCTCACCTTTTTTTACCATTGAGAACCCCCCTGTAACATTCTTCAGGCTTCGAGAAACCCCCGAAATGGCTCGATCATGCAAAATACAGTTGGGAAGCATAGCTGTATACATGCCTCCATGGGGGCCCTCCTCTTTCTGCTTCCTCCAGGCCCATCATTCGTCATTTTGGGAGGGGGGAGGTCAACATGACCATATATATCAACCAATAAATGTTTAACGGATTTTAGAAAATATATTAAAAAATCAATTAATTCCCACCCATTCAGGAAACCCTTCCAGGTCCATCAAGAAACCCCAGGAGGTCCCAAAACCCTGGTTGAGGAAGCCTGCTCTAAAGACACTAAAGACAACATGCAATCCAACAATAACATTAAAACCAACTTAAACTAAATCAAAGGACAGCATTAAAACCAAGCTGGGGAGGTGCAGATGTTAGTGCTCAAACAGATTATGGTAACTGCAGGTTTCTGGAGCTTAAATTTGCCTCGGGGCCATGCACCCTTGAACCTTTGGTTTTGCTTTTTCACTAGAATTTTGTGGCAGAACAGCCCTGCTCCAGCCTGCCCTCCAAGATTTTCCCAACCCCTGCTGGAGAGGCTTCCTTTTCCCTCTTGGGTCACCGGTGTCACCACATGACCTTTGTAAGGAGTTGCCCATTGGGAGGACTCCCACTTTCTCTTCCAGTTCTGAGGCCGTGCCTCTGTGTCTCCTGCTACCCAGCACCTGGTCACCTTGGGGACAGTTTACTGCCTTGTGTGCCCCTGGAAGAATAGCCACTTGCCAACTGACTGCCTTCCCCCTGGCACTCCTTTTAAAATAGCTGTCCAAGTTGATAGAGGTCTATGACCATTTACGCACTGGAGGTTTCATGCCAGTCTGGAGGCTGGAGTTTTATTTGTGGCAGGTTGCTCTACCTCTTCCTGCATTCACACGGGGGAGTATTTGGCCCGGTGCACCTCATCTGCCCCTGATTTGTGCTTCTGTACGGGAGCTGGGGCAGTGAAGTTCCCAGTGCATAAACAGTCTATGGCCCATTATGCATGGCCGCCGAAACGGCGATTTCGGGTCACATGGAAAACGCGGAGGGGGAAGACGCGACGCATGCCGGTTATACACGGGGCGGGGTGCGACGGCGGCAAAACCCAGAGTAACCGATTATGCACGCGCCGATCCGGGCGCCGCTTCTGGTTGCGCCCCGCTCACCCGGAAGCTGCGCTTTCTTCCGCGTTTCACTGACGTGGCTTTTTCGGCGGCATGCACCGAAGCTGCAGCCGGTTGCAGCCGGCTCCGTGCGTTATCCGTGATTTTAGTCGCCGCCATTCCACCCCGAATGTGCGCTAAAACCCCCGTGCATAATGGGTCAAGGTGGCACAAAGAACCACTACCAGCAGCAAACGTATTTATTTAAAAGAACATTTTCACAAGCACACTTTTAGCAGGGCATCAGATGGAGTGAGGGATTAAAAAGAAATGGGCAAAACACAATTCCTCTGTTCCTCTCTCTATACATGCCCTATCAGATGTTAAAATATAAGACAGCCTCCTTGGCTTCGAATGTTCTTGATCGTTACAGGTTTTCCATTGCCTTGCAGATGCCTTCTGCTGTCTAGCCAGCACATGGTTATCAATGATCTGGATGAGGGGGTGGAGAGACTAATTAAATTTGCAATTGACACCAAATGAGGAGGAGTAGAAGCTAGAGTTCAACAAGATCTGAACATGCTGGAAAAGTGGGCAAATGAAAACAAGATGCAATTCAATAAGGAGAAGTGTAGAGTTCTACATCTGGGCCACAAAAATGGGAAGCAGGCATACTGGATGGGAGAGACACTTCTGGGTAGCAGTGTGAGTGAACGAGATCTTGGGGTACTTGTGGACTGTAAGCTAAATATGAGCAGTCAGTGTGACATGGCAGTAAAGAAGGTGGATGCAGTATTATTATTGTTGTTGTTGTTGGGTTTATTACCCAGCGCTCCCGACAAGCTGGCTGGCAGGGGGTTATAACATTAAAAGCCCCATAATAAAATATAACCATCCCCAACTAAAGACCATTCTTAGTCCAATAACCAACTAACCCTCCCCCCCCCCAGTTAAAATGATCAGGGAGAGTTAAAGGGGAGAGTTTTAAAGGGGAGAGTTAATGTCATCCTATTTTAATATGTAATTATATTTTAATGATTGATGATTTTGTATTTTAGAAGAAGACCTCACTGGAGAAGAAGACGAGATGCCATCCTTCAGATACCGGCCGAATGGTAAAGGCCTTGGATTGCTCATTTCTTTTATTTTAGGAGTGAGAAATGGAAGACAGATCTCTCTAATTTCCCTTGGCCCTTTTACAAGTTACCAGGCAGTCCCCTTCTCACTTTGGCTCTGTGGTTGGCTGGATAGCAAGCAGATAATATATACTGAGCTCTTGTAACTCCAGATTATACAATCCACTTCAGAGATTAGGCTTCTGTCCAAGAGGGGACCCCGAGTATCCCATGTAGAAGAAGGAGTCTTAAAGCGGCTTACAATCGCCTTCCCTTTCCTCTCCCCACAAGAGACACCCTGTGAGGGAGGTGAGGCTGAGAGAGCCCTGATATCACTGCTTGGTTAGATCAGCTTTATCAGAGCTGTGGTGAGCTCAAGGTCACCCAGCTGGCTGCATGTGTGGGAGGACGGGGGAATCAAACCCGGCTCACCAGATTACTGCTCTTAGCCACTGCTCTTAGCCACTGCTCTTAGCCACTATGCCAAGCTGGCTCTTAGAGGAAGCTAGCATGCAGGGTTTAGATCAAATTGTCAGGTGGGGAACCCTGTCAGAGCTCCCTTCATCAGATGCATGAGATATATGTTCATCAGGCTAATTTATATTTAACAGAACAGTGGGGAGGGAGAATGTGAGAAAGATGTTGGTTCAAATAAAGAACTACTCCCAACAGTAATTGGTTCTCCAGAAGTGTGATGTGACACTCTGTAGATGTAAAACCTAGCACAGGATGAAACAAGTATGCTAAGTGTATAAACTGGCACTCTGACATACCATGATCCCCCCTCCTTGCCTCATCCCCCCCCCCAGGCCGAATGAGGACCAACTGCAGCCAGTGCGAGAAGACCTTGACTCTCCAGACGTCTGTGAAGGTGCTGTACGTCTTTGTCATCTTGCTGATCATTGTTGTGGCTGTGTTGGCTGCCTTGGGTAAGTCGCAGGGTGTGCCTGTTGTGTATTGCAATCTGCCCCTCTTGGCTCTCTGTTCATCTTGCCTCTGTCATTGGATTCCAAGGCAAAGCATAAGAGGAAGAGACCTCCCTAGCCACACACAGAGGTCCAAAGAGTGCAGAAGGAGTTGAGAATCCTGAGCATACACATTCACATACACACACACCTATTCACAGACCAACTTCACAGTATTGTTGGAGAGAATCCAGCCAATTACAAGCTGGTGTTCATCACACACACCCCTTCCCCAGGTTAGTGACAAGACAACCAGGTTAACATCCACTTGTAGCACAGCACTTATTGTCCACTTGTAGCACAGGTTTGGTCCCCTCCATCTTAAAGGCTTCCAAGGAGCAGGTTTTCAGATGCCCCTTTCCCCACCTGAGACTCTGAAGAATGGCAGCTACCCAGGAGATCACAGAATCGTAGAGTTGGAAGGGGCCATTCAGGCCATCTAGTCCAACCCCCTGCTCAACGCAGGATCAGCCCTAAGCATCCTAAAGCATCCAAGAAAAGTGTGTATCCAACCTTTGCTTGAAGACTGCCAGTGAGATCAGCAATGCCAACCTCTTTGAGCCTACAAGGACATTTGGAATTTTGAGTGTCACACAGATAAGGTTTCCCCAGGAGTTGGGGAGTCAAACAGATCACCTCCCTCAAACAACCTAGGAAGAAAGAGAGCCAGAAAAGGGAATGGAGCCACACACAGTGTAAGGGAAAGCCACATGTTGACCACTCCTCCTGATGCTCCTCATTTTAAGGAGGCAGCCATTAACAAGCCCATCTGAAAACCTCTGTGAGCACCCTGGGAAATTTTGACATAATTTTGGGCACCATGTTGGGGAACCCTGCAGCAGATGCTAGTGGGTTAGATGGCCCAGTGAAGTCCCCTTTGCCAGGCACTGTGTATAAATTACTACCAGAGTACATTGTTGGACCCCAATGATGTGTGAACCCTTGCCCCAGGGAACAGGTGTTTCTTGGAGGAAGTTATTCAGTTCTTGACCACTGTCAGGAGAGAGCAAGGGATGCAATGGCTTCTTTAGCTGACCTCTCCATCCCTTCTATATTCAGTCTGCACCAAAGAAGAGCTTTTTACAGGAAGGCTTTGGCCACGAATTTCCAGCCTGCAGCTTCTTGCTTGCTAACCCAGCAGGCTGCAGGAGAACCCAAGTTCCAACCAGACTTCCCAAGGAGATCTTTCTATCAGAGACCTAACTAAGACCACCCACAGCCCCTTGGCATAATTGGAACTGCTGGTGGTCGGGCCTGAGAGCTGTTTATTGGTCTGGGACAGGGCTTCCTGCCGTTTGAAGAAATCCAGCATGTGCCTTTTGCACTCTGCTATTGTGGGCAGGGAGACGCCTCCCCGCTCTTGAGATGGTGTGCCCCAAAGTCAGACTGTAGTTGTGGGCCTGGCGCAGAATGGCCTGAGGTTTGGGACCTGTCCAGGCTCTCTGCACAAAAAAACCTGAGGATCTTCCAGCTCAGCCGCTGTTGGGGCGGCATAAAAGAGACCACTCAGCACAGTTCGCTGTTCACAAACATATCACCCACTTAGACACGACTCAAGATCTTGTTTCTAGTGAGGGAAATTCCTAAAGACCGGAGGACAGCCAAGATTTCATGGCCATGAGACTCTTTCTTGACCTCACCGTGAAGCCTCAGAATAGACACTATTCAGCAAAACTTTTCCAGAAGAAGAGGACTAGGAGGGAAAAAAATCCAGGGGCACCAGTTGCCATGGGAGTAGGGCAATAGGCCACTGTCTGTTCCTTTGGATAAGGAGGACTAGCCTCTTGAGTTGGTTTGATGTAGGACTGAGCAGACTAGAGTTGCCAACTTCCAGGTGGCACCTGGAGATCTCCAGCCCTTACAGTGAATCTCCAGATGTCCAAGATGGCTGCTTTGGAGGCTGGACTTTATGGTATTATACCCCGCTGAAGTCTCTCCCCTCCATAACTCCCCTTCCCGCGCTCTGCACCCAAATCGCCAGGTATTTCATCATCTCAAGTTCTAGTTTAAGACTGGACAGACCCACGTTCAGAGCTCTGAAGCCAAGGGCAGCCTTGGCTCACTCCATCTCTTTTTCTTGCAGCCTGTCCTTCCTAACAGGGTTTATTTATTTATTTGTTTGTTTGTTTATTTCACATTTATATACCGCCTTCCTCTAAGGCTATGGGGATAAAACCCATGTAAGGTCAATGAAGAAATGTTTGCCACATCTTCTCACTGTATTTCTTTATTAACAGTAGCAATATACATATTGGTTTCGCAAATTTTGGCTTTTTCTGCTGAAAACAGTTATATACAGAATTTTATAATATTCATTATTGTATATTACCGCAAAGCTAGCATACTCTTCCTGTGGCAAAAATGTCTTCATTGACCTCACATGGTTCCTCCCCCCCATTTATTTATTTATCTACCACTCCCCAAAGGCTCCTGGTGGGTTATAAATGTCAGATATAATCTAAAAAATCCCATTAAAACTCCTGACATAAAACCCATAAAATACAATATCAACAGTATAAAATAAAGATATGGCGGAAACATCGTCCCATCCCTAACAACCCCAGCAATGCCTCTGGGGGGGGGGAAGGAGAAGGGTGAGGAGGCGACAGATGGAACTCGCAAGCCGCCACTCCTATAGGGGGGCCATGATCGTCCTTGCCAATCCCAGCCTCAACCGTAGACCTGGTGGAAGAGCTCCGTTTTGCAGGCCCTGCGGAATGCTGAAAGCTCCCGCAGGGCCTGCAGCATCTCTGGGAGCTCATTCCACCAGGTCGGGGCCAGGACCGAAAAGGTCCTGTTCACCGTGTACTCCTTTTCTTTTTCTACCTCACAGGGTTGCCATGTCTGGGCTTGACTTGAAACTGTTGTGAATGGATGAGGCCATCCAATCCCTTTCAAGAGAGCTGTTGTTGATCTGTGCCTGGTGGAAATCATGTCCGTCCTGGAAAATACGTCCCCTCCCAGATCTTCATCTGATCTCACTCTCTTCCCCCCTCACACATTTTGCCTTTGGCTGAGCTGTGGCTGGCAGCCCGGGGCCTCTTGGAACTTCTCCTGCTTCAGGTCGAGCTTTCGTTAAAGCTGGAGCATGAGAGAATGAAATCTCTGGCTAAGCTGCCAGCAGAAAGTTGCACTAAGAGGAAATAGGAGAAGGATGGACAGAAAGAGTCACCTGTGAATTCTGAGTAAATTTCCATTCAGAAATGGTTCGTTGTCAAAATGGCCTGATCCTGATCTTTCTGTCCTTAGGGCACCTGGGTTATAAACGTGGAATGTGGAATCTAGCACCGTATTCAGTATCCTGAGAATTTAAGCTTTAAAAAATATACGTTTCAAGTCCTCTAAACGTATACAAAGGCTTTCCTAGAAGGGAGTTGCCTCTTGAAACTCAGAAACAGAGTAATTCACAGTAATCAGTGTTCTTCATAAATTTGGTCCCTCTGGCAAAAACATAATAATTATATATAAATAATCTCCATTTGCAATGTCTGTTAATGTGTCTTTTGTTGGCGCAAGGGTTTCCTTAGCATCGCACACCCCTGAACCCTGTCTGATAGCCCTTCCAATCCAGCTGGTGCTCTGTCTTACTTTGATTGTCACATGCAGTCAACAGTGGTTTGTTTAAACTGTGATTGTCTAAGTCACAAATCCCAGTTTGTGCATAAGCCTCAATGTGACCATTTTCCCTTCTGTCCTCCACCCTTCAGGGAAGACACCTTCCCTCTATTGCATCCTCTATGAGCCACTACAAGGGTCATTGCCAGTCAATACAATAAGGTTCATGATTTCAGCTGTCACAGTAGCCTGCAGTTAGCACAAACTGTGGTTAACAAACCAGCTACAAGCCCTGGTTTGTTTGGCCATCTGAATGCAGAAATTACAATGAACCAGGGTTTTATAAATCATGAGCTAGTGTAGCCTTTCTCAACTTTTTTTACTGTTGAGAACCCCCGAAAATATTCTTCAGGCTTTGAGAAACTCCAGAAGTGGCGCAATCATGCAGAATAGGGTTGGGAAGCACAGCTGTGTTTACGCCCACCTGGGGCCCCTCCCCTTCAGGCCCATCATTGGCCATTGGGGGCGTATGATATGACCACATATGGTCATAATATCTGATAAAAGTTCAACAAACTTTAAAAATATATTAAAAAACTAATTAATCCCCACCCATTTGGGAAACCCCCCTTCAAGGATCGCTGCCTTGTTGTGGCAAGGGGGCTTGCGTAGTTCAGTGAAGCTATGAGCTATACCGTGCAGGGTCACCCAAGACGGACAGGTCATAGCTGAGAGCTCTGACAAAAGGTGATCCACTGGAGAAGGAAATGGCAAACCACTCCAGTATCTTTGCCATGAAAACTCTATGGACAGTTCCAATAGGCATAACGATATGACACCGGAAGATGAGCCCCTCAGGTCGGAAGGTGTCCAATATGCTACTGGGGATGAGCAGACGGCTAGTACGAGTAGCGCCAGAATGAATGAAGCGGCTGGGCCAAAGCCGAAAGGACGCTCAGTTGTGGAAGTAACTGGTGGCGAAAAGACAGTCCGATGCTGTAAAGATTTTTATTCCATAGGAACCTGGAACGTGAGATCCGTGAATCAAGGCAAGCTGGACGTGGTCAAACAAGAAATGACAAGACTGAACATCGACATTTTAGGAATCAGTGAACTAAAATGGACAGGAATAGGTGAATTTAATTCAGATGACCATCAGGTATACTACTGTGGACAAGAATCTCGCAGAAGAAATGGAGTAGCCTTCATAATCAATAAGAGAGTAGGAAAAGCAGTCTTGGGATACAATCCCCAAAATGACAGAATGATCTCAGTTCGAATCCAAGGCAAACCATTCAACATCACAGTGATCCAGGTCTATGCCCCAACCACTGCTGCTGAAGAGGATGAAGTTGATCAGTTCTATGAAGCCCTACAAGACCTTCTAGAAGCAACGCCAAAAAATGATGTGCTTATCATCATGGGGGATTGGAATGCTAAAGTAGGAAGCCAAAAGATAACCGGGATAACAGGCAAGTTTGGCCTTGGAGTACAAAATGAAGCAGGGCACAGGCTGGTAGAATTTTGTCAAGAGAATACAATGGTCATAGCAAACACTCTTTTCCAACAACCCAAGAGACGACTCTACACATGGACATCACCAGACGGTCAACACAGAAATCAGATTGACTATGTGCTCTGCAGCCAAAGATGGAAAAGTTCTATCCAGTCAATAAAAACAAGACCAGGAGCTGATTGTGGTTCAGATCATGAGCTTCTTGTTGCAAAATTTAGGCTTGAAGAAAGTAGGGAAAAGCACTAGGCCACTCAGGTATGAACTAAATCATATCCCCGACGAATACACAGTAGAGGTGACAAATAGATTTAAGGAATTAGATCTGATAGACAGAGTGCCTGAAGAACTATGGACGGAGTTTCGCAACATTGTACAAGAGGTAGCAACTAAAACAATCCCAAAGAAAAAGAAATGCAAGAAATCAAAATGGCTGTCTGAGGAAGCTTTACAAATAGCTAAGGAGAGAAGGGAAGTGAAAGGCAAGAGAGAAAGAGAAAGATACACCCAATTGAATGCAGAGTTCCAGAGAAAAGCTAGAAGAGATAAGAATGCCTTTTTAAATGAACAGTGCAAACAAATAGAAGAAAACAATAGAATGGGGAGGACCAGAGATCTTTTCAAGAAAATTGGAGATATGAAGAGAACGTTTCATGCAAAGTTGGGTATGATAAGGGACCAAAATGGTAGGGACCTCACAGAAGCAGAAGAGATTAAACAAAGGTGGCAAAATTATACAGAACAACTATACAAGAGCGAGCTTAACATCCCTGATGACCACACTGGGGTAGTTACTGACCTGGAGCCAGACATCCTGGAATGTGAAGTCAAATGGGCCTTAGGAAGTCTGAGCAACAATAAAGCTAGTGGTGGTGACAGCATTCCAGTTGAACTATTCAAAATCTTAAAGGACGATGCAGTAAAAGTGCTACATTCAATATGCCAGCAAATTTGGAAAACTCAACAATGGCCACAGGATTGGAAAAGGTCAGTTTACATTCCAATCCCAAAGAAGGGCAATGCCAAAGAATGTTCAAACTACCGCACCATTGCACTAATTTCTCATGCTAGCAAAGTTATGCTCAAAATCCTACAAGCTAGGCTCCAGCAATATGTGGACCGAGAACTTCCAGAAGTACAGGCAGGATTTCGAAGAGGCAGAGGAACTAGAGATCAAATTGCCAACATACGCTGGATCATGGAGAAAGCTAGGGAGTACCAGAAGAACGTCTACTTCTGCTTCATTGACTATGCTAAAGCCTGTGATTGTGTGGAGCACAACAAATTGTGGCAAGTTCTTAAAGAGATGGGAATACCAGAGCATCTTATTTGTCTCTTGAGAAATTTATATGCAGGTCAAGAAGCAACAGTGAGAACTGAACATGGAATCACTGACTGGTTCAAAATTGAGAAAGGAGTTCGGCAAGGCTGTATACTGTCGCCTTGCCTATTTAACTTGTATGCCGAGCACATCATGAGAAATGCGGGATTAGAGGAGTCACAAATTGGGATCAAGATTGCAGGGAGAAATATCAACAACCTCAGATATGCAGATGATACCACTCTAATGGCAGAAAGTGAAGAGGAACTAAAGAGCCTGTTGATACGGGTGAAGGAGGAGAGTGCAAAGGTTGGCTTGAAACTCAACATCAAGAAAACAAAGATCATGGCATCCGGCCCTCTCAATTCCTGGCAAATAGATGGGGAAGAAATGGAGATAGTGACAGATTTTATTTTCCTGGGCTCCAAGATCACTACAGATGGGGACTGCAGCAAAGAAATTAAAAGACGCTTGCTCCTGGGGAGGAAAGCTATGGCAAATCTAGACAGCATCCTAAAAAGCAGAGACATCACCCTGCCAACAAAAGTGCGTTTAGTCAAGGCTATGGTATTCCCAGTTGCAATGTATGGCTGCGAAAGTTGGACCATAAGGAAGGCCGAGCGTCAAAGAATTGAGGCTTTTGAACTCTGGTGCTGGAGAAGACTCTTGCGAGTCCCTTGGACTGCAAGGCGAACAAACCGGTCAGTCCTAGAGGAGATCAACCCTGACTGCTCTTTAGAAGGCCAGATCCTGAAGACGAAACTCAAATACTTTGGCCACCTCATGAGAAGGAAGGACACCCTGGAGAAGAGTCTAATGCTGGGAGCGATCGAGGGCAAAAGAAGAAGGGGACGACAGAGAATGAGGTGGCTGGATGGAGTCACTGAAGCAGTAGGTGCAAACTTAAATGGACTCCGGGGAATGGTAGAGGACAGGAAGGCCTGGAGGATCATTGTCCATGGGGTCGCGATGGGTCGGACACGACTTCGCACATAACAACAACATAACAACAACATTTGGGAAACCCTTCCAGGGTTTCATGAAACCCTAGTTGAGAAAAACTGAACAAACTAGTGTGATGTCTGAATGTAGCTTGAATGGCAGGGAGGTTCAAGAGTTTTATATGTGTGTGAATGTCGGTAGCTGGGTCATGGGGTTTTGTTTGCCTTTCTATCTAGGTATTTATACCTGGCTTTCTCCTCATTCGATATCCAAAGCAGCTTGCAATATCCTTCTTCCCTCCTCCATTTTATCCTCACAACAACCTTGTGAGTTAGTTTAGGCTGAAAGGGAGTGGCTGGTCTCAGTGAGTCTCCATCCTACATCTGAGTCTGATGTTCCAAGCACTGCACCTTGCTGGCATCCACTGGCATGTCCAAGACAGCGCAAGTACCTGCTGGAGAAGACTTGTGCGTCAAAAGGGTGGCAAGGGAAGCCAGAGCCCGAAACAGGGGGAGCAAATGCATTCGTTCAGCCTGTCCAATTTACAACTGAGAAGACAGCAAATGCGCAGACTGGCAAATCAGAAGCTGTATCAGAGTGTGATGTCTGAGGAGGAACTGGAGGTTGGTTGGTGGAGCAGGATTAAAAGAAGCCCAGGGGCTTTGAAGGACAGCGTATCAGTGATTGTGTGCTGCCCTTTGACAGGAATCTCTTTCAGCAGTGGGCCAAATACAGGGACCAGTCTGTTTCACTCAGCTTTGGCTGTAGCGACTGGCACAAGCTCGATAAGCAGAGATACCTGTTTCCCATTACCGGTAACAAGAAACTTTTTAATGGGGTGCCAGGGGTAGAAACCAGGGAATTTTGCACGCAAAGCACATGGTTTGCCACAGAAAGGAGAAACATGATGAAGTCCATGCCTGTTTCATAGTGTACTGATTGTTTTGCAAAATACCCAGCTTGGAGCCCTCTGCTAAGATTACCCATGCTACTGAAAGCTGTGAGTTGCACTCTGTCCTGGTGAGGAAGACGCGCTTCCAGTGCTGGGCCTTCCCTCCATCTTCGAAGGGTTCCGCTTCAGATGACTACCCTTGAGCCATGTAGAAGAAACAACATGCAAGAGCCAGTTTTGAAATCTGTCAGTCAGTCTGCATGAAAAAGTGACTAGTGCAGCTTTCATCCACTGTAGTGATTTTCACCACTACCAAGTTGTTATAAACGGCACATCTGCCACAATCTCGATTTGAAATCCTGCACGAGCTCTCATGTCTTTTGTTCCATTTATCAACCCAAATCAACCCAAATCATCTTCACCTCCTTTCCTAACAGGCAAAAGCTGTACATAAGCTAGGAAACCGCAGTGCGGGACAATACAAAATGCAAGGGAACCGCTAACTCGCTGGCTGGAAGGAACTGGTGGGATATGGTGAATGCAAACTAAACATGATTCAGCACAACCAGGCAGCTGCCAAAAGAAGAGAATGTTATTTTTGGGACGTATTTACAAAAGAGTCAGAACAAGTTCTGCTCTGCTTAGCATTGTTTAGGCCTTGGCTGGAAGAGAGACTCCACCCTTGAAGAAAGGCTGACCAAGTTCAGGGGTAAAAACCAAGTTAAACAGGATGATGAACACAGTTAGCACTTTCTGTCCCACCCTCCCTCCAAGGAGCTCAAGGCATCATGTATGGCTGCCCTCTCTTTTATCCTCACAACAGCCATGTGAGGTAGGCTAAGCGGAGAGAGAAGAATTGGCTGACAGTCATTTAGTGAGGACCACTTGGGAAACCTTTCAAACCAAGGTCTCCAAAACCCTAACCATACTCAAACCATTAGTCCACATAGGCTTTCTGGGAGGATGAATAAGCAAACACACAGTTGCAAATTAAAGGAGATTAGCATCGGTTCTTGACGTATAAGATTCCCATCTGTTTAGTCTAGGGGTTCCCAAAGTGGGCAGTATGCTTCCTCTGGGTGGTCTGCCATCCCACTGCGGACCAGAGCTAATCCTGGAGGAGGAAAAACTATCTTCAGAAGGTTGGCTGGATGGGGTCATATTCCAGTTGAGCTCCTTCGCCTCCTTGGACCCTGTCTTTCTTTTGTAATCAATAAATCTTTATTTGCAACTTAGCTCCAACTAACTTAGGAGAATGAAAGCACGGAAAAAGAATAAATTGAGGGGTGGAGTTTCCCTCCACTCCTAATCAGGCTTTAGTTAATTCTTTACTATCTAGTTTACTACACTTTCCTAGGCTGCATCCCAGATTTCCAGGAATTTCTTAACCCGGGGTTGGCAACCCTTCCCCAAAAGTCTCCATCTTTGACAAGCTGGAAAAGTCTTCTCCTGCTTCCTCCTGGCCATGGGATTTTCCATTGCTTGCCTTACACTCTGGCTCTCTGTCTGTCTCTGTCTCTGTCTTCCTCCCCAATGAGGGCCTAAATGGCTTTTTCAAAGTTTGGGAACCTGTGGTTTAGTCTGTTATAAGGTTGCCAGCCCCACCCCCCCCACACACACACACCCAGCCCCAGTGGGTGATGGGAGGGTGGCTGGATCCAGGTTGGAAGATTCTTGGCGATTTGTGGATAGAGCCTAGGGAGAACAGGGACTTCATTGTGGGACATTCCCACAGAGTACACCTTCCAAAGCATCCATGTTCTCCTGGGGAACTGATCTCTGTACTTTGGAGATGACGTACAATTCCAGGGGATTCCTCAGGTCCCCTTAGGAGGCTAGTGTCCCTACTTTGTGGATGGATTAATGAAGCCAGTTGGACACGATCTAGTACCATCTTTGAGGCACCACATGCCTGCTTTTAAAACTCTTTGAATTTGTTTATTATTACATTTATATACCACCCTCCCCTGAGGCTCAGGGTGGTTTACATGGAACACAGCAGAATAGAACAAAACAGACAAATTAGTAGTCATGGTAATAGTAATAACAGTAATAACAATAGAACAAATAGTACAGTTGAACATTAAAACAATAATTAAAACAGCAATTTACGCTGAAGCATACTGACGGACCCGTGGCTGGTTGGATTCCTGCAAAGAGATTCATGGGAGGGGGGCTCGAGGGCCAGTGGAAGGCGTTGATTCAAGTTGACCTCAACCAAATGCTTGGCCGAAGAGCTCCCTTTTGCAGGCCCTGCGGAACTGCTCTGAGTTGTGTTTGTAACTGGCAGGGGAGATGAAAACAACGTGTCTTCCTTTGAGGAGAGTTTCTTGGGATGCTGTCTCAGCAAACCACGGAAGTCCACGATTGTAAAGTTACAGCCCTGAGTTCAAGGTCACCGAAAACAGATGAGAATGTTGTCAAACTTTTCAAATTTTCTTTGCAGTTTTTAAGAAGGTGGACTCTATAGCTTATGACGTTACCTCAGCTCAGACATACTATGAGAAGAAAATAGAGTCGGTCCAGGGGAACCTTCAGGAACTGGGTAAGTGTGCTATTTCCCGTATGAGATTCACCTGTATTGTATGCTCATCAGTGGATGGAGCAGGGGGTGAAAAGAAAAACTAGTTCCAAAGGTTCTGCAATTATTAGATAGAATAGAGATCCTCAAACCTTTTCAGCCTGGGTGCCAGAAAAGGCACTATGGGTCCCAAAGGCTATGCATTGGGGACCCTACAAGAGAGCATAAATTTGCATCTTTGATAATAGCTATATAATTTAAATATTTATTATCAAATTAATTCTTCAGATTTACATTTCTTCCAATACTGGATGTTTAGCCTGGAATTGCCTTGATTCATTCACTCAGTTTGAATGGAGAATTCAAAGAACATCATCAGCAAATTGGTATTTCCCCCTCTGTCATTTCTTTTCCCTACAAAAGAAATCTGACACAATTTCAGCACCAGGCAGTCAACTGTTAATAGTCAAAACACTGTTGAGGTTTCTCAGGGCTACTGTCTCTTTAAATTTTCCTCCTTTTCTCCTTCCTGCTTAGCTTCTTGCTTCCTGTGCTCTCTTATTTATCACACGGGATGCCTGTGTAATATAGCCAGAGGATCTTGTCTGGCTTCCAGGCAATAGAGGTTCAGAGGTGGTTTGCCACTGCCTGGCTACACGTCATGACCTTGATATTCCTTGGAGGTCACCCTTTCTGGCAGAATAAATAAAGGAGGGTAAAGAGTTCTTAGAAAGAACCCATGGAGAACTTTTCGGAGGGCAACTGGGAGAGGTGGGAAAGGTGTCTCACCAATTAGAGGAGAACCCAATTTAAGGAGTCAGCAAATGGAAGAATGTTACCCAGAGGTGTCAAAAAATAAGATGTTCTGCCCCTCTGATATTCAGAAATCGTTTCCAGGATCTGCCTGTAGACAGTGACTCTGGACCACAGGAACAAGGGCTATTCCCCCAACTCCCCTGAAGCTCAGAAGATGTTTCACAGGCCCCTGTGGATGAGAGGATACCTCTTTTGCTCCCTAATATGTTAGGACTAGGAGATGTGTGCTGGTAATTGGGGATTCCCTACTGAGAGAAGGAGAAGCCAAAGTGTGTCAACCAGACTTGTTGTCTCAGAAGGCATGCTGTCTACCTGGTGCAAGAATCAAGGATGTCATGGAAAGGGTAGAAAGACTTGTAAAGCCCAAGGACAGATATCCCTTCCTGCTCATTCACCTGAGATCAAATGAGACTGCCCAGTGCAGTGTGGAGCATATGAAGCAAGTCTATGTGGCCTTGGGGGAAAAAAGTGAAGGACTTGGGAGCTCAGGTTGTGTTGTTGGTGGTTCTTCCTGTTAATGCCCAAGGCTTAGGAAGGGAAAGAAAAATAATGCAGTTAAATGACTGGCTATGGCATTGGTGACATCAGGAAAGTTTTTGGGTTTTGGACCATGGATCAAGCTACCGTGATGAGGTTCTTCTGTTGGGAAATGTTTTGCACCTCACAAGGGTAGGAAAAAATGTCTTTGCGAAGCGTCTTGGTGATCTGGTGAGGAGGGCTTTAAACTAAGTCCAAGCAAGATGTACATTCAAAGCCTAGTTCGATGAAGATAACTGTAGATGGGAACACTGCAGATTTAAAGGGAATGGCACATGAGGAGGGAACTATTAACATAAGAAAGTGAATTTCCTCCAGGCCATGCTCAATTCTGGAGATTTTTGATGGAGGGATCACTTGGG
The DNA here is from genome assembly GCF_049243985.1 of Paroedura picta. Classification (NCBI taxonomy): domain Eukaryota; kingdom Metazoa; phylum Chordata; class Lepidosauria; order Squamata; family Gekkonidae; genus Paroedura; species Paroedura picta. The sequence continues at coordinate 27,835,103 of NC_135369.1, read as the reverse complement.
CGTGGAATCGGAGTCACTGTGAGTGGGTAGGTAGTTGTGAGTTCCTGCATTGTGCAGGGGGACTGAATAACCATGGGGATCCCTCCCAATTCTATGATTCTAAGACGTTTCAGCAAAAGAGGAGTCGCTTAAGTCAGGAGGAGACTGCTGGAGCCAGAGGAAAACCTCACCACGAGCAGAATGAAATCCTAAAACCCAGCCCACAAGATGGAGAGCAGACCCCTTCCCAAGGGACAGGGCCCAAGGTGACCCAGGGCTCCCCTCTTCCTTTCCTCACCACAGTGATCCACGGTTTTCACAAGCTTTTTAAAAACCCACTCAATTGAGCTATTAAAATAAAAGATCGCTATAAAACAAGAAGAGTGTGCCAACCTCCCACTGGAGCAGCTGAAAATAACCGCAAGTAGTGATTTTTTTTGTTTGTTTTTAGCAATTACAATGCCTTGGAAAGAAAAAAATAGTTTTGTTTTTATTGGCTGCTAGAAGGCACACAAAGATGAGCTTCCTTAGAGGGAAAGTACTACAAAAATGGACAGTAGGTTCAAAAAGCCGACTATTTCTTTGCAGCATTGAGTGTGTTTTGAGTAAAGAGCAAAATGAAATCCCAAGAGTCAGGATGATGGATCAGTTATAGTGTCAGACCACTTGGTACAAATTCCCACTCTGCCATGGAAGCTTGGTGGGTGATCTGAGACCACTTACACTCTCCCAACCACATAAGGGCCTATTATGCACCGGTGTTTTCCCTTGCGTTCATTCTGCATGTTAATTTGGTTCTATTTTTATTTTTCCTCCCTTGAGCACCCAGTTCACTTTCTGGTCACCTGTTTCCCCAGGTTTTCTGAGAGTAGCTTTGTGGCGCTTCGTCTTGCTTTGCTTCCAAGCTGAAAGTAATTCAGGGGAAAGAGCAAGCAAGGAGCCAGCCATGCAGAGACTGGCCAAGCCTGTCCCCTTCACCAGCTCTGTGGCTGGAGACTTCTTAGCTGCCTGCCCTCAGGCTGGACCCCCGATGGGCATGGGTGGATGGGTAGTGGGAGGGGGCTTTCCAGAGTCACTGACTGGATCCCAGAGATCTGTTCTGCTAAGGGACATTTTCCTCCGCAATGCAAAGCCTTCCTCTAACTCCTCCTTACAGACAAACAAGAAAAACCTTACGATTGCTTGACACCCGCCAGGAGACCAGTTCATATCATTCCACAAAGCAGATGTTATGGCCAGACACTAGAGTTCTGTGGTCTGGCACACAACTGGAGCAATTTCCTCTTCATTAGCACAAACATCAAGGGCTGTAGCTCAGTGGTTGGTTCCATGCCTCGTATGCAGAAGGTCCCATGTTCAGTTCTGTGCATCTCCTAATAGGAGCTCAAGTAACAGCTCTTGGGAAAGACTTTTCTCTATGTGACTGTTCTCTACAACAGACCAGAGTTAGGGGGAGTCATGGCAGAGTGTTAGAACTTCTACTACTCATGCAGAAGGTCTCAAGTTCAATCCTTGGCATCTCCAGATAAAGGAGCAAGAGCAAGCGATGTGCAAGATTTCTACCTGAGATCCTGGTGAGCTGCAGTCAGTAAAAACAGACTTTTCAGTGGATGTATATTGAAAGGGAGTGAACACCAGTGCATTGCCTCCCTTGGGAATCCCAGCTTGTGAGCACATAGTCTATATGTGTAGATTTCTGTCCTATGTCCATTTCTGTCCTATCTTTGCACATAGACTCCATGCTCATAAGTCTGCAGTCATGCAGGGGGGATGGATAGGCACCTGCGCAAGCACCGAGTCATGTCTGACGCTTGGGGTGACGCCCTCTAGCGTTTTCATGGCAGACTCAAAACGGGGTGGTTTGCTAGTGCCTTCCCCAGTCATGACCGTTTACCCCCAGCAAGCTGGGTACTCATTTTACCGACCTTGGAAGGATGGAAGGCTGAGTCAACCTTGAGCCAGCTGCTGGGATTGAACTCCCAGCCTCATGGGCAGAGCTTTCAGACTGCATGACTGCTGCCTTACCACTCTGCGCCACAAGAGGCTCTTCCTCTGCTGCCCCTAGATGCAGTGATTTCAACCTGCCTAGTGCCATCTGCTGAGGGCTAGTGCAAACGCAGCTTCATGTGTTGACAAACAGAGAGTACTAAGCCAGAAGGGCCAGCAGTTTGACTGTGTACAAGGCAGTGTTAACTGTTAGAAAAATCTTTTCTCACAGCTCTTTCCCCAAAGAAAGTGATCCACAGACTCCAAGTTGTGGAGTTTCTTTTTTCTTTGCTGGATTTTCAGACCTGTTGGAAGACTTTTCTTTTCCAAAACTTTGAAAACTCATGTTTCAATACACTGATGTTCTTTGAGAGGTTTCTTAGAATGCTGCTAGGATGTTTTCCAAAATAATATGCATGGCTATTTATTTAGTCTCACTGTTTTTCAGCGATCCTGGTCTTTATGGTCTACTTCTGACTATTCTACTGCTTTTAATATTTTAATTTAGATCATATCCTATATTTTTATATATATGTTTCAATTTCCCTAAGTCCTCCTTGGACCAGATCAGTAGGATAAAAAATATTATAAATGAATGAATGAAGTTTCAGCTCAAAGCCTTTGTGCTGACCGCTTGGGGCAAATCTGCTGATCTTTGCTTGGCACGAAGGTTGACATTTAGCCAGATTTTGCAAGGTATTGGTAACAGGGGAAACAAACCAGAAGACCTCTCTGAGACAGCCTTCAGGGTGAAGTGTAAAACATCTGTTTCGCTGTTAGGCAAGAAATGAAAGCATCTTTTCTGTGTGTGAGTGAAATCATTTGTGACAATCAGCAAACTGTGGTTAGTTTTTCATCAGTCAGCAAATGTTGGATGAAATTTACAAGCGTCTGCAAATGATCAGCACATGTGTGACTCATTGAAGCTGGGGGGGGGAGGATGGAAGCTAGTTTAAATAGATATTTCTGGCTGTGTGGGACAGAATCAAGCAAGGAGCCATTGCTGAGTGGTACAAGGCCTTGCTATGATTGTTCTGGTCCCAGATTCAATCCTTTGCCTCTGCAGCTAAGGGGTGTTAGGGCAAGGGGAAGTTTCCTTGTGTATGTGACCTTGGAGAAAGGCTGCCATTCAGAGACGATAGTATTGCAGGGGACAAGTCAATGGTCAAACTCAGTATAAGGCAGTCAGAGAGTTGGTGTAGTGGTTAGAATAGCCTTTCTCAACTTCTTTACCATTGAGAAACTCCTGAAACATGCTTGAGGCTTCGAGAAACCCCAGAAGTAGCATGATCATATAGAATAAGGTTGGGAAGCAGAGCCGTGTACACACCCAACCAGGAACACTCTGCTTCCCAACCCTCCAGGCCTGTCATTTGGGGGGGGGGGGCAGGTCGACATGATCATATATGGTCATATCACCTGATAGAGTTTCAACAAATTGAAAAAATATATTAAAAGATAACTCCTACCTATTCAGAAAACCCTTCCATGGTCATCAAGAAACCCCAGGGTTTTACAAAACCCTGGCTTAGAAAGCTTGGGTTACAGTGTTGGACTTGGGAGACTGGAGTTCAAATAATGCAGTTCACTTGGATGCTCTTGAGCCCTACACTGGGTTTTTTCACATTCTTGTTTTCTTTGATTTAAATTCTGTTTCTCGGTATGTGTCCCATCCCCGTCCCCCCTCCCCCCCCCATCCCATGATCAACATAACACAAGTTTATGCCAGGCATAAAAACCAGCAGTTTGGGCTTTTCTGCACTCATGGACTTTCCTCACTGGTAAATTCCTTTTCCACGTGTGTTTTGCTCCCTCTAGTGGCCAGTTTGCTATCCCATAGGTTTCTGTCCAACATATCTCCCTGTAGATTTAAATTGCATGTTTTTATGCCAGACATAAATCTGTGTGATATTGAATTGACAACTAGAGGGTGAAAAACACATGCAGAACAAGGGTAAAACCCCAAAGAAACAAGAATTTACAAGCGAGGGAAATGAGAATGCAGAAATCTAAATCCACCTCTTGGTTTTGTTATAAGGGTAAAATGGTTTATGGCTATGGGGATGGATGGGGAAAAATGTGATAGATAGCTGTGTATGATTTCAGTCCTAACCTTGCCATTAGAATCTCGATCCTAAACCAAAACACAACTGATATTCCCAGAATGCTCTGCTGTATGTGCATTCATGGAATTCCATCATATTCAGTTCCCTCTGTGATGCTGGTGGTTATAAATGGGGGGCTCAATCCAGCTTCCTGTGGATAGCTGCCTTCTGGCTGTCCTCAAAGAAAGAGAAGAAACTGCACTTCGTATCCACTGCTCCAGGCCATGATTATAGTTCTTGCATTGTGTGTCTGCAGTCCTTTAAACCATGCTTTCCACCACTTAAACCATGCTCTCCACTCTTCTGTGTCCAGATCAGAATTCTCCAGGCAACTGTTCCTTCTGTCATGACACAGGCCAGCTGGGCCAAGAAATCAGCAAACTGCAGGAGGAGCTGGAGGAGATCCAGAAGAAACTCTTAGCCCAGGACGTGCTCCTCGATCGCACAGCTCAAGCCCACCAAAAGCTATCGTCCACCAACAAAGAGATCACTGGTGATGTGGATGGTTGCTCTTTAGCCATTCAGCAGGTCAACCAGAGTGTGAGTCTCTTCCTAGCCCAGGTGCAAGGTTGGCAGGCAGCCACCTCTGAGCTGGGCAGTTCACTGAAGGAGTTGTCACAGGAGCGGTTTGACATTGAGGCTGCCGTGCAGCAGATGAACTTCACTGTGGGGCAGACCTCCAACTGGATACACGTCATCCAGAGGAAGACGGATGAGGAGACGCTGACGCTGCAGAAGATCATGACCGAGTGGCAGAACTACACCCGGATCTTTGGCGGCTTGCGAGCGACCTCTGCCAAAACCGGGGATCTGGTTAAGAGCATCCAGACCAGCCTGGGTATCGCTTCACAAAGGATCAGCCAGAATTCGGAAGGGATGCACGACCTGGTCCTCCAGGTGATGAATCTGCAGTTACAGCTGGACAACATCTCCTCCTTCCTGGACGACCACGAGGAAAACATGCACGACTTTCAGTACCATACCCGATACACCCAGAACCGGACAGCTGAGCGCTTTGAAACCTTGGAAGGCCGCATGACGTCCCATGAAATCGAAATCAACACTATCTTCACCAACATTAATGCCACCGACAGCCACGTCCACAGCATGCTCAAGTATCTGGATGATGTGCGGCTCTCTTGCACACTGGGCTTCCACACACATGCGGAGGAGCTCTACTACCTAAACAAATCAGTCAGCCTCATGTTGAGCACCACGGACCTCCTACGGGAACGTTTCAGTCTGCTCAGTGCCCGGCTGGACTTTGACATCCGCAACCTCTCGATGATCATGGAGGAGATGAAGACGGTCGACACCCGACATGGAGAGATCCTTCGGAATGTCACCATCTTACGAGGTGAGGAACAGCATGGTGGGAAATGAAGCAGGGATAAAGTGAGATTTCAAGCCTAGAGGGATTTTGGAGCCACAGTTTCTAAACTGTCATTCCTTGTGCCTAGTAGAAAGAAGATGCCTCGGTTGATGTTGGTTCAACTGAGCAACCCAGGGAAGACATAGTGGCTAGAGCAGGGATCCCCCAATCCTTTTAAACCTGCAGGCACCTCGGCAAGTTTGACACACGGTAGAGAGCACAACCACAAAATGGCTTCCAGAGGAGGCAGAGCCAACCACAAAAGATCAAGGAGTTAAGTTATGCACAACTCTAGTATAACGCTTTAACATTTCAGGCAGAAGCTCTGCTTAACAGCATGTCTTTCAGAACGAACATGTTGTTTTAAAATACTGCCTTGCTTTTGCACTGCTTACCTCCAGTCACACAGGGAAGGTCCTCGTGCTGTGGTGGCCGCTGCTGTCAAGAACAACTTTTAAAAAGATCTGCCCAGCCAATTGGTTCTCCAGTGGCCAATCAAGAATCCTGCTGGATTAAAGCCCCCACCTGCCCCATTCTAAAAATACTTGGCTGGTACCAGGAAAGGTGTTAGTGGGCACCACGGCACCTGCCTATGATCCTGAAACCCCAATTTACTTGGACCCCGATGTGGCTTTTGAGTGACTTCCCTCCCTCACTAGGCACTTGTAAGGCCCCCAGACCAGGTTCAGACTTGGGATCGGGCCTGGTTTCCAGACAGCAGCCTTTTCCTTGGCGTTGTTACAGATTGTCATGGGGATCTTGGGGACTGATAGATTGGGGTTGTTTTTCTGTTTGGTTTTGGATTATTGCTCCAGAGCTGGTTTCTTTGGGCTTCAGAACCTAAGAACTAAATGAGTAACAGGCTTCAGGAATAACCCCTGCTCTTCCACAGGCTTATTTTGTCCAATCCTGGCTTTCTGGACACTCCTCGGTAGTCTGAACAACATAGAATCATAGAGTTGGGAGGAACCTCCAGGGTCTAGTCCAGGGGTAGTCAAACTGCGGTCCTCCAGATGTCCATGGACTACAATTTGTGGGAATTGTAGTCCATGAACATCTGGAGGGCCGCAGTTTGACTACCCCTGGTCTAGTCCAACCCACTGCACAGGGAACTCACAACTACCTGCTCACTCACAATGACCCCAATTCCCTGCCCAGATGATGCCCTCCCACACAAAAAAAAGAAACCAGAATCCCTGGCCTGTCTGGTCTGGAGGAAATTTGCCTCCCGACCCCAAAGTGGCATTTCCCTGGGCATGCAAGGAAGGGCCACAAAAGCAAAATACAGACACATCCCTTCCTGTCCTCCTACCCACAATCTACCGAAGTTCATAAATCAGCATTTCTGCAGATGGCTATCTAGCCTCTGCTTAAAAACTTACAAAGAAGGAGAACCCACCACCTCCTGAGGAAACCTGTTCCACTGAGGAACAAGATTATCAGCCTCCATAGATTTTATTTTTTAATATTATCTGCTTTCATTACTGATTCCCCAGTCCAAAGTAGCAGATAACGGTGTGAAAGAATATCTTGGGGGGCAACACATAAATACGTCATCAAAGAAGTTTGAAGACCAATTCTGATTCCAGGAAATCTCCAGTGTCCACTTGGCGGTTGACATCCGCACCCCACCAGTCACGCTGCTTGCTACCGCAACAGAACAGGTGTGCCCCTGAGTAGCAGCACCCGCTCCCCCTTTACACCATGTTTCCCCCATATATTGCATGCATTTTATTCAGATTTATCTGCACATCGTTAAAAAAGATTTATGCGCATCATATGTATAAACAGCATGCAATTGTATTACATGACTTATTAAAATCATATAGCACACATGCACAATACAAACTAATCCACAAATCCACCAGGGAAAAGCAGGGAATGGAAACCAAGAGAAAATATAAACAGGAACCAAATAGGTAACATTCTTGCTTTGCTGAAGGAAATCCCAAACGGGATATATACAAGTTAGCATGTTCGATTAGGCTTCTCTTGAGACAGCTGGGGCTCATTAATGCATGGCAAAGAGCTAGAAGTCTGCATTCATCTGCCCTGATCTGGAACATGCAGCAGTTCTGCCTCATCTCAGGCTCATAGCGGAGAGAGAAAGGCTAGCTTAGGTTCTGCAGCAGAAATGCCAACCATACGGCGCCTGGGGCTGGAACTGGCCCACCCAGGGCTTTTATCCAACCCGCAAGCTATTGTTGGGGGGGGGGGTGGTATGTGGATCAGAAGGGCCTCTATTGGTCCATTTGTGTGATCAGTTGTGTACAGGCAAGGAAGCATGGCAAAAGATGGTCCTTTGGGCCCCAAATGACTAAGGAGGAATTTGTAGGGTTTGGGGAACATGTGGTGGGCTTCCAGCCTTCCAAGGTTTGTAGTGTAATTCCATGTCATCACTCAAACACAACCTTCCTTGCGGGCAGTCCATTCCTGGAACGCGGACCCAAGTGAAGCCTGATGCCCAGTGGACGAGTCTCTGCACACACGAATGCAGCCTCTAGAGAAGGAATAGAAGCAGCTGGTTTCCATTTGACGGAACTGGCATTGCAACGTCAGTTGTAAAACACTCAGTTGGAAACAGCCAAGTGACAAGCCTCTGGCTGCGAAATCTGCTTCCTGGGACAGGAACAGGGCTTGTATTTCATGAAGATGCTTTGCACGTGGGGAACAGAGCTGAGCAAGCAGTAGCAGGGAGTGAAAATCTACAACAGGCATAGCAATGCCATTGTGCGATGTGAGGTTCCCCGTCCAGACCCCACAAGGCGTTCAGCCGCTACTGCTGCCATGCAGTGAATGTTTGGCTGAGATCGGTGCTGAATTTCCAGAACTGGTTCTGGGGTCCACACTGGGATTCCAGAACTGCTGTTGCTTGGGGGAGTGTGTGTCAGAAGGTGGGCTTAGAATCCCAGCATGGAAAGGTTTCCCTTCCCACAAGCGTGAACGTTTCAGCCATGCTTACAAGGAAGGCAGTTTTGGCACTTGCTTGAAACATCACCTCGTGGAACCCCCTCCTTAAGTCTCTGTTCTTGGTCACCAAGGAAATCACCATGGCAGCAATTTTACTACACATTATGAAGGAAGAGGACTGCATAGGGCTGCCAAAAGACCTGGAGAAAAAGGTCCTGTCCCTTTATATATACACATAGATGTGCTGTCAAGAGGCAGCCGTCTCATGGTGACCCCAGTAAGGGACATTCAAGGCAAGGGCAAGCAGAGGTGCTCGGCCACTGCCTTCCCCTTCAGAGCCTTCCACACTAACTCAGCTTTTCTTCTAAGACTGTGGTTCTCAACCTGGGGGCCAGGACCCCTTTGGGGGTCGAACAACCCTTTCACGGGGTCACGGCAGGGCAAGCAGCTTGAGAGGGGGGGAACCACCACTGTTGCTGCTCCTCCTTCAGGTGCCTGCGCTCTGCTGCCACCTGCCAGCCCACATCCCTTTACTGATGTCTCCAAATCAATTTTGTATGAAGGAGAGTGCCTGCACACGAAAGCTCATGCCTTGAATAAATCTTTGTTGGTCTTAAAGGTGGCCCTGGATTCAATTTTTGTTCTTCCAAATCATAGGTTTTCATTACTCGGTTCGTACCCTGCCCTTCTCACCAAGGGGGTCCCAAAGCAGCCGATATTGCTCCTCTTTCATTTAATCCACACAACAGCCTTGCAGGGTAGACTGAGATAGAGCGTTCATCTATCTGGAACAGCAGAAGAGAGCAAGATCGGCATGGTGGGACAAGAGGCAGAAGTGAACTGAGAAACCCCAGTGAAAAAATGTATATAAAAGCATGAACAATGGATCTTCACGCCATTGGTCAGTTTTGGTTTAATTTCTGAGAAAGAACACTTGCATAATTTTATGGTTGGGGGTCACCACAACATGAGGAACTGTACTAAAGAGTCACAGCATTAAGAAGGTTGAGAACCACTCTTCTAAGATCTTCTGAAATTGGTTTGTATCATGTCGCCTTCCAACTCTCCTGGCCCATTAAGAGAGGCTTAATGTGTAGAAACCTGTGCAGTTGAAGCTTTTCATGGCATGGAAATAAAGATGGGTTCTTATATGCCACTTTCCTCTACCCAAAGGAGTCTCAAAGCAGCTTACATTTACCTTCCCTTTCCTCTCCCCACAACAGACACTATGTGAGGTAGAAGAAGAGGAAGAGTTGGGCCCATTCCGCACAAGAATCAATGTGGCCAATTGTTTAGAGTAAGCAATTCCAAAATTTAAAATAGTGGAATTCGGCGTTATGCATACCTGCCTTTGTAGTGCAATTGTTTCCCACAGGTTTTCGGTCTTGCCAAAAATCGCTAGCCAGGAAGCGATTTTTTCTGTGCTTTGTCCCGCCCCTGGCCGTCAATCAAACGAACAGCCAATGGATGGCCGTTATCATGCTCCCGAAAACTCCTTTTCCCTTTAAGACAGGTTTTAAAAAAAAAACACAAGTTGCAATGAACCTGCGTTGATTCGTTGCAACGGAGAGACCCATCTAGCTGGCAGGTGGTGTATGAGCTGGCGATTCATCGCTGCCACGCTCACCCGAGTGAAATCCCCCCCCCCGTGCATGGGCGCGATTTTCGGGCGGAAATAAAGGGAACTTGAAAACGGGCTGTATTGTGCTTGGTGACGAGAGGTGAGCTTTAAAGCAGCTCTGTGGAGGGACTGAAGCCGGAGAAGCCTCGCTGGGTGAATGAAGGCCCGCTGGTTCGTTGCCCTCCGCTCACTCTGAGAAAAAAAAAATGGCGACCGCTTCGCTGGAAGATCAGAGGAGAGAGCCAGGGGGAGGGACTTTGCTGAAACCGCAACAATGGTAACGTACAGAACTTTTTTGCTAGTGTTGCAGATTGGTTGCAAGAGTGTAGCGCTTTCCAGAGGGTGAATCCACTTTTTGGGATTTCCCTGGAAGCGCTACAATGAAGCGCTTTTTGCTGATCGGTTTCAAGAGTGTGGCAGATTGTGTACGATGTTGTGCATAACTGCATTTCAGTAGCGATTACTATTTGCCACACTCCTGCTACAATAAACCTGTGCGGAATGGGCCTTGGTTCTTATATGCTGTTTTTGTCTACCCGAAGGAGTCTCAAAGCGGCTTACAATCACCTTCCCCACAACAGACACCCTGTGAGGTGGGTGAGGCTGAGAGAGCCCTGATATCACTTCTTGGTCAGAACAGCTTTATCAGTGCTGTGGGGAGCCCAAGGTCACCCAGCTGGCTGCATGTGGGGGAGTGGGGAATCAAACCCAGAAGTCCATACTCCTAACCACTACAACCAAGTCTGGTAAATAATGGCCTATTAAACGTCTCTTAAGGGTACAGGACTTTTTCATCCAGTATTGTTGGCAACTTCAAAACTGTCCATAGAGCTGCCGTTTGCCAAGCCTAAGGTTAGAAACAGATCTGTCCTTTTAACTAGGCTCTAGTTTGCCAGGTGAGGTTATTTATCTCAATTTCAAGCAAAGCTTGAGCAGCTGGTTTTCAGCCTTTCTTAAAGGGGCAGGTCATTTTCCTCCACCTTTCTGTGCGAGAGAGAATTGTGACTGGCCCAAGAGAGTCTTCTGCTACACCACGCTGCCTCTCATGTGGCAGTGAGATTCATAAATTAGTTGTGCATTGGATGAAGAAGCACATTCTTTTATAGGGAAAAAGCCTACTCTTTGAGTACCAGTGTGGTGAAGTTGCCAGGCCAGTGGTTGAGGCCTGGAGTAGAGTAAGATCAGCATTTTGGCTAACCACCCTGTAAAGGAGCCTTCTCAGATAGTGGACCTTGCAAAAATCCTGTCAACTATCTCGAGAACTAATCTGTCTCTGCTGCAGATCGGCTATACGGCATAAGGCCTTATTACTGTTGTCCATATGTCTATGTCCGGAATTGGTTTCTGTTTTAAATTTTGTTTTATGTAAATCAAATCTTATGCCAATAAAGGTATCTGAATCTGAAAAAAAATCTGACTAACCACCCTGCCTAAGTCCATCTGGTTAATTCCCACCTGAGAAATGAACTCTCTCATATAGCCCACCTCTTACCATAAGGATGTAACATCCAGCACAGCAGTTTTTATAATTTTAGAGAAAGTGTTTAATTGATTTCAATTTAATTATTTGCGTATTCTAATTTTTAGTAGCATTTATAAATGTCTGTTTTCATATGTTATGACCCACCCAGAGCCTTTTCGGAAAGGGTGGGGTAAAAATATATTAAATTTTAAAAGGAGATTGAGAGGGGACATGATAGCCCTCTTTAAGTATTTGAAAGGTTGTCACTTGGAGGAGGGCAGGATGCTGTTTCTGTTGGCTGCAGAGGAGAGGACGTGCAGAGATGGGTTTAAACTACAAGTACAACGATATAGGCTAGATATCAGGAAAAAAATGTTCACAGTCAGAGTTGTTCAGCCGTGGAATAGGCTGCCTAAGGAGGTGGTGAGCTCCCCCTCACTGGCAGTCTTCAAGCAAAGGTTGGATACACACTTTTCTTGGATGCTTTAGGATGCTTAGGGCTAATCCTGCGTTGAGCAGGGGGTTGGACTAGATGGCCTGTATGGCCCCTTCCAACTCTATGATTCTGTGATTCTTTGATCCACCTACTGCAGCATCAGCCTCTGCAAACCAGACAGATTGGTTTGTCCTTCCTGTTTCTGAGCTCTGGGATGGATTTTTTTTAACTGTGGAAAAAAAGAGCACAATATACAGCTACCAGCAGGCTGGCATAGGCTAGGGCCGTAAGTGGGTACCGCCTCCCGTCTGGCTTGGCTTGGCATGGGCTGGCAGAACGGCTTGAGTAAACAGATGACTGCATCCCCCAGTCTGACGGGCACAGGGGTTTCAAAAGGCTGGCTGGCAGGTTAAAAACACCTGGAGGTTTCCTTTGAGTGGAGCCAGACAGCTCAAGCTGGAAACAGCCTGGCTGCTGTTTATCCAACTGTCTGGGGGGCTGAGCACACCCAGTCCCTGGTCTCTCCCATCCAAGTGGCCAGATAAAATTTGTTTTCGAAGATTTGCACAAAAGCCGGAGAATGGAGAATGGGTTCTCCTTCAAAAACAAAAGCTAGGTGCTCTTAGCTTCTCCAGGGTGACTGAATTAACACAGTGGGAAATTCAGGGCGGCTTTTGCAGAACATGATGGAAACTTATGGCAGTGTGTGTGTGTGGGGGGGGGGGTGTAAATGTTTATCTGCAAATGTACAGGCTAAACGCCCTAACCTGAATATCCCAGGCTAGCCTGATCTCATCAGACTTTGGCAGGGTCATCCCTGATTTGTACTTGAATGGGAGACCAGCAAGGAAGTACAGGGGTTTGGCTGCCAATGGCAGATATCTCTTGTCTTGGGTACCCCTACAGGGTGAACATAAGTTGGCTGTAACTTTACGGCACTTTCCACCACCACAGAGGCTAAGCTTCTGGTCCTCAAGTGAATTGGCAATGCCAGCTTAGTGTAGTGGTTAAGGAACATGGACTTCTAATCTGGCGAGCTGAGTGTGATTCCACACTTCCCAACGTGCAGCCAGTTGGGTGACCTTGGGCTCACCACAGCACTGATTCAGCTGTTCTGACCGAGCAGTCCTATCAGCTGCACCTACTTTTCAGGAGGTCTGCTGTGCTTGGAAGCTGCTTTGAGACTCCTTCTGGTAGAGGAAAGCAGCATTTAAGAACCAGCTCTTCTTCTTCCTCACAGGGCCTCTGTTGTGAGGAGAGGGAAGGGAAGGTGATTGTAAGCCGCTTTGAGACTCCTTCGGGTAGAAAAAAGTGGCATATAAGAACCAACTCTTTCTTCTTCTTCTTCTTCTACCTCACAGGGGAGAGGAAGGGAAGGCGATTGTAAGCTGCTTTGAGACTCCTTCTAGTAGAGAAAAGCAGCATATAAGAACCAACTCTTCTTCTACTACTACTAAGAATTAGAAGTGATCACCTGCATCCAGAAATGGTTCAAGGATATGAGCAGAGCATTCTGGGCCATGAGTGTACCAGGGAGGAAGAGCGTACAGCTGTATAGGCCAGCCAGATGTGCAGATTAGGGTTACCAACCTCCAGGTGGTCCAACAAGTCCAGTCAGGCCAACAAAGTGAAGGATGAAGAAAAGGTCCAATAATATGACTGAACAATAAAAACTCTTAAAAGTTCTCTTTCTTAAAACGCCAAAACTGGCAATCCAAAACTAGAGAGATCCCCACACATTGCTCTTTTTCTTCCCTAGTTCTTCTTCTCATCAGTGCTCTTTTTCCTCCATAGGTGTTCCGGGACCCCCAGGCCCCAGAGGATTCAGAGGAGAGCTTGGTGGAAAGGGGCCTCTTGGAAGCAGAGGACCCAAAGGTGACCCTGGGAGTATGGGACCACCTGGGCCACAGGGGGCCCGGGGCCCTGCAGGCTCACAAGGTGCACAAGGCGAGAGAGGATCAGTGGGCCCCAAAGGCCTCCCTGGATTCAAAGGCAGCAAGGGAAGCTTCGGACAGTCTGGGACCAAAGGGCAGCCTGGCCCCAAGGGTGATGTGGGGCCTCCTGGGCCGGACGGTGCACCTGGGCCAGCTGGACTTGCAGGACCACCAGGAAGTCCAGGAATCCCAGGCAAACCAGGGCCAGCAGGCCCAACTGGGCCAACAGGGCCAAAAGGGGATCCTGGGTTACGAGGCAGACCAGGGTTGCCAGGACCACCTGGGCCTCCAGGACCATGAGCTTGCCCCACAAAGAGATGGTGGTAGGTGTGGGCAGTGAAACAGCTGCAGACACCTCCGTATCCCCCATGGAAGGTGGTGAGAACAGCAGTCCTACTGATGCCTGCCCTCATGCTTTCTCCATTGAACAGCCAGGACCTGCTTCCAGCCATGGATTTAGAGCACTGAACTTCCTTCCTGCATTGGGGAATTGTCAGGGGCCAAGAGCTGCCACTGCTATCTCACCTGGTTTGAAGCACCTTCATCCTTATGGCTCCTTCCTGCAAGACAGCCAAGGCTGGCTCTGCCCCAGACCGTCTTCTGAGGTCCTGTTTGCTCCCACTGTCCTCGGGCAGGGAAATCTTACACAAATGTTTTAGAGTCAAAGTTAAGCATCTGTGAACGTATGCATAAAAGGTTGCCACCTTTTCTTCCTGGCCCTGCTCCTGTGCCTTCAGTGCAGAACTTTATCACACAATGCTTCTCACGATGCTGGAGATAACTTTATGCTAAGCTGCTACTACAGGCACAAGAGAAGAGACGAGCCAGTAAAAGCTGGCATCCTTACTATGAGCAAGTTCGCTTTCTGCTTGCCACCTTGTTTTGCTCTCCAAGGAATGCATAAAGCATAGACCAGTTAGGCAGGGGCTGCATCTACATGGTGGAGCATCAGCCTTGCTTGCTAAAGGTCCCTGGTTCACGCCTTGACCAAATGATCTCAGATTAGAAGGTTTGCCTGAGATTGGCTGTCATTCAGAGGAGACTGTACCAGGCACAGTGGATCAAGGGTCTGAAGAAGGCAGCTTCATGTTTTCCTAAGCAGATTTTGCCCTGGTAAGTGTACCAGAAATGAAGAGGCCTCCTCTTAGGTGTACCAGAAATGAAGAGTATCAATGCTGGAAAAGGGAGGAGTGGATTGATTGCTCCTTTTATTTTGTATTTAGAAAGTTTGTGAAAACCAGATTGTACACTCCAGAAACTATTTTGCATTTGGTGAAAATCTGAGCTTTGCCTCTTCAAGACTACTTCTAGACTAGCCTTTAGGCTGGTGTTACCATGATTCACTCGCTCAGTTTTAACAGAGAATCCAGATGATGGCGTTGCCAACCTGTTACCTTCCTAAGATTAAGAGGACACCACGAAAAGAGGACAGTTCAAAATGAGTATAATAACAGAAGAAAGAACCTATCCTAGGCTATAATAAACATTTAAACAATTTAACAATAAATGTAAATAGAAATGTCTTATCTCTTCTTTTAATAGAACAACCAAAACGGCCTCCCGATTTAAACCATTTTCAAAGGTATTTTCATCAGTGGTTGTTATCAGTGGTTGTTTTTCCAACTTAGTGTTTGCTGGTGAAGTCCTTCACTAGGATCTATTCTTCTTGACAGAATTTAAACAATATATATATTGGCCTTTAGCTCACAGGTATGGGGAAGTTTTAGTTGAAAGACTGTTCCCCTGTGGGAACATCCACTGATGAAAATATCTTTGAAAACGGTTTAAATCTGGAGGCCGTTTTGGTTGTTCTATTAAAAGAAGAGATGACATTTCTATTTACATTTATTGGTAAATTGTTTAAATGTTTATTATAGCCTAGGATAGGCTCTTTCTTCTGTTATTAGCCTGTTACCTTCCAGCATTTTCTGTATTGCATTTCCATGTTTGTTTTTTTCAGATTTGGTCTGGGACAATAAATATGAAAGCAATGGCAAAGCTAGGCATCCAGCCAAAGATAGACAAAGTGTTACTGAAGCTTCCTGAGTCTACTGACTATTTTTGTAGCTGCTTCCAGATTAATCAGTTAATTCCCACTGAGTGCCTGGCTGGTCCAGCCACAATATTCAGTATTAATCATCAATTCATAAATACTACTTTTCACTTTGTAGTCAAGCCACTCTCATTATTTTCAGTTCTAAGTTCATTATTGCACTATAACAACGACAGAGTAATAAAATTGATGAGCAGTGACTTTGCCTGCAAGGATAAATGCAGTATTTAATCCCCTCCCCCAGATAATTAACAGTTTATTCAAGAAAGTGGTGACTAATTGCATGGAGAACAAAGGAACAATTTTGGTTTTCAGTCTTTACTTCCACTTAAGCATCACAATATGATCTTGCCCATCCGGACAAGCATTTCAGGATTCCTGTTTTGATTCCACTTGGCCCCGGGATATGGAAGAACAATGGCCCATTGTGCATGCACAATTTACTACAGATTTTCAGAGGAGTAAGTCTTTAATCTTGATTGTGGATTCAGTGCCCGTCTTACACATCATTATTTTTCCTCAAGTGTATTTATTCTGAAACCACGAACTCTTTAAAATGAGGGTGGAACATCTCTTGTGATGTGTAAAGGGTGGGGTCCAAAGTTTTTTTGTGAAAAAAACACACACACAAGTGCCATATCGCAGCTGCACAGTAACACCCAGCAATCACTTTCCCTTTAAATCAAGTTCAAGTTTCACGCATGCGTTTTAGTTTTAGTCTGTTGAATGAAAGGGAACAGAAAGAAACAGGAGCAAAGGGGGAGAACCCTTTGTTGAACTTGACAAGACTTTTTTTTAAATTAACCACCAGCTGCAAAGCCCTGTTTTCCATATTGGGAAGCACTAGGGCAGCCTTTCTCAACCTGTTTATCATTGAGAACTCTCTGAAACATTCTTCAGGCTTCAAGAAACCCCAGTAGTGTTGCAATCATGCAGAATATGGTTGGGAAGCATAGCTGTGGGCACACCCACCTGGGGCCCCTCCCCTTCCCACCCCTTCTAGGCCCATCATTGGACATTTTGGGAGGGGGGTTGACATGACCATCTAAGGTCAAATCACTTGATAAATGTTTAACAGATTTTTTAAAAGATATATTACAAATCAATTAACTCCCGCCCATTCAGGAAACCCTTCCAGGGCCAGCAAGAAACACCAGGGTTCCACAAAACCCTGGTTGAAAAAGCCTGCACTAGGCTGTGTTGTCAGCCATGGTGAAAACTGGGGAAGAGTCCTGCAA
This sequence comes from Paroedura picta, assembly GCF_049243985.1. Taxonomy (NCBI): domain Eukaryota; kingdom Metazoa; phylum Chordata; class Lepidosauria; order Squamata; family Gekkonidae; genus Paroedura; species Paroedura picta. The sequence continues at coordinate 27,818,007 of NC_135369.1, read as the reverse complement.
TCTCATAATATGGCCAGTGTACAGAATGCATGGTAGAACCCACTGATACTGGCATTGCAAGCTATGAGAGTTGGTAATGTATATGTGTGCACGTATGACTGTGTAAAATCAGCTGTAACGACCACTCTTTGCATAGGGATGCAGTGAGTATTGGGGAGAAGGTCTTCTGGCAGAAGATCTGGAGAGCTTTTTAGTCTTGTGCTACTAAATTGGGGAAAAATGGGATTTTCACCAATGCCCTGGTACAGTTGCATAGAATGTTCATTTCCTGCCCTTCCTCACAAATTTGCATGGTTTTCTCTTTGGGATTCTCTAATTTGATCCTGCTCATTGGTTGTAAGAACCTGTCCTGTAGAAATGGCACTGTTTCTCCAAATGCATCAGTCCCAAGCCATTCTTCAGTGGTTTACAGAAGGTCCATGTGGCTCAGCAGTTATTTCAATGTTAAGCTTCCAGAGACTGCCAAAATAGTTCCTCCCCCACTTTGTTCATTACAGCATTCATCAGAAAAATATTTACAAAACTTTAGTCTCTATCTTTCTATCTCATCTCTAAACCTTGTGCAGCTCCTTTTAAATGTTCCTCCATCATTTTATTTTATTTTTAATTATTTTTAATTAAGTGATCTGAGATTAGTGATAGTCTCATATTATTGGTCTCATTAAAAATTAAAAAATGAGGGAGTTTGTACACAGATGAAAGGAGGAGGGTCATGGAAGATGCAGAGTGGGTGAAATGACCTTGATGTGGGCAGAGAGTGACCAAGGGATGATAAAGGGAGGGGGTTCCAAGAGAATCTATATTCTTTTGAATTACTTTCAGCTTGGAAGCAAAGCAAGGGGTAAAGTGCTACAGAAGCTCTCTCAGAAAGCCTAAGGAAACAGGGACCAGAAAGCCAACTGAGTGCTAAAGGAAGGAAAATCCACGAAGCACAACAATGAAATCCCAACAGACATGCACAATGCAAGCAAAAGGAAACACCTATGCGTCATAGGCCAGTGATTCAGCACAAAAAGTGGAAGCAGCTGTTTCTGGTCTGTAAAATGGGAACAATAATGACCTACATGAGTAGTAACAAAGCATTCAAAATTTGAAAGCACCCCAAGACCTTACAAAAGACTGGTTCCATTCCAAAGGTGCTTAGGAACTTCTAATAATGATGATGCAGATGGTCTCAGTTTCAAAGCCTTTTTGGGAAGTGAAGTATAAAATTTCATTCTTCATCATATCCACAAAGGTGTTGCTTCTACTTCTGATGGGTTCATTTGATATAGGATGAGTTTCCAGCCAAAAAAAGTCTATGAGTTTGCAGAGATGAATTTCAAAATGTTACATCTTGGGGTGGGCGAATTGTGCCCTGCAGTTCAGATCCAACCAGCTTCTCCTTTGCTATTCTGAAAGCTACACAGCTCATCTTGCCTTGAGCCTCATGAACAGATTGCCAGAAGCTGGCTTCTTTCCATACTGGTCCAAGGAAATCCTTAAATAATTACCCCCTTTTTAACTGAGCAGGTTTCTTCTTCTCTCCCTAGAAGATTTCTCCCCTTTCTACCCAAACTATCACTTCCAACTATCACTTCAGCACTTGAAGTCTGGCTTTCAGTGTGCTGTCAGTCACTGGATCAGCCCCTCCAGTTAAGATAGCCAAATGCACCTGGATCTTGAACAGCTCTCAGAACAAAGTTTGAGTCCACTAGCATCTTTAAGACTAACAAGGCTTAATTCTGGGTATAAGCTTTCATGTGCATGCACACTTCTTCAGATATATGTATCTGCAGAAGTGTGCATATAAAAGCTTATACCCAGAATTAAAATGTGTTGGTCTTAAAGGTACCACTGGACTCAAACTTTGTTCTTTTGCTTCAGATCAACACAGGGATCCACCTGAAAATTTGAGAAATGAAACTCTTTCCCACCCTCCACAACCATCAGAGCCCAAAGATTATTCCAAATATCTTGGGCCAGAAAGAAGGTTCTGAAGAAGGCAAGGGATTCAATCAATCAATCAATCAGTATGTTTATTTGGTCAATTGACCCATATAAATAATACATCTATAAAAACTGCAATCAATTATAAAAGTTAATTGATATGAATGGTGAAAAAATACAAGGGATTCCATCTGACCTGGGCTAGATCCACAGAATATATTTGACTCCAATCATATCTTCTCCATACAACACAAAAAAGCTAAATATTTTTATCCTGCCTCTGCCACAGTAATTCACAGGAGGAGAATGCCATCCACATCCACAAAATCACTGGCTGAGGAAGTACCTTGGCTGGTCAGATGCAGCCTGAAGGACCAGCATGAAACATGGGTGCACCATGCAGCCTGAACTTTGCACCTCTGTGACTTTGCAAGAGATGCTAGGAATTGTCTGTTTCTCAGCTCTAAAATGTGGTTGTCCTCCCCACAGGCCTAAGTGACTAGTGTACGATCTTGCCCTCATCTCCTGCCAGTGCTTTGATGTGAATGTTACAATTGGTTGCTGTGCTTCCTAATGTGTGTTTGTGTGTGTGTGTCTGTGTTTGCGTGGGCACACGTGCACATTTGTTTATTGCAGTTGTGTATGTTCATTCCATGGTGCAGCTGGCTTGCATCATCTTTCTCCTTTAGCTGTGTAACTCTTGTTACCTATGTACGATATGACAACCTTGTGTATAATGCCCAGACCAATAAAGTTATAAATGTGCAGGTGCGGAATAGTTGCCTGATTTCCTTGGGTGGGGCAGTGGGAGGGAAAGAGCTACCTTCTTTTCAAAAACCTATTTGTTGGTTTCATAAGCCAACAGAGCCAATGTGGTAGAGCGCTCAGAGTGGCAGACTAAGATCTAGGAGACCCAGGTTTTAATCCCCTCTACTCAGTGAACCTGAGTGAGTCACAGTCTCACATTCTAATCTAGCCCTCGGAATTATTGTGAGGATAAAATGGAAGAGAGGAGAATAACACACGCCTGGTTCTAAGGCCCTGGGATAGACTCAGAAACTTTGATGTGAAAAGGCCCTGAGAGCAGATTCAGGGCCTTTTCGCACGGGGATCTTTGTTGCAAATTGTTTGCGGAATGAAAAATCGCCATTTAAAATAGTGGAATTCGTCGTTATGCATACCTGCCTTTGTAGTGGAATCAGTTGCGTTTTTTAGCGTTTCCCACAGGCTTCCGGTCTCGGCAGAAATCGCTAGAAAGGAAGCGCTATTGCCAAGCTCGTCCCGCCCCTGGCCGTCAAGCAGCCAATGGGCAGCCGTTAGCATGCTCCCAAACAGCCCTTTCCCTTTAAGAAAGGTTTTTAAAAAAAAAAAAAACAGACCCATAGCAACGAATCTAGGTAGATTCGTTGCTACGGAGAGACCCATCCAGCTGCCTAATGTGAGCTGTCGTTTGATTGTATGATCGTTTGCACGCTGCCTCGAGTGATAAAAAAAAAATCCCCCCCCCTCTCACGGGCCCGATTTTCGGCTGAATTTATTTGTAAAAAATAAAGGGACTTTATTTCAGCAAACGGGCTTTTCAGTGGTTTGTGCTTAGTGACTAAAGGTGAAGGACTGAAGCCAGGGAAGCCTCTAAACAGAAAGAGGCTCGCTGGTGCGTTTATCCCCGCCCGCTCGGAGAAAAAAAAATGGCGATCGCTTCGCCGGAAGTTTGGAGGAGAGAGCCAGGGGGAGGGACTTTGAAGAACCAGCAACAATGGTAACGCACAGGTCTTTAGCGCTACTGTTGCAGATTGGTTGCAGGAGTGTATCGCTATCCGGAGGGTGAATCCACTTTTCTGGATTCCCCTGAAAGCGCTACAACGAAGCGCTTTTTGCGGGTCGGTTTCAGGATTGTTGCAGATTGTCTACGACGTCGTGGGTTATGGCAAATTAGTAGCGTTTCCAAATAGCAACCATTGTGCTATTTTGAAGCCGTGCGAAATGGCCCTCAGCATTCACAGAGCACCTGTGAAGCAAGTCCTAGAGAAATAGCCTCTCCAGTAGAAGGGGATCAGGAAAGAGGGACACCAGCCTTCAGATGAGACCTGGGGATGCCCCGGAATTACTGTTCATCTCCAGGCAGGAGAGATCAGTTCCCCTGGAGAAACTGGCTGCTTAGAAGGTGGAACACATGGCATGAGACTCCATTGAAGTCCCTCCCTTCCCTAAATCCCACCTTCTGCAGGCTCCACCCCCAAAGCCTCCAGGTTTTTCCCAACCCGGAGCTGGCAACCCTTTCAAGAAACTGGTTGTGGAGAGATTGTAGCAGGGCAAATAGCAACCATGTGGGGCTGTTTCAGGCTCAGCAACCCGAATCGAAATCAGGCCCTCATGCATCTCAACATTAAACTTCAAAAAACACTAGGATTTCAGGGCATGAAACCCTGACGCCAGTCAGAGAAGACAGAGCAGAGCTTGGTGGAACAAAGGTCTGATGGCTGGTGTCAGGTGGCTCCGTAAGAAATCAAGTTCCCCGGGTGGGCATCAGCCAGTTCAGAAGGCCAGTTGAAAGCACCAGGAAACTGCCCTACTGGGTTTCATGGGGGTGTGCTGACAGAAGAAAGGAAGGAGAGACACTTTCAGTTGGTGGGGGCATATTTGGCCAAAGTCTCCCACCCGGGCTATAAATCTGTTATTTGCCTCTCACAGATAATGTTTGTCTTCATGCCTCCATTTTCTTCACTTGCTGGTTTCCTCACTCCAAGCTGCCATAGAAGGCACAAGAACAGAGCCAAAGCTTTTTGTGATAAGTTTGCGACCCAAATTCCCACCTACCTGCTCAGTGTACATGCCGCGAGCTTATTCATGGAGCTCCTGAGGTCCCTCCTGTGATTAGTAACACTGTTGTTGTTTGTGCTCCTTTGACTTGAACAAACCATACACTCAGAGAGGCTCTGTTGTTGCTGCTTCACCTGCTCTGGAACTACTAGTGAATAATCTTTCCGTCCGCAGGCCAGGCGATGACTTAGTGGCCAGGGACAGCTGTGGAGGGGGTGCCAACGCTTCCACCCATTCCTCTCCTGTTATGACTTCAGTGTGAGTCAGATAATTAGGGGGAAAGAGGAGGGTGGGTTTCTTCATTCCTCTCGTGCTTGCATTTACAAAGATGCCAACAAGCCCCCAGAACTTCCATCATGCACTATGCTAATCATCCTTAATTTGCAAGCCCACATGATTTATACGCACTGTCTGGCTGTTTCACGTATCACATGGAATAAGTCGGCTCTGTGGCGCCGTCTCAACTTGACTCCCAGCTGTGAGCATCTGGAGAACAGATCCCCACCGTCGCTTGACCACTCCCAGATGCACAGACGGCCTTGCTTGCTCCAGAGGGAAAGCTGAGAAACCAGCGAGAGGAAGGAGATTTTCCTTGTCCTTTTAGAAATGTCAGAGCTCCGTTTTGGATAAATAATTTGGCAAAAGAGAGCTGGATCAATGGGACAAGTGCATTCTGGGTGGAACACATTCTGGCTTGCCAATTGTGGCCCAAATCTGGTGTCTATAAAGGCAGTGCAAGTCACCATTCTTTTAGTAAGAGCACCATTTAGTGAATGTTCTATGTAGGTCTAGCATACATCAAGGGCATGACCCACCATTTTCTTCTACACTGATGTTAGCTGAGGCATGATGTAGAAATTCATTTTAAAAAAATACACTCATGACACAAGAAAGGCAACTTGTAGTGACCAAGAACATCAAAACCCAATTATAGAATCAAAGAATTGGAAGGGGCCATACAGAAGAGGAGGAGCCTTTGAGCTCACAGGTTCACAGCCCAGCACAGGGCGGGGCTTCTGCTGCACTCCACCCCCAGCACACACTTCCTCAATCAGCCGTAAACAAAAGCACTTAACAGTATTAACAGAAACCACTCTCTAGACTACAAAACACCTACCCACCCACAAATATTGTCCTCACTCACATAGCAGCCTCACTTAGAAGAGGCAAAACAAGAATAAGGTGACCAGATTTTAACATTGGTAAAGCGGGACACCATTGGGTTCTTGATTAAAAATTTGATTATATGGAGGACCAAAATTTTCATAGAATGCATAGAACGCAAAAATTGCATTGTAATATATATATTTTAAATTGCAACGTAAGTATAATTTGCCAGCTGCCCCCAGGTGTCCCTCCAAAAGTGGGACAATCTGGTCACCTTAAACAAGAAGGAAAAAAGCCTCACCTTGCCAGCAAGTCTCCATGTGCTCCTTGCCTTCTCCCTAGCTGCAGTGGTTAATTCCAGATGGGTAGCTGTGTCTCTTGCTAGAAAACTAAACTGGAGTCCACCAGGTCCTCTTGTCTAATGTAGTTTGTTGCAGCATAAGCTTTGCCAGAGGTCATTCGTAACTGTTTAAGCTGGAACAAATCTGGTTGTTCTTTATGAAGAGGTCATGTGTTTAGGAAGGGAAGGAGCTAATTTTTAAAGTTTCATCTTTCTTTTTCTCTGGAAGAATACTTACATCTTTAACTGCTGTATAGCAGCCAGAAATTCAGCAGGTGAAGTTATTCCTTGCTGGGGAAAGCAATATGGGCTTGCCAACCTCCAGATGGAGCCAATTGATCTGCACACTATAGAGATCAGTTCCCCTGAAGGAAAGAAAATGGAAGCCTTAAGAGGGCCTTACAGAGAATGGTCAGTTTAGAGACTTGATCAAATTGATTGATGGTTCCCTGTAAAGACATTAAAGACTACCATCCGGATTAGGATTGAGACAGATGAGGGACAGATTGCATTTCCCGCTTTAACAATTTGGGGGTGGAACCATGAGAACAATTTTGAAGGGTTGTTTGAGTAAAGTGAGGCAAGAAATTAAAAATGTGGTAGGAGGAAGTGACCTCACAGGAATAGGAGGAGGTGGAGCAGCTGACCTTTAACCTGGACATGACATCACGTGATGTCACATCACTACTCTGCTGAACTTCCCTCACCAAGTCTACAGAAATTGCTCAAGATGGAGATAGCAACAGAATAGCAATACCTAGTGAGGTTCTCTGTTAAGGTCACAGGAGGCCTTACTGAGCCTTCCAACACTCAAGCAAATGTAGCCTTTTCTTCTGTTTTGAGAAACACATACTAGTGGGGTGGTGAGAACTTCAGGGCACCAAATCTAGAATAGTGGGAGAGCATCTGGATCAGGAAGGGCTGTCAACTGATCAGGAAAAAGGCTGCTATAGTCTGCTTTTCACAGCTCCCTCAATTCCAACTTCTGTCCTTGTCTATCAGGATTGTTGAGCCTGGAATATGACAATTAGAAATTCAACAGCTGAAGGTTTTTCATTACTGTATAGTTACATATTTTATTGCAGGGGTAGTCAACCTGTGGTCTTCCAGATGTTCTTGGACTACAATTCCCATGAGACCCTGCCAGCAAATGCACATGCTGGCAGGGGCACATGGGAATTGTAGTCCATGAACATCTGGAGGACCACAGGTTGACTTGTTGTTGTTATGTGCGAAGTCGTGTCCGACCCATCGCGACCCCATGGACAATGATCCTCCAGGCCTTCCTGTCCTCTACCATTCCCCGGAGTCCATTTAAGTTTGCACCTACTGCTTCAGTGACTCCATCCATCCACCTCATTCTCTGTCGTCCCCTTCTTCTTTTGCCCTCGATCTCTCCCAGCATTAGGCTCTTCTCCAGGGAGTCCTTCCTTCTCATGAGGTGGCCAAAATATTTGAGTTTCATCTTCAGGATCTGGCCTTCTAAAGAGCAGTCAGGGCTGATCTCCTCTAGGACTGACCGGTTTGTTCGCCTTGCAGTCCAAGGGACTCGCAAGAGTCTTCTCCAGCACCAGAGTTCAAAAGCCTCAATTCTTTGACGCTCGGCCTTCCTTATGGTCTAACTTTCGCAGCCATACATTGCAACTGGGAAGACCATAGCCTTGACTAAACGCACTTTTGTTGGCAGGGTGATGTCTCTGCTTTTTAGGATGCTGTCTAGATTTGCCATAGCTTTCCTCCCCAGGAGCAAGCGTCTTTTAATTTCTTTGCTGCAGTCCCCATCTGCAGTGATCTTGGAGCCCAGGAAAATAAAATCTGTCACTATCTCCATTTCTTCCCCTTCTATTTGCCAGGAATTGAGAGGGCCAGATGCCATGATCTTTGTTTTCTTGATGTTGAGTTTCAAGCCAACTTTTGCACTCTCCTCCTTCACCCGCATCAACAGGCTCTTTAGTTCCTCTTCACTTTCTGCCATTAGAGTGGTATCATCTGCATATCTGAGGTTGTTGATATTTCTCCCTGCAATCTTGATCCCAATTTGTGACTCCTCTAATCCCGCATTTCTCATGATGTACTCTGCATACAAGTTAAATAGGCAAGGCGACAGTATACAGCCTTGCCGAACTCCTTTCTCAATTTTGAACCAGTCAGTGATTCCATGTTCAGTTCTCACTGTTGCTTCTTGACCTGCATATAAATTTCTCAAGAGACAAATAAGATGCTCTGGTATTCCCATCTCTTTAAGAACTTGCCACAATTTGTTGTGCTCCACACAATCAAAGGCTTTAGCATAGTCAATGAAGCAGAAGTAGACGTTCTTCTGGTACTCCCTAGCTTTCTCCATGATCCAGCGTATGTTGGCAATTTGATCTCTAGTTCCTCTGCCTCTTCGAAATCCTGCCTGTACTTCTGGAAGTTCTCGGTCCACATATTGCTGGAGCCTAGCTTGTAGGATTTTGAGCATAACTTTGCTAGCATGAGAAATTAGTGCGATGGTGCGGTAGTTTGAACATTCTTTGGCATTGCCCTTCTTTGGGATTGGAATGTAAACTGACCTTTTCCAATCCTGTGGCCATTGTTGAGTTTTCCAAATTTGCTGGCATATTGAGTGTAGCACTTTTACTGCATCGTCCTTTAAGATTTTGAATAGTTCAACTGGAATGCTGTCACTACCACTAGCTTTATTGTTGCTCAGACTTCCTAAGGCCCATTTGACTTCACATTCCAGGATGTCTGGCTCCAGGTCAGTAACTACCCCATTGTGGTCATCAGGGATGTTAAGCTCGCTCTTGTATAGTTCTTCTGTATAATTTTGCCACCTTTGTTTGATCTCTTCTGCTTCTGTGAGGTCCCTACCATTTTGGTCCCTTATCATACCCATCTTTGCATGAAACGTTCTCTTCATATCTCCAATTTTCTTGAAAAGATCTCTGGTCCTCCCCATTCTATTGTTTTCTTCTATTTGTTTGCACTGTTCATTTAAGAAGGCATTCTTATCTCTTCTAGCTTTTCTCTGGAATTCTGCATTCAATTGGGTGTATCTTTCTCTTTCTCCCTTGCCTTTCACTTCCCTTCTCTCCTTAGCTATTTGTAAAGCTTCCTCAGACAGCCATTTTGATTTCTTGCATTTCTTTTTCTTTGGGATGGTTTTAGTTGCTACCTCTTGTACAATGTTGCGAACCTCCGTCCATAGTTCTTCAGGCACTCTGTCTATCAGATCTAATTCCTTAAATCTATTTGTCACCTCCACTGTGTATTCGTCAGGGATATGATTTAGTTCATACCTGAGTGGCCTAGTGCTTTTCCCTACTTTCTTCAATTTAAGCCTAAATTTTGCAACAAGAAGCTCATGATCTGAACCACAATCAGCTCCTGGTCTTGTTTTTATTGACTGGATAGAACTTTTCCATCTTTGGCTGCAGAGCACATAGTCAATCTGATTTCTGTGTTGACCGTCTGGTGATGTCCATGTGTAGAGTCGTCTCTTGGGTTGCTGGAAAAGAGTGTTTGCTATGACCATTGTATTCTCTTGACAAAATTCTACCAGCCTGTGCCCTGCTTCATTTTGTACTCCAAGGCCAAACTTGCCTGTTATCCCGGTTATCTTTTGGCTTCCTACTTTAGCATTCCAATCCCCCATGATGATAAGCACATCATTTTTGGGCGTTGCTTCTAGAAGGTGTTGTAGGGCTTCATAGAACTGATCAACTTCATCCTCTTCAGCAGCAGTGGTTGGGGCATAGACCTGGATCACTGTGATGTTGAATGGTTTGCCTTGGATTCGAACTGAGATCATTCTGTCATTTTGGGGATTGTATCCCAAGACTGCTTTTCCTACTCTCTTATTGATTATGAATGCTACTCCATTTCTTCTGCGAGATTCTTGTCCACAGTAGTATACCTGATGGTCATCTGAATTAAATTCACCCATTCCTGTCCATTTTAGTTCACTGATTCCTAAAATGTCGATGTTCAGTCTTCTCATTTCTTGTTTAACCACGTCCAGCTTGCCTTGATTCATGGATCTGACGTTCCAGGTTCCTATGGAATAAAAATCTTTACAGCATCGGACTGTCTTTTCGCCACCAGTTACTTCCACAACTGAGCGTCCTTTCGGCTTTGGCCCAGCCGCTTCATTCATTCTGGCGCTACTCGTACTAGCCGTCTGCTCATCCCCAGTAGCATATTGGACACCTTCCGACCTGAGGGGCTCATCTTCCAGCGTCATATCGTTATGCCTATTGGAACTGTCCATAGAGTTTTCATGGCAAAGATACTGGAGTGGTTTGCCATTGCCTTCTCCAGTGGATCACCTTTTGTCAGAGCTCTCAGCTATGACCTGTCCATCTTGGGTGGCCCTGCACGGCATAGCTCATAGCTTCACTGAGCTACGCAAGCCCCCTTGCCACAACAAGGCAGCGATCCTTGAAGGGGGACAGGTTGACTACCCCTGCTTTATTGCACAGCGGGAACCCGTGTCATGTTGAAACAGTGAAACAGCTCTATAACCCCAGAAAGTCTTTTGTTTGATTCTGCCACTGACTTCCTCTATGTCCATAAACTAGCTTCTCTGTGTGTCATCTTTCTCTTTCACACACAAACACACACAGAGACACGCACACACACAAAGCCTCCCGCCTGAAAAAATGCTGGTCCACCTTATAGGGCTATTGTAAAGACTACAAGATAATGGGGGAGGGGTGAATTATTGATTATACACGATAAATATCATCTAGCTTTACCCAGGAAGTAACTATTTGTATATTTTCCAGCCTACAAGAATTTGTGTTGTTTTTCCAGGCACATACTCAAATCCTTTGGAAGAGGAAAGGTTGGGAGGGGGAGGGGGGAGCCAATATGTGTTTGTTTATCAAGAAATGCTGTCATGATGCCATGCATTTGATCTTGGGGAAGAGCTACCCCAGCCAGGAAAATGCCAAGACCCCAAGTTGAGTGAGTGGCCCTGAGGAAATCGGTGGTAATCTGTCCAAATTCTGACCATTTTTCCCCCACAGCGGTGGGAGATCAGATCAACATGAACAATTGTATAAGTTGGAGCTCTTTGGAAGGTGTGTTCCAATCAGGATGAAGGCCGGAATCCTGTGCGCATGTTGCATGCATAACATCGCAATGAAGTCAGTAGAACTTTCTTCCAAGTAAACATGTGTAAGGCTGAGCGTTGTTGTTACTGGGGGACCAATGACTGGCAACAAAGGTTGTAAACACCCTGCAGCTGAGCCTACAAGAATGTTCAAGTGTCTAAAAGGTCAAACCAGATTAGAAGCTGAAAGATTTGGGACTGGAAGTTAAAACACACTCTGGGGAGAAATACAATGAAGAGGAAGCAATTTTGAGCTCAAAAACAGCCACAAGGGAAGGGTTAAGCCACATTTGCCCTGCTGGTGGTCCTGTGCCACCTCCTGAAGCTCCTTTCCTTTTTTATATACATCTCTGTTTTTGTTTATCTGAGAGATTGTTCCATATCTAAGGTTGTCAGCTACCAGTTGGTGGCTGGAGGTTTCCTGGCATTATACCGGATTTCCAGGTAACAGATCAGATCACCTGGACAAAATGGCCACTTGGGAAGGTAGACTCTGGTGTATTATGCCTTCACCTTCCCATACCCTGCCTTTCTCAGTCTCCACCCCCAAAATCTCCAGGTATTTCACGGTCTAGAGGTGGCAACCTATCTCCTATATACTGCTGGAGTTGGCCCTTATTCCCCACAAATCTGAGTTTATGTATTCTTCTTCCAGAATGAGCAATAATCGGGATACATCTGTAATCCAGGAAGGAACCTCCTCTGTTGGCACAAAGTAAGCCCAAAAGACACAGCCTGTCCATTTCCCTTTTGTGGTCAGGTCACACATCTGCTGATTGTTTGCTGACCTTTCTTAATTTCATCAGAGATTTTATGACCGACTCTTGGTCTAGCTGCAGCTGGCTACTTGTCACCAAAACTTTAAATCACAGGCGGGAAAAGAATTATACTCTAAATTCTTGCCCAAGAACAAAACAAGCATTTGTTGTTTCACTTCTCTGTTTCTGTTCCAGACTTTTGTCACCCTAGTTCCTTTGTTGCGAAGATCTTGTTCATTCTATAGGTCTGATCATGTAGCACAGCCCGCAGAAGGAAAAGAATCATGCAGAATGAAAGAAGAAACATTGGTACGTACTACCAAGAACACATGACATGTGAAGGGAACAGGAGGGGCTGTGGTTCAGTGGCAGAAAGTATGCACAAAGCCCCAGATTCAGTCCCTGGCATAGTTTGTGTGTAAGGTTCAGGAAGAAAATCTCTGCTTAGAGACCCTGGAGCTCCATGACAAATCACACTAGATAATACTGATCTTGGTAGACCAAAAGTCTCATTCAGGATAAAGCAGCTTGATGTATTCATTGTTCACAAAACTTCCAGTGAATACAATTGCACAACCATATTGTTCATGGTCATGCACCTACTGAGAACAAATTGCTCACCTAGTTGACTCTGCAAATACTGGCAATTTTCCTTCTATATTTGGAGAATGCTGATGACTCTCAGCTGCCTGGATTTCTGGTTGCAATAACAGACTGGATGAGGCCCAATAAACTAAGTACAGTCCTGACACTGTTGAGGTCCTGTTGGCTGACCATCCTCTGAGTAAGGTGTCAGCCTGTACCTAATGTGTTTGCCCTCTCCCTTTAGGAACAGATCCGCACCATAGAGATTCAATGAGATCTATATCCTCAAATTGATGTGTAGGTCTCTCCTATGATATGTAGCACCTGAGAGAGTCAACTGGTGTAGTGCTTAAGAGTGGTGGACTCTAATCTGGAGAGTGCTTGTTCCTTAATGATTTGGTGTTGGGAGAAAGCAGTGAAGAGGCTAGGTTTAACACAAAACTGTTTAGGGCAATGAGAACCAGGGAAGACTGTGCAGCACTCCAGAGGGATCAGCTGAGGATGGGCTAATGGGCATCAAAATGGCAAAAGAGGTTCAATGTGCACAAGTGCAAAGTACCAGCTTGGTGTAGTGGTTAGGAGTGTGGACTTCTAATCTGGTGAGCCAGGTTTGAATCTGCATGGAGCCATCTGGGTGACCTTGGGCTCAACACAGCACTGATAAAGCTGTGATGACCGAGCAGGAATATCAGGGCTCTCTCAGCCTCACCCACCTCACAGGGTATCTGTTGTGGGGAGAGGACGGGAAGGTGACTGCAAGCCACTTTGAGACTCCTTTGGGTAGAGAAAAGCGGCATATAAGAACCAACTCTTCTTCTTCTTCTAATGCACACTAAAGCCAAAACTCCTAACTATAAATATACATTAATAGAGCCTGAACCAGTTCAGTGTACAGAATGCCCAGCAGAACCCAGTGCCACTATGGCACTACAAGCTTAAAAGAATTTATCTCAAACCAGAATCACAAGACATCCAAGCAAGGAGGGATTTTGTAAGCACAGCACAACGAATTACAATGTACATATTGCCTAGCAGAACCTAGGGCCACTGGCATTGCAACCTTAAAAGGACTGCTTTCAAAACACAGAGTCACAAGAGATCCAAGCAAGGCGAGGAGGGGAAGTTGCAAGCTCTATGCAAGAAAATCATAAGGGAACACAGAAACCGACAAAACTAGTTTGAAACTGACCTCTCCTGATGCTTTGAGGTTTGGTGAGAGAGACTGTATCTGATCACCAACAGGCTAGAACCTCCAGAAACAGCTTGAAAGTTCATGGAAAGTCTGTACCAGATGACCTGCCATGAACTTCACTTCTTGACCCATAAACCAGCAAAAATTCATCATAAACTTTCATTTGTGAGCTGGTTCATGCCCATTCCTAATGGTTATTTATGCTCTAGTAACATCTAGACTAAGGAGCCTCTTGTGGCGCAGAGTGGTAAGGCAGCCATCTGAAAGCTTTGCCCATGAGTCTGGGAGTTCAAACCCAGCAGCCGGCTCAAGGTCGACTCAGCCTTCCATCCTTCCGAGGTCGGTAAAATGAGTACCCAGCTTGCTGGGGGGTAAACGGTAATGACTGGGGAAGGCACTGGCAAACCACCCCGTATTGAGTCTGCCATGAAAACGCTAGAGGGCGTCACCCCAAGGGTCAGACATGACTCGGTGCTTGCACAGGGGATACCTTTACCTTTACCTTTAACATCTAGACTAGGCCATTGTAATATATATACGTAGGCCTACCTTTGCAGTTTGTTTGGATTCTTTAATTGGTTCAAAATGCAGAACATCAACTGCTGACAGGTTCAAAATGATCAGAATCACATGTCCTCCATATATAAAAGTCACACTGGTTTCCAAATTAATTTCGATGCATGATTCAAGGGCTTGTCATTATCTTTCAAACCGCAAACAGTCTGGGACCAGGGTACCTAAAGACCCATCTGTGCCCACCCATCAACTTTAGTCATTTGCTAATTAAATCTGTTGAGATTATTCTTCCTTTGGATTGCATATATTTTGAGCAGAGGGCTGGACTATATGGCCTCTAAGGTTCTTCTTAACTCTAGGAGTCTGTCTGAATCTGTCTGCATCTTTAGACTCAACATAGCAAAAAACGTTTTCTTCAGCCATTGGCAGAAACCATAGTTTTCCTGGGAATGTAACAACTTCCATGCTGTCCAATTTCTGGAGGTGGAGTCTCCAGAGGGGTCCTCACTGCTGGGGGCTCTTGAAATGCAATCTCTGGCTCACCCAGGCTGTTCCCTATCATTGCATCCCTTTGCCGGCCTGGCCAAAGAGACGCCGTGAGTGCTGATGTCTAATTGCAGGGTGGAACTGGAACAAAGCATGTTCTGCCTTCCTTCTCCAAACATCCCCTCACCCGACGTTCTACAGCATGGGAACAGCCAATACCGTGGGAAATAGTCGGGCTGAGGACGGCCTTAAAATCAAATGGAGGGTTGAATAAAACCACAACACCCCCACCCCCCACCCCGAGATCTGGGAAAGCTGATCCAAGGAGGAGGAGGGTATTGTTTGATTTCCAGTCCTAAAAATAGAGCACTCCGATGCAAACAGAATTAAGTTTCTTACTAACAAAGAGGCAGAAAAATGCAAGGAAAGAGCTGCAAAGGGGCAACCAGAGCTGCTTCCAACAAAGACAATTCTCTGGGTAGCAGAGATGTTTGCAGTGACAATGGAGAATGTTTTGCCAACGTTTCCCTTCCCTCAGACCCCCCAAAGCTACCATTTTGCTGCCCAACACTGGTGGGCTTTAAAAAAATCAGGGCTCATAAGAACAATTCAGGGTGGAATTTCAGAAGTCAGACAGAGGCTGACCAGGATTTTCCTTGCTCAGCAAGTGGGGATATCATCCAAGGCAAAATTCTTTGTTCTTCCTTCTTCAATGAAATTATGCCAGTCCTGCACATCAAAACAGACAACATGCTCATCCTTGCAATTGCTGTAGATTCAGCCTAATTTTTTAGAGTAGGCTTCTTCGGTACTGACCTGGGGTTGCATTGTAATCCTGCAAGTCCAATGTAGGCTTCATATCTGACCACCAGCCATTTGCTTTATTTACCACCAGAAATGTATTACCAGATGCCAGAAAGAGGCAGTGTGGAACAAAACTACAGCTGTTGCAAAAGGAAGGGGATTTCACCCAACAACAGCCTTGCTTGGCAAAATGTCAGCTTTCCACAAACTGAAAAGATGAATTACTGGTTTCCATGACTAAAGGTAAAAGTATCCCCTGTGCAAGCACCAAGTCACTGGCAGTCTTCAAGCAAAGGTTGGATACACACTTTTCTTGGATGCTTTAGGATGCTTAGGGCTGATCCTGCGTTGAGCAGGGGGTTGGACTAGATGGCCTGTATGGCCCTTTCCAACTCTATGATTCTATGTCTGACCCTTAGGGTGACGCCCTCTAGCGTTTTCATGGCAGACTCAATACAGGGTGGTTTGCCAGTGCCTTCCCCAGTCATTACGGTTTACACCCCCCCCCCCCCAGCAAGCTGGGTACTCATTTTACTGTCCTCAGAAGGATGGAAGGCTGAGTCAACCTTGAGCCAGCTGCTGGGATCGAACTCCCAACCTACAGACAGCATTTATGCTGCTTACCACTCTGTGCCACAAGAGGCTCTCTCTTTTTTTTCCCCCATGATTAGAGAGAAGCAAAATGCTGGTGCCTTTTATCAAACAGAAGCAGTCTCCCCAAGGAGGGCCACCATCTGGGTAGGATTATAAAAAAAAAAAAATGGCTCAGTGCCTAGTCAATGGCTCAGTGAGGTTGCATGCTACCCTAGGATCATGGGAGACAAAAAAAAAGGCAAACAAACACCATTTCAGCATTTGGTTTGACATCTGTTGAGAGAAAGTGCAATACCACCAGACTTTTTCTTCTAGTCTGTGAGAGGGAGCATCAATGGACAATTAAGTCATGAGCCTTTGATTACTGTACTGGTCTTGATAACACTGTTATTCAAACAAATTGGTAGCCCAATCTATGACAAGCGCTCCTAATTCAGGTAATGATTAGGACTGATGTGAGAACTTGTGTGCTGGAAGAAGAAGAAGAGTTGGTTCTTATATGCTGCTTTTCCCTACTCGAAGGAGGCTCAAAGTGGCTTACAGTCGCCTTCCCTTTCCTCTCCCCACAACAGACACCCTGTGAGGTGGGTGAGGCTGAGAGAGCCCTGATATCACTGCTCGGTCAGAACAGTTTTATCCATGCCATGGTGAGCCCAAGGTCACCCAGCTGGCTGCATGTGGGGGAGCGCAGAATCGAACCCGGCATGCCAGATTAGAAGTCCGCACTCCTAACCACTACACCAAACTGGCTCTCTAGCAGAGATAACGTGTGTCCATTAAAACATGCCTTTTTCTCTTTTATAATGCTACTAGTAAAAAAGCCCATTGTATCCAGAAGACAATGGGCGCTAGCAGGCAGGGACCAGAGCGAGGGGCAGGCGAGGGACAGAGCAAGGGACAGGCTACCTGAAAGAGGAGGCGGGTGGCGGCTCCTCTGCGTCTCCTGGTTTTTGGTGGGGAGTCCCAGGCGTGGTGCGCTGGGCTGCGGCGGATCCTGTGCGTCTATTTGATCTTCTGCGGCTGGGGGGGGGGGGTTCTTTCCGCTGCTTCCAGGAGGCCACGGCCGCGGATCAGGCCGCGCCCGGCCGCGCCCGCGGGGCCGCGCCCGCGGGGCCGCGCCTGGCCGCGCCCGCGGGGCCGCGCCCGGCCGCGCCCGCGGATCGGGCCGCACCCGCGAGCCGCGTCCGCGGATCGGGCCGCGTGGGCGCGGCCCGGCCGTGGTTCCCTCTCGGCGGGAGTCTCGGCGGCTGGAGTCTTGCCGGGGGCTCCCTCAGGGGCCGGCCTGACGCGTCAGGCCGGGAGCAACTGCGAGCCGCGCTGCGCGCGGCTCGCAGTTACTGAGGCTGGGAATCAGAGGGACCAATCGGCAGGCGCGAAGCGCCTGCCGATTGGTCCCTCTGATTGTCTGTCATGAGGAAGGGTCCAATCCGGACCCTTCCTCATCCCGGACACATCCCGCCCCAGAACCCCTTACTATTTTATTTAGTCCGTGGCGCCCGCGGCGCCACGGGCGGTGTACAGATAAGAAGAAAGTTAAGACTCAGATTTGAATAATAAAACTTAATGGAGCTTGACTTAATCCTCTTCTCCCCCCCCCTCCCCGCCCAGCCCTAAAACAAATTGGAATTATAATCTAACTGAGAGGATGAACTTTAATGTTCATTTACTTGGCCTAGTTTCCTAGCTGTTTCTCCAGGTGCACATACTGGTTTCCAGTGCCAAAAAAGGTTTCTTAGGGGGAAACACAGAGATTGACCCATCCACCATGGGGCTTGGGCAAGATTAGTCCAGTCTCCAAGAGCTGTGCCCCAGGTTAAATGTCAGAATGTCACCCCGTTTGCTTGAGTATGTGCAAGCTGCAATTTATACCACTGCCAACCTCCAAGCAGGGCCTGGAGACCTCCTGTAATGAGAACTGATTTGCAGGTGACAGAGATCAGTCCCCCTGGATAAAATGGCTGCTCTGGAGGATGGACTCTATGGCATCATTCCCTGCCCTTCCACAAACCCCTCCGTCAGGTCCCACCCCACAAATGTGGGGCAACCCCACATTAGGTCCCAGGATCCTCTGCACCACAGCAAGAGGGGACTGGAGGGATGTTAGACTATGTGTTGCTGTCACTCGGCTAAACAAAATCTTGAGCCATCCCCGAGGATGACAAATGGCCAACTGGGTGTAGCCTTTAAGTGCAGAAGGATGCCTGATGTTCTCTCTTTGCTGGCCTATATATTAAGCACCCTCCCAGCCATTTGCACAGCCTGTTCCAGCTTTCTCTGGACTGGGTCATCTTCTGCCAAGCACAATATACTCAGAAAGGGGAAAGCTTTTTTCCTAAGAGTGGCAGACAAAGCTGTTGATTATATTTCACCATTTCAACCCTTATGGGCTAATCCGGCATTTAAATGTGGCACTGGCCTTCTAGGACAGTGTGTGCCTGTCTTTGTGTGCAGAGCAATAAGGATCCCTGATTCAAACACGTCCCTCTAACCCTTAATGTTCTCCACAGCCATGCCCCTGTGATGCCCCTACTCATTATATTCCAGCCTACTTTGTACCCATATTCCCTCATGTTCCTAACTCATGTCAGCTCTTCCCATGTACCTCCCTCAGAAGGTAGCTGGCTCTCCCTTAAATGGCTCTACCATTTCCTTCTTGTTGGTTCTTGTGTCCACAACACCCTCCCAGAAGTCCCTCTGAAAACCCATTCCACCGTGAGCTAGCATGATGCACTGTTGGACTAAGATCTGAGCTAGCATGATGCACTGTCTGGACTCCCCAGGATCCATCAGTTCAGCTCCCTCTCTCATGGTATTGACGGTACGGCCTCTGACTGAACAAGGTGGGGTTGGAGGGGGTTAGAATACCATCGCTGTTGCTACTGTAAATGGATATGGGAATTTCAGGGGTTTTATTGTGATTTTAATGTTTTGCTGTGAACCGCCGTGAGACCTTCCAGGGAACGGCGGTATACAAGTCCAAATTTTTTAAATAAATAAATAAGATCCAGGAGAGTATGTGGAATGGTACGATATAACCTGATGCCCTCGGACCTCAGATGCTAAATAGGTAGGTACTTGGATGGAAGACCACCAACCAAGACTTTGCAGAGGGAGGCAGTGGTAGACCACTTCTGCTTCTCATTTGTCTTGGGTTCACCATCAGTAGGCAGTGGCCGGGCGGCATTTTATGCACAAAAACAAGCTCCTGGAGACCACAGTTCAAATCTGCAGCCTGCCGTGAAATTTGCTAAGTGTTGATGACTCTCTCCCCCTCTCTCTGTCAGCACAATCTATCTCACAGGGCTGTTGAGAGGGTAAAATGGAAGATCTTTGAAATCTTTGGAGGAAATTAAAGGTAAAAACATCTGTTCCACCTAATATATTTCTGGTAAGGTCTTGTAGGAGGAGTGTGTCTCATGGTGACACTCAGCGCTTAACACCCAGTCAGGGTGGCTGTCCCGCCCCTAAGTGCCTCCTCCTCCAACCAGCTTGCCTGTCTGTCAAGCAGTCAGCCAACTGCCTTCCGTCCCCCACCGATGACCACTCTCTCCTCCTTCCACTTCCCTCTGAGGCTTGGAGGCTGCAGATCCCTGCCATGTGAGAGCTGCCCCTGCTGGTGAGTTCCCTAACAGCTGCCTGACGGTGTCCAAAAAACTTTTTTTTTAGGAAAAGAGGACATCCTTCCAACAAACAGATCAAACAAAAGTACGGAAGGCTGTGACATGTAAGTGAAAAAGATGTAAGATGAAACCACCTTGAACTCCCTGATTGAAAATGATGAATACATTCCAGTGATATATATAGTGGAAATGTCAATTATTACTATTTTAAGATAACAAATAAGCAGAAAATCACAAGCTTTCTCTCATACCAAGGAAGAATTGTAACTTGCAGCTGCTGGCCAAATGCTGACTCTTGCTCCTTTATTAAGAATGCTCTTAGAAGTACTTATTTTAATCTCTATGCAGTTGTATTTATTTTCTCTGCTTCTTGTATGCACCTTGCACTATTTATTGCACTGTTAAAATAGTAATACTTGACATTTCCCTTATATCTGTTGTATGAATAGTGTTATCATTTTCAGTCTCTGGGTTTAGGCTGGCTTCATTATACATCTATTTCACCAATGTGTCACACTCTTCTGTACTTTTGCAGTGTCTAATCCAGCCTTTCTTCACTTTTTTACCATTGAGAACCCCCTGAAATATTCTTCAGGCTTTGAGAAATCCCAGAAGTGGTGCTACTGTGCAGAATATGGTGGGAAAGCAAAGTGGTGCACATGCCCACCCGGGGTCTCTCCTCTTCCCTCCCCCTCCAGGCCCATCACTGGGTTGTTGTTGCTTTTGGGAGGGGGGGGAGTAGGTCGACATGCCCATACATGGTCATATCACTCAATAAATATTTAACAATTTTAAAAAAGAATATTAAAAACTAGCAGAAAAGCCCGTTGTACAAAAATACAACGGGCGCTAGCTTCCCACCCCCTGATCAGCCCTACCAAGGCTTGGTTAAGTGGCAGGACTGCTTGGGGCGGGGACAAGCACTGGTGGGGGCTCCCTCCCCCCAACCCAAGCAGCCCTACTAAGGCCTAGCAAAGCCACAGCTGGGCTGCTTGAGGCAGGGGGAGCGCTGGTGAGGGTTCTCTCCCTCCCCCCCCCCCAGGCAGCCCCACCAAGGCAACGGTGGAAGCAACGGTGGTGGGGAAGGCAACATCTGGAAAGGGGAAGGGAGCTCAGTAGAAGAAGAGAAGAGCTGGGGGCTTGTACCCCATTTTTCTCGACTTCAGGGAATCTCAAAGTGGCTTACAATCTCCTTCGTCACAGACACCCTGTGAAGTAGGTGGGGCCGAGAGAGAACTGTGATTGGCCCAAGGTCGCCCAACTCACTGCATGTGGGGAGGAGCGGGGAATCAAACCCGATTCTCAAGATTAGAAGCCGCTGCTCTTAACCACTATGCCAAGCTGGCTCTCAGTACACATGTGGTGCCAGAGAGTCCATTCCCTGAATCTGCTACTTCCTCGGGGGAACTGATATCCGTACTCTGGAGATCCCCTTGATGTTGGCAGTCCTACCTGAGCTGGGTTAAGGCTCCGCTGAACTTCGCCTTGCCTTTTGCACTCCCCTGAGAGCCCTTGCGCTTGCTTAAGGATGGCGTGTTTTTCCATCCTGCCTGGCCCCCAAACAGCTGCTGGACCCATATTCACTGCCAGGCCCTGCACAGCTTCCAAGGCTGGGGTAGGAAGGGGGAGGCTTAAGTGATTGTTTTGGTTGGGCTTTAAGGTTTTCCATTAAATTAAGTCCTGGCATGCAGCAGCCCAGGCACTGGGAATGGAGCCCGCCGCCTTGGGGCACCCAAGTGACTCACAACCACACGGGGTCGTGTTGCAAAACAGGGCAAAGAATCCCGGCCATCTCCAGTTGCCTGAGTAGAAACACTCTGGGCACGTCACGGGAGGCAAGAGTACTGCTGAAGTCAGCATTGGAAATGTAGGCCTCCATTGGAGAACTGGCGTCCAGTACGTCAAGGGGGAAGAGAGCCGTCAACCCCAAAAGCTTGTGTGCTCCAGAATGAACTTCGGTCCATTAACAGCATCCTTTCTCCAACAACACAGCTTGCGTGACCCACACAGGGCGATTCCTTCGGTGTGCTTTGAAACTCAACGTGCAACATCATCCTGGCTTTCTGTGGGCTCAGAACAGCTCTCTGGGGTTAAAGTTGGGCCCTAAAGGGGAGGTGGCATGGCAGAGCCCAGTCCCATCATGCCTTGGAAGCAAAGTGAGGATGGGAGGCTCTGCAGAAGAAGGCAATGGGAAGCCACTTCGGCTTCTCACGTGCCTCGAAAGCCATAGATCAGGTCTTGGTAATGAATGTGAGCAGAGTGACTCTCTCAGTGTTTCCTTGGAGATATGGGGCTGGATCCATCTTGCTGACAGTGGTGCTTTCTCCCAGTACTAGGAGGTTCTTGTCTCAGGCAAAGGCTCCCTGCATTGTCAGGCATGCCCCCTTTAGCAGAATGGGCTCACAGGATCCCACCCACTTCTTCTTGGTCCCTAACCATGATCTTACATTATGATTTTACCTTGCTGACTATTATAAGGAGTGGCTGGGAGCCAGGCAAGAGATGCTCAGAGGTGGTTTGCCACTGGCTGCCTCTGCATCGTGTCCCTCAGTGTGCCTTGGAGGTACCGCAACCAAATCCTTGGCCATCTCCCATCCTGATGCTAGCCAGGGTTGGCCCTGCTTCCCTTCCGAGATCCGATAGCCTTGGCCTTGCCGGGGTTATCTTCCTACGAAGCAGCACTGGAGATCTTTAGTCTTACCTCTGAGTAGGTAGCCCTGTTGGTCTGAAGCAGCAGTACAAATCGAGTTCAGCAGCACTTTTACGGCCAACAAAGTTGTATTCAAGGGATGAGCTTTCGTGTGCACGCACACTCTCTCACTTTGCTCCCCATGTACACTCCAATGCCACAATTACTGGACCTAACAACATCACCTTTCCATCAAAGGCTTATACACCTGCTCATCTTCAAACTTGGTATATGCCATCAAGTGCCAACAATTGTTCTCTACATAGGGCAAACAGGTCAAACCTCCGCCAAAGAATTAATGGACACAAGTCTGACATCAAAAGCCACAAGACTGAAAAACCTGTAGGGGAACACTTCAACCTTCCAGGACATTCTATAAGGGACCTGAAAGTAGCTGTTTTATTACAAAGAAACTTCAAGAACAGGCTAGAAAGGGATATTGCAGAAATGCAAGTTATTACAACACTCAATACTCTGACATACCCTGGACTCAACAAAGACAAAGGTTTTTTTATCTCACTATGCATGCTAACCTTATGTAACTTGTATATTCACATTCCTCACAATTTCTTTTAATTGGGATTATGTGACTGTTAGTAATACGTAATGTAATTTTGAATTCCACTTTCTGGTCCCAGGACAAGATAGCTGCCAGCTTAGCTTCTACTTGTAAGAAAGTTTCACACTGGTATGGAGACAGATGGGGCCAGCAGTAAATAGTAGGGTGTGAGCCGTGGATTACAGGCTTTGACAGTTTTATTTCTAACATGTCTTTGTGAACGATAAATGGGTTTGAGGGGTTTGATTGGCTGGTTTGGCAGTTATCATGTGGCTGTGTTTGGATGCCATGACACAGTTTACTAATGTAACAAGATTAACTTTCGTTTATTTATTCCTACTGTTATGATGGGCAGATCTTAATCTGATGAAGAGTGCTTGCACTCGAAAGCTCACGCCTTGAATAAATCTTTGTTGGTCTTAAAGGTGCTACTGGACTCTGATTTCCTTTAATCTTATTTATTACCCTATTGTCCCACGTGCCCTAAGGCGCTTGAGACCCAGCTGCTGTGTTTTTCACTTCTTTCAGGTCACTCCAGGCCAGAGCAGGGGTTTAGTTGGCAAACGGAGGCACCAGTTCCCTCTCCACAAAACACCCGCGCTCTACATGGAGCTGCAAAGGAATGCCGGCATCCTCTTTCCAATGAACTCCTGGAAGCCCACCAGACTTCAGGAGGGGAAACAGAGGCCCGTCAGGGACATGCAGGTCTGTGATGGTTGAAGGAGAGGGGGTCTCACAACCCTCCCAGAGGAAGTGATGAGGTTCCTTAGAAACCACCATAGGATGACACCAAGCAGAAAAAAACAAGCCTGTGCTTGAGGATGGAGGCTCTTCCCATGTTTATTGTTTTAAAAAGTGCTCGGAGGAATGGTTTTCTCTTTTATGGATGGAAATTCTGCTGAAGCAGAACATTATGGTTGTTAACGTAGGAAGGGAACAGGGAGGGGGAGAGGCTGGCAAGAGTAAGGGCAGGAATTGCAGAATAGAATTTCAAGCATGTGAGCAAAAATTCTCAAAAAGTCAACTGGATTTAGGCCCTGCAGGGCGGGACGTTACAGCCTGTGCTGGAGCTCCAACCTCTACTCTCCCCCCAGCCCTGGGTGAGCTGATTTACCCATTTCATTCTTGGCCCTCTTTGCTTTGCACCAATCACCTAAGTGGATTTCAGAGGCAGGGAATGTCCAGGGTTTTGGGATATCTAGGATCACTGCACTTTATTCCTGTACCACCCTCAAGGTACAAAAAAGCCCTTTACGGAGGACAATGAACCAGATCCCACCCTAAGGAGTTTACAGTTCTGAACGTTAACACAAGACAGGCAAGGAAGGGGTGGTTAGATTTCATCAGGCACTGTGGTATAGTGCCTCGAGCATCCCGGAGACTTAAATGCCAGGGTGTTTTCTTAAGATCAGGTTGCTAACCCTGGCCAGGTGGGCTGTCTTCCGACAGCTGCCACAGCAGAGCCACTAGCTGGTCTAGCTACAGCATTGCCGTCACCTATTGCTTTCACCCAGGTGTCATCCCTAGTGGTGGGGTCTTGAGCAGTCAGATTATCGAGTGTTCCCTGCTTCCATTTCTTCAGCTTGCTAGGTTTCAGGCACCAAGTGCTTTCCGATGTCACCTGGGGATGTGCCCAAATGACACGGCCAGCACATGACATCTCGGGCAATGCCACCAGCAAAGAGATGGGAAAGTGGAAAGGGTAGAATAAAAGAATAAAAGACCATCCCATCCACAGAACAGGAAACCATGTTTGTACCATGATCGAAGCGATGGTGGGGGGGGGGGGGACTGGGCATCTCAATACAGCAGCACGGATTCCATGCTGAACAGCACCCCCATGCTCATGCACCAGCAAGCCAATGTATAAAGGAGAGTTTGCACCAAGAAATGCAGCATTTTGGCTCATAAGCTGGAAGGAATTAAGTACTGCAGTATGTTGAAGGGGATGCAAAAAGTGGGGTATAATTAAAATGGCCAATTTTTATCTTTAAGGCGCCAGGTTGCTTGAGGATGGGGCACCAGAAGAACTGTCTCCTCCTGACTCAGTTCAGCCAAGTGAACCTTCTTTTGACCCTTTGCACCCTCTGTGGCCTCACCTGCAGAGGTGGTGGCAACCAAATACGTGGCTTTTTCTGTAGTGGCCTGTGGCCATTTTGACGCTTGTCCATTTTGATGCTTGTCCTTTAGGCATTCAGTCCAAAAATTTCTTTTACTCAGCCTTACAAGTGAAGATTTTTGCTTTTTCTTGATCTGCATCTAGCCCAATTTATGGCTATTATTTTATTTATTTTTACTTATTCACTCGATTTATATACCACCCCTTGGGGTGGTGATAAAATCTTAGACGATAAGATGCTGATTTTTATGCCCCTGGGTTGTTTCAGTATTGATAATTATGCTAGTTCTGAAAAATGATTTTATTGTGAGATGCTTTGTGCAGGTATCTGGAAAGGCAGCATGTAGATTTCCCCCAAAGAGACAGAAAAACATCTAGGCAACAGCATTCAATGCAAGTCTAGGGATGCCAGCCTTCAGGCAGGATCTGGGGATCCCCAGAAATCCAGCTCATGACAGAGATCAGTGGATTATATAACATTATACCCCTCCCCTCCCCAAACCCCATTCCCTATAGGCTCCACCTCCAAAGCCTCCAGGTCTTTCCCAACTCAAAGAGGGCAGCCCTAGAAGCAACAGGCAGGCAAATGAACCCAAAAGGCCCCTAGAGAAACAGGTGGGGGAAGGAGACCCAGTCCCAACACTGGCTGTAGTCTTAGCTTGAATCCATGAAGCAGCATATTTTGGATGCTGCTGAAGGTGGCAGAGCAGGAGACCGAAAAGGCAACTCTGCTCTTTGTTCATCCAGGGGGAGATCGCTCCACAGACCATCCTGGTAGGTTGTACTCTGGAAAGGTTGTGCCATTTGGATGTCTCACCTGAAGCATCAGATCACCTGATAGAATCATAGAATCATAGGGTTGGAAGGGGCCATACAGGCCATCTAGTCCAACCCCCTGCACTATGCAGGATCAGCCCAAAGCATCCTAAAGCATCCTAATTTCCTCTTGCCCTCATTCCAAACACAGCCTGAGCCCATGCCCGGGGCCCCGGAAACAACCTGACTGGCCTTTACGTAACCGGGGAAGTGAGACAAGAAGCTCTTTCAGGCTGTGGCAGGGCAGCGGCTGGTGACATTTATGGAGTGTGGTATCAGCAGATGCTCAGTGGGGGGCACAAATCACCACCCAACAAGGTAAGAAAGTGAGAAACAGATCCCCAGAGACCATCAAAATGAAACTGGCCACTGTCCCCCCCCCCCCCCCAGATGGACAAAGTTAAAAAGTGACCTCCTCACACATTCCTTGGCTTGCTGGCAAGTTTACCTCTCAGCTGCCCAATGACCAGGAGATAAGAATAATTTCCTCTTAGGGTGGCCTGAAACGCAGGGAGATTCAGGGTACAGCTGCTGGGAAGCAGCATTTGGAGAGAGGAAAGAACTCCCTCTGAATCTGCCATTTTATGCAGGGGTACACCACGAAAAAAAAGGGGACGGTTCAAAATTATTGCAACAGAAAACAGAACCTATCCCGGGCTATATTAAACAATTTCACAATGAATACAAATAAACATTTCTTATCTCTTCTTTTTTATATGTATATGTATATAAGCACAACCAGAACGGCCTCCAGATTGAACCGTTTTCAATTGGGTTTTCCTCAGTGGTTGTTTTTCAAGTTTTCCTTTTAAATTATATATATGTGGCCTTTGGCTCCCAGGTTTGGGGAGGTCTAGTCAAACCTCCCCAAACCTAGACTAGACCTCCCCAAACCTGGGAGCCAAAGGCCACATATATATAATTTTATGCAGGGGAGCTGATCTATGAAGACTGGGTGTAATTCCAGGAGCTCTTCAGGCCCCACCAAGAAGCTGCCAACCCTATTTCCCCTCCCCTTCCTTTTGTGTGTGGTATAATTGACGGTTTTTGCTCTGCATCAGGAGCATGAGAAATGCCCTTTCCCAGTCTCCTCCACAAAGGTCCCAATTGCCAGCTTTACTATGCTAAAAAATATGAATTTAGAATATCAGTTGCAAACACTCATTTTCAACGCAAAGGAAAACATTGCTTGAAAATTGTTGATGGAAAAGAAGTCACTACATAGAAGGCTGGATCCAGCCAGCCTTTTCATTCAGTCTCACCCAATTCTTCCTCCGTATGCCGGTCTCTGCTGCACATGCCTTTTGCCATTGTGGGCCCATGTTCTGCACTGCAGCATATCCTTTTCAGTGGTCAGTGGAGGGCCTCCTCTCCAGCAGAAGAGCAGGTTGGGTCCAATGCACAAACGGGTTTTGTGTTTCATAGCAGCTCTCTGGGGGTCTCGGAGCTCTTTCACAT
Organism: Paroedura picta; assembly: GCF_049243985.1. Classification (NCBI taxonomy): domain Eukaryota; kingdom Metazoa; phylum Chordata; class Lepidosauria; order Squamata; family Gekkonidae; genus Paroedura; species Paroedura picta. Next base: position 27,790,514 of record NC_135369.1, on the reverse strand, counting down.
TACCTACTGCCTCTCCCTTTTAAAGGAAGATGCGTGGGATTGACCCTGGGACCTTCTGGGTGCCAAGCAGATGGCCTGCCTTTGAGCTGTGGCCCCTCCCTCTAGTCCTACACACTAAGCCCTGTCCCACCCTGAGCTCCCTCCTCAACCTGATCCTCCTAAGATCTTCGGTCAAGGCTACAGGGCAGGTTTTGGGTCATGCCCGGCTGTTCCTTAAACCAACTGGGAAACTCACCTACCAGGAACCCATCTCCAAAATGTTCCCAAGTTTAATTAGTATGATAGATTCCTTGCATAAAGTTCACAAAAGTCAAACTAATGGCTCCTGACCACAGAATTCCTCTCTACACGTCTGCTACAAAGCACAGACCTGGATAAATTATCCCCATCAGAAAATCCTCTCAAGGAAGGCATTGGACAAAGTGCCCCCTGAGTCATGTCACCCCTTCAGTCAACCAAGAATTTCCCAGCAGTGCTGGCTCAGCAGGAAGACAAGTGATTACATAAAACGAGGTGCCGGGAGCAGTCAGAACTTTGGGTCTTGTCGGGTTTCCAGTTGCTCCAGTGGGCCAGGCCAAGGGCAACATTTCCCCAGCTGCTGGTGCGCCGGATTCTGATGACAAAGTAACTTTTTAAAAGATGCTCCCTGTTTTTTGGGATGCCGGGGGGAAAAAAGCACTTTTTGATGAAAGGGCCTATTGACACAGGAAGGAAGGGCCAGGGCAGGTTTAATGGGTCTGGCTCACGCAGGGCCAAGGCTGTCAAGGAGAAAAAAAAGAGCCAGAACAGGAGCAAGGACAGACACCAGTTCTGAAAACAATGCTTCTGATGCCAGCTCCAGGCTGAGGAATTCCTGGGGATCTGATGGTAGATCCCAGGGTCAGACAAGGTTTGGGGACTGGAGGTAGAATGCCAGACAGTCCAACCCTCCAAAACAGCCACTTTCTCCAGGGGAGCAGATCTATTTAGTCTGGAGATTAGTTATAATTCCAGGAAATTTCCAGGCCCCACCAGGAGGCTCATAGAGCTGCCCCCTGGAGCCACAAATATGGATGAAAAAGCAGGGCAAAAATATTTTCCAACCAATAACCTTGTGGCCCATCAATCTCAAGACAACCCCCTGGCTAGGTATTTTAAGGAATGTTTGACCAGCCCTCTTTCTCAGCGGAGATATAGGAATTTTATTGAAAACCTGCAGTCACAACTGGATGGAGCTCCAAATTTGCTCAGGGTCACTGATATGAGGCTGTTCTGGATCTTATCAAAAAGAAGAGTTGGTTCTTATATGCCGCTTTTCTCTACCTGAAGGAGTCTCAAAGTGGCTTATGCTCGCCTTCCCTTTCCTCTCCCCACAACAGACACCCTGTGATGTGGGTTAGGCTGAGAAAGCCTTGATATCACTCTCGGTCAGAACATTTTATCAGTGCCGCGGCTACCCCAAGGTCACCCAGCTGGCTGCATGTGTAGAAGTAGCAGGGAATCAAACCCGGCTCGCCAGATTAGAAGCCATCGCTCTTAACCACCACACTAAAATACAGCAAAGTACCCAACCTGGGCAGCCCAGGTAAGCCCTATCCTATCAGATCTCGGAAATCAATCGGCATCAATCCTGGAAGGGCGACCACCAAGGAATATCTGCATTGTGATGCAGGAGTAGGCACTGGCAAGCCACCTCCAAGCATCTCTTGCCTGGCAGCCAGACAATCTTAAGAGTCTTCTGGTTGTATTACACACATGGCCATATGATAAATAAACAGCAAAAAGTATGGCGTTAAGCCTTGGCAAAACCTGGCGCTCAATCTGTGTCCGCAGTGGGCCTTTGTGTGGGCTGAGTCATGTGAGCATTTGCTCATTTAAGATCACAAGGGAAGGCAAGAGGCAGAGCCCAGAGCTGGCCACAGCACACACAATGACTCAGCCATCCTCAGAGACCAGAAGGGAAGGAAGTGCCCTCAAATCCATTCAGTTCGATCCAGGCATGAGTAAGGGCAATAGCATCCATGCAGGAGAGGCAGGATGGTCCCACAGCTAGAAAGCAATGGTTAAGAAAGCAGAAATATAAAGTCGGTCCAATTTTTTTTCAGGCCAAGAAACAAGAGTAAAGATGTTCCAATGAGAGAGTAATGGTGGGGTACATTGCAGGACATCTACTCTGTTCGTACAGAATGAGCGGCACAACAAGCCTGTCCCCCAAAAAACTTCTGCAACACACAGGCGTTCTGCAATAGACCAACAAGGGTTGTTTCCTCCACAAGCAAGTCAACATGGAGTTTTCTAAATCATGAAAGGTGAAACAGAATTTGCTAATTTAATTTTAAATTTAAATAAACCCTACTTCCAAAGGCACTTACTTAGATTTTGTCCATGCTTACATCTCCATTTGGCAAGACTTTTCTCTAGAGAGATTTGGAGGGACAGAGTGGGGCTGAGAATTCAATGACTCCCTTTCTAGAACTACAGTTTCCAGGATTCTTTTGGGGAAACCATAAGCGTTTTTAAGAGGTCAAGCCCTCATTGGGACACAGGCTGACTGTGGATTTGTAATCCCCTTCTCCCCCACACATAAAAAGACTTTGAAGATTTCCTCTAATCAATACGATGCAATGACTGATTCCTCTACATACACAGTCACATTTTATATTTTACATTTTTGAACCAGTGTGTGTTCCCGCCTTCTCTGCAGAGAAGGTATTCAGGTTTGCAGGACTGTGTGTGGTGGCCTGGTCATGTCAAATCAGAGGTAGCATGACCCCCAATCAAGGGCACATTCCTATATCTGGCAGCCAGAATCCATCAGTGAGCGTTCAGTGAAAATCACACCTCCTGGATCCAAGCAGGCCTCCCACACAGACAGGAGAAGGACTGGCCAAGCGAGGGAGGCAGCAGACTAGCAGGAAAGACTCACAATGTTCTGCAAAGGCCTCCAGAACAAGCAAATAAGATGTCCCCACCCAAGGGCCTCTCCTTTGCTCAGCTGCAGCTGGAGATTGGTACCCGCCAACCGGCCTGGAAAATAGACTGCCCCACTTGTGGGACACAACCACGACAGCTTTAAAACTGGCTGAAAGAAGAACTGGGTGGTTTTGGCTGTCTTCTAGACCCATGCTGTCAGCCTCCAATTACACAGAGAAAGTCTCAGGTCCGGTGAAGCTAACTTGGCCACATCTTTTATGGCAATGCAGTTAGGTAAGCACAGATCCATCACAGCCCCAAGCTGTATCACACCTTCTTAGGCCAGAAGCATAAAATGGGCTCAGGAGGAAAGGCAAGGGTGCCCAACAGGGTACCTGCTTGCAACTTTCTGGGCTGGTTAAAACCTTGTTCAGTGGCAAGTGCTAAGCAGCGTTGGCTTTATTCTCTCTCACTCTTCTTTCCCAATGCAATCTAAAATTATTCCTCTTCTCAACCCGAACTTGCCTCCTACTTGCCTCCTGTCGCAGCTACTTTGTGGCTGTGCCCATCACCCTGTGCCAGAATCCCAAAGGGGGTCCCAGGCTCCAAAATGTTATACCCTCCTGAGTTAAGGGATTGCTTAGGGTGAAATTAATTGCTACTGGAGATACATTTATGTTGTCTTTTTTTTCCTTTTTAAAGAAAGAACAGCTGCAAGAGGTACTGACTCAGAAGAAAAATGGCAAGAGACATTAAAGCTTTTTCAAGTCACATTTCTCTGAAATCAACCCTCCGCATCTGTGGTTATATCAGAAGTAGGAGGATTTACAGAGAAACCATCATTTAGTGGACAGTTAAATCAAAACACCCAAAGGACAATTTCAGCCATATCCCCCTTTAGAAATTGCCTCATTTCCAAGTTAATTGTATTCCACCAGAAACAAGAGAATTCTTGTTTGCTAAGGATAAAAGCTAGAGCGAACAAGGGCCAATTCAGAGATTTTCAAACTGTGCTCAAAGTAACCTCTGGCTCCTTACAAGTTAAGAATACAAGTAAACAGCACATAAGCTTTGGTGACCTTTAGGATCAACCACAATGAGGAAAACATCATAGAGGGAACTTTACAGTGCATTAAACAATGCTGGGAGAGTCAGCGATGGACACTCCTTATGTTTAGTTTCATATCAAAACCCCACTGGATGCCCTTACCTCTTCCAGGGAGCGCACTGCGCATAATCCTTGCAGGTGATGGTGGCCACGAGGATATCATCACCTCTCTCTTGGCCCTTAGTCAAAAGGCCAGACTAGTGGCACCCACAAATCCACCCCAGGATCCCCTCAGGAAGTCCCATGGCACACCTGCAGTAGTTCCTTGTCAAGCAAGCCCATAGGGAAAGGATTCCTCAAAGTCTACTGACTGCTGACAGGAAAGCTCAAGACGGAAATGGAGCTCAACTGCTATCCCAACATGCAACGGTGAAAGAACATGGAAGAACAATCGTCAAAAGCAATGGAGTGGGCTGAAATGCAGCCCAGGGGTAATGCAGGACTGGGGTGGCCCATCTTTGGGACTGAGCCTGCTCCTCTGCTCTCTATACAGCAACCTCGAAGTTCTCCAGAGCTGGGGAGAAATAGTAAGGGAAGTGTCAGCCGTTTGGGTTTGTTTTTTCATGCCGGGTTACTGTCAAGAGGCAGAATTATGCACACCAAGGCAAAAGTTTGTTATTCTGTTTGATTTTGATCATGCAAACAGATCACTAGATTTGGGTTTTCTTGGCACCAAGCTGGGTCACCTTGGTGTAGGACTGTGGTATTTGTTTTAAGTTCATACAGCCCTGCTAAAAACGCTACTTGAAAGCTTCTCCCTGTTCACCAGAAACCAGCCCAGATGGTTTTCACCACTTCTGAGGGGGGGGAAAGGGCTAATGAATGATCACATGACACTTGCAGCAAACAGACTGCCAAAGCTGAATTTCTCACAGTAAGAAATACTTGTCCCAGCTGGAATATGAAGAATCACAGGTCTCCTAGACTACCATGTTGACCTAGAGCCTCACAGACCTGGAGATCCACTCCATTTCCCTAACATTCATGCTTTCATGCCCAAGTCTTTCTCTCTTTCTTTCACATTGGCTATTTTGTCTTGTGAAGTTTGAGGCCAAAACACATCATTTTTTAACTTTTAAAACTTTGTCAGACGCTATACATGTGGATGGATGTGGAGCTCCCATGTCTATCCTTGTTTTGTGATGTGCCTGGACTGTCTCAAGATATTTTTGCTGGCAGTGCAAGAGACTCAAGTGTCATCCACCACCGTAAAGCAAGGAACTATGGCCCGGGAGCCAAGCCCTGGTTTCCCACGCGGAAGGGCCAGGTCTTCAGTCCCCGCTGCCTCAGAATAGCAGGTGCCAGGGAATACGTCCCACTTCGCTGACAGAGGAGCCAATGCCCGTCAGGACAACTGAACCAGATGAACTCAACTGAACTCAAGATAACAGTAACCGGTTCCCCTGGGGAAAATGGCAGCTTTGGAGGGTGGTCTGTGAGGCATTATGTCCCACAGGGCCCCTGCCCTTACCCAAATTTCCAGGAATTTCCCAGCCTAGAAGTGGCAACCCTACTTCGTATGGTCCTACTTACTCATGCTGTGTGACCCTGCAAGGGAGCATGAGATGCACTTCTGATTCCTGTCACTGCCTTCTGCCCACAAAAATATGGCTGCCCACTTGTGCTGCTCGCGCCAGTGAGCCAAACTACATTCTAAGCATGGCTTCCCTGCGTGGGAGACTGCTTTTCACACTTTGGAGTAACTGCTAACCCATGAGAGAATGCAGAAGCCACTCAGAAACATGCACACTTCCAAAAGCCCTCTAGCCAACCAAATTAATTGGCCCTACAACAGGCCCAGGAGGGAGGGGGCAGAGACGTAACTTGATAAAGAAGCACAATAAAATCAGAGTCCAGTAGCACCCTTCGTCAGACGAGATTGCCCACATGCCTGTGGGTGCTTGCACTCGAAAGCTCACGCCTTGATTAAATCTTTGTTGGTCTTAAAGATGCTACTGGACTCTGATTTTATTGTGCTACTTCAGACCAACACGGCTACTCATTTGAATCTTTGATAAAGAAGGTTTAATGCATTTGACACAAAGGCCTCTCTTGCTTGTTCATGACCTGCACAGAGCCACCTGGCCTTCAGAATGACCAGAGTGGACACCTGGATCTCTTCCACACACCCCTAAGATTTTCTACACTTCTGTAATACCTCGGCTGCTTATAAGGGAAACCATAACCAAAAGTGGACCACAACAACAGAAAGAGATGTGTCCTCCATGTGCGTGGCTATAGGAAACGCTTAAGAGATGTCGCCTCCTGGTGGCCACCACTCAGAACGGAAGGAGAGGCGCTTGCTTAGGCTGCTGCACCTACAATACGAATACACAGCAGACTTCATAGTGAGAGGTTACAGGATCATTGCTGACGTGGAGTTTCTGCTTAATGTCATCAAAAACTAGAAGTGCTTATAAATTAATTTATAGTGATTTCATGAGGAACAAATCCTTTCCCTGGTTACACAACAGACAAGGGGTAAGATTAAGGGTCTCTTGTATGCTTGTACTCTCTAAACCAGGGTGGCCAAACTAGCTCTCCAGATGTCTATGGACTACAATTTAAAAAGGCAAAGGTATCTCCTGTACAAGCACCGGGTCATGTCTGACCCTTGGGGTGACGCCCTCCAGCGTTTTCATGGCAGACTCAATACGGGGTGGTTTGCCAGTGCCTTCCCCAGACTCATTACCATTTACCCCCCAGCAGCAAGCTAGGTACTCATTTTACCGACCTCGGAAGGATGGAAGGCTGAGTCAACCCTGAGCCGGCTGCTGGGATCGAACTCCCAGCCTCATGGGCAGACAGCTTCAGACAGCATGTCAGCTGCCTTACCACTCTGTGCCACAAGAGGCTCTTTATGGACTACAATTACCATGAATCAATTACCATGAATCATGGTAATTGTAGTCCATTGACATCTGGAAAGCCACAGTTCGGCCACGCCTGCACTAAACTGTCATGTATAGCATAAGATGCCATCTTATTCAGATAAAATAGTTCCACATGAATAACAACAGAATCCTTCCCCGAAATTTTTGTTCACATCACTGGGCAAAGATCTTCCAGTCTCTTGGAACAGCTTTTAATCAGGGCTGCAGGTTGTCACCTTCCTGATAGCACTACAGCAATAACCACAATTCACTTTATTGGTGCTAGTTTCTTACGGCAGGAGTAGTCAATCTGTGGTCCTCCAGATGTTCATGGACTACAATTCCCATGAGCCCCTGCCAGCAAATGCTGGCAGGGGCTCATGGGAATTGTAGTCCATGAACATCTGGAGGACCACAGGTTGACTACCCCTGTCTTACGGTACTTAACCTACAGGTTCCTGGAGCTGTAGAATTTTTGTCCAACATGGGGGCAGCCACTACATAGACTCCTCTCGTTTAAACAAAAACAAAAATGAGCCTTATCTAATTCATCTCTAAATCAAAAAAAAAAAAAACATTTTGGCTGGGGACAAAACGCTATCTTTAAAGGGCACGTTGCTTCAACTGTGCATGATCCAAGTTGTGCAAGGGACTTTATTTTTGCAAAATGAAGGGCCTCAGTAAACAGTGAGGGGTTTGTGTGTGGGGGGGGGAGGTCATGCAAACAGATTTTCTTAATCTACTTGGAGCTCAAATAAAAAACAAATCCTTTCCCTGGTTACACAACAGACAAAGGGTAAGAATCTACAGCTCCTCCATCACATCAAAGGTCCCTCTGGTGCAGCACCCTGTTTCCAAGTAGCCAGCCAGATGCCCTGGGGGCAAACCTCACACAAACACAGCTCCCTTGGCTAAAATCCAGACTCCCCCTCCCCTCAGTGAATTTCAAGGAGCTCTAGAACCAGCAAGACTTGTACTATGAAGTAGGGTTGGTTTTTATACCCCACTTTTCACTACCTGAAGGTGTCTCAAAGCAGCTTGCAATTGCCTTCCCTTCTCCCCACAACAGACATCCTGTGAGGTAGGTGGGGCTGAAAGAACTCGAACAGGGCTGCTTTGTGAGAACAGGACTGTGTCTAGCCCAAGGTCCAGCTGGCTACCTGCGGAGGCACAGGGAATTAACCCTCCTCGCTAGATGAGAAGCTACTGCTCTTAACCCCTACACCAAACTGGATGTCCTTCATTCACAGGATATATTGCCATTCTGTGTAATACGACAATAGGAAATGCTCTGGGGATATTCACAGGAGAAATTCATTTTACATCTCTTAATCCAAGCTACAGGGTGCGACAAACTCAGTACTCATCAATCCAGGGTGCGACATACAAGATGAATGAATGAATGAATGAATGAATGAATGAATGAATGAATGAATGAATGAATGAATGAATGAATGAATGAATGAATGAACGGGCATGTGTCAAGGCCCTCCCCAGTTGTGGCTACAGCCCCTTTTGCCTTTCTCAGAAGCCTACCAACACATTCTAAAGTGAACACACAGAGGCACCAGCATTTACCTCCCTAAGAGTTCTTCTTTCATTATTCCCTCCAGATTGCTGGAAACATACATTCCCAGGCATGTGGGCAATCTTGACCAAGTTCTTACAAGCCAAAGTATTGCTAAGAAGATCCATGCGACGGTCACCTCCAGGATTGACTTCTGTAACTTGTTCTATGCGGGCCTAACCTTGTCGTTGATCCGGAAATTGTAACTAGTACAGAATGCAACTGCTAGGGTGGCTCACAGGAACATCTTGGAAGGCCCATATCCAGCTGGTGCTGAAGCAACTGCATTGGTTGTCAGTTGTGGCCCAGATCTAGTTCAAGGTTTGGGTGTTAACCTTTAAGGCCATTCCCAGTCTGGGCCACACACACCTGAGGGAACACCTGTCTCTTTATGCCCCCTGAAGAGCTCCTCGCTCTGCAGATGCAGAACTGTTGGTGGTTCCTGGCCCAGGCCCAGAACTAGTGGAACAAGCTCCTAGAAGAGTCAAGGGCCCTGAGCTATTACAGTTCTTCAGAGACTGCAAGATGGAGCTCTTCTGTCTTCTGTTGGTTGAGGCCAGGGCAAGTGAGAACATGGCCCATCAAGACAGCCGGAAGAATTGGCCACCCCCGTTTACATCAAATACCTCATGACACTGGACAGTTGAGATCTGTTGAATGGTGGTGGGGGTTAGTTTTTTCACTGCCTGGGAATGTTTTGTTATTGTAATTTAATTAAGACAGGCTTTTATTGTAGGGCTTTACTTTTATTCTGTAACCCGCTGCAAGCCAGCCTGCCTGGGAGCAGCGGGCAATAAATCCAATTAATAAATAACAAGTGCCCAGGGGGATGAAACTGAAATGCTCCATACTCCTCATCCTTTCCAGAAACCGCATTAGGAGAGCCACTTGAGGAGTGATATACGTACTTCATCAGCAAAATTCACTGACTTCAGGCTCTAAAGACAAAACTCCTCTTACCAAAGTCTGAAATACACATCTGACAGCCTCCTACTTATTCAGCTTGGGAGGAAGCAAAAGAGGATCAGATCTGACCACATATGCAGAAATCCTAGATGGTAAACTAGCACAGAAGCAATCTAAAATGTTGTAGGAGTTTGTGTGCCAGCAGGCTCAGTGCTAGTGCTGCTGTAGTGTAAGCGATGGAGCTCTGAAGCAGGAAACTGCTGGTTCAAACCTCACTGTGGCCTCAGTTGGCAGCCTTAAGCAAGCCACCCCGCCTTCTCCACACCCAAAACAGAGGGGATAAAACCACACCGGCCTACCTTGCAGGTTTGTTCTAAGAATCACATCAGCATGTGTGGGGTGCTCTGAACGACCTAAAGTGCTGTAAAGATGCTAACCATATTATGAGATATGTATCGTATCTGATAGCGCCTGGAGTTCCCTATGATGCAGAGACGTTTCCCCAAACCCCTGAACTCCCGTTGTAATACCAGACCTTCGGGAAGACCAAAGAATACAGACCCTTTCCAATAAAGAAGTGTGTTTAATTCTAGTGTATGTACACAGCTGTTCCAGTCTTCACTGTAATCACTCTAGGCATAACAGCACTCATGTCACATTACAGATTCAAGGAGGCAGACACTTCCGCACCAGCTCCGTGGTTAAGGGGCAGGTCCAAAGTGCCCCTCCCCCTACAGGATATATGGACCACATACCTGCTCCAGGGCTCCTTAGTCCTGGCCCCCTCCCTTTCTCTCAGACATACACACATATGCACACACCTGCAGACAGAGACTCCTTCCCTTCTGGGGCAGGACCATAGAAGTCATGTCCGTATCCATTTCTGTTTCAGGGGGCATGCCAGAAGATGTTTCCACATCAGACCCTTGGGCTGGGGGGGGAAGGGCACCATCAGCACCCCAGATCCATGGAATCCACACCAGGTTTCGGCAGCACAGCATAAACTGATCAGCAACAGTAACCAGCACTTCCCACCCAAATCTTAGCTTAGGAGACCAACTGCAGCATGACCAGTACTCCATGTTTTTAAAAGTTACTTGGATAAATTATAAGGGACTGTAGCGTGTACTACTGTGTAGCAGGATGAAATTAGGATCCTACTATGCAAACTTCCCATCATTCAATGTGTCATCTATGATTCTATGATTCTATGTTAATACTTACACTTTGGCTCAACAACTCTAATTCCCATTTCATTATTCCCTGCGTGTCTCATCCTGTTGACTGTAATGACTTCCTCTGCATAATCCACTTTTGAGTCCAAGTGAGAAAAGCAGGCTTATAAATAATGTAAATTAAAAAATAAAATTAATGCTGGCTCAGTATTACTTCAACGATGCAGGCATGAGGCCACCGAGGGCGCTTCGCCAAGCCAAACCAAACAGCCATCAGGCCCATCTGGGGCAGACGCCTCCCTGCAGCCACCCATGTCCTCTATTCACTCCACCAGGAGCGCATGCCCAAGCTCAGCAGAGAATGTGTGAGTGAAGAATGAGATCTACCAAGGCCTGGTCTAACACATGGAGCAGAAGGAAGGAATTCTAAGATGACCAAACAGAAAGTACCATTTCAGACTGTAAGGAAGTACTGCCTGGTTCACAGTCCCTCCACGTTAATTCTTTGAAAAATAGAAAACTGGGCATCTGAAGAACAGACTAGACTGTTTCTCCCTGAATCTAGCCTGTCTCGTTGCATGCTCTACTACTTTGTCATTTACAATGGAGGACTGATAACAGGATTTAGTCCTTCACCTGCAGTCGGAAGTGGCACAGTCCTCTGACCCGTAGGCCAGGCCTAAGCCTGTGGTGAGAAATTCTGCAGTTTCCTGACTGCACTTGTCACAAAGAACAGGAGAAGTGCTGGCCTGCTGTCAAGGCTCATGGAAACAGTCAAGAAACCCCTGGGGTGGTGAGGGGAAAGTTCTGGAACATTCCTGGAGGTGCTAGCTTCATGGCAGGGATTGGAGAGAGACCACAAAGGAGAACAGACTAGACAGGCGCATGCTGCTTTACCTCAGACAAAACAAATAGCGATGCTGAGCTTTGCAGAGTGCTTGAGTTAAAAGCTACACAGTGGCTACACAGGCTATGTTTTCAGGACTGGCTTACTGGCTAGAGCCATCTGCTTTTTACTGCCTGCTGTTGCTGTGCCGTTTGCCCTAACTCGTAGGTTATAACAAACTTGGGTTTGGACGATGGAGGCTCAAATAGTGCAGTGGGGGAGGTTGTGGCATCCATGCGCAAAGGATACAGGCAAGCATTTTTACAGTGTGGAAGCACAGCTGTGCAAAGATCAAATATCTAGAGTTTAAAGGGATATCAAAACTCTGGTGCATTCTGAAACTAGCACAAAAGGGAAGGGAACACCCTCGCAAAATGAGGATGATAACGTCCTCAGGTCAGCAGTTCTAATGGCAAAACTTTTCCAGTGGATCTCTTCACAAGGTAGGCCTACAGCAGAAGCAATGCCTGCCTGGCTCAAACAGCTTCCAAAAGAAGCCTCCTCTGCCCCATCCCACAGATAATACACACATTGTAGTGGCTTACAAGGCAGAGCTCACAGATGCTCTCACGAGGAGGATCAGCCTGTCTCCTCCCAGACATGGCTAACAAGGAAACAAGCATGGAGACTCCCAAGCTTCAGGTTCACTTGCTTGTTTTTTGCCATCAGTGTCCAAGAGCTATGATGTCAAAGTTCATCTTTGCCTTCTGAAAGGAGAGCGCCTTGGTTTACATGAAGTCATCCGAGTCGTTGCCATCCTGTAGAAGGAAAGGCGGAAGAGATTCTTTTATGGATGTCTTGAGGACCGTATGATTTCACAGGATGACAGGTACCACAGTCTTTAGACCAAAATGGGTTGTTCTCTGCCTCGGGATTTAATTAAACCATCAGAAAGAAAATTCTCCCTAGTTCTGACTGACTCATGAGAGAGGATGAGTTACTTTTTTGGCTTGGCCGCCTGCTCTTCACAGTGCTTCTCAGTTGCCCCATATGTGGACACGGCCTATGGGGTTGAATGAATGTGTAGGCACAGAAGAGACTGATAGATATGAAGGATTCTGCGTTCAGAAAGGGAGCTAGCCATCATAGCCTGATGTTTGGGTCAAGAGCAGCTATATGAATCAGCAAAGGTAATGCAGTTACCTGGATAGCCCAGTGGAACTTGATTTCATCAGATTATGGAAGCTAAGCAGGATCAGCCCTGACTACTAATTCTAACAAGGTTGCTACACAGAGGCAGACGATGGCAAACCGCCTCCTCGTCGCCTCTGAAACCCTACAGGGTTGCTGTAAGTTGACTACAGCTTGATAGCAATAAATAAATGAATAAATAAAAGTGGCTGATGGCCCCCATACATAAAAATAAGGATCATATTGAGCTCTTTCCCTTATCCTTTATGAAATAAGGAAAGGGGGACGGGTCAGCCAGCCAGTGTCCTCCATTCCTCTATCCCACCTCATGTTTCCACAGAGGGCTCTGCTGTCCATCCTTGGACTGGAGACTTCCCATTTCCCTTGCGGAAGTTGAGTGTGAAGAAGCCAAAGGCACAGATGGTCCCCTCCAGCTGAGTGTGAGACCCAAGATTCTCAAAGGCTGCTCAATGAAGAGGTGAGGGGAACAAATGGGTTTGGCGTGTCATCCACAACTCACTTGTGCACGCTTGGCTCGACCCCATGATATGGGGATACGGTGACTGTTGCCCTTGCCTGTGCCTCCCTCCCACCAGAAGTCTTGCTTTGACCTCTGGGAAGTTGGGTTGTTGGGAGACTGTAGTGGGGAGGAAACAAAGGTGAAATTGCCCTTTCCTTGCACTTCCACCAGCAGAGCTATGCTGAGGGAAGAGGCAGAACTGGCAGTTTCGTCCTCCCCACTGCAACACCACCAATTTACGTTGCTAGACCACGCAGGTCCCAAAACCTGAGGTTATAAAATTTCCCAGAGTCAGGAAAGAGTTCTGGGGGCGGGGAATACAAGAAAGATCTGTGGCCTTCAGCACTTTTCACTGCCAACTCAATCCTTTGGCCACAAGCTCCTCGCTGCAGCATCCTGGACATACCTGATTCGAGGACATGTTTTCAGCCTTCATTAAGGAAGAGTAATTCCTGCAAAGAAAAAAAAAAAAGGGGGGGGGGAGAACACTTTGTAAAAATCCATCTCGAGAGTTTCTTTGTACCTTAACGTTTACGGGACAGATTACTTGAAGGATGTTCAGTTTTTAAAGGCAAGGACCCTGCCTCTAAGCTGGCACCTCAGTATGTGCCCTGCTACGTGTGAGCTGGCCCTGTAATTCTGTACCATTTATAAAAACTCTACTCCAAATCCAAAACACCATGTTACCTACCAACTGCCAAGGGATGGACAACCTTCTCTGCCTTGAGGCTGCTGTAAACTAGCCCACAATTCTTGATGCCTTCATGAAGCAAACTGGGCCATCTGAGAAAAAAAAAATCTAAAAACCTTCAACTGTGCATCCTCTGCTTGTTGTGCATAATCAGTGGGAGCTTTGCAGCTGAAGTTTACACCAATGCCGGCTTTCCCTTTAGCCATAAGACATGCCTTACTCCGCATGATTCCTTACTGATTCATATAAACAAAGAAACAAAGGGCTGTCGGAGGGTCCAATAGGGAGGCCTTGTGCTGAAGAGATGTTAGGAACCATTTCCTTGCTCCTGGATTTTAGCTATGTGTTAGCTAAAAGGAAAGAGGAAAAGGTGAGAGCCCCAGAACCCAGTGGACTCTTAACTATCCTTCTAATGGCTTTGATTTAAAGGAGAGAATCGTGTGCCCAAGGGCAAAAGCCAGCCCTGCATTCCTGCCATTCAAGATTAGAGCTTGGATCCTTAAACCATTCTGCAACCTCGCCACAACTTCAGGGTCTGTGTGGTACGTTGGTCAGGCCATCGGATTACGATATGGGAAATCCAGATCTGAAATAGCCACATGGTCATGGATGCTCGCTGGATGACCTTGGACCGGTCATCTGCTCCCAAGCCTAGCTAACCTCAGAGGGTTATGGGGAGGATAAAATAGAGAATGGGAGACGTTGTGAGCCATTTTGGATTCCCTTCTGCATGAGAAAGTAGAGTATAAATGAAGAAGAAACAGCTTTTGTTGCCAGAAAGTATGTTATGAATTTTTATTTGTGAGCTGCCTTGAACTATGGGCAAGGCATTTTTCTTAATACGGAGTGTAGCAGAGAAAGATAATCAAACCCAGGTCTACTTTTTGAAGAAGAGGGGTTGGTTCTTATATGCCACTTTTCTCTTCCAGAAGGAATCTCAAAGCGACTTCCAATTGCTTTCCCTTTCCTCTCCCCACAACAGACACCCTGTGAGGTAGAAGAAGAAGAAGGCTGGTTCTTATAGACTGCTTTTCTCTACCCAAAGGAGTCTCAAGCGGTTTCCAATCGCCTTCCCTTTCCTCTCCCCACAACAGACACCCTGTGAGGGAGGTGAGGTGAGGTTGAGAGAGCCCTGATATTACTGCTCGGTCAGAACAGCCTTATCAGTGCTGTGGTGAGCCCAAGGTCACCCAGCTGGCTGCATGAGGGGGAGCAGGGAATCAAACCCAATTAGAAGTCAGCGCTCCTACCCACTACACCAAGCTGGCTAAAAAGCTTGCCACTAAAAACTTCAAAAGGTTTCTATCTACACTGTCAGGAATTAAGAGATTTGCCATGAAATGAACAAACACATATATTTTCTGTGCAGAGAACAGGGATTGCTTGTTGAGGATAATAAGCAGCCTGAGCCCTAAATCAGGACAGCCTCCCTCTCGTTTTTACTGTGCTCATTCCTGTTCCCTAACTGAGCACAAGAACTACAGACGTTCTATCAGCTAATTGAACAAGCATCATGGCAAATGCAACTGGCTCCTACGACACCCCCCCCCCACCTCACCTAAGCTCTTCCAACTCTTTTTTTTTCTTCATCTCCTCCTTTTCTTTCCGCTTCATTTCCTGGATCTGGGCCTTCTTCTCATTCCTCTCCTCCCGGTCACGGGCCTCCTTCTCTGCAGCCAGGTCTGGGAACAGCTCTGTTTTTGTCTTCTCCAGTCGGTTCAAGATCTCATTCACCTTTGTCTCCACTGTAAACGTCTTCACCTTGGGGCAAGGAAAGAACAAGGATTCTAAAAATGCAGTTAAGGGCCATGGAAGAGAAGGACAGAAAAGAAAGGAAGCTCCTAGAATCATAGAGTTGGAAGGGACCTCCAGGGTTATCTCGTCTACAAAATGCAGGAACTCACAACCCACTCACAATCTGCCTAAGTTCATAAAATCAGTATTTCTGTCAGATGATTATCTAGACTCTGTTTAAAAACTTCCAGAGAAGCAGAATTCACAACTTCCCGCAGAAGCCTGTTCCACTGAGAAACTGCTCTGTCAGGAACTTCTTCTGGATGTTTAGCCGAAAATTCTTTGGAATTAATTTTAACCCATCGGTTCTGGTCTGACCTTCCGGGGCAACAGAAAACAACTCTGCTCCATCTTCTCTATGACGGCCCTTCAAGTATTTGAAGATAGTCATCTTATCACCTCTTAGTCATCTTCTCTCCGGGCTAAACAGACAAAGCTCCCTCAACCTTTCCTCATACGACTTGGTCTCCAAACTCCTCACCATCTTTGTAACTCTCCTCTGGACTCGCACCAGTTTCTCTATATCTTTCTTCAGTTTTGGTGCCCAAAACTGAACATGGTACTCCAAGTGAGGTCTAACCAGAGCGGGGTAAAGTGGTAACATCACCTCATGTGATCTGGACACCATACTTCTTTTAATACAGCCCCAAATCCCATTTGCCTTTTTAGCTACCAAGTCACACTGCTGACTCATATTCAGTGTATGGTCTACTGAGATCCCCAGATCCTTTTCACACATACTACTGCTAAGACAAGTCTCACCCATCCTGTAGTGATGCATTTGATTTTTCCCTCAATAATAAAATCCCCCAGTTAAAATTGTAAAAACCCCAGTAACGACCACCCCCTAGCGGCAAACTCTCCCTCCTAACTCTGGCTCAGCAGACCTCGTAGAATAAATAACTCAGGGGGACTATCTCAGGGGAAGCCAAGAGCTCACATAGATATAGGGGGCCCAGATCTTTCTTGCCTTGGCCTCAACCAAAAACCCAGCCGAAGAGCTCCATTTTGCAGGCCCTGTGCAACTGCGAAAGCTCCAACAGGGCCTGCAGCTCACCCGGGAATTCATTTCACCAGGAGGAGGCCAGGACTAGAAAGTCCCTGGCCCTGGTTGAGGCCAGGTGAACCTCTCCTTGACCAGGAACCTACAACAGATTCATACTTGCAGGGCACAAGGCCTTGCGAGGGGCATAGGAAAACAGATGGTCCCGCAGATATGTGGATGGATGCCCTAAGATGATAAAACGGATGAGCTGTGTGAATTTTGACCTACCAGCATCCAGGCAACATAACTGGGAAGTAAGGAGTGGGACATGTGAAATGATGGGAAGTCTGGACCGGGGCTCCATGGGATGATGGCCTCTTCCCATACCACTCACAGCTCCCCCACAATTAGCAGGATTTTTAAAACTGTCCTCTCCAACAGAGGAAACAAGGGACTGACATATAGGAAGCAGGTAGAAAGATAAATCATGAATCCTGGGGACTTCCTGGATTCCTGAGTCTGTGGCAGGATAACAGGCAAATAAGGTCACTGTTCCTGCCAACACATCTTCCCAATTCCTGCAAAGCTAATGCTGCATGATGCAAGGCAAAGGCCCCTGGATCCCAAAGAACCTCAGAAGGGGCAAGACCCTGCAGCGGCCAGAGCTGAACGGAAGGCTGCAATCGTCCCTAGTTTCTTTAGAATCACTATGAATTGAAGTTCTTTGTGAACTCTTATTTGCCCTTCCATCATGTCGTCAGGTCAGAAATGTTCGCACACAGCCTTCCTGCCATGAAAAAGAAATCCTAGCTGTTCTGTGAGGGCCTCCAGTGCCCAATTCCTAGCTCTCTGATGTAACTGGAAAGACTTCTTCCAGGCACAAGAGATTACATCACTCGCAGAGGAAGTCTGTATAACGGCCAAGATACGGCCCCGAGAGGTGAAGCTGGACAGCTCTGACCCCTCTTGGAAACTTGCTGCTTTCTGTACTCAATCCTGGCCTGATCTCTGGCACTCTGGACTTCACAACACAGCCATTCATTCTGGGTAAGGAAAAAGTAAGAAAGGCCCCAACAATCAGTGGCTTCATTTACATGCTGAAGTTTTTGAAAGCACCTCTGGATTTATGGGATCCTGAAGGAAAAGCAGAGCTAAGTAAAGTGAAGCTTTTTGTTCCCAATCAAAGGGAACAGGTTACAGTCACAGCTCATGTCTGGCTATAGTCTTCTAAGTTTCTTTCTGGGCTGTAGCTTCCAGTTTCCTTGAAGTTCAGCTTTTGTTAAAACCAAACAACTGAAAAATCCTGAAAGCAAGGGAAATAAACATATTTACTGCATTTATACCTCACTTGTTTCACCAGTGGGGACCCAGACATTTCTCCTTTTTCTGGTTTGCCCTCACAAACGCCCATATGCAGCTCCCTTATACCACCAGTCCCTTTTAGTCTTGTGCTAGCTGAGATTAGCTTTCTAAAGTTTCCAGCAGAGAAAAGTCTTGCCCTGAGCTGCTGCCCAAGATCCGTTTTTGCTCAGAGCCCTTGTGGACTGAAAGTGCATGCTTTCAATCCCCTGCTGCTGTTCATGAATGCTCATGCTTCATGTTTCACCTTTCTCTCCCCTCCATTATCCCAAATGCTTAATAAACAGATTACACACACACACTACTCTACACAGAAGACTGCAGGCTGGAGTTACAGTGTACTCAGCTTCATCATTTTGTTCTAAGTGACCATCCGGGGGTAACCAGCAACAGAGCTTCTGGCAGCAAGAAAGCAATGTCAGAGCAGGCAAGTGAAGACGCAGTTGTGCACATGGGAATACGGGAAGGGTGGACTGGGAGGGGAAAAACAGCCCTGCAAAAAGGCCCCGCCCACTGGCAATCCTTCCCCCAGGAAAGCAGGAGAAAGAACCTGACTGCCCAACCAATATCAGGCACAGCCCACCCAGAAAAATCCCAGCAGAAATTATGGCTAATCCACCCTTGCTGGCAGTTCACGCCACTGATTTTTACAGCTTATTTCACAAAGCTTAACAGGACAGTCCTTTCCCCAGTCCACCCATGCCCCGCATTGGCTGTCAATACAATAATAGAAGAGTTGGATTCTATCCTCCACTTTGCATTCCCTAAAGGGGTCTCAAAGCAGCTTCCAATTGCTTTCCCTTCCTCTCCCTGCCACAGACACCCTGTGAGGTAGGTGAGGCTGATAGAGCTCTGACAGGACTGCTTCGTCAGAACAACATTATCAGAGCTGTGGTAAGAGCCCAAGGTCCCCCACAACTCACTCTTAACCATTACACGAAATTGGCTAAGAGGGATGTGCCAGAACAAATCTGCCTTTCCTGGGAAATCACATGCCCCGTTCTAAGGGGAGTCACTGCAAAGCTTCCCACTAGTTCCTTGGGAAGTGTGCCAGTGCTCTGCAAACGGAAGGTGGGCGCCTTCAGAGAAGCTGGCAAGAATACACACACTTACATCCTTCTGTCTGTGGAACCCGATCTGCCCCACATCCATGTCTGCTGTTTTCTTTAGATTCGTCCATGGGGTGTACACAACTTTGACATTGTTTATTTTGCAGCCTGGAAACAGGGAGGGAGGGGAAAAGTCATTCCTTTCGCAGAGGGCAGAAGAAGCCAAGTCAATATTTTTCTCCCCTTCTATGCATTCACTCCACATTAGAATTCTTTCAGCTCTAACAAAACAATGTCTGCAGTTATTCTTCGAGAGCTGGAAAAGACTACGGTGATGCGCTGGCAGAAAGACTGTTACTGATCAGGAGGAAAAGAAACAAGTCTGGCACAGAACTGCATCACTCCCTGATGCAAACCTGAAGGTTAAAGCAGAGCTAAACTGGTCCAAAAGGGCACAAGCTACAAGGCACCTTCAAGCCCCTTTGCCTTATCTTGACTGGCTCAGGCCGCCACAAGAAAGTAACACAAATTTCAAGAGAGGTTTAAAGGGGAACATTTTGAATAGCAACAGCAGTCCCAGGACAAGAAATCTATTTCACATGAAACACCAAAACATGAAATGCGCTCCAAATCATAAAGGCTGCGACTCAGTCACAGTAACTGTATGGACATTCATGCCAGGGATTCCTGTTCTCTTCTGAAGGGCCATTAATTATAGGAGCAAGACCACCAGTACGTCTCTTCTACAAATATGGACTTTCCTTCTTTTGGAGGGCTTGGTACCAGAGCCTTGGTACTGTTCTAACATTCCTAAGTGCACTAGGCTTTGGTAGACAGGATCAGGCTCATATCACTTTATGTAGCATTTTCCAGTTAATGTGTGAACTTCAGTTCAGTGCCTGCTGCACTTCTTAAGACCTAGTGCTGAGGAGTGGGGTGGGATAAATACAATCCAAGATACATAAGGTCCAAATTTGCAGGTAACACAAGGCTCAGCATCACCTCATTGCATATAACATCCAGATAACTCCTATGTGAAGTTTTCCAGTGTCTCACACTAAAGTTTTTCTAAAAGCCTTGAGGCTGAAAACCACTTCTAGTAGAGACACCAATTTTCCTATTTGTCAGTAACTTCTCTGGGGCACATCAACCCCCATGGATCATGGTTCTAAGCTCCTCATGCTCTACTACTTCAGGATGCCCCAGGTTTCAAGTCCTCACCCCCTGTCACCCTCCCCTTTGGATTCTTTCCCATTTGTCAGTATAATCACCAGTAAAATGGCCCTGATATCTCAGCATCTTACCTTGAATACTGTTGGCCTTCACCAGGTGTGCACAGTCTATCAAAACCTCTTTCGGAATGTCATCCATTGTTTGCCCCTAAAACAGTCCAAGGTTGATATGAGAAATCCATGAGTAGCTGCAGTCAAAAAGCATGCTGTGAAAACAACCTGGTCCTCAAATATAGCAATAGGCCTTTGAAGCGTACAAACCATTAGTAGACTATGTTCTATTACTACTTCTTTGGCCTTTCAATTAGTTCACATTATTTCACCTTCACAGTAATCCTTACCAGTCCTGTAAGGCGGGCCAGCATTATATCCCTCCAGTCAACACCTGAACCAGGGACTTAAGTCTTCCCATTCTCTTACTTCCTTCTGAAGTTGTCTCCAGCCTCCATTATGGCAACTAATATTTAGGCCCTTTAAAGATTACAAGTTGCCTTTGAATGACAAGTGCAGACAAAGCCTCTTGTTGCTCCTCTCTGGCAACGTCAGGCCTGCACAGCATGCCCCACCCATTGTCAGTGCAAACCAGATTCTCAATCAGCCACGTTAGGTCTGCTGAGCCTTCTCCTTCTGCCATCCCACTGACCCACAGCTGCATCTTTCCCTCATTGTCCCACACTTTAATGCTTCCGGCCTCGGGGAACACATGCAGTTAAATGAGGTGGCAGAACACTGCATGGAGTAGGCCGATTTGGAGCGCTCTCCCAGGTAAACAATTCTGGGCAATGCAAAACAAGAACAAGGGGGAAGGAAGTGTTTATTTTCCACCTGCCTCCACATGCACAGGTTTCCTATTTTAGAAGCACATTCAAAAAGGGGAAACTTGTGCCTGAAGTGGCACATTTGGTTCTTCCACCTTCTTCCTGCTGCACGAGGAGGCCCAGCCATTAACAGCTTCCGGCACCTTAAGCCCAGCTGACATGTGAGTAACAAGCTCACAGCTCAATCAAGCAACGCTGCCTATTGAGAAGGAGAAGCAGAGAACGGCAGTTACCTTGTGTAGCCTGAGGTAGACATGAGCAGAGGAGAGCTTGTCCACATGAAACCTACACAACACAGCACAGATTCAACTGAGGCGATGATTCCATCCAAAAGCAAATGTTTCCATACAAGCTGCCATTAACAGGCTGGCTGCCAATCTGGAGCTGAACATTTTTAAAGCATGCATACTTGATAGCATGAGATGTGATTCTTATGGCTTATCATGCTCACATCTCTGAGCAACTATTCCTGCAGCCTGAATTGGAAGAAACGGAAAAGGATGACGGAAACATCTGCTAAAACAGCCAATGTTTTCCTCAAGTTATAAAAAAGAGAGAGAGAGAGGTAAAGTTGTCTGGCCAAGGGCTCCCTCTGGTAACACCAGCACTCAATCAATGAGATCAGGGTTGAAAGCGTTCCTTTACAACAGGGGTAGTCAACCTGTGGTCCTCCAGATGTTCATGGACTACAATTCCCATGAGCCCCTGCCAGCGTTTGCTGGCAGGGTCTCATGGGAATTGTAGTTCATGAACATCTGGAGGACCACAGGTTGACTACTCCTGCTCTAGACATTCCCCTGCCAAGAAATAATAGCCAGTTCAAGAATCATGTGTTTAGTCTAAGAGAGAGACTCCAGAAGAGTATATTAGGCCAGACTATTGCCAAGTTTAACCATCGTCATCTGCTGATGCCCCATGATGCACCATGGGGGAATTAGTTGGGAGGTGGGAAGATGGTTTTTTCACTGCTGGGGGGGTGAGTTATATTTTTAATGGAGTCATTAAAATTGCTACGTGGAGTTTGATTCTGTAACCCACCGTGAGACAGTTCACTGATAGAGAAGGATAACCAATAATAATAATAATAATAAACTTTAATTTCAAGGGTGATTACTTGGGGCCTGAGAAATGTTAATCTACTTCAGGCACTGCTATTTACCAAAGACTCCTTTTTATAAGTTCTGTGCATATATGGGTATATATATTTAGACATATGTATGTATGTATATACTTCTATTTTCTATACTGATACTTTTGACTATGGAGAACCCTCCCTTTGTCTCACTTTAGAAGAAGAAGAAGAAGAGTTGGTTCTTATATGCCACTTTTCCCTACCCGAAGGAGGCTCAAAGCGGCTTACATTCGCCTTCCCATTCCTCTCCCCACAACAGACACCCTGTGGGGTGGGTGAGGCTGAGAGAGCCCTGATATCACTGCCCGGTCAGAGCAGTTTTATCAGTGCCGTGGCGAGCCCAAGGTCACCCAGCTGGTTGCATGTGGGGGAGCGCAGAATCGAACCTGGCATGCCAGATTAGAAGTCTGCACTCCTAACCATTACACCAAACTGGCTCTTAGAGTAAAACATTCATACTGAGCCAAGACTTGGTTAAAGAATGTGTGCACGATTGATGTTAGTTTTTGTTCCTTTCACCTTGCTTGAGTTATTGGGTCTTTAAAAAATAATACAACTAAGTTGTCCCCTTGCACCGATTGTTATTATTGATGCTTACATTGATTTTTGAGATTTTAATGGCGTTTGTATCAGTCATCTCAAAAACCCTCAACTGAGGAGGATTAAAAATAAAATAATTTTAGGTGTGCACACAAACTCATTCCAGCATAGGGCTGACAAGCCCACACCCTGAAAAGTCCATAGCTAGGCCTATCATGAAGACTAACATATTCTGTGGCAGGACGTAAGCTTTCGTGAGTCACTACTTGCTTCTTCAGTGTTAACTTCACTGATATCTGAAGACTCGCAAAAGTTCATACCCTGCCATAAATATAAAACTTTCACTGAATAGTTATGCTTTTTGGCTTTTATCTGGATCATGAGGATTGGCCTATAGTTTCATGTTTGTTAAAAAATAAATTAAATGGAAACAAAATGAAATCGAAGTAACAATTATTAAACAAAGTCCACTGCAAGAAATTGACTTTCTGCTCAAACACTCCCAGTGTTAAAGCAGATTATCAGTAGGAGTAGCTGTGCTGTGATTCCATTTATGGTCATTTTAAGAAGTACCCTAGCAGTGATCAAGCAGGCTTCAATACCAGCCCTAACAAATTATTGTATCACAGAAGAAAAGAAGAAGAGTCGGTTCTTATATGCCGCTTTTCTCTACCCGAAGGAGTCTCAAAGCGACTTACAACTGGCTTCCCTTTCCTCTCCCCACAACAGACACTGTGAGGTAAGTGAAGCTGAGATAAGCTACCACTTACCTATGGGCATTCTTCACTTGCTTACATTACCTGACAATTTGACCATCAGCAGATAATAGGAAGTCAGTCAACAGTAACTGACCAATGTGTTAACCCTAATGCAACCAAAGAGAATAATTACAGGACTTACCAAATGTCTTCTGGCCAGCCATACTTTATTAGGTCTTCATCTAACAAAAAAAAGTCAATTTTCAGATCAAAAGATAACCCTTGTATGCCACAGTATTTTAAAAGATTAAATAGCAAACTGCATCATGTCAAAAAATCTCTTTTTTTTGCGTGGGGGGGGGGGAAACCTAATAGCTCTTAAGAGATACTGTTACTCAGTCTGAATTCTGAGTGAGGGTCTCTCATTAGGTATGATTAGAGATGCAGCCCTGATGAAGAGACAATTGGAACATCACGATATCAGCATCTCTAAAGATGGATGTGTCTTTTCTATAATCACATCAGGGATGGAAACACTCTGTACTATGCACAAAATGTCCTAGAACAACGAGCTTCTAAATTTCCTGTTCAGTTTCTACACTGTCCATGTTTCAATAAGCTTTCTTTAAAATTCAAGCACAATATCTTGCTAATAGTTTAGAAACAAGTTAAATGTTTAATTTAACTTATATCAAGAACACATGAAGATGTCACATACTAAGCCAGACCTCAATTAAGTAATACATAGTGTGACACACAGCAGCACCCTATACTTCCAGGGAGAATTCTTTCCCAATTGTGCAACCTTTAATTGACAGTCTCAAAGAATAAACCAGAGACCATAGGCACACAAAGCATGTATTGTCACTGAGCCACAGACCAAATCCATAGGAAGCCATCTCATGCTAAGCCAGACCTCAGCCCCTTACTGCCTCTTCTCTAACCAGAACAGATTGCCAAAGCGCAGAAAGATCTCCTGCAGCCCAGCAATTCAAGGCTTGTTTCCTTTGTGGATTGAACCTAGGAGCCCATCCATACAAAACTTGTGCTCCCATAACTAGTAATGTTATTCCACCCAGTACTTCCTGAAAAGAATAAGCAGCGTACACCTGAGATTTAGAGATGAGTTAGAATTACAACCAAAGAAAAAGAAGCCCAACAGTTTTGAGCTTAGATCAAAAGTTGCATAAATAGAGCTCAGCAAGGTGAAAGGAACATTCTATAACCCATCTTGAGTCCCAGTAAGAAAGAGGAGCTAAGAGGAGCTATGAAGTAACTAACAAGAATATCTCCTGCTACAGCACCCCTGAACTGCTGTCTCCAATGATCCAGGGCAGGGATAGTCAAACTGCGGCCCTCCAGATGTCCATAGACTACAATTCCCAGGAGCCCCTGCCAGCAAATGCTGGCAGGGGCTCCTGGGAATTGTAGTCCATGGACATCTGGAGGGCCGCAGTTTGACTACCCCTGATCCAGGGACACCGGGAACAGCAGTGACAAGGGGGGAGGAGAGTCTGTATTGGGAGAGGGGAGACAGCGAAAAAAGTGTCCTTTCCAACTTGAATTGTGTACAGCAGGGGTAGTCAACCTGTGGTCCTCCAGATGTCCATGGACTACAATTCCCATGAGCCTCTGCCAGCAAATGCTGGCAGGGGGCTCATGGGAATTGTAGTCCATGGACATCTGGAGGACCACAGGTTGACTACCCCTGGTGTACAGCATCATGCCAATAAGATTATTTGTAGGAAGGAATGAAGACCCTTACGATATAACCCTGCCTAAATTTTTTGTCTGATGTATACTTCCTGACATAGCAATGACAGTTGTGAAGCTGGCATGCATCTGGCTACTCTAAATAAACATGAATGTGGATTGCACAATGAACAGCCAGCATCACGAGAGGGAACAGCTTTTGCCACTCCAACTTCTATTAACAAGAGCAAATGAACTCTGTGGGAAGATGCGTAACTCACCGAGACATGACATTTTAAATAAAAACCTTTCATCCCTCTGCATGTACAATTGACCTTTTCTTATCAGGCACCTGCAAAAAAATTTATACTCACTTTCATATTTATCTTTTCCCATGTAAATGGTGTAAGCAGAGGGGACAACTGAAAAATGAAAGAGAAACAGAAAGTGTTACAGATCAAATGTACAGCACAAACAGGCATATTGCTGAAAACAAAATTAAATATTATTTATTATTATAATTATAATATCATTGATAATACTAATTTCTAGGGGCTAGTCATTGCAAAGTTGGCTAGACTTAAACCATTGATTGGCCCCCAGGTTCTTTTGGTTTGTCTACAAAACCATATTGAACAAGAGGAAAATTTATCTGACATTTGAGAAAATATATTGCTATTTCCACCCACAACATACATTTCAGTTTCAATTTTAAACTCAAAAAGCATTTGCCTCTTTATAGCATGGAAGAAACTGTGGTACAAACTTCCATGAATCCTCTATTTACAGACCTCTCCCTCCACCACCACCACCACAGAATAGTAAAACCTGATTTGATCATAGCAATAGAAAGCAAGGCAGTACTCATGCGCCATAAAATGATGCTAAACCAAAAATCAGCATGCATAGGCTCAAGTTGTTGCCTTGCTCCTGAGCACTGCCTCCTCCCTTCTTACACAAGTCAATCCTGGTTGCTTATGATATACAAATGCATACACAAAGCTCAAAATTAGCTCTAGGACAGCAAAACTCATAGGTAACTAGAATTAGTTTTAAATGCAGATTCCTACACTGTATTTAGTGCCAGAATGGAGGCAGCAGGCATGCACAAAAGGTTTGTTTTAAATGTTACCTTGATTTGTCATCTGATTCAGTCACAGTTCAAGGTTTTGGTTTTGACCTTTAAGGCCTTACGCGGTCTGGACCCGGCATATCTGAGGGACCGCCTGTCGCTCTATGCCCACCGCAGGGCCTTACACTCTGTGGGTATGAATCCATTGGTCATTCCTGGCCCCAGAGAAGCGGGCCAGGGCCTTTTTGGTCCTGGCACCGAACTGGTGGAATAAGCTCCTGGAGGAGCTGCAGACTCTGCAGCTTTCAATGTTCCGCAGGGCATGCAAAACGGAGTTCTTCCGCCAGGTCGTTGGATGAGGCTAGGCCGCAAGGACGATCTGGCCCCCCTTATAACAGCAGTAGCGAAGACCAATTGGCACCCTCTTTCTCCCCACACCCTAGGATGGGTATTCAAGGGGTGGTTTAGTTAAGGCTTGAGTTTTTTTGCCGCACCTTGGTTTATTGTGTTTTTAATTGTGCATACTGTTGTTTTGTGGGTTTAATGTATGGTTTTATTGGGGTTTTTATCTGCTCTTACTCACCTGGAGCCTCCGGGGAGAGGCAGGTAACAAATTTAAATAATAATGATGATGATAATAATTTGACAGCTTTTCAAGTAGAACCAGGTTCAATAAATTAGCAAAATTAAACAGCAGTCCTCAAAATAGTATTCTAAAAAG
Organism: Paroedura picta; assembly: GCF_049243985.1. NCBI lineage: Eukaryota > Metazoa > Chordata > Lepidosauria > Squamata > Gekkonidae > Paroedura > Paroedura picta. The sequence continues at coordinate 27,763,673 of NC_135369.1, read as the reverse complement.
GATGGCTCTCATTCACTCTGAAATGTTGGACAGGACTTCTGATCACATTTTAATTTTTATTATTATTGGATTTCTAACCCGCTGCTCCCCTGAGGCTCGCGGCGGGCAACAACATGTAAAAACCCCATAAAACCCCTAATACATAAAAACACCTAAAAACAATCCCCCAACCCCCCCCCCACATGATGATGGCGGAACTATCCAGGAAACTGCTGATGTAGAGGGAGGGTCCCGATCTAAAAAGGGGAGGCGCTGTTATAATACAGATCATATCCCTCACAAAATCTTTTTGTTCCAAGGAAGGTCTGTATCTCTCTCTCATACACACACACACTCTCTCTCTCTCTCATACACACACACACACACAACATACCTAAAAATATTCAAAATCTATAGTTACAAGAAAACTATTGCTTAGATTGCATTAACAAAAGCATTACCTTGAAGAAACTCCAGCTAATGCAGAATGCAGCTGCTAGAGTCCTCACTGGTACACTTTGTAGGTTCCATAACCAACCCTTGCTGAGGCAGCCGCATTGGTTGCCAGTCTTCTGATTCTGATCTTGACCTTTAAGGCCATCCAAGGTTTGGACCCTGACTACCTGAGGGGCCACTTGTCTTCTTATGCCCCTCGCAGGGCTCTTTGCTCTGAGGGCGCTAATCTATTTGAGGTCCCTGGCCCTAAGGAGGCATGCCTGGCCTCAACCTGGGCCAGAGCCTTTTCAGGAGAGCTGGAGGCCTGATGGAGCTATCAGAGTTCCACAGGACTTGTAAAACAGAGATCTTTTGCCAGGACTTTGGTGTAGGCCAGAGCTAGGAACAATGTGGCCCCTCCTCAGCCTGTGATGCAAAATCTAGTGTACCACACCCTGGGAGGTGGATGGCTGTTGGGATGCGGATGGGGGATTATGCCACCAATCTTGTTTTATGTTACCTTAGCTTACATTTGTCTGTTCTATTCTGTCTTATGATATTTTATGGGAATTTTATATATTGTACTCCACAAGTCTCTGAAGTGTGATAGGTAAAAATCTAGGAAATAAAGTAATTTTTTCACTTCAGCCTTTAGATTGCTTAAAACATGATTTGCTAGTATTGATGGGCAAAAAGCCCTCTCTTTTTTTGCACATGTTGGAAGTGTGTTGCAGAAGATATGTGCTCAAAGCATGGGGAAGCTACACGTTTCTCCAGCTGCGTCTGAATGGCTAAACTCATTCTTAGATTCTCTTTCTCTCTTTTTTAAAAAGCAAGCCTTCCACAATCTCATCCTAACCCCTGAGTCCCATTTATTGTTTTGCTATTGATTGATATAGGAGATAACTGTATGGCTAACCCCCCCCCCCCCAAAAAAAAAAAGCAGACCTAATAATGCCCCTGATTTTGTTGCTAAATTTTTGGCACCTATAATTCCATATTGTACTAATACTTTTGTACAATACTTGAAATGATCTTGCTTCTAAAAGAAACAGAACAGTATGTTTCCCCTCTCACACAGTGGCATTATCCCATCATATGAATCCGATGAAGTAGTATAAGGATTCACGAGTAATGATCTCATTCTGATGTATATTTTAGCTTTGGTCATAAACCGCAGCACCCAGAGAGACTACTGGATGAAACGTACACTGTTGAGTAACTTGTTTAGTTTATAGTTTATTGGATTTTTAGACCTCCGTAGCTGGCTCAGGGCTGTCTACAGAAATATAAAATACAGAACTACAACTGGTAAAATTACATTTTAAACTATTAATTTAAATAGACAGTGACAGGTTAAAACAAGTTAAACAACAACTGTACTGCCATAAAATGTTGAAATTCTCCCAGAAGTGCAGGATCCTTGGGACAGGATCCACTGTGTCCCCTTCCCCTTGAGACGTCTTCCTTCCTCCCTTCCTTTTTCAGCAGATCAGTTAGTTTCTAAATGAAAGCACGACAGCAACCGATAAGGCCACATTCGGACCCCTGTCTAGCACCATCACCAGACAGGAATCAGAGCGCGTGCTTTTAATGTCTCACTGCCCTCCCTTTTCAGAACGGACTAGGCTTCACCCACCAACTCACCCCACAGACAGACCCAGAGAAAACCGCGGCGTGGGAGACAAAAGGCGCGGAGCGGGGGGGAGGACACCTTCCCTAAATAGGCTCCTTCCGTCGCCCGGAGAGCAAGGCCAGACTGTACTTACCGTTGGACGTGAAGTAAAACACCATGTTCACGGCTGGCACCCGCCGGCAACGAGCGCCCCTTCCCTCCTGAACACTCGCACAATGCCGCCGACAACCTCCGATCAATGACTTCCGGTTTCCGTTGCGCCCGTTTCCGGGAAGCGACGCTCCCTCCGTTTCCATAGAGTAGAAGGCTATGACGCGGAGCCGCTCCTCAGGGGTGCTTCGCTCTCTCCCTCGCCCCCTGGAGGCTGAGGAGTCGCCGGACTTCGGCACTCCGGCGGTCCAGGGAAGCCGGGAGAGCCTAGAGAGGCGTAGGGGATGCGAGAAGCGCCTTAGAGGCCAGCACGGTTTTCAGGATAGAAGATTCCGCGGCTCAAAAGTCTCTTCGTCGGAGCTTTGACTCTCGACTTATTGGTCTCTCAAGTGCTTCTGGATTGGACTGCAGACCCACACAGCGACGCTTTGGAAGTCAAAGGGGGTACACGCTGCTGTTGTCAAATAAAAATGGGGTGAATTTATCTTGCCGCAAAACCAGGAAGCTGTCATACTCTAACAACTATAGAACAAAGTTTGAGTCCGGTGGCACCTTTAAGACCCAGAAGGTATAAGCTTTCGTGTGCAGCCAAACTTCTACAGATACGTTGAAACTATGTCTTCACCTTTACATATAGACGGGAGGGGGGGGGGGTTAATTGCCAAGAAGGGCTGACTGGAGTCAAGATTTATAAGTAGTAAGCAGAAGAGTTATATGCTGCTGTTCTCGACAAGGAGTCTCAAGCGGCTTACATTTGCCTTCTATTTCCTCTCCCCACAACAGACACCCTGTGAGGTAAGTGAGGCTGAGAGAGCCTTGATATTATTGCTAGGTCAGTACAGCTTTATCAGTGCTGAGTCTAGCCCAAGGTCACCCAGCTGATTACATGTGGGGAGTGAGGAATTGGTTTGCCAGATTAGAAACCACCACTCTTAACCACTACACCAAACTGGCTCTTGTACAAGTAACTAGGTGATTATTGCTGAGATTCGATTAAAGGAGCTGTCAAGATCACAGAATCATAGAGTTGAAGAAGAAGAAGAAGAAGAGTTGGTTCTTATATGCCGCTTTTCCCTACCCGAAGGAGGCTCAAAGCGGCTTACAGTCGCCTTCCCATTCCTCTCCCCACAACAGACACCCTGTGAGGTGGGTGAGGCTGAGAGAGCGCTGATATCACTACTCAGTCAGAACAGTTTTATCAGTGCTGTGGCGAGCCCAAGGTCACCCAGCTGGTTGCATGTGGGGGAGCGCAGAATCGGACCCGGCATGCCAGATTAGAAGTCTGCACTCCTAACCACTACACCAAACTGGTTGGAAGGGCCATACAGGCCATCTAGTCCAACCCCCTGCTCAATGCAGGATCAGCCCAAATATCTGTGAATGGCAGTAGATCTGCATACAAATCCAAGAAACAGAACCAAGTTTGAGTACAGTGACTCCCCTGAGACCAACAAGGTTTCCAGTTACAAGCTAATTTCCTCAAATAAATTAAAAGACCACCTATTTGGGTAATACCAGGAAAGGTGTTAAGCAGGAGCCATGTTGAGGATCCCTAGGCTATAAATTTTATCTCACTCTCTTTAGTGACAAGAGCTACTCAACAGACAATTTCTAAAAAGTAAGGTAAAAGACAAAGAAAATATGATGCAATGTTGGTGGGAGGAATTATTCCAAATATTAATATCCACACACTTTGAGCCAAGTTTACTGTGAAATGCGCAGGTATATTTGGAATATTTCCCCTCACTGCACCATTGTTTTTTCTTCATCACTTTGTTCCAGTCAGTGAGACTTATCAGTCTTTTCTTATTGAATAAAGGGAGAATATAAAAATAACGTAAAGTAAGGTAAAAATGTGAGAATGATCAACAGATTCCTCCCCAGAGATTATTCTTGAGATGATGGAATGTTTCTGGAATATTCAGTTTATTAATCTGATGGCCGACACATATTGTGAAGTCTGTGTGTGTCCCCCCCCCCAACAGTGTACATTGTAATGGGAGCTTTAAGCTGTGTGCTGGGGATAGAAGTAGAATAGGTTTCAGACTTCTGAAGAACTGTTACCTTCATGTGAAATATCCCAAAGGATGTGCTATTGGGAAAATTTTAATTGCCAAGAGCAAGTAAAATGACAAAGAGGAAAATTACTTTCAGTATATAACTGTTTCTTTCACCCATGTCCCACTCATCTAATTTCAGGAGTTTTCTTGATCAGGGAGTATAATTTCAATGCAGGCAGGCTTTTTCTGAGCACCATGTTCTCTTATTTTAGGTTCTAAGCACTTATATGGGCCCTGGCTGGCTGGAAGAAGCCACACTTTGGATGGACAGGCAGAGGGATGAAAGGTCAATTAGCCAGGGATGAAAGAAGACCCTGTAGCCAAGCCAGGATGGGCTGCAAAAGACATTTGTGATGTAGGCATGACCTCAGGAGGGGACGCCTTGAGATCTCCCACAATGGTGGGGGTCAGAGCAGCTGCTGTTATTCCAACCTGGCCCCAGGACCATGCTGATGTTTCTGTTCAGTGACATCCCAAACACCTGCCACCTACTGCTGGGCCTTTTGTTTCTGATCGCCACACACTGGACCATCCAAACAATTAAAGAATTTTGGGTAAGGGATCAGACTCAATTCAGGAATCTGGCTTTGGGCATTGAGAAGGATGTGTTTGCAGCTGTCCCCAACCCCCGGTCCGGGGACCGGTTCGTAGATCAGTCAGTACCGGGCTGCGGCTCCTCCTCGGCCTCCTCCCCGGCTGCTGCCTCGGGGGCTGCCCTGGCACTCTGCCGCTGGCTCACCTTTGGTGCTCTCCCGTGGCCACCATGGCTGGGGCTCCCCCTCGGCTTGGCACTGCACAGCTGCTGCTGGCAGCGCCCCCCAGTGGGCAGCAGAAAGTCAGTAACTTGTAAAGTGAGTAACTTTACAATAATAACTAATGGTTGTAACCGTATAACAATGTAACAGTATAAATAATATAGACAATACAACAATGCAATAATACAACAGGTCCAGAGCATGTTGGTGGAATTTTGAGCGGGGGGGGGAGCAGGGGCCTTTCAGTCGCTGTTGATTGCGTATGGTCTCAACCAAATGCCTGGCGGAAGAGTTCCTTTTTGCAGGCCCTGCGGAACTGTTTAAGCTCCGTCAGGGCCCTGATCTCCTCCGGGAGCTCGTTCCACCAGGTGGGGGCCAGGACAGAGAATGCTCTGGCCCTGGTCGAGACCAGGTGGACTTCTTTAGAGCCAGGGACCATTAGCCGGTTGGTGGCGGTGGAGTGCAGAGCTCTTTTGGGGGCATAGGCGGGGAGGCGATACCTCATGTACACTGGGCCCTGATCACGTATGGCCATTGCAGCTGGTGGAGAATAGGCCGGATGTGAGACCTCCACATATATAAGACATTTTTCTAATTCTTCTTGGGGTTTTTTTTTTCTAACAGGTTCCTGGTTCCAAGAAGAAATTGAAGAACTGCTTGGCACCATGCTTAAGTAAGCAGCCAGATGTTACAATCTTACTTCTTTTGGGCTCATTACATGGCTGTAGAAATGCTGCTCCATGCACCCAACTCAGCTCATGTGACTCTCTTGTATTTCATTTACAGCATCCTTGCAAGGGTCAAGGGACAAAGGCACAGACCCAGAAAGGTGAGATGCTCCAAGGCCCTTCCTTTCAAAACAAAAAAACAAAAAACACCCAGCCTCAGCCATTGAGGTTCTTACACTGGTGATGCCAGAATTGAAGCAAGTGCCCTGCTGTTGAACCACTGCCTTTCCCCAGTAAAGCATAAGATGAGAAGTGGGTAGGGGTGGGGAGCAGGACTGCTTTGCCACCGTGCCCCAGAAAATGATGTCACAGAGAACACAGGAGTGTTGGGGGGAAAGTAACACAGTTGCCGTCCCAGATCCTGACTCAGACAAAGGTACAACATGGAGGATAAGTCTCTCAATGGCTACTACCCATGGTGACTGAGGGGAAGCTCCATATTCAGAGGCACTGAACCTCTGAATCCCAGAGCCAGGAGGCAACATGAGAGGAAGGACTTGCCCTGTTCTTGGCCTTCAAGATGAACTGGTTGGCCACTGTGTGAGACAGGCTGGACTAGATGGATCACTGGTTTGATCTAGCAGGACTACTTATACATTCTTAACTGTCAACCTCCCTTCCCATCCAAGTTGCCTATACAGTCTTGAAGGCTTCCTTGGAAGCCTTGTTTTTATCTCTCTCTAGACTTTTTCAGGCAGACTAAATCCAGAGCATTCCATTCAGCCTTGCTGCGGAGGTTGCTGCCCCCATTCCAAACCAACATGAGGATTTGGGGTGGGAGGGAGAAAAAGGAAAATGGAAATTTCTGGGAAGAGTTCTTATAGTGTTTCCCTAAGATGTCTAGCAAAGCAAAATTGGGGAGGGTTTAGGGAGGAGAGAGACCTCAATGGAGTCCAATACCTTGGAGTTCACCTTCCAAAGTAGTCATTTTCTCCAGCAGGAGAACTGATCTCTGCCACTTGAAGATCAGTTGTAATCCTAGCTCTCCAGCTACTGCCTGGAAGTTGGCAACTCTATTTAGACAGGAAGAGAGGGAGAGACAGAGTGCTTAGGCCTGAAGTACCTGACAGGCTGCTTCTACTTGCTCCAACCCACCAAGCTTTTTCTTCTGGGAACCAGCCTCAGCAAAATTTCTGGCTGGATGGAAAGCCGTTGCTTCCCACCTTTGGAACTCCCTCCCTCAGGAATTGTAAATGGCTGCTCCCTAAAGGCCTTCCAGTCAGCCCTTTTCAGTGGGGCTTTGCGTTAGAACAATAAATAAAGGGGGAGATGCACTTCTGACAGACCACCTTTTATTGATTTTCACTGTCTTGTACTTATGTGTATTGTCTTTCAGTTGTGCCATGGGAACCTTTTAAATGGAGGGAGTTTTGTGAGTGAGAGAGGGGGACAGAGATTACTACAGCGACAGGAAGGAGAAAGGTGTAGAAGAGGTGTTCTGAAACAGCTGGGGAAAGAAAAACTGGAGGAAATCATATGATACACACAGCCTGCACCCTAAAATTCTATCCCCCCCCCCCCAATGTTCCCTAGATCATCTGACGACCTGAACCTGCAGTACACTCTCCGTACGCTGGACAGGAACATCCAGTACCTCGCATGGCAAATGCAACGCATCACTGGCCCGTAAGTCACTACTACAAAAAACAATCAAAGGGTCAGAATCCATGCAGGGGACTGGCAGGTGGAGATGCCAACCTCCAGGAAGGACCTAGGAATTACAGTTCATCTCCAAACTACAGAGATCAGTTCCCCTGGAGAAAGTGGAATCAATGTCATTTTATCCCACTGAAGTCCCTGTCCTCCCCAGACACCATCCCCAAATCTCCAGGAGTTTCCCAACCTGCATCTGGCAACTCTACCCCCTCATCCCTACTAACCCAGTAGCTGGGGAGACCTGGCAACCCGACTTCAGAGAACAAGCTGGAAATCTGCTGTGTAAGGAATAAGTGAATATCACCCCTCCCCCATTAGCAATAGCACCACTTAGGCTGAGCATTTCACGGCTTGAGATGCACCCCTGTTTACATATGTATGCTTTGAGCATGGACAAGCAGACTGGGACCCAGAATAAACTTTGTTAGTCTTAAAGATGCCAGAGGACTCAAATTTTGTCCTGCTGATTCAGGCCAACAGGGCTCCCCACATTAATCTAGCAACCAGAAGTCAACAGAACAAAAGAAGATTCCTTAACAGCCTTTACTGGACCATCTCATTGCTTTATAATAGGACAAAAGATGTTGTTAAGTGACCATCTTTTGTTAGTAACTATGATCTACCTCTCAATGACCTCTGGAATTTAAATCAGTAAACATATTCCTTAATGCAGATTAAAAAGGAACATCTGTTAAGTGTTGGAAGAATACAGGTAGCCTTCGGTGGCACCTTCAAGACTACTAAAATGTATTTAGCCTAAATTTTCCTGAATGGGAGCTTACCTGGTTGATGATAATAGCTCCAGGTGGGGGTCTCTGTTGGTCTGAAGCAGCAGAATTAAGCTTGAGTTCAGTGGCACCTTTAAGCCCTGCTGACTGAGGAAAGTTTATGGTGGGATACATGTTGTCAGTCTTTAAAGTGCCACTGGACTCTTATTTTATTTTTATAGCTTCTAAAATAAACCACAGTTTTTATTATTATTTATTATTATTAATTCAATTTATTTCCCACCACTCTCGGCTAGCTGGCTCATGGCGGGTTACATGATAAAAGCTCCCATTAAAAAACCCAATAAAATTAACAAAACAATAAATAACAGCATGGCAGTAAAAATAACCCCACCTCTAGTCCAGCCAACTCCCTGGTGGATGCCACAGGCAAGATGGGCTGCCACCACTGATGGTGGATCAACCTGGTGGTATGTCTTCCTTAGGGGATTTCCCTCTTATAGATCTCTTGAAGAAATTATTCCAGCACAAGCTTTTGTTGATTAGAGCTCATTTCTTGACAATGGTCAACATTATATCACCCAGGTGGCACTTGGAGATCTCCCTCTATTACAGCTGATGACCAAGGTCAGTTCCCCTGGAGAAAATGGCTGCTTCGGAGGGGGGCTCAGAGGGGACCCTGCTGAGGTTCCTTTCCTCCCTGAATGCCACCATCTCCAAGCTCCACCCCCAAAATCTCCAGGGATTTCCCAACCCAGAGCTGGTAAACTGAACAGCATTTAAGGAAATGGACTATGGTGGAATAAGTTGTTTGAATTTGGGTACTACAATACTCCATTTTATTTGTGGCTCCACAAACCTGCCACCCTTCTAGTCCCATTGCTAGCTGAATGCAGGAAGTGGCTTTGGCCCAGTGTTGATAGCTGTCAAAGTAGACAGTACAGAGATAAAGAGACTAACTCAGTGTAAGGCAGCTTCATTTGTGTATTGCTCAGTGTCTTTAGAAGGATTTGGCAAAAACAAATTGCCCTTTTTTCTTTTTTTTTTGCATTCCCACAGAATTATAGCATGTGTAGACCCCTAAATATATCAGGAGAGATGCTGGGCTCTTGAGCCCTCTCCCTCTCATTTATATAACACCCTCCCATGCAGGCTCATTTAGAGAGCAATCCTAAACATGTCTACTTTGAAGTAAGCCGCACTTTATTCAGCAGGCTTTTCTCCCAGGAAAGCATTCGTAGGCTTGCAGTTGCATCTAGCACGCGGGTATTATCGTAATGCCTTTTCTTTGACTTTCTCAACCCTGCCCAGGACTGCACGCTCTTCTCCATCCAACACCTCTGTAGAGACTGTCATTTCAGTCCACAGCCAGGCCCATTCATCAGCAGGTAGCCGGTCCAGGACACCTCCCTCCCCAGCGCCTGTCAGCCTGACAAGAGACGTTCAGGACGGGCAGCAACAACTCATCAGACCCCCCGGGGCCGGGTTCCAGAAGGTCCGTGTAGAGGCTCTGTCTCATCGCAAGGTGGATTTCAACATACGACAGAAGCAGCTGAAGGAGCAGTGGGGAGGACCCACACCCCACTCTGAGTCTCTGACCAGGCTGATCCCCTCAGCCCCGACTTTTCATAGAGCAACCAAAGGGACTGATCCCTCCATGCAGATTAGGGCTGCCAGGGTCCTGAGCTACAAGGAGCAGGAGCTGCTCAACTGGCACGTCCAGAAGAAACACCAGCAAAAGGAAACCCCCATATTACACTTGGCCCCAGTTGCTGCCAGGGCACCAATTAACGATGAGAAAATGCAGGCAGGTGAGACCATGCATTGGATGATCCAGCAGTCCCCTGCAGCTCAGTGGTCGCGCAGCCACACGCCCCCTCAAAGCATCACATATGGCCGTCACACACCACCCAGATCCCCTCATAAGCAAAGCATAGAACCCTTTGCATGGACCCCAATACCTCTTCCTGCTCCAGAAGAGCGCCCACCTTCCCCAAGACACATCTGCAAGAGTGAAAGTCACAGTAAAGTCTCTGAATCCGTGAAAGTTAAGGTGAGCAGTGGGACTCCCAAGGAGGAACTGGCAGAAATGCTTACCATGTTAGGTCAAAGCAAGAGTCCCACCTTGAGAGAATCTGGGAGACCTGGGACCCCCAAGGAGAAAGAGAAAGACAGGCACAGCCCTGGCAGGAGACCTGGGTCCCCCAAGGCAGACCACAGTAGTCCCAAGGACAAGAAGGCAGAAGTCAAGATCACCCTGAAGAAAGACCATACTATGCATACTTTGAGCTGGACTAACATGCCTGAAATCCAGAAACCAAGCCCAACCCAGCAGCCTCCTGTTGCTGCCCAGCCAAAGTTCTTGGACTCCTCTTTCATGTGCCAGAACCAACTAGAGTTGCCCTGTATTGTTGCAGCACGAGGACAGCAGAACCAAAAAAGCTACACCTTTGCAGAACCGCATCCACATGCTCCTGCTGGAAGTCCTAAATCCCAGTGCTTGGCCCACACCATCATACAGTCCCTGGATGCCGAGCAAGCGATGCGGGACCTGCAGATGCACCTGGCCAAAGGGCTGGAGACGGGGCAAAGTGAACCAAGCGTGGAGTATCCCATTTGCCTACTATGTGGCCGCTGCACCCCGTATTGCCCCCACCCCCGTACACGATACAGCCCCAGCCTCCTCGTCTACCCACGGCTGGATGTGCGGGATGGTGAAGCATACATGACCCTTGGCTTCCTCCTGAAGATCAAGAGATCGGAAGCTGATGAATGGGGCTTGACGCAAGGAAGGGACGTGCTCCAGACGTCCCGCAGCAAAGAGCGCCCTGCAAAGAAAGAGAAGGGTAAGCGCGCAACTCCTCGCAGAAGAAGCCAACAACTTGCAGCAGGGCCCAGGACCCCAGACAGGACACCACCTGTGGTGAGGAGGCTTTTCCCAGAGACTGATGACCGGAACACCAGAGGTCCAGTGGCTACCCCACAGACTTCACGGTTTGCCACAAGCACACCAGCGCCTGCAACCCCACAAACACCCCACCCATCACCTGCAAGGCCGCCCCGATCACCTGCAAGGCCTCCTGCAACACCTGCAAGGGCACCTGCAACACCTGCAAGGCCGCCCCCCACACCTGCAAAGCCACCCCCCACACCCACAAAGCCACCCCCCACACCTGCAAAGCCACCCTCCACACCTGCAGGGCAAACCCTTCCTAAGGGCCCTGAGAAACCCCCTTCTATTCTGAAACAGATAGTCGCCAGTATCAAACGCTTTTGGGCCAGAGCACGACGGGAGGCAGAGAAGTGCCCCGAGAAGTGTTCCGAGAAGTTCTCCCCTAAGAAAAGCCCTCCGTCCCAGAAACCAGGGACTCCCCTATCTGCTCCTGTGTCCCCTGAGCCCCATAAAGCGAACATGGCTCTTTCACTTCCATCCCCCACCTCTGGGTCCCAAGCGAAAGATATTTCAAAAATCAGCAAACAAGAGGCTTCCCCCTCCAAATCAGCCACTCCTCAGACGCCCCCCAAACCGGGGACTCCTGCAACCAAACAGGCTATGTCCTCCAAGCGTACATCCCCCAGGGACCGCAAGAGGTTATCCTTGCAGTTTAAAGAGCCAGACTCACCTTTTGTCCCCAAGAAAGGGGCCAGTAGCCTTAAAAAGTCTGCTTCTCCTCGGACACCAAGGAAATCCCCCAGTGTGCTAAGGAAAACTCCCTCTTAACAAAGCACCCCTAGGTCACCAAAAAGCCAGACTGACTAGAATGCCTGGCTTGTTCGTCTTTGGGGCAGGGATCTATCACTTCCAGACATCCACCTTCACTGCTGGGTACAGCAGGTCCGTGTTATTTTGTTTCCAGGCTGCAAATACATTGGCTGGACTCATATGCTGCTGTCATTAGTCCTCAGGGGATCGTCAGCCTGTGCCCAAGTGACTCTGAGAGACTGGGGGGGGGGGGAGCAGTGCTATGAATTAGTGGCTTTTCTTCCCAGCTCCTTCAGGAAGGTTTGAAAGCTTCAAAATGACACCCCAAAGAAAGAGATGAACCAAAGTTCAGCCAGGAGGAAGACTGGGTAGATATATAGGCCTGGAGGGAGACGGAGGCCAGGGAAGCTGCCTGTACCATCCTAAGTAGAATTATACCTTTCTCAGGATTAGAAGTGTAAAAACTTTGCTTAGAGCAGCATTCCCCAATCTTTCTGAGCCTATAGGCCCCTTTCAAATTCTCACATTGGATGGTGGGCACAACCACAAGATGGCCGCCATGACAGGCAGGTCCAATTAGAAAATGGCTACCACAAGCAGTAGAGTGATAGAACTCTAATAGTAACTCTTCAACATCCCAAGCAGGAGCCCTGTTTAATAGGATATCTTTTATAATGAATATATTCTTCATAATGAAGATTCTTGTGCTGTAGTGGCAGCTGCTGCCAAAGTAACCTTTAAAATCTGTAGTCAATCAAATGTCCACTGGCCAATGAGGCAAAAGCTACTGTCAGGCCTCTGTCAAACTCAGTCACTGTTGAAGAAAATCTCTTTACTGAAGAAAGTAGTGAACAGAGTGCAAGGTACTTCCTTGTTGGCTCTACAGGGCAAGCTTACAAACATAACTTTTGTTTTCCCTGAGACCCCCTCCTCTCAATTTGAAAATAAGCACACTGAATTAGTGTCTTGGCAGTAGCATGTGCGAAAAGGATCTAGGAGTCTTAGTAGACCATACATTGAACATGAGTCAGCAGTGTGACTCAGTGGCTAAAAAAGCAAATGGGATTTTGGGCTGTATCAAACGGAGTATCATGTCCAGATCATGGGAGGTGATGGTAACATTTTACCCTGCTCTGGTTCGGCCTCACTTGGAGTACTATGTTCAGTTTTGGGCACCCCAGTTGAAGAGGGATGTTGACAAACTGGAACGTGTCCAGAGGAGAGCAACAAAGATGGTGAGGGGTTTGGAGACCAAGACATATGAAGAAAGGTTGGGGGAGCTTGGTCTGTTTAGCCTAGAGAGGAGACGACTGAGAGGGGATCTGATAATCATCTTCAAGTATTTAAAAGGGTGCCATATGGAGGATAGAGCAGAATTGTTCTCTCTTGCCCCAGAGGGACAGACCAGAACGAATGGGGTGAAATTAATTCAAAAGAAATTCCATCTTAACATCTGGAAGAAGTTCCTGACATTTAGAGCAGTTTTTCAGTGGAACAGGCTTCCTCGGGAGGTGGTGGGTTCTCCATTTTTGGAAATTTTTAAACAGAGGCTATCTAGCCATCTGACGGAGAGGCTGATTCTGTGAAGGCAAAGGGATGGCAGGTTACAGTAGATGAGTGATGGGGATGTGAGTGTCCTGCATAGTGCAGGGGGCTGGACTAGATGACCCATGAGGTACCTTCCAACTCTATTATTCTATGATTCTATGAATAAAATACCAGGCATGAAAATTTCCCATGTGGAAGCATGCTGGAACCCAGACACCACAAAGACAATTTCTGCACAGAGTTGTAAAACTCATGCCACCTCCTGTTTGTAAATCCGCTCCAACCACGCGGTTGCAAGCTTTCTGATGGGAGACCCCTCCCACATTTTCCTGCCACTTCATCAAGGCTTTTTGCTTCCTGGCAAGGCATCAAGGAAGAACAACTCAAACTTCTCTCCCCCCCCCCCCGCTCTTTGGCTTGTCAATCACTGCAAGCCACCAATCCCATCACAGCATTTGTTTCGGGGACTCAAACTTCCTCCTACCCCCCCCAGCCCCAAAATTAATTGAGGGAAAAAAAGAGCCTAATGCAGAAATGAGTAAAGTATTCCTAACCTATGCATATACAAGCTTGTAGCAATAAACAACACTGGGGGGAAAAGGCCTGCCTCCCCCCTCAAGCCTCCGGTCTGTGGAAAAATACTGGACAATGAAAACATACTAACATGTCACGGCTGGGAAGGGACCATGGGAACAGGTAAACGGGTAACTGGAGAACATGGCACAACTCATGACATGACCATGAGAAAAAGTAAACAGGTAACATGAACAGGTTCTTGACGGCTACATCTGCTCCTACCTAATTTCTGAAAGGTGATCGCAGGGACCATGGGGAGCCTTGGTTTAGAAGATGGTATGGTATGAAGTGGGGAATTTAAGATGAGAACTTGAATAACCACACAATCAGGGGTTAGGAAAAGTGAGAAACCTTGAGGTATCATTCATGTACCGGGGCTTTCTCAGCTTCTACACTACTGCACTATACATTAGATGTCCCATTCTGCTGACTGTACTTGATTTACACTGTCAATCTGTCTTAAATCTCGGGGGGGAAAGGCAAGCTGTATGAACCAAATAATAAATAAATAAATAAAAATAAGTGGGATGGACTTCCAAATAAATAAGTAGAAAGTTCTGCTTTCAATTATATACATTTCCACATCATAATTCCAAAAGAGGAAGAAGAGCTGGGCTTTGTGCCCCACTTTTTACTCCACGCAGGAGTCCCTAAGTGGCTTAAATTGCCCTATCTTCCTCTCCCCACAACAGACACTCTGTGAGGTAGGTGGGGCTGAGAGAGAGACTGGCCCAAGATCACCCAGCTGGCAGGCTGCATGGTGAAAAGGAGTGAGGAATCGACCCCAGTTCTGCAGATTAACCACTACACCAAGCTGGCTCACTACTGATGAACAATCACTTTCAATCAACATACACTCCTTGCATGCTTATTGGGACTCATTTTGAATGCATGAAGTTACTAAGGGCATGCGTGCGTCTGCCCACCCTGGATGGCGTAGAGCTTACGACGGCTCACTCCGCCAGGAACCTGGGTGTGATCCTGGATGCTTCCCTCACAATGGAAGCCCAGATCATGAAGGTAGCACAGCTGGCATTCTTCCATCTCTGCCAAACTAAGCTACTAGTGCCCTACTTGGCCCCAGAACACCTAGCCACAGTGATCCACGCAACTGTCACCTCCAGGCTGGATTTCTATAACTCGCTCTACGCAGGCCTGCCCTTAGCCTTGACCCGGAAACTACAGCTGGTCCAAAATGCAGTGGCCAGGATCCTCACAGCAACACCGTGGAGATCCCACATCCGGCCCATACTACATCAATTGCAATGGTTGCCAGTTGAATTCTGGATCAGGTTAAAGGTTCTGGTAATTACCATCAAGGCCATACACAGTCAGGCCCAGTGTACCTGAGGGACCGCCTCACTGCCTATGCCAAAAGAGCTGTACGCTCCGCCGCCACAAACCGGCTACTGGTCCCTGGCCCAAAAGAAGTTTGCCTGGCCTCAAACAGGGCCAGAGCATTCTCTGTCCTGGCCCCCACCTGGTGGAACGAGCTCCCAGAGGAGATCAGGGCCCTGATGGGACTAAAACAGTTCCGCAGGACCTACAAAAGGGAGCTCTTCCACCAGGCATTTGGCTGAGGCCAGGCCAACCAACCAACATCTGCAGGGCCCCTGCCCCCCTCCCCCCTCCCCCCAGAAACCCACTAAGACTCCTGGACCTGTTCCAGTTACCACTGTTTATGTTATGATATACTGTTATGTTATACTGTCACCTGGTTTATCAATTAATAATATTAATGTTATATGTATGGTTTCATGTATAGTTTCAGTTATATGTAAACTGCTCTGAGCCTTCTGGGAGGGCGGTATATAATAAATATAAATAAATAAATAAATGGCCCTCATTGACGCTGCACGACAAGTCATTGAGCCAGCGATGACTCACCGCCCCAGGTACCCCAATAAACGGCGCTGCCAGGTAAGCGCCACACACGACCCATCTCAAAACTACAACTCCCTAAACACTTTGCGAGATTCACCCTTCTCCCCCTGCCTTTTCGAATTCTACCAGGAAAATCTACATAGTTAGCGCCCCATACTCGGGGCATCTTATGATTTCATTGGCTAGCAGCTTTGTTTGACGCGACAGAGATTGTCTATTGGTCCAGAATCAGTAAGGCGGGCTTATTTTTTTCTTAAACTTAGCATAAGAAGACCAGCTTTGGCTATTAACGCAGCCAATGGCATTTGAGGTTCTCTAGAGTCAGCAAGATCA
Organism: Paroedura picta; assembly: GCF_049243985.1. Lineage (NCBI taxonomy): Eukaryota > Metazoa > Chordata > Lepidosauria > Squamata > Gekkonidae > Paroedura > Paroedura picta. Next base: position 27,747,502 of record NC_135369.1, on the reverse strand, counting down.
ACCAATAGGCGCAGAGGAGGTATCTCGCGCGCCCGGCAGCGGTTTGAAAGGGGCGAGGGAAGACAGCCGTCGGCTAAGGCGGTTGGCGCGGGAGCCGGAGTTTTCGCGGCTTCTTTTTCTCCCTGAGGTAATGAAGGCAAATTGGGTTTTCCCCCCCATTGCAGTAGAAGATTAGAATTGCGATCGTAACGGGGGCTCTTGTGAGGGCGTCGGAGCTCCCCTTAGCTTCTGGGCCCTATGAGGCGAACGCTGGAAGAAGCCCCGTTTAGCAAGTCAGTGAGCCAGCCAGGGGGGCGGGCTGATCCATGGGCTTCTTACAAAGCACGCGATCTCCTTCCGCGAAGTCAGACGAGGACAAGGGGCAACCAAAAATGCCGCCCCGCACGTAGAAAGCTAGCAACTCAGGGAGAAGACTCGGCCCTTACCCGCTTCCCGGGCTTGCTAGCTTTCTGCGTGCGTGAAGGTGCGTAGGTGCCTAAGTCTATCCCCCACACGCGTAGATTTCGATGCTGTCTAAGCTAAACGGGGAGCGAAAGAAGTATGGAAGTCTTCGAGCCATTTAGGCAGTCCGAGCTCCCGTCACCTTCCGTGTTCTGCAGCCTGGATTGTTTGAATCCCCAGGGAAAGGCCGGTTGTCTCGACTGTATAAACTTGTCTCCGAAGACAAAAGGCACGGGACACTAGACACCGAAGAAGCCTTCCCCAGATCCTGAAGTATTCTGAAGAAATCCATCTGTTACAGTGGGACTTCCCCTGGCAGCAAGGCCTGTTAACTTTTAAGCATCCCTGGACTGTACATATTTTTAAAAGATGGCTGCGAATGAGCATAAAGCTTTTGATTTGCCTTTGGGCAAGGGCCTCTGATCTTTCTGGTGCTGCGGGCACCTTTGAGGTTTTGAGAGGAGGTGGTGTGTGCTGCACAAAATGGCAGCCACAGGGGGCGGAGATAAACTGATACTTTCCTCCTGGCTTTACAAAAGAAGTGCGGAAGGGGAATAGAGGAAAGAAGCAAAGAGACAGAGGAGTTAAAAGACATGAAATCCTAAAGGGTTAAGAAAAATGTGGGTACTTACTAGTCCTCTTGATCCTCCAGTGGCTACGGCTGCAGGTATAGAAACCCTTTTCCTTTGTATGTGGGCAGCTGAGATCTCCCTTACAACAGCCCTGCCAACTTTCTAAAAAGCTTGGCAGGTGCCATAAAGTATTGACAGGTTGGTTCCATGCTAGGAAACCTTGCCTTAAGGCCAGGCAGATTTTCCCTGACAGTGCTAACATGGTGTTGGATTATTTTCATTTAACTGGCTGTGGGTGTTTTCTCCATGGGTGCTAGTTACAAGATGGTCTCCTGTCCTGTCACAGTTTGACAGTATTAGCTTAAAGGTACAAATGATGATGTATAAGGGAAAAGACTCCTGATATTTGGAAGAGGGAGTTTAGATGGTTACAGCTGGGCCTACTACAAAGCTACCATGATCTGCACAGATACATCTGCTTCTCCAAGAACCCTGGTGTTGGAAGTGAGGCCAGCCTTGAGCGAGGCCACAATCCTAGCCTCACAAATCCTAGCTAGACTTCCAGTCCCACTCCATGCCTGGTGTCCTAACTCACCTATTTCACAGGATTGTCGTGAGGCTAAAATGGGAAAGGAGAGAACGATGTGGCTTTAGATCCTTACTGGGGAGCAATGATATAAATACATTTCTGGTACCTGAGTTATGTTTGCATAGTAGAAGAGTGGGTCCTACCACCATACAGATATTGTAAGGTGCTCAGGGTGAGGGAGCAAAATCTGTTTGCATGAGGGGAGGGAATCATGACCTTACATATGATCTGTATGAAGTCATCTAGACATGGATGCACTATAAGTAAGGAGTCACAGAGTGCAGAAAATGTATCTTCCTCCCGTCCCCAAATGGGGTAAAAATTGCAGTTTGGGCAGCCTTTGAAGCACAGGTGGTTGCCAAGACCTCCAGCATTCAATATAGTACCCTTGCCAAGAGTCAGATGAGATGCCCAGTTATTGGCATAGGGAACTGTACTGTGTGAATAACCCACATAGCTCTAGGGGAGTCCCTTGGAGCATGGAGTTACTACCTGTGTAGCATCTGACGTCTTACAAGGACATCTTGTGAGACATTAGACACCATTTCGGGTTGCTTTAGCAACTCGGCCAGGTTGTGGAGAAAAGGACCACCTGCATCAACCTTAAGACTATCAGTCAAGCGTTACATTTTTCTAACTTCAGGGCTATAGGCAAAAAAACAAAACAAAACCCTGTGTTTAAATATTTCTGAATTTTAGGCACTTTACCGAAGACATGGCAAACGTCACTCCAAGAAAAAGAAAATACACTTCTTCTACTTCTGATTGGTGAGGCTTGTGTTATGCATTTCTAGAGTTTTAGGATGACTTATTACCCCTAGGTCTGCTATTTGTAACAGCTGACCAGCATAGTTAAAATGGTAACGTACTTTTTAAAACAGCTGACTTTTTGGTGGCAGTTATATAACTAATAATGTGCAATTATACTTTATTTCACATGAATCTTTAATACTTCCCTTTGCAAATTCAGAAATGGACATGTTTTTGCTTCGAGGGGCACTGTTAAGATGACTGAGAATGATGTGTATTTGTTCAAATCCAGTCTGAATGGGGAATAGCAGTGCATTTCAATGTAGCTTTGTAGTCACAAAGTTAATTGTCCCGAGATTGGTGAGGTGACATAAATTATTATTTTGAGCTGAAACAGTGCCAGCATAGCTGAATTCTTATTGAAATGTATAGGATGAAATATTATTGTAACTTTAATTTTTTGTAGCTGGCAGGTAGTGCATGGGAATCCAGTAAAAAAACTGATGCTGGAGTTCACTGAGGATCGATCCGTGGTGAATATGCCTGCAGGTCACAGTATTGCATCTCTGAGAAAGAGAGCTCCTGACTTTCAAGATAACAATAAAGAAAACCATCAATTGCTTCAGCGGTCAACCAAATTGCCGAAATTGGATTCTTCTCCACTACAGACAGCCAGTGTGCCAGGGAGGATACAAAGGGAGTTCCAGCAGAAAACATCGCCTATATCTGGAACCACACACAGCTCTATTGTGTCCTCCAGCTCCTTTTATAGCAAAGGGAAACCATATCTCAGTATACTGGAGAGAAAGTTGGCCCATGAAAGCCTTCCTCTTGGTCCGAGAAAAGATGAAGGTAACTTACCTGTTGCCAACAAGACAGAGAGAGCCCAGGTGAAAGTAATGCCAGGCATGAAAACCAGATCAAAAACAACTAAGCGCTCAGCAGCTTTGAGGCAGGCCAAGACTTTGTCGAGAAATACCAAAAAGGCTAAAGCACACATGACCCCTGCAAAGCCTGTTCTACAGAAAGAGAATGTTAATTCTGTTGTTGAAAAGAAAATGGAAACTCCTTTCAGAATCTTAAGCATGAAATTCAAACCTGTGCTGAAACTCCAGGCAGGTGCGGCATTCTTCACCAGTGGGAAGAAGAGGCCCTTTGGCTCTAAGAAAGAGTGTTCATCTCCATCTCTACAGCACTCTGTAGACAAATCTGTAATGAAGGAGAAACAGGACAGAGTCCAAGCCTGTACAGGACTCCACTTGTCCACGGAAAGCAAAGCTATTGAAGTTGGCAGAAAAAGGAACCAAACATGTGAGCCCCAAAATCAGGAGAAGCAAGACCATGTGGAGGATAGTGGGACACTGCCCCCTAACACAAGCCAAGATATGAAGACAGTATATGAATCAAATCTTTCACAGAAAACTGAGGTCCTCCAACCTCCTCATTCCGATTGCTCAAACATGGTAGAGCAAAAGGCAGTTGATATGGAGGTATGTAGAATTTATGAAAGCTGCAAAGGGTATGTACTAATGTTTGCACCTTCTTTGTTTTAGTAGTAATGCACAATACAAATGGCATATTACAAAATACTACATGTGAACATGTAACTTTCAGCGTCAGTATTTTAGACGTCTCAGTTCACAGATACACATTAGCAACTTGAGAGTGCTGAAAACTACCAGCCCTGACAGATTCTAGCTGCTTTGTAATTGGCAGACTAAGAAACTTTGGGGGGGTGTTGTTTTATTTTATCTTAATTAATTTTTCTGAACAAGGCTGGATAAGAGTGAGCCATGGGCCTAAAAGAGCTTTAAACACTTGCAATACGTCTAAATTAAGGTAATACGTCTAAATTCACGGAAATGGTCCTTTTTCTATCCACTACCACCTTTGAAGAAAATCATGTAGTGTTGGCCATGCAGCATATGAAGGTGTAATCTGTATCTTTGTGCTTTGGAATATTGCTTACTGCATTTGCCTTGTTCAAAAGGACACAGTAGCAAGACAAGCCTGGTTATAGCAATTAGCAAATTTTATTTTGGGTTTATATAAAGTACTTTGTCTCCCAGAATTGGCCTGAACCATACAAGCTTGCTGAATCATGTACCTTTAGACTTATGCCCTGGAATCCATATTGTCACTGTGGTATAGTGGTTAAGTGTGGTGGAGTCGGATTTGAAGAACCAGTTTGATTCCCTTTTCCTTCACGTGAAGCCTGCTAGGTGGCCTTGGGCTAGTCACAGTTTTCTCAGTACTCACTGAGCCCCACCTACTTCACAAGGTTGTGGGAAGAGGAAGGAGACTATACGCCACTTAGTGAAAAGTGGAGTATTAGGAATCATAGTATCATTCATTTGTATATAGCCTTTAGCAATTACAAAATATAAAAAGCAAGCTTGTGAGAAATAAAATAACTAAAAACATAAAAGTCATAACATTTACCATTGGAAGATTGTAGAAGAATTACAATTGTAGAAGTAAAAAACAGCAGCCAAAGCAAATAATGATTTATATGTAACACTGTCGAATGTTTTACATGTAACATTGTCGGATAAGAGATAAATTAGCTTTTCAGCGACAGAATGAAGGTTAGAGCTGCATAAGATCACATCAAGGAATTTGGCCCTGTGTGAGCGGCGGGCATATTTTAGCCCGCCTGTGGAGACTTATGGATCCATCTGGATTCCTAAAATCTCTGCGGGATCTTACGATGAAGGCACAGGTCACAGGGGTAGCATGCATTTTATCACCTTCACCAAGTGAGGCTACTAGTGCCCTACCTGCCCCCGGACTGCCTGGCCACAGTGTGACGGTCACCTATAGACTGGACTTCTGTAACTTGCTCTATGCTAGCTTACCGTTGTCTCTGACCTGGAAAATCCAGCTGGTACAGAACAGCATTGCTACGGTCCTCACTGGTTCATCCTGGAGGACTCATATCTAGCCAGTACTGAGGCAGCAGCACTGGTTACCAATTCTGGCCCAGATCAAGTTCAAGGTCTTGGTTTTGACCTTTAAGCCCCCCCCCCCCCTGCCCCGTGGCTTGGGCACAGCCTATCTGAGGGACCGCTTGTCTGCTTATGCTCCCGGCAGGGCGCTTTGCTCTGTGGGTACAAATCGGTTGGTGATCCCTGGCCCCAGAGAGATACGCCTGACCTCGACCAGAGCCAGCGCCTTTTCAGTCCTGGCCCCAACCTTGTGGAATGAACTGCTTGGAGAGCTGAGGGCCCTGACAGTGTTGGCAAAGTTCCGCAGGGCCTATACAGTGGAGCTCTTCTGCCAGGTCTATGGTTGAGGCCAGGTTCCTAAGATCAATGCACCCCCCCCCCCCCCCCAGTTTTCGCTATTATATCTAGCACACCCCCTTGTTAGATGACTACAGGAGGTAGGAGGGATCTTTCTGTCTTAGCTTTGTGGGGGAAATGTTGTTCTAGAGTGAGGTTTTTATGGGGATTTTTATTCTTTGTAGCCCGCCCTGAGTCAAAGGAAGAAAGTGGGACATAAATTTAATAATAAATAAAATAAAAAATAAAGCAGACAGTCAAATGTGTAGTGGAAACCTACTACTTTTCGTATTAGAAACTATCACCTGAAAATTTCTTTGTTTAGAAAATGTTTGTCGCCACAGGTCTCTGAAACCATCTCAGAAGGACCATCCAAAAACAGGGATGAACATGATGGGAATGCCTCTTCCAGTAAGATCCCCATTCAGACTACTAAGTGTAAGTACCATTGCAGTCCTCTTAGCATTTGCTATGTTTTATAACTAGGGTATACATGCAACTAAATCTCAAGCTTTTTCCCCCCCTTCCCCAGCATCTACTGTGGCAGATGTTTTCCATCCTTGTTTGGGTTCACCTGGCAACAAAAAAAGGTAATCTTATTGTGGTTAACATAAGTAATGAAAAGTGGATCGATATTTTTCATAAACTGTTTGTTCTTGGTTTAAGTGGCATAAAACTGGGAAGACTTACAATGACAATGGAATCAGAGTCCAGTAGCACCTTTAAGACCAACAAAGATTTATTCAAGGCGTGAGCTTTCAAGTGCAAGCACCCTTCGTCAGACTATGATCTTCTGCTTCACCATTGTTCTTATATTGGTTCTGGAATAAACATCAAATGGAGGCTTAGTGAAATCCAACACAAACACCAATTAAAATGATAATGAAATTCTTTGGGAGGGGAGGTCTTGGCATATTCTGTGTATGGGAGAGGTCTTGTCTGCTACCTCCTCTTAGCCCTGGGATTTGTTAGCTGTATCTAGGGCAATGTCTCATTAACTCCTGGCCCTGGTGTTAACTTCCAGGCCTGTGTGGGATGCAGGATACTTGGTTAATGCCTATGGAAAAGGGTCTGTGCTGGTGAAGCCAGAGGTGCTTACATAGCACAAAGGCAGTCTTTTTGCTCTTAGCAGCCGTACAGGCTGTCACATGAATGCACGAAGCTGGCTTATACTGAATCAGATTGTGGGTCTATCAAGGTGAGTATCACTTACTCAGATTGGCAGTGACTCTCCAGGGTTTCAGGCAGGGGACTTTCACATCACCAAATGCCTGGTTCTTTGAACTAGAGATCTTAAGGACTGAGCCTGGAAACTTCTGCATGCCAGCAGGTGCTCTACCACTGAGCCACAGCCCCTTAACATACTTTGACTGTTACTTGATATGTAATACAGTGACTGTAGTGCTCTTCTTTTAGTAGCTGTGCTCTAAATGGTTCTTTTAGTAGCTGTGCTCTAAATGGCAATTTTTACATTGGACATTTTGTATTTATTTTACAGTACTTCAGAGAGGCAATGTAACTACAAATCAACTATTTAAAGAATCTTATCTGTATCTTAATTTTAAAAAAAATCCTCAAACTTTGAAATCTCTGGCTCTGTACCTTTTGGTGTTGCCATATGTTCTTCCACTATCTAAGTGATGGATTGAAATCCACGGTGCAGACTGGCTATGTGGTAAAGCATTATCCTTGTATTTATTGAGCGCACACGATCAGATGTACAGGAGAATGCTCCAGCAGACATGATCTTGCTGGCATAATGCTTTAGAATGGCATGGGTGAAAACGAATGCTTTGAAGCATGCTCCAAATGCTGTGTAGAAACAGAGCCATTCTTGAAGCTCACTTCTGTAAATAGGTGAATCGAGTCATGGTGGTTGTGCTTGTTCTGGTGGAATGTGAGGATTGAATGCTCTATTCCAGGGATCAGCTGACCAGTGTGATTTGACTTTGTGCAGAATGAATAGCTAAAAATGGAAATATGAATTGCCCCAGAGTTTCCACAGATTTAGGTTGGTGACACACCTAAATACTTCCAGGCTGCAGGTTCTCCCAGATGAGCAGACTGCCCTTGTGGAATGCAGTCCTGTTATGCAGAAGGTTCCTGCCGTACTGAAAACCAGCAAGAAGACAAAAGAATTGCGCAAAGACTTAAAAGATCAGATGGTCATTGTGAGTATATTCTTATGTGTGGTGATATAGTTTCAAAGGAAAATTGCTGTGTTGTTTACTGTTAAAGTTTCCACTTAACCCTTTAAAAGGAAGTAATCTAGTACCTGTCAGAAAGACTGTTCTGTGTGTTCCTACTTTAGATCTCCTTTCAGATGTATATGTGCTGGTCTAAAATATAGTCCCACTGTCTCTGCCCTCACAGGATGCTGGTCAGAAACATTTTGGTGCCACTGTTTGTAAAGCATGCGGCATGGTTTACTCAGCTGCCAACCCAGAGGATGAAGCACAGCATGTCCAGTACCACCAGAGGTTCCTTGAAGGAATAAAATATGTGGTAAGATAAAAGCTAGATGGGTCAAAATCTCCTTTCTGAATGAGTATATTGAATCTTGTTTTGGATAATAGAGATCCCAGGAATTGGCAGTTTCTACGAAATTGAGCAGAACTGTCTGACTGGCAGCTGAAAATACAAAATAGTCACTTATTCCAGCAATCTCTGTTGAGTTGTTTTGAGTGTTGCCATATATAAATTCATCTGGGCATTTTCCAAGTTGCCACTAAAGCAGGGGGGTGGGTGATATTTTTTAAAATTGTACATTGAGATTTCTTAGTTTTGAGCTATAATTTATTAGAAATCGACATTTTCCTCCAAATTATTAGAAATTCACATTTTTCTCCTCCTCCTTCTCTTCCCTCTTGGCAGGGCTGGAAGAATGAACGCGTAGTTGCAGAATTCTGGGATGGGAAAATTATCTTGGTCCGGCAGGGTGATCCAAAATATGCCACCAAGAAGGTACACTTTAGAGTTTTCTTCTGGTATTGCTTTGTCCTGCTATGATGCTGCATATGAAGCTGCTGCACATCAGTTTTGGGAGTGATCCAAAGTTCTTATATTTCGGGGTGGATTATTTTTTGCTCTGTCACATGACACAGGTAATGATTATATACACATCTAACAAACATTCTTAAGTTATGCCCATTAATTTGTTTGATTTTTTTAAATAAGGAAAACTCATTTATTTTCTTCATTGGTTTTCTCCTTTTCAGTTGACTACTTGAAATTAGATTGATTTGACTTTTTGAAGTATTTTATTTAAAGCAACATAGGATTATTTTATGTATGAATTTGACTTCTAGACCGCCCTACCCAGCAAGCTGGCTCAGGGTGGTATACATGATTATGATAAAGAACAATTTCATAGCCACACAATACCAAGCAGATAGAAAACGTTTATAGTTTGCACCAGATCTTGTCTGCTACTTCCTTTTGTTTCCATAGCCATCTGCTACAAGGTAAGATAGAATACTTTATCAAGGAAAATTCCTTTTGTGACCTGACTTGACACTTATTCAACTCTATAGCCGAGTTCAAGATGTCTCATTTATCTTTAATAGGTAGAAGATGTACGGGAGCTAGTCGATAATGAACTTGGGTTTAAACAGGTGACACTAGCCTGTCCAACCCAGACTCAAACATACTTCTTTGTATCAGCTAACAAGATAGTTGGCTGTTTAATTGCTGAACCAGTCAGGCAGGTGAGTAACACATAATATGAAGAGTGTGAAAAGCTATTTCTGGGCAAATCTTTGATAGAGAAACTCCTTGGGGGTGCTTCTGTCTCTGCAAACACTTGAACTACTTATCTGTTGCTTCTTTCAAGCAAGAAACTAAGAAACATGTTGCTGAAGTTCTCTTATTCTGCTGAAAACAGAACTTGGTCATTGGGACAGTAGGGTGTATTTGTCAAAGTTTGAAGTTCTCAAACTAATAGTCACTAGCAATGTGAAGGTTCCTCTTCTACGTCTGTCAAATCTTCCTTTTTGTAAGCTTGTAAAGGACTTTATTAGCATAGAGCATTTGCTGAGGGTCTTCTTTATGCCTGTATTTCGAAGGTCTTGCTTAAAGCGTTATCGTCAGCTGTCATTTACTAATGTAGACTGCATGTTACGTGATGCTCCTTCCACAAGGACATTCTAATTGAAAGAGATGTATTACCCAGCCTTACTGGAAATTAATCCTTAACTCTTCCTGAATAAAGAAAATAATAAGTGTATAAAGGAAAGGGAATGTTTCAAGTAAAATGAAAGCCCACACATTTTTGACCTATGTTTCAGAGGGAGTGTCTTCAGAATCCTTAAACTCCTTATTGAGATGCAGTTTTTGAAAAGTGGACTTTTCCCTCTGGGGTTTCGTTGGTTTTAGCTGTTGATACAAGTAGTTGTATTAGTCTGTGGCAACAAAAACAACAGTCTCATACTTTATTATAGCATGACTTATCTGGGAGCTGAGTGTCCCATAGAAACAGTTCAGTGGAGTGAAATCTTTGTCTGGTTCTTGTGGGGAATGAGGGTTGCCAGGTAATCAGATGAGCCAAATATTGAAGCTTTGTCTGCCCCACCCCCTGTCCAATGGAATCCACAGCAACCAGACCTTGTTCCCTTGAAAATGCAATGGCTTCAGTCCCCATACCTAGTAGGACCACCATGCCAAGCCACAGAGCTCTCCTATGCAGCAGGAAACAAGCAAGCCGACTGTCTAGGGACCTCTCCAGCAGAGATAGACTGAAGAGGACAGAGGCAGCTAAGAACAATGTTAGTTGGCAGCACAGGCATGTTATGGGGTAGTAGACAGGTATGGTAGCTGGGAGAGGGAGGAGTTTGCCCTATGAGTGGTATGACTTACTGTGCATTCTGGGTAATCAAGTGCTGGAGAACACAACATTTTGATAATAGAGTCACATCAAAAGTAATATGTTTCAGCACGTGCAGGTATCCCATAAGAATGGTTGGTGCTTCTCCATTCCACCCCTTTGTCGGCTATTTGTGTTTTTCCTAGGCTTTTCGAGTGCTTTCTGAGCCAGCAGAATCTCCCACTAAGAATAGCCTGGAGCAGCATCGTGCCTGGTGCTGCTCAACAAAGCCAGAGAAAGTGGTCTGTGGGGTCAGTAGAATCTGGGTGTTTAGCCTAATGCGGAGAAAGGGCATTGCCAGACGCTTGGTGGATGTCGTCCGGTAAGAAACTACATTGACTCTCTTCCAATTCAAAAAATGAACTGAAACCCAGAATTCAACATAAAACCTTAGCTTGGGGCACAGCTAAGTTTTAGCTTGGGTTAAGGGAGAAATAACAAGCACACAAGTCATTTACACCTGAAGTTGATTCACCTTCAAATATTGCAACATGGAGCCTTGATCTTGTTTGTTGGCTCTCCCCCTCCCCCCAGTAGAACCCAAGGAGCATATAATTGTTGAATTCCAGCTAGAGAAGTAATCCAAGAATTTGAGTGAAATGATCCTATTCATGGTTTGCATGTTTTCATTAGCCTTGCTTGTAAATATTTATATTTACAGGATGATTCTTATCCACGTTGATAGGAGCTACTACTAAGAAAGCAAGTTCAACAGTGGAATACAAACCTGTAGCATGATTTATCTGGGAGTTGAGTGTCCATAGAAACAGTTCAGTAAAAAAATAAACTATTAATATATGCAATATATTTTAGTCTGGTAGAAAATGGTACTTGAAATAAGTATTTTCCCATAATGCTAGAAACATGCACAGTGAAAATATGAGAAAAAGGGAATTCTGTTCAGCCCTGGGTACTTTATTTCTTTCACCTGTATAGGGTTTATTTTACAGGACAACAAAGTGAAATAATTTTGAAGGTAGGGCTATAGATACTTGTACTGCATTGGTAATCAGTTTTCATTTTCTGTTCCAGGCGTACATTCGTTTTTGGCTCTTGCCTAAACACTGATGAAGTCGCCTTTTCCGATCCTACACCAGATGGCAAGCTGTTTGCAGCCAAATATTGCCAAACCCCTAACTTTCTTGTTTATAATTTCCTTAATTAGTGCTGTGCAGTTTCAGTATGTTTCAGTGGAATCACTGACAGTTTTATCTTTTCTATGGGGAAGGATGCCCTGTTCTGCAGGGAGGTTAAGATTGAAAGGCAGTAGTGTTCAGTGTTAACTGAGAAATTTTTATCAAGTTGCTGTTGTTTTCTGTAAAGTTTATTACTGAAATTAAAGCTTTTACATTTGATTTAGAGGAAAATAGTGACCAATACTACATCTAGTGTCTCTAGCTGATATGGTTAGCTATCTGGATCTGCTGCTTCTTGGTTCTCATCCGGTTCTTGCAAACCTGGTGACTTACTTATAGGTGGGCTTCTAGGTGTGAGACATGAGAATCTCCTGTGCTAAAAAAAAACTCACCTGTGGACTGAGAAACTCAGTAAAAGCTGCTTCCTACAAGGGGAATGGATATAATGTGTGTCAAGTCTTAAGCTGCTATGGACAAATGAGCTATATTTTTGTAGTGGTGGATGTGCAGCACTGGGACTAATCCTGAAGTATTGCACGAGAGGGTAGAGACTACTGGTGTCTACAAAACGCCGAATTTCTTGCACTAAATTTTGTGAGCTGATCACATCTGTTTGAATAAATATTTGTAAATTTGTTTGTGTTTCTTCATGGCAGTAGTATGTGTTCTCTACACCATTTAAGAGTGATGAGTAGTTACCAATTGAATCCGTCCTACAACATACGAGAGAGGGCAACTGTGATAATGAAAAGGCTGGAGCACCTTTTCTAGGAGGAAAGGGTGAAGAGGACTTCTCAGCGTAGAAAAGGGGTGACTGGGGGTGGCCATAAAGATGTATACAATTATGTGCTGAGAGAGTGGGCAACAAACTTTTCTCCCTATCCCAGAATACTAGAACTTGAGGACATATCATTAAGTTGATGGGCAGGCGATTCAGGACAGAAAAGGAAATACTTTACACTATGTTTCACTGCCAGCAGTATCTCTGGAGGGTCAACAGGACATAGAGCCTGAGCCCTCTACTTTTGGATCTGGGATTCAGAGGTTTAGTGCCTCTGAATGTGGAGATTCTCCTGTCATCATGGCTAGTGACCACTGATAGTTTTATGGAAGCTAGGTCTACCTAATTCTATTATTAGGCTGTAATTTCTGTGGCTATCACTCAAGTGCATCATTCTGGTGGCAAATTCCACAATTGAATAAAATTCTGTGTTTAAGTATTTCCTTTTGTGCGCCCTGAGCCCTACTGCCCATCAGCTTCACTGGATGCCCTTCAGTTCTAGTATTTTGGGAGAGGGAGAAAAAGTTCTGTCAACTCTTTCCATGTATAATTTTATAAACTTATTATATATAGGAGGTTAAGAGGGGACATGATAGCCCTCTTTAAGTATTTGAAAGGTTGTCACTTGGAGGAGGGCAGGATGCTGTTTCTGTTGGCTGCAGAGGAGAGGACATGCAGTAATGGGTTTAAACTACAAGTACAACGATATAGGCTAGATATCAGGAAAAAAATGTTCAGTCAGAGTAGTTCAGCAGTGGAATAGGCTGCCTAAGGAGGTGGTGAACTCCCCCTCACTGGCAGTCTTCAAGCAAAGGTTGGATACACACTTTTCCTGGATGCTTTAGGATGCTTAGGGCTGATCCTGCATTGAGCAGGGGGTTGGACTAGATGGCCTGTATGGCCCCTTCCAACTCTATGATTCTATGATTGTCGTCTCGTTCTAAACTCAAAAGGCTCAGGTGCTGCAGCCTTTCCTCAGAGGTTTTCCAGACCTCTTAATTCATTTTGGTCAGTCCTCTGTACCTTCCCCAGACCTGTCATGTTTTTCTTAACCTAGGGTGACCAGAACTGCACATAGTATTCCAAATTAGACCGTACCTTTACAGGAAAATAAGGCATTTCATTTTCAGTCCCTTTAATAATCCCTAATGAAGAACTTGCCATTTTTACTGCTTTGTCAACACTTTCGTTATCTCCTATAACCCTAATATCTTTTTCCCTCTCAGTATCAGGAAGGTAGCCTATATATAGTTTGGATTTGTTTTCTCCCAATGTGCATCGCATCATCATGGCTCCCAGCCTAGGTGATTAAAGAGAACCTCCAAATTCAGAAACATTAGACATCTGAATAGTAGTGCTAGGATCTAACATTATAAAGCTACTATGCCCTGGTGTTGACCCTCCAGAGCAGTGGTCCCCAACCCCCGGTCTGGGGACCGGTACCGGTCCATGGATCAGCTGGTACCGGGCCACGGCTCCTCGTCTTCCTTCCCAGCTGCTGCCTCAAGGGCTGCCTTGACTCTCTGCAGCTGGCTCAACTTTGGTGCCCTCCAGCAGCCGCCATGGCTGGAGGTCCCCCTTGGCGGGGCACTGTACAGCTGCTGCTGGCAGTGCCCCCCCAGAGGACAGCAGGAAGTCAGGGGCACCGGTGGGAAAGCAAGTGGAGCAGGGGCTCAGGCAGCGTCAGTGATGTCCCTCGGCGAAAGACAACCCCCCCCCCCCGGGCCTCAGTAAAATTGTCAAGCATTGGCCGGTCCCTGGTGATAAAAAGGTTGGGGACCACTGCTCCAGAGGAACTAACCCGCCACGAGCCGTAAGGGAGTGGCGGGCAATAAATTGAAATATAATAATAATAACTAGTTGGGGCAGGATGCTGGACTAGTTTATCTTGATCCAGCAAGGCTTTTCTTATGTTCTTAGGTAGAGCATTTGGGTTTTTTCCTTGTAATGAAGCTCTCAAAACACTCCCTTTTTTAAAAGTTAAGTATGTAATACCCTCCCCACCCCCTGGCACACTTGCCCCATAACTCCAAATGCTCCAAATGGAAAGTCTACCATCGGATGAGGTCTCAGTGCACTTCTACTCCTCCATGAGCTAGAAAGGAACACTGATACCCAACAGGGCTGCCTGATAATGGGCACAGCAGAACTGAAACAGCACATGTGTAAGGAAAGCTTCAAGGGTGGTATCTGAAAACCAACGTTTCCTTCTAACTTTGCCCAATGCAAAAATGGCCCCTTTACCTTGATGCAGCTGACTTGGCCACCTGGATCCATGCTATGACAACATCCAGACTAGGCTACTGTAACACTATAGATGATTTAGTTACATATAGACCCATTATGCATGGGGGGAATAATGCACATTCGGGGTGGAATGGCGGTGACTAAAATCACCGATAACGCACGGTGCCGGCTGCAACCGGCCACAGCTTTGGTGCATGCCGCCGAAAAAGCCACGTTAGCGAAATGCGGAAGAAAGCGCAGCTTCCGGGTGACCGGGGCGCAACCAGAGGCGGCGCCGGGATCGCTGCGTGCATAATCGGTTACTCTGGGTTTTGCCGCTGTTGCGCCCCGTCCCGTGAATAACTGGTGTGCTTTGCGTCTTCCCCCTCCGCATTTTCCATGTGATCCAAAATCGCTGTTTCGGCGGCCGTGCATAATGGGCCATATACAGTGCACAGTACATTGGGCCTTACAACCATTCCAAGAAAAAGCAAATGACCTTTGGATAACCTGCATACTAAATTGCTTGCAACTGCAAATTCAGAGGTTTACTAAGAACAATGTTCTGTAATTAAGTAACAAGCAAGTAATTTAAAAGAATTTCCTGCTTAGTTCTTCAAAATGGTAGTGTTTGAGTATCCGTTGCAGAGTCCCCAGTGAATTGCATTATATCTTGTGTGCATTCTTTATTCCATTTAAAGGTGAAAGCAGCCTTGTCATGTAAATTTGTGCTTCTGCTTTAGAAAGGGTTTAAGTTGCAATGAGAATCTGAAGTGGAAGTTGCCTTTAAACAGTATTTTTGCATAATGCAAATGGTATTGTTATCTTGCATAAAAAGCATGCCCTGTTTAATCAGCATACTCCCTGGTGCCATACCTTACATGAAATACCAGTCTATATTCTATTTAAAAATATATATAATTTGTTGTTAGGTGCGAAGTCGTGTATTCCCCGGAGTCCATTTAATTTTGCACCTACTGCTTCAGTTGCTCCATCCAGCCACCTCATTCTCTGTCGTCCCCTTCTTCTTTTGCCCTCGATCGCTCCCAGCATTAGGCTCTTCTCCAGGGAGCTCTTTCTTCTCATGAGGTGGCCAAAGTATTTGAGTTTCATCTTCAGGATCTGGCCTTCTAAAGAGCAGTCAGGGCTGATCTCCTCTAGGACTGACCGGTTTGTTCGCCTTGCAGTCCAAGGGACTCGCAAGAGTCTTCTCCAGCACCAGAGTTCAAAAGCCTCAATTCTTTGATGCTCGGCCTTCCTTATGGTCCAACTTTCGCAGCCGTACATTGCAACTGGGAATACTGTAGCCTTGACTAAACGCACTTTTGTTGGCAGGGTGATGTCTCTGCTTTTTAGGATGCTGTCTAGATTTGCCATAGCTTTCCTCCCCAGGAGCAAGCGTCTTTTAATTTCTTTGCTGCAGTCCCCATCTGGCAGTGATCTTGGAGCCCAGGAAAATAAAATCTATCACTATCTCCATTTCTTCCCCGTCTATTTGCCAGGAATTGAGAAGGCCGGATGCCCTCTCAAAATTAGTGTCACGTTAATACCTAGTATCTTTGTAAACCAACAGATGGGGTATGGCATCAGACTATTAATTGTTCTAAGCTGCACTTTCTGTATTGGTATCCTTGCCTTTCTCCCAGCAAGCATCTGTGTAGAAGATCCTACATTCTCCCATCCTGGGGCTTCCTTGTATCCTTTATCATTTCACCAAGCCTTGGGTCTGCTGAGTGGAACTATTAACTGAAAAGGAAGCTGTAACTGAGACAACGGGGCAGCTTTCATAGTTATTACAAACTAGCTAATCTCTAAAGAGTCTTTACACCAGTCTCTCTTAAATATTTCTGCTTTTGCAAATGACCCACTGATGGATTCCCATTCAGCATCCATCTATTTGTGTTTCTGGAAAACAGTTGTTTAGAATGCTAAAATTGATTCCTAGTCTCATATTCATAGTGCCTTGTTCCTTATTTGTAAATCTACAACAAATATTGAGGACAATTTAAAACCTCAGAACCCCAAAATAAGATCCGGACCACGTCATAACCCTACATTTAGGGGACTCTTCTTTCAAAGTGGGATTGTACTCTTTCCTGGTCTAAGGCTTGGTTCTGGTGCTACTTGCTCCAAAGTAGGGTGCTCCAGGACAAATTCACCCTGATGAAGGCAGAAAGATAGAGTGTACATTTCATAAACACCATTGAACTATCCCCATAAGCAACTGCCTAGAATTTACCTTGACATAAAAACTGCTTCTCTATTACCCTGAGCTTTTGCTAAAAAAAAAAAAAAAAAAAGTAATCTACAATGAATCCCTGGAGGTACACCAAGTTTAGCCCCCACATGCAGCCAGCTGGGTGACCTTGGGCTCGCCACAGCACTGATAAAGCTGTTCTGACCAAGCAGGGATTTCAGGGCTCTCAGCCTCACCCACCTCACAGGGTGTCTTGTGGAGAGAAGAAAGGGGAGGAGATTGGGAGCCACTTTGAGACTCCTGGTAGAGAAAAGCGGCATATAAGAACCAACTGTTCTTCAGTAATATCGGGGCTCTCTCAGCCTCACCTCCCTCACAGGGTGTCTGTTGTGGGGAGAGGAAAGGAAAGGTGATTGTAAGCCACTTGGAGGCTCCTTTGGGTAGAGAAAAGCAGCATATAAGACCCAACTCTTCTATCTACACACCTTGGAATCATGGTCTGGGATTTGCCTTCCCTAAAAATATTCTGACATAGGCCCCCTGCTTTTGTCAAAAGCATTTTAATCTGAAACTGAAACCCTGTTGCTGTAAGGGAGGCATCCAAGTAAGATTGCTTGCTGTAAACACTTTCTGAAGGCCTAGTTCCACCGGCAGTAGTTGGCAAACCTATGTGAGCAGCTGAGAAAGATGTCTCTTAGCTAAATAGTCTCTTAGCTAAAACTAGCACCACTGCACAACAGCAAACGTCACACTTTGCAGTCCTTTACTTCCTCAAAAATTGCATTTACAAAGACCTAGAACTAGCTTTAAGCAGCAATGGTCAAATGAACTGAGCAGTGTGGGATTTAACTTGAACAATGTTATTAATCACAAGAATTAAGTGAACAGAAATTACTTCACAACACAATGGGGGAGAGGGATGGAGAAAGGATATGATACAACATGGAGCCTTCCAGAGGCTCCTAAAAAGCATCCATTTATCAGTAAGTCAAAGTATTTCCACCACTGAACAACCTACTTGGAACGATCTTTCAAGACTACCGAATGTTTACACTGTAGTGTTAAAACTAACCACGTTCTGTGCATTTAAAGGTAGCCTCACCTGTCTACATAATTAAACTATGTACATCCAACATCTATTAACTTCAATGACGGCCCAAAGAAGAGGCTTCAAGGAAAACTAGAGAAGCTGCAACAGCAGTGCAGGAACACAGAGGCAGCCTTTATTGCAGGGGTAGTCAAACTGCGGCCCTCCAGATGTCCATGGACTACAATTCCCTGGAGCCCCCTGCCAGCATTCGCTGGCAGGGGGCTCCTGGAAATTGTAGTCCATGGACATCTGGAGGGCCGCAGTTTGGCTACCCCTGCTTTATTGTATGGATCCCTGGGCCTCTAAGCAATGGACAATGCGTGCAGCTGCAGGCCGTTTCTTCGGATCCTCAAAGGTGCACAGAGAGAACAGCTCGATGACGTTTTGATAGAGTGGGCCTAGCTCTTCCACGTTGAGGGCTGGACGGGTCCCAAGAGCCTCATAGTATGCCGATTCATCAAAGTCATCCTCATCAAAAGAAGCATCTGAGAAGACATTAAAATTAGGTCAACGTGAGCCCTTTCCTACAAAGCCAGTCCCAAGCATGGAGAAGGAGGCCGGCTCCACTTTTCAACCCAAAGAATGCATCAGACACAGTACATGGATGGATACACAAAGAGACCAAGAAATTCCAGAACAGGGGTACAAAACAGCTACCTTGAAAGCCACTTTTACTAACTCGAGGGAGCACTAGTGTTAGCAAGTATTTTTAATGGTAAGAGTTTAACTGATTACTGTGCAACTGATTTTTTTTGTGTGTACTCCCCTTTCTTACTGGAGCAATGTCTTCTGTCCCGGCACCATGCCTGAAGCAACTGAGTTAGAGTCCACCCCCCACCCCAGACAGATTAATTTTCTATTGAGTCAACTCCATTAAGAAAGGGAGAGGAATAATGAAAGCCATTGCTCAGCCATTCCAAGACGAATCCCTCTGTCAAACACACCTTCATCTGATACTTCGTCATCCCCAGGAAGGATAAGGTGAGGTATGGAAAGCGTCATCATTTCCCACAGGGTCAGCCCAAACGCAAAGATGTCAGCCTTGTCGGTGATGATGCCGTCTCCCGTCAGCGCTTCCTTTGGGTTCCAGGGCTCAGTACCAATATAGTGAGCATCAGGGTCACTCACTGTGCAGAAAAAATCCAAATGAAATGCAGAGTCACCTGCAGGAGCCAGCCTACATCTCCCAAGTCCCCAAGAAAAAGGGTGGAAGTTTTTACAGAGGAAATAAGAGCCAGGGTGGTGTAGTGGTTAAGAGCAGTGGCTGCTAATCTGGTGAGCCGTGTTTGATTCCTGGCTCCTCTGCATGCAGTCAGCTGGGTGAACTTGAGCTTGTCACAGACCTGATAGTGCTGTTCATACAGAGCAGTCCTATCAGGTCTCTCTCTTCCACCTATCTTACAAAGTGTTTGTTGTGAGGAGAGGAAGGGAAGACAATTGTAAGCCACTTTGTTCCACTGCTCTGACCAGAGGAATTCTAGGTGCTTAATCCTAAAAAAACCCTCTGCAGCTCATCATATTTTCTCAAAAGAAAGACAACTCAGAAGATCCACTTTAAAAATCCTACATAACACAAAAAATATTTGACACAGCTGTAACTTGTATGAAAATACAAGACAATCCTTTTAAAACGGCATACTGGTGAACGAACTTCCATCTCAGTAAATACTGTATTTCTTATTCACTGCTTTCCAATGTGAATGCCGTTATGGAGGAGAACAGGCCTCAGTTGTTATATAATCTATAATATTTTTTTACAAGTCATCCCTTTGAGCGCTAAGGCCACATGAGCCCCCAGCTCACAGAAATTGGGAACTGTAGACTGGCCAACAAGAAAATGCTACAGGCCATAAAGTGGATGCTACCATTTCAACATACCCGTCATGTTCTCATCCAGAGGCAACGAAACACCCACATCACAAATCTTTATTGACTGGAAGTCACCTTTAATGACAACGTTGGAAGATTTGATGTCTCCATGGAGCAATTTTTTGTCATTGTGTAGATACTGAAGAAGAGAAGAAGGAGGGGTCAGGATGAATTTCAGGGAGTGAGTTTGCTTAGGGCAGGAAGACTTCCAGAAGATGGTCCACACAGGCAACCACGAGATGACAAGCCAGACAGCCAGCTTGCTCACTCAGACAACCCTCCACACACACTAGTTTCCCTTGCCAGTCTCTTTTAAATGTTCCTGCTATAAAGGTAAAGGTATCCCCTGTGCAAGCACCAAGTCATGTCTTACCCTTGGGGTGACACCCTCTAGTGTTTTCATGGCAGACTCCATATGGGGTGGTTTGATCCCAGCTGGCTGCTGGGATCAAGCTCCCAGCCTCATGGACAGAGCTTCAGACAGCATGTTTGGCCCCCATCTCTTTTCAAACTCTTGGTTTTAAAACCCTCTACTCCCTACCTCTGTCTTCTCCCCCGCAGCCTCGTTTCCCCCCTTCCATTCTACATAATTGATTCCTTGCACTCTGCTTCCTCTCACCTATGTGATCTCTATTTTAACGTGGACCAATGAGTTCCCTAAGCAGGAACCAAATCACTTTCAAGTTCCCTATCTTGTACTGTTAGTGTAAATGTAGATCCAGAAAGTGTAACAGATCGCCAATGCCCATCTTTCTCTAAGTTATGCCCTTCAGCAGTGGGCTGTGTGCCATTGCTCCATATCCTAGGATCCCTTCTGTATCTTCCACCAAGCACCACTCCAGTTCCAAATAATTATCTTTTGTTACCACTTTGGTTTGGTTCTCTTGAGAGGAGGTTCCTCCCCCCCCACACACTCTTCCCATTCCCGGCACAGTACTGATAGTTGCTCCTCTGCACTTGCAACTGTGTAGTGAGTTGAGCTATCTGTCTCCTGGCTGCACTGCAAAGTTCAATGCACTGCAGTTGTCTTTATTGAGGCCCACTAATAAAGAACACACAACAAAATCAGCCTGTGACTGACAGCCCTATAACAGTAAGATTCCAAGTGTTGAAGTAACAGTAACAAATAAGTGAAGGGTTGGAGTTTATTCTGATTTTGGTTCAGAGAAAGAGAACATTCTGACAGAACCTGCTGTGCCTTAGCTGAACATCTCAGAGCTCAAAGAATAATTAAAAAAAGCAGATCTATACAGTGTCTGAAGAACTGGGATAGATATTTTGGTAGAGGGAATTTAAGCAGTGATGTGATACTCCCAATTCAGTCCAAACGAGAGGGAAAAATTCTTCTAGAGAGAAAAGGAGGACCCCTGCCCAGTTGAAAAGGGGGAAATCAGGTGTGAGGATTTCTTTAGACATCTGTGAAAGAAAGATTGCTTCAAACTCCTCAGAAGTCAGAGGGATACTGATACTTCTAGCAAGGAAATAGTAGGGGTACTAATAGAAGGGTACTTGCCTTCCAGAAACCAGGGGAGTTCAGGGAACTCAAAGATAAAACAAAAACAGACATTCTTAGATAAAACATTGCCAGAAACCTCTCAAAAAAAGCTCAAATGCCAAAAAAGAATATCTAAAACTCTCAAAAGCCTGTAATAAAGAACTTGAAACTGTAACACAACTGATTTGTATATCTAAACCTGAATTCTTCATTCCAACTACTCTTCTCTCTATTAAAATATCTTATTAGTTGTTAACAGTGACTCAGTGCCATTCTGACAAAGGTTTAAAGAAAAGAACCTTCCCCCAAAATCTCCAGAGCCAATAAAGCGAAACGATCTGTCCGTGACAGAGTGGGACAATCAGTTCTATTTTATAACAAAAAACAAAAACACGATATGAGAGCAGCTCGGTCTGTGAGGGAAAATTTACCTCAGAGTGGGAAAGTCGTATGCGGGTCTCTCACTATCTGAGGGAGTAAAAATGTGAACTTTAGATAAGTAGCATTACTACATAGTCAAGGGAGCCACGTATTTGTTTCATCCAGTACAGGTTTTGTTAGAACAGATTCCACAGCCCAGGATGAGACACATACCTTCAACCCTCTTGCCATGTGCAAGGCAACTTTGAGGATCGTAGGAGCTGGGAAGGGCCCCTGGTGCTGTGCTCTCCTCTCTTCTATTAGGTCATTGAGAGATTTTTCTCCCCCGTATTCCATGGCAAGGCACATGCTCCCATCTTTGGCTTCAGTAAATGCACGATACCCTTAAAGGACACACACAGGTTTTTTTGTTTAGAGACTTGTAAAAGCCAATGTATAGCCCAATGCTTTCCAACATTTGCAACCCAAGTGTAATTCAAACCTTTTGAAGTGGTGGTAAATGACCAGCTTTTCATCCTTTGTATGGAGATTTCCTCATGTATATATACTTTGCAGTTTCCAAGACCATTCTATGCAGTAGGTCTTTTTGTTCCTACTTCACAGATGAAGAAGCTATCAAGAGCGATCTACTTCTATTGCTCCCCAGTAGAATTGTGCACTTACCTACAAATCTGGAGCACCTCGGCTTCAGAGGAAGCTGACTTGGGCCGCCTCAGCATCGGAGGAAGCTGCTTCTCCGAGGTGGCACTTCAGAGGCTTTGGAGATCTCCAAGACAGCTTCCTCCGATGCCAAGGCGGCCCAAGGTGGCTTGGAGATCTCCAAGATGGCATTTCAGAGGCCATTTTAGGGCCATGGGGCTGGCTGAGGCGAGGAGAGCGGTGGCAGCAACAGCAGCTCTTGCCTGGCCATCAGGGCCCAGCGTGGGCACGGACATGGCTTGCACAGGCGTATCGCCAGGCCCAGGATCTCCGGGTGGATCTTTGAGGTGTGCCACCTGCACACTGGAGCAAAGCCCGACCGTCTAATGAGCCATGCAGAGGTCAAGGGAGTGGAAGAGGCGGGCAGGCACGGTGTCATTGTCTTTCTCCTCCTCTGGGGGGGGGGGAGGGAAAGAGAGAGAGAAGGGTGTCCCTCTTCAACTTTCCTTTAATGGCTGTGCCTCTGAAGGCCCGATTCAAATCTGTTTGAACATGGGATTTGGCGCTTTGGACCGCCTTCATAGAATCATAGAGTTGAAAGGGGCCATACAGGCCATCTAGTCCAACCCCCTGCTCAACGCAGGATCAGCCCTAAGCATCCTAAAGCCTTGGGGCAATCTCTTTCCGAAGCAGCTTTGCTTCAGAGGATTTTCAGCCAAGGCGGCCTGAAGCGCACATCCCTACTCCCCAGTATACAACAGATATTCACTGAGACTACCACAGATCTTTTAAAGTTTTTCTTCACATCTCCAGTTGTTCCCTTGTACTAAAAGGTGAAAAATATTTGAATGCATTATACCCCAACAGTGCATGACTGTTAAAGCACCTTTATTGCAATATGAATTAAAATATTTATACCCCCACCTTTCTGCTTGACTCTAGGTGGCTCCTGATGAAAAGTCACCAGGGCAAGAAAGCAGCAGATTTCGAAAACTACCCATACTTGACAGTATGGGCTGGGCTGGTTGCCACTTAGTTACTAATAAACAGAGTGTTCCTCAGAAATCTCACAATGAGGAAACTCCCCTCTTCACATTCCAACTTACCCACAATATTTGGGTGCTGAAGATCTTTTAGAATTTTAGCTTCTTCATTCAGTCTTTTTTGATATGTATTTCGCTGCCCCGAGTCACATTTAGGATTTATTTTCTTCACAGCCCAGGGGGAATGAGAGATCCCTTTTGGAGACCTAGAAACAAACAGCCTCAAGTAAAACTAGGACTCTGATTGCTATGACTACATATAGAATCACCAGTGATGGTGATGGCTTATAAAAGTTCTGGTAATTACCTTCAAGGCCATTCGCGGTCAGGGCCTAGTGTACCTGAGGGACCGCCTCCCTGCCTATGCCCCCAAAAGAGCTCTGCACTCCACCGCCACCAACCGGCTAATGGTCCCTGGCTCTAAAGAAGTCCACCTGGTCTCGACCAGGGCCAGAGCATTCTCTGTCCTGGCCCCCACCTGGTGGAACGAGCTCCCGGAGGAGATCAGGGCCCTGACGGAGCTTAAACAGTTCCACAGGGCCTGCAAAAAGGAGCTCTTCCACCAGGCATTTGGTTGAGACCAGGCACAACCAACAGCGAATGAAGGGCCCCCGCTCCCCCCCCTTCCTCCCAGAACTCCACCAGAGCGCTCTGGACCTGTTGTGGTATTGCAATGTTGCATCGTTATACTATTTATTATATTGTTATACTGTTATTAATTACTGTATGTTTTTAACGAAGACTGTTTCATGTATTGTTGATTAGTTTAATGTAAACCGCCCCGAGCCTTCGGGGAGGGCGGTATATAAATCTAAAAAATAATAAATAAATAAATAAATTGTTTAAATTAAAACTTTTGTTTGGAAAAAAGAAATAAGAATATAATTAGAAATATAAAAGAAATTCAGAAAATTAAGCTATGCTTTTTAGTTAACATATTGTTCAGGGTAAATTTTGAATAATTACAAAGTACCAATTTTAATCTGAGTCTATATTACTATAACTGAGATCAGGAAAAAATTTTACCCAACCCCAAACGAACATAGGATAGACTGGCTAACAAATTCAGAATGTATTTCACTATCTTGTTTGGGTAATTAGATATCAAGAAATCAAACAAGAACCCTTCTTGGATGGTTTCAGATTTCAAGCGTGCCACAGGGGGAACACAAGAGAAGACAAGGGGAACCATAACACAGTATCCATGTAAAGAAACCTGACTCAGGGATTGACAAACCCCAGGCACCACATCAGCATAGGACCTAGAAATTTCATTGTGGCACTTAATATTTTCCATCAGTGATTTTGCCGAGGTCTCTTTCAACTACCCTCACTGGAAGTACAAAGCTTACTTATTTCACATAATTCTAACTTAAGAACATGAGAAGAGCCCTGCTGATGTGGTGGTTAAGAGAGGCAGCTTCTAATCTGGTGAGTTGGGTGATTCCCCGCTCCTCCATATGCAGCCAGCTGGGTGATCTTGGGTTAGTCACAGTCCTGTACGGAGGTGGTCCCTCCGATATAGAGCCTGGACCACGCATGGCCTTGAAGGTCAATACCAATACCTTGAGTCAGATCTGGAATTCAGATCTGAATTTCTGGATCTGGAATTCAATAGGATAGGAATTCAACAGGCAGTTGCTAGAGGACTGACCTTATATGGGCTCTCCATTGTGTCAGTGTGAAAACCTGAGCAGCTGCGCTTCCTGATTTGGTTCCTTCCTCCCTAGCCACAGGATCTCTGTCTTCAAAGGGTTGAGTTCTAGGCAACTTGCTCTGAACCACTCCACCACGACCTCCAGGCAGAGGGGCATCTGGCTGATCATCCCTCAGGAGATAGAGCTGGCTGCCATCCACATATTGATGACACCCTAGCCTGAAACTCCAGACCATTTGGGTGAGAGGGCGCATGAAGATGTTAAATACTTGAGGGACCGCCTATCTCCTTATGCCCCCCGCAGGGCACTTCGCTCTGCGGGTAAGAATCTGCTGATGATCCCAGGACCCCGGGAGGCACGCCTGGCCTCGACAAGGGCCAGGGCCTTTTCGGTCCTGGCCCCTACCTGGTGGAATGAGCTCCCTGAAGAGCTGCGGGCCCTGTCGGAGCTCTCTGAGTTCCGCAGAGCCTGCAAAACGGAGCTCTTCCGCCAGGCGTTTGTCTAAGGCCGGGTGATGGCCCGGGGCTAAGATCGGACCCCTCTCCCCGGAGGGGGGAGGCCAGTACTAAACTGACCTGGTTCCCCAGAGTGTTCCATCCTATGCCCAATTATCCTCCGTTCCCTTCTGCTCATCCAGTGGGCCTGTACGGGAATAGTTTTAATCGCCATCATTGTGACTTAGTCATTGTTTTAATGGGGTTTTAATGGGGAATTTTAATGGTTAATATATTGTATTTGTATTAAAATGTTGTGAACCGCCGCGAGCCGGTTTCCGAGAGCGGCGGTCATACAAATCAAATAAATAATAATAATAATAATAATAAATAATGTCAAGGAATGAATTGCACTCTGCAGAATCCTGCATTGGAGTTGATGCCAGTGTGATTGATTCTCCCCAATGATGACCCTCTGTCCTCAATCATGGAGAAAGGAGGTAAGCCATTGATGGGCTGTCCGCCAAATCCCCATCTCAGTGAGGCAGCTAGCAAGGAGCTCATGATCTACACATTGAATGCTGCCATGAAATAATATAGTAACACAAGCAGCACGGACAAGCTTCAGTCTACCTGTCTCTGGAAAACATCTATCAGAGCCTTCTCCACCACATGGTCAGGTTGGAAGCCAGATTAGAATGGATAAAAGACTGATGCTTTATCCAAGAATACTAGCTGTTGTTCCACAGCAGCCTGTTCAATCACCTTCCACAGAAACATACGGTATAAGATGGGGCAGCAATTGGCCGGATTCTTATGTCCAGTGACTAGATCTAGCTTGATTAAAATTACAAGAAACTTTCAAGATTCCAGGATTAGGTTTTGTGGTAGCAATAAATAGAAAAGAATATCATTGAAATCCTGAAGGCTGATGGTTTAGTCTGATCCTGCATTGAGTAGGGGGTTGGACTAGACTAGGGTATGACCCCTTCCAACTCTATGATTCTAAAAATGACTGACACGTGAATTCATGGCCTGGTTCCTACAGCAAAAAAGAGAAATGTGAAGAAGAAGAGCTGGTTTTTATATCCCACTTTTCACTACCCAAATGAGTCCTTAAGAGTCTTACAAACATATTTCCCTTCCTCTCTCTACAACACACCCTGTGAGGTAGGTGGTGCTGAGAAAGCTCTGACAGAACTGCTCTGTGAGAACAGTTCAAAGCCAACTATGATTAGCACAAAGTCACCCACCCAGCTGCATATTGAAGAATGGGGAATCAAGCCCAGTTCACCAGATTAGAGTTTGTCACTCTTAACTGCTATACTATCCTCGCCTTCTCCAACTCCCACGTTCTGTCACCACCCAATTTGACCAAGAATAATTTTATCTTTATGTCATATTTAGCATATCAAATCCCAAGAGCAAAACTACCCATTCTCTGTAGGATGTCTGTAGTTATGACTAATGTCATCATACAAGTGTTTCCTTACCTTTTCATAAGATAAACATTGACTCCAGTTCCATAGCCAAGCTTCTGCATGAAGGGAGAAGCTGGGATAGATATTAAAGCTGGAGAACTATCTGGTCCTATATTGGAGAAGGAAAAGACAGATACATTCTCTTTTATTTCCATGATTTCATCTCTGAATGACTTTTCCAACTCATGATCAAACTATTCTGTGTAATTTCTTTTTAATCTCTGGTAAACCATTCTATATGTTCCTCGTTTAAAATAACAGGATAGCACACCTGTCTATTTTCAGGGGAATAACGTGAAAGATTACAAGATCTCCTTGTAGCTGCAGTTTTTCTAACAAAATGCTACAAGGCTACACTCCCTTTGAAAGTTCCACTGTGCACTACCACACCCTTCTTCTAACCAGTTTCCTCAGGAAGAGTAGTGTGTTTTCATGTTATTTGTTCCTAGTGCTATGGAGGAACTTGCAAAGGTGTAGGAAAAGGATCCCAGAATACTTGATTCATAGTGTTGCTCCTTCCTGTGTCAATCTGAGATGACAGGACTTGGAATGTGTCCAAATCTCAGCTTTTGTCTTTTTACCATCAAGTTTATGGTAACCCTATAGGTTTTTCAAAGCAAGAGGCATATTGCCTGCCTTTTTGTAGCAACCCTGGACTTCCATGGAGGTCTCCCATCAAACTACTGACCAGGGTGACCCTGCTTAGCTTCCAAGATCTGACACGCTCTGGCTAGATTGGGCAGAAGGAAGAAAAGTCTTAACACAGACATACAAGACACCCTAAGCATGATAGTATTATTAACTGGGAACATTAAGATAATAAAAAAGTTTAGCTAACTACAGGCTCACCTGTTTTCTTTCTCTCACATGCTTTGCTGGGGGTCTTGAAGGCAAGTTCTGTATCCATTCCTTAGAATTATCCTGCAAGAGAGAGAATGCATATTGCGACAATTACATTTGCTGTTGGGAAGGGATCCAATATTCTGTACATCAGTGCTTGGTTGTGGAGGAGCCCTTAAGTTCTTCAGAAACAGGAATCCTGTGACACCTTAAACATTTAACACATTTTTATTCTGACACAAGTTTTTTAAGGAGAGTCTCATTCATTTAAAAGCATGTAACACTCTTCAGGAAGCTGAAATATAAAGGACAAAAGTTGCAAACAGTAGAGTCAAAAGGCAGGCAGCTGCTCTTTATGGCCAGTGGCAAAAAGTTCCAAGATAATATATAATTATCTACATTGCAAATATTATCAAGAAAGCCTTCTGCTATCTTAAAGGGGAACATCTTTGGAACAATCTCCAAAGAATCATAGGAATTCCTGAAAGCTAAATTCAGTTGAAAAAATAAATCACAAGTACATTTGGTTAGTTTTTAAAATTTCTTTTATAATTTCTTTGTAATGCTAGCTAACACAGAGAAGGTAGATTCAAGTGGGTAGCCGCGTTGGTCTGAAGTAGCACAACAAAATTTGAGTCCAATACCACTCTTAAGACCAAGATTTATTCAAGGCATGAGCTTTCGAGTGCAAGCACTCTTCCTCAGACAATGGAGTAAGGGCCATACAAATACAGCTCTTATAGAAGACACAAAGCTGGGCTAGAGGAGGGAGGGGAATATGGATAAGGTCCAGCATCCCTTAGAGCCCAATCTCTCCTGCATCCCATGATTTCAAGAAACACCAAGGATGCTATTTAATAGTCGCATCTTATGCCACACAGGGCAGAAGCGGTCATGGATGCCCATCCCCTGGAATTATAGCTCATCTCCAGACCAAAGAGACCAGTTCCCCTGGACGAAATGACTGCTTAGGAGGGTGGGCTCCATATGGCATTATGATCCACTGAGGTCCTTTCCCCACCCCATGTCCCGCCCATTCCCCAAATCTCCAGGTATTTCCCTACCCAGAGTTGGCAACCTTCGGAACAAATCTCCAGGTGGAGGCGGGTGTTTAAAAACCGGCGACAGAATCCAAAGGCAGAAAATCCTACCCGCTTCCTTTCTGCATCCACCCCCGCCGACTTTTGAATCTTGGCGCGCGCGCGCTCTTCCCACCCCGCGGCGACGGTGACTGCCGAGGCCCAAAATACTCCGAGCGTGAGAGCGTGGTCCGATTGGTTGGGGCGGCCCCTCAGCAGGACGGAGAGGGGAAGGCTGTTCAGCGCTTCAGTTCGTGGGGACGTGTGGATTCACGTGCGTGTCAACGTCCCTGCCTAGCAAGGGGTGGAGGAATTGCAGTTCTCCTCGCTCTGCTGCAGCCCTCGAAAGCGTCGGCTGGCTGGAATAAAATGTTGGCCTTTCAAGCGCCACAGGAGACCTCAGCTTCTTCTTTTTCCTGCTACCTTAGGAAGTGTAATAAGAACCCTTATTGCAGTGGGTACCCGTGTTGGTCTGAAGTATCAAAACATATTGTGAGTCCAACAGCACTTTAATGGCACAACAAGGAATACAACTTAGTCTTAAAGGTGCTATTGGACTCAAATTTTGTAAAGAGTCCTGATTGTATCTGAGGAAGTGTGCCTGCACAAGAAAGTTCACCCCTTGAATAAAACGTAGTTGGTCTTAAAGGTGCTGCTGGACTCTACATTTGTTTTGCTGTTTCAGACCAACACAGCTTCCCGCTTGAATCTAAAAAGTTCTGACACACACGGTGAGGTGGGATGGTGCTTACAGTTTTGTTTTGGCTATGCACTCCCTCCTCAGCAGAACAAATCATATTTTAATATTTTCGCACTGAAGAGGTGATATTTAAAAACCTCAGCCAGTATCAAAAGTGTGGGGAAAGCCATAGAGCAGTCCTCAGAGCCAGTCTTTGAGATCCAAGTAAAGCCCCTGGAGCTGTCACCCCCCCCCCCCCTCCACAAACTGCACCCTACAGATGAAAAAACAATCCATGGTGTAGTGTTAATCATTAAAAATGTTAAGTGTTCTACTGTTCATTGTTATGCCATTAGTAACATTACAGGTTTTTCCTTTATAGTGGATCACATTTCCCGTGTTGTATCATGTTCAAATGTAACCCACCCTGAGCCGCAAGGGAGGGCGATATATAATAAATATAATAAAATCAAATAAAGTACCATGGAGAAGGATGGCGGCTCTCAGGTTCCCAACACTCTACTTTCCCCATAGTGGTACTGCTGCCCAGGAGCAGTACCTTTGCATTAGCATTCTTAAATAATCATAGTTTATAAAGCTTTCTGCACAACTTTGTTCCTCCCCAGCAGTAGAGCCAAATTTAGTACCCTATAACCCCACATTTTCCAAATCCAATTTTCCTACAATTTTCCCCCTTTGTATCTGAACGTGCAGTTTTCCATTAAGGAATTCTGAATTTCAGATTTTGCTTCCCATCCCCTTTTTGTGTTGCCAGTGTCACATGTTCACCGCTCCTGCTGCTAATTTAAAAAAAAAATGTAGTGTTGATTGCTATATGATGCAAATTTTTTCATTATAACAAAGCAATGTAATATAGTATTGAAACAAAAGGGGCAGCAGGTTTTCACATAGCCTTCTCTGTGCGATTACTCATTCATGAAGTTCATTTAATTGTGGGTTTCTTTTGGTGGGTAGGTTTTGCCACCACGTTTCTTCATTCCCCCACCCATTTTCTTCCCCAATAGCTCCCAATGTGTTTTCTTTTTTCACAATGTTATGAAGTTGTTACATCACTACATATGCAAAAAATAAAGGAGGTTCCATCACTGATTAAGTACATGATGACACAATTGCTGTGCTTTGTAATTATTGAATAACACTTATGAATTGGTCTATCCAGTTCGACAATCACCAGCCATTTTCTTAGCTGGCAACTAAGGAACAGATCTTTGAAATGATAACAGCCAAACTGTTCCCCACAAATACATCCATCATTTTTTCTTTTGCAATGTGGATAGAGAAGTATTGGCTTTTCTGGACTTATCGACATAATAGCCATTTTTTTCCCCCTTGTCCCTGCTGATTCCCTTGTCCCTGCTGCCACACCTCCACTACTACCATCAGGATGTTTTTCTGTTTTACTAAGTCAACAACTGAACACTATTATATTGACATTGAACTCTATAAGGTCTCCAACAATCTGTGTGCAATGTGATATCGGAAAGAGACATGGAAGCTGCCCTAAATGTAACTACAATATGAAGAAGAAGAGTTGGTTCTTATATGTTGCTTTTCCCTACCCGAAGGAGGCTCAAAGTGGCTTACAGTTGCCTTCCCATTCCTCTCCCCACAACAGACACCCTGTGGGGTGGGTGAGGCTGAGAGAGCCCTGATATCACTGCCCGGTCAGAACAGTTTTATCAGTGCCCTGGCGAGCCCAAGGTCACCCAGCTGGTTGCATGTGGGGGAATGCAGAATCAAACCCGGCATGCCAGATTAGAAGTCTGCACTCCTAACCACTACACCAAACTGACTCTAAAGAGAGAGCAGCTCTTTTGCAAAAAGGATTAAAGAATAGATTCAAATGGGTAGCCCTGTTGGTCTGAAGTAGCGCAATAAAATCAGAGTCCAGTAGCACCTTTAAGACCAAAGATTTATTCAGGGCATGAGCTTTCAAGTGCAAGCACTTTTCGTCAGACTATGATCATATAGGATTAAAGAATGATGTGTTGATTTTTTGACACAAAGAACCTAGTTAATCAATCAATATATCCCCTGTGCTGCTATGTTGCTCTACTTCCTTCTTCTGATATCTGGATTGCTCTGAAAAGTAATATGGATTGTTCTGAAAAGACCTCATCTAAGATCTGCACAACTCAGATTTTCAAGCCCCACTAAGGCATGATGCTGCAGAGTGGACTGCTTGAGGAAGTGAGATAATTAGCATCTCTCGAAATCTTGACACTGCAAAAATATAAGACCAAAATCTTGGTCTTTTTGATATTTAGGTATAGTCCCATCTTTTCACTTTCTTCTTTTAGTCTCATTATCAGGGTCTTAAGATCACGTTCCGATTCAGCAAGGAGTGATGCATAGCGGAGATGATTGATGTTACAATTTTGACTCCGAATGTAGATTCTTCCAGATTAAGCTTCCATATAATTACCTCTGCATAAAGGACAGCCGTGGTTAAAAGGATTCAGACCGCTGGGGAAACACTTTAATCTTCAAGGGTATTTCATTAATAAGCGCTAAAGGTCACGATCCTCTTACACCAGAACTTCCAACCCTAAAGTGAAGAATTGGGATCAATAAAATATCATCCTTTCCCGCCCTCCAGATTTAGGATTTCTCTCTCGCTCACGATGGGTGCTAATATCGTAACGTAACCCACATCAATTAGGTCAGCTCAGAATTTACAGGGAAAGCTGGCAGGGGCTCATGGGAATTTGTAGTCCATGGACATCTGGAGGGCCGCAGTTTAGCAACTCCTGCTCTGGATAAAAAAACAAAACAGACCATTAAAGCAGTCCAAACTTTTTATTGCATCTGCAACGCCAGTGGGTTGGTTTTCTTCTTGGGGAAATTAAGTCAAGCGGCTCCACACCGGGATGGCGGGGTGCAATTCCAGCTGGCCTCCTCGTGGCGCGCCTTCACCCAGAGCTTTTAGCCTCCGGGATCTGCCAGCTGCAAGACGCCTTTGCCACCCGCTAAACAAACAATCCGCGGGACGCTGATTACGCAAACGCCGCTTTCTAACGCGCTTTGTGCACGGGGGGGGGGGGAGCCGGAAAGAGGAGACGAGGTTTCATTGCACCCCGTTGTTTGACTGACAACAGGAAGGCCGAGTCAGGGAGGAAAGAAAGGCCGGGCCGCGCTAAGGAGGCGGGTCATGGTCGGGTGCCTTTCAACGGAGGCGCGGTCCCTCATTCAAGATGGCGGCGGGGATGACGCTCGCGGGCGTCACGCATGGGCTGATCTCGGGCGGCGGGCGGTGACGAGGCGGGGGGAGGCGGCCGCGGGGGCGGAGCGAAGTACGGAAGCCGAGGAGGGGTCTGCCCTGGCCAATCATTCACGAAGCCGGGTGGTTCTTCTGCGCATGTGGGGCCGCCGCCGCTGCTGTTTTCTGTCTGCAGGTGGGGAAGGCGAGGCGGGAGGACGGAGCGACCCACCAGCCTGGCGCTGCCCCTCGCCCTGCGCCCTCGCCATGGCCGGCTACGAGTACGTGAGCGCCGAGCAGCTGGCCGGCTTCGACAAGTACAAGGTGTGCCGTCGGGGAGGCATTCCTGGGAGCGGGTGGGGGAGAAGCAAAGAGGTGAGGGGCACCGGGCGGCAGCTGGCAGGGGAGCGATGCCGGGAGGGATGCTGCACGGCGGCCCCCGGGCATTTGCACAGCGTCGCATGCATCGCCCGGGGCTGGGAGCACATGGTTTTCATGCAGACGGTCCCAGGGGATCTTGGGTGGGGACCGCGCTGGGCTTGGCTCTGGCTCGGTGGAAGGCATCCTCACCCTCATGCGATGGGTGCCGGGGAAGGTCTGCGTCCCTCGGTGCTTGGTAGCGAGGGTCCCTGGTTCAATCCCTTGCCATCCCCGATTGAAATGCCTAACGTAGCAAATCTGGGACAGCCCTAAGTGCTAGGATGTAGTCCGTTTGCTATTAGGTGTCTCCGTACATAAACTTATGCATATCCTGTGCTGGAGAAGAGCTCTGGCTTGGGAAAGTGTGGAGGGTAGGAGGATGTCCAGGATCATGGTGATGTACGGTTTTCAGTTAGATTAAATCTCTGGTACCTTGAAAGATCTCTTTGGGGCTTCTTTCCTATTGACAGCTAGTTCAGTGGCTTAGGCAGGACATTGATCTGGCTTTACATAAGGTATCTTCATACGTGAAAAGATTGTGCAAGACACAGTCTTTCTGCACAGTGTTTTTCTACTAATTGCCTTGCAAAGAGGAGGCTGTGTGCTGCCTCTGCCCCTTCACTTTCTCCTCCTTGCCATGCATCCCCACCCACGCAATTTATTTGGGGGTGATAAAAACGCCAGCCGCTGGATTGGGAATGTGGCCTGATAGAATTCCTCCCTGTTGAGTCAGAGAAGAACACTCTCCTTTCTAGCTTCCCATTTCCCTGTTACAATATTCAGAAGAGTGTCTCAATAAGGAAGCTTGCTTTTCTCCAATCTGTTCTACATGGCATTACCTTTCCTTTGTATGTATCTGACATGGAAGCATCAGCCGGCTCTGCATCGGCAAGAAAGGCAGAGGAGGTGACAGTGGCCACATCAGTGCCGAGATATCTTCCACAGAGGTGTCTCTGCCTTTCAGCTGTTTGCAAGAGTCCAGCTGTGTGAGAGGGAAGTGTGCATAGCAGATGGTGCGCTGAGTGTTCAGAGCTTCTCTTCTCGAGTGTCCTGTGTATTGTTGATGATAGCCAGATGGTATCAAAGGTACACTGTGTGAAACCCATTTGGCTTCCCATTTACGTATGCCCTTCCCCTCTTCCTGCCTGTTTTCAGTCACAGAGTTTGCTTTTCTTTATATTGTAAAGGTCTGTCAAGGGTAAATGTGGGAAGAATGTAGAAGACACAGGGGAAAGGGGTGGTGGTGCAGCCTCACTTGACTCGGGTGTGGCTTCCTCCTACGCCCTTAGACAGTGCCAACAGTGAGATGTGTGCAAGTGATACAGTCCCTGCCCAGTGAGCTTCTGATAACTTGAGTTTATCTTATTCCTATTACAGTGGGCATTGTGAGGAACCTTGCTAGGCTTAAGGGACCACCATCAAGAGTGGCAGTACTTTGATCCTTTCAAAAGACTCCTACAGAGCACTGCTTGCTTGCTTTAGGGATGACTTTTAAGGCTTTCTAGAGGCTGATATTGAGATGCGTAGTTGTGTTAATGTGTCTGTAGTGGCTGAAAATAGGAAAAGTCCAGTAGCACCTTAAAAACTGCCAAACATTTGTGGCAGCTTTCATGAGTGACTGCTCACTTCAGATAGACTTCTTCAGATCCAAAGACATGAGAAGTGACCTGTGAAAACTCATACCCTGCCACAAGTTTTTGTTAGTCTTTCCAGTGCTGTGGTCCTCATGCTCTTTTAGAAATGCTGATATATGTTTGCTGCTTGCTGCTACTTTGGTCACATTATGAGAAAATAAGACTCACTGGAGGAAGAACAATAATGCTGGGAAAGTTAGAAGTAGGAAAAGAAGCATGAGATGGATTGGCTCAATAAAGACGTGACAACACATAACATACATGCCTAATACTATAGTACATGGAGCCAGGTGATGTGCTACATTCTAGAATCCTAGAATTGAAAGGAGCCATACAGGCATCTAGTCTAACTATGCAGGATCAGTCGAAAGCATCCAGGATAAGTATCAGTCCAGCTGCTGCTTAAAGACAGTGGGTGAGAGGGATGTCACCACCTCCTTAGGCAGCTGAACTACTCTGACTGAAAAAAAAATGTCTCTGCTAACTAGCCAGTACTGTTCTCCACATAGTTTAAACCCATTACTGCGGGTTCCTGTTCTCCACTCCGTGCCCTCCTTGAAGTGGCAACCATTCAAATACTTAAAGAGAGCAATCATGTCCCCTCTTCATCTCTTCTCCAGGCTGAACATTTCCAGGTCCCTCAGCCTTTCCGCATAGGGCTTGTTCCCAGGCCCTGGATCATTGTCATCACTCTCCTCTGTACCCTCTTAATTTTGTCCACATACTTTTTGAAGTGATGCCTCCAGAGCTGCACACAGTACTCCACGTGGGCTCTGACCTATGTGATGTACAGCATGAGTATGACATCCTGTGGTTTTGATGTTATGCCTCTGTTGATACAGCTCAAGACTGCATTTGCCTTTTTTACTGCTACGTTATACTGCCTGTTGATATTTAGCTTACAGTTCACAAGAACCCTGAGATTTTGTTCACACACATTGCTACCCAGAAGTGGATGTCCTATCCACCATGCATGCTTCTCATTTTTGTGACTCAGTTGTAGAACTCAGCACTTATCCTTATTGAGTTACATCTTGTTCTCCTTTGCCCACTATTCTAGCATGTTTAGATCCTCTTGAACTCTATCATCTGGGGTATTCACTACTCTTCCTTCTCATTCACCATTAAGCGCTTTCAGTTGAGCAGTTCATTTAACAAAGCAAATCAGATTTAATAGCGATCATACCGTATAAACATTTGATGTTTTTGCCATTAACAGTGGAATGCATCAGGTTTAGCTGAGCTGCGAAGCTATGGGAGATGTTGATGCTTGGGTTCTGTGGCTGGTAGTTTTTTCTACACAGTGATTTTTCTACACAGTTGCTTCTTTCTGGAAGTTCGGTTAAGGGTGGTTGCATGTGCAACTTTCACTTGCAAATTGGCATGGTAATCTACATCTTCATGCAGATTCTTGTGTTGTCTTTTCCTAACAGAAGCTAGCTAAGTGAGAGACAGCAATTTTTCTTCATTCAGTTTTGCTTCCTGTAGCAAGCATACATCCTTCTCTGTCCATGATGCAATCCTGCCAATAACTGTGGATTTGTAGTGGCCTGTCCATGTTACTGGCTTTTCTTGGTATCTGACTCACCCGAGAATCTTCGGTTGCATATGGGATCACCCAAGAGAATGCTTTATTTTTTTTTAAGGCAGCCACTAGGTGTGGTTCACAGTTGCAGAACTGGTGGTAACTCTTGTGGATCTGGGAAACCCCAACAAATTGTTGTTTAAGTCGATCACAGTTTTGATTTTTTCAGGAAGCAGGGCTGGAAAAATGTCGGGTGTCTGTTCACCAAAGAACTTCTCAGTTTCTCCCCTTCCAGTGTAAGTCCAGAACCTATACACTTAAGCTTGCCATGGATCAGATTTGAATTTTCTTCCATTGAAGTCATGAAGAGCAGGTTTTAGATCAGGGGTAGTCAAACTACGGCCCTCCAGATGTCCATGGACTACAATTGCAGTTGCTGGCAGGGGCTCATGGGAATTGTAGTCCATGGACATCTGGAGGGCTGCAGTTTGATTACCCCTGTTTTAGATGGTTGTTAACAAAAGCACTGAGGTAATTTTGACCGAAAATGGAAGAATCTAAAAGCATTGGATACCAGGTACCATCTCCTTAAATTATTTTTCAGGCAGCTTCTTTGCCTATAACTTTAAAAGGTTTATGCTTCTCTCTGCCCCCAAACCTGTTGGTACCACTGGAATAAAGTGCTCATTAATTGTACATATATTTAGTGTAACAGTTTATTCTGTTTCCAAAGGGAGGTTTCAGACATCTGGATATTCAGAGTGAATACGGAAATAAGACCTTATTTCAGTTTTGACCTACATTTTCTACCTTAATGAAATGTGTTTCCTTGAGCTGAATGAGCACAGACATGAGTAGTGTCTTCTGCTCTGTCTCACTGTGTCTTCCTCGTTTGATTACTTCAGAAGACTGAGCTTTTGAGGCAAGTATGCTGCAGGGCCAGATCTTTGTAAAAACTGTTGCCTGTTTTTTTAATGAAACTGAATTCAAGAGTATCTGGGCCGTATTGGTTTTTCTCATGTGGAACTTATAATTATTCATTTATCTGTCTGTTTTCCCTTCTTTGCCTGTTGAATTGAGTTTATGGTAGAATTAGTCTCCATGGCAACAGTCCTTCCTTGTCCCAATGGTTCATGGTCCAAGCAAAATCACAAGCAAAGCTACCAACATATAGTGATAGTGTCTTCCAGTATTTATTTGCTTCATTTATACCCTGTCTTTTTCTACAATGGGGATCCAAATGGGTGAGGCTGAGAGAGCCCTGATATTGCTGTTTGATCAGAACAGGTTTATCAGTGCTGTGGTGAGCCCAAGGTCACCCAGCTGGCTGCATGTGGGGGAAGTACGGAATCAAACCCAGCTCACCAGATTAGAAGTCCACACTCCTAACCACAACACCAATTGCCTGGCAGAAGAGCTCCACTTTACAGGCCCTGTGGAACTTTACTAGCTCCATCAGGGCTCTCCTGGGAGCCCTTTCCACCAAGCAGGGGCCAGGGCCAAAAATGCCCTGGCCGTGGTCAAGACAAAGTGAACGTCTTGTGGGCCAGGGATCGCCAACCTATTAGTAGTCTCACAACACAAGGCTGTGCAGGGGCATAGGGAGCTAGGATGTTCCTCAAGTACACTGGGCCCAGTTTGCAACTGGCCTTAAAAGTCCAAACCAAAACGTTGAACTTGATTTGGTGTTCAACTGGCAACCAGTGTAGCCTTTTAACCAAAAAAAAAAAAAAATGGAGAAAATCCATCACAATTGTTGTGGCACCTGGACATTCTAGGAATAATGGTACTATCTTCTGAAATCCAGGAGAGTGACCTAAACTTGCCTTCAGAAATTGTATTCTGGTGTCTCCAAAGGCTTGCTTGTCACTGTTTATATCTACTCATAGAAATTACATTTGGTTGGAAGATGCTACCATTAATGACAAATGAGAAGATGCTTGTAAGGCAGCCTTCTTCAGCCTTTTGACCGTGGTGGAGCTCCTGAAATATTTTTCCAGACTTTGAGGAGCACCAGAAGTGATGTCATCTGGCCATGCTTCAGTCCCCCAGAAGTACCATTTTACTGGAAGTGACATCACCACCTGCATTAACAGGCTTGAGGAGCACTAAAGGAGGAGAGATAGCAGGTGATTTAAGGGGGGGAGTAGGTGTACAGGCTCCCTCCTAGGCACAGAAACCACAAGAGAAATCATGCTTGATGTGGGGAGGGGGGACGGACAATGGAAGCATTCAGTTTTCTAGTTTGTGGCTGAGTCCATTAATACAGGAAGGGAAAGGCTGTGGATCCCCTATAGAGCTCCTGCATACCCCCAGGGGTCCCTGGACCCCTGTTTGGAAATCCCTGTTGCTAGGTCTAAAGCAGAGTCCTGAGAAAGGGTAAGGTCACAAGGGAAAACTAGTCTGTAGTTAAGATAATTGCTGCACTCTAGAATGCCTTAATGGAACAATGTTTCCCAGTAGAAATGCTTCCCATCACAGAAGGGGTGTATTTTCCTAAGTTCTTTTTGGCCAATCTCGGCTTCTCCTCTCCCCTCAAATCCAGCATGCTGTTTCTCACTGGGTATACCCATGCCCCCAGGGTGTTTCTCTGCTGAGCTTATACTTCAGTGGCAGAAGCGTAGGACACTGTTTCTGGGAGTAGCATAATATTAAGATAAATCTGATTGGTTTTTAATCACACCCCCATAAACAGATAGTTTAACATAGTGCTTTGTCCACAGAACAGCACTGTTCTTTGTTAAGAGCAGCTGAAAGTCAGGCAGAATTGACAATTCAGAGTCTGGATCACAGAGAAGTGCTGTCCACTTTGCTTCAGGGGTGACAATGTGCTGTTCAATGACAACAAAACGAAGGCATTGAAGAGTGTCACAGCTTCTTAAAGGTCAGACTCTACACTGCTGCTCTGCACAGCTTTTGCTGCTGTGCTGTGACTGGATTTTTGGATCAGGTAGTTTTTTAAAAAAAAAAGAAGGCTAAGTTCCCTGAGATCTCATTCTTTGCCTCTGGCAGAAGAGTTGATGGAGTGATCATCTATCTCTACTCATTCAGGTTCTGGAACAAACACTTGCTTAAATGAGAGGGAGGTTCAGGGCAGCAGATGCCAGAGATCTCGCTTGCTAGCTGGCTATCTTGTTGCTTCACTGCACAATGCAATTCCCCATCTTCTGGAAGGCAGTTGCTGATATTTCGAAGACTGAGGCAAGAACGTGAAACCATCACATTGGTAAAACATGATTGGGTGATAGCAGTGAAACAATTTTGACCCAGCTGTGTTTGTGATCCTTTCCCAATCTCAGGGGCACATTGAGTAGGAGAGTTGCAATAATTATCCCAAGTTCATCTACTTTTGCAGTTGTGCAATGCAGGTAGTGGATGTCTTTCACTGTATATTTCTTGTGTTGATCTAGTGACCTTATTAGCGCGCCATCTGTCCAGCACGCCAGACTCAGCTGATTATGATACTGTTTTGTCATAGAAGCTTGACATGAATTTATTTGGGATTTCAGCATCCATGCCATATTCCTTCTGTTGCCCTTTGGCCAAAGTTTTGGAGTTAAGACTGAAAACAAGTGCATCAGTGGCTTAGTTACCATCAGAACACTTAATCATCCATTTGGAATTTTCCATTAGGATGTCATTTAAATATTGTGGAAGTGATGCATTTCTTTATCACCACCTCATTTTAGCTGTTTTGTTCATGAATCAGTGTTTGAAGGCCATAGTCAAATGGAAGTGGATAGACAAACTGAAATCAAATGTAGACAAAGTATACATGTTGGTTAGGAAGGCAGATGCTCTTGAGGGGATGGGTCATCTTGGTTGCATGGATTCAAGTTGTCTCTGTGCATGTGTTTCTGAACCTAGAATTTTCTTTTGAGAAAGCTGAGTCCTTTCAGGAGTACTTTATAACTTCTGTCTGGCTAAAAAGCTCTGTTCCTTTTTGACTCTGCCAATCTAGTCATGTTGATTTATAGATCAAGAGTCCAGTAACATCATAAAGATGAACAACATTCGTGGCAGGTTATAAGTTTTTATGAGTCACTGATCACTTCTGTAGGTACAATAGAATGTGAGTCCACCTGTCCTATATTTTTGACAGTTAAGTGATTTCAGATGCTAAATGACAATAGCAGGTATGATTGGATTAAGTGTGGTAAACAGAGAGGCAGTAGATGTGGAGAAATCAGCACTGCTAATCAGACAGAAAACCTAGGTCTTGATCTTGTCCAAGAGGATGTCTTGAGCTTCATTATTAGTTGTAGCTCAACAGTCTCTTTTTCTAATCTCCCTTTGAAATTCCTTTGTAAGAGAGCTGGTACTCTTAGGTCAGCACCTGAATGTTCTGTAACTTCCAGATTAGAGTGCTGTGTGGTTTATTTAAGTCTCCCCTGAAAGTAATTCAGAAGCTTATGCAAAGGGTGGCAGGCTGTACAAATAGTCCCAGTTTTTTAGTGGCTACATGGACTGCCTGTATGTTTCTTGGTGTCATTCAAAGTGCTGAGTTTAATATTTATAGCCTTTAACAGCTTGGGACGCACATACTTGAAGGACTTCTCCCTTTTCAGACAGACTCACCATTTTCAGAGGAAAGTAATTCAGTGTAGCATGAGGTCAAGACCTACCCTGTAGACTGGCTTAACCGAAGAATGTCTTTTCTGTGCCTTTTCTGGCAAGGGTCCTTATAAAGCTATTTATTGCTGTGGGAATATTTGGATTTTGGCAGTATTGGTGAGGTCAATTGGAGCCAAGGTTGCACAGTTCTGGATCAAAGCCATATGGCTGTTCAGTTTTTTTTGCTAGTTTGATGATATGATTGATGGGCATTAAATATGGTTTGTGGTTATCTTTCGTGACTGTTAGCTGTGTTAATGCTATTATTAGCTGCTAACAGGGCACCCAAATTGCATGCTGGTGTATATTATTTGTTGATGTCTCTGTACTATATTTAGCCTGCACCCAAAAATCCACATGCAAGATAAGAGTTTCTTAGTTGTGAGCTTTGTATGACACTTGAAAAAAATGGTCATATAGAAAAAGAGGGCAGCTAGCTTCCTGGTGGTCAACTTCAATTTGTTCTACTGAAACTTGGATCCATTGGACCCTTTCCCTCTTTTTGCTTTTGCTCACCCCGGAAATGGAGTTAGGGAGACTATAAATCCTGAACATTTCCCCCTTAGCAGGGGTAATGACATGGTTTCTTAAGGGATTCTTGGAATTGCCTGACTTGGATTCCACATTTTGTTTAGCACTGGTGCCTGGAGAAAAATTAGGATTGTGTAGCAAAACTGGAGAGGAAGAAATAAGTCACAGCAATGAACAAGAAGCCTTCTGTGATCCCTTTTTTACTTCCAGAGAGTTAAGCAGCCATAGACTATGATGTTAGAGTTTTCTCTGCAAATCTGGTGGTCGAAACTTTGATCTGTCCACTGTTCTGGGTGGCTCCAAAGCTTTATCCAGTCTTCTTCAAGACGAGTAGTAAAGGAACCTTTCTGGACCCAAAGGTCCAATCCATCTGTAAGGTGGCCAACAAAAATTGCCTGTGGAAAACTTGCCAGTGGGGCTGGAAAGCAACATTCTGAATGCTCAGCTTTTAACATATCGAGTTTTTTATATATGTGGACAATTGGGCAGTCAAGGGGCTACCTCGCTGATCAATCAGAAGTCAACCTATGCCCCCCTTTAGTTAGTGCAGAAGTGGCGGAATGACTGACAAGCAAGAGAGGTGATGCTATCCTTTATTTCCTTCCATTGTGTGTACTAGCAACGAAGTAGGATTATTATCCCATGGGTCTCCTACACCTTGAGAATCAATGATAGCCTTGTTAAAGTTAGTTACTAATGTTATATAATAGCCTGAATTGTTCATCTCTTCTTTATTCCTCTCCTGTGTTCATACCCCCCTCTCCAGTCCTGCAGGGTCTGGTGGGGAGAGTAGCTTAAACATACTCTATATATGTTAGGGCTTATCTGTTCAGTTTATTCCATAATACTCTGAGATTCCCCTGTGATTTTCAAGGCTAAAAATAATTTGTTCTCCTCAGTGGATAACTTTGACATGTGGCAAACAAATTAACATGGCGGCGGCTGTAAGAAAACTAGACTTGTCAGCAATCATCTGATCAGGCCTTTGGCTGACCGTGGGGAGGTGTTCATGCACATCATATTGCTTTTAAAAAATCTCTAGTTTGTCTTTAATTTGGGGCAAATCAGTTAATTTGGGGCAAATCAGTTTAGTTGTGTTTCCTGCTTTCAAGCTACCTATCTAAAATGTGAATTCTTTGTCCTTTTATAGAAGCAAGGAAAACATCATAGGAGCCCTGCTGTTCCAGCCCAATGGTCCATCTAGTTTCTCACATAGTACCCAACCACATCCCCTGGAGAGCCAACAGCAGAGCATAGACCAAGCCCAGCTTGGTCCTTGACCTCTAATCTGGAGAACTGAGTTTGATTCCCTACTCTTCTACATGTAGCCAGCTGAGTGAACTTAAACTAGTCACAGTTCCCTCAGAACTCTCTTAGCCTCACCTACCTCACAGGGTGTCTGTTGTGGGGAGAGGAAGGGTAGGCAATTGTAAGCCACTTTGAGACTCCTTCGGGTAGAGAAAAGCTGCATATAAGAACCAACTCTTCCTCTTGTTCTTCTACCTCACAGGGTGTCTGTTGTGGGGAGAGGAAGGGTAGGCGATTGTAAGGTACTATGAGACTCTTTGTGTAGTAAAAAGTGTAGTACAAAAAAACAGCTCTTCTTCCCCTGAAGTTGCGTCCTGGTAATGTTATTCAGATATTTACTGTCTCTGAATGTGGAGGCTCCCTCAATTATTATGGCCAGTAGATTCCTTCATGAATATATCTAATCCCCTTTTAAAGTGATCTGTGTCCGTAACCATCACTACATCCTCTGGCAGCAAATTTCACATTTTAATCACATGGTGTATATAATTATTTCCTTCTGTCTTTCCTGGTTCTACTGCCCACCAGCTTTGTCGGATGTCCTCAGTCTCTGGTATTTGGAGAGAAGGCGAAAGTTATTTTTGTCAGTTCTTTCCACCTTGTTTATAATTTTATAAATTTCTATCATGTCCTTCCTTAGTCATCTAATTTTTAAACTTAAAAGAGAAACAGAAGCCTTGCAGCCTTTTCTTGGGATTCTACTTCACCCGAAAGCCTGATTGATTTCTGGAGAAAGCAGACACGTCTTAGAATCATAGAATCATAGAGTTGGAAGGGGCCATACAGGCCATCTAGTCCAACCCCCTGCTCCACGCAGGATTAGCCCTAAGCATCCTAAAGCATCCAAGAAAAGTGTGTATCCAACCTTTGCTTGAAGACTTCCAGTGAGGGGGAGCTCACCACCTCCTTAGGCAGCCTATTCCACTGCTGAACTACTCTGACTGTGAAAAACTTTTTCCTGATATCTAGCCTATATCGTTGTACTTGAAGTTTAAACCCATTACTGCGTGTCCTCTCCTCTGCAGCCAGCAGAAACAGCATCCTGCCCTCCTCCAAGTGACAACCTTTCAAATACTTAAAGAGGGCTATCATGTCCCCTCTCAACCTCCTTTTCTCCAGGCTGAACATTCCCAAGTCCCTCAACCTATCTTCATAGGGCTTGGTCCCTTGGCCCCAGATCATCTTCGTCGCTCTCCTCTGTACCCTTTCAATTTTATCTACGTCCTTCTTGAAGTGAGGCCTCCAGAACTGCACACAGTACTCCAGGTGTGGTCTGACCAGTGCCGTATACAATGGGACTATGACATCTTGTGATTTTGATGTGATGCCTCTGTTGATACAGCCCAAAATGGCATTTGCCTTTTTTACCGCTGCATCACACTGCCTGCTCATGTTTAATTTACAATCCACAAGTACCCCAAGGTCTC
This sequence comes from Paroedura picta, assembly GCF_049243985.1. Taxonomy (NCBI): domain Eukaryota; kingdom Metazoa; phylum Chordata; class Lepidosauria; order Squamata; family Gekkonidae; genus Paroedura; species Paroedura picta. The sequence continues at coordinate 27,703,298 of NC_135369.1, read as the reverse complement.
GTTCACACACAGTGCTACCTAGAAGCGTATCCCCCATCCAGTAGGCATGCTTTTCATTTTTCTGACCCAGATGCAGAACTTTACACTTATCTTTATTGAATTGCATCTTGTTCTCATTTGCCCATTTTTCCATTGTGTTCAGATCTCGTTGAACTCTGTCTCTATCTTCCGGAGTATTTGCCAGTCCTCCCAATTTGGTGTCATCTGCAAACTTGATGATTAGTCCCTCCACCCCCTCATCTAGATCATTAATAAATATGTTAAAAAGTACCGGGCCGAGCACCGAGCCCTGAGGTACCCCGCTACTCACCTCTCTCCAGTCTGATGAAACACCATTGACAACAACTCTTTGAGTGCGGTTCCCTAACCAATTCCCTATCCACCTAACTATCTGAAAATCCAGATTGCAGTCCTTCAACTTATCCATCAGAACATCATGGGGAACCTTGTCAAAAGCTTTACTTTTCAAAGGTCAGCTGAGCATAAGGGTCTTGAGTCCCCAACTAGTCTGATGACTTCCCATTTTAACCCAGCTTCAAAATCAGATAATCCCTTTGGGTAGCTTCTGTGGGAAAAGTCTACAAAGGAGTGGCATCAACTTCTAGGCCATCTAGAACGAAAAGAGCACTTATCTTGTTCAACCAGTTGCTATTATTATTATTATTATTATTATTATTATTACTATCATTCATAAAGTAGGTTTTGACTATTACAAAAGTGGAAGGAAGAGAGAGTTACGGTTCCCAGAAGTAAGCAAAAGAGGTCCCTTGAAGAACAGGACTGCTAAGGAACCCTTTTCTTTGGGTTGTGTTGGCTTGCCATGATTTATCTGTTTTTCATTTCCCTGTGTGCATAAAATCCTTCTGTTTTCCTTGTTTCTACCTTGAAAGTGTTTGCATTGACCTTCCTTTCTTATTCAGTTTTCCACAAGTAAAGTTGTTAAGGTGGCTTGGGTCTGGAAGGACTAGGCTATCTGTAGGACACATCTGAAGTACACAAGCCTGCCTGTTGACAAAGATGCAGAAGTGGGCCTGTCAGATGTTCTCTCAGATCCCTAATTGTCAGGTGCTGGCAGCTACTTGGTGACTCAGGAGGGCTGTTTCAGGGGCAAGAGATAGCCAGCTGGGCTCCAGCGAGGCTGGTCAAGTTGAGCCACTCGTTTCTGGTTTTATCAGGGGCATCAGCAAGTCACAGGTCATGACAATAGTTTAATGAGAAAGGGTTGCCCAAACCATGTCTCCCAAGCCAATAGAAATGGGATTAAAAGATGCTTCTTATGTTTAGGCCTATGGTTTTCTACCGGGCCTATGGCAGGGAGCCAAGTTCAGGCCAAATAGGAGCCTTGCTGTTTATGAACTGTTGAAAACATAGTATGAGCTAGGTTAGCTCTTCCCTTTGAAGACTCCCTTTTAGGTGAAGTCCTCCTGTTCCAGTGGTCCAGTGCAGAGATGAGAGCTATTTGTTGCCAGTGTGTATGGAAAGTAGAATGGAAGACTCTTTGAGGCAGAGGACCCGCTAAGGCTAGCTGTTAAGAAGGAGAAACAGAAGGGAAATTCCAACACTTTCCCTGTAGCCTTGTCCGCTAGTCAGCAAATAGTTAATGCTTTGGCCTTCTGTGGGAATTAGCTTTTGATAACATGTGGTTTTTCTAGGTCACCATTCTGGTTTTCTCTCTAACACTTCAACTGCCTTATATATAAAATGTATGCCGCACCATGATTTGTATGCTTTTTTTCCTGGTTCTTTGAAGCAACTGAAGAATAGGGGTGGGTGTTTTGTAACAATTATATGAATGGCTTGTTGACTTTCCTCAACTGATTTGTGTGTTTTCTCTCGGCTTTGTGAGCATCGGTGATCTGTCCACTAAGTGCTCTGTTTGTACTTATACTTGATGTTGGCCCCTCTGAACTCGGCATGTCCTGTGGAACATAGTTTCAGGCGGTACTTATATTGGTCTGTAGTAGATCAGTTAGATTGTAGTCCTGCAGCACCTTAAAGACCAAGAAGAGTTTCAGGGTATAAGCTCCCTTCCTCCTTGTGTTGAAGGGAGTTTTGACTTTCAGACACTGGTCTCCAAAATGTTACAGGATTCAAATCTGTGTCCCCTTACTGCGTCTTCCAGTGATGGGAACATGTCTCACTGAGAATGAATAGAGAGGATTTAGAGCACCCATCCAAGATTTGTCAAGTAACCCAGCTTGTTACTGAATTGGTTGCATTGACTTGGCATCTTTTGTCATAGTCCTTATTTATGTTTTTGCAATGGGTTTGTATGGCATGTGGTACATGGGGTGTTCTGAGCTGAGGATCCTTCCAAGAAGCATCAGGATCCTGGTTGGGTGAACAATAAAATCAGAGTCCAGTAGCACCTTTAAGACCAACAAAGATTTATTTAAAGTGTCAGACTTTTCTGCTCGAGGGGGCTCTGCTTTATGCATGTTGTGACGTAACTGTTGGAACAGAGCAGAGTGTCATGTATGGAATATCACATGCTGCAAAAGTTTGTTTTGTCTGGCATTAACAATAAACATTTCCTTGTGAAAATAAACATTACCACTACAGAATAGAAGGTGGGTGGGGTGGGGGGAACAGTACTGGGGGAGGGATTGTCCTATTTTTTTTCCTTCCATCAGCTCTTGCATCTCAGCTGTAGATAAGCTTGCAAATATTTAGGTTAGGGGTGGATCCAGACTAAATTTTCCAGTGACAGATCATTGATCTCCACAAATGCTGCTCCTGAGGACTGGGGGGCCCTGAGGAATGACACAAATTCATTTTGCAGCAGAAGGAAGAGAGGAATAGATGAAATTGCCAACTCAGTCTGGATGCCATCTTACATTTGCCATAGCCACAGGGACCAGGCATACACTTCCACCGACTTTCTGCATCTACTGTGTACACCCTTCTGACTCCATAGCCGTACACTCATCTCCAGCAGTACAATGGATTTCCTTTAATGAGTTGCTTCTCCATTTAAGGCCATGAAAGGACAATAGTGTGTGTAGTTGTTACAACACTATGCAAATTTATAGTGTTGTCTCCAAAGTCTTTGGAATGGAAAGGGTGAGTAGCAGCCTTGTTGTGTTCCAGACTACTGTTTAAAGAGATTCCATATGACTCATTAAAAAATTAACTCCTTTTGAAAATCCCAGCTGTGACAGACAACCATCTCCTTTGAGACTGGAAGGACTTGGTGGTGTTAGAAAGAACTTCTTGATGGACTGTGATACGCTATAGCCTATCTGGCCCCTTTAGGAAGCTGCTTGGCGTTCCAGCATCCATCCTGCAGTCTCCTTTCATACTGAAAAGCGGTGTATAGGGGATAACAGAGCAGGGGGATATGTTGATTGTGGTAGGCATGATCATCTCCAAGTAGCCCTCTCCCCTTTGCCAGATATAGCAGGAGTGTAGAGGATGGGGTGAGTTGGTGCATCAGCTGCCATTCATTTACTTGCCCTCATGAGGTTCTGCTTGCCAATCTAGTGAATGCCCAGGGTTGTACATTGCCAGAATTCTTTGTGGCCTTATTGAAGTAGTTTGAAGATATCTAAGCCTTTCCTTGATTCCCCCAGTGTCTGTTTTCTGTTTGATTAGACCAGCAACATGTTAGGTAGATGCATCCTCCTGCACTTCCTGCTTTGTCTTCAACATTTTGTCATTCATTCACTGCATTGTTTAGTATGTCGTACCATGCATTCTTTGGATTCTTCTGATTTTGTAATCCGTCCTGTTGTGTTGGATGCTTTATGTTGCTTGATTGTGTTGTTTTCTGATTTTGTAACCTTCCTTGTGTCTCAGTGAGAGACAAGCAGACCACGGATCAAAGGACATAAATAAATTATTTCCATTAATGCACTGAGGATCATGCTAAAGGGTATAAGAGACCTGGACTGATACCTTTGAGTTAGACCCTTAAACTCAAATGCTTTCCCTTCCTTCCAGTGACTCGTTTTCCACTTTGGAATATGCATCTCCATGCTGATCAGGGATTCAGATTAAAGCTGGTAAGGCTGGGAGCCTCTTCTAATGCTAATCGCGTGCATCATTGTCCTACCTCCTGCAAATTTCTAGTGGGATACAAGCAAGCTGCAGTTAAACACAAATCAGCTTCTTCAAATACACTCATGGGCACAGTTTATGGCAAAGTCAAGCCTTTGTAAGTTTAGGTTGTGAGCCCTGTTTTCTTCAAGGTGGAATGTGGTGTAGTTCAGAATGCAGTATCCGTTTCACATCTATGAGTCTAGGACCATGTTCACATAATGGGTACAAATGCAGCTTGCTGAGTGCTTCCTAGTTTGCAAAGCATCTAATCACACTTCATTTTGTTGTGACTATCGTGAACATAGAAACCCGGACTGATTGCTTTGCAAACTGGGATTCTAGCTCCATTTTCTGCATTTTGCTTTTGGGGTCTTAACAGTACATTAAAACTCAATTTAAGGCTTCCAGAAGTAGGAATTCCTAAGTGGTAACATTAAATTTTATGTGTCTAGGTATTTGGAGAATTTTTAGTGTTGTTTGGTTAAAGCCAAGAGGGGAAAGCAGCTGCTGTTCTGGCTTGGTGGTATTTTAGGGTGAGAAATGTGCCTGCTGGCCACATTTACATGCTGCAAAAAGCCATAAAGTGCAAATCTGCTCTTACTGTGTTGGCAAAAGTGCTTTTCTTAAACTAATAGCCTTTGTCTTCTGTTGCGCTTTCCCCCCACCCTGCCTCTGACCAGGTTCCACAGCAATGCAGTTAAAAAGGTTAGGCGGAGAGATTATTACTTTATATAAAACCATGAATGTGCATAGGATTTTTGTAGCATTTCAGTTGTAAGCTCCTTAGAAAAGGGCCTGTCCTTTTATCCACACTGACCTTCCCCAAGGCCAGTTCCTTAACTGAAAGGGGAGAAGGTTCACAGTGCTCTCCCTTGAAACCTGACACGCCGTGCTCTTCTCATCTGAATGTTCTATTTCCCTGTCAGGTTAGGGTATTGTAGGGTGTTATCGAAAACAATTTTTTCATTGAATATTGTTGAAAATGGTCTGTAACTGAAGACTTGTTAGGGAAGAGTTGAGGCAATCTATAGATTTGTCACTCTTCCTAAGCATCGCATGTGCAAAAAGCTGTTGGTGTGTGCTACTAGTGACACTGTTATAAGCAAACATGCGCATAGAATCATAGAGTTGGAAGGGGCCATCTAGTCCAACCCCCTGCTCAATGCAGGATCAGCCCTAAGCATCCAAGAAAAGTGTGTATCCAACCTTTGCTCTAAGACTGCCAGTGAGGGGGAGCTCGCCACCTCCTTAGGCAGCCTATTCCACTGCTGAACTACTCTGACTGTGAATTTTTTTTTCCTGATATCAAGCCTATATTGTTGTACTTGCATACCCATCTCTCAGCTGCAGCTCCTTTCTGCTTTTGTTGCCACCAAGACCTTCTTGGTCCTCGTCCATGCTGATTAGGAATGTATTTAGAGCATAGCTCGTGATGCTACCTTGCAAAACTTAACAGATTAGACATCTCATGCCTGTAACGTATAAGGCGAAATACTTCCATCTGTGTGAAAGAGAAATGGGGTTTTGCAGAGTGGTTTTGTGTACATTTTGAAGCTGTGTTGCCAAACCTCTCATGCTTTCAAGGCATGCAGTCTCGCTGGTCAATGGGGCTGCTGAAATATTACATTCTGCCTTTCCTTGAGGATTTGTAGTACAAAAGTGAGGGGAGAAATCTATTGTACTGTGACCTTCTCCCAGAGGGCAAAAGCAGAACCAGGTTAATAAATTCCAGGATTAAACTTGCTTGTTTGCTTATCATTGGGCAGTTTGTTTAATCTGGCGTATCTGTGCTACAAAGTGGGTTTGAGGGGCTGTCCTCAATTACTGTCTTTGCTCCTTCCTTTGGTTTTGATCTGGCTTTACACAACTGAGGCTTTTATCTCTGGTTTTCAACTGATAGGGAAAAAAATGTTTCCCAGAGATAATCTTTAAGTATCCGTTGTGTAGAGGAGCCGCTTTAGGGCATTTGAAGAAGCAATAGTAAGTGATGGAATGGGTTAGGAAGGACCCAAATGCAATTTTAGCCCACGTTCCCATTGAAAACAATGATGCTTCAGGGGTAGTCAAACTGCGGCCCTCCAGATGTCCATGGACTACAATTCCCATGAGCCCCTGTCAGCAAATGTTGGCAGGGGCCCATGGGAATTGTAGTCCATGGACATCTGGAGGGTCGCAGTTTGACTACCCATACACCTATAGATTCCAACTGAGCACTGTCAGCTTCATAAATGACAGTTCTTCTGGAGCAGCTCCAGTCTCTGACATGCCTAGACCTTGAAAGCCTTACGCCAAACAAAGATGAGACTCCAAGAATTCTATGTTTGGAGCTTCCAGGGTTCTTTGCTTTGGATAAAGAATAGAGCTCACATTCCACCATGGTTAGAAGGTGGTGTAGATTGTTTAAGCCTCTCCCCCCCCATGTCATTTTCCCTACCCCAGTTGTCGTAGTAGAAAAGAGCAAGAGTCCAGTAGTACCTTAAACACTAATAAAGTTTGTGGCGCTTCCTCACTCACAAAAGCTCATACACTGCCACAAATTTTGTTAGTATTTAAGGTGCCAGTGGACTCTTGCTGCTTTCTACTGCTACAGGCTAACACAGCTACGCATCTTGACCCAATTGCGGCGGTTTTCCTTACTGGACAAACATGGACATCCTAGAGCAGGGGTAGTCAAACTGCGGCCCTCCAGATGTCCATGGACTACAACTCCCATGAGTTTTGCTGGTTGTACCCGGCCCCCAGGACGCACACTTGGCATTGGCTCATGGGAATTGTAGTCCATGGACATCTGGAGGGCCGCAGTTTGACTACCCCTGTCCTAGAGGGTGGCTCCCATATAGTTGTGGGATGCCCTCTTAAGGAAGTTAAGGGAACTGTCAAAAGCAGGGTGCTATTCAGAAAAAGTAATTCCCACTGGACAAGCTCCTTGGGTGCACCTAAATTGACTGTTTTGGATGCTGGCTACAGACCCATTTATATAGCCTCCCTCCCTCCTGCTCTGAAGCCAGGATTTTAGTTATTGAGGGACCAAAGCTTATCAAACAACAATATTTTGCTGTTTGAAAAAGTGTGTTGGTGAGTTTCCTCATCTTGTGTGAGTGCGCCACGATGCCTTGAAGAACTGAGGAAGACACTACATGCTGAGCGTGTGTGGGGCATTGCTGAAGAGCTAGGATGGCATATATTGAAGTTTTAATTTAATAATAATTTCTACAACAACAAAGCTTATCTTATGAAATCCGAAGGATACTGCCCATTTGGGTTTAGGTGAGGATTGCCTCAGCAGTTTCCAGCATGGCTTTGGGCTTAGCACAAAAAGGAAAACAAGAATGCAAAGGACAGACCAGTAGCTGGGGCTTATTATATTTTCGTAAGCCCTAGAATAAATTCCGTAAAGTAGTGATTTAAAAAAAACACACAAATCCTTTGAGGAGTAGGAGGAAGAAACATACTACCCTCTTAAGCTGCTCATAGGCTTCCCGCTCATGTGAGGAATGTGCATGTGACTTCTGGCAGCAAGGGGGAAATGCTTCCAACAACGGCTTGAATTGTCAGGGGGCTGGTAAGCAAAGTCAGTGGGCAAACACCCCAGAGCAAAGCACATTTCTTTCTCCCCAGAAAAACTGAACTGGTTTCACATTCTCTTATCCTTAAGTGACTTCTGATGCTTGCTAATAACCCTCCCCTTCTTTTCTTAGGCAAGTGAGAGATACAGAACTGCACAACTGTTGTCAGCAGAGGATAGGATCCACAGTCATGGGTTTAAACCACGAGAAGAACAATATCAGCTAGATATTGGGGAACGTTTCACAGAGTAGTTCAGCAGTGGAATGGTCTGCCTAAGGCGGTGGTGAGCTCTCCACTGGGCAGATACTGACCCTGGATGCTTTAGGCTGATCCTGCCTGAGTGGCTCCTTCCAACACCATGGTCCCATGCGTGTTGGTATTATACTGTATGAGCCAGCCTCATGAAAGGTAAACCAGGCACAAATCTGACAGCTCTACCGTATCATGGTTTATCCAAAGTTGGTGGATACAGAGTTTACAACTTACGTTTGGTACAAAAGCAGCAGCCCAGCATACCAAAGTCCGCTGGGAAACAGGAATCCATTTTGAATATGAGCCTTCCTAGGCTGTGCCATGGCTGAACCATGTTAGTCCTCTGCACAAGACTTCTCCATCTTCTAGCTGGGATGCACCAGTGTGTGGGAGGACTGGAGGAACTTAGGGGTTCAGACCTCCCTGTCTACGAATCAGGAACGTAATCAACAAATGCACCTGAACTTGCTTGTAACTATACCAGAAGGCGGACAGCCAAATTAGGGGTGATTGCTCTATAGCTGCACAGAACGTATGCTTTCGATACAATACAGTGGACAAATAATTCATTTTTTCTTCATTCTCTAAATCCATAACTTCAGAATGGCACCAAATGAGCTATGTTCACTTGGGACCAGTTCACGTATCTCCTTCAGGAATCCGTAGAATGTTTAATATATAGTCATGTGAAATGCTTGAGCATGACTGCAGCAAGCACATTTGTCATACAGGGATGATATGGATTCTCCAGGATTGCCCGTTGGACGAAGCTTCCTGTTGACTCTGTTGGGTAACAGGCTCTACAAAGAGAAGGGTCATTGGCTCAGTAGTAGAGCACCTGCTTGGCAAGCAGAAAGTCCTAGGTCCAGTCGATGGAATCACCAGTTAAAAGGATCAGGTGATGTGAAAGACCTCAACCTAACACCCTGGAGAGCCACTGACTATCTGTGTAGGCAACCCTTATCTTGATGGACCGGTGGTCTGATTCAGTATAAAGCAGTTTCATGTGTTCCAACCAGGGCTTAACTGTGTAATGGGTGAAATTGCCAAGGAGGAAATTAGGAGATTAAAATGTGAGTTCCCATAATTTGAAATGATGATGGCGATGTTAGCCATTCTGTCGAATCCAACTCTGGCAATCCTATGGCTCAACTGTTGCCATGATTTCTGATCTTGCACCACTTCTTTTAGTTGCATAATGTTCTGGCCGGTGTCCATTTGATCGTGTCTAACCACAGTGCTCTTTGTTGACCTGGTTTCCTTTTCCCACTAACCAAACCTACTAGCATAATTGCTTTCTCCATTGGGTTATTTATTTAATTTCTTTATAATTGTATTTGTTGACAGCCACTCCCGACCTGGACGGCTTGTGGCGGTTTACAATAAGAACATTAAAATGCACATAAAACCCAATACATATAACCAATATTGGCGGTGAAAACCAATCTACAAAAAGCAAAGAGCAGGGGTAGTGTTTGCTGGCAGGGGCTTCTGGGAATTGTAGTCCATGGACATCTGGAGGGCCGCAGTTTGACTACCCCTGCTATAGAGGGAGAGACCTGATATTTCTATCCTGGCCTCAACCAAACACCTGGCAGAAGAGCTCCGTCTTACAGGCCCTGTGGAATGTTGATACTTCCATCAGGGCCCTCAGCTCTTCTGGGAGCTCATTCGACCAGGTCGGGGCCAGGACAGGCCCTGGCCAATGCCAAGTGGGCCTCCTGGGGGCCAGGCACAACCGGAACATTCATTCCCACAGAGTGAACAGTCCTGCGGGGGGCATAAGGAGACAAGTGGTCCCTCAGTGCGACCCAGGCCGCGGATGACCTTCAAGGTCAGAACCAAAACCTTGAACCGGATCCGAAAGCCAACTAGTAACCAATGCAGCTTCCTCAGCATAGGCTGGATATGGGCACTCCAAGATGACCTCGTGAGTAGTTTGGGTCGCATTATATGATCCAAAATAGACAACCACAAGTCAAGTATCAATCGAAGTTGAACTGGCAATAGTCATAATTGAATCAATGTCCGGTATAGAGCTTAGCAGGAAGTAGTTTTATGCTGGGGGGGGGGGAGTTGGCTGAGTCTAGCAGCCCTATGTGGAACCTGAGTTGATCTTGTTCAACTAAAATGCATCCTCTGCTCCTCCTTTGAGATCTTTGTGACGTAATTTATGTCTTACTGCACATAAGGTCTCTGCTCTGCTCTCTAATGCAGGGGTAGTCAACCTGTGGTCCTCCAGATGTCCATGAACTACAATTCCCATGAGCCCTGCCAGCAAACACTACCCCTGCTCTAATGCGCACAAATGACTCTCCCTAGATCTTGCTCCTTGGCAGCAGCAAACTCATGATGTACTGCTGTTCAGATGGAAAATGCTGCAAGGTTTGGTGTGATTTCTCTGCCTGCACGTGAGTCTTCTCCACCAGTCTCACTGTGCAGGGAGAATTCAGCCGTTTTCCATGTTGCAAATAGGGAGAAGCCTTATCGTAGTATGAAGGTAGTCTTCCTTTCCTGATGGCCTGTGAATAACTGGAGGGGCAGGCAGCTGCTTGGCTGTCTCTTAGTAAAAATTCTGTCAGATAAATTCTGTTTACAGAGAAGCTGGATTCACTGAGGTTCCAGTCATGTGGCAAACCAGATTATCTGAGTTTTCTGTATTTGCTTGAAATTGTAACATGCACACCACTCCACTATAAGCTGGCTCCAGGCATTGAACAGTTCTGGATTGAGGGGGGGGGATATACAGTAAGCGTGAGCATGCTTATGCTGGTTTAGGAGGCCATTGGGCTTGACCTGGATATGAGATGTCAGAGGACTACGCAGCATAGACAGAATGCTTGTGAGTTACTTTCCTTGTGTGTCTGACATCGCCAAATGTTCTACTAAGCAAGAAGAGTTGTGTGTTCTCCTTTCCTGGTTACTGTGGGAACATGACGCTAATGAAGCTAGCACATCCTGTAATCATACTAAATTGAATTTAGAACCCAAGCCATTCCCGGATCAAGTTTAATTATTTTTTATTATCATTATTTAAATTTATTACTCTCCTCCCCTGAAGGGTCGAGGAGAGTTACAACATTTAAAACCCCCACAAAAAAAATATACTGTGCCCGCATTCGAGAAGATGTGGTGATAAAACACAACTCCTAACTACAATCCACCCCAAGGAACCCATTCTAGAGGGGAGGGAGACACAGGGTGCTGTTGGAATTCGCTACTGCCACTCTGATCACTCTCATGGGGGGGGGGGGCTGATCTTTCTTGCGGCCCAGCCTCAACCAACAACCTGGCGGAAGAGCTCTGTTTTGCAGGCCCTGCGGAACGCCGAAAGCTCCCGTACGGCCTGCAGCCCGCAGGTTTTAGTATTGTTCTTCTAGGCCATCTGCGGTCTGGGCCCGTTACCTTATGCTCCCCACAAGGCCCTTCACTCTGTGGGTGCACACCTGTTGGTGGCCCCTGGTCCAAGGAAAGTTCACCTGGCCTCAACCAGGGCCTTTTCATCCCTAGCCTGACCTGGCAGAATGAGTTCCTGGAAGAGTTAAGGGCCTTGCAGGAGCCCTTGCAGTTCCACAGGGCCTGTAAGATGGAGCTCTTCTGCCAGGTATTTGGTTAAGATCTATGGGCCCTTCGTCACAGCTGGGACAACAGGCGGACCCCCCCCCCATATTTTCTTCCCTTGAGGCACGGGATGGATAAAAGGGGCGCACTGAGCTTGGGGATATGGGGGTGGGTGGCCTTAGATTACATGCCACTGTGACTTTTTAAAGGGTGGGGATTTTATATGTTTTATTGTGCGGTTTTAAGTTCTATGACCCACTACGAGCCAGCTAGTGGTGGGTAATATATCAAATAAAAGTGAATACATTTCTGACCTCCCAAACATTTAGCGGGCAATTACAGTTGCTTTCCCTTCTTTTTTTTTAATAGTTTTGTTAATTTGGGCATTACACCATATCATTGTTGAGTTTCCCAAATTTGGCAGCATGGCATGTGAACTGAGCCGGCACCCGAGTTTGTTTGTCTGTGCAGTGATTCACAAAAGCTGCTTGTTGGTCATTAGATTCCGAGTCAGTGTGATCATTGTATGGGTCCATTATTCTTAACCAGGGTAGTCAAACTGCGGCCCTCCAGATGTCCGTGGACTACAATTCCCAGGAGCCCCTGCCAGCGAATGCTGGCAGGGGCTCCTGGGAATTGTAGTCCATGGACATCTGGAGGGCCGCAGTTTGACTACCCCTGTCATGCAACTGAGGCAAGAGTAAAATTGAGTGTTCTTTTCCTGTACATCAGTAGCTGCAATTAAAAGCCAATCTAGCTAGCTCCAAACCAAGTTCACTTTTTAATTTAGCTGCATGAGATCACCTGCTTCCATCCTCCACACGTTCTCTGAGTACAACACGTTGCTTAACCCAGTGATGCAAGAAGAAAACGCAGTGGAGATTACATTAATATAACTATAGAAATGTTATCAAGTGGTCACGCAAATCTCTTACGGAGGACAGAGATTTGGTTTCAGTGTTTCTGGGAAGTGTCTTGAATAACTGAACCCGCTGGAAAATGGTACAAATTAGAAGAAGAAGAGGAGTTGGTTCTTCTATGCCGCTTTTCTCTCCCCGAAGGAGTCTCAAAACGGCTTCCAGTCGCCTTCCCTTTCCTCTCCCCACAACAGATACCCTGTGAGGTGGGTGAGGCTAAGAGAGCCCTGATATTACTGCTCGGTCAGAGGAGCTCTATCAGTGCTATGAGAAGCCCAAGGTCACCCAGCTGGCTGCATGTGGAGGAGGAGTGGGGAATCAAAGTCAGCTCGCCAGATTAGAAGTCCGCGCTCCTAACCAGATATTTCCAAATATTGTAGATCAGTTTCCAAATAGTGTTCAAAAGTAGGCCCAGATACAATCTCTTTTATCAAGCACCTAGATCGGTAATCAGAGAACAGATGCCTGTTTCCCTGCCTTAAGGAGTCTCAAAGCCTTTCCCTTCCTCTCCCCACAACATATACTATGATGTAGGCAGGAGCTGAGAGAGTTCTGAGAGAACTGTGACTGGCCCAAGCAGCCTTCATACAGTGGAGCGGGAAATCTGCCACAGTTCTCCAGATGAGTCCACTACTCTTAACTGCTACAGGTGTTGGCTTCACCTGTACCAGTCTCAGTTTAGAAAGATACCCAAAATCCTCCAGAGTGTTGTTTTTGACAGCATACCAAATGTCCAGACTTGGGTTCTGAGAAGAAAGATGACACTTCTAAGGGTTGGAAAAGGTTACACCCCATCCAGTTGCCATTTTAAAGTTTGTCAACATTTGGAGATGCATCACTGCAGCTTCAAATGAGATCAAGTGTTTTTGTGTAGCTGTCTCTCCAAAGATTGGATTTGCAAACATTTGTGCTGTGGAGTTCTGAAGTAAGAGCAGGCCCTTGGGTAATGGAATTGGAACCCAGTATGAACTCTGGAGTTTACACAAGTAATTACAGTCCTGTCAGGTGAACTTTAGACCTTGGTGAACTCATCTGCCCCCCTCTTCCTCCTGGAATTCATTGTGGGGGAGAAATTGTGCACATGGTTTCAACAGTGCCATGCATTAAAACTACTTTTTCTACCAAGAAAAACAGCAGAGTCTTGTTAAAAAAGATTGCAAATTCGGGCAAAAATATATTTTATTACTCAGTTAAATATGCAGCATTTCTGTATGTGTTTCGCCAACAGGCTTTGTCAGGGGATTTTAAAAATCTTTTTGAAGACCGATTGCAAGATGAACAGATTCCCTTTAGGAAGCCTGTTGACATTTTTGGATATTTAACTGAGTAATAAAATAGGTTTCTACCCAATTCCACACCATTGGCTCGGTCCCATTTTATCTCCTGTCTGGTGCGGCTGTTTATTTTCTTGTTAAAAAACTACAACCCTTGTCCTACAAGATGGAGCACAGGCCAAAGCCTAATAAAGCCAAATTGTGGCTCTCCAGATGTTCAGAGGCTGCAAGACCATGCTGGAAGGGACAACTGGAGACCCACAGTTTGGCCACCCCTGCTTTAGAGGGAGCTAGTTTATTGCAACGTCAGCTTTCATAGGGAAGTGCCTCCATGTCTAGATTCTTGAAGCAAAATAAAGATTGCCTCTCAAGAAGTGTGGCTGTTATAGTCCCACTCTTCTCACAAGTCAGAGGAATGGGAGGGATCTTGTCTCCGATGCGATACTGATCCTCAGTGCGTTGCAATACTGAGCGACAATTCCTGTGTGCCCTTCTGCTTCCTGCTCAGGTAGTCACTGAGCATACCTGCCCAGCAGAAGAGAAGTACATTTGCAGCAGCAAGGAAGTACGTGGGCCTCTGTACTCAGAGAAAATTAACAAAGTGACATCTGAAAAGGCTGCAAAACATGACATATGGTAGTTGAGGCATTATAAAGAAAAACGGCATAATCTGTGTGCTGAGGAATGAGGCGGGCTTTGAAGGATGAATAACTCCTTGTCTTTTCATTAACCTGTAATCCTGACTTTAACCTCAAGGGCTTAGGTCTGTCGTGCTGTACATCTCTATCTTTTCTGCTCCGAGATCTTTGCTGCTCTGAGATGTTTCACAGGATAAATGAAACAGTTGGCAATATATGTCAACACACCACATGCTAACAGGGGTGGTATCCATGTGGGAAATAGTGTGGTATGAAGGACCTGCTTCTCCGATAGGATCACAAATGGAATATCTAGGTTGGTTGCGAGATCCTCTCTGACGGCATTCATTATGTGCCTGGTTTTACGTAAGCATTACGAGCTATATTTTAAGGGAGTCTGTGATCTACTTCATATAAACTTGCAATAATCCTTTAAAGCATGGGTAGTCAACCTGTGGTTCATGGACTACAATTCCCATGAACCCCTGCCAGCATTGCATGGACTACAATTCATGGGAATTGTAGTCCATGAACATCTGGAGGACCACAGGTTGACTACCCCTGCTTTAAACCAGCTCAGTAAATTAGGTGGTTCTTATCCTTTATTGGCAGAGCCTCTTGTGGCGCAGAGTGGTAAGGCAGCCGCCTGAAAGCTTTGCTCATGAGGTTGGGAGTTCGATCCCAGCAGCCGGCTCAAGGTTGACTCAGCCTTCCATCCTTCCGAGGTCGGTAAAATGAGTACCCAGCTTGCTGCTGGGGGGTAAACGGTCATGACTGGGGAAGGCACTGGCAAACCACCCCATATTGAGTCTGCCATGAAAACGCTGGAGGGCGTCACCCCAAGGGTCAGACATGACTCGGTGCTTGCACAGGGGATACCTTTACCTTTACCTTTTTATCCTTTATTACTGGTGGGAGGCGGGTGACTGAGGTTAAGAATATACCTGTGGGGATTCCGTTTTTGTCCCTGGCCTGTATGGCGAGCAGGCTTCTTTATTTTTTGTTTTTACAGCATAGGCAAACATTAGTAAGTCAACTCAAGAGCAATTAAACAAACATCTGCTCCCACACATTCAGTGACTTGGCAAGGGTTTTACTACAATGAGATTTACTATTAACCTTCATGATTTAGACTAGAAGCAGGTTAAGTGTACTGTGTACATCCTATGAGCCATGAGTATGAAGCCCGCATGGAGGTGACTTGTTCCTTATCTTCCTCTTAAACTCCCAAAACCCTGGTGCTGGAGGTCAAGAGTGTTTTGTGACCCAAATAACTTGAGGGCTTGGGGGCCACAATCAGAGGGGGGAGTAGCTAATCACATTTCCTTTTTGCATTGGCAAACAAGCATTTTCCTTCTGTACAAGTGGGAAGAGAGGCATTTTGTGCTATTTTGCCCACCAGACTTTCTTGTCAGTATTGGTTTTTTGGCTGTCTTATAGGCTCTTGGGGAAGATCTCCCAATATCAGTCCTTCAGTCATAGTGCACCCAGGACACTACATTCTCTGCAATGATAATGTAGTAAATAATTGCTTACAATATGCAGTCTATGTGGAATTAGAACATATATAGATAGACTCTGGTCTCTCAATAAAAACTCACACATACACCAACAGTCTGTTATACTGGTTTTCTCTGTAGCTGTTGAGTAGATATACTTCTGTGCTTAACTTTTTTTGCCATACCTTTGGGATTTTTAAGGCAAGAGATGTTCTGAGATGGTTTGCCATTACCTGCCTCTTCAACATGACCCTAGTATCCCTTGATAGTCTCCCATCCAAATTCTAACCAGGACCAACCAGCTTCCAAGATCTGATGAGATCAGGCTAGCCTGGGCTATCAAGATCAGGATTAACCTAGCCCCCATCAAGAATATCCAGTACTATATTACAGCTGTTTTTCATATTAAAAATGCCCTTACATAGGCACCTGCTAATTGCTTTGCTGTTCAGCCCTTTAAAATTTTATGCAGTGCATTTGCTACATTAAAATACTTACCCTGCCTTATCTTGTTAGCCCAAAGTAGCTTCCTAAAAAGATCAGAGGTCCCAAACAACCTCATTAGATGGTGGTGGTTATGAGGATTAATTGGAGGCGTTCATGTGGGTGGTCCAGCCTGGTCAGCCCTGATTTATATAACTTTGGTAATCCCAATGTGGGTGTAAGAAAGAGTAGATTAAGCAAACAAAAGGTTAACAAACTCAACTCATCTAACAAAGCCAGCTAGCCTCTTTCTTCCTTGTGTGCTTTATTTCTCACTTATCTGTGGTTTAGTGGGAGAGTATCTACTTGTCATGAAGAAGGTCCCAAGTCCAGTCGCTGGCATCTCCAGTTAAAGGATTACGTAGTGTATGGTGTGAAGGACCTCTGCCCAACACACTGGAGAGCTGCTGCCAGCCCGAGCAGACAATACTGACTTTGATGGACCAGTGATCTCCCCCAGTATAAGACCACTTGATGTATTTAGGCATGTTTATCTTCTGTAACTCTTCAGCTGTCATTTTTCAGCAGACAGTTCTCTTCTTCCCTGTCCCTGGCTTTCCCCTCTTAGGATCCTTCTGTGACTCGGTCTAAATTATGAAACCGGGGGTGATTAAGTGATCTTTCATGCTTCGAGCATCTACACAAGTTCACAAAAGAGCAGCTTGTGTTAAGATGCACAAACAGGTATATTTGAATAGAATCAGTCCAGTAGCAACTTTAAGACCAACAAAGATTTATTCAGGGCGTGAGCTTTCGAGTGCAAGCACTCTTCGTCAGACTTGCACTTGAAAGCTCACGCCTTGAATAAATCTTTGTTGGTCTTAAAGGTGCTACTGGACCCTGATTCTATTGTGCTACTTCAGACCAACACGGCTACCCATTTGAATCTAGGTTTATTTGAAATCGTGAAGAACACCTGCAAAAGCAAATGTGCCCAGTGTGTGCTGATCACAGGTGGAGCTCTTTAGCTGATCATCAAATCAGACACGTTAGATGAGCGTGTGTTGCATAATGTGAATACACATTAACTGTTTACAATAAAGACTGAATGTTGCTCAATTAACTCAGCTGTGAAATTAAGTGCTGTAAGGCGGTATAAAGTCATAGTGGGAGACAATGGTTCAGTGGGAGACAATGGTTGCATTGTTTTCTTTGTGAGTCCATGCATAACTACAGACACGGTCTGAGGGACTGCTTATCTGCTTATGCCCCCCGCAGGGCCCTTTGCTCTGCAGGTATGAATTTGCTGGTTGTCCTGGGCCCCTGGGACATCTTCCTGGCCTCAACCAGGGCCAGTGACTTTTCGGCCTTGGCCCCAGCCTGGTTCTTATGGGGATTTTATATTGCAATTTTAATACTTATTTGTGTACCGCCGTGAGATGACTATTTGTGAGTGGCGGTATATTTATATAAACATAAATAAATAAAATGTCGAAGACCAAAGGGTTCTCAAATGTGATCCCTGGAACTAACTTTTTGTCTTGGAGGGCTGGTTACTCATGCTCTGTGTCCTGGAAGATCACCTGTGTCCCAGGGTAAGATCTGAAGCCCTGGAAAATGGGGAGGAGGTTGGTTTGGGTTTTATCAGGATTCGTGGGGATGCAGTTTCTCCACTCCACTGACTGAGCAAGTCTGCAATTGATGTTTGCCCACATACATTTGGGAGTCATTTGAAGTCCCTTGAATTCCGTTCCCTCTGGAGGTAGGTGAAGAACAAGTTGCACCAGTTTGGTGTAGTGGTTAGGAGTGCGGACTTCTAATCTGGCGAGCCGGGTTCGATTCTGCACTCCCCCACATGCAACCAGCTGGGTGACCTTGGGCTCGCCACGGCACTGATAAAACTGTTCTGACCGGGCAGTGATATCAGGGCTCTCTCAGCCTCACCCACCCCACAGGGTGTCTGTTGTGGGGAGAGGAATGGGAAGGCGACTGTAAGCCGCTTTGAGCCTCCTTCGGGTAGGGAAAAGCGGCATATAAGAACCAACTCTTCTTCTTCTTCTTCTTCTAACAGGGTCTTCAGGAGCCATGTGTGGCTCATAGCCCCACCCTCTTTGTGCCTCCCATTTATATTCTTCCCCCTCATTGGCCATTGCACAACTGCCTCTTTTTACTGCTGTTTGCTTCCAGCCTCTGGCTATGGTGCTGAAATAAGTGATCCAGGGATCTCTTTGCTTTACCCCTCCTATTTTTGGGAGCCTCTGGAAAGGAGTTTGGAGGGAAACAGGTGGAGAAATCAGATAAGTCACAACACCAATTTCTGCTTTCTGCCCCTTAATTTGTCTTGTGTGGGCACCCACTGCCAGTTACAGCTGTGGGCAGCACAAGCAAAAGAAGTCGGCAGGCTTCTTGCCTGGCTTGCTGCTTTCAGCCATTTTAGTTGGCTAAACTGACTTTTTCTTTAAGGGGGGAGCTCACCTCATCTGCCTTGTCCTCTCTCCAGGTGAAAGACTCTTAAATCCTCTTACTGATGAAATAGGAAGAACAGGTCTTCAAAGAGAGAGTATACACCGTCACCATCTGGCCCCCTTCCTTTCTGGGAGATGTGGTTGCAGGAGAGGAAGAAAGAACAATCGTAGCCCGCTTTGCCTCTTCTCCCTCACTCCCTGACCTATGTGGCCTTTTCTCTCTGTGTGCAGTCCCAGGAATTCTTTCACGGACTTGGAAGGGGCTGCATGAACCTGAGGAAACAAAGTAATTCCGTGCACTGGGTAGAAGGATGCTGTCCATTATCTGTTGTACTATGGAGCAGTACTGCATTTAATTAGCCAATTTTCTTAGAATTTTGATTCAAGCGGGTAGCCATGTTGGCCTGAAGCAGGACATTGTATCTGAGGAAGTGTGCGTTCACACAAAAGCTCAATACCTTGAATAAAAATGTATTGGCCTTAAAGGTGCCACTGGACTCCAAATTTGTTTTACTTAGAATTTGTACAATGATTTTTTGGCATGGTCAGGGCCACCGATTGCTGGCAGCTAAGAGCCCAGTGGACCATTTAGTCTAGCGGCCATCAAAACAATGGCCATCCATTTACTATGTGGGACTAGAAAGAGAGCACTGAGGCCCAAGGCCTTCCCCTGATGCTGCTTCCAGGCACTGGGATGCAGAGTTCATTTTAATCACCATGACAAGTAGCCACTGATAGGTCTATCTCTGTCTAATCCCCTTTTTTTGCAGCCCATGGGACTTGTGGCCCTCATTCCATTATCTGGCAGCAAATTCCATATATTGATTACTCCTTAAGCAAAGTGTTATCTCCTTTGACTCATCCTGAATCTGCTGCCCTGTACCTTCATTGGTTGCCCTGGATTTAGTATTAAAGGGAGAAAAAGTTATCTGTCTACTTTTTCTACCCTATGCATATCTTTCTAAATCTTAGAAAAGTCTCAGGTGCTTTAGCCTTTCCTCATAGGAAAAGTGCCCCAATCCTTTAATATTCAAACAAAAAAAAGTTATAAAAACATGCCATAAAAAATTCATGGCAACAATCAAAATAAAATTACATATTGATGATGATGATGATGTCATCCGTTCAGTTGTGTCCGACCCTCGGTGATTCTATAGGAAAGTCTTTGCCATGCGCCCCTGTCTCTCACAGCTTCTTTTAGTTGGTTCATGGTCATCCCTGTATCGGCTTTGATCGTGTTGAGCCAGCGGATCCTTTGGCAACCACATTTCCTCTTGCTGCTGACCATGCCGAGCATTAATGATTTTCCTAGCAAGTTGGATCGCATGATGTGTCCACAGTAAGTAAGCTTTAGCCAAAATATGTTGCCTTTTAATGACATAGTTGGTTCGCTCCTCTCTAAAACTATCTTGTTTGGAACTTTGGCTGTCCATGGTATTTGCAGCATTAGTCTTCAGCACCATAATTTGAAGTTACCTATTCTCCTGTCTTCCTTCTTCAGGGTCCAGCTTTTGCATCCATGGGTTGTTATGGGGAAGACCACGGTGTTGACTAGCCAGCACTTTGTATTAAGGCTGATATCCTG
Source organism: Paroedura picta (assembly GCF_049243985.1). NCBI lineage: Eukaryota > Metazoa > Chordata > Lepidosauria > Squamata > Gekkonidae > Paroedura > Paroedura picta. Next base: position 27,683,076 of record NC_135369.1, on the reverse strand, counting down.
ACTTCCATATTCGGTTCATGCCTAACATTGCATTCTGGCCCAGTGTTATTTGCTGTTTGAAGCACATAAACCAGCAAATAGAGCAGGAAGGAAGATCATCAAGGGAATGCTGGACAAAACATCTAATGGAAAATGGCAGCAGGAGGGGACAGACAGTAGTGTTGCTGTGGCTGAGAAAGCCCTCTCTCGGTGCCACTCACCTAAACTCACAAGACAGGGGTGCTCAGAGCAAGATCTCGTAAGATGACCATAGTGGCTAGATAAGAGTTTGTATGGGAGAAAGTTGAGTTCTGCCCAGAAATTAAAAACAAAGCAAAAATGCATATGCACACATTACAGTTCTCAAACTCGGGAAGATTATCATGTGTTGCTTGAAAGGTCGGTACGGTTGGCTATCCATGTGCTATAGGATTTTAAAATATTTGTGCTTTTGGAACTGCTTGGTATCTTCCTCAAGCACAGGAATCAAAGGAAATGGCATTTGGGTAGCGATGACCTGATTCAGTGAGACCAGCTATGGCTCAAGTTTCAAGACTTTCTTGGAGTAATATATTGCTTAGCAGGCGTAACAAAAGCGTAAGGAGAGATTTTTGTTTTCAGTCTCTGATTGCATAAAAACCTCTGTAAGAAAATACCAAAGTGACCGCATTGTTCGGTTGTATTGATAAAGGCTGTGAGGTTCTTACCTGGATTCCTTTAAACTGGATCGCTTTAACACTGGGCTTTGTGTGCTTTGTGTGATGTTTACATGGCTTTTTGTGGACAGGCTTGCTTCTTTCTCATCTCTTCACAGCTTGGCTGACACACCCTGCTTCTGTTTGTCTCTGTGAAACTTCCCAGACTTAACCTCCAGTAATGCTTAAAGGCTTGGAAAGGGAACAGCCTGGAGGCGGGACTGTCACTGCCTGAACTGTCAAGGGCAGCAAACTGGCCATTTCATTGAATGGGATGATTCAACTGGCTGTGAAATTAAAATTGACCCATCTTGGCAAGGGTTTGTGTGCAAAGGGCACATGTAACACTGTGCTGCTTAAAAAAAAATCAAAGCTCTACACCAGTTTGTGCGTGTAACCAAAATTCTGAACCAAGGAAAACGGGATTCTGGGCCCTGTTTTTTTTAGGTTAATGAAGCATATGAAGGTAACCGTGTGCCCCTGAAAGTTTAGGCCCCGAATAAAACTTTGTTGATCTTAAAGGTGCCACTGTCCAAATGTTGTTTAATTAAAAATGGACATTCTGCTCTGTGCGCACCCTGCTTGCTTGTCTACATTTTGTTTAGCCTGAGCTGCCTGAAAGTCTCCTGGCTTTCCCTTTCTTCTATTATTGTCCTGAAGGTGCTGATGGAGTAGGTTAAGCCCCTTGAAAGTTACCTTCTTTTGAGGTACATTCTGGCCACTTAGAGCCAGAAAGGGAGTATTCCATCTCACTTGGGTGTCCGCTATACCCTGAGGAAGGATGCTGGCAGTGGAGACCTCCTACTCATTGTGCCTGTTCCTTGTTTGTGCCATTCTGGATTGCAGCAGATTGGGGTTGGGGGATAGTAGATGGAAGGCCTTGTCTTCTGGCTAAATTTAGAATGAGTTGGCCCTCCAGTCTGCCTCTAAGGTTTTCATCCTGTATAAGCGAACCTCAAGCTTGCGAGATGCTTTTTATTCACCGACTGCAGGTGACCCGGTCAGTCTTTTTCTAATTCTGCAAGAGGGATGGAGATAATGGGATGTAAACAATCTGCCACATATCCCCCTCCATTAACTGAAATCTCATTACCTCCTAAATCACTTGAAGTTGTGTGTTTGAAAATGGTCTTGAGCGATTCTGAAAATGCCCAGGGGCAAGATGATAAATAGGATCTTTTGGGGTCACAGCCTGCCTTGCCTGGCAGAACAAGGTAGAAGAGGAAGAGTTGGTTCTTCTATCCTGCTTTTCTCTACCCGAAGGAGTCTCAAAGCAGCTTACAGTCACTTTCCCTTTCCTCTCCCCACAACAGACCCCCTGTGGGGGTGGGTGAGGCTGAGAGAGCCCTGATATTACTGCTCAGTCAGAACAGCTCTATCAGCGCTGTGACAAGCCCAAAGTCACCCAGCTGGCTGCATGTGGAGGAGAAGGGAATCAAATCGGGCTCACCAGATTAGAAGTCCACTCACCTAACCAGTGCACCAAGCTGCTAGTACTCCATAAAAATTGATGTTCTAGTTGGCTTGTTGCTTACGGTATGGTTCAAAAAAGGTTAAGCGGGGATAAAGCTGGAAACTTCATCAGAGGTGGAATTACCAAATGTATACTGTACATGTCACACAGTCAGACCAGCTCAACAGTATCCTCTGCTATAAATCGCTCCTCTTACATTTGAATGGCACACAGCTTCATTGAGACACCTAAATGATTCCCAAGAAGATGACATTGGTTCCTTATCCAGTCAGGCCAGCTTTACTAGAAATGCCAAGGATTGAACCTGGGACTTTCTGCATGCCAAGCAGATGCTTGACCAGTGAGCCTGATATCCCTCATCTGTGATCCCTAGGCCACTTAAATGGTGTGATGCGTAGGTTGCCTGTGAGCTCTTGCATATACTTGGGAAAGACCTCTGCCTGAGACCCCGGAGAGCCACTGCCACTCTTGAGTAGACAATACCGACCAGGACGGACTGATCGTCTGAGTCAGTGAGGCAACTTCATATGTGATCTTCATGGTGGCTTCCCCCAGGTGCTCTTTTTCTGCATTTGTGTAATATGCTGGCCCTTGGTCTACTTGGGGTGCTACAGGCTAATTTCCAGGGTAAGGCTCAGAACTAAGACTAGGAAGGGGATGAGCCTTTTGAGAAAAGTCTTGGGTGCTAGAAGGTGTTGGAAATAGCTCTCTGTGCGCCCCTTCAGCACACCCCCTCAAGAGCTGCATCTGAAACTGGAGTCCTGTTGTAGATAAGATCTTCCTGTGTTGGCACCACAGCTAGAGCAGCAAAACGAGACCAGAATTTGCTGATGAAAGGTGTGCAGGAGCTTCCAGATAGCTGAATGGTGCTTGGTCATAAGCTTGGCAGTGGTGAAGAAGATGCCCCTTCCTTTGTTGCTGTCAGAAGTGGTCTTTGCAAAAGACTTGCGGAAGCCTTCAGTTAACCTCTCTCCCTGCTTTGTTTCCTTCGCAGTACAGCGCCGTGGACAACAACCCCCTCTCCCTGTACGTCATGCACCCGTTTTGGAACACGGTGGTTAAGGTGAGTTCTTTTCCTTTGTTTTGACTCCTGCTCTCCTGCGTGTGTCTGTGCTTGAAGTGAATGTGCTTCACATCCCTGTAAGTAGAGGAATCTCCAGAGCAGCCTGGTGCTTCCTGGTTGACGTGACCCTTGTCCCTCTGTCTGTGACTAACGCCAAAAAGCTTGGCCTCCTGAAAGGGATGTTAAGTGTTCGGAGACACAGTCACATTACAGCCTGAGGGTTCGTGTGCTGCCCAGGCAGGGATAACTGTTGAAGGCTAGCCTTGTCGGACACTAACAGTCACATTCTGGTCTCTTAAAATACCACAGAGAGGCCTCTGGTACATGCTAATTAATGTGGGTTTTTTTGCATGTGTTCTTACTGCTTTCCCCATAGATTTTCCCTACGTGGCTGGCTCCAAACTTGATAACGTTTTGTGGCTTCCTGCTGCTTGTCTTCAACTTCTTCCTCATGGCATTCTTTGATCCTGACTTTTATGCATCTGGTAAGGCGGCCTCTTTTTTGGGGGGGAAATGTGTATTCGTTTATGGGCACCAGAATGATAGGCATGGGCGGTGCGTGTTCTTGGCACTGTGTCTGCACAATGAGGAGATCCGATGGACTTGGTTGTTCAACGTGGTTTGACTTCAGCGTTGTGAGGGCTCCCGTACGGTGCCCCTGCATGTTCCAGGAGCCAGTCAACTTGGATTTTCCTTGTAGGGCTGCCTTTGAGGAAGGTGCGGGTGAATGTGGGGGAGCAATGGCCGGCGAGAATAGAAAGGGTGGGCAGGCAAGACAGGGGCTGTACCATTGTCCACTGCTTATACATTCTCCTGGGATATTCTCACATGTGGGAGGAGGAGGAGGAGGGCACATGTCTGTATTCTTTGCCCTGGGTTGATCATTGGGAACCATTTTGTTTCCATTGGCAGACCACAGATCTCCCCCACACACATACCCCATTTTGATTGGCTTAGGACCAGGGGTCCCTAATTTTTTTTGAACCGGTGGGCAGCATAGGGATTAGAGTTGTGTGTTTCGGCCGCCGCAGCAGCCGTTCATGCCTGAAGTGGCCGACGCTGCAGCACGGGGTGGGGAAGGGCCAGTCGGCGCACTCATGCAGGCGCAACTCTGAGCCTGCGTGCACCATCTGGCGCACCGGCACTGCCTTTTCCCCCCCGTACTGCGGCACTGGCCACTTCGGGCATGAACAGGCCAAAGCGCACAACCCTAATAGGGTGCTCAGAAGCCCTGCCAGGTAAAAACCCTGCCTGGCCCTTCTCACTTTCTACAAACGCTTGGTGGGTACCAGGAAAGTTTTCTGTGGGTGCTGTGGTACCCATGGGCACCTCATTGGAGACCCCCAGCTTAAAATGTTCTCTTCCTTCCCTCTTGACAGGGTCATTAGTTTGGGGATGTAGTGGCAATGTGATCCTTTCTTGAATGATAAACACCAGAAATATGCTTTGAGCACAGACATATAAGGAGCCGTCAGTTTGCCGAGATGGCCTTTTCTGAACAGGCATCAATTTGATGTTATCTGCTGACCTTGAACACTATGGAATGTGGCCATAAATCATAGAATAGAATCATAGAATCATAGAGTTGGAAGGGGCCATACAGGCCATCTAGTCCAACCCCCTGCTCAACGCAGGATCAGCCCAAAGCATCCTAAAGCATCCAAGAAAAGTGTGTATCCAACCATTGCTTGAAGACTGCCAGTGAGGGGGAGCTCACCACCTCCTTAGGCAGCCTATTCCACTGCTGAACTACTCTGACTGTGAGAATTTTTTTCCTGATATCTAGCCTATATCGTTGTACTTGAAGTTTAAATCCATTACTGCGTGTCCTCTCCTCTGCAGCCAGCAGAAAGAGCATCCTGCCCTCCTCCAAGTGACAACCTTTCAAATACTTAAAGAGGGCTATCACATCCCCTCTCAACCTCCTTTTCTCCAGGCTGAACATTCCCAAGTCCCTCAACCTATCTTCATAAACTGGCATCAAGGACAGTGCCCCTGGCCAGGCACTCCTTCCCCTCCTTCAGGCCCCGGCATTGTAGCCCCTTTTCTTCCTTGCATTCTCTATCATGGTTAGAGATGCATCTTTCCATGCCCCTTTTGGTCTCCTGCTGCATATTACTTTCGATCCTTCTATCCCCATCCTCTGCAGACCTCTCCTATGTTATCACCTGGGTTTGTTCTGTTTCCAGTTGATCTGCATTGAAGCAGGGAAATAATTATGCTTTTTTTGCCTGCTTTAACTTCTGATGAGTTCCAATATCTCCGTGGGACTGATGAGGCTGTAATATGCTTTTAGTAATCGTGCTAGCCTGATCTCGTCAGATCTCAGTGGCCAAGCAGAGCAGGTCCAGGCTAATATTTGGATGGGAAACCACCAAGAATGACCACGGTCATGATGCAGAGGCAGGCAATGACAACCCACCCCTGAACGTCTCTTGCCTTGAAAACACCACAGGGTGGCCCTAAGTTAGCAGTGACTTTGGGGCACTTTCCACCACCAATCGCATGTGGGAATTTCAAGGATTGTGGTATCTGCACTTGGCCTTCTGGACCTACATTTTCTTGTCTTCAGCATCCTTTAAATTCTAAGCTGAAGTTGAATGAAGGTGTTGTCGGTATTTGCTGGATGCCCTTTGGAAATGCCGGGTGCTTGAGAAGACAAGAGCTTGGAGGAATCACTTAGGCAATCCAAGGTATCACTGAGAAGCTAAAGCAGACTTAATACATTGGGCACCAGTCCAGGTAGGTTCCTTTGGGTGCCTTCCTCTTAGAAGCAAGTGGAGTAAGCCATTGTTGGGTTGGACCCACAGATGAGTGGCACGTGCACCCCAAGCCTTGCTCAATTGCAAGCTGAAATTACTCCTGGCTCAGTGAAAGTGATTGCATCCCCACTCTCTTTTCTGTCTGCGCTCCCAAGACCTAGCATGGCGTTTCCATCTAGGGCAATTATAAAAGGAGCTTGAATAAAATTGCGCAAAAAGGAAATCTGCTGTGCATTCTCTTGCCCCATATGCCCATTGATGTTGCCGCATTTAAAATGATATTGAAATACTATGTTACAAGCCTTGCGCTGCCACTTGCGCAAACTGAACTGCGCCAAGCTGCTCGCGTATCGTTGGGTCCAACCTGTTGCAGGTTAAGTTCTTGCTAAATGCAGCAAAGTAGGTTGGGTGAATGGCTGCTGAATGAGCACCAAAGGACAAAATGGCCCCAGGTCTCTACTGTTCCACATACACAGCTCCCTGCCTGTCTTGCAACCCTGACTCCCTCCGCAATGTTTTCTCTCCACAGCACCCGATCACATGCATGTTCCAAACAAGCTGTGGGTCATCGTGGGCCTTCTCAATTTCATCGCTTACACGCTAGGTAAGAGTCTTCAGCCCCTTACATGTTGCCTCTATATGTAATAGACAAGATAGGCAAAACTCCCTGACCTTGAGTGCCATATCCTTGGCATGCCTCTAATTCCAAAATGCGTGCCCAAGGCAGGCTTTTCCTCTTTTTTCCTGGGCATGGAGCCTGCAGCAGCTGCCTCCTGCAATCAACTTGTTCTGTGATGGGTAAGGAAATTTCTCTCTTAGGCTGAGAGCTCTTGGAGCTGAATGTGGTCGTTCCATCTCAGGCTGATTGCAGGCAAGAGGCCAGACTCTAGAAGACACCTTATGCTTTTAAACAGGCACCTATATTAGCTTTGGATGTTTCCTCGTCGTTTTCTTCTTTCGCCTTCTGTTGCATCCAATCACTTGGGCTGCAAGCAGTTTCGGACTACAGTGAATTTTAAACATGCCTCCTCTCACACTCTTTGCACCCCCTTTCCAGACGGTGTGGATGGGAAGCAGGCCCGCCGGACCAAATCCAGCACCCCACTCGGAGAGCTGTTTGACCACGGCCTGGACAGCTGGGCTTGCATGTTCTTCGTGGTGACGGTTTACTCCACCTTTGGCCGGGGATCCAACGGCGTCAGCGTCTTTGTCCTCTACCTACTCCTGTGGGTGGTTCTGTTCTCATTCATCCTCTCCCACTGGGAGAAATATAACACGGGGATTCTCTTCCTGCCATGGGGATATGACATCAGCCAGGTGGTGAGTGTTGACTCTTTTGCCCTGTGAATTCCCAAAGGAAAGGCTAGAACTTGTCGGAGGAACTACAGTCTAGCATGCATGTGTGTTTGAGAAGTGTGTGGTTATTCCTGGAAAGGGAGCAAGTTTACTTATCACCCAATGTGTGTCTTTTTTTGAAACAGTTAAAGGCTGCCCTATGTACCTGTGTAAGTGCTATCAAGTTGCAACTGACTTATGGCAAACTCAACCAGGGGCATTGAAGGCCACTGAGAAGCAGAGGTGGTTTGCCATTGTCCTCCCTTCCAAGTATCAAGCCTCCTTAGCTTACAAGATCTGATGAGACGGGGCTAGACCATGCCGCCTTCTCTCCAAGAGCTGCCCAGCACCTCGGTTATAGCTGGGTTGCCATGCAGCTGATTTAAAACGTGTAGTACAAGGATTCTCAAACAGAGCTCCCCGGCATTTCCCCTATATCCTGCCTTGGTGAATTCAGCCACAAGCTATTCCTGGCATAGCCTTGAAAGCAGGGAACAAGATGCTTCCATTGACCTGGGAGTGGTGTTCTTATATGGTTTCTGTGCCTGGGAGAGGGGCCAGAGCCTGGGCACCAGCTCCTGCCTCCAACCACCTCCTTTCTCTCTGTTCCTTCAGTCTTCCTTGGACATGGCAGGGCCAGCTGACGTCATTTCTGGGGCTCCTCCAAGCCTCAGAAATATTTCAGGGTTGAAAAAGGCTGTGTAGATCTATCCTGCTAGAGGGTTGGGAAATGCACAAGCAAAGCAAAGATGGTGATAACTATCCTGTTGTAGACCCATCTTCTGGCAATGAGGGACAGGCTTCCATTGAATATGGAGGTTGCGTTCCTAATTTTCATGGTGGAATCCATTTTGGCCTGCCATCTGTCATCTCAGTCATTAGCAACATCTTCTGTGAATGTGAGCTTTGAAAAACAAAAAAACAAAAAACAAAACAGGTACCTATTTGCTGTTACAATATCTTGTAGTCCCAACATTCTTTTATAGAAGGTCTGGCCCATGAGCCCCAGCCAGCATGGACTGAAAAGGAAGAGTTGGTTCTTATATGCCGCTTTTCTCTACCCGAAGGAGTCTCTAAGCGGCTTCCAACCGCCTTCCCTTTCCTCTCCCCACAACAGACACCCTGTGAGGTGGCTGAGGCTGAGAGAGCCCTGATATCACTGCTCACTAAGAACAGCTTTATCAGTGCTGTGGCAAGCCCAAGGTCACCCAGCTGGGTGCATGTGGAGGAGGAGCGGGGAATCGAACCCAGCTTGCCAGATTAGAAGCTAGCGCTCCTAACCACTACACCAAGCTGGCTCTCAGCTGGTAGGGGCTCGTGGGAATTATAGTCCACGGACATCTGGAGAGCCACCATTTGGCCACCCCTGCTCTAGAACATGTGTAAGGCATAATGGCATAGAGGTTGTCTCTCTGGGAAGCAAACGAAAACCTAGAGATGATGTCTTGCAGAGGATCTCAGTGGCAAGCCAGATCCTAAAGGTCTGACCTATTCAGAGAAGTGTGTTTGCTTGTTTTCCCTTTGTGTTGTGATCTTTCTTACTCCTGTTTGGGGGATGTGTTGTCATCCCATGGAATAGCCTCTGACACCAATACTTGACAGATGTGATCGCCCTGGAGTGCAAAGACATTGGGGAGAGATGTTTTCTAGATCTTGGCCATTATTAGTTTAGTCAGCTGTGGTCCTTTCTTCCCTACTCTTGTTTGCTTAGCAACCTTTTGCTGTAAGAAGATCTATCACCTGGGCTTTTGGGGGTCATTGTGGAGCATTTTCTGACTAGTAATGAACTGTGCTGGAGCCTTTTGAAGGCCCTTTGCACTATTACATTTGTAGCCTCACCCAGCTAGTGGGATTTTGTTGTCTGGAAACGTAATGGTTTAATGACTGATAAAGGAACTGAACCTTGATTTCTTGTACCTGGGCCAGCCCCTTGTCTCCCTCTGCAGAATGCTGGTTCATAAACTGCAGGTTGACGACGATGCAGGTTTTGGGTGTGAACGAATTTGTCCCAAGTCGTACTAACCAATGCAAGAAGAGATTCAAATGAGTAGCCGTGTTGGTCTGAAGTAGCACAATCAAATCAGAGTCCAGTAGCCCCTTTAAGACCAACAAAGATTTATTCAAGGCATGAGCTTTCCAGTGCAAGCACTCTTCCTCAGACTAAGAACTAGCCATCATGACAGTGGCAAAAGTTAATCCTGTTACATTAGTATAGTGTATCACAGCATCCAAATGCAGCCATATGATAATTCTTTGCTTCATAGACCAAAACTGTACATGCTGAAATCTCCGGCAGTGCAGCATAAATTTCTGCCAGTCTGTTTTTCTTTACAAGCTCCAGCAGAAATCCTTCTGCTCCTGAAGGTGTTGGATTACACAACTTGCTTGCAGCATCCACTGCCACAGTGTGAGATGTGCCCAAGGAGAAAAAAGGGCTTGGGCAAGTATAGAAAGAGCTCAGGGATTTATTGTTAAAGCAGCAGAGGAATACTTAAATTGCTAGAGGCTGTTATGGATTTGGAAAAAGGTGTTCACAGCTTCCGGTCTAGCTGTTGCTTGGTACATTTGCTTTCAGCAAAGAGCTTTCAACAGTGCCCTCCCAACAACCCTATTGAGGGTGATTATTAGTCACTCAGGTTGCTTTGGGGCCTGGTCAGGAGTTGAATTCCAGCCTTCCCTGCTTAAAAACACAAGAAGAGCCCTGCTGGATTAGACCAGTGGTCCTTCTAATCCAGCATCCTGTCTCACACAATGGCTGACCAGTTTCTCTAGAGCAGGGGTAGTCAAACTGTGGCCCTCCAGATGTCCATGGACTACAATTCCCAGGAGCTCCCTGCCAGCGAATGCTGGCAGGGGGCTCCTGGGAATTGTAGTCCATGGACATCTGGAGGGCCGCAGTTTGACTACCCCTGCTCTAGAGGGCCAACTTCAGGGCATAGAGGCCAAGGCCTTCCACTGATGTTGCCTCCTGGCTCTAGAATTCAGAGGCTCAGTGCATCTGAACATAAAGGTTCCCTTCAGTCACCATGGCTAGTAACCACTGGTAGACCTATTCTCCATGAATCTGTCTCATCCCCTTTTCAAGCTGTTTAGTACTGCGGCCATCCCTGCAGCCTCTGGAAGCAAGTTCCACATTTTACCCTCTCTGCTTGCTGATACCACAGTTGCTCTTCATTGATGGTGAGCCAGGATGAATTGCTCATAACAGTGGAAGAATTGGCAGGCAGCAATACCATTGGAAAAGCTAGCTGCCAAAAGCAGTAGGACAAGATAAAAGCTTTTAAAACAACCTTCCTTAGGGTTCGTAAAAGGATGGTTTTGCATATGCTTCAAGTCACCTAGATTATCTTTGCAACTATAGTAGGCAAAAGTTCTTTCACATGAGAAACAACAGCCCAGAGCTGTAAAGAATGGGCGGTATAACAATCCAAATAAATAAATAAAATAAACAAGGCTGTTCAAGTGACTTGACTTGGGCCACCTGAGAAGTGTGTGGCAGACGTTCAAACTCTAACCAGCCACTTCCTGGATCTTCAAATGAAACAGTTTTTTGGAAGAGGTTGCATTGTGATTTTTGTGCGAACTTTGACTGTGGTGGAGACTGTGCTTGCCCCCAATGCCTAACCTTGAAAGTTCAGTTGCATGTGTGTGAGAAGGGAGGGCAGGAAGAAACTATTCTGGGATTGGTTTCTCTCTCCACCACTGCAGGTTTCCCTGTGTTGTAACAAGATAGGAATGAGAACCCTTCTAATTGTTAGGCCCTGCTGGGGAAAGGATATCGGATCAGATCGATTTCTCCAGCTGCTGCTAACTCTCTGCTGTTCTTTTTCCAGACCATTTCCATAGTGTACATAGTGACCTCGATTGTGGGAGTGGAGGCCTGGTACGAACCTTTCCTGTTTAATATCTTATATAGAGACCTATTCACTGCAATGATTATTGGTAAGGAGCTCCCTGTTAAAGCTTGTCTTTGTCATTGTCACTTTTTATTGACACAATCCAGTGGTTCTGTAAAAAAATATATTCTTGATATTTGACTGTTTAAAATGTATTGTAAAAAATGGGGTCACAGCTAATTAGCTGCTTGTTTTAGCCTAGCCCCGTTTAACCTCACTGACTCTCCCCTGAATCCAAGCAACATGTCCAGGTTGGTAGTATGCAGTTCTGTAGGGCAGGGGTAGTCAGTCAACCTGTGGTCCTCCAGATGTTCATGGACTACAATTCCCATGAGCCCAGGGGACTCATGGGTCCATGAACATCTGGAGGACCACAGGTTGACTACCACGGCTATAGTGTTTTCAGGGCAAGTGACAAACAGGTGGCTGGCCATCTCTTTCCTCTGCATGTCAACCCCTGGAATTCCAGAGTCTCCCATCCAAGTACCAACCAGGGCTGATGCTGCTTAGCTTTAGAGTTCTGTCAAGAACAGGCTAGCCTGGGCCATCCTATGTCCAGATTACAGTAAAGCCAGTCTGGGGCAAACAGGATTGTAAATAGTAGGGTTACTAAATAGTAGGGTTACTGAAATTGATTCAATAATGCAGCTTAGGTGATCCTAAACTGATGGCTGAGGTCATTGAAGATTGGTTGTGTATTTTCAAAAGACTGAGGATCTCCTTCCCTTGAAAACTGAAATCATGTGGGTAGCTTCAGCTGTAAGACTGTAGGCGCAAGAGATTTTGACGGGGCATTCGGCAGGGTGTCTCAGCATCAGGGCTCCCAGATGGCCTCTTGAACAGGAAGGAAGGTGCTCCCATTTTTACGACTGTACAGCTGAAGATCAGAGAAGCCTGCTCTAGGCCACTATTGATTGCAGCTGAAGCCTTATCCTGGATGTTGCCTGTGAGCCCTATAAAACATGAAATAATCACTTTGATTACATCTATGCCTGTGTAATTCCTTTCTGGCTCATTATGATGTGGAAGTGGATAATGGCACATTTTCCTAAACCCTGCCTGTCTCACGTGTCTTCTCCAGCCACTACCTTTATGCAGAAATTCTTGCAAAATAGGGACCAACCTTACTGCTGCTTTCACACACATTGGGTAATGGATTTAGAGTGCCCTTTAGCAATCCTTTGGACCTGCAAAGCATTGCTAAATTGCATTATCCCAACATGTGAAAGCAGGACTGATTCTGGTAAATTAGCATTCCTTTCATGTCAGTATTTGCGTTTGCTCCTCTTCCAATTAATATATTATTTTCCCCTTTCACAGTATTGAGGTAGTGTTTGTGCAAGTAGAGGGAACCCCTCTTCAGTTTAGATCTCCTTTCCTTAGAATCATAAAGTTGGAAGGGACCTCCAGGGTCATCTTGTCCAACCCCCTGCAGAATGCAGGAAATTCACAACTGCCTGCCCACCCACAGTGACCCCAAATCCATGTCCAGGTGATGCCCCCCCCCAAAAAAAACAGAAAAATCTCCTAAACTTAATCTCCTAATCTTAATCTCCTAATCACTGGATATTAATTTGTAATGATTTATTAGAAAACTTACAGGCTTCCTCTCCAGAGGGTCCTTTGAAGTGGCTTATGAATCAAAAACAGTATAATAATCCATACAATCAATAAATTTAAATACAAATGATAGAAGTAGATTATATTTTTACTAGTTTCAAAGCCCCTTTATAAAAAGGGGTTTTGAAAGGCGCGTGAGTCCGGCAGGGAGGGAACCCCCAGCAGTCGCGCGAAGCGCGGCTGCTGGGGGTTCCCTCCCTGCCGGACTCACGCGCCAGTCCCCGGAGCTGCCCCGTTAAACATTTCCTTGGCAAGAGGGCTTTGGAGACTCCGCGGCCGGGCTCCCCCTGCGGCCTGCGCGCTCGGGCGCTTCCGCGACCGTCTTCGGGTGTTTCCGGTGAGCGGGGGGTGCTCTGCGTGGCGGCAATGCATGGCCGCCTGGGGGGGGCTCCGGCGGGGCTCTCTTGGCGTCCTTACCTGGGGCGCGCGCCAAGCACGTGCTTGGCGGCGAGGAGGCGGCGGCGGCGGTGGGGGCCGGAGGGCCGGGGCAGCGCGGGGATTTGCTTGGCGAGGGGGCGGCTGGAGGGGGAGGATGCGGGAGGGCTGGCGGGGCGGGCGAGTGGGAGGGCCCTGCGCGTGCTCGCCGCTCCCTCCAGCGCCGGCCGCTCTTCCGAGGCCGCCCCGGGCAATCTCCGCCTCCTTCCTGCAGAAGAAGCGCAGCTGCTCCTCTTTGCTGCGCGCCGCCTCTCTCTCTGTGTCTCCGGGCAGGCAAGCGAGCCGAGCCGTCGGGGCCGCCGCTTCTCCTCCTCCTCCGCCGCCTTCCCTCTCCCTGGCGCGCTCCCTCCCTCCCTTTCTCGGCCTCCGGCTCTCTCTCGCGCGCGTTCTGCGGGCCCCGCCGCAGGGAGACTCCAGGCGACGCCGCTTTGCCGCCCGCCCGCCCTCCTTCCTTCGCTCCCTCCTTCTCGGCTGCCTGTTTTTTTCCGGAGTGCGGGCGGGCTCCAGCCATCTGGCCCTTGCCTGCCTTGGCACGCCGCGGGCGGACGGCGGGACGGTGAGCGGGGGGTGCTCTGCGTGGCGGCAATGCATGGCCGCCTGGGGGGGGCATCTTCGCCCGCGCCCACCTTTGCAGGGAGGGGTGGCAGGGGGGGCTCCAAGTCCACGGGCTGTTCAGCTTGGGTGGGATCCTACAGCATGCCAAGCCGGGAGGAACTGCGAGCCGCGCTGTGCGCGGCTCGCAGTTCCTGGAGCTGGGAATCGGAGGGGCCAATCGGCAGGCGCGAAGCGCCTGCCGATTGGTCCCTCCGATTGTCTGTCGTGAGGAAGGGTCCAATCCGGACCCTTCCTCATCACGGACTAATCCCACCTCTACCCCCCTTACCGAATTATATAGTCCGTGGCGCCCGTGGCGCCACGGGCGGTTTAAAGATGGTTTGTATTTATGACAATAGTCGTAAACTAGCCCTTGCTTTGCTGCAAAGAGATTACTGTAAACTGCAAAGCGTCATTTGTTTTCTTATTTCGGCTTTAAACTTGCTTTATAAAGGCCTTATCCATGAAACAGTGACTTGGATCCAAAGGTTGCTTTCTGCTGCTGGGAACAGCTTCTGACACGGAGCAGATCCGTGCTATCATTAACTGAGCTCTCGGGAACGCTTTGGGAGGGCAGGAAGAGAAATGGGCGGACGTTCTGGCAAGCTCTTGGCCTGAGCCGGATACCGCCAACATTAGAACGTTGTACGCTCCCCTAACGTTGCGTCAATAAAAACAAACTGCAAGCCGGATCACCGGAACCACCGCAGTGGTCCCCATATTGATTCGTTGGCTCGTATCCTGCTCCCAGCAAAGTCTGGAGCCTTCTTCTGTTGAATTCCTTCTGCACTGGAGGAAGAGCCACTTTCTTCAGAGGGAAGCTCCACAGACCGGAGGAAGTTCTTGTGCTTTCCTGAGCTAAGTGTTTCAGTGCAATCGATTTTTTTTAAACAGTTATTAACTGCCTCAAGCAGGGCTTGGGGGAAGCTGCATAGAAATGCTCTAGGTTAGGGGTAGTCAAACTGCGGCCCTCCAGATGTCCATGGACTACAATTCCCATGAGCCCCTGCCAGCATTCGCTGGCAGGGGGCTCCTGGGAATTGTAGTCCATGGACATCTGGAGGGCCGCAGTTTGACTAACCCTGCTCTAGGTAAATAAATCATAAAGAACGAGGTGTTTTCTGTGTTACTGAACTGGCCTGGCCCTCCTCTCTAAGCAAGGCTATTCTCCTGGGCATCAGCTGAGCTGCAGAAGCCTCTGGTCCAGGCATTCCCTGTGGATCTTAGCATATCGTTGGGGTGGTAGATTATACTGCCACTGTAATTTGCAGGTCCATGTGAAGTCACCTTGTATGAATCAGATGTTGGTCATAGAATCGTAGCACCATCGAGTTGCAAGGGACCTACCTACAGGGTCATCTCGCCCAACCCCCTGCACAATGCAGGAACTCACAACTACCTGGCCAGCCACAGTGTCCCCAGTTTCATTCTGAGATGATGCCCCCCCCTCACCCAAAACCAGAATCCTTGGCCAGTCTGGTCTATTGAGGTCAATTGATCACCAATAGGCTGGATTTCTGCAACTCGCTCTCTGTGGTCCTACTCTTAGCCCTGACCCAGAAGCTGCAACAGCAGCCAGGGTTCTCACAGGAACACCTTGGCAGGCTCACATCCGGCCCATGCTCAAACAGCAGCACTGGTTACCAGTTGAATACCAGATCAGGCTTAAGGTCCTAGAAACCAGCTTCAAGGCCATACTTGGTCTGGATCCTGAGTACCCGAGGGACCGCCTCTCTACCTATGCCCCCTGGAGAGCACAACGCTGGTGATCCCTGGCCCTAGGGAGGCTTGCTGATCTCTAACACAGCCAGGGCTTTTCCTGTTGTGGCCTCCACCTGCTGGAATGAGCTCCCAGAAGAGATCAGGGCCCTGTTGGAGTTTTAAAAAATTCCGCAGGGCCTGCAAAATGGAGCTCTTCCACCAAGCTTTCAGTCAAGGCCAGTGAAGCAACTTCACCCATCCAGAGCCCAGAGGGCCCTCCCACCATCAAATGTCCCGCTGATGGATGACCTTAAATCATAGCATAGCATAGTTATAAAGTTATAATGTTCTCATACCAAATGTTAAATATTCTATTGTTACGAATTCTAGTGTTTGAAATATCATATGTTCTCAACGACTACATACCTTCATTGTAAACCACCCTGAGCCGCAAGGGAGTGTGGTATATAAGTATAATAAAACTAGATTTTAAGCCCATTTTATATTAGAATAAAATGGGCGCTAGCTACTGTCCCTGGGGACAGCGCTTGGTGGCTGGCAAGGGTGGGAGAAGATGGCAAAGGCTCCTGCGCGCCCGGGAAGGGCGCAGGGCGGCTCGGCCGCCCTGCGCCCTCCCCGGGCGCGCAGAAGCCATTCTCCCCTCCCAGCCCCCCAACTGCAAAGGCTTCTGCGCGCCCGGGAAGGGCGCAGGGCGGCTCGGCCGCCCTGCGCCCGCCCCGGGCGCGCAGAAGCCATTCTCCCCTCCCAGCCCCCCAACTGCAAAGGATTCTGCGCGCCCGGGAAGGGCGCAGGGCGGCTCGGCCGCCCTGCGCCCGCCCCGGGCGCGCAGAAGCCATTCTCCCCTCCCAGCCCCCCAACTGCAAAGGCTTCTGCGCGCCCGGGAAGGGCGCAGGGCGGCTCGGCCGCCCTGCGCCCGCCCCGGGCGCGCAGAAGCCATTCTCCCCTCCCAGCCCCCCAACTGCAAAGGCTTCTGCGCGCCCGGGAAGGGCGCAGGGCGGCTCGGCCGCCCTGCGTTCTCCCCGGGCGCGCAGAAGCCATTCTCCCCTCCTACCCCCCCAGCGGCAAAGGCTTCTGAGCGCCCGGGAACGGCGCAGGGCAGCTCAGCAAGCCGCCCTGCGCCGTCCCCGGGCCCGCAGAATCCTTTGTACTCCCCCAGTTGGGGGAAGGCACAGGGAGCCGCAGGCCTACCTTCCCTTTCGGTGGCCAGTAGAGTAATGGCCGCCGTGCAGGGAAGGGTAGCCCTCGTCGGGGATGGGGCGGGTTGGGAGGCGCTTCGCGCCTCCCTATTGGCTGTAGTCCAGGCAAACAGCCAATCAGCAGCCGCGTTGTGCGCGGCTGCTGATTGACAGTTTGGGGCTGGACTGACAAGCGGAGCGCCCAATCGGGAGGCGCTTCGCGCCTCCCGATTGGGCCCTCCGCTTGTCAGTCCAGGGGAAGGGGCCTATTGGCACCCTTCCTCATCCCGGACAGGGCCCGCCCTCGGGGCCCTTACTGTTTTATTTCTTCCGCTCCGCTAGGAGCGGTTAAAGATGAAAAATACAGTAATATAAAAACAAAAATAAATACATTATTGTTTACTCTGGCTGGCAGCAGTTCTCCAAGGTCTGAGATGGAGGTCCCTCATATCAGCCACTCCATGGACCTTTTAACTAGGAAGTGCCAGGAATTGAACCCGGGTCCTTCGGCAGGCCGAACAGATGTTCTACCACTGAACCACAGCTCCCTCCCCAACCGGACTGTGGCATGAGCTAGCTAGAACAGGGGTAGTCAACCTGTGGTCCTCCAGATGTCCATGGACTACAATTCCCAGGAGCCCCTGCCACGGCTTGCTGGCAGGGGCTCTTGTAGTCCATGGGCATCTGGAGGACCACAGGTTGACTACCCCTGAGCTAGAAGAACGAATCTTTCAGCTTCATTGCTTTGTAGCATTGCTGTTGTGGCTCCCTATTTAAGAAAACAAGCCACAGCCTGCAGCACCTTTTATCTAGCCAGAGGGCATCCATGGATACAGCAGGCCAGTTCTGTAACGGAAATGATACCAAAGGCCTTTCTGAAACAATTAAGCAGGAGCAAATGTCGTAACAGCAAAATAGATTTGTCCCCCTTGCATTGACTTTGGCAGGAATAGGCAAGCATTTCAGTCTGCATTAAAGCCAAACATCTGCTGACACATTTGCCTTGCGTCGTTTGTGGCCAACATGGCAATAACCATCTCTTCTGCCAAAATTAAGACACTGCCTGTTTGCAGAACGTACAGTCTGCCTGCAAGCAAACTGAAAGACCCAGACTTTGCAGCATGCAGGGGGTCGATGCTGTTGGTGCCTTAGTGGGCTCTTTACAGCCTAAGTCTGCATGCCCACAAAAGCTTCTACCTTGAATAAAACTTTGTCAGGCGTAAAAGTGCCACAGGACTCAAACGTCGTTCTACCAGTTTTCCCAGAGGTGTTATCTGTGTTTCCAGTTTCATCTGTTTTAATAAGGGTTTTGAAACTTGGTGGTTTTCTCTTGAAAGATAATACACTGCCATCTCCAAAGATCAGCAAGGAAAGCTTAATAGAGCACTGAAGAAATAATCTAAAGGCGTCACCTTGTGGTTGAAAATATGGCTTTGCCTGGGGTGCTGCAACTTCATTCGGAGATATCCATAAAAGGATCTAGCCTTGCATAGCCAGGATAAAATCTCCAAGGGAAGGCCTCTTTGGAGTTTAGATCTCATGGATCTAAATGTATGTTCTCCTGACCTTTTTTGTGGGTTAGGTACATTTATTTTTATTTTTATTTAT
The DNA here is from genome assembly GCF_049243985.1 of Paroedura picta. Classification (NCBI taxonomy): domain Eukaryota; kingdom Metazoa; phylum Chordata; class Lepidosauria; order Squamata; family Gekkonidae; genus Paroedura; species Paroedura picta. Next base: position 27,664,718 of record NC_135369.1, on the reverse strand, counting down.
TTTTTGGACTTATAACCCACCACTCTTGAAACCAGCTCGCGGCGGGTAACAACAATAAAACCCCATTAAAACCCCAATTGGCAATATTGCAACCCCAGACTGATGGCAAAACTTCTTATGGGGAAAGACCTTATGAGGATGGCGTAGGGAGAGACCAACCTGCGTCAAGATGTCCAACGCCAATATCAAGGGGGACCCGTACCACCTTCTCTAGCATTGGCCCTGACCATATACCTGGCGGAAGAGCTCCGTTTCACAGTCCCTACGGAAAGCGGAAAGGTCTCCGAGGACCCACAGCTCCTCCCGGAGCTCATTCCACCAGGTAGGGGCCAGGACTGAAAAGGCCCTGGCCCCCTGGGTTGAGGCCAGGCAAACATCCCAGGGGCCAGGAATAACCAGCAGATTAGTACCAGCCAAGCGCAGAGCTCTGCAAGGGACCTAGGTTGAGAGATGGTCCCTCGGATTCTCATGCACCTGATCTGTTGGAGTGCCTTGGAGGGAGCATAGCTCAGAGGTAGAGCATCAGCTTTGCCATGCAAAAGGCCCCTGATCCAGCCATTGGCATCTCCAGCTAAAGGGATCAGGCAAGAGGCGATACGAAGGACTGGAAACCCTGGAGAGCCACTGCCAAATGGCCCTGATGGGCCGCTTCATACATGTCTCCAAAAAGTCACCTCAGGCTGCTTCTTAACTTCAGAGCAGCTGTGTACAGAGGAAGATGGCGGATAGATTTTGCTTGAAGGAATGTCGGCGTTTCTGGCGGAGTAGTAACCTGCCCTTTCTTCCCTTAGGTTGTGCACTCACAGTGACCCTCCCCATGAGCCTGCATAATTACTACAAGTAAGTGCTTTCCAAAATCAAGGGTCGGAGCTTGAGATGAACCATAGCACTGCCTGGCCCATCCGGAGCACTTGTGTGAAAGTTACCGTGGTTTAGAATCAAGGAGCTTTCCCTGAGTTAAGGCGGGGAAGATTGGCTGCCCATTTCTCCATTCTGTTTGATGAGCAAAGCAAAATGCCCCTTTGGGAGGCACAGCTGTCTGTCTGCTGCAGTTGTAAAAATTCAGGGGGGAGGGGGTTAGGCCTGCCTTTGCTAACACTCCTGGACTGCTGTTTTCAGCCCATTTTGATGACGGATCTCCATCCTGGCTGAGGCATTTTGGGGCACACGTGTCCAGGGGGTTGGAGATTTGTACTTGGTGCATGGAAAGCACATGCTCTGCTGCTGTTCTCTATCTCCTCCCCCAAATTTCCCATCTTCCCAGGGACACAAAGAAGCACTGGACAGTTCTAGGCTTGGTGATACAGAGCTCTGTTTCCCATTCCAAGCGTGGGGACACCTAAAAAGTGACTAGGGCGGTGGGGGAAGGCCTTGGCTTCTCTGTGGGGTAGTTCTCTTTGCTCCTGCCTGAATGCTTCAGGGCCTGCCTGGGAGAGCAGCAGAGATCTGATAGAGGTGGGGTATATAATTAGAAGAAAGGAAAGGGTGCTGTATTTCTATCATTCCGAGCTTCAATGCAGCTGCCTTGTTAGTTTGTTTTTTAAGAAATACTCGCCCTCCCATTGACCGTTTATGCACTGGGAACTTCACTGCCCCAGCTCCCGTGCAGGAGCGCAAATCAGGGGCGGATGAGGCACACCAGGCCAAATGCTCCCCCATGTGGGTGCAGGAAGAGGTGGGGCAACCTGCCACAACTAAAACTCCAGCCTGCAGCCCAGCACGAAACCTCCAGTGCATAAACGGTCATTGTCAGGAAAGTAAAGCATCTTTTCCCAAAAGCTTCCTGATAACATCTTTTCTAAGAGCTGCAAGCAAATTGGTAATAAATGCTGCAGAGGGGGGTCCAGCACTAGAAAGGCCTCATTCCCCATCCTTGTCAGCATCTCCTAACTGGTAAAGACATAGGGATTATGAGCGAAGGCCTCTGATCTTCTCTAGATGCTGCATTTCCAAGCTGTCTTTAGGATTCCCTCAAATCGTTGCTTCCTGCTAGTGCTAAACATTCTCCGCTTCTCACTAATGATGCCAGTTTCTACCCCTTCTTGCTTTTCAGAGCCTACTCAAACAAAACGTTGAAGCACGACTCCTTTTATGAGGCGATGCTGCCTTTCTTCTCGCCAGTGCTGCTCTTCGTCATGTGCACCCTCTGGATCTTCCAGTCGCCGTCGGACATTCTAGAGGCCCACCCTCGACTCTTTTATTTCATGGTCGGGACGGCGTTTGCTAATATCTCGGTAAATCTCCCCTCCCCGCCGTGTGCCGCCCATGTTAAAACCAACCTGCAGGGGCAAATGGCGTTCATCAAAATAGGGCGAATGCCTTGGTTGAGTGTCCAGTTCAAGTGGTGGGGCCAGGAGGGAAAAGGCTGCATCCGAGGATAAAAACGCCCTGCCTAGAGGTGATGGAAAGGACCCTGCACAAGTCAGGCATTTCCGACCTAGGTGTCGCGTTTGCATCCGAGATCACACCTGTTCGTGCTAGCATGTGCCCCACAAGTCTGGGAGATTCTAAGAAATTCAGCACTGAGAATTGGCCGTTTCAGCCCTTTAAGGCTGGGGGTCGGCATCCAGAATGCATGGCTGTCATCAGAAGCTCGGCTTTCCAAAGTGGGCTCATTAGGGCTTCTGGTGGACGGCAGTTTGGGTTCTCCAGATGAAGTCGATTCTACCATCAGACCATGGACCTGCCAAAGGCGGAATTGTCTTTTCCAGGGGTGGGCAAACTGTGGCCCTCCAGATGTCCATGGACTACTACAAGCAACCGCTGGCGGGGGCTCATGGGAATTCATGGACATCTGGAGGGCCACAGTTTGCCCACCCGTGGTCTATTCTGATGGTGCAGGGTCTTCGAGAAAGCTCATTCATGTTGCTACCACCTGGCCCTTTTCTCTGGAGGCCTGAAGGGTTGCTCTGTGGCTGAATAGCAGAGCATCTGCTTCGCATGCAGGAAGTCCCAGGTTCCAGCTTTGGCATCTCTATTATAAAGAATCAGGGAGGAGTTGATATGAAAGACCTGGACTGGCTGCCGGCCTGAGTAGGCAATACTGACCTTAATAGATCTCTGGTTTGATTTTGTTTAAGCTTCACTGGCTCATGTGCATGGTTCATTCTGGAACCTTTGCTTTGCCAAGGAAGTGCTCCTGACCACTGAGACATTTCTCCATTCTCTTTTAAGGGGGGGGGGGAGTTTAGCCAAGTGTGTGGATGATAGGCCTGTCAACAGTTATGAGCCCTGATGGCTTTGTGGAATCTCCATATTCAGAAGCAGTACTGTTCTGGATAGCAGTTGATGAGGAGTCAAGAAAGGGAGAGAAAGCTGTTCGCTTTCGTGCCCAGCTTGAGGCCTGGCTGGAGGAATTTGGTCTCTTTGGGAAATGAGATGCTTGACATGTAACACCACCTCGATCTGTGCCATCAACGCTGTTCCACTGTCTTTTCTGTCTTGCACTTTCATAGCCAAGTCATAGCCAACTTATTTTATTTATTATGGGGTTTATATTCCGCCCTGTTTTCGGAAAACTGGTATGGCTACGGATGAACAGGGGTGGGTTTATCATAACCTGCCTCTGTGTGGCCGCCCTGGGCTTCCTGGTCGCCCATTCAGGTAAAATCCCACTAGGGCTGACCCTGATTTGCTTCTGAGGAAATCAGGCTAGCCTGCGCCATCCCAGCCAAGACGGCACTGCCAGAATTAGAGAAAATCCAGATTTCCTGGGTATACGACTGTAGAATGAATGAAACTGCCTGGTTCCAAGTTCATGCCTCTGGATTCATTGTTGGACTGGCAGTGGCTGTGCGGGGGGGAGGGGGGTCTTCCCCAAAATCTGTAGATGAGTCTTTCTCAACTGGAGTTTCGCAGCCAATGAGAGGCCTGGAGGGGGTGAGGCCCCAGGTGGTCCTGTCCACAGCTCTGCTTCCCAGCCATATTCTGCACAGTCGCACCACTTCAGGGGTTTTTCAAAGCCTGAAGAATGTTTCAGGGGTTTCTCAACAGAAAAAAGGGTGAGAAAGGCTGCTGTAGATGATCAGGAGATGCCAGAGATTGATCTTGGGTACCTTCTGCATGTTAACTTCAGCAGTTCTGCAGAGCCTGTAAAACAGAGTTGCTCTGTCAGGCCTGTGGCTGAGGCCCTGAATTCATATCAGGCATCCAAATCCACCTAATTAAATTCCATTTGAGGGTTTATATTTATATTTATTTATTTTGACCTGTCCTCCCCCCCCCCCTTTTTTTTTTCTTGATAAAGATGTGGCTTTGGGCAAATCAGTTTTTGAGTTTAAAATTGTTTTTTAATTTGATATTTTTAAATTTCAAATTTGGGAAATTTTAAATTGTATGTTTTGAATGAGGCACTCTGCCCTGGGCCTCTAGGAAATGGTAGGCTATGAATGTAAAATAAATAAATGAACAAGCAAAGTCTTCTCCTACTGGGTTTTTGCCCTCTTGGATAGCTGATAACCGTGATTCCAAATAGGCCCGTGCCTATAGATGAACCTGTCTTAACTGCATGGTAGAATTTGGATTCCTTTGGTATTTTCATCCCTGGGAGCATTGCCTTTATTCATGACAAAAATGGTGACTGACAACGAGTCCGCCTTTGGGCTAAATTCTGTGAACTTAAGCAGATTGTGAGTGGATGGGCAGAAGGGATTGTGTCTGAGCTGGGCTCTTGTGACCCTTTCTTGCATGCCCAGGGAAATGCTGATTGTCACTTCGGAGTCAAAAGGTGAATTTCCTCCAGGCCTGAGTGGCCAGGGATTCTGGGTGTTTGGGGGGGAGGGGGCATCATCTGGGCATGAAATTGGGGTTACCGTGGGTGGGCAGGTAGTTGTGAATTTCCTGCATTCTGCAGGGGGTTGGACTAGATCAGAGGTAGTCAACCTGTGGTCTTCCAGATGTTCATGGACTACAATTCCCATGAGCCCCTGCCAGCATTTGCTCATGGGAATTGTAGTCCATGAACGTCTGGAGGACCACAGGTTGACTACCCCTGGACTAGATAACCCTGGAGGTCCCTTCCAACTCTATGATTCTGCATTGGCTTTCAGTGTTTTCTTTTCCGTCCTTTCCAGTGTCGTCTGATTGTCTGCCAGATGAGCAGCACCCGCTGCCAGCCTCTGAACTGGATGCTCCTGCCACTCGCCCTGGTCATCCTGATCATCATGGCCGGGCTAGTACCACAGTACGAAACCCTCCTCCTCTACTTGCTCACTGTCGTCATCACCCTAGCGCACATCCACTATGGAGTCAGCGTGGTAAGTTGGTTTTCACAACATTCACCCACATGGTACTCAGCAGCCATCCAGACTGTCTCCCTTCCCCCCCCCCCCCCCACTTTCAGGCTGATGGATCCTCTGCATTTTCTCGCTCTCCAACAGGTGAACCAACTGAGCAAGCATTTCAACATCCGGCCCTTCTCTTTACGGAAGCCCAACTCGGATTGACTAGACATGGAGGAGGCAGCAGAAGAGGAGAAAGTCAGCCTGCAGTCTGCAGAGGTGCTGTAAATTCAGCCGCCTGTGTAAATAGTCTTCAGCCATCACCATGGAACTAAAATTGACCCAGTTTGGAAGGTCATGGGAAGGGGGTAGAGAACTCAAGAGAGACTGGCAGTAGAGGCCGTTCTTTCCCTGCCCCTTCCATCATGCTACATGAGGAGAAAGAAGCTTCACAGTCTGCATTAGACCAGCAGAATATGCCCCAGGCAACCTGAAGCCCAGGCATATAGGAGCAGTTTCACCTTGAGGAATCCCAAAACAAAAACTAGGCACTAACATTGGCTCAGGAGCCACAGGGCTGCCACAGGACATCCACAGGCAGTGCTGAAGATGTGGCTTCTTGTAATCAAGGGATGAAGGGGTGGACTTCTCCACAGATTCGGTTGTGCCAAGAGGCTTTTGTAGAAAATCCACTGTAGAAGAGGCTTGATGAAAGTAGTTTGGTTGAAGCATGATTCATATACAGAAAGTCCCCCCCCCCCCTGCACACATTCACCATTCTTCCCTTCACCTACTGCCATCGTGGCCCTGCAGATACTGATGTTGCAGAATGCTGTAAACTCCGATGTATCTGGAAGGGTTGCCATCCCACCAGATGCGAGTAAACACACTTGGAGCGCAAGGTACTTCGGTGAAGTAGTCAGATCCTCCGACATTGTTTACAGCAAGGTTTTTTGTTTTGTTTATGGTGTGTGCTGTTAACTATCTTGTGATAATGTGTACACTCACAACTACAATATTGCGATATTGGGAGACTGTTTGGGCAGGCACATTAAGTGTACGTACACAAACCTTCCTGGTACTGTGTTGTTCTAGTACGGGGAGAGGAGACGATTAATTTGTGTCCTCTTTTCTTGGGGGACGGGATAGAAAAAATGCAAAAGAGAAACTCATTTCAGAACCCATCTTTAGGAGACCCCCCTCTAACCCCATGGCTTTTTTCTGTTTCTCCCAACGGGCAATGTTGTGTTCAACCATTTCTTAATCCTGTCGACAACTGAAGTGGTGGTGAAGATTCAAGTGCTGATTTTTCTTTCTCTTCTGTTACTTTATTTAATAGAGAATAGTTTATTTTTATTTTATTATTGTGCTTGTATGAAGGGTGCAGCCTAAACCCAAGTTCCTTGGAAAGGCCTCACCTGGAAGAAATGAAGCGCAGAAGCGGAGGATGCTCATAATATATAATTTGCAGCAGGGTAAAAGTTTCACATTCTGAAACAAAAGCAGCATCCAGCTTGGAATACCCTTCTTGTGTGGGCGAGATATATTTCTATAGGAAAAAAACAACAATTGTGAAATTGCTATTTAACTTTTTTTTCTTTTGTAAACTTGAATCATTATGTCAAGCAAGGAGTTAAGCTGCGTAAAACCCAGGAAACCATTCTTAGCTCACTTTTCTTTTCTTTTTTCTGTATATAGATTTTTTAAAAATTAAGTTTGGCCACAGATTCTGTTTGTAATGTTTAATGTGCAAGAGAAGAGCAGATTCTGATAATTACTGGTACAATTTGCAAAAAAAAAAAAAAAAGGAGCCAGGGCAAGGAGAAAGAGGCATGGATGACGAAACATATTCTGATTTTGCTTGTATCGTGAATGTGGAGGTGAGAAAAGGGATTTCCTTCCCCTTTCTCACTGGATTTGGCACAGGAAAAGTAGTGTACAGAGAGAACTAGATGTGTTTGAACAGCTGTCAATTGCACCTTGAAGAAAATATAGTTAAAATCTTCTAGAGCCGTATTGCCCAGCTCTGGAGGCTGGAACATGGCTTTTGTGTGTGCATGTGTATTTGTGTGTTGAATCATTGCAGGAATGCTTGGTCCCCTTTCTCTTGCTTTTGAAGCAGGGCTTGTCTAACTGGTGGTTCCAGGGCAGCATTCTGGAGGCTGCTGCCTTGTACAGAACCTCTGGATAGAAAATTGGCTTTTCACGGAAGCCAGAGGTTCAATAGGAAGGAGTGTATCACCTGCATGCAAAACCCTGACTTGATGATGTTGTACGTAAATTCTTCCCTCAGTGACTGCCTGGAAGCATAGCCCATTATTACCCAGGCTCAAGTTGCGCATGCCCATTGATGCGCCAGGACAAGGTTCAACTTGACAACGTTACTGTGCTGAAGTTCCTGGCTTATCCTTCCATCTTAACCCCTGGTTCTACTTTTCTGCCTGTCTGAGTTTCTCAATAATAAGGAAATTGGTGCCTTAAATGCCTTGCCTCGAGCTGAGGAAAGAAGTCAGCTGTCTTAAAAAAAACATTTTTTTTAACTTGCTGTCCAAGCTAAAGGCGTAAGGATAGTATCTTCTGATGTGAAAATAGGGAGGATGAATTTCATTTGTGCTGGTTTTGTCTTAATTGTAGTAACATTGAAAGCATTATTGCAGATTTAATGGGAATCAAATGCACCAGGGTTTTTTTTGTCTCTAGTGTTTGTAACAAGTGTGCGTGTGCGTGTGTGCACGCGTGTGTGCGCGTGTTGTAAGTATTCTTAAAATAAAGGTATTGCGTACAGCAGGGGGTGACTGTGCGTTCTGCCCCTCTGCCCCCTGCACCCACAGGAATTTGCAAAAGTCCGAAAGATGTTCTGAGTCTTCTCTGCTTCCTGGATTCCCTCTGTAAGTGGCATTTTTCTCTCTCTGTGAGGCTGAGGCCCATATTTTGCTCCATCTGGTGCTCCCTTTCCTCACCATTTGCAGCAACTGCTCCATCCTGCAGCTTTTTTTTTTTTTTTTTGTGGTTTCATGCACTGCCCCCTCAAGAGCTGCTTTGACTCTCAGGGCCCTCCTCCAAAATGGTTCTCGAAGACAGTGGTCTCCGGGCAGAAGGCCAGCTGCAGGGCAGATGCCTCATCAGCATCCTGCAGGATCCTAGCTGTGGAGCCAGAGCTGGGACTAGGAATGTGCTCCAGTGAAGCTTGCAGAGGAGTGAGAGGCCTGACCTAGTCCAGAAAGTTTCTGCAGCATGCAATTCCCACTTCTGACTTGGAGGTAAGAACTGCATAAGGAACGGCCAGCTACGCTTAGTCAGCTGGCCTACAAACCTGGTCGCTTCTTAGTTGGTGCCTTCTTTGTTGGTGCCCTCACTTGTAGAGTGGAGCCTGATCGTGTGGATCAGGTTGTTCTGGGGCTGGAGGCACGTTCTCCCATTAGGAAATGCAGGCATTTCAGGCTTTGGCTTCCGCCTGTATAGCAAGAGGTTACACTTGGCCTCCCTCTGAAGCTGGATGTATCATGGGAAAGAGGTGCTTCTCTGTGTTCTAGCAAGGACCACAGAGGTTGCTTCTTGGGAGAGCCGCCATGCTGAAAAGGTTTCATTGCTGGTTGGAAGTCCTTTTCTCTGCGCAGGAAAGAGACCTTGTCTTGCTTGCATTCTGAGTAAGCCCTGTCAGGAAGCAGGTGTCAGCTCACTCGCAAATTCTGGATTTTCCTTGTTTTTTGTGGGAGAGGGTCTTTTCTTTGTCTTGGCTTTTTTGAAAAGCTTATTTGCAGATCATTGCCTGAAAGACGGACTCGTTTTCCAACCGAGCGTACTTGGAAGAGCCAAATCTGGCTCATGTCCCTTCCCTTCCCCCCTGGGAGAAATGTACATCTGAGCCCTGATTTAGAATTTGGCTTTTCCAGTGCTCCCTCGGTCTTTTGTTCTTTCTGCCTGGAGGGGCTTACCACAGTCTTAAGGCAAAGGATTCTCTAATTTGTATTTTGCAAGTCTGCCAGGCTTTGACTGGCTGCATCCATACAAACTGACTGTACAGATTATTATTAGGGGAAGAAAACTACTATAGGAAGTGTGCGGGGGTGGGGGTGGGGGGGCTCCCAGCTCTCCACACTTCTCGTCTGGAGTCATACCTGTCTTATACATGTATTATTGGGAGGTTTGACTGTCTTACAATGGGCTTGGATTCTGATCTATGAAATGATATTACTGGTAAATATTTATTGTATTAAAAAAAACAAAAACCTTACATTGAAAATAAACTACAATAAAAAATTTTCCAAGCTTTTTAAATATCTCTCTTCTGGCCTCTGAAGGTGTTTCTGTTGAATTCGTAAAGCAACTGCTTTGAAGGGTAAAGCCGGAGTGGCACATGGCATAGGTGAGCCTATACAGCTGGAGAAGAATGGAGAAATATCGCCAAGAACAGGCTGAGTTTCTAGGGGTTGAGGAGGGTAGGGATTCCCAATCACGGGTCTGCACCCTTTCGCCTCCTGCCTTAATGGACTCGACCAAAAGCCAGGGTACCAGCCACTTCCATTGCTCCCCTCCTGAGCATGAGTGAGTTCTCTGGGAGGGGGGCAGAGCCTGCACACGTATTCTCACCTTCAGCCACCTCCTGTCTCCCCCAAATACATGGTTAACACACATGGTGATGTCATTTCCTGGGCGGGCGTGTGTTTGTGGCAGGGAGACATGGTGAGCTGACATCACTTCCTGGGCTCCTCGAATCCTGAAAAATTATTTCAGGGGCTCCTCCATGGTCAAAAGCTTGAAAAAGGGTGGCCTAAGGGATAGATAGACATAGGTAGTGTATATGTAGGCTCCTTGGACTTGTTTTTTTATGAGAATTTATATGCTGCCTCTCCTCCTCCTCAGAATGTATTGGTTGAACAAGGAGTGCAGTCAAATTGCACAGTGATTTCAAGTGACCCAGATAACATTTTGGCCGTGGGCCACTACTTATTCTTTATTCCACCGTACTCCATCTCCTGCTCCTAACGGGCAGCTGTAACACAGCAGTGACTCCTGAACACTAGCGGTTCCTTCAAGGAATCTAGATTAGCAACTGCACCTGTTTAGCAGTCAAGACGTAAGCCTTACCAAAGTGCTCCAGTAAATATCCTTCAATTGTGTCATTGATAACCATGGATTTTCCCCTCCGCTTAAATGGGGCCATGCCAAGTGCAAGCCAAAAACATTAGCAAAATGTACACCTGGTAGGCAAGAATGTTAATGGAAAGTGCCATCAAATTGCATCTGATTACCCAGCTGAGTGTTCAAAGCAAGAGATGAGCAGAGGTAGCTTGCCGTTGCCTGCCTCTGCACCATAGCGCTGGACTTCTTGGGTGTTTTCCCATCAAAGTCCTCACCAGGGTTGACCCAGTTTAGCATCTGAGATCTGATGAGATCAGGTTAGCCTGGACTATCCAGATTAGGATTGCATTAAGGTATTTTACATTATTTCAATTGAAGTAGCTCTCAGCACTTTCCTTCATGGGATCATAGAGTTAGAAGGGACCTCCAGGGTTATCTAATCCAACCCCCTACAGAATGCAGGAAATTCACAACTACCTGCCCACCCACAGTGACCCCAATTTCATGTCCAGATGATGCCTCCCCCCAAAAATCCAGCCAATCTGGCCTGGAGGAAATTTGCTTTTTGATCCCATCTGCCTGAGTTCACAGAATCAGGATTTCTGTCAGATGACTGTCTAGCCTCTGCTTTAACACTTCCGAAGAAAGAGAATTCACCACCTCCCAAGGAAACCTGTTCCACTGAGGAACTGCTCTGTCAGGAACTTCTTCTGGATGTTTAGCCAAAAACGCTCTTGAATTAATTTCATCCCACTGGTTCTGGTCCCAACCCCCTGGGGCAACAGAAAACGACTCTGCTCCCTCCTTCATAACATGGTTTTAAAATAATTTGAGAACTTTGATACGCATTACAGTTGCCTCCACATGGAGCTGTTGCTCTCACTTGCCGTCCAAACTGGACTTGGACCATTTTCACATGGTCATCCTCTTTAAAAGTTCCACTGGATTTTTCCTGCTTTGCAACCTTCCCCACACCTGTATTGACACAATTTTTTTTGGAAGGACTGCAATTAAAAAACCTTGGCAGGCAGTATGGACGGGGAGGGTGCATTTTTAAGATACTCCCATATTTTTTCCTTGCCCTACCCCCCTACGGCAGCCACGGACACACCATGCCACAGGAGAACTTTATTAATTGGCCATTGATAGATCACTACAGCACAGTAATATCATAATCTAGTCCAACCATTTATTGTCCTCTAGTGCAGGCGTAGTCAACCTGTGGTCCTCCAGATGTTCATGGACTGCAATTCCCATGAGCTCCTCCCAGCAAACGCAATTGTAGTCCATGAACATCTGGAGGACCACAGGTTGACTACCCCTGCTCTGGTTAACTAACAAGAAGCAGCAGTACTAGATCCACTGCTTGGTAACTTGATTAATGATTTGGAGTTGGGAGTCAGCAGTTGAGTGGCTAAGCCTGCAGATGACATGAAGTTGCTCAAGATGGCGAGAATCAGGGAAGACTGTGAGGCTGGATGATTGGGCATCCAAGTGGCAAATGACGTTCAGCGTGGCAAATGCACAGGTAATGCACATTGAAGCCAAAAATCCTAACTATAAATATACGTTAATAGGGTCACAGCTGGCAGTAACTGAGATCTTGGGAGTCGTGGTAGGTAACTCACTGAAGATGTCGGTGTGTGGCAGCAATAAAAAGGTGCTGGAAATCATTAGGAAGGGAGCTGCAAATAAACCAGCCAGTATCATGATAAAGGTAAAGGTATCCCCTGTGCAAGCACTGGGTCATGTCTGACCCTTGGGGTGATGCCCTCTAGCGTTTTCATGGCAGACTCAATACGGGGTGGTTGGCCAGTGCCTTCCCCAGTCATTACCGTTTACCCCCCCCCCCCCAGCAAGCTGGGTACTCATTTTACTGACCTCGGAAGGATGGAAGGCTGAGTCAACCTTGAGCCAGCTGCTGGGATTGAACTCCCAGCCTCATGGGCAGACAGCTTCAGACAGCATTTCTGCTGCCTTACCACCCTGTGCCACAAGAGGCTCTTAGTATCATGATGCCCCTGAATAAATTGGGAGTACTCTGTACAGTTCTTGCCACTGAATTTCAAAAGCATTTCTATAGTATTGGAAAATATGTAGAAAGGGGCAACTAAACATGGTCAAAGAAATGGAATACCTTCCCTACTGAAGACACTTATCCTGGATAGATATTTATCCTGGATGCTTTAGGCTGATCCTGCATTGAGACTAGATGGCCTGCATGGCCCCTTCCAACTCTATGATTCTGAAAGGTTAGGGTTCTTTGCCTTGGAGAAATGACTGACAGGTCACATGACAGGCTTACAAAATATTCATGGGGTAGAGAAAAGTACTTTTCTCCCTTTCTCCTAATGCAAGAGCTTGTGGGCACTCAAATTAATGAGCAGTAGGTAAATGTTCTTAACTCTGAAGTCTTTGTTCTCTGAAGTCTTGGTTCTCATGTCAGTTTTTAGCCTTTTTGAGCCCTTTGTCTCTGTAACAGAAAGGGCGAAAGACTAACTCTTACAACAGGCAAATGCAAGGAGTACCAGCACCAACTTTTGAAACCTACCAGGGGAGAATGATGTCTCCCAATCCTAGCCTGGAAATGTGGTTTAGAAGGAGGATACCATGATCAATGGTACCAAAAAGCACTGGAAGGTCTACCCTACCCACAGAAATCCTAGATCAGTGGTTCTCAACCTTCCTAATGCCGCAACCCTTTAATACAGTTCCTCATGTTGTGGTGACCCCCAACCATAAAATTATGCAAGTGTTCTTTCACAGAATTTAAACCGAAACTGACCAATGGTGTGAAGATCCATTGTTCATTATTGTATATAAATTTTTGTATATAATTTTTGTATATTGTATATAAATATACATTATTGTATATAAATGTTTTCCCAGGGTTTCTCAGTTCAATTCTGCCTCTTGTCCCACCATGCTGATCTCGCTCTTTTCCGCTGCTCCAGACAGATGAACGCTCTATCTCGATCTACCCCGGCCAAGCTGCTCACCCTCCGCAACCCCTGTGAAAGGGTTGTTCGACCCCCCAAGGGGTCCCGACCCCCAGGTTGAGAACCACTGCCCTAGAGGGACATGAAAGTTCAAACAGGAAAGGCACCTTTTCCAAATCATCAAAACCCATTTTACGCAGCTGTGTGATTATGCATAGCTTCCTCAAACCACACAAGAGTCTCCTTCCTTCCTAGAGAAAATCCCTGTCTCCTGGTGAATGAGGTATTGTTAGATGAGGCCTGAAGTCCAGCAGCTTCCAGCCCCCCCCCACCCCCGCATCCTGTAGTCTTTAATCCTTGCATGATAGCAGCACTTGGATCCACAACTTTGCACATCCTAAGCTGAGCTGCCCACTCTCTCCGAAACTCCTCATTCAGCTGCAGGCAGTTCTGAGTCACTCCCTGTAAAAAGAAAGTGAAAAAACTTTATTCCAAAGTCCCACACTGGCCAAGCATGTTGAGGAACAACTAAAACCAATGGTTGTGTGGGAGCCGGAACCAAGGGTGGCCTCACCAGCCAGTGGAAACTGGAAGCAGCCCCATTTGAGTGTGGAGCTTTGGCCTGGTGTAGCATATTCCTGGCAAATAGATGGGGAAGAAATGGAGATAGTGACAGATTTTATTTTCCTGGGCTCCAAGATCACTGCAGATGGGGACTGCAGCAAAGAAATTAAAAGACGCTTGCTCCTGGGGAGGAAAGCTATGGCAAATCTAGACAGCATCCTAAAAAGCAGAGACGTCACCCTGCCAACAAAAGTGCGTTTAGTCAAGGCTATGGTCTTCCCAGTTGCAATGTATGGCTGCGAAAGTTGGACCATAAGGAAGGCCGAGCGTCAAAGAATTGAGGCTTTTGAACTCTGGTGCTGGAGAAGACTCTTGCGAGTCCCTTGGACTGCAAGGCGAACAAACCGGTCAGTCCTAGAGGAGATCAGCCCTGACTGCTCTTTAGAAGGCCAGATCCTGAAGATGAAACTCAAATACTTTGGCCACCTCATGAGAAGGAAGGACTCCCTGGAGAAGAGCCTAATGCTGGGAGCGATCGAGGGCAAAAGAAGAAGGGGACGACAGAGAATGAGGTGGCTGGATGGAGTCACTGAAGCAGTCGGTGCGAGCTTAAATGGACTCCGGGGAATGGTAGAGGACAGGGAGGCCTGGAGGATCATTGTCCATGGGGTCGCGATGGGTCGGACACGACTTCGCACCTAACAACAACAAGCATATTTAAGGGGGCAGAGTGGTGAGCTGGTAGAATGGCATGTACCATTTCAGATGTGTTTACTTCAGACTTCCCTTCCACTAACAATGGGAGGTGGAAACCTAGCACAGCTTGCAGTTAAGCTAAAACCTTCCACTCTGTGCTAATGTGAGGGTGGGGGGAGTTACAAAAGGGAGTATGAAACGCGTGACTCTCCCCCTGCAGCCTGAAATGGTATAGTCATTTCGACCTCTTATATAGAGACCAGGTCTTTACAAGCAAAAGATTAAGCAAAAGGGGAAGGGTGGGGAAGAAGCCTTGTTTGAAAGTTCTCGGAATTGGGCAAGAGCACAAACTGGCTTGGCAGGTTCTCTGGGGTGCTGCTTTGAGGGTGCCTTCGAAAGCATGCTGGTTTCCAAGCAGGCGGGGCCTTGGAACTGCTCTGGGTTAGTCTCACCTGCGGATGCCACGCTAGTCCGTCACCGGCAAAACAGAAGGTCGCCACAAAGAAGGAACAATGACTAATACTAGAGGCTAGATATCAGGAAAAGGTTTTTTCACAGTCAGAGTCGTTCAGCAGTGGAATAGGCTGCCTAAGGAGGTGGTGAGCTCCCCCTCACTGGCAGTCTTCAAGCAAAGGTTGGATACACACTTTTCTTGGATGTTTTAGGATGCTTTGGGCTGATCCTGCATTGAGCAGGGGGTTGGACTAGATGGCCTGTGTGGCCCCTTCCAACTCTATGATTCTAATAGCCTCAAGCATGATTTCTGGACAACTTTGAGGGATGTTCCTTGGATTTTTTGTTTTTTACTGTAGAAAGGCACTGCTGTCTTTATTCTGTAACCAGCACAAGACAAAAGCATTGCTAGGCATTCTTTAGGACAAACAAAAAGAGCCCCACAGAACTGAGAGCCCCCATCAGAGCCAGTTGGAGGTATCAGGGCAACTTGTGCATGGTGTACTCGTCACCACAGGGGCCTGTGCTGCCCCAGCTGGTCTCCATGTCAAGCCCCTGAGACATAATATTGAGAGGTTGTTGATAATAGCACACAAATTTAGGACATTCCTTTCTCCCCTTGTGGCTGGGCATGAGCCTAGCCCCTGTCGTGTTTCAGGAGTGCCTTGCTTGTGCTGTCCCAAAGGACTGTACCACCCGCCCCCCCAGGGACACTATGATCAACCAATTCCAAGAAATTGGTGATCCCTGGCCCAAAATAAGTATGTCTAGCCTCAATCAGGGCCGGGGCCTTTTCAGTCCTGGCTCCGACCTGATGGAATGAGCTTCTGGAAGAGATAAGGGCCCTGATGGAAGGGTGTCAGTTCCGCAGGGCCTGTAAACAGAGCCACCCCTAAGGGCCCTGACGAAACTGGGTTAGTTTTGCAAGGCATGTAAAATGGAGCTCAACCACCAGGCACCAGGTGTGCTTGGCCCGCAGCTGGGAAGTGTTCCCTCCCTCCCCCTGGTGGCCGGAACGGTTTTCCGGGGCCGAGTGTATTTCCCAGCCCTGAAAAAGCGCTCCCTCCCCCCCCCCCCCCGGCAGCCAGAAGGCTCCCTCACCCCCTCCCTGCCCTGGTGGTGGGCCTCTTACCTGGGGCCCCGCAAGGCAGAAAGTCACAGGGCGTGCCTGGCTCTAGCAGCCAGGCACTTCTGTGAGGCAAGGGGTGAGGGCTTGGTGAGGGAGGGTGGGAGCTGTAGGGGCAGGGCCAATCAGGGTGCAGCTAGCTGCACCCTGAGTGGCCCTATTCCAACTCGGACAGCTGGACCATTCATCCCTGTGTACTGGCGATGGCTGCAGCCAAAGAATGACCTTTCAAAATCCACACAGCCAATCACATGTCCAGTGGCTAATCAGAAGCCTTGCGGTACAAAACCACACCGGGCTCCACCCACCTTCTTAAAACCCTTGTCAACGACCAGGACAGGTCTTGACAGATGCTACGGCACCCACAGGCACTAAGGTGGGGCCCTTGATCTATGCTGTCAGGGGCTCATGGGAACTGTAGTCCATGGACATCTAGAGAGACAGAGTTTGGCCACTCCTGATCTATAGTAAACTCCCTGCCCCTTCCTTGCTCCACTCTACAGTTTTGTTGCTTCGGTCAGGATTACCAGGGTGGCCACAGTAGCTGATGATGCGAGATTGGACCATGGGAGGCCGAGGGCTGAATCTGCACTGCACACACTGATGTCCTTGGGCCGGTCCCTCTCTCACCCTGGTATCCAGTGCAGGATGTTTGTTCGAATAAAATCTTGGAGGGGGAATGAGGTGGACAACTTTGGGGACAACATTGGAGATCAAAGAGGGGTCTACCTGTCTAAATTTTAAAAATTGTGGCATCACTCGGATTTCCCCCACACCCCCATCCCTTTCAAATCAGGGGTGGCCTTGCTTCCCAACCAGTCTAACAGATGTCTGCAGAGCTCGAACTTGATAAGGGAGACTCTCACCATCTGTAATGTCCAGCAAGTCTTCCATTTCCTGCTGAATGCGGAGGCGGAGGATTTCATGCAGCAGCTGCTGGCGTAGTCTCTGTGGCGCTATCCCCATGCGCTCCATCGTCCCCTCCGTCAGCCGCAGCAGGGCCTTGCCAGAGATGGCGTGGTCGCTCGCTGCCTCCAGCAGGGGCCCCCCATGAGCCCCCACGGGTCTGCTGTCCAGCCAGGCACACACCTCCGATACTGTCCACTGGGCCACGGACCGCTTCGTCTGATCATCTTCCGAGCCCTGCAACGCATCCATCTCTTTCGAAGTCCATCTTTCCCTTTGGGTACCATATGTGTTCCGTGCCATGGTGCATATTTGCGTGTCGCTGGACATTACGTTCTTTTTCAGCTACAGCAGTAGTTGCAATTGGAGTGTCCTCTGTGGGCAGGCCGATCCGGGTGCAAATGACTTCTACAGCACAAAAGGCAATCGTGTGTGGATGCAGTGCGAATGGAGGCTCTGCAGCCTTGGGGGTGCCCCATTAGCTCTGCTTGCCCAAGAGTCACACCTGCCTCTGTCCCCTTCTTTGCCCTAAACTCAAAAGCCCTAACCTTGAAGTAGCATTTTTAAACTGCAGGGGGGAAGTATGAGCTAACAAACAAATCAAGAGGAGGTGAAGATGGGAGGTGGTTGACTTTATATTCATCACGGAAGTCTGGAACTAACAAAACATACCTCAGCATTAATTTTTATGAGTCAAACCTCACTTTATGCCTCTGAGGTCATGCTTTCTGACTCATGAAAATGTAAGTAAATTTTGTTAGCCCTTATTAACCTACTGGCTTCCTGTTGTATTTTGTTGCTACAAACAGACTGAAATGGCTACCCCCTTCCTTCCTTCCTTCCTTCCTTCCTTCCTTCCTTCCTTCCTTCCTTCCTTCCTTCCTTCCTTCCTTCCTTCCTTCCTTCCTGACCTTGAATAGTCACATCTCAGCCTAACCTACCTCACAAGGTTGTTGTGAGGATACAACAGAGAAAACTGTAACTCAATTTGGGTGCCCAGTTTAGAGAATGGTCTATAAAGGAAGCAAATAGATAAAATTATGGTCTCCTTCTGAAGCTCTGATACCCTAATTTTCTCTTCTCACTTCAATAAAGCTATCCTGCCCACCCACCCCCATGCTCACACAGGCCAGATTTTCATTATTTGAAAATTCAGTGTAAAAACACTGGTATTTTGTCAACACAGCTACTTTGGTGGGAGAATTTGTGCCAAAATTAGATACAAATTATCACACTGGCAGCACCAGAAGCCACAATCGGTGGCTGCTCAGCTGTGGCCAGCTGTGCATGCGCCCCTGCTGCTGCCATGTGCAGAATCGGCCATGGTTTAATCACTTCATCGTGGCTTGGGGCAGGGGGCGCAAGCCATCTAGTTAGAGTGGCCACAAGTGTAGAATGACACCGCTAACTAGAACACCAACTGGCTTCTTCTGAAGCCTGAGGGTTCTTTCGACTGACATATGAAAACAGACAAGGCATGTTACACAAGTACATCCAGCACATTACACACTCACCATCCAGTAGAGTTTAGTGGTGTTAGAAAAGATCCTTGTCGCCAATATTCTTGTGTTCCCTTTGGCTGGCTGGGCACCCGGAGAGATGAGAGCTCAGGCACAGCTGGCATCCAATCCACCCCCTTGGGATTCATGTGCAGCCTCTGCTCTGAAACAGAAACTCCCAGCCCTCGTGCCGGTCTCCAGGGAAGTGATCTCAGCTCTCTTTCCTTCCCCTGCTCCCCATTGCTCCTCCTCTTCAAGCCTCAACAAGACCCTGGGTTCCTGGCCTGCAGCCAACAAACCCGCACACAGAGATGCAGTGCAAGTGGTAGTGAAGACTAAGACAGAAATCCAAGCACACACACACACACACACACACACACCCCTGACACACTCATTTGCCTAAGCTGATATATCCTTTTGCAGACAAACATCCTGCTGGTTTCACTTAGGCATGCTCTTTCTGTAGGCAAGCCCTGGAACAGGGTGTGTGTGTGTATAAGCAGAATGTGATAAGCCTTCCCTCTCCAACTCTGGTTAAACTTTAGAAGGGGAGGTGCCAGAACTCACATCAGACTCTGAGCTGGAAGCTTTGCCCACATCATACAGGAATGTGGAACAGACTAGGACTACTTTCAGTTGTCAACAGGCTGGTGTGGGTTTTCCAGGTTGTGTGGCCCTGATTGTGTAGTTGCGGTCCCTGATGTTTTGCCAGTAACTATGGCTGGCATCTTCAGAGGTTGTTGTTGTTGTTAGGTGCGAAGTCGTGTCCGACCCATCGCGACCCCATGGACAATGATCCTCCAGGCCTTCCTGTCCTCTACCATTCCCCGGAGTCCATTTAAGTTTGCTCATGGGAATTGTAGTCCATGAACATCTGGAGGACCACAGGTTGACTACCCCTGCTTTATAGTAAAGTCTTTAAAGTCTGCTGTTTCACTCATTTGTTTGTTTGTTTTGGATTTATACCCCGCCTCTCTTGACAAATGTCGCCTCGAGCTGGCTTACAGAATAAAACAATAAAACAGAGGTAGGACGTGGCAAAATGGGAATCTCTCCATGCCAGGATTCCCATCTTGCCCTGTCCTACCTCTGAAGATGCCAGTCAGTTACTGGCAAAATGTCAGGGACTGAAACTACCAGGCCACAGCCACACGGTCTGTAAAATCCACAACAACCAACTTCACTTTGCTTTGCCTCCAAGAACCCAGCATGATTCAGTTCTTAAAATGCACAAAGTAAGGGTTTTGGAGTGGGCATCATGGTATGTCATATTGCAGGGCACATGCCTAAGAGACTGGGGACCCGGCTTTGTGGTCCACAGTTCGTTCTGTGCTGCGGAAAGAATGCAGTTACCCAAATTCCTTATTTGGCGGATTTTCACAACACCATTCTAGGATTCCCGAGGGGCACCCCAAACAGAAGCTGTTGATGAGCAAACCGGAGTTTGGATGCAGCACCAGTAGAGATTGTGTGGCAAGATACGGTTTTCAGAGACAGGGAGGAGTGTGATTTGGGGTGAGATGCAGCTGCTGAAGTTCTTCGTTTTTGGAAATGCCGTGGTATTAGCCACTTCAAAGATGTTGGTGTCAGAACCAGTTTTTGGAGCAGCATATATGACTTCACAAGGCACAGTCATCCAGAGTCTGGACATGTATGCTTTGGATTTCTCAAAGCCCTTCTTGGGGGTCTGGTCCCCCAGCCAGACTTCACACAGTATGGAACCCTTTATAGCAGGGGTAGTCAACCTGTGGTCCTCCAGATGTTCACGGAATAAAATTCCCATGAGCCCCTGCCAGCAAATGCAGGGGCTCATGGGAATTGTAGTCCATGAACATCTGGAGGACCACAGGTTGACTACCCCTGCTTTATAGTACAGTCTCTAAAGTCTGGTGTTTCATTCATTTGTTTGTTTGTTTTGGATTTATACCCCGCCTCTCTTGACAAATGTCGCCTCGAACTGGCTTACAGAATAAAACAATAAAACAGAATAACCCATAAAATCCCATTAAAACATTAAAATAGCATTATCCACAATATCAAACAATTACTGTTGTGGTATAAACTCATGTTCCCCAAACCAACTCCGCTGATCCCAAGCAGGGAACAATACCATGATCCCGCTGGTGTAACTCTGAGTTTTGATCTTCTGTGTTCATGATAGAAACACTTAGGGCCATTTCGCACGGCTTCAAAGTAGCAGAATGGTTGCTATTTGGAAACGCTACTAATTTGCCATAACCCACGACGTCGTAGACAATCTGCAACAATCCTGAAACCAATCAGCAAAAAGCGCTTCGTTGTGGCGCTTTCAGGGGAATCCAGAAAAGTGGATTCACCCTCCGGATAGCGATACACTCCTGCAACCAATCTGCAACAGTAGCGCTAAAGACCTGTGCGTTACCATTGTTGCTGGTTCTTCAAAGTCCCTCCCCCTAGCTCTCTCCTCCAAACTTCCGGCGAAGCGATCGCCATTTTTTTTTCTCCGAGCGAGCGGGGATAAACGCACCGGCGAGCCTCTTTCTGTTTAGAGGCTTCCCTGGCTTCAGTCCTTCACCTTTAGTCACTAAGCACAAACCACTGAAAAGCCCGTTTGCTGAAATAAAGTCCCTTTATTTTTTACAAATAAATTCAGCCGAAAATCGGGCCCGTGAGAGGGGGGGGGGATTTTTTTTTTATCACTCGAGGCAGCGTGCAAACGATCATACAATCAAACGAAAGCTCACATTAGGCAGCTGGATGGGTCTCTCCATAGCAACGAATCTACCTAGATTCGTTGCTATGGGTCATTTTTTTTTTTTAAAAAACCTTTCTTAAAGGGAAAGGGGCTGTTTGGGAGCATGCTAACGGCTGCCCATTGGCTGCTTGACGGCCAGGGGCGGGACGAGCTTGGCAATAGCGCTTCCTTTCTAGCGATTTCTGCCGAGACCGGAAGCCTGTGGGAAACGCTAAAAAAACGCAACTGATTCCACTACAAAGGCAGGTATGCATAACGACGAATTCCACTATTTTAAATGACGATTTTTCATTCCGCAAACAATTTGCAACAAAGATCCCTGTGCGAAAAGGCCCTTAGGATAGTGCGAGACCCCAATTCGTAACTCTGGCTAATCCCCCCCCCCCCCCAGGCCTCAACCAAATGCCACTAGCATAATGCAAAGCCTAGGTCTGGGGCAGCTAGCCCCAGTATCTTAATATTAATTTCTCTTGAGGGCAACTTTTTTTTTTAAGTTAGTACTAAAACCAAATTTAGGACTAGGTAACAATGCACGTCAATTTGTCAGATATAGTCAGCAGCCGCTTCCTTTGGGATGCAGTTTTTTCAGCATCGTGACTATTTGTGTTTGGTTTTACAAATAAGGCACCAGGGAAAATAAACAGGGAGCTGGAAAACACCTTCAGCCTCATATCCTTGCCTATTGGATCTTCTCCAAACCCTGCTCCTTGGGGATTTTTCCAGGCCCAGCCCCATGAGGCCTGCATACAAATTCAAATCCAGTCCCATTTCTGCATCCTGCCCAATTTGGGTTCCCCCCCTGAACACACACGCCTTGGGTTTCATTCTGGCTGGGTCTTGGACTTACTGTCACATTCATTTGCATCCCTGAGCTGGAGTCAGCCCCAGCTGGGTAACATTCCGTGTCAGATGACTGGGGGACAGACTTACTGGAGGGCACTCAGGCACGATGCTCCCCGGTCTGGTTTTTGTGTTTCTAAGTTTCTTGCCTCAAATTTTGGGATCTGTTCTGGAAGGAGCTGAACATGGGGTAAGTCTCACTTCTCTCCCTAAACTTCTTTGGCCATCCATCTGCCCTGCTTCCAGCTCACAGCTTTAACCTTTGAAATACACCTTCACCCACCTGCTTTGACTTCCTTTGGCGCACTAGTGAACATCTTAATTAAGTAGGATGTTGGGTAAAATGTGGCTGAATCAAACCTCCACCTGACCCCTCCCCCCCAAAAAATACTTTTTGCTATGATTCACTCTGTGGAAGAATCTTACTCCTACTCAGGTTGTGGCAGGTTGTTGCTGGTCAGAAGTTCCTTATTCTTACTGGATAAAAGTTCTGGAGTGGATTGAGGGCTGGGGAGATGGATTTGCTTTCTCTAGATCCGAGGTCCCCAACCCCCGGTCCACAGACTGGTACCGGTCCGTAGATCTGTCAGTAACGGGCTGCGGTTCCTCCTCGTCCTCCTCCCAGCTGTTGCCTCAGGGGCTGCCCTGGCACTCTGCCACTGGCTCACATTTGGTCCTCTCCGGTGGCTGCCATGGCTGGGGCTCCCCCTCAGCGTGGCACTGCGCAGCTGCTGCTGGCAGCACTCCCCAGTGGGTGGCGGGAAGTCAGGGGCGCCGGCAGGAAAGCAAGTGGAGCAGGGGCTCAGGCGGGTAGCGATGTCCCTTGGCAAAAGACTACCCCACCTGGGTCTCAGTAAAATTGTCAAGCATTGACACCACCCAGGAGTTTTCAAGGCATGAGACAAGCAGAGATGGCTGAGCACCACCTTCCCCTGCAGACCCTTCGCTGGTCATCTCTCTTCCAAGTACTGACCTTGCTTATCTTCTGAAATTTGACGAGATCAGGTTCTATCAATCCGCCTTCCCTCCAAAAAGGTTGCCTACCTCTGTTCTAGCTGCTACCTGAGACTGCCATATTGATTTGAGTGCGCCTAAGAGAGAAGGAACCGTGGGGTGGAACTCCTGAGACAATGGTTGCCAACCTCCAGGTAGTACCTGGAGGAATCCTGGAATTGCAACTGGTCTCCAGGTTGTGGTCTTAAAGGTGCTAATGGTCTCAAAATTTATTCTGCTGCCTTAGACCAACACAGCTCTCCAGGTGACAGATCAGTTCTCCCGGAGAAAGCAGCTGGTCTGGAAGAATATCACTCTGGGGTGCCTCCCCTCCTCAAACCACATCCTCCCAGACTCCACTCCTAAAATCTCCAGGAATTTTCCAACCCAGCGTTGGCAACCCTAACTGAGACTTGGCTGAAGTCAAAACAAAATGCCAACTCAGAAGGTATTGCCCAGTCTCCATGGCAGGGTCAAACGTGCACAGTTAATTTCAACTTGGTGGCTTTTGTGGAGTAAATCCACTCTCGTGTGCAGAGCTAAAATATAACGCACAGCTTTTAACATGTTTTTAGCTAGTTTTCTGTCATGCAGAATACCCCTTGGTCTCATGTCTGTCCACCCCCTTCTGCTTGCTTTGGACTGGCGATGAGTGCCACGGAGAGGGCATCAGACCTGCCAGGAGCCCTGCTGCCCCTTCACCGGAGACTGAGTTTTGCATGCAGACGGGCATTTCCTCTCCTTCCCAGGAGCTGAGCAAAAACATGTAAATCTGAGGATGTTTGCTCCCACAAGTTGACACAGTTGGGGATGTTCTGGTGTTGGAGGGAGAGCTGCCAGCCACGAAGTGGCCACTTCCATGTGGGGCCAACAAGAAAAGGTGAAACACACTGAAACCTAAAGCACTGCCACAAACCAGATCCTCTTCTGACAATGCTTAAAATGGCCTTGCATTTCGTTCCGCAGAGTTCTATGCATTGGGATCTAAACATGCCTGGAAGCCATTTTCTCTGTCTGGGGAGTCCTGCCACTTATCTTAGACATTTAGTGCTTGGTCAAAGTTGCCTTATATAGATCCACCTTGTTGGTTCATCTACCTTGAAAACCAGCTTGGTATAGTGGTTAAGAGCAGTGGCTTCTATTCTAGAGAGCCTTTTCCCCACTCCTCCACATGCAGCCAGTTGGGTGAGTCACAGTCTTGATAGAGCTTTTCTCACAGAGTAGTTTCTCTCAGTCCCACCTACCTTACAGGGTGTCTGTTTTGGGGAGAGGAAGGGAAAGGCAGCTTGGATACTCCTTTGAGTAGTGAAACACAGGGTATGAAAACCAGCTCTTCTTCTTCAACTGGTCATGCTACAATCTGCACAAATAATGTGCTCGCAGTTCCTGTTTTCTCTTGACCTGATCATCCCGCACTCTTGAAGAACTGATTTGTTCATCACTTATAGCAGCCAGGGTAGAGAGACTGTTTGTACAGTTGTCATAACTGGTCGTCACATGGGCAGCCAATCAGTAGCCGCTGTTGGCACACGCTCAGAATTTACAGGATCAAGAGGGATTGTAATTTTCTCTGCCTTCTGTGTCAATTGGGAAGGCAAATTTATTTTATATTTCACATCAACTCCATCAAGATAATTAATGGGAAAGACTGGGAAGACTAATTTACTACAAAGCGTGGTCCCAATCAGAACCTATCCTCCAGAATTTGTTTCGTCTTTTTAGTGTGTGAGAAGTTCACCAAAGGATATTGGTTCCTGTGATCCCTCAGTCCGAGTCAGAAGAGCCCCTGGTGAGTAAAACTAGAGACTTTCAAGAGAAAGGAATAAATCAGGGTTAAATTGGGGGTTTGAGAAAAGTGGACTCTAAGGCATCTGAATGTCTCCCCTCAAGTGGGTGGCCACGCTTCTTTTAGACAAGGTTCTGCCCCAGGAAGAAGGGTTACTTACCGAAAGTGTCATTTTCACACTGAGCTAGAAGAGCCCACAAGGGCTATCCAGTCCAGCCCCGCACCTTCTTGAGGACTTAAAAAACACATATACTCCTGGTAGGTGCTCTTTCCTCCCAAAAACTCCCACAAAGGAGACTCCACCACCTTCTGAGGCAGCACATGTCATCTACAAACAGCCCACACTGTCAGGAAATGCCTTCTAATATTTAAGCAGAACTTCCTTTCCTGTAATTCGAACCCATTGCTCCTAGCCCTTGTCTCTAAAGCAGCATTAAGCAAGCTGGCCCCTAATTCAGCATGTCTAATTTTCACATAGTTAAACACAGCTACCCTATCACCCCTTTCCCGTCTCTTCTCCAGGCTACACAAACCCAAGTCTCCCAACCTTCCCATGTAAGGCCTGGATCCCAGCCCCTCAAGCATGCCAGTCACCCTGCTCTGAACACGTTCCATCTTGTCAATATCCTTCCTGAAATGGGACACCCAGAACTGGACATGATATTCCAAATGAGATCTAACCAATGCAGAAGAGAGTGGTATTATAACTTCTCTTGTACTCCTACAGGGAACACAGAACAGGTGTATCCACCTGGTTATGGATGCTAGGATGAACATAGCACATTTTGGCTTTATTACACTGATCAAAGCTTTATTAATGAGTCTTTATGAGAGATCTCTGTGGCCTTCTGCCTGAGAATCTTACACCCTCTGCCACTGAGCCACTGCCGTAGCTCCATTTTGCACGTGTGTGTTTGCCACTTCAGGCCTTCGTGGTACTGCCTACATCAAGCTGACTTCCGTGGCCTCTGCTACCGTGGACTCGGCTCAGGCTCAGAGCACACTCACAACGGTGAGTGTCCCCCGGGCTCTTGCTGGCACAGGAAGCACCATCCTCAGCCTTGCTGTGACTACAGGTGAGTAGCTGACAAACCTTGCGACGGATGCCCCTGGATCACCTTCTATCCACAGCTGTTTCTTCCCCTCTAAAGAGCTCCCCCTACCCTCTCACAAACCGAGCCCTTCATCTTGTAGTTCTCAGTCTGAGTCTCCTGATATATTTCATCTCCTTGCTTTTGTCAGTTTTGCTGTGCAGTCCTGGAAGGGGGGAGGCACTACAAAGTGGGTTCTGATAGGAAATTCCAGGCATCCGGGGCAGCAAGGAAGAATACAGGGAGGAGCTTAAAGGAGCGGGAGACTGTGGTGTGTGTGTGTGGATCTTTCCCTATCTATGAACCCTGCTTGTGTTCTTCTAAGACGTTACCTCTGGGGCCCCCACCCATTTTGAGCCTTCAAGGATGTTTGGGATTCCGGTAAAGAGTAGTGGGCACAATCACACAATGGCTGCCTGAGGAGATGAAGCCACGCAGACAGGAGAAGCTCAGCTGCAGGGGAGAAGAGCAACACTTGTACAAAATACAGGGGAAAGAGGAGTGTGAGAGAATAAAACCACCCCTGGGGTGGCAGCTGCCACTGAAACAATGTTATTTTAATCTGACCAGCTAATCTGGTCTCCAGTGGTCAGTCAGAAGCTCTGAAGGCGTGGGCCCCAGTCAGCCCCACCCATTTTCGAAAAACACTTGGTGGGAGCCAGACACATGCTGGTGTGAATGGCACCACACTCAGGACCCTGCTCTGTGTGTTATCCCCTTCAGTCCCTGATTCTTAGGGGCTTTTCGCACACCTTCAAAATCGCACAATGGTTGCCAATTGAAAACGCTACTGATTTGCCATTATGCACAACGTCGTTGACAATCTGCCACACACCTGAAACCGATCCGCAAAAAGCGCTTCCTTGTAGCGCTTTCAGGGAAATCCCCAAAAGTGGATTCACCCTCCGGAAAGCGCTACACTCCTGCAACCAATCTGCAACACTAGCGGGAAAGTTCTGTGCGTTACCATTGTTGTGGTTTCTACAAAGTCCCTCCCCCTGGCTCTCTCCTCTGATCTTCCGGCAAAGCGATAGCCATTTTTTTTTTCTCCGAGCGAGCGGGGCTCAACCCACCAGCGAGCCTCTGTTTAGAGGCTTCCCCGGCTTCAGTCCCTCCCCAGAGCTGTTTAGTCACTAAGCACAGAGAAGCCCGTTTGCTGATGTATTTTCCCTTTATTTTTTACACTGTTTTCGGCCGAAAATCGGGCCCGTGGGGGGGGGGGATTTTTTTTTTTACTCAGGAGGAGCGTGGCAACGATGAAACGACAGCTCAAACACACCTGCCAGCTGGATGGGTCTCTCTGTTGCAACGAATCAACACAGATTCGTTGCAATGGGTGTGTTTTTTTAAAAAAAAACCTTTCTTAAAAGGAAAGGGGCTGTTTGGGAGCATGCTAACGGCTGCCCATTGGCTGCTTGACGGCCAGGGGCGGGACGAGCTTGGCAATAGCGCTTCCTTTCTAGCGATTTTTGCTGAGACCGGAAGCCTTTGGGAAACTATAGAAACGCAACTGGATTCCACTACAAAGTCAGGTATGCATAATGACGAATTCCACTATTTTAAATGGCGATTTTTCGTTCAGCAAACAATTTGCTGTAAGGATCCCGGTGCAGAAAGCCCCCTACTCTCTCCCTCTCTCCTATTAGAAATAACTTTGTGGTGCTTCCTCACAAGTCACTTTTGGCTTAAGTATATCCTTCAAGAAAACTCTTCAAAATACAACCGCCAAGCCAGGAGAAGTGCTAAAATTGTTATGGCGACAGCCACTAAAGCCATAGCTACTTTGACGTCCGTACTTCATCCCTCTCCTCCACCACCCCATTCTTTTGTTGCAATCCGGGCTTCTGTCTCCAAAGAGGGTCTTTTGAATTGGTTTATCCTTGAGACTGAATGGAGAGTCCTGAAGAGGCAGAACGGGCACTACCACTTCAAGCTTAAGGGGGGGGGGGAGGTCACACCTTTGTTGCTGTTCCCTTAAACTCCCTGCAGATAAAAGGCTTAGTACATTGGGCTGAAAGGTGGTAGGTAGCTCAGCCCTTTGCATGCGGTGCTGATTTCCCACTCTCAAAAGATTGTTAGTGTAGGCTAAAAGGCTCCCACATAGAGGATGGAGCAGAGATGTTCTCTCTTGCTCCAGAGAGACAGACCAGAACCAATGGGATGAAATTAGTTCAAAAGAACTTCCGTCTAAACATCTGGAAGAAGTTCCTGACAGTGAGAGCGGTTTTTCAGTGGAACAGGCTTCCCCAGGAGGTGGTGGGTTCTCCATCTTTGGACATTTTTAAACAAAGGTTGGATAGCCATCTGGCAGGGAAGCTGATTCTGTGAAGGCACAAAGGGGTGGCAGGTTACATTGGATGAGCGATTAGGATGTTAGTGTCCTACACAGTGCAGGAGGTTGGACTAGATGACCCAGGAGGTTCCTTCCAACTCTATGATTCTATGATTCTATGTCTGCAATCCAAAGTGGTTCAGTCCTTGGCACTCTACTACTTCATCTGTAGACCAGGTTCAGTTGACCCTCTATATGACTGCATGCCAGACTGGGCACCTCTAACCCGACTCATGTGCTGTATTATTTTGGCCTTTAGTGGAAGAGGCAGGGGTGGCCAAACTGTGGTTCTCCAAAGGTTCACAGATTACCAGTCCTCTGTGACTAGGAGGGCATCTGAGGAACTAGAATGCAAGATAATTATACTGTGCTGCCTCCTACAGGCACTCCAGGTAAGTGGTTCAGGGGCTCCTGCTGGTGGTGAAAAGTGCCCTCAAGTCCAGCTGACTTATGTTGAACCCGTTGGGTTTTCAAGACAGGAAACTTCCAGAAGTCTTTGCCCATTGCCTATCTTTGCATAGTGACCTTGACTTCCTTGGTGATCTCCCATCTAAGTACCAACCAAGAATGATCATACTTAGCTTTTGAGATCTGATGAAATAAAGCTAGCCTAAGCCATTCAGGTCAGGGCAAGTCTTGGCTTATAGAGCAGTAATATTTTTGACTCCTTTTAGACAGGATGGTAATGAAAGTGCTAAAAGAGTATAAGAAAATTTCACACCGTTCCCACCAGGATAGCTACATTTCTAACCAAAATGGGGAGATGAACAGAGCTTGGGAAAAATTAAGCATTGTGAAGAGGAAGGAGCCTGAAATCAGAAGTGGAGAAGAGAGTCCCAGTTGTCATAGAATAGAATCATAGAATCATAGAATCATAGAGTTGGAAGGCGCCATACAGGCCATCTAGTCCAACCCTTCTGCTCAACACAGGATCAGCCCAAAGCATCCTAAAGCATCCAAGAAAAGTGTGTATCCAACCTTTGCTTGAAGACTGCCAATGAGGGTGAGCTCACCACCTCCTTAGGCAGCCTATTCCACTGCTGAACTACTCTGACTGTGAAATTTTTTTTCCTGATATCTAGCCTATATCGTTGTACTTGAAGTTTAAACCCATTACTGCGTGTCCTTTCCTCTGCAGCCAACAGAAACAGCATCCTGCCCTCCTCCAAGTGACAACCTTTCAAATACTTAAAGAGGGCTATCATGTCCCCTCTCAACCTCCTTTTCTCCAGGCTGAACATTCCCAAGTCCCTCAACCTATCTTCATAGGGCTTGGTCCCTTGGCCCCAGATCATCCGGGAGAACGTAGGTACCCAGTGCTCCAAGGCTCGTGAAATTCCGCCCACCTTTCTGTTCTTCCCTTCTTTTTCACTCCCCACAGAGTGTGAGCCATTGCAGAGAAGTAGCCGGAACTGCCGCTGCCTTCCAGGGTATTGGTGGAACAACAAATTCTGCGCCACCTTACAGGACTGCGAAGAGGGGGGCATCTTCCAGGCCGTGATCTCCCTCCTGTTCTCCCCTTGCCAGTGTCTTCGCTGGACTTCTTCAGACATCGGTTACTGCCAGTCCCTCTTCTCAGCCTGGAAAGGTAAGCCCCCCTGGGCTGCCCCCACCCACTGACATTGTGAAATGGCCATTGACTCTGTCAAAACTTGCTTAAGCTTTTAAACTTAATTTCTCTTTCTGTTAGCAAAATAAAAGCCTCTTTTATTTTTGAAGTATTTGTTCCCCTTCATTCTTCTGAGTGTTGAACTGAATCTCCACCTCGATAGTCATAGCACTAAAGATCTTGATAATTACTACCCCACAATGCCTGTCTCTGTGCTGTGCCAGCAAGGGGACACCTTGGATAGTCACGTGGTTTGGACATGCAACGTGATTTGGGTAACACCTTCCCCCCTGCATAATTTTTCCAACCTGAAGCAGTCCCAGAGGGAGCTATTTGGGGCAACCTACTGTCCCTGGGATTCACATGGTTTCCCCGACAGACTCAATAATCTCTCTATAGGATTCCATACGGTGGGAAGGAGAGATGCTGGGCAGGCAGGACACAGAGAAAATATAGAGGCTGTTTGTAAATGCCCCCAGGTTTCGTCTGAAGCCCCCCATCCCCCCATGCCTGATCCACACCCTCTTTCTTCATTGCAGTCTCAGGAAGTGCTACTCTGCCCCCCAAGCTAGCCTCTGTGGGAGCCGATGCTGACCTGACTCTGTCCTTCAACTTGGCGGAAGGAGCCACTAATGTGATGTGGTACTTGCTCGGTCCTGAGTCTAGTGAGGCCAAGGAGATTCGTATGGGCACGGAAGTGACGCTACTGCAAGATGGCTCAGAGTTTGTGCTGAGAGTCTCCTCACCCTCCCCGGACTGGGCTGGTACCGTATTTCTCCTCTCTTTGGCTTTCTCTAAGGAATGAATCATTTCAATCTAAAGGCGAGGCTGGGGCAAATGCATCTGAAATTCAACAATTCCCTGTGCTGCTCTCATTTGTTATCTTGGACACTACTCCACCAGTCAATTTCCCTGCATCTTTCCTGTGCAGTGCCCCTTATCAGCTTTTTCCTCCCAGACTTTTAAAAAATAAAGCAATTATTACTGCACAAGGAACTATTATTGCACTTAGAGCCATCCAAAGGAACCTTTCTTAAACTGTCCAGCTTCTGGGCCTAACTGCCTACTGGCTACAGCCTGGAGGGATGGTTTTGCTTATGTTTCACTTAAGTTTCTCCAGCTTGGTGTAGTGGTTAGGAGCGCCACATTCTATTCTGGAGAGCCAGGTTTGATTCCCTGCTCCTCCTCCACATGCAGCCAGCTGGATGACCTTGGGCTCACCACAGCACTGATGAAGCTGCTCTAACCAAGCAGTGATATCAGGGCTCTCTCAGCCTCACCCACCTCACAGGGTGTCTGTTGTAGGGAGAGGAAAGGGAAGCCAATTGTAAGCCACTTTGAGCCCCCTTCGGGTAGAGAAAAGCAGCATATAAGAACCAACTCTTCTTCTAAATCCTGGGAAGAGCCTGGTTTATATTCTGATTGTTTGGGAGACTGCAGTGTTAAATCTGTGGGTTCAGAGACCAGGACACTGGAAGTTCATTTCAGCTCTTTATTGCGGCCCCAGCACGACAGGACAAGAACCAAAACTGAACTAAAGAAACCCCCCAACCGACTCCTACTTATATACAAAAGCCACACAATAGATCTTCCCACCAGTGCACTGTCACTTTAAACTGACTGGATCCAGCAGACGGGATCTAGCTGTGCACTGGTCAATTACAGTGCAGTTTTATGGTCCTGCCTTGGACCTCAAGCTTGGTCCTCAGCAGAACTACTGACACGACATGCAGATCAGTCACAAACATTTTGCAGCAGTCCTAATTTTGCATTCTTACGAACTCTGATTTCTTTCTGTTTCTTAAATTCAGAGGGTGAATCCACTTTTCCCGATTTCCCTTTAAGCGCTACAACGAATCGCTTTTTACGGGACTGTTTCAGGAGTGTGGCAGATTGTGTGCGACGTCTTGCGGAACTGCAAATTAGTAGCGTTTACAATTTGCAAGCCTTCTGCTACATTGAAGTTGTGCGGAATGGACCTTAGAATTGATCTCTTCAGGGATAGGGGAAGCTCAAACTTCTGTTTATGCAGTCAAAAGAGGTGGGGCTTCAGGTTTCTCAGTGAGAGAGGGTTATTGAACGATTGAACCCCGAGTGCATTATGTATTTGTAACAAATGCAAGGGAGGGAAGGTAGCATGGCGTCATCAAATCTTGGAAACTAAGAAGGGCTGGTCCTTGCAAAGGACACCATCAAGGAAGGCTGAAGAGGAAAGCCATGGCAAACCACCTCTCCAAGACCTGGGATTATTTTGGACTAGGAGCACATCTAGCAGAACCCAAAAGGCCAGCCTAGGTGTCCTTCTCCCTCCCTAAATATGTGTGTGCGCACACAGACACACACAGAGAGTTCTGTCACCCACATAAGAGGTCAGTGCTCAAGGGCAAAGGGCAGGTGCAAACCGATGAGAGTTCCTCTTTGTTTATCGCACAGGAGAGTATATCTGCCGCTATTGGAATGGCAGTGCCCTTCTGGAATTAAGGCAGGAGGTCACGGTGCCCCTTGTAGCAGCAGACATTGTCCAGACCCCATCTCAGGTCTCCATGAACTGCAGCTCCCCAGACAGAGTGTTGCTCCAATGCTGTATCCGGAGCAGAGGGGCCGCATTGAGTGCATCCTGGAATCCTGGAGCTCCAGAGCCAGGTGGGTAAAGGGGAATGGGGGGGGGATGCCTGGATCTCTTCAGCCTTGGGTGTCTCACCTGGGGGATGAGCACCTGAACAAGAGATTAAGATTTGGTGTGAAGTGAGAGGCATCTTTTGCAGTCCTGCCTGATAAAATGTGACCACAAACATTCCCATTTTGCAGCCAACTAGGTTGTCGTTTTGAAATTAAAAAGAACCTTCTACCATTTTTCTCCCACACGCTCAAATTACTTCCTCATTCCATTGAGCATGGGATGGCATAGAACCATAAAGCTGGGAGGGGCCATACAGAGCATCTAGTCCAGCCCAATGCAGGATCAACCTAAGCAGGGGTGACCAAACTGTGACTCTGCAGATGCCCATGGACTACAATTCCCACGAGCCCCTGCCAACATGTATTGGCAGGGGCTCATGGGAATTTTAGTCCACGGGCATCTGCAGAGCCACAGTTTGACCACCCCTGGACTAATGCACCCATGACAAGTATCTGTCCGGCTACTGCTTGAAGACCACCAGTGAGGGCGGTCCTTAGGCAGCCGATTCCACCGCTGAACTCTCCTTTCTCTTCAGTTAACTTGGTGGGCACTGAAGACCCGCTCTGCCACTCCCTTAGCCTGGATTCCTGTCCCAGTGGCGACACTGTGTACCTGTGCACGTTCGAAGGCGGTGAGCTCGGATCCACACAAACCACTGTGACGGTGAACGTGATTCAAGGTAATGTGAGTGACCGGGGAGAATGGAAGCCCCGGGTGTGTGTTTTTAAAATTTCTTACTTTTTTGGCAAATATCTAGAGGGGTAGTCAACCTGCGGTCCTCCAGATGTCCATGGACTACAATTCCCATCAGCCCCTGCCAGCAAATGCTGGCAGGGGCTGATGGGAATTGTAGTCCATGGACATCTGGAGGACCGCAGGTTGACTACCCCTAGCCCACTTTGATGCTCATACGGAAGGGATTTTCCATTAACTTGTTTAATCCCAGCTTAAAGTCATCTACTCCTGAACAACAGTGACTTTCATGATTCGATTTTGCCTCTTCTGCAGCTGAATGAGTTAGTTCAAATAAATGCAGGGACGCTAAGCTGTATGTTCACAATGCATCATTTGACTCTCTGCGAAGTGTGTGCATGTACAGGTAGAATGCACACCTGTAGGAGTGCAATCACCGTGTGCTTGTGCTGTGCTTTTGTTGCGCTGCAGACGGAGACCTCTTTTGCCCTGGTGACAACCTGCAAGGCGGGTGGAAAGTAACCAAGGCTGGCCAAGTGGCTGAGCTCCTGTGTCCGCAGGGCAGAGAGGGGATGATGCTGCGGAGCTGCTTCTCCAATGGGACCTGGGGAGCCGTTCAAGATAACTGCACAAGCAGGGTGCTGCTCTCTGGGCTGCGTGAGGCTCAGGTAAGAGAGGGTCTCTCTCCTTGCCTCCTTTGGGTCGGGGCTTCTTGACAAGAAAGGGCTAGCTAGGCCCCACCACACACTGTGCAGTGGGATGAAAGGCACAGAGACCGGAGTTGGATGAGGGGATGGAGGAAGCAGGCAGGAACGAGCAGGGTAAGGACAAGGAAGGCCAGTCGTGGAGCGGCTGGGACCTTTCAGTAGCCATTTATGTATTATAACTCATTGCATTTTATTTAATTCATGTATTTATTTCATTCATCAAAAAAAAACCTTTCTTCTCAATAGGGACCCAAAGCAGCTAATGCCATTCTCTTCCAGTCCATTTGTATCCTCACAACAACCCTGTGAGGTAGATTAGGCTGAAAGAGAGTGACTGGCTCAAGGTCACCCATTGAGCTTCAAGGGCATGACTGGGGGGTTCAAACCTGACACTCTAACCCAGGGGGAGTCAAACTGCAGCCCTCCAGATGTCCATGGACTACAATTTCCATGAGCCCCTGCCAGCAAATGCAGCAGGGGCTCATGGTAATTGTAGTCCATGGACATCTGGAGGGCCGCAGTTTGACTATCCCTGCTCTAACCACTATACTACACTATCACTCAGTGTCTTGAAACCTTCATTGGCCAGAATATTCCTTTCACCCAGGCTCATTAGGCAGGCCATGCATAAAAAAGTGAACTGGGCTTACATTAGGGTTGGGAAAAACCTGGAGACTTTGGGGGTAGAGCTTGCAGAGGCTGGGGTTTGAGGTGGGGAGTCTAATGCCATACAGGCCACCTTTCTCCAGGGGAACTGATCTCTGGCCAGTTTCTCCAGGGGAACTGATCTCTGCTGTAGGGATGCCACTCCGCAGGTGGGACCTGGGAATCCCCTGGTTTTTCAGCTCTTCTCCAGGAGACAGAGATCAGTTCTCTTTTGGAGGGTGGGACCCATAACATTATGCTCCACTGATTTCCCTCCCCATCCCAAATCCCACCCACCCCCAGCTCCACCCCTGAAATCTCCAGGTATTTTCAGCCCAGAGTTGGCAACCCTACTCTGTTGCCTGGAGATGAACTGTAATTTCTGGGGATGCCCAAGTCCCACTTGGAGACTGGCATCTCTAGCTTACACCGAAAGGAGGAGAAGCTTCATAACAAAGTGACTTGGAAAGTGACTTGGGCTCCACAGTCTCTTGGCCTGAATGGGTAAGGATTCAGTCAGTCTTTAACTAAGACAGTGGTTCTCAACCTTGGGGTTGGGACCCCATTTAGGGTCACCTGGCCCCGTCCCCGGGGTTGCCAAGTTGCCCACTGCCATGGTGGCCAACGGCGGCGTGTGGTGGCATGGTGGGTGGCAGGCGGCGGCGGCGGCGGCGGGTGGAGGTGGGTCGTGGTAGTGGAGGCTGCCGGAGCCATGGCAATGGCTGCCTTCATGCAACCTCAATTGTTGTGCGCATGCGAGCACACATGCATTTCTAGTGCCCCACTGTACTGTCTGCTGTGTCCACTTTTTGCCAAAGCCCCAACAGCTGTCATGAAAAGGCTGAACGCAAGGCTTTCCATCTGCATGACATTCGATTATGGCTGCATTTTACACTCCAATAAACTGTGGTTTGAACAAATCCTGCTTTATTAATCTAATTCTTTTTTTTTAACTCCCCCCCCCCATGGGATATTTCAAGTTCTGTAACACTGAGTTGCATAGGAATATACCCCTTTGTCCTTTTTAACTCCCTTAATTTTGTCTAGAAACGGGCATGAATCGCATTTTTTGTGGCCCGGTTTTGTGGTTCATGGCTGAACTACAAACCAATATAAACTGAGAGGTTGGTTTGGAAACCAAACCAGTATGTAGAGGTTCATGACCCCTGCTTTCTGCTCCCTGCCACTTTTGGTGAAGAGCAGAAAGTATGGGCTTTCCTATTAAAAATGGCATTAAACAAGGGTTTTAATTTAACCCTCTGATTTCTGCTCTTCGTGAACCACCACAAATAGCTGTAAAATTAATGGAAGTTCATGGCAGCTCTTCAGTTCATGAACTTCGATTTGCAAACTTAATCGTGTCAGTCTACATCAGGTTTTGATGACCCTGGAAGGGTTGCCCAAATGGGTGTATATATCTATATCTATATCTATCTGTCTGTCTATCTATCTTTATTAAACATTTATTTGGTGCTATGACCATATATGTTTATATCAACCTGCCTCCCTCCCAATGCCCAGTAATGGGCCTGGAGGTGGTGGGAAGGGGAGGGGCTCCAAGTGGTTGTGTCCACAGCTATGCTTCCCAACCATATTCTGCATAATTGTACCATTTCTGGGGTTTCTAGAAGCCTGAAGGATATTTCAGGGGTTTCTCAATGGTAAAATAGTTGAGAAAGGCTGGTCTACCTTATGATATGATTCTACTGACACACAAACATACATCCTGCTCTACAGTTAGTGCAGGCAGGGCTGGGCAGCCCTGAAAGTGAGATCCCTTGGATGATTGAGTGGCTGAAGATGGAGATGAAGCCCAGCCAGAACCAGAGTATCTACCCTCCTGACCTCCTGGCCCTGGTGATGACCCTGGACATCATCTCTCAAGTGGCTGTGGATTCCAACATGCAGCTAGACATCAGTTCTGTGACTGTAAGTATCCAGGGAGGATCCATGGAGGATCTTTACATGTCAAAAGAGCCAGGTTCAGTCCCCAACATCTCCAGTTAAAAGGATCAGATATTAGATTACGAGAAAGACCTCAAGAAGGTCCTGCAGAATGGCTGCCAATCAGAGTAGGCAGTAATGACCTTGATAGAGCAATGACTTGACTCAGTATGAGGCAGTGGTTCATGTGAAGTGACCAGTGAGTGGAACATCTTCAGTAGTGTACAAATATCGTCCTCCCAGTAAGGAAATCCAGCATCTACCAGCCCAGGCTATCATCTCAACCCCTGCTCTGTATCAACAAGACTCTCAGAGGCAGCTGTTTCCTCAGGGGAGATAACTGTTGTCACAATAAAATCCTCCATCTAGCACCTTATTTCAGTAATCCTTGCAACTGTTTTGCAAGATATTATCTGTATTATCGCTATCCCCAGATGGCAGAAGAAGGGACTGGACCAAAGTGATTTGCCAAAGGTCACCTCAGAAGTCTATGGCTGAGCTGAGATGTCTCATGGCTCTTAAGTACCACCGGTTCTGCTGGGTCATGTGTTTGTTAAGAGCAGATAGCAGGGATTTAAAAGGTGTTCTAGTTCAGCAGTGGAATAGGCTGCCTAAGGAGGTGGTGAGCTCCCCCTCACTTGCAGTCTTCAAGCAAAGGTTGGATACACACTTTTCTTGGATGCTCTGGGCTGATCCTGCGTTGAGCAGGGGGTTGGACTAGATGGCCTGTATGGCCCCTTCCAACTCTATGATTCTGTGATTCTTGTCTGCCTTGGATTACTAGGACAGTAGTTCTGTGGCCTCCTAAAAGCAGTCTACAGTGTTACTGGGATCTACGTGTACAGGGGCACTCAAGGCCTTGCCTCTCTGGGATTTAGAGTGTTTCCATCAACTCCTGCAGCTATGGCCGTGTAGGGAAGACTGATGGGGGGCCAAGATTTCCACCCTCCAATGGAATCTCTGCCCTCTCAATCCCACCAGTATATAACAGCTCCTAACCTCAGGAAGGGGTGTTCTGTTGGGGGTTGGAGAGTTTAAGGAATCAAGGTTTGTTGTGTGCATGATTCAACAGTTTGTGAAGAATATCCTATAGGGGGAGATGTGTAGTTAGCATGTTTAGCTGAAGAACTTCGTGGTATTTTTCAGATTATCTCCTCCTGATTGGCTCCATTAGAGACATCCAGACAGTCATCTGACAGAAATGCTGATTTTATGAACTTAGGGAGACTGTGAGTGGGTGGGCAGGAAGGGATGTACCAATATTTGTCTCTTGGGGCCCTTCCTTGCATACCCAGGGAATTGCTAATTGCCGCTATGGGATGATAGGTGAATTTCCTCCAGACCAGGCTGAATTCTGGAAATTGGTGCGGAGGGGATCACTTGGGCGTGAAATTGGGGTCATTTTGGGTGGGCAGATGACCTAGAAGATGACCTAAACTAGATGACCCTGGAGATCCCTTCCAACTCTATGATGGGGAAACTATCCTTTTGTTTTTAGGACTTGCTGGATGCTGTCAACTGGATGTTGGACTTGGACACCGAGACCATGTGGCCTGAGGTCCAGGCTCGGAGGCAGTCAGCAGGCTCCATGTTGTTGCAGGCAACGGAAGACCTCACCAGCCTTCTGGTACCCCCAGCCAGTCAGTTCCACTTGACCCTCCCCAACCTTGAACTCCAGAGCGCCATATTTAACTCAACTTGGGTTGATGACTTCACCACAATCTTCGACACGGATCCTCCGCTCCACTCTCATATCTCCAAAGAAGAGCTGAAGGAAGTGGTGCAAAGAGAGCACAGCATCGTCATCACCAGCCTGGCACTGAAGAATATGGATCGCATCCTGCCAGGACATGATGGTGCGGGCTCCAGCCACGCCCTTGGTAGTTTAGTGATGTCAAATGC
Organism: Paroedura picta; assembly: GCF_049243985.1. Taxonomy (NCBI): domain Eukaryota; kingdom Metazoa; phylum Chordata; class Lepidosauria; order Squamata; family Gekkonidae; genus Paroedura; species Paroedura picta. Next base: position 27,626,278 of record NC_135369.1, on the reverse strand, counting down.
CATCATGGCCCACAATGGGAGTGTGAGACAGGCCAGTATTGAGATGATGTTTGGCCTCTGGAACACAACCCGCAACACTGTGGAGAAGTGGACTGCCCAGTGTGTTTTCTGGAATCGCAGCTTGCATGCAGGGATGGGAGGCTGGTCTTCCCAGGGGTGCCAGACTTCCAGCACAGAAACGGTTAGCAACTGTTCCTGCCGCCACCTTGCTTCCTTTTCCGTCCTCATGTCCGCCAACCCTATCAGGCCTCTCAGCTTCGCCTTGACCTTCCTGAACAACTTTGGGGTCTGTGCCACTATCCTAGCCCTTGTTACCAGCCTGATAATCTACGGTCTTGTCTGGACTTCCGTGGTGAAAGACAAGGTTAGAATCTCTAGATTAAAGGCAAATAATTATCTTGTGCACATTTTGAAAGCGCGTGTTCAAACACACACAATCCAGCACTTGAGCTAGCTCCATCCCCAACCCATAACACAACATACACAATCCATACCACAGTGTGCTATGAGCAGACACCAGTACAGGGGAAATTCCACACAAAGAGTTCTGAGTGGCTCAGACAAGCAAGCCAAACTGCACACTACCAATGAAGACAAGCCCCCTCTCTCTTATCCCTCTTTCCTGGCCCAAATTAGGGTCCCAGATCATGAGCATACCCTGCCAGGCAACTTATTCCAAGGGAAGTTTTGTTGCAAGAATACAAGTAAAGTGCTCTAGAAGCTTATTCTAGACACAGAGGAGCATTTGTCTATCTTGTTAATACTAGGGCAGGTGAAAGAAGAAGTCCAGAAAGAGACAGAGAATTAATAACTCCTTTTTAAAAAGATCAGGACTCTCACCTAGCAAGCCTTTTGACAGAATCCAGGACCATTTCCCTCAACCCAACCCTTCTTCCTCCAATCCTATCACTGGTTTTTAGGGTAGTGAAAGATGCTTCTTTCTCTCAGGTCTACCTCCTGTAAAACCCTACCCAGCAGTTTCTTGCTTAGTCAGATATACACAGTATATCCCACAGATATACACGGTAGCCACATCTTGGGTGTGTGAAGTTCTGTACACAAAAAAGGTGACCCACAAATGCCCCAAAATAAGCTTCAAAGTTGACATGGCTAAATCCCCTCCAGAATTCCACAGCCACCTCAGTCAGGGATGTTGTTTTGGTGAGCATCTGGGTGAATGAGCTGTCATAACAAAAGCCTTCTTCTGATCCCCAGGTCTCCTGCTTCCGCTACACCACCCTGGTCAACATCTCCTTCTCTCTGCTGATGGGGAGCTTGTGGTTTCTGGGTGTCTTCCGGCTCCAAGCCAGCCACGAGAGCAAGCTTTGTGTGGCTGTTGCTTTTTTCACCCACTTCTTCTACCTGGCCGTGTTCTTCTGGATGTTGGTCAAGGCTGCCGTGCTTGGCCACCAGCTGATCTTTGTCTTCCATCACCTGTCCACCAGGTCTGTCCTGCTAGCCATGGTGGCCGTAGCCTACGTCTGCCCTCTAGTCCTTGCTGTGGCCACGGTGGCTGCCTTCTTCTCTAGGCAGAGCTACCTCAACGAAGCCATCTGCTGGCTCAGTTTCCACAGCAAAGCGATCTACACCTTCTCGGTCCCACTACTGGTCACTGTGATTGCCATCTTCTTAATCCTCTTTGTGGCGCTGCTCAAGTTCCTGAGACCATCGGTGTTGGAGAGGCCTCAAGGAGAGGAAAAGAAGGCCCTGCTTGGCATGTTCAAAGCCCTGCTGATCCTCACCCCAGTCTTCGGGTTGACTTGGGGGCTGGGGGTCTTCGCCTTGACATCTGATGCCTCCCAATCTATCCAGTTCGCATTTATTATTCTCAATTCATTACAGGTGCGTAGATGCTTGTTAAGGTTCCTTGGGGATTGTACCTGTGGGAATGGCGTTGTTTGCCAGTGCATGTCCATGCGTGTGATGCAGACAAAAGCTCGGCTCGTACAGCTCAGTCCATTTCTGCTGCAATCCTTTGTGTTTCTTGTTGTTTTGCTCCTTCTTTTCCTTCACAACCAGGGATACACACATCTGAATTCACAACAGATGTGGTGAAGTGTGCATAATACCATGATTCTGGCCCCGTGGGAAAGAGGACTGAACAGTAATCTTCAGTCTGGTTCCCACCTGGGGATCAAAAGCAAGAGGACAGAACAGGAACTAAGTCAGAGAGCCTGGGGCACGGCTGACCCACTCAGAAAACACTGACCTTTCTTATGTCCAGAGCTGGATATATGCATAAACTTAACCCTCCTAGGGCTTATATTATGAAGGGCCTTCAACTTTTCCTAGCGTTTGTCTTTTCCAGTGGGTACCAATGTTTGATAGCCTCAGGCTGGTAATTTTAGTTTCTTGGGGCATGATTTGATCCAAGACCCACTTACTTGTCTTTTTGGTGGTCCATGGTCTCTGCAAAACTCTGTTTGCAAACGGATCAGCTTTCTCCACCAGCTTCCTTCATTTGGGTGTTGAACAGCCGGTGAAAGCTTGATTGAATTGCTGATGGGACGTGTGTCATCTTGGCTTATTCCTGCCACTTATGATTTTCTTTGTGGGCATGAGTGTTGTGTTGGTTGCCAGATGTCTTTTAGGACTCCCAACTTCGGCTTGAGAATTCCCTGGGGGTTTGGAGGCCCTGGCACAGCACCTTGGAAGGGCAGAGTATGGGGAGAGGGAGGGAGCTCAGTGGGAATATGTTGGGAGGAGAGACTTTACCCTCTGAAGCTGCCTTATTCCTGCAGAACTGACCTCTGTAGTCTAGAGCAGGGGTAGTCAACCTGTGGTCCTCCAGATATTCATGGACTACAATTCCCATGAGACCCTGCCAGCGTTTGCCTCGCCTGGAGTATTGCCCTCCTAATGTCTTTACATGCTGATGTCTTGTAAGCATGCTCCGTGAATTGAGGCTGTGTGCAAAGAACTGCAACCTTAGCTTCACTGCAAGAAAAGGCTGAACATGGGCTTAGGAGCAGAAGACACCAATGAGGCAGATTTTCAAGGGACGATGTGAACAATGTGAAATGGGCTGCCTAAGGAGGTGGAGAGCTCCCCCTCACTGGCTGTATTCAAGCAGCAGCTGGACAGACACTTATCCTGGATGTTTTAGGCTGATCCTGCATTGAGCAGGGGATGGACTAGATGACCTGTATGTCCCCTTCCTAGATGACCTGTATGGCAGAGTGGTAAGGCAGCAGACATGCAGTCTGAAGCTCTGCCCATGAGGCTGGGAGTTTGATCCCATCAGCTGGCTCAAGGTTGACTCAGCCTTCCATCCTTCCGAGGTCGGTAAAATGAGTACCCAGCTTGCTGGGGGGTAAACGGTAATGACTGGGGAAGGGAATGTATTGAGTCTGCCAAGAAAACACTGGAGGGCGTCACCCCAAGAGTCAGACATTACCTGGTGCTTGCACAGGGGATACCTTTACCTTTACCTATGGCCCCTTCCAACTCTAGGATTCTATAATCAATTTTGGTCCAAGTTTTCTGGCCAATCACACAACTGGGAGCTTGTTGCAGCTCTTTAGACACTGGTGTTTTCTCAGTTCTAATTAATGTACCCCCTTGTCTGCATGTGAGGCAGGGGCAAGCACAGGTACCTTCCCAGTGGGCTGTAGTGGTTAAGAGCAGTGACCTTTAATCTGGAGAACTGAGGTTGATTCCCATTCCTCCACATGCAGCCAGCTGAGTGACCTTGGGCCATTCACAGTTTCTCTTAGAGCCCTCTTAGCCACACCTACCTCACAGGGTATCTGTTGTGGGGAGAAGATGGGAATGGTGCGATTCCTGTGGGTAGTGAAAAGTGAGGTAAAAAAACTATTTTCTTCCCATTAGATTGCTACAGCATGCTCAGACATATTTTGTAATTGCCCTAGTTGATTTTGGCTTTTTGGAGATTTGCAATTTAGTTAACAGTCTTAGTTATTTTTTAAAAATTATCCTATACTTCTAAGCAGAGGTTCTTGAGGCAGCTTACAAAATCTTTTTTTAAAAAGGCTTTAGCAAATAGCTAGTTTTGCTGACCACAATATAATTATTCTCCTCCCATCCAGGGCTTCTTTGTCCTGCTCTTTGCCTGCCTAATGGACAAGAAGGTAAGCATGTCCCTGCCTCACTGGCATCCTCGTGCTCTCTTCCTTTTAGCAAGACAGTCTCATGGCAGCGGGAAAGGATTTCAAATTCCAGGAAGGGGAATTCCTGGAGATTTGGGGCTGGTAGCTGGGGAGGGGAGAGGAGAGGAAGACATTGAGCAAGGTTGTGTAGCCATAGTCTAGAGCAGGGGTAGTGAAACTGTGGCCCTCCAGATGTCCATGTCCAATTCTCATGGAAATTGCAGTCCATGGATATCTGGAGGGCCGCAGTTTGACTACTCCTGCTCTAGAGTCTGCATACCCAAACTGTCCTTCCCCTGCAGGAGAACTGACCTATGTAGACCAGTAGTAACTCCAGGAGCTCTTGAGGCTCACCTGGAGGCTAGCAACCCTAAGTGGCCAATTCCAAGCACAAGAAGTAGGGGAATTGCTAACTGCCTGATCCTGCATGAGTTTGATGCTGTCTAGAAGGATTTCTTCCTGCTCCCCTACATCATCAGGATGCTTTCATGGACCTCCCAGCTCTCCCACATTTTGGTCACTACAAAGTTTTGGAAAAGATAATAGGAAAGCTTGGGTGGTTCTTGTGTGAGTGGGAAAGTTCGTATGTTTTTGGTCCCCACCATAGGGCAGCCATTTCCCTTTGTCCCTGCAGCATTCCTTCAGTATCATTATAATTCCCAGCTTTCATACTTAAAGTAAGTCTCTTGACCTTTTCAGTGTACAGTTCTAAGGGGAAAGGCATACAACTCTGCAGCATTTTAAAAAAAATGAAAGCTGGGAATTTAGAGAGCCTGATATACCATGTATTATAACCATAGTCAATCGGCAATTTTTAAAAGATCTGGGAAAGCCATAGCAGCAGGGGATCAGCCACTGCCAGTGAATTGGGGCAGGTCACAGGAAGCTGCAAGGAAAATTGCCACGTGGGAGCCCTGTTACTGCTCCGCTGTATTTGCAACATTGGGGAAATCACACCAACCTGCCCCTGTGAGGAAAACACACCACAGGTAGGAAACCCATAGATCTTTCCCCGCACCAGTGCCACAGTCTACAAACGCAGCAGTCCAGACCTGAAGCAGTAGAACAGAGAGCATCTAAAGGACAGGTGAGGAATTGCATTGTTAAATGCTCCCTGCAGGTAGAAGACGAAGCCAGGAGAGAGTGGGTTGCATTAGAACCTTTCTATGTTTTGCCTCTATACTCCACTTCAATCCTGTTGTCTCCGCAGGTTAACTACTGGCTTTTGTTTTAAAATTATCATTTCTCAAACAATATTTGTGGCTTTCAGAATTTAAGTTTGGTTGTTTTAAGTTTAAGTGAATCCATGCATAATTGGCAAGGACATACGTAGCTCCTTTGTACCAAAGTGCCCCAGAAAGGAAGGGGCAGGTAACTACTAAAGGGAACCTGTTTAGACTGCAAGAACACTGCAAAAGAAAAAGAGAAACCATAGCCAGAAACCTGCCTTTGTGTTCCTCTGTTGGTGCCCAAGATTACTGTGTTTCCTTGCAGGTGAGGGGTGCGCTCCGGAAGCGTCTGTGCTGCTCACGCACACATGGGATACATTTATCTCAGGTAAGCAAGATGCAATAAAGGAAACCTCAGACCTGAGACTGGCTGCTAACAATAGGCCATTTTGGAGGACATTCATAAGGTTGCTGTAACTCAGAAGTGACTTGATGGCACAAAGGGCCTGCAAGACGGAGCTCTTCCGCCAGGTGTTTGGCTGAGGCCGGGGTAGTAAGATGGGGTCCCTCCCTCTGTAGCCCATAGCCCCCAGTAGGCCAAACATCACCTGTAGACATCTACCAGGGCAATATGACTGTTATCAGAGAGAGCCAGTTTGGTGTAGTGGTTAGGAGTGTGGACTTCTAATCTAGCATGCCAGGTTCGATTCTGCAGTCCCCCACATGCAACCAGCTGGGTGACCTTGGGCTCACCACGACTCTGATAAAGCTGTTCTGACGGAGCAGGAATATCAGGGCTCTTTCAGCCTCACCCACCTCACAGGGTGTCTTGTTGTGGGGAGAGGAAAGGGAAGACGATTGGAAGCATCTTTGAGACTCCTTTGGTTAGAGAAAAGTGTCATGAAAGAACCGACTCTTCTTCTTATCAGAAGGCTTTCGGGTGCAAGGACTCTTTCTTCTTCCTTTATGTCAGGGGGTTGGGGGTGGCGAGGGGCTGTGCTCCTGGCAGCAGAATTCCATTGCAAAAAGCCTGTCTTGTTCAATCGTTTCCCCTTTTATTTCTATTTGTTTTCACAGAGCAAGAGTGAATTTACGAATTCCAGGTTAAGCAACTAAAGAGGTTGGAAAGCTGCAAAGAGGAGGTGTGTTTGTGCATGCATGTGAGATTCCTGCTTTTAAAAATACGCAATTCCCTCTGCAGAGAGTTTTTTGAGACTCAGAAACCTTGGGAAAGGACCACTTGCAAGGAGCTGGGATCTAAAAAGGCTCAATTGAGAAAACTGCATGCCCTGTCAAGACCCTGCAACAGTAATGAGGAAGAAGAGGGCTCATTCTTTGCAGCTGCTCTGGGTGGGAGAACTGAGAAGAACCATGAGCTTCTAAAGAGCAGTTCAGAAGATCATCATACATGGATGGCAGACTCCCCATGGCCTAATCTACAGCCCCTGCTTGAACAGGCACAGAACAGCACCCTGTGCCTGTTGCCCACCCCGGTTCCCCTAAATCCTTGCACTATTCCCCCACTTGCTTGCACAGTTTGTTTTTTCCCATGCAGTTTGGGCTTGAGCACAAGGAAGACCAGACCTCAGCTCTGTAGAGGTACTGGGTAACAGTGCTCCCCTCTAAGCTGTGCATGTGAGCGGCCAGACATTAACGCAGGAAACCCCACCCAGCAGCAATCTACAGGGTTCTTCACTGTCCATTGCCTGTTCTAAGATTACAGCAGTTATATTTAACATTTAGATTTCTATAAGATCCTCCCAGCAGACTGGTTCAGGACATGAATTGCTCTGGTCAGGTGTGTGTGTGTGTGGGGGGGAATTAGAAGCTACTTTGCTGGGTAAGGATGGCCAGCTGCACACTCTCCACTAGGGTTGTGCACTTCGGCTCGGTTCGGCTGCCTCGGCCACTGCAGCCCCAAGCAGCACGTAGGAGGCTGCGGTGATCGCTGAGGTGGCTGAAGCAAGCTGAAGAGCACAACTGTACTCTCCACCTACAGTTTGAAATGGTTGTGAGGGTAAACCTTATCTGCCTCATACCAGATGCAGAAAGCAGAGCTCCTTAGCAGAAAGGGTGGGAGAGAATAGAAAAACCATTGGCCCCTTGCTCAGTTTAGGAATGTTCAGCCTGGAGAAGAGGAGGGTGAGAAGGGACATGATTGCTCATAGAATAATAGAGTTGGAAGGGAACTCATGGGTCATCTAGTCCAACCCCCTGCACTATGCAGGACACTCACAACCCTATCGCTCTTTAAGTACGTGAAAGGTTGTCAGAGGAGGGCAGGAAAAGGTTCCTGGAGGCAGCAGAGGAGAGGACCCACAGTAATGGGTTTAAACTATGTGGAGAACAATATCGGCTAGATATCAGGGTGAAGATTTTCACAGTCCGAGTAGTTCAGCAGTGGAATCAACTGCCTAAGGGAGAGGAATGCGAAGATGACTGTAAGTGACTTTGAGCCTCCTTCGGGTAGGGAAAAGCGGCATATAAGAACCAACTCTTCTTCTTCTAAGGAGGTGGTGAGCGCCCCCTCACTGGCAGACTTCAAGCAAAGGTTGGATACACACTTTTCTTAGATGCTTTAGGATGTGTAGGGCTGATCCTGCGTTGAGCAGGGGGTTGGACTAGATGGCCTGTATGGCCCCTTCCAACTCTATGATTCTAGTTCCATTCCTGTTATTACAGTGGCACTTCAAGAGCTTCCAAACTCTCTCACATTTCCTTGCTTCCAAATAAGCAAAGGGAATGGGAATGAGGGGGTGGCCACAAGAAGAGAGCATCCAGGGGTAGGATGACACAAATACAAAGAGGAGTCAGCGCTGCTGAGTGAAATTAATATACAAAGGAAATAGTTGAGGAGAAAAAGGTTCAAACATCAATTGGGGCTGATCTATCAAAGACTGGCCCATAAGGGGCTTTGCTTGCATGTCTAATAAATATATCACATGTAAATTAAGGCGAGAGAGTTTGCAGCTGGATCACCTTAGCCTCTGCTACAGCCAAACGGATTGCATATCAATAATGGGAAGATCCCTTTTAAAGCATGGTGGGGCTAATATTAGCAAGCCTTCTCTCCATATTGCTCAGTTTCCATTGTGTTAACTGCATGTTGTAGCTGCTGAGCAGAAAGTCAAGAATGCTTTCTTGTTTTTTAGCTGGACAGCCTTGCGAAGAAGACTACGGACTGGCAGAGCTGCTTTTCATGAAGCCTTCCTCGGACAATGGGCCCTTGCTGATCAAGAGAGACTTTTGGAAGCCAGCAGTTGTATTCCCCCCCTCCCATTCCAAATGTAAACACAAATATTGCTAAGAATCACCACTCAGGTCACAAGAACTGACACACGAAGGCTTGCTTAACCCAGGCAGAGAGGGGCTAACTCTGTCTTGGGAAACTCCTGGGCCTCTGGAGAGTCCACCCTCCCAAGCTGCCATTTCCTCTGCCGGAATTGACTGCTGCAGGTTGCAGATCAAGCCTGAGATCTTCTGCATACAGAGCAGATGTTCTACCATTGACCCAAACAGCTGCTGCAATGAGCACAATTGTGAAAGCAGCAGATAAAAGCAAGGGGCACCCACACCTTGACATTTCTCTTGTTTATTAAGGCTGATGAGCTGTGAAAGACACTGTAGCCTAATGCTGTCCAAAGCCCACTTCCTGGGGCTTCAACAACTTTGTGCTAGCCTTCTGCTGTAAAATATAGCCTAGTTGATTTCAATTCAGATTACAGATTTTTAAAATGCCTAAAGCTTTGTGTTAAAACCTGAACCATTTGTCACTAGCCAGTCTCTCTTTCAGAATTCCTCCACTCCTGAACACTCTTCTCAGACAGAGAAAATTAATCATTTTACGTTGGACAAACTGCAGACACCCCTTACGGACATAAATAAAGCTCTTCAGGGACACGTCTGTCTACTCTTAGCTTTCACAGGCAGTTAAGAAAATATTTATAAAGGCCACCAGAAATCCTTTCTGCAAAGGAAGAGACACAGCTATGTTGCTCCAAGTGCCCTGGAATGGCACCGCTGTTTCGGGAAGAGCCGTTTGCAGCAGTTCTTGCTTTTACTGTGGGTAAAGTTCCACTATCATTGCATGACCCTGCAAGGGAAACAGCGACAGCTAGATTAGAGGCATGCATGGAAGAACAGACTCACATGATATACAGGGAGGAGGAAGGCAGCTTTACAAGGGCAAACCTGGTCTTTCTTGCCCCTGGAGTGCCAATGCCCCAAAATGTACAGAACTTGCCAACCTAAAAACAGTCAAAGTTCCCCGTTCTTACCTGTCCTCCTGCAGCACACGCAGCCACCAGCCCATACTGGCCACCCTCTTTCTTCAACCGGTGGGCAGCAGTCATTACCAATCGGCAGCCGGTGGCGCCAAAGGGGTGTCCCAGTGACAGAGACCCACCCCAGTTATTGAATTTCTCCAGGGGAGGGGCCCCAACCTACAAGAAGCAGGAACAGGAATATCATAAGCAAAAGATTCACACGTGAATAAATCACGCAAAAGTTTGCCTATAATGGGATACAGTCAGTTAGGAACATAGTAATGGAAGACTAGTCCTGACAGCACACATACCAGGCCAGCCAGTGTGGCTGCATAAAGACCAATGCTCTTTGCATAGCAGTAGGCTTTGGGGGGGGGGGGCTGGTTAGTTCCAATGGTGTCCAGTACGAGGTGACTTGCCCCCCAGCATGCAAGCAAGAGACACACAGAACATGAACGGAGGGCAGGCAGGGTTCCGCTGTGCGTAAACACACAGATTTACAATGCATTTGCTAGCCAGAACTTTACCTTAGACTTTCTGCCCATGTAGTTTTGAGCAAACCAATCTGAGTCCATAGCTTTCAGGTTAGCCAAAATCTGGCCCTAGGTAGGAAAGGAGAGCGAAAAACATTATAAGAGAATTCCTGTAGAGGAGAAATCACGAAGTCAGATCCAAGCACACAAATGCTCGCTCTAAGAGGATCTCTTGGGTCTCTTTGAATGGAGACATCTGATTGATAAACACGCAGGTGCCCAGGATTCACCTCTCTCCACAATTATAGGAAATGCACTGAGGCTTTTTGCTGTCTGAAGGAAAGGTCCCCAATTTTTTTGAGCCTGCAGGCATGGTTGGAATTCAGACACAACACAGTGAGTGAAGGAACATGGCTGCCACAAAAGGGCTACACGGTGGGCAGGGGGAGAAAATGGCTGTCACAGGAAGCAGAGCCAGCAACACAATGATCATCATTTCAGTCAGTGCAGGTCCTTATGATGTGGTGGCAGCTGCTGCCAGACACATTTTAAAATGTCTACACAGCTAACCAAATTGCCAGCAGACAACCAGAATCCTTGCAGTGCAGATGTCTACCTAGCCCCACCTACTTCCTAAAAACATTTAGCAGGCACTGGGAAAAGTTGGACCATAAGGAAGGCCGAGCGTCAAAGAATTGAGGCTTTTGAACTCTGGTGCTGGAGAAGACTCTTGTGAGTCCCTTGGACTGCAAGGCAAACAAACCGGTCAGTCCTAGAGATCAGCCCTGCCTGCTCCTTAGAAGGCCAGATCCTGAAGAGGAAACTCAAATACTTTGGCCACCTCATGAGAAGGAAGGATTCCCTGGAGAAGAGCCTAATGCTGGGAGCGATCAAGGGCAAAAGAAGAAGGGGACGACAGAGAATGAGGTGGCTGGATGGAGTCACTGAAGCAGTCGGTGCAAACTTAAATGGACTCCAGGGAATGGTAGAGGACAGGAAGGCCTGGAGGATCATTGTCCATGGGGTCACGATGGGTTGGACACGACTTCACAACTAACAACATAACAACAAAGGAAAAGTGTCAGTGAGTATCATTGCATCCATGGGCACCACACTGGGGACTCCTGATTTGTTTTACTCTTTAGGTCACTCATTCTCATAATCACCTATGAATAAAATACCATAATGTGAGGTTGGCAGTTAACTGTTCTTATTTTGCAAATGAGGAACTTGGTTGGCTGCGTTCAAATGTTGTGGCAAGCCTATTTCTCCAGAAAGGGCACCATCTCAGCCTGTTGTTTTCACATGCTCCCTGCATATCTGCCCCGTGAAAATAAACTGAGCCAGTGGCACCTTTTAAGACCAACTTTGTCAAATACAGTAAAATAGTATATCCTCAACCATTACATATAGATTCCTCTACCTATATTTAATGGTCGAGGATATTCTGTTTTACAGTATCTGGTTAAGAATGAGTGCACACAAAAATTCATACCTGGAATAAAACTTTGTTGGTCTTAAAGGTGCCCCTGGACTCAAACCTTTCTTCTGCTATACAGCTACCCACCTGAAAATAAACTGTTAATGCCTTCCTGGGATGGAGGATTTTTGCAGTATCTGAATGCAGTCAACCATTATGTGGTTGGACTGAGATTTGAATGCCAGCAGTGCTACAAGGTATATCATGTAATTAGATTTTCTTGGTGGAGCTTACCAGAGACGCTTAAACAAAAATTCCAAGAATTAGATTGACGCAGTTAATGTGGAAACCCATAAATCTGCAACAAACTAATTCTGGAACGAATGCAGGGCCAGGCGTGGAAGACAGGCAGTGGAGTTGATGGTGACAGCTGGGCAGGGCCATCTTCTGCACCCGGCCCTACACTCCTGACAGCCAGCAGCACATTGAGCGGAGCTCAGTGCTAGGCCTGGCCAGCTGCTGCCCATCTTCTATAGCCGGCCTCGCCATCTTGTGCGCGGGTTTAACAGGAATGGCCATGGCGGCTGGCCAGGCACAGTGCTAAGCCCTGTTTGCTGCACTGTCACTGCTTCTGCTGCCTGTCTTCCATGACCAGCCGTGGAAGATGAGCAGTGGGAGGAGGAGGCGGTGGCACAGTGAGTGGTGCTCAGTACTTGGCCTGGCCAGCTGCTGCTTGTCTTCCTTTCCATCTACTGGCCTGCTCCCTGGGGCTGGACAAATGGATGTCATGTACATAGTCATTTCCGTTTCAGGGAGCACGCCAGTAGATATGTTTCCATATCAGCAATGAAACATCAGCGAAAGATACTGTCCTCAGTTTTACAATCCAAAGAAGGCATTTTTATATGAAAGCACTCAATTTGCATGCTTATCTTTGGCTGCACAACTCCCTAGATTTCCGTCCAGAGAGTTTAGTCCCTTCTGGTTACAAAGTTAGCGAAGGTGAGTGGCTTTTCTTCCTATGGAGAGTATCCCAAGAGTCCCTTCCCAATACACAACTTTAGAAATACTTACTGCAAATGCTTCATGAAACTCAAACACATCAATATCTGCCATGGTCAGGCCAGCCTTCTCTAGCACCTTGGGAGTACCGTAGGTGGGGCTGATAGGGAAAAGAAAAGAGTTGCACTCAGGGACTTGTGGAGGAGACCCATCTGCTTCTTAGAGGAGTTAAAAATACCCATACAGAAGGCACCTGCCACCGCTACCCCCTTTCATTCCTCACAAATAAGGCCTTGAAGGGCTTTGCCTTGTATTATTCAGAACACAGAAGTAACACAGAACATGCTACCATCTCTATTTGGTGTACTGAGATGGGGGGTGGGGGGAGAAAGAGAGAGAGAGAACAGTCCAAAGATGCTTTCCCACAGTAACTGCAAACCAATTTTTTTTATAATATGGTTTCTACAGGTTGCTCAAGAATTCATGGTTATGCAAGACTCTCTTCCGAAAGCTCAAGGTACTCAAACTGGTACTTCTTGCCACTAGTTAATTGCTCAACCCTTGTACTTTTAACTTGGCAAACTTCAGCTGTAAATGTGGCTCCACCTTGTGGACAGATTGCCTGGGACTGCGGGAGAAAGGACACATGCCAGAGTCTCCATTGTGAGACTACTTGTTCTGCCAGGGTCTGTATCCCACACACCTGCCAGTCACATGGAATGCCTCCAGTCTAGCGCTTGGAAATCTTATCAACACATTAAGCTGCCTCGTCGTAAGACCAAAACTATTTTTAAATGGGGGAGGGGCTATCCCTAAAAGTGTTTTGAGAGAAGCCACCCCACAACATTTTTTCTATCCTTACTGAGGTAAGAAAGGAAACAGCAGATATGACAGACTCTAAGTATTTCTCAAAGCTTGTAAGCATTATTCTGGACCATTTTAAAGATATATATTACTTGGGTTGCACATTTCTTTTGAAAAAACTAAAGATACACCAGACCAAAGATATAAAGTGACACTTGAAGTATCTCCTGATGTTTTTGTTTTCACTGTAATGGGACTCTGTAGAAATTCCAATCTGACTAGAGCCATGGTCAAATGGTATCAGGGTTCACATGCTTTTTATTTCAGCAGGAGGGGGGGTCGGTTTAGAGACAGAAGAGAGATTCTGACAGCCTATGAGAGAAACAAGAATGGATCCATTCTTCCAACTGAGGTAACTGAGCACCAAAGGGACTGGGAGAGAAGGGCCAGGGACTACTGCAACCCAATCGCCAGAAATTCTTGCCAATGCCCGTGTCAGGGATTGAACTGGGACCTGCAAAGCAGGTGATCTTCAAGTGAGTGAAGGAACTACCATCTCCACTCGGCAGCCAGAAATCACTGTGCGCGGAGGAGCTGGAGGGCTGGGAGAGAACCAGAGGGCTGGCTGGGGATGTTTTGCTTTTGTTGCAACTTAAAGAATCCCACTGAGGAGGAATGTTTTTTTCACTGGCAAGATGAACACTGAGAAGCCTTTGAGGCCTAACAGCCTGCAACTTACCCAAGCAGCAGCTGGTCCTTTGGGTCCTGGGACACATATACAAAATCCCTGGATGAGAGAAGCAAAGCAAAGAGCTGTCAATCCGTGGCCAGGAGAGAGGATAAGCACAACACAAACAGCACTGAAAAGCAGAAGTCTTCCATTCACCTGAGGTAGGCCTTGGGCTTGTACCCCATTGCCAAAGCTTTCTCTTCCGACATCAGGAGGACTGCGGAGGCTCCATCCGTCTGGAAAAGGAAGCCAAACAACTCCATCAGACAAAGTAACAGAACTCTGGTAGCCTTCTATGTGACCTATTGTGCGACCTGAACATTTCCAGTTGGCACAATAGAATTTTACTTAAACTGAAAAACATTGGGCTCGATATTGTGTGGCTGATGGGTCTGAGTGAAAAAGATTTCAAGGCAATTTCGCATAGACTTGAGGATATCAAAATGCAAACGTTATCTTCCGTCCCATATAATAACTATTCCCCCCAATTTTTGGGCATTTCATCCAACTATAAACTCCTACCACAGGGATAGAAAGTAGATGCTCCAAGATCACCTATTCTCAGCCATCTAGCCACTGCACTAGTACATTTAGAAGGTAATGCCTCTCAATATACACAGGGAGAATTAGGGATACTCACATATGCACATGCATGCCTACACACATGAAAAAATCTCTGACCTCCAGCATGAAAAATTAGCCTGCTCATCTCAAGCTTATTCTCATCCCGACCTTCCCTCCTTGCCGATTGCTGTCTTCCTCTATGTCATGTTTCAGAGTGTAAATTATTTGCAGCATGGGCCTGGTTTCCTTCACGCAGCAAAGCACCCATGTCCTTCAATAGCACCATCATTTCCATCTCTTTGGCAATCAATTACAGCTGTTATTTACTGGCATGTATAACCTATTCTAAGGAGCCTCTTGTGGCGCAGAGCGGTAAGGCAGCAGACATGCAGTCTGAAAGCTCTGCCCATGAGGCTGGGAGTTCAATCCCAGCAGTCGTGCTCAAGGTTGACTCAGCCTTCCATCCTTCCGAGGTCGGTAAAATGAGTACCCAGCTTGCTGGGGGGTAAACGGTAACGACTGGGGAAAGCACTGGCAAACCACCCCGTATTGAGTCTGCCATGAAAACACTAGAGGGCGTCACCCCAAGGGTCAGACATGACCCGGTGCTTGCACAGGGGATACCTTTACCTTTATAACCTATTCTAAAGGTGTGGCATGAATGTGATTCTATTTCAGAAAGACATAAGCTAGCGATTCTTGAGCTTAAGGAAAACCCACCCAAGCCACTTCATTCATTAGTGAAAGCCAGGCTGAAGGGTAACCCAGCTGGAGTCATTTGCCAACTTTCTAATAGCATCTATGGTGGTACCAGGAGCAAAATACTGATAGACAAAGACTGAATTCCATATATGCATTAAAGCTGACCAGCTAAATATTTTAGCACACGTCTCTAGCCTTATGATTTTAGCAGTAACAGCTTTTGGAACAGCTGGAAACCTCCAAGGACACTGTTGTTGTTCAAGGGTGTTGGTGGGGGAGAAAACGCAGGTTTAACATTACCAGGAAAGAAGAGTTGGCAGCCGTGACCGTTCCGTAAGGCTTGACAAAAGCAGCTTTCAGTTTGCCCATCTGCTCCAATGAAGAAGGACGAATTCCATTGTCCTTCACAACAGTATCCCTGCCTGCGAGAATCAATTGAGAGGACAAATTAAGAGAACAAGGTGCCCATTGTGGCTTCCATTTCCGCTTCTGACCATTCTCACCCCCATCCTCGTGGCCTTTTCTTTTCCGCCTACAGAGCTTCTTTTCCCAGGACCCTGCCTCTTCGGCAAACAATTGTTGTACACTTGTAAGATCAGGGCTGTTGAGGCAATAGCAACCATCAGCCTCTAGGAACGGAGTACATCAGAGGCCTCTGGAACCATGAATTAGGCAATCATTTCTGACGGCTTCATCCCTATCAGGAAATCCCTTCGTGTTCTATTGCTGAAGCCACAACCTCTATTGTTCACGGAGGACAGAAACCTGCTTGAGAAAAATAAGCCTATCCTTTATCCTATGGTAATGAGGGGTCAGGGAGAAACGGGATGCTTCAGTCAGGCATGTAAAGCTAGGAGGCTATCAAAACTGGGTGGTCGGCATGAAAAGTAGTTTAGGGATATGTGCCATCCATGAGCAGGTTTTCTAATTTGTTTTCTGGGAGGAATCAATCCATGAACAAACCTGTATTACAGTCCGCTCGACCTTACTGTAGCATTTCACATTTTAAGCGGCTTCTAGTTTTTGAGGCGTGTAAGGCTCTATGGCTTTAAAGTGGGCTTGCAGTGTAGCAATCTTAAAATCAGTTCTGAAATATTTGTTGGGATCCAAATATAGTAATTTCAAAACTAACTCAGGCCATATCAAAACTCAGGACGTTACCTGCCCAGAGCGTTTGGAAGGGTGGGCTATAAATAAAAATTATTATTATTATAAGATGGCTGCAATTTCACACAAGTAGACTGGATTGACTCTGGTTTCTGTATACCAGCCTTCCTCAACGTTTTTACCATTGAGAAACCCCTGACACATTCTTCAGGCTTTGAGAAGCCCCAGAAGTTGCAGGATTGTGCAGAATATGGTTGGGAAGCATAGCTGTGCACACAACCCACCCGGGGGCCCTCCCCTTCCCACCCCCTCCAGACCCATCATTGGCCATGGGGGGGGGGCAGGCTGACCTGACCACATATGGTCGTATCACCCAATAAATGTTTAACAAATTTAAAATATATGTTAAAATTAATTAACTCCCACCCATTTGGGAAACCCTTCTGGGCCATCAAGAACCCCAGGATTTCCCAAAACTCTGGTTGAAAAAGTCTGCTCTACACCATAACTACAGCCTATGCCCATAATATTGCCTGTAGGACAGACCCTACACCCTCCTACTGCAGCCATCATGTCCCCCCACACCCTGCAACTGCTGCCACTGGGGTTCAGAAGATGCCAAAGAACTGGCTGCAAGGTAAGGGTATGCAGTGTGGGGAGGAAGCTGGTCAAAATCCTCTTCTGCTGACAGTAAATGCTCTGACCCCTGCCATTGCCTTTCTTGGCACTGGAAATGATGACAACATGGTCTGGACCAGTGGTTCTCAACCTAGGGGTCACATGGCCCCTTCTTCGGGGTCCCCAGGTTGGTTGCCGCCACGGTGGCGGCCACGACTGGCGGCAGTGGCAGGTGGCGGGGCAGTGGTAGCAGGTGGGGGTGGCAGGCAGTAGCAGATGGCCAGCGGCAGCAGAGCCATTGCAATGGCCGTCTCCACGCTGCCTGACTGTTGTGCTCGTGCGCACACTGCCCACACGTGTGCACATCGCTGTCACCGACCCCCCTGCAGTTGGGGGTCACAGCATTGGAGAGGCTGAGAACCGCTGGTCTGGACCTTCCACAAACTCCTTTGAGTGGCTGCTTTACCTGGCACTTTGAATGCAACAATATCGGTGAGAAGCCCATCATCCTGGGCTTTCTTGGCCAGGCTGTGAGACCGCAGGGCGTATTCGTCTTGCTCGGCACGTGAGATGGCGAAAGCCGCTGCCAGACGGTCTGCTGAGTGACCCATCGTCTCACTGGTGGAGAACTCTGCCACGGCTGGCAACTGTAGAAACCAAGAAAGCCCTCTGTAAAAATTGGCTCCCAGAAGTCTACCCAGCCAGCACACACACTGTATGTGTTCCCCAGAACTTGTCAAGCTCAAACTTCTGTCCTTGCTCTCCGTCTGTCCATGGAGGCTGACCCCTTTTTCTATTCCCCTTCCCTCTCACTTCTGGTTCTCATCACAAGCTCATTTGCTATCAGCTCCCTCAGCTTCTTGCTTCTTTCTTCCTCTTCCACCACCACCAGACCTTCTATCATCCATGCCTGACCAGCCTCAGCCAGGTTTCATCCTCTTCCAGACCTACTTTAGTTTGGTGAGAGCCAGTTTGGTGTAGTGTTAGGAGTGCAGACTTCTGATCGGGCAAGCTGGGTTTGATTCCCCACTCATCTTCCACATACAACTAGGTGGGTGACCTTGGGCTCACCACAGCACTAATAAAGCTGTTCTGACCGAGCAGTAATATTAGGGCTCTCTTAGCCTCACATCCCTCATGGGGTGTCCATTATGGGAAGAGGAAAGGGAAGGCAAATGTTAAGCCATGTTGAGACTCCTTCGGGTAGAGAAAAGCGGCATATAAGAACCAACTCTTCTTCTTCATCATCTTTTTGCAAAGTCTTTCCCAGAGTCAGCTGTACCTTCTCTTGCTTTACTATAGCAGACACATACTTCTGCATTCTCATGGACAGTCCCCACTGGCTACTGGACATGGGATTCTGGTTCAACCTGACTATTGGTTTGCATGTCTTCTGTTCTGAATGTTCCATGCCAGCACATTAATGAACACGAGGTCACCATCCTCTCCATAGCGAAGGGGAAAGTGGTGGTGTCTGGATTGGACACAAATATTCAGTAGCTCACCCACTGGAGCCACAATGCTGAGAGCTCTGAGGAGTTACCATTCATGATATCTCCAGGATGCATAAATCTTTAGACAGAGAGCCACATCTGAGTCTGTGCTCGCTTTTGCATCCACCAACTGGGATACTGGCTCTTCCCATTTCTAGCAAGAATGCTGGAAGCATGACAAGCAAGTCCTGGGAAAGCGAACAGAGACCCGGATGTGGCCTTCACACTCCCTCTACTGTTCTTTACGATCCCTGTAGCTCATAACATTTCTTCAGGAACACAATCCCATTAGCCCGTGCTGGCCAGGGGGCTGAGTGGCTGGATGTAATTGGCCCATGTCTGATTTATTCTCAGAGAAAAAGGAGAGGGAGGCGGGATTTTACCTCAGGAGCAAAGTAATCAGGACGGATCCTGGAGATCAAGGACAGCCTCTGACCCAAGGTCTTTGCCCTCGTGAGACCTAGCATAGTCTTCCTCATCTTCCTGCTGTGTCTGATGGGAACATCTGACATCAGCTCAACGCCGCCTGCAACCACTACGTCACACTGGCCAGAAGCAATGAGACCGACACCTATGGAAGAGAACACCAGGAAGCAGCATTATTCAGCAGGGAAAGGCAGCTTCTTTTTTATTTAAGGAAGGATCGTCCTCCTGCAGATTTGTTCCCTAATGTTTAGTGTCTTTTTACCGCATCCTCCCTCCACAGAGCCCCCCCCCCATTCTTTCAGCTAACCCAGCCTTGTCTTTGCACATTCATCAGACTGCTTAATCTTAGTTCCAGAGTCCAGCAGTATCTTGAAGGCTAACAAGATTTCCAATGGAAGCTTTGCCTCTTAAGAGCTTACACCCTGGAAATCTTGTGGGCCTTTAAGGGGCTGCTGAACTTGATTTTTGCTCTTTGGCTGCCAATCAACACAACTGCCCACCTGAAGCAAGTTACAAAGTACCTAAGGCAATATACAACAGTACAACAGTAAATAATAGAGCACACAAAGACAGAGAGTTGGAATTCTTTCTCAGAGCACAGCTGCTGCACAGACTCTAATTGAAAACTCAATCCCAAAACCCATCTTTCTTATGCAGTGCCTCCCCAAGTTCCTTTTGTTCATTTCTTGCTCCTCAGTCTGCATTGTCCTTGTGTTATCAAACCACCATCCTCCTTTTAAGACTTTCTGTTATTTACAGCAGCAAGCTCATCCTAGTGCCCTTTTTTGGGCTCCCATACCTGTGGTCATGGCCTGGTTTGAAGAGATGCAAGCCATAGTGACAGTGTGCGCAGGAGTCTTGTCTGAGAAGCCAGCTCCCAAAGCAGCCTGCAAAACAGAGAGCACCAAGGTCATTATGCACCTGCCAGAGACAGCATTAAGAACGGCACCCTTCAAAATGTAAAGAGCTTTACAGCACGTGCCTTGTTTGAACTCACAAAAAAACGTCATGAAGTAGCCTGGGCTGAAAGACGGAGACTTTTTACTGTACGTTCATATTGAGAGCTGAAGTCATCAATAGGATCTTTTAAGGACAAGATATTCACTGCATATAAATTCAGGTCATGTGCAGAGGGCTCTAGTTATTAACCGTGAAGGTTAATGGGGCATCAGTGATCAGGCAAAACCATTGTGGTCTAGCAGTAATAAATGTCAGGCTAAGTTGAAGAAGACACAAAATAAGTCCCCACTTTACTGTGAAACTTCCTAGGCGACCTCGATCTACACACACTCTCTCAGCCTCACTTACCACACAGTTTTTGTCATAATAGAATTGGGAAGGAAAAGCCATGTATGCTCCTTGGAGGGTGGGATAAAAAGAGAGCTAGCTTGGTGTAGTGGTTAAGAGGGACAACTTCTAATCTGGCGAGCAGAGTTTGATTCTGCACTCCTCCTCCACATGCAGCCAGCTGGGTGACCCTGGGCTCCCCGCAGCACTGATATAGCTGTTCTGACCGAGCAGTGATATCAGCGCTCTCTCAGCCTCACCCACCCCACAGGGTGTCTGTTGTGGGGAGAGGAAAGGGAAGGTGACTGTAAGCCACTTTGAGACTCCTTCGGGTAGAGAAAAGCATCATATGAAAAACTTTCTTCTTCTGCTAAGGTATGCCCCTGAATATCAATTGCCAGAGGTGGAAAAAAAAGTGTGGTACAGCCTTCATGCCCTTCTTCTGTGCTTTTCTGGCTGGCCTTTGAGGGATGGGGAATGCTGAACTAAACTGACCTTGTTCTTATGCAAAACATTCTTACTAAATATGCCATAGATACCCATTATCACGCTGGAAAAAGTGTTACATAAATGATAAATCATTATTGTCATTTATGTTGTGGAGTTCATTGGGAGAACATGTTTTAAATGCAGATCGTCCCAGGCTCAAACTTTGACATCCCAGAGTAAGATGCTGGAGAAGAGTTGCTAGGCAAGTAGGCAGTACTGAGCTATGTAGGTGAAAGGTCTGATAGTATATACCAGCTTCATGTGACAGCAGGAAAATGTCTGAGTCAAACACCCTTAAACAACTATTGCCACAGACCGACACACCTCAATTGACACACAGCCAGCTGGGTTAAAGGTTAGGACAGCACTGCAAGTTAAAAGTAAACTACTGGGATTGCTGGATAGACCAGGATAGATGGAACAAGTCTGTTTAGCAGAATGGATTATGCAAATTCTTAACTGCAACAGTATTTCTGAAAAATACCAGCTTCGCTACTGGAGGTTCACGTTCTCAGAAAGACATTCAATTACCTAATGTTCAACCGGTAACATTTCCTCCATTGTTTTGCTACTGAGCAACAGCCACTGAAAGGGGAGACTGTCAACAAGTGGTGATAAAGAGGGACAGTTTCCACGTCATCATCATCTGTGGTGTCAGAGACTTCCAAAAAACACTCCGGAGCTGAATCCAAAAAACACTCCAGAGCTGAATCCGTAGGCCAGAGTACACTAAAAAAGATCTCCTTTAATCAATCAAAAAGGAATAAACTTACTGACACATTTCTGGATGCTGTAATTTAACAGGAACCATGCTCTGCTCTGCACAGGACATTGAAGCTGCAAGGAATTGACTTTCACAATGGCAGGAGAATTATCTGGGTGCTCGCTGGCCACCCAAGCTTCTATGCTTGCTGCTATTCCTGTTAATGTGTTTTCTGGCTGGTGGGTCAGCCTGGGCTTTGGGCCTTGTCAGGCTCTATCAACCATGTTCCAAATCCAGCCGAGGTGGGTGATACGTGTGTTTCAGGCTCCTCTGTTGTTCTACCCCTGCCATTGTCCCTTTCGGCAACTGCCTGATGTTGCAAGTTTCAGCTACAAAACTTTGGTGCCCTGCAGACTTGCCTGTACTTGAAAAGCACCATGACTTGCAACACTACACAAGTATAAGCACTCATAGGTTTAATCTGGTTTGGTACAACACCCTGCAAGATCAGCCCACAAGCAGACCAAAAAGGCAGGTTTAATTAATATAGCAACCATAGCTACAGCTTCCGCTTGAAGTGCACGACCTGAACAGGTGGAATTTCCTAAATGAACTCTGTGATGTTTATAGCCCAGCTCTGCCAAAAGTGAGTCCCAAAATAGATTATAATGAAACTTGAAATACAAATCATTATGGCCAAGGAGAGGAAAAACTGAACTAGGAGAGGACTGAGTAGGAGTTGCAGTTCCCTTAGCCCTGTTAGTAATACTTCATCATCAGCACCAACAAAGTATACAGCTTATTTTCGTCAACAGGGACCCCACAATCTTTAGTTCGCCTTTGTAACTCATCTAAAATTTGTGGTTAATGGGACATCACTTACTCCAGGGGAGTAGGGAAATGTCTCAGACATTAAGCTTAAGCTGCCTTAAAGAGGCACTTCACAGACTTTCCATATTACAACACAAGATCAGAGCCAATCTGCCCTCCGTTCTCTTATTATTAGTTCAGAAGGAGAGTTGGAACTCCTCTACGTAACACTGTGCTTCCAAGGCACTCTAAGCACTTCTAAGACTTGGGGCTGTGTTCAGTTTTGGGCACCACAGTTGAAGAGGGATGTAGATGAACTGGAGCATGTCCAAAAGAGAGCAACAAAATGGTGAGGGGTGTGGAGGTCAAGACGTATGAGGAAAGGTTCGGGGAGCTTGGTCTGTTTTGCCTGGAGAGGAGATGACTGAGAGGGGATCTGATAACCATCTTCAAGTATTTAAAAGGCTGCCATATAGAGGATGGAGCAGTCGTTTTCTCTTGCCCCGGAGGGACGGACCAGAACCCATGGGATGAAATTAATTCAAAAGAAATTCCGTCTAAACATCCAGAAGAAGTTCCTGACAGTTGGAACAGTTTCTCAGTGGAACAGGCTTTCTCGGGAGGTGGTGGGTTCTCCATCTTTGGAAATTTTTAAACAGTGGCTGGATAGCCAATCTGACAGCGAGGCTGATTCTGTGAAGGTTCAAGGGGTGGCAGGTTACAGGGGTGGCAGATGAGCGATAGGGTTGTGGGTGTTCTGCATAATGCAGGGGGTTGGACTAGATGACCCAGGAGGTCCCTTCCAACTCTATTATTCTATGATTCTTACCCTTTCAAAGCTTGGGGACAGTGTCTGCTTTGGAAAAGCAAAGTGACTGTATAAATAATTTCACTTGCTATGGGAGAAAGTCTAGTCAGACATGCTCCCCAGACACTGTGGAGTGGTGATGATAAAGAAATGAGTTGTCGGCTTCTGTTAATACACAACGAGTGTCCTGATGAAGCCAAAGTAATCCACAGACTTTGCTTCCCAAACCGGACTGTACAGATATTTAAGGTAACATTCCTTCTGTTTTCTTCACACAATATCATAAGGTGCTTTTCCCTCCATTTAACCCACCTCTCTGGCAACATTGCTTGTTTTCACCTCTTGGATGACAGTGCCATAAACAATATAGTCAACAACTTCCTTTGGTACATTGGTCCGGCTCAGCAAGCCCCTGAGGGAAGAGGTCAGAGGAAGAAGTTATTTTTACGCAACCAAAAGAACCACAATAAAAACAGAGGCCTCAACAGAAGGGAAGTGAATGTGCCTGGCCAAAGATTACCCTACACATTCAGGGCTACTTCATGTGCACTGGTTCTAACACTGCGAACCACAAGCAAAGTTTACAAGAACAAATCTGACAGATCTGGTCTTGAATGGAATCTGGTCAGAAGAGGAAAAACAGTATAGAGTTCTATGCAGGTAAGCCCAAGCAAGTAGGGCCAGCTGCTTTCTTACCCATACAGCTTACTCTGTGTCTAAGGAGTGAAACATGAAGCAATTGTCTGTGCCATAATAAATCAGAAATACCTCCAGAAGTAGACAGAGAGATCATCAGGAGTTGGAGTGTATGCTACTCCCCTATCCTTTCCTCTTCACCTATTTGATAATTGAGCGAGGGATGGGATTTTTAGCCGTCATGTTAGTAGATTGATGTTTTAATGGGAATTTCAATGGGGTTAGTTGTTGTGACCCGCCTCGAGCCTGTTGGGAGAGGCGGGAAATAAATCTAAAAATAATAATAATAATAATCTGAAGAGCTGGGCTTTGTACCCTGCTTTTTTACTACCTGAAGGAGTCTCAAGGTAACCTACAATTGCCTGTACTTCCTCCCCCCACAACAGATACCCTGTAAGGTAGGTGAGGCTGAGAGAGCTCAGAGGGAACAGTGACCAGCCCAAGGTCACCCAGCTGGTTGCACATGGAGGAAGAGTGGGGAATCAAATCCAGTTCTCCAGATTACACGCTGCAGCTCTTAACCGCTACACCAAGCTGTTCTTTGACACCTTTATAAACTGGATGTTAGCTTCCATGCCATTATCACCATCCATCTCATTTGTAATAAATGTTGAGGCAGTACTACAAGATGCATTGATTTTTCAGTTTGGACTGTCTTAGCAGAAGACAGAATCTTAGCAGAAGTGCAGTCAAACCTGGACAGAAAATGAAAAGGGCTGGAGGTTCCTGTCTCAGAGTAAGCCAGACTTGGACCAGCCACTCAGAAAGGTTTTGAGACTCTTTGCACTTCTATATCACATAGAATCTCCAGAGCCTGAGGCAAAGCATAACCTTTTAAAAAGAAGTCAGACATGCCGGTTCTAATCCGTCTTGTTCACAATGACTTGGTATCAACAGCATCCTCAGCTCAGCCCAAGATCCTTGCTCAAAAGGCCTATGACTGGAATGGTAAAGAAAAGATGGAAACTGACAAATCCACAAGTCATCTCATTCCATAGGGGCAGGGAAAATGGGTCAGAAAAGGCTCCACTGAGGAAGGACCTGGAGGAGAAATCTGGTCAACAGACAGGAAGGCTATTCAAGACTGAGAAGTGGGAATAGGGGGACAAACATAGGCTCCTTCAAATTCCTCCATATCTGAACTGAGTGACACTTTTTTCATATTCCCTTTAATGAAATACACTGCTTACTGTAGCGATGCTCTGCTCAAGTCATGTGGCATCAGATCTGAATACCTTGGGATTAAAGGAGAGGAAAAACAATGAATGCCTGAAGGATATAGGATGTCTCCCCACCTTCCTTATTTCATCCCAGACATTTGGTCAAGGAAAAGTTTAATACTTACGTGGTTCCTGACTGCAAAAACGGAATGCGAACTCCATCCACCAGTACAATATTCTTCACCCCATTTTTGGCTAAAGTCTTCTTAGTCTTGGGTTGAACTGAAGCAAGAGAATGTCAGATACAGCTTACAAAGATCCATAGCAGAACTTCTATAGATTCTAAACAATCACAGCCACCATTTTGAAATATCAGGCTATATGGAGCAAAACCTAAAACATTGTGATAAGTGTGTATAGCTCTCTAAATACTCAGAAGCACTACAAAATACAAAGCATCAACACTGACTACTTTCCCAAGGGTTAAAAGGACCGAACACTCAAGAGCAAATAGGAAAAAGGCAGAACTTACTTTGTTTAAAATGATGTGTAGTTTTCTGATGTTAATGAAATTGGACTAAAAATGCTACAGTGAACTGCTTTGAAAGCTTCTCCTGTTCTGTACCTTAGCCCTTTTTAAAGTCTTGAATAAGCATTTATTTGTGACCTCTCTTTGACAATATCCACATTCCGTGAGGTTCCCACCGATTTCCATAAGGAAACCTTTATTGGTAAGCTTTGGAATTGATTACAAGTTTACTACTGTATAATCAGAGTCCAGTAGCACCTTTAAGACCAACAAAGATTTATTCAAGGTGTGAGCTTTCGAGTGCAAGCACTCTTCCTCAGAGTGCTCACGCCTTGAATAAATCTTTATTTATTTAATTTTTAAATTATATTTATATACCACCCTCCCCGGGGGCTCAGGGCGGTTTACATAATAACATAATATGTAGCTCTTAAAAGAACTACTGGACTCTGATTTTATTGTGCTACTTCAGACCAACACAGCTAACCCTTGGAATTTAAGTTTACTACTTGTCTTTCACAGAAGAGGTCTAAGAACAAGCTTGCATTACCTGCTGCATTTAACTGGTGTGAACAGCTGAATGACCTCACAACTGAAAAGAAAGAAAAACAGAATACTCAAGTTTACAACAAAAATATTTTATCAGCCTTCCAGGAAAAGGTCAGAGTCCAACATCTAGATGCATCAAAATCAGAAAAAACATCCATATAAATATTTGCACTGGAGTAAAAGATGACATTTTAAAATATCAAGTGAGTTCTAGACCAAATCAAGCTTGAACTCTCCCTATATGTTCTGAGACTATCATACATGGGTCATGAGAAGACCCATGTGAGAAAACAAAAGTTCAGAAACTCAGATAGTAGTATATGTTCTTAAAAAAACAACATAGTAGTTTAATATTGAAATCTTTCTGCAAAGGACCAATGCAAAGGAAGAGCACTTACAGAATCTGGCAGTCCACACTGTCGCAGCTGGAAGGGTTTTGACAGTACAAGTCAATATGGATGTCATTTTGAATTCTGGAAAGGAAGAACAAAAAAAAAAAGTAATTAACTCTGCTGGCATGTCAGCAACATTCATAGTGGGCATCCAGCCCAGTTCACATGCCCATCCAAGAAAGTCAACCTCACAGTTAGAATGACTTCCAGATCACTGCCAAGTCTTTAAAATGCTCCCATTAAGCAGAAACTGCAACCTCATCTTAGGCTGTGGAGGTGCATGAAAAGATGCTGTCTCACTTCTTCTTTAGATAAAAATGCTGAATAAAGGTAAAGGTAAGGGTACCCCCTGTGCAAGCACCGAGTCATGTCTGACCCTTGGGGTGACGCCCTCTAGCGTTTTCATGGCAGACTAAATACCAGTGCCTTCCCCAGTTTGCCAGTGCCTTCCCCAGTCATGACCGTTTACCCCCCAGCAAGCTGGGTACTCATTTTACTGACCTCGGAAGGATAGAAGGCTGAGTCAACCCTAAAATGCTGAATATTTCCCTGTAATTTGTTGAAACTTGTTTTTTCCTTCTATTTTGTTTGCTGGGTTAATATAATAAGGTGCCTTGCAAGACCTAAAATGATTGCAACCATGCTGAACTAATCTGATTAAAGCTTTCTTTTTTTTTAGAACATGAAGTTTCACTGAATTATGCACAGCCTACACTTAAATCCATTCTCTACAACTTAAAATTTTATTTTAAAACAGAATTCCTGAGTGTTAGCATTTATAAGGAATGTACAAAGTTCTCCTTTGTCAACATTTAGTTCAAAGCTGTCTTTTCTCTCATACAGGCTAGAAAAATCTTTTAAAATATCCATGCTGGGAACAACATTTCAGAGGATACTTAGGCTACAGTGGGAGAGGAAAGGAAAGAAAACTGGTTCTGCAGAAGAAATCCTTCAATGAACAGAGAAATGTCAGTGGATCTAAGATGTTGCCTAAAGTTCTTGTACGCATCTAGTTAACTGTCAACTCATCCTTCATAATTTAAGGGGCTTGTGTTACAACAAGTTAGTTAGCTTTTAATGTGCTACATGTCTGTGTGGTTTTCCTATCAAATTTAACTTGCACCCTCTCCTTTTCTAAAACCTATCCCAACACAAATCCCTTCCTATAAACATTATGCTTTACAAACTTGTATATAAGATCACTGTTTCCTATAATCATAGAATTGGAAAGGGCCATACAGGCCATCTAGTTCAACCCACTGCTCAACGCAGGATCAGCCCAAAGCATCCTAAAGCAAGAAGAAACAAATGTACCCTCAGGCATTAATCATCCTGCAAATACATGTTAATTTTATAATGTGTAAAGCTGTGGTAGCAAAGACAACTATATTAGTCCCTGGCCTGAATTTCACATCTGCCACAACAGGTTCTATAGTAGAGAGGAAAAGTTCTAATCCTTAACCAAATACTAACTTGGGCACTTCCGAGGAAGTTCACCCATGCTTTGCCCATTTTATATTTATCAGAGAACACTTTCAAGGGCATCATCATGCATAGACACTTTGAGGCCCAACAACTGGAAACCATCAAGAGGAAGCAGTGCGTATTGGGAATTGTCCACCCCACTACTATACACTACTATAATTGGCTCTACGAAAAGACTCAACTTCTGCACAAGCCATGAACTAATTTTTAAAAACATAACGGATTTAAATTATAAAGCTGCTTGGGAGTCAACTGGGGTTATGAATTAAGTGCAAATACTTCAATAAATAAAAGAAGGGACAGGAGGCCGAGTCCTCCTGTTTGATTCTCAGTACTTTACACGAACTCTTTTAGGAGGCCTTAGGCAAGCCGCTTTCTGTTAGTTTCAGCTCCCCAACCACACTACGGGAACAATAATACCTGCCTTACAAGTCTGGAAGCACCTAACAAACAAGAACCTGCCCGGCTGTGGTTGGTTTTCTTAAAAACAGAGAACCCCTGAAAGTATTGTAGTTAATTACGGAATAAGTATACTCACAATACTAGCAGCGACTCCAAGCTTTTTAATTAAAAAGGAAAGCTGGTTCGTGCTTATTGACTAATATCACTCATTACTCAGCAATAATTAAGTCAACAGCGACTCTTCCGCTGTCCTCTCAGGGCACGAAAAGGAACTAAGCTCCGCCCACGACCCCTTCCCCAGCCCTTCTGAGCAACCCTTCTTCTCTGCCTCGAAACCGGCGGCGAAATTCGAACTCAGAACCCGCGGAGAGAGGGGAAACAGGGAAGCCCGACGGAGCCTCCCGCCAGCCGCCTTTACCTCCTACGCAGCGAGCAGCGGCGACTCCCGGTGCAACGAGCAGTTCCCCTCGCTAGCCTGACACTCCGAAACCCCGCCCCTTTCCGTCCTCAAAAGCGCCATTTCCAGTGAGGCCCCCTTGCTAGCCCTACCCTACCGTTCGACATAGTCGCCCTAGCCTCTGCCTAACCGTTGCGGGCCTTCCCCGACGTATCGCCAGTGTTTCCCTATAAGGGCCTACTTATAAAAAAGACGAAGAGAAAATTTTAAAGACAATGGCCGCGGAGTAAAAGAGTGGTGCGCCGAGATTACCAAGCAGGCCCTGCTGAAGACAGCCCTCTCATGAGACGGCTGCGCCCGTGGAAGTGGAAGGCCCCGCCCACCTTGCCTGCCGTGCCCTCCTCGCCAGGGGCGCCTCCGCTGCTCTCAGTCCGCTCGACCTCCCTGCTGGGCTAAGATGGCGGCAGCTGTCAGAGCTATCGGCAGTTTGACGCGCTTCACGGCCGCTGCCAAGTATTGCCCGTCCCGGCGCCGCCTTCCAGGTGAGGAGGTGGAAGGGATGCCGGTGGGGCGTGTGAGAGAGAAGGGTGGGTGAGCAGGGAGTGCCCTTTCCTCTGGGAGTCCCCACCAGTCTCCCGCGTATGTCTCTGTTCTGCAACAAGTCGCTCTCCCCCTTTCTTTCTCGGGGGTGTGTCTCCTTCTCCTGACCTTCTGCCATGTTTCTGGCTGCCCCAGAACCCATTTTACTCTCTGAAAAGGGCTTATCCCATTCATACAGTAGGCACCTTAATGGCGCTCATAATCCTCTCCTACAGTATAAATTTGCTTAAAACAAGAGTTTATTGCATCGGATGTATGAAATGAGCTCTGAAACACAAGATTATGCTAGAATAAATTTGAACGGCGTTTAAGGAGCCTACTGGATTTTAATTTGCTGTTGCACAGCCACCTTTCTGGAATTCCCAGCCATACAGTTTCTAGAGTTGGGAGAGAGCTTGGAAAGTTATCTATGGCATCTGTTTCGCCACAGTGGCTTGCCAGGTATTTTCAGAAAGCCCACAAGCAGAGATTTGAGGCTCCCTCCCCCATTGCTATGGTATAGTCTTTGACACTATAGTCTTTGACACATAGGCTCTTTTTATTTTATCAATCATAATAACTTCAGGTGAGTGGCTATGTTAGTCTGAAGCAACATAGTAGTTTAAGTCCAGTGGCGTCTTTAAGACCAACAAGGTTTTATTCAACATATAAGAGTTGTGGGCAAGCACGCTTCTTCAGGTATATTTAATAGTTGTCTTTAGTCTTATTCAGCATAAATCTGTCTAATTCCTTTCAAAGCCATCTAAATCAATGGTCATCACATTGTCTGATTTTAAAATGTCTTGGCTTTTTTCAGGAACACAGGGACAAAGATCTAACATAATAAACAAGCAAATAAAGGAGTTTAAACAGACTTCTGTTTGTCACTCAGCACCTGAGGCTGAAAATATGCTGTGTGCACAAATTCTCTTTAGCCATATAATAGTTGGGAAAGACTGTGTGACCCCAGGCTTCTCCAGAACCCTGGTTGGGAATACCTGATCTACACATTGAAAGTGCTGATTATCCCTGTGCAAGGCTTGTGCCAAAACATTGCCTGATGCCCAGCGGTTCGGAATCTAATGGATGTACTGGAACAAAGGATATGAAGTTGAGAGAGTCAAACAAGAAAACTCTTTTGTCCTAGGTCTAATCTAACTGGCTCTTCTGTTTCAGTGGTGCTCCTTTGTGGTTTTATTGTCTCTAAGGCTATCCCCTGTCCTGGGGGATGACGGCAGACTCCAAGTCATAGTGCTTGAGCAACTTGTTTGATAGATCTTGGTTATAGTTTCATTTTGACTCATACATTGGTCAAAATGGGGTTTTGTTGCTTAATCCTGACTGGCTACATCTGCAGTTACCAGTTCCATAATATATAGGTATTAATTGTGTAAATTAAAAAGGGAGGTAGCATGACCTTGTGATGAATGAGGTTTCTGTAGGCCACACGCTTGTAAATTGATTTGCACTGACTCTGATAGTAGTATTCTCACAAGTGTATCCTTTGTGTTCCTGTTTTTTCCAGACTCTGAACCTATCATTTGACCTCAGTTTTATTTACATATTTTACCCTTATTGGTCTTCTTTAGTTAGAGATGCTGCTCTTGTTCTCCATACTTTCTCCCCATTCTATCCAAAATATTAGAACTTAAGAAAAGCCCTGCTGGATCACACAAGTGGTTCATCTAGTCCAGCATCCTGTTTCATAGAGTGGCCAGTCAGTTCCTCTAGACAGCCAACAGGAGAACATAAAGGCTGAGGCCTTCCTCTAATGTTGCCTCCTGGCTCTGGGACTTAGTGCCTCTGAATGAGGCAGTTCCCCTCAGCTCCCATGGCTAATAACCATTGATAGTTTTACCATCCGTGAATCTATATAATCTTTTAAAGCTGTTTGTTCCTGTGGCCATCGCTACATCCTCCAGCAGCAAATTTCACGTTTTAATCACTCTCTGTAGTATTTTCTTTTGTCTGTCCTGAATTTACTGGTCATCCGTTTAATTGGATTACATCAAGCTCTAGGTTTTCTTTGTTAGCTCTCTCTACTGCATGCAAAATTTTATAAGCCTCTATCATGCCCTTCCCTTAGTCAAGCCCTTCCCTTCTAAACTGAAAATTCCAGGCTCTCCAGCCTTCCTCATAAGGAAGGTGCTCCAACTCCCTAAATATCTTGGTTGTATATTCTGTACTTTTTCCAGTTATGCACTATCCTTTTTGAGATACAATGACCAGCACTGTAGACAGTATTCCAAATGAGGCCACACTATAGATCTGCCTTTCTCAACTTTTTTACCGTTGAGATACCTCTGAAACCTTCTACAGGCTTAAAGAAACCCCAGAAGGGGTACAATTGTGCAGAATATGGTTGGGGAGCTTAGCTGTGGACACGCCCACCCAGGGACCCTCCCCTTTCCATCCCCTTCATGTCCATCATTGCCATTTGGTGGGAGGGCTGATGACCATATATAGTCATATCACCTGTTAAATGTTGAACGATTTTTTTAAATATATTAAAAATTAATTAACTCACACCCATTAGGGAAACCCTGTCAGGGCCATCAACAAACCTGCCATGGATCTATACAAAGGCATTGCAATAATGGCGGTCTTTATTATCAGTCTCTTCCCTAATAATCCCTAGTTTGCCTTTTCCATTGCTCCAATATGCACAGTTGATGCTTTTATTGAGCTATACACTGCCACCCAAGATCTTTTATCCTCTCCGATAATTATAGGAGTGTTTGAGACCCACTTTGTGTGGCCACACAGTTGTAAACTGATGCTGTCTTGACTGTACATGAGGTTTGGAATCCTTAGATTGTTTTACTGAGGTCCTACAGGAAGTGTTTGTAACAACATTGTCAATTTTATAACTTGATTCTGTTGGCTCTTCTTGCCCCAAAGCTGCTGTTTCCTTTCGGTTATATACAGGCCCCAAGATGTTCAGATGGGAATGCCTGCTCAACTTGTTGCTTATGCAATGGAATGCAGCCCTTCAGCCGTGTATTGTGACCTGCTAGGATGTTTGTCTCTCCAGGTCTTCCTTTCATGAACAGGTGGCAAAAACTAGGCGTTTTCTCAAGTTGCATTTACTTAGTTGGCATTAATGTGGGTTTTCCAGAAAAAAATTAGAATTGAAAAACATTTTGGGAAATTATTCAATGTCTTAGAGAGTGTCTTAGAGAGAGAGTCTTAGAGAGATAAAATAAGTATTCTAAATGTTTCTGTCACATTTCCACCAAACATTAAAACCTTAAAACATTTCAGACATTGTGACTGAGTGTATTTCTATTCTGCCCTCCCATAAAGCTCCATGTAAATGTTCTGAAATGTTTTCTGTAAACTGCCCAAAGCCGTAAGGAAGGGCGGTTTAAAAATCTAAATAAAAATAAAGCTCAGGGTGGTTTACACAAAACATAGGGATATACATTGCAATCATAATTACAACAACCATAACAGTGGGAACCAAATTTGAGTAACGATATTATAACAGTTAACAGTAAAATAATAACCTTCTAAACAAGAACCCGTAGGGAGGTCAGTTGCGTTCATTAACTTTAAAAAAATATTCAAAATACATATTTATTTTAGTACATCGCGCTCATGTTATGTCCTGATAGCAACAGATATTTGAACTGGAATATTTGAATCTTAGTTTAAATTTTGTGTCCTATGTGGAAATTATTTTTATTGGAACAACGTTTGTGTGTGTGTGAAATGCTGTCAAGTTGCTTCTGACTTACAACAGTCCTGTGAATTAATGATCTTCAAAATTTGCTGAAGACTGGCTCAGGTCTTGCAGACTTCCTTTGTCAAGTCAATCCATTTCATGTTGGAATCTTTTTCTTTTCCTGCTGCCTTCAGCATTCCACAGCATTATTGTTTTTTTCCAATGTCATCTCCTAATGCGACCAGAGTACAATAGTCTTAGTTTGGTAATTTTAGATTCTAGGACGTGTTCAGGCTTGTTTGGATCTAGAATCCACCTAATTATCTTTTTGTCGGTCCACGGTGTCTGTAAATCCTCCAGCACCGGATTTCAAATGAATCAACTTCACATCAGCCTGCTATATGCCAATTTTCACACTGATACCTAGTAATGTATGGTGTGAATTATGGTAAGAATTACCTTGATCTTAGTCACTAACGATATAGCCTTACACTTAAATTAGAACAATATGTATGTGAATTTAAAGATAGTATAGAACTGCAAGCCCTGACCTGGATGGCCCAAACTAGTCTAATCTCATCAGATCTTGAAGGCTAAGCAGGACTTGCCCTGGTTAGTGTTTGTATTGTTGGCTACCAGGCAGGTTGTTATACAGAGACAGGCTTCTCTTTAAGTTGTTATAGAGACAGGCTTCTCTTCTCTAAGTTGTTATACAGAGACAGACTTCTCTTGTGTTGAAAACAGTGTCTCCCTAAGTTGGCTGTGACTTGATGACATTTTCTACCACCAATAGAACTACAGAGTAATGGTATAAATTTCCCAAAATCTTTTGCTATGTGGAACAAGATGGAATCTCCTGGAGAGTGAGATTAGTATGGCATCAAATGAGACAGGAGGATAAGAAAAGAAATTTTTGTCACGTTCCTTGACCACAAGCTTGTGAGATAGTGGAAGGGCATGTATTTTTTGAAATGTCTTGGAGGAAATGCATGCACCAGTTCTGCTCAGCCTTAGGACAGTGTCAGTCTTCTAACATTCTTCTTCCAGGCTAGGCTCCACATTTTGCAAGAAGAGATAATAAGCAGTAATTTCCTCCACATTCTGAGAGGCCTCAAGGCTAAAGTCCATGCACTGCAAGCCAAACAGGCTTCATGTGCTACTTGATTCCTGTGCTTTTCTTTTCCACAGGTAATTTCTTGTCGATAACCTGAAGCTCCTTTTCTGTTTTAGTATTTTCTTCAAAAATAATAGAAAAATGTCTGCTGAATTAGCATTAGTGTTGGTGATGGGACAGAGAATTTAGACTATTGGCATGTCTTCAAGATAATATTACCACCATTTTTCCTTTACAAACTTGCTTTGTCAGGCAGAGTCTTGTGTTAATATCCTTTACAAGCACAACTCCCTCTTGCTCAGGATTCTCACCTGAACATGATGGGCATCCTCCTAGCCTTTTGGATGGCTTCACACTGAAAGTTTCCAAACAGGTAGTTTATTTTGCTTGTGGCATGCCAGGTTAGCTTATTGGCGCCTTAATGGTTTTAACACATGTATCAGGACCACAGTTTTCTTGGGTCAAAACTCACATTCAGTGGCGAAAGGGATTTATGCTCAAAACCACAAGCAGGAGAAGTAGAAAGAGAAGTCATTGCAAAGAGAAGTTAGTAGGCCCAATTCTCCACAAGGTGTGTGAAACTACATTGTTCAATACCGATGGGAAAGGGATCTGTTCAGGAATAAATGATCCATTCAGAACCCAACTGTTGCTGAATGAGTGAAGCCGGGTGAATCTGAATATATAGTATATATAAACCCATAAGAAAAAACAAACCATCCTAAATCCCTATAAAGCCTGATAGTACCAAATCAACATATGCATTTCAACAGTGCAGGAAACAGGGTGCATGGGAAGAAGGGTTCTTGGCAAATGTTACTTGACGGCGTCCCAGTATCTGCCTTAAGCAATAAAATTAGATTAAACATGTACACATCTGTTGTCATGTTGTGACCTGCCTCTTATCTGCTCTGGCTTTCTTCTTTCCTGCTATATCTGAGGGTGTAAAGAGATGAATATTTAATTGGTAGGAATTCAGAAATCTGGACAAGGCTGCTCCCTACCCTCTAGTCTAGGCACACTGTGGGCACCATAACGGGGGGTACTTGAGTGTATCTAACTTTTTAAAAAACTACGATGAGGCAGGCTCATTCATTCAGGGAGCTGCCGGCTCTATTTTGTGATGCTTGCCTGAAAACCTGGGCAAAGCAGTATCCTTTGTTGTCTCAGGATGCCTCTCAGGGCCATGCATTCTCAAAAGAACAAAACGCAGCCCTTACGGAGAGATCAGGAGCCCAACTGTGCCCAGAAAAAACTCATTTGGAATTTAAATGGGAGGGATGTAGAGTCCAGACTCCAAAGGGCCTGCAGTTCTGAGCATGGTGAAATGTAGGTGAAAGGTCCTTTCCTCTCTACTGTGGAAGTGAGCCAGGCGGCGTGGCACACCTCCAGCTCTGTGGCCAGATCATGTGTCCAGGGAATGTGCTTAACTCAAAGCAAAATGCTTTAGTTCTGGTGGTCTTTCTTGCTCTCGTGTGGGTTTGTGACGTTAAACCAGGCTAGGGATCATCTGTGTTGCCTCTTGTCTCCTATTACCACCATCTGAATGAAGGCCAAGTTTCATTTAAATCTGCATGCCTCATGTTTCAGACTTTTAGGAACCCGTGTCATAGCGGTATAACGTGCCAAAGGAGTAGTTTGTCCAAGAGATTTGCTGTTGCTGATTTCCAGGGGTGGGGTTTGGAGGATTCGTTCAAAGTAAGGCAGCCTTTCATTGTTTCAAGTTCTATATAGACCAATGCAGTGCTTCAAGATTACACCAAGGTTTCATGAAACCATGGGGAGAGGAAGAAGGGTGAAGGATGCAGGTGGTTATGCCATTTCTGGGGGTGGGATGACAGGAAGGCATGGTCAGCTGGCATCACTTCCGGGGGTCCTCAGCCTGAAATTTTATTTCAGGGGCTCCTCCACAGTCAAAATGTTGAAAAAGGCTGTACTAGTAGCAGCTTAAACACTGACAAATGCATTGTGGCCTTTGTCATCTAATACTTGCCGGGGGAAATAGCAGTCTTCAGAAAACGTTTGTTTCATTAGTATGGGAGAATGCACCATGAGAAATATGACTTGCCTGAGCAAGTGAAGCAAAATCCCTGGGCTTTTCAAAGGGGATTACAGTATTAATATTGAAACTCAACATCAAGAAAACAAAGATCATGGCATCTGGCCCTCTCAATTCCTGGCAAATAGATGGGGAAGAAATGGAGGTAGTGACAGATTTTATTTTCCTGGGCTCCAAGATCACTGCAGATGGGGACTGCAGCAAAGAAATTAAAAGACGCTTGCTCCTGGGGAGGAAAGCTATGGCAAATCTAGACAGCATCCTAAAAAGCAGAGACATCACCCTGCCAACAAAAGTGCGTTTAGTCAAGGCTATGGTATTCCCATTTGCAATGTATGGCTGCGAAAGTTGGACCATAAGGAAGGCCGAGTGTCAAAGAATTTAGGCTTTTGAACTCTGGTGCTGGAGAAGACTCTTGCGAGTCCCTTGGACTGCAAGGCGAACAAACCGGTCAATCCTAGAGGAGATCAGCCCTGACTGCTCTTTAGAAGGCCAGATCCTGAAGATGAAACTCAAATACTTTGGCCACCTCATGAGAAGGAAGGACTCCCTGGAGAAGAGCCTAATGCTGGGAGTGATCGAGGGCAAAAGAAGAAGGGGACGACAGAGAATGAGGTGGCTGGATGGAGTCACTGAAGCAGTAGGTGCAAACTTAAATGGACTCCGGGGAATGGTAGAGGACAGGAAGGCCTGGAGGAACATTGTCCATGGGGTCGCGATGGGTCGGACACGACTTCGCACATAACAACAGCAACAAAATAAAACAAATTATTCCTGACTGCTTGTATTGAGATGCTGTCAGCCTTTAAGGTACCCCTGGCCTTTTGTTTATGGTCTTTTCATACTGGCATCCAGTACTTCAGGAGAAGCCATCCTGTGCAACTAAACTATGGGTGTTGTAAAGCTATTGATCATCCATCCCATTTTGTCTTGCCTTAAGGCATTTAGGGCACTGGAAGCTCAGGGCTTACTTTGGGAATTTCTTTCTTTTTGACAACTAGTACAGCTTTTGTGCTAGGTTGAGTACATTCAAAATGGTTAGGGGCTTCGGGGAGAGCCAAAATCCTGGTAGCTGACTGAAGCTAATTTTGTACTAGACAGCTACTGCTTCAGAATGCCTGTAACCTGAGGATGACAGGAATCCTGGTGTTTGGATGCTCATGTGCCTACATGTTGCTCCTGGGGGTCACAAAGAGAGTGTGGTATAATGACTTGAGTATCAGGTGTGATCTGGCAGACCTCAGTTCAAATCCACCCTCTGCAATGGAAGCTCGCTGGGTGACATTGGGCCAATCACTATTGGTCTAACCTACCTCAAAGGGTGGTTGTAAAGATAAAATGGAGGCACAAAGTATGCCACTTCTGGCCACACCGGGAGAAAGGTGGGGTATAAGTAACATTAAATAAAATTAATCTGAAATATCTTTGAAGCCCTACTGTAACTGGGATCTTTCTTTCATAGGTTATGCCTGTCGAAACATCAGCAACACATCATCCCTTAAATGTAAGTAGAAATACATTTGGGTCTGATTGGAGAGAGATCTGGAACTGTGCACCAACTGAAATAAAATTAACCTGTGCAGGCAAATATGCATCGAGTCACTTACTAATTAATATTGCTGTCCTTGCTCTTTGGTTTGAATTTAGTTGGTAGAATCTTTACTTTCATCACACACTTGTAGTAAGAATTATAGAAGAAGAACCGGGATAGGGAATGCTTTGAGAACAAATTCGTGCACTAAAGATGGGTGGGATATCAAATGAGGAACACTGTTCCTCCAACATTTTCCATTTCTTTCATCCAGTTTGGTTCTTCTTGCCTAGCAAGTGTCGGGTATCTGGGTATGGGAAAGTATGAATAGGAGGCATCTTATTTATTTTATTTATCAAATTTATATCCCTCTCCCTTGAATGGAATGTGAGGTGACTAACAGCATATGCAATTCACCCAATAAAACAATTCAAAATGAACAAATAAACTTCAAGCATATAAAAATTAAAATCTATCATAGCTAAAATCTATTAGTCAGCAACATAGAATGCATAGTTGGTGAAGACACAGCTAGAGCAGCGTGGTATATATTTCAGAGGAGGCCTCTGGGAGAATCAGGTTTGATTCCCCACTCCTCCACATGCAGCCAGCTGGGTGACCTATGGCCAGTCACAGTTCTCTCACAGCTGTTCTTGTAGAACTCTCTCAGCACCACCTGCCTCACATGGTGTAAGGGAAGGTTTTTATAAGCAGCTTTGGGTCTCCTTCAGGCAGTGAACAGCAGGATATAAAAACCCCACATCTTCTAATTTTCTTCTCTTACCAGCTGCCTGATTGATCACAAATCATTGAAAGACTGCCTGAAAAAGAGTGGTCTTGCATACCCTGTGAAACCTAGAGAGGTCCCACAAGGCATGCGTCTCTTAATTGGGAACCAGTGTAGCTGCTGTAGGGAGCCTTAGAGAAATAGACTGGACAAGTATAAAAGTTTGGAAAACTAAGAAGAGGCTATACTATCTCCCACAGTGTGGTGCAGCTGCAGGGTTTAAGATTGGTCAGTTTATGTGCAATGGGAAGTATCCCATCTTTCATTTTTTTCTTCCACAAACTTGCCTATGTAAAGCAAAACCTGAGAATGTAAAGTTCCTACACATTCACTGGATTCTGTGCAATGCATTCAAGTCCCCTGGGCGCGGCATGCTAAGCTTCGTTGAGGTTCGGCATCCGTTAAAGTAGCCACTCCGCCTTCGATAGGTGATGATGCATCTTTCTTTCTCTTCAGCTAGAACCCATGTTAATTATGACATCAAAGGAGATGTTGCTGTGGTGCGTTTCAACTCGCCAAACTCCAAGGTAGGTTTTTCCCACCTGTTCTTTTTAGGCACACGTTGTTGAAATGCAGAAACAAAAAGTGTGGTATGCCTGCATTGAATGCCCCCCTCCCCCCAATGCAAAAGACACTGCCTTGGAAACATCTGTTTAGAAGTGACCTACAATGAAACAATAACCGGATCGATGCTGCTGCTAATCATAAGTGCTGCTTAATGGCTTTAGGATGTTATAGTTTTAAATGTTATTATTAATGTTACCAATTATTATGTTGTACATCACCCTGAGCTGGTTCACCAGGAGGGTGTTATAAAAATCCAATCAATAAATGGAATAGCTTAAAAAGAGGCACAAATGGTATGTCAGGCTAAATCAGAGTTCTGATGACTCCCCAAATCTGGAAGCCGCCAGTAAAAGGGGAGAAGGAATGATAAAACACTTAATTATGAATTAATTATAAAACATTTATATTCAGACTACTTATTTCCTTTCCATAATGATGCCGTGAAGTAGCTGATTGGTTGTTTTCTTTGGCAGGTGAGGAAGAGGGGCAGAAGAGAGATCAGGAGCTTTAGGATCGAGTCCAGACTTCTCTGGCCCTTGTCTTCAGCAGATATTATCAATTTTGTAGGGCTGTTCAGATTCTAACTGTGGAAAGGATACAGGTGGCAAAAGACAAAGGATGGCTGGCTTTGCAAATGCTCTATGTCACAAGGCAATGTGCTTTTTAAATACTTTGCTCAGCAAATTGTTCTAAGCACTCTGAGCAGCTTGAAATGTGCTTTTAGTAACATTTGCAAGATGCTTGTTAGCTCCCTACAAAATTCCAAAATATGACCAAGCTAAATCTTTCTGCATTGCAGTGCATAGAAAGCTTACGAATAAAGAAAAACAATAAAATCAGAATCCAGTAGTACCTTTAAGACCAACAAAGATTTATTCAGGACGTGAGCTTTCGAGTTGTGGTATGTGCAGGTTTTCTGGTCCCCCATCTGGAATAACTTTGAAAGCACCAGAGCATTTGTGTTTGGTTTTTAAATTACTAACTTCCCAAATGTTGTCTCTTCTCGGCACACGAGGATGAGCACTGAATGATTTCCATTTCCTGAAGCTCTCTGTTTCCTTCATTTTATTCCCCCCCCCCCAGGTCAACACACTATCCAAGCAGGTGGAAGCAGAGTTCACGGAAATTATGAACGAAATCTGGACCAACGATGCTATCAAAAGCGCGGTCCTCATCTCGGCAAAACCTGGTTGCTTCATAGCTGGGGCTGATTTAAAGTAAGTTCCAAGGAGGGAAACTCTTACTAAGATGAGCAAAGAAGCGTGTGCTCTCCTTGTAACAGAGGATCTAGTCAGTGTATTAGAATTTGATTTAGCACTTGGCTAAATGTTGCTCCTAGGGATCTGGAAGATCTTTCTATCCCTGTTGTGTTTGCAGTGGCTCCATGTTAAGGGTTTCCCTGGTATTTAATAGTGGTTGTGTACAGAGCAGGACCCATAATTGAATTAAGAATTCATCCCAGGTCTCCTAGACGTTCTTAGGCTAGACTTGTGGGAGTTTGAGAGATAAGCAGGGTTAGCCATGGTCAGTATTTGGGTGGGAAGGAGCCCACCAGAATTGTTATGCAGAGGAGTGCAATGGAAAACCATCTTTGCTTAGCTTTTGCCTGGAATACCTCATGAATGGGGACACCACAAGTTAGTTGCAACTGACTGGTGTGTTTTCTCCACCAAGTTGGCCCCCATCCAGTGAAACCTTCATCTTTTTGCCCTGTTTCTGCAGCATGATCGAGGCCTGTACCTCCAGTCAGGAAATCACCCAACTTTCTCAGGAAGGTCAGAAGATGCTGGCGAATCTTGAAAAATCTCCAAAGCCTATCGTTGCTGCTATCAGTGGTTCCTGCCTTGGTGGAGGGCTGGAGGTACAGCAAGTGGTTTCTAGAAGGGGAGGGGAGAGCAAAAGGTGGCTCATAGCAGGTCACAGCTGGGAATGGACTAGAAGTCCAGCAAGTCTCATTCCCTGGCTGAAAGTTAAGGCTGCCCAACACTTCTGCCCACCAATCACTAACATCTTAAAACCAAGGGCTGTGGCTGCATCATTAGGCATTTGAAGAAGAAGAGTTGGTTTTTATACCCCAAAGAAGTCTCAGAGCAGCTTATGAACACCTTTCCTTTCCAGATACCCTGTGAGGTAAGTGAGGCTGAGAGAGCTCTGAGAGAATTATGACTGGCCCAAGGTCACCCAGCTGCTGCCTGTGAAGTGGGGAATCAAACCTAGTTCTCCAAATTAGAAGCCACTAGTTTTAACCACTATACCAAGCTGGTTCTTGAGAAGGAAAATTCTGGTGCCATATGAAGAAGTTCTCGTTAGTGGCTTATTTCAGAGACTGGTGGCCCCAAGGCAATTCTGCAGCCAGTAACGTTGATAGACCCTTGAGTTTTCTGTACACCCAAGTGCTTGGGAAGAGATGTGGTTGTAGCTTTTGGTGTTTTCTTTATATGCCGCCCTTAGGTTGCCCTTGCTTGCCAGTACAGAATAGCAACCAAGGACAAAAAGACAGTCCTAGCCACGCCCGAAGTGCTATTGGGGTTGCTACCAGGGGCCGGAGGCACTCAAAGGCTCCCAAAGATGGTGAGTAAAATGCCTTTATATATCTCCATCCTATCATGTCTAAGGAGAGGATTTTGGTTGTCCAGTCTCATGGTTTCTAGGTGGTGAGATTGGTTTTTCTGTGTTTTCAGGTGGGACTTCC
Source organism: Paroedura picta (assembly GCF_049243985.1). Classification (NCBI taxonomy): domain Eukaryota; kingdom Metazoa; phylum Chordata; class Lepidosauria; order Squamata; family Gekkonidae; genus Paroedura; species Paroedura picta. The sequence goes on along the minus strand of NC_135369.1, from coordinate 27,584,693 downwards.
TGCTGCCTTTGACATGATGTTGACCGGGAAAAACATTCGTGCCGACAAAGCAAAAAAGATGGGGCTGGTTGACCAGCTGGTGGATCCCCTAGGTGAGATTCAGAATGTTCCCAGGCATCTACCTGATAGGACAATGTCTTGCTGAGTTGTAGATATAGCCAGGCTTTGTGATGCTGTAAGGGTGTGTGTCATCCTCTTGCCAAGCGCCTGCCTTCAGGCTTCTTCTGTCAGTGGAAACATGGGAGAGGGTCTTTGGGGAACGAAAGAAGGCTGGCACAAGATTAACAGGATGCTTCTGCCCTTGCAGCTTTTGTCTCTCTTGGAGTAACGTTTTCTGCTTGAATTGCTAAAAGTACAGATTCTTCCAATGTTTTGTTCAGTTCCTGTCCAAACGACTCTCTCTGTATTTATAGGACCGGGGATAAAAAGCCCTGAGGAACGGACCATTGAATACCTGGAGGAGGTGGCAATCACCTTTGCCAAGGGGCTGGCCAACAAGTCAGTTTCTCGGAAGAAGGACAAGGGCCTGATTCAGAGTGAGTGATTCGCGCAGCATAGGCAAGTCAACCTCCCCGTGCTTTGAACTTGGGATGAGAGGCTGAGGTTTGGTTCTCCTGGGTCTCTTCGGTCAGCTTTGGCTGCCGAGATGTTATGGTGGCCGGGGCTGGATTTTTCCACTTCCGTTGTCTTGCAGAGGTGACAGACTATGCCATGGGTATTCCGTTCGTGAGGCAACAAGTCTACAAAATGGTGACGGGGAAGGTGCAGAAGCAAACCAAAGGACTGTACCCTGCTCCCCTGGGAATCATTGAGGTGAGGCGGGTTTCTGTGGAGTCACTCTAATTCCCTGTCCATAGTGGGGCATGCAGTTGCTACACGGTTTCAGCAAAAGGACTGGTTGCACAGTAAAAATCTGTCATCCTGTCCCACCCCAACCCATATGGGAAGTTGAATGAGGACATTCTACATTGAAATGGCGATTCTGTGAATGTAGGCAGATGGTGAGTGGGTGGGCAGAAGGGATTGTGTCAGTGCCTGGCTCTTGCGGCTCTTTCTTGCATGCCCAGGGAAATGCCGATTGCCACTTCGGGGTTGGGCGGCAAAGATTTTGAGGGGGCATCATCTGGTCATGGAATTGGGGTCACTGTTGGTGGGCAGGTAGTTGTGAATTTCCTGCCTTCTGCAGGGGGTTGAGCTAGGTGACTGTGGAGGCCCCTTCCAACTCTATGATTCTACATTCCAGCTTATTTTTTTCTCTATTAATCAATGACAGATTGCAGCCAACCATTTTAGCATAAATATATTAAATAGTGCCAATGCCAACAATTCATGGCAAGTAAACAAATAGTCCTGGTTCTAATTTTTTCCCATCACTGGACTCACCAAGAGCACTTCCATCTTGTCCGGAAGGTGGTATTGTTGAGATAGGATATTGAAAGTATACTGAAAGTTTACATTCCGGTTCATCTGATCCATCCAAACCCAGAAAGCCATTCTGCATTCAGTTTCCATAAGATGAACACACACGAATTTGCCTTATGCTGAGCCAGATTCTCAGTTCATCGAAATCAGCATTGCCTACACAGATTGACAGCTGCTCTGCAGGGTCTCTGGCAGAGGCCTTCCACATCACCTGGTCCTTTAAGTGGAGATGACAGGGATTGACACCTGGGGCCATTTGCATGCGTTGCCACTGCATGCTTTGCCACAGATGCTTTGCCACTGAGCCACAGCCCTGAACATCAATCCCTGAACATCAATCACTTGCGCCTAAGATATGAACTGTGCAGTTTTTAATAGATTTAATGGACATAGACCACGCTAATTGTCTAGGATTTCACGGTCAGTCTTAAATCTGCAGAACAGTTCTTCAACCCTGTGTTCCATTTGCTCTAATAGTTACCCCCAAAGGCATACATGGAGATGGAGAAGCCTTTGTTTTACTGACTGCTGTCACCATCACTTCCCTGTCACCTTGGCTTGATGAAAAACAAACAAGGAACTTGTTATAAAGGCTGACTCATACCAATTCCATTCAAAGTCCACAAGGAAAATTAAAAATATGAACCTCTATATTAGACGACCGCTCCCATCCCATAACTAATTTCTCAATGGTATGGGCAAACTGAAGTTAAAGACAGTTTCTGCCTGTACTGCAGCACATCTGTTAGCAAACCTGACTAGTTTTCCAAAGAAAATTTCCAACTTTCTAAAAGAAAACAAGAGTAAAGTTAAGCTTCACTAATCTGAGCTGCTTCTGTGCTATAAATATTTTTATTATTCACCCCTAAACTGAACTACAGGAGTCAACTACAGGATGGTAAGGAAGGGACACATAAAAGAAAAGAATCAAATGAATGATTTTTCTTCAAAATGTGATCTTATTATGAAACCCATTAAAATTACCGCTGAGAGTTACAGAAGTTTCAAACATTCTTAATACATTTTAAAAGACACGAAAGAATATTCAGCATTCTAACAGTTTGTAGAGCATGAGGTTGGAAACATCAGCAAACATAGTCTATAAGGAGGGGTTGTTCATTTGTAATCACTAGCTAAAGAATCCAAATGGGATCTTGACACTTGTGACTTTGGAGTCAAAATGCAGACTTGTTCACAAATCAGTTGCGCCTGGTTCACAGCTGCCATCTTGGCTGCCTCACATTCTTTGGACGTGCCAAGGCCTAGTGCAAATCAGCTCTGGTAGTGACCACGGAACCTGCTCTGCATTCTTTCCTCAGAGGAAAGTGGGGAGCTTGATGAAGTGTTTCTCTCTTGTGCCTCTTGATGTAGGTGGTGAAGACCGGCCTGGAGCAGGGTAATGACGCTGGCTACCTTATTGAATCACAGGTAAAGGATCTTCTGGTCTTCAGCTTGCACTGTGGAAGTGCTCGACTTGTGCTTGAGCAGGGAGGCTGACATTTGAGAGAGAGCGCAAAGGAGGAAGCCCTTAAAGCCGAATAGCAGCTCATCCCGTAGAGCAGGGGTAGTTAACCTGTGGTCCTCCAGATGTCCATGGATTACAATTCCCATGAGACTCATGGGAGTTGTAGTCCATGAACATCTGGAGGACCACAGGTTGACTCCCCCTGCCGTAGAGAATGCTGTGTGGAATTATTGATCTGCCTGGCCTGGGTGGAGGTCTGAGGAAGGGCTCATGGCTTCCTTAGCAACCCTGCACTTCCCTGGGGAAACCAAGTGCTGCTAGTTAAGAGCTTGTTAAAAGGCCTTGTAAGGATGACAGACAGCTGGTGCAAAGCAAAGATGGGGATGGTCCAAAAGCCTTTTTTAAAGCCTTTTTAAAAGGCCTAGTGGGCAACGAAAACCAAGGGCAACCAGAGATGCTGCTGCTGCTGCTGCAGTGGGAAGATGAAGGACATGACTTGAGGCTCAGACTACAATGTCATGTTGGGAAATGAGTCTCCAGTGTGACTTGGAGGCTGCTGTTGCCACCTAGGAACATTTATGCCCTTTCTTTCCACTGCAGGGCTTGCCCCTCTCTGCACCTGTGCTGGAATAGAGCCCTTTGCCCTTATTTATTTTATTTCTTACGCACTGCTATCGAAAATCATCTTGCAGAGGGTTACGATTAGAGGATAAAAGCCGTAATACTTAAAACATTAAAAACTATAAGTCATAATGAAAGCAATATGCTCCGGCAATGAGAGAATAGAAGCATCCCCTCCCCCCAAATCCTCCCATGACCTCCCCCTCAGCCCAGCACCTCAGGGCTCAGACTCCCAGGGGGTGCTGATTGATCTTAAATATAATTATTTGATGTAATTCCTAGTTGTGGAGGGGACCCTTATTCTCCCCTGCCCTGGCCTCAACCTAAGACCTGGCAGAAGGACTCCATTTTGCAGGTCCTGCAGGGCCTTTATCTCTTCCAGGAGCTCATTCCACCAGGTCTGGGCCAGGACTGAAAATGCCCCGGCCCTGGTCGACGCCAGGCGAACCTCCCACGAAGAATGGGAATCACCAGCAGATTAGTACCCACAGAACACAAGGCCCTGCAGGGAGCATAAAGCGACAGGCGGTCCCTCAGATATGTGCAGCCCAGACCATGAAGGGCCTTGAAGGTTAACGCCAGAACCTTGAACTTGATTGGATGGGATGCCCACTTCCCACAGCCACTTCAGGATGAGGGAAGCCTCTGGCAGGCTGCTAAATCAAGCAGGTTTTGCAGTGCAGGTGGAAACCCTGTTTTGGCCCTCAGCTGTGTGTTGTGCTGGCCCCACTTAACAGCCTCATCCCAGCGTTGCTGTATCTTTCTCTTGGGAGGCCTAACACTTGGCTGGTGTATCTGGATCACTGATCTGGGCAAGGCAGAAGCTGTCCCTGAGTCGTTTACCTCCAATACGGACTGGTAATGTTAATGGGAAACATGTTGCTCCTTCCTCCCAAGCATCCCTTGCCAGTACATCTTCTCCATGCTCAGTTTCCTTAATGCATAGCCAGCACACTGCTCTGTGCACTTAACGTAGCCGGAGTGTAATTGTGATCTGGGATGCTAGCATCACTTGTCCATTGTTCTCGCTTCTTGTCACCTTCATATCCCCTGTTTGGTCGTTCTTTTGAGGTCCTCTCTTGGATCCAAAAGGTCGTCTGTCTAATCTTGGTGTCCTTTCATCAGGGGCATCAGTGGCATGGAAGTGCCCACAGGGATGGCAAAAGCAGCTTACTGCTAACTCTTCTGCTTCCCATTATTGCAGCAGCTGCTTTTCAGAGTAGCTGGAGCGGTAATGAGCAGAGGCTGTTTCTGTTGATGGCAACTTCCTCTCCCCCCAATCTTCTGCTCTGGGTTCTGAATGGCTGCATCCTATTTGAGAGTCTCTGACTTAACTCCGGAGCCCTCCAAGGTCTCCCTCATGAGGCTGCCATCTCCAAAGCATACCTGGGCTTGGAGTCAAGGTTGACGCTCTCACCTATGTCTGGCTGTTGCCATTAGTTGAACCATGCCTGCAAAATATTAAACAAGTGTGGAGTAGGAGCCGTTTCATCCTCCAGGCCTTGTGGCAGTGACCAGATGTTGATATCCTTGATCTTGTTAAACCACTGGTCTGGGGTTGGATCTCATCACTCTGCCCAGCTAAGTGTGAAGCAATACTCCTTTGTGTTTTGAGAAGCTCAAAAGATGAGTGTTGGTAAATGTTGGCAATTTACACCAGGTGCAAATGTCACCCAGCAAAGGTGTAGGCAAATTTCATCTAGCAAAGCTGCTGCCTTAACTGCAGCAAGTAGCAGATATTCTGGGTGCAAGTCTACAATGAAAGGAAAATGCTGCAGCACTGTGATCCAATGCCCCAAACCTCTAATCTTTTTGTTTCCTTTCCCCTCCCCTACTGCTTCCAGAAATTTGGAGAACTCGGCATGACCCCTGAATCCAAGGCACTGATAGGGCTATACCATGGGCAGGTGCAGTGCAAGAAGAACAAATTTGGACAACCAAAACAACAGGTCCAGTAAGTCCGGCTTCAGATTGGCCGTAGCCATAGCTTTCCTTTCTCACTGTACAGCTAGCTCAGGTGGTAACAACAAGTAAGCCTTTCTGAAGGGAAAGCAGAATAAAGCTGCATGGTCCCAATGTGCTTGTGCCCAGATTTTTACACCAAGGGGGGTATTAATGGGTTAATTGCAGCAAAGCTTTCGGGAATCTTAGATACTAGTGAGGTTCTGGGTAAAGATATTGCTGCTTCCAGTGAATTACCGAAATGGCAGCAAGTGTGCCCTTGAGCTGCTGCTTTCCAAAGCAAACGGACTCTCTCTTGTGTTCCTTCATCCTCTGCTCTGTGCAGAACTCTCGCCATCCTGGGAGCCGGCCTGATGGGTGCAGGAATTGCTCAGGTATCTGTGGATAAAGGGATGAAGACGATCCTGAAAGACACCACCCTGCAGGCCTTGAGCAGGGGACAGCAGCAAGTCTACAAAGGGTAGGCGCTCAGTACAGCCATGGGACACCTGTGGGTCATGCCTGCCTTTCCAGCTGAGCTAAGCCTTGGGAGTTTGGAAACTTGGGACAGCTTCCTTCAAATTAGGTCTCACCTCCAAGTCTGTCCTTGGTGTTGAACCGGCCTGTCTTGCTCTCTCCCTGGGTTGACTCACGCCTGCTCCTGCCCAGTTTGAATGATAAAGTGAAGAAGAGGAACTTGACATCGTTCGAGAGGGATATGATCCTCAGTAGCATGTCGGGGCAGCTGGATTACAAGGACTTCTCTAAGGCGGACATGGTGATCGAAGCCGTCTTTGAGGACATCAACATCAAACACAAAGTGCTGAAGGAGGTGGAAGCGGTAAGGGGGGCTCTAGCGGCCACTTGCTTTGACGGGACCGGGGGGCCTCTCAGCCCTGCTCATCCCGAAGGCAGTACAGTCAAGTTCTTCAAGGCACCAGCTTCCCATACATCACTTGCTGGCCTTGCTTGACATTTGGAATATGACCATGTGCTGGGATTAGATTGGGGGGGGGGGAGGGCTTGTTCCCTACACACCAGGGGTAGTAAAACGGCGGCCCTCCAGATGTCCATGGACTACAATTCCTATGAGCCCCTGCCAGCAAATGCTGCAGTTTGACTACCCCTGCCTCACACCCTTTGGTACAGACCTTAGATACAGACCTAAGACCACAGGAATCCTCCCTTTGCATACAATGCCTGTTGCTGTTTCCCCAGGTTATTCCTCCACAATGCATCTTTGCCAGCAATACATCTGCTCTCCCCATCAGTCAGATTGCCACAGCCAGCAAAAGGCCAGAGAAGGTGAGTCTTGGGACCTGCCAGGTTTTTCTTGTTGGAGAAGCCACTCCAGAACCCAGCATCCCAGTACTGAACGTTAATTGAGGATTTCTTCTTGCACAAGCATATAACTTAGGCCTTTGATGGGCCAGTCTCTCCAGCAGGGTGTGATTCCTTATGACTCAGCCTTCTTAGAATGCCACTGCTGTAACTCCCTTAAGTCTGAGTGCTCCTGACTATTCTAAGGCTTTAAAATGAGTCGAGTGGTGAGGGAATCCTGTTCTCCTTTACTTCCTTCTCTTCATGGTATTTTTGTCTGCGTGGAAGCAGTCACAGCCAAGAGCTGCTTCTTGCTCAGGGGGGTCGTTGGGAAATGGCCTTTCCCTCTAACAATGAGAAGGATAGGCTGTTAAGGTTTGTAAGCTACTTTAAACTACATTACGAGGCTTTATTTACATGCAGTTGTACTGTTGATCTGTTAAAACACAACTAAAAAATAGTTCTGGCTACAGAACGACTCCCACTTGAACCCATTGAACTCTGCACAAGGTGGCACCAAGTTGTACCATCTGTCTTCTGTCTCTTGGCCTGCTCTGAGTGGTTGCCGTTCTCAAAGATCTCAGGCAGAGAAAGTTATTTTCCCTAGCCCCCCTGGATTGGATCTGCAAACCACCTTTTCAGCTGCTGAGATTTGCCCATTCCCCTTAGGAGGAGGTGGTTTGCACAGGTTTTAGAAGACGACCACACTTTCAATGTTTTGCTGCAGACCCCAATATCAGACAAGGGTGTGCATCTTTCCACAGCGTAATAGAGTGCAGCAAAGAAATGGAGAGAAGGGGGTGCAGGTAGTTGGCCCCAACAGTGGGAAGCTTGTACTTGGGGCTAAAGAAGAATAGTTGCAGCGCAGTGCAAAGGGACAAAAATGACCCACGGCTGGACTTTTTTCCTCCCAGAACACACTTGCTGCAGATCTAGTGTGCGTACTCCCCACCCTCCCACCCCATTACTGTTCTAGATATCCCACTAAAACCCCGAGTTCTGGGTGCAGGATTATGCAGCCCTAGGAAGGATTCACTGGCCCCTCAGGGGACCTTCTGGGGTTTGCTTTGGGAGAGGAGCCAGCCCTGTTCCACCTTCCCTCCTTGCTTATTCCAGGTGATTGGGATGCACTACTTCTCTCCCGTGGACAAGATGCAGCTGCTCGAAATCATCACCACGGACAAAACATCGCCGGACACAGCAGCCTCCGCTGTCGCTGTGGGCCTCAGGCAGGGCAAGGTCGTCATTGTGGTTAAGGTAAGGTAAGGGGCGGACTTCCTAAAATATCATTTCTGGGAGCCACTCCAAGAATAGCAAGGAGTGCATAAACTCAACCTCAGGAAATCCTGGTAATTACATATTACGATATTAATATTAGTAGACTCCTATAAATTTGGATATTATATAACCATTTGGGGATGACTCCAAGTATTATTATTAAATTATTAGAACTATACAAAACAAAATATTACCAGAGATAGTTATTTCCTATAATTTCATCACCCAAAAGAATGCATTGAGCGAAGATTCAGTTGTGAACAATGCTGAGAATATCACTGTTGACTATACCTAGGAATCTGTTTTGAAATGGCTTTGAACATGGTTTTCATTGGAATAAATCATTTTGCCATCGCCAGCTTGAGACTTTTTTCTTCTGTGAATACCATTTTAGGCTTCTGAATGTTATTCATAGACCCAGGGCCTGTGTTGATCACTTATTCTAAGAACTTTGTTGTTGTCCTTGCACTGTGGTAATGGCTTCGTTTATATTCTTTCCCTAGGTGTCTGGGGAAGCAGCAAGCACACTTTAGCTAAAAACGAAGAGCTGGTTTTATGTACCCTGCTTTTTACTATCTGAAGGAGTGGCATACAATCACCTAGTCTTCCTCTCCCTGGTGAGGGAGGTAAGGCTGAGAGAGCTCTGAGAAAACTGTAACTGGCCCAAGGTCACCCAGATGGCCTCATGTGGACAAGGAGCCGGGTACTCAACTTCAGTTCTTCAGATTAGAGCCTGCCACTCCTAATCACCACACCATGCTGGCAACTTGATTCCACCTTGGCCTCTGGCAAGACGCGTTATAGAAAATACAGAGGAAGGCTAGTTGTTGCAATCAGTGGCAGAAATCTTCCCTGTTCTGAGTAGGCACTTCTGCCTCTGCCAGGAGGAGAAGTTTCACTGGACTCTTCCTAGTGTTCTCCATGCCAGGCTTGTCTTCATTCTTCTGCTTCCTCTTCTGCAGGACGGCCCAGGTTTCTACACAACCAGATGTCTGGCGCCCATGTTGGCTGAAATCATCCGAATTCTCCAGGTTAGTGTCAATCCCAAAGGCGGGGGCTGGGGAGCCCTTTCCTATTCTGGAGGCCCAAGCAGCTCACAGGCCAGTGTCTCAGGTGTTGCGTTGAGGGACTGAAGCAGTTACAGCCCATACAGGGCCCTCCTGGTATTCTGTCTTGGAGACGGACTTCCTCGTGTTGTTCCAGGGAGTCTGTGCTTAGACATACCTGCCTTTTCCCATCGAGATTTTCTCCCCTCTCCTCGAGGCTTTTGCACTTCCCCCCTCATACATGAGTCAGGCTCAAGCTTCTAGAGCAGGGGTAGTCAACCTGTGGTCCTCCAGATGTCCATGGACTACAATTCCCATGAGCCACTGCCAGCAAATGCTGGCAGGGGCTCATAGGAATTGTAGTCCATGGACATCTGGAGGACCACAGGTTGACTACCCCTGCTCTAGAGTCCCCTGCAAAGGCTCTCAAGTCCTCCCGTTTCTGACGGCCTGTCCTTGCCTGCCCCCAGTATGTGCAAGCGGGGAGACTGACACAAGGATGACTGGCAGCAATGTGTAAAGCACCACCAAGTCACGGCCAACTTACAGTGAGCCTGTCAGGCTTTCAAGACAAGAGGTGAGCAGAGGTGGTTTGCCCTTGCCTGCCTCTGCATCACGACCCTGGGCTTCCCCTTCCGAGGACTTACCAGGGCTGGGCTGCTTAGATTCTGACGAGCCACCTGGGCCATCCAGGGGAGCGAGCAATGGCAAGTTCAGAAGCTTTGTGCCTGACCCAACTCTGTCTTGTACAGGAAGGCACCGATCCCAAGAAAGTGGACACCCTTTCCACGGGCTTTGGCTTTCCAGTTGGTGCCGTCACTCTGATGGACGAAGTGGGCATCGATGTCGCCACCCACGTCGCAGAGGATCTTGGCAAAGCCTTCGGTGAACGGTTCGCAGGCGGAAACGTGGAGCTGATGAAAGCCATGGTGACCAAAGGCTTTCTTGGTGAGCAGCTGCGGCCAGACAAGGGCTCTTCCTCTCTTTCTGGGTCTGCCATCCCCTCCCTCCCTCCCTGCTGGTCTATCAGTCTGCCAGAGAACTGCGCCTTCCATCCGTTTCCAAGATGCCATCCTGGTGAGCAGCATGCTGGAGCCATGCATGCTGGCAGGAGGTGCAAGGAACCCAGAGGAACCTGCTGTTTCTGATGAATTACAGGCAGCCAACAGATCCCTGGCCAGAGGGAAGGGTGAACCCACATTCAAGGGGTTGGCTCGGCTGCAGCTGATGCAAACAAGGCTTCAGAGAGCCCATCTTGTCACTCTCAGGATTTTCTGTGCTCGGGGGAGATGGGGTCTCAGAATATATTTCTGCTGTCTGCTTCCAGCCCTGGGGTAGGAGATAAACAGGTCATGGGCGCCATTTGGTGTGCCTGACACAGCCCACTTGGTCTCAGGTTGGTGGGGGAAAGTATTTGTCAGAATGAGTAGCTGGGTGTGAGAAGTAACAACTCACCTTGTGGGCCAAGTGTGGACTTCTAATGTGGCAAGCCGGGTTTGATTCCCCACTCCTCCCCCACATGCAGCCAGCTGGGTGGCCTTGGGCTAGTCACAGCACTGATAAAGCTGTTCTGGCCGAGCAGTGATATCAGGGCTCTCTCAGCCTCACCCACCTCACAGGGTGTCTCTTGTGGGGAGAGGAAAGGGAAAGCGAATGTAAGCCACTTTGACTCCTTTAGGTCAAGCGGCATATAAGAACCCACTCTTCTTCTTCTTCTTCTTCTTCTGGGTCCACAGAAACCGTGCTACCACACTCATGTAGATTACTATCAGTGGGTTGTGTCGGTCATACTAAGCATGCTGGGTTAGATTTTGCTTCTCCAAACACCTGCTCTGCTGGTTGGAATTTCCAAGGTCTGCCCCAGCCGTGAATCAGTACTGGACAGCAAAGGGGAAACCAGGACAAATTGTTGCCCTCAGGTTGCCCTTGTTACAGGCCACTTTTCCCAGCATGGCTGTGACGTGTGTGGACATGGGGGGAAATCTGGCAGGGGTCTACACTTGACTCCCAATCTCTCGAGATCCTGGAAAGCCAGAAGCTCTATCAGCCATGCAAGCCTGAGGAAAGTTGTTGGCTGTGTTTGAGAAACAAATGCCCATTTGAATAGCATGGCCTTTTTCCTGCTAAAGCTAATGTCCCTAGGAGGTCTCTGGACAAGCAGCGCTTGACTTGCACATATATAATGAAATAGAATAAAAAGGGGAAAGGGCAGAGGGAGATTTTCAGTACGATCATGCCGGGGGAAATTAAGAGGCTATCTGAAAGTGATCGTAGAGCAGGCAAGTGATCAGGATGGGGAGAAGGAAGGGGTCACCACACGGAGGTGCCCACCTCACAGTTGCTGCCCAGTGGCTTAGAGCAGGGGTAGTCAACCTGTGGTCCTCCAGATGTCCATGGATTACAATTCCCATGAGCCCCTGCCAGCAAACGCTCATGGGAATTGTAGTCCACGGACATCTGGAGGACCACAGGTTGACTACCCCTGGCTTAGAGGGCAAAAGGTTGGTGCTGCATGACCCTTCCCTCCATGCAGAGTTTCCTCTAACTGTGCTTCTTGCATTGCCCATTCACTACAACAGGGCTTGTGGGGGAGAACTGTCTTGTGGGGCTGGGCTCCCTTGGGCTGGATCTCTTTCTCTCACACAGTAGTATGAAATCTGCCACTGTTGGCAGGTGTACCCTACCTTGTGGTTTGGCAAAGCCTCGCTTTGACTTGGCAGCAGTGCCTGTGGGCGTTCTGACGCTAACTTGCTCGGCAGGTGATCCCAGTCTTTCATGCAAAGGCAGTTCCTGACCCCTAGAGGCTGCCTGCCTGCAGTGAAGGGACTCTAAACAGCTTAACAGCGCTGGGGCACAGGCCTTCCTAGAGTCTTCCCGGTCCAGCCATTCTTGCGGACCAGCATCACTGCCTGGATTATGAACCAGGACCAGAGGAAATCTGGGGGACTTGCAAGCCTCATAGATGGAACTGCCTTTTGGATCTTAGGCCGTTTCTGTTTGGCATGGATGCGGGAGTGTGGAATCTGGCAGCATTGCCTGGCCAGCAGGTGGACACACTGCGAAGCCAGAGAGACGTCTGTTGCTTGTTAATCCCCAACAGCAGAAATCAGTGCTCCTGGGGATCATGACTACTAGACACTGAAAAATCTATTCCTCAGACACTAACCTGGAGGCCCTCCAGTGAGTTTGTAGTGTTTTTAAAAAAGGACTCATGTTTGCGATGCATATAATCTCATAAACCTTCAGTCATGCCTCCCCCCCACACCGAAAGTTAATGCATCTTGTCCTCGGTGTCAGCCGTTGTATAATCTCTATACCAAATGTGTCCCCCCCCCCCACCTTTCTGTGGCAGGCCGCAAAGCCGGAAAGGGCTTCTACATTTACCAGGAAGGCGTGAAGAACCGGAGCATCAACACTGGCACGGATGAGATCTTGGAGCGGTTTAAGATACCGGCCAACCCAGAGGTGTAAGTTATGTGCAAATGCAAGGATTTTGTGGGTGAGATAGGCCTCTGAGGCCAGCCTCCCCGGCTCTGTAGGGCGTAGTGATTATTCTGTGTTTCTCAAGAGGACAGCACCCCATGGGAAGGCTGTGCTCCCGGCTGTTGAGGTTCAGTCCAGCTGCCCATCCCCTCCATTGAGTGGCTTAATGAACAGCCGCTCCGTTCTCCACATTTGCAGCTCCACAGACGAAGACATCCAGCTGCGCTTGGTGGTCAGGTTTGTGAACGAAGCCGCCCTGACCCTGCAAGAAGGCATCCTCAGCAACCCCGTGGAGGGAGACATTGGAGCCGTGTTTGGCCTGGGCTTCCCGCCATGCCTGGGAGGTAAGGAGCTATGCTGATCCATATATGACCCCGTCAAAAATGTGTAACTCGGGCTCTTCTGACAGTTGGTGTTTTTTACTGTCCTGTTGGGATGGCGCCTTTAATTTATTTGCATCAGTTTGCTTCCCAGTTTCCAATTCTTAAGACACTTATTATTACCAACTTCTGATCTCATTAGATCTCAGCATCTAGGCTGGGCTGGCCCTGGTTAGTCCTGGGGTGGGAAGTCCAGGGGTCCTAAGCATAGGCAGGCAATGGCAAACTACCTTGGAAAGTCCCTTGCTTAGAAATTCCTATTGGGCCAGTGACTTGACAGCACTTCCTCCCGCAACCCACAGCAACTTGAACAAGTCTCACTCTCCCCTTTTCTCTTCCCACCCCCAATCCCTCCGATCTTGCGGCAGGCCCCTTCCGCTACGCAGACTACTATGGGGCCCAGCGGCTGGTGGACCGCATGAGGAAGTACGAGGATGTCTATGGGAGCCAGTTCACGCCGTGCCAGTTGCTGCTTGACCACGCCAAGGACTCCGGCAAGAAATTCCACAAGTGAACTTGCCTATGCCTCCGTCCAATGGCTCGTGAGCCCCCTTCCAGCCCCAAAGAAGAGGGGAGGCCTGTCCAGGAAGAGAGTCCCTTGTCCCAAGGCCCAGGGGGTCCCGGGTGTTAACCCATTAAGTGCCTTAGGTGCTTGGGCACTGCCTCTCCCCGACCCACCTGTCGTTGAGTGGATGTTGGCCTCTTCTTATCCGGCGAAGAAATCAGGGCTTTTTCTTAGGTCTGAGTCTGGTACCTTACAGATCCAGGGCCAGTAGCGGCCACTAGTTATAAATGCAAAGATCCTTCTGTGTTCGGGACAGACCTACTGGTGTAATTCACACACATGCACACAAAGAGTTCTGCAGAATAAACCCCAGTGTCTCTAGTGGGTTCGTTGTGTCATTTATTCTAGAGTTGCAACCGAACGTTTGCCCAGGTTGGATTTCAAAGGGAATTTGAGGGTTCCTTCTTGGTGAAACGTCTTAAAAGCCTTCAAAGGAAAGTTCCAGAAGTTTTGAGAACGCAAATTCAGTATCTAGGGGTGAAGTCTGGGAGATGTAGCTGAAGCTCTAGTGGCTTTGTGTGAGTCTGATGAACATTGTGGGGAGAGAGGGGAGCACATTCATTCTGGGCAAGTAGCTGTAGAGAAGCTTTGCCTCTTGGCCTCTGCCCATACTTTTTCCTACTTAAGAGCTTGTTGTAAAAAGAAAGAAGGCTGCTGGGGCGTGGAGACCAGAGATGCAGAATTAATCCTGGTTTAGTATTGTGTCCTTGAGAGTAGGGCTGGGCGCTTCGGCATCCGAAGTTGCCGTTCCCGCCCGAAGCAGCCAGCGCGTGTGTGTGTGTGTGTGGGGGGGAGCCGTGGGCGCTGGTGTGCCAGTTGGCTCACACACACAGACGCAGAGCTCTGCACCTGTGCGTGTGCCCCAACCAGCGTGCCAGCACCCATGCCTCCCCTCCCCCCGCGCTGAGGTGCTGGCTGCTTCGGGCGGAAACGGCCACTTCAGATGCCGAAGCGCCCAGCCCTACTTGAGAGCCACCGTGGTGTAGTGGTTAAGGGAGCTGGCCTCTAATCTGAAGAGCCAGGTTTGATTACTCACTTCTCTGACCTTTGGCCAGTCAAAGTTCTCTCAGGGCTCTCTTAGGGTACCTGCTGTGGGAAGAGAAAGGGAAGGCAATTGTGAGTTGCTTTGAGCCTGCTGTGCATGGTGAAAAGCAGGGTACAAAACCCCCAGTTCTTCTTCCACTCAAGGTGCAGCTGTCAGCCATGGCTTTTGGGATGAGACCAGTCCAGCAACCACTGCTTTTAACTCATCTCCAGCATGAACAAATCAAAACTGTCTGGTACTCAGTCAGATCCTCAGTGTATCCCTTGTGGTATATATACCCCCGTCCCTTGTTTTCTAGCTACCACTGTGTGGTTCCAAGTACTGGCTGTCCTCCCCTCCCCCAAATAAAGCAGCCAGTGCTGCCGTGGAGTTCTCCACCCACCTAAACACCATGCATTTGTGTATTTTTTAAATAACCTGGCTTTATTTCACTAATTGGCAAGGATTAAAGTAGAAATGAATACAAACACTCTGCCATCCTCTAGGCCTGAACCAAGGAACCCTCATCTTGCCTTAAGACCAAAGTGGGATTCCCGTATCCACAGGGAATTTAGCCAGACAGCAACCGATCTCACTTGGCCCCAACAGAGAAGTGGAAGATTAGTAGGATGTTGGAACTTCCAGGATGGGTTCAAAAGAGATCAGCCAGTTGTGTCCACGTTGCACTAAGGAGCTGTGCAAAAGGCCATCTGCCGCAGACCTCATGATCTGCAAAGAGCAGCAGCGTCCAGCCCACAGAATGAAAGGGTCAACAAGGGCCAGAGACCATCCTTCTGCTTCTTCCCTTCCTCTTGGCCACGCAGAATTATGACATTGTGTCTGCTCCAATCATGAGCTTATTTTAACGGACGGCGTAACACTGGGTTCCTATCAAGTTTCTAGGCCTTATGGCAGTGGAGGTGTGCTTGAAGAGGAGGAGGAGGAATAAGGAAGTTTCAAGTATTAGGGAAGAGGCTTCCGTGTTCCCCAAGGCGTGCTGCTGAATTACGTGGAACAACTTCCTGACGCAGCAAAGCACAAACCTGGTGAGGGGAGGGTTTACCCACCATATGTACAAAGAAATTCTCTGCATGTAGGAAACACACTTAAGGCAAATGGGTACCCTAGAGTCCTCACTGGCAGGCCAGTTTTCTAGTGGTGTGAGATTTTTCTGCAGGGGAACTTTCATGGTCTGTCCATCTCCCCCACCCCCCTAAATGGTACAGTTCAGGCCCAACTATATCACTTATTTCTGCTACCAAGGTAACTCCAGGAAGCACAAAGCAGCCACCCACCTCTCAAGACTTTAAAGGGGAGGGCTTCAAGGGTGAGAAAAGATTTTTACTCCCAAGTGTGCTTTTCTGAATCTTTACTGCTTCCTGGAACAGAATGTCCTCCACCCTGTCCTTGCAAGTTCAGAATCAGCCAGAAGGTAAACAGGCAGCTAGGATGCCCTAATGTTAAACTTGCAGTGCAGGGCAGAATTAAGCTACTGAAACACTGGACTGATGTGGACTACCTACCTAGCTATTTTGCCCTCCCCACCCTGCTGGGAGAAATTGTGGAAGCCGCTGCTAAAGGCAAGAGCCAGGATGTAGGCTGCTACTCCCTGGCACCAGCACGTGAGAGGCCCCCTTTCATAAGGCTCTGCTGGCACCAGGCCTACCTGTGAGCAGCCAGAACTAGCACATGGCCCCCACCATGCCAGCTCACTCCAGCACTTGGTTCCCTGTATGGCAGTTCCCTCCCGGTGCATAAGAACTGCACTTGGGGGGCATCTGAACAGAAGACCCAAAAGTCTCTCGTGCCAACTTGGCCCACAGGCTGCGGCTACAGAAGGAGTGAACAGCAATGTCTGTGGTCCTAACAGCAGGTGCAGGAAGTGTCTCTACATTGAGGAGGGAGGCCCTGCCTGTTGAACCAGAGCCTCCATATCCAGGTCTTCCTCAAGCCATGCTAGAAACCAGGAACTATCCTTCCAGTGGTAGTTGTGACAGGGCTCAAAGGCAGGCAAGGTTGTACCCTCCTTTAGCGACAGGCAGCCTGGAAGTGAATGGGTACGGGTGAGGCCTGGTCCCTGCCCCTTACATGGGATAAGGGAACCCTGTTATTTTGCCTCTCTCACTCCCGTTTCCCCCTTCTCAGTTCACAGGAGTATGGGTAAAGCTTACCCAGACTTCTTCATTAGTCTTCGCCCAAAAGACCCATCTACGGGTAGACGCATGCGTTCAGACCTCCCACGTGCTACAGACTCTCCTCTCTTCTGCTGCGGGTCTGGCATCTTGGCTGAAGACCGTCTGTGCCCCACACCTCCCTCCGTTCTCAGGAGGAACTGCCCCTGCACTGCCCTCTAGTTCTCTTGCACATTCTAGATCTTGGGCCTCCAGCCCTTGATAAACTGCATGATTTTCTTCACCTGAAGCTTG
This sequence comes from Paroedura picta, assembly GCF_049243985.1. Classification (NCBI taxonomy): domain Eukaryota; kingdom Metazoa; phylum Chordata; class Lepidosauria; order Squamata; family Gekkonidae; genus Paroedura; species Paroedura picta. Next base: position 27,567,722 of record NC_135369.1, on the reverse strand, counting down.
GTCAGGTGGAAGTCCTCCAACAGGATCTCCTCCGTGAGCTGGACAAAGATGCTGCCGTCGATGCGCTCACGGGCAAAAAAGGCGACCACGTCCTCGGAGAGGCCAATGAAACGCAGACACCGGGACACCTCCTCAAGTGACAGCACAGAGAGGTCAGCTGGGGGCTGCCAGGGGGAGCCATCCCCATTGAGCCGGGAAGGGGGCACCTCAATGACCCCCTGGGCCAAGTATAAGCGAGTGACCCCTCCCTCGGCACCATGAACAATGGTAGGAGACAATGGAGCCATGGCCGTACGGATGACGATATTCTCGGTTGCCTCAAAGGCCTTCATTGGCCGTGGAGGGGGAGCAGGGCTGTAGTGCACCTCCCCCTCTGGGGAGGAACTGCCCTCAAAGGGGTCAAAGGTCTCCGGAGAGGACGCAGTGGGCTTCTGCCATTCGAGGGACTCCAACCAGTCTGAGGAACTGGAAGACGCCGGGCTGGAGGAGTAGGCGGGATTGGCGAAAGGGTTGAGAGCCCCAAAGGGAGCAAAGCGTTTCTGCGGAGGAGGGGGCTTCAGGCGGGGACAGCTATGGTAGTTCTTGATGGTGGTGGAGTCTCCGCTTCCCAGCAGCGGGGTGGACCGGCCCGTTGCCACGCTGGATCCCAGGTCACTATAGGCCCACAGATCTGACCACGAAGGCAGCTGGGTGGGCTGCGGTGGAGACTGTGGTTGGGCCTGGGGACTGGAAAGTGGGCGGGTCGAAGACTCCCCGGCTTTGCAGTCCCCCCAGGTGCAAGGGTAGCAGTAGAGGGAGTAGGAGTCTGGAGAGGGGGAGCAGCTGCCACTCCGTGGTCTCGACCTGGATAGAGGGAGAAGAAGACAGTCCCGGGGGTAAGCCAAAGGAAGGAGGAATATCTGTTATTTTAAACTGAATGTTTTAAAAGTCATAAAGGGCACCAGCTTAATGAAGCTAGAGGCTCCCTCCCGCACCCGCTGCTGCCTCTCAGGGGAACCACATAGCTCTACACAGCTGATCCCAAAAGTACAGAACCACAAGTGGGTTCCAGGCTTGGCTGGTGAGCTCAATCCGTTCTTTGGCAAAGCCCTGCCATGTGCTGCAGATACAACTTTCCGTATTTCCCAAACATTGACTGGAATTCTGGCAGGGATGGGCAACTCCAGAGGGATGGCAGTCTCTGCAGGACCCCCCCCCCCCAATCCTCCAGTGGACTTTAGGGTGGGCTTCCAGGAATGTCATCTGTAGCACAAGCCTTGGGAGCCCAGCACTAAGGCAATCTCAGAACCAGAGGGGGGAAGGGGCCATACAGGCCATCTAGTCCAACCCCCTGCTCAATACAAGGCAATCCACCCTCCACATTAAAGGCCAACATGATGCAAGTGGCCTTAATCTCCAGTGCTATGATGGCACAAGAGGGAAGGGGAGAGAAAGGGAGGGATGAGTCCTCTACCCCAAAAGCCTGCACAAGCGCCTTGTCTTGTACAGGGGTTCCTTCCTGAGGTCGGCTGTCCTTTCTTACAAGCAAAGGGGCTGCCAAGTGGCTATATTAGGAGCATTAAATCAGCATTACTAGAGCTACGTGGGGTTCTCCTGTGAAGAGTGGTTATAGAGACAAACAAGGTACACCCCCACAACCCCAAAACACACCCTTTGGGGCCTATGAGACTAACAAGGGGGAAATTCTACTTCCTTCTCTCAGGAGTCAGTTGTCTGCACCTTTCTGAATAACCATCAGGTGCAGTCACCAAAAAATGCATTAGATCCCCGGACCTTGCCCCATTACACAATGATCAGAAGGTGTTAAACCTGTGATGGTCATCATGCAAGGCCCTGCTCTGGGAGCCCCTTCCTCCTGAGGGGCGACTCACGACAGGGCCTTCTCAGCCATGGCTCTGGAAGTCACTCCCCAAAGAGACCCGCCTGTCCCCTTTTGTTGTCGTTTCCTGCCGACAGCTGAAGACATTTTGTGGGTTTCATCCAGCATTCCCTCGATGGTCCCTCTTTTCTGCCACATTGTAAATTGTTGCCCTTATGTAGGTGTGCTTTATTATATTTCTATCTTAACTTGATTTCAATTGCCTGAAGGATGTGTTTTGGATTTGTTTAAAACATTTTTTTTTATTATGCATGTTTTAAATTTGTTAGCTGCCTTGCTGCCCCTGTGGAAGGCAGAAAGTGAGCTACAGGTTTTGCAAATAGATACATTCACAGGAATCTCCTCCATCTGGTAAGTACACAAGACTGGCTCTAGCAGCAGCTATGGCCAGCTCTGTGGGCCGATAGGCTTAATGAAGAATTCCCCCAAAGCTGCATCGGCTCTTGATCCCCATAATACTGGCAGCATGGGACCCAATCTGTGCCAGAACACAGGGGAAAAGAGTGTCTCTGAGCATCTACCAACATGCCTCCCCCCCCACACCACTAAAGAGAGCCCAGAGGCAGAGCTTCTGGCCCCTCCCCCTGTAGTGGCCAACCACTGCCCCTCACTCACCCAACATCGTGTAGCCCAGATGAGTAGTAGGAGAGGCTGGAGCTGGGCGAAGCAGCAGGTTGGAGCTTTGGGAAGCGCAGAGGGACTGGAGGGCTGGAAGAGGCAGGCGGGGGGCCGCCCCGTGGGGGTACCGGGGGTGCAATGAGAAGGCGGCACTCCTCCTTGACCTGGAAAAAGACAAAATGGGGGGAATGTCAGTTGCTGTTTGGGGAGGGAGGAGGAGAACTGGATGCCTTCCAGGGGGATTAAAAAGCCAGCTTGGTCCAGGGCCCATTCTGCACACATAGGATAATGTCCTTTCAATGTGCTTTGGCAGCTGGATATTCCTGTGCGGAACAGGAAAATCTACTTCTAAAGTGCACTGGAAGTGCATTATCTATTGTGTGCAGAATAGGTCCAGGAGTGGCAGTCAACAACTGTAAAAATAAATAAGATCCTTCATGAAGACAGAGTGAATATCCAAGAGTTTGGAGGCACCAGAGTCTTACGGGCATGCCAAACACAGGGGCCCAAATCTGGTTTTGCCAAAATGCAGGGGGAGGGGGTTTATAGGGAGGTTAATCAGCTGGTGGAAGGCAGGCAGGGTGTTTAAGGTATTAGTCCATGACTCCTCATAAATGCCCCCTCCTGCTTGGGGAACTGTTTTGCCTTTAGCAGAGTTTGCAACATGTCCCAGAGACTCTGGGGGAACAATATAAACAGACTTGAGCTTTTTGGAAGGGCGGTATAAGAATGTACTAACAAATAAATAAACCAGAGGCTTATAGGACCCTGAGGCAGCATTTGCAAGGGCAAAGCATCACCTTCCCTGCACAGCTTCCCTCCTGCAAACTTTCCCCCTCCTTCTGTATTTTCCCGACTGCAAAAATGCCAGATTCAGAATGTTCTCCCTCTTTTATGTTCTCCCTTTGGCCAGTAGCATTGGGAGATGCTCTTTTATTTCTGATCTCTTCCTTCTCTATCAATTCTGATTACTAATTCTTAACTAGAATGGATGGGCAGGACATTTGGCAGTGAGATCACCTCTCTGAGAGGGAGGGAAGCACTCCGAATACTTCCCAGGCTGCAGTGTAAGCTCTTTATCCTTCTTGCATTCATCAGTCCTTTTGCGAGCACCAGGCAGGAAATGTGCAAGGCCAATTCCTGGCAGAACCTGGGACATGCCTGGAGGGCCCATTGGAGCAGAGGCGTCTTTGCAGGAGTGGGGGTGTCATCTTGTAAGGCAGCCCAGAGAGAAAAGAAGAGGCGTAAGATGCACACCGCCTGCAACTCCTGTGGGCTCCTGCAAATCACAAAGATCAGGAGGCCTGAAGTGACCTGCCTCAAAGACATGTGTAAGATCACCCTGGCCTTACCCCATCCATCTAGAACTGTCGCAGCAACGGCAGGATAATTGCTCTAAAGCATTTTGCTCCCACAAAAGGCATGCAGAAACCGGTGACATATTTTATATGGATCCAGTTGACATTGGGCTAGTTTGAAACAAGGAAGTAGTGTGGAATTCTGTAAAGACTCTGTACAGTCAAATCAATGCATATGGGCAATTAATCCAAAGTTTTGGTACAAGCCAAGTCACCATCGCTACCAGTCTGGAATGTACAGCATATCCCCAAAGAGCAAATGGAGACACCCAGACTTATGCCAATTGAAGCCAGGCGGCGGAGAATCTTCCTGACCTGCCCCATAGATGTTTTACTCTGCCCTGGCTCCCTCCCCTTCCACTGTTCTTCTTTTGGGAGTATCCATATGAGGTCATTCTCTAGCCACCCTGTTTCTAGGTTCCCTTCTCTTTTGCTGCACTCTTCACCAGGAGATCATTATCAAAGCCCCTTTGGATGCCCAGTGGATGGGAGGGAGTGCAATTTTGCAGCATACTTTGGAGAAAGGCTGGCTCCTATAGGACACTTGCTGGGCCCTAGAAGTGCTCACCTGGACCAGGGTCTGCTTTGGAAACACAAGATTAAATTTCTAATGGCAGCAGGAGGTGCAGCCAGTGAAGCTAGACAAGTGGGAGGGGAGAGCATGACGTGGGGCTCCCTTTTTAAGTGACAGCTCCGGACTTCCACACTCCGTTATGCCCTCAGTCTCTCACCCTGTTCCACCCTTGCCCGACCTCTTCCAGGCTAGTAAACATAATCTCCTATTCCCTGAAGGGAAATTATTATGCCGTAGGAGGTGGGGGAAGAGAGGAGAGGAGAAGAGGGTGATAGAGAAGGGAAGAGCTGCCTCTATGAACGTTTGAAGCCCTCTTAACGAAAGGTTGGGCATCACGTTTAGGTCAGGTAAAAGGCCACGTAATGGTTTCTGTGCAAGGTTTCTCCACCTGAGAGCCACTGCCAGTCTGAGTGGGCAATAAAGGGTCGGTTTTTGTACCCTGCCTTTCACTAACTGGAAGAGCACCTTCCCTTCCTCTCCCCACAACAGATACCCCATGAAGACGGTGGGGCTGAGAGAGCTCTGAGAGAACTGTGCCTGGCCCAAGGTCGCCCAGCTGCATGTAAACGCATGGGGGAATCAAACCCAGTTCCTGAGGTTGCAGGCTTCTGCTCTTAACCGCTACACCACGAAAGCTCCTACCCTGCCACCCATTTCATTAGTCTTTAAGGTGCTACTGGAGTCTTTACTCTTATCAACTGCTACAGACAGACTAACACAGCTGCCCATCTTTATATATTAGGTATGCATTTTGTGGAAGGATTTGGGTGGGAGTAATAGGTGGTCAGGTATATACAGGATACCTCACGGAGCCGTGGTTGTGGAATCCCGGTCTGGTTCATCACTTCCAGCCGCAGAGGAGCACAGTTTGGCCAAGAATCTAGCTGCCTGACATGGCCTTGTATTACTGTGGATTTTCAACAGCCTCAGGGGAGCTCCAGTGGGGATCAATACTCAAGAACAAGGTGACCTCACCTACAGACCCCGAAAGGCACTGGCCTGTCAAGAAGGCAAAGAACCTCCTCCCCTCACCTGAGAAGGTGGTTGTCTGTTCAAAATGGCTCCCCACTTTTAAAGTTGTGTGTGTTTTACAAACAGAATCTACCTGGAGGGTCCACAGGGACTAATCACATCTCCCTTTCATTTTTAATCTCTTTCACTTCTTCTCCTTGCAGGCCTCATTTTCCTTCCAAGCTTCTCTCAAGCACCTTGGGAGGGCACAGACGGCTGCCTGCATTTATTATGGAGTCTCACTGAAAGGCAGAACTATGTTCTATAATCTACTTGCAGGGGGCACAAAGCAGGGGTTGGAAGCCAGATCTCCCTGGTCATAGCATGACTATCTGGCACATGACAACACACACACCGTCTGCAATCACAGGCTCTTACCGCTTCAGATTTCGGTGGGACTGGGGGAGGCATCTCCCCCAAGGGCTCAGCTTTCAGGTGGCCTTGGCAGCGTGGGGAGGAGATGCTTGCAAAGGAGATAAGATCCCGTTGGCCCTTGTTGCCGCTCTCCAATCCTGGCAGGTTGCTGCTGGGTTCCGAATAGTGTTCAGTGTTCTGATTGGTCCACAGCTCCTCGTACGGGAGCTCCTGAGTCCGGAATGTGGGTTCAGCCCAGTCGGGGGTCATGTACTCGCGCTCAGGGTCTGAGGCCTCAGTAAGGTGGGCAGAATGCTCCTGGCGGGAGGGGAGGAGCAATTGCTGGCTCCTCCCTCCTGGGGCGGAGTCTTGGCAGCCACTTTCAGAGGCGCTATAGAGGCACAGCGAGAGGCGCTGGAAGGACTGGGCCAGTTCGTCGCGGGCGTAGCCCTGCAAGCAGAGCCGTACACGACGCGGGCTGGCGCACTCTTCCGAGAAGTCCGGTTTGGCCTCGCGCACGGCCTTGGAGTATTCGTTGGGGTCAAAGCACTCCTGGCAGAGGGCAGCACACTCGTGCAAAAGCTTCTCCAGCTGGGGGTCTCCACCTCCGCGCAACACCCCCTCTGGCAGCAGGAAACGGGGCATGTCCGTGAGCAGGAGGAAGTGGAAAGGCGCCACCTCGTCCCTGCGGAGGATGCAGCACAGCACCACCGTCTTGGAGATGATGCTCACCAGCTTGTAACAGTGGCCCTCGCGGATGGCGTGCAGGTCATAGGGGTTGCGGGGCGGGCGGCTGGGGACGGTCACGTTGACGGGCAGCCGCACCTTCTCGATGATGCTGCGGATGGTGTGCTCTCCCTCCTGCATCTGCAGCTCCAGCGGGGAGCGGGTGCTGAAGCGCCCCTTGCACTGGAAGGGCAGGCTGAGGCTCTCGTTGGTCCGGTGGTTCATGCAGATCAGGCAGGGCATCTTGCCTTTCAGCTGCTTGCCGCCACCGCCGTTCCCACTGCCGCTGCCACTGCAGCTGCCGCCGGGGCTTCCCGCTTTGCCCAGCTTGCGAAGCAGGGTGTTGAAGCGCGACTTCTCCTTGGCCGCCTTGGCACACAGGATCTCCGCCTGCCCCATGAGCGTCAACTCATCCCCCGCGTGCAACGTAAAGTTGTACACCTCGCTGTCCTCACTGAACTCGCCCGACACAACCTGCAAAGGAAGCCGTTGAGAAGTTGGAGAAAGGGGAAACAAGGGGCGTCTAGCTCGGCTTATTGACTCGGCCATGATAGGGCTGCTTCTGCTGCAGCCACCCTGCCCTTCTCTTTGTTTTCCCCACCTTTCCACTGAAGACCTCCTTCCCTTTCATCTGCACAACAGCCACGTGATGTGGACTCGTCTGACAAAGGTCCCTGGGCTGAGTGGCATCTGGTCCTGTCTAGTCCCGCTCTGGTCCTCTCTAACCACTGCACCTCATGGTCTCGATTTCAAAGCACGTTCCACCAGCCACCCAGGGCAAGAGCACAATCATTCCTTTGTTGTCCTAGCCAGGGATTGGAGAAAAAGGGGAGAGGAAATAAGTGTCCCAACATGGGCAGCATTTAATACGGAGGGCCAGTTCTGGATGCCTCCTCCAGAATCCAGATGTTAATGTCTCCCCAACAGGGATTGAGGGGGAAGGAAACAGGGACAAAATTTAGCAGCAAGAACGAAGTGCCATTTGACAGTTCAGTGTCAAACACAGTCCATGATATTTTCATTGCACCCGCTGTCTTGAGTATCTCCCTTGCTCTCTCTTGCACACTTGGAGCCTGATGGCCGCGTTGATCTGCAGTAGAAGAGCAAGATTTGAGCTGCACATGTGGACCAACAAGGTTTTTGGGGTAGAAGATTTCAAGAGTCATAGCTCCCTTTGTCATAAGAAATCTGTTGTACCCTTAAACATTTGATAATAATATCTGTTGGTTGTTCTATTCTTGAGCCTGTTAATCACTGGATAGGAAGAGGTCTGATTTAAACAGGATGTTGGCAGAGCAAAAGAACTCCCCAGTGTGTGTGTCTGTTGGGGGATTTTGCACTCTGCCGCAACTCACAGAAACCGCACTGTAACCCACGTTGAAAGGCTGGTTTGTATACCCCACTTTACTATCCAAAGAAGTCTCAAAGCGGCTTACAATCGCCTTCCTTTCCAGCCCCCACAACAGACAGCCTGTGAGGTAGAAGGGGCTGAGAGAGCTCTGAGAGAACTGTGACTGGCCCAGAATCATCCATCTGGCTGCATATGGAGGAGTGGGGAATCAAACCCAGCTTTCCAGATTAGAGGCTGCCGCTCTTCACCACTACACCACACTGGCTCTACAATGAGACCTGGGCCCATTCTGCACACACTGGATAATGCACTTTCAATGCACTTTAGAAGTAGATTGTCCTGTTGTGCACAAGAAAATCCAGCTACAAAAGCATATTGAAAGTGCATTATCTAATGTGTGCAGAATGGGCCCTAGGTATGCCTGCAGGGGAGTTCTGCCTTGCCAGCATCTGGCTTGAATCAGATGTTAGAGGAACCTTGAGCAAAAGTCCCTGTGCTGTGCTAAGGCTCTGTTAGAGGAGGCGGAAAAAACAGATAGGAAACTGGAACATGAAGCTTTAAGGTCAACAAGGCATTTAAATGATCCTTCCCCTAATCTTCCAGTCTCCGCAGATTATCAGAGTGGAGCCAATAAAGCCAGGGGGAGATATTTAAAACATCTGCAGTCAGATTTCTCAAAAACAAGTCTATTAAGATGCTTAATACTTAAGAACAGATGAGCAGCCCTGCCGGGCCAGTCCATAAAGATCCATCTCAGTAAAACATGTTCTGAACACCAGCCAGCCAGGGCCTTCTAGGAAGCCCGGAAGAAAACAGGCAGCTCTGCTTTAAAGTCCAAGGATAGGCTGTTTTAAATACCTGGTTATTCTGCTTTGTTGGACACCCTGAGTTCATGAGCAAACTATTTTTGGTCTACCTGCACAAGGTTACCTCTGGGCAACTCAGGCAGCTGATGGATGGTGAGGCTATCTCCTGGAAAGGGCCTTTAGCCTCTCATACCACTCACAGGGCCTCATTTCCAGTTACCCAAAAGTTAATTAGAAGTGCCACTTTAAGCAGAGCTACATTGTGCTTGGCTCACTGATTTTAACTCTGGCATGGGGAGATTTAGAGGCAATGCCTGGGAAGGGCAGAATTTGAAGAAGAAGGAGATGGTTTTTATATGCTGCTTTTCTTGACCAGAAGGAGTCTCAAAGCGGCATATAAAAGCAGCTCCTTCAAGGAGTGTAGGGTGCTCAGCATGGATGTGATGGCTGATGTTCAAATTAAGGGACCTCTCTTCCAACTCCTTCCCTTCCTGGAGATCTCCTGCTATTACTACTGATCTCCAGGCAGCCAAGATCAGTTCCTGCTGGACATAATGGCTGATTTGGAGGGAGAACATTATGGCAGTCTACCCTCCCGAGCACTCTTGTCTCTGAAAACCTTCTGAAACTCTACTCCCAAAATCTCCAGGTATTTCCCAACCAGAAGCTTGGAATCCCACCTTCCTGTGAGGTCACTTCCTCCCACCAAAATCCAGCCTTTCAATGTAAATTTCCTACCACACTTCCTTAGAATTGGTCCCCCTATGAAAAGGGACAATACTGCCTCAGCAGAATACTAGATCCTGCTAGAACACAGAAGCATTGCCAAGGGCAATGAGGATGAATACAGATGAAACAGAGCAGCTGAATGCAAGAAACTGAGCTTCAAAGAGCAACAGAGATATCAGAGACTCTCCCTTAAAGTGAGAGAGCTGTGGAGAGAATTCTTGGATACCCACACGGATAGACTCAGTTGCTACACCCACTCAGCAGAACCTACGATAAAATGGAAGACCAAACATTGATGTAAGCTGCTTTGAGTCCCTATTGGGGGAAAGCTGGGTATAAATGTAGTAAACATATAAGGAACAAGCTATGCTTGGGGGAAGATACGCTCACCCTGCAGAAGCACAGCTGACCTTGACGCTGAAGGTGATGGCCTCCATCACAAACACTCGGTCGGGGAAGATGCTGGCCACTTCCTCTACACTGTTGAAGTACTGGACGGGCTCCCGGACGTCTCTGTCTTGGTCCAGCAGTGTGAATTTCCCTGCAAGAATTGAAACCAGAAGACGTTTGCTTGGTTTTGAGGTGAGATCACCACTGCAGACCTTAAAGGCAGCCAAAACACAAGGCTAGCATCACTGAAAACCACATGACAAGAAGGGAAGGCTGAAGCCATGGTGAACAGCACCTCTCACACCGTCTCCTCCGGGTAACGCATGTCAGATTTGCAACTTGGGAAGGGCAACGTTTAATTTGCACTCTGCTAATGCTTCCCTATTGTCTCTCCGTCTGTAGAACAAGGAGGGATTACTAGAGATGATGGTCACCATTGTGATTGTGATTGTTATTTTAATGGGGATTTTGTTGGGGTTTTAGTGTTTTAGAATTCTATGTGTAAACCGCTGCGAGGCTACGGCAAGCAGCGGTATAGAAATAGAATAATTAAATAAATAAATACATGCATACATTTTTCTTGTTTGCCTTGGCAGACGATATTTAACACTGATTAGCTAACAGGGGGAAAGGGCTTTTCCAGCAGCACCAGGAGCCCACCCAAGGTCCTTAGGAATTTTCTGGATGGCCAAATGTCATCAAATCTCAAAGCTAAGCATTGGGATGGGAGACCACCACGGATGTCCAGCGTTGCTATGCTGAGGCAGGCAATGGCAAACTACCTCGGAATGTCTCTTGCCTTGAAAACCCTGCAGGGTTGCCAGAAGTTGGCTTCCACCCCCACCAGCAAGAGACCAGAACCATGCACAAAGCAGGGGTGGGTTCCAACTGGGTGTGAAATGAAGAAGATGTTCCAGGAGAGCATCCTCAGAAATTCTGAGAGTGACCGTGCTTAGATTCCCCTACCTGGGCTACCTAGGTCAGGGTCAAAGACATTCTGCACATGCTCAGTTTCTTATCTCTTCTCTGAAAATGAAGTTAAACATACTGTCATGTCCCGAATCCCAGGGCTGGTCTAGGTATTGAATAGGAGTACTGGGGAAGCATTCTGCACACTCAATGGTCCTTTGATTTCTGGCACAAGACAGGTGAGCCCCAATGAAGAAGGAGAGATGGTTCTTATATGCCGATTTTCTCTACCCGAAGGAGGCTCAAAGCGGCTTACATTCATCTTCCCTCTGCCAACAAGACACCTTGTGAGGAAGGTGAAGCTGAGAGAGCCTTGATACTACTGAAGAAGAAGAGTTGCTTTTTATAAGCCGCTTTTCTCTACCCAAAGGAGTCTCAAAGTGGCTTACAATCACCTTCCCTTTCCTCTCCCCACAACAGACACCCTGTGAGGTAGGTGTGGCTGAGAGAGCCTTGATACTACTGAAGAAGAAGAAAAGTTGGTTCTTAGATGCCACTTTTCTCTACCCAAAGGAGACTCAAAGTGGTCTACAATCACCTTCCCTTTCCTCTCCCCACAACAGACACCCTGTGAGGTGGGTGAGGCTGAGAGAGCCCTGATATCACTGCTCGGTCAGAACAGCTGTATCATGACTGTGACTAGTCCAAGGTAACCCAGCTGGCTGCATGTGGGGGAGCGGGGAATCAAATCTGGCTTGCCAGATTAGAAGTCTATTCTCCTACCCCAAACATGCCCGACATTTATATGCGCTTCAGGAGGCAACTAAAGTAATGATTTAAATAAGCTGCCCTCCCTGTGGGGCCCTTGTCGCCATGGGGAAGAGGCAGAGGTGCCAAAAGGAGCAGCCGGTGAGATCAGCTCCGTTTATGGGAAGTCTCCATCCCCCTTTCTGCCCCCACGTCAGAAAGTCCCTGAAGACAGAGAGACATAGAAATCCCAGAATAGCGAGGAAGCCAGCAAGAGAAGGCCAAATCAATGTGCCAATTGCTTTCCAATCCATCACGGCCGGCTCTCAGACTCTCTGACCATAGAGCAGAGCAGGCGCACTGAGCTTTCACGGCATCCGATTGTCAGCACTCTTCCAAAGTGCCTAGCAACCTTCAGATGTTCTCAATGGCCCTCCCGGGACTTGAAATTACATTTCCCAGGAAGTCACTAAGATGGGCTTAAGTCGCCTATTCGCCCTGGTTGCTGTCACCCCGTTCTTGATGAACGCACCTTTAAAGTATCAGGATGGTGGCCTTGTCAATCTGCAATGGAACCGCTAGAAATGGGTCCCAGAGTACCCATGAGACCAACAAGGTAGAAGATTTCAAGATTCAAAGCGCCCTTTGTCAGCGCTTTGACTCCCCAAAGAAAATCATGTTGGTTTCTAAGGTGCTCCTGGAATCAAATTTATGCATTCAACAGAGTCACACCACTGGTCCATCAAACCCCGGATGGTCCACTGACTGCCGGGAAATGGGGGAAGGACACATGTGCAGGAACGGAATATGGAATATTTATAAGGAGGAAATACCCCAAAGCAAGGTTTGGGCTACCCAGCACACAGGCCCAAATCATGACTTCCATGAGCACTAGGCACTTTCCCCCCTCGTGCTACAATAATATAAATATTAAAACATATTTTGGATATAACTTTAAATATTTGAATGTTTTATTTTTCTGTTTTAAGCAAAATGTAATAAATTTTTGTGGGCCCTAAAAGTTCATTCCCCCCTTCTGATTATAAAAGAAATGTAAACATTTTCATGGCCCCCTAAAACTATTGTGGGCCCTGGGCACCATGTCTAATGGAGAAGTCGGCCCTGCCAGCACCACTGTGCGGAATTGCAGGGCCAGCCAACCAGACAAAGTTATGGAGGAGGAAAAGCCCATCTCTGGCTGCCAGGCATAAAGGATGAATGGAACCACCACAGTCAGAGAAGAAGAAGAGTTGGTTATCATATTCCACTTTTCTCTACCAGAAGGAGTCTCACAGCGGCTTACATTCGCCTTCCTTTTCTTCTCCTCACAATAGACACCCTGTGAGGAAGATGAGGCTGAGAGAGCCCTGATATCACTGCTCGGTCAGAACAGCTTTATCAGTGCCATGGCGAGCCCAAGGTAACCGAGCTGGCTGCATGTGGGGGAGCAAGGAATCTAACCCAGCTTGCCAGATTAGAAGACCACGCTCCTAACCACTACACTAAGCTGGCTCTCCTCACCCAAGAGCAGTGGTCCCCAACCCCCGGTCCGGAGACCGGTACCGGTCCGTGGATCACTCAGTACTGGGACATGGCTCCTCCTCCCCAGCTGCTGCCTTGGGGGCTGCCCTGCCACTCTGCCGCCAGCTCACCTTTGGTGCTCTCCGGTGACTGCCATGGCTGGGGCTCCCCCTCGATGTGCCACTGCACAGCTGCTGAAGGCAGCGCCCCCCAGTGGGTGGCAGGAAGTCAGAAGCGCCAGCAGGAAAGCAAGCGGAGCAGGGGCTCAGGAAGCGGCGGCGTCCCTCGGCAAAAGACTACCCCCCCCCCGGGCCTCAGTAAAATTGTCACGCGTTGACCGGTCCCCGGTGATAAAAAGGTTGGGGACCACTGCCCAAGAGGAAGGAACTCTCCCTGCCACTAACTGGCATTTAAATAATGTGGAAGGCCAATTGTCATGGGTCAGCCAGCTCCAGCAGAGCAAAGTGATGTCCCCTTCTGAAGGCGTATCCTTTGTTCACATTTCCTGGCCAGCCTCTTATTTTAATAAAAATGTTAATTTTCTCTCCTTTTTAATTAAAGGTATATACTTGCTGTACTGTTAGTTTTTGTTTTGCCTGTGCACTAATGTAACCCATGTCATTTTCATTTATGTTTGATTTCTATCAAACATTTAGAGTTTGAGCCTAGGGTGCAATTGGTAAACTTGCAGCTGCATAAGCCCCACCCCCTCAGTTCTTCTGGCTTGCAGAGAGAGAGAGAGAGAGAGAGAGAGAGAGAGAGAATTTCCTTTTAGGGGCTGCTTCAAGAAAATGTTCTTATAATTAAAGATATGCTTTAAAACCCTTTCCCCAATCAAGTTCTTCTGGCCTGCAGAGAGAGAGAGAAGGCCAGGACTTAATATAAATACAGGCCCAAGAATAATGGAATAATGTTTATAAAGCTTTTTTAAATTGTCTTTCTTTTACAAATATAGAATACTTATCCCCCCATCCTGTTTTTGCCATCCCAATGTCCCCTTTTTGTATCAAGGAAATATGGTCAGCTTTTGCAGAGGACTCTTCTGAGGAAGAGGTAGTCAACAGAGCTGACCCAGAGACACTGCAGGAGGAGACTGTCTCTGCGGGGGCCAGACACAAATCTGCAGCCAAGTACCAGTGCAATAGCCCCTCAGCCCCAAGTTGGCCACAGAGATGTGCCAGCCAGTTCACCTCCCCTGTCACCAGAGCCTGAGGAAAAGAAGAGGAGGAAGATAAGGAGGGAACTGCAAGACAGAAGGCGCAGCGCCAGGTTGGCAGCACAGCACCGGCTCCACATCTGTGATGAGTGCTTGCAGGAGCAGGGCTGGGGTGGCTGGCAGGCGCTTAACATGATGTTTAAAAGCAGCCAATGTTTAAAAGCAGCCAACAAGGGAGTGGCCATGTGAAAGCAGTTATTGATCTTGTAGCTTGGACTGTTTCTTGGTCACCCAAGAGTGACAGAATGACTAGAGCTGGTTTTGGTAGAGAAAAGGGGACTAGGAAACACTCAGCCTGGCTAAAGGGAAGTGGCGAGAATGATTTGCGACTGCATTCCCAATGTTCCAAGGGATGTCATTCAGCCAGAAGAGGGAGAAGCAACAATCCATCCCCATCCGTCTCCTGCAAATTGTAGCAGCATCAGCGGCTTTAAGACTGATAGGAAGCCCTTCTATAGCTCAACCTCCCAGAGCACTTTGGCAGCTGCAGGACACACTCTGTTCCACCTTTGGAGACATGCAAGAAGCAGCTGGGCTGGCAGGTGTTGAAGATCCCACCCTGCTACCGGGTACAGGCCAATCTTGTGGTCTTCCCAAACCGATGTTCTAGTCCACCCATCTGACCCAGTTTCCTTGCTCTGTAAAAGGTAAAGGTAAATGTATCCCCTGTGCAAGCACCGAGTCATGTCTGACCCTTGGGGTGACGCCCTCTAGCATTTTCATGGCAGACTCAATACGGGGTGGTTTGCCGGTGCCTTCCCCAGTCATTACCGGGGAATTACCGAGGCACAAAACAGCCCCTGGGCAGTCCCACCCCACAGAGGGCTGCAAATAGAGCCTGCAGAGGGAAGTCAGGCGTATTAAGGGATAAATCAAGGATCAGGGATTGATCGCAAAGGGCTCCCCCGCCCCCCGTGAGCTATGGGCAGACCTTAATGGACTTTCTTCTCCCTCCCACCCCCCTTTCATCCCTCCCTCCATCAGATACAGTCTTCAAGCCTTTGGGTTTAAGTGGAGCTCAGCTTCAGATAAGGACGAATTTATCAGGCAGGGATTGGGCAGTCAGGGTGACCCTGAAGGACCTGAACCTGGTACCCAACAGGTAGCTTAGGTAGGTCTCCTCTCAGGCTCAGTTGCAGATTGCCTGCACGTAGACCCCCAATGGGGCAAACAACAATTCAACAGGTAGGAAACACTGTCTCTGTGTGAGGGGGGAAGCATTAAGCCCCCTGTGTGCTGGAGACCTCATCCATTATATTATTGTCTGTAGAATCCTAGAGTTGGAAGGGGCCATTCAGGCCATCTAGTCCAACCCCCTGCTCAACGCAGGATCTGCCTGAGTATGTTTAAGAAGTCTCAAGAGAGGCAGCAGATATTTCTTTTCTAACTAATTCACTAAACATCCAGCTCGTTCAATTCCCAACACTCAAACTGAAACCATAAAACAAGCAGATCTTTTAAAAGCCTACCAGTAAAAAGCAACATTAAAACAAGCATTAAAAAGAACAGATGGACCTGGTGTGAGCAAGGCTGGTGGGTCTTCCCCTCTCCACAGAGCCCCCAATCTGATGAAGAGCTCAACACACCCCAAAGCAGACAGGGACACTCATGTGGCACTATATCCCACTCTGCAGCTCTTAATGACCCCGGGACCCCATGCTGATTGACAATTTTTCAAAAGCATCATCTGCTAGCTGCTGCTCCAACCCAGTGAGCGGATGTTCTCAGGCAGTAAGCAATTTGAGGGATGGATGTGGCTCCTGGGCCATTGATTGTCCTCCTTTGAGACAGAATATAAAAGCACAAAACCAGAGGTCTAACTTGGCAACTTCAGTGTCCAGGAGCACGCATGTGTTTACATCCACGGCCATGAGAGATGAGACTTCCCCCACCCCAAATATCCACTTAACTTCCAGGAAACTGGAGGAGAGAGAGAGGAAATCTGAGGAGTGACATCTCTAGCCATTTCCAATAGCAATGTTTCGGAAATCTGTTCCCTAAAGACAAACCGGGCAGCAAAAAAAAAAAAAAAATCACACACTCGACATTTGGGGCTAACTCTGGCCTAGCCCTCACCTCTTCCCAGATGCATTTGGGGTGGGGTGGGGGGGAGGAGAGGATCTAAAGAGATATTTCAAATACTCCTGTAAATCTCCATTTGGCAAAGATCCTGGGGCTTGATGGATGCTTTGCTGAGATCTTTGCTACTTCTTTCTTTGAATTTGGGCAGGATTTATCCAAGGATTTTTACCCTACTTTGCCACTAAAATAGCCCTGGTGTATAAATCACACATAAGGTAAAGCTGCCTTATACTGACACTGGTCCATCGAGGCCAGTATTGTGTACGCAGACTGACAGAGTCTCAGACAGGGGTCTTTCACACCACCTACCACGTATCTCTATCCATCCATCCATCCATCCATCCATCCATCCATCCATCCATTTGTGTGCTGCCCATTCCCAGGGGGCTCAGAGCAGCTCACAACGGTATATAAATAGCACATAAAACAGTAAAATCACATAAAATCTTAGAAATTCATAGCATTAAAATTAAATCCCACAATTTCAAACGGGACCTGCCTTTAGAGACTGAGGACACACAGTTTACTCATTAATCGTAGGTGGTAGGTGTTAAGTCAGTGTGTTGGGCGCTTTAAATAGCAAGGCCAGAATCTGAATGTTGTTTCTTGGCCTCACTGATAGGACAGCTCTGCCTCACAGGCCCTGTGGAACTGTCTAGGGCTGGCCAAGCAGAAGGCCTTCAGCTGAGCCACAGAAAAAGTATAAAGGCTGGATCTATTTGTCCCTTGATGAGATTAGATGCTGTAGAAATACAGCAGTGTACCCTTCAAGCTGTTATTAGGGGAAGGGGGACACTGTCCCCCACCCCATGCCAAGGTCTGCACCCACCTCTCCCCATGGAGATGGTGCCTCATGTGCAAACAGTTCTTCAAACAGCCTTTCTTTGCTCGGCAAAATCCTTCTATCAGCAAACAAGAAATTCTCAGGAAGATGGGATGTACAGACCGGAGCGTGAAATGAAACTCTGATGAGGAGCAGAAGCAAAATAGAGAGCCAGGCTCGCACCCTGCCCCCAGTCTATCATTCTGCAGACAGCTGTGTACCTTAATCCCTTCCCCACCCTATGGAAGAGATGATGTGGGAACAGCCTGCAGCAGTAAGGCCTGGGAAGGAAGTCCTTAATGCACCAGCTAGGAGAAGTAGAAGAGTTGGTTCTTCTATGCCACTTTTCTCTACCAGAAGGAGTCTCAACGCAGCTTACAATCGCCTTCCCTTTCCTCTCCCCACAACAGACACCCTGTGAGGTAGAAGAAGAAGGGTTGGTTCTTACATGCCGCTTTTCTCTACCAGAAGGAGCCTCAAAGTGGGTGACATTTACCTTCCCTTTCCTCTCCCCACAACAGACACCCTGTGAGGTGGGTGAGGCTGAGAGAGCCCTGATATTACTGCTCGGTCAGAACAGCTTTATTAGGGCTGTGGGGAGGCCAAGGTCACCCAGCTGGCTGCATGTGGGGGAGGAGCGGGCAATCAAACCCAGCTCACCAGATTAGAAGCCCACACTCCTGACCACTACACCAAGCTGGATCTCTAAACCAAGCTAGAAGTAGTATAGGAGCTTTACAGCAGATGGAAATACATGACCATATTACCTGTGGCCTCTTCTGTGCCCCCTCCCACTGTTGCAACCAGAACATGTAGAGTGGATAGCAGAAAACAAACAGGTACCCTAGCTGTAGCCACCAGATCTTCCCTTCGGTTACTGTCTCTGCAGTTCCAGAATGTGGGGGAATGCAGACCTAGACATCAGGGCTGCTGCAAGGATTATTACCCAGCTAATGTATTCAAGGTACTCTCATCAAAGTCTATCAAAGTCTATTAGAGTCTACTAGACCACACCCACTCAGTCCTAGTGGAAGAAGACTTGGCCTCCGTCTGAACGAGGTGGGATGGGATAGATCATTGGTGTTTTGAACATTTGCTTGTTTTATTGTAAATTGGGGTCTTATTTTTTGTGTTTTAAAGTTTTATTCTGTGAACCGCCACGGGTTCCTAAGAAATGCGGCGGTATATAAATTGAAATAATAAATAAATAAATAAACACTCAAAGGTTGTCATCAACAAGGATAAACTTTCAGATGCCATAGCAGTTCCAGTTTATGTGGCTACTCCATATCAGAAAAACTGGAGTAACTGCAGCCCTGCTTCCATACCTGCCATGCATGTGACACTTAAAAAGCCATGCTTGTGACACTTAAAAGGCCATGCTTGTGACACTTAAAAAGCTCTGACTGCAAACATGATGCAGGGTGGGGCCCAAAGGTTCTAAAGTGTAGTGGTTAGGAGTGCGGACTTCTAATCTGGCATGCCGGGTTCGATTCTGCACTCCCCCACATGCAGCCAGCTGGGTGACCTTGGGCTCGCCATGGCACTGATAAAACTGTTCTGACCAGGCAGTGATATCAGCACTCTCTCAGCCTCACCCACCCCACAGGGTGTCTGTTGTGGGGAGAGGAATGGGAAGGCGACTGTAAGCCGCTTTGAGCCTCCTTCGGGTAGGGAAAAGCGGCATATAAGAAACAACTCTTCTTCTTCTTCTTCTCAAAGAGACAATGAACAGTCTCAAAAGGATCTGAGGATGGGTCCCGGGCTGTTGTCATAATGCAGCCACAGTCTGCTCATTATGTCACTGAACGCAAATACATGTCCAAAGTAATTTAATGAGGCCTTTATAAAAATTAGCCACCGTACTCCAGATCTACTTACAAGGATGGTAAAAGGGTGGATCCCCATCCCTGCCAACACTCCCGTTGACAACAAAATTCTGATCCACGTCAGAGAGAACAGAATTAGGGGAAATAGTTTTTCCAGATTAAATAAACAGTAATTCTGCAACCCAAGGGCTCCCATTGTGAGGTAAATTTTTGCAGACCAGCAAGCCCTTTCTCCCTCCTTTGAAAGTGCATGTGACCACCTTGTGAGCCCCATGGAGGTTTCTATTCTCTAGTGCAGGGGTACTCAATCTGTGTTCCTCCATGGACTACAATTCCCAGGAGCCCCCGCCAGCATTTGCTCTCAGAGGCTCCTGGGAATTGTAGTCCATGAACATCTGGAGGACCACAGGTTGACTACCCCTGCTCTAGCGTCCACAAAGCAACGTTTGCATTCTCTTCATATGACCTACAAGGCCGGGTTGGGGGAGGAGAAATAATTATTTGGGACCACAACACAAAAGGCCCTAACCCAACTTGTAATCACTTTTTGATTGGGAGTAAGTTTCTGCTATTGAAAGCAAAACACTTCCTTATTGGTTAATAACTTACGGTATGTTAGGAGTTGGCTGATAAGAGTTCTCTCAAGTCCCCCTGGTCACTGATGGGGGATGAAGTGGTTGGGCTGCTAGATCCAGATTGGGAAACGGAGATTGGGGGATGGATCTTGGGGGAGATATCAGTGGAGCACCCTGCAAAGTGGCCAGAACTGACCTCTGTAGTCTGGAGATGTGCTGTAATTCCAGGGGATCGGAGGCTGGCATCCCTACTTGCTCAGCAGTGGTGGGAAGGGGCTTGGAAAAATGTTCAGAGCTGCCCATATAAATACAGTGAAGACCAGCGTTACATAAGTTCTGAGCCTTCAGTATTCAGCTGGAAACTACTATTGGTATTAATTGTTTAAGGACACAGAATGACATCTCTGTCTTTCTGCATGGAAATCCTTTGCATTGAAAGGTAGAGTGAAGCCTTCAATTTTATACCAAAAGTCACCATAAGAACTGCATTAGGACTATACCTCTTTGATGCCACTCAATTAAATACAGCTCCTAGCTCTGAGTTAGTGGCATATTTGCAGTCTAGTGCCCAAGGTGATCCGGAAGACTGTGTCAGGGGGTGGGGGTGGCTGTAGGAGCTCTTGCCTTGCATAGGTGGGAACTTGGTCCCGTTCCCTTTGCTATTCCATTTTAATACTAGCCAGATGAGAAGGATGTTCTCAGTCTTAAGAGTAGACTTTAGGAAGCTTGTGGACCCCAGTCTTAGAAACTTAAGTATAGTGGTAAGAGAGCTGGACCAGATCCAGGTTTGGCTAGCCGCTCTTTCTCTCAGCCTAAATCATCAAATTTCTGCAAGGATTAAGTGGATGCCCGAGAGAACCTCGGAAGAACAGCGGGATACGAATGTAAAAGAAAGACAGGGAATATAGAGAGGTGGGATTTGAGGCACTGTGCAGCCTAGCCCAAGATGGAAGATCCAAGTGGCACTGTTTCCCCCAAATTACCACAGGGTGCCTAATCCACCAGGAACCCTGTGGCTCAGGTTTCATTGAAATGAAAGGTCTGCTGCACTCTTGCTGCATCTCCCAATTATCTCACATGAGAGCTTCCCAGAGAATTGCTCCCCACCAACCAAACCCTGCAGTAGGAGCACCTCCAAGTACAAGGAATATACCAACAGGCCTTCTCTGGGCTTACCATCTCTTTGTTCCTCTCCCCAGTCCATTCACCACACTATGGAGGCCCCAGCCCTTTCCCTGCAAGCTAAGGCAGGGACCAGCTGCTCCAATTTTATGAATGGGGGACAGCAAAGCAGGTTAACACACTCATCTCCTCTTTCCCTGTCCTGTTCCTCTCCCCCAGGAGCAGTGATTAGCAGCCCCTGCTGGCCCATCTCCCATTATTTATTCATTCTTGCACATCATTACCCAAGAAGGGAAGCACTTAGTGGGCTCATTAAAGGCCAGGGATGATCTCAGCCCCGTTAATTCCCAGCTCTGGTCACTCCCCTCCTACTGTACCATCTGCCCAGCTCTTTCCATGGCCTCCCAGCATGGTGCCAGTGCATCCTTTCCCTCTCTTTGAGTCTGGAGTCCAGGCACCTCTTTATACCCCTCTTGCACGCACAGGTCAGCAACAACCGCTCCACCCTTAATGGCAGGTTTCCCCTCTTCACATCTCTGCAAAGATTGTTACTGGTATTCTGACTGGCCATGCTTAAGGAACTGTCTGAGGCTGAGAAGAAGCAAACAGGACCACCCATGACCGTGTCAACAGCAAGATGTTCTCGCCAGGATGGCATCCACCCAGCGTAGGCCTGAAGACCTCTTCCAGGTGGTCAAGGGCCTTCGGGGCTCTAGCCTACAGGAGAAGGTGAACTGCTCTGCAGACCACTGTTATCACATTGCCAAGCTCTTCACAGATAAAACCTCTTGCACCCATTCCGACTTGGGGTCTACATTAGCAGCAACAGGCCTAGATGTCCCAGGGGGCTGATTTGCCCAATTGTGTGGGATACTTTTCAGCTCGTCCGGTCTGAGGATGTGGACAAGATTCTAGGACTTTTAAGACCTGACATCTGTTTGTTCAACCCTTGTCTCTCCTGGCTGCTTAAATCTGCTGGGGAGTAGGGGTGGTTGTTCCTCCCTTTGAATAGGTAAGGGTGCGGCTACTCTGGACCCTTGAGAGTTCAGTCACTACTGTCCACTCTTGGACAAGGTGATGAAATGGTACCAGGGAGATATCAGCTATGCTAAAAGAGGTCCTTTGTGGAAGAAGAACTAGAAATACCACAAGCAGAGGAAACCACCCACACATTCATCACTCCAGGCAGCCTGCCATCTGCTGAAATAGGGTCTATCGGAGAGGACAAAGTTCCCATCATCAACATGGAAGAGGAAAAGGAAAGTACTTCATCAGAAACCCAGGAGCCTCTGGAACAAAGGAGGTGGCAGTGTGGACAGGAATTCAGGGCTAGGAAACGCAGCGCTCGGCTTCCAGCCCAGTATTCAGACCAGTTAGGAGACTTGAGTACCGCATCACATGAAGATACCTGACAAGCTTGTGACTGACATGAGTAATTGCAGACCTGGGACTCCTTTGTATAATGGCTGCAGACAAGCCTCTGACTGTGCAGATGCAACACGTGCATTTAGAATAATAGAATAACTAGTAATATAGCCCGCTGTATGAGGAATACAGCGGGCGCTAGGAACTAACCTTTGTGTCCCCCGGCGGCGGTCCTCTGGGTGGGTTGTCTGTGGCGGCGGCTGTTTGAGGGGGCGGCCTGAGGCAGCGAGAGGCGCTTCGCTGTTTGAGGCGGCGGCCTGACGCGGCGAGAGGCGCAAAGCGCCTCTCACCGCGTCAGGCCGGGAGCAACTGCGAGCCACGCTGTGCGTGGCTCGCAGTTGCTGGGACTGGGAATCAGAGGGACCAATCGGCAGGCGCTTCGTGCCTGCCGATTGGTCCCTCCGATTGTCTGTCCAGAGGAAGGGTCCAATACGGACCCTTCCTCATCACGGACAGATCCCGCCCCAGAACCCCTTAGCAAATTATTTAGTCTGCGGCGCCCGCGGTGCCACGGGAAAGTGTTTAGATATAGTTGGACGGGACCTCCTGTGTCATCTAGTCCAACCCCCTGCACTATGCAGGACACTCACATCCCTATCGCTCATCCACTGTATCGTGCCACCCCCTTAAGCCTTCACAGAATCAGCCTCTCCGTCAGATGGCTATCTAGCCTCTGTTTAAAAATTTCCAAAGATTTAGAACCCACCACCTCCCAAGGAAGCCTGTTCCACTGAGAAACCGCTCTGTCTAACCAATCTAATTCTTTGGTGCTAGTAGTTGACCTTCTCTGGCTGATTTATATTCAGCCCAACCTTGGACTGGTTAAAGACTCTTTATTTCATTTTTAAATTTTATTAGGAGTTTTATATCCTGGCCCTCCCCGCTAAGCAGGCTCGGGGTGGTCAACAATAAAATTATGATACTCAAAATTCTAATTACCAAGGAGGAGATGCAGTATAGAGTTCTTATATCACTTCCAGGTCCTGGGAAGGAGTAATACTGGGGCAGCTCCCCCATCAGTAATATCAGAAGGGTCCCTTATTTATTTATTTATTCGTTTATTCATTTATTTATTTATATCCCACCACTCCCACAAGGGCTCGTGGCGGCTAACAAGATAAAACCCCAATACATAAAAACTCCAATAAAATAAATAACAATTTCAATCAAACTAGCCAATCAACTAAAAATCATCCATTCATTTGGCGGCCAAAACCCCATACTAATCATTATTAAAAAACCTCAGGGTGGACAGAGGTCTCTCCCTTTAATCCACCCTTAATAGCTCCCATAGGGCTTAATGGCAAGGGGGTGTCCAGATCTTCTTCCGTGCGCCGGCCTCAACCATAGACTTGGTGGGAGAGCTCCACCCCTGCAGAATGCTGAAAGCTCCCGCAGGGCCCGTAGCTCTTCTGGGAGCTCATTCCACCAGGTAGGAGCCAGGTCTGAAAAGTCCCTGGCCCTGGTCAAGGCCAGGTGCCCTTCCCTGGTGACGGGGATGACCAACAGATTTGTCCCCACAGAGCACAAGGCCCTGCGGGGGCACATAGGACAAAAGGAGATCCCTCAGGTATGTGGGACCCAAACCATGGAGGACCTTAGGAACCCATTCACTCCTTCATCACTGACTTCCAGGAAGCTTAAGGGTGCATGCCTTCATTTGCACACATGTGCACACCCCTTGTCCCTCCCCTCAGTTTCAGTCCCCTACCCATCCTCAGAAGTCAAGTCTCCACCTCTGTGCCTACAGGTCGCTGTACGAAATTATTGTCCAAAGAATACATTCCTTTATGGAACGGCTGTAAATAATTATGCACAGGTTTAGCTTTGGCAGTGGCACTGAGAACAAGGAGACACACCATTAGTACTTTTAGAAGCTGTCTCAGAAGAGACTAAATTCTTCTTGGGTTTCTTTTTTCCCTGGTGGGACAGTCACTCTTTCAGTAAACAAAAGGTGCAGATACATAGGGAAGCCGCGTGGAGAAGCAGTAGGGAGACTGGGGTCATTGTGAGCCAGGTTTATGAGTGCATTTGCATAACAATCAGCAAAATGCTGGGAAACCCAAAGGACAAGCCATCCCTCAACCAACAACCTCCGATTCCTCTTCTTTATAACTGCAGTGAAATGAGAGAACAAATTGTGCCTTCTCCTTTGCATTATTTTGAAGCTCGTTTTATACCACCACCCTCCCTCAAAAAAAACCTCCAAGGCAATAACCCTCTTTCTGGACCTTAGATTTCACGTCTTGTAATGTAAAGTCCAGAAAGGAAAATACGTCCCATTATTCAGCGGTTTCCCCAGGGAAGGGCTATCCATTGAGATACGGAGTGGATGGCAGTGATGTACAATGGGCGATTCCTTTCACTAACCAAACTCCCCTTCGCCAGTGAAATTTTATCTCCACACTGTGACAAATCAGCGGGGCCTCTTTTTGTTCTGGGCTGGAACCCATCCACCTGACCACCTCCTCGTGCCAAAAGGAAATTTTGCTGTCCATTCCCCGTGCTGGAGCTTCACAAAGCTAAGAGATTCACAAGGCCACAGCATTTCTTCGGCAGTTCTGCCTCTCCCCTGGCAGCACTCCTAGCCCATACAGAAAGAATCGAGTTCTCTGCGGTGTACCTCCTTATCAGAATCGCAGAGCTGGAAGAGACCGCAAAGGGCCATCCAGTCCAGCTCCCTCTCAGGGACTTAAAAATCACACTCCTGATAGGTGCTCATCCAATCTCCTCCTAATTATTATTTCATGGGGTTTTGTTGTGAAGTGATTTCTGAAAACTGCCATGAGCCCTTGGGAGGTGCACTATAGAGATAGGTAGGAAGATAGGTAGGAAGATAGGTAGGATGGTGGATGGATGGATGGATAGATGTTGGACAGACAGACAGATACCTCCAAAAAAGGAGACTCCACCACCCACCAAGGCAGCATATTCCACCTGTGAACAGCCCTCACCATCAGAAAATGCTTTCTAATATTTTAGTGGAACCCTCTTTCCCATCCTTTGAACTGCTCCTGGTCTCTAAAGCTGCAGTAAACAAGTTTCCCCCCTCTTCAACAGGTATACCTTTTGTGTATGTTATGCCCAACTCTCATATCTCCCTTGCCCTCTTCTACCCTAAGCTACGCATACCCAGCCCTCCCAACCTCTCCTGGTGAGGCACGGATTCCATTTGAGCTGGACTCCCACCTACTTACGGCTCCTACTTATTCCTCTGCTGGAGCTGAAGGGTATGCACAGCTAGCCTTGGGGCTGGCCAGGGTTCTTTTGGATCCTGGCACTGTTTTAAGTTTTTAAGCGCAGTTAATAAGGCATTTTCCAACTGGCTGGAAAATTCCCTGAACCCAGTGATGCGGGCATCTGGGACTCTTTGCAGCAGTGATGGACAACAGACTGTCTCTGGCTAAGCTAAGTGTGTGGGAGGCAGCAGGCTAGAGGGAGATTCTACCTGGGCTTAGAGCACGGGTGGATCTGGAAAGAGTCAAATAGCAAAGCAGAGCTGGAGATCTGACTGCTGCCTCAGTCAGGCTCAGAGCAAAGAAATGATCCAGGCAGGAGGACCATGGGGGCCCTTGAACAGACTTGTGGAGAGAGGAATCATGTCGCCCTGGAGTCTCACGGGATAGCCAGGGGGATCCACCGCGAGACATAGAGATCCAGACATGCCCTTGTCACCTCTGTCATTTGAACAATGGTTCGGAGTAGGACAGGTTGAGGTCCTGTTGGGTAAACCAATGATATTGTGTGCTCAGAGCCCTCAGCAAGCCCAGAATTGAATGGGGTATGCCATGTTTCCCCTCATGACTGGCAAGCAGTAGGATTCCCCCTGGATTGGTCTTCTAATGCAGGGGTAGTCAACCTGTGGTCCTGCAGATGTTCATGGACTACAATTCTCATGAGCTCCTGCCAGCAAACGCTGGCAGGGGCTCATGGGAATTGTAATCCATGGACATCTGGAGGACCACAGGTTGACTACCCCTGTTCTAATATTTTTTAGTCAAGAGAACAGTGACACCTAATTGCAACACTTCAATTCACTTCCTGTTTCTCCACACACCCCAGACTGAGAGTCAGGAACCCTGGTCAGATTTCTATAGCTTTGTTTCTCCCAACCAACAAAGTTACTTTTGTAAGGTCCTTGGAGCATGGACCGCATGGTAAAACACCATACAGGCCTCAAGCAATGTGCGGTTGATTGACATTTGTGCTTTAAGCATGGCAGATTATCATGTGAACATGAGCAACATCATGCTGGAACACTCTATGACTTATACAGGTATGTAGGATTCCAAAACCTTAAGTCCTGAATCCAACCCAAGAATTCACGGAAACGATGTCCGTACCTGTGATACGTTCTTTGATCTCTTAGAACAGGATCCTCGCACCAGAATTTGAATACAAGAAGCCATTTTGTATTGAGCCAGACCACTTTCCCATCCTCCTTAGTACCATCTCTATGGTAACTGGCAGAAGGGCTCCACTTTCTCGGGTACAGAATGGGCTATGCCAGCTTTGCAACCTGTGACATCAGGGACTGAACCTGGAACTTTCCGCATACAAAGCACAAGCTCTGCTACTGAGCCCTTCTTCCTTAAATGCTGCACCTCGACTCTCCCATCTTGTTACCTGGGTATTGGAGGGGGATGTCAATCTTGGGCCCAATGACGTAGTGTCCCTCTTCCAGGCTGTGGGCTGTCACCGTGGTCCACTGGCGGCAGGAATGAACGAATAGCACATCCTGCTCACTCACCCCTTCCATGGACTCTCCTGCAAAGGGGAAGCAGTGAAGGGCATGAGAGTTCAGCAAGCCTTCGGTAGCCTCCCTGGCCTCCTTCCCTGGCATCACCCCCACACACACACACACCAAAGCCTACCTTACATCCACACTAAAGGCGAGTTGTTTTTATACCCCACTTTCCACGGTCCGAATGAGTCTTAAAGCAGCTTACAATCACCTTCCCTTCCTCCTCCCACAACAGACACCCTATGAGGTAGGTGTGGACGAGAGAGCTCTGAGAGAACTGCTCTATGAGAACAGATCCAACAGGACTGTGATTGGCTGGAGATCACCCAATTGGCTGCATGTGGAGGAGTGGGGAAATCAAACCCAGTTCTCCAGATTGGAGACCGCTGCTCTTAACCACTGCACCAAGACTTAGCAAAACTCTTGGAGGGAAGTTCCCTCTGTGCAGGGAAACCCATATTGTACCATGTCACTCTATATAAGACTTACCGTAAGGAGCACATCCAGAACCTGGCAAGCAATTCCACAGCAATACACACACACATGCAGACTTCTCCAAGATTTGCAAGGCTTTATGACTACGGACCCAAGAAGGACATGGCTTAGCACACCCTATTTGTGGTGCTGATGTTGGCCTCCCACTTCCCCCAGTGGCACTAAGTCAGAATGGTACAGAAGGCACTCAAAACCACGGCCCATTCATTCTACTGACAGGCATGGGAAAGTGTCACATGTTAAAATCAGGCAGTAAAGCAACTGAGAGTACACATGAGGACCACAGGCAGCCGTAGCTGGTGAAGGAATCACTCTCGCCTCCCCCTCCAGCCCAGAGATCCCTCAAGATAGCTCTTTAAGGAGGGCAATACTCTCCGTTCTCTGTCCTCCTTCCCCAGCAACACAGGCCTTTGCTGCCAAGAGTGACGGGTTGCCTTGGAAACAACCCTTTGTTCCTGCTAAATGGCCAGAGAGCCGCAGGCCCAAATGCCCATCTGGAGCAGCCTCCTTTATTGACACTGTATCTGGCCTGTGGGGGGGTTCAAGCCAGTCCTTGCTATGGGCAAGCAGAGTGGACAAACACTGCTGGTGGGCCTAGGCTGGACAACATGAGGGTCTCCTTAGAGAGGGCAACAGCTGAGCAAATGCAGACGTCTCCCCCCACCCTCAGAGCCAACTGGGTGCAAACAGGGGCATATTCCTCTCTGGGAATCCTAACCCCCTGTTCCCTGGTGCAGATGTTCATGGACTACTATTCCCATGAGCCCCTGCCAGCAAATGCTGATCTAGTCCAACTCCCTGCACTATGCAGGACGCTCACATCCCAATCGCTCATCCACTGTAACCTGCCACCCCCTTGAGCCTTCACAGAATCAGCCTCTCCGTCAGATGGCTATCTAGCCTCTGTTTAAAAATTTCCAAAGATGGAGAACCCACCACCTCCCGAGGAAGCCTGTTCCACTGAGAAACCGCTCTAACTGTCTGGAATTTCTTCCGGATGTTTAGATGGAATTTCTTTTGAATTAATTTCATCCCATTTGTCCTGGTCTGTCCCTCTTGGGCAAGAAAGAACAATTCTGCTCGATCCTCCATATGGCACCCTTTTAAATACTTGAAGGTGGTTATCAGATCCCCTCTCAGTCGTCTCCTTTCAAATACCAGCCAGAGTCAACCCCACTTAGCTTCTGAGATCAGATGAGATCCGGCTAGCCGGAGCTACCCAGGCCAGGGTACCCCACCTCCTACCTGATACTTTTAGCTGGAGATGCTGGGGATTGAACCTGGGACTGTTTGCATGCCAAGCAGATATGCTGCCTCCCTTTCCATAAATGTTTAGTGCAGTTAACTGCAGAGGCAAGATTTCATCCTGGGCCTCCTTGTTTCAGGCCCCTCTTAGCCGCAGCACCACAGGGAGAACAGTCCAGGAAAGATAAAACCAGCGTTTTGTGGTTTATTTTTACTGCAAGCCTCCAATACGGAAAGAGCCAGTGGGAATCAGGAGGCAAGCCACGGGTGCTCCACTTCCCCAATCGGTCCACTGAAAATGCCAGGAATGGTTACCAGGGTAATCTGCTACGTTCCAAGGCCTTTGCCGCCAAAAAGAAGCATTCTTGGCAGCAAGGAGAAAAACTCTTTGTATTGTTGCAGGAGGATACAAAGGCACATGGTGTGGGGACACCCCTAAATTCATTCACTTAAAAGTCTGTAACTTGGTTTGCCCCATGTGGAAAGCAGCTAATAATCCTGGCATGATACCAAGATCCCTCTTAAGGATGCTGTGTTCCCTCTCTGTGAACAACACCTTGCAAATATTTTCATGGCTTTTCCCTGGCCATACAGGAAAGAAACTAAATGCACACACCTTGTAGTGCCTTCTTACTGGTTCAGACATGCCTGGTCACATCACACCCTCTTTCAATGCGCCAAGGGATAACCTGCATGTGTTCAAAGGGCCAAATGGGCCAGGATGGCCCCTGCTGGAGGATCACAAAAAGATAGGCACATTTCTGCTGTACCAGATGTTGTCCCTTGCTGTACGTTTACTAGCAAGAGAAAAGCCATTAGCTTTGTATGCAGCACCCTTTCTCTCTGCCCTGTTGCCAGCAGGGTTCATTGTGTTCGCGTGAAATGCCAGTAGCCCCTTTGAAACCAATGCTTTCTCCCAAACAAGGCTTGAAGACAAGACGCTGAGTTCCCTGCCGTGCCAAATTAGCTGTCCATTCACCCTTAAAAAGCCTTGAACCTCCAGCTCCTTGAGGCCCAGCTTCTCCCAAGC
Organism: Paroedura picta; assembly: GCF_049243985.1. NCBI lineage: Eukaryota > Metazoa > Chordata > Lepidosauria > Squamata > Gekkonidae > Paroedura > Paroedura picta. Next base: position 27,538,163 of record NC_135369.1, on the reverse strand, counting down.
AACCATCTACTGAAAGGAAACTCCTTCAGCTTGACCTACCTATATGTCAGGCTTCTATCACCTGTAAATTACGTGGCAGGTGGGGGCATCTCCTCCCAGCCATCTGACCCATTCTGCCCTATAAAGAAAGACCTGCCCTAGAACCGTGGGAAGGGGGGTTCTTCTGCTGAACTGATTCAATGCCAAGAGGACAAGGCCTGAGAACTGCTCTACCTGGCCAAGATATCTTAGGAAATGAGAACATCCACATGCTCTCAACAAAGTTACACAGTGATATCTGCCGCAAGGACATATCTTTCAGCCATTCCTTGGAGGGAGGGTTCAAGGCAGCTGGACCCAAATTCTCCATGGTTTGTATAGCAATTTACAGTGCAATCCTAAGCAAGCGTTACACCCTTCCAACCTCATTGAAGCAATATATCCGAGCCCTGTGGAAATCTATGTCTTCTCAGGTTTGACCTAGATTTAGTAGTTACCTGGGCCAGCATGATGGAGCATGACAATACAGTCCCCCACCCCCCCAGCTTGGTGTAGTGGTTAGGACTTCTAATCCGGCGGGCCAGGTTTGTTTCCCTGCTACTTCTCTCTCAAGGTTTAACCCAAGCTCTAAAACGTCGTCATCATTGACAGCCATTTCCATGGAGTAAAAATAGTCCTTCTGAGTTTTCCAACACTTCTTTGAACAGATCCATTACTGCTGCTGCCAATTTGCATGTTTGGGGGAGATAGTGAGGTTGAAGAAAAAAGATGGCAAACAGCTGAGGCAACCAAAACCAATTTCCTATGTGGTGTGCTCTCTCTGGCTACCTGTCTAAGTCTTAAAGGACTCTTTGTCAACAAGTTTTATGATATCAGGTTTCATGGATCACAGCCCACTTTATTAAATGCAAGAAGCTAAGAAGCCATATACATGTGATATACTGGCAAATGCATGTTGTGCACTATGTGCACATGTGACAGGGAATCATACAGTTGGGAGGGGCCATACAGGCCATCTAGTCCAACCTCTTGCTCAATGCAGGATCAGCATAATGCATCCATAAACACAAGCATCCCAAACTCTATTCCTTGGGACAACCTTTCACCTCACCAGCATGCATAAAGGGGAATATACACAATTATTGCACTGCTTTTTGGAGAGCACTTTAAAACATTTAACATATAGAGGCACAATGCATTCACATCCCAAGTGGGATCTGAACCCAGGACTTCCCAGAAAACAGTACTAAAGAGGACACAGTAGCAGTGTTCACATTTGCAAACCTATGAAACATATTCCACTGGAATTGGGGAAGGGAGCAGGGTTGCTCCTAATTAAACCCATTAACATTGCCTGCAAGATACAACTCTTCACCAGAAGCCCTGGCAATTAATCCTCATTTATGTTCTCCCCCCCCCCCCTTTGTTTTATTTTCTTCACTTATTTACATTCTGGCAATCTTCTCCACTTCAAAGGTTCTCCAAAGCGATTTGCACTAATTCTTTCTCTGCATTCAAAAAGCAGCAGATCTCAGCCACCACCAAGCCAGGAAGGGGGTGGAGATACAAAGAAAGTGGTGGAAAAACCTACAAATTATCAGCACCAAAGCTGTTATCCCAACTACTGTTTAGATGCATACTGGTCACACAGAAACCAAAACCCTGGCCTCTGGACACACACTGGGGGCAGCTAGAGTCAAAGGCTCTTCCATTCTGAGCTGAGAATTCTTAATAAAGGGCAGCAGGGAGTTAGACATGTTCCTTCCTAATACAAACTTCAACTCGCCTTGCAGAGTTTGTATTATGAATTTGTAGCGAATCATATGGAAAAGCACGATCTTCCTGCATGACACGGGAGCTGTCACAGAGCAGCACCTCCAGTACGCTGTCCCCACCTAAAGAATCTTTGTTAAGAGAGGGGGAACCTCCTGGCCACCTTGACCTCTTGCGTTTATCCCTTGAAAACATCAAGAACTTAAAAGCGCATCACACAGCAAAGAGAAATTTCATTCCCCACCTCCCCCACTGCACATCATATGAGCCCTCCAGACTCAAGGACCCATAACAGACTCCAGTTGCATCATTTCCCCAATCTAAGCCAGGGTGCAAAGAAGCCAGTACAGATCGGGGCAGTGATCCAGTAAGAAAGTGGCCAGCGTGGTATCTCCCATCTCTTGGGACACTTATGGATGTGGAGAAGTGTCATCAAATCACAACTGACTTAAGGTGACCCCACAAGGGGCTTTCAAGGTAAGTGAGGACTAGAGGGAGTTTGCCGTTGCCTTCCTCTGCAGTCTTAAGGGTCTCCCATCCATGTACCCACCCTGCTTGCAATGGCATATATAAGGTATGGGAGCCAGGCTCATGACCTGGGCTCCACACGTGATACTGGTGCACTGGGTCCCATCAAGCCCCTGCAAGTGGTGGAAGCCAAGAGCCCCAACCAGCCTGCACCCCGATACCTGTTCCAGTGGGTGGAGGATGGTTGGTGACATGGGTATTAGCCATGGGCAGCCCAGTCCCTGGATGCTGCAGGCCCCAGGCTAGATGCAGGGGTCATTTGCAACGGATGCCCAATGGCCACCTGGCACAGCCCCCTCAGCCTTCCCTCTAGTGTGGGTGTTGGTGGGTCATTTATAACAGTGGCCCCCAACCTTTTTAAGGCTGGGGACCGCTAGCAGGGGTTGGGGGGAGAGCACGGCCTGGGGGCGCGGCGCATGCACGGCAGCTCTGCGCAAACGAGCATGCACATGCACATGCGTTTGTGCCCCGCCAGCTCCACACATGCGTTTTCGCGCCGGCCAGTGTGCTGGCGGCTGCGCCTCCCTCTTCCCCCCCCCCACAGCGAGAAGCTTACTGAGGAAGTAAAATATGAAAATGAGGTTTTATACCTAGGAACTCATTGTGAATAAAGCTTTTTGCCATTGCCAGCTCTGAAATTTTTCTGTTTATTCAGGTTATTATCATGGGCACAATGGCAGGTTTGCCATTATCAGCCATTCTCACATTGGAAGACCATCAGCCTTCACAGCATCCAGATCTCTATCCTAACCCACTGCAGTGGTTTTCAAATTCCTCGTAGACCAGTGGTTCTCATCCTGGGGGTCGAACGACCCTTTCATGGGGGTTGCGGCAGGACAAGCAGCTTGGTCAGGGGGCATTCGTCTGTCTGGAGCAGCGGAAAAGAGCGAGGTCGGCATGGTGGGACAGAACTGAACTGAGAAACCCCGGGGTGGAAAAACCCATTTATATACAATCCTGAACAATGGATCTTCACGCCATTGGTCAGTTTCGGTTTAATGTCTGTGAAAGAACACTTGCATCATTTTATGGTTGGGGGTCACCACAACACGAGAAGCTGTATTAAATGGTTGTGGCATTAGGAAGGTTGAGAACCACTGCTGTAGACCAACTTCCAGATTTGAATCTATTTCCAAATTACAGTCGCACAAAATACAAAAACCAGCCAGAGCACATCTTTTTGATGGAGAGATCTGCCAAGGCAGCAGCAAATGCTGAGCAATGAAGTTTAGACTCAAGTACAGGGGCACTTTGAAGATCAACAAAAGTTTCCAGGGTATAAGCTCAGATCTGACAAAGTTTGATTGGACTCCCTCTAATAAAGCATCTGGAAATGTTTGGTGGTCTTTAAGGTGTTAGTGGATTCAAATTTCAGTCTATCAATCTGACAATGATGTACAAATTGTGGCCAGCCTTTCATACATCCCACCTGAGGCCAACCTGTGTTCAAAACCCAATTACAAAGGAATACAAAAGAACTTTTCTGTACACCCGCTGGTTGCAGCAGTGGCCAGCAACCCAGTCCCTGCCTCCACGTGCAATAAGGAAAACACAGCTACAAGGACCAGGATACTGGTAACCACCACAACCAGCACAGAAGCACTAAAAGCCAGCTTGGTGTAGTGGTTAGGAGTGCAGACTTCTAATCTGGTGAGCCAGGTTTGATTCCACGTTTCCCCACATGCAGCCAGCTGGGTGACCTTGGGTTCACTATAGAATCAACTCTTCCTCTTCTTCTAAAATCTTGGCAGCCACGGAGAACAGAGTCTCAGTGGGCCTGATATAGTCCATGGGCATCAACACTGCTTGACACAGGAGCCTTCTGGGTTTCCTTCCAGATCAGACAAACTCAGCAGGCATGGAAGAGAAACCACAATGCCAGTCTGGGGAAGAGAAGAACTTGAAGTTTACGTTTTTTGCAAGATAACAACAACAGATGCTTAGCGGGCTGGCGCATGCCTGCTTGCATGGGGGCAAGGCACGATCTCCAGAGGAGCGCCCCCTCCCGTCTCTGTGAATTGGGGGGGGGGGGGAAGAGGCCCAAGTGACAACTGTCTGTTGCCTTGATGTCATTTACACTTCTGGATGGGGGTCAGGTCCCGGCAGTCTCATTAGGCCTCCCTGGCAATTGAAGAGTCAGGGAGGGGGAGATCGAGAGACGCCAGCCCCGGCTTTCCCTTCCCTGCCCCCCTCCCCAAACTCATTCACAAATAAAACAGGAGGAGGGGAGAGACACTCCGGTTTCCCCTCCCATTAGTATGCAAGGCATCACACGTACCACGGATGGAAAAAATCCCCATTCTTCTCACGGTGTACAAAACCTAAGCTGGGCAGACTGCCACAGAAACACCCCCCCCCCGGCTCCCCTCTGCCAGGGGTTTGCAGGAACAGAATGAGTGCCATCTGCAACCCATCCCTCCCCAGCAATCAGAGCGACAGAAATTGGGGCGGTTGGGGGGGGGGAGGGCAGAGATGGGAGAGATACCAGTTGCCAGGGTAGGCGACCCTCTGGTTGGAAAAGCCACCCCCCTCCCCCTCCGACTGTGGAACACATTTTCATGGCTTAAAACACCCCCCATAAAGTTTGCCCCCCCTCCAACGGATTACTGAGACCCATTTCGGAGACAGATGCATCCTTTCTCTCCCCCACCAGCCTCCTCCCCACACAGCGCCCCGATCTCTCCCCCCCTCCCCCGCCCTAGGCATTAAGGCCAGCAAACGGGATGCAGGCTTTTTACAAAACGGACTCCTTTGGTGAAGTTCATTATCCTCGCGGCAACAGACTGAAAGGGCTCCTTGGTGAAGAGCCGCGAAGGGCCTTTCCCCAAAAAAGTATCAGAGTCCGGATTTGAGGAAGGCAGGCGCCCGGGGACTGGCCAGACAAAGGATGCCCTCCCTCCAGGCAAGGTGAAGGCAGCATCAGGCCATGGATTAAGCGGGGTGCCACCACGGGGAGGGGGCAACACAGATCAGCCTCGAAGGGCACAGCCCGCCCGCCCGCCCACCCACCCCGTAAGCCCCACTGGTGCAGCTCCTGTTCCCTTCAGTGGCACGGCTGCAGCCGGCTCATGCCCCCCCGCCAGGGAGTGGGCAGCGGGCTGGATCTTCCACCTGAGGCCACCCAGTGCCTCGACCCTGCCGCCGCCCGCAGAAAGTCAGCGCCTCCCCCCCCCCCGCCGCCGCCCCTCCGACGGCTGACCCACCGGGCCCGGGGCGCACGAGGGCGGGCAGGCGGCACTTGGCCACGATGAGGTCGAGCGGCAGCGGCGGTCCCGGGCTCCACGCCACGCGCTCCAGCGCCGCCGCCAGTCGCTCCATGCTGGCCGCCCGCCCCGTCGCCGCGGCATCGCCCCGCAGCAGCCTCGCCCGCTCCGTCCAGGCACACGCTCAGCAGCCCCGCCGGCCGCGCTCCCCCGCCGCGCCCACTCGCCCGCCCGCTCCGGCCAAGAAGCGCGAAGGCGGCGGCGGCGGCGGCGGCGGCAGCAGCAGCAGCAGCAGCAGCGGCGGCGGCGACGACGTCCGTCCGCCCCGTGCGACGGCAGGCCCGGCTCCCGGGCAGGGCGCCCCGGCGCGCAAGAGGCAGCCTGCGCTCCCTCCGGCCGGCACCATCCCCGCCTCCGTCCCTCGCCCGCCTTTGCCGGGCTGCTCAGACCCGCCCCCGAAGGGCGTCCCGCCCAGCGTGCTCCCACGCCCCTTCGAGGCAGCCGGCCAGCCGTCTGCGGGGCGCCCGGCCCGCCACCTGCCGCCCGCTCCGGCAGGGAGCTCTCTGGCCAGCAGGCCTCTCGGCTGGGCCCGCGTCTTTCATGTTTAAGGTCACCAGATTGTCCCGCTTTTGGAGGGACATCTGGGGGCACCTGGCAAATTAGACTTAGGTTGAAATTAAAAATATATATATATTACAATACTATTTTTGCGTTCTATGCGTTCTGTGAAACTTTTTGTTGCTCCATATAGACCAAATTTTAAATCAAGAACCCCCCCCCCCCCACACCCACACACACACACCCGCCCGGTCAATGGTGTCCTGCTTTACCAATGTTAAAATCTGGTCACCTTATGTTTGATACTTTGGGGCGGGGCATTGTTTCCAATTTTTGTGATTGTAGTCTTACTGCATTTTGTTGGCTGCCTCATTGATTTGGCTGCCTTGTCTCATGCTGCATAAACCCTCTCGTGTCTCAGCAAGAAAGGCTGGTGTTGGGGACCTCGGAGACCTCTGGGCTCATCAACTCCAGGAGTGTCTGAGGAGTCGCTCTCAGCAGGAGTCTCTCCAAGCTGGAAACACATGCTGGGTTTTTCAAGCAGTGCCTACTGGTCATCTGGTTGGCAACAGCCCATGGCCTGACAATGAACTGGAGGCAGCCTGGACCAGAGGTGGGGAAAGACAGACAGTCACATCTCATGGTAGTTCCAAAGGGGTGGCTGGACAGGACAGGCCATAAAGTGAGGGGAAGCTGGCCAGAGGACACTTACTGGCTCTTGCTCCTCAATTTGAAAGGAGCAGGACCAGGAGAAAGGAGGGGAACAAGGGCTAAGGGAGCCCTCTCCCATCTTAGTTTGAGATCTGTGGCTGGTCTTTAAGGCTTGGGCAGGTCTTCTACAGTGGCCTACAAAGGAATAGATAAATATCTCTGATATTCAGGGATAGTATTAGCACAATAAATCCCAGAATGATGCTGGAGTTACAGACTTTCCTTATGAGGGTTATATTTCCAATTGAAATGGATACTTTAGGATGCTTTAGGATGTTTTGGGCTGATCCTACATTGAGCAGAGGGTTGGACTAGATGGCCTGTAGGACCCCTTCCAACTCTATGATTTTGTGATACGTCTCAAGTAGCCCTTTGTCTTTGAAGGGAGCTTTTGTAATTAAACTCTGACAGTCAGGCTTGCTTGCAATCTTATTGACATGGGCTGGTGTGAGTTAATACCTGGTTTCTTTCTTGGGGTAGGAGAGCTTGACGTTAAAACACAAGAACATCAGGAGAGCCAAGCTGTCTTGGATCAATGGTCATCTAATCCAGCTTCCTGTTTCCTGTAGTGGTTAAGCAAAAGCTTCTTGGAAGCTCTCCCCTTTCATCCCCATGGAATGTGTTTCCTCCCATAAATTATAGCTTTAAATATTATTATTCTGGACATGGAGGTTTCCAACAGGGCTGATAGATATTGCTAGCCTATGAATTTTGTCCAACCCCTTTTTAGAAGCCATTTAAGATGGTGGCTGACACCAAATGTTGTAGCAAGGCATTCCATATGGCAATTAACCCCTGTCAATTAATTTCACTGAGTGACCCACCAAGTTCATATGTTATGAAAGCGGAAGAAAAACTTATTGTAAATCTATCAAGTGTTCTTCTGCTAGCCCATATCACTTCTTCCCTTCACTGATTTTTTTTTCTTTACAAAAAAATTACTTTATTTTCATTTTGGGATGCACTTTTCCAGCTGTGAAAGCTTATAAAACCAGAATTGTGCATGTGGCCACATTGTAGATCAGGAATCCCCAACCACCTTGACCTTGTGGGCACCTTTGCAATTTTGAGAGGTGGTGTTAAGCACCATCCCAAATCGCTGCCAGGGACAATGCTGGGAAGATGGCCTCATGAGTAGACAGCCCTTTAGCTGTCTCTTGTTCAAGGTGCTCAATTTGTGGGGGTACAGCAGGAACAGGGGGTACAACAAAAAAACCCAAAAAGCCCATTCCCCCCCCAGCAGTTCTAGTATATTGGGGGCTGAATTTGAACTGTGGAGGCATCCAAAGAGTCTCTTGTTCTCATCTGGATTGCCCACGAGTAGAAGCCAAGGCAATGCCACCCACTTTTTATTTATTTCTAAAATTTCCTCTTCACTCCAGGCTAAAAGAAAGCCATTGATACTAATATTTAAAAGACAGACTCATCTATCACATTCTCAAGAGCCATTTGTAGCTGATCTAGTGCAGGGGTAGTCAACCTGTGGTCCTCCAGATGTCCATGGACTACAATTCCCATGAGCCCCTGCCAGCATTTGCTGGCAGGGGCTCATGGGAATTGTAGTCCATGGACATCTGGAGGACCACGGGTTGACTACCCCTGATCTAGTGGATTTAAGATGGTATAGGTGTTAATTTCTTTTCAGTGCCCCTGCTCCCCCCTGCCCTGTTGTCCATGATTGGAACTTAGACTTCTAACCTGTTCTGTTGTTTGATTCAAGAGTCTGGCCTCCGTCTGACTGATTTCAATTGAAAGAGAAAATCGGACAAATTGGCTCTTGTGGTTTTTTATTGTTTACAATATCGACATTCCTTTGGACTGATAAGAACTGTCTTGCAACAATCTGTGTTACTTGGAAGGAGAGGGAAACGGAACGAATATCATAGAAAAGGACTGTGGGCGAAGGAGAAGACAAGCAGGAAGAGAAGCAAGAGCTGAAGGATAGAAAGACAAGCTATGCTTCTGGAGCTCAGAGAAGAGGTGTACACAGAGTGTGTACACAGAGACTTTAAAGAAGAGACAGAAAAGAGTTCAGAAACAAGAGACCTGGTGGCAGACAGGTAAACTGGAAAAGTTAGTTAAGTTTTAAATTTTTTATTTAGAAATTGATCAGGTGATATGAACATATGACAACCTGCCCTCCCCCCCAATAATGAGCTGAGAGGGGTTGGAGAGGGGAGGGGCTGCAGTCACAAAAATCCTTGCTGGCTGAGAATTAACCTGTTGGACTTTTGCCTGAAACTTTTTTTGTAGTGTTGTACACCAATTCACAGTATTGTACAGTTATTATCTTTATGATGTTTTATAAATGACTATTTTGCACTTTTGAAGTTTTAGAACCTCTATTGCACAACTCTCCCTTTTTTCTGGTATTTTCCATTTACATGTACCCCAGTTTCTGCTTTGTTTGTTTTATTCTGCTGCAAGTCCTGGCATGCCCTATACTTGTTGCATTTTTCCCCTTGTGTTCTTTCAATAGTACAAATTAAAGGATTTAGTAGAATCCACAATAATGAGGCCTATTTGGAACAGACCAATAATCAGGTGTGTTCACACTAAAGTCTTGGAAAACTGTATTCAAATCCCCACTCTGCTATAGAGGTTTGTTCGATCAACTTGGGCCAGTCAGACACTCCCATTCTAGCCTAGGTCACAGGATTGCTGTAAGGATGAAATGGAGGGGAGCATGTGGGTAAGGCACTCGGGGTCCCTGTGGGGAGAAAAATGGGGCATCAACAAAGTAAATAAACATATTTTGCCTTCAGTACTACGGTTTTGACAGCTGTTGTTTCCACACCCATCCCTACTTGAGGATCTCGTTTTGCCTGTTGTCTGAGGAAGAGTGCGTGCACTCGAAAGCTCACACCTTGAATAATTCTTTGTTGGTCTTAAAGGTGCCACTGGACTCTGATTTTGTTGTGTTGCTTCAGACAGGCCAACATGGCTACCCACTTGAATCTGCCTGTTTCATGGAAGTTTTATTTCTTGAGTTTACTTAGACAACATTTCTGGTTAATGAAGGTCAATTGTCCAAAAGCTGAGCTTGCTACATCCAAGCAAAGCACTTTGTATGGCACTGCCTTGTGGAACCTAAGCTGCTTATTCCTTGCATGACCTCAAGGCTCTCCACTTATCTACTTGGCTCTCTCAGCCCCACCTACATCACAGGGTGCCTGTTGTGGGGAGAGGAAAGGGAAGGCGATTGTAAGCCGCTTTGAGATTCCTTCTGGTAAAATGGCATATAAGAACCAACTCTTCTTCCAGGCTGAATCGTACAAAGCAGAATTACAAGTCTACCATTCTAATGAAAGAGGTCTCCCTCCTCTCTATCTGTAAATCGCTCCGCGGGAGTGGCAGTAATAAAGCGGTAAGGGCAATGTGGGAGGAGAAAGGGCGGGGCGAGTCCAGGATAAAAACTCACAGGGACCAATCAGGAGCTGCGAAGCGGGGGCTGGAGGAAGAGCCTTCGCCGCCAGGAAAGGAGCAGGGCAGCCGTGTCGAAGACGCGGTGGCCCTGCTCCTTTCCCAACGCCGAAGCCGGGACACGGGCTTCGGGGCCTCGGGGGGGGGGGGGCGAAAGGCTTCGTCCCGGGGAAAAGAGCAGGCCCACCACGTTCCTTTCCCTGGGATGAAGCTGGGGGGAAGGAGGCAGGGGAAGGAGGCACCCAGCCCAGGGGGGAGGGGACTCGGGGGTCCCTTGCGCACCCAGCCACCTGCCTGCTAGCGCCCGCTGTATTTGGGCTACAGTGGGCCTTAAATCTAGTATTCTTAATATGGCTGGAAATATTTTGAAGCTTTTGCCAATATTGAAAGGGGGTATTGTCGTATTATTTTTCATTGTTCCAAAAAGACATTTGCTAGTGGTGAGATCACTGGTTTGAGAGCAAGTTGTAACTGAATTAATATGAAACCAACAGGATACAAGACTGAAAATGGAAGAAATATCCTCATCCTCAATGTCTCCTCACTATTGAATAATCACTCTTGAGGTTAGGCTTTTTATAGTTTCTATATCAGGAAATGTGATTTAGAGGAAGAGTTGAAACTCCATCAGTTCTCCGTTAAAAAACAATTAAACCATGGCTATAAATGCAGACATTTGCCTTTTGATAAACTTGATCACAGTACCCTCTGCTGGCAAACTGAGGTTCTGCTAGCAGCAAGAATGTGTCCTTGGCTGAAATCGTACTGGGTAGGTCCCTTGAAATTGCTAGAACAAAAAGACCTATGAATCAGAGCATTAAAAGGGGTGACTTTGGAAACACAGAGAAATAAGAGAATTATGGAGCTGAAATAGGAGCACATCAGCATCTTTTAGAACAGGGATTCTCAACTGGTGTGCCATGGGGAGAGGCCTATTTTTTAAATTAAGATTCCCCCCCTCTATCTCACCTCCTCCCCAAGTGGCCAGTGTTGGGCTGGGAAGGGGAGAAGAGCCCTAGCCATTCAAACCTTTGCCAGCTGAGGCTTCTCTCACTTCAAGCTGACGTGTGATAGTGGTGGCTAGACAAGCAAGGTGTTTTCATTTTAACTCATGGTGGGATGGGGGGTGGCAGAGGGACTGGGTGCTAGGCTGATAAAGGTCTCTGGAGAGCTCCCGGGCTGGGGGGGGGGGGCGCAGCAGATGTACATAACACAGAAAATCACACACAAAATTGAAGCCAACTTGTCATTTAACGTGTGTTATTCTACTGGTACCATTTACTCTGTAAACAAGTGAATGTTTCTTTTGTCTTAAAAGAGTTTAGCGTTCACCAGGATTAATGTATGTGTGTGATGTGATGGCTTTCTTTCTCTACTACGCAGGATCCTGGCTACAGTTCAGTTTGTAGGTTTTTGGGATCTTCAGACCCTACCTGGCAACTCTAGCACTGCAGACCAGTTGTAGCTGGGTGATATTACTTCCGGGGACATGGCAGGGAGACTCAGCCAGCTGACGTCTCTTCCAATGTCAGCTGAGACTCCATGCCCAAAAAGTTGAAAAATGCATTTGACTGGTACACTTCTTGAAGTGGACTTGGACAATGTCTGGAAACCCCTTGCAGAAAAGAAGGATGCAGGTTCAAGAAACATGTAATAAATATATCGTTCTCTTCAATTTCCAGAACACCTTCCTTGTACACCGAACAGCACACCCAAAAGGATTTCAAAATCAAAAGAAAAAAAACAGCTGCTTTAGAACTACACAATTTAAACTTAGGACTCAGTAATCACCAACTGAAAAAAAAATCATCATTCTTCTGTTGCAAGCACAAGGGCCCATGTCTGCTACATGGTCTTTTAATGGTCTCCCCAAAGGGAAATTCAGGCCATGAACTGTGAAATCATTGCGGTTTTTCTTGTGGTCATCAAAAATGTCCTTTATGAAGACAGCATCCTCTGAGAAAACTATGCCAGAGCCATGGAGAATGGCTTAATCATTTGCCCATGGAGAAATCGTTTCTGTTGTCTTATTTCAGCACTGTTAGAAGTCCCCACCTCATGCCTCATCAGGTGTAAATGTGACTGAACTTAGTTTCTAGAGGACGTGAATAGCCCTTCCTTTTTCATTCCACATAAACACCTCAACCTCCAAATATACGTGGTCTCCAGGGCAGAGAGGGAGGGCCCAGGGCACACAACACCCACAAATGGAAAGCGGGTCTACAAAATAGTGCAACATGCCTTTCTACACTGAGATGATGCTGCGAACAAGAGACTGCAAAGAGGGATTGGTACATACTGTTACTTCAATGCTAGTGAATTTTCACCGTGGGAGTTGGTGTTTTTTTAGGGATGTGTGGGATGCTCCTACATCAGTTTTTCCCTGTACTTACTTATTTAGCATTGCCACTTTCCCAACTCCCCCCCCCCCTCCAAAGATGTAATGCTTCCCCCCACAGCAATAGCTTGGGAAAGGAGCAATAGATTTTTGATGCTTCACCCTCACTGCAACTTAGGAGCTGGCTTTGGAAGTAGTCCCAAAGCAATACTTTGCTGCTGCTTTTATGTGTAGCCTTTTATGAATGAATTCACTTCCATACATGCATTCAAAATAACTGGGATGAAATTCTAACCCAGCCCTCTGCCCTAGGCAGTCCTGAAGCTGTTTTTGTACCCCTTTTCACAGTGGCCTAGATACAAAGCTTTGTGGTGGTGTTTAATACAGGTGGGTAGCTATGTTGATCAGATGCAACAGTCCTGTGGTACCTTTAAGGCCAACAAAGTTTAATTCTGAGTATAAGCTCTCATGTGCTTGCACAGAAGTGTGCATGAACATGAAAGGTTATACCCAGAATTACTTGGTTGTTCATAAAGATGCCACTGTCCTTAGAACTTTTTTCTTTTTTAACAGTGCCATGGGATTCAATAAGCACCACAGCACTAACCTAGATCCTGTTTCCAGTTAGCTCAGCGGTTCTTAACCTATAACCTATAACCACCCAGTACATATGCAACATCTTCATCAAAAAGGCCCCCTTCCCCTCAAAAAAATATTAGGACATGTAAAATGCATACAAGGAAATGTACATGCATATTTATGATACAGGCAAAAAAGAGAGAAAGCAGTTCTTAGAATGGCCTGTTTTTTTAGTCCAGCAGGCTCCTTTTAGAGAACAGTTTTCACCATCGTCTTTGTCAGGATTACAATGCCTCCTCTGCAGCTTTCTTTCTGGGAATCTACTACACAGTTCAGCTGACAGAGCTTCGAGTTGTTTACCTTGCTTTGGGGAGGGGATGTATTTTATTTTTATTTGCTCTGTGTAGCCTTTTAAAGATCTTGAAGGAATCTAGGATTTCATCCTCAACACCTCTCCTCCTATGGCTGGCAGAAATCATAGCAGAGAAAAGGTCCTATTACCTTATGTCCAGGCCTTATCAAGATTTGCAGATCATCCAAGTACAAGTCACTGGGTTGGGTTAAGATGGGATGGAATAGCAGGAAGAGACTCTTTCAGAGACAGATGACCCATACAACTAACTTTTTAACAGGCAGTAAGGATGTAAGAAGAAGAGTTGGTTCTTATATGCCGTTTTTCCCTATCTAAAGGAGGCTCAAAGCAACTTGCAGTCGCCTTCCCATTCCTCTCCCCACAACAGACACCCTGCTGTACCCCTGTAAGGGGTAAACAGTACAATCCTGAACACAGGTATGCCCTTCTAAGCCCAGTGGACTTAGAAGGCTGTAACTCTGCCTAGGACAGCCTTTCTCAACTTTTATTCCATTGAGAAACCCCTGAAACATTCTTCAGGCTTTGAGTGGTGTTATCATGCACAATATGGTTGAAAAGCATAGCTGTATACATGCCTACCCACGGCCCCCTCCCCTTCCCACCCCCTGTAGGCCCATCATTGGCCATTTAGGGTGGCCAACATAACTATATATGGTCATATCACCTGATAATTGTTTAACAAATTTTAAAGCCATGTAAACAATTGGCTCCCAGCCATTTGGGAAACCCAGGGCTGTCAAACCCTAGGGTTTCATGAAAAACCCTGGTTGAGAAAGCCTGGCTTAGGAATGCAGTGAGTGTCATTCAGCATTATCCATACCCACAAAGGATATAGAAGATAGAAAGCCTACTGAACAATACAGGACTGAACACTCCCACTGACTGTAATATCAAGAATATACAGCAAAGTCTGAACGCCAGCCTCCTCACTCTCTGAACATCTCCTTACCCTTGCCTAGCATAAGTTCTCCTTAGGGAAATTGCCTCTCTAAAGCTGCAAACTTCCACTGAAGCACATCCCCACTGTGGTTACAGCCTGGCCATCATGTAGAAGTGATAAACATACTTGTGAAAGGAGTATTCCTCAGCTCTATAGCCAACCCTGCTCATGGATTGGGGAACCACTGACTAAACCTGAACAGGGTTGGTGGGATAAAGCAACATGATTGGAGCTTCTTGGGCATTGTGGTCAAGGGAGCTTGGTACACTGCTGTGACTGTTCAAGGCTTCTCACTCAGGAGCCACGTGGCTTTTTTGAGCACCACTTTCAACCCCATGTTTCTGGAAAGTGGGTAAAGTCCAAGCCTAATAGGGCTTCTGGCACAGACAATCCTGTGGCAGCCACAGGTAAGCTGTGAGCCTCGAGGGGCAGGCCTTATGCCAAAGCTGCAAGTAAACGTGGTTTTTTGGTTGATAATAACTAAACATGAAGAGCCTCTTGTGGCGCAGAGTGGTAAGGCAGCCGTCTGAAAGCTTTGCCCATGAGGCTGGGAGTTCAATCCCAGCAGCCGGCTCAAGGTCGACTCAGCCTTCCATCCCTCCGAGGTCGGTAAAATGAGTACCCAGCTTGCTGGGGGGTAAAACGGTCATGACTGGGGAAAGCACTGGCAAACCACCCTGTATTGAGTCTGCCATGAAAACGCTAGAGGGCGTCACCCCAAGGGTCAGACATGACTCGGTGCTTGCACAGGGGATACCTTTACCTTTACTAAACATGGCTCTGAGTACCACTGCTCTGGCGAAATTAAAGACACAGGATGTAGATAGTGATGCCAGGAGGTTAGCGCAGTTCCAGCCTTTTGCTCTCCCCTCCTGAGTTTGGTCTTTGGGCACAACTGCAATGTGTTTACAAGCAGCACTTCAATATTAGAGAAACAGGCATACTTTACATAGCGAGAAATTAATGAGACTCAGATCACACTTCAATATCAACAGAAATAGACCAGCTAGAAATATTTCAGTTTATTTAACTTGTTAAGTAGAATATGAATTTTTGCTAGTAGTACCAGAGAGTGGACTGTTTTTGTTTGTTTTTTAACTGCTTGGTGCTTAATGAACACAGTTTTTTTTACAAAGAATCTCAAAGAGATACAGGAGGGCCAAGCCCCAGGAAGCAAATAAGCGCATGTTTTTAAACAATGATTATACAAAAAAAAATGATGCATACTCCATAATCCCTTTTTTGATAATGTCAGAAAGTGCAGATCTGAAAAGGTATGAATTTGTATTTACAATGCTAATCAGTACATCAATATGTGAGGAACAAAACCTTTCTTGATTTGTCACCTCAAGTCCCAGGGTTTTGCCCTTGCTTTAACAGCCACTCAGCTGGGAAAGGTTAAACCATCACAGAAAGACAGACTGCCAAGCACAAGAGAGAAGGAGGGAAGTGTTACTATACCGGTAACACCAGATCTGGGCTAAGGTTCTAAACACTTTCCTTTCATGAAAATTCATTCAGCATCACTGGCTGTTGTAATTAGCACAGAGGACCTTTTCTAAAACTAAGTGCAAAAGGTCTGCCTCAAAGTAATCTCAGGAACATGTGTTCTTAAAAGGGGGGGTGGTGGAGGAAAACTCTGCAGGAAATTTATGTTGCATGAGTCCTCCTGGGTGGCAAGTGTAGGTGAGCCAAGTGTGTGCAGTTTCAGCTTGAGCCTCAAAAGGAACTGTCTCCTGCCCTCTGACCCCAGCTCTGCAGGAAGTGAATGAGACCCGTCCCTTGTTTCAAAGCAGGTATCTCACTGATGAGAAGAGTGACAAAACACCAGCTGGAAAACTAGTCACATACCCAAGCTGCCCCACCCCACATCAGATAGAACTTGTCTGCTTACCCTCCCTCCTCATAAGAAAAAAGCTAGGGTTTGGGGTTTTTCTGCTTATCATTCTTCAGTATTCAATGAAAGAATTAACAATTGCCCATGGTTGTAAACAAGGGATTTTTTTTATTATTATGAAGAACTTAACACAGAAAGAGAGCATTATGGGGGTGGTGATCATCTTGCCCCTGTCCCCCCACCCCAATTTTAAATATTTCCTAGGCTACCAAGTCATCTGCCTGGAACAGCAAACAAGAGAACCAAATTCATATTTATTTAATGGTTGCTGATTTGGGAACCACATGGCATACACGAAGAAAAGACAGCCACATCATCCTCCATAGAAAAACTAATGCATGCAATTACCGCTTCCATTACCATAGACCCCAATGACTACGTGGGAGGGAAGGGAGGGGAAGGCGTAGTAGGTGGTCTGACGGTTGCTAGACAAAGATTAGATACTTAATTTTTTTTACCTCAGAAAGCTAGATCAGTGCTTTGTATTTAACTGGGCATACATACTGTACTGCTGTCTCATAACACATCACACCATTTAAAAAAAACACACAAAACTGGCATGCAGGCAACAAAAGAAAAAAAAGAGGGGGGAAAAAACCTAGTGAGAAAGAACATGGCAGCAGACACTGGTCAGGGATCAAGCCTCCTAGGAAAAAGGAGACACCAAGCAGGTTGGAATATCTTGCTCTAACCCCTTTGTCCTCAATTCACTACATCAACCACAGTAAAGTCATGGCAAGAGAGTTTAAATTTTTAAATATGGCATGATCAGTTGTGGATAGTAAATCTCCTGCTCGTATTTCAACCAGAATACGGAAAGGGTGGGGGGAACCAAAGTTTCTTTCCACATAAGGCACAGGACAAAATAAACCCCATTTACATACTCAAGGCGAATGATTTTTTTGTTGTTGTTACTGATGCAAATATAGTGACTCAAGCACATTATTCATAACAAAAAAACCCCACTGTTGTACAAAAGAAACCGTTAATGCTAAAGTTTTATTCTCTTACAATTTGCAGGCTGGAGCTGAAATGATTGCTCTAAGTTTTAATGTTAAGACCGAACTATAATACAACCAGAGTGTGATGCTGAGTTGGAGCTGGTACATTTAAAAAAAGGAAAAGGAAAAAAAAAAGAATTCAGACATGATTTTCTTTTTAATACAGTTTGTTTCAAGAACTTTATAGTCAGCGAGCTCTCCTAAAACGGAAGAAGAATAAGGGAGCCGTGTTAAGATGAGGAACAAAAAAAAATATTTAAGGTTAAAATGGGCAAAGTGGTTTTACTCCGCAGCAAGAAGAGGAGGGGCGGTGGATGGCGCTTGGTGAGGGGAAACACATTCAGCAGCACTTGCTCTTCCAGCCTGTCACTCCTCCTCCACTGCTGATATCTACATTTTCACTGTTGGGCTCTTTTACAGGGGTCTACAATAAAGAAGCAAATATAAGAGAGTTACAAGGCATGCTGAGGTTCCAACAGCCATTTCTCAGTCACTGGAAATAAGTCATATAGGAAATTCAGATGATATTCTTCAGAGCACTTAGTGCCAGGAATTTGTCTCACAATCTTAAGGAAACAGAACAGGCAAGGGTAGGTAGGCACACTAAAATAAAATTGATTTTTTTAATACACAGGTGTGTCCTCATGCATGCTGATTTTCAAGCTATTTGGAGAAACATTGAACTATACTTGATTTTAAGCTTATGGCCTCTCACAAAAGAGATTACTATTTGGGGGAAATGGAGGCTGACGACAGTTTACAGTTTCAGGGGAGATTTTATACACTGGTCTACCAAAGCGAGAAATTAAGTCCGCAGTTACCTTTCGAAGAATGTCTTCTGCTAACGTGAGGAATGCCTTCTCAATGTTTATATTTGCTTTTGCACTAGTTTCGAAAAACCTAATCCCATGCTCCCTTGAAATCTACACCAACAAAAAAGAGAAAGTCTGTTAATTTAGTAAATATTTCCTGCAGCTGGCACAAGTCAGCAAGGGCAACAGGGCTGACACTGCCCTAACACTCCCCCACCCAGCAGTGTACAGGACATAAATTAACCATAGCAGCAAAAGTCAAGCACTCATAGTAAAATATAAAAGCCTTTCCGGCAGCTGAAGAGACACCCTTTCAAAACAGGCCTGTTACACACAATGCAGAGAATGAGGCTAGCATGCTGAAAATCAAGACACATCGCACTAAAATGCTGGATTTTCAATAGGCCACCAGATTGTTCCCCAAGGAACTTATGGGAGAGGACTCATTTTAAAAGGTAAGGTAAAGGTAAAGGTATCCCCTGTGCAAGTCATGACTCACCCTTGGGGAGACGCCCTCTAGAATTTTCTTGGCAGACTCAATACAGGGTAGTTTGCCTTTTCCTTCCCTGTTCATTACTATTTTACCACCCCCCAGCAAGCTAAATACTCATTTTACCAACCTCCGAAGGATGGAAGGCTGAGTCAACCTTGAGCCGGCTGCTGGAATCGAACTCCCAGCCTCATGGCCAGAGCTTCAGACAGCATGTTGGCTGTCTTACCACCCTGCGCCATAAGAGGCTCTTAAAAGGTAAAGGAAGAGATAAACCATTTAAAAACATAAGAGAAGCTGTGGTGGATCAGGCCAATGACCCATCCAGTCCAACACTTCGGGTCACACAGTAACCAAAACCCAGCTGCTATCAGGGCAGCTAATGGGGGCCAGTTTTCATGTGACCAGACTAAGGTGGAATATTATAAGAGGTCAGAATCAAGGAATAAAATGGTTTTCAACTTCAAGTTCATATCCTGAGTTAAAAAAAAAAGAAAAATACAAACCTGGATTTTTTACATCTCATTATGATAGCTCATCTCATTATGATTATATTCTGTAAAGCAAATGCAACACATCTACTGAGTTGACTTAGACAGCTGCTGGGTCTGTGAGAAATTTCAACACATGCAAGTTCACTGCACCTCTCCAGCCCTGACTAAGCTGCCTGCCCTCAGTGCACATTCAAGTGAGGTCAACTCACATAGCAGCTGCCCACTGCCCTCTTCCAGCAAAGATTCTCCCCCACACGCTTGACGATCAAAAGAGAAACCAGAGACTTTTCATTGGTCAAGGGGAAGAAGTCTGGCCTCTGGACACACTGCCACTCACCTGCTCGCCTTTTGCTTTTGGTACCACCCTCTTGTCTTCCATGTCACACTTGTTTCCTAGCAGCATTCTCTCCACATCTTCATTGGCATGCTAGAGTGGAACCAGAAAACAACAATGTCTGTGCAGAGACCCATACCAATTGGAAAGCAGAAATGGATTTATGTAGGTATGTACAGGTCACCAGATCCTGCAGCGTTTGTAAGAACCACACCTTTTACTCAAGGCTAATGAACATTTTATGGCTGTTGAAACCTTTGAAATAAGACAATCAAAATATTTTATGGCAATTGAAGGCTGTGTGGCAAAAGAATCAAATACAAACAGTCATGGCCAGTCCTTGCTAAAGAGTTTTCAGTGACTGAGAAATTTCTGTTGAAACCACCACGTTATTTACTAGTTTCAATGAAGTTAATTTCCTGTCTCATTAAGACATACATTACAGCTATGTGCCTTTCCAGAGACAAGGGATGGGTAATTAAGTCAACTAATGCTAATGTGCTGTATAATCTAGCTTTCCTGAAGAAGAATCAAAGCTGTTTAGCAAAGTGCCCAGTATAGAGCCTTTTTCACATCTGCATTTTAAGTGACCAAATGGGCTCCCTTAAGCTGTTCGTTTAATCAGACCCTGAAGCAGACCCAGAAAACCTCTCCTCATGCCTGTATGCAGCCCTATACCACCTCCTATTTGAAAGCAGGAATTAATTAACCCCCTCCCACAAGTCTGCCTCAGCTTTATTAAGCAATCATTGTGAAAGATAAGGGACAAGCTAGTAAATCACAGCCATTAGAAATTACACAGATTGAGGGCAACTTAAACCATGAAAATCAGTACATGCCTTGTTAGTCAGAAGAAGTGCATTCAGCAAATGGACTTGATGATTCAACTGCCAGACTGCAACATGATCTCAAACAGGACCCTACTTCAACCCTTGGCTTGCCAGGCACTGAGGACACACAATTACCGGAGTCCAAATCTAGGTACCTCTGCAGTTTCCACTGTGGCCCTGGTGTGTAGCAGAAAGGGAGCCATGGAATTAGATGCTGAGAATTGCTCAGCAGCTGATAATCAATGAAATCCCTTACACAATGCCTACTGGGGGGAGGGGCACGTTCAGTGGCTGCACCTCAACTAAGTATCACCTTGCATCAAATGTGCTGCTGGTCTAAGTGTAGTCCTATTCACTTAAGCCAGGGATGACAGTTGTGGTTTTAATAAAAAGCAATCATTATAGGGGGGAAATGTACAGAAAGTGTTTTTTTAAGCTAGTTCTGATATTGTATAGGCCAGCTTTAAGTAATCTTGGTTACTTAGAACTAGCTACTCCAAATTTTCTGAGGTTTAGTTTTATTTATGATTGTTCTATAGATTTCTTCAATAACACATGGTCGGTAGGAGGAGAGAAAGACATTTTAGTAAACAGAATTAATTTGAATTCTTCTGGAGCCAAACACGATGCTGAATCTCATAGCAGTCTTATTTATTAGCCTCTGCCCTCCACAGGGAGCCCATCTGGAAACATGTCAAGAATGATGAAGTACAATCAAACAGAAACAAGCCAAGGAGGTCCATGATTATAATGTTAACTGATGCCATCACCTACGGAAGCCCTTGTGCTAATTACAGCTAAGTCATTTTCAGTAATGGTGTTGGGTCAGTTTCTTCCACCACATTTGATACTCACCAAAGTGCCCTGCACTCCAACCTCATGAGAGCTCTATACTAGTAGTAGTTTTGGGATAAATTAAGCAGAAGAGGTTGCAGAATCATCTGCTGTGGATATGTGAAATCTGGACAGTCAGCTCACAGATGCTCTAGCTCAATGGTTCTCAAAATTCCTAATGCAGTTCCTTTAATGCAGTTCCTCATGTGTGGTGACCCCCCCCAGCCAAAAATGTATGCAATGTTCTTTCACATAAAGAACATAAACTGACCAGAGGTGTGAAGATTAATTGTTCATGATTGTATATAAATGGTATATAAACTGGCAGGCGCCTTCAGGAGGAGCAGCAACAGTGGCAGCGCCCCCCCTCCCCCGCCAAGCTGCTCACCCTGCCACGACCCCTGCGAAAGGGTCGTTTGACCCTCAAAGGGGTCCCGACCCCCAGGTTGAGAACCACTGATCTAGCTAAAGCAGATCTTCACTGAATCTGCTCAATCAACAGGGGCCCCTTCTGCACAGCACTTAGAGGCACATGCAAAACACACATCCTACTGTTCCAGAAGGCCACTTTCTAAGATGCAGCCCTTCATACGCACTGTAAGAATTAAGTTTTTGTCCTCACCTCATCTATGTTTCTGAGCCATTTACTGATGTTTTCAAAGCTTTTGGCATTGGTGATGTCATACACTAGCATGATTCCCATGGCACCCCTGTAGTAGGAGGTGGTGATGGTGTGAAACCGCTCTTGTCCTGCTGTGTCCCTGTGAAGGAAAGCAAAGACACATTCAAATGCAACCTAGCTGTGCCTTAGGTTTAAAAAGTGCAGCCAAATAGCAGTATTAGGGAGGCAATAACAAAACACTAAGTCCCACTTCAGTATTATAAGGCAGTAAGAGAGACCTGATTGTTCTTTGTGTAGAAATATTTACTACAGGCTACCTAACCATTTCAAGGATCAGTCTACTATAGGATAGTTCCCTCTTACACAGTTCTCCAGTAGATGGCATTCACAGTAGCGTGACCAAAAATCCCAACCTCCATAAGAAGCCCACTGAGTTGAATTCAATAAGTTGAGGACAGGAAATAACACAAAGGTCCTTTTGTCCAATCTCCAATAACTCCTGAGGCTACCTGAATATTCTGGATGTCATGCAGATTCTCATGGCTTTTGTACACAATGCAGCAACCATGAGTTGCTACTTTGGGTGCAGCTATGGGTCCTGTGAATATTACAGGTACAAATCTAGAATATATAAACCGGAAAAGCTTCCAAGTGAGCGCTGGGCAAATATAGTGAGTCACTCTGATGTTTATTTAAAACACTAGCAAAATAAGTCAGTTGTACTTTAAAATACAACAGGCACTTGCCTTCCTCCCTCCCCCCTCCCCTGGGCAGGCCCGTCAAAACTTGGGAGAGGCTGCGGTGCGCCTTCTTGGGATGGGGGGGGAAGCACTGGTGGGGGCCCCTTTCTTCTCCCCCCCACCAAGGCTTGGAGAGGCCACGGTGGACCTTTTCAGGGGGGGGGGACACTGGCAGGGACTCCCTTCTTCCCTCCACCCCGGGCAGCCCTGTCGAAGCCTGGCAAGACTGCAGACAGGGCCGCTTGGTGCAGTGGGAGTGGCTTGGAGCAGTGGGACTGGCTCTCTCCCTCCCTTCTGGCAGCCCCGCTGAGGCCTGGTGAAGCCACGACCAGGGCTACTTGGGGAGGAGGGGAGTGCTGGGGGGGGGGCTTCCTCCCTCCTTCCCCCCTCCCCAGGCCCACAGTCCCAGGCCCTCACCCCTCCCTCCTAGCTCCGGCTGGCTGCATAGTTTACAGCAGGCTGGCACTTCTTTCACATAGAAGAAGTTGGAGGGGCATGCAGCCAGTGACGGGACAGCCTACCTGTTTGGCAGTTAGACTATGAGTCCCAACTCCTCCCACCACCCCCTTCTTGTTTTATTTATATGTTCAGATTTGTATACTGCCATTCCAAAACTCAAGGCAGCTCATGAATGCACAATATGAAATTCAACCCCCCACCAAAACAAACAAACAAACAAAAACTTAGGAACCTCTTTGTGCCTACCAGAAGGCAGTCATGCAGGATGTTCTATGGCTCTGGTATCAGTGCAGGGGGAAGACTGTTCCTTGGTCACCTAACTTTGTGTCGTGAGAGGCCTCCATCACCATGGAGTGTATGTGTCACTGTGTTCTCTGCACAGCATCCCAAAGGTCCTGACAATGCAGAGGTCCTCTCTTCTATAGAACACTCATCATATTGACTGACATTTCAGCAATACAGAAATGAAACCCAGATGGCAACTCCAGTCTGTCAATCCATTTCAAACCAGCCCAGAATTACAGTACAAGAACACAGCATGTATAAATAGGCAGCAGAGCACCACTTGAAGGAAATTTCTCTCATGAAGAACACAGCATAATATTGCAAGGGAGAATCAAAGCTGATTGTGCAGGCACCACTCCTGCCGGGATCGGAAACAGAATAACTTAAAAGAATCACAGACACAATAATAGTTTGCAGGGTACTCTTAGCTAGCTTCAAGGAGAGGGATGTCACCAGATGATCTGCAGCTACTGTATGTGCAAATGCCAAGCCCCCCCCCCCAATCCCTAGTGAAGTCTTCCAACAGTACAGAAGACTTTTCTGCCACAAAGCACAGGAGGTGCTTGCTTTTCCACTATCCTGAATGCAGCATCTGCCAAAAACTCACAGAATGCTGTTCCACATTATTAGGAAAGTACACAGGATATCTTTTAGTCAAGTCACTGATGGAGGGGTTGCACTTCTGAACCATCACTGGAAGAACCACCAGGTACCCACCAGGAAATGTAGATGCATGATGGCTGCCAGGCTCTCAACTGTTTGAGCCTCACATCTGGAGAAAAGTTTACCAGGAGAAAACCACCACCAGGCTGCTCCTATGCCTGCTGGCCTTCTCTCTATGGCTTGGATGACAAGAGAACAGCAATCCCAACACATCCTTCTTGGCTCTGCCAAGCCTTAAATACCCCAGGCATCCTTCCTCAGTCCTGCCCCTCTGGCTCTCTTCTCATGAGGCTTGCAATCCTTCTGAATCTGGGTCCATCCACTGGACCTCTTCTATGTGATAGCCACAGCCTAATTAGGGCTCTTTTGCCCAGCCCCAATTAATCACACACAGAGAAAAACCTTTTTCATATATTTACTGCAGAAGAAATATAGACACATGGGATTTCCCAAATCTGCGCAGAAAATAATAGGATTACATAGTGTTGAATACCCTGTTCTTGGAGGCTGGGAAAGATGATGCCCTTGCAGGATGAGCCAATAGCCTTCTCCACTTCCCAGGAACACTCTACAGCCGTTATTGCCCATCCTCCAGGAACTGCTGACAGGTCAAAAAAGCTGCTTGCATGCTTCCCCCCCCCCCCCACACACACACACACTTCCAATTGTCTTCATAAACAATAGTGACATACTTTCTTCCATTTCTCTAGCCTTGATAAGGACTATCTCAGCTATAAAACAAACTTTGGTTTTGTGAGAGAGCTTATCAAAAACTACATTCCAGAGAGGAACAGGCCATTTTCTCTGCCTGGTAAGAACCAAAGAGTTGAACCAGGACAGACCAGGATGCAGAATTACAGCCAATAACTGTATGATCAATCAGAAGGTTTCTTTGCTACCAGGCCATCATATTTTTATTTATTTTATTTTATTTATTTTAATTTATATACCGCCCTCCCCAGAGGCTCAGGGCGGTTTACATGGAACATACAAACAATACATAAATCTATAACACATGAATAACCATACAATATAATATTAATAACAGGTAGCTCTCTGCTGTTCTGTGGTGACCTTCCAAGCCATTGCCTATACAAGACAGGGATCATCTGAAAGATGGGCTGTGTGACCTCATCCAATAGCTGATCAGCAGTGCTGATCTCACCAGGTCTGTGTGCATTTCCAGATGATGCAGGAATCCTCACCAGGACAAGGTAGTGTGGGAAGCCATTACAGAAGACGCTGCAATGGACTGACACACACATGCCGTGAGGATGAGTTGCAGTGAGAGCAGGAGGCTGTAAGCTAGGGCTGCTCCTGGCCTCTGATACCACCTTCTGCTACAGAATCAAAGCTGACTGGAGGAGCAACACTATCACTTAGAGAATCGGCTTCGCACATAGGAGGCTCCGGGTTCAAATGAACATACCTCTAGTTTAAAAGATCAGACAAAAGGCAATGTGAAAGACTTTTACCTGGAAAAGCTACTGCCTTATCAGACACTACTGTGATAGAGACTAACTCCATATATGGCGGTTTGTGTGCTCCTCAGCTAGGAGTTCAAGCTATGCCAACAGCTCCCCAGCAACACACTTCCCCGGTCCCAGCTGCCTTGCCACACCCACCCACTTAAGAACATCATCTCCATACCTATTATTTCATCGACTGTCTTCAGACAGCCAACCTGTCTGCACTGTGTCTGTGGTGGGTTGGAGCTTTATGAACAATGTAATAAACATTAAGGTGGGGAAATCAAAGCAGTGATACCGAAACAGCAGTAAATTGGAAATTCTGTTTTAAGTTCAGCAACCTCCCAAGGGAGTAATGCTTTTAGAAGGGAAGTAATTTTGTTATCATAATGCTCTTATATTAATAGCGGGAGGATCATGTAACAACTATAATGCACTGCAATGCCATGAAATGCTAAGTAGTCCTTCCTGCACTGAAGGGATTTGTTGTCTTCAGCAATGAAAGCTTTCTTCATTTTCACTCATGGAATTTTACCAAAGAGTGGATCTATTGTAGCCTTTCAGCAAGCTAGTGGCATTCACATAGGCTTTGTCCAACTCCTTTTCTCTAGAGAGTTATTATCAAATCAATTTTAAAATTAAAAAAAATGATTCACTAGTTCTGAGGGGGAAAAAAACCTCTCTTCAAACCAAGTACCCAAGACAGAGGGAAAGAACGGAAGTGTACGGGTAAGCAGAAATGGGAAGGGGAACATTTAAGAGTAGACGGATAAAAGGGATATTGTCTCATAGGATTCTGTGCAGTGGTGGTGGAAAGTGCTGTCAAGCCACAGCCAACTTATTATGATCCTACAGGGTTTTCAAGGCTAGAGACAGAGATAATTTGTCATTGCCTCTCTGTGGCCCATTATGCACGGGAGAGATAGTGCACAGTCGGGGTGGAATGGCGGCGACTAAAATCACCGATAACGCACGGAGCCGGCTGCAACTGGCCGCAGATTCGGTGCATGCCACCGAAAAAGCCGTGTTAGCAAAACGTGGAAGAAAGCGCAGCTTCCAGGTGATCGGGGCGCAACCAGAAGCAGCGCAGGGGTCACCGCGTGCATAATCGGTTACTCTGGGTTTTGCCGCCGTTGCGTCCTGTCCCGTTCCGTGCACAAGCGGTTTGCTTCGTGTCTTCCCCCTCCGCGTTTTCCATGTGACCCGAAATCGACGTTTCGGCAGCCGTACATAATGGGCCTGTGTGTAATAACCCTGGACCTTCCTTAGAAGTCTCGTATCCAAGTACTAACCAGGGCTAACCCAGGTTAGCTTCTGAGGGCAGGCTACTCTGGCCCATCCAGTTCAGGGCATTCTGTGTCTAGCATCTGAGGAAGTATGTGGTACAGGATCATGAGAAGTCTAGAAATAAAGTACATTCTGTTTCATAAAGTGACAGGTTACATAAGTAAGAACAATTTCTCAGATTGTATGAAGGCATTTGTACTGCAAAACTTCCATTGCTTTCATCTGAGCCCGGAAAATTTTCTGCAACACTTTGCTTGTTGATTTTTCATCTTGTATTTTTATACATATGAAGCTGCCTTATACCAAAGATGTCTGGAACTGAACCTGGGACCTTCTACATCCAAAGAAGACATTCTACCGCTGAGCCATAGTTCTTTTCCCCTTGATAACATTGTCTCCCAGCCCCACAGCCGCTTTACAAAGACAAGAAACTGTTCTCTGCAATGCTCACGATGCATGCCAACTCCATTATTAAATTAAAAACCCCTCATAATTGAGGATCTGCTGGCATCTCACCTAGTACAATGGGAATTAGAGGTTCTAGTAGCCATTTACTGATTAACAATCATGGCTACATGAGAACTTATACTACTAAGTCCATACATAGCTCAGTGGAAGTGCATACATGTGAGGCACTTGTGGTTTGTGTGCTCCTCAGCTAGGAGTTCACATTTGATCACTGACTCCCAAGGCCAAGGGCTAGGAAAGTTTCGCCCATGATTCTAGAGAAAGAAAACAGTAGCTCCTAGGAAGTGGTGATTAGTTAAGAGAGAGGAATCAAGTCTTACAAAACTGTTCAAGGCAGTCTTTGATCTGTCAAGGAGGAAAATTCAGTTTAGTACTGTGATACATTTGCTAGATTCATGTTGGTAGCCATGTTGGTCTGAAGTATCACAACGAAATCAGAGTCCAGTAGCACCTTTAAGACCAACAAAGATTTATTCAGGGCGTGAGCTTTCGAGTGCAGGCACTCTTCCCTCAGGCTAATGAACTACCATCATAGTGGAAATATAAGGCAAAAGCTAATTATGGTAAATTAGTAAAGTGTGCATGTCTGGATTGGATGTTGTGAAACTATTAATTAACATAATTAGGTTTTGCCTTATATTTCCACTGTTATGATGGTAGTTCATTAGTCTCACACCTTGAATAAATCTTTGTTGGTCTTAAAGATGCTACTGGACTCTGATTTTGTTGTGATACTTTTGCTAGGTTCTTTACTGATGATTTCTGTAATCTGGTTGGATTTAGAAGATGGTTTGATTGCACATTCTTTACTAAAAGCATCTGTGTTTCGTGGCTGAAATAAAGAGTTTTGGTTTTGTCTTACTAACTGATATGGATAGAGTGGCTTGGGTCAGTGAGGCCTACCATCTGCAATAGAGATCTTTGCCTCTTCCAGCTGATTAAAGCATGCTGAGAGAAACTGGGAGCACCTCTTGGGAGGACTGTAAAGTCTTTTTTGGTACAGAGAAAATATCCTTCAGTCTAGAAGCAGCAGTGGTCAGTCCTTCATTGAAGCAAGCATTATTAGTCAAACATAATCTGAGGGATTATAGGCCTGTTTCAAATCTCCACTTTTTAAGCAAATGATGGTAGAACAGCAGATGCAAGTACATCTAAAACAAGCACACACCCTTGACCTTCTTCAGTCTGGTATCAGGCTCGCCTATACGATGATGACTATAGTTATGGTAAATGGTGCCCATTTAGACGTAAGTATTCTATAACCCTTGGAACTATCTACTGTCTCTGATTTTATGGATCACACTATTTTTATTACAATGGATGGAGAGGCTTATGGGGATGAAAAGAATGGTTCTTTGCTGGCTTCAGTTTTTTACATCTAAACTAAGGAAGTCATTATTAGAGACCTAGAATCTGTTGGAGACTTTGAATATGGAATGCTAATTTTGTCCCCTGCGCTCTTCAATATTAATGTTCAACTATACTGAATGAGCTCATGCAAAAGTCAGGAATTAGGTGTCATCAATATGCTGATGACATACAGCTATATATTTCTTTGACTAAGCCTCCACAAACTGTTCTTCCCCTCTTCAGACAGCGTCTAGATGCAGCTATCAAGTCGATGAGAGAGGCACATGCTGAAGTCAAATCCAGACAAGGACAGGTGTGCTGCTCTTAAGGAAAGTCTGAGTTACCAGAGAGGATCCAATTTACAGCTACTCAGTGGTGCAAAGTTACCATTAGAAGACTACATCAAGGGCTTAAGAGTCCTAAAAGATCCTACATTGTTGCTAGAAAAACAGTGGGGGCCACAAATTACCTTTTCCACCTGCATTTGTACCACATCCATAAATATCAACCCTCCTGGACAAATTGACTTTGCTGTAATTCTATAACCTCCCGGCTGGTCTACTGTAACAAACACTATATGTGACTGCTCTTCAAGTCAACCCAGAAGTTCTACTAGTTCAAAGTGACACCAGCCATTTGTTAACTTGGAAAAGCTGACTCCATGATATGGCTGTGCTTTTGGGAAAGCTTTATAGGTTTATTTGTTTCCAAATTGAATTTAAGGTGCTGGTGCTTAACTTTAAAGCCCTTTATAACCTGAGATCCCACATATTAGAAGGGCCATCTCTGCCCTCATTAATCCATATGCAAGTTAGGTTCTCCATATAAAAATATGCAAGTAGAGTAGTAGAGCTGGTCATGACGCACTGACACTCCACTGGTATAGCTGCCTCAGAGATGTGGAATGAGTTTCCATTGGAGGTCAGTCAGATCTCATTGCTACTAGCTTTTAGGAAAGACCTTTTTTAAAATGGCATTTTCCTGCCTGAGCTTTTTATGCATTGTGTTTTTACATTCAAAGTGAGAGGGTTTCAAACTGACTTTAGTTTTGAGAAAGACAAACAGTTTCAATATATTTTTACAAAAAAAGATGGATATGACAGTTCCTTATTTCCTTAGACTGGGTGCCGCTATAATAGAAAAAAACTTTATAATTTGAAAAGCCATGGGCTGGCTAATACTACCCAGTGCCTTATTTATAACAAGACTCAATCCTTAAATTAGAAATTATGGCAGGACAATAAAATGCAGCAGGTGAGCAATAAAAATGCATTCTATCAGAGGCTCTGCCTTTTGTCCAAAGATGCTGGTGGGAAGCTAATTTTAGAGAAGCCACCCTGCTTCAATTTATTGAATATGATTTGCAGAATCAGCAACTGACCAAAAAGTTTACTTGAACCAAAGCTATCACTGGACCAATTTTCTCTTTTTCTTCTGGGCATGTGAGTAACTAGTGCCTGCCCTCTGAATAATCTTCTTTCTGTCTTGCATTATATATAATCCTTATCCATTGCTCCTCTTAATATTTGTGAAACAGCCCTGGGGGTGGAGAGTGTCCTGGCTGTCCAAGATGGATAGGCCCTCCCTCTGTTGCAGGAAAAGACTATTGCACATGTAGAATAAAAACAAACACCAACCCAGAAGTGCTGCCCAGATGATTCAAGAACAACTCATATAGAAGCAGCAGAAGTCATCAGTGTACATGCATGAATGAGGTTCATTATAATAATGAACCAAAGTTGCTTCCTCCGGGAATCAGGCAGAAGAGATTTCCAACATGTTATGATCTAATTTAACACTCAATTTTTACAGCCTTTTGTTTGTTTTATACTACTCACTAATACATTTAAATCCCATAAGGAAATCAGAAAAGGCACCTGCCCTTACAAGGCCAGTATGAAGTCACAAATGGCCATACTATTTCTCTCTTATGCCATCCAGTCATAACTGACTTATGGTGACCCTGTAGGGTTTTCAAGAGAAGAGACATTTGTAGTTAGTTTGTCATCGCCTCTACATTACAACTCTGGAATTCCTCGGAGGCCTCCCTTCCAAATGCTGACTAGGGCCAATCCTGCTTACATTCTGAGATCTGAGGACATTGGGCTAGCCTGAGCTGTCCAGGTCAGGCCCTCAAATACCTACACATACATAAATAACAAATCCAGACACATGGTAATTTTTATTTCTTCAGGCTAACACAGTTTTCAGCTAACATGACTGATGTCAACTAGAAGAAGAGGAGTTGGTTCTTATATGCCACTTTTTCTCTACCTGAACTATTCAAGTAGGACCACATCCAAAGATGTCTTTTGTTTTGATTTATGGGTCTAAGATAGTACTTGGAGGAAAGAAGCACAATGGGGGGTTATTGTCAGAATGGTCACCATTTTGTCTGAATCATTTCCCCTCAGCTACTTCAAGATCATGTAGTAAGTAAGACTTGTGCAACCAGTCAGATGTGTCACAAAAGTCAAAGCAATTTCATAAAGTACTGTCTCAAGTCTGAATAGCTGTTTTCACCCCCTTCAATGAAAAAACACCAAAATCTAATTGTGGATAAAGTGTGTGCTTCTTTTATGATGCCAAGAGTTCATTAAGTAGCCTGCCTCCACAGCAAATTCAGACGTGTCACTTACCATATCTGTAGCTTGATCTTCTTTCCTTGCAATTCAACTGTTTTGATCTTGAAATCTATCCCTAAGAAAATAAATGAAAGGCAAATTTAGCAATAAATATTACAGCTGGCCCAGAAAAACTATTTAAATGCTATACACAGCAACTGTGGGAAAGACCCTTGTCTAGATGCATACAAATTCTCCATACAATACAAAGCATATATATGCAAGACCAACACTGCAAGCTCAAGCTACCAAACCATGACTGCTTTATGATCAACGTACACAGCTCTTGTTCATCAACCCACATAATTAAACCTTTTCAAGGGATGTACTTTTAAGATAAACAGAACAGAAATCTTTCATTATGAATGGTATCATGCTCCAAGTCAGCGTTCCCCCTCCCATGAAGTAGACCAATCTGAGCTCTTACAATCTTGGCTGTGCTTTCTATTTGATTGGATACTAAGGCAAAAAGCATCAAACACTAGTTCACAATAATGATTTCAGTAAAGTGTTTGATAAGGTTCCACAAGATATTCTTGTTGACAAGTTGGTAAAATGCAGTATGAATCCCAATCCTGTCAAGTGGATCGATAACTGGTTGACAGATCGTACCCAATGGGTACTTGTTAATGGTTCAGCATCCTTTTGGAGAAGAGTGACAACTGGAGTCCCCCAAGGATCTGTCCTGGGGCCTCTGTTGTTCAACATATTTATAAATGATTTGGATAAAGATGCAAGAAAAGGGCAACTAATACAATTGGTTGAGTATCTTCCCTGTGTGAAAGCCAGCATGACTGTAGTATTAGGATCCCACAGGACACTGATCTACTTGGTACAGCATTTTGGCAGAGCCCAAAAGGCCCTGGCCCTGCTTGAAGTCAGTTTAATCTCCTTGGGGCTGCAGATTCTGAACAAATTTTGTTAATTAGATCTTAAAGCTCTTTGGGGGACATAATGGAAAAGGCAGTCCTGCAGATAGTTGAGAGCCAGAACCGTGAACCTGATCCAGTCTCAATCTGGAGCCAGTGCAGGTGAGGGAGCAAAGGCTGAGCCCTCCACTGTGTCCCAGTGAAGACCCGCACATCTGCATTCTGGACCAGTTGAAATTTCCAGATCAACTTCAAGGGCAGTCCAGCTTAGAGTTATGGTAATCTTGTCAGGAGGTGACTATTGCATGGCTAGGTCAGATGCTGTCAGACAGGGTGCCAACTATCATCACACCTGGTGGAAATATATGATATACATAGGAATTATCTAATACTGTATATACTTTCATAGAAACTCTCATACCACGAATGTTAATTAAAACTATTCAAAAGCATTTTATTGATTCCCAAAAGAGAAAAAATATTCATAGTAAATATTTTTGAGTGCCCCTCAAGTTCTCAGTTTATTTCATCAGAAAAATGGCACAAAAATTTAGGATTTATTAGCTCACTCTTCTCTGAAGTCTTGCCAAAAACATCCATGGGGGAAGTTAAACAAAAAAATCTCTACATCTTCCTAGCTTCCTTATACCTTCCCCAAAGCATCTCACTGACCACTGTTAACAATATGATACTGGATCCAGCAGGACTCTTGAAGTCATCCCCTTACCCCCCAAATTAAATTCATTTTCCATGAACGCAAGTAACACAATGTTGACAAATACCAAATGTGGCTTCACTGGTACAATGTACAAAGAATTCATACTTATTCATACGTGATTAAAGTAATTTTTATTTAATTTATTTATTATTGCACTTGTATACCACCCTCTGCTAAGGCTCAGCCAGCTGTGATTGCTGTCTTTTATGGATCAAGTTACTGGCTGACCATCATAGCCACTAGTTTCCCTCACAGACAAGGGGAAACATTTTCATTCCAATGCCTACTTGGGGATTAGGCTATTTTCATTTTATTCGTTTTTCTGAATTGTTTACCCAGCAAAAGTTCTTATTTTTAAATTGACCACTTTGTGAAGAGTTTTCTGCTGAAACATGGTCTATAACTATTGTAAGCACTTTTACTGTCTTTACAGAGAAGGAAGATAAAGAAAAAAGGTAATGAATCATTCCAGTCTCGGAGTGCAGAACAAGGGAGCTTACATGCAGTTCTCCCTTGGGAGTCAGGAGGACATCTTAGTGGGTGTTTCCCATCTCTCTCCAAGGGAGGCAGGACAAAGTTGAACTTCCTGTTTCCTGTGATGGGAAGCTCCCTCCCCCAGTCTTCTTCCTGCCTCAAGAGGGAGAGCAGATAATTCTTCTTACTCTTCTCGGTTTCTTCTTTATTGTGCCTTTCTATCTCCCCCTACTCTTATATTTCTCAGTCTGCCTGCTCTCTGATTGAGAGCTACAGGGAAGGCAGTCGGAGCATTTTTGCTCCCCAGTCTTTTTTTTTTTTTTTTTTTTTGGCCAGTGGCCATTTTATGTTTATTGGGTTTTCCCAGAAATTCAGGATAATTTAGGCACCCAACTTCAGCCTGGATGATGGCTGAGAAGAGATGCAAAGATGTTTTTCCCTTAGAAGATGAGAACAGAGCCTTTTAGCCCCCAAAGGGCCTGTTCAGCCCAGGAATGCTTCCATCGTGGCAGCCATCGCTTTGGATCAGGCAAAGCTGAGAGCACAGAAGCAGCTCCAAGTCTTAGAAGCCCGCCAAAAAGCTGTGCTGCAAGCCCAAGCTGGCGGACTCAGTGGCTGCGAAGGAGGGTTGTGTTGAGGTAAGCTGCCATTTAAGCTCCAAGAGACAGGTCATCCAGAGACTCTACCTTCCATTGGGCAGCCAAGCAACCCAAGGCACCAACTGCTGAATCCAGAGTCAGTAATGTTGCAGCCAAACTGGGCCCATTCAATCTCCTGCCTGAGTTTTTTTAGTTACAGAATACTAATGAGGGAGAAATTGCCAACTATTGTTCCCAGAACAGGCCTATGGGTCACAGGGTGCCTTATTCTTTAAGCAGGGTGGCCTTAGGTCAGCCTCTCGCAGCCAGGGGGAAGTGGCTGTGAGTTTCTTCATCACTCACAAGACCAATGTCCAGCTAAGGCTGCATAAAAGAGGGGTTACTTCAGCCCCAGGTGATCTGATTCCTCTGATGAGGAGGAATATATTGGGGAATAAGAAAAGGGGGAATTCATTACAGGAAAGGAAGTTGAACCTATCCAAGTACCTTCACAGATGGAAAGGTTCTTTAATACAAATTATTATCAGTTTCTACTGACTAAATCTCTTTCTATCCTCGGTTTAAAGCAACCATTGATTACGTACTGAGAAGTGTCTCTCTCTTCTGAAGTAAGGAGGACATCTTGGATGGGTTTTCCCACCATTCTCTTAGGGAGGCAGGATGAAAATGTTCTTAACTTTCTGTCTCCACATGTGTGACCCCCTCCAAGACAATTCAGTTTTACTAGAGCTGATCTTAAACACTATTTTTTTAAAGGGGGTTGAAAGAACAGGAAGATGAAGCAACAGAAGAACAAAGACAATTCCAAAGTATTCTCTGACTCAAAAATACCTATTTTGTAGGAAAACACTACCAAGTGTAAAAACACCAATAAACTGATGAAAATCAGGAAGGGACTTACAGCATGTATAGGAAGAGGCAGTGATGCACTGGGAGGGGCAAGGTGTCCTCCTTACTTCAGAAGAGAAAGACCCATCTCAGTAAGTAATCAACGATTGTTCTCCTTCTGAGGTGGAGGACATCTTGGATGGGAACTCCCAGAGCAATGATTAAACCTCGGCTGCGGTATCACAGTCAGCCTCCAACACATGCTGCAAGACCCTTCTGCCAAAAGCTGTTTCAGCAGAACTGTAAATGTCCAGCTTAGAGCAGCCCTGCGTATCTTCTCCACTGAGGCCCTGTTGACAAATGCATCATTGGTTGCGGCAGACCTTATCGAATGAGACGTAATGCAGAGATGTCAGACACCCCGACAGCTGAGTGGCCCCCAAGGCTCTTCTACACTTTTCTGCCAGTTCCAATCCTTCCAAGGTTCCTGAGGAGGCTTCCCTCTCTATATCATTTTGGAGTCCATTCCATCTTGCTACTTCAAACACAAACAAACTGGAAAACAAATTTGGCAGAGTTTGTCGTATTTTTAAGCTTGATTGGCTTCTTATCATTGATAGCCAAGAAGAAATCACCAGATAAATCTTGTTCTGTTCCCATGTTTGTTCTTCATTTTTGCTAGTCGGTTTATAGTTGAATGTTAACTGCAGTTAGCTCTTGGCGTGTTTTATTGCAAAGGAATTTCAGAAACAGACTGAATGGGAGATTGCTGAAATACAAGTTTACAATCCTCAGGACAATGGAACCCCCAGGGCTTAACAAAGATATTGAGTTTCTTATCTCACACATGCTAAGTCACTCAGTTCTCACTTATACCCAGAATTAAACTCTGATGATCTTAAAGACGCCATGAACTCAAATTTAGTTCTTGCATCTGCTTGTTAACACTTTTATTTGTATGCTAATTTGATGCTATACATAGGTCTTACCAACTGCTTTAATCCATTTTAGATATACCCAGAATTAAAGTTTATACCCAAAAATGATAGTCTTAAAGGTGCAACTGCACTCCAACTTTATTCTATTACTTAAGACCAACAAAGTTACCCACATGTATCTAGCAGTGCCACTGTTAAGATACTGAACACGCAGCTTTGCTTTTCAAATTTATACACTTCAGAGACTCTAAAGAAAAAAGGCAAGCCCATGAAGTAAGACAAACCAAATCGTACCCTTTGAAGACGTATCGTACCCAGAATATTTGAATCGCACCCAGAATATTACATAGCACTTATGAGCAAAGGCACTCATGACTTTAAAGATAAGCAGCAGCTTTGTGAACTCTTCACTGGTTGCTTGAAACATCTTTTAGCATGGGGATGATATTGTCCCTGTATCCAACCTTCGACAACAGCCCGGCTGCTGTGATTTTAAATTTGCTGTAGCTTTATCCCAAGGAAGTTTTCATAGGGCAACCAAAAGAAAAAGCAAAACTGGCAAATTCACACTTTCCTCAAAAGCAGAGATTATCCCTGAGTAACCATGGTGTAGACTTTGAACTTCTTCGCCTTTAAGCCAGAGCAACTGCCTTGCCTCTTTCAGGGGCAAGTCCCAGGCAGGTTGACAAAAGAGACAGAAGCTGACTCTCCTAAACCAACCTTCTCAGATAAACCATAGATTACATAACATGCAGCTTTTTAAAAAATTATCTATTTTCCTGATGGGGACCGCATGAGCACCCTTGGCAAGCTAAATGCAGCCCACAGACCATATGCTTGACATCCCAGATTAAGATCTTTAACAAATTCCATAAGAAAGCAGCTTCGGAGCTGGGAATGGGGAACTATTGCCAACTCCCCTTCAGGTTCTTCTTCAAGCTTGCTACATGAATGATATACTCGCTCCTTTCATATTACTATTCTAGAAGAGTTATATATGCTGCATTTCTCTATCAGCTGGAGTCTCTAAACAGCTTACGATCTCCTTCCATTTCCTCAGCCTACAACAGATAACCGGTGAGGTGTGTGAGGATGGGAGAGCTCTGATATGAAGAAGAAGAGTTCGTTCTTATATGCTGCTTTTCCCTACCCGAAGGAGGCTTAAAGTGGCTTACAATCGCCTCTCCCCTTTCCTCTCCCCACAACAGTTTTATCAGTGCCGTGACGAGCCCAAGGTCACCCAGCTGGTTGCATGTGGGGGAGCGTACCATCGAACTTGGCATGCCAGATTAGAAGTCCGCACTCCACAGACACCCTGTGGGGTGGGTGAGGCTGAGAGAGCCATGATATCACTGCTTGGTCAGAACAGTTTTATCAGGGCTATGATGAGCCCAAGGTCATCAGCTGGCTGTTGTTGGTCAGGTTCTGAGCAAAGTGATACGGGGACAGGGGTTTCAAACAGCAAACTTCATCCTGTTAACTAGGTATCTGAGAAGTGCTATGGCCATTCCAAACTATGCCGCTTTTATTCCATGCTCCTTTTCACCGTATGTGGTAGCCAAACACATCCAAATTAAAACAAGCGATACTATGGAATCAAGGCCACCACAGAAGGAAGAATTAGAAGTGAACAATTTGTTACAAAAACCTGTAACTAGAACATATCTGGCTCTGGTTGTGGTACACTTTGGTTACAACATTAAGCAACATTAAGCAACACCCCTTGTCAATAAAGATTTTTTTATTACTGGTTTTAAAGTTTCATATTTTTACATGGATAGATTCAAATGAGTAGTCGTGTTGGTCTGAAGTACCACAATAAAATCAGAGTGCTACTGGACTCTGATATTTTTACATGATTAGTGTTGTGTGTTTTTTAACAGTTAGGAACCCAAAGGTTGAGCTGCAAAAGTAATTTTTTAAAAAATTACCAATATTTATTACATAAAGTGCACTAATTCAAAATTTTAAAAACATCCATCAATCATATAGTCATCATAATTTAAGAACATCACAATTCTAACTGCACATGGAATAGACCAACATGTAATCGACCAAGTGTGTCTTCCTCAGTGGTCAAATTGGTCAAAGACAAAGCTTTTTCTGACACACGTGGGAATGCACTGGTGATGGAGAACTGGGCAAAAGCAGAGAATGTCGGCCTCTGGAAATATGTATTTTAAATGGTGGGCTCCAAATCAGATATTTTCTTGTTAGAAAGACTATTTGGAGCAGCACCAAACAGATTTTTCTTTGCCACCCATCAAACCCTTTGTTTTTATGCATGAGTGCATTTACCATAACAATTTGACCACTGAAGAAGACCCCTCGGCCAAAATGAGTTTGGTCAATTACATGCTGGTCTATTCCATGTGTAGTTAGAATTGTATATGTTTTTAAATTATGGTATGTGATTGATAGATGTTTTTAAAATCTTGCATTCGTGCAACTTGTTTTTATAAATATTTGCAAATTTTAAAATATATATTTTTGCAGCTCAACCTTTGTGTTCCAAACTTTTCTGGTTAGGTTGGGTTTTGGTTTCCCGTTTTGGTTTTTTAACAGAACACACGCCCCAGTGCTATGACTCTCTGAATAATAATTTTATTTTTGTACTAGCAGAAAAGCCCATTTATGAAAATGGGCCAAATTCAAATGCAAAGGGCTGCAGGGAGGGAAGGAAGGGAAGGGTGGGGGCCAGAGGGTGCGCTCTGCGGGCGGTGGGTCTCGGTCGGGCCAAGGGGGACGCCGGCGCAAAAGCCAGTGGGGAGGCGGGAAGGAAAGGAGTGTCCTGGAGGCTGCGGTCCTCGGACACGGCCACTTGGCCAGAGAACAGGTAAGGGGGCAGTGGCAGCTGCAGTGGCTGCAGCACGATGGAAGCCATGGGGGGGGGAAGGAGGGAAAGCTCCCTCCCTGAGGCTGCAGTCGCTAGGCAGCTTGGCTGCAGAAGGGGTAAGGGGGCAGCGGCAGCGCAACAGAAGCCATGGGGGGTGGAGGAGGGAGGGAAGGCTCCCCCCCGGAGGCAGCAGTCCTCGGGCGGTGCAGCCTGGCCGGGGAAGGGCTTAGGGTGCACTTGCAATGTGGGGAGAGCAGTTTTGCCAGGAAGGAGTGGTGGAAAAGTCGGGCTGACAGCGGACTTACCTTGGGAGTCCGCGGCCTGCCGGGTCAGTCAGTTGGCGGGTGGCCTGAGCGCAGTGCTTTGGTGGGAGCTGGCGAAGCACCCACCTTGGCAGCCAGGAGTTTTCTGGCCGTGAGTCTGGGCGAGCGGCTCATGGTCAGCTCCTGCTCTAGGGGCCGGCCTAATCTGGATGCGCTCAAGAGTGTGAATCCTTTGAGAGCTTTGCTGGGCGCATCCAGATTGGCCCGCTGACCTGGATACCACCCAGACAGGGTGGCTGTCCAGGGCCAGACAGGGCCACCAACATGGTTTTTTTAGAAATATAAGAGCCACTTAAGGTTAAGATGCTGCCCTTTCCTTGACCAGCTGAGGGCGACTCACAAGTTTAAAACAATCCAATAATAAATGACATCTATAATAAATTATTCATCAGAAAAATTAAATATTAAAAGCAATTTAAAAGCCACTGCTCCTTTTTCAATATATACCCTTAGAGATGGGCTACCCAGGGTTGTTTAGTGAATTGGATGGATTCTCAAGTAAGAAGGCCAGTATTTTATATATTCTTTCCTGGCCTCAACTATAAGCCTGGTGGAACATTTCAGTCTTACAGGCCTTGCAGATCTGTTTTAAGTCCTGCAGGGGCTTGAACTCATTAGGTAGAGTGTTCCACCAAGCCAGGGCCAAAAAAAGCCTTGGCCCTGGTTGAGGCCAGTTTTACCTCTTTAGGGTTGGGGATCTTCAGCAGGTTTTGGTCACTTAATCTTAATGCTCTCTAGGGAGCAAAATGGAAGAGGCAGATCTGTATATCTAAGGGCTCCAGACCACTTAGAGCTTTGAAAGTGGGAGTCAAAACCTTGAACTTGATCCGGTCTCCAAGCCAGAACAGCTGGGATAGCACAGGTCAGATATGTGCTCTCCACTAGGTCCCAGTAAGGACCCGTGTTGCTACATTCTGGACCAGTTTCTGGAGCAGTTACAAGGGCAGCCCTGTGTAAAGTTACAGTAGTCTAGCCTGTAAGTGACACTGCATGGATCACAGTGGCTAGGTCTAGCACTGACAGGCAAGCAGTCGTGCTTGGCAGAGATGGTAAAACACCAAGTAAGCGGATTCACAACAGGATCATACTAGAGCTTTTAACAGTGTTCAAGGATGTCAGTTGGATCTTGTCAAGACACTCCGACTCACCGAGAGGACCTCCATCTTAGCTGGATTTTACTTCAGCTGACTCTGCTTGAGCCAATCCACCATGGTTTCCAGACATTTGGCCAGAGAATCTGGGGACGTGGATAGAAAGCCATCCATCAGCAGAAACAGCTGGGTGTTGTCAGCATACTGATGGAAACTCCAGACCAGCTGAGAGTGGGGGCACATTTGTTTGTTTATATTATATTAGCTTTTACTGACTGCCACTCCCGGACCCTGCCAGCTTATGGCGGTTTAATGTAAAATAATAAAATCCCACATAAAATACAAAATACAAGATACTGGCAGCAAAATCCAATCTATAACCTCCCCACCCCACCTAGGTGCTGAATAACACTGGGGAGAGAATAGGTCCTTGAGGAACCCCACATTCCAGGGCATCCTGGTAGAAAGCTCTCTCCTAGTGCCCAAGAGTGTGAATCCTTTGAGAGCAAATTAAAATTCCAGCCTGGTCAACAAAAGAAATAGAAGAGCCCATCTCTCCCTTTCATAAACTTGCCAAAACAATAAACATGAGTTCAGGTACAGCCAGGTCATTTTCTGGAATCAGAGATACCATGTTTTGGGAGATTATGAATTCATAGTTCTCTCTTTTATGAGAGTAGGATGAAAATCTGGGGTGAATTCCAAACTGCAATACTCTCCCATCAAATACAACATTTTATTGTTTTAGCAATGTAAAATGCATAATTTATAACTTACTTAGCATATACAATTGCACTGATTGGCATATTTATGTAATTTAAAAGTATAAATGCTTTAGTTTTTATAAGAATAATTACAATATTTGACATTGATGGGAACTGCTGCATGCTATGCAACCTTCAAAAATGTATCATAATTTCTGCCACTTGAAAGGTAAAGAAAAAATAAAAATTGAAATTAGATTTCAAACCCATATAGTCACAGTAGGATCGGGAGTATATCAGGATATCAGAAAACACTGACCTGTTTACAGCATTATTAATAGTTATCAGAGGAATTCATATTTTGAAAAGTTATACACATACTCTACCATAAACATGGGGATTAGCATAAGCTAATGCTGTAACTATCCTACA
The DNA here is from genome assembly GCF_049243985.1 of Paroedura picta. Taxonomy (NCBI): domain Eukaryota; kingdom Metazoa; phylum Chordata; class Lepidosauria; order Squamata; family Gekkonidae; genus Paroedura; species Paroedura picta. The sequence goes on along the minus strand of NC_135369.1, from coordinate 27,497,287 downwards.
TAAACATTTTGTGCTATACATTCTGAGTAATACGCTATCTTAAAAAGTAATTTATTCATTCCCTCCAAAATTTCCTACTGGAAAACTGAAAGTCCTCAAAACACAAAACATATTTCTTCTGAGCCTACACACCACAACCTAGAATACAAGAGAATCAATTGATTTCCTGAAAGCATAGAAAGGTAAAAAACAAGTCTTCTATTAAGTGGGCCTTCACAGGTTTAATGAGATAAGAAATGTATAGAGCTTGAACTCATCAATGCTATATGCGATTACACTGAAATCTTCAGTACACATGACTACAAAGCAGTTTGACAAATTATATCAAACAAAGCAAGCCCACTTACACAGTTTACTTGAGAGCCCACAAATACATCCTCTCTTCTGTTAAGAGATGCTCAAGATACTCCATAGAATTAAACAAATTCTTGTAATACATAATATGCTGGGCTGATCATACTACACTGTGATTTCTAGGAAACTGTATACACCTATAATTCAGATTTTTTAATTTAACGAAATGGTAATGTTCACAGCAATAATTACAATCTGAGAAAGAAGCATTTTAGTATCTTATAGTGTTGCATAAGTGTATAGCAAGCACTAAAATCCCCTGCCCATCCTAGAGTTAAACTTATCTTTTGATTTCCAAGAAGCTTTTGGCAGAGCCTCAAGAAAGGTTCTTAAACAAATACAATAGTCATGGGATAAACATGGGAAGGTCCTCATATAGAGCTGAAAAACTAGGAACCACAGTAAGAAAGAAGTAAACAGTGGAGTCACACAGGGGTCAGTTTGGGGAAAGAAGCTTATTTAACATCTGTACACCGCCCGTGGCGCCGCGGGCGCCACGGACTAAATAAAACAGTAAGGGGTTCTGGGGCGGGATGTGTCCGGGATGAGGAAGGGTCCGGATTGGACCCTTCCTCATGACAGACAACCGGAGGGACCAATCGGCAGGCGCAAAGCGCCTGCCGATTGGTCCCTCTGATTCCCAGCCCCAAAAACCCCAGAGGAGCCTTTCGTCGCTTCAAGCCGGCGCGCCTCCGAGAAGCAGCAGAAAGAAAAACAAACCCCCAGAGGAGCCTTTTGCCGCTTCAAGCAGAAAGAAAAACAAACCCCCAGAGGAGCCTTTCGCCGCTTCAAGCAGAAAGAAAAACAAACCCCCAGAGGAGCCTTTCGCCGCTTCCAGCAGAAAGAAAAAAAAAAACCCAGAGGAGCCTTTCGCCGCTTCCAGCCGGGCAGCAAAGGCCATGGCGCAGGCCCGCGGCTCCCTCTCCCCCCCCCCACGCAGTAAAAAACTACCCAGGCCGCAAGCTTGCGGCCCGGGAAGCTTCTTACTGCGGGAGGGCGGGGAGAGGGAATCAGGGCCGGGGCCGCGCCCGAGCGGCCCGATCCGCGGGGGTGGCTCGCGGGCGCGGCCGGGCGCGGCCCCGATCCGCGGGCGCGGCCCCGATCCGCGGGCGCGGCCCCGATCCGCGGGCGCGGCCGGGTGCGGCCCCGATCCGCGGGCGCGGCCGGGCGCGGCCCGATCCGCGGGCGTGGCCGGGCGCGCCCCGATGCAGCAGAAAGGGGAAAAAAGCCCCCAGAGGAGCCTTTCGCCGCTTCCAACCGGCGCGCCTATGAGAAGCAGCAGAAAGAACCCACCCCCCCCCCCAGCCGCAGAAGAACAAAAAAACCCAGAGGAGCCACCGCAGCCCAGCACACCACGCCTGGGACTCCCCGCCAAAAACCACCAGACGCCGAGGAGCTGCCACCTGCCTCCTCTTTCAGGTACCCTGTCCCTCGCTCTGTCCCTCGCCTGCCCCTCGCTCTGGTCCCCGCCTGCTAGCGCCCATTGTCTTCTTGATACAATGGGCTTTTTTACTAGTTCATGAATAATTTGGAGCCAGGAAATTATCAAGACTGGTTTATTGATGACATCAAATAATTCAGGAAGGTGAAATCCAAGCAAAGTTCTAAAATGCTCCAAAATATTCATTTCAAATTGAGTGGATGGGAAATGCAATGGCAAATGAAATATAATGTGAGTTGCACACTGAGAAAAATAATTTTACCTGGACATAAGCTGACAAGATCTACTTAATATGAGGAAAGCAACAAGTAAGACAAGTGCATAATATAAGCATGGCATACCAGTACTTAGAATATTTTTAACAGTGTTAGTTTTCCAATCCCAAACAACTTTAGCCTGGTATGATAATGGGCAGAATGGCAGGTCACTGCCCTTTTTGAGGCAAGTGGGGAGGATACCCTCTTATCTGTGAATAGGCTGCTTGAGATGTCTTTAGTACCATGGAGCTTTTGTCAGGTCACATTAATTTCCCTGAATGACAACTAGAGCTTGGGTTCTATGAAAGCTACTACCTGCAGTCCAGACCTCTGCCCTCAACAGCTTGTAAGCTCTTATGGAAGGATAACAAGAACTCTGATCCTGGAAACTGTGCCCCTTTATTGGAAGTGCTTGTCTGAGATTCCCAGAAGGGGCAGTTATCGGCCCTTTATTCAAGAAAACTTCAGCAGATAAGGAAGTATTAGCTAATTATACATCTGTGTCAAATCTGGGAAAAGTTATTGAATAGGCAATAGCATAGTTCCTCAAGGTTCATATGGCTAACATATCTGCCTGTGACTTTTTCAGTCACACTTAAGGCCTGGCTTCAGAAGAGTTGACTTCAATAGTAGTGATAATCTTAGTATCCAGACAAGGGGAGCAGATACCTGCTCTTTCTATCAGATCTTCTGGCTGCTTTTTTAATGCCCTGGACTATACAATACTTCTAAAACATCTGGGAGGAGGAATAGACGGTGAATTTCCAAATCATCTAGGCCTTTTATAATAGCAGGAAATGCATAATTCCATATGAGAAATGCAGAATCAGATCCATACAATCCTTATTATGGAATGGGGTGTCATCAATATGCTGATACCACCCAGTAATATAGCACCTGCTCTAAATAACCAGAAGAGTCACATTTTGATGTTTAGTTTCTTCTGGGCGCTACCCTGACAGGGTATGAGGGAAGGGGGGTATTCATTTATTTCATTTATATACCATCCTCCTCTGAGAGCTCATTTCACCAGTTTAGGTCCAGGACAGAGAAGGCTCTGCTCCTAGTTGAGGTCAAGCAGACATCCTTGGGGGCAGGGATTACTATCCGGTTGGAGGTGGCAGAATGCAGCGTTCTTTGGGGGGTGTAGGCAGAGAGGAGGTCCTTCAGATATACTGGGCTGAAACTGCATGTGGCCTTGAAGGTATTTACAAAAACCTTATACCTGATCCAGAATTCGACTGGTAACCAGTGCAATTGTTGGAGAACAGGTCGGATGTAGGACCTCCATGGTTTTGCTTGGACCCTGGCCGCTGCATTCTGGACCATCTGTGGTTTCCAGATCAAAGATAAGAGTAAGCCAGGTTGGACAGATGCACTTCCTCACTTGGACTCTTCCTGCCCAGCCATAGGGCCTCTGTCTTTGAAGGATTGAGTTGCAAATGACTCTGCTTGAGCCACCTCATGACTGCTTCCATGGGAAGAATCAGGGTGGTCATCCATCAAAAGGAAAAGCTGGGTGTCATCTGCATATTGGTGGAAACTAAGTCCAAACTTCTATACCAGTTGGGCAAGAGGGTGCATGAAGATGTTAAATAGGATTGCAGAGAGGACCGCTCCTTGTGGATGCAAGTTGGTGGCGGCTTGAAGATCTCTCTCATATTGCTACCCTCTGTCTGCGGCCCCGGATAAAGGACATCAGCCATTGAAGGGCTGTTCCCCATATTCCGGGGTAGGCAAGAGAGTGAACTAGAAGCTCATGGGTGACGGTGTCGAACACTGCCAAAAGATCTAAAAGTATAAGCAGCACCAACCCACCTCAGTCCAACTGGCAACAGAGGTCATCCTCAGGGCAACTAGTGCTGTTTCTATCCCATGGCCAGGCTAGAAACCTGACTGGGATGGGTCTAGGACTGAAGATTCTGCCAGGAATGCTAATATTTGGTCTGTGACAGCCCTTTCAGCCATTTTTCCCATGAATGCTAGGTGCAAAATGGGTCGGTAGTTGCCGGGATCTCATGGGACTAGAGATGGTTTTTTCAGCAGTGGGCAAACCACTGCCTTTTAGCTCCTCCTGGAATTCTCCTATTTCAAGGGAGAGGTTGATTATCTCCCACAGGGGATCCCTAATTCTTATATCTGGTGTTTTTAGTAGTCATGATGGTCTGGGGTCTAGTGAGCAATTGGTTGGTCTCACTGCTGCAAGCATCCTGTCCACATAAGACAGCGTGAGTCATCTGAAGTTACGTAACGTTCTCCCCAAGGATGGCTAAGGGGCCTCTACTTCACTTTCTGTGTCTACGATTGGAGGGAAGTCATGGCAGAATGTCGAGATTTTATCTGCAAAATGACTTGCAAAGCTGATATTTGATTGGCTATTATTTTGGTGCCCTTCCTCTAGGGTAGTGAGAGATCAAAGTTTTCCTAGGAACCCGTTCACTTTTCTGAATATAGTCTGGACTTTTTCTACTACTACTCCAATGCTGTGCAACAACCTCCTGGAGAGGATGAGGCAGGGGCCTTCTAATGAGGCCATAAAATTGAGCTCTTTATGACACGTTGAATGTAGATGTGGGCTTTGGCTAACCTGTTTTCATTACTTTAATAAATGATTATTTTGCATTGTATTTATTAATATTCATCTCCGGTCCTGACTATGACAAGAAATAAGCAGGGCAAGAGAATGTATCCTGAGATGTATCTCTTGTAACTACTCTTTGTTTCCTTATCTTCCTAGTTTGAGCAGAAAATGCAATATCCTATAGTCTTCATCATTCCTTAAACATTATACTACACAAAGAAAATAAATGAGCCATGTGAATTGTCAGTTTACAGCTTTCTTCTCACAACAAAGCACATGCAACTGCAACTATAATATTTACAAAGATCTGATTGTTTACATACAACTGAAACTGAGGGGGGGGATACCTAATTGGTACTAAATCTGTCTAATACATGGAATCACTGCAAAGCAAACAATTCTGCAAGAGGTACTGATTTTTGTAGAATCCTATTCTTTCTTAATTCATATGAGATTTACCACTGGAAAAAAAATCCATAAAGTACTCGAAGAGTTATTTTAGGAAGCTAGAGGAAAAATGTCAAAATGTGTTAGGCACAGGAAAAAGATGATGGTTGGATGTGAACAAGCATCAAGCTAACTGAAAGAAGCCTGACTGTTCAAGCAGAAATGTTGAGGGCCAGAGCTACAGCAAAACGTCGTCTTATTCTGATTCACAGGCAACAGGGAAATGATGAGGAATGTGTGGGAGAACATAACAGTAGGATACAGTCCTTTCCCAATACTTTTGCATTCTTTCCCTTCCAGCACTGAGTTGCTATAGTTGACACTTTCTAGGTGGGAAAACAGAACCCATCAGAACCCCTATACACTGAGGTATTTGTGAGCATAGGTCCAACTTTAAGAAGGCTGGTTTTTATACCCCACTTTCTCTCCCCAAAGGAATCTCAAAGCGCCTTCCCTTCCTCTCCCCACAACAAACACCCTGTGAGGTAGGTGAGGCTGAGAGTTCTCAAAACTGCGACTAGCCCAAGTTCAACCAGCTGGCCGCATGTGGAAGAGTGGGGAATCATACACAGTATCCCAGATTAGAGACTGCCACTCTTAATCACTATACCATGCTGTATTTATCAAATAAGATATTTTAAATCCGTCTAGTAGGAGAGGGAGAGGAGAAAGGGAGTGATTAATGTTAGAATTGTGGCTACCAAGATAGAGGTTTGGATATTTTGATGCATTAATTCTAAACCACACAGTTCAATGCCAGAAATTAAATTATGGCTACAATTATTATTTCTAAAGCTTCTTGTACAACCAGTTTCACAACATTTGCAATAGAATGCCCCAAGCCTCACAGGTATCCATCCTGCTATGAAGAACACAGCTTTCAGAATAGTTCCTTACAGCCATGCAATCAGAAAATCAATGATGCAGATCTTTCATAGCTGCCACTATCCTATTTCACTGAGTTTTCTCAGCCCAGTTTTCAACCTGATGAAAAGTATACAAAAGTTTTGACACACATGGGAATTTTCCTATAGTTACTTTGATATATGAAACCACTCAGCATCATGGTATGTGCACTACTGGAAAAGTATATTTCAGGATTTTTCAACCCTGGGGTTTCTTGACAGCCCCGGAAGGGTTTCCCAAATGGGTGCGTGTTAATTAATTTTGCATATATTTTTTGAATTTGTTAAAACATTTATCAGGTGATATGACCACATATAGTCATGCTGACCCACCCACCCAACCCCTCCCAAATGGCCAATGATGGGCCAGGAGAGGGTGGGAAGGGGAGGGCCCCTGGGTAGGTGTGTACACAGCTATGTTTCCCAACCATATTCTGCACCATTGCACCACTTCTGGGGGTTCTCGAAACCTGAAGAATGTTTCAGGGGTATCTCAACAGTAAAAAAGTTGAGAAAGGCTGGTATATATAGTAGTTGTAATAAAGGGCAGGAAGTCCCAATCAGCTGAACCCAGTAAGTTAACAGCAAACTACCTAAAGTAATTTTTAATGACAAGGAAGTCAAGTGATAAAATTATGTGTTTTAATTGCTGCTGCCCTCAAGTTAGCAGGCCCATGTGGAATAAATATCTAAGAACTCCAAAATCATGTGAAGACTTAATTTAAGTACCACCAGTACTTCTCAACAGGGCAGTTGCTGCTGAAACTAATCACCTGACAGACAGTTGAGAATGGAGGGCAGGAAGAAAAACAGAAGTCTCGTGAATCCAGTCTCATATATTCGAAGCAAAAGCTCAGAGTGGCTTGTATTCTAATTTACTTTGCTTTCTTGGACTAATTTAAATGTCAAAGCTTGCCTTTGAAGATACAACCCTTGCTCTATTCAGAGCACTTATGATGACTGGTGGATTTTAGCACTGGAGTATATTTATAGCACCCCTAGCCAGGGTACTGAATTCATCTGCCCTCCAGCCAGCAACTTATTTTTTAAGAAGCTGAGCCACAACTAAAAATAACCACGTGTTATAGATTATTGGCCAGAAGGTATACAAACATCGACAAAACAACCTTATTTTTGAAAATCCATTATCCCCTGAAGTAAATGTATCTGATCCTTGTACCAGATCAATGTATTCAGACTGCTGCAGCTCTGTTCAATGAGGCAAGCACTTGTGAAATTTTCCTCCACTTGGAAATCAGCAGATCTGTCAGGACTTGTTTAAGGGCTACAAAAGAAAACTTGAAGGCAGCAGTACAAGGGAGAAAAGATGCCCTGAACTCACCTACTAATTCACAAAGACTATCAAACCACACTAGAATTTTTAATGACTACTATTTAAAGTTCCAGCTGCCTATCTTATGGGGAAGTTATTCTACAGTAGTTATAGAAACACTATGGTTTGCTGGTGCCTGCAATAGTAGTCACAGGAGAGGCTTCCACTATTTAAATAACATGCCTTAGAGCATTGCAGAAGACTGGCAGTCTATAAATAGCCACTCCCGACTTTGCAAATAAGTCCAAAGATACTAGCCTGCGTGCCCACACATACACTTACAAACTTGTATAAGGCTTGTCTAACCTCAAAGTGCAAAGAGGATTTTTCTTCACCACAGGTGACTATAAGTCTGAGCACTCTCTCTAAGTGAACATTAAATTGCAACTAGGAAGAACTGTGAAAGCAAGATATCAGTTCAGTTCAAGAAAGTCAAGAAACAATGTCAACTTTTGTGCAACTCACAAAATGAGCTTCAGTTAATTAAATGTTATGCTATAACCTGCTGGAATGTAGTATCACTTATATTTTCAATACAATAGATTAACCAACCTAACCCATTAAATTTTCTAGGTGAGAATATTACATATGTATTAATACGTCTGAGAAATACAACTGGCTATTACTTCCTATTGAGTGTACATCGTTAGAAAACATAATGTATTGTATGCACATTGTATGGCTTTAAGGTAAACTACTCCACAGAATCTTGACAAAACACCCCACCACCCTAGAAAGGTTGTTTGCAGCAAATTCATACAATACACAAATGGATGATCATTAGGTATCACTGCCCAAGACCAATTTTTGGAAAGGGGCAGTTTAGAAATCTCAAAATAAATAATCTGAAACAAATTAAGCATATCCCTGTTATATTGGGAATATAACAAACTGGATTACAATTAAACTTTACAGAGAAAAACTTCCAGATCAAAGTGAACTGCCTGGGGTTCTTTAAGACTTTGTGATTTCCTATGCAATATTTCCTTTGAGTATTACATAAAGAATTACCTGGACAAGGTGATAGGGAAAAACAACATCCCTTCTTCTACGTATACAGGTCAGAAGAACATCTGAAAATTGTTTAACCACATATTCAGCAAGTACTAGTAGTACAAGGCACTACAGATCAGAACTGAATCTAGTACAAATGGCAGTGTAGTACAATATGTGGACTGAAGCACATTAGTCACTATCATTTAACAGTGCAACAGTTGAAAAGTCCCACCACATTAGTATCACTAAGAACCACTGCATGGGCCAGAAAATAATAAAACCAAATCTCTGCTTGTAAATTAAGATCTTCATGGAATTTTTTTCTTGTATAATGAACAGAGTATGTGAAGCACCTTATTTGACAGCTCCTGTTTTAACAGATATGGCTTATCTTGTAGAAAGACTTACAAACAAATATATATACCAAATTTCCACTGTTGATTCATTTACTGCTACCTTCTCCCTAGAGGAGAGATACTGCATTCATAAAGTTATTTTCTTTTTAAAAAGTATCCTCTTCAAAGGGGAGAAATATCTTTTAAGTGTCTATACTAGAGGCAAGGCAAAGAAAATGACTAGAAATGCCTTAAGGAAACACACTTGTCACTTCGTGCCCATTCTAGTGTAAAACCTGTCCTACTCATTGTGTTCAACATACAGATACTCTCAGTCTTCATTCAAAAGATAAGTTTTGGCACTTAAAAGTTTTCTTCACATAATTTCAAACCTCACCAACCAAGGAATTGTCATAATTTAGACAAGTCAGAACTCATTTCTTCTTCTAAATAAACAGAAAAAGAACACAAGTTTGTAGACAAAGAATACACAGCCCTGGAAATAATTGAGATTACATAAAAATTGCTGAAGTCACATTTGCATAATATCAATATGGTACTATTAGACAGAAAAGAACAATCTGGACATCAACTCTCTCTAGGGTAATATTTTCTCAATTGCTGATGCTCACTATGCGCCCTATTTCCAGTTAGGTTAATCTGCAAAACCTAGAAGATAAGCAAAAGTCCTCCTAAACATTGTTGAAGAGTGCATGCACTGGAAAGCTCACGCCTTGAATAAATCTTAATTGGCTTAAAGGTGCTCTTGAATCTATCCTCCCCAACCTGATATTTTCCAGCAGAAATCATGTATTAAATCCTGTATTTTTTTCATATTTTTTTCAAACCTGTTGTGTAATCTACAAGGTCTTGTTGAAGACAGTACTCAAGAACCAAAACAATAGATGTACTAAACATTATAACATAATTTTTCACTTGTGGTCAGCTGTTGGCACACACATTTATTTATTTATTATTAGATTTTTATACCGCCCTTCCCTACGGCTCTGGGCGGTTTACAGAAAACATTTCAGAACATTTACATGGAGCATTCACCCAACCATCACCATGAACATGCCAAACATACACACATGTTGATATGCTACAGTGTGATGTGTGGGGGAAAGATATACCAAGAAGGAATTACATTCACAACAGACTAAAGATTTGGGGAACGTAGTGAGAATAAGAAGCCCTAAATAGCAGGGATGCCACTCCAAAACGTGAGTGTGATATTGGTGGTGGAAAGTGGCATCAAGTCACATCTGGTTTACACTGGGAGGTCATAATGGTATTTAGAAACTGTCCAACTCATAACGTGAAGAGAAGCAACAGTGTGGCGTGTGTAGCTAATCAGCATTAAGAACTGACAGGGGTAGCAGGCATTTGTCCAGTGAAGACAAGCAACAGCAAGCAAGTACAACAGAACCAAAACTATGCCTTGTATTAACATCACAAAGTAGGCCAACAGCAGGGGTTTGGCAGAGATCCCTACTGTGGAGCAGCAATTGACAGATGTGTCTATTCTCAGCAACTGCAGAGAACAATTATTCCAACCCATCATAGAATCATAGAGTTGGAAGGGGCCATACAGGCCATCTAGTCCAACCCCCTGCTCAATGCAGGATCAGCCCAAAGCATCCTAAAGCATCCAAGAAAAGTGTGTATCCAACCTTTGCTTGAAGACTGCCATCCATCCATACAATATAAAACACAAGGTTAAGTATTTAAGTTCTGTCATCAAGAATGGGGGTAAAAGATATTACAGGAGAGAAAAAGGGAGTGAAGGAGAGAAATGAAGACAGAATAAATAAAGAAGTCTATTTTGTGAGGAGGGAACAGTGCACAGCATGCCAAAGCAGCGAATGGCCACTACCCACTAAAACAAATATTACTGTTATGAGATGATGCCCTGGGGTCCCAAAACAGCCCCTTCTCCCATGTTCTGCCTCACCGCGCACGACCAGGGCGGGAGAGGAACGCATCCGCCCTGAGGAACGCTTAAATGAGGAGGCTCCTGGGGACAAGACCCGGCGGAGGCAGCTGGCTGGAAGGGAGAACGCAAGGGGTTAACTCCCGCCGCCTGGGCCACGGCCGCCTGGTGGGTGGGGTGGTGAGGTCCTGGGCGCTTCCTTACCGATGGTGGAGATGAAGGTGGTGTTGAAGGCATCGTCGGAGAAACGGAAGAGCACGCAGGTCTTGCCGACGCCCGAGTCGCCGATCAGCAGGAGCTTGAAGAGCAGGTCGTAGGTTTTCTTCGCCATGGGGGCCCCCCCGCGCCGTGCGCCCCTCCCTCGCCAGGCTCCGCCTCAGAAGGCCTCCCCGCCGCCGCCGACCGTTTCCCCGAGCCCCCTGTCAGGATGAGGCGCCCCACGCAGGCCGGGCCGGCAAAGGGAGGGGGGGCGGGAGGCACAAAATGGCGGCCCAGGCGGCGGCCGAGTGGGGCGGTGGGTGAGTGGGTGGCGGAGAGGAGAGGGAGGAGGGCGGCTGAGGGGAGCAGGAGCGGCGCCGCTCTCGGCCGGGCCTCCTCACAGGGCGAGGCAGGCGACAGTGGCTAAGCCCGGCTTCATGCCCTCCCTCAGGCAGCGCGCCCGCTTCGGCTCCCTCCCGCACAGGCAGGCCGCGCGACCAGGCCTGAGTGACTGACTGACTGGCGAAGGGCGGGGCTTGCGTACGCCCAAGGCCGGCCGAGCAAGAGGGAGGGAGGGAGCGCGCGCGCGCACGCCGGCCGGCCGCTCCCTTTCTTTTTCCCACTCGCTCCAGGAAGCCGACGCAGGGTCCTGCGCCACGTGACCGACCGGGACGCGCGCACGTAGCGACGTCGCCCTCTTGTCAAGATTGCGGTGCAGCGCGGAGGGGGAGGGAGCTTGTGGTGACACGCACGTATGTAAGAAGGCGACGTGCGACGTGCCCAATCGCAGTTAGAGGGAAAGAAAGGCCGGCCTCGCCCGACGCACGCGCTCTCAAGGAGGCCTGTGGAGGGAAGGGCAGCGAGGATCGCCTGCCCTGGCGCGTCTCGGATTGGCTGACTGGCCTTGACGGTGGGTGGCCCTATGCGAAGGGGCGAGGATGGCCCTCGGAAACGAGGCATCGGAGTGGGCATGCGCAAGTGCTGTCGAACCGGCGTGTGTTTGGACTGCGCTCCGCCCCCCCCCCCCCCCGCTAGGGAGTTCGCTGGGTTATGTCTGCTGGGTGCTTCGCTATCTTTGCGAATGCTGGCAGGGCCTCATGGGAATTGTAGTCCATAGACATTTGGAGGGCCGCAGTTTGACTACCCCTGCTTTAAAGGTGCAGGCTGGGCTTTCCTGGGAGACCTGTTTCTGTCCTCCCTAGGGCCTCTGTGTTAGAGTTGTTCTGTTGAAACTGTTCAACGAGTTAATTATGATAACCTGTTAAACTTATATTTACTGTTGGAATTGTTATTGATATATGGTTGTTACTGTTATTAATGTATAACGTTCTATGTATCCCACAATGCTCCCATGTAAACCGCCGTGGTCCATATGGGAGGGCTGTATAAAAATCTAAGAAAATAAATAAATGTGTACTTCCTTATTCAGTCCTCTGGTCTTTATTGTGGCCTGTGGATCTCAGCCTAAAACAAGGGGTGGCCACACTGTGTCTCTCCAGCTATCCATGGACTACAGTTTCCATAAGCCCTGGCAGGGGTTCTTGGTAACTGTAGTCCATGGACAGCTGGAGAGCCACAGTTTGGCCACCCAGGCCTAAGTTGACCCATGTCTTGATGCCTTCCTGCAACCACCCTCAGGCTCACACAAATAATAAAAGCAATTAAATAATAAAAAATAATAAATAATGAAGACATGCTCGTTCCATGCTGCCCAGCAACTCTCGGCAAGAGGTAGGGTTTTTATGTCCCCCGTGGCCACTGGTGGAGGATGGGGTGTAGGACTGACAGATCCAGGCTAGGAAACTCCTGGAAATTTAGAGGTGGAGCTTGGGGAGGACAGAGACCTCAGTGGGGTGGCGTGCCACAGAGCCCACCCTCCACAGCATTCCTTTTCTCCAGGGGACCTGAACTCTAGTCTGGAGATGAGCTGTAATTCCAGGACATCCCCAGGTCCCCGCTGGAGGCTGGCATCCCTGTCAACATCAGTTAAGGTTGGTTTCTGGCCAGTGCTTGTGATTCAGTTTTGGCTGTTTTCCAGTACCCTTAAAAAGAAAACCGCCAAGCGCAGTAGAACTGCCGGAGAATTTCTGGGCATTTGGTCACTTGGCTGCCGAGAAATGTGCTGCTGTCCAGGCAGAAGCAATATTTTTCCCAGCTGTCCATCTTTTCGTTATCAGTCTGGACCTTTTTGGTTACAAAATTGGTATGAGTACATCAGCATTCCTGTTCATAGAGACTGAAAGAGCAAAACTATTTCTTTTCAACAGTCCACAATTCGACAAAGGGAGATCCTGTCTTCTAAAAAGCTTTACGTTGAATGTTCGTGGGCTTGACTTTTCTTCGTATGCAAACTCATGTTTTTAACATTCTTAATGAGAAAGGGAGGTTTGGGCTGTGTTGGTAAGAAGAAATACTGTGGCAGAGGTCGTGCTTTGCATGCTCTGGGTCTCGGTTTCAATCTCTGACCACTTTAAAAGGTCTCAGGCAGCAGCTGTTGGAAAAAGGTCTTTCTTGGACTGAGACCTGGGGTGGCTACTGCTAGTCAAAGCAGACAACAGTAGACTAGAGAGATAAGTAGTTTGCAAAGGCTACTTCATATGGCGATGGGTCATAATGGCTAGAGCAGTCATTCTCAGTCAGGGTTACTAGTAAACCCAGGGTTACTCTGTTTTGGGTGGGGATTTTGTGTGTGTGTATGCATATTTTATATATAAAAACTGGGAAGAGTCAGAAGGACAGAGCAGTTTTCTGTGGCTTTGTTGAATTCAAACATAATGGGAAGGAAGAGCTGAATCTGCTCCTCCCATTTCTCCCCTCTCAGAATTTCTTCTCAAAGCCCTGCCGGAAGAAAATGGCTGGAGGGAGGCTGCTGCAAGCAGAGTGATTCAGATATTCAAGCAGGAGAGCTGTGTCCAATGCTACAGAATCTATCCTCCAACGTAGCGATTTTCTCCAGTGAAACTAATCTCTGTAGCCTGGAGAGGAGCTGCAATTCCAGGGGATCCCTGGTTCCCACCTGAAGGCTAGCATCCCTAGCCAAGAGCTACTGCACAAGAAAATATATTCTCAGGTCTTGCTAGGGTTTCCAACTTCCTGGAGGTAGCTGGAGATCTCCCAAAGTTACAGGTGATCTCCAAATCCAGATCATTTCCCCTGAGAAGAATTGCTGCCTACCATGGTGGGCTTTATGACAGCTGAGAATGCTTCCTTTGCTCAGGCAAGACATTGCACACACAAAAACTAACTTTTTAATTAACAAGTATATATTTTACTAGCGCTGCTATGCACACTGTAAACGTTCCTTCTGAGGGCGTGGCAGGGAGGTGTGGCCATCTGGCATCACTTCTGGAATTACTTGAAGCCTGAATAATATTTCAGGGATTACTTCACAGTCAAAAGGTTGAGAAACTCTATGCTAGAGTGTCAGACTAGAATTTGGGAGATTCAGTTTGGAATTTCCATTGTGCCATGGAGGCTGGCTGGATGTCCTTAGGTCAGTCAAACATATTCAGTTACCTTGCCTCACATGGTTGTTGTAAGGATAAAATGGAGGAAAGAACAATGTGAACCACTTTGGGACCCCAGTGGAGAGAAAGGCAAGACATAACAAGTAAACAAAATTAAAATGTTATGTGCCACTTCAGACAGGTTCCAAAATTTGTATGATATGGGAGACCACACCTTGCCCTATGTCCTGCCCTGCAGGTTTGTTTTTTAAGCATAGAAAATAATACTCTATAAAGTAATAACTTTACTGCAGCATCTTTTGTTTTGCTTTGGGAAAAAAAATTAAGGTGTCTACAGCAAGCACAAACAAAGCTTGTTGCCATTATCCTTCTTTCTGTCTCTTATAGCTGGCACACAGCTAAAGGTTTTTGGGACAAGGGAGCCTTGAATCAAATTCCACTTTGTCCTAACATCCGAATGCAGGCACCTGGGTAATTGTTTCCTGCCCAGTTCAGAATTCCAGTTGGTAGAGAGGAAACAAACCCCAGTTTGGCCCGGCACTAGCATTCAGATGTCACAACCAACTGCAGTTTGAGTCAAACTCAGAAGCCTCAGGCCATCTAGTCCAACCCCCTGCTCAACACAGGATCAGCCCTAAGCATCCTAAAGCATCCAAGAAAAGTGTGCATCCAACCTTTGCTTGAAGACTGCCAGTGAGGGGGAGCTCACCACCTCCTTGAGCAGCCTATTCCACTGCTGAACTACTCTGTCTGTGAAAATGTTTTTCCTGATATCTAGCCTATATCGTTGTACTTGTAGTTGAAACCCATTACTGCGTGTCCTCTTCTCTGCATCCAATGGAAACAGCATCCTGCCCTCCTCCAAGTGACAACCTTTCAAATACTTAAAGAGGGCTATCATGTCCCCTCTCAACCTCCTTTTCTCCAGGCTGAACATTCCTAAGTCCCTCAACCTATCTTCTTAGGGCTTGGTCCCTTTGTATCTGCATACAAAGGGAGGGGAAAGGAGTTGAGGGTAGCTCAAGAATGCAGCAACAAGCAATATTCGTACTTCTGACATCAAGCAGGGACTTGGCTCTGTGAAGAACCAACTGTTCATTGCCTTCTACCAGAAACAAATGGGCTACCTCCATTGCTAAGAGGGTGTGTTTTTACTGATTGTTGTTGTTGGGCTCTTTCTTGAGCACCCTCTAGAACTAGGTGCTATACATAAAAAACCAATTATAGTACTCCTACCTCTTTTTTAATTCATGTATTTTCCCCCCAAGGCCCTTTAAAGTCAGCTTTCCCTTCACATGAGGTGGCCTCATTTTCTTTAAAAAGTGACATCAGCCATCTGTGAATGGAAAGAATGCTGAGCTGGAAACAAAAGAACAAGGAAATTAATTGCACATGCTAGGAAAGGGTCCTGCTGTCTCTGTGCCAGTGACAGCTTGAGAGATGATATCTTCACAGATGAGATTGGATTGAGTTAGACTGTTTCTGGCTATAATTGGTCAGTTCTGTTATTGTGGGAATCAGCAGTTTTATAGTCATGATACAAATTGAAAACCTTTCCCCTCCTGCCCTCACAACCCGGGTTTCTCAAGGAGGCAACTGCAACAGAATTGCATGTGAAGGATCTTTCTCAGCCATCAGTACTATGGCCACTGCTTGACCCCACTTCAAAATGGGGTTGATTTGGGCAACCAGTACCCTGGCCATGAATTCCCAGCTCTTGGTCCTCCACAGTCTTTCTCCGCCTAACCTGCTTCCCAGGGTTCTCGCTTGTCTCCAGCACCTGGAACACTGCCTCGGATCCTGGAAGCTCCATCTGAATTTGTCCCTCTTTAAAATGTCCATCTAAGCCGGGGTGGCCGAGCTGGCAGGGGCTCATGGTAATTGTAGTCCATCGATGCCTGGAGAGCCACAATTTGGTCACCTCTGATCTAATTTAACCATCGGCACATTTTGGGATAAGGTGTTGACTTTATCTGTATTAGTCTGATGAAATAGTAATTGGGAAAGTAATTAAGATGGCCCACAGAGCCTTTCCCTTCGTGTTCCCTACCAGAACCCACCTAATAGGGGGAAAGAGAAATAAGTTTTTAAAGGCAGTGGACTACTTGAACAAGTGGCCAGATATAACAAGAAGAAGAAGAGTTGGTTCTTATATGCTGCTTTTCCCTACCCGAAGGAGGCTCAAAGCGGCTTACAGTCGCCTTCCCATTCCTCTCCCCACAACAGACACCCTGTGGGGTGGGTGAGGCTGAGAGAGCCCTGATATCACTGCCCGGTCAGAACAGTTTTATCAGTGCCGTGGCGAGCCCAAGGTCACCCAGCTGGCTGCATGTGGGGGAGCGCAGAATCGAACCCGGCTCGCCAGATTAGAAGTCCGCACTCCTAACCACTACACCAAACTGGCTCTCAAAAGGCACAGAGCAAGCTGCAATGAAAGACACACAGAGTTTGAAGGAGAGAGGGGCACAGTGAAGTGTCATAGCTGAAGTATTCAGTAATCACAAGTTATCACAGGTAAAGAGAGAGGGGGGGGGTCTTGCAATAAACTAGAGTCCAGGAGCACCTTAGAGACAAATAAGATTATCATGGGATGGGTTTTGTGAGTCAAAGATCCCCTTGTCAGATTGATGTTGGATCTGTGGGTCAAGAAACATGGAGGCATGGAATCTTTCAGCTCTTTATTATGAGTTCAATTCATAGAACAAACTCCTGCAATATGCACAGAACAGAACAATAGAAACTTCCCACGGTTACATGCAGTTGGCTGCTTGTTAGTTTAAACCGAGTGGAATCCTCATGGATCCTGCTGTGAGCCGTCTAATCCAGGATGTGGCCACTCTTTTGAATCAACTGGCTCCTGCGGGGAAGTCAGCCAGGCATGAACCAATCAGTGACTAGGGGTTTCAATTCCGCCTCGGACCCCAAGTTTGGTCCTCAGCAGATCCACATACCCAACATGAAGAAAGCTTTGAGACTCAAAAGTTCATACCCTAAGGTCTCTAAGGTGCTTCTAGACCTGAATTGAGCTGTTCTATTGCAGACCAACATGGGTATCCTCTGAAATCATTGCCATAAAATGTGGCGGTGACATGAGTATCAATAATACAAAGACTATTTTTCTTCCCCACCCTTCCCACAAGGCTCAGGGCGGGTAACATCAATCATAAAATATTTAAATTTAAGGCCTGTAATTTACATTTAAAAAATTCCAGCTAACCCTCTCACTGCTCAAGAAATATAACCTATCAAGTGTTGTTGTTGTTGTTGTTGTTATGTGCGAAGTCGTGTCCGACCCATCGCGACCCCATGGACAATGATCCTCCAGGCCTTCCTGTCCTCTACCATTCCCCGGAGTCCATTTAAGTTTGCACCTACTGCTTCAATGACTCCATCCAGCCACCTCATTCTCTGTCGTCCCCTTCTTCTTTTGCCCTCAATCGCTCCCAGCATTAGGCTCTTCTCCAGGGAGTCCTTCCTTCTCATGAGGTGGCCAAAGTATTTGAGTTTCATCTTCAGGATCTGGCCTTCTAAAGAGCAGTCAGGGTTGATCTCCTCTAGGACTGACCGGTTTGTTCGCCTTGCAGTCCAAGGGACTCGCAAGAGTCTTCTCCAGCACCAGAGTTCAAAAGCCTCAATTCTTTGACGCTCGGCCTTCCTTATGGTCCAACTTTCGCAGCCATACATTGCAACTGGGAATACCATAGCCTTGACTAAACACATTTTTGTTGGCAGGGTGATGTCTCTGCTTTTTAGGATGCTGTCTAGATTTGCCATAGCTTTCCTCCCCAGGAGCAAGCGTCTTTTAATTTCTTTGCTGCAGTCCCCATCTGCAGTGATCTTGGAGCCCAGGAAAATAAAATCTGTCACTATCTCCATTTCTTCCCCATCTATTTGCCAGGAATTGAGAGGGCCGGATGCCATGATCTTAGTTTTCTTGATGTTGAGTTTCAAGCCAACTTTTGCACTCTCCTCCTTCACCCGCATCAACAGACTCTTTAGTTCCTCTTCACTTTCTGCCATTAGAGTGGTATCATCTGCATATCTGAGGTTGTTGATATTTCTCCCTGCAATCTTGATCCCAATTTGTGACTCCTCTAATCTCGCATTTCTCATGATGTGCTCTGCATACAAGTTAAATAGGCAAGGCGACAGTATACAGCCTTGCCGAACTCCTTTCTCAATTTTGAACCAGTCAGTGATTCCATGTTCAGTTCTCACTGTTGCTTCTTGACCTGCATATAAATTTCTCAAGAGACAAATAAGATGCTCTGGTATTCCCATCTCTTTAAGAACTTGCCACAATTTGTTGTGCTCCACACAATCAAAGGCTTTAGCATAGTCAATGAAGCAGAAGTAGACGTTCTTCTGGTACTCCCTAGCTTTCTCCATGATCCAGCGTATGTTGGCAATTTGATCTCTAGTTCCTCTGCCTCTTCGAAATCCTGCCTGTACTTCTGGAAGTTCTCGGTCCACATATTGCTGGAGCCTAGCTTGTAGGATTTTGAGCATAACTTTGCTAGCATGAGAAATTAGTGCAATGGTGCGGTAGTTTGAACATTCTTTGGCATTGCCCTTCTTTGGGATTGGAATGTAAACTGACCTTTTCCAATCCTGTGGCCATTGTTGAGTTTTCCAAATTTGCTGGCATATTGAGTGTAGCACTTTTACTGCATCGTCCTTTAAGATTTTGAATAGTTCAACTGGAATGCTGTCACCACCACTAGCTTTATTGTTGCTCAGACTTCCTAAGGCCCATTTGACTTCACATTCCAGGATGTCTGGCTCCAGGTCAGTAACTACCCCACTGTGGTCATCAGGGATGTTAAGCTCGCTCTTGTATAGTTCTTCTGTATAATTTTGCCACCTTTGTTTAATCTCTTCTGCTTCTGTGACGTCCCTACCATTTTGGTCCCTTATCATACCCAACTTTGCATGAAACGTTCTCTTCATATCTCCAATTTTCTTGAAAAGATCTCTGGTCCTCCCCATTCTATTGTTTTCTTCTATTTGTTTGCACTGTTCATTTAAGAAGACCTGGATCACTGTGATGTTGAATGGTTTGCCTTGGATTCGAACTGAGATCATTCTGTCATTTTGGGGATTGTATCCCAAGACTGCTTTTCCTACTCTCTTATTGATTATGAAGGCTACTCCATTTCTTCTGCGAGATTCTTGTCCACAGTAGTATACCTGATGGTCATCTGAATTAAATTCACCCATTCCTGTCCATTTTAGTTCACTGATTCCTAAAATGTCGATGTTCAGTCTTGTCATTTCTTGTTTAACCACGTCCAGCTTGCCTTGATTAACCTATCAAGTAGCAACATTATTGTCACTATTATTACTGGAGAGTATCCTTATTTGGGATATGCCTCTTCCCATGACGTTCTGATGGACTGTCGTTCCTCTAAGTTCTTCTGGGGAGGCCAGTTCTTGAGGGTGTTATCTTCCTGGCGTCTACCATAGGCCTGGTGGAATACCTCTGTCTTACAAGCCCTGCAGAACTGATCAAGGTCCTGCAAGGCCTTCCTCTCAGTTGGCAGAGCATTCCACCAGGCTGAGGTCAAAAACCCCTGGCCCTGCTTGAGGCCAGCCTCATCTTTCTGGGGCCAGGAACTCTTAGCAGATTTTGGTCCACAGACCGCAGCGTTGTGTTTTTTCTTTAGTTCAAAGATCCACCATAGAGCATATAAAGTAAAGACTTCTGAAGCCTACAGTATGGTCCAGCTTGCACTTCATTGTTGTTGTTGTTGGGTTTTTTTTCTTGAGCACCTTCTAGAACTAGGTGCTGTACATAAAACGACGATACACAGCGTCTTGTCTGGGAAGAAGGGTACTGCCTTCCCATGATGTCCTGCAGCCAGGACAACCGGAGAGCAGCAAAGAAGAACCCACACATACCAGCATAATGCTCCACAAAACATTCTGCTGCATGGCAGCTCAAGTTTTTAAAAAGAAAAAAAAGCATGGGACACGTAGTTCCTTCTCTCAGAAGGAGGGGCTGAAGTCCATGCCTAATGACATGACTGCCACCTGTCAGAGATACCTTTGAGGATGAGCAAGGCTTGTTTGGGTGCGGAGTGTGGGAAGAAGCATAAAGGCAGCTATTAGAATAACACACAGCTCTTGGGGTTCATTTAGCACTGGGAAGTCCATCAAGCTCTGTTTGATGTGACTGCTGGGTGGGGCCAGCCCTGATCCCAGCAAAACAAAAAAGGCACAATATGGTAGGTGGGGCAATTTGTTCCTATTGGAATGCACTGTAAACGTAGGTGTGCAAGTCTCTTGCACTGCTGGCACTATCTCTGCATTCACACACACCACAAGTGCTTTTGACAGGGCCAAGAGAAGCTCTTGGGGAGAATGAACATCTAAGAGCTACAAGGCTCTATCTCCCCTTTCCAGGGGACATGGGGGCTGTTTCCCCTGCATTACCACAGGCCTACAGGAGAAAGAAACACTTGCAGCAAAAAACTCAGCCTAAGCAGTATGGCACTCATTGTTGTCCATTGAAATCAACGGGTATGAAAGGCTATGAGTCCATCGGCTTGCACTGCTAGAAGACAGAGGAGAAGGGCTGAATCGTCACACATGTCTCGAGTTTTCCTGTGGCTACTGCGATGGAGAATCAGTAGCCTTGTCTCACGCTGCTGTCAAAGAGAATTCACCATACAGAGATTGTATAGAAACAGGGAGGGGTGCTGTAGTGATGCTTATACTTAAGCACCAGCAACTTTCACATCGGAGGGGACAACGCAGGAAACGGGCATCTCAGAGAAATGATCACTTAGGAAACAGCTCCTAAGTTCATAATTTGTCACGGCTGAATGTACTCCCTGCATATGAAACTGCCTCATATTTTATTAGACTATTGGTCTATCAAGGTGAGTGTTTCCTCTGAATGACAGCATCTCTCCAGCAACTCAAGTTGAGGCCTTCCAAGTTACCTCCCACTGAATCCTTTTAGTTGGAAATGTCAGGAACTGAGCCTGAGACCTTCTATTAGTAGTAGAAGAAGAAGAGTTGGTTCTTATATGCCGCTTTTCCCTACCCAAAGGAGGCTCAAAGTGGCTTACAGTCGCCTTCCCATTCCTCTCCCCACAACAGACACCCTGTGGGGTGGGTGAGGCTGAGAGAGCCCTGATATCACTGCTTGGTCAGAACAGTTTTATCAGTGCCATGGCGAGCCCAAGGTCACCCAGCTGATTGCATGTGGGGAAGCACAGAAACGAACCCAGCATGCCAGATTAGAAGTCCGCACTCCTAACCACTACACCAAACTGGCTCTCTACTACTATTACTACTACTACTAGTAGTAGTATTTTTTTATTTTTATTTTTATTTAATTTATTAACCGCCGCTCCCAAGTGGGTCATGGTGGTTTACAAAAGTCCGATTAAAAACCCATTAAAACCCCCGTTAAAATGGACTATCACAACATCCACCACAACAATCACAGCAGCAAGATGGCGGAACCCTCAACCCCCCCCCTTACCCTTCTACAAGAAGGAGGAGAAAGGAGAGACAAGTCAGAAATAGCATTCGTTGTTGACACCAGGGGGACCCCAATTGCTCCTCCTGCACTAACCCGGCCTCAACAATAGACCTGGCGGAAGAGCTCCGTTTTGCAGGCCCTGCGGAAGACGGAAAGGTCTGCATGCAAGGTAAGTGTTCTTTCATCTATACAGCCCCAACCATTTGTTTAGGAAGCTCATTGCTTCTCTGGGAAGGCTGGCATACAGCCCTCCTGTGCATTTCTGGCCCTGACCGTCATGTTCTGCTGACCTGCCTCCTGCCTCTGTACTTGAGTTCAGCCCATTGGACGTGTTTGTTCCAAGGCAAATGCATCTCTGCAGAGTTGCTGTGGAATGGCCCCCACCCATCAGGGAGAGGGGGGAACAGAACCAAATACTCTCATTTCACAATTGCATTGTTGTTGTTGGGTTGGTGTTTTTTTGTTTTTGCAGAACTGAAATTTCCTTTCCCTTGGCAGCCTGTTTGAAGGACTAACTCCACCCCTGCTTACCACTGAGCTTGGGAGCGTCCATCCTCCCTAGAGTGAGCCTGGACTCGCCAGAGGTTGAGCAAAGCTGCAATGTATTTTCCCTGGCATGCCTATAATTTCCCTGGCATGCCAGTAAACTTGCCAGTTTGTAGAAGCCACATTTGCCATTTTTACTGATAAAACCAACTGGAAATACTTACAACTTTGTCTCCTGTGTGCTGTGATTTTTTAAAAATGTAGCTTAAAAAAAGACATATATTTGCTTGATATACCTTAGAACAGGGATAGTCAAACTGCGGCCCTCCAGATGTCCATGGACTACAATTCCCAGGAGCACCCCTGCCAGCATTCGCTGGCAGGGGGCTCCTGGGAATTGTAGTCCATGGACATCTGGAGGGCCGCAGTTTGACTACCCCTGCCTTAGAACTCCATAGGTTTCAAATGAGGTTTTGACAGATAAGAATCACTAATGGAAACCGTTGTGTACGTGGATCTGCCAAGGACTGAGCTTGAGGTCCAAGGCAGAATCCAAGCAGACATGTAACTGACCAATAGTTTAACTCAATCGGTGCTAATCTAGCCAATCATTTTAAACCAATCAGTGCTAAACTGGCCAATGGCATGTGGCCACATCTGAGTCTATTGTGTTGTGTAAGTAAGAGGGGTTGTTCTGGGTGGGTTTTTAGTGTGGTCTTAGTACAACTTGTGTCATGTTCTGGCACCAATGAAGATCTGCAACGATTCCAGTGTCTGTGAGTCACTGACCCACAAGATCCACCACAGATCTAACAGAAACCTAGGGCTTGAACTTGGTTTCAGGCTCATAATCTGGAGTCAGTGGAGTTGATCATTGCTGAAGTAAACCTATTTGAGACTTGATGAAGAGGTTGAGACTTTTGCGGGACTTTGTCCTTCCTGTCGCATGACTTACTTGCTTGAGCCATCTTCAGTAGTGTGCAGCATCCTGTAGCCATTGGGAGTTGGCAGGCTTTCTGTGGAGGAATGAAAAGGGGAAAAAAATCAAGTGGGTGAGGCTTGGGTGGCGCCCAACAAACCACTGAAGGAACAGGCTCTCTCCAGGTTGGCTGCATGGTCCAAGGCGTGCCTGGGCATAAAATCCTCAAGTCCATTCAAAAAGCCAAACAGGGGATCAGATCAGATGTCTCACTGGATCAATTATTCAGCAGCTGTTTTGTTTCACTGCCGCTAATTTCTGCATTCCTAAAGAGAAGGGGAGGCTGCTGTGGCCAGCATTTTTAGCTGCTGCATCTCATAGCTGACCTTGGAATAACCTTCCTGCCACTGATATTCTTGACCCCCAGGTAAGGGTGGGGGCTTTTTGGCATAATGCATTTCAGTGGGTCACTTTCCAGTCTGTGCCCCTAAGCTTGGAAACAGAGAAAATGCACCAATTAAGCCCTTTCTGAAACGCTTCATCTCGTCTCTTTCCAACTTGCCCTTGATTTTCGGATCAATTTTCCAAAGGCCTATTATTACATTTCTGTTAATTCCCACTCCCCTGAGCTTCCTTTCCTACTCACAGATTTTTTAAATTTAAAAGCTGGTTACCACTGGTTCAATGCTACTGTTTATTGTATTTGTTATCTGCTTCATTTATACCCTGCCTGTTTCTCCAACTGGGACTTACAGTGGATTACATTGTTTTCCCCTGTGCTCACAACAACATCAACAACAACCCTGTGAGGTAGATTGTGCTGAGCATGCAGACCAAGGTCACCTACTAAGCCACCATGGCAGAGCAAGGATTTCCTAGATCCTAGTCTGACAGAGTCTAACCACTATGGCTGCAAGACTGAAGACGGAAGGAGGCTCTGCTAACAGGTGTCTATTAGCAGAATTATTACCCATGCAATGCCATGAAGTTGTCTTGTCATGAGAGAAACTGAAAAGGCAAATGATCTGAGGGAGCCCTCTGAAAGAAGACCGATTTTGCAGTCCCTGAAAAAATCCTTCTGCACATCCAGTGACAGCCCATTACAAAGAATTGGGGCTACTACCTCTCAGAGGGTGCAAGTCCACAGCTGCCATGGCTATGGGTGAAAATTAAAACAACATACCTTGCAAATGCATGGTAATTGACATAGTCACAATCTACCTGAATGTTTCCCTTGTGCCACCTTCTTTGAAATGCATGAACTTCCTCCCGTGCCATGAAAGAGAGGAAGGAATTAAATGCAGCAGATAAAAGGGAGTTGTGCTCTAGAACAGCTTATGTTCATTACAGCGTGGCTCACATAGCAGAATTTCTCAGTGGACTGTGCTATGACAATGAGATCTGTTTCCCAATCTGTCGCCCTTAATGGGGCCCAGAATCCACTGATGTCTCATGGCAGGGCTGCCCCTGGCTTGCTTCTTAGTCCCCCCCCCCCCGAAACAAAGACAGAAAACAGCTCTAGCAGACAAGTTACCAATGTTTCCATGGTTTAGTGCATTCCTTGTTAATACAGTCTGCATCTCAAAGACACAAATCCCTCTCTCTTGCACAGAGCAATCTGACCAATGGAGGTTTTGAGTTCAACTCTGTAAGACACTCTAATCTTCCCCAACCACCCCCCAGTACTATGCACCTGCACACTTCCTTCCCATGGTCCCTCATGCCCTTTGCTGCGTAACTGCAGCTATTTTAGTTTGTTCTCTTCTCCTCGGGAGCAGAATGGCAGCTTGAAAGGGGCCTTTGTGTTCAAGACAGCAAAGATGTCCTATTGTTTCTTCCCTCCACCACCAGTCCCATGCACAGGATCATACGTCAGCTGCCGAATGAAACATCAGCGCCGTTGATTTATGGCCTCTAGATCTGCGGGCAACCACAGAGATAGGGATTCAAGGCAAGAATGGGCCATTGGAGGATTCAGGAGAGAAGGAAAGAGGAGGCAGTGCCATGCTAGGCCAGGGAGTGATTCTTGTTGACAAAACTATTCTTATAGTCAAGGCTGAATTTCTCAGTTCACATCTCAGTGTAGTCAACATCTGCAGTTAGCATCATGGGAGGTGGGATCTCATGGACCTTGTTCCACTAATGGTGGTACTTCCTCCCAGCTCATGGTGCCTTTCCCTGATGGAAAAGGGAAAACTTCATGTGTTATGGGAAGGCAACATTGCTAGCACCAATAAATCTGTTTTGGCCATCAGGATTTAATCTGTACCCTCTATTTCTGCTTGTCAATGACTTCCATTCAGGGAACAAGCACTGAAGGATGACTGTCATGAAAACTTGTACATCTCATTTGGCCACCACAGGATTTTTGATTAGAAGTGTGCTTGGAGGTCATGCTCATTTTTTAGGCATATCGCGACCCAGTTGTCTCTTCCCAAACTGGTTTTCTACCCTGCAATGGCCCCAGTAGTTGCCCTGCTGGAGAAACTTATATGTAGCCATCAGTGTATGTGAGTTGACCCAATTTCAGATCAGGAAAAGAGTAAAGGGGATGCCTTCAGACCTCTCTCCTCTTTACTGGGCTACCAATCCAAAGTGGGCCTCCACACTCCTAAGAATTACATTCCAAGCATGAACTTCCCAGACCACATCTGTTCATAGTCTCCTGTGTGTCGGGAAGGAACTACATGGACAGGGTTCCTTGCAGCAGTGTTGATGGCAGATGTCAGTTTAGACTCAGTCCAAATCTCATGTCCTCCTCCAATTACATGAGACCTACCATCATGGAGCAAAACTATCTGTTAGTATAAACTGAATCTGTTGCTGATCTCAGGCATGCAGTATGATCACTGTGTACCAAACACAAGGGTGAGTGATCAAAATGTAAGGTGACCAGGCATCCGGAATCTGGCGGGATGGTCACGCCTTTAATCCAAATGTCCTGCATCCCACCACAGTCTTCAGAAGTCCCGCTCCCCCGACGGCACCCAGCTTCAATATGATGTTTTAGCGTGGCTCTGCAGCTGGAGCTGGAACTTTGTGCTGAGTTGGAGGCGGGGTGGAGGTGCGTGTGCCCCCTGGCGGCCGGGAGGGAGATGCTGGCCAGCCGGCTGGCCTTGGAGTCCTAGGACGGTGAACCCACCGCCCCTGGTGTCCTGCTTTACCTCCGGCAAAATCTGGTCACCTTATAAATGGCAAGAGACACCTAAGGACACGAGGATATAAGGGAGTGGTCTCACAAAGCCATGGACAGGTAGACTGATGGACACATTGGTTCCAGGGGCCTGTAGCTGTACTCAAGGAATGTGTCAGCTCCCACTTCGAAAAAAGCTCTGCCCATCAGGACCCATCCAGACCTCAAGGACTTACAGCCATCACCAAGTCCCTGTTACTGCAATGTTGGGTGTGCCCAGAATTGTTATGACTCACATCCTCAGCTCTGCCTTTGACTCTCATATTAGAAAGGAACACCAGAGTCAGCAGCCCTGGATCATTTCCTCATCAAGAAGCTGGTTTTAGCGATTGTTCAAGGGAAGCCCCAGCCCAGCTGAATTGGCCTACACTCTGGAGCAAGTAAGAAGCCTGTTCGGTGTTCAGCATCCCCACGCAGCTGTAAGTCTTTGCCTGTTCCCACTAAGGCTTGACAGGATAACTTTGCTGTGATAACTACAGAGCAGTTGAAGATCTGCATGGGTTGACAGGAAAAGGGCTTGTGCAGATTGTTAATGTTATTGATTGACTGTGTGACACAGAAAGAAAATGCAAAACAGGTAAGGTTGCATTTTCAGTGGTCTACCTTAGACTGGTAGGTGAGTATGCAAACGTTCGTATCCCAAAGGATTCTTCGTCTAGCGCTGATAAAGCTGCTCTGACCGAGCAGTAATATCAGGGCTCCCTCAGCCCCACCTACCTCACAGGGCAGGGGTAGTCAACCTGTGGTCCTCCAGATGTGCATGGACTACAATTCCCATGAGCCCCCTGCCAGCAAATGCTGGCAGGGGCTCATGGGAATTGTAGTCCATGGACATCTGGAGGACCACAGGCTGACTACCCCCGTCACAGGGTATCTGTTGTGGGGAGAGGAAAGGGAAGGCGACTGTAAGTCGCTTTGAGCCTCCTTCGGGTAGAGAAAAGCGGCATATAAGAATCAACTCTTCAATTTCTTCTTCTTCCGATAGAGTGATGGGCAGAGTAGGGATTGGAACCAGGGTCTCCCTCCGTGTGAAATTACTTCCATGTAGCAAAAGAGCAGAGCATCTTGTGGTGCAGGGTGGTAAGGCAGCAGAAATGCTGTCTGAAGCTGTCTGCCCATGAGGCTGGGAGTTCAATCCTAGCAGCCAGCTCAAGGTTGACTCAGCCTTCCATCCTCCCAAGGTCGGTGAAATGAGTACCCAGCTTGCTGGGGGGTAAATGGTAATGACTAGGGAAGGCACTGGCAAACCACCCCGTACTGAGTCTGCCATGAAAACGCTAGAGGGCGTCACCCCAAGGGTCAGACATAACCCGGTGCTTGCACAGGGGATACCTTTACCTTTACCTTTACCTTTAGCAAAAGAGCATACCAGGGAGAAAAGCCAGGACCTTGTGCCTGGTGTACTTGCTTTCTACATGCACCATGCCTCCCTTCTCATGGGGAAATGTTCACCCCCCCCCCCCCAGCAGCAGCTCCAAATGGTATAATCCAGGGAAAGCTTGACCGCTCCATCGATGCCTCAACTGGCCATACCGCTTGATGCTCTGCTCCATTCACTTGGGTGGGCAGCCCTTGTACCCGCTCCTGCGCTGCCTCCACCCGCGTTGCTCTCACTGCTTCCTCTGGAACACAAGGACCCATTGTCCTTCACAGCTGCCCATTCATACCCATCCTCCCTCTTTCATCAATGGGGCATTGCAGCAATTTGTCCTCCAGGAAGTGGCTTAACCCTTCATGCCCCAGCATGTCTTTCCCCATTCATGCTGATAAAGCCTGTCTCAACATAGGGAGGGAACCTACACGGATTCCTTACAAATGAGCTGACGGGCAGACTGCCAGCAATGGGCACTGGGGGAGAATGTGGAAGAACAGCCCCTAAGGAAGAAGAGGGTTTTTTTTTTGTACCCCACTTTTTACTACCCAAAGGAGTCTCAAAGTGGCATACAATCACCTGCCCTTTCATTCCCCACAACAGACACTCTGTGAGGTATCTTATGAACTTAGGCAGATTGTGAGTGGGTGGGCAGGAAGGGATGTGCCAGTGTTTGTCTCTTGTGGCCCTTCATTGCATACTCAGGGAATTGCTAATTGCCACTGTGGGATGGCAGGTGAATTTCCTCCAGGCCAGGCTGGATTCTAGATATTTTTGGTGGAGGGATCACTTGGGCATGAAATTGGGGTCACCGTGGATGGGCAGGTAGTTGTGAGTTCCTGCACTGTGCAGGGGGTTGGACTAGATGACCCTGGAGACCCCTTCCAACTCTATGATTCTAGGTAGGTGAGGCTGAGAGAGCTCTGACAGAACTGTGACTGAACCAAGGTCACCCAGCTAGCTGTATGTTGAGGAGTGGGAAGTCAAACCCTGCTTCTCCAGAGAGGCTGCTACTCTTAATCATCACATCAAGTTGACTCTCAAAGGGAGAAATGGGTAGAGAGACTCTGTACAGAGAGGACCCTTTTGGCTCCAATCTGCATGACACATGTTCCTGAGAGTGAGGACAGAAGAAAGCAAAGTCACCTTTGAGGAAAAGGGAGAAAAGCTGCACTTAGCTGACACACCTCTGACCTGCCACTCTAGCACTATCAGGCCCAGCTCTCAGGATGAATCAGCTGGCCCTGGAAGCTACACCCCACTTCTGTGTTGTTTTAACTCAGGGGCCACTCACCAATCTGACACTGGTGAACCCCAGGAAACTTGCTGCTAAGATCACAGGATTCCTCAATCAGCCTGTGTCTCCAGGAACAATCCCAGCTGTCTATCGGTTTGCCTTTATATTTAACTAAAACCTGAGTCAAATATCTAAGCCTTGTCACTCTTCTTGACATAGCCTAGCCGATCTTTGACTGGACAAGAAGAGCTGGTTTTTTATTCCTTCAAAGAAGTCTCAGAGGAACCAGCTTGGTGTAGTGGTTAGGAGTGCAGACTTCTAATCTGGTGAGCTGGGTTTGATTCCCCGCTCCTCCTCCACATACAGCCAGCTGGGTGACCTTGGGCTCACCACAGCACTGATAATGCTGTTCTGACCCAGCAGTAATATCAGGGCTCCCTCAGCCTAACCTCCCTAACATGGTGTCTGTTGTGGGAAGAAGAAAAGGAAGGCGATTGTAAGCCACCAAGACTCCTTTGGGTAGAGAAAAGTGGCTTTTAAGAACCAACTTTTCTTCTTCTAAGTGACTTACACTTGCCTTACTTTCTTCTCCCCACAACAGACATCCTGACTTTTTCCGCACTGGCAATTTGCTGCACCTTACCGCTCAAACGGTGGCGTGACAAATTCCCATTTCCACTTGACGTCAGCGGTGAGTCAAGGTCGTCTCATGCCCTCTGTTG
This sequence comes from Paroedura picta, assembly GCF_049243985.1. Classification (NCBI taxonomy): domain Eukaryota; kingdom Metazoa; phylum Chordata; class Lepidosauria; order Squamata; family Gekkonidae; genus Paroedura; species Paroedura picta. The sequence continues at coordinate 27,467,616 of NC_135369.1, read as the reverse complement.
CCCCACAGCAAAGGAATGCAAATTTATCCAGGTAGACAGCATACCTCTTGAGACAAGAATCTGGTCGACATACTCTGGCCTCCACCCCTCTCAGTAGGGAATCCCCCGTTACCAGCACCCACCTCTTCCCACATTGGGGAGCAGAAGAGCTAGTCCTTCCATCTGCAGGGCCCTGTGAAAAATCTTTTGAGCTTTAGGGTGGACTGGGGAAATAGTCTTTGCTCCTGTGTACCTGAATCAATATTTACCGGCAGATCCTGGAATCTACAACAGAACATAAAGAAGCAGCAGTCACCACTTCAGCAGCTCACCACCTGGCTCCTTCTCCTATCCTGGCCTAGCTGTTCAGTGGCTCTTTGGAAACTAAGCCAGTCCATTCTAAAATAACATACTGTGAGCTAATTTCAGCAGAAGCATGAAGTGCATGTCCATCAAGCCCAGTAATTCAAATTGAAGGCTGCAAATAACAGAAATAAAGATGGGAGCATTGCCTTCCTCCAGGTGGGGCCTTGGAGAGCTCCCAGAATATCAACTGATCTCCAGACTACAGAGATCAATTCCCTTGGAAAACATGGCATCCTTGGAAAGTGCGCTCTGTGACAGGGGTGGCCAAACTGTGGCACTCCAGATGTCCATGGACTACAATTGCCATGAACCCCTGCTTATCTTAGGCTGGGGTAGCCAAACTGTGGCACTCCTGGTGTCCATGGACTATGATTACCATGAACCCCTGCCAGCAGGGGCTCATGGATATTGTAGTCCATCGATGTCTGGAGTGTCACAGTTTGGCCACCCCTGCTCTATGACATTATACTCTGCTGAGGTCTCTGAACCCCACCCTCTCCAGCTTCCACCCCTGTATGTCCAGAACTTCCTGAGCAAGAGAAGCCAGTTAAAAATAAGAGCTAGGCAAAAAAGTCATCTCTTGATTTCATTCTATTTGTTCCAGCTCATTGCAGATTTTTTGAGTTCACATAGCCTATTGACATGTTTTGTTATAATCCTGCACTTCACTCCCAGCACTTCTTTCTGGAGAACATGAGTCATAAATCCATAAATAAAAAGCAATTTACTGACTGTGCATTTTTTTCTGCTGCTGTCATTCTTATCCAGAATGGCCTTGCTATTATTTAAAAAAAATGGCCAGACTGTGCTAAATGTGTGGTTGCCAGCTCTGGATTGGGAAATACCTGGAGACTTTGGGGATGGAACCAGGAGGGGGCTCAGTAGAATATATTACTATGGAGTCCACCTTCCAAAGAAGCCATTTCCTCCAGGTGAACCAATCTCTGTCACCTCAATATCAGTTGTAACAGCAGATATCCATCCACCACCTGGAAGTTGGCAACCCTATATGGATTGCTCTGCACAATATAGAGAAGAAAAAGCACATGCGTTTGTTGAAAACCGTAATTGTGGCAGCAAGATGGCTTTTAGCACAGTTCCCCACTCCCACCCCAAATTTTTTCCCACCAATTTTTTTTGAAGAAACATTTATATTATACAATAAATCACACAAAATATTTTTACGCTGGGCAGCTGGGAAAATCTTCGTTTTTAAATTGCAAAACATAAAAATACCCAGTGTTAACATTATTCTGAAGACTGCCTCTTCAAGTTTTTTTTTTAATAGCAATAAAGCAGTATTCCAATACTCCAGATTTGCCTGTGGCATTCACTGAAGGGGGCGAGGGACACACACTGATTTCTTCCCATTTGCTGCTATAGCCATTTCTGCAATAGGAAGTGAAACTAGCCCCACCCATGAAGAGTCAACATAACCTTTCCAACATTCTGATAAGACTATTTTGGCTCACGTGCATATTATTACATAACATTTCATTCACAAAGTAAATAGTAGATTTCCAAAAGAATTCAAGTTTAGGACAGAACCCATAATACATAAAACTTCTGCAGCACGTCCAGCATTTCTTCTGTATGAACCTATATATAACAGCCCAGTTCTGGAAGCAAAGGTCTGATGGTGACTTGTAGATTCATAAAGACCATTTATGCACTGGAGGTTTCGTGCCAGGCTGCAGGCTGGAGTTTTAGTCGTGGCAAGTTGCCCCACCTCTTCCTGCACCCACATGGGGGAGCATTTGGCCTGGTGCACCTCATCCGCCCCCAATCTGTGCTCCTGCACGGGAGCTGGGGCAATGAAGTTCCCAGTGCATAAACGGTCAAAGTGTGGCATCACATCAGCTCTGTTAATCTAAGTAAGGTCTTTGGAGGCTGCCAGCCTGCAAACAGATCAGATCGGCAGCTGCCAGCAACTGTACATTCTCTGTTGTGGCTCCCGTTTGGTTGCAGGGCCTGTCTGAAGACACCCGCCCAACAGTTATTCCATAGAATGCGCAAAAGGGAACTGTTTAGGAATATCCAGATTAGGAGCATGTGTAAGGAATATCATTTATAAGTTTGTATTCATTTGGTTTAAGATTGGAGGAAGGAATAGGAATATAAATAATCTTCGGTATGCTGATGACACTACCCTCCAGTCAGGGACTAAGGAAGGCCTAGAACAGCTGATTACGAAGGTTAATGAAGTTCTTAAAAACTTTGTTGTTGTTGTTAGGTGCGAAGTCGTGTCTGACCCATCGCGACCCCATGGACAATGATCCTCCAGGCCTTCCTGTCCTCTACCATTCCCCGGAGTCCATTTAAGCTCACACCGACTGCTTCAGTGACTCCATCCAGTCACCTCATTCTCTGTCGTCCCCTTCTTCTTTTGCCCTCGATCGCTCCCAGCATTAGGCTCTTCTTCAGGGAGTCCTTCCTTCTCATGAGGTGGCCAAAGTATTTGAGTTTCATCTTCAGGATCTGGCCTTCTAAGGAGCAGTCAGGGCTGATCTCCTCTAGGACTGACCGGTTTGTTCGCCTTGCAGTCCAAGGGACTCGCAAGAGTCTTCTCCAGCACCAGAGTTCAAAAGCCTCAATTCTTTGACGCTCGGCCTTCCTTATGGTTTAACTTTCACAGCCATACATTGCAACTGGGAAGACCATAGCCTTGATTAGACATGCTTTTGTTAGCAGGGTGATGTCTCTGCTTTTTAGGATGCTGTCTAGATTTGCCATAGCTTTCCTCCCCAGGGGCAAGCGTCTTTTAATTTCTTTGCTGCAGTCCCCATCTCCAGTGATCTTGGAGCTCAAGAAAATAAATCTGTCACTACCTCAATTTCTTCCCCATCTATTTGCCAGGAATTGAAAGGGCCAGATGCCATGATTTTAGTTTTCTTGATGTTGAGTTTCAAGCCAACTTTTGTATTCTCCTCCTTCAAGAGGCTCTTTAGTTTCTCTTTGCTTTCTGCCATTAGAGTGGTATCATCTGCATATCTGAGGTTGTTGATATTTCTCCCTGCAATCTTGATCCCAATTTGTGACTCCTCTAATCCCGCCTTTCTCATGATGTGCTCTGCATACAAGTTAAATAGGCAACGCGACAGTATACAGCCTTGCCGAACTCCTTTCTCAATTTTGAACCAATCAGTGATTCCATGCCCGGTTCCCACTTAAACACTAAAAAGGCAAAAATAACAATCACTGCAAAAAACAGACGTGTCACAATAACAATTAATGGTGAAGAGATCGAATGCATTCAAGAATTCATTTTTCTTGAATCACAAATTGATGGGAGTGGCGATTGCATTATGGAAATAAAGCATCAAATTGCTCTGGGTCGCTCAGCAATGAGGAGCTTGAACCAAACATGGCAAAGCAAGGACATAAGCCTGACTACCAAACGTAGCTTAGTTCAGTCTCTCACATTTCCAATAGGCACTTATGGCTGTGGAGGTTGGATGGTGAAAAAAATCGGACAAGAGAATAATCTATTCCTTTGAACTCTGGTGTTGGAGAAGGCTTCTGTGGGTTCCCTGGACAGCAAACTCACAAACAAGGAAATGCTACAACCCATTAAGTCTGATATATCATTGGTAGGCAAAATCACAAAACTTCGGCTCACTTACTTTGGTCGTGTCACGCGATCCAACTCAATGAAGAAAGCAATTATGCTAGGATTGGTCAGTGGAAAAAGGAAACCAGGCCGACAAAGGGCGTGGTGGTTGGATGCAGTCGAGATGGACACCGGTGAGAACACTGCACGGTTGAGGGAGACGGTGCAGGAATGGGGATCGTGGCAACAGCTGTGCCCTGGGATCATGAAGAGTCGGACACAACCGAATGGCTGGCAACAATAGCAACAACATTCATTTGGTTGAAAAACTGAAACTCATTTCGACCTGCATAATAGAATCACGAATGAAACTGGATTTCCTGTTAGTTTTTCAAAACAAACATTAAAAAAAAAAATTGAATTATCAGCAATTACAGATGTACATATTGCTCTCAAATCTTTTTTTAGTGCTCTTTCTAAAGGGGAATGCGAGAGCAGTTTGCATTGGGACACCATCAGCCGGGCCCAGCGGACTCAGGCTCTGGTTTGATATCTCTGGCTAAACCTTTATTTTGTATCTTCTAAGACAGGCAATTAATGCTCATCCCAACTTTACTTGAGCACAATGGTGTATTAGATGCATTTGTGTACTGAAAGGAGAAAGGCAGGTGCCTTGTGAGAATTATGACTGAACTTGGCCCAGGAATGGAGGAAAATTGGAATTACAGAAATTATTTAATACTAGCTGCAAAGCCCGTTCATATGAACAGGCTTTGAAAGCCCCCCCCCCAGGCGCCATGGCCACTTCCCTGAGGCCCGCCAAGCGCTCTCGCCGCCTCTGTGAGGCGGTGGGACCACTTGCTGGGCCCTAGGGAAGGGAACCTTCCCCCCTCCTTGCATCTTTCCTCGGGCCCCAGAGCGCTTGCTGGGTCCTAGGGAAGGGAACCCTCCCCCCCCTCCGCCGCTTCCCTGGGACCCGGAGTGCTTGCCAGGCCCTAGGGAAGGGAACCTTCCTCCCCTTCCCACCGCTTCCCTGGGGCCCAGAGTGTTTGTTGGGCCCTAGGGAAGGGAACCTTCCCCCTGCACCGTCGCCACGGTGGCTTCCTTGGTGCCCAGCAAGCACTCTCACCACTTCTGCGAGCGCTTTGCGGGTCACAGGGAAGGGAATTCCCCCCCTGCAAATGGACAAGGAGGGAGGATGGGAGGTGGAAAGGGAGGGCCAAACAAGGTACGGCCAGCTGATTGGCCCTAGAATCATAGAATCAAAGAGTTGGAAGGGTCCATACAGGCCATCTAGTCCAACCCCCTGCTCAACGCAGGATCAGCCCTAAGCATCCTAAAGCCCTATTCCATCTCGGATAGGACAGTCTCCACCCCCAGGTCTGTTTCACAAATATATAAGAGAACCGTGGAAATGGAAGCTGTGTAACTTCCCCGTTTTCCATTCAGGCGCTGCATCATCTCATGCGGTTGTACAATGAGGTCATTTTAAACTCTGGGTTTAATAGATTAATGGGCATGCCTCTTTGGACAATAATGTATAACTTCAAAGTGGGAAGCACAAAATGCAACCACCTTGTCATATCCCATGGTGTCTTGCTTGGCTCTGCCTGCTCTAGAGTGTCTCACCAGGGTATGTCTTGTGCAGCCTTTCTCAACTGTTTTACCTTTCGAAACCTGTGAAACATTTTTCAGGCTTCAAGAAACCCCAGAAGTGGCATGATCATGGCTGGGAAGCATAGTTGTGTACACGCCCACCAGGGAACCCTCCTCTTCCCACCCCCTCCAACCCATTGGCCATTTTGGGAAGGGGTTGGAGGTCAGCATGACCGTAGATGATCATATCACCCAATAAATGCTTAACAATTTTTTTAAAAATATAAAGAATTCACTCCCACCCAATCAGGAAACCTTTCCAGAGCCATCAGGAAACCCCAGAGAAGAACTCTGAGCTAGTGGTTGGCAAATAAGGTGACATTTGAACCTGGAACTTCGTCCTCACACATTTCTGACCACTGGACTCCTCCCAGCCCTGCTCAGAGCCTTACGTCTTTGACTGGATCCAGCAAATAGGATCCTGTATTTATCCTACAGTTACCAACCTCCAGATGGGGACCGGAGTTCTTCTGGAATTACAACTGACCGATAGAGATCAATTCCCCTGGAGGAAATGGCAGCTTCAGAGGGTGGATTCCCTGGCCTCACATCCCTGTTGGATTTCTTCCCTTCCCAAAATCCCCCCCCCCCCCCGAAGCTCTGCTGCCAAATCTGTCCTAACTGGCAAACCTAATTCTTCCACTCATAGGTCCCTCCACTCACTGCTCTGGGACAATCTCACCTCATTTTGTGGGCTGCAGTGCCATCTGCTGCTGGACATGGTTCATTGTGGCCAAGTGTCTGGGACAGGTTTGAAGTAGCCATTGCAGAGAGCAAATGCTCTCCTCCCCACAACCCACAAGATTATTTGGAACGAGCCTCAGCTCAGCAAGGTACCCAGGGAGCATAGCTTTGTCACAGAATTGCAGAAGCACCTGTGGCAATAATTTATCTCAAGAAACAGTGTTCCCTGTTCATTGCAGAGCGGTAGCCTAGGAATGCCAGCCTCTACCATTACAGTTCATTGCTAATCTACGGATATCAGTTCCCCTAGAGATAATAGATTGTTCGAAGGGTGGGCTCTAGGGCATTCTACCCCACGGACATCTCTGTCCTCCTCAGGCTCCATCCCCACATCTCCAGGAGCTTCCCAACCTGTTAGGCATGTTAGTCGGCCTGCCTGTCACGTTTGACCCCAGTCTTCCTCCAGGGGCATACTTCATTCTTCCCTCCTACATGTTCTGCACAATACCCCTGTGAGCCAGCTGAGGCTGAGAGCCAGCAAGAGAGTGATTGGCCCAAGGATATCCAGAGAGTACCATGGCAGAGTGAGGATCTGAGCCCAGGTCTCTCTGGTTGTAGTCTGGCTTTCTAACCCCAACACCACCCTAGTTGTCATCCTGTTGCTATTACTTCTCTGGCCTAGGCTGGCCTTCCTCTGTACTGGGGATTGTGCACCTCCTCATGCTTCTTGTACATATGGGGGATGGCCGAGGCCAAAGTGTCCTTCTCTCTCACTTCTGCTGTCCCTGGGCAACTGGCACATTCAGCAGCAGGTCTGGCCGGTCCATTAGGTGCACCTAGACAATTGTCTAGGGTGCCAGAGGTGGAGGAGCACCTTGTCTGCCTGCTGTTGCCACCTTGTCTGCCTGCTCCCAGCACTGGGGTCTGCTGGGACGAGCAGCAGCTCTGACAATGCCCCCAGTCTCAGTCAGTGGTTTGTGGTAGGCCTGTTCCTTCCCTCCTCCCTTCGATTGGCATGGGTGGGGCTCTTTCTTTTCTGCCTCCCTGTCTGTCCCTGTTAGAAGGTGTGACACTGCAACAAAATCACAGCCAGCACCCAGTAAGCTCAGTGTGGCAGAAATGGCTTCCCCGGAGTGGAGAAGTCATTAACCCAGGGTAAGGCTTCAAGTCCTCCACCAACAAATAGAGCCTCTTGTGGTGCAGGGTGGTAAGGCAGCAGACATACTGTCTGAAGCTCTGACCATGAGGCCGGGAGCTCGATCCCAGCAGCTGGCTCAAGGTTGACTCAGCCTTCCATCCTTCCGAGGTCGGTAAAAGGAGGAGCCAGCTTGCTGGGGAGTAAATGGTAATGACTGGGGAAGGCACTGGCAAACCACCCTGTATTGAGTCTGCCAAGAAAATGCTAGAGGGCGTCACCCCAAGGTTTAAACATGACTTGGTGTTTGCACAGGGGATACCTTTACATTTAAGGCTGCCAGCCCTCCACCAGCAAATGCCAGGGGGACAGTATTTAGGGAAGGTAGAATTTCAGAGGACGTGTCGTCACATGCTTCATGGTGCTTTAGGAATTTCCCAATTACCCTATGGTACACACCATAGTGACTGTAGGGATGCAGAGGTGACTTCACATTCTTCAGCTATCCACCTAGAAACAATGGCCCTTCCAGGTGACACTCTAGGAATCTATAGAATCAACAATCTCTATGTTTTTTAGCACAGCGATTGGGGGAAATTCTTAGGGTGCCCCCATCAGTGATATTCCGCACTCCATTTTTTCCTCCCGCTTGTCAAATCACTGAGGGTGTGGACTGGGGCTGAAGGTACAAATAGTAAGCCTTGGCTATGGCAGAAAAAATCCTTAGTTGTTCCTGTTAACCTTTAAAATTCAGTTGTCCACTTTGTCTTCATTACTGCAGTCGTTTTTGCAGCCTTGCTCTAAACACAGGTCTTTTAGTCCGTCCCATTTATTTACTTCTAAGTGAGTCCAGGCTGGACTACAATTTAACAAAGACACTATTAGTCCAACCCAAATAACATGTAATTGGATCTCTTGACACCATTACTTTCTACTGGGGAGCAGTTTGGTCAGAGTAGGCTAACTGAGGGAAGGGCTTCTGGTTGCCAACTGCCTGGAGAAGAAATGCCCTTAATGGGATAGTATTTCCCAAGCAATGTTATTTGCCTCCATGCCATCAAAATCTCCAGCTGCCCCTTTCTACATATTAAGCTTCTATTCAAGGGACAATTTTCTCCAGTCCTGCAGGCAGCCTTAGAAAGGGGGTGCTTAACCCTTTAATCTTTTACACCTTTAAAACAATTAATGGCCCCTCTTGTGATCTGAACAGCAATTATGGGGGTGGGATTTAGATCAGGAAAACAATGCAGGGGCTAGGGGTTAAAGCAATGTCTCCCCCAGGCTTCTACTCCTATGAAGCTGGCAGCTCCCCTCTCCCTCCCCACAGCTGCTGTGGTGCAAAAAAAAAAAAGGGAGTGCTGAGAAGCCTCAAGGAGTGTAGCTGCATAATGAGCATTTTGGGCATTTTGTCTCAATGGCTGACCTTAAGCTCTAGGGTTGAGAGCATCCTCCTCCTTCCCTAATCGTTTGATAAAACTCTTGTCTCTCCCCAGAGCCACAAGAGCTTCTGTGGGATTAGTCTGGTCCTCCTTCCTAAACCATTGTGGATTGTCTTTTTTCTTTTTCTTTCCCTCAGTAATCTGTGCCTCCTTTCTTCTCCTGGGCATCCTCTTGGATTCCACCCCCTTTCTTCCCCAAACGCTCATTTCCTTCCGCATAATCCTAGAATGCTAGAGCATTTGTCCTTTTTCTTTCCACTGACTCAGCAAGAACTTTGTAGCAGGTTCTTCCTTCGTACATCGAGGACTTGCAGGGTTTTATTATCTAGGCTTCCCGCCTCTATTTTAGGTCTGTGCTCGTGGCCTCCCTGCTCTCTTTCCCACAGCAGCATGGATGCGATTCCTCTGTTTATCTATCAGCTCTACAGCAGCCTCTTGGTGTAAAGAGCCAGAGTGGTGTTGTGTTTAAGAGCAGGGGGAGAGCCAGGTTTTACTCCCCTCTCCTCCACATGCAGCCAGCTGGGTGACCTTGGGCTATTCACAGTTCTCTCAGAGCTCTCTCAGTCTCACCTACCTCACAGGATGTCTATTGTGAGGAGAGGAAGGGTGGGCAATTTTAAGCCATTCTGAGACTCCTTCGGGTAGAGGAAAGCAGGGTACAAAAAAACAGCTCTTTGCTTCATCTTTGTCTCAGAGAGGCTCTATTGCTCCCCCAGCACACCCCACCCCGAAAACCAAGTTTTCCCACAGCTATCTTTTCCTGACAATCTCTTTAATTGCTTGTACTCTTGGTTCTTCCAGGGCCAGCCTTGCAGTCAACCTTTCTGCCCTACAGATTGTTGCTGTCAAAACAGCTCAGGGGCCACTTGGTTTAGAGACCTCCAGCTGCAGCGAGCACAAAGGTAGGCCTGTCCGTTGCCTTCTCTTCTACTGCCACCAGTTACAGCCACTGACCTGGATGACTGAGAGGGCTAATTGTCTCTGGAACTCTGTTCGAGTTACTCTTCAGCCCTCCCCGGACAATAGAACATGTCTCAAAAAGTGAAAGGGAGAATAAGGGTTATCCGAAGCAGTCTGGCCACCCTAAGCTAGGGTGCCAAAGCTGACTCCTCTGCAGGAAGGCACCGCCAACCCTCGTTGCCCCCCACCCCATGCTGGGCTGCAAGGAGGTGGGAAGACTGCTCCTAACCTTGGTGCTTTTCGCCAGCCACAGGGGGACACAGAGTTGCAGCTAGCTCTCCTTATCCTTGCTGCAGGTGGGCAGCTGGGGGGGGAGGGGGAGGAGAGACCAGCAAGGGCCAAGAGGAAGTCATGCTGGCTGGCTCTGATCCACCACTGGCACCTGAGGCTAATCTATCATAGAATCATAGAACCATAGAGTTGGAAGGGGCCAACAGGCCATCTAGTCCAACCCCCTGCTCAACGCAGGATCAGCCCTAAGTATCCTAAAGCATCCCATTTCTTCCCTCTTTCATTGCCTGTGTCCTTTCTGCTATGCTGTCTTTCCGGCCTGGCATTTGTTCTTCTATAAAAATCTCCCAGATCCCTCCTATGTTTCCTTTTTCCCCTTATTCTTCTGTGTCTCCCCTTTTTTACAATCTCAGGCTTGGTTGAGATTGCAAAATTTATTTATTTTAAAAATTCCATCAGGCCTGAAAAAAAAAAGGTTTTCTGCCAGGCCTGCAGACTTCTTTCAATTCACCCTTTCAAATTCATCTTTTCCACAGCCTCCATCCCCTGCCAACAAGGAGCTGAGATCCTGCAAATGGAACGAATGCAGGTTCTAGTCTACTCTGTTTATCCCCAGCACCCTTCCTTCCTTTTGTTGTCTTCCCAATGCCAAATGTAGGCTCCTCTGAGCAGGCACCAAGGCTCTGGTACTTTAATGAGCTGCTGCTGCTGCAAAAGAAGAGGAACAGCAGTCGCAGCAGCGATGGTAGCAGAATTTAGGCTTCTTGGCAGCAGAATTTGTGTTTTGAGCGGCACAAGAGTACAGGATTTATTCATGTGCATACTTCATTCAATTAATTAATTATATGCATATCTACTTCCAGTTAACAGAGCGCTTTGGCAGTTGGTTTCATGTATATACTAATCCAGTACTTTCACCATTATTCCTAATTTACAGGTGGGAAAATGAGGTTGAGAATGCATGGCTTCTCCAAGGTAACTTAAGAAGTTCATAGTGAGAGGATGTTGCCCCATGTTGTTAATACCTACTGGTTCAGCTCATCTACTGTTTACCAGCTGTGAACAGGGCGCCAATTTTTCAATGCACTGTTAATCTTGTCAACTTTTTTGTGTCTGTTCAGCAGGCTGCTCCAGCTATTTCTTCCACAGAGTACAGAGCACGACTGACCTATCTCCCATGAGTTTCACCCCACCCCACCCCAACTTTACTGTACCGCTGCCTTATTTGCTAGACAGTTGTTTATATAAACCATTAAATCTGTCACAAGTCATATAAATCAGTCATTAATCAATGTTCCTTTAAAAACAACATTGTTCAGAGTTTGGCTAAGTGGTTTTTAGCAGTGTTAATGTCTGCTAATGAGTTTGAATTAGCAGTGATCTTATGCATCTTTGGTTTTGCAAAACCTGACACCAACCTATTAGCCATGCATTCAAGTTGTTTGGCGTCAAACAGAATGAACCTTGTGACTGGCTCACATCAGATCAACACAGACAAACACAGTAAATTCAGACAATGAACATGTTTGCTGTGAAATATGCAACATGCATAACTCCAGGTTCCCCTCCCTTAGGGTTGCCAACTCTGTGTAGGGAAATACCTGGAGATTTTGGGGATGGAGCCTGAGAACTGGGGAGAGGAATGACTTTAATGGGGTAAAATGGCCTTCCACAGTGGCCTTTTTCTCCTGCTGAACTGACCTCCATCACATGGAGATCAGCTGTTATCACATGAGATCTCCAGCCATTACCCAGATGTTGGCAACCCTCCCCCATCCTACTTTGTATCCAAATTCAGAAGTCCCTAGGCAATCAGCCGCCACGCCACAATCTCCAGTGCCCTGTTAATCTGTGTAAAACTCCTTTCTCTTGCAAACCCACCAAGCCTTCCCTTTGCTGAAGCCACCCTCTATCTCAGTGGTTCTCAACCTGGGGGTCAGGACCCCTTTGGGGGTCAAACAACCCTTTTGCAGGGCTTGCAACAAGGCAAGCAGCTTGGCCAGGGTGGGGCACCACCAACACAACAGCCTTGTGGGGTAGATCAAGATAGAGCATTCATCTTTCTGGAGCAGCAGGAAAGAGCAAGATCGGCATGGTGGGACAAGAGCCAGAATTGAACTGAGAATCCCCCCAAAAACCCAATTTATATACAATCATGAACAATGGATCTTCACACCATTGGTCAGTTTTGGTTTAGTTTCTATGACGGAACACTTGCATCATTTTATGGTTGGGGGTCACCACAACATGAGGAACTGTATTAAAGGGTTGCGGCATTAGGAAGGTTGAGAACCACTGCTCTATCTAAACCAAACACAAGCACAACACAAGTGAGTTCTGAAGCTCTGCTGCACACCATGGTTAATTCGGCCAGGGCTCTCCTTGTGAGGTGGGAGGCTGAGCCGAGCATGTGGGTGCTCAGGAAATGTTTTGCTAAAATTAGGCTATGTAGAACTAGCCAGTCAGCCTGCAAAGTGCATCTGCTAAAAGTGTTTTTGGAAGGGATCCTGATGCTGGCTTGAAGCCACCCAAGTGAGAAGGCCACTGAAAGTGGAGCCAGGGATGGCAGAGATGGTTCCAAGGAATCGGGGGGGTGGGGTGAGCTGCCTTCAAGAAATGTGGATCTCCTAAAACTGTGAGAAGCTGGAAACTGGCCGGTCTGGTGTGGCTCCGTTGTAGCTTCTGACTTGACCAAAGCCTTTATTCCAGCATCAGCTTCTCTGGTGATAACCTACAATTTGGTTCAACTAGACATAGATCTCCTTCTGGAAGAGCCTGATTTCCATCATGGAGGACTCTGCCGATACGTTTGGGTAAGGTACTTTCAAAGAAACTTAGAACCAACCTGAACCTCGCCCATCTCCCAGCTATAGGGGGAGACAGGGATAAATAAGGTGTACCCTTTGCTTTCTGTCACATAATATAGCCATATTGATACTTTGGCTTGATGTGTCTTTAGAATATCTTTAAATATACCTTTTTTACAATCATCCGGCCTCAGTGAGTTTATTGGCTCTCTGAAGTAGGTAGGACCCACTGAGATTTGGAGGGGACCCCCCAAAAAACCTACCTTACATGGATAGATATAGATCAGGTATCCCATTTCAAGGAGGGGGCAACGAAGGGGCACTAGCTCCCTCAAGGCCATGGAGCTGAGAGAGATTCTGAATGCATCCCTAAAGTAGTGAGTACATGGGACCTGCTGTGATCCTGTAGCCCTTTTTTGAATGGGGATGGAGAACAAGGAGGGCTATGATATTATGCTATAGCTCCTTTCTTACAAGCAGTTGCACATGTGTACTCTAGGATTTATGTGACATGGAAACATGATGACTGACTCTCAACAAATAGTGTGGAGGTCCAGATACCAACAGGTATCCCACAGATAACACCAAGCTCTCCAAAACAAGTAACCTTCCAAATCTCTTCCCCTCCCATTGGCTTTTGCACTTTGCTTTACTGCTCAGAGTCTGCATTCCACTCTGATTATTATATTTCCTAACCATGTGGTGAGGAAATCATCATGAAGCCTGGCAGCTGGGACTGGGGCATCAGCGACTAATGGGAGAAGGGACCGGTCCTCAGGCCAGTGGTGTGACTTACTGGCATCCCTCACAGTGACCATGCAGGAAAAGTCATTTGCAAGGAGACAGGAGGATGAGCCCATTAATGTATCCTAAGGGTTGATGAGCAATATAAAATGCTGGCCTGTGTATTTCTCAAGCTGGCTTTGCCTGAAGACAGATGTCACATTTTGGCAGCAGAGGGGCCAATTTGGAAGCAAAATCACTGCCTTGAATCTAAATGTACAGTTATTTCCAGGGCCAAGCTCTGGGGGGAAGAATCAGGCTGGCAAATTTGTAGCAGAAGCTGTCTGGCACAGTACTGATTGGCCGATACTTGTGGCATCATCAGGAAATTTCCCTCCCTCATCTTTTCCTCCCCATTCCTATAGCTCTTTTAGAAAGGATAGGCAGTTTTTTTATGTCAACAAAGAAATGGATAATAAACGAATTAAAAAGTGAGATTCAAATGTGTAGCCATGATTGTCTGAAGCCCAGAGCAAAGTCTGAGTCCAGGAGCACCTTTAAGACCAACCAAGTTTTATTCAAGGTATGAGCTTACCTGTGCATGCACACTTTGTTCGATACAGTGAAACTAACCATCCTCAGCCATTACATTAAGGATGTTCTGTTTCACGTATCTGATAAAGAGTGCATGCACACGAAAGCTTATGCCTTAATTCAGGGGTAGTCAACCTGTGGTCCTCCAGATGTCCATGGACTACAATTCCCATGAGCCCCTGCCAGCAAATGCTGGCAGGGGCTCATGGGAATTGTAGTCCATGGACATCTGGAGGACCACAGGTTGAAAGTGAACACCAATTGTTGTGGGTTTTCCAGGCTGTGTGGAGGGTAGTTTTAGTCCAGGACATTTCATCAGTAACTGGCTGGCATCTTCAGAGGCAGGACATGTCAAGAAGTAGCACAGAGAGATTCCCATCTCACCATGTCCTACCTCTGAAGATGCCAGCCTCAGTTACCGGTGAAATGTCAGGAACTAAAACCACCAGACCACAGCTGCACAGACTGCAAAACCCACAAAAACCAGCTGACTTCAGCCATGAAAGCTTTTGACAAAATGTGAATAGTTTAGTGAAGGAAGTAAGCCTTGAGGACTCCGTAGTGGAGAACAGAGTCATTCAGGGCAGAGGAGGAAGAAAAGGTGAGCCAAACCCTCTTCCCCTTATCCTGAGGCTTGTGGAGCACCCAGGGTCAGGACTGGGCAGGACAAAGGTGGTATACTCCCCTGGGGCACATCAAAGCCATGACAGCTTACCTAATAGATGGGAGGAGGGAGGGACTGGGGTTATTTCAGTGTCTCCAGTCCCCACTGGACTGATTTCTTGGTGAGGTGTTATACCGCTGTGAATGAGAATAGGATCTTTCTGTAAGCAAGAAAAAGCCTGCTGCCCTGTCAATAAAAGACTTTATCATTTAGTGGCGTCCCCTTACATTTAACTAAATTAAAGAATTGAGAGATTTGTCCTAAGTTCACTCGGCTTGCGTCAAGATGGACAAAATGTCTTGGTAGCTATGCATAGTAATTCTGTTGGGGGCCATTTTCCATTCTTCTTCGTCTTTATCTGTGTTCCCAGAAATATTACTCACTCAGCACCACCGCCCAGGGCCTTAAATAGGATTTAGAAGTGCTTTGCTTTGGTTGGATCATGACCAATAACCAAGCTTGTTGACATATATGTTTCAGCAAACTATTACATAACTAATCGCCAAATGCCATGCTTTGGGCTTTGCTTTTGTTAGCCAAAAAAAAAAATCCATACATTTGGAATGTGGCAAAGAATAAAATAAAATTATTTATGTTTTGACTTTTATTCCGCCCCTTCTCAAAAAGACATCATGGATTACATTAAAATACATCAATACTAAAAATATACAAAAATACAATTTAAAATGAGTTTAAATGTAAAAGAACATGCATTCACGCTTTATATAGCCAAATCGAAGATATTGAAGAAGAAATAAAAGAGAAAATAGAGAAAACACAAATTCAATGTTGTGCCAGTGAAGACAAGTTACAGTAATTTCCTTGTGATTTTTCTCAGTAATATTAATTTTAGTGTATGGGGCATGCCTAGGGAAGCAAATCCAGTCAGCTCTCTGTCAATATAACCATTCAGTCAGATAGCATTGTTGCTGGTCCTAAAGCATCAGCCATTCCATCAAGGGATCATTCAGTCTGCTCCATCATACAAAATTATCTATGCTGTCACCTATCAATAATACCCTTCTGCCATCTACATAGGTAAAGAAAGGTTTCCCCTGTGCAAGCACCAAGTCACTTTTGACCCTTGGGGTGATGCCCTCTAGCATTTTCATGGCAGACTCAATTCGGGGTGGTTTGCCAGTGCCTTCCCCAGTCATTACCGTTTACATTTGATGTGGGAAAAAATTAAATCTTGAAGGGCAGGGGCTATCAGATGGCCCAACAGCATTGCCAAAGCAGATGAAAGGAAGCATCTGACATCCTGGTTTGCTACAGGCTGTTTTTCTGTCTGTCTGCAGTGTTTGTCCTCTTTGTGCCTTCTTATCATGAAAAGAAACAGGCTCACAGAACATCAGAGCAAACGTCCTTCGATTTAGGCCTCCTTCACATGTCACATGTTCTAAGTGTACAACTAGGTCTTTCCAAGTGCACCCGTAAAAATGCAGAGTGAGAACAGGACAGATATGTTCATCAACTAGGGAGCGCTCCCGTACCAAGCTCTCCCAATCCCTTTGCTGTTTGCTGAATTGCCGGGAGCAAAATTGTGGAGGGAGGCTGGCATCACACCAGCATAGAGCGATCTCCCCTTATGCATGGCTGAACTGCCAAAATTGAACTGGGCCTTCAGAATGAGCCATTATCTAGACTGGCTGTTGTGTTGAAAGGTAACAGTCAGTTCTGTAGCCAAGAGGGTGCCCAGCAGACAGCTTGGGAGGTGGAATTAACCTTCTTGTGATTAATCAACTCTCACCACCCAGCCTGCTTCCACAGAAGATGATATTATCTTGCTGCCAATTAATTGATTAATTAATTAATGAGGGAAGGTATTTACTTATTTGTTTCGGCTGTGGACTGAACTGGAAAGTTAAAAGGCAGTACAGCAGACGTGGTAACGACGATGTCCAGTTGCTGATGGGTAAAAACCACCCCTGTCTGGAGGAGAAAATGTATCCTGGAATGACCTTTCCTTCTGGGATCAGAGCCAAATGAGGGAATTAGAATAACAAGGCTATTAGGAAACCCAGCGGGCTAGGGCAGGGGTGTGGTCTACCTGAGTGTCAGTCAAATCCATGGATTTGTGGAGAGGGCTGGCATACCACTCAGGGTTGCCAAATCCAGCTTGGGAGATTTTGGGGCTGAGCTTGGGGAGGGTGGAGTTCGAGGAGAAGGTAGAGCTCAGCAAGGATTTTATTTATTTGTTTATTATATTTCTAGCCCACCCTTCCACAAAGGCTCAGGGTGGGTTACAACAATTAAAAACATACAAAATTAAATAGAAAAAAATCTTAAGTGTAAAAACTTTCATGCCCTGTATGCAAGCCTCCTGGGGCATCTGACTGGCCATTGCGGGAAACAGAATGCTGGACTAGATGGACCACTGAAGTCCGTTCACTCCCCAAACCCTACGTTTTGCGAGCTCTACCTTCAAGCTCTCCAGGTTTTCCCCAACCCGGAGATGGCAACCCTTGCAGGATTAGTCTTATGATCTTGTCAGGAGAAGGCTCTGGAGACGCTGGAGTTTTTGTAATACTATTTATTTCCAAGTTGAGCAGAGGGTAGCAGTTAAACATACAGACCAGCACTGCCAGCCTCTACTAACATCAGCTTCTCTTTATATTTATTCAGACTCCATTCGGAAATGGCTCCATTCCGAAATCCCTCTTGCTTCCTTCAGCCCACCTGAGCAGCAGCCAGCAGGCAGCAGCTATCAAAAGCCATTAGGAGACAACCTGAGAGAGGGCCTTCTCAGTCGTGGCATCCAAATGATGGAACCCCCGCCCAAGGGATATCAATTTGGCTCCTCCTGTCACTGTCTTCTGCCAGCCAGCAAGGACTATTTTGCTCCCTCTGGCATTGTGGATACGTTTTCACTGCTGTGAGCCACCCCGAGCCCATACAGGATGGGACGGTATAGAAGTTTAAATAATAGTAACAATCTTACTGATTCTTCATACCTGTCTTGTATTTTTAATTTGTTTTATATCTCTCGTTCTGCGTGTTTGTGTTTTAGCTCTGTTTTCTCATTGGTTTAATGACATAGCGATTAACATCGGTGGCTTGGAGAAGCAGTTAAGAGGGGCAGCATCTAATCTGGTGAGCCGGGTTTGATTCCCCTCTCCTCCACGTGCAGCCAGCTGGGTGACCTTGGGCTAGTCCTGTTAGAGCTGTTCTCACAGAGTCAGTCCTCTTAGAGCTCGCTCAACCTCACCTCAAATCCTCAGTGAAAGTAGAAAGTAAAAGAAGGAGCCTGACTTAAAAGGCTAAGGAGTGCTCAGGTGAAGTTCAGCATCACCAGCTCCTGCATGCATTTGCACTTACATTCCGCATATGCACACGCACACATGCAAATCCATCATGGTTTTATTTCTTTTTACTCCTCTTTCCTCCCCCATGGGGACCCAAAGCAGGTCATAATATTGTTCTGCCATATTTTATCCTCACAATAACCCTGTGATGTAGGTTAGGCAGAGAGAGCGACTGGTCAAAAGTTACCCAGAAAGCTTCCATGGCAGAATGGAAACTTGAACCTGGGTCTGCCAGACTGTAGTCTGAGCCTAACCACTTCAATCTGCTAGCTACTCCCCCCCCCCCCCAGCACTAAACATGTTAGAGTTTTTATGTAACTGGGATAGATATAAGTAGAGATACACAGATCTTGTATGTAACCTGGACCTGCATTGAAGTGTCAGCAGTCCTGTCTCTGCTCTGACTCAAAAGAAGCAAAAGGCTTCTGAGACCTTTTCCTTCCAACATAGTCTTCCTTCTCAGCTGCCTGTTCCCATTTGGTCTTGGCTTGTGTGCAGGAGGAAACGCCTGTTGTGCATGCTGGGTGATTGGGGGGGGAGCTTCTCCATTTATTGCTGTTCACACCTGGGAAGGGTGTATGTTAAAAGGTCTTTTGAGTAAGCTTGGAATAGTGCTTATGGGGAGGGGTAAGGGTGCCACATCCAGACATTCTTCCATTGCTGTCTCTTTAAGACCTCTGGATAGGCAGAAATGACAATGAAACCGCAGGCCATACTGGGATCTACAAGCTGACTGCCAGATGTTTTATTTAAGTTGCAAAAAAGCAACCCAGGAGGCAATATGGATCAGGACTTTGGTGCCAGAGAAGGGAGCTCCTCCCCAGCTTTCTTAAAAGTCCCAGGTGTGCAACCAACAGATACTTGAATCATACCACCTTCTGCAGGGTTGTGCACTCCGTCTATCAACCCCCATGGATACATTTCACAGTTCAGTTACATGTCTGGGCCACTGTTAGGCAGATTAGGCAGTTACTGACCTTGATAGACCTAGGCAGCTTCATGTGTTCAAAAGTTTTATCTGACCATGAATCTCCTTTAGAAACAGCCCATGTGGGTTTTCCCCCGCCAACCCTAAAGGGGGGAAGGGGAGGGCCCTTAACATCAAGGGCTGTGGTGGGGCTCAGATAGTAAGTCTGTGTGTGTGTGTGTGGGGGGGGGGGCAGGATTTGCTCTCTAGTCCATCAATCACCTCTCTTTCCTTAAACAGTAGGCAGCATTAAAGGAGGCTTACACAAATGCTCCGAGAACAAGGTGACCAAATTTTAACATTGATAAAGCGGGACACCACTGAGCGGGGGTGGGTTTTTTTCTCTTAATTAAAATTTGGTCTATATGGAGCAACAAAAATGTTCATAGAATGCATAGAACTCAAAAATAGTATTGTAATATATATTTTTTAATTTCAACATAAGTATAATTGCCAGGTGCCCCCAGAGGTCCCTCCGAAAGTGGGACAATCTGGTCACCTTTTCCTAGAACCTGTGTGCCACTTTCCTGTGTGAATGTTGGCCAGACAGAATCATAGAATCATAGAATCATAGAGTTGGAAGGGGCCATACAGGCCATCTAGTCCAACCCCCTGCTCAACGCAGGATCAGCCCAAAGCATCCTAAAGCATCCAAGAAAAGTGTGTATCCAACCTTTGCTTGAAGACTGACAGTGAGGGGGAGCTCACCACCTCCTTAGGCAGCCTATTCCACTGCTGAACTACTCTGACTGTGAACATTTTTTTCCTGATATCTAGCCTATATCGTTGTACTTGTAGTTTAAACCCATTACTGCGTGTCCTCTCCTCTGCAGCCAACGGGAACAGCATCCTGCCCTCCTCCAAGTGACAACCTTTCAAATACTTAAAGAGGGCTATCATGTCCCCTCTCAGAGGAGGGTTAGAAGCAGCAGGGAGTGGGAGCAAGTCATCCAACCCAGGGAGTGGGTGCCCAGCCAAGGCATGCATCATTCAGGACTCCCTAGTCTCTAGAAATAGCTGTTGTCTCATACCCATGGGAAGCTGACCGGCACTAGAGGCTTTGTACAACCCTCTGTCTTTTGTTCCGCTTAGCAAGGAGGTGGGGGCCACCACACCCTTGCTCCATTTCCCAAAGCGCTGACTCGGCTGGGAAAAATACTGCATCTCACTGGCTTAACTGAGCATGCCAAAGCTGCCAGGGCATTGTGGAAGGAGGAGGAGAGGGCGTCCTCCCACCATTCACGTCACCATCAGTAGCTCTGATTGGAATGCCTTTTTAGCACTATTTTGTAGTTTAATGTTATTGTCTGATTGCCCGTAAATAGGACTGCCTGCTCTCACAGTGGCGGCTAGCTTAGTGTAGTGGTTAAGATCAGCAGCCTCTAATCTGGAAAACTGGGTTTGATTCCCCACTCCTCCTGCTCTTCCACATGCAACCAGCTAGGTGACTTAGGGCCAGTTACAGTTCTCTCAGAACTCTCTCAGCCCCACCTACATCACAGGGTAGGTTGTGGAGAGGAAAGTGATTGTAAATTGTTTTGAGACTCCTTTGGGTAGAAACAAAACAGATTAAAAATCTTCTTCTTATGGACATGGAAACAGAGGAAATTTAATGTGCACAAATGCAAAAAGGTAGGGCTTTTTTCCTTTGACAATCAAATAGATGAGCTCCTGAAATTAGAGTCCATAAATCTTTCTATCATGGTTTTATTCTCTCTCTGTCTTCCAAAGAGCACAGGGTCACATACACAGTTCTTCATCATCACACCAGCCCTGCAAGGTAGGTCAGACTCAAAGAAACAAGCTGCCCAGGGTCACCCACTTGGCTTCATGGCCAAGGATTTGAATCCATGCCTCTGTAGTTCTATACTAACGCCTACACCACAGTGGTGCTACACTTCAGGAAGCAGGCAGGATTGAGTGGCTAAGGCTGAATGCCCTTGTCATTTGGGGGTTTTAGGAAAGACTTTTCTCTCAGCCACCTAAGCCCAATATCACAGAATCACAGTAGCCCAGTTACATATGCATCTTGACTCTAACTAACCCTTCCTGGCAACTTGCCCTCTCTTTACCTGCATGTAATGCTTGAAGAAGTTTTGTTTCACAGTAACTGAAGAAGTGTCCATGCACATGATAGCTTATAGCTTAAATAACACTCTGTTGGTCTTAAAGGTGCCACTGGACTCAAACGGTGTTCTGCTGCTTCAGACCAACATGGTTACCCCCGTGAATCTAAGCTCTCATGAGATTAGACTTGTGTGGCCTATTAGGGCTGCTAATCCATCCTCTGTTGGCAGATATAGATAAATAGACAGCCAAAGAATTTATTTTATTTATTTATTAGATTTTTATACAGCTCTATGATCAATCGAAGTGGTGGATGCATCCATGAAATCAAACGGCGAATAGCACTGGATCGGAATGCAATGTTAGGCATGAACTGAATATGAAAAATGATATCAGCCTTAATACAAAGTGCCGGCTAGTCACCGTCGTTGTCTTCCCCATAACAACCTATGGATGTGAAAGCTGGACCCTGAAGAAGGAAGACAGGAGGAGAATAGGTGCTTTTGAACTATGGTGTTGGAGACGAATGCTGCGAATACCATGGACAGCCAAAGTTACCAACAAGATAGTTTTAGAGAAGAGCAAACCAACTATGTCATTAGAAGGGAAGAGATTACAGCTAAAGCTCACTTACTTTTGACACATCATGCGATCCAACTCGCTAGAAAAATCATTAATGCTCGGCATGGTCAGTGGCAAAAGGAAACGTGGTCGCCAAAGGATCCGCTGGCTCAACACGATCAAAGCCGATACAGGGATGACCATGAACCAACTAAAAGAAGCAGTCAGAGACAGGGGCGCATGGCAAAGACTTCCCTATAGAATCGCCAAGGGTCGGACACTACTGAATGGATAACTTCATCATCTATACGGCTCAGTAAGCAAACTATGACAAAGAAATACTGTCTGTGACATTTTCCCTTTTAGCTCAAATGTACTCTGCATCCCTCCATACCTTTGCAACCACATGGTAATTCCAGGGATGGTGCAAAAACGGAAAATCCAAATGGCACCACCTTCCTTTATTTGTCTGTTGGGGGGCATGCCCAGGACGCTTCCCATCTGGACACCGACCAGACTTAGATCTATTTAGCTTCAGCCAGGTGCCTTCCCAACCTATCCTGCTTATCAATCCTTTCATCAACATGGGGCACAGTCCCTTGGAAAGTTGCTCTGCAGAAGCCCCACTGAAATGAGTCAGCCCCTGTCTTAGGCTCCAACTGCAAGACCAAAATCTTGGCTCAGTGCTCACCAGTGTGTCTGTACAATCCCCAGTGACAAGAGCAAAGACTTCCACACAGTGCTTGCCCTTTAAAATGGTGCACCAGGAAGAAATGAAGTGTCAGGGGTAGTCAAACTGCGGCCCTCCAGATGTCCATGGACTACAATTCCCATGAGCCCCTGCCAGAATTTGCTGGCAGGGGCTCATAGGAATTGTGGTCCATGGACATCTGGAGGGCCGCAGTTTGACTACCCCTGGTCCAAATTATGCTAAGAGTCCCTAATGTGACAGCCTGGAGTCACTCACATGCCTGTCACAAGGGCATAACAGAGAACCGCCCTGAGCCATGGGAGGGCGGTATAAAAATCTAATAGAAAGAAAGAAAGAAAGAAAGAAAGAAAGAAAGAAAGAAAGAAAGAAAGAAAGAAAGAAAGAAAGAAAGAAAGAAAGAAAGAAAGAAAGAAAGAAAGAAAACTGGGATGAGTGACGGGCTACTGGACACTGCCCCAGCAAGCCATTAAAGACAACCCAAAGGTCTGGACGTGCTTTGGCCTGTAGCAAAGGAGTTTAGGGTTGGGGTATTTTGCAGAAGACCCAATCCTAGCTTGGCTGCGGTGCCTCGTTATAGAAATCAAGTGACGGCTCCGTGTTCCTGAGCAGCTCTGGGTACCAGCTCCCTGTCCCTTTAAGAAGCACCGCCTCGGCTATCCCTCCTGCCATCCGGGAAACCCGGCAGCATCCTTTGGGTGTACGAAGGCTTCAACAAAGGCAGGACTACATCCCCCAGCATGCCTTGCATCCCATGGGCGTGGCGGCCGAGAGGGGTTTGATGTTCGCAGTCCGGTGGGCAGGGTCTGAGGACGAGAAGAGGCTTGCTTCGGCGCTTGGCTTCCCATTCCATGCCAGCAAACCAGGCACTCTGCAGCCCGCCCCTCCCGCCGCCGCCGCCGCATCAGATCAGCAGCAGCAGCAGCAGCATCCCCCAGGCGCTCGTTCCCTCCCTCCCTCTCCCCCTCCCGCTCCCTCTCCACTCCCCTTCTGTTTTCCTCCCTCATTCTCTCACATACACCGAGGGCAGCAGCTGCTGCTGAGCTGCAATGAATGAGCATCCAGCGCAGGAGCATGCTAGCCCTTCCCGGCACTATCGCCCGGAGCTGCCCATGGATCCACTAGGAAGACTCAAGAATTAGAGGGGACGGAAGGAAGGAAAGCTCCGCTGTTCGTCGCCAAGAAACCAGCCAGAAATCCGGGAAAGGGCATTGAAATCCAACAGCCTCCCCGTCCTCTCCCTCCGGGATGAGGCAGGATGGGTGGTCTGCGGTCCAGGGTGGGATGCCCCGAATGGCTCATGCCTAACTGCACCCATTGTGCAAAAGAGAAGATACAAATCACCGCAGCCTCCACTCTGTGAGCGCCGCTGCAGCAGCAAGGTTATCCTGGGAAGGAAGAAGCCCTCATGCCTGTCAAACCCACCACTCATACCTGATAGTCGAAGCTGGGCAGGAGCAACTGGTCCAAGATGGCGAATAGGCCCAAAATCAGCGAGGCGCTGAAGGTGGTGGTCCGCTGCCGCCCGATGAACAGGAAGGAGGAAGCTGCCGGCTACGAGAGAATTTTGGACATGGATGTGAAGCTGGGCCAAGTGACTATGCGGAACCCCAAAGCCACGCTGGGGGAGCTGGCAAAAACATTCACCTTCGATGCTGTTTATGACGCCAACTCCAAGCAGGCAGACCTCTATGACGAGACTGTCCGGCCCTTGATCGATTCAGTCCTACAAGGGTTCAACGGCACTATGTTTGCCTACGGTCAGACGGGCACTGGGAAGACCTACACTATGCAAGGGGTCTGGGCCGACCCTGAGAAGAGAGGGGTCATCCCCAACTCTTTCGAGCACATTTTCACCCATATCTCTCGCTCACAGAACCAGCAGTACTTGGTCAGAGCTTCCTACTTGGAGATCTATCAAGAGGAGATCAGAGATCTCTTGGCCAAGGACCAGAGTAAGAAGATGGAGCTCAAAGAAAACCCAGAGACTGGTGTTTACATCAAGGACCTTTCGTCATTTGTGACAAAAAACGTGAAAGAAATCGAACACGTCATGAACTTGGGAAACCAGAACCGGTCAGTGGGAAGCACCAACATGAATGAATACAGTTCTCGCTCCCATGCCATCTTTGTCATCACGGTGGAGTGCAGCGAGACTGGCCCAGATGGGGAAGACCATATTCGGGTAGGAAAGCTCAATCTGGTGGACTTGGCTGGGAGTGAACGGCAGAGCAAGATGGGGATACAGGGGGAAAGGCCGAAGGAAGCTTCCAAGATCAACCTCTCCCTCTCTGCTTTGGGCAATGTCATCTCAGCCCTGGTGGATGGCAAGAGCACCCATATCCCCTACAGGGACTCCAAGCTCACCCGCCTTCTTCAGGATTCTCTTGGTGGCAACGCCAAGACGATCATGGTGGCCACGCTCGGACCAGCCTCCCATAGTTATGACGAGAGCTTGTCTACCCTCCGATTTGCCAACAGAGCCAAAAATATCAAGAACAAGCCCCGTGTCAACGAGGACCCCAAAGATACCCTGCTGCGGGAGTTCCAGGAGGAAATCACACGCCTGAAGGCCCAGCTGGAGAAACGGGGAATGCTGAGCAAGAAGAGGAGGAGGAACAGCCGGAGGAAGAAGTCTTCAGAGGGGGAGGGGACCCCTGAGACTGAAGAAATGGAGGACAATGAGGATGGGGGTCTAGAGAAAAACATGAAAAATTACTTGAAGGAGCAAAAAGAGAGGTTGGAGGAGGAGAAAGCGGCGATCCAGGATGACCACAGCCTGGTGAACGAAGACAAACAAAAGCTATTGGAAGAGAAGGAGAAGATGATCGAGGAACTGAGGAAGGAGCAAGAGGCCACTGAACTACTAGCCACAAAGTACAAGGTAAGCTTAATTTGCAAGGCTGTTTCTTGATTGTTTTTTTGATGGTGTTTGACAAGCTCTTGTACGTTCCCACAACAGCCCTGTGAGGTGGGGCATTATAATCACACTGTACAGATGGGAAATTGAGGGAACATTATGCATAGCATTTCGTAGGCATATGTTCATTCTTTAGCCAAGTAGTCTAAAGAGTGGACTGCCCACTCACTCTGACCATGGTAAGAGAGGTTCTCATTCACACTATGGACTAAGAATCTCCAGATAGGAGATTGTGCATTTGTGCCAGGGGTCATGTTCTGTCTGCTGAACCATCCTACATCTTTGTGGCAGTCACAGGCCTTCTCTAGCCTTAGCCATTGGGCCTCCTGTCTGTGTTTATGCGCTGTCATGTGTTACATGGATTCCTTTGCACAGGCTGTCAGGCACTGTTCCCTTGGCCGTAGAGTGGGAGTGGCCAAACTCTAGGCCAACAGAGCTGGTGTGTGTGTGTGTGTGTGTGTATGCATCTGGTGTTCAATGGCAGCCACATAACAAAAGCAGCAAAGAAAATGTCATCTCCATCACTGCGTGGAGGTGACCTCCCACATACGCATTGGCCAGCAGAGCTGGGAGGCTGGCCAATCCAGTTTTGCTGTCACAATGGGGTTTCCTTTTGTCTCCGCAAGTGGGTGTTGCCAAGAGAGGCTGCCTGCCAGGCCAAAGTGCCTGCAGCATCCTGGGGGCTTTCAAGTTCCAGCCGAGGACTCCCCCCCCCCTGCACCGCCCCTTTAACATTTTATGTCTGTCCTCCTTGTGCCTAGAAGAGCCGGGAAGCTGCAGAGAGCATCGTCCAACTGCATCCCCTTGAATGAGGCTAAGTGGCCTCTCAGTTTGCCCACAACTATGGGAAAACAGTGCTGTGGGTGGTCCCACAGTGGGAGCAGGGAACATGGCAAGGTTGTGCCACCACCCCACAGAGCTGGGTGTGGTTGATTACTCGAAGTATGAGCCACTGTCTTTACCCCAGCCCCTTCTGAGGACTGCCATGCAGTTTTGTGAGGAACAGCCAGTGTGTTAGCCTAATGTTGCTCACAGGCCTGGAGAAAAAGGCCTTGCCTCTTTAACAGAAGCTTAATGTGTGGGAATGGGCAGCTGGCACTTTTCATGGCATGGGGCTTTCATGGTATGGAGCAGCTGGAACCTTTCATGGCATTTACCAACATCTCTTGGTAAATAACATGCCGTTAAGCCTCTATTAAAGGGACAGGACACATTGTTTTCTCCAGGGAGTTGGCAACTGTAGTCTCCCCACAAGCCCAAGGTCATGGAAGTTCCAGGGAGAACTCTGGAGTTCTACTACCCACTACTCCAGTCCCACAGGTCCTTGCTTTTTTCCGTCGGACCCCACCTGTCTCTGATCTCCTGTGAATTCAACTCAGATGGCCACCGTCTTTTTCATGCCAATGCCAGGGAATGCCGCTCCCAGCGCACTGCATACCCTTTTCTATGTCAGTTCACCAAGGAGAGTGGGGGTTCCAGTGCACACTTAACTTTGAAACACTTTGGCTGACCTTGGGGCAGATGCTTTCTCTCAGCCTAACCTGCCTCAGGAGGTTTGTTGGGACGATAAAATGAGGACAGAAAGGAGGCATGTATGAACTCCTTGGAGGGCATGCCGGATAACAAAGTAAGTCATTAAAATGGATCACACGCCTTCCCCAAAATCCTGCTTCCCCTTCCCCAGTCTGTTTCCCTCATACATTTAGCAAAGAACCAGGCCATCATTTGAGTATGTGTATTTGAGTATTTTTGAGCATGTTCACAGGACAGATGTGAAGGGCCAGAAAATAATGGAAAATGAAGGCAAAAACATCATCATCAGGGGGTGTGTGGTTTTCCTGTTCTCCCACCTCCACCCCCTCTTGTTTTGTTCAGAGTGCTTTCCTTCATCTCTGGAAATCCCACACACATCTGGGACTGGGAGAAGGGCAGAGAATGTGAGGCCTAGGCAGGCCTCAACACTTATTGTTGAAAAGTTAATCACTGAACAGAATTCCAGCTTCAGCTTTAGACTCAGTGGGGTAATTCTAGGGCCAAGGGCCATCCTGGCTGCTCCCAAGCAGGCTGGCCCATTTCATTTTGCTGTTTCAAGGGGTTCTGTGATGTTGCAAGGGTTTGTTGGGGGTGGAACTTCTCACAAGGCACCCACCTGTCCCATTGGGCCTTACACATTAATTTGTTGGGACAGGACGGGAATGGGGCCCTATTCTAAGGCTTAAACTGAACCAGAAATCATGAGGACTCAGTAACAGAACTCAAGCGTATTTGTAATCATGAGAAATGTGAGGCGGAAATATGCATCCAAGCATGTGAAGTGCACCTTTCTCTTTTTCCTCAGAAACCACAATGCACTTTTAATTATAAGCAATGGTTTCATGCCTCATAGAGTCAGAAACCATGTAAGTCAGCACATGGAGGGAAAGTAGTTTACATTGTTTTCCCCTCCTCTATTTTGTCCTCACAACCACCACCTTGTGAGGTAGATTAGGCTGAGAAAGAGTGAGTAGCCAATTCTATGGCAGAATACCCCCTGCAGGGCCTTACGCTCTGTGGGGGCTAACCTATTGGTCATTCCCGATCCCAAGGAAGTTCACCTAGCCTCGACTAGGGCCAGGGCCTTTTCGGTCCAGGCCCCAACCTGGTGGAATGAGCTCCCGGAAGAGCTGAGGGCCCTGCGGGAACTTCCAACATTCCGCAGGGCCTGCAAGACGGAGCTCTTCCGCCAGGGTTTGGGTTGAGGCTGGGCAGCGAGGAAGATCTGCCCCCCCTCACAAAATGGCGGTTGCATGTGTCACCAGCTCCCCTCCACCTCCCTTTTAGTTGGTTGCGGAGACTGGATTAGTCTAAGATTAATCTTTTCGCCAGTCTTGTTATAATTAATTCTGCTTTAAGGTGTTACTGTGGGTTACCATGTTTTTACTGTATTGGTTTTAGGGGATAGGTTTTATGTGACCCGCCTCGAGCCTCCAGGGGGAGGCGGGATATAAATAAAATGATGATGATGATGATGATGATGATAAAGAATCAGGATTCAAACCTGGCTGTCCCAAATCTTAGTCCTACAAGTCTAACCACTACATCGCCCTGGCTTTTTCCTTTTCCCTATCTCTACACAGTCATCACATCTGGGATTGCTAACCTCCAGATGGCTCCTGGAGTTCTCCCAGAATGGTGGCTGATTTCTAGATTAGGAGATCAGTTCAGGAGCAAATGGTGAATTTGGAGGGAGGATTCTAAAGCATAAGATCCGCAGTGAGTTCCATCCCCTCCCTAAATCCTGTTCGTCCAGGCTCTACCCTGAAAATCTCCTTTCTCAGAGCTGGCAACCATAGTACTCATTATTGTATGATAGTACATTACAGTTACATTCATGTGTTTGGTCACACATACTTTCTTGGGAAAAACCCATGTTGCTACGATAGAGCAGCTCTTCTGCATGCAGAAGACCCCACTTTCAATCCCTGGAAACATCCCCAGTGAAAAAGATCCCTGTGGCAGTGGGGTTGGGAAGGCCTCGCTCTGGAGATGCTTGGAGAGATGTCCTTGAGAAATGCACCATCTCATTCGTCTTCACTAGGGGAAAATATTGAGATTCAGTGATGAGAAGATGGCTCTGATTGAGGTGATAGACATGAGAGAAGAGGAAGATCATGTACAGGAAACCTTTGGGCAGGGGTTAGTCAGAGGTGATTTGGCTATCTAGGCATCTTGGTAGGTAACAGGCGTGTTTCCGTGATTTGAGGAGGGGGGAGTATTGGGGTATTGAAAAGGAAGCAGGTCTGTGTAGAACAAGAGGATGATGTTCCATGTTCTTGTGGGATCTGTCTTCTTCCCAACCAAAATGTTACCAAAATTACTGCACAGTCTCTAGACATCTTTTGCATCACGGAGGGTCAATTTGGAATGCATTTTGTCTAATCCTAGAAGTGGTTATTCAGTAGGGAGGAAAAGATGCTCGGCCTGTGCACAGAGGCATTCCTATCTTTGCCACTGTGGCACACTTTCTGGGAGTGAACCCCATAGGGAGTTGGCTGTGCACTTTGGTAACTTCATGCTTTATCCAGGCACTATCGGGAGCAGTTCCTCAGCTCCAAGAGGGTTGATTCAGCTCCTAGCAGTCCTCAGAGTAGTGGAAGGAGGCAGAGCAGAGCTGGGGCAGCAAGGGGACAGGGGGTGGTTGCATGAATGGAGCCCTCTGTCTGGCATAGCCGCCTTCTTATTGAATAAGCATAATGCTATTAGCAAAGTATCCCACCCCGTGCAGCCTGGGCCAGTGGAGGCCTTGAGAATAAAGGGTGCTGTTGTGCTCTGGAGAGAGGCAGCTCCACAGATGGATGGCTAGGAAAGAGGGGCACACAGGGGATTCCCCCACCCACCCCACACAAGCAGTAGGTCTGTCTTTTTAAAATATGGCCTTAAGGAGTGTGGCATTAGAAGCAAATTAAATGAGCAACAGAACTTAAGTCCTGGAAGCCTTTTCTCCCACACATGTGGGTCAGGGCAGTAGACTTTCTCTTCCCCTCCACACTTCTGCCTCAGTCACACAGTTGTTAAAATCCAAGGGCAAACAACAATCCACATAATACCTTTTATTAGGACTAGTAACCATGACACAAAACAGTACACAAGCTTTCCAGTTCACCAGAACTCTTCCTAAGGTTGAAGGTTACAAAATAAAAGGTTTTAATAAGAGGTGGGGGGGGGGAAGATGTTCCAGGTGTTCACTAGCAGCAGGTCATTCCCAAAACTACCCAAAAATGGCAGCTTTCAATCCAGACGGTGATGGTCTCCCTCACCTGAGGGTAGGCACACTCTTATTGAAATCCAAGCACAAGTAATACTTGCAAGTTATGCACTAGCATTTCATCATATTTTATACGTGGAGCAAAGTTCCTGGTTAATTTTGCTGTTGGACAAATGTTCCAGTTATCCTATCATAGCCCTTACTCCAGGCCCCAAAACAGTGGTTTACTCATACCCCCTCCAAATATACAACCTCCTTCCTCAGAGCTCTAAAGGATATCACCAGATTATTTGTGTCTCCCTCACTGGCTATTTTCTTTTACTCCTTCCTGTTTTCATGCTATTGTTCTTAAAGGATGTTCCTGGTGGGGGGAAGGTTTGAGTTTCCCTTCTTGCCTCTCTTCTTAACGATTTCCTTTCTTCTTGCCACCCCCCAATCCTAGAGAGTGCTAGTTTGCCTCCCGGAGCCAAACATTACTAAATGCATAACAGGAAGGAGAAACAGAGTAAGGGGGACAAGACCTGTTTTTGTACCATCATTTAATAACTACAGAAGATGTAGCTGCCCACTTCCATTTCCCCCACTTGAGGGAAATATGTAACTCTTAAGTGATTAAGAGCAGCTACGTTTAATCTGGAGAAGCAGGTTTGATTCCCCATCCTTCCACATACAGCTTGCTGGGTAAGTCACCATGAGCCAGTGACCATTCTCTCAGAGCTCTTTCAGTTTTACCTACTGAGCCAGCTTGGTGTAGTGGTTAGGAGCAAGGACTTCTAATCTGGTGAGCCAGGTTTGATTCCCTGCTCCTTCCCCACATGCAGCCAGCTGGGAGACCTTGGGCTCGCCACGGCACTGATAAAGCTGTTGTGACTGAGCAGTAATATCAGGGCTCTCTCCTAGTAGACTCCTAGTAGAGAAAAGCAGCATATAAGGACCAACTCTTCCTCTTCTTCTTCTTCTTCTACCTCACAGGGTGTTTGTTGTTTGATGAGGAAAGGGAAGGTCATTGTGAGGTGCTTTGAGACTCCTTTGGGGAGAGAAAAGCAGCATATAAGGACCAACTCTTCCTCTTCTTCTTCTACCTCACAGGGTGTTTGTTGTTGGGTGAGGAAAAAAAAGGTCATTGTGAGGTGCTTTGAGACTCCTTTGGGGAGAGAAAAGCGGCATATAAGGACCAACTCTTCCTCTTCTTCTACCTCACAGGGTTTTTTTGTGGGGTGAGGAAAGGGAAGGCGATTGTAAGTCGCTTTGAGACTCCTTGGTGTAATATAAAATGGGGTACAGAAAACAGCTCTTCTTCTACTACTTGGGAAATTCATTTGCAGCAGCTGCCATCTGACTGAGGGGAATGATGGAAGGGTTCCTCCAACTCGGCTCATTAAAGATGTAACATTTAGTTTGGCTCTGCGTGACAGCAGGGAAAGTCTGCAGACTTCAGTACTTGATGCTAAGCAGCCTCCCCAAGGGGAAACTGCTGCTCATCTTAAACATCTAGAGGGCATCTGAAGAACTGACTCAAATAGAAGGGACAAGAGAGAGGAAATTCTAGGGAAGATTGACAAACTAAAAATTAAGTGGGTCCATTTGTCAGTAGCACTTGTATTACCAGTAGCACCAGGGCTATTTCAAAATAACCAGTGTAGCAGGCTTTTGAGAAGGGAATGGATTAGCAGCCAGGAAATCCCATGCCTAAACTCTGTTTTGTGTAAAAAACTGATTAAAAGTGGTGGTGAGAGTAGAATTATTATTAAACACAGAACAACAAGCCTTGCTGAGGAAGAATCAGCATGGCTTCTGCAAGGGGAAGTCCTGTCTCACTGGCCTTTATTATTGTCATTTTAGTTATTAAAACATTTATATCCCCACCTTCCCCCAAATATAGATAAGGAGGATAAGGGTTTGTGGTTTAGGGATAGAGCATCAGCTTGGCATGCAATCAGGAAAAAAATACTACACCAATGTTCTGGTGTAGTATAAGGCAGTTTCATATGGGGAAGAGTCAGAGTTTTTCATGCTGTGTTTGTGAGGCCTTCCTGGGAACGAATGGGTGATCAGTGTTGGAATCGGGATGACTTGGGCAAACATTTGGTTGATCCTGCTGAGCCCTTTTTATGTTCTAACAAGGAGGTGAGTGACAGCTTGAAAGGCTAGGTTGTGTCCTGACAAATAGGGCAATATAATAAGGAAGCCTGCATCCCAGTAAGTCTGTTTGTGCAGCTTAATTTTGTGGGCAGTAACATGTTTTTGAAGCTATATGCATGGAACTCCCTGCATGTTGTCTGGTTTCGCCCTGAACATGCTCTTCTACTGATCCACTGCCTTTTAATTCAGAAGGCAGTTAGACCAAGCAAGGGCTTGAGAAATGGCAATGTGTCCTCTAAGCCTTTAGAATTACCGTGTTTTGGAAAGCAAAGAAGAGGACATATTTCCCAACTGACCACTTCAAACAAGTGATCACTATGACAAATCTCATTATTTTTAAATAAGTTATTTTTCACTAAAGATAGAAGAAAAAAAAAGAAATACAAGTTAACACGTTAGTATAAGTTGTACAGTTTACACCCTAGACATATTCTGTTAGAAACCCCCTCATGTCTTAATATATTTATCTTAGATAGTTCAAAGACTCCATTGTTCTTGGAAAACTTCTTCGTTTTTTCCGTTCACTCTTAGTGTCAAATTAGCCACCTTGGCAAGATCTGCCAGTTTAGTTAGCCATTCTTCTATTGAAGGTAGCTCTTGTGTTTTCCATTTTCTGGCCAGAACTAGTCTTGCTGGACAAATCTCATTTTAAATACTCCTACGATTTAAGCTGTGGTAATTGCTACAAAGTAGGAATATTCCTGTATGTTGAACCCCAAAAGAGGACAATTTCATCAGTTTTTTAGAAAAAAAGAGACCAAAAGAGAATGGACACAAAAACAAACACAACAGGACATGTCCTCTAAAAAGAGGACATCTGGTAACCCTGTGTTCAAAGAGTGGTATATTTTGTACCTTTGCATGATAATTCGTAAGATTTTTAGTATTGGTGTCTTCAGAAGGAAAACAAACCAAAGCACCTGCTGGTGCTGGAGGGCAGACAATGAATCTGCTTTTATTACTGTGTGTGAAAGCCTTGATTTTGAGCAGCAGTCTGTCTTAACACAATTGCAAGGGAAGACTGACCTAATTTTGATAGCAAATGAACAGCAAGTCATAGGGCTAAGAGGAATAAATGCAGCACAAGGCTGGGCTTCCTCTGGGAGTGTGTGTGTGTGTGAGTTTGAGGCTTCACAGATGTGATTCTTACTGGCAGAATGGTCTGTTAGAAAAGGCAGCAGCAGTCTGCTAATAATGGGATAGTGCTGGGTTAGCAAAAACGGGCTCCTCGTTTGTCACATTTATTACTGGAGAGCTTTCAAAGTGACCTCATAAATGGGACATCCCCATTGCACAACACCCTGTGCTGTGTGTGTGCTAGGATTCTGCAGAATGAAAGTCCCTCATGGGAGTGAAGGAGATACATGAAAAGTTAAGGCAGGGTTCATCAATGTTTTGAGCCTTCAAAAATGTTTGGAATTTTCACTGGGGGTGGAAGTCATTGGGTTAAGAAAGGAGGAACTCGGTTAAGGATTGCATTCTTGGTCACCTGGTCCAAAGCCTGAAAAAAGAAAGCTGGAGGCTTTCACTTTGGCATTCAAACTGGAACAGGTGTTCTTTCTGTATCATCCATCCAACCTCTTCCCTTTCTCAACTTTTTTAACCATTCAGAAACCCCTGAAACAATCTTTGGGATTTGAGAAACCCCAGAAGTGGTGCGATCATGTGGAATATAGTTGGGAAGCAGAGCTGTGGACACGCCCACCCAGGGCCCCTCCCCTTCCCACTCCCTGCAGGCCCATCATTGGCTTCCTTGGGTGGGTGGGAGGGAGGGAGGCAAGTTGATTGCCACATATGGTCATATCACCTGTTAAGTGT
The DNA here is from genome assembly GCF_049243985.1 of Paroedura picta. Lineage (NCBI taxonomy): Eukaryota > Metazoa > Chordata > Lepidosauria > Squamata > Gekkonidae > Paroedura > Paroedura picta. Next base: position 27,433,595 of record NC_135369.1, on the reverse strand, counting down.
TTAACAAATTTTAAAAATATGAGATTAATTAACTCCGACCCATTCAGAAAACCCTTCCAGGGTGGTCAAGAAATCTCAGAGTTTCACAAAACCCTGGTTGAGAAATCCTGCCTTAACCTTTCACTTTCCAAACGTTCTCCCACTTTGCTATGATAGAGAGCCAGCTTGGTGTAGTGGTTAAGAGAGGTGGCTTCTAATGTGGGGAACCAGGTTTGATCCCCCACTCCTCCACATGCAGCCAGATCTTAGAGCTGTTCTTATAGAGCACCACTCTCAGTGCCACCTACCTCACAGGGTATCTGTAATGGGGAGGGGAAGGGAAGGCAATTGTAAGCCACTTTGAGACACCATTGGGTAGTAAAAAGCATTGTACAAAAACCCAGCTGTTCTTCTTGACCTTCCTGGCTTTGTAAGATCTTTCTTGATCTTCCCTAAACCTGACTTTGTAAGATCTTTCTGGAAAATACAGTCAAAATGCTGTTTCAATGGTGGTGGACTGGAGGGTGCATATTTTTGTAGGCCGCATCCAGATCACCACCATTTTTTCTTCCTGAATCCCCCAGAAACACCATTTCTCACCCTGCCCCAGACGGCATTTTCAGGGTTTAAAAAAAATCAGTGGGCATATCAGTGTAGCATAATATTATAATCCTCTATCTGCTGGTTCCTCTGAATCCCCATGTTTCATTTTCTGTTTTAAAAAGTCTCAGGCCTTTGTTGTTGTAGGAATGTACCTTTCTTGGGAAGGCATCCAAGAGAAAACTTAAAACAATAGAAAACAAACAGAGGACTGGAGTCAATATGTACATTGAGCAAGAAAAGTTAAGCATAGAGAGGACTTTCTCCTGACTGAGGCTTATCGTAGGCATATCTCCAGTGAGTCTCACATCAATTTCAGGGGAAATAATGGAGCAGATTTTAAAGGGGGTGATCTGCAAACATCTGAAGGATGTTTTGTTGATCTGGGGAAGTCAACACGGATTTGTCTTCAACAGGTCCTGACAGACTAACCTGGAAACTCAGCTGATGTGGTTTACCTGGATTTCAATAAGGCTTTTGACAAGGTTCCCCATGTTGTTTTAATAGGTAAACTGGAGGACTGCAGACTGGAATTTTGGATGGTTAGGTGGGTAGGGAACTGATTAGAAAACCACATCCAAAGGTTGTCAGTGGTATTTTATCAGAATGGATGGAGGTGCCACAGGGCTTGATACTTTTCAACCTTTTATCATGAGGGGGTGGAGGGACTTCTCATTAAATTTGCATGTGACACCAAATTGAGAGGAGTAGTGAAAACCCCGGAAAATAAAGATAATTTCAGTGAGATCTGAACATGCTGAAAAAGTGGACAATTGAGAACAAAATTCAATAAGGAGAAGTGCAGAGTGCATCTGGGCCACAAAAATGAGAAGCATGTATAGTGGATGGGAGAGACACTTCTGGGTAGCAGTGTGTGTGAACAAGATCTGGGGTACTTGTGGACTGTAAGTTAAATATGAGCAGACCTCACTTCAAAAAGGATATGAACAAAATTGAGAGGGTGCAAAGGGGAATGGTACTGGCTAGATATCAGGAAAAAGATTTTCACAGTCAGAATAGTTAAGCAGTGCAATCAGCTGCCCAAAGAGGTGGTAAGCTCCCACTCACTGGCAGTCTTTAAGCAGTGGCAGGACAGATACTTATCATGGATGCTTCAGGCTGATCTTGCACTGAGCAGCGTGTTGGACTAGATGACCTTTCTGGCCTCTTCCAGCTCTATGATTCTATCTGGAAACATGGGGTCTTTTGGAGGGCAGATGACTTCTGCTCAGAACTGGTTCCAGGTTTTGGTGGGCCGGGGCAGAGAATGCCCAGCCCCCCCCCCCATGCCCATTACTAGGTCCCTTTTCTTGCCCACCCACATGCCCCCACCTGCCTTTGTATCCTTCCTCTGCCCAAACTCTTCCACCACCCTCATTCCCAATTCCCCACACTGCCTACATGCCCTTTCCCTCGTGGTGCTGGGGAGTGGCAGCTAGAGATGCCACTGTCATGGCCACTAGAAAGGCTGATACTTTTAGCACCACCCACATACCCTTCAGTGCTAGGCAGCATATGCAGGTAGGGGCACAGGTGACCAAGCCCTCCCAAGCAGGCAGTGGAGATGCACACATAGGGAGTCAGCAGCAGTGGAATCAGGGAGCTGGCCCTGCCACCGCTGGTCACGTGGACCTGATTTGCATGGCTCTGGGATGAGTCTCTCATAGTCCGCCAATGTTGGTGAAGCAGAGGGGGCAGGAAGTTCCACTGCAGCCCTCTGGAGCTCCTTGTGACCTGTAGGCTTCCAACAGGCATTTGGTAAGGTGGACCAAACTACCGCTTCCAGTTGGCCTTCAAGGCCCCCCCCCCATGACTAACATTAATCAGTTGCCCACAGGGTCCAGTAAGAGTCGTATTGTTATTATCATGTTAAATTATTATTGTTATAATATTACTGCTGTTATTGTTATCTGTTACCATGTGTTAATTGCATCCTCCCTGTTTTATGCAAACCGCCCTGAGCCCTCGGGGAGGGCGGTATAAAAATATAATAAATAAATAAATAAATAAATAAATAAATAAATAAATAAATAAATAAATAAATAAATAAATAAATAAATAAATAAATAAATAAATAACAGCCCCACTCTGGGAAACAGTGTTAGCCCAAGGCAACAGCACTCCGGGATGAAGGTATTAAAATCAAGGAAGGAGAATCTTGAGGCTCGAAAACAAGGAAGGAAAACACAACACAGAAATAAGTGACTTTCCTATGGGAAAGGGTGGGAGGACCTGTTGCTGGGCAACCTACTCCGCTTAGCATCACAGGGAATTCTCCTCTCACAGCAAAGTGAGCAGAACATTCAGAAGCCGTCCTTCCACCCCCTTTCCATGGTGCTCTACCACCCGCATAGATTTCCCCCAGAAGTGTTTTCCCTCCAGAAATCTCCACTTGCTGGTTCAGAGGCCAGGTGATTTGGGTCCATCTAGGTTGCCAGCTACCTGGACACAAGAATTCCAGTCCCTTTAGCGGAGGCTTAATAGGATGTTATTTACCAGGGGGTATTATTTAGCTCCACCCCACAAAAAGCTTCATCTGCCCATACGTTAGTCCTCTTTTAAAGTGATGAAATATTTTTCTCCAGGCCTGTTGGCAAAGCTGGTTCCCCCCCTTTCCCTCCCTCCTCACCATTCCAAAACCTTTCTGACCACTTTTCTGGTTTTCCGTGCACTATTAGGGGGATTTTTGAAAAATCATTTTCTGTGATCACTCTGTTCTAGAATTATTTATTGCCTGTTATGATATATTTTATGCAAAGCATCCTGATGCCATTTGGTCTTAGGATCTATCTACGTTTAGAAATGCCAGTTCCCAGAAGCCCTAGCATATTTTACCAGTTATGTAGCTCTGGGCAAAGATCCTGAACTCTGTAATGTGGGGTAATTATTATCAGCATCATAATGTTGTTGTTATTATTCCATTACATTATGATGTGATCAAAGAGCAGAACACAGAAGACAGTTATATGGGCCACAGCAGACTTGGGGAGGGGGCCTGGCTCAGTGGTAGAGCATCTGCTTGGCATCCAGAAAGGCTCAGCTCTAATTCCTGGCATCTCCAGCTAAAAGGATCAGGTGATGTGAAAGATCTTACATCTTGGAGAGCTGCTGGCACTCAGAGTAGACAATACTCATTTTGAAGGAACAAAGGTGTGATTCCATAGCAGGCAAGATTGCATGACCATCTGTATGTGACCCTGTATTAGCATGGAATGGATTTAGCCCCACTGCAGGGAAGAATAAAGTTCCATTTTATAGGCCCCATCTGTGATTAGAGCCCCTACATCTTTGACACATGGCCGCTGAGACCCCATTGACAGAGATGCCCCAGAAGGTGGTAATGGGTCACTGGATCCAACGGCCCTCATGGGGACTTTGCAGCATAAAAATCTTTCCATTTGTAGGTAGATTAGTAGTGGGGGGAAAACACTTATTTTCACTGTATCTTTGGGGCTCAGGACAAAAACAAAAATGAGTCTCCTTCACTCTGGAGAATTATGTTCGAGAAAAAAATCAGAGTTTGGAGGGATACCAAGGGTCTTCTGGGGGGTGTGCTCACCAACAAACTTTGTCCAGAGACTTTTGAACTGCATATATACGTGTGTGTGTTTTTTTAATTGGAAGGAGGTATAACTGAAAACAGCCATGTTTCCACAAATGTACTTAGGTGCCTAGCTGCATATGTTCACAAGGAGAAAGCCTTTGGAAAATGAGTGGGGATGACCAGCCATGGCGCTCATACCGGTAGCACAAAATGCTTGTCCCTGTTTAATGAATTCGCACAAAGTGGAGTTCAGATGGGGACAGTGCCTGGGGTGTGGGGCTAGTGATATGCATTGCTTGCACAAAGCCCTGTGGCAAATCCTGCAAAAGAAAAAAAAACACCCAAAACTGCTGGGGCAAGCATACTGTCCCTAATCTGTAAACACCGAAGGCCATCCCTGGCAGAAGTCCCAGCTTGTGCTTTTTAGAATGAGCATCAAGCCTGGGTCAGGGCTATGGATGTCCTTCCCTAGTACTGCAACAAATATTAACCCAGTGTCAGAGTTGTATAGGATAAGCAAGCAGGGGTAGCTCAGATCTTAGAATACGGTTTAAATGCCTGTGATGCAGCAATCACAGTCCTTGACAACTGGTGTAGGTTTCAGAAAGAGGGGATTAAAAAATAGGAATTAAATTTATTTAAAATAGTAAGTCTGGCTCTGGTCAGTGTCTGGCTTGCAGAGCTCTTGGTGAGCAAAGTCAGAAATCAGACGGTGATGAAGAAGAAGAAGAAGAAGAAGAAGAGTTGGTTCTCATATGCCGCTTTTCGCTACCTGAAGGAGGCTCAAAGCGGCTTACAGTCGCCTTCTCATTCCTCTCCCCACAACAGACACCCTGTGAGGTGGGTGAGGCTGAGAGAGCCCTGATATCATTGCTCGGTCAGAACAGTTTTATCAGTGCCGTGGTGAGCCCAAGGTCACCCAGCTGGTTGCATGTGGGGGAGTGCAGAATCGAACCCGGCATGCCAGATTGGAAGTCCGCACTTCTAACCACTACACCAAACTGGCTCTCCAGGCTGAATCAGTTCAAAGATGAGTGTAGCAGCAGTTGGGTGGTACTTGGAAATGGGATAAGGAGGAGAGTTGGGGAAAATGGGGTGAGAAGGCCAGAAATTGCAGGCCGCAAAACAGGCTGAGTACCTGAAGACATAGACAAGGAGACTGACTGTGTTGCCCAGACAAGACTCCTGATAGCTAGACCTGGCCTGGCCAATCTGAAGAACTGATGAAAAAATCTCTGCTGCCTGGCATACCTAAGCTAGATTTCATCTTGACCCTTCAGCCCCTGCTTCTTCATCATTGCTGAAGTCCCTACTTTGATCCTTGGCAATGAATTGACTGGTCCAGTTAATTTTGACAGGTTGAGCTGATCTCCCAAAGCTCTGTCAGAGAAGGCTACGAACTCCAGCTCGAGAAATTCAAGGGGATTTGGGGGCAGGTGCCACAGAGTCTGTCCACCTTCCAAGCTGCCATTTTCTCCAGAGGAACTCATTTCTGGGGTCGGAGTGAGGTTGTAATTTTAAGGGGAACTCTGGGCCCTGAAGAGCCTCTTGTGGCGCAGAGTGGTAAGGCAGCCGCCTGAAAGCTTTGCCCATGAGATTGGGAGTTCAATCCCAGCAGCCGGCTCAAGGTTGACTCAGCCTTCCATCCTTCCGAGGTCGGTAAAATGAGTACCCAGCTTGCTGGGGGGTAAACGGTAATGACTGGGGAAGGCACTGGCAAACCACCCCGTATTGAGTCTGCCATGAAAACGCTAGAGGGCGTCACCCCAAGGGTCAGACATGACTCGGTGCTTGCACAGGGGATACCTTTACCTTTACCTTTACCTTTACCTGGGCCCTGACTTGATGCTGGTGATCCTACTCAGCTTGCCACATCTTGGTTAAAGCCCCTTTTCTGTCTTTGAAATCTATAGCACACCAGAAGCCTATCCCACTCTCCTGACTCCACCATGACAGCAGGGTTTGCCACGCCCACCACAGTAGCCGTGGTTTCCCTCTACTTTCTGTTTCCTAAATTCCTTCCTTCTGCCCACCCAACATATGATGTTTTCCACACTCTTTTCTCTGAATGCCCACTGGTTTGTTTGTGAATTTCTTCACACATTCTGGTGGGATCCCCTACTCTTACACCACCACCGCCATCATTGGGATCGTGGCCTCTAAGAGGGACCCACATTTTCACCCAGTCATCAGGTTTGTCCAGCATAGCTGCCTGGCACAAACTGGGATTGTTGGTGGGAGAGACACATGGAGGTAAATTCCAGACAGGCTGTTCAGGCCTAGGGGCCTCAACCACACCATTTTGGTGTAGTGGTTAGGAGTGCGGACTTCTAATCTGGCAAGCCGGGTTCGATTCTGCACTTCCCCACATGCAACCAGCTGGGTGACCTTGGGCTCCCCACGGCACTGATAGAGCTGTTCTAACCATGCAGGAATATCAGGGCTTTCTCAGCCTCACCTCCTTCACAGGGTGTCTGTTGTGGGGAGAGGAAAGGGATGGCAACTGTGAGCCGCTTTGAGCCTCCTTTGGGTAGAGAAAAGCAGCATGTAAAGAACCAACTCTTCTTCATACCTCATGCGGCCAATGTCCCTTCTCTCATGGCAGCTTTAAATGGCTTTACCTTCTTGAAGTTCATGACTCACCCTGAGCACTGAACTAGGCTTAGATATCTGTCGCACCCATGCCTCCAACCTTCTTCCAGGGCCCTTTCTTACCCTCAGCTTTGTGGGTTAAGCCCCCCCCCCCCCAAACTCCATTGCCTTAGTTGCCTGCCCACAGATCTACGGGGATTATGCTAGTGAAATGAGAGTTCAAGGAGCCTAAGCTGCAAAGAAATGTCATGAGCTGTTTGGTTTCTTGTCCTGGCAGCATAGCCATTGATTCATTTAAATCCGTGTGTGTGTGTGTTCATTTATGGCTGAATGCAGAGTGCCCCTTTAAAGAACGAAAGTAATTTTCCATAAGGTTATCAGCATGAAATGCATAAGGAATTGGCATAGTAGACTGTGGGCATACAGCTGTGGAGTGCTCCAATGGGCATCATGAGAGACCCATGAGTCGGGTAATATCTGGGAAATTGAATTTGTGCAGCGTATGGTGAAGAAATACTGACGTGGATGTGAGTGCGTGTGTTCCTGCTTCCTTTCAACAAAGGCATCCTAGCAATTGCCCTAACTATATGACAAGTGCATTCATGGAAGAAAGGTCAAATGAGTATACAGTTCCCTGATTTGGTGCAGGAGAAACAAACAGTTATGGGGAGGGGGGGGGCAATCTGGTGTGATGATGAGGAAGGATGGGATTAACTCTTCCCCTTCTCTGACCCATTTCTCCAATTGGAAAATGGTGTATTATAATTGACTCTTCCTCGGTCTTAAAACAGCTGGTGGGGGTAGAGTTGCCTGCCTCTAGGTGGAGGCTGGAGATTCCCTGGAATTACAATTGAGCTCTAGACCAGTGGTCCCCAACCCCCGGTCTGGGGACCAGTACCGGGCCGTGGATCAGTCGGTACCGGGTCGCGGCTCCTCGTCCTCCTTCCCGGCTGCTGCCTCGGATGCTGCCCTGACACTGCCACCGGCTCACCTTTGGTGCTCTCCAGAGGCTGCCATGGCTGGGGCTCCCCCTTGGTATGGCACTGTGCAGCTGCTGCTGGCAGCACCCCCCAGCAGGCAACAGGAAGTCAGGGGTGCTGGCGGGAAAGCAAGCGGAGCAGGGGCTCAGGCGGCGGCAACATCCCTCAGCAAAAGACTACCCCCCCCCCGGGCCTCAGTAAAATTGTCAAGCGTTGACCGGTCCTCGGTGATAAAAAGGTTGGGTACCACTGCTCTAAACGACCAAGATCAGTTCCCCTGGAGAAAATGGTTGCTTTGAAGGGTGGATTGTATTCCCTGTGATGCCTTCTTGTCTCAACCCTTCCCCTTAAGCTTCAGCCCCCAAATCGCAGGGACTTCCCAACCTGGAGTTGGAAACCTGAGGTGGGGAGCATTTCCAAGTGGAGAGTGTTGGACAAGCTAGCCCATCCCCTCCCCAGATCAGTTTCTCCCTTCTTCCTGCTGTTTCTGGGGGCTCCATTATGTGCCGGGAATTCCAGTTGGGGAACTTTAGCATCACAGGGTGGTTTGGTTCTCTCTTGTGCAGACTCCTTCCCTGTTGATTTTGGAAAACAATTGACTGGGGGAAAATATCTTAAAGATCAGTCTGTTTTTAGGTGCTCTTTCCTTCACAGTTCTATGATTCATTGTTTTTGTACGTGCCCTTTCCCCTTGCATGCAAACGGGTGGCTAGACGAAACGAGCATTCCAAGTTCAGCCTTTGGGAAAAGCAGCCTCTATGCCAGGCTGTCCTGGAGCCCTTTCTGTGGTGGACCTCTCTAGTTATGTGTTCTAAAACCCCGGCCAGGAAAATGCTTTGGGCCAGGAATCAGGGTTTTTGCTAAGTCTTTGCTAAGTGGGAACAAGGGAAGGTCCTATGGAGCCCTGACTGCTCACAGGCTTTACCTCCTAACAATGGGGGGGGGGGAGAAGAAATAACAGGCTCCTGCCACTTCTTCTTGCCTGTCCAGAGCTCAGCCTGTCCAAGCACAGAGACAGTCGCTCATGCTTGCTGCATTTGGTGCTCAGACAGCTGCCTTCCAACAGTGGCTCCTGCCTGACTCACACAGGATGAGGCCTGCCTCTTGCTTGGCCCTGCCAGGGGTGTCCTGCAGAGTGCCCAGCCCAGACCTTTGCCCAGCTGAAATTCAAGACATCATTGCCAGCAGAATCATTATGACCGTATCTGCTGGCAATGATGCCTTGAATTTCAGCTGAAATTGCCCGTGGGGTGGTATGCTTTTCCACTTAACAAGCCTAATACTTGACTGCTGTATTGTTGCAGCCTCGTCAAGCCAAAGGTCACTTTTGGGGATTCTGAGGATGGGTGGTAGGCACTACCGCAAAGTAGCTGCCATGGGAGGGTAGGGCTGAGGGTTGAGGACATGTAAATTGGTGATAGTACTTCTGGTGAAAATCTGGAAGTGGCCATTTCACTGAAGTCACATTCTAGGACTTCCCCCCAACTTTATAGTTTTACCATACAGTTTCAGTACACTCCTGGTATGTGACCTCATTTGAGATGATCTCCCTTCCGGGTTCATGTGAGAAGTGACTTCAGAATAATGGCAACCCCCCCCCCCATTTCCCCCCTGCTGCCCTATCAAACAGCGGCATGGAACAGGGGCGGGTGGAAGGTTTTCCATTGGAACAGGAGATTTGGCAGGCCTGTGCTGGGGCCAATCACAGACTGTTCCATGGTGGCAAGCGAAGCATTCTCCTAACATGGAGGTGAGCATTTTTGTATGGATGCTGCCTGCGGAAAGAAAAGCGACACTTTCTTCTAAAGCCAGGATTGGGACTTGGCTTTGGGGACGAGATGCTTTGTGGATGAAACAAGAGGGTGTCATTTGATAAAGCAAGTGGGAGGGTGTCTGGTGCCCACGGATGCCACGTTGCAGGGAAATCGCTGGTCTAAATAACAGCAGTGCAGATCATCCGGGAGAAGCTCTCCAAAACTGATCTTGTGGATGGATGGCTGCAATTTATCAAAAGGACTATCAAAAGGAAAGCCCTTCTCCACACAGCCTACGGAATTCGTCATGACAGGATGTTGTGATAGCCACTGGTATAAAGTGATTTTGAAAAAGAACCAGATGAATATATGGAGGAGGATCAGCCTGTCGGGGGTGACATGCCATGAAAGGCAAACATGCAGCTGCCGGAGTCAGAGACAGGATATGCCTCGGACTTCAGGATGCTGGAGAGAAGCCGGGCATGGCTGTCTTCCAACACTGCTTTGTTTGCAAACTTCCCAAGGGCATCAGGCTGATTTAATGACAGATTGCTGAGCTGGAATGGAGTATCTCAGTGTTCTTGTGATAAGGATGCTTTCAGCATATTCCGGGGGGGGGGGGGAGAGGGAGAGGGAGAGCGAGAGGACCAATATAAAGAACAAAAGATCACAGTTTATTGGCCCGAAAGCCTTTTTCAGTAATGGAAGACATCGTCACATCCCCAAAGGGAGACACTCCATCATCTCGGCATAGTTATCCACATGTTCACAGGGTGTGTTGCCTTTCATCAAAGGTGTATGAAATGCATTGTTTACACCCTCTGCCACACAAGCCTATCCCTGCATACTTGGAAATACATCTCCTGTGTTCAGCGATGCTCACTGCCACGTAAGCAGGCATAGGATTACAAGTCCAAACCTATGAAAGCAATATTGATCTATAAGCAACATTCAGATTGCTGCCAAAGTGTGTTTTAAAAAGATCAATTTCTCCACATTGTGCATATTTTTATAAACCTCTGTTCCAGCCTTTCTCAAATTTTTTACCACTGAGAAACCCCTGAAATATTCTCCAGGCTTCGAGGAACCCCAGAAGTGGTGCAATTGTGCAGAATATGGTTGGGAAGCAGAGCTGTGTACCCACCCACCCATGGCCCCTCCCTTTCCCACCCCCTCAAGGCCATTGTTGGCCATTGGTGGGGGGTGTCAACATGACCATATGAGGTCATTTCACCTGATAAATATGTAACAAATTTTAAAGTTCTGTAAACAATTAATTAGCTCCCAGCCACTTGGGAAACCCTTCCAGGGCTGTCAAGAAACCCCAGGGTTCCACGAACCCCTAGGTGAGAAAGACCTGTTCTATTCACTGCTGTCCGTTCGTCGTGATTAAAACCAGATTTTTCAGAGCTAAATTTGGATCCAGTATAATCTTAAAGACTGATAAGATTTCCAGGGCATAAGCTTTCAAAACTCCCTTTGTCGGATTTTTCCAGGGACTCCTTTTTGGCTTGCAAAAGTCTTTTCTCAGTTACGCCTTAGCTACATTTACAAGCTATAAAAGATACTGCCTTAGAGATTAAAAGGTGTCCTCGGATAATTCAGAAGTACATAATGGTAATTCCTTAGTCTCTTAATTGTCTTATTGTCCAGTTAGTGGGAGGGGAGAGTGGATATTTCTCTTCTAGTGCATGCTGATGGCTGACTAAAATAGCTGTGTGTATTGATTCTTGTGGATGAATTCGTATATAGACACCAGGATGGGGCCAGTGTACTGGACAAGAAGTGGCCCATACCTTTCATGCTTTATTACTCTGTGCAGAGGAGGAATGTGTGGAGGAAGGGAGACCAGGGGGATCTAAGAGGTGCTCAGTGACCCCTTAAGAGAAGGAGTGGTCTTGGCTGTTGCCATAGCACTACTAAACAAGCAGCTGCCCCTGGACTCAAAGGTTGTGTTAACTATTAGCGGGTTACAGAGCCCCCCTTGTCCATCAAGATGCATGAGTGGGTGTGGAGGATGAAGAAGAGTTGTTTATGGCATTCTGCTTTACTTTACCTGAAGGAGTTTCAAAACTGTTTCCCTTCCTCTCCCCACAACAAAATTTGGGTCCAGTGGCACCTTTAAGACCAACAAAGATTTATTCAAGGTGTGAGCTTTCATGTGCATGAATAAATCTCTGTTGGTCTTAAAGGTGCCACTGGACCCAAATTTTGTTCTGCTACTTCAGACCAACATGGCTGCCCACCTGAATCTCCCCACAACAGACACCCTGTGAGGCAGGTGGGGCTGAGAGAGCTCTGAGGGAACTGGGACTGGCCCAAGGTCACTCAGCAGGCTTCAGGTGGAAAAGTGGGGAATCAGATATGGTTCTGCTGCTCTTACCTCTGATAACAATGCTGCTGGTGCTTTAGATGCATTTCAGGGTGGTTTTTGTCTCAGCAGCACTGGAACTGCTTTTGCCATTCTGAAGTAGTAAAAATTCTGCATGGGAGAGGTTACAGATTCAAATACAGTCCAAGCAATGTACAGGTACTATAGACTGATGGGTCTTCTAATCAGGGAGATGATATTCAACCTGTTCTTGATGTGTTTGTATTTACCTTAAGAACATAAGAAGCACCTGGTTAGATCAGACCAAGGTCGTCCAGCATCCTGTCTCACCCAGGGGCCAAGCACTTCCTCTGGAGGGCCAGCAACAAGGCTGAGGTTTTCCCCTGATGTTGCCTCCTGGCTCTGGAATTCAGAGATGGACTGCCTCTGAATGTGGAGGTTCCCTTCCATCACCATGGCTAGTAGCCACTCAAAGACTTATCCTCTATTAATCTATCTAATCCTCTTTTTAAAGTTTATTCCTGTGACCATCACTACATCCTCTGGCAGTGGCAGCGAATTCCACATTTTGTGTAAATAAGTATTTCTTTTTGTCCATTCTGAACCTACTGCCCATCAGCTTCTTTGGTGTCCATTGAGTTCTAGTATTTTGGGAATGGGAGAAAAAATCTTTCTCAAGTCTCTCCAACCCCATGCATAATTTTATAAACCTGTATTTTGTCACTCCTTAGTGGTCTCTTTCCTAAACTGACTCTTCAGGCCTTTCCTCATAGGGAAGGTGCTCCAACCCCCTAATCATCTTGGTTGTCCTCCTCTGAACTTTCCCAGCCTTGCGACATCCTATTTGAGATGGGGCAACTAAAAATGTATACAGCATTCCCAATGAGGCAGCACCATAGATCTATGCAGGAGTATTATCATATTAGACCTTTTATGTTCAGTCTCTTTCTAATAGTCCCTAGCATTGAGTTTGCCTTTTTCACTGCTGGGTTGACACTTTAATTGAGCTATCCGCTATAATTCCAAGACCTTTTGGCCTCTCAGTCTCAGCAAATTCATTACCAACCTTAACTTCATTTGCCATAACATTGCCCGTACGCTCAATTTAACCAATAAACAGGGAAAGGAGAAAAATGGGAAGTTGGAACATTGGAACCAGCTCTCCTCTTTTTTGAGATAAGGTAGCTTAGGCTTCCCAACTTTCTCTTAGCATGCAGTTTGCAGTCCATAGCAAACCATGCAGGCGGACCAAGCATCAGCCCAGTATTTTCCATCTCATGTCTTAGCTTGTATGAGGAATGAGCAGTTGGGTTGTGTGTGTTGTTTGTATATTTCACATCGCAAGCCACTTTGAGCCTGCTGCAGGGGAAGCCCATTTAAATAAATAAATATTGATGTATCTTGCAGTTTTTCACCCAGCTTTGTAAGCCCTCTCAGGGTGGCAAAATCATTTGAAAGGTGCCAGGTGATTTAAATAAATAAAACAAACAAACACAAGGAGCGTTACTGTCTGGCACATAGACGATTGGCACTTGCGTGGAGCTGTGTATGGTGTGTGTCCCACAGAGAGTGTGATGGTATCCAAGATGTGCATGCATAATTTGCAGAGGTGTATTTATGGCCGGAGCGTGTGTATCTGTTTCCAATTTTGCTCTTTAATCCATTTAGTGGCTGTCGGATGAAAGGGCCTCCCTAGAGCCATATGTCGCAAAAGCTGAATGCGGGGTCGGGAAAAGAATCAAGCATTGAGGCTTTAAAGTCACCCTTTCCTCCCCCCAACATCACCCAGCAGCATTCGCCCTCCACCCACTAAGAAAGCCTGAAGCTAGAAAGGGAAGGCAGAGAGAGAGGTTACAATGTGCAGTGCGTGTGTGCGCACTCCCATGCACATAGTTACTGCCGTGCTAAGTGAAGCCCATCGGCTTCTTGCGGTGACCTATATAATATAATGTATGCAAGATATGTGGAGCAGTGGGCCCCCTACACCGAGCCATTAGGCAGGCAAAGATGGACAGAATGTCTCGGTGCTGGGGAGGAAGCCACAGTCCGTTCCTGCCTCCCCCTCTCCCTGCCACACAGAAATGAACGGTGGCTCACGGCCATCAGTCAGACCTTCCTGCCTGCTCCGTTGTCTTGCTTTCCACAGCCCTGCACACACAGGCCTTGTCACCTGTCATCTGCACCTGCTGAGCAGCCACGAAGCTGCCTGCCTTAGGAAATGGGATTTCACCATTTAGCCTGCACATACTGAATTTTGAAATGTGGAAGTGTATTTTGGGCTGCAAAAAATCGCACCTGTTAACCAAAATGGACGCATCTATGACACCAAACTGTGAAATGCCCACTTTCCAGGGGGTCCAGAAATGTTCTATTTGGCTGTGCTCGAAAAATTATTCGGTAAGGCAGGCAGTTTCCCCTGCTAGGAATCCCTTGCTTTTTCCATTCATAAAACAAGAAAGCATAATTGAGTGGATCCTACCAGCTTTTCTGCCAATGAAATAGGAGGAAGGGTCTTCTTTGAACACACACAATAAAGGTTATGGTGCAGATTATGGGTTTCGCATGGACAAGAGCCATGGGCTGCAGTAAAGAACAATAAAATTATTGTATGTCGTCTTCTTTATGTATTTAGAATGTTTTTGTGCTGCCTCTACAGAGTCCTGCTCAAGGTGCTTTACAATTAAAAACTGCAGTATAACACACGAGCCCAGCCCTTTTCAAACTTTTGACCATCGGGGAGCCCCTAAAATAATGTTTCATGCTTTGAGGAGACGCAGAAGTGATGTCAGCTGGCCACACCTCCCTGCTTTGCCCCCCAGAAGTTAGATGTCACCAGAAGTGACATCACCACCCATGTTAACAGGCAGGCTCAAAGAGGACTTGGGGAGGGAGGAGAGACAGGGGGTGGTTTAAGGTAGGAATAAGTGCACATGCTCTGCTCCCTTCCAGGCACAAAACCCAAAAGAGAACTCACTCTCAGGAGGGGAGGCGATAGGGAGCAATGGAAGCAGCTGGCTCCCTAATTTGTGGCTGTGTTCAGTAAGGTGCGCGGAAGGCCACAGATCTCTTCTGGAGCACCCACAGACTCCCAGAGGTCTCTGGACCACTGGTTGGAATCCCTGCACTTGCCGTTAAGCTGGGTAAGTAGAAAAGCTGGTTGGATCCACTCTCAATGTCTCCTCCCAAATATTGAAAGGAATGGAATAAGGAAGTTAAAATGACCCAGGAAAAAGCCTAGCTAGCATAGTGGCCATTTAATCCACACCCAAGATGAGCAGGCTCTGTAATGCTGCCAACTCAGCTCAAGTGGATCTTGGTTTATCCTCCAGGGCAGTGGCACAACAGGATCTTTCCTTGAAATTTAAAGGGCCAGCCTGCCAATGGCGGACCCCAAGTGGAAAACAGGGCTAGCCTTAAATACTTTCACACTGCAGTGAAGCAAAACCATTATAATTGACACTCACTCTGCACCCGCCGTCCTGCACAGAGGTCTAAATAACTCTTTTCACGGAGCAGGCAATGAAGATTCCCCTGGAATTTGCCTGTTGGTAAAGCTGGTCTCTCCTTCCGGTTTTCCTAGTCCAGCCTTGATCTGCCCTTGCCTTGCCGGATGACTACCAGATAGCTTCAGCACTCCCAACAAGGGCCATTACTCCAAATTAGGCAGTTTTCATAACCGTTTATTCTGCTGAGGAACTGCTCTTGCAGGAGTAGGATTTAAACAGGTATAATCCTATAGATTACTTCCAAGTACTTGGTTTAAGTGGATTGTGCAGCTGGACAACAGGAGGTTTCTCTGAATGAATAACCAGAGGAATAGATGAATCCCACCCACCCACCGCCGGCATCCTTCTGTTTGAAATCTCTCAATATGCCTCCATCATGTTCTTTGATCAAAGGGAAATGTGTTCCTTGTCTCCAAACACCAGAATTTAGGAACACCCAGAGAAACTGATGAGGTAGGTTTCAAAGAGGTGACCAAAGAAGGCAATTTCGCGCAATGCAAAGTTAGTGAATGGAATGTGTTCCCTTCTGGTGATGATCATGGAATCATAGAGTTGGAAGGGACCTCATGGGTCATGATCATTTCTGTTAAATTCATGGAAAGGAGGAGAAGCTGTGGCCTGGTGCAACATCTGCTTTACATGCAGAGTGTCCCAAGTTCCAGATCCTGCACTTCCAGTTAAAAGAATCAGATAGTGGTGGTGGAAAATGCTGCTAGGTCACCTCTGTAGGGTTTCCAAGGCTGGAATCTAACTGAAGTGGTTTGCCACTGTCTGCCTCTGCGTTGCAGCAGTATTGATGGTCACCCATTGGAGTACTAACTAGGTATGGCCCAGCTTCAGAGATCTGATCTTGCCTGGGCCATCCAGGTGGCATAAAAGACCTCTCCCTGAGACCCTGGAGAACTACTGCTGGTACACAGCGGTTTCGTGTCTATGTGAGTGGCCTAGTAGGTACAGTAGATAAATAAACGTAAATCCAGGTTCAGCAGCACTTATCCCTGAACAACAATTTATTATTTGTTGTATTTATTTTATTCAAGCATGCCCAACACATCTTACATCATTCTCTTCTCCTCTCCTCTGTTTTATCCACACAACAACCCTGTGAGGTAGGTTAGGCTGAGAGTGTGTGACTGAGCCCAAGGCTTCCTTGACACGAGTGGGGATTAGAACCTGGGTGCCCAAAGTATTCGTCCAACATTCTTCATCATGACACCAAGCCACAAGCACATGCAAGAATGGGGTTTTTTTTTCTGCATGCTTTGTTTGGAGACTTTCTGGCTGCTCATTGCCAGATAAAGCTGGGATGTTCTTATAACCTGTCCCTGCAGCCTAGAGATGACTGTCATGTTGTGTAGTCAGTACTGGGTTGGGAAATACCTGGAGCCTGGGGAAAGTGGGGTATGAGGAAGAGAAGAGTCCACCCTCCAAAGCAGCCATTTTCCCCGGGGGAACTGATCTTGGTTGCCTAGAGAGTAACTGTAATAGTGTGGGATCTCTAGGTGCCACCTGGAGGTTGGCAACTGTACTGCCTTGAGACAACAGGCCACTTCAGGATACTTGGCTTTTATTCCGGATTAAAGAGATTTGCCTTCTTGTTCTCTACCATCCATAGTGTAGCCAGCTTTGAGTTGAGGAATACCTGGAGATTCAGGAGGTAGAACATGGGGGAAGTCGGGTTTGGGGAGGGAAGAGACCTCAACAGGAAATCATGCCGTAGAATCCTTCCTCCAAAGCAGCTATTTCCTCTAGGGCGGGGGTGGCCAAACTGTGACTCTCCAGATGTCCATGGACTACAATTCCCATGGACTACAATTGTAGGTCTTGGATATCTGGAGAGCTGCAGCTTGGCCACCCCTGCTCTAGGAGAGCTAATCTTGGTTATCTGGAGTTCAGTTATAATAGTGGGAGATTTCCAAGTACAAACTGAAGGGTGGCAACCTCAGCCATCCTTGAGGTCTACCCTACATTCTTCCCCATTCTATGGTGGACAGAATCGGACAGAAGTAGCCACTCCTTTAAAAAGGCTCTTTCACTTTCCGAGCACGTTAGAAAAGATGCTCTGTTCGTTGTTACTTGAAAGGGCCTTTTATGTACAGATGTTGTATTCCACAAACCTAATGGCAGCTCATGTAAATAATACATACATGGTTGGCCTTTTGTGGAGAGGGGTGGCAAGAAGTAAAAGGTCAGGCTGCTTTCAAAATTTCAAAATGCTCTCCCTAGAGTGAAGAGGGCCTGACTACATATTCAGTCTTCCTCATGGCCTGTCCTGATATGCCCTGGTCCTGATGGTCAGAAATGGGCTGAGTGTTTCATGTTCAGAACTCAGTTTTCTGGTGTGGGGGAGCCTGATTCAGACTGGGACTATAGCAAGAAGGGAGACAGGGCTTAAGCCCCCAGCATGTTTTTCTGGATCTCACACGGAGGGCCCCCAGCAGTTGGAGTGGGCAGTATGGACTAATGGTCTGAGATACACTTCACACATGCAGGCCAGAGAAAGGCGGCAGAAGGAGGGACTGTACCACTTCAAACAGCAGGAGGAGAGTTCTCATTTTGAACATTTTTCACATGAAGAATTTCAATTAAAAAGAAAATGACCACAGCAGGGAGGAAAAGGTCTCATCTGCTTTCATTGCTGTGTGCTGGTTTTCTGTCTGCATGGAAATGTTGTCATAGGGGAATGTTTCAAAATATGAGCTCACCTGTCTTCTGAAGTGGTACGCTACCTTCTCCCACTTTATTACCACCCTCTTTCTCTTGCATTTATGAACTAGTCCTAAAGGCACCTATTATTGGCAGCTGGGGAAAGAAAAGCTGCTCATGGTGGTTCCCCTGCGGAATCAACCCAGCTGCCTCTTGCCTTCAAAATGCTTTTCTGCTTACTCTGCACTTCTCATGCCCTTCCTTTCTCAAAAGCTGTCTGCCTTTTTTTCTTTAAGTGCTGCTTGCAAAATTATCTAATTTAGAATCTGTTTGGCATCTGGAAACACCCCCCCCCACACACACACACACAGTTTTTGTTTAAAGTTGAAAAACTGCTCCCTGGGGGTGCTGAATAAAGTCCTCAGCCGGTCAGCACAGAGTATTATCAGCTAGGGTTGCCATGCTCCAGGTGATGCAAATGAAGAAATATCAAGCTGGTGATGGCGATAGAATAATAAAGTTTATTCTAAAAATATATAAGTACCTAGGTGTAAGAACAAGGTACAATCTGGTTTTAGTTTTTGATGTGGAACACATCTTCTAGTGCGCTCGGTGAAATGGAAGTTGAGCGTGCTAGAAGACCGTTGGAGGAGGCTGCAATGGAGGCAGCCAGCGGAGTTGGTGATGGCCAAGGAGGCTGGCCCAGACACAAGGAACCTACTACGGAGTCTTGGCTAGCGGCAAAAGCAGCCTGGCCCAACCTGGCCACATCAACGCCGCCGCAAGTCCCAGGGAGCGGTAGAGGCAACGAGTCCAGGCCATGCCCTGACAACGCTGCCTGGTGAGTCCTGGCCAGTGGTGGAGGCAGTGTGGCCCAACCCATCCCCGTGAATGCTGCCCGCGGGTCCCAGGGAGCAGAGGAGGCATCATGGGATCCCCACAGATAAGGAGGAGAAAGGCAGAGGGGGGAAGCTGCATGTGTCTGTGTGTGTGTGTGTGTAGGCATGTCAGATAGAGGGAGAGGGGGGAGGGACCCAGGAAAGGTAAGGGGTGAGAGGGCAGGGGGGAAAGGACCAGGAATGATTTGGGGGAAGCAAGATGTAAGGGAGTGGATCCAGGAAGGAGTGGGCAGGAAGGAATCTCCTTATCCATGTGTGTGTAGACTCATGTCTGCTCAGCACTCTCCGCCAGCCCCCTCCCCCCCTTAGGTGGATGTGGATAAAGGCGAGAATCCTTGTTGGGAGATTTATTGTTCTTCAATGACACTGTTTCGATGTTGTTATATCCTTCTAATTATTTCTCACCAACAGATTCTCATATAAGAATACCCTGAGAAAAGGAACCTGACTGTAAATGACAATCTTGTATTTTTCAATTCTCTCTCTATTCCTTTCTAAACCGGGTCTACAAATATCCATTACCATCATGGCATATTATTTCAAATATTTTTCTCAGTGACCTGGTTTATAATTTGAAGGATATAACAACATTGAAACAGTGTCATTGAAGAAGAAAAATTCTACGAGATTGTAGCTAGGAGCTCGTTCTGGCACTTAGGTACTTATATTTTAACAATAAACATTATTGTGTCGCCATCACCAGCTTGGTATTTCTTCATTTGCAGTTTACAGCTGACGGGTCTTCATATGCTCCAGGTGATGGCTGGAGATCTGCCACTGATACAGCGGATCTCCAGGCAACAGAGATTAGTTTACCTGGAGAAAATGGCTGCTGGGAAAGTGGACTCTATGGCAGTGGTCCCCAGCCTTTTTATCACCGAGGACCGGTCAACGCTTGACAATTTTACTGAGGCCCTGGGGGGGGGGTAGTCTTTTGCCGTGGGATGTCGCTGTCGCCGCCTAAGCCACTGCTCCACTTGCCTTCCCTCCGGTGCCCCTGACTTCTTGCCACCAGCTGGGGGTGCTACCAGCAGCAGCTGCAGCTGCCGAGGGGGAGCCCTAGATAGCTGGAGAGCACCAAAGGTGAGCCAGCGGCAGAGTGGCAGGGCAGCCCCCGAGGCAGAAGCCGGGGAGGAAGACGAGGAGGAGCTGCAGCCCGGTACCGACTGATCGACGGACCGGTCCCAGTTCGCGGACCGGGGGTTGGGGACCACCGCTCTATGGCATTTTATGTCACCAAAGTCCCTCCCTGGCCCAAAGCCCACCCTCCTTAGGCTCCACCCCGCAATTATCCAGGTATTTCCCAACCTGGAGCTGAGAATCCTACCATCAACCCCTCCCGCAAGCATGCAGAACCTCTCTTCCCCAAGCCTGATGCTGAGGAGAATTGCGAACCAAAAGGTGTCTGTGTTCTTCTACAGCAGCTCTGCTGCTTGAAAGTATTTTTATTTATTACTTTATCTATAGAGTTAGAGAAAGTCCAGACAGAAGAAAATATAATTATCAATACATGTAAACTTTGATTAAAGTTCATATGGTGAGGCGAAATGTAAGCACAAGCAGTCAGGGGCTAGAATGTGAAGTCTGACCAAATCATATAAATCGGACTTCAAGGAAAGCGTATCAGCATAACCACCATTCAAGTTTAGGCCCCGACGGCAGATGCAGGTGAGGAAGGAACTGAAAGCTTTTGTGCAAGCATCCGGGAAGAAATTGATCACACACCTAAATGAGACATGCTGGTAGGATGCTTAGGGCTGATCCTGCGTTGAGCAGGGGGTTGGACTAGATGGCCTGTATGGCCCCTTCCAACTCTATGGTTCTGTGATTCTATGATAATCACGGGCGACTGGAACACAAAAGTGGGAAACAAAGCAGAATCAAATCCTGTCAGAAATGTTGGGCTGGGAGCACGAAACAAAGCAGGAGAGCAACTCATAGAATTCTGTGAAGACAACGAGTCGGAAAAGAGGAAGACCCAGACTGTCTAAGGCCTGGAAGGTTGAACTAACACCTTCAACTGAGCCCAGAAGCAGATAGACGACCAATGCCGGTGTTCTAAGAGGGTGATAATACGCGGGAAGTGACAGGCAAAAGGCAGGCTGCTACATTCTGAATGAACTTAATTGTCTTCGGTAGGCCCACACAGAGCGTGCTGTGGTAGTCTAGTTTTGAGGTTACAGTGATATCCGCATGACTATGTCGACTGCCTCCACGTAGGGAATCAATTTACGTACCAGATGTAAATGAAAGAAGACGCTCTTCAAAAGAATATGAATCTGTCTCTCCACCAACAAAGACTTTTTTACATGATCTGCCACTGTCAGGGCTACCCTACCAATTGTTGGCAGAACTCCTCCTAGCCTGTCATTCTTCCCAGCTAGTGTCACCTCTGTCTCGCCTGGATTCAGTTTTAGCTTGTGTGCCCCCCCCCCACACACAGACACCTTAGTCACTTGATCCCATCACCCAGACAACGGCCTAGTCAGAGACAGTGGCTTAAAGAAATCCAGGGCTAGTTGTTATCGATGCATTCATGACGCCCTATCCCAAAGTTACAGGCAATCTCCTTGAAAGGCCTACCATCAATACTGAGTGGCACTGGTGTGAGGATTAGGCTGTGAGTTCCCAAGGGACCAATTTTAAGTGGCACAAAAGGACCAAAAGATCCATCATATCAAAAGTTACTGGAAAGCTGAATGGAAGCTTTGCTTTCCGTCCTCCTGATGGAGAAGATTGCCCGCCAGTGGCATGAATGATGTTGCTGTCCCAAAGAAGTCAGGCTGGACGCCAGATCAAAAGTCAAGTGCAGATCCAGGAAACCTCGTCATGCCACCACTCATTCAGTTACTTGCTTTAACTTAACGAGTAATTACATTGTTGAATTCACTGCCAGTGGATATAAAGATTGTCATGAGCATAAGTTGCTTTAAAGGAGGATTAGGCAAATTGATGGAAGAAGAAGGAAGAGGAAGACGAAGATGAGAAGACACAACAGACACCCTGTGAGGTGGGTGAGGCTGAGAGGGCCCTGATATCACTGCTTGGTCAGAACAATTTTATCAGCACCCTTGCGAACCCAAGGTCACCCATCTGGCTGCCTGTGGGGGAGAAGTGGGGAATCAAACCCGGCTTGCCATCAGCAACTACTGGCTATGTTGTATACAGAGGCCGCAAACCTGTGAAAATGAATGCTAGACAGCAGCATCAGGGAAGGCCTTGATCTCCATACTCCATTGATGGCATTCTATGGTCTCTTGCTATGAGACCACTGGCCTAATCTAGTGGCCTTCTAATGTTCTTATTCTAAACAGAAGACATTTGGCAAAGAGGACTTCTATGCCAAAGGGACAATTACTGCCTTTCTTCTTCAAGAAATGTATCCTCGTTCAGATTTACTATTTTAATCAACACCATCTCGGAACTATATACGTGTGGTGTCCTTTCCCAGAAGCAGCTTCATATGTCCTTAAAAAGCTGTGTGGAGTCAACAAGGTAATATATTTCCTTGGTACAGTTAGTTCCTATAGAAGAGGATTTTTTTTTTCATAGGCAAACCGGGATGACCACTGAGATGACACTGCCAACAAGGGGCCTCCACTCAATTAAGGATCAGCAATCTCTGATCCTTGACTGTGTCAAGGCCCCTTGTGGTCGGCAGTGTACCTTTTGGGTACAGGGGACATGGCTTGGCTCTGTTTTCTTCCACGTTGTTGCCAGCACTGCATTCTGAAACGTTAATGAGCGGATGGAGCAGGCAACGTCTGTGTGTATGGCGTGAGGCGCATGAGACCACGGAGAAGGGCAGCATAGAAATGGGAAAGATAAATGTTCCTCATGAGAAAATATTCAACTCTGATGAGTTTGCATATAGGGATTTCCTTGACCACTCTCCAAAGGGTATGTAAGGCGAGGCAAGACGATCATCGTATTGCTTTCTCTCTACGCAAATAGGCAGCGGAAAGGGGGAGGGGAGGTTTTCAAGCCCTTTAGGATCCCATCTGAAGGTCTCAGCCTATGAGTTAATCCAGAGACTGCCCATGGGCACTGTGGTGCCGGCCAAAACTTTCCTGATGTCCGCCAAGTGTTTTCAGAAAGTGGGAGGAACCAGGTGATGCTTTTGCCTAGCAGCACTTCTCATTGGCTGCTGGAGATCTGAATATCAGAATAAATAGCAGAGAGCCAGTTTGGTGTAGTGGTTAGGAGTGCGGACTTCTAATCTGGCATGCCGGGTTCGATTCTGTGCTCCCCCACATGCAGCCAGCTGGGTGACCTTGGGCTCCCCACAGCACTGATAAAGCTGTTCTGACTGAGCAGTGATATCAGGGCTCTCTCAGCCTCAGCTCCCTCACAGGGTGTCTGTTGTGGGGAGAGGAAAGGGAAAGCAAATGTGGAGAAAAGCGGCATAGAAGAACCAACTCTTCTTCTTCTAAAAAAAATGTGCCGTTTTGCCCCTTCAGCAGGCATTTTGCGCTTAACTTCTATGTGCCCACAAGCTGATAAAAGCTGGAGACCCCTGAGTTAGTCCACTATGAGCTAAGTTTTATGCCTGGTTCCTTTTTCTTATACCTTGGTCCCACCCTTTGAGTTCTACAACATAGTTGGAAAGAAAGGAGTTCCCTTGTTCCTGTGCAGAGTGCTTTTTTATCTTCACAGGGAAATCCTGTTATTTCTGAGATTATGTGCAAGGGTTTCCAGAATAGAAGGTGGGCATTTCAAGCAATGAATCTTAAATGCTGCCTCCCTTCTCTCCAAGTAGGGTAACCTGCAGGGCTTGAGAAACTGTTCCTGCTCTGTTTGGGAGTTGACCTTTCTCTGCAGAGTATTTTTCTTCTCTGGCCTTCCACGGCCTCTTGCGCTCAGGCAGTTAACGGCTGCCATTTGGACCTGCCTGTTGCTGCTGCTGCTGCCTTTGGAAGATTAATTTTAAAGCAGTGATTGCCGGAGTCTCCCGGAAGGGTCCTTTCCATGCTCAGCATTTATAATCCACCAAGGTTTGCTAGTGAGTTTAATTAGCCTCCAGCCTAGTCAGTTTTCTGGGCCCCCGTTATGTTTTAAGGCCAAGCAGACTGCTTTTTTAGAGGCTATGGCTCAGCCGTAGAGAATCTGTTTTGCATGCAGAAAATCCCTTGCTGTGTTTAGCATGCCTATTTCAAGCTGATTCACATGTTATGGAGTACTCAGGTTGGATCTGAGCTCCCCGCCCTGTGGAACAGCCAGGCATGGATCATGTGTTCTCAGTTCCCCTGTAAGCAGTGCTCAAGTTGATATGGGGGAACTTGAAGAAGGGGCTTCAGCCTTAACCAGCCCACACACTGTTTTACAGTCCAGGGCAGGGGTAGTCAAACTGCAGCCCTCCAGTTGTCCATGGACATGCTGGCAGGGGCTCATGGGAATTGTAGTCCATGGACATCTGGAGGGCCGCAGTTTGACTGCCCCTGGTCCGGGGCGAAGGTTTTTGGCTCAGTGTGGAAACCTGCTTGTTCTCTGGTGCCTTCTAATAGATTCTTGCTAGACAACATGTTTTGACCTCAGTAGAAGGCTTCTTCATGACCGTTTATGCACTGGGAACTTCACTGCCCCAGTTTCCATGCAGGAACACAAATCGGGGGTGGATGAGGTGCACCGGGCCAAATGCTCCCCCATGTGAGTGCAGGAAGAGGTGGGGCAACCTGCCACGACTAAAACTCCAGCCTGCAGCCCGGCATGAAACCTCCAGTGCATAAACGGTCCATATGATTCACTTCTGTTAGGGAGGGCCCCGTTTAAGTCCCAGCTAACTGCATTAAGGGCTGGGTTGCTCAGCAAGAGGAACCAGCCTGTTGCTGCTTTCTCCACTCTGCCTGGTGGAAATGGGAAATTCCCAAATGTGTAGGGTTGCTACCTCCAGGTTTGGGAAATTCCTGGTGATTTGAGGGTGGAGCTTGGGGAGGCTGGTTTAAGGAGAGGAGGAATATCCACAGAGCATCAATTCATGAAGCCCACCCTCCAAAGCAGCCTTTTCTCCAGGGGACCTGATTTTTGTAGGCTGGAGATCAGTTGTAATTCTGGAAGATCTCCAGGCCCCACCTAGAGGTTGGTGACCCTACAGATGTGTATTCCGAGAGACGGCTGATCTGGACACCAGGCCCCAGTCCTCTCATGTTCAGCCACATCTACTGATTCAGACCACAGGCCCATCCAGGTCAGTATTGTCTACTCAGAATGCCAGTGGCTTTCCAAGGTCTCTCACAGAGGGCTTTCACATCACTAACTGCTTGACCCTTTTTTCACTGGAGATGTCAGGGATTGAACCGGGGACCTTCCGTATGCCAAGCTGATGTCCTGCCATTGAGCCACAGCCCCTCTCCAGCTTGTCCTTCCTGGAATAGTGGTGAAGAGCAGCAGGCTCTAATCTGGAGACTTGGGTTTGACTCTCGACTCACCCACACGAAGCCTGATGGGTGACCTTGTGCTGGTTTCAGTACTCTCAGAACTCTCTCAGCCTCACCTACGTCTCAAGGAGTCTGCTGTGGCAAGAAGAATTGAAGGGAAGGTGATTGTAAGCCCCTTTGAGACTCCTTAGGGTAGAAAACAGCGGGTATCAAACCCAACTCTTCTTCTTCCCCTTCCTATTCTTTGTGTTGCTGCCTGTGCGGCTTTCCTTGGCCTTAATTGTTTTCTTTAAGTGCCAGAGCATTGTTCTGATCACTTTGCTGTGGGAGGGGGAATTGGGAGGAGGGAATTGGTTCATTAAGGGGAAATTTCATGCACGTGCAAAGAAATTGGATGAAGAGCACCAAACAAGCAATAGAGAATTGTGGCCTGTCCTCTCCAAGGAGGCCCTGGGGATAGTGGCAGAGGCAGATGCCTTGCTGTAACCCGGTTTCTCCCCCCTCCCCCTGTGTCTTTATGGCTTGTGTTCCCATCCACCCCAAGTTTTACACCTCTCTTGGGTACAGTCTCCAAGCTCCGCAGCAGGATGGGGAGAAGAAAGCCAGCTGGGCAAAGCAGCATCTTGCAGTCAGGCAGAGAGAAAAGGCAGATCCGCTCTCCTGCCCCATTCCTTGTTCATTTATTGCAGGGTGCAGAGCAAGAGGGGCTGCAGCTGAACCCTTTGGTGCAGGTGGAAAGTCTGGGGCACCTTCTCTCATTCTCCCTCCTCTACATGATCTCATGAGTGATGAAAGAACTATTTTGATTTTTAGGCTGTTAAGAAGAGCCCCCAATTGCATGATTGTGTTTCATTGGACCCAGAGTGGGGGCGCCAGGTGCAACACTATATAAGAAGAGCTCTTGCTGAATGCCTCGTCTCATCAAGACAATCCACCTCCCCTCTCAGGATCCAGGGTGGTGAATGAAACAGTGAAAATCAACACAGAAAGTCTTGTAAAAGTCTGGTAGCAAAGGAGTATGTATGTGATTCTTAGGAAGGAAAACATAGAACATTAAAAAACAAAGAAAACGTGGCTCCTGGATACCTCAGATTCGCAAGGATTCTCTCCTGGCTAAATCTCTGAGTTCGTGGGCTGAAGTCCGGAGGTTTCATAGAGGGCAAAGGTGCTGATAATTATCAGACGCTGAAAATTAGCTCCCTTCATGCTACCCTCCCATATAGTCAAGGTTTTCTCTGGGAATGAGGGGTTCACCTTTGAGCAATTAGAAAGTGGGGATTTATGCAAATCGTACCTCCAAAAAGGAATAGAGTGATTATTTCCCCAGTGTCACATGGGTTTCGCACAAAGCTTTTTCGGAGTGGCGTGGTATTATTATAAATAATAAATTATTATTATTATTTCAGAGTGGTGTGGTATTAATTTAAAGGTATTATTATTATTATTATTATTATTATTATTATTATTATTATTATTATTATTATTATTATTAGACTTTTAGACTGCCTCTCTCCCAAATAGGGCTCTAGGCAATTTACAACATAATAATTAAAATACATAAAAATATATACTTTATTAAATTTAGAATGAATCCTACCCTCTAACTAGCAACCAATTTAACTGTCTAACTACCCCACTGATCTCCCTTTATTTATTTGGTTAGTTGGTTAGACCCTGTTTTTCTCCCCCAGTGGACACCTAAGGCAATTGGCGTCATTCTCCTCTCTTCCCTTTTGTCATCACAACAATCCTGTGAGGTAGGTTAAGCTAAGAGAAAGTGACTGCGTCAAGGTCACCCAGTGAGTTCCACGGCAGAGGGGAGATTTGAACCTGGGTTTCCCATACCCTTTCTAGCCCAATCACTATACCATTCTGGCTCTCTTGTACTAGCTGCAAAGGGCCCTGGAGGAAGCAGATCCTGTAGTGGGATTTTTTGGGGGTGGGGGTGGGGGTTAACCCTGCTGATTAAGTACAGATGTATTGTCAACTTGAAGTGTACTTATGACAACCCCACAGAGGGGTTTTCAAGAGGAGTGAGAAGCAGAGGTGATTTGCCATTATCTTCCTCTGTAGGGTCTTCCTTGATGGTCTTCTACCCAAGAACTACCCCTGCTTAGCTTCCAAGATTTGACAAGATCGAGCTTTATGATGCTGCCTTCCCTCCTAACCCGGATAGTTAGGTCAATACTATTCCTATAGTTTCTGAGAGATGGTTTATACCACCCCAAGATGTCACAGTGAAGGGTTGCATATAAACCGAATAAATAAATGCCAACCAGGGCTGACCCTGCTTAGCTTCCTAGGAGATCAGGCTAGCCTGGACCATGAAGGTCGGAGCTAATGACGGTCGGAGCTACAGAGATAGAGAGTGACAATTGGGGAGAACCAATCACATCACTGTGAACTCAACTGTGGAGTGCCACAGGGAGCAATTCTCACCCCAGTAAAACCAGTAAAACACAATAAAATGTACATTAAACCACTTTTAACAATTGAAAACGGAACATAACAATAATTTCATTTCAGTATAGGCAACGGTAACATGACTTAAAACATGAGCGACTGTAGCAATTGAAAAAACAAGGAAACCCAGTGCATAGGCAGTGAGGCTGCCTGAGAGGGGTAAATCTAGGCTGCAGGATGTTTTAAGTTACACACCATTCAGGTTTGGGATGTGTGCTTCTTGTTCTGACCTTCCCCACCTAGCTGAAGGGCCCCCCATCTTTGAGGGGTTAAGCTTCATGTGGCTATGCTGAAACCATTCCTCTGCTGCTTCCAGGCATCTAGCCAGGAGTTAGCGGGATTGTCATCCTGACCATCCATTAGGAGATAGAGCTGGGTGTCGTCAACATACTGGTGACAGCTTAACCCATGGTTTGGGACCAGCTGGGTGAGAAGGCGAATGAAAACGTTAAATAATGTTGGGGTGAGGATTGCTCCCTGTGGAACTCCACAGTTGAGTTTACAGTGATGTGATTGGTTCTCCCCAATTGTCACTCTCTGTCTTCGACCTTGGAGGAAGCTGTTTTAGGTCTGCCCCCTGGATCCTCGCGTTAACAAGGCAGTGAGCAAGGAGCTTGTGGTCAATAATATCGAATGCTGCTGTTAGGTCTAGTAATATTAGAAATGCTGATCCGCCTTGGCTCCGCTGCCGTCGGAGGTCCATCAGGGTGATCAGCGCTGTCTCCACACTGTGGCCAGGTTGGAAGCTGGATTGGAACCGATCAGGGACTAAAACTTCATCTAGATATGCTAGTAATTGATTTGCAACTGCTCCACTACTTTCCCCAGAATTGCCATGTATGAGATAGGACGGTAGCTGGCTAAGTCCTATGGGTCTAGAGATGGTTTCTTCAGTAGGGGATGTACCAAGGAATTGCAGGGTTCCAGTGCAGAGGTAGGCAAACCACTTCTGAACATCTCCTGCCTTGAAAACCCTAAAAGGTTGCCATAAGTGGGCTGTGACTTGACAGCAAAAGAAAAAGAGAGACCATAGCACTAGAGGCACTGTAGCCAAGAACATCTCACTGTCCCTGGTGTGCATCAGTGTGCGAAGCAGATCTCTGAGACAAAGGTCAGAGAGAGAGATGAAGTCCCGGTCTGCCACCGTCAGCCCCTGGAGAGGTGCGTGATGTATTATGAGACAACCTGACAACCGTCTCCTGGGAGAGAAGACAGAGGGAGGAGAATGTTTCAAAAGAGAACTGGAAGGCAAAAGGCCCTGAGGGCACATCAGGCTGTCTTACAATGAGCCCTGTACTGTCCATTTTTTATCACAGGTCCATCCCTAGTTCAGGTGGAGGTGCGTT
The DNA here is from genome assembly GCF_049243985.1 of Paroedura picta. Taxonomy (NCBI): domain Eukaryota; kingdom Metazoa; phylum Chordata; class Lepidosauria; order Squamata; family Gekkonidae; genus Paroedura; species Paroedura picta. Next base: position 27,404,580 of record NC_135369.1, on the reverse strand, counting down.
TCTTGCTCCAATGCCACCATTAAAGAGAGACCCCGGAGTTGAATCAGGTCCTCAGGAACCCAGTCAGCATTTGCATTTGAGGCTTCTGGAATGTTGATACGTTTTGTACAGAGGAAATGCTGATGCCTAAGATGGAAAAATTCTGCATACACACTCATTCAAATTGAGCACAACTGGGAAATTTTCTTGCCCAAGCTTTAGAGGCCTCAGGCTTTTGACCATCACTTCTTCTGCCTGACATATATGGGCTCAGTAGTGAGAGATGTGTACTAAAGGCACACCAAAGCTTTGTGGCAATCTAATGTCAGGGTAGGAGTGCTATTGTTATGCCACCTATGCTGGAAGAGGAGTGTGGTCCAGTGCAGGGGTGGCCAAATTGTGTCTCTCCAGATGTCCATGGACTACAATCCCCATGAGCCTATGTACATTCTTGCAGGGGCTCATGGGAATTGTAGTCCATGGGCATCTGGAGAGCCACAATTTGGCCGTCCCTGGTCTAGTGGTTATGGCGAGGATCTTTTTGCAAAAAAATATTTTTGTGCTTCTGTGCTCTTTCTGATCATTCTTGCACTAGTTATTAATTTATTTGTACATTATTTATATTCCATATTTCTCACTGCGATTCACAGTGCATTACATAGTATAAGTCAAATACAGTAAACAGGCTGGGACATCCAATGAACAGTGCTATAGAATTCAGACAGCAGAAAGCTGAAAACAAGCACACATCTAAAACAGAGCTGAAAACAAACTTAGAACAGAGCATAAGCATAGATCACGATGGTTAGCCATGTTAGTCTGCCTGTAGCAGCAGAAAGGTGTACAGAAGCACCTCAGAGACTACCAAAAGTTGTATTGGGGTATGGACTTTTGTGAGTCACTACTCACTTCTGCAGATGCAGCTAGGGTGTGAGTCCATCTGCCCCATATATTGAAAAATGGAGTGATTTCAGATGCCAAATGACTTTAGCAGGCAAATGACAACAGCAGGTGTGATTGAATCAGGTATGATATGCAGAGAGGGTAAAATATTCTCCCCATCGTTTTTTGAATGTTGTGGTTTCTGATGTCAGAGTTATGTCCAACAAAGTTTGAGTCTGATGACACCTTTATCTGGCCTGTTTATCCAAAGCAGAGGTGGAAGGGCATTGCTGAAACATGATCGCATGAATCCCATTAGAGGATGAGCAGGAGTATGAACCTGAGATGGTATGGCTGATGTTTCTGGGTCCAGTGTCAGTCCCAGGATCCTCTGTATTGGGCGTATTGTAACGTATCAGTGGAGATGTAGGACACAGGCGGCTACATGGCTTTTAACATAGGGGATCAGATGTCCTGTGCCACACACAGGAGCCGTTAGGTTCAGCCTAACATGGTTACCCATTGTGATCTATGCTTATGCTCTGTTTTAAATTTGTTTTCAGCTGTTTTAGATGTGTGATAACCACTGGACCAGAGGAGGCCAAATTGTGGCTCTCCAGATGTCCATGGGCTACAATTCCCACAAGTCCCTGCCAGAATATGCATGGGCTCATGAGGATCCCCCCCAAATACTCAAGCATGAGATCTGAGGCTTGTACCTCTGTTCTGCTGCAGAAAGGTGACAAACGCATGAATACGTGAAGCTGCTTTATACTCATTCTGACCCGTGGTCCATCAAAGTCTGTATTGTCTGCTCAGGCAGGCAGCTGCTCTCCAGGGTCCCAAACTTCCACATCACCTACTGCCATATCTTTGAACTGGAGATGCCGGTCGAATTTGAGGCCTTCTGTGTGCCAAGCAGATGTTCTGCCACTGGGCCATGGCTCCCTGTCCCCCTGTCCCTCATGCATGGAAAGACAATTCAAAAGCCAACAAGCAGCAAGCATGGGACAGAGTTCCTGTGCCTTTATAGCTCCCATCTGTGCCAACCCTGCTTTCATGCTTGAAAAATTAACTGCCCCCCCATCAGCTCATATAATGTCACATTTGCTTGAATAAATATTATAATGCTGTTGTTGTTTTTTAAAATGTAGAGCGCACAATATCAGGCAATAGTGAAATCTTACAGGTCTCTTTGCAGGTAGAAGAGACAAGTGGAAGTATTCCCTCCACCCACCAATTTCTTTCTCCCTAACAATGCAATCATAAGAATGCTTTCTTGGGAGTAAGCCCCACTGAATCAAGCTGAGTAGGATTCTGAGTAGGATTCTGCTTGGGGTCTCCAACCTCCACGGATTACCCACGTCCTTTCCAGGAAGGTGTTAGCAGGGAGGTGCTGTCTGTTTGCAAAGCTCGCAGGAAGGATGGTTTTGGAGCACGGAGTGCAGCTGTCCAGCATCCAGCAGCAGCTGTGGAGTCCAGCAGCTGTGCGGAAGGAAGTGGCCTTGGCGTTGCACCAGCGCGTCTGGGATGCATCAGCTGCGTGGCATGGGAGCATAGGCACAAGGGGACGTTGTCTGCCACACCTTCAGCATCAAAGGGTCCACAAACCAGCTGGGCATGCCCAAATCAGAGCATGGGGTTCTCCTGTTTTACGGATTCCTTTTTCACAGTACCGCTGCCAGGTGGAACCTGGCATTCACACAACAAACAGACACCATGAGACTAATCTATCTCCTGTCCTTAGGCAGGATATCCTAGCGGTTCTGACAGATGCCGGTCAAAGGCCTCCTTTGAAAAGCTCCAACCTCCCCTCCCTCTCCCTGTTCTGTGATTCCTATTTTCATGGGGTTTACCCAAAGGGCAGAAATGCATCGTAAGTGTCGTTTTTATTATTGTTTCCCCAGATGTTTCTTTTTTTAACAGATTGCAGCTGCAAGTGCTGTGGTTTAGCAGGAAGAGCGGGGAGGGGGCTTGTTTTTTCCTTATGCCTCTTTCCGGCAGAAAATTGGCTTTCATTCCCCCACCACCACCCCACTGAGAAGGACTCGTACGCTGTCCTGAGCAGCTGCAATCAGTATCACTCCCTCCCCCAAACATGATTACAGAATTACACATGATGTGCAGTCCCGCTTTGAGTGTGCTGTTTTTCCGTTCACAACTGTTGCTTCATCTGTTCCTGTAGCTCCTTGCCAGGGACTGTTGCATGGGTGGTTGAAATGGTGGAGTGACAATTCTGCCCCGGTTCCTTCCGATCACATTTTGCATGTCTGGCTCATTTTCTGAATCTTAGCTGCTTCCCCACCCCCCTTAAAACGCCCATGAGGCAGATTGCTTTCTTTTTCCAGATAGGATACTGAGGTGGAAAATAAGTCTATACAGGTTTCCTAGTCTAGTACCTGCACCACACTGGGTGTGTCCTTAATTATGTGAATGTTTCCAGATGAATTTATCCAACACCAAAGCATTTTGCAGATAAGAACCTTCAGAATATTTTCTTAAACACTGAAAAAGAGATTGGGGGTGGGGAAGTCTACTAGATGTTGATTTGCATATATTAACAAATGGCATGCATACCAGAAGTCACCTTACATACTCTGAGAAATTGGAGTTCAAATCAGACACATATTTTTAGCAGGAGCAAACCTACTTCCTACTGTTGTGCATATATAATGGGAGTGGGGGGGAGCACTGTAAAAATTGATTCCTTCCATAATATCATCTATGATTGGCTTAGAATGCTGATGAAGAAGAAGAAGAGTTGGTTCTTATATGCCGCTTTTCTCCACCAGAAGGAGTCTCAAAGCGGCTTACAATTGCCTTCCAGTTTGGTGTAGTGGTTAGGAGTGCGGACTTCGCATGCCAGGTTCAATTCTGCGCTCCCCCACATGCAACCAGCTGGGTGACCTTGGGCTCGCCACGGCACTGATAAAACTGTTCTGACTGAGCAGTGATATCAGTGCTCTCTCAGCCTCACCCACCCCACAGAGTGTCTGTTGTGGGGAAAGGAAAGGGAAGGCAACTGTAAGCCTCTTTGAGCCTACTTCGGGTAGGGAAAAGCGGCATATAAGAACCAACTCTTCTTCCTTCTTCCTTCTTCTTCTTCTTCCTCTTCTTCTTCTTCCCTTTCCTCTCCCCACAACAGACACCCTGTGAGGTAGAAGAAGAAGAGTTGGTTCTTATATGCTGCTTTTCTCTACCTGAAGGAGTCTCAAAGTGGCTTATATTTGGCTCGCCACGTTAGAAGTCCACACTCCTAATCACTGCACCAAGTGTAAGATCTCAGCTAATTGCTGTCAGCAGTTGATTATATATTTGCTCATGACTCTCCTATCTAGACTTATTTAGCCCAAGATGTTTCGCATGAACTTCAGACAAGTTTCCCCCAGTGTACTTTTCCAACCACTAACTATTGGGAACCAAGTTGACTCATGGGCTTTTTTTCTCAGCCCTTTTGGATAGGGCTGCTTCTGCATGTACTGACTCCATGGTGTCAAAATACTCAAGTGATAGTGTAAAGGCAGTTCTCACAGTGCGGACTGCGCACCACTACATGTTTTCAAGTATTTGCAAATGAGCATATAACCGCAACCTGCACTGAATTCTGCACACTGTGCTGGTATATGTTATGTTATGTTATTATATTCATTATTTATTATTTATTTATTATATTTATATCCATGCTACCTTCCTCAGTAGGGGGCAGTCAGGCCTGGAAACCAGCAAAAAGAACAGCTGCAGGGAGGGTTGTGGGAGGAGGTTCTTCACTGGTCAACACAGCCAGCGTTCATTATATGAGCTAGAGTTTCTGCAGCTCAGCCCTGAACAGGAGTTATGGCATGAATCACGCATTGGCCCTGTCATTTGACACTGGGGAAGAATCTTATTCATCCTTCGATTATTAAAAGTTGCCTAACTCTTAGGGGGAACATGGCCTTTGAAGACTGATAGGACTCTGAGCTATAACTGGCTACATTCTCTTTCCTTTCTGCAGGCAATGGAAAGCAAGTTGCTGATTGGCGGGAGGAACATCATGGACCACACAAACGAGCAACAGAAGATGCTGGAGCTGAAGAGGCAGGAGATTGCAGAACAGGTAAGGGCTGGACAGGAAGAGGGCCACCATCTTCTTCTTCTTGCTGCTCCGTACCCAGCCAGCTTGAAGGAGATACTCCCCTTGCTAATTCAACCCAGCTATAGCTGGTATCCCCTTGAAAATGCAGTTAACTATTCCCCCCCCTCCCCCAGTCTGCTTTTGGGACAGAGAAGCAGATTGTGAATGGCAAGCTAGCGTAGGCAACCTTAACTCTCTGGCTTGCCAGCAGTTGTTGGGTTGTACACGCTGCTGTCCACTGCTTAAGTGTGCTTTGCTCCTGTGGTGCAGAAGCGGCGAGAGCGGGAGATGCAGCAGGAAATGCTGCTGCGGGATGAGGAGACCATGGAGCTCCGGGAGACATTTACCTCCCTGCAGCAAGAAGTGGAGATCAAAACCAAGAAGCTGAAAAAGGTGAGGGAACTGCAGGAACACAGGGAGGGCAGAACGGGAAGACTCTGAGTGATCCCAACAAGAAGCCACAGCCCTCAGTTCGCAAGACTTGAGTGAGGCTGTTAATGATGGGATGTTTTGGAGAATGTTTGGCATTGGTGCATGAGTATCTTGGTGCCGAACATTTTGGTTCTCCCCCCCCCCCCGCATACTGCCCTCGCAGGGGCCTTCCTGTTTTAAGGAGGGCCAGGGGGGGGGGGGGTTGCCATCTGCCAAGATTTTTGTGTATTGTAGTAATTGGGCTTTTAATGGGGTTTTATTGTATGGTTTTTCCTTTTGTGTGATGAGTCGATTTTTGAGAGTGTGGGGCCATAAATCCAATGAATGAATGAATGAATGAATGAATGAATGAATGAATGAAATAACCGTAAGCTGGAAGCGCCTTGACTGCACTCAACATGCATCCAACATGAGAGAATTGCACCTGGTGTCCCCAGTCCTATCTGAAGTCGACACAGAGAGAGATCTATCCATCAAGACAATTTATAAGATTCAGATACTGGGAATGGAGAGTTATTACCAACCCAACAGGTACATATGCAGAGTTACATACTGCTAAGCCTTTGAGGGATTCAGCAGGGTGTCAGTCTGCGTAGGATTACTCTGAAAAGGAAATAAAGGATTTTCAGCAGATACTCCCTGCCTTCTCAGTGTCTCCATGCCACTGAATGATACTGAGTGACAGTTCAGGGCAAAGAGTTAGCAAACCTGTGGCAACATCTTAGGAGTCAACAAGCGTTGACCGCATGCCTTGTGCAATCGTTTGGGGTCAGGCCACAAGCTGGTCTGTTGAGCATCACTGTGCTCCCCAGACAAGGGTTCTCTTTGAGCCCCTCTCACGCCACTGAGATAAAACCCCAGTATCCTAGGAAAACAAATCACCTGTTTGGCTGTTTAGCATGCAGATGCTGAATTGCCATATGGGGGCACTATGATCTATGCACAAGAGTCCTTTTAAATCTGTCAAGTGCCTAGGAGAATCCAGCTCTCCCACCTGTTCGTGAGTGTGCAAGCACTTTGGAAAGATGGGAGAAAGAGAGAAGAGGGTGGAAGGGGGAAAGTAGTGGTAAGCTGCTAATGCATTTCTAAATGCCTTGTCTGACACACAGACACAGGCCCCCCATCTCCCCCTTTGTGTGGCTCTTTTTCTAATTCAAGCAATCTTTTCTTGCCATGGTAGCTCTACGCCAAGCTCCAGGCTGTGAAGGCAGAGATCCAGGACCAACATGATGAATACATCCGAGTGCGACAAGATCTTGAAGAGGCACAGAATGAGCAGACACGAGAGCTGAAGCTCAAGTAGGGACCTTGCGGTGATGGGGGGGTGACATGGTGGAATGGCTGCCCAATCAGAGGAAAGTCCACACAAAGGCTCAGCCTCCTGGCTTCTCTTGTTACTGGGTAGATGGGATGAGCGGTGCAAGAGCTATTCTTCCTGTATCTGGGTAAAAAACTGCCCAAAGTTAGAAACTTTATAGGAACAGGTGGAAACCTGTTGGTCTTTTGTGTCACCTGACCTCTTTTGAGCTAGTAATTGCAGTACCACATTCTGGCCATCTGTCGTGGTGCTAAAGTTCAGCAGAGAATAGACCAGCTATTCCCTTTGCCAAAAGCTACAGCCAGACAGAGAATACGGCTCCAGGATCCTGCTGTGAAAGTATCTGACCAAAGGCCTCCCCTCACAGGACTTTACAGGCACATGAGACTGATTCACAAGTTTGTTTTTTCTTAAGGCTACTGGGTTGGATTCTACCACCTTTCTACTGCCCCATGAGTCAGGAAGGTTGATCTTTCTCAGTTCCCCCCTTCTCTGCCACCCTATCCTATGGGTTTTTTTAAAAATCTGTGTGGGTTCCCAAATCCCTGGCATAGACTTTCTGGTAATGGTGGGTTGCTGAGTGAAAGGAAAGACATGGGGAAAAATCAACTTTTGCCAATGGAAAGCTAACAGGATCCAACCTGGTAAGCTGTTTTTAGTCCATGCAAACAAATAAAACCATATATTTTAAAATTATTTATATGCTGCACTCTCAGCCAGTGTTTGATCCTAAAGGCAGCTTGTTATGAAGTTATTTAAAATACAATTAAAAATAAACAATTATAACCACACTACTGAAAATTAATATGAAAATAAGATAACAAAACAATCCCATTTAAAACAGTTCAGAGACATTTATACTACACCTTTCTCCAGAGGGGACCCAAAGTGGTTTACATAGTTTTCGTCTCCATTTAATTCTCACAACAACCCTGTGAAGTAGGTTAGTCTTGGTGACTTAAGATCACACGGCAAGCTTCCATGGCAGAGTGGGGATTTGAACCTGGGTCTCGCAGATCCTAGTCCAACATTCTAGAAGAAGATGGTTTTTATACCTCACTTTTCATGGGCTGAAGGAGTCTCAAAGCAGCTTACAAAACAGCTTACTCCTTCCTCTCTAACCACCATATCACACAGATTTCCCAAAAAGAAGGATGTTATGCTTCCCCCTGATTTCTGATAGCTTTGGGCAACCATTCGGAGATCACTCCTTAGCACTGAGGTAATGACTGAAAGCCTAACTCTAACAGATGATAGGGGAATTTTGACCAGGGCATCCTTTGTTGCTCTGAGGGATAGTGACTATAAGGAATGATGTTCCCTCAGAGGTTATTTTTATCTCTTCAGTTTCACCATGGCAGTTGATTTGTACAAAGTCAAAGAGACTGTTGGTACTCAATTATTCTTCCTGATATCACAAGAAATATTTGTCACAAGAAACTGATGAGGTAAAACTGTCTCTGATGGCACCACCACGTCATTATGACAGTAGAACTATGGAAATCAAGCTATGGTTTATTTCCTTCTGCCTTAAGAAGTGAGCCCCCTCCTCCCACCCATCTGTAATTTATTCCCAAATTGTCTCTGTGCTGCCTACTTCGAACACTGCTGTTTTATCCCAGTGGTATTCTGCTCAAGGCACGTGCCAGGTTCTGTATAGAATCTGGAACTGGTAGATTTCCTGCCTTGAACTCATTAATGCACATCGAATAATTAAGGCAGAGATATAGGCATGACTGGACCGAGCTACTTTGGTACCTGAAGCAGAAAGTCCAAAGTGATGTTCTATAGCTCCTGCACAAGGGGGGTCTGTGCAGGTGAACTCCTAGTGAATTTTGACCCCTGGGCCACTCAGATCTTTGTTTCCTACATCTTTAACAAAAACCCAAATCCACTGCTCAAGGAGAATCTCCCCACTTTGCTTCATGGCAGGTTCTGGAGGGGGAAGGCTGATGTCAGAGTGTCACAGTGACAAGAGGTGAAGGGGAGAGAGAGGTGGCAATGAAGGGAGGAAATAAGGGCAGGAACGGGTGTCAGAGAAGTGGGTCCGTAAGAAGAACGGGGAAGAGGTGAGGGAGGCATCTTGATTAATAGAAAAGGAGAGGTTACTCCAGATAGTGGGGCAGGCACAGTGGACCCAACACTAGTCATGAGAGAGACAAGACACATAATCAACACATTTGAACTGAGCGCCACATTTACTTCACATTAAAACTGACCTGATAGCTTTGTATGGACCACTAAATGGCTTACACATTTCAGAATAAGAAAATAAACCAATGCCATTTCTTTGTCTTCATTCCCCCCCCCCAAGCTGTGCCTTCCATCCACCTTCCCTCCCCAGTCACGTGTGGGTCACACCTATTTAGGGTCCCAAATGGCATGCTTTGCCATGGTAGCCTTCCTCTACCTGACTCTTCCTTCCCCTTCCATGTTCAGGTACCTAATCATTGAAAACTTCATCCCCCCTGAGGAGAAGAACAAAATCATGAACCGCCTCTACTTTGACTGCGAGGAAGACCAGTGGAAGTTCCAACCCCTAGTGCTGACTGGAGGAGGGTGAGTCTTTGACTTAGGGCAGAACTACAGTTCCTCTGGTTCTTCACTTGGAAGACACAGAAACATACAGCTGGAAGGGACAACAAGGGCATCTAGTTCAACACCCTGCAGAGTGCAAGAAATTCACAGCTACCCCACCACACACACACGCATTCCCCCTGTGACCCCTGCTCTGTGCCCAGAGGAAAACACAAAAACCCTCCAGGATCCCAGGAGTCCTGGAGAAAAATTCTCTCATTATCCTGGACCTATAAGATAGGGTCACAAGAGCTAAACAGGTTTCAAACTGTTTTAAAATGACCACAATAGAAACCCTAAAAGTGGATGGGAAAACAAATTCTCAACACTCTTGGTTTGTGTGACTAAAAAAATGTGTGCCAATTACCTGCTGATGAGGTAATACAAAATCTTGGAGCAACAAAAGAAGAGGAGCAGAGTCCAAAGAAGGGCTAACTTCATAGGGACTGGGGTGCAAGCTAGAGGGAAATTACCTCCAGCTCAGAGACAGAATAGCAGGCAGAGATGTTTGACATGGAGCTATAGATCTTGCTTTTCCTGCTACTGATTTTACTAAATTACTAAACGTATTTCATTTTGGGGAAACCTAATCTGACCTCCACAACAGTGGCAGCGGCAGCAGCTGTGGCAACGGGAACACCCAGATGAAGAAGCGGCCAACCTCTGCAGTGGGTTACAAGAGGCCCATCAGCCAATACGCTCGCCTCGCCATGTCAGTGGGCTCCCATCCTCGGTACCGGGTGAGTCAAAGAGACTTGTGGGAGGAACTGGAGGAAAAGAATCTAATGGAGAGAAGGGGCTTCTAACAGAATCAACTTTGCACAGTGCAAGGCAAACCCTTTGCAAATACGCCTTCTCCCATTTTGAAGGACTCAAAGGCACAAGTCAGTACAGAAAGATCCGTCAGTATCAAATTTGCAGGTGGTTTTGTTTATTCGTATCCATGTTTAGGGTCACCCTATCCCAATGCACTAGGCAAATTAAATGTCTGTTCCACTTAATATTTCTGGTAAGGCCTAGGAGGAGGAGCGTGTCTCATGGCTTAAGTGCCACTCAGTGCTTAACATCCACTCAAAGTGGTTGTCCTGCCAGAGTCCTTCCTCCTCCAACTGGCTTGCCTGTCTGTCCAGCGGGCAGCCAATCGGCTTCTGTCCCCCACCCCTGACCACCCCCTCCTCCTTCCACTTCCTCAGAGGCTACAGATCCCTGCTGTGTGAGAGCTGCCCCTGCCAGTGAGTTCCCTTCCTGGGGACCTCCAGCCCGCAGCCTTTCCAGGTCCTGGGGGAGGGGGAGAGTTCTTCCACCCCCCAATCTAGCGCTCATCGTATTCCTGAATGCAACAGGCTTGGCCCCTAGCTTATAAATAATATACACAGAGATTTTTATGAATCCAGGGGGATCACAATCCAATTCATGGATAAGCTCAGTCTGCATCCCCCTAATTCTGAAGATATTTTTAGGAGCCAATTTCTTAATAGATGTTTGTGTACAATAACTGAATTATCTGCTCTAAGTCCAGGTCTAACTAACCTCTCATTCTTAACCGTGTCTTTCCGTCCTACCTTCTTCTTGCAACTTCACACAGGCCGAGAACATCATGTTCCTGGAACTAGATGTCTCCCCTCCTGCTGTATTTGAGTTTGAGATCACACAGGACCAAAGTGAACACGATCCACGAGCGCTGCACCTGGAGAGGCTCATGCGCCTGGATAGCCTCTTGGAGCGCCCTGCTGCATCCCGGGTGCGGAAGTCACGGTCTTGGTGAGTGGGCAAATGTATGTTTTGGGGGTGACGTGGAAGAACATGGGCTCTATTTGGTGCTCATCCAAATAGTCAGAAATTCAAGCAGATGGGGGGAGATTTTCTCATTCAGGTCCCAAGTCCTAGCACTGGTGTGATGTTTCCAAAATATGACAGGTATTGTAGGGCAGACCGCAGGGTGAAGGGTGAGATTGGGTGGTTGCAGTCACCAACAAAAGGACTTTGGACTTATCTAGTCGAGAAGGGTGGCACCATGTACTACATATATAAGTTGGTGCTCATGAGAAATCACAGGAGGGAATAACAATAATAATGCCCCCCCAAAAACCCATTTCTCCTCTTATAAACTGTCACAGAATTGGGAATGCTGATCTCCTCTCCCTCTGTTTTTCCTGTCTTAGTTCAGGCTCAGCACTATCCTGTCTGTGGGCAGCCTGGATAAACTGTTTTACCATGTAATGTACACAGAGTGGATTCAGTGGACTAAAAGGGGGGGGGCAAGCAGTGCTTAAGATTGTGAAGTTAGGATACAATGTGGGCCTTTGTCTGGGAGTAGGCCCCATTGAATAACATGGGACCTACTTCTGCGTAGAAAAGAACAAGAATTTTAATGCCATTAAAGGTAATCTGTATCTAACAAGAACGAATGGATGCTTCCCCCATATTCTGCCTCTGAAGCTCCCTGTGGCTTGTGGGGAGAAAGGCTAATGAGGCAATCCTGAATGGGATCGTTGGACTCTCCTGTAGCAATTCTAGTGTGGGGACAAAGTAGGCCTTTATTTGAGGGGGTGGAAGGGAAAGGGAAAACCGGAGGGCATCATTCTCATTCTCTCTCGTGCTCTTCCCAGGTGCCAGAGTCCTCGCTCTTTGCCATCCTCAGCCACCCACGTATCCCTTGCCTCCAGCTCACAGAAACCCTCCACAACACTGGCTCACAAGTAACACCCCTTCGCCCTTCCTTCGCACATGGAGGACTGCGCTCCTTCTCCCGCCACTGGCTGCCTCCAAGAACATGTGGCCCAGGGACGGGCTTCCCCTGCACTAACTCTTCTTTGTCTTTAGCTACTTCTTGTGTGTTTGCGTGTCTGTTAAGAGATGACGGCTTCCCTGGGGCCCACGTCCCCACCCTCTCTGGATCTGTCATTCTATTTATTTAACATATTTATTTATGGTGTGTCTTTTGTGACAAAGCGGGGTTTCCAGACCGAGCAGCATCTTCGGTTAGTGGGCGGCACAGCACCGATTGCTCCCCTGCCAGTGGAGTGGCTGCACAACGCACAATGTTCCTAGAAGAAGACTGTTACTTGCCCATCGCTCCATTGATGCTCCCTCAAGCCCCCCCCTGTGGCCAGTCGTTCATTAGTGAGGAGGAAGCCGAACAATCTGCACTTTGCTTCGGTGGCAGTGCAGAGCTCCCTCTGTGTTCTTCAGGATTCCAGGAGTCACGGTCGGCTTTGTTGTATCCACTGTGCAGTTGGGCATGAATTGGTGGCAGGAATATGATCACATCAACCATAGAAACTGCTTTTGTTCTTGCAAGAAGAGCATCAGTCGCATCTTTCTGTTCGCAGAGCTGGCTCCACTGTTGTGCAGAAACGGCATTATGCAAGCGGCGTTTTGAGGAAGGCAACCAAAACATCTTTATGACTCTACGACACCTTTCCATTTGCTCCAGCATCATACAGCAGCCTTTTTCATCCACCCAGTGACTTTAAAACCAACTCAGTCAAGGTCTTATGGATCTACTGTCTTGAAACAGAAATCCTCTATATTCTCATTGGGGAAGAGACAATCTGTAGATAAAAAATCCAACCAGGCATGTATGGAATTCCTGGTAGAATGGAAGGAAACATAAAACTCATGGATGGCCAGCAGCTGAGGATCAAACCAGATGAGATGCTGGGAATTCCATGAAGGGAACTCCTAGCATATCCCTCCCTTTTAAATAGCGGGCATGCAGGTTCCCAGCTTGTATGGGAGACCTCAGTACAGCAGGAAAATATTAAGCCTTTTCGCTTCCATCATTTTCCCTACCTGAAACAAGTTCACGGGATTGCAAACTGTCCCACTGGACAGCCATAACAGAATTTGATAAGCTCCCAGACTTGTTTTGGGAAGCAAAATGGTGAAGGGGATGCTTGAATAAATAAAGCTGCCTTATTCTGAACTCCATCAAGGTCATTATCGTCTGCTCAGGCTGGCAGCAGCTCTCCAGAATCTCAGGCAAGGACTTTCACATCACCTCTCTGGTCCTTTCAGCTGGAGATTTAGCCAGGGACTGAACCTGGGATCTTCTGCATGCCAAGCAAATGATCTGGCACTGTGCCACAGCACCTCCCAAGTCAAGGCTTAACACCTCATCCTGTCCTAATCTAAATTGGGGTCCCACATGCCAGCTATTTAAAAGGGGGGGGGAACCCACTGTAAACTTCTTACATGGAATCCCGAAAGCCCCATGTCATTTTCTTGAGATAAGCCAATTCCATTCAGTACTCTTGAGGACTTTTTGGGTCAAGCTGAGGTCAGCAAGGGAAAGTAGAGAAATTAGGGAGGTTGAGGTGGAATATTCTACTCTAAAACATCCTAAATTGCTCTGTGTAACCATGTGTGCATTCCCTTTGTACTTGAGCCTGTAAGCTGCTGTAGATTACTGCTGAGCCCGTAGGTTGCCATAGGTTACTGCTGAACATGGGCCATCTAGAGGAAATAATCGTAGTTATAGTCCATTTCCCATCTAACTCTCTCACTAGTTTAGGCTACATGTTAATTACAAGTCCATTTCTAGAGTCCAGCTGGGGGCAACAGCAGCACCTTCAATTCAGGCTGCAAGGTCCGGCTACATTATACGTTCAGTCCGTACAGCAGCTTGCATTGTTGAAGGGGCTTGTGTGCTCTCTGAGGCCATGAAGGAAAAGAGATATCTAGTGAAAACGGGACTTCTGACATTAAGTTGGACATACCCCAATGATAGCAGCTTGTCCGATCACAGACCCATGATGGGCAGGGTCCTCAAGTTTAGGTCTAGCTATCAGTCATTCTAAGCAAGCCTCAGTTTTCATTTTCCTGTGGCCTAGCCATTGCTGGTATATTCTTCCCCCCAGATTCTGTGGACATTTCATCTTGTGTTCACACTTAGTTTGTTGTACTCAAGACTGTTTAACATGGATTACTGCATTAGCTTTTCTTTAATTACCTTTCTGCCTAAGAGGGTGGCAGAACAATGCACCCTTGTCATTTTTACAGTGCATGCTTGTGGATGAATCAGGATTTGAATCCTTGTTTTGTGACAGTGGGAACCGAACTGAGAATGGTAGTTATTCCTGTTTTATTCATGTGGACTGGGGATGGGTGGGTGGGTGGGTTACCTATGTAGTATCTGCTTCTGAAAGCCATAAGCCACTGCAAGGTGGCTCAGAGAATGGGAAGGGAATGAGAGGTTGTCTTGTTTGGCAGCAAGGAAATGACAATAGCCTATTTCCTAGAGTGTTCTGGTCATGATGGAGACTGGGGAACCATGAATGCCCCCCACAATACAGTGTGATGTAGCTTCACTATACAATGTGGCAGTCTGTCCTTGAATGGCTCCCCAAGGGTTCTCATTCATCCTATGCACTTTGACGCTTTTTAGAGCTTAGTACTACACATGATGTAGAAATCATGGTGGCCAGGACTGGAATACCATCAGGCACCACAAGAAGCAGAGAATGTTGTGGGGACAATGATAGCGGAAGGGGAAGTAGAAGAGGCAGACAGTCTGAGTGGGTCCAACAGGTCCCTTACTGAAGAATAGCACAACTAATAGAGAAAAGTCTCTTTCCCATCCTCCACTTGACTGTCAGTAGCGTTTGAACTGACTCCCTCAATACTTCCTTGCCTTTGATTTCTAGAGTCTCTTAAACATGTGCATTGCCTTGGAACTGGGGTAAAGAATTTCCAGATGGATCTTCTGGGTTTACCATACAGCACAACTGCGACACACAGCAAGGGGGCTTGAGACTTTTCAGGTCTGACTGTCATATCTGCAAACCAATTGCTCATGGCCAACCCTACTGTCTTCTTGGACATGATATAACCGGGCAGCTTCTGCCCTTTGGATTTTGTTTCCCATGGGATATAAAAAAGATGTATCTGGAGACACGTAGCTGAGCAGACCAGCCAGGAGAAAAGACATTTATCCTTCCCAGTAGCAAAAGCTGGAGGCATCAGTTCCGTTTCATTCATTTGCTGTACCATTGCAGCACAGGCTGCTGCCATAAAAGATGCACTGGAAGATAATTCTTGACACGCAACCTGGATCTGAACTGGCTGTAAGTGGGTTGGGCCCAGATTGCATCTCCTGCCCTCTGGATTCCGACTTAAGGAATTTGCCACAGCTAGCTCTTCCCCAGTGGTGATGCCCTTGTGCACACAAGCGAGGGGCACTACTAGTTACTTCTGATGCCAAAGTGCCCCTTTGATACTCACACCACGTTTAGTGTCCGAAGATCTCTTGCATTTCGTTTCTCTGTCCACTGCTGTGCTGCCAATAACCTCAGATAACTTCCTAGCACAAAACTCAAGGACAACGATGAAGAAAGTCAAGAACAGCTCATTTAGCTGCAGCGTCCCTCCTGCCTCTGTCAAACAGGCCAGGGGGCTCCCAGGGCCTCACTGCATTGCTGTGACAACCTCAGATGTAAATTTCTGATGTTCTTTGTTCTTTGTATGTTGGCGAGTCTGTATTTACATATGAATGTGTGTGGTGGATGCGTATGTTGTGTGGGTGAGTGTGGGTGTCCACCTGGGAAAACTATGAAATTACTGTCTATGTGGGTGACTGGAGAGGGGACAAATTCCAGAGGGGGGGGGGTCACAAAGTGGGAGGGATTGGTTGATTGGGAAGATGAGGGCCTCAACTGGGACCAAAATCTTTGTGCCTGTTGCTGTGGTGGTTTATTTAGGAAGTCAAAAGTTGGTGTATAGTGGCCCACGCTTGTCGCTCTATACATATGAATATACAGGACATATTATGCATAGATATATTATACATAATTTACTGGCAGAGGTCGTTGTCCCACACCCCCTCTGGTTCTGGATGGTTAAGCTCTTCAGTGCTCTGTAATGTTGCTTCGGTTTAGTGCTGCCCCAAACAGTGCTCTGGCAGCACCATTCCAAAAATCTCAACCATGACAATAAAGGAATGAGCATTGTTGCGAGAAAAGTGTGCAGCGTCATTTATTTGCACCTCTCATCCTTTTGAAGAGAAGACCACTTGGCTCAATTGTAACCCTCAGTGATCTGATCTGGGAAGGCCAGATCTCAGACACTAAGCAGGGTTGGCCCTGGGTGGTCCACAGATGGGTAGACCACCAAGGAAATCCAGGCTACTACGCAGAGCCAGGCAATGGCAAGCCAACTCAGTTTGTCTTTTGCCTTAGAAACCCTGCAGGGACATGGCTGCAACATGATGGCACTTTTTATCACCGCACAGTGACGAAAATACACTTCTCCAATGGGTTCTTGCATGATGAGCTGTGGATTCCAGGCTGTAGGGTCACGGGTTCTGTCCTTAGTATCTCCTGTTAAAAGGTAGTCACTGATGCGATAAAACACTGGCAAACCACTGTTAAAGCAGACAGCACACTGACCTGGATAAACCAATGGTCTAACACAGTATAAGTCAACTTCTTGCATGCCATCACCAAGCACAGAAATAGCTCCATCCTGATATTATTTTCACATGCTGAAGCCATTGTGTGTTACTGGAGTTTTGGCATGGTGACGACCTGGTCTTGAGTCTGCTCGACAGACATCTGCTGCCACATCCTATTAACTGGTCCTTCATGCCTTCCCAATCTCTTTTTACAACAGTATCTTGGCAGGAGGGCCTTGATTAACGTCAGTTTAATATCTGCTGGAGGGGCGGCTTCAGCTGATGAATCTGTTTGAGGAATCTGATATGTCTAAATCTGCAGAACGAGTTATCATTTGTATACTGTGAGTAGTGGTGCAGTTCAGTAATTCTGTAGTTAATGCTTCCCCTCACTTTAGGTGGTAATACATATTTTACTGAGTACACAAGATGCTCTGGATTTCTGTTCTGAATTCTGGCCTTGAACATACCACTGACTGTGAGGAGTCTCATCTATTCTGAATGAAAATAGCAAGCCTCCATGTTGATGGTTCTGACTAAGAAGAGGCTGAATACTTGCAGGCAGCACTTTTAGAACACTCAAAGCATGTCTACCTAGAGCTTAATGTGGTGCCAATCTGTTGCTTTAGTGCTAGAAAAAATGAGAAGAAAACATTCTGATGTCTGTGGATTCATACACTGTACCTTCTTGTGGAGATCACTGAAGCAGCTCAGACCTTTATACTTGGAAGCCCTAACCTTAGCTCTGGCACAACTAAAACTGAGTCTAACCGCACCTTTAAGATGAACAAAGATTGATTCAAAACATGAGCTTTCCAGTGCACGCGCTCTTCCGCAGACTAAATGGAACAAGGATCGTAAGTGTACAGATCTAAGGCAAAAGTAAATTGTGGCAAATTAGTAAACTGTGTCATAGTAGCCAAATTAAGCCATATGATGCCATATGATAATTCTTTGCTAAAACAGCTAATCAAGTCCTTTAAGTTCAGCTGTAGTTCACAAAAACATTGGAGGAATAAAGCTGTCCATATTAGTAATTACTGGCAGATACTTTTCCAGTTGTGAAAAGAAATAATTAAAAGAGACGAGTTGCTTGTGCATGGAAGCATCCCTGCAAGTGACAAGTTGTGCTGGCAAGTCATCTTGTCCTGAGACCAGAGAGTTAAATCCAAAATTGCATTACATATTAATAACATCACATTACAGTCATGCACTCGAAAGCTCACACCTTGAATAAATCTTTGTTGGTCTTAAACAGAGGTAGTCAAACTGCGGCCCTCCAGATGTCCGTGGACTACAATTCCCAGGAGCCCCTGCCAGCATTCGCAATTGTAGTCCACGGACATCTGGAGGGCCGCAGTTTGACTACCCCTGGTCTTAAAGGTGCTGTTGGACTCAATTTTTGTTGTACTACTTCAGACCAACACGGCTACCCACTTGAATCTATCTTAGACCTGCAGTAACTCCGGTGCAAGGGAAAAGCATCCTGTACATGTTCAAGGGAACTTTTCTGTTATTACTTCACATTTCCTAATAGTGATTTTCCCTCCTGGCTTCAAAAACAACCACTACAATACATTACATTTGCTGCTGCTTTTCTCCTGCCACTCTTCAGAGGTGCTTTGTAATTATAGGGTCAGAGGCTCCTCTCCTTTTGTTGGTGCTATGGGGACATCTTGTGGTTGTCCTCTTGCACTGCAACAACTATCCTGCTCAGCCTCCACCTTGCTGGAATCTCTCAGAGAAAACAAAAAGAGTTCCAGACTACAGATACAAAAGGGTGGAGCATTCTTCAGCCCAACCTTCAATCTACTGGCCTTGGCTAGGAATGAATACAGTTGCTAAATGTTCAGACTGAAGTCAGGCCTGGTACTAATACTTGACTAGTGTTTAAAAAACAGCTTCTAGCCAATTCCTAGTTACCTCACTTTAAGCCGATTGCTATACTAGAGCGTATACTTGGGGGCTTTACGCACCGGGATCTTTGTTGCAAATTGGTCACTGAATGAAAAATCGCCATTTAAAATAGTGGAATTCGTCGTTATGCATACCTGCCTTTGTAGTGGTATCCAGTTGCGTTTTGTAGCGTTTCCCATAGGCTTCCGGTCTCGGCAGAAATCGCTAGAAAGGAAGCGCTATTGCCGAGCTCGTCCCGCCCCTGGCCGTCAAGCAGCCAATGGGCAGCCGTTAGCATGCTCCCAAACAGCCCCTTTCCCTTTAAGAAAGGTTTTTTTTTAAAAAAAAACACCCATTGTAACGAATCTGTGTAGATTCGTTGCAACGGAGAGACCCATCCAGCTGCCTAATGTGTTTGAGCTGTCGTTTGATCGTATGATCGTTGGCACGCTGCCTCGAGTGAAAAGAAAAAAATCCCCCCTCCCCCCCCTCTCACGGGCCCGATTTTCGGCTGAATGACTGTGTTAAATGTGTGTGCTTAGTGACTGAAGGGGAGGGATTGAAGCCAGGGAAGCCTCTGTTTGAGCTGTCATTTGATCGTGGCCACGCTGCCTCGGAGTGGAAAAAAAAAATCCCCCCCTCCCCCCTCTCACGGGCCAATTTTCGGCTGAATGACTGTGTTAAATGTGTGTGCTTAGTGACTGAAGGGGAGGGACTGAAGCCAGGGAAGCCTCTAAACTGAAAGAGGCTCGCTGGTGCGTTTATCCCCGCTCGCTCGGAGAAAAAAAAATGGCGATCGCTTCACCGGAAGTTTGGAGGACAGGCTCAGGAGGAGGGACTTTGAAGAAACCGCAACAATGTTAACGCACAGGTCTTTATCGCTAGTGTTACAGATTGTTTGCAAGAGTGTAGCGCTTTCCGGAGGGTGAATCCACTTTTTGGGATTCCCCTGAAAGCGCTACAACGAAGCGCTTTTTGCTGATCGGTTTCAGGAGTGTTGCAGATTGTCTACGACGTCGTGCGTTAAGGCAGATCAATAGCGTTTCCAATTAGCAACCATTGTGCGATTTTGAAGCCGTGCAAAAAGCCCCTTGGTTTAAAATTGTTCTTTTTCTGTATAGGAGGTGGCACAACTCAGATTAAACTGCATGATTTGAGAAAACATGCTTACAAGGCCAACTAATTAACCTATAGATCATTACTATGATCTGACTAGCTAAACCCGGGGTAGTCAAACTGCGGCCCTCCAGATGTCTATGGACTACAATTCCCATGAGCCCCTGCCAGCATTTGCCGGCAGGGGCTCATGGGAATTGTAGTCCACGGACATCTGGAGGGCCGCAGTTTGACTACCCCTGAGCTAAACCTTTATATATGCTTACTGGAAGCTAGATCCCTTCATGGGTTCACCCCCTCCCCTCAGGGACACCAATTCAGAAATCTGGAACATTTCCCAGTCTAGCCACCACATTCCTATACCCTAACAACCTTGGGAGCACAGAATATCTCCAAGCTCAGGAACTTAGACAAAACAGGCACTGAATCATTCTTGCCACCTGCTCCCTTCCTGGGAAAGGAGCACTACTTTAGGGTTAGTTTTCTAGCCAGAGCAAAGCACTCTGGGAGAGTGGACAAGACTTTGGCCAAGGTGAACCAGGCCACTCCACAGTCTGTATTTAATTCCAAGACCCACAGGAGCCCCTGTTGTGCCCTCTTTGTCTTCCCCAGTTCCCAATTAGGAAGAAAGGCAAGGTCTCAAAAGAAAAACAGCATAGTTTATTGGGCCAAGAACTATGTGGACGGGTTCCGTCTTTGCCAAGGGCTCAGATGGAATGCCGTACAGAGCATTTACCATGAGTTGTACTTATACAGAAAATCCATCCATTGTCCATCAGTCATAAACTTAACATAATCAACACATAGTCAAACGTGAGCCATGACATATACCAGGTCCCTTACCATCTTCTATTTTCCATTGACATTAGCATCTATCATCTACTGATACATATAACTATCTTATCTCATATACCCTTTTAACATACTATAGAGCATCATTAATTTTCCTATACCATGCAGTGGCATCAATCTACCTGCATTCCATTCTGGCATTTCGAGGGTCCTCTGTCTCTTATTTATAGTCTTTAATAAACTGGTGAGCTGTTAGCTTATCTATCTATTAGCTTCTATGTGAAGACTTCCAGGCCTGGTGTCTATATTGAACCCCTCACTAGGATAGTGACCCTTGGTTCACCTGCAGCCTCATATCTTAGAAAGAGAGAAAGAGGCCCTTTTGGGCTAGGAGCTGACCAGAACAAGAATGTGCTAACAGAGCATCTATTCCTATTAACAAAGCATTTCTAACTAGTGTTTGCAAAGGCTAGTATTTTAACATGTCTATAAGAGATTTATAAAAATAATATCTATTGGCAGTACATATTATAGTAATACAAAACGTTTCCCATCACTATCATGAATATGCAGGGTTCTCAAAAGCAGTTGTTTGATTCAATTCTTTTCCTTTTGGACCCTTCATTTCCTCCCTTTTTAACTTGTCACAGATTTCTTTCTGTGTGGGGTATAGTGGAATACAGTCAGCACATTCCTTAGGGATAACTTTTACTATCATTAACTTTGGGGCATTAATGGAGCTTGTTGAAGACCCCAGGTTTGATGGCGGTTTCATTGGATATGCGGTGAGTTGAGCTCCCTCTATCACACTAGTTATTAGACGCATAAAACAAGGAATACAACAGGGTAAAAACATGAGTCCCGCTAAGGCACAGGTCAAAAAGAATAACACCTTCTTCCACCAGGCTCCATTAAAAATACCTGTCCACCAACCATCATCCAAGAATCCTTTCCATCTCTGTATCGGAACATGAGCCAATTTTCTGATGTTCTTAGCTATTTCCATTACTGCTTCTCCATTATCATCTATTTTGAGACAACAATTGCTGAGATTAAATTTTTGACAAACCCCGCCCTCTTCGGCTAAAAGGTAGTCAAGGGCCATACGGTTTTGGTAAATTGCTGTGCGCATCTGGGTACTTTGAGCAGCAAGCAAGTCCAAAGCTGTAGCAGTCTGGTTTGTAATTAGTTCCAACACTGCCTGTAACCGAATTATACGGTTTAACATGTATATGGGTGTCCGGTACCCCCACATACCATCATCTCTCCAGGTTGCTGGACCATAGACATTAATGATTCTTTGAGGTGACCATTCTTCCCCGTCCCATTCCTGCGCACCCCCTATATCTGTTGTTATTGACCTCTTGCTTCTTGTGTCTGGAATGCTATTATCATCATATAGGGGAATACCTAACTGTTGTTCCATTTCTGAGCCTAATAAGAAGAAAAAGGGAGATATGACACCAGGATAGCACCTGCCAGTCCAGTTAGCGGGGAGAATTGTGTAGGCCTTGTCCCCACATATCCAATAGTGTCCTTTGAGAGCGGGATTCCTCTTACTGAGCCACAAGGGGTCGATTACATTCTCATGGTCAGCATAAGGAAAATATTTTGTAGTTAGTAATCCTAATGGTCCCGCTTCGCGTCTATCAGATATTTTACATCTCCACAATTGATTCAATGTTTTCCATTTACAAACAGCACCATATATTGTATCATTGGTTCGAGACCAATACGTTGAAAAACCAACAACTTGAGTCCCATTTGGATGATGCCACATCCATCGGTATACATAAGGAACTAACCCATCCTTTTTATAGTTATATTGCTGACAATAGAAAAGTGACCAATAATATCCAGAAGATAACTTTGCTCGAGGGACTTGAAGTTCACATGAATCATATGTAAACCCATTCTGGGGATGACTTGGAGTACAGCGTTTTGACCAACTCCCATTAGAGAATTGGAAATGGGTATTATTCCATTTACCAACCAATTTTGAACAATTTACAGGTGTGCAATCGTCTATTACACACTTTTGTGTCCATGTCAACGTCCAATTGCATCGGCTCCATCCCACCACAGGACCTTCCCCTTGGTTTTGTATACAGTAAGATGCCTCCTCGTTGTGTCTAAGTTCCCAGACCTCTTCTTGACCCCAATCCTCCCCGTTGTTATTGTTAACCACCACAAGGTCGCTTAGCAACCATTTGGGTGCCAGGGGAATCCCTCTCCATGGCCACTGGTCTCCTACTAAGGGCCCACCACATACCAAACAGTTTGTCAAATTCAATTCTCTTGCTATGGTTACCATAGTTTCTATATATCCATTCTTCCACGTGTCTTCTGTTATCTCCGTGATTAGTCGTCCCCATCCCCCAACACAAACACAAATTATCACCCACAATCCTCCTGAAATATTAAGAGTCATCATTTTTCTTTTTCCTTTCTGGTCGCTTTTACGGACAATCACTTTGTGCACAGTTTCTTCGAAATCTTTAGCTTCAAGGGCTCCAGTTGTTCAGCTTGCCACCACTCGTCTGGAGGAGGACACGCCTTTACACGGGAATAGTGTATCCACGCCTTAAGCCCTTCAACTTTTACAGCAGTAGGGGTAGACAGCAACACTTGCTTCGGTTCCGACCACTTAGGCTGTTCAGCTGTTGGGTCGAGCTCCTTCACAAGGACCCACGATCCCACTTCAGCAATGGGTTCCTTGGTAGGCTGAACCGGAAGGGCGTCACGTACCTGTTTGTGAATAACAGACAATACCTGCGCCAGTTTCTGTACGTACATTGTCACATTGACCTCCCCTGAATATTTGGACATGTGTCTATTTACGGTGAACGGGCGGCCATACACTATCTCAAAAGGAGACAGTCCTAACCTTGAGCTTGGGATGGCCCGGATGCGGGCCAAGGCAAGGGGCAAAACTTTTGGCCAAGGCAGCGATGTTTCCTGACACAGTTTCCCCAAATGAGTTTTTAGAGTTCGGTTCATTCTTTCGACCTTGGCAGAGGCCGTTGGTCGGTAATTTGAGTGTAAGGACCATTTTATGGCTAAGTAACTACTCACCCCTTGGGTGATCTGTGAAACAAAATGACTCCCATTGTCACTCTCAACCCCTTTTGGTACTGAAAATCGAGGAATAATATGCTCAATGAGGGCCTGCACCACTTCGCTTGCTTTCTGCGTTGCTGTTGGAAACGCTTCAGGCCAACCAGAGAACATGTCAACAAAGACTAAGAGGTGATGTTTTCGTCCTCGCTTAGGTAATTCAGTGAAGTCTACTTGCCATGCCTCTCCAGGGTAGGAAGCCCTTCGAAGGTGGCCTTTTGGGTGTTTCTGAGTAGATCCTTTAGGGTTGAATCGTAAACACTCAGGACAGGATTGGGCAACTTTTCTCACAATATTCTTTAGGCCTGGGTTACAATAAATGTCTCTTAGCCATCGGGTTAGGGCCTTAATTCCCATGTGAGTGGACTGGTGAGCCCGCTGAACGAGAGGAAAAACAATATTTCTCGGTAACTGTATTTTTCCCTTCACTGTCCACCATCCGTTTTCCCATTCTCCCCCTGGGATAAGCTCATCATTGGTTTCGTATAAGGCTGGCAGGTCAGCATCTGGTTCCACCATAACCAGGGGGCAAGTGATGCAGCTAGTGGGAGACTGTAGGGCAGCTTTCTTAGCCCAGTAATCTGCCGCTTGATTTCCCCGTGTAACCTGAGAATCATCGGATTGATGTCCCCGACAGTGTACTATGGCCAATTCTTTTGGGAGCCAGATAGCAGTCATAAGTTTTTCAAGAAGTTGCTTAGTTTTTAGGGGCTTCCCATCTGCACCTCGATATCCCCTTTCTTTCCATAAGGCCCCGTGCGTATGGGCTGCTAGAAAGGCAAACCGGCTGTCCAAATAAATTGTAGCTCTTAAGTCCTTAGTTAATTCACAGGCTTTAATGAGGGCTGTTAACTCTGCTATCTGAGCAGAGCAATGAGCTGGCAGGGCCTCTGTCCATACAGGCTGCAAATCTTCCCCTACCACAGCGTAACCTGTGTAACGATGCCCATAGTGGACGAAGGAAGACCCATCAGTCCAAAGCTGCAAATCATTTTCCTGCAATGGTGTAGATTTGATATCCTGTCTTCCCCCTGTGACCACTTCTAATACCTCTAAGCAGTTGTGGGGCTCTTCACTTCCTTCCAGGGGAACAGGGAACAAAGTAGCAGGATTTAGTTTTGTTGGGACTCCTAATTTCACATTTTCTTGTTCTAATAGTAAAGTGACAAACTCAGAGACTCTCTTGGAGGTAGCCCAGACTGGAATTTTTTGTTCCAACAATGTTTTGACAGCATGTGGGCAGAACACAGTCATTTCAGATCCCATAACAATCTTCTGTGATTCCTCGACTAAACTGGCTGTGGCTGCAACTGCACGGACGCATGGGGGCCATCCCTGGGCAACGGGATTGAGCCTTTTGGATAGGTATGCCACTGGCCGGGTTACAGGACCTAATGCCTGAGTGAGAACTCCCACTGCGCAACCAGTTCGTTCCATGACAAAAAGTTCAAACGGTCGAGTCTGGTCTGGAAGAGCGAGGGCCACCGCTTTAATCAGGCCATTTCGCAGTTCAGTCCAGGCCCGTCGATGTTCGCCTGTCCATTCCCAGATCTGTCCTTCCTGGGTAAGCACATATAAAGGTTTGGCAAGGATTGAATAATTGGGGATCCATAAACGCCCATAACCCGTGATTCCCAAGAAAGAACGTAACTGTTTCCTGTTTTGGGGTTCTGGTAAAGCCAAAACAGCTTGGACTCGGCTCTGGTGTAGCCTGCGAGTCCCTTCCTTGAGAACAAATCCCAGATACTGAACTTCCTTCTGTACCCATTGCACTTTCTCCTTGCTGACTTTGTAGCCGCAAAATGACAGGTGGTTAAGAGTCATTACGGATGCTGCATGGAGGGCTGCTTCACACTCAGATGCCAGTAATAAATCATCAACGTACTGCAGCAGGGTACATTGGGGTACCTCTAGGCCTCTCAGGTCTTTGCTTAAGGCAGCAGCAAAAACAGTGGGACTGTTTTTATATCCCTGAGGCAATCGGGTCCAAGTTAGCTGACCTTTCCATCCAGTTTGGGGGTCTGTCCATTCAAAAGCAAAGATGGCTCGGCTTTCCGGTGCTATTTCGACACAGAAAAACGCATCCTTAATATCAATAGCTGTGTAGTATTGTTGGGTGGATTTCAGGGTGCTAAGGAGAGTATAGGGGTTCGCCACCGTGGGGTGAAGACCTGTCACTCGGCGGTTTACTTCTCTTAAATCTTGCACAAACCGCCAGGTCCCATTTGGCTTGGGCACTGGAAAAATAGGGGTGGACCATGGAGACTGGGTTTCTTCGAGGAGTCCATTGTCTAGGAACAATTTAATAACTGGCTGGAGTCCCCATCTGGCCTCCGTCTTAATGGGATATTGCTTGATGGAGATAGGCTGTGCCTCAGAGAGTAAGTTGACTTGATGAGGGACTGCAAACTTAGCTTTTCCCGGGACTCCCTTATACCAAATTTCAGGATCGATTTCATTCCCATCTTTGCAGACCAGCTGTGGTGTGGGAATGTCATGGATGTAACACAGATAGGCTTTCCCTGGAGGGATTTTCAGTCGGACACCTTTAGGGGTGCACTGGACTGTAGCTTCCAGTTTTCCCAGCAGGTCCCGGCCCATTAAGTTGATGGGGCATTGAGGAACTAACAGGAATGAATGAATCAATCGTGGGCCTGAAGGAATTTGGACTTCTAGGGGAAGACTCTGATATACACTGTCCATTTTCCCCTCAACTCCAACAATTTGTTTAGTAAGCGTACCTAGTCTCGGGATAGACGGGGAATTCAGGACACTGTAGGTGGCGCCAGTGTCCACAAGAAATGTTTCTGTTCGTCCCCCTATTTTAAGTTCCACCAGAGGGTCAGGGGATGCTGATAATTCCCCTCCGCAACCCTGTCAATCCTCTCCTTGGAAAAATGTCCCATCCAAACCAGGCGTAGCCGGAAAAGCAGCTGGACGTTCTCCTGGTGGTGGAGTCATTCCCCGGCCCCGTGGTCCTCGGCCCCTTCCTCGAAAGCCTTGAGAGGGTAGGCCAAATTGGGGTGGCTTTGGGGGTTGCCAACTTTCAGAATTGCCAGGGCCTGCCCTTAGAGGGCATTCATTCTTCCAGTGACCCTCTTGCTTGCAGATAGCGCATTGATTCGGGCCCAACCGAGGGGTCCCACGTCCTCTTCCCATCCCATGGCCTCCCCTGCCCACAACATGGGTCTGAGCCTGTAAAGCAGCGGCAAGTAAGGTAGCCTGTCGCTTCATTTTCTTGTCCTCCTTTTTCTCCTCCTCCTGGTCTCGCTGAGCATAGACTTGGTAGGCCGTTTGAATAAGGACCTCCATGGATTGGGCAGAAGGGGCATCCAATTTTTGCAGTTTTCTTCTAATATCGGGTGCACTCTGGCCAATGAAGGCGGCTTTTAACATAGACTCATTACCTGGGGCCTCAGGATCTATATCTGTAAAGCGGCGATAGCCATCCTTAAGGCGAGCCAGAAAGTCTGTAGGTGATTCTTTGGATTCCTGTAATATCTGGCCCACTCGGTGGAAATTTACTGCCTTCGGGACACCCACTTTTAGACCATGGACCAGGCATTTACGAACCTCGACCAAAGCGTCTTCATCCCTATTGGGATCTATAGTGGTGTTGGGATCCGTGAAAACCCTCTCTGGCCAATTTCCATGTCCTCCCCGGACTCTCTGATATTCTGCCTCAGCAGCCAACAATACCTGGCGTTTATCTTCTCCTGACAGAAGAGCTGCCAGTAGTGCATGAAGATCAGCCACTGTGGGGCGATGGGTGGCAGCAATTCGCTGAACCAATTCAACATATGACTGGGGGGATTCTCGATAGGGTGGAAGGCTATTTCGCCAATTGAATAAGTCATTGGTTGTGAAGGGGGTGTGGATGTAAACCAACCCTTCATGTGATGGCACTTGGCGCAGGGGCATTGTTGTGGCTGCTCTAGTGTGGCTTGCAATGGGTGACATTGATGCAATGGTTTTCACAAGGCTTCCTATTGACTGGTCCAATTTTCGGGCCAACCCATGTAACTTTGTTTCCTCCCCCTCTTCTTCATCTGAACTTTCTTTACTTAAAGAGGGGCGGGTGCCTGAGGATACTCCTGAGCAGGGAGTTGATGCTGTTATTATAGAACTCTGAGGAGTGGATGATGCTGCAGCTTCCCCGGATCCCCCTGATCTGGGGGTTGAGGCAGCTGGGGAAGCCTGAGCTAGGGATTGCCGTTCACCTCGGAGTGAGGGATAGATCGGGTTGTAGGGTGGTGGGAAATCCTCTTCTTCCTCTGGGGGTGGAGGTGGTGGTGGGAAAGGTTCTTCGTCCTTTTTAGCAGCTAGCAATAACCAGGCAGCCTGGGGTTTTGGAGTGACTTCGAGACCACTTTGTTTGGCCAAATTAGGTTTTCCCCGTAGTTCCCAGAAGGGGAACAAATAAGGTTTTTCGCTATCCTTCCCTGCCTTAGCCATAAAAAGGTCCAGTTGATACAGGGCATTATAGTCAATAGACCCCTCTGGGGGCCATTCAGCTTTTCCTTCTAAGTCATATTGTGGCCATATGACCTGGCATAGAAATACCATTTTCTTTTTGGACAGGCCTCCCGTATCCAAAGATCCCCAGTTGTTCAAAATACATCCTAGTGGCCCTCCTGTGGTGCTTAGTGTTCCTCCCATCCTGGCGACTTGGGAGCGCTCGTCAGCGGGGCTGGTTGACTCTCTGTCCTAACCTAGCCTCTCTCCCTACCTGGCGCCGCCCCCCCTCCTACAGCAAGTTTTCCGTGGCTTTCAAACACTTCAACAAACAGACACAGAGGGAAACAGCCCTAGGGGACCAGGGTAAGGGGTCCCTGGGTCCCGACACAAGAAGGGTAAGACAAACAACTTTCGCTTCGTCCGTCTCTGGCCGGCAGCCTCGCGGCTGTTCGGAACCGCAAATCGGGACTCCGCACTCACTTCGCAGGCAATTCTGCGTCTCAGACACACACCATTCAATAGCCACGGACACACACTCCCCCAGCCCTCCCTTTTTAAAATGTCCCACAAAATGCTCACCCGTTGATGCTGAAGATCAGCCTCGTCCTCCCCTGTAGAGACCTTTTTGCGAGCGTTCAGTCCCGGCTTCCCGGAGTCTGCCGACGGAGCAGTGGCGAGGTCCCGCTGACGAAAAACAGGTCAGGTGCGCACTTCGGGAAACGTCGCTAGTCCCACGTCGATTTTCTCCGGAGCCGACCGCCGAAGGCTGGGCACCACTAAAAGCGTGCTGCCCCCCAAAGGGAATTGACTCCCCTTGACCTAACGACGGTCAAAGGGTCCCATCTGGGTCGCCAAAAATGTTGTGCCCTCTTTGTCTTCCCCAGTTCCCAATTAGGAAGAAAGGCAAGGTCTCAAAAGAAAAACAGCATAGTTTATTGGGCCAAGAACTATGTGGACGGGTTCCGTCTTTGCCAAGGGCTCAGATGGAATGCCGTACAGAGCATTTACCATGAGTTGTACTTATACAGAAAATCCATCCATTGTCCATCAGTCATAAACTTAACATAATCAACACATAGTCAAACGTGAGCCATGACATATACCAGGTCCCTTACCATCTTCTATTTTCCATTGACATTAGCATCTATCATCTACTGATACATATAACTATCTTATCTCATATACCCTTTTAACATACTATAGAGCATCATTAATTTTCCTATACCATGCAGTGGCATCAATCTACCTGCATTCCATTCTGGCATTTCGAGGGTCCTCTGTCTCTTATTTATAGTCTTTAATAAACTGGTGAGCTGTTAGCTTATCTATCTATTAGCTTCTATGTGAAGACTTCCAGGCCTGGTGTCTATATTGAACCCCTCACTAGGATAGTGACCCTTGGTTCACCTGCAGCCTCATATCTTAGAAAGAGAGAAAGAGGCCCTTTTGGGCTAGGAGCTGACCAGAACAAGAATGTGCTAACAGAGCATCTATTCCTATTAACAAAGCATTTCTAACTAGTGTTTGCAAAGGCTAGTATTTTAACATGTCTATAAGAGATTTATAAAAATAATATCTATTGGCAGTACATATTATAGTAATACAAAACGTTTCCCATCACTATCATGAATATGCAGGGTTCTCAAAAGCAGTTGTTTGATTCAATTCTTTTCCTTTTGGACCCTTCACCCCCAAGGCTACTGTAAAAATCAATCAAAATCCCAAACCAAAACAAGGCAAGATCAGAACTGATTCTGACAACCAGGTGTCTTGCTACCACCTGACCTACATGATTCATCCAGGATTGGTTGATTGCTACTATGGTTGTGTGCAGCAGCATCCGAATCAGCTGTTCCAGGCCGACGAAGCCAGCGGGGGGGAGGCGCACCGGTGCATCAGTTGGCGCACACACACAGGCACCTGCTTGTGTGTGCCACGTTGTGTGCCCATGCCTCCCTCCCTCCCTCCTCCCATGCGGTGTGGTGCTGGCTGCATCAGCCTGGAATAGCCAATTTGGATGCCGCTGCACACAACCCTAATTGCTACTGTTCAACAGCAGATACTCCATGAAAGTCAATATAGTGCAGTTGTTAGATATTTCATACCAGGATATGGAAGACCCAGGTTCATATCTCCCCTCTGCCAAGGAAATTAGCTGGGTGACATTGGGCCATCTACAAACTTGGAGCCTAACCTAGCTCACAAGGTTGTTGTGAGGATAAAATACAGGTCAGGGGAATGATGTAAGCTCCTCTAGGTCCCTATTGTGGAGAAATAAAGTAAATAATAAATATAGCGGGGAAATATTTATTTATTTAATTTATATTTATATACTGTTCCTTCCCGGAAGGCTCAGGGCGGTTTACAGGGAACAGGAAACAGGTACAGATAAAAGGTAGATTGGTTACTAGGTGGGAAGGCGGGAAAGTTGAGGATATGGGGGCTGCCAAGAGAAGGGAAAGAAAAAATCATGTGAAGAAAAGGATATACAGGGGAAAATATGGTGAGTGTCTCCCTCCCTCCCATAAGTCCTTGTAGGTTCCCCAATGTACGACATGGCCCAGCCCTGCTGGCATCACACAACTCAGTCAAAACTTTCCCACTGAACTGACTGGCAGGAGTAGAGAAGGAAGGAGAGTTGAAGAAGGGGGTAGATCAGTGTGAGCTGGCTCGTGGAGCCAAGGATGCAGAATAAGGGGAGAACACTTTTAGTAAAAGGAAAGAGGAAATGGTGGGGGCAGAGAAAATGAGATGTCACTCATAAATCCTTGCAAGTCCCTTACTCGGTAAAACTATTCTTCATTCTCCTCTCTTCCCAACCTAAATAACCCCCCAATGGCTATTTGTCACTTAACTCTCAGTTTTGTTTTTTACGGCCTTGGCCGAATTGCTTTCATGTTCCTGTTGCTACTAGGCTGATAATTTGCTAACGGGCCTTATAGTGTAAGGGTGGGAAAGCAGAGGCACTTAGCCTGCAACAACAGCAAAACAGGGGAAGCAGTAATTTGGCATCTTATCTACGCAGATCTTAAATTTTCTTGACTCACTGGAGTCATAAATTAAAGTTTCCCCACTGGGTCTGAATAACAAACTTGGCTTATCCTGTTATTTATAAGTTTTTACAGAAGCATTCTCGGCCTTACAGTGCTATAATTGCTTTCACCTTTAAGTTTTGTATCTCTCATTTACTGAGTAAAAGCCTTGTAAATGTAACAGGCTATGCTGCAGTTCGTATTTTGATGAATTTTCGGACTCCCATCTGATTTCTTTCTGGTAAGTTACCAATGTATATTTTGATAACAATAGTGTGAGTTTTGGTTGTATGTTAGTGCTTTAACTTGCATTTTGGTTACAGCCCATAGCTTATCAGCAGAAGACATTTTGCCAGATTGTTTACCACAGTGTCTCAAGCACAGAGTATCCCGAGTTGCACCAAGTTCACTCTGGAACTTCAAAGGAAAATATGTTTGTGTATATTGTATGCTTGGAGAAGTATAATTGAAACATGTGTTATTCAGAATTCATGTAGTATAAGTCCACATGCAGAGACATGAAAATTTTATCCACACATAGTAAGTTGTTGGGTACATAAATTTGTTCTAGCAAGGCAACCCAAAAATCCATTTTCCAAATTAGGGTCATACATAATCCAAGGCAGAGATAATTTATTTATTTTATTAATTGTATTTCTATACTGCACTCCCCAAAGGCTCAAGGCTGTTTACATAAAACAACGAAATAGTACAGGTAACATTATTCAAGGTGGTAACAACAACAATAACATTTACATAATAAATGTTTTCACCAGATTCTTTTAACTGAAGATGAAGGTGGTATATAGATATATTAGCCAATTCAGTTAGCCATCATTTTTCAATTTGAAAAGCAATTCTGTTTAGAACAGTATGGGAAGTTTTCTGGGAGAAATAAGATTATCTCTGAAAGGCCTCCAGTGTCTTTACTGGGCCAGAAATCAACCAATCCATAGTTTTTCCTGTCAGTGCAATACAGCCAGATAGATCTATCCACAGTACTGGATAGCACCAAGGTGGGCATCTCTGTTTTGTTTTACCATCATATTGCTTTTGGGTGGATTGTATTAGTTTGCCAGTCTTAGATATCTGCTCCCACAAACTCTGTTGTATAGGATTGCCAACCTCCCAGTGGCAACTGGAGATCTGCTATTACAACTGATCCCCAGGTGACAGAGATCAATTAACCTAGAGAAAATGACCACTTTGGAAGTCTGATTCCACTTATATACCATTAATTTTCTTTCCCGCCCAAGCCCCCTTTCTTAGGCTCCACCCCCCAAATCCCCAAGTATTTCCCAACCCAGATCTGACAACCTTACGGCTGTACCTTTATTTAGGCTGCTAAGTAGGATGTGGGTTGCAACTGAATGCATCAGTAAATATTTAGGGCAGTGTGTGGGGGAGGAATTAAAGCTCTGAAATGTTTCCCCTCCCTACAGGATATACTCTCTCTTAGAATTAACTCAAAACTATTTAAAATTCATGTTCCATTGCTTGATATGACAGCCATTGAAATTTGGGGAATATTTTCCTGTTTTTTAAGTCATTGATTCAACAATTCTGGGCTTTTTTAAACAGGTGACTTTTATACGTTTTATCATTGTTTCCAGAGGGTTTATTATTTCATTTATATATATTCTATTGCAAGCTGTCTTGAGTTTCACAAGGGAGAAAGGCAACTAACAAATGCTTCAGATTAATAAAAAAGGAGCAATTCATTTACCTCAAATATATACAATTTGCATGACTGAGATCTAAATTCTAGTACCAGCATGGTAAAGCCGTTAAGAGTGACAGACTTTAACCCATTCCACACACATAGGATAATGCACTTTCAATGTGCTTTGGCAGCTGAATTTTCCTATGCAGAACAGGAAAATCTACTTCTAAAGTTCATCATCTATTTTGTGCAAAAAAGGCCCTGGAAAACCAGTTTTAAGATGGTGACAACTCACAAGCGGGGTACCCAAAAACAGCTCTCCTAGTGAGATACTTAAACGTGGAGGCACTCCATGTTCAATAAAGCAGCGTATCATTTTTAACGTTCGAGTAGGTTGTTAAGTTTTGACTGATTCGACCGCCCTCAATTGGCCACTGAAATAAACCATGAAAACAGAGAATGTAACGGGGCGACGCTTTAAAGAACCCACTGAGGCGAATAATGGCGCATCCACTCCCGCGTCAGGAGAAGCTGCAAAATGACGTTGGGGCGGGCCCACCTGTAGCTCCCTAAGAAGCGCGCAGGTAGGCGCCGACAACGTGGAGTCGACGGGGGGGGGGGGAACTTGGGGCGCATGCGTAGCTAGCGATGGCTCGTCTAATAAACTTACAGCCAAGAATTGGTTGGGGAGGGTTACGCCTTCCGTAGCAAGGGCGCTTGCGCGTTGCACTCCTCTTCTCCCTTCGTCAAGGGCGGAGCCTCTTGACCGTTTGCCCCTTCCTTTTTCTGTTGGCCCCTCCCCCTCGCTTCCCTTCCCTTCCCAGTCGGTGGGCGGGGCCACACGGCCAGTTGGCAGGTAGGGCGAGGAAGAGTGAAGGAGGCGTCACGTGACCACTGTAGGATTCCCAACATGGCGGCAGGGGGAGCGGCGGGTGTCGTGAGCCTCAGGATT
This sequence comes from Paroedura picta, assembly GCF_049243985.1. Taxonomy (NCBI): domain Eukaryota; kingdom Metazoa; phylum Chordata; class Lepidosauria; order Squamata; family Gekkonidae; genus Paroedura; species Paroedura picta. Next base: position 27,370,859 of record NC_135369.1, on the reverse strand, counting down.
TAAAGCAGCGACTCTTCCCGCCGTCTTGAGCGACCCCGGGCCGGTTTCGGGCACGACTCTTTACCGTGTGGTCTCGTTCATTTTTTCCCCCTGCTTTGCTCTGCTCCCCCACTACCCGGCCGCCATGAGGGAAAAGGGCCGCAGGAAGAAGGGCAGGACCTGGGCAGAGGCCGCCAGGACGGTACGCCAAGGGCGGGGGGAGGGAGGGCGTGAGGGAAAGGGGTGGTGGCTGCTCGTCTGGATAAACTGGTATTCCCCCCCCTCTCACTTTGGACGTACGAAATCCTTCGCTTTCCTCGAAACTCAGTTCCTAGGGCAAGTTTCCGAAGCAGATTGCTCCCTCCTCCAAGGATCTGTCAAAGTCGCGGGGAAGCAAATAAGCTTCGTACAGAGCTCGCGGGAAGAAGGATGGGGTGCTTTCAAGTAAGGAATAGGCTAGGCGTCGATGGAGAAGTGAGTTTGATCTGCTAGCCGGGTTGCGCATTTGGCCACCTGCCTCTCCCATTCCCACTAGCTATGGTCTTGTGATAATTTGGAGTGGGTTATGATTCAGGCTTGCCCTGTAACTGAGGTGAAATGTAGACTTTTGGAGAAATTTATTTTCTCTATTCAAGGGAAATGATTGTTGACATTTTTGTTCTTATATGACCGATCCTTTTGGAATTGTCCCACTGAGTGGTACAAACCTGTGCAGGGGGAGGTGGGGAAGGCTAGCTTTTAAAGTGATGGTTTATCTTTCAAATATTAATGAGGAGATGCTGTGGAATTCCCCCACTTTCCTGGAGAGTCATGATTAGTACTCTTCGGGATAGTAGGCTTTTACATTGTTTCCCAGGCCACTAGGGTATTGAAGGTGTTCTGAGTTTTTCAGATGGAGGGTATAATAATTTGTAGTGTATGGGGTGTGTGTGTGTGGAAAGGGCTCCTGGTGGCCACAATATTCAAAGAAAACTGGCACATGAGATGACAGAATATTCTGAAAAAGTTTTCTCATTATATAACGGAACTTGGAAAAGAAGAATGTCCCTGGTGCTAAAAATGAACACACAAACAAGTCCAGTCAATTTTATTGGAATCTAATATGCCTTTCCTCTGAAGGAACTATCCTTACAATTTTGCCCTTGCATTGTTTTAATATGTAACTTCATATGAATCAGGCACTAAAATGGTTTTATTATCCCTTAACTGTTTGGCTATTGCTGTATAGGGCATATTATACATTTCTTTGTTCCCTCATTGGTAATGTGAGGATTTCACTAGGTGTATGAAATTGATCTTTGATAGGTGCTTTTGACAGCTTCCCCTAGGTCAGGGATGCCCAAACTGTGGCTCTCCAAATGTGCTGGCAGGGGTCATGGTAATTGTAGTCTATGGACATCTAGAGACCCACAGTTGGTCACCCTTGCTCTAGGCTCCGTCATTCTAGCAGTTGCTTCATCTGTCCCTTCCTATCCATTTCTTTAAGTGTTATGTGTGTCAGTGGAAGATGATGGTATTACCTATTCAAGCATAAGCTACTGCCCAAACTTCTGCATGAGGCAAATTTCTGTGACTTCAGTGCATTAATTTCTTAATAGCCTCATCCTGTTAAGCATGCTTAAACCCACTGAAGTCAAGTTTTCAGTGTGTCTGAGTCTGTGAGGGTTGTATCTTTAGTAAGGAGTACTTGAGTAAATGCAAGTTTAGACATACTAACATTTCTGATGTGAAGATAGTTATGTGTCTCTCTATTAATGAATGGGTACTTGAGAGAATTTCTGAACTTCAGCTGAGGATAGATAAGAAGAAAAAGGGGCCTCTGTGTTTCCTTTAACATGTGGCATAAAGAGATGGAGAGGGGGTGTGTGTTTCATCATGGTGCTCTGTTTCTTTATGTTAATATTGCTGAAAACTTGATCGTGGATTACGTCATCTGAACAGTTTTGTGATAAGGACTTTCTGCAGCTGTGTAACATATTGACTCTGTAAATAATTCTATGAGTCAAGCATTCTGTTTTGACATGCTACAAAGACAGTGGACATTTGGATTCTTGGCATGGGAGTTTTTTGAAAGCCCAAGTTATGATAACTTCTTTCATGTGCAAAAATGGTCTGTTTGTATCATGAGTCAGCCCTCATTAATCTCTCCTTGGGAACTCAGAAGGAATTCAGTTGGCTTTCCCTGTTATAAGAATTGTCTTTTAATCTACAAAATATAAATGTAACTTTTAACAGTATAGGGGCATGATTTCTAATCAAATATCATGAGAGCACTTTACTTGCATATTTGCCTGTGTGAAGTAGTAGCTGTTCTTGGTGAGCACCTGAGCGGCAATTGCTCCTCCCTCAAACAGGCAAGTCTGTAGAGTATTCATAGGTGCCATAGAATTTTTCTGTACTGCAGTAATGTGGCTGCACACAATAGTATTCAGCCACATTAGTGTCCTGACTGTCTTTTAAAGTATATTGCATCATGGTATCTTAAAAGCTCCTTGGGCACAGAACAAAGTGTCCGTTTACCCCAGGAGCCAAAGTGCGAGGAAGAGGTGAAGACAGTGACAGCATACAACCCAGCTAGAGGAGGCCAGGCTAACGAGGAATGGGAAAAGCAGCAGTGGTGGCCCTCAAATATGGACTGGTGGCAGCAACCTCCTGGACCTGAAAGTAGCCAGGGTTCCATCTCCAGCATGCTCCTGAAGAGGAAAGCCTTGGGCAGAGCAACAGACAGTCAGCAAGAGAGCCAGCCGTGCCATCCTATATAAGTCAGTGCAGGAGGCTGGGCTCATCCCAACCCTCTATCGCAGCTGGGCTGGGGACAGGTTTGCTGCAGACAGCCACGCCAGCCAGAAGCTTCTGAGTTTGAAAGGAATAGAATCCTACCCAAGGGAGGAGCAGGAGGATGGGGAGATCTGGAAACACAACTATTCTGCATGTGAGAAGACAAGTGCTAGCAGCAGAGGAGAAGGAATAGGGTAATTCAACCCCCTCCCCTCTTGTTCTGAGCCTTGAGGATCCTCAGCAAAGGTGCCAACTTGCTGAGAGGGCAGGCAAGGTGTGAAACCTGGATCAGTCAGAGTCTCGCCAGTGATAATGTACAGAGTTTTAAAAGGCCATTTTAAAAATTAATTTGTTTTCCCATTCTGTATTTGATGATATCTGATGGTTGAAGTGCAGTGTAGTGGTTAGAGAGTAGGACAAGGACCTGGGACAACTGGGTTCAAATTCCTCACTCAGCCATGGAAACCTGTATGGGACTCTCACAATCTTTCAGCCTAACATATTTTCACAAGGTTATGAAGAGTAAATGGAGGAGATGAGAATTATATGAAAAGCTGCTTTGGGTCCCTGTTCAGGAAGAGGAAAAAAGCATCATTGTAGAAGTGTATTTGTAGATGCTGTTTAGGAGCTTAAGAAGCACATTTTTCAGGTAACTGCCACTGTTTATCAAGAGTTTATTTCACTTTTAAACTCTGTGTGGGGTGCTATTCATGTTACAACAGAGGGCCAACTGCTAAGATGCATAGTACTTATTCTTTCAAGAAACATCACATAAGTTGTACTTCTTTTGTATTCTATGCAAGTAGGAATACCTGGAAGAGATGCAAAAACAGTGAGGCAGAAATAAGATCAGCCTTGTTGTTAGGTAGTACAATTGGTGGGAAACAATTGATCAATTAGAAATTTAACACAGGTCTTAGGCCCCATTCAGGCAAGATGGCTACTTGATCTTAATATTAGTGAGTTTGAATATCACTGTTTCATTTTCAGGGCAACAGATCATTTATTTATTATTTTGATTTCTAGGCTGGATATCCCCACAAGCTGGCTCGGGGCAGCTTATACAGCATATAATAGCACATTTTAAACAATGAAACCAGTTTAAAGAATCAAACATTGTATTGTTTCCACAACCCCTATTGTCTTGTTTAGGTCTTCTTCTCTGTTTGATGGACTCCACTGGTATGGGGGGGGGTTTCCATAGAGGTGGAGCAGAGTGAGAGGGTGCACAGTGTGGGTGAAAAAGGGGGAGGCCCATTGTTTTATTTCAGCTGTTCTGGCCTCAATTGTAAGGGCTGATTAGCTCAAATTGTTAAGTGTGTGTGATCCAAACATCAACATTTGAATCACCAATTTAGTATCCGTCATTGCCTTCTCTACTCAGAAAAAAGGAAGCTAAAGCAGCTTGTAAATGTGTGTTAGAAAATCAGGTCCAGGAAGCATGCAGATGATTCCTTCCTTCCTTCTGTAGTAGCCAGGGTGCCTCTCAGTGCAAATTAGTTCTTGGAACAGACAAGTGGACCTTCCTAGAAGGCTAATTATGGGAGCTTTAATAAATCTGGAAATCAGTGGCAGAAAACCCAAAGGAAATTGGTTCACTAGGCTGTCAAAACATACTTGTTGAACATTTTGTTCCTAATGAACCCACACCAAACCACACTTCCATTACAGGGTAAACCTTGGGTTTAGATCAGAAAAAACAGGGTTCAAATCTCCATTGGCTGTAAAGATCAGACTAAGTGACCAACTATAGGCCAGTGACTACTCCACAGCCTAAGCTATCTCATCCTAAATGGGATGGGAGTGGGAGAGCAAGCACCATATTGAGCTTCTTTGAAGATGGGTGGAAGGAGGGAGCATTATGCGTACTTAAAGCATTTTTGCTGCCTTTTCCCCTTGCGGAACTCAAGGCGGTTTATCCAAGCAGTTAATCCTGTGTTTTGATTGGTAAAACTCAGGGTTTTTTAGGTAAGTACTTACATTTAGACATCTACATATCTACAAAATCTACAGTGCATCACTTACTTATGATGTTGCTGTTTAGAGTGCTATCATCATAGGCTGAACTATGTTTTGTGGTATTGCATTGAATGGCAGCGCATCTAACAGCTTGACAAGCAGAGAGCTGAGTCATGATTTTGTAAGGTGCAGCATTCAGCATATCCATGAAATAGCATTGCCTGGCACATCTATGGAATTACTAGTATGTTTGTGACAAGGGATGCCAGTTGAAAATGTGGGTGCAGAATTGCCCTGAAGACAGCAATAAAGCAATAATACTTCGTATGTTTTGAGGGCTTATAAGTGATCCTGTTTATTTCAATTAGACAGGTCAGCAGTATCCCAGTTATTGTAAACTAGTAATTAATCCCGCTGTAGCTGCAATACAGCGGGCGCTAGCTGTTTGTCCGCCCCCCCCCGCGCCGCGGCTTACCCAGGTGATCGTTGTCCATGGTGGGGGCCGCGGTGGCGGGGTATCCTCCGTCTTCGTCCGGTGTGGCTCCGGTCGCTGTTTCCGCTGTTGTCGCTGTTGGGCGGCTGCTGTCGTGGCATCGTGCAGTGGCCTGATGCGGCGAGAGGCGCTTTGCGCCTCTTGCAGCATCAGGCCGCCGGGAAGGGAGGGGCTTCCTCGGCAGCAGGGATGAAAGCTGGACCAGAGTCAAGAGTCAGGAATGGAGTCAAGGCACAAACCAAGGTCAGGAGCTGGAGACAAAGTCAAGACAAGCCAAAGTTGGATCCAGGAAGCAGTCAAGCAGAGTGTGTCTAAGTAAATGGGCAGGGAATGCCCAAAAGATCCCCAAAGCTGGGTGGATTAGCCTCCAGCCAAAGAACTTGCAGCTGGACCTGGTCCTCATCTGAGGAAAGAGCCTCAGCTGGAAACCATCAGGATTGGCAGCATGCTGACAGCCAAGCTGATCTTCTGACAGCAGTCAGATTGGCAGGCGATCACCTTCGCTGCTGCTCTGGGCGAAGTCCTCTGGGCTAGACGGGCCCTTTCCTCTGAGTCTTGTGGGTGCTGGCAAGTAGGTCTGGGTAGGAGCCTGGGGTAGTCAACCTGTGGTCCTCCAGATGTCCATGGACTACAATTCCCATGAGCTCCTGTCAGCGTTTACTGGCAGGGGCTCATGGGAATTGTAGTCCATGGACATCTGGAGGACCACAGGTTGACTACCCCTTATCCAGAGGATCAGGCTGGCCCTACTCTTTGACACAATCTTCCATGGCAGGGTCTACAGGTGGCCCATGGGGTGTGCTTGGCTCAGGCTGAGCACCTGGGCCGGCTATAGCCTCTGTAGCACCCTCTGGTGGCTCATCAGAAGGTGCAGCAGGTGCAGGCATGACACAGAATGAGTGTTTGGAATGACAGAGCTCTAGCATGTGTCTATATTAAAAGTATTGACCTGCTGAGCAGCTAAAAATGTTTCCTGTTCTCCAGAGGCTGCCATTTTCTGTCCAAGTACAAAAGAGGGAACAGCTTTCAATGCCATGATTCTGTGTGCCACATTATGCTTATGCAGGATTCTGCACTCAGCATTCCGTGTGTTAAAATAGTAGTTTTTCTTTGAAGTACTATTTGAGAAAGCAGTGGTTTCCCTTGTTCACAACTTTTTAGCCTATTGTAATGCATCCAAGCAAGATATCACCACCCAGAGCCTTTGGAGAGCCTTGTATTGAGGTTTCTTTCCCTATTGTCTGTCCTCATGAGTTGTGATTTTCAGTTAAATTGTACAGCAGATTAACTTTGAAGAATCCAGCCTTGCAGTAGAATTCGAAATGTATCATAACTGAATAAGTGAGCAAAAAGTGGATGCAGGACTGGGTAATTTTCCCAGGGAGATCTGGTTTTTCTTCTCTATTTAATCTGAGCGTGATTTATGAGTGTTATATGCAATATGGTTATGGTCCTGCTTTTCCACTTGGAGCTGTCCAGCTGTGGGATGCTCTTGAAATCACTTGTAGGGCCGGTAGAACGTCTCCAGACAACAGCCTGCTAATGTAAGATTATAGTTGACTAGTAAATGTGTTCTTTTTAATTTTCAGACTTTTGAGGATTTAAAACTTATAGGAAGCCAGATATATATTGTTCTGTTCATTTGGCTTGTTTGTTCTGTCAGTGATGCCTAAACTGCACCTTCCTGTCACAGCAAATGTCCTCAGGATTAAACACGACAATTTTGGGGGGGGGGGTGTTGAAAAGAGCAGTAGGGAAATTTGGAAATCCCGCCCCTCAAAAGGGTCCCATAAACTCTCAAAGGTTTGAACAAACTAGTCCCCACCCCCATTTCTCTGTCTACAGATATTTCATAGTGGCATGTTCAGCCCTCATCTTGCCACCTTTCTCCTCCCAGTTAATTTGTGAAGTCATATTTGGAAGATTTCCCAATTATACAAAAACCTCTGTCTTGTCTGTGGGTGGCCTTACTTCTCTGCTGTTGAGATCATGGGGAAACCTGACATTTTTTATTATGAGGAGAGATTTCTCGTTGTACTGGTTAATTTATGAGGTGTGGATATAATGGTACAACCAAGTCAGCAGTGAGATCTGGGGTAGAAAAAAGGGATACATGAATATCCTCTTGTCTTTAAAAGTCATCCATTCTTCATGTAAGTAGGTTATTTTTTTCCATAGAGGCACTAAAAGCTACCATTCATGCAGTTTTACTATCTTTTTTTCAAGCAGCATTTATTCAAAAGTGGGGAAAGATCTTTCATAAACCTTTATGCTAGGCATCAGCCTTACTTTGGCTAGCTCTCCATATTTTTGCAGAATTAAAGAGTGAAAATGTGTGAGAACCAGTGCTCTTTATGAATAAAATGACATTTTCATAATGTCTTTAAGTATAGTGGCCTATACTTAAAACATTTTAGAAATGTGTGCTTTGACCTTCTCCACAAACCAAAATTACCAATCCATTTTATAGCAGAGCATGCAGGTGTGTACATGTAGCGTGCTGTTGTGTACAGAGATGCGGATTAGGCTACTAATCCAAGGCTGGTGTTAAAAGGAAATGGAACAAGACATCTCTGACCTCCCTGAAAGCGTGTGTTTAGAAATACCCTTTGGACAAAGCAATTTCCCCCAAATCTGCTTAAGGGGATAGGGCAAGTAGGGGAATAGTCATCTACCATTATAAACTAGCCTGCATCATTGCCTAGAGCAGGGGTAGTCAACCTGTGGTCCTCCAGATGCCCATGGACTACAGTTCCCATGAGCCCCTGCCAGCAAACGCTGGCAGGGGCTCATGGGAATTGTAGTCCATGAACATCTGGAGGACCACAGGTTGACTACACCTGGCCTAGAGGATATTCTGTCCACTCATCTGTTAGCCTGTGGGGGCAGAAAGGATCTTTAATCTTTCCTTGAGTTTTCTGTATTCTCTTCAATTTGTACTGCATCAGCACAGAGAACCACTGGCATAGAGATACTATTAGAAAACTGCTCGTGGAATTGTGTATATCTTAATAGTCACCAGATGCAATAATGTGTGTCCCCTCTCTGTGTGGCAATAAGCCTCCCAGTAAAATTGTGTTGTCGTCCCTTCACCCAATAACATTAAATGTCCCTGTGGAATTGTGATATGGCTTGAAGGCCATTGTCCCAGATGTTTCATATTATAACCCCTAGGCTTTTTCTTCCAAAGACCTATTCTGCTGAGTTTGGACTGTATTTCATTTCAGATTTTAATTTTCCCTTCCTCTTCCCTCCCTGTGGTTCTGGTGCTTGTTGACAAAATGTTTGGATGGTGAGAATGTTGCAGTAGATTACTGTGATAGCTTGATTGAATTGCAGGTCCCAAGTGGATCCATGCAGACAGAGGCTTGGCAGAGCTTAAATTTAACAACTGAAGGAGAGCCCAGTGGTTCATCTAATCCTGAATCCAACTTCGTGTAGCAGCCAACCAATTACTCTGGAGGGTCAGCAACAGAGCATAGAGGCAAAGTTGTTTATTTTAATGTATTCTAGCTTGTTGGACTTTATGCAGTCTTTAGTAAAGACAGCTATATTCCTCCCAACGCATCCCTCCTTGTCCTGTCAATAGAGTTTATATCAAGGAATAGCTGTGTACCATTGACATTCCCCATTCCATGAACCTACCCAACCACTATGTAATTGTTGGAGATTCCCCATCATCTATACAGGTAGTAACCTGGGAATGGGTCTTCTAATTTCTCCTTCTATAAGGGGAAGTCATCCAAGCTGATTAGACCACCCCTCTGCTCACTCATGGCTATGCAAATTTTGTGTCTTCCTATTTTTGACAGGCTGGTCTTCCAGTTTGGATAGGCCTGCTGCTCAGCAGGCTTGTGGCTAGACTCCAAGACAGAACTGATCTAAAACTATTTTAAAGGTTTCCAAACTCACTAAAACCTTAGACTAGATCAAAAATAAACAACAGCCCATGCAGAGCTACTAGAATCCAAAATAAAGTGGGGAGGAGTGGAGTCTCTAAATGGGAGTATTCAATCAGAATACAGACAGTTTTGGACTACAGGTGATTGGTGAGCTGACATCTCCATCTAACTTCATGGTGCACAGGCTGCCATCAAGGTTCTGCGAACCAAAAGCAGAATGGGAGGTGTAATGAAAGGCCTGCTGTATACCTATCCCCCAGTATCACTCATCAGCAGGCTACTTAGCAGGCTAAGGAGGGAGGCCATGGAGGTGATAATCATGGCCCACTTCTGGCCAAGATGTCCTTGGTCCTGATACAAATGTTGACCAGGACACCCTGGCACCTACCATCCATACCGGGCCTGCTACACCAGGGACCTATTATACATCCAAACCCAGACTGACTGCAGCTGACAGCCTGAAAATTGAAAGGGCAAACGTAGAGGCTCAAGATTTCTCAAAGGAGATAGTCAAGGTTGTGCTACAATCCTGGAGACCAGCCACCAAAATGAGTATACAGCCACATGTGATAGGCATTTAGAAGGTGAGCCATCAACAATGGTGTGAACCCACTACAACCCTCATACAAAGATATGGTAGATTTCCTCTTTAAAAGGTGGAGGTGGGGTCTCAGACCCACACAGAGGCAACTTGCAGCCATTAATGCCACTCTAGGGCTGCAAAGAACCTGAAGCCTGTCAGCCAAGGGCTGGCCAGATTGCTCCCCTGGTCAGACATTGGTTTTCTACATGGAACCTCCAAACAGTTCTGAGGGCACTCACCAGACCACCCTTTGAACCACTGAGCATCAGTGGAACTCAAGTACCTGTCATGTAAGGTGGCCTTCCTGGTTTTAATAACATCTGCTAGAAATAGCAGCATCCTGCATATCCTAAAAAGAATCAATAACAGACTCCTCTCTCATACCAAAAAGAACTCAGCCTTCCACCCTGACCAGCCTCTCATCTTGCCATCATCCTACCAAAATCTCCAAAAGAGAAAGACTGGCATAAGCTTGACGTGCACATCTACCTGGACAGAACAGCATTCAGGACTTCAGATATCCTCTTTGTGTCACAGTATCCAGAGCCTAGGGTGGAGAGTTTTCAAGGCAACAATTGCATACTGGATAAAGCAGTTTATACACAATGACATATGAGCTGCTAGGCTTCTCCCCACTGACTGTTGTTACTGCGTGCTCTGCAGGGGTGGCAGCAGCCTCAGCAGTATTTGTCATGGGATCATCACTGGAAGAGATCTGCAGAGCAGCAACATGAGTGTCACTTTCAACTTTTGTCAAGCATTAGAAGAAGAAGAGTTAGTTCTTATATATCGCTTTTCCCTACCCGAAGGAGGCTCTAAGCAGCTTACAGTTGCCTTCCCTTTCCTCTCCCCACAGCAGACACCCTGTGGGGTGGGTGAGGCTGAGAGAGTGCTGATATCACTGCTCAGTCAGAACAGTTTTATCAGTGCCGTGGCAAGCCCAAGGTCACCCAGCTGGCTGCATGTGGGGGAGCGCAGAATCGAACCTGGCATCCAGATTAGAAGTCCTCACTCCTAACCACTACACCAAACTGGTTCTCTGGGTTGATGACAGAATAGACCAAGCAACATCAGCAGAAGTGGCCTTTATCAGAAGGGTGCTGCCACAGGTGGTGGTAGACTAGATGCTGCATTCCATTCCGCCCGAAGGTGGAGCTTTTGGTGACTTCCTCCACTGAAGGAGAATTAAACATTGGAACCTACCTGAAGGTTTCTTCTCTTCAGTGGGTCAAAGTCATCCATTTCCCACCCACCCCAAAATATTAAAAAGAATACACAACGGGAGCAAAAAGAGTTATGGAACTAACAAAATTAGAAGACACACACAGAAGAGTGTGGACATGACCTGAAGGCTATCCTAAGGTTGCTCCAATAGGAAGCCACACAAAATTTGCATAGCCATACCAGAGGTATAACCTAACCAGTTTGGATGACTTTGCCCCATTGAAGAGAAGAAAACTTCAGGTAGATTCCAGTTTTTCACTCTGGCACTGAAATTATGGAATTGCCTCCCTAGGGCAATTTGTTTATTTCCCATTTCCCGTTGTGGTATAGCAGTTAAGAGCAGCAGCTTTTAATCTGGCAAGCTGGGTTTGATTCCCCACTCTTCCACATGCAGGCAGCTGGGTGACCTTGGGCTCATCAGAACCCTGACGGCACTGTTCTGACTGAGCAGTCCTGTCAGAAGCTCTTTCAGCCTCACCTACCTCTCAGGATGTCTGTTGTGGAGAGAGGAAGGGAAGGCAATTGTAAGCTGCTTTGAGACTCCCTTCAGGCAGTGAAAAATGGGGTATAAAAACCAACTCTTCTTCTATCTTCTGCCATGTTTTCCTTTTTGTTTCCTCGGGGACCCTCTGTCTTTTGTATGTGCCTGTGTTTGTGTCTTGCTGAACTGTGAATATGCTATTTGAAAATTTGTTTTAATATTTGGCTGTTACTACTTTGAGGGCCCTGAGCTGGGAAGAAAATGGAGGCCAAGATCCTTAATGAGGGGGGCAAATACAGCTGCCTAAGTGCTGATGCTAGAAGCCTCTGAGCTGAAATAGGGGAGCTAGAAAGCTTGGTACTAGGACAATAAAGCCTTTTTACTGCTGCTGTTCTCCTCCAGCCCTCCATTGCAATCTATTCTCATTTTGAAGTACTAGCTTATTATTGCCAAGGTTTTTCCAATAGTCTTATCACACAATCTCTTTCAAAAGAATTATCCCAAACCAAAGGCTCCTATTAGCTTTCCTGCAGGAGTTAGTTTAAATTAAAATCTGCTCATCCACCTTTTTGATGCTGATCCTTTTGATACTGAACCTTGCTAATACCGTACTAGTTTAGTCCTCTCAACCAGGGCAAACTCTTGGCTTTTCATTCTTCCATTGTGAACTGACCAAACATCTGACAGTAGTTTCTCAAGAGTGGCGAAGAAGCCAATGTGACTGCCTGCAACCTGAGGTTAAATTACTTGTGTAGTTTTGTTTGTGTGTTTTTTTTCTTATTGTTTACTTCTACTCCTGCTTGCTCTGCAGTGGGGACCCAAACTGGTCTACAACATTGTCCTTCCATTTACTGTTTAGAAGAAGAGTAGATTCTTATATGCCACTTTTCTCTACCCGAAGGAGGCTCTAAGCGGCTTACACTCGCCTTCCCTTTCCTCTCCCCACAACCGACACCCTGTGAGGTGGGTGAGGCTGAGAGAGCCCTGATATCACTGCTCGGTCAGAACAGTTTTATCAGTGCCCTGGCGAGCCCAAGGTCACCCAGCTGGCTGCATGTGGGGGAGCGCAGAATCGAACCCGGCATGCTAGATTAGAAGTCCGCACTCCTAACCACTACACCAAACTGGCTCTCTTTAACTCTTGCAACAACAAACTCATGAGGTTGGTTAAGCTGGGACCCAAGGTCACCCATGGTAGACTTCCATGGCAGAGTAGACATTTTAATGTGGACCTCATGGGTTATAGTCCAACTCTAAGAGGCCCTAAAACTGGATCTTCTTGACATTGACCTAGTGGCAGTTTTGTGCTGTGTCATAAGTGCCCTTTGGATGTCAAGAAACTTGCTCTGTATTCTAAATCATTGGGTTGAAGCTGGTGATTCTGTGTCTGTGAGGTGGTTGATGTAATGTTGAAGAGGTACTTGGTATCCTTTCAGACTTTCCTAGCTACTTGAAACTTTGGAGTGCTGATGCATAGAGATGGCATAATCCTCTTCTTTAAATATGGGGGCAAGAAGAAAACTTTTGCAGTCCAGAATGGAAGCATGTCATTTTTTAAAATTAAAATGTTTACAGCCTACCTTTCTCCATCCTCAAAGGTTCTGGCTTGAATAAGTATCTCTCCACTTACTTTCCCTAGCTGCTTTCCGGGTGAAGTGGGCACTAGAAACTGCCAAGCTAATTTTTCATCTCTGTTTAGTGAACATTCCCTTTTCCATATCCTTACATCCTTCTGTTGACACATTAGGTGGCTCCTAAAAATTAATATGGCTTGCTGCCTGTTTGGAATCAAAAATAATGAACTGGGAGGGGTGGGTCCCAGTGAAGAAACAAATATAGAAAAATATAGACGCACTGGGAAACCAATATGGCAATAAAATATCCAAATTGGACTTATATAGAGTCTTCTCTCTTTAGAAATTCTTTTATTCTTATTGTTTCACACAAGTCCCAATGCGTTTCGCCTTACAGCTTTTTCAAGGGACAATGGTTTTTATATTTAAGGACCAACTTCAACTTATTAAGGAATCTCTCGATAGAGTATAAGGTCTGAAGCGCCACAAGCTAAGTTTAGCTATCGTGAGCATGACCTTGTGTCAAACAATAAGAATAAAAAAGTTATTGAAGACTCTATATAAGTTGTTTGGATATTTTATTGCCATATTGGTTTCCCAGTGCGTCTATATTTTTTTATCTATGCCTGTTTGGGAATGGCATCTTTTGTGAATATCAGTGGATGGTTGAGCACTTCAGAGCTGCAGCTCTCTTTTTGCATTGCCCTCTGCAAGCGAGCTGGTTGAGGTAAAGGAGAATGCTCTGAAGTTATATGTAAACAATATTTATGAAAGAAATTAAGGGGCCAAGGGAGCTCAGACATGCACCTGCACAGACAGTCTCTAATTACCGGGCTGCTTCTCCTTTCCTCATGACCCTGATTCTAATTAAAACCTTGAAGAGCTTTTGGCTAATTGGATAAGTCAGAAGGGCACTAATCTGGGTCAAGCCTCCTAGAATCTGTCTCCCCTTCTTGTCTTGCTTTTGGCACCACCTTATTTCTCGGTGGGAATGATCTGCATTACCTGGCTCTTCTTTTACTTCTGTATTCTTCAAGGAAAGAGAAAGGTGTCATTATATCAGTCACAGAGCCAGTTATTAGACGCTCGTCAATATGAGATTTTTCACTCCCTGCCTCCTCAGTACTTCATGGGCAAGACAGTCTTGTGAAAAAGGCCCATTCAGTGTTCTGAAGAGAATTCCTGCCAACACTCGTGTTTTTGTTATTGTGCAGTGGGCAGGTCATTCATTCATTCAATGTGTAGTCCGCCTTCCTTCTTGGACTCAAGGCGGATTGCATGACAACGCCCCATAAAACCCCATTAAAACCCTAAAACTATAAAAAGCACAAACACAAGATAGTAGAAGGAAAAATCCTCCAGCCTCCCCACAGCCATCCATGAAAGGGGTCCTTGGATGGAATGGCGTAGCCTGAGGGGGCCCATTGATCTTAACAGATGTAAGGGTTAACAGATGTAAACTTTCTGATAAAGCTGAAACTATGGGCTGTGCAGATTCTGCAACTTATATTATCCTCCTTCAACCAGAGCACAGGACTGGGAGCCACCTAGTCAACTTTAGCATAGTATCAGGAAAAATATTTTTCACAGTCAGAGAAGTTCAGCAGTGGAATAGGCTAAGGAGGTGGTGAGCTCCCCCTCACTGGCAGTCTTCAAGAAAAGGTTGGATACACACTTTTCTTGGATGCTTTAGGATGCTTTGGGCTGATCCTGCGTTGAGCGGGGGGTAGGACTAGATGGCCTGTATGGCCCCTTCCAACTCTATGATTCTATGATTCTATCACACCAGTAGCAGAAGTGAGAAAGGTTTCCACCCAAGTAAGTTAAAGGGGCTAATTGCTGCTGCCTCCAGGACTTCAACAAATCATAGACCTGCCACATGAGCAACTGGAAAAGTTCTAGGAACCTGAGCGTGACCTGATAACATTTGTAACAGATGCTTGCATGGGGCTGGCAGCCTTGTTTCACTGGACTGGTGTGCCAGTACCATATCATGATGCCTGGCCAAGGGTGGCTAACTGCTTGCTTTTGCTTTCTAAAATGAAAAATGGATGTGGCCTTAAAGAAATTGGGGCTGAGTTGGAAAGGGAGAGAATGCACAGAATGTTCTGTGTTAAATCAATACATGTCGAAGAAGTCAGACAGGTTTGTGTTCTGAAAGAGTATAAATCCTCCTTGACCTTGATGTGAGAGGTGTGAATAACTCCACAAGAATTATATATAACCGTAGAGGAGAATGATGGAGCGCAGCAAGACCCGCAACATTCTGAATGCCCAGGCTGTGGCATCAACCAGGTGAGGCAGCAAGGCTGTTGAAAGGTATCAGTGGAAATGAATTGGCAGGTAATGTTCAGGCACATGCCTTTGCTCTTCAGGAATGCATCTGAATGCCAGTGCTCTATTGATTATGGAAGAGGGGGAAAAACAAACTTTGGGGAATGGAAGGCAGATAGTGAAGCTCTAATCCAAGAACAAGGTTTTCCATATGAGATTGTGCTGAGGGGAGGTAATAAGCAATGCTGCTGCTTTTGCTAGAATGAATTTGTGACTGAGAAGGCAAGAAAATGCAAGTGTGAGATTTCAGTTTCTTTTGGGAGATGCTTGCTAATCAGCTCCAATTGGATATTGGTGGCAAATGGTTATTTCTTGCTGTTGTAATACAGTCCATATAAAGTGTGTGTGTGTTGATACATAAATATGATATTAGTTTGCTACCTCTGTTGTCCAGAATTGTATAGAGCCATTCCAGTACCATAGAAGGTTTTAATTGGGGCAGTCAGCCTCCGTTTGGTGGCTGAAACTGTAAAGCTCCTTGTTTGCTTGTCAGATCACATGTGCTCCTGCTTTGATGGGCAGATGCCTGTAAAGCGTATCTTGTGGGTTGAGTTATTTGAAGGTGCATTCACAATGGGGTCTTTTTAGGATAAAAACAACTTTGCTATCAAATTGAGACTAATTTTATGTTGACATTTTATTTTTGCATTTGGATGCCACCCTTCCCCAAGAGGTTCGGACAGCTCACAACTATCATTACAATAAACAACAAAATTGTCATATAAAGTCCTAAAATCCAACATAATTTAAGTTAAAAAATTAACCATTCCAGTAAGGTCACCTCTAGTGAAAAAGGGGCACGTAAAGTGCGCTCTTGATAGAGTCGGTAGGTGGATATTACATGATTTAGGTAGGGAGGCCAGACTTTTGTATCTAGTCTGTTTCTTTCTCCTGGCCATATAGGTCATGTCTATCAGGGGTCTGTTGGAGTTTTCAGATGAGTATTCAGCTAGCAGAGCCCATTTAAAACCAGTACCCTTGTTTGGAATAAATGTCTGAAGTGAAGATGCTGCAAACATAGGAAGGTTTTGGTCTGAAACCTCAACGATTTATGTGTGGTATCTTGGACTTTCTTGGCAGCATTGCTGCATTTAGGGCATGTGTTTTGCCTGTTTATTCCTTCCTGGCAAAATCAGCATAAAAGTTAATGTTTCTGTAGTCTCTGTGTTAATGGAGTTAATTGCACGCACTGTTGTAGCCAATTCTGGTTTGGCACCAGAATTCTGGTCAGTGTTGGAATTTTATTGAGGAACCAGCTCTTGCGTGCTAAGAATGTGCTGCCTTAGCCATGCAGGCTTCTGCCTTCCTTGCTTTGGATTTTCGATAGGCAGAGGATTGCATGATGGAAGCCCAGTAGCACTGTACAAAGAAGCAGAGCTGTCAGTCTCTTTTAGTGCCTGTTCAAACAATACATTAAAAAACCTCTGGGCTCTTTCTGCTGCTGAAGGAAGCAAGGTTAACACGCACATCCTTTCCTCCTTGTCCAATATGTAAATCTGAGGAGCTTTTGCTGGAACCATTTAACACATTGAAGCCAATTGCTTGGCTCTGTTCTCATTCTCAAGTGCGTTGTGATTGTCTGCTGTGAGGCTCTGGTGTGCTGCAAGAAGACACCTGCAGTGCAGATTCAAAGGAAGAGTGCCAAGCCTTGTGTTGCAAGCAAAAGAAACCGAGAATTATGAAGCATTGCTGAAAAGACCATAGAAATAAAAGCATCAGACTTGCATTGGGTGCAGAAATTGGGATTTTCAGTAATAACTGCCTACATACCACCCCTCTCAAATTCTACAACTGAAATTCCACTTTCTTGCTGGCTAACATGAAGGAAAGAGAGGTTTAAGTTGAATAAAAGTCTCATTGGATATACAGAGATGGTCATATAATTCTATGGCAGTAGTATTATTTGCAAGGTTTATACCCTGCCTTTGTGCCTCATCAGGGCCACCAGGGTGGCAGACAGATTAAAAACCTACTTAATTTTTAAAATGTGATTTAATTAAAACCAACAAAAATACAATGATTTAAACAAAACTAGATCTGAAATACATGCACAAAAGCATAAATTTTACAATTAAATCATAGAAGGGAAGGAATCACTAAGGGAGTGCCAAATAAAATGAAGTCTTCATCTATTCATGGCTGATGGCAACAGACAAAACCAGGTGAATCTCCCTGGGTGTTCCAGAGGGTTGCTGCCATGACTGAGAAGGCTACTGTCCACCTAATCTCAAAAGGCAGGGCCTAGAGCAGGGCCTTAGAAAATGACTGAAGTGTTTGGTAGGTTTGTAAGGGGTTAGGTGGTCCTTCAGGTGTGCTTGTCCCAAGCCAGACAGGACTTTAAAGTTCAGTGCCAGGACCTTTAATTAAGCTGGGGCAGATGGGCCACGAATTGGAGTGATATAGTCCCTGTGTATGCAGGTGTTTATTCTTTTGCAGAAATGGTTAGAATAACAAAGTTGTTCAGATGAGGTAAGTGAAAAAGGCAGAAGTTTGGTGGGCTTGTTGTATGTGTTATGGGGTTAATGGAGGCTGACTAAATGAAAGACTCACTTCTGATCCAGAAAATTATGAGGAGCTCCTTCCTTGTGAAATGTATCATGGTTTCCATTCCCTTTTTGCTGTATTTTTTTAAAAAAACAACACAACCAATCATAGAATCATAGAATCAAAGAGTTGGAAGGGGCCATACAGGCCATCTAGTCCAACCCCCTGCTCAACGCAGGATCAGCCCTAAGCATCCTAAAGCAGCGGTCCGCAAGCTTTTGGCCGCTGCGGACCGCTGCTCCGTAGTGGGGGGAGAGGGCGGCCCGGGGGCCCGTGCACGCGCGGCAGCCCCAGCGCAAATGTGCATGTGCGGACTGCCGCCGCCATGGCGGTGGCCGCGGCTCCCCCTCCCGGCCCCTCCAGGCCACCAGCAAATCGGCCGCTAAAGCAGCCGATTAGTTTGTGGCTCGGCAAGCTTCTCTTCCCTCCCCTCCCGAAACAAGAAGCTTGCCGGGCCGCGAGCTTCTCGCTTCGGGGGGGAGGGAAGGAGGAGCCACAGCCCGGCGCCAAGGTCTTCACAGCGCGGCCCGCGGGTTGGGGACCACTGTCCTAAAGCATCCAAGAAAAGTGTGCATCCAACCTTTGCTTGAAGACTGCCAGTGATCTGCTGATAAAAATTGGTTGATGCATGTGCTAGTATGATAAAGAATTTCTGTTCAAGTATTGCCTAAGCAGGGAAGAAAAGAAAAGCTGAAAGTACACAATTGCAATCCCCTTTCCCCACACTCGGAATTTATCCTAAACTATTTGTTGAATTAGAACAGGAGAGCTTTATTTGAAGTTACAACAAAGTTCAGCATTACATTACAAAGTTCAACAACTCTCCACTTTGTCCCTTGCTGCATGGACAAGGTGGAGTCCTCAGGTGAGGACTTGTATGGCATATGGCTCCATGGTTAGAAGCTGTAGAATAGAAGTTCTTTATTATGCTTTGAGATTGTTGTTTTTTTTAAATCCCAATCTTTGTACTCTCCCCCACTTGAGGTGACCTTCCTGTCCCAAAACAATGTTTACAGTCTCTCAGCTTGTCTATTTCACTCTCTGTCCTTGGGTGTCTCATTCCAGCAGGGCATGGAATGGTAAATCATTGTCCTGCTTCAGCTTAGAGTTGTTAGCATAACCACTTGGTGGTTGATGGCTCCATCATGCTCCCCCTTTTTGCCAGCTTCTTGTTTTCCAGCTGGGCTGTTGTTCATGGGCTGATTGTTGTCCCAATGATTGTAATATCAAGGTGAATTCTGGGATAGTAGGCATTTCTCCACAGGTCTTGTGCTTTAAAAGAAAACATTTCTGCATCAATTTGGCCATCTTGAAATGTAACACAACAGGTATAAGAGCTAAATTTATTGAACTGAAAAACATGTTATTGATGTTCCAAGCATCTACTTTCTGATACTTAGAGGGAGCTGTTTGTAATCCCTCTCCTGCAAGAGGTTATTCAAATCTGTTATTTGTCTCATCCTGTGGACTTGGAGCACATTTCATTTTTTTAAAACATGCCATATGGCCCTACTCTTCTGTCAGTGGCCTGTGGGATACTTCTCCCCTCTTCTCAAATAAAAGCGACAAAAATTAATTTCAGCTGAAATGGAAAATACTGTAGAAACATAAGACCCTTGAGATGCTGTGAACTGCTATGTGTGGCACCATACATCCTGCTTTTTTTCCTTTCTTGCGATATGGGAACCACTTACGCCAGCATAGGTCAGTTCAATATTCATTTTGCTTAGAGAAAGAATAGCTTGTAATTCTTTCCTTGTTCTCGGGAGAAGAAAACTCTGCAGCTGCTTGCTTGCTTGCCAAGTTATGTACATTGTGCCAAACAGCACAGTCCAGCTGTATTTAGGAAGTCTGTATTTCATCTAGGAGGGAGTAGCTGTTCTAGATCCCAAATGGACCGGGACCAGCAGATCTGAAGAATCTCCTATTCCCCATGAACCAGTTCACAAAGATTTTCTGCCAAGGCTTTCCTCTTGTGAGTCCTTGTCTTTAGAAGACAGACGGATGGGTATTGAAGAAAAGGCCTTGCAACTCTGGCCTTGCCTGTTATATTTGCAGGCAGCAAGGAAACAAAGCATATGCACGTGCAATGGTGTGCAGTTGGCAAGGGTTTCTCCTAAAACAGCTTCCCTCTCAGCTAGGGTGGTCTTCTATGTATGGCATAAGGAAGGTACTTTGTCTACAGTGAAACGTGACCCTGAGTTATACTAACTTCTATTGATTCTGTACTTTATGCGTCATTTCAAATGACTGCCCATCTGGCTGTGTTTAAGGGCTGCTGTGTCTTTCTTTATCTCTACAAAGGGCTAGAGACAATGTTGAATAACTGCTGGGTCTTACATTTTCCTAGAGATAATTATTGCTTTTAGTATGCTTTGGGGCAATCTTCTACTGGAGACAAACTGACCTACTTAATTTACAAAGAACTTCCTGAATCATGGTTTTCAGACTATAATATATCCTAGGTTGGCCTTCTGTCATGTCCTGAAACCTTGGTGGAAAGAGCTGATGGCTGCAACTGGCTGCATTGATGTACCTCTGTACACTTCAGCATTGGGAAATTTAATTGGAACAAAAGCTAAGGTAGAATGTTGAAAGCCAGGCCTGCCAAGATAGCATTTTTAGAATTCTGTCAGTTCCATGTTCATGTCCAGTAGACACCTAAACAGGGAGGTGGAATGGTGATGACGGTTGTTCTGCACTATGGACAATTTTATAGGGCATGTTGATCATTTATACATGATGCAGGCTTCACTTGAGCTGAAAGGAAACCAGAATCGATGCTCAGTATCAACATGCCACAGAGTAGCTTTTGATTTACACTAATTTCTATAGAGAAAACTGAAGGCAGCTGTTTGAAGTGACTCATCCCTAAGGGATGGTGGAGTCTTAATGCTGAACAAGTAAATAGTGGCCACTTGAGGAGCCTGGTGGTATGGGGGAAAATATGGGAGATGGTGATCTTTGGATACGAAGGGGATGCTTAGCAGGCAGTTTTCCTCTGTGTGTCAAAGCAATTTGTTTTAAAATGTCTGTTTTCTATGTGCTTTTTTTCCTGCCAGGTCCTGGAGAAGAATCCCAACACACCTATGAGCCATAAAGAGATCCTTCAGGTTATCCAGAAAGAAGGATTGAAGGAGATTAGGTGAGCATTAATGGAAGAATAATTTTGAAATTTATGAACTTGTTCTAAAGTCCACTTGAATCTGCTGTGTATCTTGTAGTGCCAATTACTTGATATCTCTCTTTAGTGTCATAGGGCCATACTTTAATCAAGACATCCACTCACTAGCAGCACCTCTAACATTATCTAGGAAACAGTCTAATATGTATGGAATTCTCTCTTCAAACAGCAGTTGAATCCTTGACTTTGACACTATCTGCGTTACCTCGGAGGGTGGGCAAACAGATGTTCAACCTCTTTACTTTAGCACTGTGAGAAGGTAGGCTTGTAATTGTGGATGCCCCATGCTTTCCCCATCCAAATAAGATAATTTTATATGCTCTGTTGGGAGAGATGCTTGATAGCAGGAAGCATTTACTTTGCTGTAAGTCCAGATGCTTTAGGACAGTGGTCCCCAACCTTATTATTACCGGGGACCACTCAACGCTTGACAATTTTACTGAAGCCCAGAGGGGGGGGTAGTTTACTCCTCTGCTCTCAACCACTGCCCTAGCGCTCTCTGATCGTTATGTTTAAACATCCCTTCAAAATAAGATACAGACACGCCACAATAACGAACATAAGGAACATTTTATTTTCATGGAAATTTTAACTCATGACAATGACAAATTAATGGGAACCCTGAGCTTGTTTCTCTGCAACGAGATAGTCCCATGTGCGCCTGCCGGATCGTGGATGAAGTAAAGGGCCGGGGGGGGGGAGAAGGCGTCCTTCACGGCCCACCTCCAGTTAGTCGACGGACCACATGTGGTCCGCAGCCCACAGGTTGTGGATCACTACTTTAGGATGCTTAGGGCTGATCCTGCCTTGAGCAGGGGGTTGGACTAGATGGCCTGTATGGCCCCTTCCAATTCTATGGAAGTGTGATCATTCATTTAAACCACTCAGACTTAGTTGTGCGATGACATCACTAAACCTGCTCAAAGGCAGAGTGTTTCTTCATTTGGTCAGTGAGTCATTAGAATCGGGCACTTGGCTTTGTGAAGATGGTCTGCCATTCGATTTATATCGCTAACCTGGATGCAAATCTTTTACTAGTAAGAATTGTTAGTTTTGAGATAAACATAGAGTGCTGAAGCTGCAGCCCGTTGAGAATGATCAGCATTAATGAACCACCTTATAAAACAAAAATTGCAGAGGAAAAAGAAGAGCTGGGGGGTTTTATATCCCGGTTTCCCTACCCAAAGGCATCCCAAAGTGGTTTATAAACACCTTTCCCTTCCTCTTTGACAACAGACGGTTGTAAGGTAAGGCTGAGAGCTCTAAGAAAACCGCTATGTGAGAACAGATGGGATGTAGGATATGGGGATCCTGGGGGCAGTGACCATGTTCTCCTAGAATTCCTTTTGTAGTCAGATATGTATGTTAGACTTTTGTAGGGTGGACTTTAATAAACTCGGAGACATTATGAGAGTCATCCTGTGGACAAGAATGCTGAATGGGAAAGGAGCAAGTGATGGGGTGGACTCTCTTTAAACAAGACCTGTTGCATGTTCAAACCATCCTCAAACCGTTTCCAGCTAGACAGGAACATGGTAGAGGATCCAAGAAGCCTATTTGGATGAACAGAGAATGTCAAGAGGATTTAAGGAATAAAAAGGAAATGTTCAAGAAATGGGGAGGACAGACCTATAAATTTGCAGGTTACAAGACACTATAGGTCAGCAACCAGAGAGGCCAAATCTGGGAGTGAGCTGAGACTGGCCAGGGAAGCCCAATGTGAGAAGTAAACTGTCAGATTGAGGACCATACGTAAGGTGAATGAGACAATAGCCCCACTATTGGGTGAAGATGGAGAAAGACCGACAGAAAGCAGAAAGACCCAGTATCTATTTTACCTCTGATAGACACATCTAGAGATGGTAGTAGGCAAGGTATAGTGTCTGAGTGGCAGGTTGACATTGACAGAGAGGTGGTCAAGAGGCACCTGGCTACATTGGATGAGTTCAAATCCCCTGGGTCAGATGGTGTGCACCAAAGAGTGTTCCAAGAACTTTTTAGGAAGTTTGTAGAACCTTTATCTATCTTTGGGACCTCTTGGAGGAGAGCTCAGCCTTCCATCCTTCCGAGGTCGGTAAAATGAGTACCCAGCTTGCTGGGGGGTAAATGATAATGACTGGGGAAGGCACTGGCAAACCACCCCGTATTGAGTCTGCCAAGAAAACGCTGGAGGGCGTCACCCCAAGGGTCAGACATGACCCGGTGCTTGCACAGGGGATACCTTTACCTTTACCTTAATGTTATCCCAAACTTTAAAAAAGGGAGGAGAGATGACTCAGGAAACTACAGGCCAGTGAGTCTGACTTCAGGGAAGATAATGGAGCAGATTTTAAAGGGGCCAATTTGCAAAGATCTCAAGGGAAATTTGTTGATTTATTAAACTGGAGGACTGCAGACTAGATTTTTGAATGGTTACATGGATAGGGAACTGGTTAGGAAACCTCACTCAAAGAATAGTTGTCAGTGTTATTTCATCAGATTGGAGGGAGGTGAGCAGTGGGGTTCCATGGGGCTTGGTACTGAGTCTGGTACTTTTCAACCTATAATCAAGGATCTGGATGCAGGGGTGGAGGGACTCCTCATTAAATTTGCAGAGGACACCAAATTGCAAGGAGTAACAAATACTCCAGAATGGGGATCCCCAGCCGCCGGGCCATGAAGGCTCCCTCTCCCCGCCCCCCCCCCCCGCAGTGAGAAACTTTCCAGGCGCATGCGCGGCAGCCAGATCACCCTCCCTCCACACTAGTCCACAGCCTAATAAAGGTTGTGGACTACTGCCCCAGAAGATAGAGTTCAACGAGATCTGAACATGCTGGAAAAGTGGACAGCTGTGAAGAAGATGCTGTTCAATAAGGAGAAATGCAGCGTTCTACACCTGGGTCATAAAAATGAGAAGTATGCATACTGGATGGGAGTGTGAAATCTTAGGGTACTTGTGGACTGTAAGCTGAATATGAGCAGACAGGATGATATTGGCGGTAAAGAAGGCAAATGCAGTAATATTGTAATATGTCATAGTCCCGCAGTATACCACATTGGTCAGATTGTATCTGGAGTACTATGTGCAGCTCTGGAGTCCTCACTTCACAAAGGACGTGAACAAAATGGAGAGGGTTCAGAGGAGAGCAACAAGTATGATCTTGGGCCTGGGGACCAAGCCCTATGAAGAAAATTAGGAATGTTCAGCCTGGAGGGGGTTGAAAGGACATGATAGCTGTCGTCAAGCATCTGAAAAGTTGTCACTTAGAGGAGGACAAGGAAAGGTTCCTGTCGGCAACAGAGGATAGGACCCACAGTAATGGTTTTAAACTGTGTGTAGAACTACCAGATAGATATCAGAGCCCTGGACCATGAAGGGCTTTAAAGGTAATAGCCAGCAGCTGGAATAGTCCCTGGAAATAAATAAACAGCCAGTGCATCTGACAGAGCCCTGGAATTACATGTTCTGAGTGGCTGATCCCACAGTGAAGGATTGCTGCTGCATTTCATACAGCTGGTGATTCTCAGATATCACATAAAGCACATTACAGTAGTCCAGTCTGAAGGTCACAGTAGTATTGATCAGCATAGCTAGATAAGGGCCAGCTTGCAGACTAGAAGTAATTGAAGGAAGGTGCCCCTAATGATGGCAGCAGCCGATTTATTCATTAGCAGGATTGAGTCCCGGGACACCCCAAATGCATAACCTGATCTGCTTGGAAAAGCTTAGCTCTAAGACTGTTTGATCAGCACCAGCCAAGCATTTTGCCTTATGACCAGTGTCATCTCTGTCTTGGGTGGATTAAGCTTCAGCCTCAGACTTTAGCAAAGGCACTCCAGCCCCTTAATGTAATTGGTTGCCTTCTTCTGCACTAAAACCTTAAGGGTTCAGCAACCAGAACCGAGCAGAGTTTTTCAAATGAGGCTGCCCCATAAGTTTATACAAGGAAATTATGATTGTCAGACCTTTTCCTCATAATCCACAGCATGCCTCTGTCCATTTCCTGAACTACTGCTATTTCCTCTCTACTCCTCACCCTCCACCCACCCCGGATACTTGGGGCAGATTTCTGGTGGTGGAGTTCCTGTCGCAAACTGCTAGCATAGGTGTCAGTTATATTGCCTCAGACATTTTCAAACGTGGTCAAAATGAAATGAATATAGGAAAGACGTTAACTCAGTCTGAGTGAAGGTAACCGGTTGACTGTTGTATCTAAAGGATAGTTAACACCTCTTAATAACACCTTAGCCCTTACCTGGCTGGCCCAGGTGTGCCTGATCTCATCAAATCTCAGAAAGTGAGCGGAGTCAGCCCTGGCTAGTAAATGGATGGGAGACCTCCAAGGAATATCGGTGCTATGATGGGGAGGCTGAAACCGGTGAACGATCTCTGAATCTCTCTTGCCATGAAAACCCTACAGGATCACCATAAGTTAGTTATGATCTGACAGCACTTTTCTTCCAGCACCAGTGACTTCTTAAGTCCAATGCAGTCTCCCAAGGAGAAGTCTGAAGATTTAGGGGGCACTTGATTACTCCCTTGGTCCAGAGTATTTGTGTTTCAGCTGGATTGTAAAGGCAAATTGTCTCCCTGGCTAGCTAGTTTGTCTTCAGGTCACATAAAACTTTCATTTGCGGCAATGTTCCGCAGGCCTGCAAAACGGAGCTCTTCCACCAGGCGTTCGGTTGAGGTCCAGGCTAGGAAGAACTGCTCCCTCCCTGTGCAGGCCTGTAAAAGCCTTCCAGGACATACTGTGGAGCCACCCCCTGGAGGATTGGTGACTGCTGGATATGGTGGTTGGGATGGGGGGTGGGAGTGTAGTGGGCTATCCTGTGGCTGTGATTTTACTTCCATCTTGGAGTTCTCTATAGGTATTTTTACTGTTTTATGGGATTTTAGATTTTATGTAAACCACCACGATACAGTTGACTCTAGGAGTGGCGGTCTAAAAAATGAAAATAAAATAATATAAATAAGAGCTCATGATCTTTTAAACCCCCATAATCAACCCCTCAGTTGCCTCCCCCCCTTTTTAACTCAAAGGATCTGCCTGGTTTCAAGGCTGCTTTTTATGCCTTCTTTATTTTTTTTACGTGGGAAGCTGCCATTAGTGTAATTGTTTTGAAGCCTTCAAGAATTCAGCGTACTGATTCATGTTGGTTGGACAGGCTGTATCCATCAGGGCTGTGAAAATATACACCTGGTCCAGTTCCTTGACTGTAACAACTTTCTGGCAAATATTGCTGTTTCTGCAGCGAATAGTCTATGATAGGTCACCTGATTCAGTTGGGAACTCTGGTTCTAAAGCCCTCCTGAGATAGAACATCCAGTGCTTGTGAGTTTTTATATCATGTTGACCTTGAGAAGGCTTATGCCACCATTAGGAAGTATGGACTCATCCTATTGCTGCACAAATTCGGGCTGAGGACATTTCCGTATTGATGCGGCACTTCTGAAGAATTGTGTTCCAGGTCCTCATCAGCACTGCCCATTGTGTTTTATGGGGAGAAGGCTGTGTTTCAAGGTGACTGTTCTCTGTGAAGACTAATGGAATTGCTTCAGCACCGCAGCCCACAACCACCACTGAGGATGATTTCAAGATATGTTACCCACGTTCCATTGCGTGCCTTGCTGAAAGACAGCTGCAGCGAGTCCTTCAGTGCCTGTAATGATGAGCTCTATTGAACGATGATAAATGTTGTTGGGCTTTTGACTGTCTGCACTTTGCCGGAGTCATGTCTTACACTGCAGACTGGAAATTAAATAGGCAGATACCCCTAGTGTTTACAGAGATTAAATTCTTGGTCTTGGTCCTGGTCCTGCCATGTTATAACCCAGCTAAAGGTGAAATGATTACCGGCATCGCATATTCTTTCAATACTGGATTGCTCGTACCTGGATGTATCTCCGTGGTCTAATTCATAGTTGCACAAAGAAGCTCTGATGTGTGTAGCCTGTTGATGATCTTTGAAATCAGAATGCAGAAGAGAGTTCTGGCTGCTGCAGAGCAGAGGGAGGACTTCCTTATGCAATCCCTAGCCACCGACAGAGGCCTGGACTCCTCCTCCACCTCCTGTTCTTTTGGCACCAACCTCAGCACTGATGCTGCAGAGTTTGGGATCATTTCCCTGTTTTTAATAAAAGGTCCTTCACGTGAAGTCAGCCAGCTTCCTCACACCTGCCTCTACCTCACCCTTATATGACTAAGTTAGGATTTTTCCCTGTACAGTTTCACCTCCAGTGTTGTTCAAGCTCAGTAATCTAGAAATTTAGTACAAAAACTTAGTTTACCCCCAAGGGCAATATTTTGCATGACTGTCTTAAAGCAGAGAATGATGTCTCATTCTCCCCCCTCCCCCATTGCAGCTGCACTATTTTCTTATCTCAGTCTGAAATGTCTTGTTTCTCCTGTGTGCTGAGGCCAGAACACCAGAGGGATGAAGTGTCCTTTAAGTGTTAATTAAAGCAGAATGGTTTCATTGAAGTGCACTCTAAAGATGGCTGGTCTGGTAGCAAATGTTGCTGATTGCAAATTCAGGGAGGTGCCTTTTTTAATTCCCCCTGCTGGGTAATTCAGCCTTGCACATGGGTGAGGAAGCAGCGGAATAGGTCTCTGGCAATCACTGCCGCTCTCTAGCAAAGTGAGCTCCGGGGAGATGGCCATAATCCTTCCTAGTGTAGGAAATGGCTTGGATGTTGTTCCCATCCTTTCCTATAAACTGCAGGATCTTTCTTCCTGTTTTGAAAGTCAGCTTTAATGGACTTTATGGCTTCAGGGTCACTTGTGAAATTGACATGTATTTGCTTGTTTGCCTCTCCTCCAGTGTGGTGTAGGAGGGCCAGGGGGAAGGAAGTGGGGGGTTGACCTACATTGCCTGTGCTGTCTCCCCAACTATAGATAGCTTAATTCCCACTTGAGTCCCTCTGAAGCCCTCCCCTCACCCCATTTGGAAGTCACGGCAGTTGTGCTCTAACATTCATGAAAAATCCCAGGTATGGACCAATTTACAACAGTGTCTCAAGGGCTAGGTGCTGTGTGATGATTGAATTAGAAGAATGCTACCTGCAGTTTACAGCCTATAAAAACAAGAACGTAAAGAATGGACATAAAGTGGAAGGGAAAGGGGAGGCTGAGAGAGCAATCAATGGGATAATGTGCAAAGTACTGCATTACTGAGTATTCATAGAAAATTTTTTCTCTTCTCTCCCATTCTCCTGGTTTTTCTTTTCTGGACTGCAATCAACTCCAGAAGGTAAGAATTGTTGCTTATGTTATATAATTGAGTGAACATTACAATGGATTAAGTTTAAGAAACATGCCCGTTTTGCCCATCTCCCTTGAAGCTGAATAACAGCAATATGGTTAGATTAAAAGGTTATTTCTCTGTACGTTCTGCCTGTTTGAGCCTGAAATTTGAGTTGACCTGAGCCTGAAAGTTTGCAGCAGCAACAGCATCTAGCCTAACAACCTTAGAACAGTTGGTGTGTTCCAGATTAAGAAGTAGTTGCCTGAATTCCATTGAACCTAGGCAGTTAGTTGTCTTCTACTTTTGATGGTCATGGTTGTGACTTTGCTCAGTGAAAACAGCTTTGCATAGACTCTTCAGGTCAGATGATTTCACCTGATTAACATTCTCTGCTCTTTTGAGCTGCCCCCCCACCAGAAATATAAGTTGCATCCCTAGAAGACAGATGCTTGGTCATTGATGGTTCTGGTCCTGGAAGTGGGTAGTTAGCTGTGCAAGCTATTGAGCAGGGGGTTGGATTAGATGGCCTGTATGACCCCCTCCAACTTTATGATTCTAGTCCATGTGGGTTTAATGAGCATTCCTATCAACAGGGAAGATGGAGACAGGCAATTCAGGTCCAAGGGGTGGATGAGTTTCTTGAGTATATCTTGTCTCTCCTCCTTACATACACATACACCAAGATTTGCCCTAAATGTGATTATCAAGGTCCTTTATACTGATTCCTTGGGTTCCTCCAGTTCTAGATGCAAAGGCTTCTGCTTGTATAGATGCTAAGTAAGAAATGTGTGTTGACCAAAGCAAACCTTAATACTAGATTATCATAAGTAAGGCATGTGTGGGGAGAACCTAGCTTAAATATGAATCCTGGGTAGTATTTCCTTATCGATCTTTGGTACTTGGTCAGTATTTTCCACGTCTTAAGTCAAAACTTTCTGCATTTTTTCAGTTAAACTTTGCATGCTTCAAGTACCACCAAACCAAATAAAGGCTTTAAAGTAATGCACAGGAACAAAGCCTATTTTATTACTTTCAATAATCACTTTAGTTGCTTTTTGCTTCATTGAAGTCCTCAAAATAGTGTACAAAATACAGTCAGTGTTTAAATGTAATAAATCAGTACAAAGGCCATATCTAAACAATGGCAGAAAGAGGCAGGATACTCAAACAGTGATTTTTTTCCATATTGAGATCTAATGTTTCTTCCTTACCCAGATAGAATGTGACTTGCAGTAGTGTAAACTTTCACCTGGTATACAAGTATTCCTTTGCCTGGAGTCATTTTTCTTATTTGACTTCCAAATATGCAGCTGCCCTTAAGTGTCCACAACTGAGTTGCAGCAGCTCGGTTCTTTTAAAGTGCTATAATGGTGGTACACCTTGATTTCAAGCCAGTACATTTTGTAGCATGAAATGTTCAAGGAATGAATCTCAGCAATCCCCAGAACTTAAATGAGGCTTAAAAAAAACATTTGGGCTGACTTTTGATGACTGAGGAATAGGTGGTATGAGGGTAGAGTTCCAGTGTTTTAAGGATTTCTGACTTCAAACATTAGCTGTGGGGAAAGAACCAGACAACCAGTTAAACAAAATACAAAGGGAAAAACTTGCCCCAGAAGTCTACCTTTTTGTTCTGTTGTCTGAACACCAAGAGCAAAATTCCTTCTCCATGCAAAAACTGAGTGATAGGGAGAGAATTTATCAGACTTCTGTGCAGCACATTGCAATCTTTCACATTTTTGTTTAATTCAGCTGTTGGGTGCGCAGGTTTTCCTTCTATAGTTTACTGGCAGTGTCAGACTTCTGTAATAAATTTGACCATATTTCTTAATTTATTGGATTTCTTTTGGCACCCTGAATATGATGGCTTTTTCAAAGCCTGGCTCTTAGTAAAACAGGGTACTAGCCATTTCTCTTGCTACCATGTAATGCTGATCAGGTGTTCCTTCACTGTGTTTCAAGGGGGCTAATCTCGTGCTTCTGTTTTCAGTGGGACATCTCCTCTTGCATGTCTGAATGCTATGCTGCACACCAATTCCCGTGGGGATGAGGGCATTTTCTACAAGGTCCCCGGAAGGATGGGTGTCTACACACTGAAGGTAAGTGTTTCTGGTTCTGGGATCATTTCAGAACACTAGGTGCTTACAATAAGATCTTTTGCAGTGAGGCTTATGAGAGCCCTTCTAAGCATTAACAGTGCTGTGTTTCTGTTCCTGGCATGGGGAGGTGCTGAGGCTGAGTTCTAAGCATACAGGAAGTCTCAGATCTAATTCCTGACCTGTGTGGTATAGTAGCTAGAGTTCTGGACTAGGATTCAGGAGCTCTGAGTCCAAATACCCAGCCATGGAAGCTCACTAGGTAACCTTGAGCCTATCACATACTCTTAGCCTAACCTACCTAATTGAGTTAGTAGGATAAAACAGAGAAGGAGAGAATAGCATAGCCCTCTTGGTTCACATTGGGGAGAAAAATGGGAATAAATGAATTTTCCTACATCTGAGACCCTACAAAACAACTTCCAGTTGAGTAGACATACCTTGATGGACCAGTGGTCTGATTCCATATAAGGCAGGTTCATGTGTGGCCTTTGGACTCTGATGGAATGAAGAAAGGGATTTCCGACTCTAGAGGTTGGTCCTAATGCAACCCCACCTAGTCATGTGACTTAAACCGCATTATCCATGGAGCGACATTCACAACGAGATTAGCAGAGGTTGGATCAGGCAGCACTCCAAACTGTTGGTTAACAATATGCCCTTCATCTGATAACTCAAGGTAAAATTTTCTGAGATTAATCTGGCATGTACATGCTGAATACCTGTGAGCCATATCATTTAACGTTTTTACCTTTGACCAAGAAGACCGGGGTTTTCATACCCATTGACAAGTCTTGGCAAAGTCTCTGTCTTCTGTACTTTATGTATTTTTATAAAAAAAAAAATTGGACTTGTATACCGCCGTTCCCTGGAATATAAATGTTTGTGGGTTTTTAAAGAGCGGGGGGGGGGGAATAGATATGTGTGGTTTAGGTAATACTTGGCTGTTCCAAGAATTTGGGAAGCATACTCTTGTAGATTCTTAGAAAAGATGCAAGAACTCAAGTGCCTGTGGTCTCCTTGGTGATCTTGAATGCCTGTGAAACTACTGTGAAGAGTGAGCAAATGAGATTTGTGAGAAAGGCATCTACAGAGGAGTCAGCTGGATTTTTAGTAAAGTAGAAGTACGCAGAGCAGAAGGAGAGGGATAAAAGAAGATTGGTAGAAGATGAGCATGTAGCAAATGCCATTGGTATCTGTATCTTCTAACATTAGACACTTCCAGCATATCATTAGCAGCCCCCCAATCCTTAAGTGGTATCTGGAAGTTACTCCTTTAAACTTGGATCCATTCTCTAAAGAGGAGCACCTGGGATTGTCAATAGAGCCTCCAAATTAATCAGAATGGTACCTTCTCAGTCCAATTGGGTTTAAATTAATGACAAAGGGACAGCACATAGTCATAGTGCCATCCTGAAGCCAAGGAGAGAGTTTCTTGATTGGACCATGAGCTTGGTTCAAATCCATTGGGTTGGAGTTGTGCCAGTCATCCATCTGTGGGCAAGCTGCCTAACAGTCTAGCTTTGGCAGTTGTCTGACGTTTACCATTGATAATGGGGGGTTAGGAGTCTGAGTCTAGAATTTAGCCTCAGTTTATTGGAAGCTCAGTTTCCCAGGAGAGAGAGGAAGAGAACTTTTAAGCTTTTGCAGCAGAAAACGCTGGGGAGTCTGAGCTGGCAAAGTATCAAGTGGCTTGATGAGTTGCTTGAGACCACTGACGCTCGAGAAGTTATGGCACTACACTAGAATGGGTTCTGGCGGGAAGTTGTTGCTCAGCCATAGATAGCGTATTCTGCGTCTTGCAGGTCCCAGATGTAATCAGCAGCCTTTCCGGTTGAAGGGCTTTTGGGTAATGAGGCTGGGAAGACCTCTGCTTGAAATCCCAGAGCACTACTTCTAGTCAGGGTGGACAGGGCTGAGCTTAACGGACCAGTGATCTGACTCTGTAGAAAGCAGTTTTATACTATGTTGAAAAGGGCTGTGAGGCTGAGAGAAGAGAGCTACTCTGAAGACAGGTTGAAAGAATTGGGGTAAAGGAGTAGATGGAGCCCTGGCAACTTGCATAGTAGAAGATGCCATAATTGAGGAGGCAGTCTCTGAGCAGGTGAACTAATTACCCAGGGAGGTTGGGGGATTGTATTCCTGGAAGCCTGGAGAGAGTTCATGGTATCGGACAAGGAGTTCCATAATTTGGCTGCCATGGCTGAGAAATCCTCTTCGGTCCCTACCTGCTTATTTCAGGTAGATTTATGTAGGACTAGGCAGTCCTTTAGGTATATTATTGGTCCCAGGCCATACCTGGCTTTAAATGTCAATACCAGAAATTGAGCCCAGAATTTGGAGCTAGTTTATATAAGCCTAGGCTGATATAGTCCCTATGACCCGCTCCAGTCAACGTCCTGGCAGCCGTATGCTTTACCAGTTGAAGGTTCTGAGCTTCAGTTTGGGATAATTCACATACATAGGTTTATGAACTCTGGTAATAAGGAACTTTGGTGGAGTAAATTTAAAATATGAGACCTACTGCACTGAAGCCCCCTTGTCTTTTTTTTTGGGGGGGGGACGATTATACTGTCCATTAACATTTAGCTGAAATACAGAAGTGAATGCCAGCTTCTCCTGTCCATGCCTCTTATTCGTAGAAGGATGTTCCAGATGGACTAAAAGAACTGTCTGAAGGCTCGGAAGAGAGCAGTGATGTGCAGTCGGATTCTCCCACCTCAGAAAACAGCAGCAGCAGCAGCAGCAGTGACAGGAGCAGCAACAAGGAAGGGCGGAAGAGCAGGTGGCGAAGGAAAGGTAGCCAGTTCTTTAGAACTCTCAAAATACATTTGTGTGCTGTTTGCTTTCTGTTTGTACCGGTTACTTCGGCTGGGTGGCCAAGGTGGACTCTGCCAGTTTCCCCTGCACTTTGACTTCCGAGGTGTTCCTGGAGGTTCAGATACCCTCTGAGGGCAGAATATCAAGACTGAAAGAAGACTGTAGTGGGAAGCGATCACTGTTCATTGGCCCTGTTTAGGCAGCATCGTTACATCGTTACAGTAGCATTGCAGTAGATCCAGGCCCCAAGTGGGATCTTGTGTTGATTTTTGAGTTCTTGTTGATAAAATCATAGAAGGGTTGCTTATGGTCTTGTTCAAGGCCAGCTCTGAGCCTCCACAGCACTTCCCAACTCTTCCTCTCCCCCCCCCCTCTCCACACACACACACAAACGAGGATGATATTCAGTCTCTCTGTTTTGGAGAACAGCTTTTTGCGAATGGGGAAATGTAAAACTTTGACTTTTAGATAGATGTCCAAATGTCGCTTGGATGAGCTCAGGGAAACTGCTTGCTGCAGCTTTCACTGCCTATGAGGCCTCTGATTTGAGAAGTCCTGTAGATTAGTGGATGCAAATAAAGGCTTTTGACTAGATTTCAGTGCAGGCTGATGGAACAATAAGCTGTGTTGAATTTGTCCTGGTTGCTACTGCTAGAAATACTAATTACTGAGAAAGCAGGCCCCTAAAGTGGAAGTTTTTGGGAGCCAGCGTCTGTAAAGTATGACTTGGTGATTACTACATCTACTTTCTGTCCCCTTTGGGAAACCTGTAAGAGCTATTTAGTTGCCTGTTACTCAAAATCATATTCAAGTGGTAATTAAATGCATGAAGCTGACTTCTGTTGAGCCAGACAATGGGTCTGGCAAGATCAGTATTGTCTGCTCTGATTGGTATCAGCTCTTCAGGGTCTCAGGGAGGGGTCTTTAGAATCATGTACTGCCTAAACCTTTTAAAGTGGAGATTCCAGGGCCTTCCACATACCATGCAGGCACTCGGTCACTGAATCATAGCGCTAGTTCAGATCTCTGCTCAGCCTAGAAAGTGGCTGTGGGCAAGGTGCCATCTCTCATCCCCCTTTCCAGTCTGCATACTAGCAGTAGTGGTGGCCTGGCTCTGGTGGCTATATGAGGAGTATGTGGAAGCGTACTAGAAATGGATTCTGGTATATTATGACAAGCCACCTAAACTCAATATCTGTCTTTCCTTGGGTCGCATCCCTGGTGTCCAAAAACCTTTGGGCTCTTCTACTTCGCTATATTCCTTGGTTAGCTGTCCCAAGGCCTTGCTCCCAGCTTCTTCTTTTCCCTGTTTTGTATTTGCTGTGTGAAATTGCTGAAGTGGGCGAGAGGGAAACTGAACATGGTGCTAAGTGGCATGAGGGACCTAGACGATCACGGGTTCTAGAATCTAAGGGACTAGGGAGTATATCATATGCATGGACCTCCCCAGATGTTCGCTGGTTCTTATGCCAACACCACAGTTACTGGCATGACTCCACGTTAGCATCTCTGGGTTTGGCCAAAATGTGGGTGAGTTGCAGGAATGCCACACACATGACTAAGCAGATACCTTTGCGGATGACATGGGAACTGATCTGCAAGTATTCCTCAGGACTCAGTGTTGCTGGAAGTTCAGCACGAGTGTGAGGCCACTGCACGCGAGGGGAAAAAATCATCTATAAGTTTAGGACTGCCTATTGCTAATATGCTGGTGACACCTAGCTTAACTTTGCTCTAAGCCTCCCAGGTTGTTGTGAAGCCACCTTTGGAAACAAGTGAATGAGTAGATGAGGTTAAACAAGCTGAAGCTGAACTCAAACAAGTAATGCTTGTAGGTGGTGGGCTTGGAAGAGCCTTTTGTTTCAGCAGTGAGTCTGTGCAGGAGTGTGGAGTCTTGGGTCAGCAGGGGGGTTTGTTGTTCTGCTTCCATTCCTGTCTTAGAGCAGGGTGATCTTCCCGTGCTTCGCCATCATTTTCTAATCTTGTGGACTGACTGCTTCAGATCACTCAGGAACCTGCCACCAATGCAGAGTGTTGCATCTGACTGACAGATGGATTGAATTACTATAACACCCTCTCATGAGTCTCAGAGCGGTTTACATAAAACATCATGGGTATACATTGAAATATAACGATAGTAACATAACTGTGGTTCCAAAATTAAATTTAACAAAATATAACAAAACACTAAAAGATTCACAGTTCTCAGCTTATAACATGAACCTGTAGGAGGTCAGCATGGCTCAGATCATGGAGGAGGTGTTGGGGGGACCAATGGATGTTAAGTCAGCCAGGCCTCAACCAAATGCCTGGTGGAGGAGCTCCCTTTTACAGGCACTTAGGAATTGTGATAGTTGAGGAAGGGCCCTGATCTCATTGGGGAGCTCATTCCACCAGGTGGGGGCCAGGACCAAGAAGGCTCTGACCCTGGTGGAGGGGGGGGGGGTCCAGCATGCTTCTTTGGGGCCAGGGGTCACCAGCCAGTTGGTTAGTGGCAGAGCATAGGGCTCTTTGGGAGGTATAGGCCGAGAGACAATCTCTCAGGTACACTGGGCCCAGACTGCATATGGCCATGAAGGTGATTACCAAAACCTTTAGCCTGATACGGAATTCAGCTGGGAGCCAGCAGAGTTGTTGAAGTGCAGGCCAGATGTGGGATCCCCATGGTGCATTTGGGAGGATCCTGGCCACAGCAGTGAATATTGGAAGACAGAGACACATTCAGCCAGTTCTGCAGCCAAAGCCCTGGTTGCCTCTGCATTTCTGGACCTGATTATACCGTAGTCAAAATACCGTAGTCTAAATACTTTGGTTAAGGGAGAAGCAAGTATAATCTGCTCAAAGCAAAGCTCTGAAGCTTTGGAGCATCTTGCCTTGGAAGAAACAACTCTTCTCCTGTTCAGTTTTTTTTTCCTTGAAGGGTTTTAAGATCCACTTATTGGAAGTGTTAGATAGTTCTGTAGCATTTATGTATAAATCACTTTGAGCTCAGAAGAAGCTGTATGCGTAAGTACTTCAAGTAAACCTGTTGGGAGGGTCAGAGCATAGAATATCTTTCAGTTTCCCAGAAGCGGTGACTTCTACGTCTGGAACTCTGAGTGGGGAAGAAACTCAGGCAGGATTCTGCCACAGATGCTCATCGAGGTTGTTGCACACAGAAGGATCTAGTAGTACAGCTTCAGTGGGTATTTTCTGTGGCCTAACTATTCTTTTTCTGCCTCACTATTTCCCAAATATCCAGATTGTGGTGCCATCAAGTTTCAGCTGACTCATGGCAACCCTTGTAGGATTTTCAAAGCAAGAGACCTTCAGAGGTGGGTTGCCATTGCCTGCCTCTGCGTAGCAACCCTGTACTTTCTTGATGGTCTCCCATTCATGTATTAACCAGGGCCAACCTGAGATCTGACAAGATTGCAGTAGCCTAGGTCAGGGGTAATCAACCTGTGGTCCTCCAGATGTTCATGGACTACATTTCCCATGAGCCCCTGCCAACGTTTGCTGGCAGGGGCTCATGGGAATTATAGTCCATGGACATCTGGAGGACCACAGGTTGACTACCCCTGGCCTAGGCCACCCAGGTCAGGAAATATCCAGATACATATGCCTATTGTGCTGGCTTTTTCCTTAGGCGTACATCGTTGTGTGCTCTCACAACAGCCCCGAGATATATGAACCTGCGGTTTGTGTCTTTCTCTTATCTTTTGGAGTGCAGCCCTACAAGTCAACTGTGAGGGAGTGAATGACCCGTCCCTTCACCCTGTGCAGCTGATATCCTGTTTTGGAGTTGCTGCCTAAACTGCTGCTTTCCCATCATTTGTTTCCTATAGGTGAAGACCTTTAAAAGGTAATAAATTGTGAATCATGAGAAAGAAGCAGAAACTTACCTTGTCCGTCTAGCCTTTGCTGTCTTAAATAATGATGCAGCTGGAGCTCAAATAAGCATTGTTGTTTGGAGAGGAGACTCCAATACTTAGGCCAAGTGATGAAATAGGGTTGTTAAAACATGTCACGGAAAGGCTTGGACAACTTAACTTATCTGCATCAGTTGCAAACAGGGAGATTTATTTATTATGTGGCCTGTGTGTAATATAGCCAGGATATGCTAAGGTTGTTTGGCTGCCAGGCAAGAAATGTTTGGCAGTCATTAGCTATTATTGCCCACCCCCACATCACGACTCTAATCTTCCTTGGGGTCACCCTTCCAAGGCTGCCTAGCTTCCGAGATCTGAGGAGATCAGACTTGCCTGGGCTATCCAGGTCAGACGGAGAAATCCTGTTGTAGGAAGGTGGATCCTTTTTAAAATTATTATTATTAATTGGACTTATAGCCCGCCACTCCCACAAGGCTTGTGGCAGGTCACATTCGATAAACCCCCCATAAAACCCCTAATACAATACACTACATTTCACTACAACAATATGTTTTTTTCAGGCTTTTCTCAGTGGGTATCTCCCACTGTTTGTCTGTACCGTCTGTTATCTCCATGAATGAAAGAGCCCCGGCTGGTCCCATATTGGTTATGTCTCCCTTCTTCCTCTCAGTCTGGACACCACATTATGCCAGCACATTTATTCTGTTTGGAAGGTCACATTGTCCAGAACCTAGACATCTCTGCAGCTGTCCTCCACTTTTTTCTGCCTCCTTAATTGGCAGTAATTAGGCAATATCGGTAAGAGGGGCTGCCTTATTTCTTCCTGGCAGAAAGGCAGCAGCACGTACAATGAGCTGGAAAAGAGATGCATCCTGTGTCAAGAGCCAATGTTGTAACAGCTTGTGCGTGGTGCTCCAGCGTGCCTTTGTGTCCTGCAGACAAATGTTGCTGTTTGTGCAAGCTGTTCTAGCTGTTTTCAAGTGAATCTCTTTGCCTTACAGAAAGCATTCAGGGCCTGGGGTCACTGGTTTTGAGCACCGTTAGGCTTCAACTGCGTAATCAAAGCATATCAGTTAACATAAGGCTTGGAAATAGGTTTCTCCTTGTTTTGTATGAAAGGGGCTGCATGCAAGGTGAGTATTATCTGACTCTTTTCTTGAGCATTTGCTCTGCTCTGGAGAGATACACATGGACAAGCTAAATATTACTGCATGACTCTGAAGAATCCATTAGTCCAGTTGAACACACTTTAACACACATTTACAACTTTAACTTTTTTTACTAAACGAGAAAATAACCTGAGGCTCCCTAGAAGGTGAGTAGTTCTGTTTTGCCTGTGGGCTTTTACCACTGCTATTGAATGAGCAAGATTCACGTTTGCATCTGCAGTCTTCCTGCTTCTTACCTTTGTCCTGCACGTCCTCCTTTACTTGCCAAGCAAACTCTGAGTCGAAAAGTTGACGTTTTCCCAGAAGAAGTAGTATTGGTTCTTATATGCTACTTTTCTCTACCTGAAGGAGGCTCAAAGCGGCTTACAGTCGCCTTACCATTCCTCTCCCCACAACAGACACCCTGTGAGGTGGGTGAGGTTGAGAGAACCCTGATATCACTGCCCGGTCAGAACAGTTTTTTCAGTGCTGTGGTGAGCCCAAGGTCACCCAGCTGGCCGCATGTGGGGGAGTGCAGAATCGAACCCAGCTTGCCAGATTAGAAGTCCGCACTCCTAACCACTACACCATATTGGCTCTCGGGATCCAAGATTCCTGGAGCGAAGGGGGAAACAGCAGATCTCTTCTTTGTTATTTGTAGGTGTTGGATGTCTACAGTCAAGGCGAAGGGAAACAGGCTTCTGAGTTTGGGTCTTGGCAGGTAAGTAAAGGAGGAACTGGCTTGGCAGCCCAAAAAGGAGACTGTCTGCCAAATGCTTGTGGAAGTGCCATTGCTGGGACTCATTGAACTGCAGAGATTTAAAATGTTTAGAACTACCAGGAACTACTAGCAGCCTGCCTCTTTCCATGTGTGGAGAGTCTACAATGGATCACTTTTACTTAGTGTTGCGTGAACTGTGTTAAAGTCAATTGAACCTTTGTGTCTGTGCACATGTACATAAAAAACTTGTCTTTTCAGAATCTGACATCTAGCACTAAAATATTTTATGATGATTTTGTTCAGCAGCCTTTGTATGTAATGTTATTATGCCCAGAACATAATAAACAAGCGGAATCCCACACATATATATGCCATGAAAGGTTCTAACGCTGCTCATAGCGCTGTAGCTACTTTTGAGAATAACCGAGATGAGCAATTGCATTTCAGACCTTCTCTGCGGCTGTAGATATACCTGTGTTATTGTAATGAGCATAGTTATCGTTTTCTAACAGCTGCTTCTCTTCCATAGTATGCTGTAATTCAGAAGTTGGGGATGTGCAAAAGCATACTAAGACCAATTTAGCACTGTGAGTTCAGGCGACACAGTAGAGATACTGTTATTGTACATTGATATGAGTAGGTATAGTCTCTGACCTGTGTTGTTTGTCCATCTTTGCCAATTGTTGGACTAATGCAGGTGGCCTTAGCAAGCTGAATCTTGACCTGCTCTCCCTTCTCCCAGGAAGGAAAACGCACACATCAAGCAAGTTACCGCTGCAAATTCTTTACTCGGACTTCCTTGAGACAGCAGGGTCCTCCGGGCAGTTCACAGCACTCCCTTCCCCAGCTGCTCCACATTCCTCTCCTAACCCATGCCTACGTTCATTTGTAGTTCTCACACCCTGTGCTGTCTAGCTTCTCTCTCAGGCTTCCCTTAAATCCCCTCCTGGTTTAGGGGCCACAGCTGTGGAATTAGGACCAAGCCCACATCATGCTCCATGACCCCTCCAGCCTAGAGGCATGCCCTCTCCAGCCCCCAATAGCCATCCTCTCCCACTCCCTGTCCACTCTCAGAGATGCCCAGCCCCCTTTCAGCTTCTCACCACAGTAGGTTTTAGGTAGATCCCTTGTTGGCTTTTGGGAGAGTTGATGAGTGTGTGTTTTAGTGCTAGGAGACCAAGAATCTGCATTCAGCTCCACATTGAATCCCAGCTTTCAGGACTTTCAGAAAAGTGTTGCTGCCATCTTCCCCCAAATGCTAAGGCCTCTGGATGCTTCAGTGCTTTTGGGACATACGAGCATTATTAAGGCAATGA
Source organism: Paroedura picta (assembly GCF_049243985.1). Lineage (NCBI taxonomy): Eukaryota > Metazoa > Chordata > Lepidosauria > Squamata > Gekkonidae > Paroedura > Paroedura picta. Next base: position 27,330,624 of record NC_135369.1, on the reverse strand, counting down.
AGGAATAGCTAAACCAGTAGCTTCCATTGCTTTCTCACTGAGCTTGCATTGAAGTATTCATCGGCAAGATGCTTCACCACGCCTCCTGTTAGACTCTCCAGAAGTAATCATTCATTTAGAAAGCAGAGAGAGCTGTTGTGTACTCTGCATGTTAAGTGATCAACAATATCAGAATTTGAGGGCTCCTCTGAGCAGCTAAGGGAACCAGAGTAAATTCATGTAAAGGCTACTTAGGAAATGCCTGGAGAAGCCCTCTGACTGCTAACTAGAAGCCGAGAGAGCACAGTTTACTTTTGCCCTTCTCCTGCACCTTAATTAAATGTCTAATATTTCCCATACTGTAAGACTGACTTGAGAGAATAAAGACTTGCAATGGGGAAACTCCTCGGGATAGGTTTCATGTTTCTGTGTTTTGCCAAGTGGGTGGCTGAGTGGAGACTTCAGAGAATTACGTAGCAACCCAACCTTGAATGTTTACTTCCATTGTCCTGCAGTAGCCTGTGTTTGGTACACATTGTGTAACTTCAGACATTCAAAGGCATCAGTAAATATTTGTTTGTTGGTTTTTTCTCCCTGAATCCACCTTGAAAATAAATATCCACTCTGACATGGCCCAGGGTATTTGGGGAGGGAGACAAATCCAATACCATGTCAGGGTCCTTTCCTCCTTCTTCAGTGTGCCTCTTGTGGGGTGTGGGAAGAGAATGCTTCTGGGGTGAATAGAGGGAACTCTGTGGACCAGGGGTTGAGGGAAGTTATTGAAGGAAATTTTGTAGGTGGTAGCAAAATGGTAACCTGTTAAATTAACACCAAAGCTTTGTTCTGTGGTGCTGAGGTGAATCCTTAACACGTGATGATGCCCAAAAAAGCCTTGGAAATAATGTTATATTCATGGAAGTAAGATCATCTCCTGCAGACCCATCCAGCAGAACATTTATTAGGATCTAGGGAGCCAAATGTGCTCAAGGTACTGTGTTCCAAAGATATCCAACTGGCCTCAACCAGACCCAGGGCCTTTTCATCCTTAGCCCCGGCCTAGTCGAATACTCTCCCTGGTGAGATCTGGGTCCTGTAAGATGCGGCTGATCCTCCAGGCCTACAGTTGAGGTCTAAAATGGTGTCAAAACTTAGTCCTCTTTGTTCAAAACACCAGCCAAAGTTACCTCAGAATCTGAATAGACCTATATCAATGCTTCTGCCATAAGGATGAGACAGTTGTGGAACTGAGAGATTATGGGTTTTAATGTTATTTTTTATTGAATAATTGTATTGCTCTGAGCCCCAAGGGAACAGTGGGCTTTAAATAACATTTTATTAGTATATATATTATATATGATTTAACATTGTGTCAAGGCCTTTTAGTCATAACAGATCATCTTAGGTCCATCTGCACATTACAAAGTCCTTGTGTGTCCTGGGGGAACACATTAAGGTCTTTGTATCACACATGCAATGGGACTCTTGTGCCTCCCAAGTGCACACTGGATCTTTTCTGTTTGCAATCATATTAGTTAAGCCTCTATTACATTAATACTAAATGTATGTGCATTCCCATATCTCTTCAGAAACAAAGTGGCGTATAACTAATGTGGAGAGGTCTTGATGAGATCCTAGTTCCTGTTTGAAATGGACCAATGGTCCATCTAGCCTAGCATCCCATTTCACCAGCTGCTCTAGATGCTTATTGGCTTTGGACATGGAGGCTTCTTTTAGTCCTCATTTATCAATATGTCCTCTATAAGTTGAATGAGGGACCTGTTGATTTAAAAGCTTAGGATGCCTCTTATGTTTGTGCGTAGGAAATAATAGCCTATATCTCTCACGTTTCAAAAGAATGGGGGAGGAGGGGTAGAGCAAACAAGAAATTGATTGTGCAATTCACCTTCCAGCCTATCTCAGAATATAGCTATGAAATATGAATTGAACAAATGCTGCTCTGCCAGGGTGGAATTAGTGCTGTCTTGGATGAAACAGTATTATTGTAGAGGGAGGGAATGACTGAGCAGGATGCTGGCAAATAGATTAAAGGAAAAAGAAACCAGAAACTCTAAAAATTCCTGGAATTCTTGAACCTTAATTGATGAACAAACAGCGTTCTTTGGAAGAAAAGATTACTTTTTGTTATTCATTCTTTATCATGTGTTTGGTCCTAGAGATATTCCTAGCAGACTGAGATGTTAATGTCTAAGCTACATGCCCTCTATGTGCCTCTGAGCTTTCCAACTTTTTCTGTCAGCACTAGGCTCATGATTTACATCAGCAGACATACAAAATGTGTAGTGCTATTGGTTAATAATGTTCAGCTGGAACTTACAACATGCAGGTGCATTAGGGTTCATCACTAAAACAGGGCCTTTTTACTTGGGGGCCTGCTAGAGCTGAGCTGAGACATCAAATCCCCAAATAATTGTTTCATAATTTCATTAGATGCAGAAAAAGACATAGTATAGTGTTTCTTGGAAATTCTATCCGGCTTATCTATAACTCCTTAATTTTCTCTGTCAAATGGATTTTCACAGTGTATAAAAATCCAAAGTGGAAAGTAATTTTCAGCGGCATGAACTACACAACTTATTAGACCCCAAGGGAGCTTGAGGCAGGAAAGTTCGTTCTCACCTTCCACTTTATCTAGTCATAGAACCATTAATATATGCCATCTTTTTAGAGTAATACATAAATGATCTAATGGCAAGAGAAGAGGAATGTAAAATTTCATTATATACAATGAGCACATTACCTTTTATTGATGACAGGCTATCAGGCTGTCAGTAGAAACAGTTATTGGCTGAAGGGAGTTGCTTTTTTATTGAATAATGCATTATTATTATTAGTACCTCAAATATACTATGGACTTTGTTATTTAATATTAAATTCTATAGGTGTTAACCACTGAGGAATTGATTCCTGTTACCTTTTTTCTTGTTACTTAAGTAATTTTTGACTTACAACTAATTTCAGATTGTACAGCAGCTAAGCAAGGAACAGAAATGAGAAGAAAAACACAACCCTTATTCTAAATTATAATAACTATCGTAAAGTTACCTATGGTTTAAATTTCCAAGTCTGTCACAAACAAATCCATTGATAAGACAAGTTAACTTTCATTGGCCAATGAAAAGGAACTGTAAATTTCTTTCCTCAACTATTGTTTAGTTATCTTAGGCCTTCCAGCCAATCCTTCTCCTATAGTCCTATAGGGCAGTGGTCCCCAACCTGCGGGCCGGGCCGCGGCTCCCGCTCCCTGCCCCCCCCCGCAGTAAAAAACTTCCCAGGCTGCAAGCTTGCGGCCCGGGAAGCTTCTTACTGCGGGAGGGCGGGGAGAGGGAATCAGGGCCGGGCCGCGCATCGCACATGCACGGCCCGTGCGGGCGCGGCCCGATGCCCTGCCGGTCCCCAGCCTCAGAAAGGTTGGGGACCACTGATATAGGGACTCTTGTGGCGCAGAATGGTAAGCGGCAGAGATGCTGTCTGAAGCTGTCTGCCCATGAGGTTGGGAGTTCGATCCCAGCAGCTGGATCAAGGTTGACTCAGCCTTCCATCCTTCCGAGGTCGGTAAAATGAGTACCCAGCTTGCTGGGGGGAAAACGGTAATGACTGGGGAAGGCACTGGCAAACCACCCCGTATTGCCATGAAAACGCTGGAGGGCGTCACCCCAAGGGTCTGACATGACTTGGTGCTTGCGCAGGGGATACCTTTACCTTTTAATAATATAGAATAATGCCATCCTAAGCAGAGTTACAGCTTTCTAAACCCATTAACTAATATCAGTCTAGAAGGGTGTAATTACTGTTTAGTATTTGCTCTGTAAATATGGAATACCAGCATAGAGACTGGAACAAACTACCAAAAAATATAGAACTAATAAAGTAGAAACTAATATTTTGAGACGTTGGTCTCCATCTAGATCTTTCAGGAAAGAGCATAAAACCCATTTTAGAGTGTTGAAGATCCAATCAGGACTGCAGTTCATTAATCCAGTTGACATGGATTATCATTTTGAGTTGGGGCAGAGTCTGAGAAGTTCCATTAGGTTACCTTCTGGTGCTATGGAATTTGAAATGAAGACCAAAACCTAGCTTGTGGCAAAGAGATTGATACTGTAATTTTGAAAATGTAAACACTTCCATACACCAGTGAACAGGTTTCTAAACCACAAGTTCTTCAAGCCTATTAGAGGCAGAAGGGCATGAAAACATTTTGTAAAGTTTGTTCTGGGAACAGTAAGCTCCCATTACCAATGTTATGTGTTTGCGTGGAACTTCAAAATAGATGCAGTCCTGGAATTGAGAGGGAGGTTTTAGGCATTCAGAAATGCCCTGCATTCCATTGCAGGCATGTAGCTTTTCATTTGCTACAAGACTTTTGACAGCTCTAACAATTACATGAACTTTCTACAACAAAAAGGAGAAAAATCTTAACCCAGACAAGAGACCAGGAACCAAAAAAGGTTAACAAAAAGGGAATTTGTAGGCCTAATGGGAGTGTACCCCAAAGTTTCTAAAATATAATGCAGATATATAATACACCAGTAATTATTAATAATACAATTTAAATTTTAAAAAATCCAAAGGCTCTGTGCATAGCCTCACAGATAAAATCCAATGCTGTAGCCATACTAATGTCTCAGTGTCATTGACCATATGTGTTTTAACATTGCTGCCCTTATCAGTGGTCTAGCATACATATAAGTGCAGCATTCAAGAACTAATTTTGTAATGTATTAGCTCCTTTACCTAGAACCTTAACAGACATAGACAGTGGAAACTGTGTGGACTGTTAGTCACATATGTGGACCAGGGGGCCGTATAAAATAAAAGGAGGCCTCTAAAATCTCAAAAACACGCCCTGGTCAAGGCAGCATTAATCATGTCCCAGCTTGCACTATTAGCATGCATATTAGTGTCCTCCAATCAAGTAGGCAGCCAAATACATGAAAAGTATGCTGAGGCTCATGAACTCACCAATGAATACAATTTCTCTGTGGCCTGGTAACACGACGAGGGTCAGATTTTTTCTAGGTACTTTTCCAGTACACCATTGTTTTATGGTGCCTGACTTAAGACGCTTGTAAAATAACAATAGCATTGATACTTTTACATTTGCAAGAGCCCTAGAGCTTTTTCTGCAGCTTCTGATTTTACTGGTAGAGGCTCTTAATTTTTTTAATTAATCTAAAACCATCTGCTTTGTGTTGAAGGGTTTTTAAAAAAGCGTATAGGGTTGTTGAAACTGCTCTTGTACTATATGCTTTCAGTGATTTAAGGGAATCATGCCTTCTATCTGTGTACCTGTACTGGGGAGCATACAAATCCCCAGCAGTATTATTTATATGCGCTGAAGTATTAGCAGCAGTTTGTTCATCAAGTCACAAAACTGCCTTCTATTCACCATTGGCCTATCTAGCTCAGTTCGGTCTGTTGATGGATTGCGCCTGGGCCTGGGGCAAAGGCCTTTTGCAGTCTTCTTACAATTTTATTTGGAGAAGCCAAGCATTAAATCTGGGACCTTAAACAATCATATGCGTTATCAGGTCAGGCCTTTTCTCTGCTCTCAGCATGTACAGTCAGAGTTGCAGCATACATTCTTTCTGGGCAAGTACATATGTGTCTAAAGAAGAAGCTGTTCATTGTGTAGGCCCTTCGCTCAATCAAAGGGCGGTTACCAATTACTCCAAGATAATTTGAAAAAATGCACATGGTGGCTTTAGCACTTGACAATTGTCCTCTGGGCATATGAAGCTCTAGGAGAAACAGGAATATTATTTAATTGCTTCCTGAAATTCTCAAACATTTGTTTCTCAGTAGTGGGTAAGCACTGAGGCCTTTATTGTGCATGCAGGAGATGGAGACAACAGAGCCCTAAGGCACTGAAAAGAATGCTAAGTTTGGGCAAAGGGTAACATCTGTGCTCTTGTGACATGGACAAATCAATGGATTGTATTCACCATATATATATCTGTGTGGTGTTTTCATTTCCCACTGTAGTTCAAAATGTACCCTAGAAAGCTGTTCCTGGGGGTCCCTTATCCCAGTGGTCCCCAACCTTTTTATCACCGGGGACCACTCAATACCTTTTACTGGGGCCCAGTGGGGGGGGGAGTGGTTTGCTCCTCTACTCTCAACCACTGCCCTAGCGCTCTCTGATCACTATGGTAATGTTTAAACATCCCTTCAATATAAGATACAGATACGCCACAACAATGAAGTGTGTTGTAAAGGGCTGGGGGGGATGAAGTAAAGGGCCGGGGGGGGGGAGAAGGCGTCCTTCGGGGCCCACCTCCAATTAGTCGAAGGCCCACAGGTTGGGGATCGCTACCTTATCCTACAGGAGCAACATTTTGTGCTACAGCAGGAAGGGGGACCACAGAGACCTAGAGTAGGTGGGCTCACCAGAAAGAGCAAAGCAGGCCAGGGGTTGCACCAGGCCCCCAAGGTGGTAGGAAAGGCCGGGGGCCACACCAACAAGAAAGAGAAACTGCAATTATGGGCCTTATGGGTTAAATTTTTAATTGCTAGGGTTAAGACTTGGGAATTCCCTTGGAGTATATCAGCAAGCATACGCGAGATAGGCTAGCCATTTGCTATGCCAGGTAGAATGGGTCAAGTGAGCTAGGTTTATCTGTCAAGAAGATGTCACCTATCACAAGGTAGAATGCAATAATACCAGTGCTGGGGTCCTGCAGGATTTGTCTGGCTCTTACCAAAGGATGAGAGAAAAAATTATGTAGTGGCTGCAACATCAACCCTGACCATCAACCCATTGCTGGGCCAAAATGGCCCATTAAGCCTTCTCCAGAGGCTCAACAAAGGGTGGTGAGCTATGAAAGGGTAAAGAGGAAAGCCAGGCAGTTTGGCAGCAGGGAGCCCTGGCAGGGCTGGATATTGAAATGAGAGTTTAAGAGACTGAAGATGACTGATTCCAACCTTTACTGGGATGAGGTACCAACAAAAGAGACTGCTGCCAGTGGTGTGTATGAGGATTGGGAACTAATGATGATGAAGGATAAAGTGATGAAGGATTTTCGCTTCTGATGCTGGAAGGAATACAAGTGAAGGTAGAAGTGGGGAATGTGGGTGGGAGTTAACTCTGTCTTCTGCTTCCATCATGGTGGCAATGTACCTTTGTGCAGAATGGTAAGGGAAGGACCACCCATCCATCCTCCTGCTCCACAGAGAGTAACAGAATGACACATGCATTCGTAGAGTTGTTATAGCACTTTACCTTGGTAGACTCTAGCAGACAGGAAGTAGACAGGAAATGGTGGTTTTGCGCAAGTGAAATTTACACTGGAGGGCAATTTGAGACAATAGAACAGAAATCAAAGTTAAATGGGATTGTGTAGAATGCAGCCCATCAGTTTGCATATGAAGCATGAAGACAATATGCAATCTAAACAAAACTGGAGATCAGTTATTGAAAGTTTGAGTGCTAAGCAGCTGCAGCTTTCCCAAATGGGGATTGCTGCTTCCTGCTTTGAGCGACCCCTGAGAGTTAATACCATGGGAGAAGAGAAACTGCAATTATTGAACTTTTAATTGTTTTGTTTTGCATCATTCTAACTCAGGGGTCCCAACATGGTGCTCACAAACCCTTTCCTGGCATTGGACAATTATTTAGAAGGTGGGCTTCTTGCCAAAGAGGTCATCTAATTGGCCATTGGAGATCTGATTGGCTGTGCAGATTAAAATGACCTTGTTTTAGCGGCAGCTACCGTCACAATGTTGGTTTTATTCACTTTCTCTCACTCCTTCCCCTAATATATATTTTAAATTATCACTTTCTCTCCTGCATTTGAGCTTTCTCTATGTGCATGTGTGATTCTGTCTTCCACATCAGTGATTTTGTAGCTGGCTCTACCTCCTGCAGCAGCCATTTTGTGATTGCACCCACCACCCCATATCAGAATTCTAGAAGTGCCCACAGAGTCCAGAAGGTTGGAGACCCCTATAATCCTAGTGGACCTCAAGTGCTAGTGGGAGTGGACTGGTGGATGGGGATGGATTATACTGTCCAGGGATTATAACTTTTATTGCTATTGTACTGCATTTTTATTGTAAACCGCCATGACCTGAATTGGCCTGGGAGTGGTGGTCAATAAATCTGTACCATAAATAAGGCCGGACATAAATGGGAGGAGGAGTTGGGAATCATGTACATGATTGGGCCCCTGGGTAGTCACCCACCCTGGAGCACCAATCAGGCAGGAGAAGGCCGCCCCTAACTGCCTCTATTTACCTGATTGGCCCTCAGGGAGGACACTTGCCTCCCTGGAGAACCAATCAAGTAGAGGACATGCTCCCTTGATTGCCTCCCTGTCCGCCTTCCAGCCGCACAAAGAGGTGGCAGTCAGGTAAGGTGGCCCCAGCCTGAGCAGCCCTGCAAGGATTTGGTACAGCTGCCTGGGTAGGTGGTTGGAAAGGGAGGCAAGGAGTGCATACCCGAGCTCGCCCCCACCCAGCCTCACCGCAGCCTGGCAAAGCCTTGGCAGGGCTGCCAGGGGGGTAGGGGTGGGGGAGTGGACGCTATTTCTTATACAACAGGCCTTTCTGCTGGTTTAAAAACAAAGAAAACAAAAAGAAAATGGCCGTCAGTTCTGCATGCTCATTTTGCCTTCAAGCTTTATTGTTCTGCTGGCTCTTCTGTATTCCCTTTTTACACATATATGCTCAGAAATTAGTCTCATTGAATCTACTGGGGCTTGTCCCCTACTAGGCATGCTTGGGATTGCAGCTGTAGTGTCTGATTACTGCGTGCCCTTTCTATGTGGATGCTGTCGTGTTTGGCTTGTATGAAAAGTTGGCTGGCTGCATTTGTAGAGAGCAGGCTTTGGCAGAGGAGCGCCCCACTCTTTTAGAATGTTTCCCATTGTAGTGGCTGCTGGCTGGGTGCCCTTTGCCAGCTCTAACAAAAAGTTATGCCGAGCATCCTGGAAGCTTAAAGCAGGGGTAGTCAACCTGTGGTTCTCCAGATGTCCATGGACTACAATTCCTATGAGCCCCTGCCAGCGTTTGCTGGCAGGGGCTCATGGGAATTGTAGTCCATGGACATCTAGAGGGACCACAGGTTGACTACCCCTGGCTTAAAGGATACTTCTCTCATGAATCATTTCCAGAGTCTTTTCTTTGTGGCAACTGATGAGAGTGAGAACCTACAGTCCTTTCTCATATTAATATTCACCTTAAAAAGCTGCAGAAGCTTATTTATTGAAATCCTTTTTTAATACTGCCGATCTCTGCTGTGCCATATCTTTTCTGTAGAAGCATTCCCCCCCCCAAAAAAAAGAGTTGCTTAAATGGTTTTGAAAGAGAAGCCTAAAATAGTAGAATGACTTCTGATAATTTCCCTCCCTTCCTCTTCTGTGCAGCTCTGAAAACATCTGGCTTTTTGCACCAGCTGAATTCTTGCGTCATTGTGAGTTTGTGTTGTGGAGCAACTAGAAGCAATGCCCTGGTGTGCCTAGACTTCCCTTGGGAGAATGTCCCATTTCCTCCACGTAGAAGGGGGAGATGCTAACATCTACATTTTATTTCTTACATGATGACAGGGCACTCATTTGATCTCAGCTGAGCTTTGCAGCTTAGCCCAGTGCGGCATCCTTGCTTTTCATATGCATGCAAAACAGGAAGCACTTTCAGATCATATCAACAACCTACTTCCTTATATGTACAAAAATAAAGCTTTTCTGACAGCAGCAAAACCGATGTGTTCTTAAAACAAAGTCGAGCCTCATTGCCTTTAGGCGCGTGTGGACATTGCTTCCAGCCAATCAGGAGCGCATGGAAATCATTTAAAAAGCCATCTTGTCCACTCCAGTTAAGTCTCCATCTATTTCTGCTTGAGCAGGTAGAAGTTTCTCTGTGTGAAATCATGTCTGGAGAGCAGCTTTCTGAAATGCAGTTGAGAGGTAAGGGGATATAGTTCCCAGCCCCAAATGGAACCCGGACAATCGCTTCTTCGCATTAGACCCTGATTACTTTGGCTGTGGCTCACTGCTGGGGGGTAGGGGTGGTGTCCTGTTTGTTCCTTGGCACAAAATAGCCCCAAAGCATATAGCTGAGGTAGAGAGGGAGATCCCCATGGATCCCAGCTCCCACCAACTGCTAGTATGCCCAGTGGGTGGAGTTGGTGTCCTATGCTGTGTCATTATCGTCTCCTCCACCAAACTGGGGGTGGGGGAGAGAACTATCTGGAGTGACTTCTTTGTACCCTTGCTGGCATGCTTCCCAGTGTTTTCATGATCGGCCAAGGCAGGTGGCTTTATCAGATAATATTTATGTCTCAAATGTGGCCTTCCTTATTGTGGAACTTGTGGATTTGAGGTTGACTAGACTTTTGTAAAATTTTTGTAGCGTGTTTTCTGTTTTCTGTGGTCTGCTTGACCATGATAAAGATATATTTGTAATCTTGCAGTGGCTCTACCTATCAAAACTGCAAAGCCCAGGCCTGTGCTTGCAAAAGTGCCTCAGCAGCCAGGAGATGTTCGTTAACTGTTCCACTGATGTTCTGAACTCAGGCTTTTGGGTCACAGTGAGTCATAGGTGGATCAGGTCTTCATTGGGATTGTTGAGCATGTAGCATGCTGTACTTGGAAGAGTTTGACAAACATTCATGAAATTAGAAGAGCTAAAATGTGGTCAAATGCTGAATGCTGGCCAAAGGGTGACTGGGGCCTAGGTCAGTGTGCAGTCAAGGAAGAAACTTGGATATGAAGACTGGCCTTCTGGGAAGACTGCCAGGCTCTTGCCGCATTGGCCTGTTGAGCATGCCAACTAATCAGTGCAGCTGACTTCTTCTGAAAGCCAAGAGAAGTAGTCAGTTTCTGAGCCTGGTTTAATGTGGAAGTTGGCACCTTTTGTCCAAAGTGCAAGGGAAGGTCCAGAGGCAGTTCATTGCTAAAGTGGTATAAATCCACCTTCATCTTTCGTTGGGTTTGTAATGAACTCGACCATTGATGCCTGCAAGTCAAAGGAACAAGACAGGACAATACCATGCTCTTCTCTTTAAATATGTGTTTCTGAAGGACATCAGGCCAAATACAGAAGAACCAGGAGTTGTCAGGAGTTGAAGGGATGGTTTAGTCTAGTCTTGATGCTACAGGGTGGTTGTTTTCTCCTTTCAGTTGAACATAATATGTATTTTTACAGTTGGCAGCAAGTGGCTCTCATTACATTAGTGAACAAGTTTGGGATATGAACAGGTGCCCTTTAAAAAAGAAAACACAGGCAAACAAGATTCTTGTGTATATCAGACAGACTCAAGGTGACAGTTTAATTCCTAAATGTTATACACAAATGACTATAAAGTGTACCTATTCCTGCCTTACATTTGTTTTCATAATTTCTTTCTATTCTAGCTAATGAGAGCCAGTTTTCCCCAAATTAGCTGAATATATTTTTACAGCCCCATAACATGTTTAAAAATGTTTCCTTGGCTCACTATGGTCTGAAGAGGTTAACTTCTAGAAAAGGTGACTCTTAAGGTTTTGAGCAGAGTTTACCGCAACAAATATAAAACCAGTTCTTCTTCATGTGCATTGGCTTCCAGGATGTATGTTTCCAGGATGCATGTTATGTGTTCTCAAGTTGCAGTGCTGGTTTTTACTACGAAAGCCCCCAAATGGCTTGATTCTGCAGTACCTGAAGTATTTAGGGCTCAGGGGTACAACATTAGAAATAATAGATCAGTATACAACGTTAGAAATAATAACAAATGTATAATTAATTAACACTAATAAAAACATTAACATTAAAACCATCTCAAAGCAATACAATAAAATATTTAACACAACCTAGTGCAGTCAATGCTGTCTCGTTTTCGGTGTAGCCTCTACCTATATCAACCTGCCTTGTGTTCAGTGTGCAACATGGGACTCTTGTTATCCAAGATTAGGCTGATGAAGACTCACTGGAGGGATCTTTCAACTGCTATTCCTAAGCTGTGAAACTCCTTCCCACATGAAATACAATTGGTGTTTATAGGCTTTCCAGTACGAATTGACAGTGTGTTTATTTCCAAAATCCTTTGAATGGCATTTAATGAAGTTTGTCTTAGCAAAGTTTTCAGTGGTGTGTATTACTCTTACTGTACTTGCATATGTTTATCATTCTTAGATGTCTCAAGTCTCTCTTGAGGGGCAGAAGAGTAGTTTTCAATAAATTATCGCCTCTTAAGCTGTTCATCTGAATTTGGGAGTAAATTATTGATGCTTTTTATAGTTTTGTATCTTCACTTACAACGTATATATAATTGCTTAGAAAGTAGGCCATATGCATGGTCTAAATCAGGGGTAGTCAAACTGCGGCCCTCCAGATGTCCATGAACTACAATTCCCAGGAGCCCCTGCCAGCGAATGCTGGCAGGGGGCTCCTGGGAATTGTAGTCCATGGACATCTGGAGGGCCACCGTTTGACTACCCCTGGTCTAAATGTACATGTCACCATTTCGCCCCCTCACCTAGCTGCTAACTTATTCCAGCTGCTAGTTTAGTATATTTAATGTACATCTTTGACATGGAAAAGCTCTATGTCATTGCCTTGATTGTCTGTTTCTGAATTAAAAACTGAACTCAAAGACTGCTGTGAGAGCAGAATCACATTTCCTGGAAACAAGAGGTGTCTTGGGGATCTCGCACATCAGTATGCTTCCCCCAAAGGCTGACTAATCAAATGTTTCACACACAACAGTTAAATAGCATTGCCCCTATATCTGACATAGTCATATTCTGTCTTCTTATGCAGTCCCACATTGGGAACTGCACTTGTGCAAGGCTGTCCACAGACCATTTTTACTAGCTAAAAAGCTCTAAAGGAGGGCAGTTTCCATTCCATCATGGATTTGGGAAAGTTGAATAAATGTTTGAAAGTTTCATATCTCTAGTCATCACTCATATAGATGTTACTGTTGTTTTTGGCAATTTGACCTGATGACCCTGCCACAGTTCTGAGAGTGGTTTTATATATTCTTCCCAACTGTATTCTGCATGATCGTGCCAATTCTGGGGTTTCTCAAAACCTGAAGAATGTTTCAGGGTTTTCTCAATGGTAAAAAAGTTGAGAAAGGCTGCCTTAGTGGTTGTGTTACTTAGAAAAACTTTTCCCTACCTTGACAGTTGGTTACTGGTGGGCTGAGGCTTTGCATACTCAGATCCAGAGGGTCCTGACTTTGTTCACTAGTTTGGGGCTGTTGATTATACTACCTAAGTCCCATTTAACTTATTCACAAATGGTAGATTTTATAGGGGTAGTCTTGGACTGGAATGGACCTTTTTTTGTCTTCGGGCAGAGTCAGGTCACCTTCCTTTGGAACTGATGGCAATCAGTTTAGACCACCCAGCACCTACTAGGGCTCATTGCTTCCACCACAGCAGTGGCTCCCTGTGTTAGGCTACATATGCGGGAAATTCAACTATGGTTTCTTAGGAAATATAGTCAATCTAGGCATACCCCCTTCTATCACTTTTCTATTTCTAAGATCGTCATGCAGTCCATCTAGACCTTGAATTATTCCTCAGTGGTCTTTGCCTGTAGTCCTGGTAGCTCTTCTAAAGTCCTCATTTGAGTCTTTGACTTCTTGCAGCTTAGCCTTCCTTGCCATGAAGGTGACTTTCATGGTAGCTATTGAATCAGACAGTCTTTTTCTGGGAAGGTCATACTATAGCCTAGATTGGAGTTCCTCCCTAAGGTTGTTTCCAGTTTTAATTTGGTCTAACAGGTTGTCCTACTGTTTTCCCTTAACCCTTTTTTACCAGCAGAGATAAAGTTACACTTGTTTGATGTAAAAAGGATTATCTTTATCAGATACATAGAATGGGACTATTTAGGAAGTCTAGATGCCTGTTTGTGTGTTATTGGGTGCCGAGGAAAGGTTGAGCAGCCTTTGCCAGTCATTTGTTCATTGAGTAGTTTAATCCATCCAAGCTACCTACTGTGTGCCTCATCTGCCTTGTCCATTGGGTGTCAATGCACATTCCATGAGGTCGCAATGTGCTTTGGCTGCCTTCCACCGGAGAATCTCTCTATGGGAGATTTGTATAGCAACAACCTAGGCTTCAGAAGACACGTTCATCAGGCATTATGCCACTGATCTTCATGCATGGAAGGAGTCAGTTTGGAAAGGCTGTTTTGCACTCTTCATTCCAATAGGCATTCATTGTAACTCCTGGTATGCTGCTTGTTAATGTCCCAATGTGGGACTGCACAAGAAGACAGTCGAAGAGAACAGGGTTGCACTTAGCTGTAACTTTTGTTTCTCTATGTCTTCTGTGCAGACATGCATTCCCTCCCTCTCACCTCACTATGAGCTCTTCTGATCTGGTTGTTTTGAGTGGTTCCTGGGCTCATGTTTGTATACTGATCCATGGGAACTTGTGGCAGCTGGTTGAAACTAGGGGAAAGGGGTATCCCACCCAAGGAAGATGTTTGGCTAATGGGAAAACTGTTGCATGTAAAGTTCCTTTGGGTTAGGACGTCCCCTTTAGAGCTAGCAAAAATTGCTCTGCAGCGAGCCTGTGGAAGTGCAGTTCCCAATGAGTGCCTACACAGAAGATGCCAATGAACAATTGCAGGTAAGTACAACCTACCATATTTGCCGGCGTATAAGACGACTGGGCATATAAGACGACCCCCCAACATTTCCGCTCAAAATATAGAGTTTGTCACTATTGTACAGCCGCAGCACAACTGCAGCGCCTCCGGCCTGCCCCTACATCTCCCTGTGACTGACACTAGTGTGCAAGTGCGCATGTGCGAGCTCTGCGTAGACAAAGGGCGGGCCGGAGCGCCGCTGCTTCCCGCCAAACAGAATGGGACGGTCATGTCGAAATGGCTGGCACCCCTGTCTTGCTGCTGATGCTTGCCGCAGCAACGCTGATGACCCGCCGTGCTGGATACCACGCAATGCTGGATGGAATGTAGAATGAGGTGGGCGGGCATCAGGAGGCCGCTATGGACAATGGGTGGGCATTGGGAGGCCACTATGGGCACCGGGCGAGCATCAGGAGGCCACTATGGACAGCTATGTCTATCCCAACTGAAGTGCACCCGGCGTATAGGACGACCCCCCCACTTGGAGGCATGTTTTTCAGGGGGGGAAAGTAGTCTTATACACCAGCAAATACTGTAGTTTCCTTTTTTGGTCTTTTCTGCTTTTACTCTTTTAACATCCGCGTTTTGACATCCCACTTCCAAGCCCAGCTGTCCATTGACTTGTCCAAGAAGAGATGCTAAGCTCAGATTCTTACGCATCTCCCAGGGGTATCACATGAATACATAGCACTTATTGGTCTGTCAAGGTCAGGATTGCCAGACTGGCAGTAGTTATCCAGAATCTAGCACAGAGGCCTTTCAGATCACATACTGCCTGATCCTTTAAAAAAAAAAAAAAACTGGAAATTCTGGAGATTGAACCTGTGACTTTCTGCATGCAAAGCAGATGGTGGTGTCACTGAGTGAATACTTTCATGACTGCCCTGACATAAAGAAAAGGGTGTAAATCAACTGAGCGATGGGGAGGATTCCTGCTTTTCCCCACTAGTGAACCAGCTGTCAGCCTTGGATATATACTTTTGGGAGGAGTTTGGATTGCACAGAGTTCTTAGGACTGTGTCATGCCCCAACCAAAGCTGCTACGGCCCGAAGACGTGCTGATGTCCAAGTCAGAGCCAGTTGCCTCACTTTCTGGACCAGCATGTCAGGATGTGAACTCCAAGGTCAAACAGTTTGTATAGGATCAGGCCCCACTGGAACCAGAGGATCCGGTGCTGCCAGGTCCTAGCTGTGAGCCTCACCTGCCCAGTATACTAACAGTAACAGAACCCACCTTGCTGTCTACTTCCAATCCTGAGGGATCCCCAGAGCAGCAGCGGTCCAGGTAATCTGGCCTGACAGCATGCCTGTGGAGTGCACAACTAGCAGCCCACAGTCAGGCTAGATGGAACACAGCTGAAGATCCTCCCTCTGACAAGGCTGAACCCAGCTGATGGCCCTTGGGGCTCAATGAGAAAGAGTGGTAAAGCTGCATTTAAAGGGCAATGGGTCTCTAGGCTCCTTGTAGGTGCAACATGTGCATTCCCTGCCTGTCCACCTGGATTCCGGATTCCCATCTTGCTATGGTGAAGCTCTGCCAGCTTGAAGTCCTGGGCTGCAACCTCAACTTGCCTTTCAGATCTGCGACTCTCTCCCCCTCCAGTAACCTGAGTCCTGTGTCCTTATCCTGCAACCCAAACTTAACCTGCTTCAGGGTCCCACCCTTCAGCTGCCTAGCTGGGAGAACAGACTCCTGATAATGACTCCTGGCTTGTGTGAACCTTGACTCTGGCTTCTGAACCTATTTGTTTGCTACCGGCTTAACTACAGGCTATACACAGTCTTGCTCTCTGGGGTTCTCCAGTCACGGTTGTGGGCAGCAGGGTGGCATAGACTCCTTCGGTGGGCTGTTCAGGTGAAAAAGGTGCAGCACAGCTTTTAAAACCTTTCAGTACTTTTGCCTGAGACAGAGGTCTGTGCAATTTTAGAACTTTGCTGCCTGATGAGCACAGGTAATCAGTAGAATCTAGTGCAGCTTGGTCATTGGGGGAGGGAAGGGCAACAAGGAAGCCCCTTCTGTTGTGTCATTACTCTGGCTGTACATGTTTCTCATACTCTTTGTATCACCAGCATTTCCTTCTGTGAGGCACATGTCTGAGTTGGGCTGCACCACCACAGTCAACAGAAGGAAGGATGAACTTGCTTTGACCTTGGAGCTCCCAGATGGCTGTTTCCTCGATGGTATAGAAAGGCACAGAGATCAGGGGAAACGGCTGCTGCCCAAGGATTGAAGCGGTGTATGGGGGTGGACTTGCTGGAAGCCGCAAGCCAGAAAGCTCATTCTTACATTGGCAACTTCAGCTGTTTCCTACTGTGTCTGAGGCTCAGTACTGATATTGCTGGGAAACCAACAAAACGCTTGAGATGAGCCCGCTTGGTGTAGTGGTTAGGAGCGCCGACTTTTAATCTGGTGAGCCAGGTTCGATTCCATTCTTCCCCACACCCAGCTGGGTGACCTTGGGCTCACCACAGTTCTGATAAAGCCGTTCTGACCCAGCAGTGATATCAGGGCTCTCTCAGCCTCACCCACCTCACAGGTTTTCTGTTATGGGGAAAGGGAAGGGAAGGGGGATTGTAAGCCGTTTTGAGGCTCCTCCTGGTAGAGAAAAGCGGCATATAAGAACCTTCTTCTACCATTATCTACTTGATGCAATGCTACGGTCCTTGAACCCTCCGTTGGTGAGCCAGAAAAGTTGTGTTTTGTATGGATAGGATTTTGAACACTGCAGATAAATTGAAACTAAATTTGTTAGGTGCGAAGTCGTGTCCGACCCATCGCGACCCCATGGACAATGATCCTCCAGGCCTTCCTGTCCTCTACCATTCTCCGGAGTCGATTTAAGTTTGCACCTACTGCTTCAGGGACTCCATCCAGCCACCTCATTCTCTGCCGTCCCCTTCTTCTTTTGCCCTCAATCGCTCCCAGCATTAGGCTCCTTCTCCAGGGAGTCCTTCCTTCTCATGAGGTGGCCAAAGTATTTGAGTTTCATCTTCAGGATCTGGCCTTCTAAGGAGCAGGCAGGGCTGATCTTCTCTAAATAGTGCATTGAATTATGAATCCCAGTATGTGTGTATTAGTTCATGGCTAGTTATGCACTTATTTTATGTTGTAATTTTGGCTTATATGTAGCATGCAGCTTCATTTCCATGTAAGTTTTACACTGAAAGCCAGGTGTAGATTCTCTGTGGTGGAAAAGATGCATCCAATCTCTGTCATCTGAATTCAGTCAGTTCAAAGATGCAGACTACATACTTAATCTGCCAAAGGCTTTTTGAACGATGTCCAAATTGCCTGCAGTAGAATAGAGTCCAGTACTGCTCAGAGACCAACAAGATGTTGGGGATATAAGATTTTGAGAGTCAAGGCTCCCTACATCTGATGAAAGGAGCTTTGACTCTCGAAAGCTTAAATCTTGTTGGTCTGTGGTGGATTGTGTCCCATATTAGCGTGGGTATCATTTAGCTTCTTTGCCTAAGGTATGAAAGTATCCTGGAGTACGTCTGGCTCAGTGGCTATCAAGAGGCAGGTAACTGTTGTTCAATTCCTAAGAACACATCCCTTCCCTGCCTTCCATGTTGGCAATGAGTAATCAGTTTGCAAAGTCCCTTAAGAAAAATGTGTGATGGCTAGCAGCAGCTATGAGATTTAGAATCATAGAATCATAGAGTTGGAAGGGGCCATACAGGCCATCAACCCCCTGCTCAACGCATTTACTAATATGACTATGCTAGACTTGGAGAAAGAGCTACTTGGAATTCCATAGCAAGTCAGCCTTTGCATTAATGCTGTTTGTAAGTCTTATTCATCGCCATCCAAAATATCATGATACAGCAAGCAGCAAGCTTTTGGGTTCTCCAGAGCTCTTTATCAAGATGGCTGTTTAGTACAAAACTGGAGGTGGCAAGGAAGCTGGGGGGGGTATTTCATGGTATGGTGGAAAGGCTTGACATTCACAGCTTGTAGAGTCTTACATTATTTAATTATTTATATACCGCCCTCCCTTGTGGCTCAGGGAAATTTCATGAAAAACAGTACATTGCAAATAAACAATAAGAACTTGCATCAAATATAAAAGTTTACAAAAAATCAACATTCACCGACAGGCCAGTTTACTCTTTTTATGCACTGTGGCTTCTGTTCTTTCCTGAGTGCTGATTGATCATGCGGTTCCATGGCAAATCAAAGACTAGCAATAGTTTATCCTAACATAAGCATTAGTGTATCAGATCTTGATTCAGGGTGCATGATACATCTTTACCCAGTAGGGCTATGCGGTATTGATTGGATTGGGCGAGGAAGAGCTTTAGGTGCTAATGTATAACATTAAGGACAACACTTAGCCTAATGTGGTTCATGGATTCTTCTATAATTGCCCTAGTGTAAATGATCTGGAGCTTATAATCAATCTCAAGTCAGATTGTTAGTGGGAGGGTAGAAGGGATTGTTTCCCTTTTTTGCGAGCCCAGGGAAATGTTGATTACCACGTTAGGGTAAGGAGGTAAATTTCTTCCAGGCCAGGGATTCTGTTTGTTTGTTTGTTTTGGGGGGTCACTGTGGGTGGGCAGGTAGTTGTGAGTTTCCTGCATTCTGAAAGGGGTTGGGCTAGATGGCCCTCAAGATGCCTTCCAACTCTATGAATCTATTAATATTGCTTTGGTCCTCTATGGTGAGCAGGGGTGGGAATATCTAGTAGGGGAGGATGGTGAGAATTTATGTTTTAGCAGGAGGAAACTAGATGGCAGGTGGCAAGAACGTCAAGAAAGACAAGGTTGTTTGTTCTTATGGGGAGAGGTGTTGCAGTGGTCAGACAAAGTTGTTGGATGAAGCAGCAGCAAGAGATTTCCATGCAGCTGTAAGACTCCATTAGGCGCTAAGTCTCTGCTAGAACTTCAGTGTTGAGATTTGACTGCCACACAATCAAGGGAGATGTGGGAAGATTGGAGATAATGCTGTGGGCAATGTCTGATGATGCCAGGGGACTGGGAGGAAGATCTGTTGAACAGCAGCTGAAATGCAGAAGTAGAGCTTGTCTCCCTTTTCTCTTAAGTGGAGAGAGAGCCCTAATATGGTATACGTTGTCCACAGTGTATAAGAAACTCACTGTCTAATTCTGGTATTAACAGTTTGATTTGTTCCCCAAACTCTCTTCTTTTCCTCTAATCTATCTGAGGTGGTGGTGGATGCTTTGAACAGGTTGTGAAGGTATGAGTGGTGGATGAAGCTAGTAAATAGACGCTGAGTCGAGTTTCTTTTAGCACTCTTATTTTGTGTCCATAGCACTCTAATTTATGTTGTTCCATCAAACATAAAGGTTTTGTGAGAGAGACTGCTTGGCAAATGGGACATCAAGACAGAGGGATAACAAACCCATGATGAAGTGTGATCTGATCCTCCATATCCAAGTCCAGCTCTGTCCCATGGAACATCCAGTCAGTGCTCAAAATGACTTTCAACAAAAAAAAGTGGATTGTGTGGGATGAACTATAATGCCTTTGAAGACAGATAAATGTTGCCAGCTTTTGTTGGCAATAAACTCCAGACCGCACTGCTTTTGTTTTAGCGTGTTCTTGTGATCAAGGGGCAAAGTTTGCTTGATGCTTTTTAGGGTCCTATCCTTCAGCCTCTAGGTAGATTCTCCCAGAACTTCATAATGAATGGAGACATGTTTTCCTGAGCCAGTGTGAACGGAGAAGAGAGAGGTGAGAAGGGGACAGCTAGAAATAATTTCAGTTCCTAGATCAAAGCAACACCATTTTAGGTTCCTGTTTTTTCAGCCATGTGAAACTTTATCCCTGATGGGTCTGCTGATTTTTCCTGTCTTGTGTTTGTTTCTGTTTTGCAGTATCAACCAGACTCTCCCAAGTGTCATCTCCCCAGCCAGGCTGTCCATCTCCTTCTATTCCACCAGGTAAAGTCATCTCATCATCTCAGAAGCACAGCAAAAAAGCCCTCAAGCAGGTAAGTGGAACCTCATATTGCCAGAAGAGAGGGCCTGGGTTGATTGCATCATCTCTGAGCTGAATAGCTCCTGCCTCTCTTAGGCCTTCTCCATTTGCTTTCCGATCCTATTTATGTTATTGCTTTATGATTAAGGTAACTGTATCTAGAGGAAAGACTTCTCAGTTGTGTGGCCTAGTCCTAACCTAATGCTTTTTTTAGAATCACTTGACCTGGGTTTTCACTCTTGGAAAACAAAACAGTAGCTCTCATCCAGATTGCTTGCTTGCTGTGTTTCCTATACATGATTTGTGTGATCTGGTCTCTCTTCTCCTTTTTCCTGCTCTAAATGGTTACCCAAGTCATCTTTGTAATACGAGTCACAGCTGTTCCTGGGTCCAGTGGAAACAGCTGAGAAACCCTTTCCTTGTATCAGTTCTGTTGGAATATGGCAGAAGGAGGAAAGAGTAAACTATTTTTAATACAATATTGAACAACATCAGATAATCCAGCTATGTACTATTTATTAATCAATGAAATAATAATACAGACTAATCGGAACTTGTGTTGTTTAAAGAAAAAAGATAAGCATCTCACCAAATACTTTGTTTCCTTCAAAAGAATTGGGTGTGTGGAATTTCATGTTTGGATTCATTATAGAAGTGCTAGATCACATAGTTCATGTGGGGTAGCAGAGAGAGAGAGAAAGAGAGAGATTGTACCATGTCCACAGACATCTTGAGAAATTCCTTGGTAATCCCCTGCCTAATCTGCTGGCCGTTCTTCTCTGATTAAACATTAATAGTGAGTGAATGAAACTTGACCTTATCTTCAGCTTGACCATCAACCAAATCTGAAACCCCATCTGGCTTGAAGCAGTGCTGTGATGCATAATCACATAAAAATTATTTTGCACGTTGCAGAGACACAGTTTCATCATACACTTTTAACAGCTTATTAAGCACAAGAAAAGAGAGGTCGGCACAGGCATTTCAAAGGTTACCCTGCTGTGGTTGCTGCCACCTCTTTGCCTGGTGTGGGGGGAGCTGTTGGCTCACATTTGTGTCCATCTCTTGATCCTCCTCCTCCTCCCTAGGCTCTGAAGCAGAAGCAGCGGAAGCAGCAGCAGTGCCGAGCCAGCTTGCCGGTCTCCTCCAGCCACCTCCTCCTGCAGCAGCACACAAAGGCTGTCAGCCACTCTGTTCCTGTGAAACCTGGTATGAAACAACACAATGATCCTGCAGGACAGCAGGCTCCTTGCTTGCTTAATCTGAACAGTACTTAAACAATACTTAATGATGCTTGGGGGTAACAGTGTGAGAGCTTTTGAAGTTCTGGCCCCACTGGTGGACCTCCTTATGGCACTTGGGTTTTGGCCATGGACCCCTGGAGCTCCTCAGGAGCGCTAAAGGGGGTCCACGGGAGCTCTGAAGTAGTGTTGTATGGAGGGATCGAGGTTGTTTTCTCAGCTCCTACTCTTCTTTCTGGCTTACATGAGGCAGAGCCACCATAGTAGTAGTAAAGGTAGGGGGAAGGAACAAAAGGTGGGCTAAGGGTGCAAGTAGTGATGTCATTTCTGGGGGTGTAGTGGGGGTGTGGCCAGCTGACATCACTTCCAGGGCTCCTCGAGGTCTGAAAAATTATTTCAGGGGCTCTTCCATGGTCAAAAGCTTGAAAAAGGCTGAGACAGGCCATTGGCCTGATCCAACATGGCTTCTCT
Organism: Paroedura picta; assembly: GCF_049243985.1. Lineage (NCBI taxonomy): Eukaryota > Metazoa > Chordata > Lepidosauria > Squamata > Gekkonidae > Paroedura > Paroedura picta. The sequence continues at coordinate 27,308,383 of NC_135369.1, read as the reverse complement.
TATGTTCTTATGACTGGCCCCTTGCCTTTATCAGGGAGGAGTAGTCCTGCGAAAGCCATCTTTAAATGGAAAATGTGGAGGAGAATATTGAGGGAGAGTAGTGAGGGATGTACCTAGTGAGGGATGTATTAGTTGCCTAGTGAGGGATGTATTAGTTGCATCTGCAGCTGTGATTCTGAAGTGCATCTTGATTAAGTGGTTCACTGAAGACATTTTTCCTCCTCACAGACACATAGCAAATGGTTCCCATTGAAGCATATACTCCAGGAAACCCTGAAGCTGGATTTTTCCATTATGTGGGGGGGGGGGGGTTCTATCCATAAGGAGAAACTATCCCACTCATGATCTCTTCCAAGAATAATTGCACAAACAGCCATTGCTGATATAACATTAACCACAATTGTGCACGTGTGGGGAACAAGAGACATTCCTGTGGAAATGTGTTGTTCCCCTCTTAAATTAAATGTGTTCTAAGTATATGCTTTGTTTGGGTGTTTATACCCCAATTTTTCTCCTCACTATTGACTCAAAGCAGCTTATAAAAATGGAAACATGTAATTTAAACAAAGAAGGAAAAACAAATAAATGCTGCACATTTGACTGGTCCTGCGCTTACTGAGCCAGCTCACCTGGGGCCAAGAATCTTCCCCTTTCAGACATGCCAGGGCTGCAACAGGGATTGCAAAAATGTGAGTGAATAGTGATGAGCAGAGGTGGGGACGTAATTGACATTTTCATCTCTGTAGGAAACAGGTAATGCCAGTCAGAAGGACTGTTGCTTGGGAAGGTCTGGATCCATTGGTGGTGGGTGGACTAGAGTTGGCATTTGCACAGCAAATGGACACTCGTGGACCCAGCTGGTGAGAGGTCCAGGAAGATGAGGATATGCAAAAAGGCACTGCTGTGGTGCTGCAACAGCACTTCTGGGTGCAAACCCAGAAGTGATGTCATTGTACCAGTGCAGCACGCTAGGATTCCCCTGGATCCCCATGGTTTTAGCACAGAGTTTGTGGAAAATCAATCCTAGAGCGTTGCAGAGACAGCACTTTCAGGTTCACATCGAAAATGCCACTGCGTCATCCTTTCTCCCCCTCCCTCCCCCTTTTCCCATGCCATTCTCCCAAGTGACAGTGGACACTTAGGGCTGCTGAACATCTTCCACCATAGTGGGAGGCTTGGCAACACCCAGCTTTGCTTCCTGGCAGTGATTACAAGTGGCTTCTGCCAGCTACATCTGGTTCACTGGTGCTTTACTCTGCTGAAGAGAAGCGGTATGGGGCCTTTATGGCTTGATATTTTGATTACATATTATAAGCTCCCTTGAGCCATGGGGAAAGCAGGGACATAAACATTCATTCCATAGGACAGCAGCACTTTGCTGAGTGAGCAACGTTGGGCATCCAGAGATGCCTCTGCAAGAAAATAGTTCATAGCTATCTATTATTCCTCGATGTTGGCTGTGACTCTACGTTCCCATTCTATCACTAGTACTCCCAATGGCTATCATATTGAAACGTAACCTTTTCGAGAAACAGTGAAGATTGGGCACTGAATTGCTAAAGCCAGGCAGGTTTTTCTGTGTGTTTTCATCACTACACTCAAATTTTAGATTAACTCGCATACTGAACTGGTGATGGTAGTGTCTAGAATCTTGATGAAATCAGAGTCCAGTAGTACCATTAAGACCAACAAAGATTTATTCAAGGCGTGAGCTTTTGAGTGCAGGCACCCTTCGTCATACTAAGAACTGACCATCTTAAGAGTAGGAATATTGATGGTCAGTTTTGTTGATCTTTGGTTACAGGTGCTGGCCAAGTCAGTTTCTATTTCTCTTGCTTTTCAGCCTGGGAAGGGAAGCAATCCGATGGACACTCGAGTAGTCCCCAGAATTCGACTTCTAGTTCATCGCCCTCCATTAAAGTCGAACCCTCCCTCCCAGTCCTGGGGAAGAAGCCATTCCAGAGATCTGAGCGGCTCCATGCAAGTAAGACAACAGTTTCCCTTACAGCATTGTCCTGCTGAAGACCAGTGATAAGACGGGGAGTAGGGATGGAGTAAGGAAGGTATAGGAATGAAGTCCTTTCAGACTGGTCTGACACACAGTAGCATAAAACAGAGAAGGCAAAATGGCTGGATTCTTCCCCCCTGAGGTTGCTGCTGCCTTCTTCTTGGCAGTACTTGGCCTTACGTGGTACTTGTAAGATGCTTCTTGGAGTTCTTTGGATCCCTTATGAGTCTCTGCTTCTCTATATATTTTCTGCATTAGCTTCATTGGACGTTCTTACATTTATAGCTACGAGAGCATACTTTTACACATGTTTGTAGGATTGTAAATACTGTAACACAATGTCAGCTTTGCGTTCTTGAAATCCTCCCCCTCCAGTTGCCTTCCATGAAGAGCTGAAATATACTCAAAAGCTCCAGACATAAACTTATTTCTTGGTGCGCTTCAGTAAATAGCTTTTGAAGACCTTTTTGAAATTTTGAAATCCAAATAGGATTGTTGATTTAGGAAACTGGTACTTCCTCTTCTCTTTAGAAGTGTTCCCTTTTCCTCTAAGCACAATTGAATTGTTGTTGGTGCCGCAGATAGAACTGTTCACTTTTCCATTGAAGAAAGTCCTTGGAGCAGTAACAGGAATGCATTTGGGAGTCAGACAAGTATAGAAGAATCATGGCTTACATATAAAGAATTATTGGTAGAATTGGCGGAAGATGGAAAGATAGAATTTAAACTAAAATCTTTAACTAAAGGAAGAAGGCAAATTAAAAGATTGGTGGTTGTATGCTCAATTAAGGGACAGATTTGTTAAAGGCAAAGTAAACATGTTATTGTTAACCCAACTACTGAAAAAAAGAACATTTGATAAGTAGAGTATATGAAGAATGCTTAAATTTCAACACTGAGAAGGAGATTATTAAGGAGTTTATGTTAACTTGGGAATGTGGGACATGAAATTCAGTTTGAAGAATGGCAATTTGTTTGGAAGAAAGGTTCTATATTTTCTAATAGTTACTATGTAAAAGAAAAAATATATAAAATTCGCTACAGATGGTATTGAGTACCATTTAAGATCTAAAAAATGGCCAGGAAAAACACAAATAGATATTGGAAATGCCAGAAACAACTAGGCACATTCTGTCACCAGTGGTGGAGCTGTCAAAAAGCAAAACATTTTTGGAGGGATATCCACAAGGAAATTTAAAAAATGGGTTAAAAGATTAAGTTTAGACCAGAATTAATTGAATTTTAGAGAATTCATTGAAGAAAGATATTGGGAAAATGTTCAGATATTTTTCTACCACGAGAATTATACGGACTTAAACAGAAATTTACGAGTGGCAATATAAATCTATGGAGTTGGCTAGTTCGCTAAATTAACCAGTCATCTTGAAGAAAATTGGATCACAGATTTTGACATGGAGTGGAGATCATAGAAGATATATGTTGAATAAAGGTTCAAAACAAAAATATAATTATGAATGTTTGATAAGGTTGGTTCTATGGCCTGTAGAATAAGGTATTATTCAATATTTATATGATGCAATAGAAGATAGTTTATAAGATAAAGGTTAAGAATTACTTCTCTGTAAGGAAAACTGGAAGAAGTCACTTGTGAATTATATTACCTACTTTTTCCTTTCATTATTTCTTTTCTTGGTGTAGTGGTTAGGAGTGTGGACTTATAATCTGGTGAGCCGAGTTTCATTCCCCACTCCTCTTCCACATGCAGCCAGCTGGCTTACCTTGGGCTTACCACAGCCCTGATAAAGCTGTTCTGAGCACTAATAACAGGGCTTTCTCAGCCTTACCTACCTCACAGGGTGTCTGTTGTGGGGAGAGGAAAAGGAAGTCAATTGTAAGCCGCTTTGAGACTCCTTCTGGTAGAGAAAAGCAGCGCATAAGAACCAACTCTTCTTTTTCATATTTGTATTTTTCATTAATCTGTAATTCTAATGCAACTCTTGGATAAATAAAATTATTTAATTTTTCAAAAAATAATGCATTAGGGGGGAAAAGTAGCTTCCCTAAGCAGCTGTTTTCCAGTGCAATATATTGCCTAAGGAAGGGTCTTAAGAGTCAATGTCATGTAGAGTTGTAGAGTATCAGACCAGGATCTAGGAAGCCCAGGTTCAAGTACCCATTTGGCCACTGTATCTCACTGGTTGACCTTGGGCCAGTCATTCCCCCTCAGCCTGGCCTCCTTCACTGGGTTGTTGTGCAGATAAAGAGGAGGAGAGAATTAAATGCACTCCTCTGAGCTTTTTGAAAAATGGATGTGCTCAAAGAAGGCAGAGGAAAGGGTGAAAGGACCTTGAATGTGAAGCCCAGGCTAAAGACAGTGAAGCCCGGAGCATGCTGCAGGCAGCCACTGAGTACAAGACATCAGGAGAGTAGGGGGGTAGATTTTGCCTCCTGCCTCGCTAGCAGCTTGGCAGAGGATGAAGCTGCCTAGAGCGGTTGTAGCAGATGTGCCTGGGCACAAAGCTAGTTTCCAGACGGTGCCCAAAAGTCACTCCCAAGCTGAAGCCTTAGAGGAGGCAGTTGGATCCTGCTCTCCTGATTTTACCAGGGAGCCTTCCTGCAAGAGCAGCCTATCCAAAGTTGTGTCTTTGCCAATGTTGACAGATGGCCCTTCTGCCTCTCCCCTCAGGGCAGCTGAAGAGGACAAAATGTGCTGAAATTGATGTGGAGACCCCAGATTCCATCCTGGTGAATACCAACCTGCGGGCCCTGATCACCAAGCTCACATTCTCTCTTCTGCCAGCTGACTGTCAGCAGCGGCTGCTCCTTCTGCTCCCTGAAGTGGACAGGCAGGTACGTCTCCTGGGCAGGGGGGGGGGGGACACAGAAGGCTAAGGAGCAATGATGGCACACAAAGATCGGGGACTCTTAGAGGCTCATGTGGCCAGACACCACAAAATGCACTTGGAGAAGATCGGCTTCTCCATCTAACAGACAAGTTGATTGAGGGAAGCTACATTTAGATCTCTTTTCCCTATTCCTCCCCTACCCACCCTTCTTCCTGTTGCCGGACAGCCCTGTGGCCTCTGAACTAATTCAGAATCATGTCACCAGAGTGAAACCTGGTGTCTCCTGTGGCTCTATTGACTTTGTAATAAGGATAATAATGAGAGATTCAGGCCACATGCATACAGGTCGAGCTTTTCTTTCACTCTGTGTATTAGCAAAGGCTTTTTTGCAGGAAAAATGCAAGAATTTGAAGGAGACACTTGGGGGAGATTTTTTTAAGGGCCCTTTAAACATAAGGCGAGAACAGCCACAGCCCTCAGACACTTTTTCCGTAATTCTGGGCTTCATTCCTTCTTTGTGCTCTGTATGAAGTTACGACTACCATATGCAGTTCTTCCCAAAAGCTCTGTACAAACACACCTGTCTGGCAGAAAGGTCTAGTGTGAGAGTGAGAACAGCTTCCTGCCAAAGCCAAGGAAACAGGCACTTGAGTCCTTCAGGTCAATCACCTTGAGACCCATTTCCCCCCAGATCAAAACACTTGCCCTCCTTGCTCCCTCTTCTGTTGTAAGAACAATGTGAGGAAAGAATTGTTGCATTGTTTTTGTTTCCCGGCTCTTTCAGATTGGCATAGATGGGCTGTTGAAGCTCAGCAGTTCTGCCCTCAACAATGAGTTCTTCACTTCTGCTGCACAAGGGTGGAAGGAACGACTGTCAGAAGGTGAGGCCTCCATGAACACAGTGGGACTTTTGACTTGGGAAAGAGGCGCTTCCAAAGTATTGACAAATCTACATGAGAATGTTTTTTGTTTGTATGGAGAAATGCCGGGGTGGGGGGTGAAGGAGAACAACAGCAGGGCTAAAACACTATTTCTACTGGGGTGATGTTGGGGCAGAACATCCCATGGAGAAGTCAAAGAGTCTTGGAGCAGTTATGATTGTGTATTTGGCTGAGCAGAAGATCCTAGAGCAGGGGTAGTCAAACTGTGGCCCTCCAGATGTCCATGGACTACAATTCGCTGGCAGGGGCTCATGGGAATTGTAGTCCATGGACATCTGGAGGGCTGCAGTTTGACTACCCTTTCCTAGAGTGTCAGCAAATTCCAGAGTAGTAGTGGGGGAATTCTCAAGAAGCTGGGGGTTCCAGATTTTGATAAGAACCATCTTTCCTATTTAAACTTCACTCCCCCCCCCTTTGTGCATGACAGGGGAGTTCACTCCTGAAATGCAGCTGAGACTTCGGCAGGAATTAGAGAAAGAGAAGAAAGTGGAACTGTGGAAGGAACGCTTCTTTGAGAGCTACTATGGACAGAGGTGAGGGCTTTGGCTGCCTCGCTTTATCTTCTCTCTCTCTGTCTCCAAAGATACCTTTTTCTTCCCTTGTAATGTCCATTTCTCAGGAGGCTCACAAGCAGAAGTAGGATTGGCTCTATGCTTCTAACTGCAGAAACCCTTAAAACAGGGGTAGTCAACCTGTGGTCCTCCAGATGTTCATGGACTACAATTCCCATGAGCCCCTGCCAGCAAACATTGGCAGGGGCTCATGGAAATTGTAGTCCATGGACACCTGGAGGGCCACAGGTTGACTACCCCTGCCTTAAAAGGCTCCTTGCTGTTCTCTTGGGCTATAATGGTGTGATAGTGGGAATGCCTTCAAGTCACAACTGACATATGGTGACCCAGTAGGGATTTCAAGGCAAGAGACATTCACAGGTGTTCTGCCATTGATGCCTCCACATCACAATGCTGGTACTCCCGTCCAAATACTAGCTGTGGCCAACCCTGCTTAGCTTCTGTACCCAGCACTAAATAGTGAATTAATAATTGTTAATGTATTAATTATTAATAGTGAAGCATCTTTTTAAATGTCCCTCTGTACCTGAAGGGAGAGATGGCTGAGAAGGCAGTGAAATTGCTGAGAAGGCAGTCTCTCATCCTGGATTTTGTCTCCGATGTGAAAAGAGACTACCATCCTCAAATCAACACTGCTGAAGCTCCCTGCTATCCAGGAAGCCAACTATGACAAGCACAAAGCAAGGGATGAGCAAGGCCACTTCCTGCATACTTCCAGGAAGGGAGGGCCTTTGCCTGTCTTTTGCACCTGGTGAAGCTTCTGTCCCAGCTGCCTTGTTGCTTTATGTAGAATCATAGAGTTGGAAGGGGCCATACAGGCCATCTAGTACAACCCCTCACTTAATGTAGGATCAGCCTAAAGCATCCAGGATAAGTCTCAGTCCAGCCACTGCTTAAAGAACACCAGTGAGGGGGAGCTGTCCACCTTCTTAAACAGCCCATTCCACTGCTGAACTAATCCCCCCCCCCCCAATATGTAGCCAGTAGTTTAAAGCCATTACTGCTGGTCCTATCTTCTGTGGCCAACACTGCAGTATTAGACTGTAGTGTCTGTATGCAGTGCCGTTGGTAACCACTCAGAACACTTTGGGTCAGGCTGTTTTTTATTAATCCTTACAATAAGATCTGAAAGGGAGACCCATGTCACAGGTAGGGGGGCTGAAGTTGGCTTGTCTAAGGCCACCTGTTAACTTCATGGCTGAGAGAAGGTGGGAGTTTCCGAGTTCAATCAGTACAACGTGACACTGGCTCTCATAAAGAGAAATGATGGCTGGGACTAGAGTTTCAGCAGCAGCTACAAGCTATTTGGGGGATGGGGGGATAGGTGGAGAACCGTCTGAGAAACCTTTGCTCCCTGAATAAGCCAACGTCCACTTTCCCTCCTTTGCCCCTTGGTATATACGGGCTGTGCCAGTCTCTCATACAATGTCCTTGGAATATGCCAAGAGGCCCCTTCGATTAGTACTTCCGTAGGACTTCCTGTTGGGTTATCAAGGAGAAGGCATTTCTCAGCATTTCTCCCTGCTGAACACTGATAAGCCCACTAAGGCTCTGTAAAGCTGGAGTAGCTGGGAGGATTTTTTCTGGACCAGGCAGCAGGCCTCTCTGCCTCTGAATGGTCTCTCAAAAGATGGTGCGGATTCTTATTTCTCTCAGTCTGGCTTTGAGGTAGAATTTAAAAAAAAACACACAATTATGTTCTGGTTATGTGTTTCTGAGGGTCAAGCATTGTGAATGGCCACATCTGAATTTGGTGCCCCGAGTTCTAACCAGCGTGTTTCTGTTCTTCATCTAGTTCTGGGCTGAGTCTGGAAGAATCCAAGCAGCTGACATCCTTCATCCCCACCACTCAGGCACAGGCGAGGTGTTCCACAGTTCAAGTGCAGCCATGCCTGCCCGTCTCTGTAGCGGTGTCAAGCAAAGAGGCAGCCCCTCCAGTGGACCCAAAGGCCCGGGATCTTTTGGTATCGCCGCCACCAGCACCAGAAGCAAGCAAAGGAGACAAAGAGCCCCAGCTCCAGGCCCCTAAGTCAGCAGAGTTTGCGAGCTCCTCAGACAGCAGTCTCCCCTCCAGATTCAGTGACCACATTCCCTTCGGGCCACCCAGAGGGACCAAAGAGCTACATGTGGGCAGCTTGGAGTCCCCAGCGAAAGAGAAGGCAAGCGAGCCAAAGAGCCCAGCGGCAGCAGGCAACGAAGCCACTTCAGGAGAAGATTCTCAGGAGACACCTGCCAAGGAAGCCTCTGTCGTGGGCACCGAACAGATGGACACCGGAGTCCAAGGTCTCAAGAGGAAATCGGAGAGCCCCGAACAGGCATCAACTACACCAGAAAAACGGCCCCACGTCGTGGAGAACAGCCGCTCCCCCCCACCTTTTCAAAGCCCGCCGCAGCCCTTTCCAGCAGCGCCTGTGCCAAAGGTCCCTCCGCTCAGGGTAAGAAATCCCTTTGGATTAAGGCCGAGTACAAGTACCTGTGTTGCTTGCTGGTTGACAGGTGCCCCACTACTGTCCCAGCATCTGCTGCTTCCCTTCATTAGTGGGGAAAGAAAGATGCTTGTGCCTCACAGACAGGCTGGGTGAGGCTGGGAGAATGTCAGGCTGGGCAAGTTCTCACCTCTGGGTAGTCCAGTGGCAGAGGACGGGTGGCGTTTTGCTTGATACAGTCCTGCCCAGGTACTGATGTCACAAGGAGGGGCCCTCATGGCTGCCCCATCATCCAGAGGAATTTGGCTGGTGGTTACCTCTTTAGGCCTGTGGGACAACCTCTCCTGGCCGCCTCACTGTCAACCTTTGGGAGGCACCTGAAAATCAATGGCCTTTTTAAAGTTCTTCTGCCATATTTTTCATTAATGGCTTGATTTGTCTTATTACCATTTATACTGTAAGTTTGCCTTGAGTTCCTATAGGTAGAAAGGTGGCTAATAAAAGAGAGGCCGAAGAAAAGCCTTCTTTCTGAGACCATGACAAACAGTGGATGATACTCATTTGCCAATGCTGGGCTTGAAAAGACCACTGGTCTGAGCTTATAGAAAGCAGCTTGTTTGGTTTCCAGCAGCAGGAGAGAGCTGTTAGTCCTTATAGGGGACTCGTGCAGTCAGAAAGAAGCAGCTTCTCTCAGAACATGGAGGGGTTAATTGTGCGCAGCCTGAGCACAGAAGATTGGGAAGCTGCTGGGGAGTGCCTTTGTTGCATGCAGCAGTCTGGCTTAACCTTTCAGCTAGGAAGTCCATAGGCCAGTGGTTGAGCACGTGCTCCTCATAGGCTTGCTCCCAAATTCAGGCTCCAGTTTTTAAAATCCCAACTATGGGAAACAGGGAAGCAGCCTTTGTCTCCAGGGCTGCTGGAGGTATGACTGCCACCTGTGTTTTAAAGCCACAGACAAGGAAGGGAGAAAAGACATCCAACATGGGCCTTGGCTTTCAGCTCTGTGCCTAGCTGACATATGGCTCTGTCTCCTGCAGATCCTCATGTAGGAAGGGGGCAAGAAAGATACAACAAAGCTGTGCCTGTCAGGCAACTTTTTCCTCTTTCTTGCGTGTAGTTTTAAGACACCAGGAAGCGAAAGTCTGGAAGCAATCCTGAAGGAGCCTAAAGATCTGTGGTCTCCTCTGGTGCAAGATAGCTTGTGCTACTTAGAGATCCTAGTCTAGACACTGGCTTGACTTCTGAGGGGAGGGTAGCTTCCTGCAAGTCCCAGCTGCAGAGGCAGCCTCTGTGTCCTTGAGCACAGCAGAGGGCAGAAACAGGAGTAGGGATGGCTGCTTTCCTCTCCTAATCACTGATGTGCATCTCCGTTTTTCTTCCAGATCCCTGTCTCCAGGCTCCATGGATCCCCGCTGCCATTTCCTGCCTGCCAGGTCTCTCCCGGGCCCAGCTTCCCTTGCACCATCACCAGTCCCAGGAGAACTGGGGCCAGGACCCTGGCGGACATCAAGGCGAGAGCCCAGATGGCCAGGGCCCGGCGGGCAGCCGCTCTTGCCGAAGCAGCAGCCTCCATGGCTGCTACTGCTGCCTCCATTGTGGGAACCATCCCAGGCCCGGGCCCAGGCGGAGGGGGCAAGGGAGAGGAGAGGGGCAGCACAGCTTCAGGGGAGCCCCATGGAGCTGCGACCCAGGCAAACGCACCAGACCTGGCAGGCACTGGAAGTGGGGCAGGTCCAAGAAGACCTTTCCCCTCTGGCCCGGGTTCCTGGGCCCCAGCGATGCCTCCGCCAACGGAGCAGGCGGCTCCCTGCGGTGTTGCTAGAACACAGCTACAGCCGGTTCCCTCCCTGCAGCCCAGAACTCCAGGAAGCTGCCCTGGCACAGAGACCCCATCAGTCACCCAGCCAGCAGTAGCAAGCCGTGGCCCGATGACAGCCTTGGCAAGTCAGGGGGCCCGGGTTTCTCTGAGCACAAGTTGTGGCCTCAGGCCAGGGATGGATCAGCCTGGAAAACCCCCTTCTACTCTCAGCCAGCCTGCAAGAGCAACCTGTGACCCCGAGCACAGGCCGGCCGGCAAACATCTCCCTGAGGCAGCACTTGCTGCCAGCACAGGTGTGTTACGAGACACAGCACACTCGCCTTCTCTGGCTCCATTGTCTGGTGCGCCCTTCAAGGCTCCTGCTCCCCCTGCCCCTCCAGCTGGCATCGTGGCGACACCCCCTTTGGCTGCTCCATCCCGCAGCACCCATGGCCTTAAAGTGCCCCCAGCCCCATCGGGAGCAGCTGAAATTGCGCCTCCCCCAAAGACTAGTTCCAGCATTCCTGCAAATAACCCCTTGGTTGCTCAGTTGCTTCAAGGCAAGGAGGTGCCAATGGAGCAGATCTTGCCCAAGCCCTTCACTAGAGTTGAGATGAAGACCATCCCGTTTCCTGTGAAGGAGCAGAAAGAGCCAGTGGCCACAGCCAGGCCTGGCGAGAGGCAGCATTATCAGGTCCCATTGCAGTCTTGTGGGAAACCAGGCTTCAGTCCTAGTAGGCAGCAGATACCCCATAGTCTGCAGCCCTTTCCTCCCTTCGCAGGCCACGAGCCGTGGAATACCACTGCTGACTTGCACCCCAGCCACGAAGCCTTGGGCCAGGGAGCCCGTGAGCACATCCTCCAGGCCCTGATGCAGAGGTTGTCAAGGCAGAAGCTGTCCTCTCCCACCACACCACCTTCCCAGCTTGCTCTGCTGCCCCCAGAGCTTCTGGGGGAAAGCAGTTCCACCAGCCAGAGCTTCATGCTGGGATTCACGGGGAGAAGGACTTCCAAGCCTGCAATGTCTGGCCATTACCTTCTAAACGTTTCCACCTATGGCCGCGGCTCTGAGCACCTCCGAAGGAAACTCGCCATGCACCCAGAGGACTGTGCGTCCACAGACGGACCCAAAATGGAATTTGAAGATCAGGAGCAAAGGGCAGGAAGCGGCAGCAGCGAGGAAGACGGTGGAGACACGGATGGGGAAGGCACTGCTGATGAAGAGGAGTGTGTGGTGGTTAAGGAGGAAATTACGACCCATGAGGGAAGAGGAGAGCAGAATAATCCCCAAGCAACTGCTGTGAAGGCAGAGCAGGTAGCTGCAGTCTCAAAAGTGAAAGGTGCCCACCAGTTCTTGGCATGCCAGAAATCTGCTGGAAGTGCTGTGGGAAAGGGCTTTATTCAAGCCTCCCAGGAAAAGGCAGCACAGACCACAAAGGGGGAAATGCGATCTTGGAGCACGGAGCTGCACATCGACACCTCGGCAGACTCCACCCTGCCCCAACCGCTGCTCCTCTATCCCTCGCCGCCTTCTCGGCTCTTTGGGAACCCGGCTGCTGCACAGCTCGTGGGCCCGGGCTACAGCGGCACCATCAATGTCTCCACCTCGCCAGACCTGCACCAGGAGGCGCTTCTGACAGGGCTGTCTGACCCCAGCAGCATCGGGGACGTCGTGTCCTTCTCTGTGACCGTGACGACCATCCCCGCTGGCCAGTCGGCCAGCATCGGGAGCCGTGGGCAGCCCCTCTCTGCCCAGGCCTTTTCTGACACTGGCAGCTTGGAGGACCTACCCTCCAAGTGTTACTGCCGTTTGAAAGCCATGATCATGTGCAAGGGCTGCGGGGCCTTTTGCCACGATGACTGCATTGGCCCCTCCAAACTCTGTGTTTCTTGCCTGGTGGTACGGTAGCAGGGGGCCCGACCGGCATCTCCCTGGCAGGACCGGCTGCTCCCTTGGGCATTCCTGCCCAGCGTCTGCTTGCTTTCCGTTGAGAGCAAAGGCATCTTGCACAGCCAGCTGAAATCTTGGGACAAGTGTTTGCACTTAAGGAATCATGTAAATAGGTTGCATCATTTTTTTGGGGGGGGGGGCCTTAAAGTATATATTTTTTCCTCTTCTTTCAGTCCTCTTCAGGTAAATCTATTGATTCATTGATTTCATTTCGTCCCCATACCAGCTCTGGCTGGCAGATCCAGGGCCCGGTCAGTCCCTCATCTCACGATCTGTTCCTGGATGAGTTACATCCAGCTCACAGAGCCCCTCGGACAGGCTGACCAGGCCCCCACCCTCCCTTTCCTCTCCCACCAACAGGGTCCCTAGTGCCATTTGTGGCGACCGATGGCGTTCTGTTCCCGGCTACCTGGGCTCTTTTGCTAACTAACTACGCAGCAGCCAAGACGTGTAGACCAGCAGGCGAAACCACTTTCTATATTGCACAAATGGCTGCCCTGCCCTACAGCAGATATTGGCTGTTTTCTCCCTGTTGGGATTGGAGTCGAGTCAGCGTGAGGAGAGGGACAGGAAAGTCCATGTTGGGTCAGCCAACTGCAGCTGCCTGCTGAGCACACCTGGCATCAGCTCAGATGTGTTAGTTTTCCAAAGAACAGCCAGCTAGTAATAGCCCATCATCCCATTTCTGCCATCACTTCGTCCCACCCCCCACAAAAAGTGTGGAAGGGCAGCCCCCTCTTAATTAGGCCAGAGATGCTGTTTAGTTCCTTTTAACCCCACTCGTGACATTTCCTAGTTTTTGGCATTGGAGTTGGATGCAGCAGGACTGCTGTTTCTCTCCCACTCAGTACTGTATGGCAGGGTGGAACCAACACTTGAGCTTCCTGCAGGCCAAATCCTGGTTCGCTGCTTAGCAAGGAAGCATCTGGGAATCCCCCAGCTCTTATTTGACGGAAGGATTTGCCACTAGGCGTATTCAGGGACTGAGTTAATCCTGCAGTTTTGTGCCCCATTTGGATTCTTGGGTGTGTTTGAAGAAAAGCACCTGCCTGGCCCTTAAGACTCCATAGATCACCACAAGCCATGTCTAGTTCACTCTCAGAGGCACAAAAGAAAGAATCTCTGTGCTTTGAGATCTCCTTTCCTGGAGCAGCAAAATATATTACAGGAGTTTGCTGCAACCTGTGTACCCAGGTTCTCAAATTTCACTTTTCTTGAGGCTTAATTTGGTAGCGGGGGTGTGGGAGAGATGCAAGGAAGAAGCACAAACATGACTGTGCTGCTGTGTGGCTACTGAGTTGGGTGCACACAGTTGTACACAGCAATTTGAGGTATGTGCCTCCTTCAGGAAGCTCAGTTTCAGTGGCAGGAGAGTAGATGGAGGTTTGTTTGCAAGGGCTCGAGAGTGGGGGGTGGGGGAGGATGTCAGCTGCTAGAGCTGGGTCAGAGGCAGGTCCCCCGCCCTCTGAGACATGCTAATACTCTTCATAACACTCTCAAGTGGTACAGCAAGCAAGCAGGCCCTGTCTTTGGAGCGAGCCGTTCACTTAGTGGGGAGGGCCAGGAGATCAAGCCTGTGTTCTCCTTCGGAAGGCTACATGTTCAGTCCCTTGCATGTAAGATGGGCCTTGCAGGCACTCTTCTCACCCTGGGATCTTGAGGTGCTGCTCCTGCTCAGGCTAGACAAAGCGCTCTCTTCATACAAGTCTTCATTTGTGAATTTCCTTCACAATGTACATTGGTTGCATCCTCCATCTGATGCCTGATAGTCAACATGGATGCATACGTGTGCACAAACTAAGAGAAGTATTTAGAAGAGGGCCCAGCACTGCAAGATGTCACGTTCCATGACCAGCGCCACGAGATGGATGAGATCCAGAAATCCAAATCTTAAGCATTTAATGTAAATTCATTTATTTGATCCTTGAGCCCTGTTGCTGCTTTCAGGGCTCAGGATCAAATAACCAACGAGGGGAAGAAGAGTAGATCAAACCTCAAGGTCAGAGCTCCCGGGTAAAACGAGAGACGGCATGTTACAGGATCACTTGCAATGAGACAGAGAAAGTTTTCCACAGAGTATTTCAGCAGGGGTAGTCTGAGATTCTCATGCATCTCTCTGTTCACACTGTCACCAGTGTAGGTTACCAGGAATGGTATATTTAGAGAGATGCTTTCCTACATCAGTTATAAGTCCCGGATGACTCCCAAACATGAAATTGTACACCAAGGGAGGATTTCAATTATCCAGGAACATAGTATTTGGAAAGTGATCCTTAGTAGCAGTGTCCTCAGTGCTGACATACCAGATAAGAAGCAATGGACCCTTGGTTAGAACTCCGTGTAGTCTCTTCAAAGGCTAGCATATGACAGGTTGGCTTTTCATTTAGCATCCGTAGCAAGAGCTGTTCATTACGGACATCAGAAAAGCCCTGCTGGAGAAAGCCCAAAGGTTCATCTCGGCCAGCATCCTAATTCCAGCCAGGGGATGGCCAAATGCTTCCCAGAAGCTCACAGAGCATGGAAGCAATAGCCCTTCTCTACCATCTTCTTGTAACTGGTAGCTAGAGGAACACTGCTCCTAGACCATCAACATTTTCAACACAAGATTTTCCAGGGCATATACTTGTAGAATTGAAGTGGCTTGAGACAACCATATCTGACAGAGTGAGCTTTGACTCATGAAAGCTCTTGCCCTGGAGAATATGGCAGCCTTTAAGGTGCTACAGTCCATAGAGTTACTAGGCTTGCATTCTGTTATACTACTGCAGACTGTCCTGGCTACCCACCAGCAAGTATTCCTAGGCATGGGAGTTTTTAATTAAGCTACCTTCTGTGCATTTCTCTGATCCCCTCTAAAGTTGTTGGCCACCACAATGTTTCTCAGTAGCAAATTCCGCATCTTAATTATGCATAGTGTGAAGGAGGTTATTGTCTGTCTTGAAATTCACTGCCCTTTCAGTTTGGGTAGGTGATCCCTGATGCCTTAGTGTTCTGGCAGGGAGACATCCCACTACTTCCATGTCAGATTATAAATCTTTATCATCATGTCTCCCCCTCCCTTTATTCAACTCTTTTATTCTGAACTGGAGAGCCCCAAATTGTTTAGCCATTCCCCACTCGGTAGCATCAATGTACCAGATTTTGGCAGGGAAGCGGGGGGCGGGGGGAGATATGCCTAATACAAAATTACTTTGGGGGCATAGTCCTTGCCTTCCAGCCACCAGGAAAACATGATCCCTTATGTCTGATTTCAGTGTAGTGCTATGAGTAAAATTCTAGACCACTCTTGGCTCTTTTTCTAAGGATCATTCACTCCCTCTGCATGAGAAATGTCACATCAGTATCAGCCATTGTATAACATCTGATGGGGATCTTTTTCTTCCCTGCCCCGCAGACTGATCAGCAGAAGTCTTCTTTTCTGTTAGTGTCTCTTACCAGCTCCCCAGGTTCTCTCACAGGGGTCACACCAAAGAGTGGAACCCAGGGGTGTTGATGCAGATCAGAGGTTAATGTCGCTTCTTAAGTTTTGTGGGCCACAATTGAGATGGGAGCAAAACTGGCTTTTGCCAGTGGCAGCTTTGCTTCCAGTGCCAATAAATGGTCTCTGGGTGCTCCATTTTAGTGGTGGGTACTTGCCATTTGGCGGATCAGCATTGCAGTAAGGGAAAGGTTCTCCTTACCAAGCAGGGAGTGAGTGAGTCACAAACAAAAATGCACCCTGTCCCTAAGCAAAGTACGCCTGCCTACCCCACCAGGTTTGCCCTCGATAATGGTGGGTCTTTAATTGGTAATAATACGAAACAGATTGCAGCCAGAAAAACACACACCCTGTTTCCCTGGGCTTCTCAGAATGTTCTAGCTGCCCTCTTATTTGGATAGAGCTGCCATGTAGCTGAGTTTTTTAAGCGGCTTATGGCCACCAGTTGTCGGTTCGCAACCTAGACAAATGGCATAAGAAAGCACACAAGTGGCTTGCTCCTCAGTCAGTTTGGCGTCCTCTTATCGGTGGCATCAGCATAGGAGAGTTATTCACACAGCAATTTCTTCTAATCCTGCAGAGTCATGGTCTTTCCTGCCTTTGCTCTGGCAGGTCTCCTGCAGGCATGAGGAAACCCATTTTGAGCCTCTTGTGGCATGAAAATGTGGCTGAAGCTGCTGCTGTTGCCCTCCCTTCTACCCCTGCATTTGCTGCTGCAAGTGATTCCTGTGGGTTACCCACTCTGCCCTGCTGGCTGTTGCTGTGATGACTAGTGGAGGAGTTGGACAGCTTGGCCAAAGAACCTTTAGCGTATCTCTTGTACCGCTCACCTTGATAGAGCCCGAGAAAATTTTGTAGCCCTAGGCAGTAAATCTAAATGGCCCCCAACCACCTCTTCCCTTGAAAGAGCTTGGGGTGCGGTCTTCTGGGAAGTTCACTTGTGCAGACCTCATGGATCGGAATGGAACCTGCACAAGAGCTCTTGTAGGACCGTTGATGCTCCATGGTTTGTATTGTTCCCTTGCTCTGCTGCGTGGAATAACACAGCAAATTCTCTGTGTGAGAGAGCTGCCTCGCATTGCCATAAATCTCCTTTCTCATAGATACCCTTGCACCAAGCAGGAGCATCAGAGAGTTTTCAAGGACTCTTAGTGAAATGCATATTTAACAATTTCTGAATTTCCAAAGAGGCTGTGGCTAGGAATTCTGGCGGGACACTGCTGAGTGGCCTTCCTGCCAAACTGAATGCCAAGTAGGGCAGTATGGGAGCATCTGTGAGAATGTTTATTTTTCCCCCACCAGGAAGAATGGCATTCTTAGGATCAGAGGTAACAAGCTTCATGTTGGGACACTCAGTGTCTCTCCAGTATTTGCTGCTCAAGGAATTCTGGGCATTATCCTACCAAGCCTAGCAGGCAGTTAACCCTTTGTGGTGGCTGTTTAAATTGCACTACAGGAGGCTGGCTCACCATAGCAAGCGTTGCCTTCAGTTTCACCCTGTGGGCCATGTAATTTAGCCTATGGGACAGGGATGAATTACTGCGTTGGCAGGCCAGAATTCAAAATGGTGAATGCTTCCTCATCTGTGTTCATGGACTCCTCATGCATTTCAGTGCTGGAAACGCATGGGCATGTGCAGAGGATAGTGTGTGGATCTTTCCACTGATGCTTAGAGGTCCACATGTGCCCTGAAACTCTGACCCACATGAGATTATATTGGACCAGAAAAAATCACAGTACCCAAGAACACAGCAGAGCTCCACACTGGAACCCTGATGCCCACAAACATTTCCCATTTTTCACATTCTAATCTGGTTGCCTTGAGTCTGGGTGCATCCAACCCCATGGCCTTCAGAAGCCCTGGGATATTCTTAAGAGCAACATCCTGGCGTTGTGTTTTGAGTGCAACTGCAGAACTGCTTTCTAGACTGTTGGTTGCCCATTTATCTTGACATAATACTGCGTCTACCAAATTTGACCACTCATGCTTGGCAATAGGTTTAATTTGGAACAGGCATTGCTTGTAAATGGTAAACCAGCGCAAGAATGGGAAAATGTGCCCACATGGGCATTTTCCTAACTCTGCTTTCTTGGATTTTGTGCAAAAGCAGAAGAGATCAGCTGGGTTTCTCCCAAAAGCAGGCCGGTCTTTGGACAAAAGCACGGCAAGCAGTACTTGGTCTCCGTAATCCATGCCGGCCCTGTGTCTGAGATTTGAGGGGCTAGCATGAGATGTTGCTGCTGCTTGTGAACCTCAGGAGATATTAGGTGTGCTCTAAAATCTTGGTCTCTCTAAAGGACTGGCCTCAGAGGCCCGTTTTGAATATTGGGGTGGGTGGGAAGGCTGAAAATGTGTCCTCTGTTTGCTGTTAGGCAAGATGCGGGGGCCGTTGTGACTACCTATTGGGGTGGGAGAATAGAGCCCTTCCTGATTCTTTGTATTGTTGAACAGTGCATATTGTAGGGCTGAAATTATGCATAGCCATTTGGGGAAAACTGGGAAGATGCACCAGAGAGGGTTCCCCCTCCCCCTTGTCCTCCCCAATGCAATACAATTGATACAACTGAAATCAATTTAAGAGCTTATAAGTAATATATTTTAAGTAATATATATTTTAGTACCTCTGTTACAAAAAAAAAAGACAAGAAAATTTGTGAAACATACACATGCTGTTGTGAGTGGTGTATGTGTGCGCGTGCACAGTTTTGAATGTGGTATTTCCTAGCAAGGGAACTGAAAGCACCTGTATTTGCAATAAATGTTGATGATTTTGAAGAAAAACGAAACAAAACTGATTTTTGTTGACTGGGATCTCTTGATTTTTTTTTTGTAGGCCGAGAGGCATTTAAAAAAAAGCAACAGTGGCCAAACTAAGGCTCTCCAGCTGTCCATGGACTATAATTCCCATGAGCCCTTAACATGCTGACAGGGGCTCATGGGAATTATAATCCATGGACATCTGGAGAGCTTCAGTTTGGCCACTGCTGCCCTAGAAAGTGCTTAACTTTCATCTGTTGCCTTTTTAAAAGGGACAAATTGGAATTCAGAATATAGAGAGAGGTTGGGTTGACACCATTTTAAAAAGTCATATTTTTTCACAAATAATATAGAGAAGAATATTTTACTTAAGAGTTTTAAGTATTTGAAATAAATATATAGGTATGTAAATATACTATATGTACTTCATATATTCTTTTATTTTACATTTTATTGTAAACAAATGGATATTAAAAAAAGATCTTTGAACTGGCTCGAGCGAAGCTCTCTTCTGAAGCAAATGCTACCGTCGTATCTCCTGAGTGAGGCAGGAATCGTTTTAGCCTCCCAACAGCCCCATGAGAGGAGTTAGGCTGAAGAGAGAGTTGTGTGGGCAGAGATGCATCTGGTGGACCTTCTAGGTGAGCAGGCCTTGGACTTCCCACGTCAGAGTTGGGCATCCTGAGCAACGGACAGGTAGCTGTCACATTCTTCCTTTACCATGTTGCACCAGAGCCCTGCGTCTTGTTATACAGCTACCTTGGAATACGATCCCACTCCAGGGAGTGCAGCTAAGAGTGTGGGAACTGTATTTAGAAAACCCAGTTTCAATTCCTTGCTCCACCATAGAAACCCATTAGGTGATCTCGGGCCAGGGTTGTTGTCTGGATAAAATAGAGGAGAGGAGGAAAGCACCTTTGGGTCCCAATGGGGAGAAAGGAGGGGTATAAATTAATTAAATATAATACATGTATTACAAACAGGGACACTGCAAAGACTTGGGTGGGGGCATCTAATTTTCCTGTCCCCTCAGCCATTTCTTCTTTCCCTTCCCTCTAGCCTCTCTCCCCATTTTCCTGCTTCCTCTCTTCTTCCCATGCATCTGCCCACTCAACTCAATCTGCTCCTCTCCCCCCCCTCCATCTTCAATTTCCTTTCCCCAGGAGGTCTGACTTAGTTATAGCTGGGGGGTAGAGGTAGTGTGCTCCAGCCAGGCTGGGCCTGGTTACATGGGTGGGAGGGGATATATCTCATTTTCCTCTATTTATTTATTTATTTATTTGTTTATTTATATTTATATTTTTATACCGCCCTTCCCTATGGCTCTATATCCTCCTTCCCCCAGTGTTTCCTCCTCCTCCTATCACCCCACATATTCTCAGCTTTCTGTTTCCCTTTTCCCAAGCACCAGCCAACCTACTATTTATCTGGTTCCCCATATTGAAAGGTTACAGAGGTGAGCGACAAGGATGATCTGGGGCCAAGGGACCAAGCCCTATGAAGATAGGTTGAGGGACTGGGGAATTTTCAGACTGGAGAAAAGGAGGTTGAGAGGGGACATGATAGCCCTCATTAAGTATTTGAAAGATTGTCACTTGGAGGAGGGCAGGATGCTGTTTCCATTGGCTGCAGAGGAAAGGACGCACAGTAATGAGTTTAAACTTCAAGTACAACGATATAGGCTAGATATCAGGGGGGGGGGGAAATTCACAGAGTAGTTCAGCAGTGGAATAGGCTGCCTAAGGAGGTGGTGAGCTCCCCCTCACTGGCAGTCTTCAAGCAAAGGCTGGATACATACTTTTCTTGGGTGCTTTAGTATGCTTAGGGCTGATCCTGCACTGAGCAGGGGGTTGGACTAGATGGCCTGTATGGCCCCTTCCAACTCTATGATTCTACGATTCTAAGAAAATAAAGGGCTGGGGGGTTGGAACAGAGGAGGAAGTTTTTGGTTCAGCAAAGGATGGAGAAGCTACCATCCGACATGCAGAAGTCCAATTGGGTCCATGTAGATAAGCAGCAAGAACAAGCCAGTGTGCAATGAGCCAAGCAGGGTGTTTTTATACAGAAAAAATGTATCCTGGGGCCCAGTTTTGGTGATTAGTTTCTAAACAATGTGTTTCGGTTTGAGACAGAGAAATGGAGACCATGTTAATGGATGAGCCAGTCTTTGACAAAGAATTGGCTCATTGGGAAACCTGTGTTGACATAAGGAAATGGGAGTTCCTCGCGTTAACTATATTTGTATTTGGGCTGGAATGCGTGCCTTGGGCATGACGGACCAAACCCAGTGGTCCAGCTATTGAGGAGGGGGAAAAGGCCAAAAGGATGATTTCACTGGGAAAAGTCACTAAAGGACACTTTCAGGTGTGGAGGGTGGTCGAGGGAATTAGTCTGCTGTGGATTCCTTTGTCCTCATTGTTCCAGGATAGGGGGAAGGATCTGATGACCCAGTCATAGAATAATATAGTTGGAAGGGGCCTCATGGGTCATCTAGTCCAACCCCCTGCACTATGCAGGACACTCACAACCCTATTGCTCCTACTCTAACCTGCCAACCCCTTGAGCCTTCACAGAATCAGCCTCTCGGTCAGATCACTATCCAGCCTCTGTTTAAAAATTTCCAAAAATAGAGAACCAACCACTTCCTGCGGAAGCCTGTTCCACTGAGAAACCGCTCTAACTGTCAGGAACTTCTTCCGGATGTTTAGATGGAATTTCTTTTGAATTAATTTCATCCCATTGGTTCTGGTCCATCCCTCCGAGCCAGAGAGAACAACTCTGCTCCATCCTCCATATGGTACCCTTTTATAAATACTTGAAGATGGTTATCAGATCCCCTCTCAGTCGTCTCCTCTCCAGGCTAAACAGAGCAATCTCCCCCAATCTTTTCTCATACGTCTTGGTCTCCAAACCCCTCAGTCAGTCCAATGTCATTAATAAATTTAGAGTTCAGTGGCACATTTAAGACCAACAATTGTTTATTCAAGGTATGATCTTTCGTATGCAATTTATTTGGAGAAAACATTGCTATCCACCAGAGCAATCTGATGTTCAAAACATGCCTGAACATGCTCCCTGGCCCAGCCATAATTTGCTAAGGTGAACCAGAAACAGGAATACGAGGAGGTTTACTGACAAAGTGCTCCTTGCACACAGAGAGGGGGGGCCAGGACCCTAACACTGCCTGCTCCATACACTCTCAGAAGGTTTATAAAACGTGCAGCTAAAACTGGTTTGAATCTGATTGTACATGGAGCCACTGTGAGATTTAAATTGTAAAGCTCTGAGGCAGCAAAAATGCTCTCATTGTATAGTATGGAGGGCAGCTTTATTAAAATCCCTCAGAAATGAATGCCTCTCTTTGTTGCCTACTGGAATTGCACTGTTGGCGTGGGCATGGGTGGAATACCAGCACGAGGTCTTTGCCAATGTATTCTTTGGTAAGGGCTTGCCTTACAGCATGTCCTAGTGCCGGATTATACAGCACAGTAGGGGTCTTGATGGCAAACCACATTACAGCTATTTCTCTGGCCTACGTGTGAGATATTTCCATGACACCCCCCCCCCCTTCCAGGCAAGATATGGCCCCACAGAAGCATAGTAAGGCTTTGTTTCACTTTGCTACCCCCATATAGGAAAGGCCTTGCCCTGGAACTGACATTTACCTGCACTTCGTAAATTATGTTACGCTTTGCCCAAAGCTTTTGCCATGGGAATTAGATCTAATTTTAAAAAGGTGGCCTGGGTAGCAGAGAGTATCCTTGCAATACACAGCTCAATGACTCATTGGCAATGTTTATGCATGGTGTGCTGGCTCTTGACTTGTGGCACCCATTGTGGTATGGATTGTGCTAGCTGATCTGAGTGAGTAGGGTTGGTGAGTGAAGGACTCTTGCCTCTGGTGAGAACAGCGGCCATGATAGCCTTCCGGACCTTCTTCACTCTCTCAGCGTTATTACTTGAGTCACTCACTCCTTTGGGCCACAAAGACCCCATGATTACTCCTCCCTGGCATGTTGCACAGGCTTGGCCGTCAAAATCCAGATGGGTGTTAGATATGAATGCAGCTCGACAAATGGAGGTGCCTTAGACTGATTCAGACTGGCAGTGGCTCTCCAGAGTCCCAGGCAGAGGTCTAATGTTATCTGTGACCTCATCTTATAAACTGGAGATGCCAGGGCTCAAACTGGCAACCTGCAGGCAAAGCAGATGCTCTGCCACTGCGCCACTGCCCCTCCAGAACTGACAGAGGGATGCAGGGTTGCCTCCATTTTACACAACAAGAAGCGTCGCTGTTGGGCAGGCCGCTGAACTGTACTGTCCTTTGCATCACAGTGAAAAAGAGCGAGAGCTCTGTAGCATCTAGAAGACTAACAAAATTTATGGCAGGGTATGAGCTTTTGTAAAGAAGCGAGCAGTAACTCAGGAAAGTTCATGCCCTGCCATGAGGTCCCTTCCAACTCTATTATTCTATTAAGCCTATTAAGCCACAAATTCTGTTAATCTTTAAGTTGCTACTGAACTCTGTTCTACAGCTACAAACTCCATTCCGCATCTCAATTTATCTCTCCTCAGCATCACAGTCAGTCTGTCCCTGGCCCTGCAAGAAACAAAGTGGCTTCTGTGCTTTATCAGCCACGGAATCCTGACTCTCGGTTCTTCCCAAGAGGAGAACTGCCAGTGGTCTATGTGTTCAGGTCTGCAACAGCAGATCAGCTTCCCTATGCCTGGATAAACAAAGCAAGCAACAGAGGTTCTGTTCTTAAAAGCTTGCCAGTTGGTGCTGGCAGCAGCTTCTGCCTTTCTAGGCATTGCTTCCCCTATAACCTTTGGAAGGAAAAACTAAGAATCAAATTGCAAGCGCGTCTTTATGGGAAGCAGCCCCCGACCTCCATCCTCTCTCTTATCCTGGCATCCAGTTGGAATAAACAGCTGCTATTTTCAGGAATGTGCTACTGTTCTGTTCTCATGTCCATAGTCAGCTTAGAGCCCACAGTGCTGTCAAGAACTCGTGAGTATCTTAGCCTGCTAAGATCTGGGTGGCTCTGGCATAATCAGCTACCAAAGGATACCATCATTAAAGTGGGAAGAGAACACAGTAAACAATGAGATGGTGAGGGGTTATGAGATTCCAGATAACAACCCATGGATACTGTTTGAACAGAAGTGGGGTGACCTGAGACAGAAAGTAGAGAAGACACTTAGGGGAGGCACTGTGAGAAGCTGGTGCATGATGAGAACAGGTGCCATCCTGGAAAGTCACTGCACTTTATAACACAAGAACAGGAAAAGGTCAGGAAATTAGGAACAGGTTGAACAGGAGCAGCATGTCCAGCTCAAACTCCAATGTCTGCAGGATGTCGTTCTGCGCCAGGGGGGCACTGAGAAAAGGCTCTGAGCACTGCAGGAATGCATGTTGCACCACAACACATCTGTAAACAAGAGGATTCAAGATCACATCATGCCCCAGCCCAGTTTTCTGGCTCTCTAAACTGTAGCCATCATTCCCACAGAGGCAGAAAACCCTAGATAGGGTGGCTGTAGCATTGCCACCTCTGGGTTGGGAAATACCCGGGGACTTTGAGGGTTGAGCTAGGAGTGGGTGGGATTTGGGGCAGCGAGGGACACTACTGTTGTATAATGCTACAGAGTCCACCCTCCAAAGGAGAACCGATCTCTTTAGTCTTGGTATGACCTGTAATCCCAGTGGATCCCCAGGTCCCACCTGGATACTGACTTCTCTAGAGGCTGTGATGCAAGCATCCTCCCTGTGCCATTCTATTTTGCAATCTAGGAGGAAAAAGAACTAGCATCTTATTATTATTAATAATAATAATACTCCCTCCACTAGCAACATAACCAGAGGCTTCAGAAATGCTCTTTCCTCTTTGTTTGCAGACATCTACATTTTAATGCTCACTGGCATTCTTCTTTTGTCCCCTTTTTCCCAAAGAAAGTGCAAAGATAAAATGATGTCTCAAATTACATGCATACGCCTCTTGCTGAATAAAAGCTGCCTGTCTTATCTGGGCTGTGGCACAGGTGCTTAAAAGAGAACAATGCAAACATTATTTTTTCCCTTAAAAGGAAGTCATGCTAGTAGTTGGAAGGCAGTGAGAATGTAAACCACCCAGCCTTTGTGGCACCATCCCTCTTTCTATCCTGCAAAGATGAAAGGGATGTATCCACACTGGATTAATGTTACCCATTTCTAGATATAGACAAGAGTACAAATCTCCCTGCAGCCAGATCCAAGGCCAGGTACAGGGTTCAGGCTGCTCATCACTAGTCCTACTTCCCTCAAAACACTCTAGAGCAGGGGTAGTCAACCTGTGGTCCTTCAGATGTTCATAGACTACAATTCCTATGAGCCCCTGCCAGCAAACACTGGAGGACCACAGGTTGACTACCCCTGCTCTAGATCAGTGTTTCCCAACCATGGTACCAAGGTACCATGCAGTACCACAAAAGCCCCTCAATGGTATCACGGTGTAGATTTCTTTTTAAGAAAGGCCGGCTTGGGAGCACCATCTCAGCCTCTGAAAGAAAAAATGTTTTAAATTTTTAGAAAATGCACCCCTTATTTTGGCAGGGTGACCCCCCCCTCTCCCAAAGTGGCCAATGATGAACCTGGAGAGGGTGGAAAGGGAGGTGCTCCAGCCATTTAAACCTTTGCTACCCAAGGCTCCTCTCACTTCCGGTGGGGAAGTGTGAGCTGACATCGCTTCCTGGAAACCCAAAGCCAGAAAAAATATTTCAGCAGTACCACCATGGCTAAAAGGCTGGAAAAGACTGCTCTAGAACCTGGTGCCTGGGCAGGATTGGGGGCTTCTGGGCTTCTCTATCCCCTACAGTGTGCAATAGCTGTTCTGTTTCTCAGGCTTTTCCTTTTCTCTATTTATCTCCTCCTCCCACCCGTTATTCATTTCATCTTTGTTTTGTTATATCATGTTTATGCTGATGATCTTAAGTAGCCATTTCCACTCCTTATCTGACCTTCCTTCTTTCCCTAATACGACTTCCTGTTTAACTGGTATTTCATCCTGTACATCTTCTCACTCTCTCCGAGACAGAACTTCTTGGTCAGTCCTCTGCAGTCTTTGTGGGTTGCTTCCTCTTTCTTATCCTTAAATAGATGCCCTGTAGTTATTTTCTGCCTCTCATCCAGCCTGCATCCTCAGCGTTATTTGTTGTCCTTCCTTCCGTTCATGCCACTGTCTAATTTCCAAACTTTGTTCTGTTTTCTCCAAAACATTGGCTGCTGGTCATACTTTGTCCCACCTCAGTTATTATAATGTTATTCTTTTAGACTTGTCTCATTCTCATCTCCATCTTCTTTCTTCAGTTCTCATATCTGCTATCTTGTTTTTCCTGCCTCCTGGTCTGATCGTATTTCTTTACTTTTCCTCTTCAAGGTTGCCGCTGTACACATAGCACACCTGCTCCTTGCTTTCAAGCGCTTAGAATAACTTGTTTACCCCTCTTTTCATGGCTCTCTGTTCTGTGGAAGCCAGTCCTAAAATTGATTCTTCTGTTCCCCATTTCAATCTGTTTATTTGATATTCTGCTAGCAAAGTCAGCCAATCTTTGGATACTTAAATCTAGCCACTTGAGCTGTGAACAGACGACAGATGTTTCTCTAAATCTGAAAAGGACCCTAGGATTGCAGGAAAATGTGAAATCTAAAATCTTTTTTGATTGGGCAAGATATGTGGGTTTGAGTTTATTTTTTAATGGATGCAAAATACTTGGTCTTGCAAATGGTGTCGTCCTTTAGTGAGTCAATCCATCTCATGTTGGGTCTTCCTTTTACTGCTGCCTTGAACTTTTCCTAGCCTGATATAAATAGTAATAGTAATGATGTTAATGAGCCTACGGGTGGGGGCAGCAGAAATTGAGGGACAATGAATCATCTGGTTGAGACAAAGAAGCAAATTACAGACATCGTTTGGAGGACAATGAAGAAAGAGAGGAAGAGGAAGACTTTGTTACTATATGCAGCTTTTCTCCACCAGGAGCCTCAAAGCGCTTTCCCTTTCCTCTCCCCACAACAGACCCTCTGGGAGGTAGGTGAGGCTGAGAGAGCCCAGATATTTTTGCTTGGTCAGAACAGCTTTATCAGGACTGTGATTAGACCAAGGTCACTCAGCTAGCTGCACATGGAGGAGTGAGGAATGAAACCTCTCTTGCCAGATTAGAAGTGACTGCTCTTAACCACTACCCCTTTCTGGGGGTTTTTTAACAAGTGATTGTAATGAGGCCTATCACCAGCCCGAACCCTGACTTAAGGAAAAGCAGGCTACATGGGCTAATGACTTAAACAAAATCCCAACATGCCAACAATCAAGCCAGGCCTGTTGCTGCTTTTAGTAAATCCCCTGCAGTTGCCCCATTAAGGCTTGATTTACGCTGGCAGGCAAGATTTTACAGACCTGTACAAAGTTGCAGACAGCTAGTGTGCTGTTCAAACTTGACCATTATACGTGCAATGTTTGTGTGCCAAGGCAACACCTCCTCCAGGCCACGCTAAAGATTCCTGGAATGTAAAACACTCATACATTGTGCCCAAGGTCCTTGTTTAACAAGATACTAGATTTGCACTTTGTTGTGAAGATAAGCGCTTGTCCACCAGGGCCACATAACAAGGGGGGGGAGATAGTCACTTGTGTACCACTCTTTGAAGGTTCCGTGCTGATCCTTGCCCAGATCTGATGAATTGTCCAAACTGCAGCCTCCACTTGAGAGATTTCTGTAGATTGCTGTGCTGTCTAACCACCTTGCTGACCAGACTTTTTGATGGTGCTTAGAACTCCCAAGCTGAGCCTGTTTCCTAGCCACGCAGTTCATTAAGCTCCTGTAATAGATAAAAATCCTTGCTCCTTCTGTCCTTAGTGGCACTTGCTTTACTCTCTTCTTAAGTCTCTTGTGGTTAGTCTAATTTCCTTTCTGCCTGCCCCCAACAACTCCTCTATCTCTGGTATGTCGTTTGTGCCTGCAAAGGCAAGGTATGAAACATTTCTTCACCAATTAGGCAAGCCTAAAGCCACAGTGATATCTACTTGTCCTCTAAAACATCCTGTACTCATATGCAATTTACGGAAAGTCCCTTCCCCCCACATCTGAGGCCATTTGACCTATTAATTTTGCCTCCCATCCATCTCAGGGGAAAACACACAAATGCACAAAATTAGCAGTGTCTGTTGCTATTTTATTGTAAAAAAATATTACAACTATCTAGTTAATATGAATAATTTCAGAGCTTCATATGAACTTTTGATATTATAAGAATTGCATAACTCCAGAATGACACCATAACATTACAATATTACAAAGCAAAATTGCTAAATGATAGCGGATCAGGCTAATGTCTCCATATTATTCCTGGTTCACATTACAATATAGCAACAGGATTTTACAGTATTTATTCAGTACATTTTTATCCCACCTTTCCCCAAGGAGTTCTGAGTTCTTCCCCCATTTTATTTAGATAAAACCCATTGAGGAAAATTCATCTAAGGGTGAGTGACTGGCCCAAAGTTCATTACCTCAACCACAATCAGCACCTGGATACCGTACAGACTCACATATAAGCCGACCCGCATATAAGCCAAGGCACCTAATTTTACCACAAAATCTGGGCAAACGTACTGACTCGCATATAAACCGAGGGTGGGAAATGCTCCATCATTACAGGCTCTCTCATCCAGCCTCCTCCCCAACAAATACAGAAAAGTCAAGAGGATGAACAGCTGCTGGTTTTTGTAACCCACTTGTCTCCCACAGAAACCAAAATAATTGTTTGGAAGAAGTGATTAAGAAGAGGAAGAAGTGAAGGAAAAAGGAAGAAAAAAAAAGATCAGAGTCCCTCAGTCAAACTGCTGATGTCCTACAAGCTGCCAGAGCAATGATTGGCAGAGCAACCATCGTCAACTGCACAAGATATTTGGCTCCTGTGTAGTCCATTTGGTGATGTCCAACTATATAGGCAATATTTATGCTGTTTGAGCCAAGTGTTCATGATGCAAAACCAATTTTCAAGACAGAATGCCAAATGATCACCTGCATCATTCCTTTCTCCAAGTTCAAAGTTGACAGTAATGTTTCTCTCTCTGCTTGTGTGCCAACTTCTGCATTACAGTCACCTAGAAAGCAAATAAAATCAGAGTCCAGTAGCATCCTTAAGACCGTCAAAGATTTATTCAAGGCATGAAGTTTCGAGTGCAAGCACTCTTTCTCAGACATCCTTACTTGTTTAGTTTTAAAGTCTCTTGAATGGTGGTATAAAAGTCTTAAATGTAGGGTATGCCAAAGAAAGCTAGGTGAGAACAGCAGAAGTTCTCCTTTATATTATTTCATCCAGTTCTTCTTTTAGCCTATCCAAACTAGAGAGGTTTTCTGCTGACTAGTACTATGCCACACCAGACCCTCTATAGAAAAGGGAGTACTTGGTTTCTCTAGTTCATCAGGCAAAGCCTATACTCAATTTCCTGCTTTCTGGGAACCTGAATATTGGCTAGGTACTCCTTACATCTGAGGAAACTCCAGACACTGAAATAAAGGGACCATGAAGGACTCCTAGAATCACAGAATAGAATCATAGAGTTGGAAGGAACCTCATGGGTCATCTAGTCCACCCCCCTGCACTATGCAGGACACTCACATCCCTATCGCTCACCCACTGTAGCCTGCCACCCCTTGAGCCTTCACAGAATCAGCCTCTCTGTCAGATGGCTGTCCAGCCTCTGTTTAAAAATTTCCAAAGATGGAGAACCAACCACCTCCCGAGGAAGCCTATTCCACTGAGAAGCTGCTTGAACTGTCAGGAACTTCTTCCGGATGTTTAAATGGAATTTATTTTGAATTAATTTCATCCCATTGGTTCTGGTCTGTCCCTCTGGGACAAGAGAGAACTCTGCTCCATCCTCTATATGGCACCCTTTTAAATACTTGAAGATGATTATCAAATCCCCTCTCAGTCTAAGGTGACCAGATTTTAACATTGGTAAAGCGGGACACCATTGACCCGGGGGGGGGGGGTTCTTGATTAAAAATTTGGTCTATATGGAGCAACAAAAAGTTTCATAGAATGCATAGAACACAAAAATAGTATTGTAATCTGGTCACCTTATCTCAGTCGTCTTCTCTCTAGGCTGAATTCTTGGGGGTGCTCAAGGTAAGTGCCCTTCATGGCATGGTAAATGCAGATGTGCAATATTTCAAGATCAAGAATACAGCCACTTTAAAATGATATATTTAAAAGCTGATAAAACAGCTTTTGGTGCAAGGCAATGCCTTCAACAGCTTAATGATGCTACTGTGAGTCATCTGAGGAGGATAGGATGCCACCTGGGGTTTTTGTCTCACAGATTTCTACTGACTGTATTTAATCTCTTTATCTGTCTAAGTAAACACAAAGCCAGAGTTAGCCTGCCTGCCCACCCATGCAACCATCTCCAAGTGGCCAAAAGCTTTGCCTGGCTGGCCACTGGTGGTGGTGACTATTAGTGGACTCTGGGCTTTTCAGCCTGATGCTCTCAGTACGAATTGAGTTTGTTTTTAACTACCAACAATGTGACAAGTGCTCTACACATCTATGGTGCAACCTCATCAGTAACTCTGGATACAATCCCATCATCTGTATCTCGGAAAAGGATATTTGAGAGATGGAAAAAGTACAGAAGAGGGCAACCAAAATGATTAAGGGGTTGGAGCAGCTTCCTTATGAGAAAATGTTAAAGCAGGTGGGATTTTTCAATTTAATAAAAAGCAACTATATAGAGGTTTATAAAACGAGTTCCTATCCCATTCCCCACCTTTGCTTTCTCTTCTCCCCCCTGACTTTTCTGTCTCTCACTCTCTCTCTCTTTACCTGTTCTCTTATTCTCTCTCTTTCCCCCATTACTCTCTTAACCTTTCACCTGCTCCCCTCCCCAGTGGTGGCAGAAGCTCTCCAGGAATCACAATGGATCTCCTAACTCCAGAGAACATCTTTCTTAGGGTTGCACCTCCAGGTTAGGAAATTCCTGGAGATTTGGGGGTAAAGCCTTGAGAGGGTAATATTGGGAAGGAAAGGAACCTCAGCTGGGCTAAACCCTCTAAAGCAGTGGTCCCCAATCTTTTTATCACCGGGGACCGGTAAATGCTTGACAATTTTACTGAGGCCCGAGGCGGGGTAGTCTTTTGCCAAGGGACGTCGCCACCGCCTGAGCCCCTGCTCCACTTGCTTTCCTGTCGGTGCCCCTAACTTCCCGCCGCCCACTGGGGGGTGCTGCCAGCAGCAGCTGCACAGTGCCACGCCAAGGGGGAGCCCCAGCCATGACAGCCGCTGGAGAGCACCAAAGGTGAGCCAGTGGCAGAGTAGCAGGGCAGCCCCCAAGGCAGCATCCGGGGAGGAGGACAAGGAGGAGCCCCGGCCCAGTACCGACTGATCCACGAACCGGTACCGGTCCCCGGACCGGGGGTTGGGGACCACTGGTCTAAAGCAGGCATTTTCTCTAGGGCAGCGGTCCGCAACCTTCCGGCTGCCACGGACCGCTGCGCCGGAGTGGGGAGAGAGGGCGGCCCGGGGCCCCGCGCACGCGCACAGCCCCAGCACAAACACGCATGCGCAGACTTGCCGCACGAATGGGTTTGCGCCCGGTGGGGGCTCAAACGCGCGTGCGAGGTACTCCGCGCCCACGCCCAGTTTGCACTGCCGCCATGCTGGTGGTCATGGCTCCCTCTCTCCGCCCCTCCGGGCCGCCAGCAAATCAGCGGCCCATTAGCTTGTGGCCCGGCAAGCTTCTCCCCCCCCCCCCCCCGAAACAAGAAGCTTGCCAGGCCACAAGCTAATCGGCTGCTTCGGCGGCCGATTTGCTCGCGGCCTGGCGAGCTTCTCAATTCGGGGGGGGGGGGCAGGAAGAGGGAGCCGCGGCCCGGCCCGCGGGTTGGGGACCACTGCTCTAGGAAACTGATGTGATCTGGGGATCAGTTGTAATTCTGGTTGAACTCCAGCCCTCAACTGGGAGTTGGCTATGCTAGTTCTCTGGAATAAATGACTGCTTTGTAGAGTGTGAGTCTATGATATTATACTCGTCTGGTCCCCCCACTCCTCAAACTCCCCCTTTTCTGAGCTCCAGTCTGGAGTTGGTAACTTTAATTCCTTCTCACCCAACAGCCAATCTGCCTTTATCTGCCATTCTGTCTTGCAGCTCTCCTTGCAGCCTCTGCCTAGGAAAAGTATGGACTTTCTCCACACTGGAGACCAAAGCAGCTTACATTATTCTCTCCTCCTTTTTCATCTTGTGTAGTGAGTTAGGCTAAAAGTATGTGACTGATCCAAAATCACCCAGTCAGTTTTCACAACACGGTGGGATATGCACCTGGGTCTTGCAGGCACCACTGTGGAACTCTAACCACTATTCCTCACTGGCTTTCATAGGGTGGCTGTTGTTGAACAGCAGCCAGACCTAGCTAAGTCATGCAAGTTGGGTAGTGTCACTCAGCTGCTGCCGTCAGGCCAAGGATTGCCAGCCTCTAGGTGGGACCCAGAGATACCCCAGAATTACAACTGAACTGACTGAACCCAAATTAGAATGGTGACCCCTGGATGTAGTAACGCAGGCCTGGGACTGGAATCACAGAACCTGTCCCAGAGTTTCAGGTGGGTAGCCACACTGGCAGAACAAAGTTCAATGCAAAGTACATTAACAGTGCATAGAATCATGGAGTTGGAAGGGACCTCCAGGTTCATCTAGTCCAACCCCCTGCAGAATGCAGGAAACGGCCACAAGAGCTAAGCACCTATACCAGCCTTTCTCAACCTTTTTACTAATAAGAACCCCCTGAAAGAGGCTTCGAGAACCCCCTTTATTGGTGTGATCATGCAGAATAGAGTTGGGAAACAGCTGTGCACATGCCTACCTGCGGCCCTTCCCACCCTCTCCTCCAGGTCCATTTGGGGGAGGGATGGTCAACATGGACCATATACGGTCAGCTCCCCTGACTATTTAAAAATTAATTAGCTCCCACCCATTGAGGAAACCCCAGGGTCCTATGAAACCCTAGTTAGCAAAGCCCGACCTACACAACCACCTCCTGTTCACCATCTCTTCCGATTTAATGTGTGTGAAAGTGCGCCTTGTTGTAATGCATTGTTCGAATTTGCAAAACCCACCTTGAGTGTGACTAAATACAGAAGGCGTCAGGGAGAAAGGTAGCCTACAATCCCGGCACGTGAACTTTCTTCAGGCAGGGAAGCGCCCTCACGTGGTGACCCCCGCCCTGGGAGCGAGAAGTGGTGCGGCGTGGGCAGTGCTTAACCCAATTGTCCCCCCCCCTCCAGCCGAACTTCTTAAAAGGACCACGATAAGGGCCGTTCCGATGGGCAGAAAAGCAAGACTACTCAAGGGACCCCAAAACAGGTAAGACATCCCCATTATCCCGGGAGGGCTGGAGACACATGCGCCTGCGCACTCGTGAGAAGGCAGAATGGGGGGGGGGGTCAGGCGCGCGCCTGAACAGAAAAGTTGGGTCGCGCGCTACGGAGAAAGAGCCGATTGGCTAGGCATAGTGGCGCATGCGCCAGAACTCGCCCTTGGGAGATTGTGCGGCTGAGTGAGTGAACGCGTGCAGCTCGCCGGCCCTCGTAGCCCTTATCCTGTATACAAGCTCTGATTGGTTTAAGTCTGGCGTGGCCGGCATCGGATGGGCGGGGCTTTGCGGTCGGGTCCTCACCTTTCTATTGGCTGCGGTCTTGGCAGAGGCGCGAAGAGGTGGCGGGGTTGGCTCGAGAATATTTTTCTCCTCCCCCTGTCGTTTCGCTTCCCTTCGGAAGCCGCAGTCTGGATTGGATAGCGAAGCAGGGAAGGCGGGTCCTCCGGGCTGAGAGGAGGACGATCGTTGGTTCGTCGGCTGGCCGCTCGGGAGGTGCGGACGGAGCTGCTTGAGGGGAGCAACGCTGTGGCGCGCGCGGGGGCTGGGCGGTCAACCCCCTTCCCCCGGCCGACGGAGAAGCCTCGGCTTCTCCCCCCGCAGAAAAGTAAGTGAGGGGAGCGTGGGAGGGACGGACGGACGACAGCCCCGCTGTCCCCCTGAAGCCCCGGGGAGGACCTCGCCTCCCCCTCCCGCAGTCCCTTCGGGGCAGGGCTTGCGCGACCCTCCTTTACCTGAGTTTCCGTATGCAGGAAGGCTTGGGGGCTACCCCTCGGGCCCCTCCGCCTCCGCTCCTACCTGGCGTGCGGCAGCAAAGCCTCCTGCTTTTCCTCTTCCGTCCCCGAGAGTGAGGTGTGTTTCCCGACCTTGCTAAACCGAGACTGCTGCAGCCGCTTGTTTTGCACCGCCAACTGGGGACCAGCAGCAGGGTTGCATGGGGGGGGAGGGGAGAGGTGCTGGCGGGGCCCCTGCTGCCCTGTTGGCCCTGCATGTTGAATGAAAGGACCAAGCCCTGCTTCAGTGGTCCGCATCCCTTCCTTGTTAAGGCTCTTGGGATGGTGAAGTGGCAGCCCACCTGTGCAGGTGGTCTTGACTATTTTGGAGGGAATGCGGGCTGGGACATGCGGTCCCTCTCTGTGGGTTCCCTTTTCAGGAGATATTGGTTTACTTTGTGTTATTTTTCCTGCTGAGCAGCTGGTTGCCTTCCCTGGCAGAAATGGAAGTGATGCATTCGTCGGGATGGAGGATAGGCTTCCTTCTTCCTAGTGAGCACAGGATGTTCTATGGCCCCATCTCTCTTGGTCATTCTAGACTGAATAATGGAATGCTGGGGATTGGCTTATATGGTGTTAACTGTAGTGCATAAAATTTATTAATCCACATAATAACCCTTTGGTGGGTTTCCTGAGAGATGAGTATGATTCAGAGGTCTGGTGTGGTTTTGTGCTCTTTATTGTAGGTCCTAGGTCCAATCCCTCTGACACCTTAAGTTAAAAGGATCAGGTAGTAGGTGATGAAAAAATCTCTGAGATCCTGTTAAAATGCTGCTGGTCAGAGTAGGCAAAGTTGAGTTTGATAGACCAATGATTTGGCTCAGGATAAGGGAGCTTCATATTTTTCTAATATAATATACAATTGTTACCTACAGATGAACCTAGGGGATCATGTCTGAAACTGAATCTATGATTCCGTGTCTGAAACCGGAGGCCTTCTGGGATTTTTCCATTCACTGTCTTAAGCCTTCAGTGCACTTTTTGAGAATCCTGGGACACGCAGTGTGTGGGTTCAGAGTCCAGCCAGAGTCTAGTCACATGGGTTTTCATGTTCTTTAGACTGAAAGTGTGAATGAGAAATAATTAAGTCTATTTTTCTCCAGAGCATACATATGGGTTAAATTGGTGGACATGACTTTTATTATTAGCATAGCCTGGATGCCTTAACCTCATGAGAAAATTATGTTTCTCACTGTGGAAGAACTTATTGCCTGGATACCTACTGCCTGGGAGACTGTAGCCTCGGTAAAATGCTGCATTTATCTTGATTTTTATGCTGCTGCTGGGAGTAATTCATCATCAGGGTGTAGATCTCAAGTCCATAGAGGGGCTTGGCAAAGCGTTGAGCCTGAGCCAAGCTCCTGGATTGCTATCTGGGTGAATCAGCACTAGCTGACAGTGGACAGCACTGACTACCCCTTCCTGCTTTGCCTTTGGGGAACACATTGCTTTGAAGAAGAGCTGTTTTTTTTCCTTCCCTGCAATTCACTACCCAAAGGAGTCCCAGAGCAGCTTAAGAACACCATTCCCTTCCTCTCTTTACAACAAGACCCCCTTTGAGATGGGGACGGACTGAGAGAGCTCTCTGTGAACAGTTCTAAGAGAACTGTGACTAGCCCAAGGTCACACAGCTGTCTGCATGTAGAGGAGTGGGAAATCAAACCTGGTTCTCCAGATTAGCATCTGCCACTCTTAACCGCTACACCATGCTTCCTTAATCAGTCATTGTGTGATGTTTCTCATGGAGGGCTGCAATTCTCACATGGAGGACAATACAAGTAATAGTGTGTTAAAGCTATCCTGTTTTACTTTCTTTCCCCTTACAATCACCTCTGCACCTGCTTCTCATATCCCTTACCTGCACATTCGTGCTGACATTTCAAAGCACATGTGGGGCACTATAGGGAACAGAAAAGTAGCCAATGTGGTAAGGGTTGAATTGGCATTTAACCCGCCATTGTTCCTGTACTCAAAATGGTAGTATGAATAACACATTATTATCACTTATGACTTTGTAACTTGTATTTGCACATAAATACTTCCCCCTTTGTTTTCTGGAACCCCACAACTAAGAAGACTTGAACTGTGTACTTTTTAATGACTGATCATACTAGCTAGGTAGTTTTGTGAATCAAGTCTTGGGGTGAAAAGCTGCTGCTCAGTTGCTGAATTGGTATGACATGTAAGCTTTCTTTGCACAGGAGACTACAGAACTTGCAGTCCAGTCTCTGTGAAGGCAGTCTGGACAGGCTTAAGATCATGCATGAAAACAAGTTTAGGATCAGGAAGCCTCCAGGCAATCAGAAAATTAGGGGAGAGGAAACCTAGAGGTAAGAACAAATTGTTCAGAGTGGGCAGTGAGCTGAGAAAAGGAAACTTGAAGGAGCAGTAGATTAGAACATGAAAAGAGCAGTCAGCAAGGAACTAAAGAAAGGAAGGCCTAATTGGCTGGCATCTCTGAACCTGTAGTTCAGTGCTCAGGATCAAGAGAGGCTATGTGGGAGAGGGAAAACAGTCGGCAGACTGGACTTCCCAAGGAAATAGGACAAAGTGGACAGTGGCTTAAAAAGCAGGAATCGGGACACAGCATGGAACTGCATGAGCCAGGGATAAACGCCAAAGCCTGGCATAGGGTCTAAAGAGGCTGCGTGCTACAAGCTCAGAGGTAATGGATTTGGTGTGGAGGCTTGGTAACAACTGGCCAGGTTTCAGTGTTCAGGTCCTTCTCCATATGTTGAGTTTTATTTATCTTGTTCTTTTTGCTTCATTTCTAGCACTAGCTGAGCTTGTAAGCCACCACCTTCTTTCTTCTCAGCACCACTCAGTGCATGAGATGCTGCTTCTGTCCTCACTTAGCCTTTCTAGTCTGGTCTGATATGAACAGAAAGTGTGTGAGCTGAGTGCTGAGCACTAACTTGTCCTTTAAGCACCAGCAAGTGGTGGGAGGCGAAGAGCTGAGAGTGGAATAACTGCAATGGTGGTGACTGCAGAAATGGGGAAATGAAGAGACAGAAGGAAACAGCAATGGTGATCTCTCCCAAGCTCAGGAGAACTGGATTTTGCCTTGGTGCTTCAGTTCAAAGATTGCCTCCTATGCGCAGTTTTGCCATGGGTCATTCCTTCCTTTCTCTCACTGAGCTGGACCCAGGGATGGGATTTGGAGATAATCTTTGTGTTGTGTTTTGGACATGCCATCCTCCA
This sequence comes from Paroedura picta, assembly GCF_049243985.1. Lineage (NCBI taxonomy): Eukaryota > Metazoa > Chordata > Lepidosauria > Squamata > Gekkonidae > Paroedura > Paroedura picta. Next base: position 27,271,258 of record NC_135369.1, on the reverse strand, counting down.
AATGATGTTGATAAGACCCAGCCATCCTAAATAGGTTCATAGGAGGCATAAATTTTGACTCCTAGTTATCCAAAACCCTGGAAGCACTTATATATCTGTGTCTCTTTGTCTGTAGGCATTTGGTTAATTTATATGCTGTTGGTTTGAGAGTTTGACCTTGCAGTCTTATGCATTTAACCCTCAAACGTGCCAACTGTAATTTGCCTTAAATTGCTCATTACAGTGTTCCTGCGTCAAAAGCACGTCTGCATAATAAATACTATGGAATCCCTGTGCGGATTTTCTTGCACATCAAGCATTCACATGGGTTTTCTGTTGCCCTTATCCAGAGTGTGCGCATCTAGAAGTCACAAACACATGCAGCAAATGTCCCACAGTTGTCACCAATGGTAATCTAAACATTAGTTGAATGTAATTTCCTGCCCATGAGTCTTCTGTGTGGGTTTTAAAAAATTCCTATGCTACCTTTTACCCAATTCACCTTCCTCAGTGCATTAATTTTTGCAGTGTTTGAAATGGGTGTAGTCAGTGTGTTCATTTTTTTTCTTTGTGGATTTGCATCCATGCTAGCAGTTAGTTCTGCCTGGTGGTTCACCATAAGTAGGGAGCCAGAGTTTACTGTAGCCTAAAGCAGCTACCGTGCATCGTGAGGCATGCATGTGTTGTCTCTAAGATTGGACTTTGATTAAACATGGAATGGTGGCTAAATCTCAGTGTATTACCCTAGCCTTCCTGAAACACTTCCATCATTTTCCAGAACAGTGAGTTGAGTCAACAACTGGAAGAATAACTTGAGTCTCACAGCTTGCACGTATCCAGATTTCCTTGGAAGTGTGTAGGATCACTATTTCTTTGTTTTAATTGAAACTGTTTGGTATGATTCCTTTTATTTTAGTCTGCAATGTTCTATACTTGTCATCTTGTCTCTCTTTGCTGTTTTCTTAAATAATTGCACTCTTCCTGCAGTGTGTTTCTGAACATGCACAGAGCACTAAACATTTTGATTAATCTGCCATTAGAAGTTGTTCTTTCATCCAAATGCCAACTATCTCTTAGTAAGAAATCCACTGACAGCTTGAAAATTCTGCACACTTAACTGTCCTCTCTCTCTCTCTCTCTCTCTCTCATTGTTGATAATGCCTGTACTTTAGCTATAAAGTAATATGCTACAAAAAGGTGAGTGGAAATAAAACATTCTGCAGTCTGTTCCATCTTCACAAATTAAAAACCTCTGCAGTTTGATATATCTCTGTATGAAGCTTACTTTATTCTGAGTTAGACCACTGATAGTTCTTCCCCAAGGTTTGATAGTTCTTCAGCAATTGCACCTGGGACCTTCTGCATGCAAAACACACCACTGAACTGTTTCCTTGTTTTATTAACAATATATCTGCACACTGGCAATTTTACTTTTACCCTTTACAAGGTGGTGAGTCCGCTTGGTGTAGTAATTAAGAGCAGCGGCCTTTAATCTGGAGAACCAGATTTGATTCTCCACTCATCCACTTGAAGTCAGCTGAGTGACCTTGGGCCAGTCAGTTCCCTAAGAGCTCTCTCAGCCTTACCTACCTCACAGGGTGTCAGTCATGGGGAAAGGAAGGCAATTGTAAGCTGCCTCGATACTCCTTCAGGTAAAATGGGGTATGAAAAAAGCTCTTATTCTCTTTGTAGTATTTGGTAATTGAGAATTGGCTGTAGATCATTTTCTTTAATAATGAAAATGATTTGCAGCCAATTTTCAATTACCAAATACTATAAAAAGAATAAGAGCTTTTTCCCCTTTACATTATTATTTATTAAAGTTTTGGACTATTTGAGGCATTTGCAAGAATGAAGCTGTGTATCCAGAATTAGTTGCTCTCTCCATATCTTCCAAATCTGCTTTATATTTGACTTCAGAAAATTCCCCTCCACGCCTAGCCATTGTCAACAGTTCTTTTTTTGAAGAACAGTAATGGGTTCTTGCTGAAAGCTCTGTCACAGTCCTTGTTAACTTTTTGCTATTGTCCTTGAAAACCAAGACACCTCACTGCAAGAGAGCCAGTGGAACAAGGAAAGGAGTACTGGAGTTCTTCCAGAGGTGATCTTGATGATAATTATGCACTTCTAAGATTTAGTGCATGTCTAGCCTGCATTCTCTGGCTCTTGGCTGGCAGATTTGTGTTATTGTTGCATCCACTGTAAAACAGCTGCCAAATAAAAGCTGAGACTGAATTTATGTGGCAGTAGTATATTCTGTGTCAAGTTGTCTGTCGGCAGTGCTGCTTGATGATGGAGTTTGCCATTTCCATAGACTATTGCTGCTTATTTCTGGAAGTGGTGTATTCTACTGTAGTGATCCCCAATCTGTGGGCTGCGGACCACATGTGGTCCTTCGACTAATTGGAGGTGGGGCCCGAAGGACGCCTTCCCCCCCCCCCCAGCCCTTTACAACACACTTCATTGTTGTGGCGTGTCTGTATCTTATTTTGAAGGGATGTTTAAACATTACCATAGCGATCAGAGAGCGCTAGGGCAGTGGTTGAGAGTAGAGGAGTAAACTACCCCACACACACCGGGCCTCAGTAAAAGGCATTGAGTGGTCCCTGGCGTTGAGTGGTCCCCGGTGGTTGAGGACCACTGTTCTTCTGCACAAAATGAGATTAGAACTGGCCAAATGGCAAAAAAAAGGGAGGGGGCTATTAGGCCAGGTAAATTTCACCTGCTTCACTGGCCCTCTTCTCCACCTTCATCATCCCCATAAGACAGAATATTCAAGGTGGAAAGAACATGCAGGAGAACACAGACAAAGTAGCTCTGCTGGTGCACAGCAACTAGAGTTAAAATTAATTTGGGAAGTCCATCTGGACATGTTTCAGAGGAATATTTTCTTCCCTTTCAAAAGTTATGCAGTGTGATGTACACTATCATCTGTTATTTGCTGGTGCCATTAGTTCAGATGCTGTTCTTACTTGTAGAAACTATTCCTTTAACTCTAATCAATGTTAAATTCATTATGTTTGAATAAAAATTTTTTGGTCTTAATAGCGCTCCTGGGACTCAAACTTTTTCTGCTGCTTCAAACCAACACAGCTGTCCACCTGGCAGTCCCTCTTTCTGTGACTGCTGTCATGTGCTAAATTCATTATGTGAAAGCCAGGTTCATTAGTTGTAGGGGAATAAAAATTGTCTCACTTCCTCTATTTCAGACTTGAATGCCGTTCAGAGGCTGGAAAGTCCCATGGTTGGTCTGTATCCCTCACAGAGGCTAGAGATCGGGTAGGCTGTGTCCTCGCTGTAGCTTTAGAACTGCTGGATTTCATAGTTGCATAGAACAGGGGTAGTCAACCTGTGGTCCTCCAGATGTCCATGGACTACAATTCCCAAATGCTGGCAAGGGCTCATGGGAATTGTAGTCCATGGACATCTGGAGGACCACAGGTTGACTACCCCTAGCATAGAGAATCACTTGCCATTGCCTTGCTGATCTTGGGACAGCTCATTCTCGCTGTGTAGCCTCAGCACCAGGTCTGTAAAGTGGGCGCTCTGGTTGTGCATTAAAGACAGGGGCAGGAGAAGGAACAGGAAGAAGTTGCTACGTGTGACTAGTGCAGGGGCTGAGCAGCTGTCCCCAGCGGAATAATTTGAAACATTCACGGGCCCGGCCTTGACCTCAGCTCCATACTGTCTGGATCAGGAAAGTGAGTGGGAATGAATGGGCTATTTCATTGTGGTGAAAGGTTAACAGTGGGTTGTCTTAAAACCCTGCACTGTATGTACTGAAACGAACACAATGGCAGATCTTATGGGAGAAGTTTAATCTGTTTATATAGTTGCAGCGCATACTTGGTAATCTTTGAAGGATCTTGCACTTAATCAGTTGCTTCCATAATTGGAAGACTGTGCCCCTCCCTGTGTCCTCTGTGATGGTATTCTTCAACCCATGGGTGGGTTGTCATGCAGAACCACTTTTTTTCCTTTTTTTGTGCTGATTTTTAAAAAGAGATGGCTCCTAGCATGCATGCATAGAGAGCAAAGCACTGCACAACAAGAGGATCAATATAATAGTGAGATGAAGACCCTCAGCCGTGGATTGTTTTATTTCTGACATGGCCCTGATGTCCTCTGGGAGCTCATTCCACCAGGTGAGGGCCAAGACTGAGAATGCACTAGCTCTAGACATTGACAGATGAGCTTCCCTGGGGCCAGGGATTGCCAGTTAGTTGGTGATTGAGGAGCATAAAGCTCTTTGGGGGGAATAGGTGGAGAGTTGATACTGAGGGCCCAAACCACATATGGCCTTGAAGGTGATTACCAGAACCTTAAGCTTGATCCGGTAGTCAGCTGGTAGCCAGTGCAGCTGCTGGAGTGTGAGCTGAATATGGAGCCTCCAAGGTGTTCTTGTAAGAACTTTCTGCACCATTTGGAGATTCCGGGCAGGGATAAGAGTAGGTCTGCATAGAGCGAGTTGCAGAAAACCAGCCTAGAAGTGACCGTTGCTTGGATCATTGTGGCTAGGTATTCTGGGGCCAGGTAGAGCGCTAGTAGCTTGGCATAGGTGGAAGAACACCAGCTGGGCTACTTTTGCGATCGGTTCCTCTTTATTTATTTATTATTTGAATTTATTATCCACTACTATCACACAGCATCTTGCAGCGAAGTTACAATAAAATGATTAAAAAAACAATTACATATAAAACCAAAAGCCCTCTCTGTGGACGAGACAATCCATAAAAAAACCCAAGTCCATTCCCCAGTCCATTCCCCTCCTTCCCACGGCACCTCATGGGGCCATAACCTTCGGCGGTGCTGATGACCCCAATGCAGGTGGTGTGGAAGGGGCCCCCATCTTCCATGCCCTGACCTCAACCAAATACCTGGCAGAAAAGCTCCATCTTACAGGCTCTGCAGAACTGTGCAAGCTCCTGCAGGGCCCTCAGCTCTTCCAGAAGCTCATTCCACCAGGTCAGGGCAAAGGCAAGGTGAATCTGCTATGGGCTGGGAACCACCGACAGGTTTGTACCCACAGAACGTAAAGCCCTGCAGGAGGAATAAGGCAACAGGCAGTCCCTCAGGTTTTTGGCTTTGCTTCCTAGCCCACTGGTCTAATAGCTGGGCTGCGGCAGTATAATTGCTGAAGGTGGTGTGTACTTTGTTACTCACAAAGTGCTGAAAGTTTATGCAGGTATTCTTAAGAAGGCTGGACAAAACTTCTCACAGAGCTTAGAGATGAGAGCCATGGCAATCAAAGAGTCAGGATTACCCCCTCCCTAGCCCCCAAAGTATCTGGGAGCTTGCCTGGTGATCCTCTTATGGGAGGAAATGCCAAAGCAGAGTTGATGCACTGGAAAAGTTCTTGTTCCTTGATTTCATCATTTCTGCAGTGCCAGGGGTCTGTTGTAAGTACAGGATGGGAGAAGGGGGAATGGGCATGTGCAAAGTGTGTGGACAGTTGAGCAAGAGAAGAAATTGCTCACTGATAATTGAGAAATGAGCCATATGTTTACTCTGGCAACTTAGTTTTTATCCTTCTGCTGTTTTCCAGGACCTAGACTTGGCACTTAGAGGATTCAGGACAGTCTGTGCACAGCTGCTTCCATACGTTTTGCTGCAGAATTGATTTAAGTGGAATTTTCCTTTCAAAGCTGACAGTGTCTCAGCATGCAGCTCTGTTCCCTATACCTGGCAATTGTCTGCATTGCTACTTAGGGCTTTTCTAGTGCCAACTAGAGTGGAGGGAGAGAAATTCTATTGCTTTCAGTGGAATTGCAGTGCAGTTCTGCTTTAACAGAAGGTGGGAGTAAATGGCCCCTATTGCTTTACAATCTGCCTTTGTTTCAGCAGGTGTTGAACAGGACACCAATCCTACTGAAATAAATGGTGGTTGTGTAGCAATAATGCTTGGGGGGTAATTGCTCCTGGTAAGCCATCAGGGACATTTCTAGAAGTGTGCTCAGACAGCTGCATTTAATATCTCTGTCTCTCCTCCTTTGAGTTTTTCCAGTTATGTCTCATGGTTCTAGACCGAGAGAAAATTCAGTTATTGTTTGTTCAAAAGTGTGACATCTGTTCAGTTTTTTTTTCTTTTTCTTCTACATCCTGCCATCTTGCTGAAGAGTTGAGAGGAATATGCATGGTTCTCTTCTCCTTTTTATCCTGGCAACAACTCCATGAAGTAAGTTAGGGTGGCTGGCCTCAAGGTCACACAGAGCTTCATGACTGAGTTGGGATTTGAACTCAGGTCCCACCAAGTTCTATTCCAGCAACAACAAGTACACCACATTAGCTCCCTTCTTGAATTGTGTTGTTGGCTTCATATATTAGGTGTAATTGCTCTGTGCTGTACAAGTAATTCCATCCAGAATAAGATTTGCTTTCCCAAGGCAGTTGGGCTTCCTTGCTAAACCCTAGCTGTTTATCACTACAGGTCCTGTGACAAGAGGGAAGAACATCAAGAGCATTTTAAGTAAATATTTTAAATCTGAGTAAATAGCTTCACAGACACAATCTCTGTGATGCAGTTTGGCTTTTACTTTTGTTCTTGCTGCCTTAAACATTGACCTGCGGTTCTGCAAGCTGAGCTAATTGTTTCCCCCTGGAATGTTGCTCAGGGCTCCAATTGGAAGGGAGAGAAGTCTGGCAAAATTATCCAATACACAGAAGGCAAACCGCCTTTGGGGGACACTTACTGCTTCTAAATCCCCACAAGGTACTTCACAAAAGTGCTTACCAGCTTGAAGTAACTTTTCTTAAGTATTCTTGTGTATATCAATTGGCTGCACTTCTTACCACCCAAAAGAAAATCCTGTGGCCCATCAGACGGCTGGTCTTGTGCAGCTTTCTGTTCAGATGGGAAAGTATAGCTGTTGTGTCTCTAGAGCTCTTCTGGTAAACCGTGCAACAAGTAACTTGCCTGGATCCTTTCAAATGGGCATCCGTGTTGGTCTGAAGTAGCACAATAAAATCAGAGTCTGGTAGCACCTTTAAGACCAACAAAGATTTATTCAAGGCGTGAATGCAAGGAAGAGTGAGGAAAAGGGCTTGCACTCGAAAGCTCACGCCTTGAATACATCTTTGTTGGTCTTAAAGGTGCTACCGGGCTCTGATTTTATTGCCTGGATCATGTTGCAGATAGGACTATAATAAACAGCCTTTTTTGGATGATCCTGCAAATCTGCCTTGAGCCTCCAGGGGGAGGCGGGATATAAATTTAATAATAATAATAATAATAATCCCCAACAGAAATGAAGCTGCAGAAAATCAGGTGGTGGACTAAAATGATAGAAGAGAAGGCTTTTCAGTAGTAGAATAGGAAAAGGGGGCTTGGGTATATTAGAGACTCTGGAACCTAGGTGGGATTATCAACTCTACCTTGGCAGACAGTTGAAAGATCTAAGAGAGGAACATACCCTGAATTTAATCCAAAACGCCATAAAAAGAAACGCACTTTTCCTCCCCCCCCCCTTGATTACTCTTGCAACCTCCTGTCTCTGGCAAAGTTAGTAGCTGGAACCTGTTCTAAGGCGGAAGAACTTAGAACTGTAACTCTCACGTTGCAGAGCTAACATCAATGATTGACTTGCAGTGAATAGTGGACATGGTAGGATGAATTTATCCCTTTGTTTGTGGCAAAGGTGTGTCGCAATTACTTGATCAAATACCTGAGATCATTGTGCATAAAAGAGCAAAATGAGAAAGTAGGATAAGTGTTCTGGGTCACGTTGCTTTACCTTTTTGCTGCTGTGCAGCTTTGCAGAGATCTAGCAAGGGCTCCAGAGCAACAGCACCTGCAAACGTAAAAGTGGAATATCAAATTAATCATCATGAACTGTAATTGGAATAAGAGAGGCTTGCCCTTGCGTGTACTTGTGGGAAGAAAATTATACTGTAGTAGTTTTACAAAATTGGCTCTCGTGTCAGCTATGCTCTCTTTGCAACCTACACGGTTTTTAAGAGAATAGAGAGTGAACTGCATATTTGGAGCAGTTGGTATACTCTTTAATGTCTCCCTTCTGAATTTGTTCATGCGGTAGATAAGAATTCAGTAACCTCATAAGGTGTAATTAAGATTCTGCATCCTACCCTACCAGAATAAATCAGTGCTCAAAAAAATGGGCTGTGTGCATTAGTTGTTTCTGTAGTCTTCCAGAATAAAACAGGAACATGACTTTGTATATAAAATACAAATTCAGTACTAGAATCTTGACATACTATAGCCACCTGGATTTCAAAGCTTTGAGTTACAGTGCAGAGAAATCTTTTAAGGCAGTGGTCCCCAACCTGCGGGCCCCGGCCCGGTGCCGGGCCGCAAAGGCCATGGCGCCGGGCCACGGCTCCCTCTCCCCGCCCCCCCCCCCCCGCAGTAAAAAACTTCCCAGGCCGCAATCTTGCGGCCCGGGAAGCTTCTTACTGCGGGTGGGTGGGGAGAGGGAATCAGGGCCGGGCCGCGCCCGTGCAGGCCGCGCCCGCGCGGCCCGATCCGCGGGCGCGGCTCGCAGGCGCGTCCCGAAGCGTGGGCGTGGCCCGAAGCGCGGGCGCGGCCCGATGCCCTGCCGGTCCCCAGCCTAATAAAGGTTGGGGACCACTGTTTTAAGGGTTTGAAAATTAAACTCTGGGGCAGAAATTAGCTTTAAACTTGCCAATTTTGAACTGGATGTGTCATGGTAGACATGTAGCTCAGTGGTGGAGTAGGATGCCTCCCAGACTTGACTCAGTCATAGTATGTGTAGCTTCCAGTAAGATGTATATTTGGCAATCCATTGTTATACTGGAATCTCTTTCCAGTCTGCAGAAGCAGATTTAGGTGTGGGCACAGTCTCTTGGAAACAAAAGAGCACAATTGCCCAAGTAAACCAGCATAATCTATAGCTGTGTATCTATTTTGATTCCATTCCTACCAGATCAGAAGCTATGATTTGGTAATGACACACAAAAAACACCCCACTAGCGGAGTATTCTCTGTCAGGTTCCTGCTGCATCGAGCATTAACATATCGTCCATATAAGTTTTCAAAAAACCTCTTCCAAGAGCTTTCTTCCAGGGTCAGTGAGATCCAGAAGCCATCTCTGAATTCAAAAAATCTTCTGTTGATGTGGTGAAGAGGGAGACCCTGCTTCACTGGTGAGAGCAGGGTGGTCTCCCTGCTATATTCAGTCTGAGATGGTTAGGTTTTATTGGACGGACCATCCGTTGTGGCTGAGCGGCAATAATCAACTGTTCTTCCCACAAGCTTTCTTTAATCCAGCCATGTGTGGAAGAGAGCTGCCACATCCTACTCGATGAAGGCTCTAAACCAGGCATAGTCAAACTGTGGCCCTCCAGATGTCCATGGACTACAATTCCCATGAGTCAAACTGTGGCCCTCCAGATGTCCATGGACTACAATTCCCATGAGTCAAACTGTGGCCCTCCAGATGTCCATGGACTACAATTCCCATGAGTCAAACTGTGGCCCTCCAGATGTCCATGGACTACAATTCCCATTAGCCCCTGCCAGCAAATGCTGGCAGGGGCTAATGGGAATTGTAGTCCATGGACATCTGGAGGGCCGCAGTTTGACTACTCCTGCTCTAAACAGACAGCATGCAGCCCATTGCTCTTATAATCTGGTATTGGAAATGGGCGAACACCTACTTGTTATCTGCTACTGATACTCTGTTGTGACAGATACAACTGGATGGTTTGTCACATGGCAGGCTCTCTAGGAAGCCCTTGCAACTTGGACTTAGGTAATTGGCATAGCACACTTTAACTGTAACATATTGTCTTTATGTACAGGCCCCCTGTAATGGGATTGACTTGTTAATTATAAAGCAGTTATCTCGTGTAAGCGTGAGGACCACACATTTCAAGTCAACCGACTTATTGTAATTATAAGGGGACAAGTATTGTTTGCACATAAAATGAAGTAGCCGTGATCTCAGATCCTAAGATGAATGCAGAACTCATGTTGTGATAAGCGGCAAGGTTGAGAGGCAAAAATGGCTGTCAGCCTCCCTGTGCCCTTCCTTCCTTTCGTCCATCTAGCTATTCGTTTTTCGATTTATTGACCGCCACTCACTGATCATGCCGGCTTGCGATGGTTTACAAAAGCACAATAAGACAAGAATAAAACACATTTCCCAGCAGCCTAAGCCAGTCACAACATCTCTCCGATTTCCCTAACCAGTCCCAGTATGCACCTCTGAAAGCATAACCCAAAATAGGCCAATAGAATCAGAGTCCAGTAGCACCTTTAAGACCAACAAAGATTTATTCAGGGCATGAGCTTTCGAGTGCAAGCACTCTTCATCAGACGAAGGGTGCATGCATGCACTCGAAAGCTCAAACCCTGAATAAATCTTTGTTGGTGTTAAAGGTGCTACTGGACTCTGATTCTGTTGTGCTTCTTCAGACCAACATGGCTACCCAGTTGAATCCAAAATAGGCCGTTACCTACAGCTGATGAGCTCCAAGAAGAGCGAAACCTGTTAAAATAGGTCCTGTAGTATTGGCCTAAAGAATTTAGGTGGCTCTTTTACGATACTTCTGAAATAAGCAAACATGTAAACATTAAGGTCAATTTGAAATTGTCTTTGTCTGAGCTTATTCAGCGAGGAGGGCAGAAGTATTTGAATTTTTTAGTGACTACCGAGGAAGCCTTTTGTACGTATGATTTGTTTTAGAGTGAAACATAACATAACCATCTGCTCTTAGACCCGGAATGGAACGAGGAAACATTTTAATTTTATATTGATTATTGTATAAAAGTGTGCCTATGTCTATCTAGAATGTTTTAAAAGTTCTTCTCACCCCACTCATCTCATCTTTTAGCCCTGAGAAGCATCCTGTAGTTCCAGTAACCTTGCTAAATTATCCTCCATTAAATATGTGATTTACTGGTAAAATCAGGGAAGGGAAAAATGGGAATGACCTGCTATATGGTTGTAGCCAAAACTTAACCATGCTCCTACATGAAAACAGGCAGTGCATCTTTAAAGAGCTTTGTGGGATATAGCCATCAGGTTCACCATAATAGTTTGTGTTCCCTTTCAGTAGTATAGGGCGAGGACAGAGGGTACCAGTCAGGGATGAGCAGTTGTGTCACTGTGGTCTCCCGTGTGGGGTGCCACAGAGTGCAGTACTTTCCCTGATTGTCCTTCAACATCTTTATTCACCCTCTAGCACAACTGGTCCGCGGTTTGGGCTTGGGTATCGTCAATATGCCAGTGACACACAGCTCTATCTGCTTATGGAGGGCTGGCTGATCCCACCCCCAAATACACTGGCCAAATGTCTGGAGGTGGTAGTGGAATGGCTCCAACAGAACCACTTAAAGTTAAACCCCAAAAAGATAGAAGTCCTATGGCTGGGTATGAGCCTCTTGTGGCGCAGAGTGGTAAGGCAGCGACATGCTATCTGAAGCTCTGACCATGAGGCTGGGAGTTCAATCCCAGCAGCCTCACGGTTGACTCAGCCTTCCATCCTTCCGAGGTTGGTAAAATGAGTACCCAGCTTGCTGGGGGGTAAACGGTAATGACTGGGGAAGGCACTGGCAAACCACCCTGTATTGAGTCTGCCATGAAAACGCTGGAGGGCGTCACCCCAAGGGTCAGACATGACCCGGTGCTTGCACAGGGGTACCTTTACCTTTACCTTTACCTTTACCTTTTATGGCTGGGTAGGAAAGGGTCCGATAAGGAAGCATACTTCCCCTTCTTTGATGGAGTGCAATTAACAACTTTGCACTCTGTCAGGAATTTAGGGATAATCCTTGATGCCTCCTTAACAATGGAGGAACAGATCATAAAGGCAGCTCACCAGGTATTCTGGCAGAGATGCGGGTGCTGATGGAACTATCAAAGTTCCACAGGACCTGCAAAATGACTGCAGGCAGGATGCAGAGATGAACTGTACATCTCTCCCCCCCCCCCCATTGAGGAGATCCAGATATACTGAAGCAGAGTAGACCCTTGACCAGGGGTAGTCAAACTGCGGCCCTCCAGGGGCTCCTGGAAATTCGCTGGCAGGGGCTCCTGGGAATTGTAGTCCATGGACATCTGGAGGGCCGCAGTTTGACTACCCCTGCCCTTGACTGTGGAACAGCCTCCCAGAAAAGGTCAGGAGATTCTGCCCCTTCTGGCTTTCTGATGCATTTGTATGATGGTTATTTATTTTATTTATTATATTTATATACCGCCCTCCCCGGAGGCTCAGGGCGGGTTACTCCAAAGAGCTTTCAGGGTAGGCCAAGCCTGTGCATCACAGGAATGTCTCCAGATGGAAATGGGAGCTGGAAGGACTTTGGAGGGGCTCACGGTCTTTTACAATCATTCATCACATCTTCTTTTGCATCTTTTTCTCCCCTCCCTACACCAGTATCTGGATCTGTATTAAAAACAAAGGGATAGCAATTTATTTAAACTGCTGTCATCTGCTTTCTGCTCTACATACTCCGGTTGTCAAACTATCAATGTCATCTTCATGTTTGCTTAGAGGTTTTGTATTAGCTATTTCCTGTGTGACTTGCTGGAACGGACTCAAAGCAGAACTATGTGGTGCATGAATATGATTTATTTTTTTTTGTAACATGAAGCTTTGTATCTTTAGGATGATTGAGGAAAGTGGAAAAAGGAGGAGGACAATGGCAGAAAAGAGACAGCTGTTCATGGAAATGAGTAAGTAGGACACTGTTAAGCTTACAACTTCTCTAAGGAATGTACTATAGCCTTTCAAAAAAAGAATGTTACCAGATCTCGTTTCTCCCAAGAGACGATGAACATCAGAAGATAAAAAACTTCAGGGGTGTAGTTCTCCAATTTTCTCCAGCACTGACCTCCTTTTACTAGTTTCCTTATTCACACAGCATTCCCTCCATTTAACGAGACCCTCCGGTTGAGGTACTTTAATCCAGAATTGAATGGCTTCTTTGGAGTTGTTTCTGCAGGGACGCTCTCCTGTCCTACCCACCAGCTCTGCTGATGTCCTGCCCACTTTTCCGGCTTAGCTCCTTCAAGCAGTGGCTTGAAATAAGGCTGTGGTTGAGTGGCAGAACACCCACTTTGCGTGCGGAAGTCCCAGGGTCAGTCTGTCGCACTTCCATTCAAAGCTGCTGAAGTCAGCAGATGCTGGGAAAGCCCCTTCTTTGCCTGGGGCCCTGGCCAGCTGTTACCAGTCAGAGGCAACAATACTGAGGCTGGTGGACCAAGCGATCCAGGATAAGCAGCTTCGTATGTTTGTTACTTTAGTCTCCTTTTTTTTTTCTTGGACCATCTTTGGATAAAGCTGCTGGATCTACAGTGAGCAGAAAAAAAGAAGTCTGGGAAATGGCAGTGGAAAGAGAAAAGGCAGAGAGTTAGGGCTGGATGGGTAGGTGTGGCAGAGAGAGGAGGGAAGGATTTCTTGTGACATCTTAGTGTTCTTGATCCATGGGAATAGGAGGCCCATATAAGGTTGCTTATGTGGTGCATTTTTAACCCAGCCTCCTTCAGAGGAGCTCACGGTGGTGTGCATTATTGTTCCCTCCTCTATTTCATCTTTGCAGCAATCCTGTATGGTAAACTAGGTTGATGGTGTGGGTGGCCCGAAGACATCCCATAGGGCAGTGGTCCCCAACCTTTTTTATCACCAGGGACCGGTCAACGCTTGACAATTTTACAGAGGCCTGGGGGGGAGGCAGTCTACTTTAGGACCCGTCATTGGATGGCGCCGGAGGGGCGGGCTTAGCTGGTGGCTGCTATGGCTCCTCTGATTGGGCAAATGGACGAGAAGGACAGGGGAGCAAGTTGGCCTGTTTCTTTTCGCCGTGGTCACTGAAGGCAGCGGGCAGGAACATCATTGCCACGGAGTTGTGTGGGCTGCCCTGGGAATAAGGCGCTCCTGGACGTGAGATGAGGGAGTCCTAGTCAGAGCAGGAATACAGAAGAGGAGCTTTGTGACTTGGACTTCTGCAAAGTTGGGTCGACATTGGTGGGCTGAAGCACCTAACTTCTTAGAGCCGCGGCCCGGTACCGACTGATCCACAGACCTGTACCGGTCCCTGGACGGGGGTTGGAGATCACTGCCATAGGGCTTTATATCACAGTGAGGATTTGAACTCGGGCCTCCTGGTTTGACAGTGTCAATTGCTATGTCATATTGGCTCTGTATGTCCAATTCTCTCCGGTTCGGAAGGGTGCCCTGAAATGCCTACATTCAATCTGGAACATAATTCAACCCTCAACTGTGGTAGTGTTCATTAAAGCACCGTTAGTGTGCCAGCCGCTATATTAATCCTGATTTCAAAACAAGCCCTAACCTGAGAAAAGTGAAGAATATCTGTCAGGGTTGTAAATTCAACAACCTCCCTTACGTAAATGTTAATGCAAGAATATGTTGGCAGCAAACAACTTTATTGAATCTGGATTTCAGTACTGCCAGAAGACTTTTGACAGTAGTTTTCTTGCATATTTTGAAGCCTTTAGCTATAACTGGCTAGGAGGACCTTGCACATCTTAGCTGCCACACACCTACAGGAAACACACCTACAGAGAAATATAATAGATGTACAGCTATTCCCTCCATTTAACAGTGTCGCATTCCACCAGGACAACTAGCCACAGTGATCCATGCGATGGTCTCCTCTAGACTGGACTTCTACAACTCGCTGTAAGCAGGTCTACTCTTATTTGGCCCGTTCTCCAACAACTGCACTGGTTGCCAGTCAATTTCCGGATCAGACTTAAGGTTTTGGTAATCACCTTCAAGGCCATATGGGGTCTGGGCCCAGTGTACCTGACACTGCCTATACCCCCAAAGATCTCTATGCTCCACCACCTCCAACTGGCCGGTGATCCCCGGCCCCAAAGAAGCACATCGGACCTCAACCAGGGCCAGAGCTTTCTCTGTCCTGGCCCGCATCTTGTGAAACAAGTTCCCTGAAGAGATCAGGGCCCTGCCTGAACTTCCACAGTTCCTGCAAAATGGAGCTCTTCTGCCAGGCATTTTTGGTTGATGCCGACTAAAACAAAAGCATCTAATGGGGCCCCCAAAGAAACCCCTATCTATATACTGAATCCCGAACCGGTCTGCTTGTGGAATCATTGTTAACATAGCAAGTTAACACTGGCGCTGGAATCGTTATATGGAAATGTTATAGACAGTGTTATCACCAGTTAAAACCCCTGTTACTATTGTTTACTCGATTTCATGAATTATGCTGCCCTTCCTCTATGTTCCATGTAAACTGCCTTGAGCCAGAAAGGAGGGCGGGATAGAAATCTTTACACCACTCCAAGGGAGCGGTATAAATAAAAGGCTAAGGCCTATGTGGGAGGGCTCGGTCTGAGATGGGGGGGGGGGCAACAAAGACGCAGCAGCCCTGCTCCTTTCCCACCGCCGAAGACAGGACCTGACCCGGGGGTGCCTCAAAGCTACCCCTTCCCACTGAGCTGACGACTCCCACCGCTTCCCCCACCCCAAACATCCACGCACCCACCCCTCTCTAACCTGCAGTCTTCCCCCGCCACCCCCACTCCCAACTGGCCCTCCCTCTCAACTCCCCCCACCACCCCGCAGACCCTTCACACACCACACTCCTTCCCCCCTGTCCCATCCCATCCCATTCCACCTCCCTCCCTCCCTCCCTGACTTCCTTTAATTGTCTATCTCCTTCCTGCCCCTCTCTCTCTACCTCTCACTTGCTCTCTTTCGCCCTTCCTGCCTTTCTGCCTTTCTCCCTTCCTTTCTTTCTCCCTTGTATCCTTCCCTTCACCCACCCCTTGCCCTCCTTTCTCCCTCCCATCCCCTCTTCTACCTCCGTTTCCTTAATTCTTCCTCCCCATCCACTAGCGCCCGCTGTATTTTATCTACAGCAGACTTAATTTCTAGTATAATAAATAAAATAACTGATTTCCGATTAGTCAAGTTCAATAACTTGAACAGAGTTACCTACTGTGCGGGGTGGGGGGAGTGAAAACAAAGAGGGAATTGTTTCCTGCCCTTGCTCTTAACTGGAAGTCAGAAGTAAATATTAAGTAGGGGAAAGTGGAGGCATTCTCACTGATGTGATAAAGCTGAGTGTGGACTGCATCATCCAATGCTTTTTGAAGGGAATCTGTGTCTCCACGTGGCAACTGGCTTGTTGGGGAAAAGACTAAGCTAGAGCTACGTTCCTTGGCCTGTCCTTTTTCTGCATGAAAGGTTGAATGTTACATGGAGACGTTCCATCATATGATCCCTCAACAAAAGTAAGAATTGGTGTAGCCCAGATACAAACTAAACTATGCCATAATTACTAGTCTCTAAAATGCAGCTGCCAGAGAGACAATGTCACCAAACCATGCTGAAAGCCTTTTTCCCCCCACAATAAAACGATGAGAGAAATGGGAATGCATTGCTAAGATGACTTTTTTCCTGGCTCACAGGGGCCCAGAATTTCGACGTGATCCGGCTTTCAACATATCGGACTGCCTGTAAACTGAGATTTGTGCAAAAAAGATGCAACCGTAAGTAAGAAACTACCCTTACGCAAGCAGGTTGATAAATGCACCTATCGTAGCTGTTCTCCACCTCTCTCACTGATTTGGTTCACTATAAGACTAACTTGGGAAAATGTGGAATGAAGTTTGAGTCCAGTGGCACCTTTAAGACCAACAAAATTTTATTCAAGCTGTAAACTTTCATGTTCATGCACACTGAATGATACAATGAAATCGAAGTTACCAGACCGTACAGGGTGAGCAGTGAAGCAGCATATAACACAATGAAGATGTTTAACAGATTCAAGGACCAAACAGGAATAATAAGCTTAGTTTATATATGTTACTGTTTGTTTGGCGTATAGTTCCAGGGGGAAACAGTAAAGGAAATAAATATGTCAGATTGGAAATTGATGGGCAGATGTATCCATCATTGTGGAAAGCTGGGAGTAATTAACCAAGACCCTGCCATTAAATTCCACCCGTCTCCTCTCAAGCATGGAGATTATAATTATGATGTGAAAACTCAAAATTACGAGTCCCTTTGCTTTATCTGTCCTGTTAATTGTTCCATCCTAAACACTGTTCTATACTATTTCTGGGAAGTCTGCAAGCCCAGCTTAGACTAAGACAGAACACTATAGAGGATTTAAGCAGAGGCTAGATAGTCATCTGACAGAAATGCTGGTTTTATGAATGTGGGCAGAGTGCGAGTGGGTGGGCAGGAAGAGATGTGCCAGTGTTTGTCTCTTGTGGTCTTTTCTTGCATACCCAGGGAATTGCTGATTGCCACTGTGGAATAGTAGGTGAATTTCCTCCAAGCCCGCCTGGATTCTATAGATTTTTGGTGTGTGGTAGGGAATCACTTGGGCATGAAATTGGGATCACTGTGGGTGGGCAGGTAGTTGTGAGTTCCTACATTGTGCAGGAGGTTGGACTAGATGACCCGGGAGATCCCTTCCAACTCTATGATTCTGTGACTGGGGCCACCTTCACACAGTCGTGATCCTTTCTTGCTACCTTCAGATCTGGACACTCTCCCTTTTGAACCCATTCTGATGCAGGCAACAGGAGCCTTCGGGGGGGGGGGGCAGGGTTTGACAATACTTTCTGTGTGAAGAGGGAGAGAAGACATTTCTTTGGAAAAGGCAAATAGAGCCTTCAAGTAACCCTTAGACTGACTGCCCCCTCTCAACAGTCAGGAATCATGGTGAGGGGCAGGATTTCTGTAGCACATATTCATCAGTCAGAGTGTCAAATCAAGATGTTCAAAGGCAGACCAGCTGACCCTTTCTTGCCTGTACTTCTGGAAAATCGAGGGTGGTTCTGAGGTTTCTGGATACTCTTACAGCTACGTTAGGCAATAGCTCTTTCGAGTAGAAGCCACTGGCAGAAAAAACAGCTAACAGTTTTCTATGGGAACCTTTCCATCATGGAGCAAATGGGAGTTGAGGGGGAACAATTTGTTCAGACAGTTCCTTGGAGACCCAAGTATGTTTCTAGCGCTGAAGTCGCAACAGCCCATGGGAGAAGGTAGTGAGAAATGCATCTTACAGAGACAAGAGGAAACACACTAGTTTCCAGACAAGAGTAGTTATCCAAACAAAAACGGGATAGGTGTAAAGTTTCCCTGCTGCTAAGAGGAAAATTCCATTTACTCATCTCCTGGTCCTGGCTTCTTGTGGTTATATAGAGCATATGCAGAGCTGGGAACATACAATCTAGCCTTCACGAAGGACGTTTAAACTCTAAAAGCAAATGAATCCAATTGGCTATTAAAGAAGTCTTATAGCTAGTAAAGTGCTTTTCACTACAGGAATGGAACAGCTTACAGTGACCTTCACAATGTGCTCTACATGGATCATAAAGTTTGCATCAATTGTCAGACAAGTTGTGTGATGCCTTTCCACCCTTTTGCTCCTTGTTTGCTAGACGTTTACGCTGTTCCCTGTCATTGTTTCCCAGGTGGCTTACAACACTAAGCATGCAATAATAACTGCCCAAGTAACATACAACCCCCCTCCCGGCATAAAATTCCAGCAGAGAGAACCAGATAACAGCAGCAATAAAAACCATAGAAGTATTAAAAATGAAAGTGAGAATGGAAAGGCATTAGCAGCGGAACAGAGTTAAACATCATCAACCTGGGAAAATGAGAGCCACCTGTCGCTTATTTTGAATGCTGTGTCACACATTGCAGGATCAAATGATGCACTTGTGCATACACTGTGGCAGCTTATGTAAATTCCTTGAACATCTCAGTTTCTCACGGACTTCCACTACCCAACGCATTGCTCTGAAACGGAGCTGAGTGCTGTAAATCAGGGATCCTCAACCCGTGGTCCTCCAGATGTTCATGGACTACAATTCCCATGAGCCCCTGCCAGCAAACGCTGGCAGGGGCTCATGGGAATTGTAGTCCATGAACATCTGGAGGACCACAGGTTGAGGATCCCTGCTGTAAATGTCATTATCGTGGAAGGGGTAGCCCTTAAAGAGAGCAAGTTTGCCTCCTTGGCCAGCTCTTCCGCTCACGTTTCTTTGGCCTAGTGGTCAAATATCAGACCACTTGACCCAGGCAGTCAAAGGAAGGGCTTATAATATTCCATATTCAGTTTATTGATCAGCCATAGGCCATTTCAATCAAATGTGAAATGCACACAAATCTTGAAACATCATGAAAGACATTCCTACATGATAATATAAATACAGTATAGCCAATCATAATAATGAAGTCTCCAACCTAATAATGCAGTGCAGTTTGGATCTTAATCTTTCCAGCGGTGAGGGCGAACAATGCAACTCTGTTGGTAAGATAGGTATCGTTGTCTGATAATAGGAAAATCGTACTTTCAGTTTTGGAAAGACCTCAGGTAGTAGGATGTATTCTTTTAATAAAACTTGCCTCTTGGCTCATCATAAAGGGGGCGGAAGGGCTTTTTTATTCCTTGTTAATGAGGGTTATTTTCTTCTGAACTAAGGTACCTTTTAACTGAACCTTCCAGTGATACTGTGAAGAAAGTCCAGGTTCTCCCTCTCAAGAAAACCCCATGGTTGGGCCTGTACAGAAGGTTCCAGGTTCAATTTCTGCTTCTGTAATTAAAAGTTCACAGGTGTTGAGGAAGATGTTTCTCTGCTTGAAACCCTGGAGAGCCCCTGCCCAACATAGTGAGTAGATAGACATTGCTGAGCCACACGGACCAGTGGCCTGACTTGGTATGAGGCAACACTGTGTGCAAGCCTTTTCTGTCACTCAAAACTCATTTGAGTCAGGCCTTCTTCGGTGCAGTGGTTAAGAGCCAGCTTGGTATGGTGGTTAGGAGTACGGACTTCTAATCTGGTGAGTCAGGTTTGATTCCCCGCTCCTCCACATGCAGCCAGCAGGATGACCTTGGACTTGCCACAGCCCTGTCTGTTGGGGGGAGAGGAAAGGAAAGGTGATTGTGAGCTGCTCCTTCTGGTAGAGAAAAGTGGCATATAAGAACCAACTCTTCTTCCTCCTCCTCCCATGCAGGATGATATTTGTATCCAAAACTTAGCAGTGCAGTTACGGATTCCAAGTTGTTTGCAGAGGGGAAATAAATGCATTTAGCTGTATTTCAGGAGTGCATTGTAGGCTGGGCTAGCAGGGAGCTGATGTGAAATGTAACAGCAAGTTAACATAGTCCAAGACCTGGATGGGATTTCTGACCCCTTTCTTTTTTGTACTGCAGGGCTCCATCTGGTGTCATGGCCATGGCTGAGGCAACGCCAGATCAAGACTGGGTAGCAGTATCCCTGAGGCTACCCTTTCCTCTAATCTTGTTTAGCTCTTAAAACAGTCTGTCATCAGCTGCTGACTATGCAGGCAGAGGAGGAGGAGGAGAGAAAGTGCAACGGGGATGGAGTTTGTGGGCTAACAGCTGATCAGGCTTTCCTGTATTTGACACATTGGTACATCAAGCCCACTTCCACACGTTCTGTTTTAGGGGAATAAGAGCTTGCCAATCTTGCTAAAAGCAGTGGGATTCGCTGGCGAGGGCTCATGGGAATTGTAGTCCATGGACATCTGGAGGGCCACAGTTTGACTACCCCTGCTTTAGAGGTTGCTCAGTGGAATAGTAGGATAGTAGTGGGATCCACACCACTGTGTATAATTTGCAATTTGCTGATGTTTTCCAAGTCTGGAGAATCTTAGAATCATAGAGTTGGAAGGGACCTCATGGGTCATCTAGTCGAACCCCCTGCAGTATGCTGGACACTCACAACCCTAACACTCATCCACTGTAACCTGCCACCCCTTTGCCTTCACAGAATCAGCCTCCCCGTCAGATGGCTATCCAGCCTCTGCTTAAAAATTTCCAAAGATGGAGAACCCACCACCTCCCGAGGAAGCCTGCTCCACTGAGGAACTGCACTAACTGTCAGGAACTTCTTCCTGATAGGTAGTGATGAGAAATGTACTCTGCATCGTTCACATGATGATGTGTGTCGGGCTCAAATTAAGCCCCATGGGATGAAGAGATTAAAATCCAGTGCTGTGCATTCATGTGTGCATGGGTGTTACAAAAGGAAGAGAAATGATTGAAATGGAAGTAAAATGCATGTAGGCTGTGATAGGCTGGCAGAGAGAAGTAAGCATCGGTGGCAAAATCAGGACATTGCGGTATAAGGCAAATGAAATGATAACTGCTTTTATGTATAAAGCCAATCCCTGGTTTCTGCCTGGTGTTTATATATTTGATGTATGACTCGTGTTCTCTTTTGCTTCTTGGTGAAAATATGCTTCCCCCTCTAAACAGCTACAGTGCATCATCACTGTACACAAAATGAACACAGAGGAGTTTCCTGCCCTCATTGCTGGGGTCGGGTGAAATAAAAAAGGGAGGCCACAGGGAGAGAGGGAGAGGGTGGAAGTGTCCTCATTTTGTGCTCACCTTGTGGCGCAGAGTGGTAAGCGGCTGAAAGGCTGTCTGAAAGCTCTGCTCATGAGGCTGGGAGTTCAATCCCAGCAGCCGGCTCAAGGTTGACTCAGCCTTCCATCCTTCCGAGGTCGGTAAAATGAGTACCCAGCTTGCTTGGGGGTAAACGGTAATGACTGGGGAAGGGAATTGCAAACCACCCCGTATTGAGTCTGCCATGAAAACGCTGGAGGGCGTCACCCCAAGGGTCAGACATGACACGGTGCTTGCACAGGGGACATACCTTTACTTTTACCTTTTAGCAATGGTTTGGACCAGGGGTAGTCAAACTGCGGCCCTCCAGATGTCCGTGGACTACAATTTCCAGGAGCCCCTGCCAGCGAATGCTGGCAGGGGCTCCTGGGAATTGTAGTCCACGGACATCTGGAGGGCCGCAGTTTGACTACCCCTGGTTTGGACTATCAGTTTTGCAGTTTTGCAGCATGAGCATCACTTCCTTCCTGGGTCCTTCCTTGCCAGGCATTTTACTGGGATCTGCATCCAGAGCGTGACAGCCAGCTACAAATATTGGCTGTGACACGAAGCAATACCAAATTAATGAGCTGCAATGAGAAATGGGGATGTTTGTATGGCTCGTTAAATGGAGCAGGTATTTTGACTGCTGTTGCAATGCCAGTGTAGCACAGTGAACCTCAAAATTCACTCCAGGTTGACAGCTATACATGTTGAGGCTGTTTCTACAGGAGGAGCCTTCAGGGCATTGTTACTGTATTTTTATTGGTGGAGCAGTTCAAACTAAAATGGTGACCCTTTCCTTTCCAGTCCACCTTGTGGATATTTGGAACATGATCGAAGCCTTCCGAGACAACGGCCTTAACACCCTGGATCACAACACAGAGATCAATGTGTCTCGACTGGAAACCATCATTTCATCCATCTACTACCAGCTGAATAAACGCCTTCCTTCTACTCACCAGATCAGTGTGGAGCAATCCATCAGCCTTCTCCTTAACTTCATGATAGCAGCATATGACAGGCTAGTAACTGCCTCGGTTGTTTGTTTCCTCTTGAAGTAATCCATGTTCTAGGATGCTTTGGGCTGATCCTGCGTTGAGCAGGGGGTTGGACTAGACAGCCTGTGTCAGGATCCAGGCTGAGCCTAGCCTGCAGAGTCCGTGATAAAGGCACATCCAAGATCCAACAGGCAGTTGCAAATCCAAAGAGAGCTTTATTTAGACAGAGTCTACAGAACGCTGAAGCAAGCCAAGATCTTCCTAAGCAAAGATCTTGATAATAACAAAGTACAATAGGACACTCAGGGCAGATATAGGGCCCACCACATAAGGGAAGGGGGTACATAGGCGTTTTGGTGGGAGAGCGAGAGGACAGCAAAGGTGGGTTGATTCCCACGCGACCAGATGGCCCAGAATCTTAACAGAGCAGTTGGCACTTTGTTGAGACTTGAGTTGTCTCCGCAAGGACACTTACAATAAGACTGATACATCAGCAGAGGAGCCTCTCCCGCTGGGAAAAGGAAGGGAGGCTTGGAGTTAGCTGACAGATTTATCGCTTTACGGCCTTGGCTGGGGCCGGCTGGTGAGAGACCAAAAGCTATGTGAGAAAGCGAAACTTAGATGGCATGAATCGGGGTTCATGACAGCCTGTATGGCCAACTCTATGATTCTATGATTCTGTGTTGCTTGCAAGCAGACGTTACCTATGCCAGGAGCCCCGTGGTCTTTCATGCTCACACTGAAGCTGGCATAGGAGGCACACCCTTGTTCCAGCCTTAAAATCTTGTTTGATCAAGATGCTTATCTCCCTGTTGCGTCTTGTTTCTCCAAGCTACAGAAACAGGCCACCAGGTTAGCTCATGAGCTGTGCTTTTTGCTCTTTGTGGATGTAAAGAGTAGCTTTAAAAGAGTCAGCAAGAATGTACAGTGTTAGTTTTGCTACAGTTTTAATACTTATTGTTCAAGTCTGGATCATACAGAACTCAGAAATAACTGGACTCAGCCAAATAAGGCGTCAAATCTTCCTCGGGCCACTGTTTATGGGGAGGGCATAGGGAAGAGGAGGGATATTATTATTCAAGGGACCAAGCCCTATGAAGATAGGTTGAGGGACTTGGGAATGTTCAGCCTGGAGAAAAGGAGGTTGAGAGGGGACATGATAGCCCTCTTTAAGTATTTGAAAGGTTGTCACTTGGAGGAGGGCAGGATGCTGTTTCTGTTGGCTGCAGAGGAGAGGACACGTAGTAATGGGTCTAAACTACAAGTACAACGATATAGGCTAGATCAGCTTCATCTGGTCGGGGACCGCCTCCGGGGGTGGGGGAGAGCCAGCGGCCCGGCTGCCACAGTTCCTCATAAATGCGCATGCATGTTTTGGCCACCAGGTGGCGCTAACACACATGCACAGAGTTGCCGCGCGTGCGCATTTTGGCCACCAGGGGGCGCAAACGTGCATGCGCAGCAGTTCCGCGCGTGCGCGTTAGCGTCGCTGGCGCGCCAGCTGCCGTGCCGGCCTCTTTCCCCCCCTCTCGCTGTAGGGGGGGGAGGCAGGCGCGGCCGCTGGTGGCCCGGTACGATGGCCTTTGCAGCCCAGTACCGGGCCGAGGACCGGGGGTTGGGGACCCCTGGGCTAGATATCAGGAAAAGAATTTTCACAGTCAGAGTAGTTCAGCAGTGGAATAGGCTGCCTAAGGAGGTGGTGAGCTCCCCCTCACTGGCAGTCTTCAAGCAAAGGTTGGATACACACTTTTCTTGGATGCTTTAGGATGCTTTGGGCTGATCCTGTGTTGAGCAGGGGGTTGGACTAGATGGCCTGTTTGGCTCCTTCCAACTCTACGATTCTGTGATTCCATTTTACATAAAGATATAATCTTCTGCAGGCAATCAGTGCTGCTCAGCACAGACTTTATCAATCTGAACTGAGAAACAGGCAGCATACTGATTAGAGTCCAAGTTCATGGAAATATGGAAAGATATTTAAATTCTCTTAAATTAGACTCATGGAGTGGCTACTAGTCACAGTGACTAAAAGGAACCTTCATGTTCAGAGGCAGTAATCCTCTGAATACCAGGGAAGACCTCAGCCTGTATGCCCTCCATGGTTGGGCACTGTGGCTTCTGGTGCGCTGCCAGTCTGATCCAGCAGGGCTCTTCTTATGTTAGGAAACCACCTCTGCTTGCACTGGGTGAGCAAAAGACAAAACTGAGCGTGATGCAGGAAAGGAGAGCCGAGTGGGCAGGATGGAAGGCGACAGGAGTGCTGTAAAGCAAGGTGTTGTGTCATTTGTGAATGACTGCCCTCTAGGATTGAAGCTCTTCCTAATCAGCTTCCAGAAGGCAGAAGACTTGGCAGGTTTGTTTAGCTAGAGAAGAGTCGCTTGTGTCAATAGGGAAACGTTCATGGAGATGCAAGTGAATGTTAGTTTTTAAGACGTATAGAGTGGAAGGCTCTTTTAGTGGCCCATTTGCAGCGTCCTGTCCCTGTGTCCTTTTTTGACTGCAAAGAGCCAAGTCTGCTGTCTTTAGAGTGTGAGGATGGTGTTCTTGTGGAACTGACGCATGTACTTTCATAGCTTTTACTTTGACACGAGCATATTTGAAAACACACTGGCAGTACGTGCAGAAGCTTCTAGTGTCCCTAGAGCTGAGCTTTGTGTCAAGTATAAATGTCAATGTTGATCCACATAACTGCATTTCTTCATGCAAACCCTGCCCCCCCACATCCCCTCCAATTCTGAATTATGCAAAAATTCAATATCTAGGTGGAATCCAAAGAGATACTTTAAGTGCACCCACTAAGATGATTTTTTTTTCTTCCGTTGAAACAGACTTCCATATTGGAGTCCTTGTTTCAGTGGTAATTTGCCACATGGTATTGGGGGTGGCTGGGTTTGAACCATCTGTGAAGTGTAATTTACAGAACAAACTGTGATGCAGGTCATGAATTCATCACTGGGGGAAGGAATAACACCAAGGAAGGAATAACACCAACCTGTGATCACCGGCAGTGTTTGATGACACTATTTTGAGCACTTGGGGAGAGTGAAATGCTTTATAGTAGAGATAGAGACATGCAAGTCCAGATTCTCCCTCTCCAACCTATTATGTGCCCAAGATCAGATTAAAGCATGGAAACTGAGCCAAAGTCTGTCTGTTAAATTTTGATTCCAACCTTCCTCTGACCTACATTGTTCTCCTGTCCTATCTTTTATTCTCTCAGCAGCCCTGTATGGTAGGTTATGCTGACAGCCGATGACTGCCCAAGGTCACCCACTGAACCGAGATAGCTCCCAAGGCCTAGTCTAACAACTATACCACATTAGAACCAGTTTAAGTCCAGTGCCACCTTTAAGACCAACAGAGTTTAATTCTGGGTATAAGCTTTTGTGCTCGTGCCCACTTCTTTGGATGCACAAGAAAACTTCTACCTACCATTCAACTTTGTTGGTCTTAAAGGTGCCACTGGATTCAAACTTCATTCTGTTGCTTCAGACAAACATGGCTACCCACCTGAAACTGTGCAGCATTGGCTTTCCAGAAAGAGGTGTGTGTGGATAAGAGGTATGTGTGGGTATTAAGGCAAAATTTGGGAGGAGGGGGTGTTGACACACAAAACATTCTGAGCTACTATGTCTGAGCTACTACATCCCTCCTCTGCTCATTGTATAACTTCTTTGACCTGGATATGTCTTTCAGAGTCTTTGACTGCTCAGAATGTGATTGCTCCAAGGCTCTCTTCCTAGATTAGTCTGTGTGGATTCATCTTCAGTCTGTGCCTTCACTGGTCTCAGGTGATCTGATGCCAGTGACCTCATAGGAACCCTTTCCCTTAGGAGCCCCTGTAGCCCAGTGTCTTTGGGGAGATCTGGCTCTTGCTGCTTTTTACAAAAGGGCACAATAATTCACATGCCTCTTCTGCCAAGTGAAACCTTATCTAAGGTGGGAGGAGACAGA
Source organism: Paroedura picta (assembly GCF_049243985.1). Taxonomy (NCBI): domain Eukaryota; kingdom Metazoa; phylum Chordata; class Lepidosauria; order Squamata; family Gekkonidae; genus Paroedura; species Paroedura picta. The sequence continues at coordinate 27,244,975 of NC_135369.1, read as the reverse complement.
ACCCTGTGCATAGCACCCGATTGTTCATATGCCAGCTGGAGCTAGTGATTTGCTAGTAGACTAGCTCATGTGAGCCATGCCTGGTGCACTTTCTGTTTTTATCCAAGAATGGCTTATGGGGGCAGTAGAGACTGAGCCTCATGCAGCTACAGTTGAGGGAAACTTCACGGAATGTGGGAATTTGCATTATAGTAAGATAATTTAAGCCCTGACTCCCATAAGTGGCTGCAGTTGTCAAAAAGGTGTCATGGGGGGCAAGAATGATTGATAAGCCTGGTTCAAAACTTGCTGTTTATCCCTAATCTCAGTAGTTTCCTTTCCTACTTTCACTGCAGTTATATGAAAGTGTGTGGACTCCTTCAGTATTTTCACAGTATGTTCAGTGTTCAAAACAATTTACATTGCAGTCCTTCCAACGCCCTTGTAGGGTAGGCCATTCTCTCTCTGTTGTGGCTGAGAGTGGATGCTGAGATAGTCTGGGTTGATTAGAGAAATGTAGTGAGTTTAGAACAAGGAACATTAGGGCTTAGCCTTAGTGTAGCATAAAGACTCTTTGCCTGCCTTAAGTCATATGCATTTTGGCTCTCTCTGTTACCTGCACACCCTTAGGAAAGGATAATGGCTCGTATCCTACCACTCCACACTGCTAAGTTTGACACTTTCCTCCTCCCTTTGGAGCCTTTTCTCCTGTTTAAGTGGCCTCTTCCACTGAAGAAAGGCTTCATACTTAGGTGAGTGGAGTGGTACGATAAGGGTTTGTCTGTGTTGTTTTGAGAGCTCAGCATGACAGGTAACTCTTCCATGCAGGGAAATCTGTTAAAGTGATTTGCACTTGCACAAATTGTGTGTTATTACTATGTGGACATCTGCCCTTGCAGCATCTTGGAGTACATGCCTCCGGTAAAAGTGAAGCCATGGGACAATCTGTAGAGAAAATCTTACCACATTCTGGCATCAGTGTGGAGATTCTGCAGCATCAAAAATGGCTTCTCCGTCGGATGGCTTCTCCGTTTGGACAGCTGGCATAAGCAGCTAGCTAACATTCTGCTTCAGGGTGGGAATTGACATTTAGAACCACTGATATTTTGAGTCCAGTTCCACGGAGAATCCTTTTGCAGGACAGACTGCTAAAATCCCCAAGAGAATCTTTTCAGCGCTCTACTTAACAGTAGGAAAAGCATTAAGCTCTTAGAGCCTGGTATCTCACCAAAGACTTCTGGAGATGTCTGCGGGAAAAGTAAAGGCTGAAAATGATCTCCCTCCTCTTGTCCTTAATGCCACCCCTGTCATGCATGGCTTTTGTCTCTGCTGGTCCCACCATCCCCAGCACAACCTTTTTGGGTAGTCAAAGGGGACCCTTCTTCCCTTTTTTAAATCAACATGAAAGCTGTTTGGGTCCTCCCCATTGGATTAAATAATGTTGTCATGTGTTAGTAGAATCCTATTATTGTGTCTTCAGTAATAAGAAACTCTTGTGTTGTAATTATGACCTTTGTTTCACAGTGAGGGCCATGGGAAGTTGACGGTTTTTTCCATAAAAGCCATGTTGGCAACCATGTGTGGTGGGAAGATTCTGGACAAGTTAAGATGTGAGTATAACCCAGAAGCCTTGTTTAAGGTCAGTGTTTGTTCTGATAAGTCAACACTAAAGATTCTGACTACTGGTTTTGTTTTGCTATCATGCTAAGAAAATTTTCCCTGAGCCTGGCGTCTGGTCTACAGAATGCTATTTTCATATTGTTTTTCCAAACGCTCAGTCCAGTATACAATTTCAGGTTGCTGCCTGGATTCTCTAGTCAAATGACTAATCCAGAGACCACAAAGATGCATAAGGAAAGATAGTGCAGGTGTGGAAACAGCAGATTGTTTCATAGAGAAAGGATTGACTGTGAAGAATCTGGCATGGAATGTTAATAGATAAGTTCACAATTCATAAATGTATGTGGGAAAGAAAATGTTAAAAATGGCTTCCTTTAAAAAAAATGTTGGAATTTGTACACTTCACTTAACAGGAACGTAGAGAATCAGAGTATATTGCAGTGGTTATGTTATTATATATGGCTTGCATTTTGATGTACTTTATAGTAACAACTTTTTAAAAAATGCCACCACTGGCAGGAATCCTGATAGTCTGGAGAGGGAATTTTGTTGCCAACTTTCTATGCAGTAACTCATTGGCATCAAAGGCAATCGGTTTGTGTACGTTACTGAACATGTGACTTTGTTAGTGGATAGGCAAATTGGTAGTGCAGTTGGAAGGCAATTTTAGCCCTTACATGTAGTGTGTAGATTAACTCCACTTCTAGATCTGGCTTGATCTGTCCTCACTGATCCACTCTACCGTAACCTCAAGGCTGGATTACTCTAATGCGCTTTACGTGGAACTGAACATGGAGACAACCTGGAAAGGTCAATCCATTAATGACACAAAGATTCTCCTTTTGAACAAGATACTTCATTCTTGTTACATGATACCTGTCTTAGGATATCTGCATCGGCTGCCATTATGTTTCCGGGCTCCATTAAACGTGTGGGTTTTGGGATCCACATAGTCGAAGGACTGCCTTTTTTCGCACAAATCTGGATTCCTGCTTCATTCATTATACTGTCCCTTCTTTTAGGAAGAGTCGGGGCTTTTCCAGTTGTTGTTCTGCTCTATAACGGGCTGTCAGTAGAAACAAGAATTAAAAAAAATGTTTGATTTTTACTCTGCCATTCCCCAAGAGGGCTCAGGGCAGCTTTTCTGCCCGTGCTTGGGAGAGGCTGTAAGGCATTTTTATTCAAGAGCTTTTGGGGGTGGTTTTATACTACTGTGGCGGATGGAATATATATTTTAAGCAGCTACTAGTTCTTGTGCGCTCTGGATTTATTGCAGTACTCTGTTTAGTACTATGAGCCCATGCTGTTCACATAATAAAATCGGGTACCAGAAAAATTAACCACAATGGCAGGAGGCGACAAAAGCACTTTCCAGCACATCCTTTTAACCTGGCACACGCTTTTGTGATGGAAACACTAAGTGAAAGATATGCTGGGTGCTCATCCCTGTCCTCTCACTGGGCTTGTAGGTGGTCAGAAGCAGAGCCTCTTCCTGCTGCTTCCTGAGCACTTTCAAAGGCTCGCATGACATCCGAGACAGAATTCCACACATGCACTCCAAGTTGAAAGAAGAATGAGGTCAACGGCAAGTTTAGGCTCTCACTGTGCAAAAGGTCCTTCCATGACCGGCAGCCTTATTTATTTATTTCTTAAATTTATATACTGCCATTCCCAACTGGGCTCACGGCGGTTTACAGACAATTAAAAGATTAAAAACACAATAAAACCCCATAAAATTCCCTGTATCAATACTACAGCTAAGGGCAGTTTGGGTCTTCAAAATCTGCCAAAGCAGAACTGTTTTGCTGACTTCCAGAAGAACCTCTAATTTGACCTCTAGGGGCGAGAGGGAGAATTCCACAGCTGGGATCTGGCATCTTCCCACCGCCCTATGACAAACCTGCCCCATTTGCAGTCTGCAGGCTGATGGTTCTACTCCCTCCTTCGGGTTTTGCTCGGCATTACTTTAATTATCTGTTGTTTTCAGCCCACTTTCTCCCGAGCTTGTTTTGTGTTCAGTATTGAAATTCAAGCAGCTCGGTGGGCTTGCGCTCATCAGAGCACATGTGCTGGCTTGGCAATTGTATAGGTGAGCGTGGGAAGAGACTTTGGCACCAAAACTGGCAGCGGAGGGAGGAGGCAGCGTTGCTCCGTGCTACAGAACACTTGTTGTGTTGTTTGAGTAGGTGAAGCTTAGCTGAGGGTAGAAGTGAAAGCAGGGAGAGAATGCCCACCTCTGATTCTATGCTGCTTGGGTGACAGTTTAGAGCCTAATGTGGTCTATTGTTTTAATTTTTAAGCTTTGTAAGCTGTCCTGAGTGCCATTTAAATAGAAGGGCAGGGCAGAAATGTCTTAAATACCTTCCTACTGCTTTTCTTCGGCTTTCCTCTGTCTTTCCTGACTGGGGGAAGACTTGGTCATAAGCCCTTCTGGACTAACTACTCCTACTTGTATGGCCCAGGAACAACTTCTCTTCTGGTGGTCTAGTTTCTCTTTTGGGGATCCATGTGCCTAGATGTACGCATGCCCCACCATATGTTTGATTTTCCGTTTCTGTAGTGTCACCTGGCAGAGTTTTTCTTCTGTTATAATATTGTTCTGTTGTCATATAGTGCAGCATGGCCATCTATTCTGTTTCTCCCCTTGATCATCTTCAGTGGAACTTCCTTCCCTTTTGAGCTTCTGGGTGTGCTTCTGCAAAGCACTGAGTCTGCCTCTTTAATCTGGGCCTGATGCTTCCCTTCCCAGGCCTTCTTGCCTGCTCTGAACCAAGAATTCCACTCAGTCCTACAGGCAAGATTTGTTATCAGTGTTTAATGCTCACTTTTGGCAGCAGGGTTTTTGACACTCTGGTGCTAATTTTCTCTCCAAGACTTCTATCTTGAGAGACCAGGCCAGCCGAAAAAAATTTGGCACCCGACACAAGAAAATCCAGAATAATACTATCCTTTCCTTTCCATACTATTAAAAGTATCACTAGATATTTGATAGTTAACTGTGCTTCCTTTAATGGCACTCAGATTCTGCTGCTAGAGGTGGCTTCCTTGTCCAGCCAAACTCCAGGCCTCTTGTATCTCCCTCCTGGCGTACTTCACTTGTACTCTACTACTTCTCTCCCTCCGCCCTATACACAGGATTCTTGCCACTGTTCAGATTGGCATTTCAATTCCAAGATTGGCTTGACTTCTCAAGAGCCATTCCAGTGCTTCAGGAAATCCAAGGCTGTTTCTAGGACTTGATCAACTTGTGTGGCCAGATGCCATTAGCAATCTCTAATAAGGAGGCCAACTGGTGCTCCATTTTTCCTGCTAGGGGCCACCCTTTATGTTGTGCTTTCAGTAAATCATCTCCAAGGTTGGCCTTCCTTGCCAAAAGCAACACTAGTGTCATATCTCTTGTGAAGACTGGTTGAAACCAGTGTTACTAAGTCATGAGCAAGGTTTTGAATGTCCCAGAACCTTGAATCAGGATGACTGTTCAGTTGGTTCACAATGTTGATGGATAATTTGACAACATATAAATGTTTCCAAAACATGGGAATGTTACTAGCCCAGGGGTAGTCAAACTGAGGCCCTCCAGATGTCCATGAACTACAATTCCCATGAGCCCCTGCCAGCAAATGGAAATTGTAGTCCATGGTCATCTGGAGGGCCGCAGTTTGACTACCCCTGTACTAGCCTGATCTTGTAGAGCTCAGAAGCTAAGGAGGGTGGGATGGGAGTCCTCCAAGGAAGACTGGGGGCAAACTATCTTGGCTGCTCTCTTGCCTTGGAAACTGCATGATGCAGAGCTTCGTGGGGTCTCCATAAATTGTCTGCCATTTGACAATAGACACTTTTCTTTCTTACTAGATATTCTCCATTGTCATTACAACAAGGATTGTCATGCTTTCTTCATGCTTGCTCTCTGCCTTACCGTGTCCCCCTGTGTTCTGATTAGAGGCATATTTGAATTATTGGTGATTTTAAAAACATATTTTCAAGAAAAAGAACAGCTGTTCCTTGTTTCTCTTTCTGCTAACAGCCTTTGGTGCAGGCTGAAATCTGTTTTGCACTGAGCTCATTCTAACCCAGCTCTTTATAAGCCTTCTCTGAAAACTGTAACAAATTATGAACTAGGTGGTGTTTTCATTATGTAATAAACATCTCTATTTTCCTTTCACCACCCTCTTTTTAAAGTCAACATCTAACGTGACATGTTCTGGTGAATTTGACAGCTTGCTTGCTGCTTTACAGTAATTTGTCCCTATAAAAATATTGCACAAACTTTTCCCCCCATGAGTATCGACTTGTTTTCATTAATATCTACTTGTAGTCTTTGCCGGGGATCATCAAGGCTTTTATCAGTAGTTGTTTTTTCTGCCCACCAGCAGTGCATTCTGCTTTTAAGAACTCCATTAGTGTGGATAAAAACCTTATTTCTTGATCCTGTGTTTTCCTTTAAGTAATATGATTGTTTACCACTGTGACTTGCTCTATTGTTAATTTGCTGTACTGAGTGTAGAGCTCTTTTCAAAGGACGTAATGAACTTTATTTTCTGCTATATTTGGCATTCTGGTTTCCTCTTGATTTCATGTGAACATGGATGAATGGTCCAGTCCTTCCCTACTGTGCTTAATTATTGGTAGAAGCTAAGAGCAATTACTCCTGTGCTGAGTTAGCTTTTTAAGATGAATAGTTAATTTCTTCGTACCGCCTCTTCCAAAATGCTGCATGAAATCCAATAAAGTATCTAGGCTACTTTTTTAGAAATATAGATCTTTCAATAGAGGAAGGATACAAATCCACTTTCTTTGGGGAGGCATGATGGGAACCTGTACGTGTCCATGTAATTTGAAACCTAATTCTTTACAATTTAGATAACAGAACAAAGATGAAAATAAGGAGTAACTGGTATGTTTGCACTGGCCATACAAATATTTAGCCTATAATGTAAATATGGCTTTTGGTTTGCTCTAGATATCTTCTCTCAGATGTCTGATTCCAATGGCTTGATGATATTTTCTAAGTTTGACCAGTTTCTGCGGGAGGTTCTGAAACTTCCAACAGCTGTTTTTGAGGGGCCTTCCTTTGGCTACACAGAAAACTCTGTGCGGACATGCTTCCCCCAGCAGGTAAGTTTAGCCCCAGAGAGTACAAGGGCTGCTGTCTTAAATGCTTGTGTGATGTTGTTTCCAAAGAATCTTGACGTTTGATTGAATAAAGGGGAAAGAATGAGCAATAAACAGTTTACACCTTCTTTACACTTTAGGAGATGTTACACTTGGACCTCAGGAGTGCCCTGTGACAATTTGCAGTCCAATCCTGAGCACCTGTGGCAAAATGACAATATCTCACCTTTACTGCCACCAAGTATTTTATGAAAAGCTGGTCAGCAGCACCTCACTTTATTACTGCCTGTCTCTGCTTCCTTGTCTGCTATTACTGCTCAAAGGTTTTCCTCTGAGTATGCAGCATCAGCTTTACAAGCTGCAGTTTTTTAAATCAAACATGCTTGATTTCTGTCTAACCTAGCCCTTTTCAGTCTTTTGACCATGGAGCAACCCCTCCAATAATTTTTCAGGCTTCAAGGAGCCCTGGAAGTGGTGTCAGCCGGCCACTCCTCCCTGCCATGCCTCTGGAGGTGACATGCCACTGCATTAACAGATGAGCTTGAGGAGGACTGAGGGGGAAGAGACAGAAGGTGGTTTAAAGGGGGAATAGGCATGCAGGCTCCACCCTCCTCCCAGGCACAGAAACCATGAGAGAACTCAGACTCCGGAGGGGGAGCAATAGAAGCAGCTGGTTCCCTAGCTGAGTCCACTATGGCAGGAGGGGAAAGGCCGGCTGACCCCATGGCCCCCTGGTTGGGAATCCCTGGTCTAACCTGTAAGTCTTTCTCTTCACAGAAAAAGGTCGTGCTAAACATGTTCTTAGACACATTAATGGCTGACCCACCACCCCAGTGCCTTGTATGGCTACCTCTCATGCACAGACTTGCCCACGTAGAAAATGGTAAGTTGATCAGTGTTCCTGCTTGTGTATAAAAGCTGCTTTGTGGGCCATCAGGGCATTCTTAATAAGCACAGAATACGGGGAAAGAGAGACATGCATTTGCACTTAGTCAACATGAGCTAACTGAGACTCTGCTGCACATATCCCTGAATGCTTAGAGGTACACTCATAGAATCATAGAGTTGGAAGGGATCTCATGGGTCATCTAGTCCAACCCCCTGCACTATGCAGGACACACATAACCCTGTCGCTCATCCACTGTAACCCGCCACCCCCTTGAGCCTTCACAGAATCAGCCTCTCCGTCAGATGGCTATCCAGCCCCTGTTTAAAAATCTCCAAAGATGGAGAACCCACCACCTCCTGAGGAAGCCTGTTCCACTGAGAAACCACTCTTAACTGTCTGGAACTTCTTCCGGATGTTGAGACGGAATTTCTTTTGAATTAATTTCATCTCATTCATTCGGGTCCGTCCCTCTGGGGCAAGAGAGAACAACTCTGCTCCGTCCTCAATATGGCAGCCTTTTAAATACTTGAAGATGGTTATCAAATCCCCTCTCAGTCGTCTCCTCTCCAGGCTAAACAGACCATGTCTTGGCAAAATACAGGTGCACCATTGCTGCTGCAAAAGGCCCTTGAGAATCTGAATCCTCTATGTGAAACTGTACTTGTATGTTGGAATGCCCACTTCTTAGAGCAAGGGTAGTCAAACTGCGGCCCTCCAGCTGTCCATGGACTACAATTCGCTGGCAGGGCCTCATAGGAATTGTAGTCCATGGACATCTGGAGGGCCGCAGTTTGACTACTCCTGTGAATTCCTGATACCCCCCCTGAAAAAGATGCAACTGCACATAAGCCTTGTTTCAAAATGCTGCTTCATACCCGGGCTGCTTATGTAGCTTTGAGAGGGTCACAATTTCAGTTTTATTGAGGGATGGACACGAACTGCACCAATTTTGCCCGGTTTGTGATTCACAAGCAGAAGTTTGTGACAGGTCTACTGTCATGAACGTTTAAAGCAGTTCATGGATGGAGCAGGAAGCCGTGGTGAGTTTGGTGGCCTTAGCAAAGCAATCAGCAGCCCTTTGCCCCAAGCCCGCTCCTCCATCCAGTCCATGACACAGGGGTCAGGATGACTCTCCTCAGTTAATGGATTCTGGTTGAGATTGCTGAGATAATGCATGTCAAGTGCTTTGATTGCTTAGGGAAAGCGCTACTTATTACCATCGTTATTAATTGTGCTAATAGCAAAATGCCCATCATCATGAAGGGCTTGCATATTGAAAGGACCCTCCGGGACCTAATGCGTGCACCCGCACTCCACTCTGTCACTGTCAGTGCAGGCCAGATCAACCAGTATTGGTGGGGGGAGAGCAATTATAGAGAATGTGGTGGCTGGGGGTGGGGAGCGGCAGATTAAAAGGCTGGTGACCTCCTGTTTGCCTCCTACCAGCATGGCCTGATTCTGTGTTCTGTTTCTTGGCCGTGCCAGATGACATTTGGCTGTTCGTTGTGGTTTTGTCTCCATTGCTGTTCCCTAGGTACAGTTCCCTAGTCTCGCTGCGAGTGGCAGCACTCCCTTTGCACCAGATGCCTTGCCCTAATTATTACCCATCTACAGCCCTCTGTCTAATTTAGCAGAGTGATACTCAGTGTCTCTTCTCAGCACCTGCCCTATGTATCTGGGAAGTGTGCAAGGTCCTTCCTTAAGGGGCTTATGGTGGGTGGTTGGCTCCTGCCTTGAAACAGCTCCTGCCAGGGGTGTCATCAGTCCCTTGAGGATCAGTTAAAACCGAGCTGTTTAACCTAGAAAAAAAGGCAATTAAGGAGAGACATGATATAAGTTTATAAAATTAATTCTATAAAACGATGCATGGTGAAGAGAGTGTGGACAGGGAGAATTTCTCTCTCTACCCCTCCCCCCAAAGTATTGAATCTGGAGTCTTCCATTGAAGTAGAAGCGTGGGAGCTTCAGAACAGACAAAAGGAAGTATTTCTTCACGCAGCATCTAGTTAATTTGTGAAACTCACTGTCACGGTATGTGTTCGTAGCTGCAGGCTTCAAGGGTTTAAAAGACAAATTCAAGGAGTGCTGGGTTATGAGTGCCTGCTAATCACGATGGATATCTACTCTTTAAATCAGTTGCTAGGGAGCACAGGAAGGATGGTGCTGTTGTAGTCTTCCTGCTTATCGGCTTCCTAGAGGTAACTCGTTGGGCACTGTGTGAACCAAATACTGAAATAGCTGGGCCTTCAGTCTGATAGAATCATAGAATCCTAGAGTTGGAAGGGGCCATACAGGCCATCTAGTCCAACCCCCTGCTCAACGCAGGATCAGCCCTAAGCATAGCTTTTCTTCTGCTCTTAAATATGGCTCTTTTGGATTAAAATCATTGCTAATGTGTGTCTCATAGAGCCTCTTGTGGCACAGAGTGGTAAGACAGCAGTCTGAAAGCTTTGCCCATGAGGCTGGGAGTTCCATCCCAGCAGCCGGCTCAAGGTTGACTCAGCCTTCCATCCTTCCGAGGTCGGTAAAATGAGTACCCAGCTTGCTGGGAGGTAAACGGTCATGACTGGGGAAGGCACTGGCAAACCACCCCGTATTGAGTCTGCCATGAAAACGCTGGAGGGCGTCACCCCAAGGGTCAGACATGACTCGGTGCTTGCACAGGGGATACCTTTACCTTTACCTTTAATGTGTGTCTCAGTGAATCTAGTATATTTTGATCTAGTATATTTTTCTCACTCGTGCTTTAATGCACTCTAGACAGTGTGCATGGTTCTCTCTCATTTTATCTTCCTAATAACTATATGAGGGAGATTAGAGTGAGTATGACTGTCCCATGGTCCCCTTACAAGCTTTCAGGGGCAAATGGGGATTTGAACCTGGGTCCCTGGATCAAACTGTAGTACTGTAACTGTTACGTTGCACTCGATCTCTGCCTGCTCGTGTCCGTTTAATCTTTCTGTTTCATAATAGCATGGCCCTTGTGTAGATGAGAAATAGAAAATAGCATGACTTGGGAGGAGAGAGCTTTAGGCAAAAGGAAATTACAACGTCGGTGGAATTTCCCCCCTTGACCTGTGGGAAAATCCGTACACAACTGTATGCAACTCTTTGTGGGAGGCCACTTAGGCTTAAGTGGCATCTTAAGCATGGAGAACTCTTCAGTTTTGCTTGGAGCCTGTTTTCCCTTACCATTGCTCTTTCTCTCCCTGTCGCCCTCGCCAAGTCTTCCATCCAGTGGAATGTTCTTACTGCCGGTGTGAGAGCATGATGGGCTTCCGATACCGATGCCAGCAGTGCCACAACTACCAGCTCTGTCAAAACTGTTTTTGGCGTGGCCACGCCAACGGCCCTCACAGCAACCAGCATCAGATGAAGGAGCATTCCTCTTGGGTAATCATCCTTTAATGCCTTTTAATTCTTGCCGGAAGGCTGTTTTTGTGTCTTTCCCCCCCCCCCCCACCCAGTAGGCGTTCACGTGTTGGGTGCTCTGCAGTGATGATGGAAGGATGGTTGGAGAAGGGCCACGGCCAGGGTTTCCTGAGTCAGTTTGCTCTTGAGGCCTCATTGCTCTTCTGTAAAAATCCAAACATCAGTCTTGGTGGGATTCCAGGAGGTTTAACTGAGTGGTTGCCCATGTTAGTCATAGTGATTTGTCTCTGTCGTGATTAGATTTAACAGTCCATAGGCCATACACCGAGATGAACATTTACACAGAGCTAAACATGTACAAATAAAAAAAACAAGAGCAAAGAAAAAATTAGCCACATCAACCCTGCAGGCTTTTCAAAAGCCAATCAGAAACAACCTTAATTTATGCAAATCAGAGGGGGTTGACTATTTTAGCAATCGTGCCGCAAGAAATTTCTCCCTGGTAGCAGTGTGCTTAGAACAATAAAGAAAAACATGCAATAACTAATTAACCGTGACAAGGAGCAGTTACAACAAAATTGTTCTGAAGGTATCCCAGCAAAGCACCCCTCTGTCTGTCCTGTAAGTAGCACCTTATAGCATACAAGTATGTGTGTTAGTTGTATTCATCATGTTGTCTGCTGTGTTAAGACCTGTTTCAAGACCACTCATGTGAGTTTCCTACATGGCCTGCACCAGCATAAGTTTCTAACTGGAGGCTGAGAAAAAAGTCTCGCCACCAAAGTAAACCTTGGAAGCAAAGCAAGTGGCTAGAGCTTACTAAAACCTGCTGACAGCCCAGCAACTTCTGCAAACTGTTTCTGCCCAGACACAGAGTTCTCTGGCATCTCAGTTGTTTAAAGGTCTGCCTGTGTGTAAAGCTAAGCAAATGTGCAGCCTTTTTCAAGAGGTCGTGTACAGAAATGAATTCCAAGGCAAAACATGAAACCAAAAGATTAACAACAGGTCAAGAGATAAGTGATCTGCCCCTAACCTTGGGGCCAAACATTTTAATGGTTTTTGTTTCTTAAAACATGTTAGTTAGTAGATTGATATTTTAATGGGAATTTTAATGGGATTAGTTGTTGTGACCCGCCTCGAGCCTATCGGGAGAGGCGGGAAATAAATCTAATAATAATAATAATAATAATAAAAACACCTTCACCGCTTTTATGGTGTCATGTCTGTAAAAACAGGTGTGGTATAGAGGCCTGAATTTCATGTAGTGGAGGTTCCTGCTATTGAAACAGATGCCACTGAGATTGAGAAAACAGTGGCTAAATGTGTAGAACTCAACAATGCCTTCCTAACTCAAGGACTGTAAGATACAGTGGCAGATAATGGAAAGCTTCCTGCTAGTAAGCTAGTGTGCCTGTGAGCTGCCCTTAGATCATAGTGTTCCTCCTTGATGTGTCAATTCTGATAAAATGCAATATGAAAATGGGATGATTGGGCATGAAGAGGACTCTGGGACCTCATAGGATTTTGTTCTGCCATTGTAGAGCTCACTCTCGTTTCCATATGAAACGTGCACATTAAAAGGTCCACAAGAGCACTGCCTGGGAACTGATAGATGCCCTTGTTTGGATAGAGTCCCTCCCGCAAAACTGAGCACTGACTAGAGCAGAGCACCAAGCAACAAACAGAGAGTTTGCAGGTAGTTATAACAGAGTATGAACAGGTTCTTTGGACTAGCCAACTGGAGGCTACAAAAAAGAGAGTATTTTGACAAGAGGGACAGGGCAGGAAGGTCTTAAAGGAATCTTTAAGGTATCTTAAAGGAAGGATCTTAAGAATCTTAAAGGATCTTAAAGGTATCTTGAAGGAAGCTACCCTCCAGATCTGTGTCCTGTGTGTTGCTTTAGGGAAGTTGAACAGCAGCAGTAAGGGGGCAAGGGGGGATCTGGCCAGAAGGGAATCAGCTACACCTGCCCAAGCAGTATGTGGGGCCTGAAGGTGGTGGTGTGGTGCGAAGTGCCATCAAGTCACAGCCAACTTATGGGGGGCCCCACAAATTTTCAGAGCAAAACGGCACAGCAATTTTGGATTGCCTTGGTCGCTTCCCATCCAAGCACTCATCAGAACAGACCCTCCTTAGCTTCAAAGATACAATGAGATCAGGCTAGTCTGAGTCATCCTAGTGGTTTGCAGAGCTGAGCACTGACTAATGAAGAAGTGCCAGTCCAGCTCCTGAGTTTGTAGGGGGAGCCCCGGAAAGAGGAGAAAGGCTTTACCCGCCCTCCTTCCCTTTCACTCCAAGAACACTGGGCTTATTTCCCACTGAGCTGGGCTCATCAGGGCTCATCCCCTCACCCCATTCACAATGCAGAATTACATATCTTACACAGTAGATTGTGTAAGATTGTCCTTACACGATACACCATATAGACCTGGCATAGGAACTGGGAGTTGATAAGCCTTCTCAGCTTAGGGTTTGTTTGCAGCCTGACTGTCTTGATGGTTGGTGTGTCACAGTGTGTGTGTGTGTCCTTGGAATGCTCTGCTTTGTTTTCTTCCTGTATGACCCTACTATCAGAAAACCAGTGTCTAGTTGAGCTCTAAATACTATGGGGTACCGTAATATGCATAGTGTGTAATGAATGTTTTGGTATGTGTAGCGTAGCATTCCCCATGGGCAGAATGGCACTTGTCAATACTCTCCTTTGCACCTGTGAGCAGCAAGTCGGGCCATTACTGGCTTCAATTATTCATATAAAAAAAATTAACTGGAGGATAAGGATAACTGGTAAGCAACTGGCCTTAGTCTGTGCATGGCTCTCTTTCCCCCATCAGAATTTCCTGCCTCTGCAGACAGCCATTTTAGGTTTGGCTCCTCTTCCACGGAAGCCATTTTGGGGGTAGTGCTCATTACCCCCTGTCATAATCCCAAAGCGTCTGCAGGATCAAAAAGGTTGGAGATACCTGGTGTAGAGATACAAGCACAATGGAAAAGGGACAAAAGCCTGGACAAGGGGGGCTTACCAAATGAGAAAATGCTTCCTGATTTCAGGAATACCAAAGACATGATAATCTGTGTGAAAAACATCAAAGTATGAGGCTTTTTAAAAGGTTAGCTGTAGAAACCACATGTAGGACTGCACTGTGAGAGAGTGAGGTATGCACCTAATTGTTTACTTTCTTTTCTTAGGATCAGAGAGAGAGAGAGAGAGAATGTAGCCCCTGATTTTGCTAGGGATCTGTGATTTCCTGTTGTGCATTCCACTTTTGATTTACCCTGGGATCAGAATTTGGCAATGGGTTAAGAAGATTGTGAACTTGGGAAGTATTGTCTATAGATAGTTTATAGTTTATTATAATACTGGCTAATGTATGCTCTGCCCAGGTAGTGAGACCTGGATTCACATCTGAATGCCTCATTCTAGATGCATCAGTTCTGATGTGATGATTAGACCCAGCAACAGCATTTGACACCCTTGATCCAACTTGTGGGGGTTCAAGGTATGGCCCTTAAATGGCTGGAATCTCTCCTCCAAGGCTGGGGAAAGATGGTGATGCTGGGAGAGGGAATCTCCCAGCAACATGTCCTTGTGTGCGGGGTTCCTCGGGGAGCTGTTCTCTCCCTATGTTATTTAACATTATATGCATCCCCTTGCCCAACTGATCTGGAGTTTCGGGCTGGGATGTCAACAGTATGCTGATTACACCAAGCTATACCTGATGATAGATGGTCACCGTTGACACACACACACACACACACACCTCGATTCTTTAGCCAGATATTTGGTGGCTGTGGTAGAGTGGGTCAGTCAGAGTCATCCAGCTAACATGGAGTTCCTCTGGCTGGGTGACTATGCCTTAGATGGGCCGCGACAATTCCTGACTTGATGGTGTCCATCAAGTGTCTGGGTGTGATCCTGGGTGCTTCCTTGTCTATGGAGGCCCAGGTCACAGATGTTTGTGCTTGGCTTTTTATCATCTTCACCAGGCATAGCAGTTAGAAGAAGAAGAGTTGGTTTTCATATTCTGATGGGATTGCTTGGTCAGAACAGTGACGAGCCCAAGGTCACCCAGCGGGCTGCATGTGGAGGGATAGGGAATCAAATCTGGTTTGCCAGATTAGAAGCTGCCACTCTTAACCACTACACCACACTGCCCCTATCTATCGATGTCTAACCTAGCCACTGTGATCCATGCAGTGGTCAGTTCCGGGCTGGATTATCACAGCTCCCTCTATGCAGGGTTACCCTTGAAGCTGCTTCAGAAACTTCCATCTTGTCCAGAATGCAGCTGCACAAGTCCTTATGGGGACTCAGAGGAGGACATATATTAAGACCTTCCAGCTGCATTGGCTCCAGTTTGGAGACTGAATCAGTTTCAAGGTTTTGGTCATGACTTTTAGCACCCTAAATGGTCTTGGGACCATTGTACCTGGGAGTCCGCCTCTGCCCCAAAGAGCTTTAAGATCTAGAGAGCAAAATTTGCTCAGGCTCCCCACCTCCAAGGAGATTAGATTGGCTTCGGCCAGGGCCTTCCCAAATGAAATCAGAACCTTGTGGGACCTCGACCAGTCCCAACAAGCCTATGGTTGAGGTCAAAAGCAACATCTGAATTCTGCTGGCCTCCCCACCAAAGCCCCTATTTATATGTCAGATCCTCCCATCTGTTCTTTCTTCCCTTTCCACCATGAGAAGAACTACGCAATAGATGACCAAATTTTGTTTTTAGATTTAATTGTGTTTAATTTAATAGTTTTATGTTTTTATTGCTGTGTTTTATCTTGATATGGTATTGCTGTGATGTAATCTGCCCTGAGTTTTCACGAAACAGGGCGGAAAGTAAGTCTAAATAGTAATAATCGATGGGATTTGAGCTGGCAGCAACAAACCAAGAAAGAGACCTTGGGGTGGTTGTGGATACCTCAATGAAAATATAGTAAAGGGTCCATATTAATCTGAAAAGAGAAAAGAGTCTCCTGTTTTCTTGCCTGCATGTGCATACACCACATAGCCTCTGCAGCACTCAAAGCATTGTGGGCTACATATTCCAACAATTCTCTCTCTAAACCTGAAGATTCCATTTTAATTACTGTGACTAGCAGGTGTGAGGAGGCCTCTTTTCCTCTAGCATGTGGCCATGCCCATCTCCTGAAGCTGTGAATTCCACATGACCTTGTCATGAGTCTATTACAAAACAATTTCATGGGGGGAACCTGACTCTCAGTATGAAGAGTGGTGAAAACACTTATCTTCATTCAAACAGAGTTAAGAAGAAGAGTTGGTTCTTATATGCCGCTTTTTCCTACCCGAAGGAGGCTCAAAGCGGCTTACAGTCGCCTTCCCATTCCTCTCCCCACAACAGACACCCTGTGGGGTGGGTGAGGCTTGAGAGAACCCTGATATCACTGCCTGGTCAGAACAGCTCTATCAGTGCCGTGGGGAGCCCAAGGTCACCCAGCTGGTTGCATGTGGGGGAGCGCAGAATCGAACCTGGCATGCCAGATTAAAAGTTCACACTCCTAACCACTACACCAAACTGGCTCTTAAACTGAATCCACCACCAAGGAAAGCTGTAGAACGTAATTGTGGGGGTCTGAAATTTTATGAAGTTAGAGTAGGGCTGGTGTCATTTTCAGCTCCCTGTTGGTCGAATGTCAGAGAAATTGTGTTTGAACCATAGCCTGCAAATTGCTTTATGGATCTCCTTGATACGAGTGGTGTTCTTTTCAAAACGCAAGCCATTCTGAATGTATTTAATCGTCCCCCCTACGTATGCAGGTTTCTAAAATGTTTAGCTTTATAAAATATTTCTCCAGCAGAGGGCAGATTCTGCCCAAGTATAAAAACAGGAATTCTGACCTCCTGGAGGCAGAACTTTTGAGCAATACTGATGGGGAAAAAATCCCCCATAGATTTATATGCCTGTGCTTTCCCAGACCTCTCTGCGTTGTTTCTTTCTGCTGTTTGCTAAGGTTTTGTTTCTTTTTTTTTGGGGGGGGGGTGGAATGTGAAGAGCTTGCTATATTCAAAGTGCTTTCCCCTTGCTATATGCAACGACTTTCACAATCTGCTTTTGGCTCCTCATAGCACAAAATCGGATTGTAATTCAAATGAGCTTTTTTGCTTTGAATAAATTAATAACCTTCCTAAAGCCCTAGATATCCTTGGACCAGGGCATGTGCCTTCACACATATGAACCTGCCTGCAGATAGCTGGTGCTGCCCTCTCTTTGTAAGGTTCATGGGAGTACATAGGACAGAGATTTTGGGTTGTGTTCCCAGTTCCGGCAGTTTTGTGATTCTCTGTCCCAACAGGCCTAGTTGCCCCTATAATAGTTAGCCCTTTGGACAGTGGCAAAGAGTATACTGCAGGGCTTTGAACAGCGCTGTTGTTTTTACATTGCTTAATTTTTGCATGTAATGGTTTACTGTGTATGCCCCCCTTTGGATTTATACTTCTGTTTTTTATTCATTTAGTGTTCTGTTTATTTTAGTCAGGTCTCCATAAAGATGTTAATGCTGTCAGAGATTTAGTTATTGTTCTGTTGATTTCATGTTTAAATGTTCTCCATGTCTTTAATCTTTTGGAAGACCAAGCAGTAAATACAGTAAATATTGCCAGTGAATTTTCAGTTATGTGTCTCCTAAGTGCTTGTTTCTCCTCCCCATTGACAAACAGGTCATTCGGGGGGGGGGGGGGGAATGAAATTATGTTCCTGGACAAAGCATAAGTTGGCAAGGGAAATGCACCCATCAGCAATGTACCTGTAGCTATATAGCCCGCTGTTATATCCATGGATTGGGTCCAGAACCGCACATATAATTAAGACAGCTAAATATGGAGAGCTGCTTCTCTTTATATCACATCCTTGCAATTTATTTGTGTGCATAGGGTGGCTGTTGCTAGTTCAGGGCAAATGCATTTAGTCTTGTACAGGAGTGACATAAATACTTTCACTGGGATAATGCAAAAGTATATATAGAATTACAAGCACAATAGTTAATGAAAAGATGTCTGTTTTCTCCCATTGCAAGTATTGGCAGTGTTCTCCCCAGTATTTTAGAAGCTATAATTTAAAAAGTTAGTTAACAAACTTGGTAGAATCCAGAGGGCAAGATGTGCAGCAGTTCCACTGCCAACAAAAACATTGAAATGTAACTGCAGTATTCCCTCATGTGCATGTGCCCATGAATAATAAAAGCCCTTAACATTGATCGCTGAGGTTGAATATAATCTGAAAAGGTCTTTAAAGTGCTAGAACAAATTGTTTTCTGGCTACTATGCTCCAGAACTTTCACAGCTTAACCAAAAGGCAAGGATGTTCAGCATGTGCAACTGTAAATGTGATTACAGACAACGGAACAAGGATGATTAGAGTACAGATATAAGGAGAATGTAAATTAGTAGCGAATTATTAAGCGGCATCACAGCATCCTAGCCTTCAGGTTTGTATCGGAATTGCTATTGGCCAGTAGAACCATTTATCCTTTCTCAAAATAAAACCAGCAACTTCTGGACCCTGCAAGAAAGCAGGCTGTAAAAATTCTTTGAAATGCGTCCCAAAGAACTTCCTATGTTAAGCAGGCAAAAAGAAGTGGGTAGCAATCACTTAAAAAGTGGATTTGGCAAAGTGAAGTGCTTTCAATGATATGTATTCATTTGTACAGAAAAACTGAGGATGAATAGCTGGGGTATATGGTATTTTTTTTAACAACTCCTGGGATAAAAGTTTATTAAACATTGAATTGTGTGTTGTGTTACCTAGCCGTCCTGTTGCCTGGTTTTATATTATCCTGCTGTCCAGTATCATCTTGCAGTTGCAGTCTTTCCTCTGTCTCTTTAGGACTCTGTGGTGGCTCATATCTCACTCTTTTAAGGACTGTAGCCTACATAACTGCCAAGCAATTGAGCCATCAAAAGGGCATAGTTTTGGATCAATTAGCCTTGTCCCTTTTTAGAGGGCATTAAGACTCAAAGCAGCTTCTTTTATGTGTGCAATTTTGGGCTCATCTTTGGCAACAGCAGGCAAAAATAGCAAGTGTGCAGAATCTTAGATGATGAGAACTGGCTTCCATTAAAAAGGGGAGTGGGTGTCTAGTAGCTGTGCCCAGCAAGAAGATGCTTGGGCAAGATCTGCTTGAAGGCTCCAGAAGAAGAAGAAGAAGAAGAAGAAGAAGAAGAGTTAGTTCTTATATGCCGCTTTTTTCTACCCGAAGGAGTCTCAAAGCAGCTTACATTCGCCTTCCCTTTCCTCTCCCTACAACAGACACCCTGTGAGGTGGGTGCAGCTGAGAGAGCCCTGATACCACTGCTTGGTCAGAACAGCTTTATCAGTGCTGTGGCGAGCCCAAGGTCACCCAGCTGGCTGCACATAGGGGAATGGGGAATCAAACCCAGCTCACCAGATTAGAAGTCCGCACTCCTAAGTACACCAAGCTGGCCTCCTGAAAACATCCTGGCCTCCTGGAAAGTCCTAAATATTTCAATTGGGCCTAAGCTTATTAGGCCACCTTTACATCCTGAGAATATGGCTGATCTGTTCAATCATGACATTAAGGAAGTTCCTGCTACTTAGCAGCTGGGTATTGTGCTAATGCAACCCACATCACAAATCTGCATACTGTGGGCAGGTCGGTGCTTGTGGTCTGATTTCCCCATGTGGCAGGTGGGAGCTTCTTTATACAAAGAGGTATTGCTGGGTCCTCCTCTCCCCCTCCCAACAGCAGGATGTACAATGGAGTACAAGTTCTCTGATGTATGACTTAGTATTTTTTCTGTCTTTGCTTCTTGGCATAGTGCCCTCCAACATGATCCTGTGCGTGAGCTGAGATACGGGAAAACTTGATTTTGCAGAGGGGTTTGTTTGCTTTATTCACAAGATGACAGCCAGAAGAGCTGTATGCAGAGGTGTGGGGAGGGGGAGCTCCGGTGAAGACCCTGATTTAGACACCAGGAGGGCTTCCAACTGACTGACTGAGTATTGCGAGCGCTGCCATGCGTCCAAGATGGATTGTAGTTCTTCTGTACTGTGCTGCACAGTCTGATCTGCTGTTTTAATACCAGTCTCTGTATTTAATTCTTTTTAAAAAAACAGAAATCGCCTGCCAAGAAGCTGAGCCATGCCATTAGTAAATCTCTTGGTTGTGTACCCACTAGAGAACCTCCTCACCCTGTATATCCGGAACAGCCAGAGAAGCCCCTTGACCTTGCCCATATAGTGTGAGTATCTGTTTCTCTGCTCTTCATGTACATATCATTCCTTCCGTTCGCCTCTTTTTCTAAATTTGTCCTTTGGGGGATATGTTGGCCAGGGTGGCTCTTCCCTGCCTTTATTTTTTGTGCAGTATATCAGGGGTAGTCAACCTGTGGTCCTCCAGATGTTCATGAACTACAATTCCCATGAGCCCCTGACAGCCATCGCTGGCAGGGGCTCTTGGGAATTGTAGTCCATGAACATCTGGAGGACCACAGGCTGACATGGCTTTGTGTTCTGGAAAGATGGATTAAACAGCCCGGGCCGTAAAAGATGGTGTCACAGGTGAAGACTTCTGGCACAGAGCCTTAGGGGAGGGCGGTATATAAATGAAATGAAATAAAGCAGTGACTGCATCTGCACTTGTTTCTCGCAGGTATTAATTGGGAGCTTGACCCTGCTAGTTGTGTTGTGAATATTCCGCTCCAGGCTAGCTCAGAACTTAATTATGCAATAGATCAAGGGCTGTTGTAGGGGCTATTTGATCTCCTTTGGTCTAGTTCATGGCTAAGGCTTTACCATTAGGACTCCACTTTGTGAAGCACACGGTTTGAAGAGAAAAGAGCTGTTGTTTTTGTACCTTTTTTTACTTCCTGAAGGAGCCTCAGAGTGGATTACAATCGCCTTCCCTTCCTCTGCCTGCAACTGACACACTTTGAGGGAGGTGAGGCTGAGAGAGCTCTGAGAGAACTGGGACTGGCCCGAGATCACCCAGGTGACTACATGTGTAGGAGGAGTGGGGAATCAAACCCGGTTCTGCAGCTGCTCTGAACCACTACACCAAGCAAACTGAAACTATTGTGCTTGTCCAAGGTTACACTGGCTTGGATCCAAAGGTCCAGTTGCCCGAGAATTACAAATCTTCCCTGCTTCCCCCCCTGGCCAGTAATGCCTTCTGATTCTCAGGGGTGTGTGTGTGTGGAGTGATAGCTGTATTGGTCAGTGGGATGCAGTGCAGAGTATTGATGACCTTTGGTGTCTTCACTTTCTGTGTGAAGGATCTGGCAAATTTAAAATACTATTAGGGAAAGTATGATACCAGTTCCTCTGTCATTTATTGTGAAGCCAAATGCTACATACATTTGTTGCTGCTTGCTAGATTTAAATCCGGGAGGGTTTTAGCAAGCACCAAAATGGATAGTGAGGAGACTTTTGGAAGGCCAGCGCCATGAATGAGATGGCAGTGAGCAGGCAATCCAGTCCTCTTCAAAATATGTGTTTTATTCCCCCATCAAGGGCATGGAACTGGAAAGCGTTGGCAATCCTTGAAATGCTGAGCAGGCCCATTAAGCAACAGGATACAATCTCTTGGGATTGGGACAAGAGGACTTGCACCTCATGTTAGTGTGTTTCTTCGCTGTGTCATGAAATATTGCTTAGGGCAGCCTTTGTTGACTGTTGAGAAACCCCTGAAACATTCTTCAGGCTTTGAGAAACCCCAGAATGGGCGCAATTGTGCAGAATATGGTTGGGAAGCATAGTTGTGTACATGCCCACCTGGGGCCCCTCCCTTTCCTACCCCCTTCAGGCCCATTGTTGGCGATTTTGGGAGGGGTGGATGGGTCAACATAACCATATATCATCATATCATCTGATAAATGTTTAACAAAATTTAAAATATATATTAAAAATTAATTAACTCTCATCTGTTTGGGGAACCCTTTCAGGGCCATCAAGAAACCCCAGGGTTTCATAAAACCCTGGTTGAGAAGGCTATTATTATGCTATTATGGCAACAATTAAGCCTCTGGTAGGTTACAGGTGCTTCCAAAGTATGCTTGTAGAGTCTTTTGCTCAGCAGAGCTTCAGGGATATCACTCATGGGAACGTGTACACATGTGGCTCTGTTTTGCTTCCCATATTTCAAGCCTGTAAAGAGAACAATCATGAAGCTAGGGGATAACTAATGCTTTGGGCAAAACGATCTCTAGTAGCGAGCCTGTGACAGAAATCTGCCAATGACCCTGGAGACTTTCGGCTGCCAGAAACTAACTTTGAATGCTTTGTTGCTGGTCTAACAGCCTAAGAGGATATGCCCCAGTGCTTTGTCGGCAAAACTGTTCTGAAGCCTTGCTTCAGTTGAGGTAGCCTTAATTGCTCTAATGTGGCACATCTTCCCTCCTCGAGCAAATAAATGGGTCACCATTCAATGTGTCTTCAAAAGAGGATTACTTTGGCAAAGTAATGCTTCTGTCATTATAACACGGCTATGTGTGGCCTTGATAGTAGGACGCAATGAAGTAGTAGGGTTTGAGGTCCAAAGACAAGGCCAGAAGGGAAGTACATGAAAGCTAACATAATGGTATAGCACGGGTTGTGAGTAGTAGCCCTGAAGGGGTCTTTGAGTGGCTCCAGTCCATCTTCAGAAATTCTGATGACTGAGATTTAGCTTTGTCCCACCAGAGGCTGCCACTGAATGTGAGTACGTCTAACCTGAAGTGGTATCATTGGTGGGCTGGTGTTGGGGCACATATCTTGTGTCCTGCCTAATCTTCTCCTCCCTCTGCCTCAGAGTCAGGGAAGGAGAGCGTGTTGTTTTTGTCTCAGTCTTCTTGTTGTCCATCTCCTCAGAAGACAGGGAGCATGTGCTGGCTGGTTACAGGGGCGAGACAATGACAGGAGGACTGGGTTTGGCCCATAGCCTGTTGCTTGTTAGCTAATCCACGTAGCTGCTGTTAAGAGGGCCAGGACTACTTATTCAAATGTCAAGTTACAAAAAGCCACTCCAGATAAGGATTTCCTCATTTATAGAACCATAGAATCATAGAGTTGGAAGGGGCCATACAGGCCATCTAGTCCAGTCCCCTGCTCAACGCAGGATCAGCCCAAAGCATCCTAAAGCATCCAAGAAAAGTGTGTATCCAACCTTTGCTTGAAGACTGCCAGTGAAGTGGAATCTTACCAAAAGTGGAAACGGCTGTTTTAAATTTTTGTGTGTGTGTTATAGAATCACTTGCAATGTGATGACATGAAAAACAAGAGGCTGTTTTCCAAAATAATTTCCGTTGCAGAAAGGGGTTTGTCAGGGCTGTGTCAAGGCTCCATTTGTGGGGGGATCTTTCTGCCAGTTTCAAATCGCCACACTACATTCACCTGCCTTACCAAATGTCAGTATCTAGGCACATCCATATGCTGATGAGACTCTGTTACTCTCTTGCAATCCAGTTGGTTTCCAGCACCTTTTAGAAGCTTTTCTCCAGTATTGTAAATAGGAGAATTTGAACCTTAATAATAGTAAGTTCCAATTTATAGTTTTTACTAAACAATTGCAACCTTCTATATGTAACTAAGAGCCTCTTGTGGAGCAGGATGGTAAGGCAACTGAAATGCAGTCTGAAGCTCTGCCCATGAGGCTCAGAGTTGGATCCCAGCAGCTGGCTCAAGGTTGACTCAGCTTTCCATCCTTCTGAGGTTGGTAAAATGAGTACCCAGCTTGCTGCTGGGGGGTAAACGGTAATGACCGGGGAAGGCACTGGCAAACCACCCCGTATTGAGTCTGCCATGAAAATGCTAGAGGGCGTCACCCCAAGAGTCAGACATGACTCAGTGCTTGCACAGGGGATACCTTTACCTTTATATGTAACTGGGAAATAAAGAGACAAAAATTAGAGCAAACCAAATCATTTTGATAGAGCAAACCAAATCATGTCTGACCTTGGGCATACTTTTTCAGTACGATTTGTCATGGAAACAATGTATTGAAGGGCAAAAGATTGCCACTGATGCATATAAGCAATTCTTAGAGGTTTTGTGGGGGGTTTTTTGCTAAAGGAGGCCAGTGTGTACCAGTGGCACTTACAGCAAATACCTCTATGGTTGGAGCTCAGTTGTTGTATGGAGCTCCAATCTGGATTTCTGATTGTCTTGATCAGTTAGGATATTATTTCTGCCAGATTCTTCTGAAGAATCCCAGGGACTCCAGGCTGTGTGGCAGGACCAGTACTGAGAACTGAACTTGATATGAGCTCCTTAGAGGCAAGAGCTTGGTCATCTGAGAGCCAGTTTGGTGTAGTGGTTAGGAGTACGTACTTCTAATCTGGTGAGCTGGGTTCGATTCTGCACTCCCCCACATGCAGCCAGCTGGGTGACCTTGGGCTTGCCACGGCACTGATAAAACTGTTCTGACCAAGCAGTGATATCAGGGCTCTTTCAGCCTCACCCACCTCACAGGGTGTCTGTTGTGGGGAGAGGAAAGGGAAGGCAACTGTAAGCCACTTTGAGCCTCCTTCGGGTAGAGAAAAGCGGCATATAAGAACCGTTCTTCTTCTACATTTTGGTTCAAGTTGATTTTTGCATCCCCAGGTACAGGTGGGCTTTGAGAATGGATGCTTGTAAAAATCTTGGCAGAAATTTGTTAAACTCTTATCTGGAGTGTCTGGGGATTGATATTGACAGTTTGCTTTCTGTGAGGAAACTGATTCTGAGACATCTCTATGCCTTAGATGAGATGAATGTTGGAACACAGGCTCATAAAGTATATTCTCCTTTTTATTTGGGACTGCCATATTCAAAATCTTATCCAGCCTATTTAGATTATGTGACAAATATAGAAGAGCCTTTATGATGGCTTGTTTAAACTCTGTTCCAATGGCAGAACTGCATGGATATTATGGAAGGATCCCACTGGCTGAAAGATTTTGTAGTTGTGAGTTAGAATGCAGACTCTTTGCTTCATTGTTTATTGGCCTGCCCAAAATTTTATGAATTCAGAGCAATGCTTCTCTCTCCCTTGATAAAGGATGTGACTTGCCTCCCACTCCATTGAAAGCTGCAAATCGTTTGGGAAGGAAGGGTCTGTAAAATTACTATGGCTGTTACAAAAATTTACTTTCATATAATTAAACTTAATGGATAGCCATCCTTGGTTGGCATGAGGCCAGACCCTTGGACCAGGCTGTCTGTCTTTGTAGTCTAGGGACTGCATCATTGCTGTAGCTGTATTGGTATGTGTACTGGTATTTAGTATTGTTATTGTGTCTTTTGAAGTCCAAGATCAGTTATTGTATTATGGTTATACCTGTATTACCAATTAAATTGTATTTGGTAACAACACTACTTGTAAGTAATCAATACTTCCGTCAGTGGTGTTTACATAAATAAGTAATAAATAAATACATTTTATATTCATTTTAATGGGTTTTATGGGGTTTTGTTGTATTTGGGGCTTTTCTTGTGTAACTCGTCACAAGCCGGCTTGCCAAGAATGGCAGGGAATAAGTCTAATAAATAAGTAAATAAATAAATACAAATACAAGAGGCTAACTTTTGTCAAAATCAAATCTCATAATATCTTTGCAGAGTTTTCTTTAAGAATATTTCAGGAGGACAGCCATGTTGGTGTGCAGTAAAACAGCTAGATTAGAGTACCTTCGTGCCTTAGAGACCACCAAGAGTATTGGAGTATGAGCTTTTGAGAGTTAAAGCATCCTTAGGCCAAGGGATTGATGAAGAGAGCTTTGGCTCTCATTAGCTTATATCCCCCAAATCTTCTTGGTCTCCTCTTAGGGGTAGGTGAGGCTTCAGCAACAACTGTGATTGACTTGTCACACTCTGTCCAGATCCCTTATTCCTTCCTGTGTATCTGGCCTCAAAACCGCTCTTAACAAAATTGCCTAATCTTGCAAAAGCTCTATTGCGTATCTAAACCATCTGCATGT
The DNA here is from genome assembly GCF_049243985.1 of Paroedura picta. Taxonomy (NCBI): domain Eukaryota; kingdom Metazoa; phylum Chordata; class Lepidosauria; order Squamata; family Gekkonidae; genus Paroedura; species Paroedura picta. The sequence continues at coordinate 27,219,097 of NC_135369.1, read as the reverse complement.
TTTGCAGATGAGCAGACTGGAGCACAGAATTGGAGACTGCCCTGGGACTTTAGTCATATCAACACTAGCTCTTGTCTTTACTATAAAATTAGGGTATAAAAATTAGCAAATAAACATCATATATTTTTGTCCTTGGATAACTGTTATCCTTAATGGAACAGATGAAACTATGCCAGTGAGATCGTATGGTCATGTTAATTGCTGCATTTCCCCTAAGCAATTTGCTTTTTAAAATTTGGGATAAAGGAGTGTAGAATGTCAGCATTGTGGTATTGTACTTGCTGCAACGGATATTCAATTTGGGGGTTATCTGGCTGACTTCCTTTGCTTAACACTCAGCCTCTCCATACTGACTAAGGAAATATTTGTGTAAGGGCTTAAATCAGGAGCTGCCAGCCATATCTGGCTTTCTGAATTTGGAATGGAAAGCAAATATATTTGGGCTTTGTTTTGCACTATATGTTTTCTCATGTCACCATTCGTATCTGAAGCGACACCTGCTTTCTATTCTGTAAAAGTAGTTATATATATATATATATATATATATATATATATATATATATATATATATATATATATATATATATATATATATATATATATATATATATATATATATATATATATATATATATATATATATATATATATATATTTGAATGTTGTGACTGAGAAGAAAGTACAAGAGCAGAGGCCCTGAGCCTTGTTCTGATACATCTGAACTATCCCAAGAATAATTCTGCCATACTTATATGTGCTGTATGAACACCCAGCTTTGTGACTACGGTGCATTGTAGTGGTCTAGTTCCTAGCCTAGGTACAAGTGAGGCCTGGAGGTGGGGGTTGGAGCTAAATTAAGAGGCATTTAAGAGAGGCTTCAGTACCAGGCTGGGCAGGAGAAAGAGGAGGTGCTCACCTTAGCTAAACGTCCCTGGGTTGAAGACAGGTACGAATGCTTTAACCCTTGCTCCTATCCCCTTCTCCTTGGCTCTGAGGCCTAGTGGAGTCCCAAAGGGAGTGGGGTGTGACGTGAGCAGAGGGAACAGGGAAGGACCGTCATATTCTCTAGAGCTTTGGTTACTTGATAATGTTGAGGAAATGCATTATTGGTTTAGTGATTTAGTTTGGGATGCTACAACTGCCGCTAGTTTAGCTTTTGTTGGCTGCCAAAGGAAAAGGTGAACCTAGTAAACAGGAGTAGACAGTCCTAAAAATAGTTTATCATGATAAAGCTGACCAATTTATTTAAAAAAGAGGCTCTGGACAGGTGAAACCTATGGAGTTTAATATTGTACGGAGAACGAATTTTTGTCATAAGGGCCACAAAATAAATATTTTAAGAGCTGCAATTTATATTTGCTGCGTTGGAAAATGCCATCAAGGCCCAGCGGACTCATGGTGACAGCGTAGGACTTTCCAAGTCAAGAGGTGGTTTGTCTTTGCCTCCCTCTGCGTAGCAACCCTGGATTTTCTTGGGGGTCTCCTATGTAGGCCCTCCCTGCCTTATGAGAACTGACAAGACCGGGGTACCCTGAGCCATCCCAGTCAAGGTGTTTATACTTGAGTGGGAGATGAATATTCTAAATTCATCAGAAAGTGATATAATATTATCTGGATGGCTATTTTTCCTTTGTAAAGCACCCCGGGACTCACTTAATTGCCGTAGAGAAGAGGCCTCAAAGAGCAGGTTGTTAAAACCCTTCCCACTGGGAAAAGCAGTGCACCAAAGAAGGGTTAAGCACCTTCTTTCCTCTGCAGCATCTCCATCACAAATCGGCCTCCTTCCAATTTAGCAGGTTTTCTTACATTCCTGAATTAATGTTCCATTTCCCTAAATAATTTCCCTCCTTTTATTTAAAGTTATTTGTTTTGCCATGGGCAAATTGAAATGTCGGTGCTTACCATTTTTCGGTCCGTTGGTTTTGTTACAACTTAGAACCTGGATCTATAACTATGCAGGGAGGAGGGTGGGGGTGGAAAGCAGCCCTACCAAGGAAAAGTATGTTGACATTGCCCTGGGTGTGTTCCTTTTCCTACACAGGCGTTTCTGCTTCAGTAGACATAGATGCTGTTGAATGGTGGCGACTCCTTTTTGACAGACTCTGCACGGTCTCCACCCCCAAGCCAGCCAGCCAGTTGGCTGAACTGCATGGGCACACTGAGGCCTTTCAGCATAAGGGGAAGAAAATGGCTTTCTGACTTTAAAATTACGGCTGAAGCATAATTACTGCTCATTAGACTTTGGGTCAATGTCGCATAAGTTATTAAATTGCAGACCTTTGCCGGCATTTGCTTGTGAAGTATTGCAGTAGTATCCCGATTGCCTCTTAACTAGAAAATGGCATAACACTAATTCTGGAAGAAAATAAACATAAAGGCACTCAAAGCCCATTTTGCTCCCACCCCCAAACAGAATGATTCCCTGATTTGCTGTGGTTCAAGAGTTACAAGGGGTTGCTGTTTTGCAGCAGCAATCTGGGGAAGTAATTAGTGCTCCAAAGCAACAGCCAGTTTGGGGTAGTGGTTAGGAATGCGGACTTCTAATCTGGTGAGCTGGGTTCGATTCTGCACTCCTCACATGCAGCCAGCTGGGTGACCTTGGGCTCGCCACAGCACTGATAAAACTGTTCTGACTGAGCAGTGACATCAGGGCTCTCTCAGCCTCACCCACCCCACAGGGTGTCTGTTGTGGGGAGAGGAAAGGGAAGGCAACTGTAAGCCGCTTTGAGCCTCCTTCGGGTAGGGAAAAGCAGCATATAAGAACCAACACTTCCTTTTCTTCTGAGCAGCTCTTCATGGTGTCTGATGGCTCCTGGCCTTTGTCACTCCCTGAAAAATATCTTGGTGTAATGGTGACCAAGCCAGCCAGCCAAACTGTGACAGATGGCGGAAAGTTGAACTCAGAGCATCATGTGGGAGCACTGCTATGTAAGCACAGCCTGCCTGCGCACCAGTCTATGTCTGCCAAGAAAGAAAATGGCATCCCGCTTGCATGGGAAGGGGAGGCCAGGTTTCTGGTGCCTGTGGCGCGAGCAAAGGGGACAGGGTGTGTGTGCGTGAGCGAGGAACTAGTTCAGCTTCATGCCATCTGTTTGGGCTAAGCTGGTCTTGCTTACTTCTTACAGTTTGTCAACATGCAAAGAACAAACAGGAGCCTTTTAGCATCTTAATGACAACACATTTTTTATTCCAGTGAAAGCTTTTGTGGTCTAGAGCCCCCACCCTCCCTATGCAAGGGCAATTCACTCAGTGTTTCCGGCTGCATCCAAAAGAGCTAGAGATGTATGAGAGAGAAAAAGTGGGGATGCCGGCTTCATGGGCAGCTTATAGACAGTGCCCATTTTGTTTGTTGTTCCAGAAATGGAGTCCTCTGGAGTCAAGGAGGACTCCCCTTTTCCCCATTTACAGGCGCCTGGGATGACTTTTTCCCTTTCCTGGCAGGAATCTTGAATGCTGCAATAAGAGGCAGGATTTTGAGTGGTGTGGTCTTTGAAAGGGTTTGCTGGATGGCTTGTGCTCCTTCATAAGGGGGCTGGTAAAACGATTTTTCAAAGATTTTTCCCCTGGGCCCCTTCCCTTTGTTTTCCTCTAAGATGAAGTTTGATTGGCATCCCTGAATGTGGGAGAGTTCTGTGTTCTTCACCACACATACTGAATCCTTGTGACACAATGCAATCAGGATTTCATGTCTTGAGAGACAGGTGAGGAGGGCTTTAGCTACACAAGTGAGCTTGATGTTCAGCCAAGCTGTAAAATGCCTGTAGCTCTAGCCAGGAGTGATCGACAGGGGTGTGTTGTTGTTGTTGGGGGGGGGGGGGGTCCAGCTCTCCCTGAGATCATGAATGTACAAGTGGTAAATGCAAAACCTTATGGGTAATCAGCAGTACATTTTGCCTTTGAATCTTTTTAATTTGTTTATAAATAGAAGGAAGAGCACAGGGTAAAAGTGGGATGAGCTGAGCTAAGGTGTCTTTAAAAGATGCAGCCGCTGCAGTTTTTTTTTGGCTTCCTGGCTGAGGGGCTAGTAACTGTGACATTCTCTAGGCTAAATCTGTTCTCCAGCCAAGATCAAAATAAGGGATTTAATTTGATCCCTCCATTCAGGATTGTATGGAAATGTGCTCAGGAGATGGTAGTGGGAAGGGAAGAAGGGTCCTGTCTCCTGTTGGCCCCTCTCCCAAAAACTTTTCCCTGAGTCATTTTCAGAGAAAGATAGTGACTGAGCTAAATATTTGATATTTCCTTTTGCTCCCTCTCCAAATTTCACAAAATCAGCCTGAGATGGACTGTTGTGGTGGATGGGAGTGGCAGTTTTAGGTTAATGTTACATAAACCTACAGATTTTATTTGCTATATATATTTAGATCCTGCTTGTTCAATAATTGTCTCCCAAAGAACTTTAGGGGCAGCTCCCATCCTTAGGTTTAAAAAGCCAGGCAGTGGAGGGAACATTGCTTTGACAGCTAGAACTTACATGCAGTTCGGCTGTCTGATATTCTCTCACTGGTTTACATGGAAGTAACAGAACTCAGCTTGACAACTAATTTGTCACCTTAAGGTCCATGAGCAGACTCAATTCAGTGTCTTCATAGTAGATGCTTCCTACGTCCCCGTCCCCCCCCACACACACACATTTCAGAGGGAATGAGCCTTGCTAGCCCGCTACAGTCAGGAGAGTAGGATATCTCATGGCAACTCAAAGGAGAAGAGATCTATTACAACAAAAGCACCAGGTGTCTCTGCCCAACATGTGCAAGTTCAGAATCTGACTTGCAAGGTACGGCTTGGCCGTTCTTGGTACAAGGCCCTATGTTAGATTTAAAATCTTCCATTACTATATTTTGAAGAAACACTTGAGCAAAACTAATCATGCCATTTTTCAGAAGTGAAATGAATAGGAGCAGTTGGGACAAATACACTTATTTAATGGCGTAAAGTCAATAACATCATGCAGGGAGCTGTCCCTCAGCTATTAAGGGAATGTGCTCATTTCAGCACGGTCATGAGGGAACTTAAAAATCTGTCTTGTGCTGTTTTGCTCTCCTAAGGGGCAGTTATGGTAGACAGCGTTATTATTTTTCTCCCTTTATTCTTAAAAGCTGCGAGGAATTCTAGACTCTGTTGCCAATATGCAGGCGCATGTTGGCTCAGTGGTTCAGTACCAAGGGAAATAGTGTGAGAGACAAAGTGAGGGAAGGTTTTTACCTACCCTCAGATGACCTTGTGCGTATGGAAGTGATTGTTCCACTCTGTAGAATATTCCCCAAGGAATTCCCTTTGCAAGCTTATAAAAATGATCCTTTCTCTTGACGAGTTTGGGGGATGTGTTTAGTTTTTTGCAGTGTTGCTGTTTATAAAATGGAGATGCTCAATAAACCAGACAGAGCAGCCCAAAACAGATTTGTCAGCTTTCCAATCCCATTCTTCCTCTAGAGCAGGGGTAGTCAACCTGTGGTCCTCCAGATGTTCATGGACTACAATTCCCATGAGCCCCCTGCCAGCGAACGCCCCGACATCACATCTCATGTCTTGGAGTTGAGTGACAGTGCTGATAAAGAATCAGATCTTGAGTCTGAGAGTTGGTTGATTCCATCCCCCAGTGACACTGTCAGAGTCATCAGCATCACCTACTGAAGACCTTAGAGTTTACTCTGAGTAAACTACTGGAATGGCCAAGGCTTTGAATCTACAGTATCCATCAACAGAGCCTAAATCTACTCATCCCATTATGAAAGTTCTCTCGAATCCACAGTCCAGTCCGGTAGCTCTTCCCTTTATATAAGGGGTGCAAGATGCAGCTTTAGGAGTTTGATCCAATCGAACTTTGACACCAACTCCAGCTAGAAAATTAGAAAATCTTTTTAGAGTTAAATGAGAGCGTTGGTCTTACCTTTTGAAGCACCCAGGGCAAACTTCATTATCTCTAGCTGTATGAGGAAAGGTTGGGGGAGCTTGGTCTGTTTAGACTGGAGAGGAGATGACTGAGAGGGGATATGATAAACATCTTCAAGTATTTAAAAGGCTGCCATAGAGAGGGTGGAGCAGAGTTGTTCTCTCTTACCCCAGAAGGACGTACCAGAACCAGTGGGATGAAATTAATTCAAAAGAAATTCCCTCTAAACATCCGGAAGAAATTCCTGACAGAGCGGTTTCTCAGTGGAACAGGCTTCATCGGGAGGTGGTGGGTTCTCCATCTTTGGACATTTTAAAACAGAGGCTAGGTAGTGATCTGATGGAGAGGTGTGGAGCCCCTTGTAATGTATGCTATGTTTAAGAGCAGGGGTAGTCAACCTGTGGTCCTCCAGATGTTCACGGACTACATTTCCCATGTGCCCCTGCCAGCGTTTCCTATTTTTTGGCTATGTTAATCTATAAACCTTTAAACCCTATGACTGTTTCTGATTTGTCTCAAGAACCAGATTGGTGTAGTGATTATGAGTGACAGCTTCTAATCTGGCGAGCTTGGTTTGACTCCCTGCTCCTCCACATTCAGCCAGCTGGCTGACCTTGGGTTAGTCACAGTCCTGTTAGAATTGTTCTCACAGAGCAGCTCTCAGCCACACCTACCTCACAGAGGAGAGGAAGGCAAGGCAATGGTAAGCTGCTTTGAGACACCTTTGGGTAGTGAAAAGCGGGGTATAAAAAATAACCTTTCTTATAAAGCAGCCTTTTTGGTGGGTATAACTTCTGCAAGATGATTGGGGAACTTGTACCCCCAGTTCCTACAGTTTCACCAGGATAGGGTAATTCTGAAACTTGCCTTTGACTTCTTACCTAAAGTAGTCTCAAGATTTCATCTAGGTACATCAGTGTTCTTACCAACCTTCTTTCCCTTCTGAGGTCCAGAAAAGACACTACACATTAGATATACACAGAGCCCTGCTCTTTTATTTGAAAAGCATCAAACATTTTGGGGTGGATAGGAACCTCTTTATCTGTTTTAGTGGCTTTAATGAAAGCAAATGTCCTCTGCCCAAACTTGGATCATTGGATCATTTCGTCTGCCAGACTAGTTTACATGTTAGCTAAGGTTGAATGTCCACTTAGACCAGCGGTTCTCAACCTTTCTAATGCTGTGACTCTTTAATACAGTTCCTCATGTTGTGGTGACCAACAACCATAAAATTATGCAAGTGTTCTTTCACAGAAATTAAACTGAAACTGACCAATGGCGTGAAGATCATTTGTTCATGATTATATATAAATTGGTTATAATTGTTTATAAATTGGTTATAATTGTATATAAATTGGCGGGCGCCTTCAGGAGGAGCGGCAACAGTGGCGGTGCCCACTCCTGCCAAGCTGCTTGCCCTGCCGCGACCCCTGTGAAAGGGTCGTTTGACCCCCAAAGGGGTCCCGACCCCAAGGTTGAGAACCACTGACTTAGAATCTCCACACAATTGACTTGAGTGCAAGTCTCTTCAGTCATGTTCTGGACTACCTTTGGATGAGATCTGCAGAGTAGCTACCTGGTCAAATCCTTCAATGTTCAAGTGGCATTATTTGATGGACATCAACTCAAGGAAAGAGGCTGCTGTGGGGAAAAAAGGAACTTCAATCAATTTTCTGCTAAGTAAGCCCACACCCCTCCTCCATGGTGAGTAAACTTGCTGTTCTCCTATGTGAGACTGTACAGAAGCCATAAAGGTGAAAACAAGGTTGCACTTACCTGTAACTGCTGTTCATCAAGTGGTCTTCTGTGCAGGTATGCAGCCCTCCCTCCTTTCCCCACTGTGGGCTTGTATGCACTTATTTATACTGGGTTCTAACAGCAGTGAACTGAGGGAAGAGTGCTTGCCTCTCCCACATCAAACTACTTGGGTGGGAAAGTCAGCTTCCTCCTAGGTGAGAAGGGGGATCTAGAAATATCTGAAAATGCTCACTATTGCATCTCCATGACCGTTTATGCACTGGGAACTTCACTGCCCCAGTTCCTGTGCAGGAGCACAATTCAGGGGTGGACAACATGCACCAGGCCAAGTGCTCCCCCATGTGGGTGCAGGAAGAGGTGGGACAACCTGCCACAACTAAAACTCCAGCCTGCAGCCCGGCATAAAACCTCCAGTGCATAAACGGTCCATGGCAGGCCTGCTGAAATGCAGTCACCATATGTGCCTGCACAGAAGACTACTTGATAAACAGCCATTAAAAGTAAGTGCAATACTGTTTCCCCCCTGTCCCCCCCATCCCCAGTCAGAAAGCCGCACAGATAATGAATTTGGGTTTGGATCTGTGGTGTGTTGCTGTAAAGCTGTTGCCCTCAGATCAGTGAGGCTCATTAGGGAGAGAGGCGGCTACACCAAGAGCAGCAGTTCCTCATTTTGCGATATTAGCTGATATTCCAGCCACTGTTAGCTGAGGCTGGTGTACTTACTGTGGGGCACTAGGATAGGAAAATACTGGGATAAGAAGGAAAGGGAAGGAAGAGGCTGAATAGTTGAGAGGGTAGAAGTGGCTCATAAGTTGGCCATTCATTGGGGAGGAACAGAGTTGTGAGTTGTCAGAGTTGCATTTATGCGACCTCTGTATCAGGGTGGATGTTATTCTTGAAAAGAATTTTGTTTGGTTTTCTGCCTGCTGGTTACTGTCCATTGTAGTGCACTAGTGAAGGTCATTGCAGCTACTGGACTTGTTCCTTTGGTTTATGCAAATTTATACACTTACTGTCTTGGACTATGAGCTTGTGGGGAGGATCTATGCAAAACATTTCTTGTTTTTCTTTTAATATGCTGTATTAACATTCAATATTAGCATTATTTGTGCGATTAGAAAGAAATGTGTGTGTGTGTGTGATAATCACTGCAGTCTTTGGGTCGGGAATTGCACTGTTTTGTGCAGTAGACAATTTAAGTAAGCAGTGAATGATGTGAGTAGTTAATGTGGGAGGGCCAGCCAGTTACAATGAAGTCTACTGTGGCTCTTAGTCTTGCATGTTTGTTTATTTACACCATTTATAGTCTACCTTTTCGTATTGAAGCTCTAGGCAGGTCACACAGCAGAAGACAGTTTTAATCAGCAGGAATGGGATGTCCAATAAACAGCGCACTAGGGTTTGGATTGGAGAAATCTGAAAGCAGAGCTGAAACAAAATATGAGCACTGACATGACATACTAAACTATGCAGAAATTACATAATAGGATCATACTTTTATTTGTTTACTTTATTTATTGGATTCGTTATCTGGTTTGCGGCGGGTTACGGAATTAAAAACCCCACAATAGAACCCCTGACTTAAAACCATCATTTACAATCATAAAACATACCCCAGCAGCAAAGAAAATACCATCTCCCTCCATCCCTGCTCAACAGACCTCCAGCATCTGGTACGATGGGGCAGGGGTAATCAACCTGTGATCCTCCAAATGTTCATGGACTACAATTCCCATGAGCCCCTGCCAGCATTTGCTGGCAGGGGCTCATGGGAACTGTAGTCCATGAACATCTGGAGGACCCCAGGTTGACTACCCCTGCTATGGGGTATTGATGTAAGTGGGAGTGGCCAATGTTCTGGCCATTTCAAGGAGAGGCCACAATCATCCTTGCCGTGGCCTCAGTTAAATGCCTGGTGGAAGAGATCTGAAGTTCTTGCGATCTGAGGGTCCCGTCCTATGTCATGTGCCAAACATTAGATGCTTGGCAAGAAGGATCTGACAACCTGTATATATAATCTTGGGCCACACTGTTGCCTGGATGTGGGAGCAAGGGAGTTATTGGGGGTTTTTTGGATTTTATACCACCATCTTGTTTAAATTATTTTAATTGTTTAAATTGTTAACAGAAGGGATGTTGGGGATTGTTGATCTTGTTATTTTATGATTTTTATCAGGCTGGTGGCCCATTTTATTCTGTAAGCTGCCCTGAGCCGACATTGTCAGGAGGGGTGGGATATAAATTCAATTATAAATAAATAAATTTCCCAGGAAAGGCAATTTAGGAACTGGGTGCTCTTTGGCAGCATTTGTTTTCTATAGAGAGCCAGCGTGGTATAGTGATTTATGGGTAGCAGACACTAATCTGGAGAATTGGGTTTGATTCCCCATTCCTTCACGTGCAGCCAGTTGGATGACCTTGGGCTAGTCACAGTTCTCTTAGGACTGTCCTCACAGAACACTTCTCTCAGAGCTCTCTCAGCCCCACCTACTTCACAGGATGTCTGTTTTGGAGAGAGGAAGGGAAAGGAGTTTTTAAACTGCTTTGGGATCCCTTTGGGTAGTGAAATGCTTAAAAAAAGCATTTCTTCTTTTTTAACAAGGGAAGAATAACCACATCTTTGCATGACCAGGGATATGTGCCACAAGTTAGTGACTAGTTATGATTTACATTAAGGACACTTTAATGTGGTGATTAGAATATTTTCAGCAGCTGGGATGGGCAAGTGGTGGTGGCCTTAACAGATCCCATGAACTGGTTGGCCACTCTGTGGGACAGGATGACCCCTAGTCTGATCCAGCATGGCTCTTCTTATGTTCTTATGATCCTGTCAACATCCATCACACGAACTAGGTCAAAATGGTCCCTACAGAGACAGGATGAAATATTAGGCAATTTTCTCATTTAGCCTATTACAGCCTACGTTCAGATTAGAGCAGACTTGTCTTATTTTTTCAGCAAAAAACTTAGTAAAGGTATCACAGCTATAAAGGCTGTGTTCTATAAAGGCTCAGGTTTAGGAGTCAGCAGATACTGAGATATGTGTGTTTGTGACATTTTCATAATACAGCTTGTTTTTATAATTAATTGCCTATGGAGATGATTTTCATAGCACATCCAGAGGAGGGCTACGAAAATGTTGAGAGGTTTGGAGACCAAGAGCTATGAGGAAAGGTTGAGGGAGCTTGGTCTGTTGAACTTGGAGAGAAGATGACTAAGAGGCAATGTGATAGCCATCTTCATGTACTTGAAGGGCTGTTACATATAGCAGTGGTCCCCAACCTGCGGTCTGTGGCCCGGTGCCGGTCCGCGGTTCCCTCTCCCTGCCCCCCCCCCGCAGTAAAAAACTTCCCAGGCCGCAAGCTTGCGGCCCGGGAAACTTCTTACTGTGGGAGGGTGGGGAGAGGGAATCAGGGCCGCGCCGCGCATCGTGCATGCGGCCGAAATCGCACATGCGCAACAGTGCCACGCACGTGCGATTTCGGCTGCGCAGCGAGCATGTGCGCATGCGCAGCCATGCGTGCGCACTACGCTGGCGTGGCCGTCGCCCTGCCAGTCCCCAGCCAAAAAAAGGTTGGGGACCACTGACATATAGGACGGAGCAGAGTTGTTTTCTGTTGCCCCAGAACCAATGGGATTAAATTAATTCAAAAGAATTTTCAGCTAAACATCTGTAAGATGCTCAACTGAAAATTCTTCTGAATTAATTTCATCTGTAAGATATTCCCGACAATTAGAGTGGTTCCTTAGTGGAACAGGCTTCCTCAGGAGTGGTAGGTTCTCCTTTGGAAGTTTTTAAGCAGAGGCTAGTTAGCCATCCGACAGAGAATGAGGTGGCTGGATGGAGTCACTGAAGCAGTAGGTGCAAACTTAAATGGACTCCGGGGAATGGTAGAGGACAGGAAGGCCTGGAGGATCATTGTCCATGGGGTAGCGATGGGTCGGACATGACTTTGCACCTAACAACAACAACAACGATAGCCATCTGACAGAAATGCTAATTCTGTGAATTTAGGCAGATTTTAAGTAAATGAGCAGAAGGGATTGTGTTGGTGCTTGGCTCTTGTGGCCATTTCCAGCATTCTGCAGGGGTTGGACTAGATCACCCTGGAGGTCCCTTCCAACCCTATGATTCTATGATTCTGGTCTGGAATCCCGTGATTGCTCTACCACTTCAGGTATGATTGGTGCCAGAATATTCTGCCATGTGGTAAGCTGGTTGTCCTAGTGCATGCATTTGCTAACAGTTAGCTAGGTATTCTGAATAAATGAATTAAACCGCAAATATGAACAGTTCTTTATCTTATATAATAGGTCTTTTTAGGATTGGCTTAATGTTTCGTGCTAGATCCTGCCAACTGTATGCAGAAAACCCTTTCAGATCACTTCTACATTTCTCAGGCATCTTTCTGGGAACTCAGAAAGATAATGCTAGATGACATGATTGAGCTCAGGGGGCTGCTGGCATATCAGCCTTGTTCCCTCTTCCCCTGATGAAGTCTCTTGCATCAGTGCGAACGTAGAGGAGTGAGGAGAGATGATGTCATCGGATTCTGTGTCTTAACTGTAGCCTCACTATGCCAGAGCCCTTGTCTTGCAACTCCCACCGACTGTGGCTGTTTTTAAATGAAACAGCTGTATATAAGGAGACAATAGGATATTAGAGCAGCTATGTTTTATTGGAGCGTCATGCTCAAATTTGCACATTATAATCTATTTTGCTACTTGTTCTAGTCCCCTAAAGCAGGGGTAGTCAACCTGTGGTCCTCCAGATGTTCATGGACTACAATTCCCATGAGCCCCTGCCAGCGTTTGCTGGCAGGGGCTCATGGGAATTGTAGTCCATGAACATCTGGAGGACCACAGGTTGACTACGCCTGCCCTAAAGAAAGAGCTGCAAAAACTAACCTTTCAAAGTGACTCTCAGATATCTTCCTCTTGTATTTGAGGTTAATTAGTATAGATCTTGGATAAGACATTTTATACCAGGATGTGGAAGGGGGTGGAGTCTGACATGAACCATGAACCACATATAAAATAATAATGAAATAATATGAAACCTGCCTTGTTTCTGGAGACTTATTCTCTTTCCATTCATGTCATTTATAACTTTATCTCTGTATATATTTCTAAATCTCAAGCTTTCAGTTTCTGGTTCCTTTCCTGAGTGAAAGACATTTCAACTCTTCTGTTATCTCAGCTCTTTTCTATGTTCTACTATATCCGGTTAAACAAGACAACAGAACTGCACGCCATATTCTAGGTGGGCATCCAATAGCTCTATAGACCAGTTCTACAGTCCTAGTTTTATAGCTCTAGTTTGGAGGTCTTGTTCCATAGGTAGAGATGTTAATCATGTAACATTCCCCAAGTTTGGTGGAAGGTGAGTCTGTGGGGTAAGGCGCTGTCCACCAGACTCGGAAGGGGACGCTTATGTCATACTTGCTGGTCAGACTTCCCAAAGGGTTAGCCTGAATCCCATGAGCCAATCGCCTACATTCCCAACTCATATTTGATGTGCCAGAAAATGTAACAGGCAGTAGCTGAGACTTTGGGGTGGCTGTCAGGGGCAGTAGCAGAATGCAAGGTCTCCATTTCAGAGCACCTTGTTTGCTACCTGAGAGCTTTCTTCAGTTCTATGACTCTTGTCTCAGACTCCGATATTGCCAACTGCTCCTCCGTTGCATCCTGCTCAATAAACAGTGCACTGTTTGTTTTTTCTTGGTACTTGGTAGTGTTACCCACTGCCTATCTTCAGCTGGCCTCATGCTTGTCTTGGTACTTCTTGGCGCCTACTGTATCAGAAATCAATTCTTTTTTCTTTTTGCTATTGTTCTTTGTTACCCTCTGATAACGTTTTATGTGAAATGTAGAGGTGGGGGACACAATGATGAGACAGCATGGAGACCCCAACTGGCTTGGTTTGGGAACAATACTGGGAGAACAGGAAGCTATACATTTTGAGAAACAAGCCATCCATTGATTGCTGGTTGGGTCTACTCCAGCCATGCTTGATTTGAGTGTAGCATTTCTGTTTGAAGAAGAAGAGTTGGTTCGTATATGCTGCTTTTCTCTACCCAAAGGAGTCCCAAAGCAGATTACAGTTGCCTTCCCTTTCCTCTCCCCATAACAGACCCCCTGCGAGGTGGGTGCAGCTGAGAGAGCCCTGATATCACTGCTGATCAGAACAGCTTTATCAGTGCTGTGGGGAGCCCAAGGTCACTCAGATGGTTGCATGTGCAGGAGGAGCGTGGAATCAAACCCAGCTTGCCAGATTAGAAGTTCGCACTCCTAACCACTACACCAAGCTGAACATGCCTCTCATGGATCATATGTGGCGCTCTCTCTCTCTCTCTCTCTCTCTCTCTCTCTCTCTCTCTCTCTCTCTCTCTCTCTCAGCTCCTCCCCTGCGAATATTGCCCTGCATTCAGATTGGTCCTGAGTGCACCATTTCAGCCACCTTACCCCAGTCTCTGGGGAGAAGCTATTTCAGTGGTCATGAAGCCCATGTCAGCTTTCTTCCCGTGGTATTTGTTGGGGGAGACTTCATTCCATATTTCAATTCCTGCTTGGCTGTAGCAAACCAGGGAAGTAGGTGTTTGCAGCCCTCCAAATAGTATCCTTAGCGGTTTATTGGATTGGAGATGGGCTTGATTCCAAAGGCTGGCTTGTAGTAACAGCCTGGCATGGCAAATGATGCCATTGCAGCAAGGCTCATTGCGGTGCCAGGGTCGCCTTCTGTCTATCTCGTACACTTTCCTCCAGCATAGAGTCTTCTCCCTTTCTCCTTTACCCACACGACAGCCCTGTGAGTTGGCTTAGGTTCAGTGCGTGACTGACTCAAGGTCACCCAGCATACTTCCTGGCACTGTGCCACACTGGCTGTATCTAGATTTCTTCTTCCTTTGGAAAGATGTATTGCTTTGCAGCATTGGTCTCTTGTTTACTGCTTGCCTTGTAAATTAAATATCCTGAGATGCCTCATAAAGAATATCCCTGACTGTCACCACGCTGTAAGGGGAACTAGTAGTGGCTGCACAGGACACTCTGCGATGGGGGAGGTCTGTCAGGAACAGGTCAGGAAAGAGCTGGCTGTGGGAACAGTTGATCCTGGCTGATAGCTGAAAGTAGGTGGAACCCTGGAAGGCAAAGCTGAGTCTTCTCTGCTGGAGGAAATCAGAGGCTGTGGAAGCTAACGGGCACAACGGAAGCAAGAAAGGAACCTGTCCTATTCCGAGTGGGGTCGCAGCAATTAAACACTATGTTTATTAAACTTTCGGTAAACTATAATTTAGCTCATTAACAATTACGCAGTCCATCTGATGCATTGAACCTCAAAAATACACTCTGTCATTTTGGCAGTCCTTCTTAATGAGTTTTGCCAGGAACAATCTTTTGCACGCTTAAAATATTTAGAGGTTTAGTTGGATTTTAATGAAGGGCTTGGAACTTTCTTTGACAGATGCTTGTAGGTGCATGGGAAACAAGCCTTAATGGGTCTTGTAAAAGTCAGCCCATCTGAATGTTTAAAAACATCCTCTTGAGTGGGTGGAAAGCATGAGTTTTATTGGAAAAGTGCTGGAGGGAGGTGGCCACGGCGTCTCTGGGCGGTTGGCGATCTTATGGAGGTTTGGCAGCCATCAGTGTTCAGCTTGACGGGAAATTCAGATCCTCAGAAGTTCCCGTCCCTTTGCGTTCTGAGGGTGCACCATCCATCATGGATAATTTTAATTCCTTAAGTGTCTGAAACTGTTTGGGGGTTTTCTGCTGAGAGAGGTGAAGACCGCTGATCCGCGTAACCCAGTGTCTTCTGCAGCCACTCTCCTGGGTCCGAAGCCTTTTGCAACTCGGCTGTCGGTATGCAGTGCTCTACCAGTGTGCTGCCAGTGATGCGGCTTCTCCCCAGGACTTTTCCTGAGCTTTTTGTAGTGAGTGGAATCTGTTTAACATTTGCTAAAGGAGAATAAGCAGAGGCCGTTATGTATAGAAATCTATATGAGTGCACCCGATATTTTTTGTATGCCTGCAATGAAAGAATCATCGAATAACAGAGTTGGAAGGGACCTCCTGGGTCATCTAGTCCAACCCCCTGCACTATGCAGGACACTCACAACCCTATCGCTCATCCACTGTAACCTGCCACCCCCTTCACAGAATCTGTCTGTCAGATAGCTATCCAGCTTCTGTTTAAAAATTTCCAAAGATAGAGAACCCGGCATCTCCTGAGGAGATTGTGGCTTCAAGCAAGTGAACTCTGTTCTCCTTTTACAAGCGCTGGTTAACCTACTTCTGGGATTTGTGACTTTTAAAAAAGGCTTCTTTCTTCCTAGAGCTGTTTAAACACCTACATTAGCAAGACAGCACAGTAAAGGTAGGCTTGTCTGCCCAGCTTCTATACTCCCGCACCCTTATGCTGTGCATGTCTGTCCAAGTTGAGGTGCCGGGTTTCCATTCTCTTGGATCAGAATGAATGCACAATATTTTTTTTTTCTTCCCCATAAACGGTTCTGAAGCTGCCTTTTGCCGAGTCAAACTATCAGCCTGTCAAGGTCAGCACTATGCACTGACTGGCAGTAGCTGTCCAGGGTCCCAGGCTGAGGTCTTTCACATCACCCAATAGCTCCTTAATTGGAGATGCCAGGAATGGAACCTGGGACCTCTTGCATGCAAAGCAGTTTGCCTGTGAGCCACAGCCGTACCCGGAGTGGGATAAAAGCACAAGTTTACTCTGAACAGCACTTGTGCTTCGTATGTGGAGTGATTCCAATGAGACTTCTCCGGAGAACTGCTTTTAACATGTCTTTCCTCCATCCCAGCTCTTTGCCTGGCTGCTTTCTTCCCTTGTGTTCTGTCCTCCTTTTCTCCCTCAAGCATCTGAGTGCGTTTGTCTCCTTTACTCAGTCGAGAAAATCATGATTTAAAATGAAGTAGCTGGACATTTGTGCGTATGTGTGTGAGTGTGTGAGCAGCAACTGTGTTTATTTGATGTCCTTGGGAGGGAAGGGATGTTTCCATGTTGCCTGACGAGAATTTAAGTGGTGGTCATCCTCAGTTGCCCCCAGGTCAGCTGAGACTTGCCATTATTCACTTAGGAGGAGAGTTGCACTTTTAAAGTCCTTGGGAACCAGCATAGATGTAGACAAACAAGGAGCTGTCCAGACTGCCTCCTCTCCTTCTGTTTGGGGAAAAGGGGGAAAGCAGAAATTAACTGGTCCTCGTCATCAAAACTGCCTCTGGCCAAAGCGCTGTGTGGGGGGGGGGTGTATATGTGTGTGAGGAGGGGGGCTGTCTCCTGCCTGTTCTCTCTCACCTTGATTGCTCGAGAGGGAAATGGGTGTGCAGCCGTCCTGCCAATGTGCTGTCAGGGTGGTACCTGCTCTTCCCTGAAAGCAAAGCGTTTTTGTGAGCAGGAGATCCTCAGTCATGTGACGGCTCCGTTTCCTTAGAGACGACAGTGGAGGAGTTGCCTTTGGATGCCTATTCGGTAAAGGAAGGAAGAGGCATTTGCTACCGAGCGCAGAAGGTTTGCTGTATTTGCTTCTATTTCCCCCTCCCCTTTTTGCTGCTCTGGGTTTGGCAGGATCTTTGCATGCCGGGAATCCTTCTCGAGGATCGAGTGAACTCCTTGGGATGCTGTTGATGAAACCCTAACCTTTCCCTGGCAGTGATTTGTGGCTCTTTTGTTACTGAGAGATGGATGTGTGAGGGGATGGAGTTGTAGTGTGAGCAGGTTGCCAGTGCTTCTATCCCTCCCCCCCCCCAAAAAAAACTTTGGCTGCGGTAAATGGATCGCAATAGAAACTGGTAGCAGAGGGGACCGAGAAGAGGATTTGTACTGGGGGGGGGGGTGCGGGTATCTGTCTGATGGCACAGTGTCGGAAAAGGAGCAACTTCCCAAACAGTTAGAAGTTATTGTTTGAGACCTGCTCAAAGGAGGAAGTCTTTGTGAAGTAGCGTCTCGTAGACATGCTCGGTTATGAGTAGACAGTTGGGGGCAAGAGGGAGAGGCAGCTTAAACACTTCTTCAGGCTCAAGTGGTTCAGGTCCTCGCTGAAATGGAAAGAAGTATTAGAGCCTGAACAATAAAGGATGGATTTATCTGGTTTGGCATCGTTAGCCAGTGAACTATTCAGTGTTCCGGAGATCACATGCAAGCAGTGATCAAGTGGTAAGCAGTGATCAAGTGGGTGTTTTCGTATCAGTCCCTGTATGCATGGATTCAACCCCCCTCCGACACACACACACACACCCCTCGTGGTACTCTGTTTATTCTTTCAGTATCAAGCCATAGGAGAACTTCTTAACGCTGGTCCCAGTTGAATTCTTCCCATGGAAGTAAGCTGAATCATAACTCTTCTAAATTAGTGTTGTCTTTTTAGCTCAGACCTTTCAGGCTGTGTTGTGGGTCCTTTTTAGTTTTTAGCATTGTTAACGGGAGCACAGATGCTCTTGGTTGTCCTCTACGGTGAAACGGAGTGTGGTGTGGTGAGTGGATAATTCGCCCGAAGGAAAACTGGCATGCATGAATGTTCAAAAGACAAAACAAAAAAAAACAACAACCTTTTTCTTCTGTCTTCTTGAAAGATGCGTGGGAGTGCCAAGCTAGGCTGAGTGGCAGGAGGCTGTTAATCCTGCCTTTGGTATCGAGACAGTTATGAAAATATTGCTCTGTTCACCAGTCATTTCAACAAGCTCATTCTGGGGCAGCGGTCCCTTTTCTTGTTTGCGGCAGCCTCTAGAAAACCAGAAGATAATGCCAGAGCCGAGTGAACCAAGAAGTCTTGCGAATTTGGCCCAAGTTGCTGAGAGCCCTTGGGGCAAGCTAGTGAAATTAACCTTAACTTCTTCCCCCTGTCCCCAACTACGTACATATACATCTTCTGAAATACAGAATACATCTCCTTGGCTTGTGTGGCTTCACTTGCTTCAGGGGCGTTTATTGTCGATGGCGGAGAGGCACTTTTTATAATAAATAAGGGAAATGCTTCCGGTTCAGAGATAAGTTAATGTAGGCCAGTTTTGGAAGATGTTAAGACACTTTTTGCTTCTGTGTAAATGTGTAGGGGTAAGCAACCTAGCATCCCATCACCGACTGGAATGAAAGGCAATATTTGGTGGCATATAATCTTGGATACCTAACTCCGTGAGTGTTGAGGGGTCCCCAACATTTTTGAGCCTGTGGGCATATTTGGAATTCTGACATGGCATGATGGGTGTGGCAACAAAATGGCGACCACAAGAGGTGGAGCCAGCCACAAAATGATGATCACAGCTTAGCTTCCGTAACGCTGTGTGGATCTTTGTGCTGTGGTGGCAAAGTAATAGTTGAAATCGTTGAAAATTGCATGGCCAATCAGAAGCTTTGCTGGACAAAAGCCCTGCTTGGCCCCACCTACCTCCTAAAATACTTAGCAGGTACCAGAAAAGGCACAGCAGTGGCCATTGTGCCCATGGGCATCATCCTGGGGGCTTCTGACTTAAATCTTGGAGCTCTGGATTCAGATTCCAGCTGCCCTTATTGAAGTGACATGTGGCATAAGTAACTTTTTCCCCAACTCAGTTCCCAGCCTCATGAATCTTATACCTACCTGCATATAAGGTTTGATGCTACACATTTCACAGGAAGTTGTTGTCTTTTATAGTAACTTTCTTGGAGGCCTGAGGTTAGAAGACCTGCTGATTTTATAAAGGCACTCAGACAAAGTTCAAAATTCTTGTGCTATTTGGTGGTAAAGAAGCTGTCAGCCAGGACTGCTGGTCCATCAGATGTCTTGGGACTGTAGTAAATGTTTCCCTTGGAATCTAACAGTATAACTGGTTTTATTGATTCATGCCCTCTGGTGGATTAAAATGCATTGGACAGTCATGCCCTAGCACTGAATAACCCACAGGGAGTGTTTTCAAAACAGAGTTTGAAAATATGAAAGATGGGTTAACATTAGATCAAGGCAAAAAATTGGTTCTTTGAATTAAATTGTAGGGGGAAAGTCAATTTTTCAAAAATGTTTTGTGGAACAAATGGCCATATACCCTAAAAAGTGTGAGAGAAAGAGATTTGCATTGATAAATATAATCTTCTCAAAAGCTGAAGGTTGTAATGTACCCTGCACAGATCCTCTCATTTCTGGTTGTTTGTTGACCCTGGAAGGAAGGGGGATGTTTTGGTTTGCAATGCACTGGAGCCCTTGGGTGGGTTTGCCCCACTCCTGGTGCAGCCTTTCCTCTTGCAAGTGCTTCAGTGCTCAGCTTGTTCTGTCACCACTTCCTCTGTGTTGCTCTTCCTAACATTGCATCTCCAGTTCCTCCTTGATCAATCCTTCCCATCAGAGCTTGCAGCAGCTAGTAAGGAAGAATGCAGGAGAAGCCCCAGAAGATGTTGTGCCCTGAATAATGAGGGAGGCATTGCAGGCACAAAGCACTGCTGGAGCCTGATGCATGTTATACATTTTCCTGTCACCGGTCTGGCACAGAGACGGGAGACCAGGGCCAGCTTTGAAGTAGGGATGCATCAGGTGACTCATTGACAGGGATATGGACAGATTCCACTTGGGTCTTGCAGTGTCTCTGGGTCTCTCTAACATTGGCCATTATTTGCAAGCTGTAAAATGAAAAGAAAATTTTGACATCAGTGAAGTGCTTGCTAGCTTTCCTCTTAAGGGCAGAGGGGAGTTCTGCCATAAGCTAGGCAAGAAAAAAATATAATCTGGTAGCTAAGAAGCCAAATCTCTTCCGGAAATGTGCCGCTTCCTAGTTAGTAAAACCAGCATGAATCAGAGTTCTGAACCAGTTTCTAGTCTTATTCTAAGAAGTGAACTGGGAGAGGAGGAAATTGCCCCTTTTGTTGTGTTCTAGTTTCTCCCAACTTTTCTTCGGGGAATGTTTGTGAATATGCCAAGGAAGAAGCAGAATAAAGATCTCAAAACTTGAGGCATCTTCTGATCATCATTCTTCCATTTCCCAAAAACAGTGATGGGGCTGGTGGCCAGCAATTAATTCTTTGGGTGTCTTAAAGCTGCTTCTGCATTTGAAAGACTGGAAAGTGACTGTGTGAAAATGGTCCATCTTATTCCAGTCAAAATCTCTTGGCTCAATATAAAGCACAAAATTCATTGGCTCTGGACAGTTCATTGAGCTTCAACAGAGCGTATTAGATTTCATTCCATTTTACAAATAATCAGCAACCTACTGAATTTCAGTGTTCGTGTTAGCTTTTCAGTGGTGTAAAAAGCTGTCGATGAAAATAAGACTGTCGCTGAAGGGCAAATCCAATTTCTGCAACTGATGCAGAAGCTCATAAGGGACCTGGTCTGCCTAGGACATTCCTCATTCTGTATGTATCCCCCTCTCTCAGGCACACAGACACTCACATGCTGACTGCTTTCCTTGCATGTGACTTCTAGGGAGAATATACTTGTTTTGACTTGGTTAAGAGTCTTGATAGTTACTCGCCTCCAATATGGTTATCTTACTTATCTATGTCGGAATCTGCCGTTTTCATTCTGGGAGCCATCATGTGGTCTTCGTTGGGTCAGCTGGGCTCATGCTTTGATCCTATTACTCTGCGTCCCCACTGAGGACCCAAAGCAGGTTACATCATTTTCTCCTGCCTGGAGAAGTCTCACTAATGCAAACGTGAAAGTTGCATGCAGCAGTCTCCTTTTAGAAATCCTTGGCAATAAAGTGTGTCTTAGTATTACTGAGCAACAGGATTCATAACTGGAGACAGGGGGGGTGAGTTAAAGACTGAAATATTCACCTCTGTAGTGACCTGTGGCCGGGGCTGATTATGAAACCAAACAGATGGATGTGAGAAGTCTTTGTGAACCATTGTGCTGTTGCCTGGCATTTGCTAATGAGCCAGTTTGGTGTAGTGGTTAGGAGTGCGGACTTCTAATCTGGCATGCCGGGTTCGATTCTGCACTCCCCCACATGCAACCAGCTGGGTGACCTTGGGCTCGCCACGGCACTGATAAAACTGTTCTGACCGAGCAGTGATACCTGGGCTCTCTCAGCCTCACCCACCTCACAGGGTGTCTGTTGTGGGGAGGGGAATGGGAAGGCGACTGTAAGCCGCTTTGAGCCTCCTTAGGTAAAGAAAAGCGGCATATAAGAACCACCTCTTCTTCTTCTTCTAAGAGATTGGGGCAGCCATGTTTAGCGGCATGCCAGGACACACTTCTAGGAGTACCAGCTGCATTTTTGGTTGGTGGTTTCTTGCGACCAAAAGACTGACACCCATTCAGAGGGCTGTGAGCTCTCCTGTTGTGCTCCTTGAGCAGCTCTGCTGCTTTTGCTCAGCCATATGGCAAATGGGGCTTGCAGTGCTTCCTGAAAACTTTCCGTGCTCCTCTGTACACACCATGCAACAGTCATCAGAGAGGGAGAGCCTTGCTGGGAATGTATTTATATCCTGGCCTCCATGCTAACCAGAGCAGGCAAATAATTCCTCTTCTTTTGCTATACATCAGCATTGCTTCCTCTCCAGCTGGGAATTAGTTGGAGCAGAGGACTAAGTTACTGATGCCTTGCTTTAATGCCCCCATGCCCTTGCTACCTGGCTTATTAAATTCCCTTGTGCTGCAGTTAGGAAACCAGTCACTAGCTTTTACAATCATTTTGTCCTTTGTAGTGTGTAGTCTTTAGCTAAAGAAGCAGGGCACTTAAAATCTTGCATGACGGCATGTTTTCTGTTTCCTTCTTGGGCCTCTTTGGGATGCAAGAGGGGTGGAGAAGAAGCTTGTCTCCCCCGTAGTCTCCCCTATAGTTACTCTTTGAAGAAGACCTGAGGCTGTTGTGTACAATCGCTTGTTGTCAACTGAAGAGCCCCCATTGGAAGAAGATCCCCAGTTCCTCCCAATAACACTGAATTTACCAAGTTGAATGTGTAATATTGCTTTTGGGCCTTGTTTGCAGAAGGCAGCAATTGGCTATTTACAAGAGTATGGCTGAATGGGATGGCATTGAATTAACTAAGGGGCTGTTGATGTTGGGGGAGGGCAGTAGGCCGCTAAATGGGGAAGGCGCAAGAAACCTCAGTTCTTTTTTTTTAGTTCTTTTTTCTTAGCCCGTCATTTTACATTTCACTCCATCATCACGGTAATTGAGGATTTTAAAAAGAAATGCTGAAGGCCATAGTATTTAAAGATCTGGAATGAGTCCATGATGATTTTGCATTATAATGGGAGAGTAAGTCTGGCGGTGTTATTTTTAGTTATTTACTTTATAGCCTTATTTTTCTTGCAGAGATTTAAGGTGGATTACAGAATAAAAACAGTGTGTTCGTACAGCATAAGGCATCCAATTAACAACACAATAGGACTAAGATTACAGAATAAGAAGGTAAATGCAAGCAAATTTGGGAGCCCTCCTTTGGGTGCTCCTGCGTTCTGAGATGAAGCGGGTAGCCTTCTCACTCACGGCACCAAAACTCTAGAACTCTGCCCTCAGGATGACTTGTCGGTCCCCTTCTGAGGCCATTTTCTACAAGACACTTTTTGTTTGTTGGCATTTCCTCAGTGATCCCTTCTTTCTACTCAGTAGTCTAATTCTTGTTTTTATCTTTGTATATGTGTCTTTTAGCTCTGGATTTAACAATGTGTGTTTGTTTTATTGGTTTAAATGGTTTTTAAGATGTAGTTGTGTTTTCTATGTTGAAATTTGTTAGCCCTCATGAGAAAGGCGGAGTCTAAATT
Organism: Paroedura picta; assembly: GCF_049243985.1. NCBI lineage: Eukaryota > Metazoa > Chordata > Lepidosauria > Squamata > Gekkonidae > Paroedura > Paroedura picta. The sequence goes on along the minus strand of NC_135369.1, from coordinate 27,195,754 downwards.
TTGTAAAATAAATAAAAATAGGTAAGGCAAGATATACTATGATAATATAGTAAATGGAATTGCAAACATAGAAGACAAGGCAGTAAAAGTGGGATAGTATCTAGGATAATCATTGCAGTAGACTGAAGTCCTTATTCCATTGTGCTACAGTTCTAATCTCTTCGTAAAAAATGACCTCCTGAATATTTCTGTTTTGCACGTTCTGCAGAATGATAGAAGTATTGGCAGGCTGATCCACAAGGTGGGAGCTACGACAGGGAACACACATACGAGCCAGCAGTCTCTGATATTGGCCATTTGTAGGGTGCAGCTGTCAGAAGATATTGCTCAGATGAACAATGTTGACAGAGCATAGCAGGACGGGGCAGCCCTGCAGGTTAACTCTTAACATTCTGATGGAAGTAGATTTAGACGGGGGTAGTCAAACTGCAGCCCTCCAGATGTCCATGGACTACAATTCCCATGAGCCCTTGCCGGCAAGGGCTCATGGGAATTGCAGTCCATGGACATCTGTAGGGCTGCAGTTTGACCACCCCTGGTTTAGTAAATCAAACAAATGTGTATTATCTGTCTTGTTATTCCGGAGTGCAAAATTCTCCACCCCACAAAGTGTCCCTCGACTCTTGCTTTGCCTATCTTGTTCAACGAGAGAAAAAAAAACTATCCCTAGGCTACTAACAAACTTTTCAAAATAGTACAGAATAAGGAAAAGTAAAAAGTCTCTCCATTCTATGTTGCTTTATTGTAGTGTAGAATCCAACCAGAACGGTTTCTAGGTATATCCCGTTTTCAAAGGGTAATTTTCCTCAATGGTTGTCCTATCACTTTGTAAGTATATGGTAATCCGAATAGATAATTCAACACATCTATTAAATCTATTAAATCGTTTAAAGCAGGGGTAGTCAGCCTGTGGTCCTCCAGATGTTCATGGACTGCAATTCCCATGAGCCCATGCCAGCAAACGCTGGCAGGGGCTCATGGGAATTGTAATCCATGAACATCTGGAAGACCACAGGTTGACTACCTCTGCTTTAAAGTATACACCGACCTTTGCACTGTAGGGATGCTAGTAATCCAATTGCTCCCCCAGGGGAACTGATTTCTGTAGTCTGGTGAGAATCTTTCATTCTGGGGGTTCTCCAGGTCCCACCTGGAGGCTGGCATCCCTGAACACTGGCACCGTGCCACAGAGACCTCCCCTCCCAAGCATCCTTTCCTCCAGGGGAACTGATCTCTACAGTCTGGAGAGGAACTTTCATTTTGAGGGTTCTGCAGGTCCCACCTGGAGGCTGGCTTCCCTGAACAGTGGCAGGGATGCTAACCTCCAGGTGGGATCTGGAGATCCCACTTCTGGGGTTTCTCAAAGCCTGGAGAATATTTCAAAGGTTTCTCAGTGGTAAAGAAGTTGAAAAATGCTGACATAGTTGCAGTAATTGAGAAACTCTCTGTAAGTTCTTTGCCAACCAATTTTTCAGGAGCAGGCCACTGAGCTATGTCTAGTGAGGGAGGGGGGGAACATGATGTCACATCTGGTGGGAGTGTCTGCGTGATGTCACTTCTGGTGACATGTGACTTCCAGGGGCCTGGCAGGGAGATGTGGCATGCTGACATCACTTCTGGAGTTTCTCAAAGCCTCAAAATTGTTTCAGGGGTTTCTCAGCTTTGGTGCAGAGGTTAAGAGAACAGGAGAACTGGGTTTCCTTCCCCACTCCTCCCCATGCAGCCAGCTGGATAACCTTGGGCTAGTAATAGTCCTGATAGAGCTGTTCTCACAGAGCAGTCTTGTCAGGGCACCTCACAAGGTGTCTGTTGCTGGGAGAGGAAGGGAAGGTGATTGTAAGCCACTTTGAGACTCCTGGTAGTAAAAAGTGGGGCATAAAAACCAACTCTTCTTCTCCTCAATGGTGAAAAGGTTGAAAAAAGCTGGGTTAGACTGAAAGGGAGAGCCTCAAAAGTGGGCAAAGTGTCTTGATTATAAATAGTGGGAGTACTATTTTATTTTGGGCTTTGACTGCCGTGGGAAGGTTAGGTGGGGCTAGACTATTGTCTTACTGTGTTTATAATGCTTAGATGTTGGTCAGGAGTGGCAGCCTAATAAGTATGATCTAAGGGTTAAAAGAGAAACAAAAAAACCCCAATAAATAATTGAAGGACGTTTTTAACAATTACTTATAAGCCATCTTGAACCATGTAAAATAGTGGGGTATAAATGTTTTAATAAATGTGTAGCTTCCATGGAGCTGCATGAAGTCGTCACAACCCTGTACGTTAAAAGCATTCTGAAAACAGCTAAGAGAGAGGTAATCTCAGAGGTGGATTATTTTCGGGTGGGGAGCATCTGACAAAACACATCAGGCACTGCTCTCTGTCCTCTTTTGGAGGTTCTCGCCCTTCTGCAACCCTTTTAACCTTAAAAGAGGAAAGGAAAATGTGGTTATCTGCCAGAGGTACCATTAGTTGCCTGAGACTGCATTTGTTTAGTCTTGTTTGTGCTATTTTTGCTGGCAATCAATAGCTTCCCTGCAGACCCAGCCACTGTGTTATAGAGTGATGACAAGGGAGTGTGCAATTGCCCTGGGAGTGGATCCCCCCCCCTTTATTTTTAGCCAGATGGTCCTATTTAGATTTGCCAGTGGAGAGAAGCTAAACACACTGGAAACAATTTACCAAGGATGACCACACATTTTCTTGGGCAGCCTTGGAAACCTTTCATAATGTAGGAGGCCCTCTGATGCTCCTTAGTTTGACCTCTGGATCTGGGATACTCTGTGAATTCTTGGTTAGTCTCTTGCATCCTTTTAGCAAACCAAACTCTCCAATTGTTTGCAAAAGGCAAAACCGTACGATGTGTGCCACGCGTCCTTAATATTGTTTCACTGGGGGACCCAGAGAGTTAAACCTGATTTGGTTTTGACCCGCAGGAACACTGGTGTTAGGGACCAGTTAGCATGATGCACCCTCTGATAATTTCCTCACACTTCTAGATAATTTTCCTGCTGACATGACTTAGATATGTTTATGTCTGAATCAGCCAGATTGCTCAGGCTGTTAACTAACATTCTGCCCTCTGCCTGGCCCAGTCAGTTATTTGGTTTACTGAGGACGAGGGAGCGGGAATGAATTGGCAAGGAGGATGTCTTGAGCATCTAGTGGATGATCTATGGCAAAGCTAATGAAGCGCCTTTAGAGCCTACTCTATGCTGGTGAAGAAAGTGTGCTTCCCCACCATCACTGTGACTGCCGAGAGCCATGCATCAAAATCTTTCCAAGTGGTCAGGTGCCTTTTTACATCCAATTAAAAGTGGCTGGTATCTGTTCTAGATTGGGTGCCGTATCGATTTCAGAGTATATCTAGAGCTTGTGCTTGTCTCTCTGCTTGTTGGCTGTTTATTTTATTTTTTCATTTCATTTATAGCCTGCCACTTGCATGCAGTGGCTCGTGGTAGGTAGCAATCCAGATAAAACCCACAACAAAATCCCTTAAGATAAACCAATTAACCCACCCATAGTGGCGAGAGTAACCTTTCTCCTGCACCACAGGCTTCAGATTGGTTCATCAGGGCATACGGGAAGACTGATGACCTGACCTCAACCAAGGACCTGGCAGAGGAGCTCCATTTTACAGACCCTGCGGAACTGTGAAAGCTCCATCAGGGCCCTTAGCTCTCCTGGGAGCTCATTTCACCAGGCCAGGGCCAGGTCCAAAAAGGCCCTTGGCCCTGGTCGAGGCCGTGAACCTCCCTCAGGCCAGGGAACTCCAACAATTAGCACCTGCAGAGTGAAGCGCCCTGTGGGGGCCATAAAAACATTGGCAGTCCCACAGATATGTGGGACCCTGACTGCAGGATAATGCCCTGATCTGGGCAGTACCAGCAACCAATGCAGCTACCTCAGCACAGCCCCGCCTCAGTGAGGTAATGGGCTAACAACTTGTGGTCAACCACATCAGTCATGGCCAACACATCAAGCATCAGGAGGATAGCTGAACCACCTTGATCCAGCTGGTACCGGAGATTATCTGGCAAGGTGACCAACACTGCTTCCACACTGTGGCCAGAGTGGGGGTAAATGCTTGCGGGCTGCTGGAGTGCAGACTCAGGCAGACCTGTTGGAACCACACCATGCCAATTTCACAAAGACTACATTGCTCCAAGATGGTTTCCAGGCTAAGTCCATGTGGTGGCTCTGACCTTGCATAGGACTGGGCCCAGGATACCTAGAGGGACTGCCTACTCCCATATTAATTCAAACCACGTATTAAGACCTGTCTTGGAGGTCTACTCCATATGAAGCATGGTGGGTGGCTGGAGCAGGGCTTTCCCCACAGTGGCCCTTCTTCCCTCTACGAACTCAGGAGTCAAGGGTGTTGTTTTAAATTAAAACAGTTGTTGGGGGGCACAACAATTCAGTGATGACTTTTTCTCTGCTTGGCTGTCCAGCTGTATAGTTCCTGTGTTAGGTAATTTGTTTTTAGGCGTATTTTTGTTCTTGCTGGTCTATGCTAGATGCCTTGGAGCCATTCCCCCCCCCCCCCCCCCGATCATCAAGACCAAAACAATCACTGACCTCATGCTGCAGTGGAGTAGGGACTATTAGTCTCTGTTGCAACAATAGCCAAGCCCTTCAAAGTGCAAGTCAGACATATTGTCAACCCTTTCACTCATCAATCTGTCTGCAGGCTACAAGGCTAATCAGGAGAAGTCTTGCAGAAGTGCTTTTCTGGTCACTCCAAGTCTTGCAGGGTTGGGCTGGCATAACTATGATGATACTTGCAAACAGGTAGTGAGCGTGATTTTTTAAACTAAAATTAATATAATCCCAGAGCAATTGGTTGAACTTCAGTCTCTTTGTGAAGGCCAGACCATGCAGCCAAATGGGCTGGATCTCATCCCCATAGTTTTAATGGCCTTATCCTATTGCAACTAGGCCGATCAGCATGAGCAGGAGGATGCTGGAGCAAACTCTGGGGTAGTCAACCTGTGGTCCTCCAGATGTCCATGGACTACAATTCCCATGAGCTCCTGCCAGCGTTTGCTGGAGGACCACAGGTTGACTACCCCTGTTAGTACGTTGTATCCTTTAAAGGTGCTGGCTCTGCTGCAGCCTTGTGATTCATTAAAGACCATCCTTGAGAAAGAACTTCCTTAGGCATGGAATTGGGGTCACTGTGGGTAAGCAGGTAGATGTGAGTTCCTGCATTGTACAGGGGGTTGGACTAGATGACCCTGGAGGTCCCTTCCAACTCTATGATTGTGTGATCCTATTTTATGATTCTATGAATGACCGTAACGGTCTGGTCTCCTCCTCCACTACCAAATGAATCCTTCATCTTCTGGAAAAGAAAAGCACTGATCTGGGATTTTATCTTTTTTTTTCAGAGCCAATCTATTTCCAGTGCTGCAAAAAACAAACATGGCAGCTGGGGCTAGGATGTCAGTTAGTTACTGCAACCAACCGAGAAAGACTGAAACAGTAGTGATGGGAAACCTTAGGCCACAGGGGTAGCTGGAGGCCCTTCAGGCTTGATGTTAACTCTCAGTGACTCATAAGAAGGTCATTGAGTATCATCCAATATGGTGGTCATTGTGTGTTCCTCCCCTCCCCCCCCCCCCCAACTATGTGCTATTTGCCCATTTACTGACCATAATGTGCCATCTCTGGTTTTGTATTTCAGCCCTCCTCGGCTCCTTGCGAACATGAATGATGCCATGGTAACACACATGTCTTCTGGAGCCCCTACGCCAACAAAAAGGTAGGCATATGAGGCATATACAAGAGGCAGGTGGTTCACCATAAGGTATCTTTAAACCGCCCGTGGCGCCACGGGCGCCACGGACTATATAATTCGCTAAGAGGGGTAGAGGTGGGATTAGTCCGTGATGAGGAAGGGTCCGGATTGGACCCTTCCTCACGACAGACAATCGGAGGGACCAATTGGCAGGCGCAAAGCGCCTGCCGATTGGTCCCTCCGATTCCCAGCTCCAGGAACTGCGAGCCGCCGACCCAGGGAGCCCTTGATTCCCAGTTCCTCCCGGCCTGACGCCGTGAGAGGCGCGAAGCGCCTCTCGCCGCATCAGGGCGCCGACCCAGGGAGCCCCCGGCAGTCACGCCAGGGGTTCCCTGCCTGGCGGGCTGACGCGGCGAGAGGCGCGAAGCGCCTCTCGCCGCGTCAGCCCGCCGCAAAACAAACAAGCTCGCAGCCGCCGACCAGCCCGCCGCCGCCGCCGCCGACTTAGGTAGGACCTAGCGCCCGCTGCATTCCCCTGCAGCGGGCTTGATTACTAGTCTGGTATAAATTCAAAGATGGGAGATTGGGGAATGAACCATGATGAGCTTGTGCACTGGGTGTTTCTGAAGCAATGATCCCGTTCCTGCAGCCTCTTCTCCTTTCTTTAGTAAAAATATCTTAATTATTTACTACTCCTCATTTCAGTTTTCATTCCCCTGCCCCTTCCTGCCAGTTGGGTCATTTTTAATACACTGCAGAAGCATGAAGGGTTTTGGTGAGTTAGAAACAGCCCCCTTCTTTCTACCCTGCTCCATCTCATAGGGCAGGATTCTTTTTCCATCACTCATGGACAGGCTGAAGCAAGTGAATTGTCCATACCGAAGTGGGAAAGTACTGCTGGTGGAACCTGGAGGTCCAGACCAAGAGTGCGGTTTCTTCTGAGTCAAAAGTTCTCTTATGCTGAGTTGAACGGGGGACAGCCCAGGCCACCTGGCTGTCAAAGTAGCCTACTCCCATTATGCAGTAGGGTGAAGGACACAGCAGTGAGTGAATGTTCCAGTGCTCAGTCTTTGAAAGGGCTGCAGTAAGTGACGTTTGGTTTTTAGTCCCATTCCGCTGCACAGACTAAGAGATTCAGGCCGAGCTTCTCATTTGTCTGTTGAAGAGCATTCCATCTTCAGATTAAGCAAAAAAATATTATTTTCACATCAGTGCCTTTTGTTTTCTTTAACAATTAATGTGATTTTAATTCCCTTGTGTCTCATAGGTGTAAATAATGCATTGATCTTTTCCCTTGTGCAAGTTTGGTTTGGGGTGATTAGATGGAGCAGGATTGGTGCAAAATATTTCACAGGAAAGTTGCTGTGAGCATCTATCTCAATTAGCTGTGCATTTGGTCATTTTCAGTAGGTTGTGGACAGTCTTGTGTTTACTTCATTTTTATACTGTCTTTCTCCTCGACGAGGATCCAAAGTGCTACATTGGCCTCGCCTTCTCCTGGGGCTGGGATATACACTGAGTGTGTGTGCCTGGCCCTGTCAGAAAGTGAGCCCACTTGAGGTAGGAGGGACTCAGGGTCAAGGGAGAGAGTGCAAGAGACAATTGTACTCATTATGACTTGCACCCCATTCCTCTCCTACTGTAGAGATTTCCATGTGAGAAATGTTGGAGGGTCAGCCAAAATTCACCGGAAGCAAGCACTGGGAATTATCTTCAGCTGTTGCCATTACAACTATTCATTCCCCCCACCCCCAATTCCAGGAAACCACAGAGCTGGGATAGAAGTTGCAGCAGCAACACCTGACCCTGTAACTGGGCTTGTGCAGTGCTCACAGCATTGCTGGCGCCAATTCTGAGCTGCATGCCAGCATTTTCTGAGACACCCGTCAGTTGGGCTTATATGCTGCCCTTTGGATGCAGCCTGATCTCTGTTCTAGAGCCTGTGCAGTTATCTAACTGTTTATTTGACCCGGGTGCCAAAAGCCTGCTACTAGACCGGGGTAGTCAAACTGCGGCCCTCCAGATGTCCATGGACTACAATTCCCAGGAGCCCCTGCCAGCATTCACTGGCAGGGGCTCCTGGGAATTGTAGTCCATGGACATCTGGAGGGCCGCAGTTTGATTACCTCTGCACTAGACCATATAATTGGGAAGTGCTGGAGAGCATGGTTGGGTTGCCTCAGTTTCAAGGCTTCTCGATAAGCCTCACAAGATTAGGCAAGGGGAGGAGGGAGCTTTGAGCGAGGCGCTTGTAGTCCCATGTGAGCGTGCAACATTGAGCAAGCAAGGTCGAAGAAGTGAATGGCAAAGCAGACGAAAGACAGGGTCATCTCAAGGAAAACCCCGTGGTTCTCTGGCGTGCTAATTATTCAGACCTTCAGCACATACTGCTCTTGTTAGCAGTTTTTAAAAAAATCAAAATCTCAGGGTCTCTTCTCCTTTCCATGTAGAATATGTATGCGTTCCGAACTGGTTTATGCTCAAGGATTTCCATTGCAACTGCTACCCTCTTCTGGGTCTGAGGCACGAATCTTGCCAAGTGTCTTCATAAATGTTGGTGGTTCTCGAAATCTGGTGCTGACCTTTCCTGTTCATAGAAAAGAAGGCAGTTGCTAGGGGAAAGCAGGAAGAATCCAGAATCAAGGTAAAAGGGGGGGGGGGGATGCATTGAGTCAGCAGAGGAACAAGAAGGGGAAGGAAGGGGATTAGACTTGAAAGAGAAATAATTCTGCAGCTTTTAAAATCTTGGCTTGTAGCATCTCATAAGAACCCCCTAGCAAGATCAAACTAACAAGCCATCTAGTATCCATGGGAAACTTGCAAGACAGATAATGATGGATAGCCCCAGCTGTCGTCTCCAGCTGTTTGTTTCTTCTTGAGAAGAGCCCCTGATTGCCTTCCTAACTGTCATGACTAATAGACCACCTTCCATGAACATGTCTCTCTACCTAAAATTCTTGCAAGCCAGGACCGGTAACTGGAGTGCAGGGACAATAACTAGAGAAAGATGAGACTGATCTTGTTCCTGGTATCTAAGAACTTCTGTGCGTGGGTGAGCATACTCAAGGGGAATGCGGGGGGACGAAGCCTACCCACCCTCTGTAGAATCAGCTGAAAACCATTCCAGCCAGTACCAAGATGAGGTTCCCACTCTTCCCCCTTCCCCAGGCCACAAACCCATAGATTCATGTACAGGCATTAACAAAGGCCTTGCCAGTCCTTCTCCACTGCAGGAACGTGATCATTTTCTTGAGGTACAATCAGGCAGAGTTCAAGGACATGATAGTGTGGGACACAGCATTGCCCTGGGCAGAGAGGTAGACCCCCATTTTACTGGGAAAGTTGGTCCGCTGTGCAGCATGCCCTCTGCAGTGGTGATGTTTTGATTGTCATCCCTGCTGTGGTATGCAGAACAGTTCTGCGCCAGAGTTCTTGGCTTGCAGATGGTGAAGTATCCTTGGGGCAAGGTGGACCAAAGAGCAGCAGCCTGCCTGAGGACACAGCCTTGTGAGCGCTAGAAGGGCTGATCTAGGCTATCTGGTGCCAAGTTCCTGAAGCAGTTGGGACTCACAGTACATGGAAGGAACCAGGATGCTACTACTTGGGGAACAGAATTCTGCAGTTCTCTTTTGACTGGCCTAGTCAGTATCTGGCATCCTCCATCATCACATTACATCGCTTTTTATAGTACCCACTGATATGTGTTGGGCAGACCTACCAGTCAGGGTTACTTATAAAATGTAAAGAACTCTCTTCATTTGAGCAGTTCTTTAGTAGGGGTGGGAAATGGCCTGTTAGGAACGTGATTGGCTGAGATGACCTCCTCTTCCTTTTTTTTTTGGGGGGGGGGGAGCGGGCGGCTTGGAGACATTCACATGACATGCCTGCATCTGAGTGCAGGATGCTATTTCAAAATTATGCTCCTGTCCTGCTGAATGATAAAATCAATGCTTCCCAGCCTCTCTGAATTCAGTGTGATATGGACTGGCGATTCTACAGCCAACAAACACCGTACTGGCAGACTACTGCTGTCTTGACCTGTGGCAGAGAACTCTGAGCCAGCGCCCCTGGCTTTCTGCTATTGGAACATTATGAAGGGTTGCAGCTGGCCTAAACAGTTGACCCATAGGATTGCCAAGAATCGGACACGACTGAAAGGCTAACATCATAATCAGACCTTTTGTACTTGGCACAGTAGTACAGGCTGCAGGAGCCACAAGCTCAGCCTAGCAGTCTGCCCAGGGAAATGGCGCTTTAGCCATTGATTGTGCGGATGCAGAGCTTCAAGCCCATTGCAAACCTACAAATAAACCAGATTAACTTGTGCCTGCAGATTTGGCACACACCGCTGGCAGCGACATGCTGTCTGAAGCTCTGCCCATGAGGTTGGGAGTTCGATCCCAGCAGCCGGCTCAAGGTTGACTCAGCCTTCCATCCTTCCGAGGTCGGTAAAATGAGTACCCAGCTTGCTGCTGGGGGGTAAACGGTAATGACTGGGGAAGGCACTGGCAAACCACCCCATATTGAGTCTGCCATGAAAACGCTAGAGGGCGTCACCCCAAGGGTCAGACATGACCTGGTGCTTGCACAGGGGATACCTTTACCTTTACCTGTTTATTTATGTTTATTTATGTTTGGATTTATATAACCGCCGCTCTCAGAGAACTGGCTCACGGCGCTTTACAGTCTTATAATACAGAGTTATCACTAACTCTTACATGAGCACAAGCTTAAGCTCCTGTAACAAAGACCTCTGTATACGACTCTCTCACTTGGCATCCAGATCCCTTTCCATTCCCTCTGGGAGTATTCATTCTGTCAGAGTTGTAACATCCCGGATAACCGGAGGCTTTTGCACTGCCTGATAGAGTGGATTAAGTCAAAGCATTCCACAGTTTCAAATATAATTTTTCTTGCATTTCTTACATGTCATCTCCTCTCTGTCCTTTAATGGAACTTGCCTGGACTTGGCTAAGTGTGGGAGATGCCGCACATATCCTTGGTTTTTATGTTCTTGCTGCAAAAACTAAATGGGCAGCAGTTCTGAGAGTATTGAGTTGTGTCCAAGGGAGCCCTTCCTTGAACAGATGGCACTTCCGCTCACGAAAGTAGGCAGCCATGAGTTTTGGGGGATTTCCACTAAAACTGTATCCCACATTTTTCCTCAGGGTCCCTTCCCCTCTTCTGGGGTGAGGCTAGGAGAGACAGGAGTACGTGGGAAGGATCCATTTTGCCAGCAGAGCTCCCATTGTGGATCTCACCCACTCTTCTGAGTTTGACTGACCTGCTATGAATGAGCATTTTCCTGAGTAGCTAAAGGGTGGGCAGAGATGAAAAATGTGACCATTCCCTGATGATGGATGTGTGTCTCCCCTTGCTTTGAAAAGTGACATCCCTGAGCTAGCCTGAGGGACAGGGAAGCAGTTTGGTTGCAGTTCTTGGGTGATAAATACAAAGGGAGCGGTGAGTTTTAAACTGTTTTCCTGGCTTTTGATCAGGAATTACAGGGGTCTCAGCAGCAGCTTTGGACCCTCTGATGAAGGACAATTAATTTTGCTGCCTGCTTTTGGCTGCTTTCTTCCATTATTTCTATGATTCTATGATGATCTGGGGCCAAGGGACCAAGCCCTATGAAGATAGGTTGAGGGACTTGGGAATGTTCAGCCTGGAGAAAAGGAGGTTGAGAGGGGACATGATAGCCCTCTTTAAATATTTGAAAGGTTGTCATTTGGAGGAGGGCAGGACGCTGTTCCCATTGGCTGCAGAGGAAAGGACGCACAGTAATGGGTTTAAACTACAAGTACAACGATATAGGCTAGATATCAGGAAAAAAAATTCACAGTCAGAGTAGTTCAGCAGTGGAATAGGCTGCCTAAGGAGATGGTGAGCTCCCCCTCACTGGAAGTCTTCAAGCAAAGGTTGGATACACACTTTTCTTGGATGCTTTAGGAAGCTTTGGGCTGATCCTGCGTTGAGCAGGCGGTTGGACTAGATGGCCTGTATGGCCCCTTCCGACTCTGTGATTCTGTAATTCTATTTCCCACTTGTCTGCTTGTGAATAAAATCAGTATTTAGTACAGAGAGTCTCCAGCATTCCCTAGTCTAGTTCAAATGAAAGTAAAAAAACATTCCTTGTGTTACACCTAGTTTTCGCTTCAAGCTCTGGGAGAATGAGGAGGACCCAACAACTCTATTGTCAGCTTCATTTTTAAAAAGAGCAGTGACTTAGAGGCACAAGATGATGCATAATTAAGTCAGTTGCTTGTGAAATATGCAACAGCTCAGCTGCATTATACTGCTTGGAAAGACACCTGGGTTTTTGAATGGGAGAATGATATGCAATTAAGCCAGCTGTTGAAATATGCATGCCTGCATTGAGTTGACTGAATGATGCCAAAATGTTCATCAGCTTTGGAAGAGAAATGCCCCGGACATGGGAGGCCAGTATGTGATAAGGCAGAATTTTTTGGGGGAGGAGGAAAGATGACTTTGCTTGTGTTTATTAGACATCTGCTACCACAAAGGTTGTTAGCCACCCTCTTTCATTGGGATGGCCAATAATACCCAGTGGTTTGGAGGCACAGCACTGTCTCTGAATCGAGGAGCAAGTTGCTTCTGCTCCCAAAGCATAGCTGGCAGGCAGAAGAGTTGGGGGGGGGGGTCAGCAGCTCAAGACCCCAGTGTTGCTAAATGATAAAAGTACTCCTCCATAGTTGGATGGGATTTTCTCTCTCAAACAGCAGAATGGGTCTGCATCTCTTTTCAGTGTTGGCGGGAGGGGGACAGGAAAGGGAAGCAACTGCATGTGTTTGGGGGCAAGACGTCTCAGTGACTTGCCCTTTCTCCCCAAGGATGGTCCTGAGCTGCTGCCTTCGCCCCCCAGGAATTGGGAGGCCCCTTTGGGGCTGGAAAAGGTCGAGATTCATTTCATGGAATGGTTGAACTTCAGGACACTTATGCTACCTTGAACCCAACTATGCTGGTGTTTATAACTGAGCAGCATCTCTCTCTGTGTTCCCTCCTGCTCTCTCGCCATGGTGACCAGAAGGCCTGCCCCCGTGCAGCTGGCAGTGGGAAGTGTGTGTGTGTGGGGGGGGGCACAGGACAGAGTCCAATGCATCCGGGAGTGGTATGGGTAGGCCTGGCGTTGTGGAGGCTGCTGCACGAGACCAAGGAAGACTGACTGATTGCAGCAACAGTAACGCGTGTAAATGCCTCTGGGTCAACAGGTCTTTTGCCCAGGGACAAAAGAAAATTGGAAGTGTCATCTGTATATGCAGCTGAGAGTTAAAATGTCACAGTCGTCATGACTTTGCTAGAGGACAAATAAGCAGGTTGTAGATCAAATCAAGCCTGAATTCTCCCCGGAAGCTAAAAGGTGGCTGTGGCTATTGTATTTTGGTTAGAGCAGGGCACCTGAAAGGACAAACTAGGAAGAGTTGAAGGCAGCAGGAAAAGAGGAAGACTCAGCATGAGATGGATGGACTCAATGAAGAAGAAGAAAGAAGAAGAGTTGGTTCTTATATGCCACTTTTCCCTACCCGAAGGAGGCTCAAAGCGGCTTACAGTCACCTTCCCATTCCTCTCCCCACAACAGACACCCTGTGGGGTGGGTGAGGCTGAGAGAGCCCTGATATTACTGCTCGGTCAGAACAGTTTTATCAGTGCCGTGGCGAACCCAAGGTCACCCAGCTGGCTGCATGTGGGGGAGCACAGAATCGAACCTGGCATGCCAGATTAGAAGTCCACACTCCTAACCACTACACCAAACTGGCTCTATTGCCCTCCATTTACAAGGCCTGAGCAAGGCTGTTAATAGGACTTTTTTTTTTGAGGGGGGGGGCGGTGTCATTCATGAATAGAGTCTGACTCATGGCACTTAACAGTCACCCACAGTAGCAAGGGTGTGGAATTGAAGGGTGGAGGGGTTTGTGAATCCTGGGGCTCTGTGCAGAAGCTGGCTGAACAAAACAAGGATTCTGGCTGTGCTTGAGTATCCACTGGAAGGTGATGTGGAGTTGAGGTGGCCATTCGGTTCTGGGGAAGAAAGGCATTGCCTCTCAGCATGATGTCTTACCTTTCATATCATAACCGACCTCAAGCCCTGCTTGTGTGTATATTGCATACTGTGCAGTAGAAAAGAACTGATAAGGTAGATGAGCAAACCAAGGGAAGTTTCTGCTGTTTGGAAGTCAGGGAGAGGTACGTGGGGTGCAAGTCTGTGGCTCAGTGATAGAGCATCTCCACTGCATGCAAAAGAATACCAGGTTCTCACTTGGAAGGGTTCAGGCGGCAAGTGATCCGAAAGGCCTGAGACCCTAGAGAGCCGCCACCAGTAAGACAATGCTGACCTTGATGATGTGTTTCTTGTGAGGGGTGTGCCTCTCACAAGCGCTGAGAAATCTTTACAGTTGAGAAGAACTGGGGCATCAAGGAGGGCTGCTGATCTCCTATAGATGTTGATCTTAAATGCTTTTGGAATAAAGCAGTGCTGAAAATAAAAGCAGTGCTGTTATGGCTTCTGAGACGGTTATTGATTTGGGTCTCATCAGGACATAAGAGCCCTTAAGGTCTTCCTAGTCCAGAATTCTGTTCCCAGCAGAAGCCAACCACATGCCTCTGGGAAGCCCACAACAAGAGCGGCAGAAAGTCAACAGACCTCTTCCCTTTTTTTGTCCTGATATTCACAACCACACTGCCTCTGAGCATGGAGGCTCCATTTTGCCATCAGCCACTGATAGACCTCTCCTCCTGAATGGATGTGTCTTGTCTCCTTTTAGAACCATCTAAGACAGAGGCCATCTGCATATCTTGCGGCCATGAATCCCACGTTATCATTGTCTAGCCTTGGGTCCAGCTGAGTTGCTGAGACTCCATTTAAAAAAAATAATCATCTCCTGGTTTGTATAAATTTGGTGCATGGAGAATTTCCATGATGAGACATGATGCCTAATATCCTTCACACTCCCCCCCAAGCCCCCTCCCCTCTTATCCACCTGCATTGTCTCTTTTTGTGCTTCTCCAATGCAGGAGGTTGTGTCGGCAATAAACAGAGAGCTGTGGAGGCCCTGAAATCTATTTAGAGCTATGCTGGGTCTTGGCAGAGGAGTAGCGCACTTGAGTGTGCAACCTGCCAGAGACAGAATTGGGTCAGGGAAAGCGTCTCCTTTGGGGCGAAAGAAGCTCTCCCCAGAAGAGGTGCGTCTTTTAAGAGCAATATTTGTCAAGTGTCCAGGTCTTCAGCATTTCCCACCATTTGTCCGGCTGTTGTATTACAGCTTCAATCTCCGGGGGGTTAGCAAAAGCAAAGAATCTGTAAAAGGTACGTGAGATTAAAAATTAAGCATCAGGGCTGTCAGAACTGTGCCTGCACACCATCTCACATGTAGATAAGCAAAGTTTGTGAATATTTGGGGAAAATACACTCATGAGCTGAAACAAACAATCCCAACCACTGATCTTACTGTATGACGGCACGTTGGACGCAGTCGTGAGATCGCTACCTGCTTTCATTCTGCCACAAATGGAGTTTGAGTCTGGTGGACAGTTTCTGAGCTTCATTTTAATTATTTATTATTTTATTTAATTTATTGAATTTCTATACCAGCGGTTCCCCAACCTTTTTATCACCAGGGACCAGTCAACACTTGACAATTTTACTGAGGCCTGGGGGGGTGGTAGTCTTTTGCCGAGGGATGTCGCCACCGCCTGAGCCCCTGCTCCACTTGCTTTCCCGCCACCACCCCTGACTTCCCGCCACCTGCTGGGGGCGCTGCCAACAGCAGCTGTGCACTGCCACGCCAAGGGGGAGCCCCAGCCATGGCAGCCACTGGAGAGCACCAAAGGTGAGCCAGCGGCAGAGTGGCAGGGCAGCCCCCGAGGCAGCAGCCGGGGAGGAGGACGAGGAGGAGCCGCGGCCTGGTACCAACTGATCCACGGACCAGGACCGGTCTCCGAACCGGGGGTTGAGGACCACTGTTCTATACCACCGTCCCATAGGGCTCAACACAGTTTCCATAACTTCCCTGCTCAGTCTTTACTTTTCTCTTACTTTCAGTCAAAAGAGTCTGGCTCCTCCACCCCTTTGCCTCCATGTCCCTGCTGATTCTTTAGGTCTTACAATGCTAAGGCTCTCTGAAAGAGCTCATTAGGAGGCACAGGCCTCTCCAGACAAAAGGGAATCTCCTTAATACGGGGTGAGCTGTAGATAATGGACAGCCCACTTTCTTACTGCACAGGAAAGAAAACATCAATTACATTTGAAGTGACACCCACTGAATTATAACAAAAAAATCCATCTGTTTGGGTTTATGCTCAATCTGTGTAGTCTCATGGCTGTAGATCTGAGAGATTTAGAATGGATCAGGTGGTGGTTCTTTTAGAGGGCCAGCTTGTTTATCAACCGGTTGGTAATTTGCCTGGATTGATGATGCAAAATTGGTTACAAATCGCTGTTAGGTTGCTATTAGGGGAGGATTTTCTCAGGGAATTGGTTGTCTGGGGCATGGCATTTAAATAAAACTGGAAGTAGATTGTGCTTGGCTTTCCTACAGGCGCCCTTCAAATGATGCTGCTACACAATTATCCTGTAAAACAAACAGCTGGGTAACTACCCTGAAGTGCCATGTTCTAGAAGCAATTTGGTGATGTCATTAGCCAATGTGCACATACCCTCCTCTGCCCTCAGAGTTTCATTGTTCTGAAATAGTTTAATTTCACTGGCTAAGACAGTGCTAATTTTGAAGCAAAAGAATCCAAGGTGATACCCTTCTTCAACTAAAGTTCAGGTTTACTAACATAAAAGGTGATTTAATGAATACAGGTGACGATAAATGTCAATTATATCTGGCTGAGGCTCATTTCTCATTGAAGAGATAAGTCAGTACATGCCTGCGCTGCACAAATTTTCTTTTTATTTCGCTTACATCTAGCCTGCCTTTCTCACTGGGATAAAAGGTGGCTTCAGAAATTCAAAACGGCTTTGGGCTTACATGATCGGATATTCCATATCGTAGCTCTTGCTTAGCTCTCGTACTCTCACTCACTAGCATGAAGTAATGACTGAGTTGCTTCTCCTTTGGTAGGCTGGACTGACTGTAGGGTTGTTTTAGAGGGAACTTAGTGTTGCTCAGGAAGACTGTTTAGCAGTAAAGATTTAAGCCCAGATCTTTCTTGCATGCTGCTTTTCAGGAATCAGAGCATGCCAAAAATAGTCTCTCTATAGCAGGGATCTCTGGGCCCCATGATGCTTGCTGATACCTTTTCTCGCATCCACCAAGTGTTTTAGAAAGTGGGAAGGGCAGGTGGGGCCTTCCCCCAGGAATGCTTCTGATTTTTGAAAACGCTGCTTTGGCAACAATCACCTTGAGAGCACAAGGATCTTCTCTAGAAGGTAGGCTGTGGCAGCCGTTTTGTACCTACCTCTGCCTCCCACTGCAGCCATTTTGAGGCTATCCAATATGGTGTTGTGATTAGGGATGGCGGCTTCACACCGGGTGAGCTGGGTTTGTTTCCCCGCTCCCCCACATGCAGTCAGCTGGGTGACCTGGGCCCACCACAGCACTGTGACTGTTCTGACTGAGCAGTAATATCAGGGCGCTCTCAGCCTTACCCACCTCCCAGGCACTTTTTCCGCACAGGGGGGAAAGGACGGGCCGGTGCTCGTATGGCAATGGGGCTAATCCCCGCTTCCGCATGATGTTGGCACCATCATGGCCCTGGCCCACTTTAGGCCCTCCATTGCCCCACAGCAAGGGAATGCCGACATTTTTATGTTCCCTTTTTCACCGCAGATGCCAACAGGGCCTGTCCCAGGACAGACTAGTATGGACGGGGACAAGTCCTACGGCATCCCAGAAGGTACAAAAAATGCCCCAGTCAGCTCTGTGCCACTGCTAAGCTTTTTTTTTTTTTTTTTTTGATGAAACCCTCGTGAAATATTTCTTAAAAAAAACCCCACTGCTGTAAAGTCTGGTGGAACCCCTCCGCCCCAGCTGCCTCATGCAGAGGCAGTAATCCAGGACGGGACAAGTGCAGCAGGGGAAATCATCCCCTGTGACAACCTGGGAAATGCCAGGGCTAATTGCCACATCACAAGGAACCACCGGTGGCCTAGTGCAGCCACCGCCATGCAGAAAACATAAGGGTGTCTTTTGTGGGGAGAGGAAAGGGAAAGGCGATTTGGGACTCCTGGTAGAGAAAAGCTGCATATAAGAACCAACTCTTCTTCCTCTTCTTCTTCACTGTGTCAGAATTCCAAAGGTGTCCAAAGACTCAGAATGGTTGGGGACCCCTGCTCTATAGTTTCTCCCAGCCCGTTCCAAGAAAACAGTAACCACCAGCAAGATTTCTTCTTCTGAATCATTCTGAAGGCCTGATCCTATGCCATTTGATCTGGAGCACAGTCAAACTGTGGTTTTAACAGTCATGGGAGGAGGGGGTAGCTTTTGCTTCTCTAAATCAAGCACAAAGTGGAGGCTTTTGAACCTCTCCCAAGGTAGCTGAAGCAAAGCAAATCCATATGTGGGTGCAAGTGGATTAAGGAAAGGAGGTGAAGAGGCTCTATAATGAGCTTTAAAAGTGTGTCAGGAAGAACCATGAGAAGCCAGGCAGCTCCTGAAAAGGACCCACTCCACAAAACTGTGTCTAAGAGAGGAAGAGTCCCTGCCCTGTACTGACTATCAAAGGAGTCAGTGTCTGTACATCTTCCAGTCTCCTTGCATTGTGCTTCCACTCCTCCTTGGCTTTCCTGTGTAGCTAGTTTTAGCCTTTACCTTCTCTGTTCTCACCTCCCTCCCTTTGATGAATCGTTTTTTATACCCTGCATTTCACTACCTCAAAGCAGCTTACCTCCCTTTTCCCTCCCTGCAACAGACACTTTGTGAGGTAGAGGAAGAGGAAGAGTTGGTTCTTATATGCTGCTTTTCTCTACCCGAAGGAGGCTCAAAGCGGCTTCCAATCGCCTTCCATTTCCTCTCCCCACAACAGACCCCCTGTGGGGGTAGGTGAGGCTGAGAGAGCCCTGATATCCCTGCTCAGTCAGAACAGCTTTATCAGTGCTGCGGCCAGCCCAAGGTCACCCAGCTGGCTGCATGTGGGGAAGTAGTGCGGAATCAAACTTGGCTCACCAGATTAGTAGAAGACCGTACTCCTAATCACTACACCAAGAGATTTGACAGCCATGCAAGTTTTAGGTGGCAGCATTTATTTAGAATAAGGCTAGGTTTTCTTTACCCTAAGGAGTCTGAAAGCAGCTTAGACTCCCCTTCCCTTCCTCTCTCCACAACGGATACCTTGTGAGGTAGGTGAGGCTGAGAGAGAGACCTGTGGCTGCCCCGAGGTCACCCTGAGGCTTCCTGTGGAGGAGGAGTGGGGAATCAAACCTGGTTATACAGATTACAGTCCACTGCTCTTAACCACTGCACCGCACTGGCTATCTTAGAAAGATGGAAAGAGCATTAGCTTTGTGCAGCATTAAGACAATGCTTCAGCCACCCTAGGTGCCACTTGGAATAAATCCTATGGCAGGGACTATTTATTTATTTATTTTTAATCTCTACATTTCTATCCCGCCGCTCCCACAAGGGCTCACGGCGGCTCACAACAAAATCCCAATGCCTGGAAGAAGCACTGCTAGTGCAGCAGGTGGCCTCTTAACATCCTTTCTTACTGGGACTTTTTCAGGGCTACCATTTCGACCCCTTGAAACTATATCCAGTAGATAGATAGGCTTAAGATGCCCATGCTCTGATTTACTGACCTCGGTAATATGGTAGCCAGGAGCATCTGGGAGATTTGGCTTGAAAACCTCTTCTAACAACCCCCCCCCCCCCCGCCGTTGCTAGCTGTTAAGTGACTGGAGCCAGATTACTCCTACAGGCTGAAGATGGGCATGACAAGATTATTGTGGCAGGTTCTTTAACCGCAGAGTAACACCAGCTGCGCAAGAAGAAGAGTTGGTTCTTATATGTCCCTTTTCTCTACCCAAAGGAGGCTCAAAGCGGCTCACATTTACCTTCCTTTTCCTCTCCCCACAACAGACACCTTGTGAGGTGGGTGAGGCTGAGAGAGCCCTGATATCACTGCTCGGTCAGAACAGCTTTATCAGTGCCATGGTGAGCCCAAGGTCACCCAGCTGGCTGCATGTGGGGGAGTGCAGAATCGAACCTGGCATGCCAGATTAGAAGTCCACACTCCTAACCACTACACCAAACTGGCTCTTTACCTCCTTTGATAAAGAAGTGTGCATATTAACAAATCAAATGCTTATTCAGCTGTCAGCCATTTCCCTCCCTCAACCCTATATTCTACAGCAGGGGTAGTCAAACTGTGGCCCTCCAGATGTCCATGGGCTACAATTCCCAGGAGCCCCCTGCCAGCGACATCTGGAGGGCCGCAGTTTGACTACCCCTGTTCTACAGGCATGTTGCCTGCCTTAACTTTAATTTTTAGAGCATTACATGCATATGCTTGGGATCCCACATATCTGAAAGGCTGACTCTCTCCTTAGGTCTCTTTGTGCCAGCTGAGATCCTCTAGCTACCAACAACTAGTTGTGCTACCCCTCAGGGGTCACCTTACTGACACTAGCGAGAGCCTGTGCCTTTTTATGGTTGTTTGCATTCTGTGGAACCGAGTCTCCCTGGAGGTGAAGAGGGGTGCTGTCTCTCGAAATTTCTAGATGCACTGAAAGACGATTCTATTTGCCAGAGATTTTAATGGGGGCCAGACAGCAGGCAACATTTGGGGAGATATTTGAAGTTTTATTTTATTCTCTATGCTTGCAATTGCCATTTGTGAGCCACCATGATGAAAGGTAGGATATAAACATTTTAATAAATAACATACATTTTCTTTTATCGCTACATCCCTCATGTGCTCTTAAAATATTCTCAGGCTGAGTCTGCATGGGAGGAAACAGCCAAGGCGGCATCAGTATGGACCTGCTGCGGATTGGGCCCTCACTTGGCGCATGCTAAGGCAATGCAGGAGAATCCACGTTCCCTTTTTGTTCCGCAGGGGCCAAGGGGCCTGTCCCACAGCAGGTCCAAGGCCCAACTTCTCCCCACCCTATGGAGGCTGAGAGGGGGCAAAAAATGCCCCGGTCAGCTTCACGGCTCTTCATAGCACCATGGGGCAGAATAGGGCTTTTTCAAAATTATTTTGCAGAAATGTGGGATTGCATTCCCGTGCAATCCTACCTTCCTGCAAAATAAAAAAAACTTGCCACCCACCCTGTCGAGCGTGGTTGCGTCTCCCAGGGGGACACATTTCAGCAGCGAACTGGGTGCCCTGCTGAAATGTGTCCCCCGTGGGGACACAGAAAGCTGTGGAGCATGCAGCTATGCTCCAGCAGAACCCGGAGTGGCACCACTGGTACAGAATCGACCTCAATTCATTTTAAAAATGTCATAGCAAAACTGCTTCAGATATGGAGGGGTATGGGGCTTGTGGTTTATTCCTATGTGCTCTGCATTTCTAAGCAGTGGGGATTCAGTGCATGTTACATTATTTTCCTCTCCCCCATTTTGTCCATACAGCAGCCCTGTGTGGTAGATTAGCCAGAGCAGGGGTAGTCAAACTGCGGCCTTCCAGATGTCCATGGACTACAATTCCCAGGAGTCTTCGCTGGCAGGGGCTCCTGGGAATTGTAGTCCATGGACATCTGGAGGGCCGCAGTTTGACTACTCCTGAGCCAGGGAGTGTGTAACTATCCCAAGGTCACCCAGAGAGCATCCATCATGGTGTAGTGCAGGGGTAGTCAAACTGCGGCTCTCCAGATGTCCATGGACTCCAATTCCCATGAGCCCCTGCCAGCGAAGGCTCCTGGGAATTGTAGTCCATGGACATCTGGAGGGCCGCAGTTTGACTACCCCTAGTGTAGTGTTTACGAGCAGCAGCCTCCGATCTAGAGATCTGTGTTTGATTCCCTGCTCCTTCACTTGCAGCCGGTTGGCTGGCCTCGGACCAATCACAGTTCTCTCTCTCAGCCCCACCTACCTCTCAAGGTGCCTATTGTTGGGAGAGGAAGGATAGGCAATGGTAAGCTGCTTTGAGACTCTTTCAGATAGTAAAAAGTGGGCGAGAGAAAACCAGCTCTTCTTCTCATCCTTGGCAGAGTAGGGGACATGAATCTGGGGGCTTCCAGAGCCCAGTCCAATCCTCTTAATCACAACACCACTGTGGTCGTCCTCCTGAGCTTCTAATTTGGAACGTTGACTATGACAAGGTGGACCACTATAGTTCCATTTTTATCTTGCTTTTTCTGTTAGGAGAAGAGCACCAAGTTACTCTCCAATAGCAAGGAAGCCTTTTTCTTTGAAAAACGGGGTGCAGCCTACGGGGAGATCTTTCCCACAGACCTTCAAATGAGAAAAAGCAGCCATGTTACTTTGGCTTTACAAAACCAGGCAGGATTACCAACTGTGTCCAGGGTAATTATTATTTATTATTGCAAGACCTGGCATTTGTTTCCTTCTTTGCCCGGCTTTCCAATGCGATGTTATTTGAATTTTATGGAGGACTTCCTGCTTTATTAAAAGTAGCGACTTTTCACTCCTGCTAAGCCCAGCTTTATGGCTAGCTTATAAAATGCCACAAGCAACCATTCCAGTCAGTTGGGCAGTGTAATGACTTTAAAGCATTGCTTGGGGTCAGAGGTGACCCACGTAAATATTCCTGTGCCATAAAAGTAATTGGGAAAGGTTGGCTGTTTAGAAGTCAAACTGTGAGGGCCATCTGACCTTCAGCAATGGCATCTAGCGGCAGTGCGCCATTTCTGCTGCTTTTGTTATGGCAAAGACATGCGTGTTAATCATTTCTCCAGCTAATGTCAACATCGAACAAAATGCAAGCAGGGAAGGGGCTTCGCTATTGTCTGGTTCGTTGAATTGGTGCAGTATAAATGTTTTGTGCTATGATCCAGCCTATTAGTTTGACACCATGAACCAGGGCTGATCCTGCTTAGGGCTGATCCTGCGTTGAGCAGGGGGTTGGACTAGATGGCCTGTATGGCCCCTTTCAACTCTATGATTCTATGATTCTATCCCTGATATAGGTGGCCATTGATCTTTTCTTTCCATGTGCAACAAGGATACCTGCTTTTCATTCTTAAGATGGGCAGATGTTTAGCCAAATTCCAACCCCACGTGGTATGTCTGGGAAGATGGGTAAAACAGTGTTTTGGGTCTCGTCAACCTGTTTCATTAACCGATGTGCTTCCCTTGGGTGGATAGAATCTTCTAGAACAGTGGTTTTCAACCTTCCTAATGCCGTGACCCTTTACTACAGTTCCTCATGTTGTGATTACCCCCAGCCATAAAATGATGCAAGTGTCCTTTCATAGAAATTAAACTGAAACTGACCAACGGCGTGAAGATCCACAGTTCAGGATTGTATATAAATTGGTTTTTTTCTCCAGGGTTTCTCAGTTCAGTTCTGCCTCTTGTCCCACCATGCCGATCTCACTCTTTCCGCCTGCAGGAGGAGCAGCAACAGTTGTGGTCCCCCCCCCCCCGCCAAGCTGCTTCCCAGGCCGCAACCCCGTGAAAGGGTTGTTGACCCACAAAGGGGTCTGAACCCCCAGGTTGAGAACCGCTGTTCTAGAAGTGCTAGCAGAACACCTCCACAGTTATCTGGCCCAAGTTATTGATAATGTTTTCAGTTTCAGTTAACGGGTTACTAATGGGTTACTAATTAAAATGGGTAGCTTTGTTTGTTTGTTTGTTATATTTTTATACCACCCTCCCATGAGGCTCAGGTTGGTTTACACAAACGTGAAGAATATATGTCCATTGAATCATAATAACAATAATAGTCACAACAGTGGGTTCCAAGTTGAACAGCCGAAATTATAATACAACAGTTGCTTTCATAAAGTCTAATATAAGCCCATAGGAAGGTCAGCTTGAGTTCAGATCATGAGGGGAGGGGGCTCTCTGGGGGACCAGCGGATGTTGTGTTTGGATTAGTTGCTGATTTTGGTGTTAAAGGTACTGACAGGTTTATGACCCTATGAAGCTACCTTGTTGTGATAGATCACTGAGTGTCCTCTGACTGCCAGGAGCCCCCCCAAATGTCTATTGGATCCTGACCCCCAACCCCAGCAACTAGAGGTCCTATGGCAGGGGTAGTCAAACTGTGGCCCTCCAGATGTCCATGGACTACAATTCCCATGAACCCCTGCCAGCATTCGCTGGCAGGGGCTCATGGGAATTGTAGTCCATGGACATCTGGAGGGCCGCGGTTTGACTGCCTCTGTCCTAGGAATTGGACTGGGACAGCCTGTGTGAAAAGTCTCTCAGCCTCCTGAGCCATCATAGTTGCTGGGTTCTGGGGTTGTTTGTTTTTAATCTTCCCTCCCTGGCTCTCAGATTTAGCCTATCAATGGCGTTTTGCAGTATGTTTTGATTTTCAATGCATGTCTTGTACCTGAACTTTGTGAGTGCTTTGTGCTGGAAAGCAGGATAAAAGTACATAAACAAAGCAGCCCCAGCAGATGCTGTCCTTGCTTAGAGTTTTCCAAGGTGAGGCCGGGCGTTTTATAAACTTCCTTGGGCAATGTCTAATCGAGTCTGAATATTTTTACTTTTCACAGTTAAGCTACAACTGACCTCCCATCCATACAGTTTCTGCCCCCGCCAGCTGCAGCTTATGTGTTTCCCAGTACAGAGCATGAAAGGAGTTTTCCCTTCCTCTTCTTTCTGATGTCCTTTGAAATAGACCCCAAAGTATCAGCCCAGCCCTCCTCAAGCTCCTTTTTGGAGATTTAACTTGAAACATGGAGCCCAAGCAGTGAACGGCCTCACCGCCTCTCACCATTTCCCATGGCGGCAAGGAATAAAGGCAGACATTCCTCGGTTGTGCTTCCCCTTGCTTTGGGGTGTGCATTCCTAGGGGTATGCCTTTAAATGTGCACAGGTGTTTGCATGTAAAGCAGAATGAATATGAAGTCAGTGCAGCTGAAGCGGCCTGTGTGCGAGCCTGCAGCCATGACAATTAATTTCTTGTAGCGGCTGGTCTGCCATCCAGAACAAGCCCACTCCCTCCATCTTTGCAAATCCTTCATCCCGCTCAGCTGGCGACTTCCGTTCAGCCTGTTGTGCCCTGCAGTCTTGGCCATGCTCACAACACATGGAGCTGGCATGAGAAAGGGGCTTTTGTCTCTGCCTCTTTCGGGGAGGTGGCCATGTGGAATGGTTTTCTTATTGCTTTCTTTCTTACTTTAGAAAGCTGCAGTTAAATTAGGAATCAGGAGGCCCTCGGTCTAAACCTCACCTGTCCTTCAAGACCACACGTTAAGCTGCTTTCTCATGCTCCTCCACCCACCACGTGGGGCTAGTAATACTTGTCTATTTTACAGGGTGGGGGGAGGTAGGGATTACAACAGCAGGGTAATGCTTGTCCGGGGTTTTGAACTCTTGAGGAGGATGCTATTTATCCATTGAAATTATGTTCTTTTTAGGCAAGTATTTCCAAGTGGCCTCTGCTGACATGTGAGACAGCTTCTGCCCTTGAGCCCCCTGTCAGATCCAACAACCTTCTTCTGATCTCTCAGTCTGCCTTCCACCTAGCAATTTCCCCCCCCTGCTCCCTGCCTTTGTTAATATTGTTTCTTTCCCCTTGAGGCATCTCCCACATGCCTCTATCCATACCCAGCTCCCAGTAGCTATGTTCTTAAAGCATTCAATATCCTGATAACATGCTGATTTCTTCAAAAGGCCATGTTTTGGATGTAAGTGAGCCCGAATGAGGCAGGCCGACATGTTCTAAGCATGCTTGGCTTTGTCAGGCATCCTAGCGGCTGTCCTAACCTTGGTTAGGGGGAGGGAGGGGTGGTGGAAGGGCTCCTTCCAGTGGGGCTATATGAGTGCATGAGGCCAGTGGCTGAGATGCAGGGAAATCTGGGTTCTCCCTCTCTAGGTACCACCATAAGCAGGCGTTTTCTTTTGGGGTTTAGTTTTTAGATTTGTATTTGTTCCGTTTCATTTATAGTAGCCTTTCTCATTGAGATTCAAGGCAGATGACAGCATTTAGCAAATGACACAAAAACAAAATTCAGTGCAGTACACTCAACTAGCAATGCAATAAAACCGGACGGCAGAATTAGAGAATGATGAAGAGGTGCACAAGACATCTAATAAGCAATGCAGTTTTTTAAATGTTTAAAAATGTTCACAGCACCTTTTGCTCCAGTGAGGTAGAGGGATGCTAGAACTGGCTCTTTGCTGTGGGGAACAAATACTTTGTGGGAAAAGGAAGTAGGCACCAGGAAGAACATCAGTGGGTGGACGTGGTGCTCACCTCCGCCACGAATAATAGATTTTTGGACAGTGAGTAGGGAGAACTGTGCCCTGATCTCTGTTCTTGTTGAGAAATTGTTGTGGTCATGGTAGGAAGATGCATGTTGCATGGGTTCCTTAGGGAACAAGCAGGATATTTACCTGATAAACAATAAAGGATCCCGTGGCACTTGGAAGACCAGTGATATATTGTAGCAGCCACTTTTTTCCCCAGCCAGGTCTGTTTGCCAGACGCATGAAGTCTCACTCTGAAAGCCTCTGGTGGAGGCACTCAGTGTGGACTCTGGCCAATGTCGGCCATTATTTTGTAAGTGTTTTGTACTCACTCCCTGGAGAAGAGCCTAATGCTGGAAGTGATTGAGGGCAAAAGAAGAAGGGGACGACAGAGAATGAGGTGGCTGGATGGAGTCACTGAAGCAGTCGGTGCAAACTTAAATGGACTCCGGGGAATCGTAGAGGACAGGAAGGCCTTGGAAGATCATTGTCCATGGGGTCGCGATGGGTCGGACACAACTTTGCACCTAACAACAGCAATTGTACTCGCACAAGACCCTGACTGCTGTTTTTCAGCCTTGTGGTGTTGCCATTGTTTTCAATCAGTTACTGCAAGTGTTGAGTAAAGGGGGAACTGCATAAGTCAGGACTGGCAGCTTGCATGAAGTGGAGGACACTGAGATAGCTGACCAGTTGATCAATCCTCTCTCCCACGTGCAAGAGCCTTATCCTGCAGGGTACCTGGTGGAGCACAGGTTGGGGGGGGGGGGCAGCTCTTTCTCTGAAATCTTGCTTTCCCCCTCGGACATGATAAGCAGACACCTACATGATGTTCCAGCAGACTGAAGTTTTCCTCTTATTTTTTTTATAATGCTTGTGTTCATTTACTTATTGTAATTATTATCATCATTATTTTACATGTGCATTTCCACCCACTGGGTCGTGCGTCCCATTGCCTCATCTTTATTTCTGTTGTGTTTGTTTCCTTTTGCTTTCCTCATCTCACTAGGTTGCAGTGCAGCTTGGCCCTCCCCGGTCAGCTCAGCGATGAGCACGCCCTGATAGCAGCCTATGTGAGCCGGCTACAGAGCGGCACACGGTTAGTGCTAGGAAAGCGGCTGGGTGGGGTGGGATGCTCCCCCACTCTCTTTCCATTGATGAAAGGGCCCAAAATTCCGAGAGCCACCAAACCTGGGCTCACTTCAGGATCCTAAAGTTGTCTTGTTTAGATTTATTACCTACTGAGGAATGTATACCAAAAAGGGGGAGTGTGTTGTGAAATTTCTGAGGATAAACTTGCTCGGTTTTGTCTGGGATTTTGGTTTTGAGCATCTGGCCCAAAGAGAGTCAACTTAAAAAATCATCATCTTCTCCCCCCCCCCCTGCAAGTTTGGCAGCTAATTAATAGGGCTTTTGGGCAAGCACCAAAGTGCTTTTAAGTGTCCCCAATTAGTATGAATGGGTCCCTCCTTAGCAGAGCATCTGTATCCCAGCAGACGTTCCTTGGCATGAGACTTGACAAGTACAGATTCTTCCCAGTTCTTTTCCCCCCTGACAGTCACTGTAGGCATCCATTTCATTCATCTTCACCGTCACTTCTATCTGGGAAGGAGGAGAAGAGAAGAAGGCCCTGGTGGGGCAGGGGTAGAACCACGTCATTGTCACTTAAAACAAAAAAACCTGGGCTAATGACTCCCATGGCTTGGACTATTCTTACCCTTCCGTATTTCAGAATTCCTGTTTGAACTTTTCTTAAACTGCATCTTGATGAATGGTCCAGTGGCACATTGGGGGACTTCCACACTGGTCAAGTCCCTTTCTTCAGGGTATAAGACTCTCCAGTTTGCAGAAACTGAGCTTTTAGATCTCATGTCTTTAATAGATTTGTATCCCTCTCTGTTGTGTAGGCCCCCAGCAGCTATCTTAACAGAAAAACACAAATTAATGGAATGGCCCTAGATAGCCATGAACTTCTCCAGAACAGTTGGGGTATGTTGTCGCCTGAAGCATGGGAGGGGGCTGCAGCTGCCGGCCATCTCACTGGGACTAGGCTCTAAGACTTGTCTTCTGCTGGGTTTGCTTTCAGCCCAATGGGTCACTTGTCTGCCTCTCCCTATAAATAGAAGCCTCTGAAAAACCGAACAAAAAACCCACTGGATTCTCTCAAGTTATAAGTCACTCTGGCTAGTGTGTCGCTGCCCTTACTGGATGCTCTGGCCCTGCTTCCTGCTGCCTGTTTTGTGACAATGGAGCCCATTCAGGTCCCAGCTTTGAGCCCTCACCAGATTGCTATATTTGAAACAATGACTAATTTTGCTTAATTCCTCCTACTTTAACCACTGGAGCTTGAAATCCTTAAATTTTAACTCAAGGCTATCGAGTTTAAAGCAGCTTT
This sequence comes from Paroedura picta, assembly GCF_049243985.1. Taxonomy (NCBI): domain Eukaryota; kingdom Metazoa; phylum Chordata; class Lepidosauria; order Squamata; family Gekkonidae; genus Paroedura; species Paroedura picta. The sequence goes on along the minus strand of NC_135369.1, from coordinate 27,167,337 downwards.
GTTGCCAAGTGTACATTCATTAGATTTTTGTAGCCTTGCAACAGACAAGTGGAATGCCTTGGATCCGAGCCCATGCAATTGAGAGCAGAGAGCTGGGCAGTTCTTCTGGTTGATGCATTTCCACCCTACTTAGGGTTTTCTTGTTTTGTTTTTTGGCCAGCCATAAGAGTCCAATTGAGCCTGGCTAAGGCATTTTGGGGCACACCACCCGCTACTGCTCCATCCATTAAAGTACCCTTGAATCAACCACACAACGCTCTTGGCTCTTACAAGTCACTCACCACCAGCCGATGTCAAGCTGAGGTTGATGTGGGAGGGAGGGTCTTAAGGAGGCCTGGTAATATTTTCTCCCAAGTCATGTGGCTCCAGTTCTACATAATATTTATCCAGCCATGGGCTGCCCTCTGTTGGATCTATGAATAATGATTGGCATGTGTTGGCTTTCTCTCCCTCAGCAGCGTCCTTGATAGCCCCAGCAGACTGGACGAGGAGCACCGGCTAATCGCCCGGTACGCTGCCAGGTTGGCTGCTGAAGCTGGAAATGTGGTAAGCAAAGAGACTGGCCCCTCTCTGGGCACACCCAAACGTTTAACTTCTCCATTTTAAACTCCCAGCTCCAGAAAGGGACAGCTTCTCCCATTTACCCTAGAAGTGGCCTTTGGGAAACAAGAAGAAAGCCCTGGCTTTCCTTCTCTTAAGTAACGTGCTGCATCCTCACAGTGCTACCTGGATCCATCATATCTGTGTAGCATCCACACAGCCTCTAGCTGAAACCTCATTTTCCTGGAAAAGGCAATGGCATGTTCTGCAAGGCAAAACAAGGAACCAGCTGTACACATGGCAGAGGCTGATGCTGGTTCCTGGTGAGCCACAGGAAGCCAGCACAGAGGGGAGCTTCTTTGATCACAGGTGCCCAGAGCCCTAAAGGGGGTCATCGGAATCTCTTTGAGGAGTGTTGTTCCTGGCCCCTCTCTGCTGCTGCCTTTGATTACTATGTGGGGTATCAATGGCGCTTGCACAAGAGAAGCTCCCAGAAAGTCACCTGCACCATCATCATTCTGAAATGATTTAACTGCTGGGCAGAGGGCATGTTGCTAAGAACTTGTCTGTACTCGCTTGCCATAAAAGCTCTAGGTAAGCAGGCAAATGTAGGCCAATTATTTATAAGAGGTACAGGCAAAGCACATACCCGTGGATGGGTCTGCACACCCCAGCGCCTCATTTAAAATGTTCTTTGTTCATATTCCTTTGCGAACAGCATTAGCATATCAGAGATGTTATGGCCTAGAGGGGAAACGGTGCTGCATGCAAAACTGCAGGTATCTTAAATGACAGATTCCAGAGGGGTAGTCACACTTAATCTGTTGCACAGAAGGTCCCTCTGAACCCCGTGACACTTAAAAGGCTAGCAGCTTTATTGTGGCAGAATCTTTTAAGGACCAGAACATGACATCTAATCTGGTATAGTGGCGAGATTGACCCAGAAAGGTTCAGATCTCTATGAAGTCGCAAAGCTCACTGTGCCAGGAATTCTCATTCAGAGGGTTGTGAAGATAAAATTGGGGAGAGGACAAACTGTGAACAGCACCCTGAGCTCCTGAGAGGAAGGGCAGGACAAACATGTGGCCATGGAGATGCTGACCTGACTTCATAGGGGAATCTCTATTCAGGGTATCAGTACCCACCTACGTTGGTGGTAGCCATTTTGTGCATTTGATTAACTAGGCTCTGACTCAGGGTAGGTTTTGCCACAATAAAGAAGTTTGCCTGTAAGTGTTACTTGGATATAGGGTTGTGAGTGACCTGCATAGTGCAGAGGGTTGGACTAGATGGTCCATGAGGTCCCTTCCAACTCTATTATTCCTTGATTCTATGATATTTGTAATGTTAAATAAGAATCATAGACTTATATGGGGACATTTAGATTTAAAAAAAACTCCAAACTATATCTTTTTTTTTTTCAACTGTCACAAAATTAAAGGTGTTTTAGCAGGAATTTTCCATTTTTGTCTAACCATCCTCCAAGAAAACTTTCTCCAAGTTAGAAGAAAGCTCCTTACTCTGGAGAAGGGTTTCAAACTTTGTTCTGGGGAGTGGTGAAGGGATAGGATTAGGATCCACCCTACCAAGTTTTAAATGTCTTTAATGGATATATGTTACCATACTTTCACTTAGGGGAATACCCTACGAGTTAATACAGGAGCAAATTGGAAGGCCAAAATGGCCCTGAGGAAAAAAGTCCCTCTCTCCACCACAGCCCCCTCACCTGATGGAGGTCAGAAGAGTTACCTGGAGGAAAAGGAGACACCACTGTAATCCTTAGTGGCCAAGCAGTATTCTGTGTGACAGGTCATAGCTGGGCACTGCCGTGGTCCGCCTTGCTAGCTGCAATGTGAAGTGGGGCTTTGAGACAGGCAGCCCTCCAAGGCAGTGGCACAAGATGATTACCCCCCAAAAAAGTAAATGTCCAATCTGCTGTTGAGCTGGTGGCAGCATGGAGAGCCCAACCTCTGAGAATATGCAGAGTGCTTCTCAGCCCAGATTCATATACTCCCAACCTAGCTCTCCCTGACCCAGCTGAGTGGCAGATATTGAGATAGGAAGTTAAAAGCACAGACTTGAATAAAAAAATAATTATTGTAAAACATCACTGGCAGTCTTCAAGCAAAGGTTGGATACACACTTTTCTTGGATGCTTTAGGATGCTTTGGGCCGATCCTGCGTTGAGCAGGGGGTTAGACTAGATGGCCTGTATGGCCCCTTCCAATTCTATGATTCTATGATTCAATCAGTTTATGTAACCCTTAAAATGACAGAAACTGTCTAAAAATGGCAAAAAGTACAAACATCAGTAAAAGATGCAACTATTCTATCTTGATGGGTGTTAAAAGTAAATTCAGGCAGCATTCTGAAGCTGATGTGCATTTCGGTCCTCCTTTTTTCAAGGCATGGGCCAAGAAGGGAGATGGACGTATAGATTTTTCTTCATAACCCATCCCACTACTTGGGCCAGAGGTTTTATAGATTGGGTGTAAACCCCCACCTCTTAACCAAAGAGGACCATGAATTCAGGTTCTTGGCATAGGCTGTTTGCCCAATCCAGTCATTTTTCAAATAGTCAATGGAATCAGGACAATGCAGTCAAGGTGTTGGCATGCCGAGGAAGACAATTTTTAAGTAGCACACCTATTGGATCATTACTCTGGGATAGGCCATTAATCACTTTTGACCTCCGTCAAGGTCAAAACCAAACATTTTATGTATGTTATTTATAGTCCACCTTTCTCACTGAGACTATAACATTGAAACAAGGAAGGAATGTGCAGTTGGGGCTAAGAGGTGGTAGGGAAACTACAGGAAGATTCCACATTCAAATGTCAGTAGAAAGGTGGGGTAGGTTTTGGCCTATGGGCTAATCAGAATCAGATCAAATTGGCCAACTTAAAATGTCAGCGAATAACGGCTTGGTGGTATCAACAGCAGCCATCTGTGACTTTGGGCATGGTTCTGTGAGTGTGCAGCAAGCAAATCCCACATCAGGGAAAAGCCAAGAAAGGTTGCAGGCATCCATATATGATTGCACACTCCTGGGCATCAGTACCGCCTCTCATCCATCAATGCGTAGCGATCCTCTGCACAGTCTATAAGATAGATGCCTTCTCTTTTTATCAGCTCCTCAGGCCTTGCTGGAGCAGGAAGTTGACATGGGAATAGAACTAAAAATCAGGCACTTACCAGAAAATACTGTATTTATTTATTTTGTATACAGCCTACCTTTCTTAATGAGCCTCAAGGAAGATGACAAAATGTAGAAAGCACTTCAGTAAGACAGCAAAAAACCTCTAATAAACAATGCACTGAAACTGAGATTGCAGAATTAGAAAACAGTGTGAACAGTAAGCTTCCTAAGCCTGGCATACCATAATGTAGAAAGCAAATCAAAAAGGGAATTGCAAAGGTAGAACGTCATGCAGTAATAGCAAATAAATCTAATTAATAATAATAATAATAATGAAAGTGATACATAGGATAAAAACAGCAACAGACCAGAGTAGTATACTGTTAAAAATGTGTCCTCCTGAGCTGTACTGAAGGACTAGTACTCTTATAAAAAATGCCATCCTGAACGTTTTCAGTTTTTGGGGGGCATCCCCTGTCTCCCCACATGATAGGAGCTGTACCAGGGAGAGTACATGCTGCTGATCTTACCTGTTTACAGGATGGTACCCTCAGAAGCTTTTGCTCAGATGAGTGAAGCTCACATGGTGAAACATGGTAGGAAAAGCAACCCTGCAGCTATGTGGGTCCGGAGCTATTAATTCTCTTAATGGGTACTTTTAATATATACAACTTTCTCTGCCAGTCTTTGGGCTCCTAAATCATTCCCTGGATTAAGTGTGCCAAAGGTTATGATTTTACATTGGTGTGACTTACATGAACTCTCCATTTAAAAAAAAAAATGTCACCAGGGCAAGCAACTTTTGGAACCTTCTTGGCAGCCATTGTTGCAAGGCAGGGAGTGGACGGAGGGAGCTTGGTGAGGGTATCACCCTATTGGCTGCAGACTCGGAGAATACTTTTTCACCCATTACGTTATTGGCTCATTAAACTGGCTCCCACAGTTCTGCTGAAGGGCACTAACTTAGATGGCTTCTTAGAAAAGGATTACAGTTCATGGTGGCTGCATCTCCACATGAATGTTGCAATTCTAGCTGTAATATTTCGTAGCCCTCGGTAATGAGTTCATCCAGGGAGGCCCACCAGATGCTTGGGGTAGTGGATAGTTGAGAGGCCTCATTCTCTGGGCCTCGCTTGTGAGCTTCTCAGCAGCATCTGACTGCCTGCTGTCAGACGAAATGGATTTTTGGTCAGGTACAGCTAAGCAATGCCTGCCCACCTGTTTTCTCCAGGGGGTCACTGCTCAACTGGACTATTGGGTCTTAATTGATGTGGATGGAGGGGTTGGTCTGCAGCCCAAGCCCCCTGGAATATCTCTCCTCCTTTTTGAACAGGTTCTGCGGAAACCGGGTATAGGCAGGCCAGAACTGCACAGGGCCAGGCAAATTTGACTGAGAATGCTCTTGGGGAGGACTTGTCTCAAAAATCCTATTTTAAAGATCACCAGATCTGAACCAAATTGGCTTGCCTAGGTTTTTGCTGATGTACAGTCAATTGCATCTATTCTCATCTTGTAAGGGAATTGATTTGATAATTGCTTTGCCATAAAAGAAAACTCCATGGTGGTCCCCAGTGTGTTCCTAAGGAGTTACTCTTTAAGCACTTTGCCTACTGGTGGCACTTTATGATAACAAATAGCAGTTAAATACACTGCCCTGTATTGCTTGGAACTCTCCCCTGGAGCTTGTTCCCTGATGCCTTCTTCCCTGCCTTTTCCAAGAAACCCTTGGCTTCAATCTATCACTCATTATTGATTGAAACATTGCCTGAGTACAACCAACTGCATTTAGCTCTTGTCTCTCCTCTCACCGACCTTTTCCACACCTCATTGCTGAATCCCCATCTGATGCTCCGACTTTGCAGCACCCCTTTTGCAAAAGTGCATTTATTTTGGAGGTTTTTCCCCATTGAATTTGGATCTGACCGGAGAGTGTTCCATACTTCCATTGGAAAAGGCTTGTGCGGTCATGTTGCCATGTACTTCATCAGCGCTGAAACCTTTCTTTCTCTCTCTCTCTCTCTCTTTGTGCATTTGCAAAAACATTGTAATATCATAACACTGTAAAAAGAAGGCTGGGTGTATTGCGAGAGACAGCATGGTTACTGCCAATACAGAGGTTCCTCATTTCACCAAGAATCACCATGAAAATCAAAATGCAACCGGGAATTAGTATTCCATTTGTGGTCCTCAAACTGGATACACCAATTCAGAACAGTGCTATTCGATAATTCTGAAGCACGTTAAATGTGTCAGCGTGTACTTCGTCAACAATGGAATCTCCTTTTTAGTGCATATGCAGAAGTGTTATAACATCATAGCAGTGTTGTTGTTTTTTTTAAGCCTGGATGTATTATAGGGAGCAACACAGTTGCCACCATTTCAAAGGTCCTTCGCTCCTCCTTAGTAGCCATCTAAGAAAATAGCTGGCAGTCGTTGAACTGGATGGACCAGTCCATAGCAGCATTATTCAATAACTAGGGGCCAAGCCTGTTGCATTCAGGAATATAACAGGTGCTAGATTGGGGGAGTGAAGAACTCTGTGGATAGCCTCCCCTTCCCCCCAGGACCTGGAAAGGCTGCAGGCAGTTGTTAGGGAACTCACCGGCAGGGGCAGCTCTCACACAGCAGGGATCTGCAGCCTCCGAGCCTCAGAGGGAAGGGGAAGGACGAGGGGGTGGTCAGGAGTGAGGGAAAGCAGGCGATTGGCTGGCCGCTGGATAGGGAGGCAAGTCGGTTGGAGGAGAAGGCACTCAGGAATGGGACAGCCACCCTGAGTGGGTGCTAAGTGCTGAGTGGCACTTAAGTCATGAGACACAATCCAAGGCCTTACCAGAAATATATTATGTGGAACAGATTATGAAGCATGCTAAGTGTGTCTTCATGTATTTCATCAGCAAAGGAACCTCTCCCCCTCTTTTTTGTTTTTAAATATGCAGTAATGTTACAACATTATAATGCTGTAAACAAGAAAACACACTGGGAGCTATAAGAAAAGAGAAGGGGGGGGCACATCAGAAGCACATGGCATCAAAACCTACCTACAAAAAAAAAAGAAGAGGAAAGGAAAGGAGTGTAATGGTTGGATGTAGTGATTGGTATAGTGGTTAGGACTGCAGACTTCTAATCTGGCCAGCCGGGTCTGATTCCCCACTCCTCCTCCACATGCAGCCAGGTGGGTGACCTTGGGCTCACCACAGCACTGCTAAAGCTGTTCTGACCGCACAGTAATATCAGGCCTCTCTTAGCCTCAACAACTCTTCTTCTACCTCACAGGGTGTCTGTTGTGGTGAGAGGAAAGGGAAGGTGAATGTAAGCTGCTTTGAGACTCCCTCTGGTAGAGAAAAGCGGCATATAGGAACCAACTCTTCTTCTTCTAACTGCATGCAGAAGACTACATGAAACTTTGCTGCTTGTTTTGTCCCAATATTATAGCACTGCTATAGTATAATGGGGGGGATCACATCATAGCACAATCAACACGTTTTACATAAACCACCCTGAGTCTCAGGGGAGTGCGGTATATAAATATAAATAAAATTACACTTAGATGAAATTAGCAGATTGCTCAGGGGACATCTGCGGGGGCAGAGAGGTGGTGAACACATGATACTGCCGACACAAAAGAATTGTGGGAAACAAAATTGAAACTCAGGAAAGCAAGTTCGGATCCAAAGGAAAACAACAAAACAATGCACCTTCAGATGAGCAGCATGGAATAGAGAGTTCAACCCTGATCTAACTTTTGTCTCATCTGATTAGAAAAGTCAGTCCTTGCATGGAAGGACTGAGCCTTTCCCACACAGCCAGCATCAATCTGTAATCAAATACCAGCTATCGGGTCTTTCGATGACCACAATGGAAGTTTAAGAGGGCAAATAGAAAAGGTTTCAAGTGAAGGATCTGGATCGGTGTCTTGGATGGGTCCCTCCAACACATAACTGCTGCCAATTCGTTGTTACTGTTATATCTACAGCCAAAAGGCACGTTCCTCAAGGAAATAGGAAAGCCTATATTCCAGGCTGGTGCATCCATAGTAAGAAGGTGTATCAAAATTTCCTCAACAGCAAAGACCCAGAAGTAACAGTGGAACTACTCCATGAACTCCACACTGCATGAAAACAAAAATGGACTGAAGCAACTGTGAATTTGGATTTCAGGCATTCCGGTAGGAGAGCCCAAAGCCTATTAAATTACTACTGGATTCAGAAAACTCAGGTAACCGCACTGAATTCGAATCCACTCCTAGGGAGGCAAAAAGTGCAGAAAGTTTTACAAAGTTTTTGATTATTTAAAGAACACTGATACAGAGGTTTGTAATTGTGCAGAATTGGTCTCTGTCTTCCCATCTCCACATGCTGAGACGTTTCCAACCATGGAGCTGACCATGACAAGCAAAGGTCACACCTTGTGGCAGGGACTTGTCTTTTTGCCTGCGTCACTCTGCAAAGCACCATCTACAGTGATCTTTTTCCCGCATAAACCATTATAGTGCATCCCTATCAGGAAAACATTTTTTTCTGGCAAATCACTTTGGAAACATGCCAGTAAAACAAAAAGTCATGTCCTAGACAGTGAAAGTCTGTATGCAAGATGTCCTCTTTGGTTTCTTATTCTTCTCCCTGATTTTAAAAAAAAATTTGCTTCATTGTTTTCTGAAATGAGAACGCCAAGCTGTCCCAGCTTTATGAGCTCATCCGTACCAGGGCGGACAGGGAGGAACTCCACTTGGGATGCATATCAGTGTGGCACCGGCTTAAATGCACTGCAGCGGGGTTTGTGCTCCCGCATCCAACAGAGCAGGGCAGGTCAGGCTGCCTGGGGAAAGCACGGGTTCTTTTCTGTGCTCTGGAAGCAGCCCAGGCTGCTGCCAGCAGTTCGGATTTGTGAAATCACACCCTGACCGAGGGCTTCTCATTTAAAATTTTTGGTTGTAACAATCCTTCCTGCCTGTGTATCCCAGGGCTAGCACACTTGCCATGCATTTCACAAGCTTCTCGTCAGTGATGTCTTCTCTGGCTAATGTAGCTGAATTTGAGCTGATTCAAGCCAGAGGTGGTGGCGGCAGCTGGAGATGAGCAGGACGGAGAAAATGCGTCAATCAAAAACATGCTCGATGAGGAAGAGGCAAAGAGGCCCCCTCAAGCATCCTGCAGTGTGTGCTGCTGATTCCCTGGGATGTTTTCCTTCCTTCGGAGCATGCAGTTCAAGGGGAATGTTTCTGGAAGCCAGAAGCTATGCTGGGTGTGCATCTGCAAGGAGACTATCAAATTGCACCACACAGACTCCACTTCATTGTCCGCAAGGGCAGACTTCATTAGTTGAATGTCAATCTGGAGCCATCCTGCTACAGCAAATTCGATTATTTTCCTTAGAGGTTCAGCAGATGGGGGCGATCCTTGCCAGAGGAATATTAATAAAACCCATACACCTTTCCTCCTTCCCTCCAAAAAGCAACCAACAGACACTGACCTAGGTTAGGACACACAGGTGCCTCCCAGCTGTTTGTGAAGGCCACCAGTGGAGGAACATACCAGGAAGGGGATTATGCTGCTTGTTTTCATCGTAGCAGGTCAAGGCTTTGACTGAGTGCCCAACTATGCCAGCTGTTCGCAAGAGGGAACTGCAGGGTCTCAGAAGTGGAAACAACTCTCTGTCTTGTTTGGTGGCCTTAAGCATGACTCACTGGCATTTTAGAATCATAGGATCATAGAGTTGGAAGGGACCTCATGGGTTATCTAGTTCAACCCCCTGCACTATGCAGGACACTCACATCCCAATCGCTCATCTACTGTAATCTGCCACTCCCTTGAACCTTCACAGACTCTCCATCAGTTATCCAGCCTCTGCTTAAAAATTTCCAAAGATGGAGAACCCACCACCTCCCGAGGAAGCCTGTTCCACTAAGAAACCGCTCTCACTGTCAGGAACTTCTTCCGGATGTTTAGATGGAATTTCTTTTGAATTAATTTCATCCCATTCGTTCTGGTCTGTCCCTCTGGGGCAAGAGAGAACAATTCTGCTCCATCCTCCATATGGCACCCTTTTAAATACTTGAAGATGGTTATCAGATCCCCTTTTGATGCTTGTTTGATCTGCATTACCATTTTTCATTATTAAACCCATGGGGATCCCCTGTGAGGAAGACTCCCAGGGAATCACATCATAGGATAATACTTGTCCAGAAGCCTCTGCCTGCCTGCCTGCCTACTCTTGGAAACAGAGGGCCCTTCTGAAGTGATCCAAGAAAGCAATTACGGTCTTGCAATGTTTTGCCATCATATGTTTTTGGATTTCCTCACTCGGCCTCGCTTTCCTTGATGCATCCAGTGAGAAGGAGTGGTCCATGACTCAGTGGCAAAGCATCTGCTTGGCATGCAGAAGATCGCAGGTTCAATTCCTGGCATAGCCAGTTAAAAGGATGAGGTAACAGGTAATGTGAAAGACCTCTGTCTGTCAGCCTGGAGAGATGTATTTATTTTGTTTATTTTGGGATTTCTTAACCACTCCAAAATTGGCCTTGTGGTGCCAGTCTAAGTAGAAAATACAGATGTTGGTGGATCAAAGGTCTGATTCGGCATAAGGCAGCTTCGTAGGTTCATGTAGATGGTTGTATGAAGTGGTGAGTGCCATCCCCAATTCTCACAGAATGCTCTTCTTTTTAGTAAGCAGCGTCTTGTCTTGCTATAGGTTCTAGGTTGCTGTGTTGGCCAAAGAAGAAACCAAACACAGAAGCGACATAATACCTTTTATTTAGACCAGCGAATGGCCCAGGCTAAGCAGGGTCAGCCCTCAATAGTATTTAGATAGCAGACCACCAAGGAAGTCCAGGGTCATAACACAGAGGCACATCTAAACATCTCTTGCCTTAAAAACCCCAAGGGGTCTCTCTAAGTCTGTCCATCCAACACCAGTCATAGTAAGGCCAATGCATTGTGCAGGCCTTTCCGTCTCTCCCGAACTGTTCATCACTCTGGATGTTTTTTTAAAAGGGCCAGGAGGCTTGTTAGGCCTTGCAGAATTCAGGCACTGGGTAGAACTGGTAGGAGGCTGCTAGGGAAGGAAGAGGGAAGGCAACAGGGGCTTCCAGTTGTTGCTATGGAAACCAGGGGCTTACTGAAATGTCTGTAACACCAGGTCCCTTAAAATGCTGAAAGCAGAGGAGAAACATGGTAGTTCCGAAGGGAAATGTCTGCCTGTGAAGATTGAGGACGAAACTCCCCATTGACATGACTTCCAAGTACTGCTCAGGGAGACAAGACCCTGATCAATCTTGCCTTTAAATTTGTCATCATCTGTACAATGTGTCGGGCCTTCTGATCTGTCCATTGCTGTTGGGATAAGGGGTTGTGGGTGTTCCAGCCAGCCAATTATCACAGCGTCGAGGTATTTAACTTTTCTTGTGTGTTTGATGCATCTAGCCACGTCCACCAACAGACCTCGGGTTCAACTTCGACGCAAACAAGCAGCAAAGGCAGCTGATAGCAGAACTGGAAAACAAGAACAGGTACGAGGGCCAAGTGGGTTAGTGGAAGGCTAATTCCCCACCCCCATTTTTTTGGTCTACTGTGCAAGGAAAATTTGCCCCTTCCCTATGTCTCACTCGCTTCCATAGTCCTTAATTTGTCCTCCCTGTTGTTTTCCCCGAGTGTTAAGGAGATTCGAAAGGAGGGTAGATAGCTTGGCACTCTGCTGTGCCCCAGGTAGTTGCCGGGGCTTACTTGGTGCTAATGCTGGCTGCGGAGATTCGTCATCTGAGTAAGATGGTCTTCTTTGAGTTTACGTCCTCCTGTAAAATGGACTGCCAGTTTATTGGCTGTGTCTGAATAGTGGAGCTCTCACTGCTTCTGCTTCCATACGCCCTTCTTGGAGAGAGGAAACTGGCCAAAGAATGCCCTCCATTCTCCCCCTCCCCCCCCCCCAGCCATGCCATCAGCAACTACATGCTGTGCAGCAATTCAACAGGAGCAGGGCTTTCTCCAGCATGGCCACAGTTGAGATAGCAGCAAATGAACCGCTACTGTATGTTGAGTCTGAATAGTGGAGAAGTAAGGCATGCCCTCCTCCCAAGTAATCCCTGCAGGAACAACTGTCACTGTTTGTTTGTGTGGATGCTATCCAGGAAATAGAAAATTTGCAGAAAGCAAAGGCACTGAGATAAGTCCCATTTACATGTGCCACTGAGTATTCTTGGTTAAGAAAATATCTTCTTAAATTTGGGGGGGGGGCTAAGCTTTTGGGCTTTTTTCAGCCACTTTCTCATATTGCTTAGCAGCTTGAGGTTGCAGCCCTTTCTATTTTTATGTGATGATTAAAGAACCTGGCTATTTACATGGGCTTAATTGGTGCTCAGGTGACTGAAAGCCAGTTCCCAGTATCACGGATGGAAGGAGGCATGACACAGCCACCTTGCTGAAACTAAGCAGTCCTGGGGCTGGCCAGTGCCTGAACACGAGACCTCCCAAGAAACCCAGTTTGTACCACCTTGAATTCCCTGATGGTGGAAAGGGGAGATATAATATTTAAAAATAATCTGTTGTAGGTTTTGTTTTAGCCGGATTGTTGAAATATCACACTTTATTAAAAGTTATTTTGAGACCTATGGTCAGTAACACGGAATTTATAGAGCAAGATGCGAGTCTAGGAGCAACAAAATCTCCAGTGTATCAGCTTTCAAGAGGCAAAGCTCCCTATCTCAAAAACAAACTTTGACTCTTTGAAAGCTTTATACTCTGGAAATCTTGTTGGTCTTCCTGGACTCAAATCTTGCTGTTCTGCTACAGACTGACAACCTGCCCACTTGAAACTATAGAGACAGAGACACATTTATTTCCATCATCCAGAGAAAAGGTGACATCAGATTAGTGACAGACAAGAAAGGCAGTCCAGTGAGAGGAATAATTACTCTCTAAAAAGGAAAAGAATTGAGAACTGAGGCCTTTGAACTCTGGTGCTGGAGGTCCCTTGGACTGCAAAGCGAACAAACTGGTCAGTCCTAGAGGAGATCAGCCCTGACTGCTCCTTAGAAGGCCAGATCCTGAAGATGAAACTCAAATACTTTGGCCACCTCATGAGAAGGAAGGACTCCCTGGAGAAGAGCTGGGAGCGATCGATGGCAAAAGAAGAAGGGGACGACAGAGAATGAGGTGGCTGGATGGAGTCACTGAAGCAGTCAGTGTGAGCTTAAATGGACTCCGGGGAATGGTAGAGGTCAGGAAGGCCTGGAGGATCAGTGCCCATGGGGTCGCAATGGGTCGAACATGACTTTGCAACAACCACAACAAAAAGGAATCCATAGGAATCCTACTGCCTTCTTTCTCAGAACAAGACAATAGGTTTGTAACATTAAGCATGGGGTAGAAGGAATGGATAGAGAACGATTTCTCTTTCTCTCAAAGCAATAGAACTCCAGAAGACTCAAGGAAGTTGATGAGAATTGTGAGCCCAGTGATATCTACAGTGCACACACCAGAGTCTCAGAGCTTCCCTACTTTCTATGGCCCACACTGTGGATATGGGCTTCCCTGCTGTTCCAGAATCCCCCCCCCAAAAAAACCAGGACAATCCTTGGTGGTTTTGAGGAATGGGAATCTGAGAGGCTTAGACAAGTTGGGTCTTCAGTCCCCTTATAGTTGGTTTCTAAAAGGTGTTAAGGAGGAACCAGCCCCTGCTGTATGGGGTGTGGACTCTCAGGATCTTACAGGAATCCCCTTCTAATACTCTTGTTATGTGCTTCACTTGAGGCCTTCAAACCAACAATTGTATTCTGAACAGATCACGGTCTGTTGAGAGGCCTAAAGATTTGCAAAGCTAGAAGGGCTAATGCTTCTTCGTTTCCTTTTTATTTGCTCAGGGAAATACTGCAAGAAATCCAGCGCCTCCGACTGGAGCATGAGCAGGCCTCCCAGCCCACACCGGAGAAAGCTCAGCAGAATCCAACGCTGCTGGCGGAACTCCGGCTATTGCGGTAAGCAGGAAATGGTTGCTCGAAAAAATTGTCATGGTCATAGGTGAAAGCAGTGAGCAGAAAGGAGCATGGAGGCTTACGGGCCTCTAAGTCCCCAAAGGCGGTGAAAACATTGCTGTGTCATCTTCAGCCTCACAATAATCCTATAAAGCAGGCCATCCTGGGTACTCGGCATAGATATTGAGGGTGGGGAGCAGATTGCAGCATAAGGGTCCAGCCACTTGGCCTTTACACTCATGAGAAATTGATTGTTTCTTAAATTTTAAAAAAAACAGGCAAAGGAAGGATGAGCTGGAACAGCGGATGTCTGCTCTGCAGGAAAGCCGGAGGGAGCTGATGGTGCAACTGGAAGGGCTCATGAAACTACTCAAGGTGAGACGTGTTCCCACCTCGCCCCCTCAACACCTGTAGTTCCAGAACTGGTCATAGGAATTGTGAGAGGCTGTTCATTGTGTATCCATTTGTGGCACTGCCTTGCACTGAGTCAGACCCTTAACAGCTGTAAGTCCAGCTGGACATCCGCTGTCCAGATCTCAGGCAGAAAGAGGTCTTTCCCAGCTCAGCTAACTGCAGATGTTTGTGAATGAACTCGGGACGTCCTGCATGCACAGCAAAGACTTTACCAATCAGTTGCAGCCCCAAGGCCAGTGTTCGGAATCAGCCAGTTTTGTGAGATGAACCATTTTGGAATGGCACAGACCTGAACCATGTTGCTATGCTTAGTCTTGTCATTGGGTGGCCATCTGTGGGCATTGCCCTCCCTGGGTGGGAGTTGACTCCAGCTTTCATCTGCCCTTGGCTTGCCCAGAGAGCATCTAAAAGTCCCGCCTAGTACTTTCTCTCTCTCTATGGTCTTTTTAAGCAAAGAAGGGACAGCCACAACTTCTTCAGGGTGGTCTACCTTATTCTGGCTTTGGAGATGCTGTCGTGCTGTTCAGCCTTTATTAAGGGCTTCATGTGGGTCACAGTTCCCCTCTTCTATCCTTGCCATGACCACTCTGCTCTCAATAGCTTAGCTTGCAATTGTTTCACTAGGAATAGTCTTTGCATTTCTTACAGCTGCCAATCAAATTAACCAAACTTGATAAGAATGCACATCTAGTTTTGGAGAGGGCTTCTATCATGAGATTGGGGGCTGTTCTAATCAAGCCTCTTCTGTCTGTCTTGTACCCGAATCATAGCTCAATCTACAACATTTAGAGTCAGATGGCCTGTGGCATCAAGCCTGGGAGAGAGATTGTGAGACATGTGACATATCTATGCTGGTTCAAGTAGAGAAGTCTGTGCTAGATGACCAGTAATGTTCTGACTCTGCATATGAAGGCAGCTCTTTATATCCTTCTCTACCCTTGTTCTCCAAGGTCCTTCTGTGTCGTCAAACACCAACGCTCCCTGGGTATTTGTGTGTGTTCCCTTTCAATGTTTGAATTTAACTGTCTGGTTTCTCCCTCTCTCTCTGTCTCTTGCTTTCTCACATTTTTCTCGTCCGCATTTTCAGGAGGAGGAGCAAAAGCAGGCAGTAAGTTGATGTCCCCCAATTTTTGCTTTAATTCTGCATGAAAATACTACACAGTCTCCCCATTTTGTAGGCACAGAAGCCAAGGTTGGCCCAGAATCTCTGGTGCGGGGCTGTTTATCACCCTCTGTGTGCCAAACCAGGCCACTTTTGTTCCCTGTGCAATGTGCCTTTCAACCTTGGTGTGTTTGCTTGCTTTCCAAAATTAATTTGGTTTCCTTGAATGCGTGACTAACGAGCAATTCCATTTTATCTTTTGCGAAATGTGCATGATGAGTACATTCTGGACATGCAGATCCATAGGTCACTGGAATCCCTTTCTTTGCATTGTGTTGCTTGATGTATTTTGAGGAGTTGCTCTCCTTTTTGGGTTCAGGAGAGTCCCAGCATTCGCCTGTTAAGCCCTGCATGAGGCAACGCATGAAAAAAAGAATGGGACAACTGGAGAGACAGAAGGCCCCATGTGATGCTGCTTTGACCAAGCTTTGCCCAGAATATCTGCTTTATGTGCTGTGCACCACCAATGTGGGCTTTTGGAAGAGGTGGTCTGCCTTCTTCCTAAGAGAAGCTCTTCAGTTCTCCCGCTGCTATTCCCATCCAGCATTAGCTCTGAGTCTACTCCAGAGGGAGCCCTTCTTCTTTCCTGAAGAAGCAAGCATCTCTTCTGGCAGAACTGATGCAGGCTTCAGAGCCAGTGAGGAAGGTTCAGACTCTTGGCTTGGTGCTTTGCACATCTGTAATAATGTATACTGACGCATAGCCCCAAAACTGCATTTGGGAAAAGAGAAGGGAGATTCTCAGGTAGAGCAAATGGGTGTTCCTACTCCACTATGTTATTAATCATTCAAAACGTTTATTAGCTGCCTTTCCCCCTTGCGGAACTCAAGGCAGTTTATGATAGAAATAAAACATTATTTTTAAAAAAAACCCTAGGTAAACAAAAATTTTAAAACCCATAAAAGTCACAGTTTAAAAAGTTCCAAATAGGACTGCCAGTAGCAAAAGCTAAATCAATCAAAATGCAGGGCTAAGTAAAACAGTCTTCAACAGCCCCTGGAAGTTCAGTGATGAGATGTCTGGGCACACCCCCCTGCACAGGGAGGGGAGGGCTGTTCCATAATGATAGCCAGGTCCTGGGTTGAGGCCACAGCCAAGATCAACGTGGCCCCTCCTCAGGCTGGGCATTTACACCTATGCACCCCACCCCCAGATTGGTCTGCTCAGGAGGCAAGGGATATCTGGCTGCCAATCTTGCGGGGCTTGTTGTGGGGTTTATAGGGCTTGTATTGGTCTATGAGATTGTAAGCCGCCACGAGTCTTTTGAGAATGGCGGGATATAATTCAATGAATGAATGAATGAATGAATGAATGAATGAATGATTGATTGATTGATTGATTGATTGATTGATTGATTGATTGATTGATTGATTGATTGATTGATTGATTGATTGATTGATTGATTGATTGATTGATTGAGGGGCTGCCACAGACAAGGTCATCTCTTGTTTACCCACCAAGCAAGCATCTTTGATTGGTGGGGTAACAGGGGGAATCTCCCTGCAGTCATATGGGACATATGGACAGCTATATCATGCATAGAAAACTTGTTCAGACACCCCCAATGAGAAAATCCACTGACCTCGCTGAAGCACGCTCTGTAGCAGTATTCATATGCACACAGCTTTCTAATATGCTTATGTTCTGAATGTTTTGTTTTGGGAGGATCATCAACATATGAACTAATTGGAGGTGGTGTGTAAAAGATAACCTTTAGGGGTCAGTATTAGAGGTCAACACTGCATATGTTCCCCAGAGCTTCTGAAGTGCCATATGCCTAGATCAGTCTCGGTCTCCTGCTCTTCTGGTGGGGCAAACTCGTATGTGTGTGTGTGGGGGGGGGGGGAGAAAACAAAACAAGCTTTTAGACCATATTCAAGCCATGCCTTTGCAAGGAGGTTCATATTAGTGTGTGTGCTGGGTACTGTGTTCTGGCCTTTAGAGGCTTTTGCGGTGGAATGCTGAGACAGGAGCCCAGGAGTCTTGGGCTCCCAGGAAACAAACACATATAAATGTCATCACAAATGTCCCATGCTGGGGTGAATCTGGCCTGGGGGCCTTGCACACACTTGTCCGTAGCAGCTGGGTCCTGTAAACTGTGCTACCATTTGGGGCACAGCAGAAGTGTCTGGACATGGTCCATTAAAAATCACAGAAGGAAGGATTGCCTCCCTTCAAATGGGACAGTCAAATCTGAACAGTCCTCTCCCACTTTCTTCTAAATCATCTGATTATTCTCCCAGCCTTCTTAAAACTTTAGTCAAACTGCAGCCCTCCAGATGTCCATGGACTACAATTCCCAGGAGCCCCTGCCAGCGAACGCTGGCAGGGGCTCCTGGGAATTGTAGTCCATGGACATCGGGAGGGCCGCAGTTTGACTACCCCTGCTTTGCTGGATTCTCTGAAAGCCTAGGGGCCTGGCTGAATTCTAAGAAGCAAAATGCAAGACTGGCCAGGCCTGATTGGAGGCGATAAGGCTCCTCTAATAATCGGTGTTTTCTCCCATCTGCATTTGGGTAGGGGTTTGCCCAGGCTGTTTGCCTCTGAAGATATTGGCTTTGTTGAACAGTTTACTGAGTGCTCCCAATGCCAGTGTTGGAATAATGATTAGAGTGTCCAACTAGGACTGGGGAGACCTGGCTCCAGCCTCTCATTTGGTCATGGTGATCTCTGAGTGATCATAGAATCATAGAATAACAGAGTTGGAAGGGACCTCCTGGGGCATCTAGTCCAACCCCCTGCACTGTGCAGGACACTCACAACCCCATTGCTCATCCACTGTAACCTGCCACCCCCTTGAACCTTCACAGAATCAGCCTCTCCGTCAGATGGCTATCCAGCCTCTGTTTAAAAATGTCCAAAGGTGGAGAACCCACCACCTCCCAAGGAAGCCTCATCCACTGAGAAACCACTCTGTCTAAACCGCTTTAATCATAAGTCAAATATCAAGAGTGTTTGCAGCCTCCTAAAGATGAACCAGTTTATTGTGGTATTAGATTATTTATGGTGATTGCAGTAGATACAACACAGTCTGGAATTCCATCTGGAAATCTGGGCCAGTTAAGCCAAGAAAAAGAGCAACCTACCTCACATTGTAGTGGTGAGGATAACATTAGTGAGGGGTAACTCTGGATGCCTCCCTAAGCTCCCTGGAATAGAAGAAGAATTGGTTCTTATATGCCGCTTTTCTCTCCCTGAAGGAGTCTCAAAGTGGCTTTCACTCACCTTCCCTTTCTTCTCCCCACAACAGACACCCTGTGAGGGAGATGAGGCTGAGAGAGCCCTGATATCACTGCTCGGTCAGAACAGCTTTATCAGTTCTGTGGTGAGCCCAAGGTCACCCAGCTGGCTGCATGTGGAGGAGGAGCGGGGAATCAAACCCGGCTTGCCAGATTAGAAGTCAGCGCTCCTAACCACTACACCAGAATGGCTAAGTGTGCATCTTTCCCTGCCCTGAAAGTAGTTTGGGAAGTGGCTTCAGTACCCTGCAAGTAATGAATGTGCAGTTAGAGCATTTGCACTATCAGAATTTGGCAAAGAGATTCGGGCCACATCAGGAAGGAACCGGGGAATGGCTTGATTCTCTGTCACGTATCAGGCAGCCTCATCACCAGACCGTTGCTACCAGCTTCTTTCAGGAAAACAAGAGGAAAGTTTGTTTTAGGGTTACTGCTTTCGAGTATGGCTATTTCTGCTCAAAAAGCCTTGATGTCAGCAAAGGCCAGGTTGAAAAGTAGCAGAGATGGCTTTTAGCAAGCAGGAGCAAAATCCTGCCTATCTGAGAATTGGATTCACAAAGGGCTTGGCAGCTCCTGCAGATGGGAAAGGGTGTGGCCCAGTCATGGGAACAGAGCTGGTGAAGAGAACAGCCCCTTGGTCTCTGTTTCTGTATCCCATAGGGAAGACAAGGCTGTGCGTGACCACAGTTGTGGGAAAGTTGGATGAAAACAATGCCGTCTGATCTATTTGGTGTGTGGTAAAACCAAGGTTTTATTGCTTCCTTGATCCCGGAAAAAGGAAAAAAAATGAAACAAAGGGAGCTGGCGGGGCTGGGGTCAGCACAGCTTTCTATTATCCAGCCCAGTTGTGGTAGGGAAAACAACCCTTTCCTTTGCAATCGGAACCAATACCAAGCCTACTCGACAAAGCAGGAACTGGAGGGATGATCAGCTTTTGCCAGCTTGTGCTGCTGTCTCACACCTGTTGTGCAAATGCTGTCACGCAAGCTCTGCTTCTCCCTACAGAGGAGGGGGGAGTCTAGGATGGGCTTCCACAGTGATCTGCTTGTGGGTCCTTGACTGGATCTGCCCTGCCCAGAGGTGTCCCTGAGCCTTCCTGAAGTGCTTGGAGTTCTCTTCACCAACTAACCTGACAGTACAGCATGTCAAAGAAGTGTAGTTATGGCTTCTGGTTTGGATCCCACAGTGCTGGACTTTTAATGTCCATGCAATGATAGACATACATGTGCAGGCATACTCTGCAGATAGGGGAGAGCACAAGTCTAGGGCGACCAGATTGTCCCACTTTGGGAGGGGCATCTGGGGGTACCTGGCAAATTGTACTTATGTTGAAATTAAAAAATATATATTACAATACTGTTTTTGCGTTCTATGCATTCTATGAAACTTTTTGTTGCTCCATATAGACCGATTTTTTTATCAAGAACACCCCCGGTCAATGGTGTCCCACTTTACCAATGTTAAAATCTGGTCACCTGACCTGCATTCTCTTTCTGGGTATATTCTCTGTGCACATGTTTTTTTCAGGCTGCCAGAAGGCATTCCGCGATCTGGAATGGAAAGCTGCATAGACTTAGCCATCTGCGTGGTTGATTTCCCACTTGAACGTTGGGGTCATGTTGTAGCAAAAGAAACAGGCCTCCTCTGAAGGAACCTTTTCCAGCCCTCGCCATGAATGATGTGGTAACCAGTCAGACCAGGAAGCAGTTTTGTAGGCATGTCTGAGTAACAAAATTCATCTGTCAGGTCAAGCAACCTCACAGGGAGGTGCCCAGGGGCCAGAAAGAGTAGTTTTGCTATTCAAGGACAAATGCTGTCCTAGCACAGCCTGTGGTGGCCAAGTGGACCACAGCAAGCTGCTTCACTTGGATGCGACTGATGCATGAAGGCTGCCGGGATCTGACTTGATTGTCGTGGCTGTTCCACAACGCAAAGTAAGCCTCACCACAAGCCGGGCTGTTTCTGGAGAAGCCTTCCAGTTTAATCCAGTGGTCCCCAACCTTTTTGAGGCTGGGGACTGGCAGGGCAACTGCCCGCCCGTGCATGCCATGCATGCGCGCCTGCGCGGCCCTAATTCCCTCTCCCCCCTCCCACATTAAGAAGCTTCCTGGGCCACAAGCTTGTGGCCCGGGAAGTTTTTTACTGTGGGGGGGGCAGGGAGAGGGAGCCGCAGCCCGGCGCCAAGGCCTTCGCGGCCCGGCACCGGGCCACAGCCCGCAGGTTGGGGACCACAGCCTCAAGGAAATGTTTGCTTTTTACCATCCCTTCTGCTTTCTCCGGGATGTCAAGGGTCACCAACCCTGGAGTTGGGAGCTGTGGCTAGATAGACTTGGTACCACCGTGAAATTTCTCGGGGGGGGGGGGGCAGTTCAGGGGTGGTTGAGTTCGTTCTGATTTCCATATTTGAAGCCGAAAGACTCGTTTCTCCTTTTTTACCTCAAGTAGTTGAGGTAAAACTACGTTTTTACGCTCACCCCCGCCCCATGAGACCTGCCCCTCTACTTGAGAATCAGAAACAAATCTGTCCTGCAGGCCCCTTTCTGCCCATACGCCTCTTCTCTGACTGCGGCACTCCCTGGAGTTCAGATTTCATGGCTTGGGGATGGGGGACGGGTGCCCGTAGCCTTGCCTTTCAGCCGAGTTCTGGATTTAGAGTGTCTTTTGGTCTCTTCCCAAAAGAGATGGACCCTCAGGGGGTTCTGCAGCATTAGCTGTTTACAAGAATAGCTTGGCTCTTTCGGGAGGGGGGCCTCCCATTCCCCACTCTCCGTAGAGCTAGCCCCCCCCCCCCCCCCCCGCCTTGAGGAGCCCCCTGTGTCTCTTCACACCAGTCAGCAATTTCTGCCTCACAGAAGTTAATCATTACGCTGGAGTTTGTGTTGGTTTCTTGCTGCAGCCTCCTTCTCTGGCCTGAAACTTTGTGTGCAGCCTTGGGGGAGGGGGGGGGAGGGGAGGAGAGGAGGCTGAGGAGGGGGTCTGCAGGCCTTTTGTGTGTGTGTTTTGAAAATGGCTAAATTAGCTGTTTTTAATTTATCTCGGGACTCTCTCAGGCGTGTGCACGCAAGCCCTGCCGCTCAGCCCTTTCCGAGCTCCGCCATTTTAACTGTTTCTGCTTCCTGCCGCCTGCTGCCAGGGCGGCTGGGTCGTGAGCCCCCCGTGCGCCGGCTCCCCTGTGCCACAGCTGCTCGCGAGGCCCCCAGTGTGTTTTGGTGCCCTTAATTTAATTATGCAATTCTGCACCGTTAAATATGAACCGCTCGACGTGACGGGCAATCTTCTGCCTTGTAATCCCGTCGATCCCGCCTGCTCTTTTTACTCCCGCACTTGATTAGGCAGCTGTGCTTTTTTTGGGAGAAGCCGGTGCCAACAGAGGCCCAAAAATAGAACACGCGAAATGGACCATGCACGTCTCTCTCCCTCTACTGTACATTGCTGTCAGGGCGCCAGGAGCACATGCCGTGGCCCCCACCCCTCTCCCGGCTGCACAAAAAGCACCTTTCCCTGCTGTGTCTTCCGCGCAGCCGTTCCGAAGCCCGTAACCAAGAGGAGGATGGCGTTTGTTTTGTTTAAACATGAAGCAGCAGAAAGAAGGGAATTGTCCACACCAGCCATCTGCTACCTGGCTGCCTTCCATGCGCTCAGGAGACAGCAATGTATGGATGAAGTGCCTCTTTCATTGCGTTGCCATGATAACAGTCCTGCTTTAGATTTTAGCAGGGGGGGGGGTTATTAACGCGTTGGAAAAGGTTATTAGGCTGCTGGAGTAATAAGCTTTTTATGGGCCCCTTTATGGGGATTGTTCTTGGATGCTTTACTGTACCGAACGACGCAAGGGGACGGGAGAAGTGTGAAGGCCCTCTTCGAAGGCAGAAATTGGGTCTGATCTGCACAGGGGCCAGTTTCCCACCCCAGAATAAAAGGGATGGCTTATCTCTGCCCTTCCCGCTGCTCTGTCCTGTAAGGATTCACATCCAAAGTTTATCTGCCTCCAGGCCCACTGGGATGATTTTCAGGGATCGCCTCCTGGTCCGAGTGGGAACCTTTGCATGTCAAGGCCCAGGCGAAAACAGTTTCACCAGCTGGAGCTAATCTGGCTAATAAGAGCAGCTGGTCTTTTATTGGAAAATTGCAGGAGATTGCAAAGGATAGAGGCAAAACGGAAATGCATCAATGTGTGAGGTTGAGGAAGCAGCATGGCCAGGCCGGAGTCTTGTCCTGGGAGAGGAAGCAGCTGTTTAGTGCAGATAGCCCTATCATGAGGCGAGGAAAGGTAGTCAGTCTCTGGGCACCCTGAGGGGCAATGTGGTATAGTGGTTAGATCATTGGATTAAGATCTAGAAGACCCACTGGGTGATTTCAGGCCAGTCACACTCTCTCAGTCTCGTGAAGGTAAAATAGGGGAGGGAAAGAACTACGTATGCTTCCCTGAGGATGGACAGGATAAAAATGGGAGGGAGGGATGGCTGGACAGATGGATCTGGCCACAGGAGCTCTAACATTTCAACCGTGTGTCAACAGAAGGACCACTTCCCAGAGGGCCATGCCCCATGGTTGGTTCCTGATTCAAACAGCAACCCCAAATTTGTTTAAAGGTAAAGGTATCCCCTGTGCAAGCACCGAGTCATGTCTGACCCTTGGGGTGATGCCCTCCAGCATTTTCTTGGCAGACTCAGGGTGGTTTGCCATTCCCTTCCCCAGTCATTACTGTTTTACCACCCAGCAAGCTGGGTACTCATTTTACCGACCTCAGAAGGATGAAAGGCTGAGTCAACCTTGAGCCGGCTGCTTGGATTGAACTCCCAGCCTCATGGTCAGAGCTTCAGACGGCATGTCGGCTGCCTTACCACCCTGCGCCACAAAGTTGTTTATGACTTTATAAATTCACACAGAAATTAGGGCACCTGTTGGGGAGGGGGTGGATTGGTTGTGCCGTTTGGATTTGCCCGTGACAAGTATCTGAGGCTGTCCCTGGAGCTCCAGCTGAGGCTGCTTTACCTCTGCAACTGCTGGCTCCTGTGCTTGTTTTGTACTGGAATGTGTTGCCCATGTATGTGTGATGAGGGAATTTGGAGTGAATGCTCGGGTGAGTGCACAAATGTGTTTAACCCTTTCCTGGCTGAGCTGCTTTCCCAGCAGTGGAATTTTTGTTGTTTGCTTTTGAACATAATCTAGCCTCTAGGTGGCTGGGAGAAGAGGTTGTAGGCAAGAAAGCAGATAAGAAGGGCTTGGGCACCCTCCTCCTGTCTGCATAAGCTCCCCTGCCAATGCATCACTCCTGCATTAGCATTACCTAGCAAAGGTAAGATTGGGTAGCCTATATCGGGTGCCAGAGCCTAAAGAAGCAAGCGCCATGATCCAGAAAGGAAGAAAGAGGTTGGGGAGAATCAGTAGCTGAGCTTCTCACCCTCTTGAATTGAAGATGGTGTCTGCTTTCTTCTAAAACATGACATCAATGACAATAAATAATGGGAAACCAGCAGTGGTCAGCTAACCACAAAAATCTATCTGATTTGGCATAGTAGCTACTTATCCTGCTGAATCTCTCTTCTATCAGCCCGGAGACAGTTTGTAACCTGGATGCTGAGGGCCCAGAGTGCTTGTGCTCTTTGGGAACCCCCTCTTAGCCCATTTAAAATATACCACTCTGGTAACAGGCCTCAGCTGAGGGAGCTGCTGTCAGTCTAATAATACTCAGCTAAAAGGACCACCAAGCTGGTTCACATTAAGTAGATTCCAGTATGCAGCATCCTTTCTGGTACACATGCATCTTCCCTTTATGGAGGCATGACTGGCAAAATAGCCAAACACACGTCTTTCAGTGGTCTTAAAGAACTCTTCCAGTTGAGAAGTTGCCATCCTTCAGAACTGGCTGACTGTAAGCCCAAGGAAAATACTCGTGCAAGCAACTGAACCTCCAGTCAGGCATGCTGCTCTTTGGACTAGAATTTTCACTGAGCATCCTCTGCTGGGACCTTTCTTCCCTCTTTCTTGCATAGCGCCCATTGATTCCATCAGAACCTCTTCTCTGTCCAGCTTCTTGATGAAGTCCCCTGAGAATGAAGCATCACAGCAAGCAACATGTGTTTTCTGTTCCTAAATTGCTGGCTGGGAGTAAGCCAGCAGGGCCCTCTAATGCCTTTCAGTTCCCAGTGACCCCCCACTTTCCTGTGCTCCTCAGTGCATGTCTGCATAGCAAGGCTCCCATGAATCTTGGCTAGGAAGAGGAGCATGTAGGATTACAACATGGCCTGTTTTTATTTTTGTAGCTGTTTCAGCCATGGGATGATCAGCGGTTTAACCTAGATCTCTTCAGTATTTTATCCACACAAGGACCTCGTGGGGGGTGGGGGGAGAAGAGGAAGGGTTCTGCAGGCATTTGTGTGTGAGTTCTAAAAATGGCTAAATTAGCTAGTTTAAATGTACCTTGGGATTCTCTCTGGTGCGTGCATGCAATGGCCGCTGCTCAGCCCTTGATGAGTTCCACCATTTTAACCGTTTCTTGTTCCTGCCTTCAGCTGCCAGGGAGGCTGCGTCAGGAGCCCCCATGCATAGCCTCCCCCGTGTCATGATGCTCTTCCATGCTACAGCTGGGCCAGAATCCGGGTGCTGAGGAACCCAGATTCTTTTGATGTTTTTTTGTTGTTTGTTTGTGTTTGCTTGCTCTACTCATGTAATGGCTGATTACTTAAAGATACTGATGTGTTTATTTTAAAACGTGTGCTCTGCCGTTCACTAATCCACACACCCACACCCACGCCAGATCAAAGCCCTATGGACCTTACCCTCCGGTTACAGTCCGAACCACCGCAGAATGGCACCTCCCAATCCCACGACAGCAAGGCAGCCTGAAAGGATAAGAATGTTGACAGGATCAAAAAGTGCTGAGAGCTTCAAGATAGTTGACTGTGGCTCACATCCCTATCTGTGTTCAAACAGGTTGTCAGATAAGATGGTCAGGGCTGTGTTGTAGTGCTGCAACCAGGCCAGAAATCAGAATGAGAAGAGTCTGGGCAATCCATTTCATCCAGTGGATTCGCTCTGGAGCTGAGAATAGTCACATCATGTTCGCAGTGACACAGAAGCATTCTCCCTCAGCAAGGCATGCAGTAGCTCTGCTGCTCATATGGTCTTGTGGACTAGGATCCGGGAGGTCCTGGTTTGAATCCCCATTCCACCAAGGAAGCTTGCTGGGTGACCATGGGCCAGTATATACTCCCTCCACCTAGCCTACCTAGGGTGGTTGTGTGGATAAAAGGCTGGAGAGAACTAGGCAAGGGTCTTTGGTCCACACTGGGAAGAAAAGTGGGATATAAATAAAATAATAACAATGACAACAACCACAGCAACAAAGGCTTGAGAACTGGTCTGATAGGTTTGAGAACTGGTCTAAACTGAATAAAATGAAATTCAATAAGAACAAATGTAAAGTTCTGCATTTAGGTAGGAAAAACCAATATAGGATGGAGGAGACTTGTCTTGGCAGTAGCATGTGCGAAAAGGATCTAGGAATCTTAGTAGACCATACATTGAACATGAGTCAACAGTGTGACTCGGTGGCTAAAAAGGCAAATGGGATTTTGGGCTGTATCAAACAGAGCATCGTGTCCAGATCACGGGAAGTGATGGTACCGCTTTACTCTGCTCTGATTCGGCCTCATTTGGAGTACTGTGTTCAATTTTGGCCACCACAGTTAAAAAGGGATGTAGAAAAACTGGAGCATGTCCAGAGGAGGGCAACAAAGATGGTGAGGGGTTTGGAGACCAAGATGTATGAGGAAAGGTTGGGTTGAGCTTGGTCTGTTTAGCCTGGGGAGGAGACGACTGAGAGGGGATTTGATAACCATCTTCAAGTATTTAAAAAGGTGCCATATAGAGGATGAAGCAGAGTTCTCTCTTGCCCCGGAGGAATGGACCAGAACCAGTGTGATGAAATTAATTTAAAAGAAATTTCGTCTAAACATCCAGGAGAAGTTCCTGACAGAGCGTTTTCTCAGTAGAACAAGCTTCCTCAGGAGGTGGTGGGTTCTCCATCTTTGGACATTTTTAAACAGAGGCTTGATATCCATCTGATGGAGAGGCTGATTATGTGAAGGTTCAAGGGGGTAGCAGGTTAGAGTGGGTGAGCGATAGGTTGGGGAGTGTCATGCATATTGCAGGGGGTTGGACTAGATGACCTAGGAGGTCCCTTCCAACTCTATGATTCTATAACAATAATAATATGGCCAGCCTTTCCTAGGGCACTTTCTACAGACAGGAAGGGAAAGCGTTCAGCATGCGGGTTGTCAGCCTTGCTCCTCTGAGGACCTTCTTGTCCACGTCCAGCTGAAAAGTATCCATCAGAATCGGACAAGCGGCACCCTTTGTATCTAAACGTTTTTGTCCCGAGTCAGAGCAGACGCGAGTGTTTAGGCACAGTGGGCTGTCAAGATCTCTTCCCCTTCCCTATGTCCACAGTTTCTACTGACTAGAGTAGAAGCAGACTCCTTTACTTTTAAGGGTGTTTGGGGGTATTGGTATTGTTATTGTTATTCACCTCACTGGCATAAGCCTTACAATGGTCTGTAATCAGTTTCATTCAGCCAGAGTCTTTTGCCCTGTCATTTCACCCCTCATCCTAAGAGTTGGTTCTTATATGCCGCTTTTCTCTACCCGAAGGAGGCTCAAAGCGGCTTACAGTCGCCTTCCCTGTCCTCTCCCCACAACAGACACCCTGTGAGGTAGATGAGGCTGAGAGAGCCCTGATATTCCTGCTCAGTCAGAACAGTTTTATCAGTGCCGTGATGAGCCCAAGGTCACCCAGCTGGTTGCATGTGGGGGAGCGCAAAATCAAACCCGCCATGCCAGATTAGAAGTCCGCACTCCTACCCACTACACCAAACTGGTTGGTGGGGGGAGTGCACATTCCACAGGCATCCAACACCCACCACCCACCTGTTCCAACCACTGTGAGTGGTGCTTGCTGAGCCATTTTGCTTTGAGTCCCCAACTAGGTCTGATTCCCCACAAGGAAGCAGGCAGCCACTATCTGGATCTGGCCTGACATTGAACTGGTCTGTGGCCAGCTAAGAAGTTATCCTAGCCCAGTAACCTTAGCCAGCATCAGACTAGTTCTAGACCAGTAGATGTATGCTTGCAAAAAGATTCAGCAGCCCTTCCTTTGACCCTTTCATGAGAAAAAATCATGGCAAGAATTCCATTCGTCTGGAAGGAGTGTGTGTTGATATTACATAAGGGCATTTTTATAACTCTTGTAAAGCTGTGTAGACATCTCCTGTGATTTGCCTCCTTAGGGATCTTGCTTCTTGTAGTGCTTCTTGTAGGTGATAACGTTTGAGGATTTTTTTTCTAAGGAGAGTTCCCCCCCCCCCCATTTTCTTCCCCTTAAATGCTTGCCCTGCCTTCTGTAAACACAACATTAATGTCTGTTCCAACATTTAGCTTTCAGAAAGGGGTGAGGGACTCATTCTAATCTTACTCTGCCTGCATGTATACAAGAGGCCTCCATGGCCCCCAGTCCCATGTGAGCTCTTTCTTTGAAATCAAAACCTTCAGTTTTGTAAAGCTTCAGTTTTTTATTTTGAAAGGAGTTGGTTGTGATGGGATTTGGCTTCTGGCCTGAAGCTCTCCAACCCTTTCTCTCCAGTGCTTTTCTTTTTCCTTCTATATTGACATTTTCTTCTAGATACCCTGGCTCTCCTTTTGCATAGCTTTTGGTCGAGGACTGTATCTAGTGATTCTTTAAAAGTTTTCTTGCTGCCATTTACTTGCTCCTCACCTAACATAATTCCAAGTCTCCCTACTTTCATCTTTATCAGTGGCTTCTAATTCTTCATTTGACCTTGATTGCCAGATATAGACTTTCAGCTTTTTGTTGTTCCCTGCCCCATAATACTATAACTCAGTGATCCCCAACCTTTTTATCACCAGGGACCAGTCAATGCTTGACAATTTTACTGAGGCCTGGGGGGGGTAGTCTTTTGCCAAGGGACGTTGCCACTGCCACCTGAACCCTTGCTCCACTTGCTTTCCTGCCGGTGCCCCTGACTTCCCTCCGCCCACTGGGGGGTGCTGCCAGCAGCAGCTGTGCAGTGCCACGCCGAGTGGGAGCCCCAGCCACGGTGGCAGCTGGAGAGCACCAAAGGTGAACTGCCGGCAAAGTGGCAGGGCAGACCTGAGGCAGCAGCTGGGGAGGAGGATGAGGAGGAGCCACGGCCCGGTACCGACTGATCCACGGACCGGTACCGGTCTCCGGACTGGGGGTTGGGGACCACTGCTATAACTTACAGGGTTTTTTTTAAAGCAACACTTGAATTTTAATACGCAGATACTGCATTTACTCGAATGCAAGATTAAGTTGTTGTGTCCAGGTATGTCACAACCCCACCCCAAAAAAGTCATCTTACATTTATATCTAAGTTACAGCTACATCTAGTAGTCATTTTCATGTGTTTACATGTAACATGTGGAGGGGAGTAATCTTCCATTCAGGGTCATTTTTGTTCTGAGTAAATAATGTTAGAACCTGAATGAAGTTGATGGAACAATGATGGAAGAACATCATTGAATACTGTCACAGAATGTACTGTTGGCCACTAGCTTGGGGTTTTTAAAAAATTGAATGAGACAAATTCTTAAAAAACAGGTGGGTCTCCCAACAGCTATTAGCCATGATGAAGGGGGAGGAAGTGAAACGGAGGGCTTAAAGGGCTGCCAGACATTTAAGGGTAACAGCTGACAGACACACTGGTCTGCTGTCATCCTGAAATGGCTGCCAGCCATTTTAGTGGTCTATTTAACCCCACCCCCAGCTTCTAAGCAGGAAAGAGCAAAATTAATCAATAATTTTTTTGTGTTTGTTTATTTATTTGGATTTTTATACCAAGCATTCTATACATTCTATGGGTGGTTTACATGGAACATTGCATAAATTTATATGGAACATTATATTGGTTTATTGGCTTGCAGCCATTTTAGCCTGATAGCAGGACGGGTGCACCTGTCTGCTTTCAACTTTGAAATTGTTGCCAGCCGAACCCCTAAACCAAACTGGACACACATCCAGAAAACGTTTGGGGGGCATGAATTGGCGCATTTCCATGGGGAGACTTGGTTCATGCCTCGATTCATGCCCATCCCCACTCTTAAGTATGAGGCAGTCTGGGAGGGGCTCTCAAGCCCCCCAAACCCCAGATCACTGGGATGGGAAGCACCATTTGGAAGAGAAGGTGTTCTGAAATCAGTGGGTCATTCTCTCCCAGTATGTTCCTTTGTGGAAGAGGCACTTTGTGGACAGAGGCCTGTTGAATGGTGCCATCATGCCAGCTTTCAGCTTTTTCCACAGTGCTTTCCTTCCCCATGGAATGGCCTTCCCGAGCCTGTGAGTGAGGCCCCTGCTGAGTCAGTGCTCTAACTGGTTTGTTGAGTTGGGGTTTACAGCTGGTTTTATTATCTGTGCTATAGAACAAAGGAAGGTTGTCTTTCTGTTTTTGTTTTTCTTTAATTACCTTTAGTTCACATTGGGGTGCATCCAACCATGCAGTTCCTCCAACTAAACTGCATTTCTGTTTGTGGAAAAGCAGGCAGCAATTCCCCCACCCCCGGCAGACACCTACTTTGCCTCCTGTGCTATTCCTGAGAGTTTGCTGACCCCGGGAACAAAACAGGAAGGATGACTGGGGTTGAATCTAGGGGGGGGGGGATACATGGATGGTTGGATATACCCCACTGTGACCTCTGTCCAAAGTAAGTAAAGATGGAGATTTCAGTCTTGAAATGCCCTCCCTCTAGAAAACCACACTGCTCAGGACTGCATGATCCCCCCCCCCAGCCACCAGCCGGGGACGGGAAAGTAGGATTACCAGATCCAAATTGAAGAAACAGCCCAAGAAAGACCCGTCAGCCAATATACCAGGGACAGAAGCAAGGAAGACAAGCTGAAAATGGCTAAAAGTTCTTCAGTGTTTAATTAAAAGGTGTCCCAGAGCCAAAACGAGCCCTGGAGTATTACACCTCGTTTTCAACAATACAAATTGTCTTCATCAGTGACTGAATACTTTTAATAAGAGTTATCATTCATCTATCAGTTTGTGTTTTCCTATCTAATTATTTTTAAGGACCACAAAGGTTCCAGCTGCAATCATAGGATGGGGATCAGGTTGTGAACAACACCTACATATCTTTGATTTGGGGATGGAGCCTGGGGAGGACAGGGCCTCAGTAGGGTACAAGGCCACAGAGTCCATCCTTCAAGGCATCCATGTTCTCCAGGGGAACTGATCTCGGTAGTCTGGAGATGAGCTGTAATTCTAGGGAATCCCCAGGTCCCACCTGGAGGCTGGCATCCCTAACACTACTGAGCAACAAAATGAAGCAGATAGCCATTAAGAGCAGCAGAGTATGTAACAAATGTGGGCAGAAGCCACCAAGAAGTTCTCCTCCGATATGCCCCACTGAAATGAACAGGAGCAAGAAAACTGCCCCATGTTAATTGGTGCCATTTGTATTTTGGGGAGCCAAAATGCCCTGGAACCAAACCTGAATCCCACTAAAATGGCAAATGGAATGGGAAGCACAGGAGCACCCCCCCCCCTCCTTGCCATCCTTCGTTCCTGTTAGCACAAGCGCTCTCCGTCTGGCCTGTAGCTCTCCAGCCTTTTCTCTGGTGTTATGGGAAGTGCTCTGTAGTAATGGAATTTCTTTTTCAACTTCCAAGAGACGGTGGAGGGATAGAGTTTATTTGGCCTCCAGTCAGAAGCTGAAGTCACACATTGGCTTTGAGACTGTAAAACTTTTTTTAAAGCAGCCAAGTTGCCCACCCACTCAAGTAAAATGACCCACGTTTAGCTTCCTTTGCAGCTTCTCCCTCACATTGCTGCCACCATGCTGCAAACGCAGTGATATCCACCTTTCCACCAGACTCCAAATCCTACTAGCAGTACCCTATTGAGAACTGCTGCTTTTAGCCAAGTGTGCCTGTGGTTCTTTACTCCTCCAGAAGCACTACTTTTTCTGTATTCATGCGACCTTGGAACTAAATCTGATTCCTTGTGCTGCTTAATATAGGGGAACTGTGAGGGAATGGGAGGAACCACATGACTGCTCAGAATGGAGGAACAGCCAAAGGACATGGATATCCCAAAGTGTGAATGGAAGGCTCATCATGACAGCAGACCAGCTGAAACAGAGTCTAGTCAGCACCTGAATGGGAAACCTCCTGGGTCCATGCTGGAAGAATGGCGAGCTATATAAATGGAATGAAGGCATAATAAATACATGCCATTGTAACATAAGATGTAGTTTCGTCTTCAAGACTCAGTACAAAAGACAATTGCAGAAGTAAGCGTTAAAGGCAGTAGGAAAAGAAGACGCAGCAGGAGGTGGATAGACTCAGTAAAGGCAGCCCTTGGTTTGTTAGACCTTACCAAGCCTGATCCTAATAGAACACTTTGGAGGTCATTAATTCATAGGATTGCCATAAGTTGGAAGCGACTTGATGGCATGGAAGTTTGGTCCTTAGTGTTGACACCATGTCTGTTGATCTTGATTAGTTCCTGGAACTAGAGCTTGGCCTGGCCTTGGCAGGCTGGTTTTACATCCAAGTCTCCATCTTTCAAGGAGCCTCTTGTGGCGCAGAGTGGTAAGGCAGCAGACATGCAGTCTGAAAGCTCTGACCATGAGGCTGGGAGTTCAATCCCAGCAGCCGGCTCAAGGTTGACTCAGCCTTCCATCCTTCCGAGGTCGGTAAAATGAGTACCCAGCTTGCTGGGGGGTAAACGGTAATGACTGGGGAAGGCACTGGCAAACCACCCCGTATTGAGTCTGCCATGAAAACGCTAGAGGGCGTCACCCCAAGGGTCAGACATGACCCGGTACTTGCACAAAGGATACCTTTATCCTTTACCTCCATCTTTCATGTAATAGTTGGGGTACAAAGTTAGGATAAAACCCTCCACTTGCTTGGATTTCTATCTGTCTGCCTCTTTATCTAACCTTATCTGACTTCCTTGGGCTTGAGGTTGGCTGACCAGTGCATCTGAAATAGGTTGCCTGGAGTCTTGCTCTTGTTTCCCAGGTTTTTATCTTTCAGTGTCTTAGGATTTATCACATGCATTTTTGGGTAATTGGCTCTGTTCTGTGGCTCTGTGCCTGACTGCAGAGTTACTGCCAGGTATCTCTCACAGTTCTGAATGTAGCTCAGGCTTACAGAGGATCTGAGGCAAACACAGTATCAGTATGTGTTGGTTGTTTGCGTGTGTAAGATTTTACCATGCAGGTAGTTAATAACATAGCTACACCTGGCCACATGCTAACATGTGTGAGTGAAGGTCATCTTCTCCTGCTAGTAACATTAGAGAACTTAAATGTGTCCAAACAGTGCCTGTCATTTGAAGACTTTGAATAGCAGTGAATTGCCATTAGAGAGAAGCCATGAGAATTGTGGCTTACTGGGCCTGTTGGAAGAAAAGAGACTTAAAAGCCATGAGACAACTTCTCTCCATTGTGTTCCTGCTTCTTGCCAAAGAAGCCCCAAGAGGGCCCTTGTTGTTTTGCTTGATCTTTTCCCCCAGGTAATGCTAGGACCGGTAGGGAGAGCTGGTGCAATGGCTGGTACTGTTTCATTTCAGAATCTGCAATGCTACTCACATTTTAATGGGAAAGCATGCCAGTGTGGCACAGAGCATTGGGCTAGGATCTGGGGGACCCAGGTTCAAATCCCCACTCTACCATGAAACTCACTGGTAGGTCACACACTCACAGCATCACCTTGGTGTAATGCTTAAAGAGCTGCAACCTCTAATCTGGATAATTGGGTTTGATTCCCCACTCCTCTGCATGCAGTCAGCTGGGTGACTTTGGGCCTTTCACAGTTCTCTTAGAGCTCTTTCAGCCCCACCTACCTCACAAGGTGTCTCTTGTGGGAAGATGAAGGGAATGGTGTTTGTAAGCCGCTTTGAGACTCCTTTGGATAGTAAAAAGCAGGGTACAAAAGACTCAGCTCTTCCTCACAAGGAGAGGAGAAAGTCTATGTTACTCTGAGCTCCTTGGAGAAAGGCTGGGATAAAATTAATGAAATTGCTGCTTTTGTGAGAGATATTGCATTTCTTCCTTACCAAAGAATTTAGTTTCTCCAGTATTGTCGGGGGGGGGAAGCAAGTTGGAAAAGGAAGCAGTGGGTGTGTATAGGAAGCTTTTTTAAAGGGTGTATCAGAATCTTGTTCTTGGATTGCCCAAACATTGTTTTTCCATATGTTCAGTGGAATTAACTTCAGTTAACATATTGTATGTATTACCTTGGAGTGTGCACAATTCTCCGTGGGTGAGGATCTGTCTCCTGTAAAGGATTTGAATGCCAGAATCCAGCATGAGAGAAGGGTGGAATTAAAAAAATATATATTTGGGAAGGTGATCTATCTAAAAGTTTGCAGACTACAAAACATATAGCAGATAGTGCTCTGAAATACAGTGCTTCAATATTGCTCAGCAGACCCCACCTTCACAAACTTGATGGCCAACTCAGTACAACAAGAACCATCAGTGGATGTATTAAACCCACTTCAACCTATTGGCTACCTACGTTGTGTCCCAGTTGCTCCCCTGCATTTCTGAAAGCAAGATGCTCTTTTTCGTGAATATAGAAAGATCAATAAAAAAAGAGCTGCTCATCCAGAAAGACGTGACTGACGCAGGCCTGTCCAGACTCGGGTCCCGACGTCCAGCAATAAGATCTGCACAAATCTGGCAGTCACAGAATTTCAATCTAGGGAATGAATGGTTGCAAAGATGGATGAAATCAGTCCCACCCGATATCCATTGTCTGTTAAACGCCAACAAGAGGCTTGCAGGATTTGAATTGCCACATATTGTATGGAGGACAGCTAAGTGAATATAAACAGGTTTGGGCAGTTGTACAGACCTGTCATTTAAATGGGGCAAAATACCAGGTCCTGTATGTGACTGTGGTGCAGCCTGCCAAACTATTTTCCGCCTGTTGTTTGTACTCTCCCCAGTTGGGATTGAGAACTTAGATATTAGTATTTACGGGGACTGCCCAAAGTGTCTGCATAACCGCTGTGCCTATTTGGCTACATTATTATAAATTGCTTGATGCTCAGTCATATGAACTGTACACAAACTTTGGTTAATAGTTGTACCTGTTTTCTCTTGGTGCTCATTACCCTTAATGATTCTGCATTGCCATTTCAGGAATAAAGCTACAGGAGAAAGGCTAAGACATTTGTCATAACTGGAGGGCTTAAAGTGTGAGAATTCCCTACCTTTGTAATACAAAACCACACAGTCAGGTGGAGCTTTTCTGTTACATGTCCACATTCAGAGGCAGTAAGCCTCTAAATACCAGAGCCAGGAGGCAGTATCATGGGAGACCTTGGCCTCTATGCCCTGCTGTTGTCCCTCCAGAGAAAGTGATTGGCCACAGTGTGAGACCGGATGCTTAATATAGATGAACCACTAGTTTGATCCGGCAGGGCTCTTCTTAACACTTCATACCAGAAGAGTCCTTGATGTAGTTCTTTCCTGTGACAACATCACTGTTTATGGAAACAAGCGCAATTCCACATGGCTTGGATCTTCCGGCATTTCTGGAGTGTTCCAGAAAGAAGCCCCTGCTGCACATTGCCTGCTTCTTCTTGTGAGCACAGTACACTGCAGTAATTGAAATGAATTCAGGAATGGCCTGTACAATTCTTATTGTGAGATGACAAACCATTTGTCTGTTACTGGATGGCCAGGACCCCTGGCTTCAGGTCATGAAACGGTAAATGTGAATCTGACACAACAGACTACAGGAGACTAAGCTGCTGACTTACAGTGATGACCACTTAAACCCTCAAGGGTTAGTCAACCAGCCAACCTGGGATATGATGAACATTGACCAGACTTGACCCAATGATTTTCCTCCATGCAAAGCACTGTGGAATACTTGGAAGGGCATATTTCTTTCATCAGATTATGGTAATCGTCTTGAACAACTTGGGATGGAAGTGGATTCAGTCATCAACTCAGTGATGAGCAAAAGACGTCTTGTCTGGTTTGCAGCTGGAGAAAGGGAGTGTCTCTTGGATCTGCACCCAGCTAGCAGGAAGGCAGCAAAGAAAGGGGCAGTTGTGGAATTGCATGGCAAGGGCAAAGGTTAACATTCAGTTTGTTGATAATTTATATGTTGCTTTTCCATACAAACACAAATCCTGGATTGAAATGCAAGATAAATGCCTCTATAGATTCTAGTCCAAAGGCTGTGACCCTGTGAGCTCAAAGGCTTCTCCTTATCAGAGGCAGGGCTGAGTCAGCTGGAGAGGAGTATGTGAAGAACTGCTGGCATGGTGAGGGGCTTTGCTTTCTTTTTTGCCTCTTCTAACTGAGGCTACTGGCTGTGTGTGAGGACAGTAATTGTGGGTGAGTGGGTATTTGCTAGAGAGTAATTTCTGTTGAGTGCTTTTGTTTGTGACTGATAGAAGAAGGGTGTGCTGGGGGTTGAGTGTAGCAAAGAGATTGCAAGCCCTGCACTGTGCTGGGCTGTGACCTTGTGAGCTCAAAGGCACCTCTTTGTTAGAGGTGTGACCGAAGGGCTCTTGGCCTGTAGTTCTTTGCCTGGGGATCAGGCTGACATCTTTATCCTATCTAGAGTGAAGGGCTCTATTTGGAAGGCAATAATGGGTATTCAAGGCCCATTTCCAGTCATCTTCAAGGACTGTTTGTTTTCCTCCCTGAAGATGGGCTACACTTGTCATAAGTGTAAACTGATAGGGCTTTTTGAAGAGAAACTTAGGAGCCTGGAGGAAAGGATCAAAACCCTGCATGAAATCAAGGAAGAAGATAATCTAATTGATAGGAGTTGTGCGAACCCGCATAAGGATAAAGAGACCTGTCCAAAGGAAAGATTTGACTTCCCTATTGAGTCTCCCCTTAATGCTGCAACATGAGCCCAAGAGCATTGAATAGGATGGCACTCAGAGCCACTGGACCTTAGGAATAAATTCCAGGCCCTTGTGGGGGAGGTGGAAGCAGCAACAAGGGGGGAAGAGAAACAAAAGCAAAATGAAAGATGGAATGAAGAAAGGCATGGGGATTGGAGGAAATGGCAGTGGAAGGAAAAGGAAAATGTTGATCATTGGTGAGTCTCTGCTGAGGGGTATGGAATGTCATATGGGTAGGCCTGACATTGTAGTCTGAGAGATGTGTTGCTTTCCAGGGGCAAAGATTAAAGACACTACAGACCGGATGCTGAAGCTGATCAAACCTATGGATCATTACCCATTTGTGATGGTCCTTGTGGGAACAAACAACATGGTCATGAACACAATTTAACATATTAAGGGTAACTATGAAGATCTTGGGGAGGTAGTTGAAACAAAGGAGGGTACAAGTGGCATTCTCTTTGAACCTGCCTGTCAGGGGGAATAGGAACTATTTGGGAGCTGAAGATGATGGAGATGAACCACTGTCTGTATGTGAGAGAGGGCTTAACTGACAAGAAATACTAGACATGCATATTAGACTTCAATAAACTCAGAGACATGATGAGAGTCATTCCATGGACAACAGTCCTGGAAGAGAAAGGAACAAATGAGTGGTGAGCTTTCCTTAAACAAGCTTTATTGCATGCTCAGACCATGACTATTCCAGTAAGATGGAAACATGGTAGGGGAACTAATACGCCTATTTGGATTAACAGAAAACCTCAGGAGGAGCTAAGAAAGAAAAAGGAAATGTTCAAGAAAT
The DNA here is from genome assembly GCF_049243985.1 of Paroedura picta. Classification (NCBI taxonomy): domain Eukaryota; kingdom Metazoa; phylum Chordata; class Lepidosauria; order Squamata; family Gekkonidae; genus Paroedura; species Paroedura picta. The sequence continues at coordinate 27,130,144 of NC_135369.1, read as the reverse complement.
GGAGGGAAGGATTTTAAGAATATCTGCAGGTTATAAGCACTGTAGGTCAGCCATCAGAGAAGTCAAAGCTGGGAGCGATCTGACACTGGCAAAGGAAGCCCACTATAATACAAACAACTTCTTCAGATATATGAGGAGCATGCGTAAAGTAAATGAGGCAATAGGCCCACTGTTGGGTGAAGATGGAGAAACTCTGACAGAGAGAAAACAGAACGGCTCAGTACCTGTGTTTTTTCACGGAAGAATATGGACACATCTAGGGATGGTAGTAGGCAAGGTGGTTGAGCTGGGTGGTTGATTGACATGGACAGAGAAATTGTCGAGAGGCACCTGGCTGCACTGGATGAGTTCAGATCCCCTGGGCTTGATGGTGTGCTCCCACCAGTGCTCAAACAACTTTCTGGAGAGCTTGCAGAACTTGTGTCCATCATCCCACCTGGCTCTTGGAAGACTGGAGATGTGTCAGAAGACTAGAGGAGATTGAATGTTCAAAAAAGGGAGAAGTGACCCAGGAAACTAATGGCCAGTGAGTCTGACCTCTGTTGCAGGCAGATAATGGAGCAAATATTAAAGGGCGTGATCTGCAAACATCTTTAGGAGAACTTGGTGATCCGGGAAGTGAGCACTAATTTGTCTCCTACAGGACTTGCCAGCCCAACTTGGTTTCCTTCTTTGACCAAGCAACAGGCTTACTAAGTTGTGGAAACTCAGTTGATGTTGTTTACCTGGATTTCTGTCCGGCTTTTGACAGGGTTCCCCATGATGTTCTGTTAGGTAAACTCGAAGACTGGTTGGAAAACCTCACCCAAATGATGTTTCTTCGGATTGAGGGGAGGTGAGCAGTGGGGTGCCACAGGGCTCAGTTCTGGATCCAGTACTTTTCAACATTTTTATCAATCATCTGGATAAGGGGGTGGCGGGACTAATTAAATTTGCAAATGACACCAAATTGGAAGAAGTAGCGAACACCCCTGAAGATAGGGATAGAGTTCAATGAGAACTGAACATGGTAGAAAAGTGGGCAAATGAAACCAAGATGCAATTAAATAAGAAAAAGTGCAGTTCTACATCTGGGTCACAAAAATGAGAAGCATGCATACTGGATGGGAAATATACTTCTGGGTAGCAGTGAATGAGATCTTGGGGTACTTGTGGACTGTAAGGTCAATATGAGCAGACAGTATAAAGTGGCGGTAAAGAAGTTGAATGCAGCCCTGGGCTTTATCAACAGAGGCATCACATCAAAATCACAATATGTCGTACTCCCACTGCAGTCTTCAAGCAGCGGCTGAACAGATACTTATCCTGGATGCTTTAGGCTGATCCTGCATTGAGTAGGGGGTTGGACTAGACGGCCTGTATGGCTCCTTCCAAATCTGTGATTCTGTGAAAACACAGTTATGTCACAAAGCCGAAAGACCCCTGAAAAAAGCCTTCCCCTACATCAGGGGTAGTCAAACTGCGGCCCTCCAGATGTCCATGGACTACAATTCCCATGAGCCCCTGCCAGCATGGCAGGGGCTCATGGGAATTGTAGTCCATGGACATCTGGAGGGCCGCAGTTTGACTACCCCTGTCTTACATCCTACAAGTGAGCAAAGAGAAGAGAGTGTTGTTGACCCTCAAGAAGCTCTTCCTGAAGAGCCAGAGCAAACAGAAAATGTGCTCTGCCCAATCACCTGTCAGGTGAGGGGCTCTGAGAGACTAAGCTGTTCTGGGGACGTAAGCGGGTGTCTAGGGTTATATAGAAGAGAGAGTGTGGCTCGTGGGTTGTCTGGGTCTACTCTGGAAAGGTTCCTTCAGAGGAGGCCTGTTTATTTTACTACAAGGCAACCCGCCATGCCAAGTGGAGAATCTGCCGTGCAGATGGCTAAGCTCCCTCTGCACCCCTCAGGCCCAGCGCTCTTGGTACAGCCCTCGCCATCCCTAAAGTGAAGCTGTGTTAAGCTGTGTAGAAGCTGACTTCATTTCACCTCCATGGGTATTGCCAGATTCCTTCTGCTCCAGTGACGGCATGGTTTCCATAGCAGCCGGGGTGGGGGGGGGGGGAGCGGCCTGCTCCTCAAAAAAAAAAAGAAAGAAAGAAAGAGAAGGATAAAGGCCAGACAAAATGGCACAAACTGAATAAGGGAGGATGTGCAGGGGCTGTAAATTTTTAATGGGGTAATTATGGTATTAGTCATGAGTGTTCTGCCCCAGACAGCCACAGGCACGTAGGAAACAGAGACACAAATAAGCTAAAGTGTCCTCCTGCAGCCAAGTAAGGGCAGTGCTGGGATGCAAAGGGGAGCTCTCCTGTTGTCTTAGTGCTGCCTGACTCAGTGGTGGTAAGATTTCCACTTGATGGGCAGTGGAAGTGGTTGGGGCCAGACGTGCACAGCCCCACGCAGCTTGGTCCCCTTTCTTCTCCCCTTTCACCTCCAGGTGCTTTATCAGCATTCCCTTTGAAAGCTACCTGGCGGGTGGTCGGGCTGTGGGCATATACGTATGCAAACATCAGCTTGTTCTTTCAGGGTTCTTGTTTAGCTTCCGTGCACACCCACCTTTGCTGGGCGCCGCAGACGTCTTGCTGCGTTAGGCACTGTTAGAGCGCATATGGCTTCTGTTAGGGTTTACATCCACTGATGGCGCTGCTGATGTGCAGAATATGTAAAGGTGTTTCATGGAGAGCCAGGCTGTTGGTCGGGTTACCCTGTTTTTGCTGGCAGCAGCTCTCCTCTAGTATCTGAGGCAGAAAAGAAGCCTTGCCCAGCCCTGCTACCTGAGATCCTTCAAGGGGAGATGCTGAAGGCTGAACCGAGGAACTTGCAGGCCGTTTCATAAGCTCCACCACTTGAGCTGACATGTATAATTGATCTCTTGCAGTCTGCACTCTGCGGCCTGTGCCCGTCTCCCCCACCATCTTGTTCGGTTTCTGTACCCTGGTAGGCACCGTGTTGTCAAGTACCAATTATTTCTGAGAAAAATATCCCTGCATTTTGAGACCAGTGCAGCCAAAGCCCTTCTAAACTGGGAGCCAGTTTGGTGTAGTGGTTAGGAGTACAGACTTCTAATCTGGCATGCCAGGTTCGATTCTGCGCTCCCCCACATGCAACCAGCTGGGTGACCTTGGGCTCGCCACGGCACTGATAATACTGTTCTGACCGATATCAGGGCTCTCTCAGCCTCACCCACCCCACAGGGTGTCTGTTGTGGGGAGAGGAATGGGAAGGCGACTGTAAGCCGCTTTGAGCCTCCTTTGGGTAGGGAAAAGCGGCATATAAGAATCAACTCTTCTTCTTCTTCTTCTTCTTCTATATTTTCAGGCCTTAAATATTTGTTGCTTATGCAAACTTAGTCCACGTCCCAGCCTTTCTTTCTCCCATGTGTCTTTGCACTCTTTCTCTAATCCTGCTGAAGATTTCCTTCCCTAGAATCTGTTCAGGTGTGATGAGATCCCTGGAGAATGTGAAATTCCACTTAAGCGTTATTTAATGCCAGTTGTACACATGTTATGCCTTTGGGAGACAGTACACATTTCTGCTAGGACAACTCCTTGCACACTGAAAGGTTTAGCAATGAAAATGTTTTGTTGGGTGATAGTTGTGGTGTCCCAGAGGAAACAGTCTAAATGCCTGTGTTCCCCTAAAATGCACACCCATTTTGTATCTGGAAGCAGGCTAATTTCTGCAGCATTAAACTCCGCCACCATTGAGCAGTGTGGGTCACTCAGGGATATTTTATTCTGGGGAGACATGATAACTGCATTGCAGTGTGGAAGGGAAACAGTGCCAGATTTTGTGCCAGTGAGAAATTTGCTGGTGCAGATGTGAGCTAAGAAACAGCTCATGTTGCCTTAAAAGAGGTGATGAGTCCCCTCTTGTTGGCAGAGCACTGATTCTTGCAGCCATTTCAGCTAGACAGTGACTTTGTACTGAATTCCGTAATACCGTGACTTCTTCAGCTTGACCCTCATTCCTGGTAAATTACGGAAATTCCTATGCCACAAATCCAGTGCACACATAACTTTATTCTGGATAATCTTCCCTGAGTCCCAATGAGAAAGGTTAAAGATCAATAAATTTAACTAAAAAGCAAAAATAAATAAATAAATAAATTGGGAGAGGGACATCTCAATGATTCTCTCATTCAAAATGGTGACATGAAGTAACCTAGAGATTTTCAGCTACCTGATGGGATAACCTGGAATCCTTACTTATTCAAAACTGAATCTCAACCTCACAGAATCTGAGGATGGGTTTAGAAGCTGGTATGTCCTCATGTGCAAATCTGGACTTGATTGTCCATGTTAAGTGCCTTCCGGACCTCAAAGCCGCTTTCATAGTTTTATGCACCCTCACATCCTGGGGGTCTAACCAGTGATACTCGCTCCTTGGTTCATGCAGAGCCAGATTTGCACTTATAATTAGTCAAATATGTCAATATGTTTAGTACCTCAGAGTAGCGATCCCCAACCTGTGGGCCGCGGACCACATATGGTCCTCCGACTAATTGGAGGTTGGCCCCGAAGGACGCCTTCTCCCCCCCCCCGGCCCTTTACTTCATCCCCCCCAGCCCTTTACAACACACTTCATTGTTGTGGCGTGTCTGTATCTTATTTTGAAGGGATGTTTAAACATTACCATAGCGATCAGAGAGCGCTAGGGCAGTGGTTGAGAGTAGAGGAGTAAACTACCCCCCCCTCGGGCCTCAGTAAAAGGCATTGAGTGGTCCCCGGTGAGTGGTCCCTGGTGTTGAGTGGTCCCCGGTGATAAAAAGGTTGGGGACCACTGCCTCAGAGCATGAAGGAGCTTTCTCTTCTTGCCACTGTTGAAAATTCAGCCAGTCCTGGTGTACCTGACATGAGGGGAAGGGCTTCCCACTCTCTCCTCAGCATGAGGCACAGCAGCCTGAAGACAAAGAGAGTGAGATTGCCAGGAAAACCCAAGGAGAGCAAATTGATTGTGGAAAAGTGGGAATGAAATCATCACTCCTCTGTGACCAGCTTGCTCTTTTCCCAAGTGGCTGCCATAGTGGTGGTTTTACTCCCCATTCTCTGTGGCCAGCTTGCTTTCCTCTGTGCAGCCCAGGAGCTGGGATGAGAGTGTGGAAAGTGAGTGAGGGTCGTAGGTTGTTAGAGAGGATTGGCCCTCTTCTTCCAGCTCTGGAAACATTGGCTCTTTAATTGAGTCCCACAGCTCAAGGACACTTGCATCTTACCTGTCCTCCAATCCCTCTAGCACAGGGGTAGTCAACCTGTGGTCCTTCAGATGTCCATGGACTACAATTCCCATGAGCCCCTGTCAGCATTTGCTGGCAGGGGCTCATGGGAATTGTAGTCCATGGACATCTGAAGTACCACAGGTTGACTACCCCTGCTCTAGCATTTCAAGGTGGGAGCCACCTGCCCACCCTGAGCTCTACTGATCTACGGTCTTGCCGGTTTTCCTGGAATGTGGGATGGAGAGTCAGGGCCCAGAAGAGCCGCAGATCTCTCCGGTTCCTACAGCTGTTCCTGCTGTTCCTACAGCTGGTACTTAAGGGAACAAATTTCTTGTTAGAGACAATCTTGCCTAAGGATCTATCAATCGAATTAGAGCATCTATGGGGTGGGTGCTAAGGGTTGCCGCTTTGCTTGTTTGGAAGAGGTGTCTGTCAAGGGGAAGTGTCAACTGAACCAGGCTGTGTGTCTCCTTCTAGGCCCAGGCAGCAAGTTCTCCACACACCTCCCCTACCCATGGGGCCAGCCGGTCAATGCCCATGCCAGTCAGGTCGACATCTGCGGGCTCCACCCCAACTCACGTACCCCAAGATTCACTCGCTGGTGTCGGCGGAGATGTTCAGGAAGCATTTGCACAAGGCAAGTAAATTATCATATGAAATGATTGAAGTTCCGACTGTTTCTTGAGAGTATCTTCCCTTATCAGCCCTCTACCACTTATAACTTGTTTGCTGTAATGTTTGTGAACATTCTGTTGTTGAAAAGGGTGGGGGAAAGGTAGAATAGGGGAAATCAGTGTTTTTGTTATGTGGTCTCTTTGGATGTAAATGTAGGAAAGGAAAGGAAAGGAAAGGAAAGGAAAGGAAAGGAAAGGAAAGGAAAGGAAAGGAAAGGAAAGGAAAGGAATGGAGGGATGGGGAAAATCATGAGAAATGTGAATTTAACCCCTCCCTCACGGGTGTCAAATCAGTTGTGGACAACATGACAAGCGACGTCATCTGAGAACAGACTGATTCAGGCTGCCGGTTCAGAGGCCACCTTGTAGGAACAAAAAGAAGGTTGTCCCACATGAACTGTAACCAAAAGCACTTGAACAGTCCATTTTTATGATACTCAAAGACCTGATGCACAGGAGTGATTTCAAAAAGGAGTGAAGGGGAGGACCATCTCTCCCCATGTAGACTCACTCACTCATTCAGGCTGTGTGAGCAAGGTCTGTAGCTAGTGGCTCCAATATTGGATTCCAAGAAACCTCCACGTTTGCTGTCTTTCTAGAAGCTACATAAGGCAGAGCTCTCTGTTTGGACTGAATACTCCTTAGGAGGATTGCTTTTTTCACATGTTATTTTCACATTGGTTTTAGAAATGTTATGGTATCATTGGGGAGCTTTTACTGTTTTTTTACGCGATAGCTGTCTTGAACAAAAACTGGGAATAACTATTTAATAACCGTAAAGAAATAAAAATAACCCATCCAACCTCCTTCAGTGCTATAGCCCCAGGCCATGCTTGCCCACTTTATGGCCGCTTTTAGCCTTTTAAGAAACTCTGGAAAATCCCAATAACCTCACCCAGGTCATGACTGATTTCACCCTGAAGTCTCATTATTTTGCGGAGCGGGCCAGAATGTTCGGTGCATGCGCACAAACATACACACAATTCTTCCAGATCTGTACTTTATTGGAATGATTTATTTATTTCATTTATAGCCCACTTTTTTCCCCAACAAGTGACTTACAACATTTTCCCTTTCTCTGTTCTATCCTCACAACCTGTGCGATAGGTTTTCGGCTGAGAGTCACCCAACAAGCTTCCATGGCAGAGTGGGGATTTGATCCTGGGTCAGGCAGACATGCAGTCCCAAACTTTTACCAGTGTGCCACTTTGGTGCTCTCATTTCTACCCATTGTTACCTTTGATAAGCTTGGGCAGCAAAGGGTCGGTCTTCCATCTTGGACCGACCCCCTTCCTGCTTGGAGGAGCGGAAAGTGCTCCTGCGTCCCTGCACTGGGCTACCCTGGCACCCACGAGCAAGCAGGCAGTGTGTGGGCAGCCAGAAATCAGTCAGAAATCTACACTCTCTGGCCTGTCCAATGAGCACGAGTGTGGGTGGAGGAACTGAGTGCTCTAACTTTTGGATTATTTTGCAGGGCTCTTTGAATGTTCAGAAATTAATGAGGCAGGGAAGCCAGGGGGTTTCCAGGTGGTTCAGCATTCTGGCTTGCATGCAACATTTGCACCTTTCCTGGGGGATTATTGCCTGCCTGCCTGCCTGTCCTAAGGGGATCTGGAAAGCTAGATATGTGAGCAGGTGGAGTCCTGGAAAAACCTGTTGGAGAGCTGCCTGTCTGTCTGAAGAGGGTATGTGCAGGAGTGTGGGAGAATGGATGACTTAACCAGAATAAATGTTTGTCCTACATGGCAGCAGCCCCAGATGGGGCCAGGGAGGGTCTTTGTGTGTTTTGAAATGAAATGAAAGCGGGGGAGGGGGTGGTTAGGTATTAGTTACACCTAGTTAAGTTTCTCTGCTCCCCCCCCCTGCAGCTATTGTTGGGTGGCAGGTAGGTAAGCCAAGAGCTCCCTGGACTTGCAGCAATTCTCATCCCACCTTACTTAAAGGGGACCTAACATTCCTGGATGTCGTAAAGAACACAAATTAGGAGGGTGGGGGAAGGATCTGAGCCATGGAGAAGAGGAGCTCCTAAGGGATTCAAACTGCACATAATAAAAAATGTAACTTGTATTGTGGGGGAGACCAATTCCTGAATCCTAGAGTGAGTCTTCACTGCCTTTTCCCAACCCTTTTTTATACAACTGGTAGATGAATGGCTTTAATATTGCCATAGCAGGTGTCTGATTACCTATGGCAAAATAGAGATCATGTACCTTTCTGGCTACCTAGTTGCTTAACAGGCAGAGCTTCTGTGAAGCACTTTGCTGGCCATGCTTTCAAAGAGGCAGCTGTCTACGGGGAACGGCCCGTTCCCCAGGCAGCTCTCCGCCTCAGTGTCATCGTGGGCCAGGGCAGGTCCGGCATAACGATCACTTGCTCAGGTGATCCTCAAAAGTTGGACTTTCAGCTTGCTCCAACACGTTTCCCTTTCTCTTTCATAGGAACCCGACGAAACCTTCGTAACGATTTGCTGGTAGCAGCCGATTCCATTACCAACACAATGTCATCTTTGGTGAAGGAGCTTCATTCAGGTACGCAGCAAACGTCACACTTGAGCCGAAATGAGGAAACCATCAGATTCCTCTGAGGAGGACTTGGAGAGGGTTCTCTACGGTTGTGGTTCCGTGGGAGGCATTTACCCAAAGGACGTGCTGTTGGTAGGGAACAAAACATTCATAGGTCATTGGTGGAATTTGCAGGGAGGAGGTCCCAGGTCCATACTCTTGCATTTTCTTGGAAAGGATTTCCAGAAGTAGAACTGGGAATTCCTCCTGAAAGCAACATGGTGCAGATACAGATAACGTCAGTGTTCAGGAGGCACACAAGCACATATTCCACCCCCACAAATGTGTGCATGCAAATCTGCAGCTAGACTCGCCTTTTGTCCCCAATCAGTTTGGAATGAGCTGGTATCAGTTTGGTTAAAACAGGCATGCATGATCTCTTCCTCCTGTACAGCTGTCCCCCAGGGCAGGAGTAGTCAACCTGTGGCCCTCCAGATGTTCATGGACTACAATTCCCATGAACTCCTGCCCTGGGGGATATTTTGCACTCTTCTGCAGAAAGGGTTCATCCGCAGGGAGGCAGGAGATTGTTTTGTGGGGGCAATAATGTCTAGGAGGCCTCACCCCCCCCCCCCCCCGTGTTCAGCTCTATGCTACTGGGAAGATCAATGAGCTCAAGACCTTGCAGTATGTTTCCTATGCAAGAATGAAACAGACAAAAAACCTTGAGAGCTGGAGTGGTGTAGTGTCTGTCTAGGAGAACCAGGTTCGAATCCCCACTTGTGCCACTTAAGCTCACTGGGTGACAACAATCCTGTGAGGTAGGTTGGGCTGAGAGTACATGGCTGGCCCAATGTCACCCAGTGAGCTTCGATGGCACCAGTGAATGGAGTTGGGCCAGTCCAGAGGTAGCCAAACTGTGGTTCTTCAAATGTCCATGGGCTAGTGTAGACTGGCAGGGGCTCATGGTAATTGTAATCCATGGACATCTGGAGAGTCACAGTTCTCATCCCAACCTACCTCACAGGATTGTTGTCAGGATAAAACTGGAGAGGAGAACATTGCAAACCATTTTGGGTTCCCATTGGGGAGAAAGACAAGGAATCAATAAAGCAAATAAATAAATACATTTCTGGAAAGTTCCTTGGGTAAATGTGGAAAGAACAGCTGGCTTTGGGGGAAGGAAGATTGAGAAGAGACTTGATGATAGGTTTCAAATACCACAAGAGTGGTCCGTGGGAGGAAGGGGGCTCTCTTATTCTCTTTCCTGCTGTGAAAGTATTCAAGAAATATACGGCACAGTCAGCCAACAGCAAAGAGCTTGGGGTGCCACTTTGGAGGAGTTGTGTCCAGAAAGAGTCGGGCTTTGAAATCCTCATCTCAGAAAAGAGGAAGTAGTCCAGGGAGCTCGGAAGAAGAAGAAGAAGAGTTGGTTCTTATATGCTGCTTTTCTCTACCCGAAGGAGTCTCAAAGCAGCTTACAATCTCCTTCCCTTTCCTCTTCCCATAACAGACACCCTGTGAGGTGGGTGAGGCTGAGAGATCCCTTATATCCCTGCTCAGTCAGCTTTATCAGTGTCGTATCGAGCCCAAGGTCACCCAGCTGGTTGCATATGGGAGAGTGCAGAATCAAACCCAGCTCGCCAAATGTAGAAGTATGCACTCCTAACCACTGCACCAAGCTGGAAGCCTGCACTCAGGAGAATACAGGCCCCTCCAGAGTCAGGAAGGTCGACAAGGCACTTCACTGAAGGTCACTGGAGATTCCTTGGATAGGATTCTGGCAGGAGACTGGGTTGTTCATTCCGAGTCTATTCTTGGCTTTCCTAGAAAGCAGCCCAAGCCTGTATTAGTCCACCAGCTCTTGTCATGGGTGTACCTGGGGGCGGGGGCAAGTCAAACTGCAGACCTGCTCTCCCTCCCACAGCCTGGCCAGGCCAGTACTGCTGCCTCCGTTGGGAAAAGGGAACTATGGTGGGGGGAGATGGGAGAGAGCCATTTGAATTCCACCTCCCCACCTGTGGACCGTGATATTGTCAAGAGCCATCGTAAGGTTGTGGCTGGGCCAGTATTCGAATGCCTGCTCCGCCACGCAACTCACTGAGTGACCTTTAGCCAATTGAATCCTCTAACCTAACCTGGTTCCCAGGGTGAGATGAGGATAAAACAGAGGGGAGAGGAAATGCCTAGGCAGACAGGCAGAACAAAAATCTGATGGACTGATCATCAAGGGCAGTTTGTGTGTTTTGGTTTGGTAGTTGCTTCTTGCTTGGGCCTTTCAGGGTCAGGGCAGAGAAGCCCTCGGATGTGTTGGCTGCCTCTGGGGCTGCAGGCATCCTCTCTGGCAGGACAGGAACCTGAACCTCTGGATTTCCCACAAAGCAGGGGCTTGGCCCTTCTCCCTCTAGAGACATGCAGAGTCTCAGGAAATCCCCAACAAAGTAGGCTTGAAGCCTGTGGCACCTTTGAGAACAGCACTGTTTTATTCCCAGTCTGAACTTTCACTTCTTCAGATGCAATGAAACAGAAACCAGACCATACCTATAGGTAGAGGATGAGCAGTAACTTAGCATGCCGCATAACGAAGACGTTTGACAGATTAAAGAACCAAACAGGAATAACAAGCTTCATTTATATGGGTGCCGCTGCTTGGGTTTAATTCTGGGGAGAAACATGGTAAAGGAAATCAATATGTCAAAATTGGGGACTGATGGGCAGATGTATCCTTAGTTGAGGCATGCTGTGAGCAATTAACTGGGACCCTGTCATTATGCTCCCTCCGTCTCCTCTCAAGCATGGATGTGACCTTACAGCTTCTTGTTTGAAGTAGGGCAATTTTCTATGAAGAGTTACTTCTCCTGTCCCCAGGCCAGAGAAATACATTCCAGTCTACCATTCTAAATATTGCATTCTGCTATTAATTATGGTACTTTACAGTCTACTATTCTAATATATTATTCCAAATAAAATAAAGACTTGTAAGGACTGAATGAAATTAGAATATGTAGCGAGACAAGAAACCCTGTTAAGACCCGAGGATTCCATTGTTCAGAGTGTTGCAATAACTTGCAGCTCTGCAATTTCCATTTCTAGTCTGTTCTTGAAGTTCCCTTACAATAAAACAGCTCCTTTAGGTCCCCCATTGAATGCCCTGGGAGGCTGACATGTTCTCCTACAAGTTTCTGAGCCTTGTGATTCATGATGTCAGATTTGTGTCCATTTCTCCTTTGTCATTGGGTTTGACCTGTTTTCCCTGTGTAGAGAACTGAAGGACATTGTTGGCATTTGACGGCATATACAATGTCAGAAGATGAGTATGTGAGATGATGAAGTGAATGTTAGGGCCAGTGATTGTGTTGTCTGAGTGTATGTGGCAACAAATTTGGCAACTGGGTTTATTGCAAACTCTTGGACCAGTGTCCATGTTCAAATTAGATGTTGTATGATTTGTGGGCAAGGAGTTGTTTGAGATTGGGAGTTGCCTGATCATAAGAAAAGGCTTGTCCCCCCAGTACTTGGGAAAGAGACCTGGCACTACCCAGTAGAGGTTGTAAGTTGCTGATGAGATGTTTTGAGTTGAGTTGTGGCCACTATATGTCCATGGTGTTTTTACAGTGGTGTCCAGGAAATGTATTTCTTAGGCATAGATTGGCCCATTGTCAGATGATGGTCGGATGAAAGTCATTGAATGCCTGGTGGAATTCCAGGGCTTCTTTCCCATCTGTCCAGACTGTAAAATGTCATCAGTGTGTCATCGGCAGTGGTGGGAGTGGGTGAGAGTTTAGGAAGCATTGGAGCAACTTTGTGGGTCTTAAAGCCTCCACTGCCACTTCAGACCAGCACGGCTGCCCACGTGAGAGCAGGGCTTGTTTCTGTCGCCAGCCACCAAAGCCTAATGTGTTGCGCTGAGCCATGTGGTCGGATGACAGGTAAAACAAACGGCAGGCTCCTGCTTTGATACTAAGCAGACTCTGCAGGCAAAGGGCCCCTGGAAAGTGTCTTGAAATCCTCTCCTTTCTGTAAATCAAGGGAAGCAGCTGGAGGGGAAGCTTCACAGCCGTGCTGAACTGCACAAGTAACTCAGGGGTAGCTGTGGGATTACCAGACTTTGCCCTTCCTGGCCCCCCCCTGATAATCCGTGCTTCCTTACCTGTTTGGGATTGGCTTGATGCCCTTACTTTAGCTGTCCATCCTGGAGTGCTCTCCCTGGCCTGTCTTGTGTTTGGTTGAAGGACGGAGAGCGAACGTGGTGCTGTGGTCAGAGTATCAGATGAGGACTTGGGGAGAGCCAGCTTCAATTCCCTGCTCTCCACGGCCCCGGGCCCCTGTCGCATCTTCGCACACCTCGCAAAGGATGTTCTATGGATAAAACCCGAGGACAGAGGGGAATCAGGTGTAGTCCCCTGACCTCCGTGGAGAGGACGGGCAGGATGGAAATACCAGAAATAGAAATGACATAAATAAACGATGTCATTAAAAATTGTGGAAGAAAGCAAAAATAGGATATGTTGTCTGTGCGGTGCAGAGGGGCAAGCATTCGCCTTCTACCTCCGCTGAAAAGACCTCCAACAGAGGTGTCGGTTCAGGTGCCATATTGAAACGGCAGTTTGCTTTCTTCTCCATGTCTGTGGAGAAATGCAGGCTGGGAAACTGGAGTGTATTCTGGAGGAAACAGGCATCTTCTCCCTGTGGGGCCAGGGATGTAGATTTCATGATCTGGTTCCACAACCAGCCCTGTCAACCCTATCCCATAGGCTCCGCCATGCGCAGCTGCATCTTTTTCTCATTGTTTTATCATCCGATTATTTCTGTCTTTCACAGCCTCTGTCCTCCCCTGGCCTGCCTTTAACCCTCTGCTCATTATGTCCTTCCTCTCTTAATGGCTTCCTGAGCATCCTTGGGGGGGGGTTGTCCCTCCTGTCCATCCCTTTGCATGCTTTAAAAGCCAGGAGCTTACGAGAGAGCCAAGGCGCCTGCAGAACATTTTATAGTGAGGTTTTGCCTCTTTAATGTAGACATTTAACCTTTTACAGTCCTGGTTGCATTGGACTCTGAAATTAACCACCCCAAAGGCTCAGGAAGGACCTGATGGGATTGTAAATAGATCTTTGACAAGAATTCCCCATCTTTCTCCACCTCCAGAGCCTTGTTTCCAGGTTCCCTGCTGGGGAAGATGTTTGGCTACCAGAGGCCAGCTGAAGCGCTTAGCCTGAGGGCTCCAATGGCACTAAGGGGGTAAGGGGGGAAATGTCCTGCAGAAGGAATCCCATCCCACAGCCCGCCTAGAAAGGCAGCATAGTTTCTCCATGGCCTTCTGCCATTGCAGCCCTGCTTGCTCACCCTCTGCCTGACCTGCTCACTTTTACTGCTGTGTGCTTTTTGTCTTGAAGGTGAGGAAGGAGGGGAAGAGGAGGACGACAAGATGCAGAACGGAAAGGACAGAGGTAAGGGCAAACTCCCGGGGCGATTTGCTCTATCAAGCGCTTGGCAAGGTTGTTGAGTGCAGAAGATGGCTGCAACATATAATTGACAAATTACTAGATACACGTGATTTCAAATCTTGTTTAATCAGCCGGCAGATTTAAAAGGGAAAAAAGTTTTGAAATGTGGCCCCCAAATACCACTCCCCAAGGGGCACTCTCCTTCCTCCCCATCACCAAGTAGGGGGTGCCTTTCCCAAACGGGTGCCCGTTGCAACATTGTGTGTGCCTAATGTAAAAACAAAGGCTCATATTCCCCCAACCGCAAGCTGTGAAAGCTGATCTTTTGTTCCTTCCCCGCATCAGCTCCTTCCACTTCCAAGAAGCGATTGCTCTCGGTCAAGGGAACCTTGTGTTCAGAGGAAGCGTAGTTGTACAAAACTGTCCCCCACCCCCTTCTTTCCACTGGTGGAGGTAGAGAGAAATCCTTGATTCCCTTACTGTAGCTTCCTGTTCTTTGTAGTCTTTTGTCCAAGACACTCCCCATTAAGGGATCACTAAGAAAAAGGCGGCAAAGTGGTACCATCTCCAAAGAGTTAGGCAGGGACTGTGACTCAGATGAAGTCTCTGTTTTTCATGCAGTTTTTCAATCTCCAGTTGCCAAGCACCAGGCAGTAGGTGATATGAAAGTCCTCCACCTCTGAGACTCTGGAAGAGCTGCTGCCAGTCTGAATAGACAGAACTGACCTTGGTGGCCTGTTGGCCTGATTCGGTGTAAGGCACCTTCGTGATGTGTGCAAGTGGTGCAGGACATATGACACTTATTACAAAAGGAAGAATGCTTTTTTCCTTCAGGACAGCTACTTTTTATTGACGTACAAATTGATGTAAGCAGAATTGATTAATCAATTTAAACATGTATGATTTAACTAGCTACCATTTCCTAGACGAGGTGGCACCATAGAGCGATAAGATCCAGGGAGGAGCAGACTCCGTCCTTAACACAAACACTAGTCCCATGCTGTGACATTGCTACGAGACACCGTGGGGCTTTCTTCCTCATTGGCATCGAAGATGTCAACTCTGAGCTAGATTGCATGAGAGTCCTTCCCACTTTCCACCTGTGTGCTTCATTACTAAACCAGAGCAGAATCTGAAGTCTATCATAGCCCAGGATAGCCACTACAGCGCACAAATCTCAGCCCCACCTTGGTCATCTCTTGCCCTTCTCCCCAAGGCAATAATCTTGCTCTTAACCCTGGTGATGATGGAAAGTGCTGTCAAGTCACAGCTGATTTATGGCAGCCCCGTAGGGCTTTCCTCGTCTTCCTTGGTGGTTTTCCATCCAAATGCAAACCAGGGCTGATGCCAACTAGATTCCGAAATCTGATGAGATCCATGTTAGGACACTCTTAAAACCTACCTCCATTAAAATGTCCAGAGTGCAAAGAAATCCTTCCTCATTTATTTAGTTAGGGAGCCTTTATGCTGCCTCTCCTGGGGAACCTGCCCTCCTTGGAGTAGTGGCGTCAGGTATCAACTCGACAATTCAAATTGCTGCCTGTCACATTTTTTTATTTATTTGAAAGTCTTTGCACCCCATCTCTCATAGAATCATAGAGTTGGAAAGGTCCTCCAGGGTCATCTAGTCTAACCCCTTGAACAGTGTAGGAACTCACAAATACTGCCCACCCACAATGACCACAGTTTCATGCCCAAGTGATTCCCCCATATACACACCAAAAATCTCCAGAATCCAGCTTTTACCTACCATCGCACAGTGGCGATCAGCAATTCCTTGGGTATGCAAGGAAGGGCCACAAGAGACAAAGACTGGCACAACCCTTCCTGCCCACCCACTCACAATCTGCCTAAGTTCATAAAATCAGCATTTCTGTCAGATGACTGTCTAGCCTCTGCTTTAAAACTTCCAAACCCACCAGCTCCTGAGGAAGCCTGCTCCGCTGAAGAACCGGTCTAACTGTCAGTAACTTCTTCCGGATTTTTAGCCAAAACTTCTTTTGAAACAATTTTAACCCATTGGTTCTGGTCCGACCCTCTGGGGCAACAGAAAACAACTCTGCTCCATCTTCTATATGACTGCTCTTCAAGTATTTCAAGATGGTTATCATATCACCTCTTAGTCATCTTCTCTCCAGGGTAAA
This sequence comes from Paroedura picta, assembly GCF_049243985.1. Classification (NCBI taxonomy): domain Eukaryota; kingdom Metazoa; phylum Chordata; class Lepidosauria; order Squamata; family Gekkonidae; genus Paroedura; species Paroedura picta. The sequence goes on along the minus strand of NC_135369.1, from coordinate 27,114,182 downwards.
CAGATCAAGCTCCCTCAACCTTTCCTCATACGACTTGGTCTCCAAACCCTTCTCTATCTTTGTAGCCCTCCCCTGGACACACTCCAGTTTTTCTACATCTTTCTTCAGTTGTGGTGCCCTTAACACAATACTCCCAAGTGATGTCTTACCAGAGCAGAATAAAGCAGTAGCATTACCTCCCATAATCTGGACATTACACTTCTTTTAATACAGCTCAAAATCCCATTGGCATTTTTGGCTACCGAGTCACATTGCTGACTCATGTTTAGTGTAAGACCCCCAGATCCTTTTCACACATACTACTGCCTCTCCTGTCTTCAAGGCTCAGCATAACAGCATTAATCAAGAAATAGGAGAATAAATCCGATACAAAATCCAGCCACATATCTCTGCGTGTGTTTATTTACGTTATCAAAATTTAATCACATTGAACCAGCCCAATAAAACCCTGTGATTAGTGCGGTCGATTCCAAATGCCAGCCATAAAAACACCTCACTCAGATAGCAAATTAAAAGTCAACCAAAACAGGAAGCTCTTGCAACCTCTGTGAGAAGTCCACATAATTTGTTTTTCTTATATCCACTGAGGGGGTGGGGGTTCTGTAGGAGACATGCAGCCCCTGGAAGGACTATATGGCTTGACCCCATCAACCTTCCTTGGGGAGGACACTATCAGCACCATCTGCCCACACAATCTCCCCTGGTATGTGAACTTCTATGGAAAGAGGCTAATCTTCCAGGCTAATATCAAAAGTTGGGATCAAATTTGGAAGCAAATTGGTGCCAGTGTTGTTGCTGCACAACTGGCTGGATATGTTCACAACCTTGGTGCCAGGTTGCAAGATGGTCCACAGTATCCTGGACCAGCTTATTTGTCTCCAAAGATCAGCTCCCATGACGGTTACACTGGCATATTCAAGGACCCGAGTCGTGGTTTTTCCCCCCTAGGGAGCCTCCCTATCCATTGGGATCATCAGGGGAGCATCTTGCTTTAAGCCCCAGTGCCCTCCTGCAAGAAACATGGCAGTGCAGGGCAGAGCTTTTCTTGAGTTTGCTATGCTGCTGGGGAGGGGCTCTAGCCCAGTGCCAGAATATCTGCTTTGCATGGAGAAGGCCCGGGTTCAGTCACCGGCATCTCCAAGGATCAGCCTATCAGAGTCAACTGTACTGACCTCGATAAGCAGAGGTTCTAACTAGTTATAAAGGCAGCTTCATGTGCGGAATATTCTGCCAAAAGAAGACCAATGGAAGCATTTCATTAATGGTTTTAGAAGGGCCATGCAAACCTCTCTCTCTCTCTCTCTCTCTCTCTCTCTCTCTCTCTCTCTCTCTCTCTCTCTCTGTGTGTGTGTGTGTGTGTGTGTGTGTGTGTGAGTGACCTAACTTTGTGATTGAAATTTCCAAATGCTTTCTAATGGTTTGTCTGGATTTGTAAGACCCCTTGAGTACACACTTAGAGTGTGTGGAGAGTTACTTGCTCAAATAGAAGCTGACTGGGTGGGTATTGCAACCACCTGGAATGTTTTACCTTTTTTGTTAACCTTTGTTTTGTCTCTCCGTTGCTTTGCAGGTTAACCAAAAGGGCCCAGGATGGCTACTGATCCAAGTAAGTGCATGGCTCTTCCTGTTCAGGGGTCCCCAGTGGTGGTGCCTTTGGACATTATGGCAGCTGCTGACACCTTTCCTGGAGTCCATCAAATATTCTTAGTAGATGGGCAGGGCCAGATGGGGCTTTTGACCGGCAAAGCTTCTGATTGGCCATTGGAGATTTGGTAGGCTGGGCAGATCTTTATTAAGCTGTTTTGGCATCAGCTGCCACACAGCAGAAGGGTCTTCACCGTGTTTCTAAAAGTAAGCTTCAGCAGCCATTTCAGTGCTAGCTCAGGTTCCTGCAGCCGCCATTTTATGGCAACACCAAGTATGGGGTGTGAGAATTCCAAATGAGCTCCCAAGCTCAAAACGATCACAGGGCCCTGGGTTAGATGATGTTCTTATGACTATGTCAAAGGCAGTCTGTAGGTCTGACTGCCATTCTGGCCACACGGACAGATGGGCAGACTGACCATGCAGAGAACAACTTTGTATTAGGTTGGAAAAGAGCTTACTTGTGTTATTAGCACAGCGGGGTCTGTTCTGGGTATATCTTGGTAAAGGTAAAAGTAAAGGTAAAGGTATCCCCTGTGCAAGCACTGGTTCATGTCTGACCCTTGGGGTGACGCCCTCTAGCGTTTTCATGGCGGACTCAATACGGGGTGGTTTGCCAGTGCCTTCCCCAGTCATTGCCGTTTACCCCCCAGCAAGCTGGGTACTCAAGTTATCCTAACATAAAAGCAGCCATGATGAACCTGCCAGCAGTTTGTCCAGCACAGGGAAGCCAAGAGCAAGGGTGGCAGGGGGCAAACAGCCCTCCCCTGCAGGCTGCTCCAAAGTTTTGACTGTGTGCAAAAGAGGGCTGGTTGAATGGAAGTATCTAAAATAGAAAAGTTCAACCAGTTGGCCATCAAAAAAGTAATCTGTCTTTGTTTATAATGGTTCCAATTTATTGAAAAAAATATAACTTCAATTATTAATATTCAATAGACATTCATATATGTGATGTTACAGGCATGAAAACATAAATCAAACCAAAACGGGTTTCCGGATAAACGCATTTTTTTTCTCAATAGCCCATTTTCAATGTTTCCTTCTTCATCAGTGGTTTTATCATATGAACAGTCCCTCAGGCCCAGCGTTTCACGGAGGTCTCTTAACTGCTCTATGGTTTTCATAGCCAGAAGATAATATCTATTGGATATTAATTATTGAAGGTATATATATATTTCAATAAATTGGAACAATTACAAACAAAAACAATTACTTTTTGATAGCCATCTGACAGGAGGCTGCCTCTAGACTCAGAGGCCCCAAATGGCTATCATGGAGAACAGCCAGCTGTAAACCCATAAATCTTTCCAGCCTCCTTTTAAATCCATCTAAGCCAGTGGCCATCACCGTAACCAGTAGCAACAACATCCGCAAGTCAACTAGCCATTATATGAAGTAGAATAATGTCTCTCTTAAATGTCAGTCAGCTTCATTGGGTGACCCTGATGTTTTTCCACGGAAGACATTGCTTTCTCTCCGTCACAAGCAGTTTTCTTATTCCATCACAAAAGTCACCCACAATTATCCCACGTGGACCAGCCAGTCTATGTCCAACTGACAGCTAGTGTTCGGCAACTGCACAGTGCCCAATGGTGACATGTGGATGTTGGCGATACGTTGACTAACAGCTCATCTTCCCTTTTAAAAAATTGGTGTTGCATCAGCTGTTTTCTGGTCTTCTGGCTCAGAGGCTGATGATAACAAATTGCCTATTTTTGTTAACAAATCAGTCATTCAATTTTTTAAAAATTCTTTAAAGACTTGGCTGAATGATTTCTGCATAGCTCTCTTTGGCTCAGTTTTTCACCTGTCTCCCTGAAAAGTTCGCCTCAGGGACACATATCTGCACCGCATTTTCCACAATGAAGACAAATGCAAAGCTTATCAGCTTATCCACAACTTCCTGGTTCTGTCTCAGACACTTTAATACACCTTTGTTGCCTAACGGTCTAACAGCTAGCTGCCCTGGCTTATTTTCTCCAGAAGAACTGGTTAATCACTGTGTGAGACAGGATGCTGGACTAGATGGACAACTGGACTGATCTAGCAGGGCTCTCCTTATGTTATTATCCTCTATGGAAGAATATGCTCCTTCCTTTCCTCCAATAAAACCTCTATCGATCTTCAGCAGTCGGTAGTTGGTATTAATCACTTATCCTTATCCATGGTTCCTCTATATATTTGTGAAACAGCCTGGGGGGTGGAACGTGTCCGGCTGTCCAAGTTGGAATAGGGCCAATCAGAGTGCAGCCAGGGACACTGGCTGCACCCTAATTGGCTCTGCCCCTACAGCTCCTTTCCTCCCTCCCTGGAGGCTAGCCATTTTCATAGAATCATAGAGTTGGAAGGGGCCATACAGGCCATCTAGTCCAACCCCTGCTCTACGCAGGATCAGCCCTAAGCATCCTAAAGCAATGTTCCTCTCAGACACGTCAGAGACAGAGAGACACACAGAGCCCTGCCACACCGAACACGAGCCCTCATTCCCTCCTATCACTCCTGCTGCGAGGGAGGCAGAGAGAGACAAAGAGAGAGCTGCCCCAAGCTGCTGACAGAGAAACAGAGAGAGCTGCACATGCTGTGACGGAGGGAGAAAGAGACAGAGAGAGGGAGCTGCCCCTAACTGCACACTAGCCCTCCTTCCCTCCTGCAAACCATCCCTGATTACCTGGTATGCCTCCTGCTGCGAGGCACACACGCAGCAAGAGGCAAAGGGGGAGACGCAGAGAGAGATCTGCATCTCCTGATGTCCCCTGGGTCCTAGCGCCCATTGCATTCCTGCTTGCAATGGGCTTTCTTGCTAGGCTCTCAATAAACAAACAATTTGCAACTGCTTGAGTTCTATTGGGATCCCTGTCAGAAAGTAACACAGTAACTAAGTCATGGGATTGTTTGTCCAAATGAATTTGCAAACATGGTAAAATATAAAGCCTCCTGAGATTAGTGTACAAAGGACACTCTAAGAAAATATGTGCTATCATGTCGAACGTAAGGTACAGGGGCAGATTTGTTCCGAATAAGATAAATGTATTAACCTATTGCTTGTAACTTGGGGTATGCAATTTCTTTTTCTGCTATTTTTCAGTTCGGATCAATTGGATCTGAAAAAATTTCAAGATTAAAAAAAAAAGGATCACATTAATGGTAGAATGTTCAGATGTACAAAAATTTGTTTGCGTCCAATAGACCCCAAACAAAAAATAGTGAGAAGGCAATGGCAAAGCTGCTAAAAACAGCTCAGAGGCAGCTCATCTGGGGCTCCTTTGGGTGGTCCCTGTAAACTAGGCTGCCCATACAGCTGGCCAAGCAGCTAATTCTGCTAGTAGGCCTGGTTATGGCTCTGCTGGGCAACCCATTTTAAAATGGACTGCCAAAAAGAGTCCACCAAGCAGCTGATCCTGCAGGGAGAGCTTTCCCCTCAGGCTCTGCTGGTTAGCCCAATTTAGACTGGGCTGCCCAACAAGGAGCTGATCATGCAGGGAGTAGCTGATCATGCAGCCACGCACAAGGGTAACTGGGTCTCTGGACAGCCTAGTTTAGCTCCTGGGCTTGCAGACATCGTTTCATGATTGTAACATTTGGCATTAGCCATTAGGCTAACAGAAGGAGGGGGTAGGGACACCCAAACCAGATTCATGCTAAACTTCACGTCTGGTTGGATCCTAACAAAACTAATTTCAAACTACTTCAGATTACGTAGACTTCTCTGCAGCAGAGCACATGACTTAGCACACTGCTGTGTCTTGGTACAGGTCAAGAGGTGTGAGCTCCTGTTCTAAAGACGTCTCCGCATCCTTCAACTGAGGCATGTTCCAGCCAACACATCCACCATTGTGACGCCGTGAAGACCACAACCAGCAGGGAAGCAGCCTCCTTCTGACAGACAGAGTGGCTTTCCTGGGGAAGGGAGGGTGGGGGGGCACTTCTTTAGGTTTGCATGTCCTGTTTCCATAGCTGTTCCCATGCTAATTGGGCAGAGCCTCATCTCAGTCTGCAGGAGAAATGCCAGGAGCAGCTTCTCAAAAAGCCAAGCCACTCTCCTGTGAAAGGGTCTCAGTTGCCTACCCAGCAGCCTCATTGCCACCTCATCATGCCATGGGCACGTCCACTTGTGACCTTCGACCCCTCGTGTGCACGTTGAAAAGCAGACTTGCAACCAGCCAAGTTTCCTTCTGCACAGCACCCTCCGAATGCTGAGCACGGACCTTTCTTTAAGACACTCTCGCGTTCAAAAATACCACTCTCTCTCTCTCTGTCTCGCTGAATGTTGGGCTATCTTAGGACTTTGCAGGTGAAGCGTTGCCACGTCGCACAGCGCAGGTAAGGAATGAGGTTCCAGGAGGCAAAGGCAAGGCAGGCTGTCTCAGGAGGCTGGCAGATCCTGGCTCCAAAGATGCCACCTGACAGGACATCCTCTTGCTTGGCCCTCACTGCAATGTACTGGAGCTGTTTGAAAGGCATGGCTGGTTTCAGCAAGGATTGCATGGGAGAGTTTCCTTGGTAAGTAATAGGACAAGGATCCCCAACGTGATGCTTTGTGGGCACCGTGGCACCTGCCAGTATCTTAAACAGAAGGGAAAATAACCCAAAAGCAATTGAATCAAGGAACCCAAACGGTTAAAGAAACATAAACGTATGGCCTGACATTCTGCAATGCATAGAAAATTTTGAAATGTTTAAATATATGAAAATACATGTATTTATTACAAAAAAAAAGTTGAAAATGCTGTAAGGCCTCAGTAATAGTCTCTCACCACACAATCAATTCTTAAAAATAACAAGCAAGGGCCAAATGGCCTAGACCAAATGAATTTCGGCGCATTGGCCTTCTTCAGTGGTCAGGCATGTATAAGAATACATGAATTGTAATATACAGTTAGCTCCAGACATATATTGGGTATTGTCAAATAATGAAAAGGACACAGTCAAAATTGTTAGCATATACACCAGGATTTCGTGAAACCCTGGGGTTTCTTGATGGTCCTGTAAGGGTTTCCTAAATGGGTGGGAGTTAATTATTTTTTTAATAATCTTTTTAATTTGTTAAATATGTATTGGGGGAACGTGACCATATATGATCATGTCAACTCATCTCTCTCCTCTTCCAAAATGGCCAACGATAGGCCTGGAGGGGGTGGGAGGGGCCCTGACTGGGCATTTAGACAGCTCTGCTTCCTAACCATATTCTGCAGGATCACGCCACTTCTGGGGTTTCTCAAAACCTGAAGAACGTTTCAGGAGGTTCTCAGCAGTAAAAAGGTTGAGAAAGGCTGATATACACCGTGACTCAGGGCTAGAGTAAAACTGAAGAGGTCCCTTTATTACTGTTTCAATTCAGATGCACTAAGGTGGTGACTCCCTATGCGCCTTCCTTGCAGTCTCCTGATCAATAAATCATCAAATGTAATGTGGAGCCAGTCCCATGTATTGTCTGCAGAAGGGGGTGTTGGACAGGGGCCTCCAGCGTCATGCCCTTGGGCACCAGGGCTCCTGCCCATGCCTTTCCTGGCGCTCTTTAGGAGGTGGATGGGGCCCGATGGGGCTTTTGGGCAAGAAAGCTACTGATTAGCCATTGGAGATTTGCTGGGCTGTGCAGATTTTTTAAAACATTGCTTCGGCAGCAGTTGCTGCCACAAAACAAGGATCTTTCTCTATGTGACGAAAGTAAGCGGCATGATCCGTTTTGTGGTTGGCTCTTCCGGTGACAGCCATCTTGTGCTACACCCACCACATCATCTCAGATTTCCAAAGGTGCCCCCAAATAGTTGGGGATCCTTGAGTAGGAAAAGAGGCACTTGGCACTTAGGGCAGTTCTCCTTTGGTCATAGGACAGGACGGCCATCCCGGCAGCTCTTTGGCTTGTGTGTTGACTTATAAGGGCAGGGGCAGTCAAACTGCGGCCCTCCAGATGTCCATGGACTACAATGCTCATGAGCCCCTGCCAGCGAATGCTGGCAGGGGCTCATGGGCACTGTAGTCCATGGACATCTGGAGGGCCGCAGTTTGACTACCCCTGCATAAGGTTTTTTTTTTAAAGACTGCTCCAGCCTGTTGTTGTACTATCACTAGAGATGGTTGTCACTTTTTGGTAGTGATCCAGACAGCGATACAATCTCTTCTAGTCCCTAGTGGTTCCATGTTTCTTCCTGAAGTTGTGGAAGTTATTCTTAGTAGAGGAGCTAGTGATGATCATTAATAGGGAGCACTGAATGAACAATGAATTCTGGAGATTTTTGATGGAGGGGATCACTGGGGCATGAAATTGGGGTCACTGAGGGTGGGCAAGTAGTTCTGAGTTCCTGCATTGTGCAGGGGGTTGGACTAGATGACCCTGCAGGTACCTTCCATGATTCTATAAACCCTGGAGCCAGTTTCTGCCTTCCTGCCTGAACTGGCTGGGAAAGAGGGAAGATGCTTGCTGGTTCCTTGTCCCCCCTATGGCAGTCTGTATCACCCATGGCTGTTAACTATGAGAGGTAGGGATGAAACCTCTAGAGGCAGGAGGTCCACCCATCTATGAAAAAGAAGAGTTGGTTCTTATATGCCACTTTTCTCTACCCGTCTCAAAGCGGCTTACAGTTGCCTTCCCTTTCCTCTCCCCACAACAGACACCCTGTGGGGTGGGTGAGGCTGGGAGAGCCCTGATATCACCGCTCGGTCAGAACAGCTTTATCAGTGCTGTGGCCAGCCCAAGGTCACCCAGCTGGCTTCATGTGGAGGAGGAGCAGGGAATCAGACCCAGCTGTCCAGATTAGAAGTCCGCGCTCCTAACCACGACACCAAGCTGGGTCTCTATCAGAGAAAGTAAGCCGCTGTGTTGGCCAGAGACTTCGTCCAACCTAAATATTGTGGATGGGCTGTCAGGCGAAGAGGGAAGTGCCGATAGCCTTGTTTCAGGACGTCTGCTTGCAGCCTCCGCAGAAGCAGCCAAGGAAGTCCTTGTGCTTCTCCTGTGTGGGGAGCTGGAGGGGGGCAGGTGGGGAATCCATTCCAGGCACAGACATTTGGCCAAAAGGACTTAAGGCCTGTGGCTCCAGACACTCCAAGCTAGGAGGCTCCGCATCTCTCCATTACACATAGCCCCTGTTCCGGCTCCAGCTCGGAAAGAAAGGTGCGGCTGATGAAAAATGTACCCTCCAAAACTAGCTTTGAAACACAGCTTGTGAGCTCAGCAAAATCTGCATCCAGAAATGAGATGAGACCGATCCTTTTAAACTGGCAAATTCAGATTGTACCTTGGCTGAGGACCTTTAGCTTAGCAGTCATGATGAAGCCAGGTGCTCCCCCTTCCCCCAAATGCAGCTTTTCTTTGCTTTCTCCTGGGCTTAAGTCATAGATGGGCTTCCTTCCTGCCTCTAGAGTTTTCATTCCTATCTCTCATGGCAAACAGCCATTGGTGGGCAGGGATGGGCCCTCCCTTCCCCTCCCCTCTGAGAATCTAATTTTTGAAGCCATGTATGCTAATGCTATCACGACCATGTGACGTCTTTTCTGGCAAGCTTTCAGAATTGTGAAACTCTGCAACGTTTTCAAAGAGCCGTATCCAGGTCCAAAATGTCACCAGCCCTGTGAGTCTCCACATCAGCCTGGTTGTCTAACTAGATTCTTCAGTTGGGGAATTTGGGACAGAGCAAAGAGAGTTTGGGAGAAGAGACGCATTTGCCTCAGTCTTGCAAAAGGACAAAAGGAGGACAATTCCCACTTCCTGTGGAGTTTAGGAACTGCTGTCTGAATTTCCAGACCTCCTTGTTGCCTGAAGTAGATGGGTTCAGCACAGCATGCTCTGCTGCAAATGGGCAACACTGGTAACAATTCTCTCCTGTTTGCACCTTTGTTTTCCTTAAGCCACAGGTGGTTTGCAGTGCTTACCATTCAGAAACAGACCCATCTGGCACCTTCCTGCACCTGGAGCAGGCAGAGTGTGCTGCAGGCAGCTCATGTGATGGAACAGAATCCTTGTCTTGGGAGGAGGAATTGCAGCAGCTAGAAGGGCAAGCAGGTTGCTTGAGTTGTTACCCTGGGTATCCCCCACCTACTGTAAGGTCTGTAATAGTGATCAGTATCTCCCACCATCCCTTCTGGGGGAGCCCGGAGCCCTGTGCTGAGCGGGAGTCCCTGCCTTCAGCCTGCCACTGGCCACTTCTCAAAGTTCTAACTTGGCCACCTCGCTGCCCCCTTTGGAGCTGGCCCTATGAAAGGGAGCGTTTCTCCTTGGGGCGATCCAAGCAGCTAGTGAACAGCCAGTGGCAACCAGAAAGGTGCTGCCTTTTGAGCCATTGCTAGCTCGTCACTGTCCTCGGTGGAGGAGAAGACTCTGCTGTGGCTGTTTTTCATCCTTCCCGCGATGCCCTCCACCGCCTGAGCAAGCAAGCACAGCAAACACAGCCACTTCTGCTGAAGGCCGGGGTGTCTGTTCTCGGTCAAGCCCTGACAAGATGGATGAGTGAGGCTTTGCAGCCCTCCGTGGTCTGTTGCACAGTGACCCCTCAGTGCCATGCTCCTGGATCGCTTCACCCGCAGCGCCGTATATTTTAGCCTACAAAGCAACGGAGCCAGATGCTTTACATTACCGGAGCCAAAGGAGCTGGTGGCCTGGCTCCCTGCCAGCCTGTAAGCCTGCCTGAGAGGGTGGGAGATTTAGAGCCAGCTGGCGGCTGACCCGGCCTTTTCTCCTGGAGGCATTTGGGAACAACTCCCTTTTCTCCCTGCCCCCTCTCGCCTGCGGCCCTTGGGGACACAGGACAGGTGTGCCACTGAGCCGGTGGTCGCCTCCAAGGTCATCAGGACCCTGTGGAAGGTCGAAGGTCTCCGATGGGCTCGTGCCACTGAGAACTTCACTATGGGAAGGTGTCCCTGCACCCCAGATGCAACCACGTCTGTTCTCAGTAGCCCACCGTGGAGTCTTTCACAAGCTGCTGGTGGGGCTTTGCATCCTAAATCGCCTGTTTTTTTTAAAGCTGGCAAGCCTGCTGAAGAGAGTGCCTGCAAGCATGTGCAGAAATCATTTGCCAGGTTGCTGCAGTCAGCCCTCCCGTAGAGCGGAGCATCTGTATGGTGTTTGGAACGTTGGGTTGGTTCAGATGCTTTCACAGTCGCAAACAGCCAATTTGTTACCCTGCAGCATGAGGAAGGAAGGAGAAATGGCTCTGCTTCATTGGGGAAGTCCATAGCCTGAGCTGTTAAGCCCAGCATCCTCCTCTGGCCAGTTTGCCGGTTCAGAAATCGGTCTTCTTGACTCAGAAGTATCTGGAGAGGACAGGAATTGTGGTGTGCTTAGCAAGTGATTCAGCCAGAACTTGAGGCTTCAACATGGGCCTAGTGCAAGGCCCCCAGAAGTACAAAGCAGCCCATTAGTGGAGCCAGGGTGGGTCAAATTGCATGGCCTTCTGGCCCTCCGCACCTCATCCGCACTCCCTTTTGGCCAAGTTCCATCAGAAAAGATCTTTGAATTGATCCAGCCTGCAAGAATTCCACTTTACATGCACTACATGGGAAATCTGAAGTGTGTTTTGCAGCTTATTTTCCAAGGTTGCAGATGCCCAGCAGTCAAACTCTGCAGCACTGCTAGAGAAGATCTACTCTCTGAAGATCTGTTCACATGCAACAGTTTGCCTCCAGCCTCTCCAGTGAATGGGGTCTGTTCTGTTCTCCAAATGTTCTTCAATTCTTGCCTTCCCCTTGGTCAGATTCCTTTTTAGAGAAGAGGCAGAATTTGTATCTCTTCTCCAGCTGTCTCTCTGGGCTGCCTTTGGATGCAGACCTTGCATTTTGTTGCTCTGAAGCCTCATTGCTGGCTGAGACTTTGATCCCTTCCTGAGTGGCATTGCCTAAGTGCAAGCATAAGCCGTAAGTATACAGTATTTCATCATACATCAAAATGATATTTAATAAAACATATTTCATACCTTTTCAAAAAATACTAATGTAACAAACACCTTATGGAGAAAAGAACCAATATTCAAAAATCATATACAAGTTGTTCAAAATTCTAACTACATATAAATATGCCTTTTCATTATAAAACGTAGAAATTACCTTATAGTATCCCCTCGGCCAAAGCCTCTTATGGCGCAGAGTGGTAAGGCAGCAGACATGCAGTCTGAAAGCTCTGCCTATGAGGCTGGGAGTTCAGTCCCAGCAGCCGGCTCAAGGTTGACTCCGCCTTCCATCCTTCCGAGGTCGGTAAAATGAGTACCCAGCTTGCTGGGGGGTAAACGGTAATGACTGGGGAAGGCACTGGCAAACCACCCCGTATTGAGTCTGCCATGAAAACGCTAGAGGGCGTCACCCCAAGGGTCAGACATGACCCGGTGCTTGCACAGGGGATACCTTTACCTTATTCCCCTCAGCCATAGAGGGTCATCACAGACATGGAGGTCCCCGTGATACTTAACACTGCATTGGGACCCCAAAGTTGCTCATAGTATGCCAATAAGAACCTTTTCCAGTAATCAAACAGGTGCAATACAGCTGTAGCTAATAAATGCAGGTCGACATTGTTTAAAGAAATATAGTTCTAACATATAGTGAGCAGGAGGATGTTCAGTTCAAGAGTTGAAGCATTACTCAACCACCAGCCTTGCTTCCTCATGGGGGATGTTTGTATACAATGAAAGAATGTCTAAAGTAACCATAATTGCTCCTGCTGGACCACTTTCAATAGATTTAGGAAATGAGTCGTATCTTTAAGCAGAGAGTTAGAGGCAGGTAGTGGTTTTTGTAGGTGAAAGTCCAAAAATTGAGAAAGGGGCTCTAAAATGGGACCCCTTTGTGCCACTATAGGTCTTCCTGGGGCTGGATTAATATTGTTATGGATTTGGGGCAATAAGTATATATGTGGGATAGAAGGATATTTGTTTTCCAAAAATTGAGCTTCATATAAAGAAATATAATCTAATCCCAAACCTTCGTGTACCACAATTCTTATAGTTCTCTTGATGTCAGAAAATAAGCTGTATTCCACCTTTTTATAATACTTAACATCATTCAGTTGCTTAAACATTTTCAAATCATAATCAGATTTAGTCATCACAACTAACCCCCCCCCCCCCCGGCCCTTGTCTGCAGGTTTTATTACAATGTTCAAATCCTCTCAGAACGACCTTAGCAAATTCAGCTCAGCTCATTTGTAAAGGGATCAGTCTCGGGACCATCCTGCACAGCATTAATGTTGCTGAAGTCTTATCATTATGTAACGCTATTTTTTTAACATTACACACAACACAGTGCACAATCTGCAACACTCCTGCAACACTCCCGCAAAAATTGCTTCGTTGTAGCGCTTTTCGGGGAATCCACAAAAGTGGATGCCCCGTAAAAAAAACCGCTAGACTCTTGAGAACAACCTGCAACACATCCGAAAAAGACATGTGCGTTCTCAGTATACCGGTAGCAAGCTCTCGCACCCAAGCTTCCAGCGTCAGGATCACCACTTTTCCCCCCCTTAAACTGGCAAAAGCAACGAATAAGTGATGCTTGTTTGGCTGAAATCCCTCCACAAGTAAAGTTTCTGAGCACAATACAGCCCCATATTCGACAATGCCCGTAATTTCGGCCAGAAATTGCACGGGGGGGATTTTTTTTTTTTACTTTAAGAGCATGTAAACAATTAAGCGCCAGCTACCACGCCATCGAATGAACGTATGCATTGCTACAGCTGTTTTCAGGGTTGTTTTTTTTTAAATAGTTTTTAAAGGGAAGCACGTACACAACCATTAATTGGCTGTTCTGTTTGATTGACGGCCAGGGGTGGAAGGAAGCACTGAAAAATATCGCCTCCTTTGTTGCAATTTTGGCGAGACTGGAAACTTGTGCGTTACAAGAACAGCTCTAGTGGGAGCGCCTTTTCCCCGCGAAAAACGGCTGTGTGCGTTACTGAGACCTGCCACTATTTATTGCAGCGCATTTCAATAGCACTCAGATTTAGCAATTGCCCATTGTGCGGAATGGCTCTCGATTTTCTCTCCACAACTCATGCTGATGAAGGGTGTTGAATTATGGTGTTGGAGACGAATGCTGCGAATACCATGGATAGCCAAAGTTACCAACAAGACAGTTTTAGAGAGGAGCAAATCAACTATGTCATTAGAAGGGAAGAGATTACAGCTAAAGCTCACTTACTTTGGACACATCATGCGATCAAACTCGCTAGAAAAATTATAAATGCTCGGCATGGTCAGTGGCAAAAGGAAACGTGGTCGTCAAAGGATCCGCTGGGTTGACACGATCAAAGGCAACACAGGGATGACCATGAACCAACTAAAAGAAGCAGAGACAGGGGCACATGGTGGAGACTTTCCTATAGAATCGCCAAGGGTCAGACACGACTGAACGGATAACAACAACAACAACTGATGAAGGGATTGAAAACAGATATTGTTCTAATCCAGAGACTCATTTTGGCATTTTGACCTGTTTGATATGCCGAATAAAGAGACACAAACTGCTTAGCACTTTGATTTATTGCACGGTCCAAGTCAACCAGATCTCATCATATCTCAGAAACTAAGCAGGGTCAACCCTGTCTAGTGCTTAGATGGAAGACCACCAATGAAGGGCCATGTCATGAAGCAGAGGCAGAAAATGACAAATGTTTCTCTTTTGCCTTGAAAACCCTACAGCAGGGTGGCCAAACTGTGGTTCTCTAGATGTCAATGGACTAGAATGATCATGAGTCCCTACCTGCTAGCAGGGGCTCATGGTAACTGTAGTCCATGGACATCTGAAGACCCATCGTTTGGCCACCTCTGTCCTATGGGGTTGCCATAAATTGGCTGTGACTTTACGGGCACTTTCCATTGCTCCTACCATTGGACCACCCTCTTGCACCTTCATACTTTTCCATGCACTCCACTCCCTCAGAACCTGAAGAAGATGCTGGAAGTATAAAAGGGAGAGGGACTGGTAGGTTCCTTGCTGCTTTGGGGATTAGCAGAAAAATTGCCAGCTCTTTTGGTAAAGAATTCTGGTATTTTCGCTGGGTTCCTTGGGTCAAGGAACAGAGGCAGGGCAGAGCCATTTTGGGTGGGTTTGGGCGTGGAAGCCATAACTGATTACTCTCATAGGGGTCTCAGCTTCTTAAGAACGTGGCCATTTTGACCATTTGGATTGGAAACAAAAGAAAGTGACTAGGCTAATTTGACCCCCGTTACCTCAATCCAACCTTAGTTTCAAGAGACTTGTGACAAGGGGCCCTTCCACAGGTTTAACCCTCAGCCAGCTTTTCCACCCAACATGGGTCTTGTTGTTGTTTTTTTTGCATGAAAAGCGTGCTGTGGGTCGGACCATTGGTTCCCCTACGTCTAGTATCCTCTTTCCCACATCAGCCAACCCAATGGCTTGGAATGCCAACAAACAAGGCCCGGAGCCAACCCCTACCACGATGGCTCCCAAGCAACTGACTGACATTACGGTTTCCTCCTCCGTAGGTTTGCTGAATCCCCTTTTAAGCTCATCTAAGCTTAGAGGCTGTTGATACATCCTGTGACCGTAAGTCCCACAGCTGAGTAAGTGCCGTGTATTTCCTTATCAAAAGAAAAGGCACAGAGCAGCAAGGTGTGAATTCCACATGGGGTACTCATGCCACACCGGAGCCCTGATTGAGAGGTGGGCTTTCCTCCTCTCCTCCTCCAATCTTTGTGCCATGGTAGCTCAGTGCAAGTGAGGCACCAAAGCAAAGGGTCTCTGCCAAGTGTGAGCAGGTACCGGAAAGGATGTCCGGACACAGCAGTAGCTTTTGAGTCTCAGCAGCTGCGGCAGATCTCAGGAACTTGGCATAAGAGTCTGGATTAGCAGAGGGCTGTTGCCGCTTCCTCCCTTCCCTTTTAGGGGGCTGTTTCGCAAACACCACCTTGAGCTAAAGGGCAGCAGGGTTCCAGTCTCTGCCACCACCACCACCACCACCCCCCCAGGCCTGCACTTCAGAGAGATCTAGCCAGTTAAAGGAAACTGCCTGTTTTGCAAAGTATGTTTCGTGACCCACTTTTGGGGGGAAGTGCCCAAAGGGCAAGTTACATGTTACTAAGAATCGCAATTGCTGGGAAGTTAGATGGGCTGTTTGGCCTGGTAGCTTGGAAGTTGCAGCAGGAGACAGGAAGATGTGGTTGTGTTGTGGAGGAATGTGGCTGGCCGTTTCCGGCTGGGAGCACGCGAGGGCTGGATACCAAGGAAACAGGAAATCCCGGTTTCCAGGTGGGAAGTGGCATCTAGCCCCAACAGGCAAAGCAGCCTGCTCCTTGTCTTGCTCAGGTGATGCAGTTTATGTCTGCCAGAGTCCCCATCATGGTTGCTGCATCATCACTTGCATAAATGCCATAACAAACTCCAGCGACAGAACTGGGGCACCACCAAGAGGACCAGAGGCTTCAGGGGTCACTTGTGGAGGAGAGGGGCTGAACAGGAAGCAGGGCCCCCACCCCCTCATCCCCAGTGAAAATGGAAGCTTGATTATCAGGGAAGCTTTAGGAAGCTTTGTCCTCTCAGCACTGTGCGGCTGCCAACCTGTTTTCTGCAAGGGCCTACTTTGCCAGCATGTTCAGAGATTGGGCACATCAGCAGCTCATGATGGGTATGTGTGTGTGTGTTCCTTGTGGCGAGCCCAAGCCCATTATGGGTCTTAAGTGACCACTAGCACTGCAGGTTGACAGCACCTGCCACAAACTGCGCCAAATTCCAGCTCGGTCCTGGATAGAGAAATTGATTTTTTTTTGGGGGGGGGGTGCTATTTGTAATACTTCCACTTCACAACTGGGGCCCCACTCTGTATGTGCGTGAGTGCGTGTACATAAGTGTATGTGTGCGCGTGAATGGCATATGCGTGTGACTGTTTCATACGAAAATTGTTTAAAATATCTGGGAGAGACTGTACATGTTGGGGAGGGGATCTCAATAGCTGTAAACTGGAAGCCATGTTCTGTCATCTGCCAAATATTTAATAAATGAGTCCCGTCCCACCTTGTGCCTCTCCGTGAATGTCTGGCAGAACCAGGGAGAGGGAGAGGGGAGGCGGTGAAAACCTCACCAGAAAATATCACAGGCACCTGCACTTAGAGGCAGGGGTGGGAAGAGGCCAAGTCAGATGAGGGGGATACAGCAGCCACAGATCTGTGGGTCAGCCTTTAAAGCTAGTCAGTTGAATGTGGGGGGCTTAATGGTAAGCACATCTGCATGGCATGCTGAAGGTCCCAGGCTCCATCCCTGGTATCTCCAGTGAAAATATCTGAGAACCAACTGTGGTGTAATAGTTAATAATAATGAGAGTTGGTTCTTATATGCCACTTTTCTCTACCTGAAGGAGTCTCAAAGCAGCTTACAATTGCCTTCCCTTTCCTCTCCCCACAACAGACACCTTTGAGGTAGAAGAAGAAGAATTGGTTCTTATATGCCACTTTTCTCTACCCAAAGGAGGCTCAAAGTGGCTTACAGTCACCTTCCCTTTCCTCTCCCCACAACAGACACCCTGTGAGGTGGGTGACGCTGAGGGAGCCCTGATATTACTCCTCAGTCAGAACAGCTTCATCAGTGCTGTGGTGAGCCCAAGGTCACCCAGCTGGCTGCATGTGAAGGGAATGACTCACCAGATTAGAAATTGGTGCACCTAACCACTACACCAAGCCGGCTCTTGGTGCAGATGGTGGTGGTGGTTGTTATTATTAAAACAGTAATAGTAATTTGTTTATAGCTCGCCCTTCTCCAAAGGTATAAAATAAACAATGGTCATTCAGGATAAACACCATCAACATAAAACATTGAAATCAACAGTAATTTACAATTAAAATTAGACATACTAGGGCTGCCGCCCCTCTCCTGGCGTAGGAGGTGATATAAGCATACTTATTCCTCTGGTGAGGTTGAACTGGTTTGCACAGACTACCCCGGAGGGGCAGACTGAAGAGCCAGGTTTGATTCCCCTCTCCTCCATATGCAGCCAGCTGGGTGGGCCAGTCCCAGTCCTCTCAGAGCTCTCTCCTACCTCACAGGGTTGTGGCTGGCTTTGAACCCCAAACGGGGTTTCCTGCTGCAGACTTGCTTTAGCAAAGGGGCCGGTACCAGGGGACAGCCCTGTTCCCTGTCGGGTGGGTTGCAAAGACTGCTGTCCTCTAGCTCCTGACTTCTCCTGGACTGCCGCTGGGGGGATGCCATGTGGAGGCCCGTCCTGTCCTGCAGCTCAAGCCCAGGCCAGCTTCTTCTGGAGTGTTTTGGCTCCAGACTGCTGCTCTGCAGGCCCCCAAAGGGCGCTGACTTTGAGTCTTTCTGTACTAGATAATTAGGGGAAGCCACAAAAGGCCCCCGTGGTGTCCTTGAGGCTGTGTCAGGGCCTAATGAGGAGTCGAGGGCTGAGTGACGGGGAAGGCTGGGCCCCTCCTGGGGCGAGGCGGAGGTCAGCGGTGCCAGGAAAGGGGAAAGGTCAGGCTACTTCTGCCTCAGATGGGGGGGGGGGAGAGGATGCATTCCCAGACCACTCTCTGGGACGACCTCGAAGAGAGGCTGGCTGGCCTTTACTCCCGCTGTCTGTTGGCATTCGGCAGCCCCTGCTGTGATTTCATCATTTCCTTCTCATCCCAAAACTCTTTGCAGGGCGCTGGCAGGACAGGGCATGAATACGCAAGACCCTCTCCTGCAGGCGCGCCTCCCCCTGCCCCTCCCCAGCTATGGATCCAAGGCAGAAGAAGAATCCAAAGCAGAAGAAGACCTGGCAAGCCAGTCGGCCCAAGCCTTCTTGGAAGAGTCAAGGACATTTTCAGGGGGCTCAGCCACAGCTGTAGAGACCTGCATCTATCCACGCAAAAGTGGATGGTGGGGGGTAGGGGAACACTTACTGTACCAGGTCTCCACATGCACACTTCATATTGAATGAACCCAGTGGTCCATCAAGGATAGTATGATCTACTCTGAGGAGGCCCAGGGTGGATCCAGTGTGGGCTATGGTGCCCCTAACTGCTTTTTTGAAAGGCTGGGAGTTGGTAGGGTTTTTGCCCAACAAGAGTTCTGAAATTATAAATGGCTGAACAATTTTTTTTAATGTTGCATTATGCCCCTCTTTTCATTCCCCGGAGAAATTCCAGAGCAACTTGCAAACACCTTTTTCCTTCCTCTCCCCTCAGCAGACACCCTGGGGGGAAGAGAGAAAGAGAACTTTAATAACTGCTCTGTGAAAACAGCTCTAAGAGAACTGGGACTGGCCCAAGGTCATCCAGCTGGCTGCAGGTGGAGGAGGGGTGGGGAATCAAACCTGGTTCTCCAGATTAGAGGCAGCCATTTTGTACCTGCTGAGTCAAAATTCCAAAGATGCTCCTAGGCTCAAGACGGTTTGGATGCCTAGTCTGTTCAAACTGGCAGCAGCTCTCTGGCAGAGGTTTTCCACATCCCCTCCTGCCAGACCCTTTAACTGGAAAAGCCAGGGGCAGAACCTGGGACCATCTGCACTCCCACATCCCTTCCCCATTCTCCGTTTCTTGATGGGGGTTGTGGCAGAAGAAGCATCACTCTTGCCCTTTCTCCCTCCATAGTCTCATTGGTACCTTCGGCATTCAGCAGGCACACAGGATTCAGCTGCCGGGAGTTTCTGCTCATCAGCTGATGGACAGGGATCATGGCAGACTAAGCTGGAGCCATTCTTTTCACACCGGAGGGAGTGGATTTACAAATAAATGAAGCTGCCTTAATCTGAATCGTCCTGTCTGCAGTGCTGCCTGTGGTGGCTGGCAGCAATTCCCCCGGCCTCAGTGGGAGAAAGGACTTGCAACCCAAGAGCCTTTCTGAATGGGTAAGACTCGAGGCCCTCTTTCTGCATGCAAAGCCTGTGCTCTGCTCCCAAGGTCAGACTCATGCCTCGGAAAGATCATGCCACCAAAGCCACCTTAAAGATGCCCTCAGGGGCGATTCAGGATCCCACGAAGCCCCTGTAGAGAAGTCTGAAGCAGCCAGAAGGCCCGGGGTGAATCCAGCCTTCTCAGTGAAAACCTTTGCCCTTGGTTTTCGGAGCAAGGAACCCTGTGTTTGGGGTCATAGCTCTCCTGCTGCCATACACTAGAGCAGGGGTAGTCAACCTCTGGTCCTCCAGATGTTCACGGACTACAATTCCCATGAGCCCCTGCCAGCAAACACTGGCAGGGGCTCGTGAGAATTGTAGTCCATGAACATCTGGAGGACCATAGGTTGAATACCCCTGCACTAGAGAGCTTGCTCCAAGTTCCCTCAAACCGGCAGCACTTTTTCGCCAGTCGCTAAAAGCACATCCGAAGGGAGCTGAAAGGCGCACCAGGGGAGGGAGGCCTCCTGGTGCCGCTGGCGGGCTCTTAAGGCTCCCTGGGCCAGGCCAGACATACGCAGTGGAGTTCGTTTGCTGTCATTAGTGATCCTGGGAGGCAGGTTAATGCCTTGTGCTCGCCTGAGCTGGAGAGGTCAGGAACAGCAGGCCTTCAGCAGGCCAGCAAAGGGGGAGGTCAGAGGGCAACACGGTGCTAATCTGAGAGGATTTTTGCGGCTGGTTCCAGGGTCAGAGGTCTGAGAGGGCTGCTCCGCATGGTGCCAGACGGACACCGGGGTTGGGTGGGCTTGTCCTGCTCACAACCTGGGCTGGGAGGCAGAAGCAATGCTGGTCAGATTCAGTTCCAATTGAGCCCAATGCTGCCTCCAATGGCAGCTACCCATATTGTCCCGAGAAGCTCACAAGCCGGGCATGATGGGAAAGCCCCCCCCTACACACACACTGCATCTCCTTAGCAGCTGGTGCATGGAGGTGTCCAGTGTGCAAGCACATAGGTTGTCATCTGAGCACCTTCAGAGCTATTGGCCACGACAGAGACTGCCTATCTCTTTCCCTCCTACATCTTGAATATTGATTGTGCTCATGAGTTTTCACAACATAAGTTTATTGGTGAGTTATGCATTATATGGGGTAATCCTTTCAAGTGTCTCTGAAGTAATAAGGAGAAATCCGTCTAGTATCTTTGGATTGAAGAGAGACATTGAAAGTGATCGTTGTCGGGGGCTGATGAAAGAGATCTAAAAGTTAAAAGGCCTCTAGTAATTCAACTGGGATAAGATTAAAAGCTTGTTAAAGGTAAAGGAAGCCCTGTTTCTGCACATAAGACTGTACCACAGGCTAACTTCCTCCATGCATGGTAGAGACTTGGGAACCCCTTTAAAAATGACAGCATAGGGAAATTACTGCGATGGTTCTTCTGCAAATCTCTAACACCCTTCCTGAGAGGAGATTGTTCTTCTGGGCTTGCAAAAGACTCAGCCCCAGCAGTACCAGGAGCAGCAGAGAGCCGAGGAGGCTGGAACATCATGTGTTGTGCAGGCAAGTCCAGAGCTGCAGGTGCTCTGGAATGAGTGTGTTTCTCTTCTTTCTTCCAATCGGTTGTATCATTTGATGGGAAGGTAGGCTATACATCTTCACCATTGAATAAAACACTCCCCCATCCCCTTCCCAAGAAGAGAATCAGAATGGTCGTAATGTAAAAACCTGATGCAGGAGTGACTTTTCTAAAACGATTTGTTTGAAAAGGTACAGCCTGCTCCAGCCAGTTGCTTGAAGAGGACTGGTATGTGTACAGGTGGCCGAGTGTTGTGGCTGTTTCTAGACCACTCGGGCTGCCGAAGCTGCAAATCTCCTCTCTGCCATCTGCCTGGGTCGGAAACTCTGGTTTTGCAAGCTGCCTCTGAGGCAGGATATAAATACGATGAACTAGATTCACCAGCCAGCACAGTACAGGGAGGGGTGGGCTCACTGTCCTCTCTCTCCTGTGGCCTGCCAGGATTCTAGCTCCCTCCCCACCATGAAGTGGAATCAGGGCTGCCAACCTCCAGGAGGGGCCTGGAGATCTTCCAGAATTAGAACTGATCTCCAGGCAACCAAAGTCAATTTCCCTACCTATGCGGGACTTGTGGGTTTGTGCTAGGGGGCCACTTAGCAGTTCTGTGGGTCTTTCCAGGCCAGGGGAACAGTGCAAGGGAGGTGTGGCACATCCACAAGACCATTGCAGGAGAAGGGCAGCCTAAAAATCCCATCCATGAATGAATGAATGGACAGGCAAATGGACAGCCAGACAAATAACACACACACTCCTCCCACTGGGAAGTCCCAGTCTGAATCAGGCCCCTGAGTGTCAACTTTATTGTATATTTATTGACTGGATTTCTAAACCATCCTATCCAGCTGGCTGACTTGGGGTGGTGTCCAACATAGAAGCTTAATACAGTAAATTAAAACAAATACAATTTCAGTTTAAATTAATTTTTAAAGTCATTAGCACAAACAGGTTAAAATCAGCAGTGGCATCTCATCCCTCAGAGCAGGTGAGGGGCTGGCAGTGATTGAGTGCTTCTTCCTCTCAATGTTAGTAACTAGTAGGTAGATGGGTGGGGCCGTGGAATAGGTTGTTGTTGTTGTTGTTGTTGTTAGGTGCGAAGTCGTGTCCGACCCATCGTGACCCCATGGACAATGATCCTCCAGGCCTTCCTGTCCTCTACCATTCCCCGGAGTCCATTTAAGTTTGCACCGACTGCTTCAGTGACTCCATCCAGCCACCTCATTCTCTGTCGTCCCCTTCTTCTTTTGCCCTCAATCGCTCCCAGCATTAGGCTCTTCTCCAGGGAGTCCTTCCTTCTCATGAGGTGGCCAAAGTATTTGAGTTTCAGCTACAGTATCTGGCCTTCTAAGGAGCAGTCAGGGCTGATCTCCTCTAGGACTGACTGGTTTCTCCGCCTTGCAGTCCAAGAGACTCGCAAGAGTCTTCTCCAGCACCAGAATTCAAAAGCCTCAATTCTTTGACGCTCGGCCTTCCTTATGGTCCAAGTTACTTAACTTTGGCCCCAACCAAAACCTTGGCAGAAGAGCTCTGTTTTACAAGCCCTGCGGAACTGTGCTAGATCGAACAGAGCTCGGATGTGTTCCGGGAGCTCATCCCACCAGGTAGGGGCCAGGACAGAAAATGCCCTGGTCCTAGTTGAGACCAAACATCTCTCGGGACCAGGGACCACCGACCAGTCATAGAACAAAGCATTTCTCAGAGAGCCACAATTTGGCCACCCCTGGGATTGCCCAACCTTGTCTGCTCTCTCCAGGGCCACAATCGGAGAGAGGTCCCCAAGGAAGATCCTGCAGAAGAAGGCAATGGCAAACCACCTCTGCTTCTCCCTTGCCTTGCTGCAGTTTGACAGCAGTTCACATGTTTGCACACATCATTAAATCCACAATAGAATTAGAGTCCAGTAGCACTTTTAAGACCAACAAAGATTTATTCAAGGCGTGAGCTTTCGAGTGCAAGCACCAACATGGCTACTCATTTGAATTAAATCCACAGTGAGTCTTTGGGATCCAGCATCCCACGGTAGTCAGGAGGATCCCCCCTGCACATTATGAAGAAAAACGGGTCTGAAGGTGCTCCACCAAGTGAATTGAGGCTATCCAAGTCCCACCAACTTGTTTATTTTATGGAGAAATGATTTTTCCGCCTTGGCTGGCTGGTGTTGTGGAACCTCATTAAACAGTGTGCTCTTCTTTGATTTGTCTGTGGAATAAGAATTCCCTTATGCTCTCGGGTATCCTCTGACCGCCAATGGAACAAGCCGACAGGCCTGCTGGTGATCACTTCTGCCCAGAGGAAAGCAAGGAACAGAGAAAATGACCCAGCAATATTTATTTTAAGGCATGTGCCGTCAGGCTTCCAGGGCTCACCCAATGCTCACCCAACCAAATATAAAACCCATGAAGAAAATGTAATCAGATGATGATCAGTAGCAGCCTAATCCCAGTTCCAACCTCTGTGTTTGCTCCCCACTTCTGCCACTGCATCAAGAACCCACGGCTCACTCCTTTGCAGACCTAGTCCACGATGCATGAGCATGTGGAGCGGGGTAGGGGGAGGAGGGGGAACGTGGGCCGTGGCATCTCCTCGGCAGACACGCAGTCACATTTCTGTTTTGACAGCTTGTAAACAAACATGAAATATTGAACACACAAATGTGTCTGGTGGGAAGATGTTTCTGCAAAAGATTACGAGGGACCCAGATGGCAGACTGTCTCCTCAACACATACACCCTAATTCCCTCCTCTGCCTCTTGCCCCGGGCCAATAGAAAGTTCAGGCCTCCTTCCCTCTGCATTCCTCACCTGCTTGAAGTTCTCGGTCTTGGCTCTCCTACCCTTTCTGAGTAATGCCTCAGGGGGCTCTGGGAAGTAAACGCGATGGGGACACTGTCCTGTGATCACTGCGGAGACGGTCTAGCTTTGCTTCTTATCCCAGGCTGAATTCCATAATGGGTAGTTCCACACAATGGCCTCCTTGCACCATTGAAGGATTCCTTATCCACACTGGGCTGCCGGCAGAACTGAAACAGGCAGGATGAGGTGACAGCACAATGTTTAACATCGCTCCGACACTTTATATGGCACCATGCTTCTCCTGGCTATGGGTTTCTCTTTGGTGGCAGCCCCTGTTTCCACAGTTTTCATTCATATTAATGCACTCTCAGACAACATGTGGCTACTTAATGGGTGCCTCTCGGGTCCCACCCTTGGCAGCAGCTCTCCAGGGTCTAAGCCTAAGGCACAGCTCTCCCACATCATCTGTTATCTGATCCTTTTAGCTGGAGATTTGGGGGAACTGAACCCAGGACCCTCTGGAAGCAACTCAGTTGCTCTCTACTGAGTCACAGATTCTTCCACTCCCCTAAATACTACTGTGCAGCTGTTGTCCCAAACAACAGTTTTGGTTGCTTATTTATTTAATTTATATATTGCCATTCTCAGAAATTCTGGTTGATTGTGCTATTGGGCCAGCTTTGGCTGCCGGCTGGTTTTGTATCAGGAAGGATGAGACAAAAAGGAACGAAGGCCAAAGACTCAAAGCCTAGGAAGGAAGTTTTATGGGACAAAATCCCAGGAGCTCATTCTGAAGTCTTCATAAAACTTCCATCTGTTTCCCCATGACTTTTCCCATATACTATATATAAGTAGCTGTCTCAGTGCCTCTTCCACTATACCCCCACCCCAAAGAGCTCTAAGATCTATTGACCATCACTTGCTCAGGATCCCCAGGTTCGCCAGTCCAAGTAACACTGGCATCAACCAGGGCCGGGGCCTTTTTGGTCCTGGGCCCAATCTGGTGAAATGCTCTCTTGGTGAGATCAGAAGCTTCAACAGTTCAGGATGACCTGCAAAACAGTCTATGGCTGAGGCCAGGAATAGAGGAAATATCAACCCAAGCTTGACAGAAATTACCCGCCCTCCTTTTTTTTGTAAGTTTTTTTTAAGGAGATAGTTTTAACAGTCTATTTTAATAATGTATTTTAACTTAAAATATATAATGACTGTTTTATCCATGTAAATAATTTATTTTGTTTTTTTTTTTCCCCTCTTGTTACCAGCTCTGAGCCAGCTGGGAAGGACGGGTTATAAAAAATATTATTATGTCTTAATTTGAATTTTTGTAACCTATTTTTATCAACACACATTCTCTGACACAGCCCGTGCTGTAACAATGATGCTGATTGTTTCTCTGAATATGGTTATTATTCTATTGTGTGTGCAAGTCTCAGCTTGTTCAACAACACTGAAAACGGGTGTGCGATCAAGGGATGGATCCCTAGCATTGGCTGTGTTGAGGTCCAAAATGCCATACAGGAGGCAACTTCTTTAGCTCTGCTCCTGGTCTGTTATTGGTGTGTGAGTGTGTGTGTGTGTGTGTGTTCATGCAAAGTGTTGTCAAGTCTCAGCTGACTTATGGTGACCCCTTAGGGCAGGGGTAGTCAAACTGCGGCCCTCCAGATGTCCATGGACTACAATTCCCAGATGCCCCTGCCAGCATTCGCTGGCAGGGGCTCCTGGGAATTGTAGTCCATGGACATCTGGAGGGCCGCAGTTTGACTACCCCAGCCTTAGTGGTTTTCAAGGTGTGAGACATCTAGAGGTGGTTTGCCATTGCTTGCCTTGGATGTCCTTGGTGGTTTCCTATCCAAATGCTAACCGGGGCCAGCCCTAGAATCATAGAGTTGGAAGGGATGGCCAAAGTAATCTAGTCCAACTCCCTGCTCATTGCAGAAAACTCACAACTACCTGCACACCCACTGTGACCCCAATTCCATGCCCAGAAGTTTTCCCTGCCCCCCCCCCAAACAGAATTCCTGGCCAGTGTGGCCTGGAAGAAATTCACCTCTCGACCCCGAAGTGGCAATCAGCATTTCCCTGGGCATGCAAGGAAGGGCCACAAGACCCAATCACCAACACAATCCCTTCTGCCCACCCACTCACAAACTGCCTATATTCATAAATGCAGCATTTCTGTCAGATGACCATCTAGCCTCTGCTTAAAAACTTCCAACAATGGAAAACCTACCACCTCCCGAGGAAGCCTGATCCACTGAGGAACTGGCCTGTCAGGAACTTCTTCTGGATGTTTAGACGGAAATACTTTGAATTAATTTAAACCCATTGGTTCTGCTCCATCTTCTATATGACAGCCCCTCAAGCACTTGAAGATGGCTGTCATATCACTTAGCTTCCAAGATCTGATGATATTGGGCTAACTTGGGCCAACCAGGTCAGGGCATTATTGGTTTACCAACACTAAAAAGGTACAATACAGAAGGTGACACATGTTTCTGTATGCAGATTACATGTTGTTAGTTGTGAAGTTGTGTCCGACCCATCACAACCCCATGGACAATGATCCTCCAGGCCTTCCTGTCCTCTACCATTCCCAGGAGTCCATTTAAGTTTGTACCGACTGCTTCAGTGACTCCATCCAGCCACCTCATTCTCTGTCGTCCCCTTCTTCTTTTTCCCTCAATCGCTCCCAGCATTAGGCTCTTCTCCAGGGAGTCCTTCCTTCTCATGAGATGGCCAAAGTATTTGAGTTTCATCTTCAGGATCTGGCCTTCTAAGGAGCAGGCAGGGCTGATCTCCTTTAGGACTGACCTGTTTGTTCGCCTTGCAGTCCAAGGGACTTCTCCAGCACCAGAGTTCAAAAGCAGATTACATAGACACTTCGGTGGCCTATTAGCAGAGTGAAAAAAATCTGCCACACATAGCTATACAAACACAACCAAAACCCAAGAATTAAACAGAAGCCTATACGGAAAACACCATGGATGTGAGGAAATGAGAAATGCACCTGTGCTTGGGAGTACTGTAAAAATACAATTAATTCGGAGGATAAATCATATCCAAAACATCCATTGTACAGTATGTGGGCCAGTTCCCCCTCCCTCCCACAGCCCCCCGCCCCTGCACAGGGGCTGCTTCTGTTCATTCTATTTGTGCTAACGTTTTCACACTTCATTAGTTGGGTGTTTAAACCCAATTACCCCCACCCCAAAGGAGCAGAGAAGACCCCACACTGAACACACTACAGCAGATGGCCTCACCCCCAAAGTGAATGTAATGACCCTACTATGCCCCAAGGGGCTCTTCACTGCACTGGGCCTCCCAGGGCTGTCTCATTAACCCTTCCAAGGTGCCTGGATATACAGGGGAGTGTAGTGTGGGTGGGGGAGGCAATGAGACCCTTCTACCCCCCTGCACTGTAGCCAGGAGGGTTGCCAGGTTCCTCCCACAGCCACTGGTGGTGGGGGGGGGGGCAGATCCAGGTTGGGAAACTCCTGGAGATTTAGGGATGGAGCCTGGGAGTTCAATGGGGTGCAATGCCAGAATCCACCCTCCAAGGCATGCATTTTCTCTGGGGGAGCTGATTTCTATGGTCAGGAGATAAGCTGCATTTCCAGAAGTATCCTAATCCCTTTAAAACCCTGGTACAAGTTTATTTATATGTCATATTACAGAACTGCCTAGGAAGTGTGGGTATTCCAAGGTCAAAGGGAGAGTGTGTCCCTTTTTGGTTGGTAGCAAAATAACAAACAGTTGCATAATTTATTTCTTATTCATTTATTTAGAAAACGCATACACTGCCTCTCCAGAGACCTGTCAAGGCTGTTTCCTTAAAACCTCTGCCTAATAAAAGGCCCCTTTGTGAGAAGCTGGGCATTGTAATGACAACAGGATATCTGTCCAAATACCTGACCTGCCTGATGCCTCATCATCACCCTGGAAGCACACTGGCTCCTGTTGGTGACGATTTCTGACACTGAAAAGGGAGGGTAAGCCATCCAGCCGAATACCTGTTTTGATGGTGCCTGTAATTACTTTTTTTCTTCCCCTTACCTGTCTTGGATGCCACAAACTGCATGGTCTCCCAAAGCCCTCTTAAGATATTGTTACAGTTGAGCTTCCCACCTAGATAGAGTAGGCAGGTGTCTGTGTGGGAAAGATACACAGCTTTAAATGCTAGGAGGAACAGAGGAGATAGAGGAGGAGACAGACTTTACTGTGCATTGTTGAAGCACACTGGGGATGCAGATTCTCTGATCTGGGTACCTGATGTGGGGAAGAATGCCTCTGCCCTGCCCTAGGTAGCCCAGGCTAGTCTGTGAAATCTCAGAAGCTAAGTAAGGTCATCCCTAGTTAGTATTGGGATGGGAGACCACTAAGGAAGACCAGGGTCATGATGCAGGCAGAGGCAAAGGCAAACCACCTGGGAATGTCCCTGGCCTTGAAAACGCTTATCTGAGGGACTGCTTGATTTTCTTATGCCCTTTGCAGGGCTCTTCGCTCTGCAAGTAGGAATTTGCTGATGGTCCCCAGCCCCCAGGAGATGGGCCTGGCCTCAACCAGGGCCAGGACCTTTTCAGTCCTGGCCCCAACTTGGTGGAATGAGCTCCTGGAAGAACTAAGGGCCCTGACGGAGCCTGTGTTGTGGGATTTTAGATTTATGGAAACCACCACGAGACAATTGTTCCAGGGGGGGGTGGCAGTCTAAAAATCTGACAATAAATAAATAAAATTCCATGGGGTAGCTTGACAGTAAAAACAAAACAGGAATGCCTCTTTATCGCTGCCTATACACTACTTGTGTATTTGTACATGTAACAGATAGTATAAATAAACCACACATTTCCAGTGCTCTTTCCTCCAAAGGGAGCCAGCATAAATAAGTGCGACCCACTGGAACATCCTACTGGCGAAAGAAATGGATTATGTTTCCTTGGAGGATTATGTTTCCTCTGAGCTGATGTGGCTGGCAGTGCCAGAATGGGGAGTCAGAAAGTCCTAGAATGAATGCATGTACTCAAAGCCACATTCCTGGGGGCACCAGGAACGATTAATATATTTATTTTGACAAGAGGAATGGCATGGCCACAGACACACATTCTAGCTGCCTTCCAGAGACACCTCTCTGATGTCTTCCTTTCCCATGAAAGAAATTTTGGTAATTTTGGCAGTGGGTGAGCTTTTCTTAACAGATCTCAACAGCTAACCCCTCCACCCCCACCCCATACATCCTGACTTGCTTTATGTTGACAAATGAATCTGTGGGTGGTAGAAAAGCATAGTTGGTTTTATCACTGCTTATCAAAGAAAGGGATTTGACAATCTGTGAACCGAGACATTTTTAGAGAATCTGTGGACTGTTTACAACACAACTGAAAGAATAAAACCAAGCAAAGACACAGGAGTGGAAGCTACCTGTCCTGATGTGAACACTTTACAACATGTCAAAAGGGGTCATCTTGTGGAATCAGTTACTGGCCATGCAGTAGTGGGCTGCATACATGACAACGTAAACATGGCTGCCTGCGAAACAGATGGGCAGAGAAGGATTGAGGAGTCTCAAAGGTATCTTTACGGGGCCCAGAGTTGAAAAACATGGTGAGCTGCTAACTCAGTGTGTCTTTCCTGTCTTCCCCCTTCTATTCCCCATTTAATTACTTTCAAATGTGTTTTATAGAGGAGGTTTATTGTGGGTTTTATGTAAAGCCCTCTGTTTGGGCTTCGGAGGGGCTGGGGGAATCCAAAGTTGATTGGCCCCCTGAGCCGTTAGGCCTCTGACAAGGGTCACCGTCGAGCGCTTTTCTCCTCACTGAAGTAGTAACTTTCCTTAGGCCTTATGGCAGGACCTGGCAATGGGAGGGGCCCTCTGCTTACACCCCCATTGGGAAGAATTCAAAATCCTTAGTAACTGGATAGGCCCCATGGTCCCTCCCCAGCTTCTCCAGTTTAAAGGACTGGATAACCCGGAAAGTGAGATACCTGAGGTCCTGGAGAGTGGCTGCAGGGCAGACTAGGCTGATCTGATCTATTTTATTTATTTATTACTTAATTTATATCCTGCCCCTCTCTGTGGCCAGGCTTGGGGTGGTTTACAACATGTTAAAATCAGTGTAAAATACAATAAAAATAATAAAATGATAATTCACCAAATGCTCCAATATGCCCGCTATTTCTCCCGCTATTCAGTAATAAGTGGTGAGATTTTATTCTGGAGAGGGAAAGAGGGAGGCCCATATGATCTTATTTGTTTGTTCTGGCCTCCACCATAAACTTGGTGGAATAATGCTGTTTTGCAGACCCCGGGGAACGAATAACTGCATAAGGGCCTGGGCCTCGGCTGGCAACCATTCCACCAGCGTGAATGTCAGGCACACTTCTTTCAGGCCAGGGATCACCCTGTGACGACTTGGAATGCTCTTCTGGGGCATACTGGGAAAGGATGGCTGCCTCCAAGCCCTGCCATGTCCACTGGAACCAAATGGCCAGTAATCCCAACCTCCATTGACCTGTTTGGGTGGCTTCCAGGCTCTTGGGATTGAAAAGGGCTTTAGAGTGTTCTTGCCTTTTAAGTGGTTTTCTGTTAAATATTTTCATCGATAATTTATTTCATTTATTTGCCCATTAAAAGCAGCCACTCTTACAATGAATGGTAGTTTTCCTAGAGGTGCAAGGATGGGGAGGGGGTGTTTCTGAAAGAATAAAGAGGAGCCTTGCAGTGTTTTAAAGACTAACAACATTTTATTCCGGCATAATCTACGGCAGATTACAGCCCAGTTCTTTGCAGTGTCATTCTGGCTCCGGTGCCGTCTCCCCAAACCCCAGCAGCTAAGAAATTACAACCTTCTCCCTCCCCACCCCCCGGACACACACTTTACTTAATTTGAATCCAGGAGCACCTTAAAGACCAACAAGACTTCCAGAGTATAAGTTTTCAAGAGTCACTTTACTTAATGCTGCACTCAGCAAAGAACCTGCGAAATTATTGATGACAGCCAGCCCTCCCTCACCAAACGTATCCCCACCACCGCCTATACACAGCTAACGGTTCCAATATCCCATGTGGAGAAAGGTCAACGCTATCTAGAGCTGCAGAACTGTGGGTCTGTTGGCCAGGTATGCATGACAGTGCTGTTCCTTGCAAGCAAAGATGTTCAGATTCAGGCAGGCCTGTTCCTCTTTTGGAAGAGTCGCTAACCTTTTTCAGCCCGAGGGGCCTCTGGATTCTGACACTGCCTGGTGGGCACCACCACAAAATGGCTGCTGCAGGAGATGGAGCCAGCCACAAAATGGCTGCTGCCATGGTTAACCTTCAGTCCCACAGTCTTCTGAAGTGGTGGCGGCAGCTGCTCAAGCAACGTTTTAAGAAGACTGCCTATCTCCGATGGCTGATCAGAAAAGCACCCATCTGGTCCCACCCACTCTCCAAAGGCACTTGGCAAGGGCCAGGAAAGTGGGCACCATTTGGGGGATCCCTGGTCTAGTGCAGCAAAATGAAAAAGATCCTTCACCAAGAGGCAGAGTCACGTTCTGGATTCCCCTCCTACAGGAGAAATAGGGGTCTAACCTCCTCCTAGGTTGGGAAACACTTAAGAGATCTGGGGATGAGCCGGGAGGGGTGCATGGGGGGGGGCATAAGGTGATGGAAGGGTAGAGTTGCCAGAACCAGTTTAGGAAACACCTGGAGATTTGGGGATGGAGCCTGGGGAGTGGAGGTCAGGGCCTTCAGTGCGCTGCAATGTCATAGAGCCCCCCCCCCAATCAATTTTTCTCCCGGGGAACTGATCTGTGGCGGTGAGCTGTGATTCCAGGGGATCCCCAGGTCCCGCCTGGAGGCTGGCACCCCTACTTCCCCAGCTTGGAGAAGGCCCCGCGTTTGCTGCTTGCTTTCGAGAAGGGCGGAGGCCCGCGGCGACGGTGCGGGCTGCTTTGTGCAAGGAGCCTGGCTAAGGCCGGCCTCCTGCGTGGCCTCCTCCGTGGCCGCCCCCCCCCCCCCCGGTTCCCTGCCTTGCGTCGCCTGGCGGGTGACCCAGCTCGCCGATAATGAGCCTCCGCCTTGTCTGCGCCGCGTAATGGCCCCGCCGCTCGGCCGCCCTTCCCGCTCTCTCGGCGCCCATCCATCACCAGGCAATGAAGGCCGCCTTCAGCCGCAGCCTGTTCAGCTGACCCGCCGCGCGCCTTCCGCTCTCACCCGCGCCTGAAGGACGGGCGGGCTCGCAGGGCTGCCGCGGCAGGTAAACCGAGGCCTCCGGGGTGGAAGAGCGGCCGGGCGTGGCTGGGGTGGAGCCTGGCTGGGGACGGGAGCGCGGGAGCGTCTTGCTCCCGGTTCTCTCCCCTTCCAGACTCGGTTCTCTTGCTGCGTTCAGGCCGCTCGTTGCAGAATGGAGACGCCTCAGGCTCCCGTGTCCAGCAGGCTGCTGTTCACAGGCACGGAATCTGTTTAACGCGGAGGCCCGCCGACCCTTGCAGGATTCAGGTGGGTCGCCGGGTTGGTCTGAAGCAGCAGAACAGATTCAGAGGCCAGGGGCACCTTTCAGACCAACAAAGTTTTATTCAAGGTGTGAGCTTTCCTGTGCACGCACGCTTCCTCAGGTACAAACTTCAGTTCAATCTTACAGGTAGAACGTGAGAGTAAAGTAACATTCCGCATGATGAAAATGGTTAACAGATCCCAGAAATCAAATTTAGAGTCCAGTGGCACTTTTCAGATCCAACAAAGTTTTATTCAAGGTGTGAGCTTTCATGTGCAGGAACACTTTTATTCCATTGTCTGAGGTAGTGTGCCTGCACTCAAAAGCTCACACCTTGAATAAAATTTTGCTGGTCTGAAAGGTGCCACTGGACTCTAAATTTGTTCCACCCTTGCAAGACATACCACATGCTTTGAAGTAAACTAGCCCTATTTGAAAAGGCTCACCCCCCCCCCCCCAGTGGAATGGATTTAGGATTCAGGTGGGTAGTTGTGTTGGTGTGAAGCAGCAGAACAAAGTTTGAGTCCAGTGGCAACTTTAAAAGCAACAAAGTTTTATCCGAGGTATATAAGCTCTCATGTACATGCATTTGGAGAGGTGTACATGCACACGAAAGCTTATACCTCAAATAAAAGATATAAGCTTTCGTGTGCATGCATCTGAAGAAGTGTGCATACACCCGAAAGTTGTTCTGAAAGGTGTCCCTGGACTCCAACTTTGTCCTGCATTTAGGATTGCAAACCTGCAGGTGGGGCCTGGAGATCTCCTGAAATCTCACTGACCTCCAGACTACAGAGGTCAGTTCCCCTGGAGAAAACGGCAACTTCACAGAGCAGACTTTTATGTATACGGCATACTATAAACTATAGATAGATTGTACGTCAGCCCCCTCCCCAGATTCCCCCCCTTCCACAAGCACCACCCACAAACCTCCAGTAATTTCTCAGGCTGGAGCTGGCAACCACAAGTGGACTGAAGCCTGCTGCAATGAGGTTTGGAGATCATGATCTGCCACTCTGATATTCTTACATAAAAATATCTGGACATATCAAAACATTAAAATATTCGGACATCAACCATCAATTCACTGGTGTGTTTATTCCTTTTCTCTGTTTAGACCCCGCTGTTCTCCCTGAAGCAAGCACAGTATGTAAGTATTTACTTACACACACACACACACATATACACACCCCTCCCAGCAAGCTGCCTTAGGGGTGATATACAACAATCATAAATCAGAATAACAATAAAGCTAATAACATTTTTCAAACCAACATCTACATCTAACACCAAATGTGACTGTAGCTTCCAGGTCACTCCCCATGCCAGTAAGTCTTCCTCCAGTTGGGGGTGCTTTCCTAGGATGGGCCCATTAAATGTCACTGGCCCCAACCAAACATTTTTCAGAAGAGCCCTGCAGGACTGAGCCAGCTCCATCAGGCCCTGGGTCTCCCCCAGGAGTTCATTCCACCAAGCGGGGGCCAGGACTGCAAACATTCTGGCCATGTTTGAGGCCAGATGTACCTCTTTGGGGCCAGGGACCACCAATCAGTATTCACAGAGTGGCGCTCTCTTCAGGGTGTCATAGGCAGACAGGTGGTCCCTCAGGTATGCCTTAAAGGTAAGTACCAATACCTGAAACTTGATCTGGAATTCAACTGAGAGTCAGCACAGCTGCCGACGCACTGGCCAGATATGGGCCCTCCAAGGTGTTTGTGTGAGGACCCAGGCTCCTGCATTCTGGAGCAGTTGCAGTCTCCAGGTCAGGAATGAGGTTATGCCTGCAAAGAGCAAATCACAGTAGCCCAGCCTTGACGTGACCATTGTGTGGATCACCATGGCTCTGGAGCCAGAAGTTGATGAAGGTGGAGCCATGATGCTCTCATGATCTGTGCCTCCACCCCTGTGTTCCTAGGGATAGGTTGGAGGTTAGAATCGGTGTGAGTCTCCAAGATTACTAACTTTTTGGGGTAAAATATCTCAAACCCCTTCTTTTGTTCAGCCTCCCCCCCCCCCCCCGTATCTGCCATATCCTCCGATTGTTGTGATGTTGATTTTTCTTTTGGGGAGCCATCAATTCACAGGTGACTGATGCCCTCTCCTAGGGCTTTCAAGGCGAGAGAAGTAGCAGCCCTGCAGTTCCTCATCAGACATCCACTGCTCCACTTCTGCAGTCTGATGAGAGCAGGCTAGCCTGAGTTATTCAGGAAGCACCTGAAGCAGATTCTTACTGATGTGGAACACATCTTCTAGCACACCCCCTGAAATGGTTATAACATCACATCCATAGTCCTGCCCCAGGGAGCATGCCAGAAGAGGCCTGGGCAGTGAGGAGGCCACCCGAGCCAGCACTGCCACGAAGATGAGTCTGGGGAGGAAGTGGGAGGGATGAGGGGTTTGAGGGGGGGATTTGGGAGGGAGAAAGGAGTCTGGGTATGTGTCTGAGGAATCATAGAATCATAGAATCATAGAGTTGGAAGGGGCCATACAGGCCATCTAGTCCAACCCCCTGCTCAACGCAGGATTAGCCCTAAGCATCCTAAAGCATCCAAGAAAAGTGTGTATCCAACCTTTGCTTGAAGACTTCCAGTGAGGGGGAGCTCACCACCTCCTTAGGCAGCCTATTCCACTGCTGAACTACTCTGACTGTGAAAAACTTTTTCCTGATATCTAGCCTAAATCGTTGTACTTGAAGTTTAAACCCATCCTCTCCTCTGCAGCCAGCAGAAACGGCATCCTGCCCTCCTCCAAGTGACAACCTTTCAAATACTTAAAGAGGGCTATCATGTCCCCTCTCAACCTCCTTTTCTCCAGGCTGAACATTCCTAAGTCCCTCAACCTATCTTCATAGGGCTTGGTCCCTTGGCCCCAGATCATCTTCGTCTCTCTCCTCTGTACCCTTTCAATTTTATCGACGTCCTTCTTGAAGTGAGGCCTCCAGAACTGCACACAGTACTCCAGGTGTGGTCTGACCAGTGCCGTATACAATGGGACTATGACATCTTGTGATTTTGATGTGATGCCTCTGTTGATACAGCCCAAAATGGCATTTGCCTTTTTTACCGCTGCATCACACTGCCTGCTCATGTTTAGTTTACAATCCACAAGTACCCCAAGGTCTCGTTCACACACAGTGCTACCTAGAAGCATATCCCCCATCCAGTAGGCATGCTTTTCATTTTTCTGACCCAGATGCAGAACTTTACACTTATCTTTATTAAATTGCATCTTGTTCTCATTTGCCCGTTTTTCCATTGTGTTCAGATCACGTTGAACTCTGTCTCTATCTTCCGGAGTATTTGCCAGTCCTCCCAATTTGGTGTCATCTGCAAACTTGATGAGTAGTCCCTCCACCCCCTCATCTAGATCATTAATAAATATGTTAAAAAGTACCGGGGCCGAGCACCGAGCCCTGAGGTACCCCGCTACTCACCTCTCTCCAGTCTGATGAAACACCATTGACAAGGAAGGGGTGAGGGACCAGGAAGGAGGTCAGGTAAGCCAGAGGTAGGGGTGGTGAGGGTGGGGGATGAATGGGGGGGGAGGAGTTTGTGTGTGTCTGTGTGAATGGGGGAGGGACCAGGGAGGAGGTCAAGCAAGTGGGGTGAGGGGGTTTCCACATGCCTTATGAGAGTCGAGCTATCACTGATTTATTTATTATCTGTTTATATCCCACCAATGGGGACCTAAAACAGCTTACATAGTTTCCTCTCTTCCATTTTATCTTCACAACAACCCTGCATTGAAGTTTAGGTCATGTAACATGTTTCTGTGCTACAATGGAGATTTTAACCTGGCTTTCCCAGATCCTAGTCCAGCACTCTGACCATTACACCATGCTGGCTGTCTACAATTTTTTTTAAATACTACATAAGACATCTAATTAAATAATGTATTACACGATTACAGAATAAAACAACACAAACAAGAGCTGTCTTTAGCCTGTGGAATTCCCTGCTGCAGAATCTGCTGATGACTGCTCGTATTGAAGGTTTATGGGGGGGGGGGGTAAACAAATTCTTGAGCCACTAAATCTGCCCTTTGTGTTCAGAGGCAGTTGCAGGGTGGGGTGAGGGGGAACCACACATGTCTGTGCCCTGCTCAAAGGCCTTCTGAGGGCACCTAGTTGGTCAATTCAAGCCTGGCCGCCTCTTCTCAAAGGTTAGATACACACTTTTCTTGGATGCTTTAGGATGCTCTGGGCTGATCCTGTGTTGAGCAGGGGGTTAGACTAGATGGCCTGTATGGCCCCTTCCAACTCTAGGATTCTCAGAGGTAACAGGGCTGTTGCAGACTGCCCTGCCACCTCCCTGCATTTCTGGAGCAGCTTGTTTCATTCGCCTCGACAGTCCCAGCTCTGTGCAGCGACATGGAAAGTGCCTGAGTAAATCATAGGAGGGGAATGGGTCAGCTTTGATCTTTCTTTGAACCTTTTTGCCAGGCCACTCCTTCAGACAGGAGTGCCACCAATGGGCTGGCGTAGGCCATGCCTCTGATTTCTCAAGCTGTTCCGTCATCAATGTGAGAATGTAACTCAGTAAGCATGAAAAGTTAAAGTATTACATACAGTTATGGACTCTGCCATTCCCATCCTCTTAAAATTAAATAAGGTGTGGAGTTGCAACTGATTAATGACAACCACTCACAGGGAGGCCAGATTTAAGCAGAGGTAGCCGTTCCCTCGTTCTGCATAGCAGCCCTGGTGGACTTGCTTCAAAATACAATGGCCATCCATGGCTGTTCTGACTGCTATAACTCCTGTCTCCTTAACTCTGGGCATTAAAAGCAGGCCCCCAAGAAGTACTCCTGAAGCGAATTTCTCTAGTTCAGTCTTCCATACCTCTCCAGTGACTAGGAGTTCCACAGGATATCACAGAGCTAGACTAAGGCAAATAGCCATCGAGTAATCCCAGAATGGCCATCTAA
This sequence comes from Paroedura picta, assembly GCF_049243985.1. Classification (NCBI taxonomy): domain Eukaryota; kingdom Metazoa; phylum Chordata; class Lepidosauria; order Squamata; family Gekkonidae; genus Paroedura; species Paroedura picta. Next base: position 27,077,031 of record NC_135369.1, on the reverse strand, counting down.
AGTCCCTTTGCAAGAGCCCAGGAGATAAGATTATACTTCTTAACCTTTTGCATTGTCCACACAGGTAATTTTCCCTCTAGCAGAAGTGAAAATGATCTGACATTCGGGAAGTAATACAATCCCTAGGAAGAAACCCTCCCTCCCCTCAGTCTTAATGGAGGTCACATCCTTACATAATTGATTCAAATTGATTCATAGATAAATCCAAATATTCACACAGCCAGTGTTAGCCCAACCAGCTGTGGCTGGGAGACATTTCTGCCTGAGGTCCAGCAGAAATGCCAGAACCAACTATTGCAGCTCCTGTACAGATGCTTGTTCCATCCTGCTTTTTTTTTTTAGCAATCCCCTTGGAATCATAGAATCATAGAATCATAGAGTTGGAAAGGGCCATACAGGCCATCTAGTCCAACCCCCTGCTCAACGCAGGATCAGCCCAAAGCATCCAAGAAAAGTGTGTGCTCCAAGGTAGCCTAATAATCCCCCAAAACAGCAAATTGCTCCCTGCCTTGGTCTTCCCTCCAGAAAGCTCTGCTCCCTTGTAAGTGCTGGCAGGAACTCCTGGCATAAGGTCATGTGGCAAAGCTACTGGCGGGGCTGAGGTCTTGGGCTGCCCCTGTGGCCTTTTATTTTTATTTATTTATGTGATCTCATACGATGGCTTGTGTTGGGTCACAAGGTCCTTATTAAAAATCCCATTAAAACCCCCATTAAAAGGACATACTAATACAATATAAAAATACACAGCAAACAGGTGATAAAGAAAACAAGCCCCGCACCCAAGACTGCTACCCACTATCGGGGAGGAGAAGGGGCCTAGCTGGCCCAGATGTTAACACCAGCCGGGGAGGGGGGGCATGATCTTCCAGTGAACTTCCTCACTGCCCTGGCCTCAACCAAAGACTTGGCGGAAGAGCTCCGCTTTGCAGGCCCTGGGGAATGTGGAAAGCTCCCACAGGGCCCACAGCTCACCCAGGAGCTCATTCCACCAGGCCGAGGCCAAGACCAAAAAGGCCATGGCCCTGGTCGAGGCCAGGCGTACCTCTCTTGGGAATCACCAACGAATCAGTGCCCGCAGAGCATAAAGCCTTAGAGCGCATCTGCTCTGCCACAAGGCATGGGCAGAACTAATCCCTTCACAGACACTGAGCAAACAAGAGAGGACTGGGTTAAAATAAAATGTCCATGGCTTAGCTGCTGCTTGGCTTCAGCAGACTCCCCCTCCGTTCACTTTGGGCCTGATTCTTGGTTCTTTTGGAGGGTTCCTTGTCACAGCCAAACTCACTCAAAGAGCTGGAAACCCGGCCCAACTTCTGTCCTGCAGCCTCCGCAGCTTCCCCCTTTGACCACTTCCTAGAGGCAGGTGGAGGCGGGTGAGTGGGTTCCCTTCCGGGGGAAGCGATTAGCAGATCTGATGACTAAGATAGAGCGGGGAGAGAGGGGGGTGTCGGCAACTCATCTTTGGCTTGTTGATTTAGAAAGACATTTGGGATGACTTCATTGGGGCGCCTTAGTCATTGAAACGAGAGCGTGTTAACGCACCAGTTTGCCCAGCAAAGAGCCAGCTTTTGGAACTTGGAGGGGGGGAGAGAGACTTGTTCACAAAAGTACTTCTTGAGCAAGTACATGCCGATTGCTTGTGCAACAGAGGGGATAGAGCTGTTTTGGTTGGGCTCTGAGCTGTAGGAAACCTGCTCTGGTCACTGTAGAGATGTAAAATGTTCTTTCATGTTTTGCCCTGGACACTAGTGGCATGAAGAAGAGTCCTATGTAACTGCAAGGTCACGTGAGAAACTTTTTGAACATTAAGTGGAGACCCTGAATTGCTGGCACTGGTGTGTGTCTGTGGGTGTGACAATGTAGATTTAGTCTGTTCTTTGTATTGGTGAGACTGCCAAGATCCTGAGAATGCCCCAACACCAGATTACAGGGAAGTGAAATCCGTGCAGGGGGGATACATATATGGTCTGCATGAATTTGATGCACCGCATCAATTTTCCAGAAGGACTTCAGGTAGACACACCTCAGAAAAGGAACTTTTGCAGCTTGCAAAGTAGGGAGAGTCTGTTATGAATGAGTGTGGAGCCAACAGCTAGTGTGCTGGGACTGACTGGCACCAAGCTCCTCTCTTTCCCAACACCCCCTGTCAGTCTTCCTGCAGAACGCTGCAAAATGATTTCCTCTTCCTAGCATCTGTAGAAGTGAGCTCTGACTCATAAAAGCACATGTCGGAATAATACCGCTAGTCATTAAGGTGCACGTGTGTCAGAAGTGCCTTCCTGCCGTATATCATATAGTCAGTAGGGAATGTAGTTGTAGGCTTTTTCTCTTTTTATCAATGTGAACTGTGGCGCCCCTTCCTACTTTTATTGTATCGACATTTTGGTGCCCTTTCTTGCTTGTGTTCCTACCATCCATCTTCCAAATGCTCCTAGAGTGGACAGCGTGGTGTCCTTGATAAGGACCTGTTGATTTCACATGGCTCCCACCTGAACCTAGATTCTGGAGAGGCGAGTCTGGGATCTGGGATATAATCCAGAGTATCATTTCTACAAGCCAGTCTTGGCAGTGTACTGATTTGGGTTTTCTTGCGTTACTTTCAATAAATCAATCCTTTGCATCAAGTCAAGGATTCATTATTGGAGCAATCCACAGAAACCTCAGAGCATGGAACTTCAGGCTTAAAGAAAGCTAGGTCTCCTATTCTCCTTGGCTGTGAAACTCCCACAGAGCCTCTCCATTAAAATGCTGCTATGAGCTCCTTATTTATTTGACTTGTATCTCACCCTTCTTCCAAGAAACTGAAAGTGATGTATTATTGTTTCCTTCTCTATTTCATCCTCACAACAACCCAGTGAAGTAGGTTAGGCTGAGGATGATTGGCTCAAGATCGTCCAGCAAGGCTCGCGACTGAGCAGGGATTCAAATTCAGGTCATCCTTGTTCTAGTCCAACCCACTAGCTGTGACAAAGTGTTGATTCTCTCCTTAGAGTCTGTACCAAATATGCATGTAAATAATGAATGGGTGGAAGCCCAATTGCCATCACTAAACTGACATATTATGGATGAGGCTGTATACAAGTGGGGTTGAATTTAGCCTGCAGTGCAGTCTTTGTTGTGCCCTACCATGATGGCATAAAGAGTCTTGAGCCATGGTGTTGCAAGCAAGGAATGACTCCAAGCTCTGAACAGGTCCAGTCAATCCATGTTATCTTCATTCATATATGTTTGGTGGTGCAAATCAATGCCCAATCAGGCTGTCTAAAGAAAGGACAGGACAATCTAGTGGTTTCTTGCTTGGGATTGGTGATATTGATAGGGCTGGGGCCAGCAGCCAAAAGAACATAGGAGCATAAGAAGAGCCCTAATGGATCAAGCCAGTCTTCCATCTAGTCCAGCACCCAGTCTCACAACATGGTCAACCGTTGCCTCAAGGACGTACAGCAACAGGACATAGAAGCCTTCCCCTGATGCTGCCTCCTGGCTCAGAGATTCAGAGGTTTAGTGCTTCTGAATGTGGAGGATCCCCTCTACAAAGGTAATGATTAGTGAGGAGATGAAAACCTTGTCTTTGAATGTTCATCATTCTACTGGCCCCATGAAACAGTAGGAGTTTCTGATGAGGCAGGTAGCCCACTGGATTCCTTGCACTGCTAGCATGCAACTCCTGGATCAGCAACTTGGGGCAGAAAAGGCAGTGTTGGCATAGCCCAAAGCTTCCTTCTACTTTTGGGGAAGGGAGGACACCTTACCTTATCAGGGGTGATTCCCACCAACTAGTCAGGTCATCGCAAATCTTTCTCCAATCATGGGCTCACTCAGGTCCTCAAGTTAGGTCCTCCCTAAGCTCTCACCTAACTTACTTGAATAAAAATTGTTGCCAAAACAGCATGGTTAACCATCAAGGTTAAACTTGATAAAAACACACTACAGAGTTAACTAGACAGGGAGATTTATAGAAGAGAAGACAGAAGGTTCAGCCATATGGGGGAAAGATTTTCCCCACGAAGAGTGGGAGAAGATGCCCTCCTTCCTCAGAGTACAAGAAACCTTCATGCTAAGAGGTGGGCATCTTCTCATGGAGTTTACAACAGCAGTGCTCATATGGGATGGAAAAAGCTGCTTGCTTTAATTGCATTGTGTGTTGCTGTACTCTACACCCCAAAGTTGCATCAGTCAAGGCAAGGGTGTCAATTTTATAATGCCCAACAAATGTGAAACTTGAACCCACATAGCAGCTTTACAAATCTCCTCCACTGAAGCATTGACGCCAAAGACTGCATTGGCAGCTGTGCTGTGCATGGAGTGAGCTGTGATTCCCTGTGGAATCAGAAACCACCTTGCCTGCTGAACTAGGGTGAGGCACCGTCTCAGACATCTCCTTAATGTTGCATTGGATGCCTTCTTGCCCATAGGTGGAGGAAATGCAGGCAAAAAAGAGCTCTTGGCTGCATGTAAATTCTATTCAGTGGGACTGCTCAGCTAGGGCTATTCAGATTCAGATTCTTTTGAGTGGCCTTAATGGGTGTTTTTTTCAAGCTCCTCCATACAGATCTGCATTTGTATTTTGCCTTGCCTTGTATTTTGCCTTGTTTTTGTTGTTGTTTTGGAGTGGGAAGTGGATGACCACCTTCAGGTAAGACCAATGTTTCATTCTACTTCAGTGGGGGAAGTCATCCACAGATGGTTAGCTATGCTCAAGCTACGCTCCTTAGGGCAGGAAAACAAACAGCACACGGACATCTGATATTCTGCCACCTGTCAGAGCATCCTTCTGCCAAAAGCTGCTTCCTCCATTGTGGTTGGTCTATCTTGTAATGTCTAACAAGGGTCAAAAGGGACCACCATATTGCAGCTCTACAAATTTCTGGGTCCCTGATGGTAACAGAAGCCAATGTTGCTGGCACTCTCAAGGAATGAGCAGTCTCATATGCCTTGTAGATGCCCTATTTCAGCCAGAACATGATGGTGAATAGGACACTGGCCTCCCCAAGTTCTGGGTACCATGGGAAATGAATGGGGCATCGAACACCCTAAGGCAGGGGTAGTCAACCTGTGGTCCTCCAGATGCCCATGGACTACAGTTCCCATGAGCCCCTGCCAGCATTTGCTGGCAGGGGCTCATGGGAATTGTAGTCCATGAACATCTGGAGGACCACAGGTTGACTACCCCTGCCCTAAGGAATGCTGTCCTGTTCAGGTATATGCATAGATCCTAGCACACGTCTAAGGAATGCCATCCCGTCTCCTTCCAGTCCTTCGGTTTGGGACAGAAGGCAGGACATACCGCACTCTGGCTCCTGAGGGACACTGCGTTCCCTTTGGGGATGAAAGAAAAATCCATGAATAGTGTTACAAAATCTTTTTGGAAGACGCACTGCTCCTTTTATGAGGAAAGTGCTGCAATCTCTAGTGCTCCTTGCCAAAGTCCCAGGATGAGATGGTTTGGGACAAAAAGACAAATCTCCTGAGCTCCATGAAGTAACCTTTGATACAAATGCAGCGGCATTACAGAGGACCACTTAGGAAATATGCAGCCATCTTTGCTTGCACAGAGAGCACCTAACTCCAGTACTGTACAAGCGGATGTCATGGCATTGTGGAGATGAACTTTTAGATACAGTGTTTTATTGGAAACTTCCCTGATAGGCTCAAATGGAGGTTCAGTCAAAGCTGATAAAGCCGTGTGGAGACTCCAGGAGGGATAATGATGAATTATGGCAGGGCTCAGCTGGCCCTCATTGCAATATTCCTGGCCCTCAATCCAAAGGACATGGGACTTTAAGAAATCAAGGCTGGAGTCTGCCATACAAGTGACAAGCATAAGGAACTTCGAGGCCCCTTCTTTGGCTTTCTTGTTGTCCTCAGGAATCAACCACTGTAACGTGTCGCATGATAAACACTATTGTGAAAAGTGAAGCAGTAGCAGATGCTGTTATATGGCTAAGGTGGAAGATCAAGATCTGAGGGACTTACTGTCTCAGACTTGAGGTCAGTTTGGTCCTTTAGGGAGTCTTCTCCATTCTTGACAATGAGGGCCTCAGAGAGGAGGAACACCATCAGAACATCCATGCAGAAGACCCATAGCCAGTTTGTCCTTAATTTCAACCTTCTAAGGAACCATTTGGTGTTGGAGAAACATTTGATCAACTACTGACTTTTATATTTGCAGTTATAGTTCTTTACCATTATAGCTTTTTCCTCCCAGAAGGTCAAAAGCACAACCTGACACCAGTTTTACCTACCAACAATTGATCTATACAAATCTGTCCGGCATTCTACACAACATGTAGATCAATAGACTTAAGGCCAGGAACATCTTCCCCACCCACTTTAAAAAATCCAATTTGAGAAATAGTTCTGGAGAACTCAAAAGCTTTCTTACTGTTTTGTGCAGCTTTGATTAGTCCTAACAAAAAGTAAGAGGTGGATTTTTGGCTCTTGTTGTGGACCATCACAATTACCCTCAGCCAACGGTCCATCTTGTCAGAAGTTTTGATTCCAACATCGAATCACCTTCTCTTCCATTAGTAAAACCAGGAACATCAGGTAATGGGTCCCACCTCAAGAGTTATGAGTAAGACAAGGATCTCATCGTCTTCCAGAGAATTCAGGAGCAGCTGACTAACTAATAGATTGGTGTTGTATGTGTCACAGGCTTATATGGCACCCACCTGCTTCGTTAAATTAACAATTCAAATCAGTCTGTTGAAGGCCCTTAGAAATGCTTCCCAGCCTCTGCAAATTGGCACCTGTCACAGCAATTTCGCGCTAGTAGCATCTTGGCGATGAGTCTGTTTCTAGAGGAATGGCTGGGCAGAGGCGGGGGTGAGGTGAGCAACTTCCTGCAATGTGGGACTATTTCTCATGAAGGCCCAGATCTCTGTGGGGGTGTGAAAACTTAATCAATTTTTCTTGGGTTCTGCAAAACTCCAGATCCAGAGGGGGCCTACTATGAAATAAGGCAAGGTGGATTCTGGGGTCATTTATGGAAACAGTGGAAATAGGTCTGACCTATTAAAGCAAGTTCTCCTCCCAAGCCCTAAACATCTTTAGTTAATTTCAATGGGCCCTACCTACAAGTGGGTGAATCCCTGTTAGTTAGCAAGATGGGAATCACCATTTGTTTTTTCCATCTCATGCTAGGGACCATTTCCGCATGGAGGTACAAAATGCAAGTGGCTTCCTGCTTGCAAACACAGGATGGTAAATCCTGCATTTGCAGCCCTCCTTACAGGGAGCTCACTCCCGTGTTTTCCCTCTACCCCATCGCGGCTTTTTGCCTCCTGACAAGGCTACAAGGAAAAACAAGCCAAAATTCTTTCTCCTATCCTTGGCTTGTCAATCATAGCAAGCCACCAATCACAGCACAACAGCTCTCTCATGGACTGAAATTATCTCCCCCCCCCCAGCTCCAAAATTAATTTTTTTTAAAGAAGAAGAAGAAAAGTTGGTTCTTATATGCCGCTTTTCCCTACCCGAAGTAGGCTCAAAGTGGCTTACAGTCGCCTTCCCATTCCTCTCCCCACAACAGACACCCTGTGGGGTGGGTGAGGCTGAGAGAGCCCTGATATTACTGCTTGGTCAGAGCAGCTTTATCAGTGCTGTGGCGAGCCCAAGGCCACCCAGCTGGCTGCACGTGGGGGAGCGCAGAATCGAACTGGGCATGCCAGATTAGAAGTCTGCACTCCTAACCACTACACCAAACTGGCTCTCCGTAAAGGCACTTCCGTATTGCTATGCAGTAATGCCATGACACAGATGCATTTTTAATAAAAAATCAAAACTGCTACATTGCTATGGAGAAATGCCAGAACAATACAGCATCCCCTCCTTTTGGGGATTCCTGCTCTTTGGGACTTTCTGGATGGATTTCTAAGACGCTGAACATGGTCCCTGGAGCCCAAAAAGAGATTTTGTGTTAATGGTTAGCTTAAAAACAAAGTGCTCAGACCCCTGTATGATTGGGAGAAGTTAGTCTCAAATTGAGGTATTTCTCTACCAACACAAAACTACGTCTGGACCAGATAAGTTGTGAGTGCTTCTCTTAAGGGATGCTAGGAATTGGGGTCCTGGACAGGTGCTGACAATCTTCTTAAGACGTCCAAGATTCCTCCTTCACAGAACAATGTGTCTAAAGATTCTTTGAAGCTTGCTATTGTCAATAAAAATCAGTTTAGGTTTTTATTGGCTGCAAAGGTGAAAGTTTGAATATTTTACAGGCACTCTCACTCCCTCTGGGGACACAAAGCAGAAGATGGGAGGTATAACTTTGGTTTTCTTTTGAGTATTTGGCCAAAAACTCCATGGTAGAAGCCATTTTATCATAGAATTTTGGCACAAATGCCGAAGGATTGGACCACATCCTAGGGTGATGACATCACTTTAGTACATATTAGAAATGTTGTCACCATTTTGCTGGGGACATAGCCTGGGCCTCTCTCCCAATCCTGGCCAGTCTCCCCCGATCCCCTGCCAGTTTCCAGGAGGGACTTGGCCACCCTACCTGGAGAAAATGGCTGATCTGGACTGAATGGCATCATACCCTGCTGAGTTCTCTCCCATCTCCAAATCTGTTGCAAACACTTCTGAGCTGTATACATTTCCGAGTTTGCTGTTCCAGGCAAACCCTGAAAGGGCATCGATGTTGCTCATGGTTTTGTTGGCCAACAAGACTTTCCTCAGTATTTGGTGGTTGGTGCCTGCCATCTCCCTCAGTGAATAGTCATAGAATTCACTCACAACTTCTAACACAACCCCGTCTTGTTTTGTTTGGGATTCTGAGCCCTGGATTTCATTTGGCCTCAGGGCACTATCAGGTGCTGGGCTGAATTTGGCCCTCTGATAATATCTGGATGTCTCATTCTCTGGTCTGACAGAAGACCAGTAGCTCAAAATCCCTTTCAGCATGACCAGATATGGGCTCTTGGAGGGGGCATGCTGGGTGTGGGACCAGTGGCCTGTGGCCACCGCATTCCTAAGTCAACCAGAGGGATGCTTTCTTATGCCGCAGTAAACAATTCCAGAAGTGCATAAAAAGAGTGTGCACCAAACTGAAACATGGATGTACAATGAACCTGCTAGGCATTCTTGGAATTAGGGTGCCTGGAGATCAGGCATTTGGCTGAGCATGTTTGTGTGCAACTATTGTCAGAGGAGGGGGTAGCAAGTCATAGGCATTACATCTGAGATAGAAAGAAGGCTCCAGATTATCTCAGCATAAATCCTTTAAATTGGGCATCTCCAGCAAGGAGATGCAAGAGGGGGCAGCATAGGAATGAACCTTCCCTGCTGTGGCATTTTTAATGTTCTGAAGAATGCATGGAGATGGTTATCTGCAGAGAATCAGCACTTTTTTTTTAGACTGCAGGGGGAGCTGCCATTTTAGAAAACATGGTCGTGTGTCCTGTGTCTCCTTATCACTTCCTTTAAGACTGGGGGAGTTCCTTCCTTCTGACAAAGGGAGCTTTGACTCGTGGAAGGTGTTTGGTCTCTAAGCTGTGCCTGGACTTTAGTATAGCTATTCTACTGCAGACCATCACCTCGACCCTCTGAAACAACCTTCCTGCACATTTATTCTGAAAGGAGTCCTCTTGGGGGATAACAGACTCACATCTGGCTCCTGAATCTTGGTCGCCTTGTGCGATGGTCGTAAAAAACAGTTGTGTGGCAGGATAGGAAGGACAGAAGAAAGGCAACACTCTGATTCCACTTCTGCATTGGGGTGTGGGTGCTAAGGAGCTTCAGTTTAGCTTTCCAGACAAGAATGCCCCATAAATGCAATTCAACACTGACCTGTAAATGAGGAGGCCCCACCCTTCCCTGTGTTGTCCTCCACCAGGTGAGAAGCTGGTGAGGGTTTTCTAAAACACTAAAGTGGTTATGAACAAGACAACAGACTCGAAGAGGGACAGATCTGTGGATTCCTGAAGGGCAGATGGGTTAGCCCATTGCTGTTGAAAGCTTCAGACAGTCTTGCAGCTCTCTTAAAGATTAACAAAATGCGAGCCAAATGTTTATCATGGGTTGCTCCTTCCCCATCTTGTCAGGCACACGAGGATGCACTCAAGTAGCAGGAAGTGCAAAAGCTCAGGTATGAAAAGAAGTACAGTGACCGCTCAAGACAAAATAATTGGTGATGATACAACTTGCCTAAGCTAATATTTAACACCTCTGGTGGGAAAGGAAATCCTGATGAATGACTGCTAAACAAAGAGAGTCAGTTGGTGATGAATTTGAGTGCAGAGATTTCATGTTTTGGAGCCTACTTGGAGATCTTGTTGAAGAACAAGTGGCCTTCAGATTTGCAGCAGAGTATCCAGAAATGATCCCTCACAGTTTCTGAATGTTGTTGCATTTTAATATTGGATTTGTGTCCATTTTTTGTGTGTGTGGAGAGGCTGACCCTTTAATAGAATAATAGAAAAATAGAGTTGGAAGGGACCTCCTGGGTCATCTAGTCTAACCCCCTGAACTGTGCAGGACACTCACAACCCTATTGCTCATCCGCTGTAACCTGCCACCCCATTGAACCTTCACAGAATCAGCCTCTCCATCAGATGGCTATCCAGCCTCTGTTTAAAAATGTCCAAAGATGGAGAACCCACCACCTCCCAAGGAGTACTGCATGATTGTCTGTCTAAGGAAGAATCAGAGAGAGAATAAAACCCATAGTGGCAGCTGCTGTTGAAATGTTATATTAATCCACACAGCCAATCATATCTCCAAGGGGCAATCAGAAACCCCACCTGGTCCCACCCACTTTCTAAAAACACTTGGCAGAGACCAGGAAAGGTACTGGAGAGTGCCATGGTGCTTCCAAGCAACACGCTGGGGACCCCTGACATAGCAGGGTCCTACTTAACAACAAGAGACCGTGCAAACAATACAGACTTGCATAGTCCACAACCCTGAACTCTTTACCCAAGCCCCTTCCAGAAGCATTTTGAGTTGGCAGCTCTGCGGCTGATGCTGTGAGACTTCTGGTTCAAAGCCCAGAGAACTCAGTTTAAAAGTATATATACTTTGCAAACAGAAGGTCCGACGTTAAATCCCTGGAATTTCTAGTTAAAACACATCTCAAGTAACAGGCCAGGAATGCTTTTGCCACTTCAAGAGGATAGTCCCAAGAAACATGAGCTGATGGTCTCGGTACAGGCAGCTTAAAATAAGATCATCCCAAGGTCTGAAGTTGGGTATCATCAGTATTCTGATCCTATTGAACTAGATCCAGGTGGGCAGTCTTGTTGGTCTGAAGCCACAAAACTGGTAAGTTTGAGTCCTGTGGAACCTTTAAGACCAACAAATGAAATTTGGGTATAAGCTTCCATGTGCATGCCATTTTGTCCTATTAGACTACGTGTCGCTTACTAAGCCCCTAGATCAGTGGTTCTCAACCATCCTAATGCTGCGACCCTCTAATGCAGTTCCTCATGTTGTGGTGACCCCCAACCATAAAATTATTCAAGTGTTCTTTCACAGAAATTAAACCAAAACTGACCAATGGCGTGAAGATCCATTGATCCATATCAGTTGGGTTTTCCCCAGGGTTTCTCAGTTCTGCCTCTTGTCCCACCATGCTGATCTCGCTCTTTTCCACTGCTCCAGACAGATGAACACTATATCTCAATCTACCCTTCAAGGCTGTTGTGTGCATGGTGCCCCCCCCCCGCCAAGCTGCTTGCCCTGCCGCAACCCCTGTGAAAGGGTTGTTTGACTCCCAAAAGGGTCCTGACCCCCAACTACTGCCCTAGATCAAGGCTGGCCAAACTGTGGCTCTCCAGATGTCTATGGACTACAGTTACTATGAGCCCCTGGCAGCTGGCTGCTGGCAGCTGTCAATCATACGTAGTCTATGGGCATCAGGAGAACCACAGTTTGGCCACCCCTACCCTAGATGGTTTTGCTTCTGAACCAGTTCTTCAAGCAGCATTCAGGTGGATGAAGGGGGACATGCTGAAACTGAATCCGGATAAGACATAAGTAGTGTAGACTGGGAAAACAGATGTTATGAAATAGATTGAACAGGATGAGTTTGTCTTTAGCAGGTCAGGAAGAGAGTCTGAGTGTGCTCTTGGACACTACCTTACTGTTGGGGGAAAACTGGCTGGGTCTGCCATTAGGAATGCTTTCTGATCTGGAAACTGTGGACCACTCTGATCCGTGCTTTGCAATCTCTAGTCTTGTTTGGGCCAACACACTACACACAGAACCGCCCATGAAGACAACCTTGACATTTCAATGTGTGCAGAATATAACCACCCTTTTCTTTTCAGGACCTAGCTGCTACAATGGCTTCCTATTTGCCTCTGAGTTGAGTCCAAGGTCCTCGTCCTTATCTTGAAGGCCCTTCTTGATCTGGGACCTGTGTATCTCAAGGCCCACCCCTCCCTGAACCAACTTGTGTATCGACTTCTCCTCCTGGATCCCTGTCCTTGCATGGGAGCACTCCGTTCTCTTCTTCCGGGTGCTTCTAGGTGGTCTAGGAAGCACCAACATTGATTGATTTTAATAAGGCCCATAAGACCATCCTTTTCCAGTGGTCTGTCTCCTGAATGGTAGCCGTTAAGCTGATTTGCTATTAAATTGATTGTTTTCAGCACAGAGCTATCCAATGCTGCTCTCTTTGGGAGCATTCATATTATATATTTTTATGTTTTCATTGTGTTGTTTGGCCCGCAGTCAGGTTTTGCAAGCAGCCTTTGGCCGCATCTTTTAAATAAATAATAAATATGTCGCAGTCCCTGTGTCTGGCATTCTCATATTTACAGTCTTGAGGGACACTTCAAACATGTAATTGTCAAGAGCTAATTCATACCAGAAACACCACATGTGTGACTGGGTACATGAGCCCCCTTTTGTGTGTCAAGGGCTCTGGAGACTGGTTGTAGTGCTGAAAGGGATTTGCAGAATTACTACAGAATGTGGTGAGCAGGCCTGAAGATAACCTAAATCACCTTTGTCTGGATTTTCAAAAGCAGACCGCATGACAGTTTCTGCACTAGCAGATGTGGTACACATCTGTATACATGCACAGTACAACAGGGAAGTTGACACTGCAGTGCTGTTAGCAATTGAAAGCAGCAGAGGGAAAGAATATAGAAGCCAGGGAGATTATTAAAATTACAATACCCACCTCCCAAAAGTGAAAAAGCAGACTGGTACCTAAGAAACCCTTTCCATGAGACTGACAGCCCAGCAGAGAGAGTAATAGAACTTGTTTGCCCTCACAGTGAATTGCAAAAAATTATGCCAAATATTATCAATGATCTACAGCATATTTGGGGGATAGCCTTGTTCTCACAAATGGGCACACTGCAACCCTAGATGAGCTATTAACCAACAACAGTAGGCCCACTCAACACAAGATCTGTGGATCAATAAATCTGGATGGCTATTTTGTTCCCGCACATACTCAGACAACACTATTATAGGATCATCAGGAGGTCATTCACCTGCTCAGCTCTCCAGAATCCATAATCTTTCAAGAATGTCCTTCTGTACTTAAGATGAGACAATTATTTTTTAAACTTCTTGGAGAACAGGTGAAGCGCCAGATTATTGGAGGTGGGCGAATGTTGTCCCCATCTTCAAGAAAGGGGGAAAGGAGGATCCAGTTAACTACCGACCTGTTAACTTAACATCTATAGCTGGCAACATTTTGGAACAAATCATCAAACAATTGAGTCCTTGAGCAGCTGGAACAGAGAGCTGTGATTTCTAAGACTCAACATGGGTTTCACAAGAACAAGTCCTGTCAGACCAAACTTACCTCTTTTTTCGAGAAACTGACTACCGTGCCGGATCAGGGGAATGCTGTGGACATCATTTATCTGGATTTCAGTAAAGCTTTTTATAAGATTCCACATGATATTCTTGTTGACAAGTTGGTAAAATGTGGATGAGGGATGAGGGATGCAGATGATATGAAACTGGGAGGGGTAGCAAACACAACAGAAGACCGAATCAGAATAGGCTTGAGAACTGGGCTAAATAAAATAAAATGAAATTCAATAGGGATAAATGAAAAGTTCTGCATTTAGGTAGGAAAAACTATTTACACCAATATAGGATGGGGGAGACTTGTCTTGGCAGTAGCATGTGCGAAAAGGATCTAGGAGTCTTAGTAGACCATACATTGAACATGAGACAGCAGTGTGACTCGGTGTCTAAAAAGGCAAGTGGGATTTTGGGCTGTATCAAACAGAGTATCATGTCCAGATCACAGGAGGTGAAAGTATTGCTGTACTCTGCTCTGGTTTGGCTTCACTTGGAGTACTGTGTTCAGTTTTGGGCAATCCAGTTGAAGGAGGGATGTAGACAAACTGGAGTGTGTCCAGAGGAGAACAACAAAGATGGTGAGGGGTTTGTAGACCAAGACATATGAGGAAAGGTTTGGGGAGCTTGGTCTGTTTAGCCTGGAGAGGAGACAACTAAGAAGGGATCAGATAGCCATCTTTAAGTATTTAAAAGGCTACCATATAGAGGATGGAGCAGAGTTGTTCTCTCTTGCCCCAGAGGGACAGACCAGAATGAATGGGATGAAATTAATTCAAAAGACATTCCATCTAAACATCTGGAAGAAGTTCCTGATAGTTAAAGAGGTTTCTCCTCCCAAGGATGAGCGATAGGGTTGTATCCTGCATATTTCAGGACTAGATGACCCAGGAGGTACCTTCCAACTCTATAATTCTATGATTCTATGATTCCATCAACATTTATTTATTTGTTGTTTAGATCTATTGGCTGCCCCTCCCTCGGACAACTAACATCCATAAAAATACATACACAAAACATTCAGGATTAATCTTAAAATTCATAACCTAAAACCTTCTTGACCTGACAATTTGGGACAGAGTAATTCTACTATCGATTTTATTTCCAGATTTCAGAATGGAAGGGGAGAGGGAGAGAAAGGTTTGCTTCAGCTCTGTTTCAGAATTCTGGTTGGTTCTAGATTTCTACAGTCCACATCCTATATTGCATTACTGGGTGTCCTATCCTGTTGATTGAGCTGGCTTCCTCTGGGTAAAGAGTGTCAGCTTGGTGTAGTGGTTAGGAGTGCGGACTTCTAATCTGGCATGCCGGGTTCGATTCTGCGCTCCCCCACATGCAACCAGCTGGGTGACCTTGGGCTCTCCATGGCACTGAGAAAACTGTTCTGACCGAGCAGTGATATCAACACTCTCTCAGCCTCACCCACCCCACAGGGTGTCTGTTGTGGGGAGAGGAATGGGAAGGCGACTGTAAGCCGCTTTGAGACTCCTTTGGGTAGGGAAAAGTGGCATGTAAGAACCAACTTTTCTTCTTCTAATCTGCCTTTGGTCCCAGTGAGAAAGGAGAAATGTAAATAAAGCTGGACTAAAGGGGCTCTCCACATTCAGGGTCAGGAAAGCTCTGAACAGCAGCAACAAGAGGAAACATTGATAGAGTTGCTAGCTCCAGGTTGGGAAATAGCTGGAGACTTTGGGGGTAGAGCTTGGGAATGGGAGGGATTTGGGGCAGGGAGGGACCTTAGTAGAGTATGATGCCATATAGAGTCTACCCTCCAAAGCAGCCCTTTTCTCCAGGGGAATTGATCTCTTTAATTTGGAGATGAGCTATAATTCCAGTGGATCCCCAGGTCTCACCTGGAGACTGGCATCCCTAGATCAATTATATTTCTGGGAGGTCTCTAATCCCCAGCTGGAGGTTGTCAACCTTACTAGCCCCTGTGATTGGCAGATGGTATGAAGCTCCTGGTATGGTCAGGTATGGTATAAACAAGGGATGTTGC
Source organism: Paroedura picta (assembly GCF_049243985.1). NCBI lineage: Eukaryota > Metazoa > Chordata > Lepidosauria > Squamata > Gekkonidae > Paroedura > Paroedura picta. The sequence continues at coordinate 27,061,256 of NC_135369.1, read as the reverse complement.
CTACATTTCTTTGCCCAGTAACTATCCCCACAAATCCTGGAATGGTAAACGCAACCATTCCCAGTTTGGATTTTAGTAGTGCTGTCCATGGGCTGGATCTAGACTGGTCTGGTGGTGTTATCATTGTGTGTTTCTTTCCACGGTGGAGTAGGCCAGGGGCCTGGAGGGAAAAGATTAGGCAAGGATGCCAGTCACTCCCTATGCTGCAGGTGACTGGCAGGGAGGGGAGCCCCTTTGCTGCATCAGGACCCTCCTCATGGAGCCACCCTGAGAGGTTGGTGGCTTGGCTCAGCAGGAGATGGAGTTCAGGTTGCTGTTAATTCCTCTCCGTGGGAGTTTTGTGGTGAGAGAAGTGCTTTCATAAATGCCAGCTGATCCGTCCCAGGGTAGCACTTGGAATGGCCTTTTGGAAATGTCTCCCTCTGTACAGCTCCCCACCCCTACCCAGCAGCCATTGCAAGATCCTTCTGCCACCTTCCCAAGTTGCTTAATGTGGAGGGTGTTTACATCTCACTGTTGTCTCCCTATCACTACTTTTAAAAATAGTGATACATTCCAGAAGGGTGGCCCAGCTACTGCACTGCAGCTGACATAACAAAAACTTCTGTGGCACCTTAAAGGCTTGACGCAACTGAACACATGAAGCTGCCATCTACTGAGTCAGACCCTTCACTCCCAAGCCCAGACTTGTCTGCTCTGACAGGCAGCAGCTACCCAGGGCCTTAAGTAGAGATCTTTCATATCACCCAAAACCTTTTAGTTTCAGATGGGGACTGGAATTGGCTTCCTTCTGTATACAAAGCAGATGTTCTGCTACTCAGCCACAGACCTACCTAGGGATGTCCTGGGGATCCCCTGAAATTCCAGCTCTTCTCCAGATTACAGAGATCAGTTCCCCTGGAGAAAATGTAAATTTGGAGGGTGGACTGTTTGGCATTGTACCCCATGGAGGTTCTTGTCCTTTCCAGCCTCTGTCCCCCAAATCTCCAGGGGTTTCCAGCATGGATCTTGCAACCTTATCCTCACCCCCAGTGGTGATTGGGGTGACCCAGCAACCTCGCTTACTCCAGTTTTTAATTAATCATGTCAGGAGCCCATTTTTGTCAGGTGCTGAAATGGGCTCTAGTTCAAGGTCAGTCTTTATTTATTCTATTTATGCATGACGATATTTTTAGCCCACCCTCCCCCGAAGGCTCAGGGTGGGTTACAACAGACAAAATACACAATTCAGAATTGTTACAAATGTTTTAAAAAATAAATGTTTAGCTTTATAGATCCTTTTAAAGATGTTCCATTTGCCTTCTGGTTTATGATGGAGTAGCAGAGCGTGTTAATTCATGCCAGGAGAGAAAACTCTGTTCTTGGCGCAGAACAAAATGGTCTGCTTTGTTACCTTGCACTTCAAATGTGCCCTATAAAATGAATTGGATTCCTCACCTCACTCCCCTGCAGAGTTACTGTGGTCGCTCAAAGCCAAATGGGGTTCAGACTGGAGTGACTGTGCACTGTCACTTATGATGTACAAAAGGGAGGCTGAGTAGCTTAGTCAAAATGGAAGTGGTGGTGCTGTTGCAGCTGCTCCAGAGAACGTGGGGGTGTTTGGAGCTGGCTGAGGGGGTGTCCTTGGTTGTTCTGTCTCGGAAAGCTGAGCCCCTCACCATAACCCCTCACTGTCACGTAAAGCAGATGAGCTGTACTTCCCCCCCCACATCACTTCCTTCCAGCTGGAGTGGTTAAAAGGCAGGTGTCCTGATGGCATGCTCAGAGGTCGCAGGGAAGATTCGAATCTGTGTTTCCGGAACAGCAGTGATAATAGTCACCGGAAGCTGATATTTTCCCCAGGTAAGAAGACGCCATTGTATGCTGTATGCTGAGGCTTTGCAATTCTGGGGTTTGGGCTTCAGCCAGTATTCCAGAGCAGGGGTAGTCCACCTGTGCACGCTGGCAGGGGCTCATGGGAATTGTAGTCCATGAACATCTGGAGGACCTCAGGTGGACTACCCCTGTCCTAGAGCATATTATGGATGAGCTAAGTAAGGGACACACGGAGCTGCCATTGGACTTCCAAGGTCAGCATGGTCTGCTCAGATTGGCAGCAGTACTCTGGGGTCTCAGGCAGAGGTTTTTCCCATCACCTTTTTTCCCCTGGAGGCATCAGGGATTTAATGTGGGAGCTTTGGCATGCAAAGCAGATGTGTTACCACGGAACTGCCTGTGACAATGCTTTTGAGTTTGGTTTTTCTCAGTGCCAACTTACAAAAACTGAACTTCAAAGACCTGGGCCCAACTTTCAACCCAGTATCATCTTTAGGAACTGAGGATATCTAGAGTTTAACTTATAAAAAGAGAGTTCCTGTAGCCTAACCTGACCTGCGGTGGCTAGCTTTGATCACAACTCAGTTCATTCTTTAGCTTAATGATTGTGTACTGCTAGGCTCTGAAAAGGGCATTTTGTCATACAGAACACAAAATCTGAGTTTGAACTTGGCTCCAAGTATGCCGAGACAAATGAATGAATGATTAACCCGTGGTACTCAGTGTCACAAGAAGAAGCAGAAGCCAAAAGTAGAACGGTTAAATGGATTTGCAGGGAGAAGCAATGACAGCTAGCAATGGAATCTTCGAACGGATCCGTCTGCTCTAGGGCAAGGGACGGGGGGGGGCGCTTTCTTAAAAACTTGCGTGTTGCTGGCGGAACGGCTGGTCTCAATGCTGTTTTTTAAGAGAGATGTTTCTCTGCTGAGCCGGGGGGGGGGGGGGTTGGCTGGAGGCGGGGCGTTGAGGTCAGTGAGAGGGCGAGGCTTGGGTCCCAGCGTCACTGTCCCCCGCATGATTGGGGGGGGGGGATTTCTTTCGCCTGGTTTCGGCGGGTTCTAGGACCCGGGTGGCCGCCTGCCTGCAAGCGGCCCTGGCACAGGCTGCCGGCGCCTCTCGGGCTCCCCCTCTCGGGCTTTGGCGGCGCTGCGGCCCGAGCGCGTCCGAAGGGAGCCGAGGCGGTCCGATCCGAGCGGCTTCGTTGCTGCAGTGGAGGCGGCGGGCGAGGCCTCCTCCCCGGGCAGGGCAAGGCAAAGCAAGGCAAGAGGGAGCGCGGAAGGAGGATCCCCCCTCCCGGGAAGGAGCCAGCAGCTGCAACAGCGACAGCAACGCCGGGGCGCAAGGTAAGAGGGGGACAGCAGGGAGGGGGAGAGCTGACACTTGCGAAGGGAAACGGGGGGGTCATCCGTGCCAGGGCCAGCCCCCCTCTTCCACCCTGGGCAGGGGTTTCTGGCGCAAGGGGGGAGAGATCGCTCTGACATGCGAGGCTGGCGCAGAGGATGGCAGAGCCCCCCACTCCACCCCACCCCACCCGCGCCGCATCCCTCCGCACCAGCCGCAGCGCCCCCCACCCTCCCTCCCGCGCCTTTCCTGGTTTGCATTTCCCATGCGTGCCCCGGAGAAGCAGCGGCAACTCTGCCTCCCCCCCCCCCACACACACACACACGTCGCCGCTGCCGCGATCGCTTGTTGCATTTTATTGCATTGCACCGAAATGGCACGTCCGTGTCTGTCGAGGACTGTTATTGGCAGCGCCTCCCCCGCTCTCTTCCTGCCCCCCCCCACCGTACCCCATGCCGTCAAGTTCAAGCGGCTTCCTCCTGGCACAGGGATGGGCAAAGGCGGGGGGCTGGCAAGGTCCCCTCCGAGGCGCGCCCGGCCTCAGGGGTCTCCCCCCCGTGTAGATTTTGGGTGAACTTGAACTTCACGGCTCTGCCTGCAAAGAATATGGGAGCGGAGCGGAGAGGAGCTCCACGGGGGTGGGGAGCGCCGAGGAGTGCGGCGGCGGCGGCGGCGGCGGGGCTCCCCCATGCGTGTGTCGGTGTGCGCGCGCGCGCCGGGCCGTGCCGCGGGAGAGGGGGGGCTTGCTATTAATTTCCATTTCTGCAGACGTGTCTCGCCTGTACTGTTCTGCGATCAGGGGCTTTTTTTTTTTTTTTTTTACGAAGATGCATCTGGGCTGTGCAGGGAGCAGGAAAAAGCAAAGGTGGGGGGGCGAGGAGGGGGAAGCCGCGATGGATTTCCGTCTCTCTCCTCCGCCCCCACCCGCCCGAAATTCTCCTGCAAAGCGGAATATGTTGCACCGAGCAAGCGGAGGGCAAAGCGGAGTGAGCGGCAAAAAAATGGCAGCCTGGCATGACCCGACTGGCGGGGGAGGGGGGGAAGCTAGGGGAGCCCCCCCCCCGTTTTCGTGCTGGAAGAGAGGCATGATTTCAGAAAGGCGATTAAGGTGGCCTTTAGGGGCGGGGGGGGGAGAATTTTGCCCAGCAATGCCCCCCCCAACCAAACCAGACTGCAGGTTCGCGCAGGGAGGGGTAGACCGCTACAGCGTTGGGTGGAGACCGCTTTCTTCCCTCCCCCCCCGCGCACACCTGTACAGGGGGGGCCTATTCTCCCCTGGTGCAATTTCCCGACCTCCTGTACCTCTGATCTCCCCCCCCCCCCTGGAAATTCTGGCAAGGAGGCGCCGAGGTTGCATTGGAAACGGTGCAGGTTTTCCCGTGCACCTTACAACGGGCTGCCCCTCCTCGAGCCGCCCGATTTTGTGCCGGGGAGGGCGCGATTCGGGATTGCTCCCTAGTCTAGGTTGAGGTGTTCAATCTCCCGGGGAGGGACGCCCCCCCCTTTCCTGCCTCTCTCGGGGAGGCGGCTTCTGCCGTGTCCTTGAACGCTTTGCAGCTCCTCTGGTGAAGGGCAACGCCGGGGGAGGGGGGGTTGTCTCCGTCCCTCCCCAGCAGGCCCATCCTTGCAGGGCTGGGGAGGGGCCCCTGCCGTTCGCCCCTCTCCGAAATGCAGCCTGGAACCCCTCCCTTCGCTTTTTCCATGTTTGCCAGCCCTCCTCTCCTCTTGCGTGCATGGCTGGGTTAATATCCTCGGACTGGCACGGTGCCAGGCTCCAGTCTCCTCCCTCCGCCTCTGCCTCCTCCCCACCGGAGGGGCTGCTTTCTCTCAGGGCTGCCGGCCGGGCATCAGCCTGACCCACTGGACTGGGGCAGGCCCTGGAGAGAATGGGGGCAGGAAGGGCAGCCCGAAGTACATGCCCAGGGCTAGCGGGCAGGGCTGTGTACAGCTGTGCAAGCACCACATCTTCCAGCTGCCAGTCTGGGGAGAGAGAGTGTGCGTGTGCATGTGCGTGCCCACCATTTCTTGTGCTCTGGGCAGGGATGCCAAAGGACTGGATGGCTAGCCCTAGCCGGAGACCCCCCCGCCCGCCTTTGCTCCCCATGTATTTGCCCTTGGCATTGAAAGGCAGAAGCTTTGTGGCCGTGCTCTCGGTTCCATGCTCCCCCCTCTCCAAGTGGTGCGCAGCGCCTTGCGTGGTCTGGTGCCGTATCATGTCGGAGCCAGCCGACAGCTGATAGCCCCAGAAAGAAGATTCAAAGTCGGTGTGCCTTTTCATCTGGGTAGGAGCCGAGGGGAGTCCGAGCAGAGGTTCCCCGTCTGGGAATTGAGCGCGCTCTCTTCTTCTTTCCTCTCCCCCTCTCCTACCCCGTCTTTATTGTTACAGTCTTAATCCCCCTGTACTCTGTGAGTATGCTTATCTCTACTACAAGGTTAATATATACCATACATTAAGTCTAATACATACATTCATTACCGGCCTTTTTCCTTCCTATATGTTGTTTTCCAGTCTTCTGGACTTTAGGACACATAGCTCTGTTCCTGTCAACGTGGCAGTATTTTTCCATACTCTGCACATCCTCCTTTGGTCACTCAGCTCTCAAAAATGGCTCCACTTTGGTTCAGTACGCTGAAGGATTCCCACATACCCACTTTTCTTTTAAATGACAGCCAATCATATCTCTAGTGGGAACCACCTGATATACAGGCGCCGTGAAATGGTGTCTAGAAACGGCTTTGGCCGATTTGTTTGCATGAAACCAATCAGCGCACTGTGTCATCAAAGACGGAATACATTGTAAGCAACAACATCCTGTTATTAATACACAAATCACACATAGTATTCCCACCACCGCTTGTCACAGCCAGGTTATTGAAGGTAGCCCCCCAATGATCCAGTCCCACCACCTGTACTCATTATCTCTATTATTATGAAAAGTCACTTTACATGCTGTCTGACCTACAATTTCACAATATCCACCCTGGCGTGCAAGCAAAAAGTCCAAGGCAAAACGGTACTGCATCATCATTTGATATAATTCCTCAATTTCCCCTTGCAATTCTCGAATAATCAGTCCAGTGGCATTGACCGTCCTTTCCAATCTGCATGTGAGTCCTATTATACAATAGTGTGTCAAAAGAATTGTGTTTTTAAGGAGGAAAGACTGTTCCTCTGTACATTCACAGAGTGCCTTTTCATAGAAGTCAGGCTTTGTGGAAGCCTGAGTACCCAAATGAAAGATCTGTATGAAGCTTTCTAAACATCTTCAAAACAAAAACAAAATTGCAAAAACAGATTTTTAAACAAAATTGTCTTATGCAAAAAGGGAAAAAATGTTAACTGCCAATTAAAATTTGAAATAGGAAGTAAAAATATCAGAATGAAAAGCTATGGAGGGAATGCTTTTTCTCAAAGAGAAAATATTTCAAATACTAAAAGCAGCCAAAATTGTCTTAAAAATAAAAACTAAAACAAAACATATTTTAGAACAGAACTATTTTACTGTACTCTACCCCCCCTTTGATTCTCTCTGAGGTAGGGGTCAGTCTTTAGAGAACCAAAACTTCTTCCCTTCCTGATTTGGGAAGAAGGAATACTTTCAGTCCTTTGTTATGTGGATTAGTTGCTGGGATGGGGGAGAGCAAGGAATGAGTCATGGGGCTTAGTGCTTAGGAAGGCAATTAGACAAAGAGAGTCTGTTTTAAGATTGCAAAATAGTGGCTGTTTCAGTGTGACTGCAACTATAGCTGGAGGCTCTACCAATTGCAGCCAAATGTAAAATTTGAAAATTTAAAAGTAAAAATGGAAGCACACATGTTGAACCATTATTGTGAACTTGGATTTTGGAACTCTGTACAGGTTCAGAGGCAAGATTTCCTTCCTGACTCTGTGATGGGGAAACTGAGAATATTTCCTCCTCTTAAAAGACAAGAGGTGAAGCTGGGTTACTGGGTCTGCTGTATTTTCCTTTCAATTTCTTATCTGTGTGGCTTTGGAAATCCAGTACATTTTGCAACTGTGTTTTTACTTTTAAAAGTTCACCCTGGAATTCCTTGTTTTTCTTATCAAGATCCTTAATTTCCAAATCTTGTTTCTGGGTAAGAGTTTTAAATTTCTCTATTGTGTTTGTTATATATAACATTATTAACCCCACACCAAAAACCTAATCCTTTACTATACATGTTCACACACATCTATCTAATTCGAAAACCTGTTTCTAAGTAATTTCAAGCTTGTTCAGGGGGCCAAAATACAGTAGGTTTGTTTCCCATCTCATTAAGGGATCCCATCACCAACTGTGGTGAGGCCAGTAGGCCAGGGACGAAACCTGCCTTTCTCCCCTAATAAAGGCGATTCATACAACAAGATAGAATCCTTACCGTGTTGCTCGAACATATAGTAAGCATAACGTACAAAGAGATTACAATCAACAAAAAGAAGCATGTAACAGAACAGAAAAATACAAAAGCTCATTTTCCTGGTATCAGCGGGACAGATCCTTTCCACTCCGGGTCGGGGAGGCGTCGGTAGGCCACCAGTGGTCGAGCCAGAGGTTCCTCTGAACAAAAATGTCGCTCCGCAGGAGTATGCGGCCTGCGATTGACAGGCCTGCAGCATAGCATGAATATCAGTCCCTAGTAGGTCGGCAATGGGACGGAGGGCTGCCTGACAATCATTGTTGGCATTCTGAAAAGCCAGCTGGCGGACTACCAGCTCCTGAGCTTCAGGACTTGTGACTTGTCGCTGAACGGCAGTCATGAGACGATGTATAAATTCAGCGTAAGGTTCCGCTGGACCCTGGCGGACCGCTCCCCATTTCTGCAGTTTCCCGGTAGGGTCGGGGGTGCGAAGAAAGGCGGCTCGCGCGGCGGCAACGGAGGCCTCTTGAATCAGGCGGTGCAAGGCAACCTGCGTTGTTATTGCTGCTTGGGTGCTTCGCCCCAACAAAACGTCTAGCATGATAGCCTCATCCGCTCGAGCACTTCCAGGGGGCAACTGGGCATTATATTGCTGGACGAGCACAGGAGCCCGTTCGCGGCACTCATGCTCCCATTCATTGTCAAAAATGACCAGAGCTGAGGGAGGGAGGAGAGTGCACGCCAGCAACTTAAGGTCTTCGGGAATGAGGCGAAGAGAAAAAACATTGTCCATTAATCCTTGAGCATAGGGAGAACTAATGCCGTACGTGGACACAGCCGTCTTCAGTTCCTTCATGAGCTGGAACTCGAAAGGCGCATGGGTAGGAGGACCAAAAGCCGGAACAAAAATTGGAAAAGCAGTGGGCTCCGCAGACCCAGAGTCCGCTGCCAAGATAGCCGATTTCCGGGATGGCGGCGGCTGGCCTTGGGCAGGAGGGGGTGCAGGCGGCAGCAGAGCCTGGCAGGCAGGCGGAGCAGATGACGGCGGCGAAGGTGCAGCAAGCTGTGGGAGGGCTGGTGCCGGGAGAGCGAGAGCAGGAACAGGCTGGCTCTGAGGCGTAAGCGTGGTCAGGCTGATGTTAGGTGGCGTTAAGGTGCCGTAGGCCACACGAACCTTGCACCATGCGTTCAAAACCGGCAGAGAAACATGCGGATTTCTATGGAGAGTGGTCCCAACCTTGTCCCAGGGCCCTATTTCCCCTGTGCCGTCTTCGGGAAACCAAGGACAATACGTGGCTATTGCCAAAATGAGGGACGTCAAATCTTCCTCAGGAACCTCCAGCCTGTTCTGTTTAAGAATATACTGAAGGTCTTTCAAAAAGCGCTTCTGCGGACTGGAAAGGGAGCTGCCCATAGTGGAGAGAAAGAAACCACTAAGCAGCGAAAGGCAAACACCGGGGAACGCTCACCGGGATCCGAAGATGAATGGCGCCTGAAACCCTTGCCGGGCGAGGTGAGCGTTGAAATATCCAAACACGTGTCGCGACGAGCCTCACACGGGGCACCACTTGTCGGAGCCAGCCGACAGCTGATAGCCCCAGAAAGAAGATTCAAAGTCGGTGTGCCTTTTCATCTGGGTAGGAGCCGAGGGGAGTCCGAGCAGAGGTTCCCCGTCTGGGAATTGAGCGCGCTCTCTTCTTCTTTCCTCTCCCCCTCTCCTACCCCGTCTTTATTGTTACAGTCTTAATCCCCCTGTACTCTGTGAGTATGCTTATCTCTACTACAAGGTTAATATATACCATACATTAAGTCTAATACATACATTCATTACCGGCCTTTTTCCTTCCTATATGTTGTTTTCCAGTCTTCTGGACTTTAGGACACATAGCTCTGTTCCTGTCAACGTGGCAGTATTTTTCCATACTCTGCACATCCTCCTTTGGTCACTCAGCTCTCAAAAATGGCTCCACTTTGGTTCAGTACGCTGAAGGATTCCCACAGTATCATCCACCTTGCCAACAGGTAGTTCTTCAGACTCCTTGGGTTCAAGCCACTGCAGTGGCAGGAACGTGTGTCCTGGCTCCCGCTGAAGGGGGAGTCCCCGCCGATGTGCACGCCTTACATGCTGTTGAAGTCACCAAACTTCCCTGTCGGTTCAGCCATTTGTTCAATGGCAATTTGGGGCTTTCTTTACATGTGTAACTACAGTTGTCTGTCTCTCCTCTTCTGGGGATCTTCTGACTTTTGAAAGGGAGGCTTGTGCATGGTCCATGTGGTGTTTGGGCACAAATGCTTGACCGGTGCAAAATGCCACTGCACCGTGACATTTTTTACCCTCTCCAGTTGTTCTTCCTCTCTGATTTTTGGAATGGGGCGGTCTCTAGAAACCCCAGGGGCAGTGTTTCAAGCACAGCGGCCATAAAGGACCCACACAATGCAGGGGAAAAGGGCTGACCTTTTGTGAACTGGGGATTTGGAGGGGTGGGGCACTCAGTAACCCTCCCCTGCTGGGCCAGATGGAAGCCTCCTGGCAGGAGCCCTTTCTCCTTCCAATCTGATGTCTGCAAACATTCAAAGAAATCAGGGATGTATTTAGTCTGGCAAGATGGGGTTTGTGTGTGTGTGTGTGTGTGTGTGTGTGGGGCGGGGAAGGCTTTGCAGGACCCCTCCTCCCTTTGAGATAGTCGGATTAGATCCTGGGTGAGGCTGCCTCTTTGCTTTAAGATCTCTAGATTTCTCCAGGCCTTAGAAGGAAGCCAGACTTGATTGTCATGAGGAAAGTGGTGGTGGGGAGCGGGAAGAGACACGGAGAAGGAATGTTTGCTTTTAAAAACTTGGCAGCATCCCATAAGTTAGTCCTTTGGACTCGCCTCTTTCTCCCCCTCGGCTCCCCTCACCCTCGCAAGGCTCACAGTTGTTATTTGGCAGGAAGGAGAGACCCGTCCTGCTCTAGGGGACGTCAGGGTGCTGCCGCAGGATGCAGCATTTGGAGCCCAGCCTGGGCTGTAGTGCTGCGGCCTGTGCCCTTAACTCTCTCACCTGTGGCTCCATCAGAGACACTTTCTGACAGGAAACGGGGGGCAGTGGCTTCGGCCTCCTAATGATGCTCTTCCGGGCCTGGCGTGAGTAGGAGGGCAGACAGGTTGTGACCCCGGTGGAGGCCTCTTGACCCCTCCACCTGCAAAGCCGCCAAGGGCAGCCTGGAATTCTTCTAATCCAGTGCAGGCCTGAGGGGAGTCCCCTAGCTGGGAGCGCTGTCTAAGGAGGACTGGAGGTTGCCTAGCGCTCAGCAGGGGAGGTCGGCTCAGGGCATCGCACGCACGTCTCCAAGAGATTGCCGAGAAGGGATGTGCTTTAAGATGGAAAACAGGATGCTGGCGTGTCACGCCGCTGATGGATTTTGCGATGCATTGGTGCATTCGGCTGGTCCACCATGCCAGCCCTAGAGTGCTGTCCCTGCACATGCTTGGGCGTTGTGGTTTTGATCCATGCGAGTTCACACCTGGAAAGACAACCTGAAACAACCATTTCATGCCTGCTGGTTGTGGCTACGTTGAACAAATGGGAAGCAGTTTAAACAAACAAATAGGAAGCAGTGTCATCAAAATAACAGGTTGCAGCAAAGACGACCTGACAGATGATTTCACCCAATGCAAAGGTTTGCTGTACCAGCGGTGAGGCCAGACAGAATGTGGTGTTACACCGTTAGCAAGGGTACTATCACAACTAGATAAGTCTGATAGCTGTTCTGTATCTTATTTCTTGGTCTGTTAGTTACTTGCATTTTTATCCTAATTTGTGAGCTCGACATGGTTGATAGATTTATAGGTGTTGAATGAAAGCTGTGCTTTCTCATGAATGAATAACAGCTTGTCTGTTGTTTAGCCTTGTGGTTGCCTAAAATTAAACGAGGAAAGCTTTCTCTTGCCAAGAGGTGAAGGAGGGGAGAATAAAAACCCATTCCTTGTGTTTACTGCTACAATTAATTAGACTGTGCCAAGAGGAAAAAATCAAGTTTCCAGTCCTCAAGCTATGGTCAGCCCCCCTGAGGCACATGCAGAGCTCTGCGGGAGGGGCCACTGTCTTGTTTCAGACTCGTGCCCATAATGGATGACATGAGAGCGCCACTGGTTCGGCACAGATCTCCGCGTTTGCTTCAGAGTCCCGGAGCGTAGTACGAGGAAGCACATTGGCTTCAGCGGTGGCGTGACCCACATTGTTCTGGGTTTTCCTTTTTGGAAGCAGTTGTGGGAAAACTTTTTCCTCCCTATGTGAAGCCAAAGCCTCCGTTATGTGGTGGTGATAAAAAAAAATATGGGATGGAGGCAAACAGGGACTCGTACGCCCCAAAGCACTTTTCCAGCATAGTGTTTTGGAAAGTTTCAAACAAGTTCTCCTGGGTTTCTCCTCTGCCCCCAGAGAATTGGCTAATATTGCCACAGACCTTCAGAAGCCTTTAAAAACAGCTTACAGTGGTCATTTAAACTTGAAAGCATGTGGGGCAAGGGGGTTATTGGGTGGAGGATACAGGGGGATAATCCTCAGTGCAAAGGATGCCATTCCTTGGAATAACTTGTTCTGCTGCTCTTTTACGTGGGTCCGGCCTGGTGGTGTGGTCTCGACCACCTGTTCGTGTCTCTGTGCCACCTAGGGGACCTGAGGGGCTTGCCTTTTGGAGATTGGAGCTTTCCTTTGTCGGTGTGTGCAGAGGCTCGTTCTGCACATGGAAGCCAACACACTCAGCAGAGATGAGAGCTGAATTTCCAGAGTCTTGCTCCTCCGCGCATCATAAAGGGATCCCACGTCTATTTGGATACAGAGCTAGGTAGCCGACCACAGACGTTATAATTAGCCAAATATGTCTCGCTGGATGGAGCCAGCGTTTTTTATGGCTCCTGGCTATGAATTTATGATGGTTGTATATCAGCAGCGATGGCAACATGATGCCATCCCCTGAAGCTGCCTATCCTGGGGGAATCCTAAAACTGAGTGGTGCTGAGCCTCCCTCCCTCACTCCCTCTGTTTCGTCTTTCTGTCGGGTGAATCTTGCACTGATCTTGGGTGGGGTGTTGGCAGGCCTTTAGGAATCCCGTCCCGCAGCAGAAATAGATTTGGAATTGATGAGTATTTAGAATCTTTGCCGAATGAGGTTCAATGGTGCTGTCAGGGGCTCATGGCGGAGGGGATAGATTTGACTCAGGGGAGGTAGGTGCTTCCTGCCATGAATCAGCAGCCCCCTCCGTCCCTCCCACTAGCACTGAGTTCAGGGTGCTCTTGAGTATTTGGCGCCTCCGTGGGAGGTGGTTTCTCTTTGAATCGGAGGCTGAAGATGGCGGAGGCAGGGCTGAGTGGTACCTGCCGGGTTCCAGAGCTCATAAAAGAAAAGTACCTGTGGCATGTTTTTAGGTGTTGCCAGCTTCCTACCCCAGCAGGATTGCAAACATTTGTACAGCTCCTGGTACACTAAATAAATATTTAGCGAAAGTTGTAATTGTGCATGAGGCAGCTGAGTCAGGTAGTGGTGTCAGGTTTTGGGTTCTGTTTTTTTCACCCTAAGTCAGGCTGAATTCTGGATTTGACAAATAAGTATTTTTCTCCCCTTGTTCTCAAAGCTGGTAGAGCTTCTACTGACCACTGTCCCAAGAGTTTCTGGGGCAAAGGCGAAAGAGCGGAGATGAAGTAGACTGGATGGTTTTGTTTGCACTTTCTTTTGGGGTGAAAATGTGGGACAGAGGCCGAACTCACCATCACAGCTCTGTGGCCGTGCCTGCTCCTTGTGGGGACTACATGAAAGGAAGTGCTCTTTCCAACTCTGCTTCCATTCTTGAAAAGACAGCAAGTATCCCTTGGGTGTGCAGAAAGTTAGCAGCATGCATCTGATTTTGATTCTTGGCTAGTGAAATGCAAGCAGGTGCCCCTCTGTCCTGGGCTGTGAGCAACAGTCTCTCATGTGGAACGTACCACTCGTGCTACTCTTTGGTTCTTCTCTCCTCACCCCTCCGATTGCTGCTTTCATTACAGGGAACACCATTGGGGGCCCTTAATCTGTAGCCAGGGGAAGAGGCCCGGAGACCATCTGAGACTTGTTGAATGACACTTCTGGGCATGTCTGAAGGTTTAATTCATCACGCACAAAGCGATCGCCATATTTCTTCCATCAGTTTAACAAATGTCTCAGTTGCTTCAGTCTGGTGGTGGTGGAAAGTGCCCAAATGTTGCAACCAATGTATGGGGACCTGTAGGGTTTGCAAGGCAAGAGATGAACAGAGGTGGTTTGCCATGGCCTACCTCTGCGTAGAGGCCTTTAAGTCTCCCATCCAGATACTAAACAGGGCCAACCCTTCTTAGCTTCCAGGCTCAGGCAAAAGCGGGATAGCCTGGACCACCCTGGCCTTAATAAAGTCTGCTCTGGCCCTAGCTTTGCATCCTGTGTCAGTGAGTCCCACAGGTATGTTTTTCAGTATAGAAATGTGCACTTCAATTTCCTCAGGAGCTGTTTGCTAATTTTACTGTGTACAGCAGTCTCCGTACCTTTCTGTTTGAGCGAAGCTTCCATTTTCTGTGCCGCACTCACCTGGAAGGCATTCCCGACCTTAGGTTGTTTTTACAATAGATTTGCACCTGAATTTGAAAAATGATTGGCAGTAAATGCAGGGTAGTGAAAAGAAAAATTTCACCCCACCATAATTAATCCATCAAGATAATAGCAGCAAGTTGTGGCGGTATTCTCAGGCTTCTGTCTCCTCAAGAGAAGATTAGGTAAGTTAACAGTGGAGGAGTTAATTGATGGCTATTTGCCAAGTTGATGATTAGGTGGAACCTCCATGAACAGAGGCAGTGTCCCTCAGTATTAGGCGTTGGGGGTGTGATGAGAGGGAGCAGCACTTTCTCCGTCACTGTCCTGCTTGTGAGCATCTCAGACGACCTTAGCAGGCTGGTTCACACGGACCTTCGGTCTGATCCAGAGAGACAATCCTCAAGTGCCTTATAATAACTGTGGTTACTTGTGTAAGACAGCTGCAATTACAATGTGGTAACCAGGTTGTTGGAAACATCCATTTCACGTCTGCTGCCGCAGAGAATATGCTATTGCTGAATGAAACCTAACCCACTCCTGGCCTTAGTTTGTGGGATCTCTTGTTTTCCTTCTCCCTTCCCTGCTGTCTGGCTGATGTTTTTAGTACCCTACTGCAGTGGTCCCCAACCCCCGGTCCGGAGACCGGTCCCGGTCCGTGGATCAGTCGGTACCGGTCCGCTGCTCCTCGTCCTCCTCCCCGGCTGCTGCCTTGGGAGCTGCCCTGTTTCTCTGCTGCCGGCTCACCTTTGGTGCTCTCCAGCGGCTGCCATGGCTGGGGCTCCCTCTCGGCGTGGCACTGCGCAGCTGCTGCTGGCAGCGCCCCACCAGTGGGCGGTGGAATGTCAGGGGCGCCGGCGGGAAAGCAAGTGGAGCAGGGGCTCAGGCGGCGGCGACATCCCTTGGCAAAAGACTACCCCCCCCCCCGGGCCTCAGTAAAATTGTCAGGTGTTGACTGGTCCCCGGTGATAAAAAGGTTGGGGACCACTGCCCTACTAAACAGAAGAAAAAGGTTCCAAAGTGGCTGGACCATGGATGCTGGCAGAAACTCTTCCCCTGTGTGGCTGAAGCCACCTGCTTTGGTCCTTTCAGCCGGTCTGGTTTTGAGGCGTTTGCCTTGCTGAAAGAGCCTGTCTGGGTTCCTGCAAAGGCCGACTCAGGTCAGTTGTTGGCAAAGGGAGCACCGAGTGGCTTGTGAAGGAGGAGCCGTCTGTCCCCTTCGGTTCACATCGCCCTGGGACATAAGCAGAGAGTTCCCTGCCCCAATTAGCGTAAACTGTAAGTTTAGGGCTGAAGGTGCAACTTTTCAGCTGCGTGTTCAGCTTCCTCCACCTCCACAGGGCAAGTAACCCCCTACTGGGGCCATTTTGTGTTGAGGGGGAGAGGCCCGCACTGCAGGTACATTCTCAATCGGGTCTCTGCTGCACTGTGGGAAATGAGTTTCCAGCAGCTGCCATCTAACAGAGAGAAAAGTGAATTGGTCTAAGAGAATGCTGGTCCAGCTCATCAAAAGATTTTGCATCTAGTTTGGCCTTTAGAGAGCCACAAAGGGTGAATGTGGGCAGAGCATGCGCTTGGCATGCAGAAGGCCCTCAGTCCGATCCCCTAGCACAAGGGTAGTCAAACTGCGGCCCTCTAGATGTCAATGGACTACAATTCCCAGGAGCCCCCTGCCAGCAAATGCTGGCAGGGGGCTCCTGGGAATTGTAGTCCATGGACATCTGGAGGGCCGCAGTTTGACTACCCCTGCCCTAGCATTTCCAGCGTAAGGATCTCTGCCTGAGCCCCATGAAGTGAGAGCTGCCAATACCGAGCTCGATAGCCAAGCTTAAGGCAGCTCCGTGTGTCCAACATGCAACCCCAAAATAAATAAAATTAAAAACATATTTGCCGATGGAGGAAAGCTGTCTGATGGCGTGGGTTGTAGTCGGCAGAAGTTTAAGATAATCGCAAGCTTCTCCATTTCGGGACTGAAGCAGATGAACACAGTGCGACCTTTCAGGGGTGTGTTGGCGTGTGTGGGGGAAGTTCTCCTTTTTCGGTCTCCCTTTTGCAGTCACTTCTGTTTGCATTGGCTGCACTGGATCCTTTCAGATGAAACTGCCTCTGCAGATGTGGTGGCTGCAGAGGGTATCTGTGCCCAAACCTTTAGATCAGGGGTAGTTAAACTGCGGCCCTCCAGATGTCCATGGACTACAATTCCCAGGAGCCCCCTGCCAGCAAATGCTGGCAGGGGGCTCCTGGGAATTGTAGTCCATGGACATCTGGAGGGCCGCAGTTTGACCACCCCTGCTTTAGATTCTCCAAGCTATCTGAAGTAACCTGGAGGTGGGAGGTGGGAAAGGGGAATGTTGTCCTCCTTTATCGTAAAAACATGGACAAAATTCTTGGGCAAGGGGGGAGAAGATGATATTTCCAAGCCCAGCCAATGGCTAACAGGAAAAATTGGTAGGGGGGCCTAGGAATGTGTATTATGTTCCTCTGAGGCGAGGAGAGATGCTGTTTTTATGCCAAGAGGCCTGTTCTTTTTTTGGCACACGTGTGTGGGAATGTTGCTTCATGTGTGACTTTTCTGTACATGGAAATGGATGCGCTTAGCCGCAAAAGAGCATTTTTGGGCCCCAAGTCTCTTTGAGGAGTTGACAGCCCACATCGCTTTCTGCACCTGTGTGTCCAGGATCAAAATCACAGCTGACTTGAAGGAGTGTTCTGCCATGGCAAGTGTCTGTGCTGTGTGACAAGGGAAGTGTGTTCCTTGGGGACCTGGTGCAGAAACACAGGGAGGATTGTTGGCTCTCTAGTACCCTTTAATGAACTGCTGCCACTAGTGAATTTTAGGATTGACTTAGGCGGAAGAGAGGCTGCAGAAGTTTGCTAAACGAATATGCGTTTATATGGTGAGATAATTTTTCCTCCCCCTCTATTTGCATACTGTTTGATTTTGGGCCTCCCAGAGGAAGTGGAATAAAGATAGACAATATTCCTTCACATAGTTAGTGTATGGAACTCCTTGCTACAAGAAACGGCAATGGCCTGTAGTCAAGATGGCTTTAAAAGGGGATGAGGCAAGTTCCTGGAGGGAGAAACCTCTCAGGGGCTGCGGGAGGTGGCCATTTTGGTCCTGGCCACAACCCGGTGGAATGCTTTCCTTGATGAGATGAGGGCCCTTCAGGACTGTTGAGGGACTCAGAGGGCCTGTAAGACAGAGCTGTTCCACCAGGCCGACAGTTGAGGCCAGGAAATAAATACCGAGATAACACTGGCCTCCCTCCTCACAAAACCAATAGAATCATAGAGGTGGAAGGGTCCTCCAAGGTCATCTAGTCCAACCCCCTGTACAATGCAGGAACTCACGACTACCTGCCCGCCCACAGAGACCCCAATTTCATGCTCAAGTGATTCCCCCCCCCCAAAAAAAAATCTCCAAAATCCAACCTGGCCTGGATGAAATTTACCTGCCATCCCACAGTGGCGATCAGCAATTCTCTGGGTATGCAAGGAAGGGCCACAAGAGACAAACACTGGCACATCCCTTCCTGCCCACCCACTCACACTCTGCCTAAGTTCATAAAATCAGCATTTCTATCAGGTGACTGTCTAGCTTGTGCTTAAAAACTTCCAAAGAAAGGGAACTCACCACCTCCCAAGGAAGCCTGTAACACTGAGGAATCACTCTAACTGTCAGGAACTTCTTCCGGATGTTTAGCTGAAAATTCTTTTGAGTTAGTTTCAATAACGCACTATCCTCAAACCAGCTGCCCAGCCGAAATGAAGTTCTCCTTTACAAGTCCCTAATAGAGGTGGTTTAATAAGTCAGTAGTATAACTTAACATAATCTAATTGAACAGTTAATTGTTGTCAGTTGTTATCAATGTAATTTTATTACATGTACATGCCAGTTATTACCTACCCTGAGCCAACCGGGAAGGGCGGGCTATAAAAATAAAGTTATTATAATCAAATCGCCAGGGCCAATGAACCTTTCTATAGCAGCTGCTGCAGGAAAGCAGGGGAATGCTGAAGAACAGCATGCAGGATTGTTGTATTGCTATTTTGTGCATCCGTTTTGGTGCCTGAGCATGGCGTTTGAAATGTCCATTTTGCTTCCAGTTCTCACAGTCACAACCCTGGTGCCCCTAATGGTTTCTTGACAAATGCCTTGGATCTAATCAGAGACTCTTTCTCTGACATCCTCCTGTAGCCCTTTCTCTTCCCCCAGGGTGCATTTGGGCACAGAAGTGAGAATTGATGTGTAGCGCTCCTCTCCCCGTGACCCCAGTGGACGAAACTTCTCAATAGGTGTGCTAAGTGGTGTGAGGCCAGCTGCCTCCTTTACGTAGTTGTTTTAAAATATTATATATAGCTCACCTTTCCCCATGGCTCAAGGCCATAATGAAAGCATAAAACAAGAATAAAACTCCACACTCCACCCTTGCATAATAAAACCTAATAAAGCCTAATAAGGTGGAATAACAAGCCTGCAGCTACGATGCATTCAAAATGGCCTTGCAGTGCCTCCTGAAAGTTTCTAAAGGCAGCAGTTCACTTGCTTCCTTGAGGAGCCCGTTTTCTAAACTGGTAGCAACACAGAGAGAGGAGTGGCATCTTCTTGATTCCCACGGTGCAACCTTTAAAGAGTGAACGTGGCAAGCAGAAGTCGGCTGCTGGCTAATGAGGACAGATGGGGAGAGAAGACCCTTCAAAGGTATGTGGGTCGTAGATGGAGAAGTGCTTGAGTGGAGCTCAGCACATGAATTGAACTTGGAAGTAAACTGGTAGCCAATGAAGTTGCTTTAAAATAGCAAGGTCTATTCTTAACGGGCAGCCTTAACAAGGTTCAGGCGGCCTTCTGAACTAGCTGCAATTTCCAGGTTGTCTTCAGTAATAATATAATTCTGAGCTGTCAGGTACCAGTCAGCTCATGGCGGGCCCAGGACCACAGGGGTTTCAAGGCAAATTATGAGCAGAGATGGCCATTGCTTTCCTCTGCATAATAACCCTGGTCTTCCTTCATAGTCTGTTTGTTATTTCATTTGAGTTGTAGGCCGCCCTTGGCCAGCTGGCTCATGATGTAGTTAACATAAAAATGCAAATACAAAGATCAAGTGACAAAACATAACACAATAAAACAATTAAAACCACCCGCTCCCACCCCCCAGCTGCCAACACCCAAAGGAAAAGAAATGCTACCCAGATGGGGGCATGGGAACAGTTGAGGAGGAGGGCCCCATGATGTCCCTCTCTCTGCCCAGCCTCAACCAAGAGTTCCATCTTACAAGCCCTGCGGAACTGCATTAGTCCTTGCAGGGCTCGGAGCTCTTCTGGAAGCTCATTTCAGCAGGCAGGGGCCAGGGCTGAAAAAGTTTGAGTTCACATTTGGAGTCCCTTTAAACCCTTGTTTTCTGTTCTATCCATAAACTGCCATGAATGGTGTCAAAAGTTGGTGGAAGTTCATCACCAACTTTGGTTCGTGAACCATGAACTGAACCGTGGTTAACTTATACCCATCTCTATTGGAGATCCACTGCCTGTCTGAGTAGCCAGTACTGACTTTGATGGACCAAGGGTCTAGTTCACTGTAAGGCAGCTTCATGTGTTAATGTGCCAAAAACTAGTTGGAGGGCAGGGTCTTGTGCTATGAAGGCATCCTTGCCATGTGCCTCATAAGGACCCAGGAACCTTCTCCCACTCCTTCCCACGTGCCAACGCATAAGTACTGAAGCCAAGCAGCAAGAGGGCTTCATACTCTTCCCCTGAGCTGTTCAGTCAGACGTACCAAAAGGCGGGGGAGTGGAAGAATGGGAGCCCTGGATAGTCATAGCAGCTGGTCTGGGGGTTGCTTTGAGCTCCAGGCCCATTTTATCTTCATGGTGTCTTCTGGGGTGCTTCCTCTTCCAGAGAGGGGTGATTGGCAGCCCCAAGGGAGCTTTCCTTCGGTGTGGGAGAGATTTACGTATTAAAATCCTCCCTTTTTTCTCCACCCTCCCCAACCTTTTATTAATACAGTCTAAACTGCTGGAACAATGAACCCTTCCTGGGAGCTTGGCTTTATAATTGGGTGCAGAAATGGGGAAGTCCCTGGCCAGGCAGGGAGGTGGTGGTGGCCTGGCTGCATTACATGGTGGTGTTTGGAGCAGTCATCCGGGGGGAATGGAGAAGGCTGCATATCTGGGAATGAGCGGAGTTGGAAGCTTGGGGACTGGCCTGGAGCCCCACGTGCGTGGTAGCTGCGTTGTTTCTCTTTGGTGGGTTGGCATTGGCAAGATGCAGAGCAGTGTGTGTTCGGTTTCCCTGTGGTGGGAACAATAGTTGTGGGAACTTTGGGGTGGGGGGGAGAAGCAAGAAGATTGCCCCTCCTAGAGAGGGCAATGGACCAGCACGTTAGCAAATGGTTTGGAAATGGGGGAAAGGAGGTTTTCTGGTGGTGGGATCATCAGAGAGAGTTCGTTCCCTCTCCTGCATTCTCCTTTGTGGCTGGTCTCTTTCTGCAGGCTGAGGTATAGTCAAACTGCGGCCCTCCAGATGTCCATGGACTACAATTCCCATGAGCCACTGCCAGCGAATGCTCAAGGAAATTGTAGTCCATGGACACCTGGAGGGCCGCAGTTTGACTACCACTGGCTCAGAGTATCTTGCCTATTTGCTTATTAAAATATTTATACGCCATCTTTCCTTGTGACTCAAGGCTTGTAGGGAGCTCCCAGGGTCCTGGCTGGGTCCTCACTGCAGTGCTGTTAGGAACTACGAAGCCATTTGTGGCTTGGCTTGAAGTAGGGCTTATGTTCTGGGAGGGCGGAAGCCCATCTGGGGAGGTGGGGTGTTGAGGAGGGGGGGCAGTGCTGATTTTTGCATTTTATTTCTCTGTGTGTGTTGGGGAGGGGGTGAGATCGTTTCTTGAAGGGTCGGACCTCTCCTGGAGAAAGTAATTTCCAGCCTAGACAGCTGATCAATTTGCTGTTCTGGAGACAGAAGGGGGTTGGAAGAATCAGTGTCTCAGAAGGGATTTGAAGCCCAGCCTAAGATGAGACCTTTGGGTTTTTTCTTGCAGTGAAGGGTAACATGGTCGGGGGCGAGTGAGAGGCACTTGGTGAGACAGACATGCCTGCCGTAGCCTGGGAGTTAGTGTGGAGGGGGATTTGCGAGTGAGGCAGGGGAGACTTTTACAAAGGCCAAGCCCACCTGCAAGCTGCTGAGGTCTATTATGGGTTGGATGTTGAGTGGCACCTAATTGCACCCAGTAGCCTTCTGTGGTCCACCACTGCCGCTGCTCAGGCTGGCCTGTGACTTTGATAAGTGGCGTGTTTGAATAGCGTTTTGTGTGTTTCCTTTCCCGCCTTCCCCTTAGTGGCTTGGCTCACTTTCCAGCGTAACTCAGAGCTCTTTGATTTACAGGCATCAAGCAGCCTGCAGCGATCCCCGGTCTTGGTTTGAGGCACCCTGCTGTGTGCGACAGAGTTAGAACAGAGAACTTTGCTCTCGTTCGACCTCCCTCCTTCTCCCTCCTCCAGGTCCGTGGAATTTCGGGATGATCGATGGCTGAGTGTTGGCACAGTTTGCTTGCACAGCCATTGCTGGTTGCAGAGAGGTGGAGAGATGGGGTGACAGACGGAGAGAGCCAAGTCCGGATTGACAGACAGGAAGGCCGCTGCAGTGGCAGTTCTGTGGGGGGGATGGGAAACAAAGGAATTATTCAAAGGTGCCAGCACATGGAACCTCTTAGGGCAGTGATCTTCAGGCCATGAGTTGTGGCCCATCCCTTTTTTGCTGGTCTTGGGGCAGATAAGTGTGTCCACACTTCCATAGGATCGATTTGCTTCCCTTTTGCTGCTGTTGCACCTGTGCAGACAGCAAAGGGCCATGTCCTCTGCTTCTCTTTGCAGGTGTGCCAAAGAGCAGCAGGACACTGAGAGGAGGTCATTCAGGGCCTGTTTTGCTCTCTGGCTCAGTAGATTAGTGGCTTAACTGTCCTGAGGCTCCATTTGGGGCCAGAAGGTGGGCATAAATGCATATCAAAGGGGGCTTTGCTTCCCGGCTGTTCTGCTTTCTAAAATCTTTTTGAGGCAGAGGCTGGAATTCACAGATCAAACACAGGCTGACAGTGGCTGATGGGGCAGACTTCTTCAAGGGGGTTGGTGGCACCTAAGGTGTCTAAAGCAGACCCCTCTGTTGAAGCGCCCATGTCCAAGAAGCCCACCCTCCTAGGTTTTGTCCTTTCAGTCAGTAGCTGCTGCACTCCTCCTGCTGCCACGCTGTCTGGAAGGATCCCTGGTGCCCGAAGCAGCCGTGGAGGGGGGCTGTAGGGAGTGTGGCTGGCTCTTCCCACAGCAGCAGGTCCTGGACTGCCTAGGGCAGCTGCTGCTTCTGGGGCAGCAGAAGGGAAGGTCTGTGGGTCTGATCGGGGAGGGGGAAGGGGGGCATCTCCTGTCGTAGATGGCTTGGGCTGGGCTGGGCCGTGGCACCCACAGGGGGCCCAGCTTGGCTGAGTCAAGGCTGCACCTTGTTAATGATTGCCTGCGGCTGGGGAGAGGCCATTGAAGCAGCTCCCCATTGTGAGTCTGGGCCTCACCCTCCATCCTTCCCTCTTCCCGTTACAGGTGGCAGGAAAACCAGAACAGACGTGCCAGCAGAGGGGCCATCAAACTGCCATCGTGGGCAGCTCTTCCATTTCTATCTAAAAACAAATATTTTTTTTTTTTACATTTGGAACTTTTAATTTTGCCCATTCAGCCCCAGACTCCAAAAAGATTTGTAGCCCCCTGTCACCACCTTGAGTCTCCCCACCATGCCGTCCAATGGCCCCGTCGACACCAGCGGCCCCACTGTAGACCAAGAAACAGCCGACTCTCATAAGGTAAGGGGGGCCGGGACTGATGTCTGGGCTCCCACCCTGTCCCCAGCCTCGCGACTTGGTTGCGCAGGGCTCTCCCGCAGGGGGCTGTGCTCTGAGCACAAAGGGTCACCACCGACCTCTGTGCACAAGTGGGGCATTGGGCTTGTGTTGCACACACCGCATGCTGCTCTGTGAGACAGCTCTGCTGATTCTCTCACCCCCATTTCTGTCCAGTGTAGATGGGGGTGAGGTGGGATGGGGCTACGAACTTTTGTTGGGCTCGGTTTTGATGATTAGCTAAGGAGAGGCTATTTAAAACACCCACAATGCCCTGAACGGAGACAGAAAGGAGATAACTGAGGGGAGGCCTAGAGGCCTAGTTAGAGTGTATCCATTGGGGCCGCATTGGATCCGTGTTTCGATTCTTTAGTGCCACGCCAAGAAAATGTTAAAGAAAGCTCCTGAGGACAGGCAGGGTGTGAAAGAGAACTTAGCCCAGCACTAGATGTTGTGGTTATAGGGCAACCTAGAGCAGTTACACTGCTGTCCCCCAAGTTATAGGGGTGTGCCTGGAATAAGTCCCTGCAGCTTCTGTTTGAAAGTCTTTTTGTGAGTATGCTGTGGAGGTGGGGACTCAAGAGGATGTTTGAGTGTTGGTTATATCGGCCCAGGGGATCCATGTCGATGAGGATTGCATTACGAGGCCAGATCAAAACCCATTTATTTTTACACTGACCTGCCAGGTGCCCGAGGGAAGTTTAGGAACAAAGAGCTATTGTGAATTCATTTTTGTTTATTGATTTAAAATACTTATTAGCCGCCTTTCTACTTTATAGGAACTCAAGGCCACATAATTACGATAATAAAACAGAGAATAAAATACTTAAAACCACTAACATAGATTTAGTGGTTTAAAAATACTGGTAGACAGAAAATCTGAAAGTAATCTCATGCCATTGTGAATGTAGAACATTAAAGTTGAATTGTTGTAATGTTGGGATCACATGATCCTGATAACTGGCCCCAAACTGCAGCGTTCTGCACTAGATGCAGCTACTGGACACTCATCAAGGGTAGCCCTAAGTAGAATGCATTGCAGAAGTTCAGATGAAGGGAGCCTTTCCCTTCTGTTTTGTCTCCAGCACTTGACAGAGGTATCCTGCTGTTGAACATGGAGGTTCCATTCTTGGTATTCTGACTCAAGTAGAAAGTGCATAAATCTTGTCACTCAGTATTTACATAATGGAGCTGACATCATTCATTCATGCATTTTAAGCCTGGAAACTCAGTCAATATTTCTCTTAAACCATTGTGATCCCTTCTCTGTCCTGCCCTGCATGCTTTCTGAGATGATTGTACTTTACTCCACAACTCTAGCACAGCTCTTGTAGCTTGGAGTGTGTTTTGTGACATAATTGGCATTGGCATGTAACCCCCTTCTTTCTTCTTGATGTTCTAAAATGCCATCTGTCTAACAGGGAAATCCCACAAAAAGTAAATCCCACGAGTTTGGTATTTCTGGCTCATTTTTCCATTGGATCTGTAGAAGTGCAGGGAGTCTGACTTTGCTCAACTATACCATTGTTAATACATTTGTTTTTATTTAGGTTATTTATATCCAGCTTTTCTACTTAGAAGTATGGGGGGGGGCTATCGAAGTATGGAATGTGGGCAATGTAGATACACAAACGGAGCATTGGTAAAAAAAACAACAACAGTGCATGAAAATGCAAAACAGACCAAGGTGCCCCCAATACTTGAAAGGACCACTGAGCAATACGGGGCGTATCCAGTTGGAGTGGTCTGGCAGATGTTTTATTTATTTGGTGTGCGTCATGCTGCCCCTGCAAAGATGGAGGAGGTGGCTCCTGACAAACTCAGAAGCATGAGAAATAAACAAACAAGCAATATCAACCTATTATTAAAACAGCTAACCAACAATATACTTTGAACTGTAGTCCCATGAAGGGCGGTATGTAACAGATGTTAGAAGAGGAGTTATGCTGGTCAAAGTGATGTGTTACCAACGTAAGGTGCCTTCTCCATGCAATTTTTTGCTTTTCCATCCCTCCCCAGTTGGTGATTTATTCTTTGCTTTCTAAGACAGGGAAGTGTGTGTTTCCCAGAATTTTGCCCTTTAAGCTGAAGCAGCCCCCGCCACTGGGTTAATTGGGGACTTTGTTAATTGGGGATTTCGTGGTGCCTGCAGAACAGCATCCATGTGGGCATTCCACCTGTAGCCAATCTGGGAAGGAAAGCTAAGCTTTGCTTTTATCACCCCATTCAGTCCTTTGAAGGTTTATTTCTTTGAAGAGGGATGTAGACAAACTGGAGTGTGTCCAGAGAAGAGCAACAAAAATGGTGAGGGGTTTGGAGACCATGACATATGAAGAAAGGTTGGGGGAGCTTGGTCTGTTTAGCCTGGAGAGGCGACTACTGAGAGGGGATTTGATAACCATCTTCATGTATTTAAAAGGGTGCCATATAGAAGATGGAGCAGAGTTGTTCTCTCTTGCCCCAGAGGGACGGACCAGGACGAATGGGATGAAATTAATTCAAAAGAAATTCCATCTAAACATCTGGAAGAAGTTCCTGACAGTTAGAGCGGTTTCTCAGTTGAACAGGCTTCCTCAGGAGGTGGTGGGTTCTCCATCTTTGGAAATTTTTAAACAGAGACTGGATAGCCATCTGATGGAGAGGCTGTGAGGTTATGTGGAATTATGGTAATAAGTCTTCAAAATTTCTGTTGGAAATTAATGCCTTACATTGTTCAAAAGTACACACACATACACAAAAGATGCATATTGAGCTAACTAAGAAACTCTCATCTGTCAGCATCTTCATTTTGCAGACATCTAATCTAATGCACCTACATAAATGAAAAGGGGAAAAATTATTGTTCTCCTGTGTATCCTTTTATGTGAGCCCAGACATTTGACATCTGCACTATTATTTGTAACAATAACCGTTGGGGCCGAAGGGCAGGTGAGAGCTCTGTGCACATGTACACGGGCAAAGAGACATTCTGGCCAGATTTTGACAGGAATATAAATGATTTTTGGAAAACAAATACAATTCGATGCAGTAATGTTATTAGCAACTTCCGTCTGAATTATAAAAATACATTGCAACTGGAAACGTCTGAGAAATTCCAGCTAAGTGCATTACCCATACAGCCTAATTGTGCTTAGTCAAAATCAAATCCTGCTGTGTTTTTAGAATATCACTCCGCTGCTTGCTCAGGTAAAGCGACTCTCTACATTATTCCATAAACATCAAAAACGCCCCACCTGGGCCCACCCACTTTGTGAAGACACTTAGTGAGCTCTGGGAAAGGTGCCCATGAGTCTTGTGGCTTCTGTGGGGATCCCAGGTTAGGGGGGAGAAGGGATAATTGCTCAGTTGGGGAGGGGGACATGACAGTTCTTGTTCTGTGGGTCTTTCTCTGCTGGTGTGATGACAAAAGCATGGGGATGGGGCATGCAGAGGCCATCCCTGCCCTCTGCCTCCACCCAGCTTGTTCTGGCTTCCAGAGAGGGAGCAGCTTTCCCTGGCTCTTCAGGGAAGCCTGCTTTTCAGATGCTTTTAGATGTCACAGGCCACCATGAGTACTTGGTGCGTGTGAACTCTTGTCACTGTACCATCATGACAAAATCTTTAAAACAGTCTCAGGTAACTCTGAGATGGGCAGATGATGTCAGACGTATTTTATATTCTTGTCAGACTTACATTCTTGACATCAAACTTACATTCTTGTCAGCCAGCTTGGTGTAGTGGTTAGGAGTGCAGACTTCCAATATGGCGAACCCAGTTTGATTCCCTGCTCCTCCCCCACATGCAGCTGGCTGGGTGACCTTGGGCTCGCCACAGCACTGATAAAGCTGTTCTGACTGAGCAGTAATATCAGGGCTCCCTCACACTCACCTACCTTACAGGTGTCTGTTGTGGGGAGTGGAAAGGGAAGGCGATTAGAAGCCGCTTTGAGACTCCTTTGGGTAGAGAAAAGCGACCTATAAAAACCAACTCTTCTTCTGCTACTGCTATATTCTCCTTCTGCTAGTCTTGGGTAGGACACTGAAGCCCTGCATCCTCGGCCACTCGAAATCCCACCCCGCACAGCCCACATCCTAACTCCTGAGATTTCACCCCGTCTCTCTGCTGTCTAAGTGGAATGAAGTGTAGCATGGTCCAGGGAGAGGCACTTGGTGAGTGCTGCAGCCTGGGAGTTAGAGGGGATTGGCTTGATTTAAGGTGATGCTGGGGGGTGAGAAGCAGTCCCCCTTTGGACTGCATGTTCACGCAGCATCTTGTTCAAGCTTGACCGCTCCGCGGGGGAAGCAGCTACAGGACCTTGTGCTGCCAACATTTTTGCCTCAGTTGAGTTGGCTCTTGAAAATGATGTGGGAACCCCACACCATCAGGATCAGGCCCTGTGGCATTTTTAAAAGTAAAAAAAAAAAAAAAAAAAGAAGAAGATCTAAAATGGTGTTAAAGCCCTGTGGTGGACTTGGGGACATGGAATCGTTGCGTTTGGCCTTCAGGTCTATTTTCACATTTGACTGCTGGAATGGGGGGGGGATTCTTCTCATGGTGGAATTTCTGTCTGTCTCCAAGGGAATCACCCCCCTGTCAAACATCTCCTGCCATTTATGTAACACTCTCAGTGCACCAGGTGCCGCACAGAACGTTCCTGCCCCGAGGACTGTAGAGGTATACAATAGAAACAAAAGGTGGAGTGTGGCTCAGCGGATGCGGACTGACAGGTGAGCAGTGGAGATTAGGTGAGGAGCGCAAAGCTGGCAGCGGAGAAGCAGTTTACTCTGGGTCTTGCAAGCCAGTAGCCCCATCTCGTCCTGCAGCTGTTCACACTAGGGCTGATTCTGCACTTACTTTGTTTTTTCCTTTGTGCATCCTGCTGAATTCAGATTGATTTGAACTCAGGTCTTCCTCTATTCCCCACCCCCAATTGAAACAGAAAGTGTTCTGCGCTTGATTGGAGAAGCTCAGAGCAGGGAAGGGAGCCAAACGCAGCAGGAGTCTCTTTCTTGTATGGGGGGGGGAGGATTGGAGACAGCAAAGAAGGGGGGAATAAATCCAAGAGGCAGACCTCTGCTGAGAGAAGTTAGGGCTTCTGGAGCGCAGTCACTTTAAGACAGGGAAGCCTTGCAACCAGGAACCAGGAACTGGTTGTACTGATGCCCTGGCCAATCAGGGAAGACTGCTTTGCTACGAGGCAGGAAGTTAATTCGCAAAAAGCAAAATGCTGCACACTTACTGATGGCGATTTTTCAAATATCTAGGGTTATATCCACTTCTGGATATCGCGGGGGGAAAGGTAGAGTCACTCCGGATCAATCATGCATGTTGCAGAGGGAAAATTTACCCAAAATCAAAATGGAAATGGAATTCACTGTAGACGGGAGGGATTTATTCAAGCTGGAAGTGGGTAAAAAGCCCCGTGCAGACTACACCCTGGTTCCACTAATCAGAGGTTTGGATTTGGGTCTAAGTGGTGACTGTAGTTCAGGCAACATTTCTCTTGTCTTCTCCCTTCAGGCGTTGCTTTGTTTGCCATATTTCCCTTTGTCTGAAAGATGGAGACTCTCCCTGCTTGGCATGGTGGTTTTGAGGGGAAGGCTGGGGAAGATTGCACATTAAAGCTACAAATTGCACATTTGATCTCTGGCAATCATAGACATATTTTCTGGTAGTACCTCAAGAGTATTTTATTTGAGCATGGAAAGGTATAAGCCAGTGTACCACAGAGGTTCTTGGACTAGAATCTGGGAGGCCCAAGATCAAATCAGCAGTCCGCCAGGGAAGGTTGCCTGGTGACCTTGGGCCAGTCATTCTCTATCAGTCTAACCTACCTCACAGGGTGGTGGTGAGGATAAAATGGAGGTGGAGAAACTGACATTGTAAGCCACTTTGAATCCCCACTGGGGAGAAAAGCAAGATATAAAGTATCTCTATAATTACAAAAATCTTTCACTGCACTTCTTGAATTGATTCTGTTCCTCATGACAACAAAGCTTGTGCAAGAGCCTTTTTTTGACATTCTGAGTGAGGAGCTTTGTCCGTCTGTGGCAGCAAAACACAACAAGAGTCCGCTGGTACCTTTGAAACTCACAAAGCTGACACATAATATAAGAGAAATCATGTTGGCTCAGGCCAGTGGCCCATCCAATCTAACACAGTGGCCAAAACCCAGGTGGCCATCAGGAGGCCCACCTGCAGGGCCAGAACCTCAGAAGCCCCCCCACTGGTGGCCTCCAAGCACCAGGAATACAGAGATCACTGCCCCAGATGCTGTGTCCCAGCTATACCTTGTGGGTAGTAGCCACTGATGGACCTTCTGCTCCATTTGTTTATCCAATCTCCTGTAGACGCTGACTCTGCTTGTAGACACCACCACTTCCTGCAGCAGCGAATTCCATGTGTTTGAGTGAAGAAGTTCTAAGCCCATAAATTTCATTGAGTGCCCAGGAGTTCTTGTACTGCAAGAAAGGGGCAAAAGCACTTCTTTCTCTACCTTCTCTCTCCCATACATAATTCGGCAAACCTCTGTCATGTCACCTCTCAATCGTCCTTTCTCCTAGTTAAAGAGCCCCAACCTTTCTTCATAGGGAAGGTGTTCCATTCCCTTGTTTTAGCTATGCTGTCCCTGTTACCTTCTGCTGTAGCGTCCCAGAAGAATCCCTTTGTGGCTGCTGAACGGCTGCTGTGTTGCTCCCTCCCTGGGGGCAGCTGCATTGGAAGGTAGGCGCAGGTAGGCAGAGGAGCCCGTGTTCCTGCAGAGGCTGCCCTTCAGTTGCTGATGCGTTCTCAGAGCAAGGGAGTTTCCCTGCAGGATTGCTTGGCAGCAGGGGGGGGGGGGGGCGGAGAGCATTGGGCTTTAGGGCCCTTGCAGTTCATTAAACCTGAGGCAGTGGTGGAGCAATTTGATTTATAGAGGGATGAGTCAGATCAGAGCCAGCTGGAGGGAGACACAATGGAGGAGAGGGAAAGGGCACTTCCTATCCTTGCTGTCGGGTCACATCCTACCAACCTCTGTGGCTTTGC
Source organism: Paroedura picta (assembly GCF_049243985.1). NCBI lineage: Eukaryota > Metazoa > Chordata > Lepidosauria > Squamata > Gekkonidae > Paroedura > Paroedura picta. Next base: position 27,031,275 of record NC_135369.1, on the reverse strand, counting down.
TTGTCCTCCCTTGGCTGCCTCTGATGGTACGAAGTACAGGGAGTTGCCAGCACAACTCACTGGGAATAAATTTTTGTCAATAAAATAGACAGACTGCTTTTGAGGGTCAGGTCAGTATCCTGCTTATTCTAGAGAGGGAAGGATTGAAACCGGCTTGACCTGTGTGGCTCTGTGGGTCTTTGGCAGGCTGAGGGTTTGAGAGCAGGACTCCTGTGGTAGAACCCAGCATCTTGTTGGCTGCAGCAGGCTGTTACTCGGGAAAGTAGGCAGTATGGAAACGGGCAAGCGCAAGCTGTCATATTGCTTTGTCCTGGAAGGACTGTACACAGCTGGCAATCTTTCTGCCAGGTAATGTGCCTGAGGAGCTCTTCCGCCAAGCGTTTGGTTGAGGTCAATGAATTGACAACAACGAATGGGCCCCCAGAGCCACACCATCCAGATATGGCCACCAAGCGCATCATGGGCAATCCTCTGTGGACTCATCTGCAGGGTATAGTTGAAACGCTAAAGGTCAACAGTAAAACAGGAACCAATCAAATGTTCAACTGTTAGTGATGCTGTTGTTACTGGTCAAGGCACCTCACGGTGGGTGGTGATTCGTAAGGGCTTGCAGAAGAAACGTGGTCTTGAGGAGGAGTGTGCTAATGGAACCTTCATGTGCAGGGGCAGTATACCTCCAAATGTAAGTCACAGCTACTGCCAGGACATTGTTATAGGAATCTTTTAAACGCTGTGCAGAAAGATCACGGGAGGTGATGGTACTGCTTTGCTCTGGTCCAACCTCACTTGGAGCACTGTGTTCAGTTTGGGCACTACAGTTGAAGAGGGATGTAGGCAAAATGGAGCGTGTCCAGAGGAGGGCAACAAAGATGGTGAGGGGTTTGGAGACCTAGACATATTTTATTTATTTATTTATTTATCATACTTATATACCGCCCTCCCTGGAGGCTCAGGGCGGTTTACATCATAACAAGGAACAATACATAAAACAGTCTATAAAAACATGTAATAACCTTATACTAATAACTAATAATTGTAACCAGATAACAGTACAATAGCACAATATAACAGTCTAACAATATAGCAGTACAAACAGGTCCAGGGATTATTGATGGAATTCTGAGGTGGGGGGGTGGAGCAGGGGCCCTTTGGTCGCTGTTGATTACGTCTGGTCTCAGCCAAATGCCTGGTGGAAGAGCTCCTTTTTGCAGGCCCTGCGGAACTGTTTAAGCTCCATCATATGAAGAAAGGTTGGGGGAGCTTGGTCTGTTTAGCCTGGAGAGGAGACAACTGAGAGGGGATCTGATAACCATCTTTAAGTATTTAAAAGGGTGCCATATAGAACATGGAGCAGAGTTGTTCTCTCTTGTCCCGGAGGGATGGACCAGAACCAATGGAATGAAATTAATTAAAAAGAAATTCCATCTAAACATCCGGAGGAAGTTCCTGACAGTTAGAGCGGTTCCTCAGTGGAAGAGGCTTCCTCGGGAGGTGGTGGGTTCTCCATCTTTGGAAAATTTTTAACAGGGGTTGGATAGCCACCTGATGGAGAGGCTGATTCTGTGAAGGTTCAAGGGAGTGGCAGGCTACAGTGGATGAGCGATAGGGTTGTGAGTGTCCTGCATAGTGTGGGGGGTTGGACTAGATGACCCATGAAGTCCCCTCCAACTCTTATTCTGTGCTTCTGTGATTCTAAAGTTGCCCAACACAGTTCAGTGTGCTGGTTTTCACCATTAAGTCTCTAAAACAGGGGTAGTCAACCTGTGGTCCTCCAGATGCCCATGGACTACAATTCCCATGAGCCCCTGCCATCGTTTGCTGGCAGGGGCTCATGGGAATTGTAGTCCATGACTACCCCTGCTCTAAATGGCTTGGACTAGGACCCCCATATTCTATTGAAGAGCAGCTCTTCAGAGGTGAGGCAGGTGGCAACTAGAGTCAGGTCATTTTCTGGGGGGGGGCTTGCCTTTGGGATACTTGACCCCTCCCATACAATCTTTTAGGTGCCAAGCCAAAACATTTTCTCTTTTTTTAACTTAGCCTTTTAATTACAGGTTCTAGTTTTCCAGATATTTTATGGTCTGCTTCTGGTCAGAGGCTTGTTTTATGCAGTTTTAATGTTCCTGGGCTTTTTTTTAACGGTTTGCTTTTATGCTGATAATTTATTAGTTGAACTGTAAGCCACTTCATGCAGGACTCTGGAGAGGAGGCATAAAAATCCCCAAAATGAATAAGTGCTGAAGGGGGAACAGAGACCTCTGTGCTGTGCTCTTTGAGTGCTGAAAGTTATAGTTGCCTGCTGGGGGGGAGAACAGAATGCTGCTTTAGAAGGGCCTTGATCTGATTCACAGGGGCTCTTGAGTTTTCATGTTTATCTTTAGGATGTCTTTATCTCCTGGATGGGAAGCAGCTATTCAGGTGTGAGGTCTCTGGCAGCTCAGAAACAAGAGAGGTGGGAGCTTTGAGAAGGCAAAAGAGCTCGGATAGGAAAGGAAAGTTGTAGAAGAGCAAACGGAGGGACTTGGGGCTGAGGACAGCCACGCAAAGAGGAGGTGAGTTTTAGCAGATGTGTTCTGAATCGATTGGAAGGAGTAATGCCTTGGGGGTGAAGGGGAAGAAGCGCCAGTGAGAAGGCTGCAGCTGACTAAGCCAGGCATGACCAGAGCATGGATGAGGTTTTGGGGCACGCAAACAAAAGGACAGATCTGGAAGGACAAATGACAGGATGACATTTGTTACTGTTCAATTCTCAAGGCTGTCTTTGATCAGCTTGCAGGCTGTGGAATTACAGGTAGATCATTGTCACTGCACACTGGGCTGGCCTTCTTAGTGCTCTTTTCCCTGTGAACTCAAGACCTTTCCCCTGGATAGTCATTAACCCGTTTAACTTGTGTGTGAACCTGGCTCTCTCTCTCTCTCTCTCTCTCTCTCTCTCTCTCTCTCTGTCTCTCATGTGTCGGAGGGCACTCCTTACATGAAATTCCCTGCTTGTTTTCTGCCTGAAGAAATTCACCACTGAGGCAGTCCGGACTCTGTTTACATATTTATGTAACGTACATCTCAACCCCTCACTTAAAATCTCGGGGCGGCTAACAATAAGCACACATGTGCCGAGGGTAAATGCTTACTATGGCGTACAAATATATTTAATGTGTGTGGTTGATTTTCTCAGCAGCGGGTAGGCTCCTGCAGAATTGGCACGGATTGGGGAATGGTTGGGCCGATAAAATAGGCCAGAAGAGGGGCAGTTAAGGTTTCTGGTGTGCAGTGGCCACAGGGAACTATGGTTTGCCATTTGGGGAAGCTGACATCGATGGCATGCCTAGAGGTGTACCACCATCTCCTTGCCAGTGGTTCCCTGGGACCATTTCTATTCAGGAGAACAGTGCGTGGTGGGGCTGACCTCTCCCCATGGGCTGGAAACACTTCAGGTTCAACACATTTGCCTGACAGGATCCAGGGTGGACCTGGGAACAGTGGACTGTGTAGGTCAGTGGTTTGAGATGCTGAGGTGTACTCTGCTAATTTGCGAGTTGAATTGGTCTGTTTCTCTGCCTCTCTCCTCACAGCAGGGCGAAGAGGAATCTGATGAGAATCGTAACAAGGAGGAGAAGCCAGACCCCGGGATACCCATGAGGAAAGCAGGGCGGCCCGGTAGGAAACGCAAACAGCCAGTGGTGAGTGGACGGGCGGCTGGAATTGGACCGGGGGGGGGGGTCATCTCCTGTGTCCTCAGCAGAAAGGGAAGAGGTGACATGCATCTACCTCGGCGACTGATGTGAGTGTGCGATATGCCCAATTCTGAGATTCCATGATGGAGGCCCATTTCCTGATTGACTCACTTGTGCCAGCGGAGTCTTGAGGGCATAAGAAGCACTAATGCAAAAACTTGGCATGAGCAGACTTCGATGGTCTGAGATTCTCAGCTTCCATGCTTTTTCTCTCTGCCTCTTTCAGTATTTTGAAAGCAAGTTGCTATTTATTATATACTAGTATCAAAGCCCATTTTAAAAATGGGCTTTGAAAGGGGCGGCAGGCAGGAGGGCGTGAGAGGGTGGCTGTGGCTCCCTTTGGCCCACAAAGCGGGCTAAAGGGAGTGGAAAGCCCCCCCCCCGTGGGAGGCTCCCTGAGGCCTGGCAATCCCGGCAAGCGCTCTTGTCGCAGCGACAGCACTTCCTGGGCTAGAGGGAGTGGGAAGTTTAACCCCCCCCCAGCAGTGGCAAAAGGGAAGCTGCAAACTCCCCCCCCCCAGCTACCTCCCAGCAGGAGCGTACCTGTAGGACACAAAGGCCTGTCGCTGACTCTCTCTTTGTGGGCGGTAATGGAGGCCACAACCACAAGGCTTCTAGCAGGCAAGGAGGGAGGGTGGGAGCTGGAGGGGGAGGGCCAGTTAGGGTGGACCTGGACGGGCAGGGCCCTGGACCGTCTCCTCCCAGGAGGATGTTTCCCAAATATATATAAGGGAGCGAAGAGCGATGTGCATATTAGGCCACGTTTCTCACTTCCAGAGCGAAACTGATGTGGCTTACAGAAAGACAAATACTTGTTTCTAGTCCTCATGACCCACTAGATAAGCAAGTTTAGGAAGTGCATAAGGTGCAAAATGAAATCTCAGAAGCCGAGGAGGGCTGAAGGAAGAAGTGTCTTGGAAGAAGGGGGGGGGCTATCCTTGCCCTAAGCAACTTCCCATTTTGTTTCCTCTCCCTCCCTCACATTTTTTCTTGCCTTCCCAGTCCTTTTATCCCAACCCCAAGCAGTTCAAAAAGTTCATTCTGGAAAGGGAATTCTTTCTCCTTTTATCTGTTTTTAAAAACTTCAGTGGGCAAAGCCTGCCTCCAGTAGATTTTCAAACTTGGATCTCTCTCCCCCCCCCCCCCCCCCAAGCAGGGCCAAAGTTCCCTTCCCCCGTGACATCTTCAGTGATGAGTTTGTGTATCTTGGCTTCACTTAAATGGTGAATCAGCGGGAAATCAAATAGATGGGAGGTGCTCAGTGCTTATAGAGTTAAATGATTTCTCTCCTTGCTGGGCTGTTTTTCTTCCTGTTTGGGGAGAGGAGCGCCTGCAGTGCACATGAGCACAGAGCACTTGTGCATACCCCTCCTCCTGTGTGCTGTGCATGCTCTCATGCCTAGATCATCTCTTCCCCCCTCACCCTGTATCCCCTCAAGGCACGATCCTTTGCAGAATCTGCTCTGCTTTGCTCTTCTCTGCCCATTATCCAAGTCACTGGCTTGCTTAAGGCAACTTCCTCTGCCTTTTCTGCCCCCTGCAGACTGTAAACGCATTCAAGACTATTTCTTTTCCCCTGTGTGTCTTTGGACACCACATGTAATTAATGTTAGGCAGGCACCATGCAGATCCATGGTGGAGGCCTGGCAGAAAGTAGCAGCCTGGACAAGGTTGTAGTTTTGTGTCCTGACTAGAGGTAAACCCAGCAGGTATTTGGTTGCTGCCTTTTGCAGGGTGGAACTGTTCCGGTTTATGCAGCAAAGGAACTAGACATCAGCCA